>NC_141003.1:80786154-83186154 GCF_052327205.1 Somniosus microcephalus | reverse complement strand
GGCACACGGGAACACCACCACCTCCAAGCTCCCCTCCAAGTCTCACACCATCCTGACTTGGAAATATATCGCCGTTCCTTCATCGTCAGTGGGTCAAAATCCTGGAATTCCCTCCCTAACAGCACTGTGGGAGTACCTTCAGCACACGGACTGCAGTGGTTCAAGAAGGCCGCTCACCACCACCTTCTCGAGGGCAACTAGGGATGGGCAATAAATGCCAGCCTTGCCAGCGACGCCCACGTCCCATGAATGAATAATTAAAAAAATACACATGTATGTACAGGAGACTTTGGTTTATCCGGAGGTTGTATGTCCGGAAACCTCGATCTACCGGCAGAAATCAGGAGCCGTTTTGTTAGTTTTTTTTTCTTCTCGTTGCTTTTTTTTCCAACAGTCAGGCTCTGGAAAGTCTCTGTGAAGCTGTTGCTAAGCTACAGAGACGCTTCCAAGGTACGGGCCGACTGTTTGAAGCTGTTGCTAAGCAACAGTGTTTGTTGTCAGATATGGAGATGAAAACCTCCGTATGCTTCAACATTAACGCTGGTATGTCCGGCAGTTTTGATAGATCGGCAACAGCTCGGTCCCGTTGGTGCCAGATATAACAAAGTTTCCTGTATATATCTCTCTCTCTATATGGAACTGGTTCAAGAGCAGAAGTTGAATTAAAATTTAGTTCAAGCGGGTAAACTGACAACTGTAAAAGTCTCGTGAAATGAATTTGGATAATTTCAACCTAATAACGAGGAAGTATGCGTCTACATCACCAGTTGCCCTGCAATTCGGTGCAGCTTGGCTCCGTGACTCAACCAAGTCATCAGGTCAGCTGCTAAAGGAAAATGGGACAATCACACCTGTGAAGAAAGTTGGGATAAAGGTTCATTGTTGGAGCAGAGCAAAACAAACTTTACTTTCCATCCTCTGTACTACACCTGTGTTAGAAACTAGGGGTGCCTAAAAGTATACATGGTTATGCGAATGAAACTGTAACGCGAATGATACTGTGTTTAACTGACTGTATTAGTGCTCGAGACAAGTAAGGGGTTAATGTATAAGTTGTGTTTTGCTGGAACTGTGTAAGTTTCGTTTTCCTGGAGGCTTGTGTTAGACTTTGAGACAAAATGTCTTCCGTTAGTTAGATTAGATGAAGCATAACATTCCACACAGGGGCCCATAGAATGGCCATGCCCAGTCAGGCTCTCTGTAAACTGTTTGTAAGTTAGAATTTTGACTCTGTTGTTATGTATTTAATTTGGCCAATGAAGGCCCAACCCATGTTTCTTCCATTATTACTAATAACCATATTATAATGCTAAGGTAGAATTTGGAGTTTGTTTAACAGAACTGCTTGCGAAGATATTTAAAGGTTAATTAGTATAAAGGACATAGAATAGAAGGAATTTATGGGAGTTACGGTACCATATCAGGATGGAATAGTCTGTTAGATAGTTTGAATGGCAGCTGGTTGAGTAAGACAGCTCTGGCATGGGGCCTCTGATTTAATGGCCCAAAGCTGTGCCTGGTACATGCACTGACTGCACCAGGGGGGACAAGACAGGATGAGATAAGAGGCTGCTGCTTTGGAGATAAGGGAAGACAGTCCTCAACATGCTGTAAGGCCATGATTGGTCAAGTACAGAAAGCATGTGTAATGGCTGTGAAGACCCCTTGAGGGAGGGTCTTCATCGGTAGGTTTAGATAAAGAACTCGACATGCCATTGGGCACCTTGTTTTAAGGGGAACCTCTATAGGTCAAATGGTCTTGTCCATTATTCTACCTCAGGCCCACCCTAAAAAGAGAATAAAAGGAAGAGCTAAAGAACTCTTCGCTCAGACCGTGGAGCGAGGGGCTCCCAAGAGTGAGTTGGTGGTCTAACACTCTTCAGGGAGTGGACACAGGCGGACCGTAGTCTAACAATCTTGGGTAGTTCAGAGAAAGAGAGAGAGAGACACGTGAGACAAGAAGGAAAATGAATAAGAAGAGTTGTTTGCGCACGCCTGCCGTCTGTCCGATTGGGTCCAATATCAGCTACTTGTCACGGTCATATGTTTCTGCTATATTACTAGTGTGTTATATTCCATCCTAAACTCCGATTAAACACAAGGGGAGAAATTGGGTGGAGCCGCAAACGAGCAGCCGCCTGCCAGCACCTCCACCTTAATTTGCGCCACTGCCGCCACAGGTAGGCCCCGTGAACCGGGCGCCATTTGCGAACGGCGCTACAGAGGCGGTCGCTGCCAAATATCGCGATCGGGGCGGTAGCGGGGCGCTGCGCACACCGATGACATCATCGGTGGCGGCGCAGTGCAACAGGCTAACGCCACCATTAGCGCCCCAGCTAAATATCGCGGGAGGCGTGGCCAGTGGCGCTAAAGCCACTGAGTGCCCTCTTTAGGCGCTAACTGGTGGCGCAGCCCACCGAATTTCTAGGCCAATATACCCACCATACTGGTTTGCACTCGATCCTGTTTACCAGAGAAACGCGAATCTCTACACCTGAGTCGGAAGGAATGACGTATGAGGAGAGATTGGGTCGATTGGGCTTGTAGTCGCTGGAGTTTAGAAGAATGAGAGGGGATCTCATTGAAACTTATAAAATTCTAACAGGGCTAGACAGACTAGATGCTGGAAGGATGTTCCTGATGGTCGGGGAGTCCAGAACCAGGGGTTACAGTCTAAGGATAAGGGGTAAGCCATTTAGGACTGAGATGAGGAGGAATTTCTTCACCCAGAGAGTGGTGAACCTGTGGAATTCTCTACCACAGAAGGCAGTAGAGGCCAATTCATTAAATATATTCAAGAAGGAGTTGGATATATTTCTTAAGGCTAAAGGGATCAAGGGATATGGGGAGAAAACAGGGACAGGGTACTGAATTTGGATGATCAGCCATGATCGCATTGAATGGCAGAGCAGGCTCGAAGGGCCGAATGGCCTACTCCTGCTCCTATCTTCTATGTTTCTATGTTTCTATGTCCTCCGTGCTGATGCCGCACCTGTAATATCTCGATATAATCAGCCTGAATACAGTCAACAATCCAATCCCCAACACAAAATGCTCAAAAAATTGTACTATCAAAGTTTCTTTTAAAAACACATAGCGGATCAAAAAGAAAAAAGACTTGCATTTCTATAGCGCCTTCCACGACATCCCAAAGCGCTTTACATCCAATGAAGTACTGTCACTGTTGTAATGTAGGAAATGCAGCAGCCAATTTGCACACAGCAAGCTCCCACAAACAGCAATGTGATAATGACCAGATCATCTGTTTTAATGATGTTGATTGAAAGATAAATGCTGTCCAGGACACTGGGTATACTTTGAAATATTATCATGTGATCTTTTACATCCATCTGAGAAAGCAGACAGGACCTTGGTTTAACATCTCAACCTCCGACAGTGCAGCACTCCCTCAGCACTGCCCTGGAGTATCAGCCTAGATTTTTGTGGTACAAGTTTCTTGTGGTAGCGGACTTGAACCCACAACCTTCTGATTCAAGAGGGCAAGAGTGCTTTACCCACTGAGCCACGACTGACACAGTCAGTCACTTGATGTGCTGCAAGGGGAGGTCATAAAGGACAATGGCGCAGACAAAATCCATGCAATGGCTGTTATCTAACAGACTGAATGTTGCAGCCTCTGCTATGAATGTCTAACGGAACAGCAACAATGGGCAGCAGTGACAGTAATGGGCAATGTGATTGAAGGATGAGAAAGCATGCTGCCTGTGCTCAGTTACAGCCTGCTATAAATGCATTCATTAAAGCTGAGGGGGAACATGACATTTTGCTGTGTATAATTTTACTTAGCCCCTCCAGAGAGCAATAGCGTTCCTTCAAGAAATGAAAACGGAAAAAAAAAGTTGACTAGCCAAAATCAATTTTAAACGAGTTGATACAGTAAATAGACGTCATAGCTGTATTTTATTATGAGAAGAATTATTAAAATGTGTGGTTACATTTAGGGGCTGCCAGCTAGGTTTAGGCAAAAGCATAGAGGGAATAAAAGGAAGGAAGGCTGTTCAGAGAAGGTTCACGAGGTTGATTCCGGAGATGAAGGGGTTGTCTTATGAAGAAAGGTTGAGCAGGTTGGGCCTATACTCATTGGAGTTTAGAAGAATGAGAGATGATCTTATTGAAACATATAAGATTCTGAGGGGGTTGGACAGGGTAGATGCTGAGAGGAGGTTTCCCCTTGAGGGGGAATCTAGAACGAGGGGGCATAGTTTCAGAATA
Source organism: Somniosus microcephalus (assembly GCF_052327205.1). Classification (NCBI taxonomy): domain Eukaryota; kingdom Metazoa; phylum Chordata; class Chondrichthyes; order Squaliformes; family Somniosidae; genus Somniosus; species Somniosus microcephalus. Next base: position 83,181,921 of record NC_141003.1, on the reverse strand, counting down.
ATGAAGCTTTGGAATTCTTTACCCCGGAGAGCTGTGGAGGTGGAGTCATTGAATATATTCAAGGCGGAGATCGACAGATTTTTGAGCAACGGGGGAGTCAAGGGTTACGGGGAGCGGGCAGGAAAGTGGAGTTGAGGCCAGAATCGGATCAGCCATGATCTCATTAAATGTCAGAGCAGCTCGAGTGGCCGAATGGCCTACTCCTGCTCCTATTTCTTATGTTCTTATGTAGAGGGAATACCGTCTCTCTGGTGGAGCAACGGGTTAAGACCAAAGTGATCCGAGGTTCCATACTCAGTCTGTTCTCATATCAGGGTGACCGTGAGTTTAAATGGCTTCAGTGCCAGTGATTCCTATTGGAAAGCGCCTTTGTGTGACCGGCAGGTGATGACAGGATCAGGCTCAGCAGTGATGCCCCCCACTGTCATGGCTTACACGTAAACTATGGTCACTAGGGTTAGCCACTGGTAGGTCGAGCCTGTGGAATCTGTACTGCAGCACGAGCCAGTGCTTCGGGCCAGGAGGACAGAATGTGGGCAACTTTGGGACCATTTTGACAAAAGATAAAAGGGAAACCGTGTGAAAGCTAACTGAAGACAAAGGGACGTGTGGACTAAGTGAAGTCCATTCAGCCCATTGATGGTGTGCCTTCCAACAAACCACTTACAATCTGCACTGTCCTCAACATAATTCTAAGCCTTTTTGCATATAGCATCCATTGTTGGTTCCTACAATTCCAAAGAAACTTCTATCACTTCTTGATGAATGAGCTCACAAAAACTTCTAGATCCTTGACTGGATAACATGCATTATACATGAGTTCCAGGCTTCAGAGCAGAACACTGTAAACACGACAACGAAAGCAAAATACTGCGGATGCTGGAAATCTGAAATAACAACAGGAAATACTCAGCAGGTCAGGCAGCATCTGTGGAGAGAGAAACACAGTTAAACGTTTCAGGTCAATGAAGGGTCATCGACCTGAAGCGTTAACTTTGTTCCTCTTTCCACAGATGCTGCCTGACCTGCTGAGTGTTTCCAGCATTTTCTGTTTTTATTACAGTGTGTTGCTTACATGGGGTCAAGCTCATACATAGCTGGTATGAACATCAGTTGTTAAAGAGGAACCGAAAACTCCCATTATACATTGTTTGAAATAGCTTTTAAAAATATGACTTCAGAAAGACAGGGAGAGTACAATTCTTTCATGGATGTGCACGACAGTGAGCTCACCAACATAGCACAAGTTAGTTAGTTGTGATTACATCAGAACACTTCTATTGATGATCATTTTTGGTATTCATGCTTGTGGCATACGAAATTGCTCTTTGCACTTATAAAACTGAGTGTTGCCACCACACTGTCCGCTCACCTCCGGGACCTGGATTTGAATCCAGCTCAGATTAGATCTGACAATCTCTCTGTCTGTAAACCGTTCATCGACTGCACCTTGGTCAGTCTGATCCATATTCCCAGTGGACACGAGTTGACACCACAAAGTTGCTTATGGTTGAACAACAAATGAGCATTAAATCAGCAATATCACACAGAGGCCTAGAAATTAGCTATAGCCCCGCCAGCTCGCTGGCGGCCAGAATTTACCGCTGGGCGCGGAGCCACTCGCACCCAGCCGATATTCAGTTTCAGCGCCCAAAGTCGAGGACGGCCGCTGTTCAAGGGTGTGGCCGCCCCCGCTTGGGGCGCTGAAACTGAATATCGGCGCGCTAGTGGCCGCAGCGCCACCCGCAGCGGAGCGGCAGGCTGCGGTACTGCAGGCCTTCCTCCCTCTCTTAAGGGGGAGGTGCCTGCAGCAGCCGGAGCCCCGATCGCGAGTGCCGGCAAAAGAGCCCGGCACAACGGAGAAGTGCCGGGCTCGCGGAAACCAGCCGGCAATGCCGCGGGGGGGGGGGTGGGTGGAGGAGGCTGGGGAAGGAGGTGCGGGCAGGCGGCCGCCGAAAAAGCGGCCGGCCGCACCTCCACCTTAAAGCGCCCCACTAAGGCTGCAGTACGGACCCGGTCTCCGAATGTTATTAGCGGCCGCCACGGAGGAGGCGGCCGCTACTGAAGATGGGGGTCGGGCCGGTGTCGGGGCGGTACCGGGGCACTGCGCACACCGATGACGTTATCGGTGGCGGCGCAGCGCTAACGGCTACCGCCGCAATTAGCGCGTCAATGAAGTTCGCCCGAAGTTTGCAGACTGGCACAGAAGCCCTCTTTGGGCGGTAACTGGGCGCAAAGCCCACTGAATTTCTAGGCCAGAGAGTTTATAAGGATGTGGAAAATGGAGAAAAAGTAAATCATGTTTGTTTGGTAGAGTATTGAGTTAAGGGTATGAAATGGCATGGAAGGAGCTTTACTCTGCACCCAGCCCATTCCAACTTTGACCTGGAAGTGTCTCCTGTCGACCCTATGAGCTCAAAAGTGGAAAAGGTTCCCATTCACCAGAATCAAAATCCCTCCTCTTGATAAACACAAAAATTCACCAAAGCGCATAAATTTAAACATGAAATATAAAAATATTTAGTAATAAAACATTAAGCAGCGTTCTCACAGGTCCTGTCAGACCCCTGGAGTTCACAAAACCTCTGAACATAGGCCACACCTGGAATGTAAACACTCCACTAAAAAATATTATTAGTTCACATATAGGCTGTAGCTTCAATTTAAACTGATTTTTTTTTACTTAAATAATTTAAGTGCAGCCTATATGTGAGTTCATACAGTATTTATGTCTGGGAAAAGCTTACAAAAAAAGAAAGGCTTGCATTTATAAGAACATAAGAACATAAGAAATAGGAGCAGGAGTCGGCCATTCGGCCCCTCGAGCCTGCTCCGCCATTCAATGAGATCATGGCTGATCCGATTTTGGCCTCAACTCCACTTTCCTGCCCGCTCCCCATAACCCTCGACTCCCCTGTTGCTCAAAAATCTGTTGATCTCCGCCTTGAATATATTCAATGACTCCGCCTCCACAGCTCTCTGGGGTAGAGAATTCCAAAGATTCACGACCCTCTGAGAGAAAAACTCCTCCTCATCTCCGTCTTAAATGGGCGGCCCCTTATTCTGAGACTATGCCCCCTCGTTCCAGATTCCCTGATGAGGGGAAACATCCTCTCAGCATCTACCCTGTCCAACCCCCTCAGAACCTTTCACAGCCTCAGGACATCCCAAAGCACTTTACAGCCAATGAAGTACTTTTTGAAGTGTGGTCACTGTTGTAATGTAGGAAACGCGACAGCCAATTTACACACAGCAAGCTCCCACAAACAGCAATATGATAATGACCAGATAATCTGTTTTTAGTGATGTTGGTTGTAGGGATAAATATTGGCCAGGACACCGGGGATAACTTCCCTGCTCTTCTTTGAACCAGTTTCATGGGATCTTTTATGTCCACCTGAGAGAGCAGAAGGGGACTCTGAAAGACAGCACCTGCGACAGTGCGGCACTCCCTCAGCACTGCACTGGAGTGTCAGCCTAGACTTTGTCTCTTGGAGTGAGACTTGAACACACAACCTTTTTAACTCACAGGAAAGAATGCTATCCACTGAGCCACAGAACTTACAAACAAGAGATGGAGAAAAAGATGGGGAATAAATTATCCAAGCTACCCCCCTCCCCACAAAAAAAGTAAATCACAAAAAAAAAGAATAGTTTACCACTTAGCTGCAGAAGCGTAAAAATCTTTTCAGTCAGTGTTTTTTGCTGAAATCATATTTGCTGAATCGTGTATGAAAATATATCCATGCTAACCTGAGGGCATGTTGCTAAAATAAGTACCTGTTCTTGTCACACTTAAATTATTGGCTATTTATTCTGCAACCCATTTTCCTATTGTTGAGCAGGATGGGGGGGGGGGGGGTGGGGGGGAAATCATTTCCTTTCATAATGCGCCATTTTACACAACCTCTTGTGATTCCATCCCCGCCGCTCTGTTCTATTCAATTACATTTTAACAATCAGCCTGCTGGACTTTGATTTATCAGAATTCCCCTTCTCAAATTATTTAATGAATTGAGCACAGTGGAACCACAGCTCAAGTTAAATGAACAATCACTCAGTTGTCATTTTACATTTCAGGAATAGATCTTATTTTAATGTACATGCCCTGGAGCTCGAGGTTATTTTTCCTGCGCGCACAACTGTGATTCAGAAAAGAAAGACGACATTCCCATGATCGTATTTTCGCTGTACTGAGAGGCCCCGTTCTCTGCAGACCCTATTCTCTGCCTACAAGCTAGTAACTTTACTCTGTCTATCGGAGAGATTTTGCCCCAGCGTAAAAGTAGTTAAAGATGGGAAGAATTACGCATTTATTTAATTTACGTTAAATCCATATTTATTTCTGTCATTTGCTGATTTTTTTTTGCCTTCTCCCTGCTGTTTCATCTCTCTTCCGGCCAATCATATACGCCAGCTGATAACATGTTAATCACTTCAGGAAATATTTTCAACAGCACATAGTAAATTTGTAATGTACCGTTATTCAGGCAAGCGCAAAAAATAAATCACCGCTCACAAAGCCAGTGAGTGAAATATTCTCCTCAAATCTCCCTCGGAAAGGCTTTGTGTTATTTTCAACTGCTGTGATTAATTAGCCGAATATATGTTATCCAATTATCCGAGAACGCAGCAACTAATTAGGGCAAAATGAAAACACATTAATTGTGAGGTGACATTTTTTTTCCTCCAAAATTGAAAAAAAAAGTACAAAAACAAAATGATATTCAGAAATATTTCAAAAGTGTTAATGAAAACAGGATCTTAGCGGTCAGAATGCTTGCGAAGTGGTTGCTTCAACCTTGAGTGAAAGGCAAGCAATGACATCGTAAACCGTAAGACTAAAAAATCACTTAAATCACTCCAGGGTAGCTATTATTCATAACATAAACTGCGAAGCTTATAAGAGTGGTTTCTATGATTCTGGTCCTGTTTATTAGGTGGCAGAGGTAGAAGCCCTCATCACATTTCAAAAGTACTAGGATAGGCACTTGAAGTGCCGTAATCTACAGGGCTACGGATCAAGAGTTGGAAAATGGGATTAGGTTGGAGGGCTCTTTTTCGGCCGGCACAGACACGATGGGCCGAATGGCCTCGTCCTGTGCTGTAAATTTCGATGATTCTATGAATTCTTTGACCTTAGTGTGCTGTCAGCCAGTGGGATACTGTTAATGGACGTGGATACTGAAGAATTAACATCCACAATATATTCATTGTAAAGTTATGGAGAAATAATTAACAGCCTTTTTTATCAGCAAATAACACGGCCAAATAAAATTACAACCAGATTGGATTGCTTGCTGGAAATGGAGGCTTGCATTTCCCGTGAAATTTTCAACCTCGACTGCTGTTCCAAAGTTATAAATAACAGCAGTAATAGTTGGGCATTACCCAACTCTGAAAAGTGGCGGATTTCAGTCAGGGGGGGTTGGCGATGGAAAAGAAAATACTTCAGATGTTTCAGGAATGACAGGCCTCAAATACAAACACGACGCGACACAACGCAGGGCATTTTTTTTTGCTCAGACCTGAAAGCCAAAGAGGAACAGCGAATGCACGGCGAGTGAAGCTCTGGTGCTTTTCAAAGTGCACTGAGGGCTTTGCCAGGAACAACAGAGGAAGCCTGAATCAAAACCGCATTTGATAAAGTGACAGAAATAACCAGTTGCTGAACTCAGAAGTAACTACGCGATAAACACATTTGCAAAGTGCTGGGCACATCTCACAAACTTCTCACAATGCATTCTTTCAGCCTTTTAAGCAAAATTGCCCAATTTAAAAATAGCAGAACAGACGTTCAATTGAAATGTTTATTTTTAGGGGGAGAAATAAAGCTTAAACAGTGCAACTGTTGTTTAAAGTCCACTTTAATAGATGGTGCAATAAAAGCAGAAACATAGCCTTAATATGGCTGTTGCCATGGAGGCAGCACTTCTCTTTCTTCTTCTTCGACTCATGCGGATAAAAGAGCACAATATTTCTCGACTTAGATCTTCATTCTCACTAGTTTGCCTACCTACAGAATTTATTGGCTTTTGTTGTAAAAAGCAGATGACTGGACTTTAACCTTTAGCAGATTGCCATACAAGCAGCCTGTGTATTTCTCAATATATATCTTATATATATATATAAAAAATCACATGAATATTACATGTGACATATTCAATTCAGAACACATTTGCACTCACATGCACAGCCCACGTGTCACTTGTGTACCTGTAAGTATTTTTTTTAAAGCATTCACTGGAACAGTTTGATTTTTCTGGTCGACAGCAAAAAAGATGCAGCAATTGTGCCCTTGGGGTTGCATTAATGATTGTCTTGTATTTATTATTTGATGCATCAACTTGCACTAATGTGTAGGTTCTGCTCGGTTAATGTGTAGATAGTACTTGTACTGTGCTTGTTTTCTTTCAAAGGGGAAGGAGAGGGTAAGAATGATCCCTTCTGGCATTTCTTAAAGGGGCAATGGCACTGGGAGAATGCTCAGACAAGCTTAATTGGTAAAGCAGCCAAGCAAATTCCGCTCTGTAAGCAGTGCTGCCTGTAAAGTCTGTGGGTTATATGGTGAATTAATACACAGACTACAAGAGTAACTTTAACAGGACTTTACTATTCGAAGGTCAGGGCGAATCTGCCCAATAAATCCTTACACAGCACTTATATACCGGTGTGGTCACCACCGGTATTACAGTATACAGTAGCCAAGATAAAGTAGTGCAACCCTTAAAATAGTTCTCTTAAAGGTGGAACGTTACATACACTACAATCCTCCCTTTTTAGGTTAACAATATATACATATTCCCATTAATATAACATCTTAACATATATACAACTTTATGTGAAACAGTTCACAGATTCAGTCTCTCTGGAGGCTTCCGGACTCTGTCCGGATAACGCCTCGGTGGTGTAGTCGTTTTCGGTGGTGTAGTAGGTTCTTCTGGCAAGGTCGATTCGGCTTGAAGGACCGTTTCAGGTTCATCGGATTCCAGTATTACCGGATCGGAGGTAGATGCTCTGGGTATCTCTGCTTCAACATTAGACGTATAGAGTTGTGGAGTAGGTTGGGCCTTTGTGGATGATTCTATGATCTGGTCAACATGGCGCCTTATTATGCTTTCACCCATGTCCACGGTATACATCAACGGTCCTAGCCTTTTTCCAATAGTTCCCGGCTGCCATTTCTCGGTACGGTAGTCCCGGGCCAAAACTTGTTGACCTATTTGAAAGGATCTAGTTGGCCTTTCATTCATGCCTTGAAATTGCCAGTTCTCTACGTCCCTTCTGACGTTTGGCTTAATCAAATCCAGCCGGCATCTTATTCTTCTATTGAAAAACATCATGGCGGGAGTTTGGTTTGTGACCGCATGTGTTGCATTCCTGTACGCCAACAAGAAGTTATCTACCTTATGTTGTAGATTTATGTCTTCATTACCCATGGCCTTTATGGCCTTCTTGAAGGTCTGGACAAACCTTTCAGCTAATCCATTGGTGGCGGGATGGTATGGGGCGGACGTATAGTGCTTGACCCCATTGCTTTTTAAGAACTTCCTGAATTCTTCGGACACAAATTGCGGTCCATTATCAGAACAGATCTGTTCCGGCAGCCCATTCCTGGCAAATATGGTCCTTAATACTGTGATGGTTTTTTCCGTGGTGGTGGAGGACATTTTTATTACCTCTGGCCACTTGGAGTGTGCATCCACCGCGATTAAAAACATTGAGTCCATAAATGGACCAGCAAAGTCGATATGTACCCTTTGCCATGGAGATGAGGGCCACTCCCATGGATGCAGAGGAGCTTGTGGTGGCACGTTTTGGACCTTCTGGCATCCTAGACAGCTCTTGGTTATTTCTTCGATGTCTCCTTCAATACCTGGCCACCACACAAACGCTCTGGCTAGGTTCTTCATTTTCACTCCACCCAGATGCCCCTCGTGAAGCTCCTTTAGTACTTTCTGCTGGAGTTTGGGTGGAATCACCACTCTAGATCCACACATCAAGGTTCCTCGGCACACTGACAGCTGTTCTCTTCTGTGCGAAAATGCTGGCAGCATTGATTCGCCATGTACTGGCCATCCCTCCACCGTTAAATCGTAGACTCGTGAGAGAGTCGGGTCATTTCTTGTTTCCTTTTCGATCATGGAATTTGTTACTGGTAGACATTCCATTATGGTTGAGTGGAACATCTCCACTGGGTCCACTGTAGTCGCCTCTTCTTCCACTGGCAACGGTAGGCGCGATAACCCATCAGCATTTCCATGCTGTTTGGACCTTTTGTATTCGATGTCATATTGGTGTGCCCCTAGTAGAACGGACCACCTCTGTAGCCTTTGTGCTGTCATAGTGGAAACGGCCTTGTTAGGGTTGAATATGGACACCAACGGCTGGTGGTCTGTCAGCAATGTAAACTTCTTGCCCTGCAGGTAATGATTGAATTTCTTTACTCCCCACACAAGGCTGAGAGCCTCCCTATCTATCTGAGCATAATTTCGCTCAGCAGAGGTCAATGATCGGGACGCAAATGCGACTGGCCTTTCCGAGCCATTTGGTAACTTGTGTGAGAGTACAGCTCCAATACCATAAGGGGAAGCATCACAAGCTAGACGAAGAGGTAGCGTTGGGTTGAAGTGAGCCAACACTTCCTCAGAGGTAATCAACGCCTTGCTTCTGCGAAAGGCCTTCTTACAGTCCTTGCTCCACTTCCATGGTACTTCTTTCCGCAACAGAGCATTCAGCGGATGCAGCACCGTGGATAGATTTGGCAGAAACTTATGGTAATAATTAATCAACCCCAGAAACGACCTCAACTGTGATACATTTTCCGGAGCGGGGGCCTTCACGACCGCTTCGATCTTGTCAGGTGACTTGTGCAGCCCCTCTTGGTCAATGACATGACCGCAGTACGAGATCCGTTTCTGGAAGAACTCACATTTCTGGCGATTAACTCGAAGGCCATATTCCTTCAACCTGGTGAGCACCAGTTTCAAATTTGTGAGGTGTTCCTCCTCGTCTTCTCCCGTAATCAGGATATCGTCCAAGTAACACTGAGTGCTTGGAATACCCTGTAAGACCTGCTCCATGGCCCTCTGCCAAATTGCTGGAGCCGAAGCTACTCCAAAAACCAGTCTATTATATCGATACAAGCCTCTGTGCGTGTTGATTGTGAGATACTGGCGTGACTCTTCCTCGACCTCCATCTGTAAATATGCTTGTGCCAGGTCTATCTTGGTGAAGTGTTTCCCGCCAGACAATGAAGCAAAGATATCCTCAATCCGCGGAAGCGGGTATTGTACCGTGTGAAGCACCGGATTAACTGTGATCTTGAAGTCTCCACAGATGCGGACCTTCCCCGGTCCCCCTGGCTTGTTACTTGATGAAGACTTCATGACGGGAACAATGGGCGTGGCCCACTCACTCCAGTCCACCTTCGACAGTACCCCTGCACGTTCAAGCTCTTCCAGTTCTGCCTCCACAGCAGGTCGTATCGCGTAAGGTACCGATCTGGCTTTGAAAAATTTTGGGCTTGCATGTTCTGCAATCTTGATTTTTGCCTTAATTCCTCTCAGTGTTCCCAGTCCCTGCTGGAATACCTCTTTAGCCTCGTCCAATATTCTGGACAACCGTTCAGGTTTGACATCTTTCTTTCCGAAATCTACCGTCATTGTGTTTAGTGAGTGCCAGTCTATCTTTATTTTCCTGATACACTCCCGTCCCAGAAGTGGTGGACCTCCCTCGGGTAGTACATATAAGTCCATTCCTTGGTGATCTTTGCCCTTGTGTCTCACCTTGACTATTATCTTTCCGATGGGGTATACTTTATGCCCCGTGTATGTCTGCAATACTATCTCCGTATCCCGTAGGGGAATATGTTTGAATAACTTTTTGTAATCTTGTTTATTCATGACCATCAACGCCGATCCGGTGTCCACTTCCATCTTCACTTGGACTTTTGCAATCTGCAGTGTGACCCAGATAGTTTGTCGGTCAGCTTCTTTACTCACATTGTGAATCCTCAGACTACCCAGTTCCTTGCTGTTGGGGTCTGAATCCGAATTCAGTTCATCTGGACTCTTCACAGTCACGTTATGTACCTTTCTGTACTTCTTCTGCGGTGACTTATTGTTGCTGGTCTTCTTTCCTGACCGGCATACGTTAGCTATGTGACCAAGTTTGCCACATTTTCTACATTCCTGGTTTTTAAACCAGCATTGGTTCTGGTCGTGTGTTGTCTTCCCACAACGGTAACATTTCGTTGTACCCGAAGTCATTTGATCCACACTGAGTACCGCTGTCTTCAGCTGCATTTCCGCCGTGCCTCTCGCTGCGGCTTCGTGCGATGCTGCAATAAGGACAGCCTTATCAAGTGTAAGATCGTTCTCTTCGAGCAGTCGCTTTTGTGTTCCTTCCTTCGACATCCCGCACACGAACTTGTCTCTCAGTGCCTCTGTCAGATTTACCCCAAACTGACAGTATTTTGCTAGCCTACGCAGTTCAACCAGGTACTCCGTGTTGCTTTCCTCCTTTAGTTGCGTTCTCCCGTAAAATTTAGCTCGTTCCGCTAACATCAACGGTGTGGGGTTCACATGATCCTTCAGGACAGCAACAATATTAGCGAAAGACTGATCCGCCGGTTTAGCTGGTGATAGAAGATGCTTCAATAACCCGTATGTCTTCGCACCCATTGAGTTTAGTAAGGTTAGAGCTTTATCATAATTTGCTATCTTATTGACCTTACAATATATCTCGATGCGTTCTACATACGTGGTCCAATCTTCCACATCAGAATCGAATTCGTTGATGTTGCCACGCTTAGGCATCTTCACAATCTTCCTGAGAAACAACAACGAAATTTTTCTTTAACTTTTTTTTTCCAAAAATGGCGGTTTCCCGCGCTTGTCTTCTTCCCCGCCCACTTTCAAAATGGCGGTTTCCCGCTCCTGTCTTCTTCTCCGCCTACTGGCGGGAGGGGTAAGCTTTTCCCTCGGGCGACGACCGCTGGCTTTCGGGGTTCGCAGCCTGCGCGCCGGCTTCAGTGCGTTCTTTGTTCCCTTTTCTCGGCAGGGCAACCGGCACTGGGGACAACCCGTTGATGGCGAACAGTTCCAGCCGCTGGCTGAATCTCCTCGGTCTCCCTCGCTCGGCTCTGTCTCTCCCGCTCGCTCGGGCTCTGTCTCTCCCTCAGCGGCTTCCAATCGCGCCTCCCAGCCCTCTCGCAGTCCGGTCCTTTCCTCCCCCGGCTGCGGCTGAGTTCTCCGCGGTTTCTTATTTTTATTTCTTCCCGCGCCTTACGATCCCGGTCGCAGCGCCTCGCGGCCTCGGTAGCTGCCCGGCCTTTCGCCGGTCGCGGTCAAGCTGTCTCACGATGCTGTTGCGTCTCCCAGCCCACTTGTAGCCCGGTCTCTCACACCGGCTGCGTTCCCGCTGGTAGCCCGGTCTCTCACACCGGCTGCGTTCCCGCTTGCACCACGGCTTCCGTGCCCGACGCTGCCCCAGTCTCAGCGCCTCTGGGCCCGACTTCTGTCCGGCTCCTTTCCCCTCCGACCGTGGTCGAGTTCACCGCCCTTCCTCCGTTCTTTTTTTTTATTTTCCCCCTACTCACAGTCAACATGGCCGACTTGCTTCTCGTGGCTGATCGGCTCACTCACCACCGTGGCAGAAGGGACGATCACTGCCTGTTGCTGATGGAAGGCTTCCTGTCTGAATTCTTCCTTCTTCCTTGCTCTGCAGACTCGAGTCTTCTCTCAGCAGAATGACGAGGGCGGGTGCCTCCTCTCGACGCTCGTTAACTGCTTCGGATGTATCGCTGCCGCAGGGTAAGATCGAACTCGTCGCCACTGTAAAGTCTGTGGGTTATATGGTGAATTAATACACAGACTACAAGAGTAACTTTAACAGGACTTTACTATTCGAAGGTCAGGGCGAATCTGCCCAATAAATCCTTACACAGCACTTATATACCGGTGTGGTCACCACCGGTATTACAGTATACAGTAGCCAAGATAAAGTAGTGCAACCCTTAAAATAGTTCTCTTAAAGGTGGAACGTTACATACACTACACCGCCGACCCCGTTACATCGCCATCGCGTTAGGTGCCAGAGGTCAGCGCTGCAGCAGAAGATTTATCCTGCGTGACGTTTTCTATACAATTCAACACAATAACTACAAATAATGAGTTTGCCGTGTTGGAGGTGAAGGTGACGCAATGACTTCATTATATGGCTGATTTATGTCACTATTGGGGCAAGTCATTTGATGTGGCGACAACTGCCAAGAGCCACAGGGGCAGTTGTGGAGTCCTTCAGGCTGGATCTTGCTGTGGAGCTCGACGTGTCCCTGCCTCTCTTTCCATCTTGAACCGCCCATCTACTCTTCTGCATTCCCATCACTACCCCCTGCCCCCTGGTGCTATGCAATAAGAACATAAGGATCAGGCGCAGGAGTTGGCCATACGGTCCCTCGAGCCTGCTCCGCCATTCAATAGGATCGTGGCTGATCTTCGACCTCAACTCCACTTTCCCGCCTGATCCCCATATCCCTTGATTCCCCTAGAGTCCAGAAATCTATCGATCTCAGCCTTGAATATACTCAACGACTCAGCATCCACAGCCCTCTCGGGCAGAGAATTCCAAAGATTCACAACCCTCTGAGTGAAGAAATTCCTCCTCACCTCAGTCTTAAATGGCCGACCCCTTATCCTGAGACTATGCCCCCTAGTTCCAGACACTCCAGCCAGGGGAAACAACCTCTCAGCATCTACCCTGTCAATCCCCCCTCAGAATTAAGTATACAAAAACTGCACTTACTCTGACCCTTTGCTCATTCCCCTTGACCTGTGTATCTACTGACCTCGCTCAGATCTTCTGTTAGCAAGTAGAACAACTAGCCAGAAACTTCATGAGCTTGTAAAATCACATTATATTTGATAAGTAGAAATGATGGGATTTTGCCACAAGACCCCACACTGACACATATCACTTACCTTAAAAATTGTCTCTTCCTGTGCACAGGTGTGTTGCAAAGCACTTCACCTCAGCAGCAATGCCTCCTTAAAAAAATACAATGGCCCAGAAATTCGGGTCGGAGGCTTCCCGCGGGTGTAAGCCCCCGACCTGCACTTACCTAGCACGCCAGCCGTTGAGCTGTGGGCCCGCGTGGGATTCCGATCCGGGGCCTGTTCCAGCTGCCGGCGCGCAGTGCTTGCGTATCCCAGGGGCGCAGTTTGTTCAATGCGTCCTCTGGGATTACGTGGGCCATGGAGAGCCAATGGTAGCAGGGAATGCTTCATTCATAAGTTTGACAGGAAGAGCTGTCAAACCTATAAATACTATAAGCCCCAAAACATAACTAAAACTTCAAATAATTTTTTTTTTTAATCACATTTTTAAAATAACTATAAATTACATGAAATAACTATTTTAAACAATAATTAAAATTTTTGAAAATATGAATTACATTTTCTAACGGGGCTAAAAATAAACTTACCTTTCTTTAAAATATTTAAAAATAATAAACCTGTGGAAAAAATGTTTTAATTTTAATTAATTCACCACTTACCTTGTTAAAAGCAAGCCTTGCGACTGCTTTTTAGAAGTGTAACTGCTGGAGACTTACCCTCCCGGTGAAACCTGCAAAAAAACGTAAGTTCGATGCGCACGCGCTGCCTCTCCTGCGCACGCGTTCCACCTGTCAACCCCTTCTTTCAAGGGAACGGAAGTTCCGGTTTCCCACGCATGCGCAGTGTATGCACGAAACCGGCACTTTCGTTGGGCCTACGCGGGAGTACCCAACGCGTACTCACCTGTGGAGACCCGAATTTCTGGGCGAATAATCAGCAACATTCATAGATTTGCTTTTCTCCTCGAATATTTTGCTCGTATCTCTCCTCTCAGCCATGTCAGCTGTGGCTCAGTGGGCAGCACTCTTGCCTCTGAGCCAGAAGGTTGTGGGTTCACAGTCCCCACTCCAGAGACTTGAGCACAAAAATCCAGGCTGACACTCCAGTGCAGTGCTGAGGGAGTGCTGCACTGTCGGAGGTGCCGCCTTTTGGATGAGATGTTAAACCGAGGCCCCGTCTGCTCTCTCAGGAGGACGTAAAAGATCCCACGGCACTATTTCGAAGAAGAGCAGGGGAGTTATCCCCGGTGTCATGGCCAATATTTATCCTTCAATTAACATAACAATAACAGATTATCTGGTCATTATTACATCACTGTTTGTGTGGGAGCTTGCTGTGGGCAAATTGACTACACTTCAAAAAGTACTTCATTGGCAGTAAAACGTTTTGAGACGTCTGGTGGCTGGGATAGAAATGCAAGTCTTTCTTTCTCTCTTTAAGATTGTGATTTAAATCTGAACTACAAGTCTACAGCTAGCTGTGACTCTCTGGTACCTCATCCACTCTTCATGTGTGAGCCTCGGCAGAGATTGCTGATAGGCCGTGACGTAAGAAAACTACTAGGCACTTGGTCTAAGCGTTAAACAAAGCTTTAATCAACTGTTTTACAACATGGAGGTCTAGTTGTGTCCTTCACTAGTCACTGTTATGAATGTCCTGCGCAAGCTGGGCCCGTGCCCGAGTATTTATACTCTCCCTGGACAGCGCCACCCGCAGGCCGCTCAGTATTATTTCATAAGTCTTTCTTTCATGAATGACTGATTCATGTCAGGCCGCTTGACTGTAGGGGGGCAACTTCAAGCCTGAGGCCCACCTTGTCCTCACCCAGTATCTACACATAGATATTTCTATCAGGGATCGCTAGAGGACAATCAGGGGCAGGAAACCTGGCCGATTCTTTTCCCTGCACACACGGAGCCCAATTGCAACATAATAATGTTGTCATTTAGTGAAAAATTGCCAAAGATGCAGCGGAAACACTAAAAAAGAACAACTTAAAGTTGCAAGGATGTAAGATTTCTTAGGTTCAACAAACCTGAGCCTTTTTTATGAGATCACAACCCTAGCTCCGTACTAATGCAGCCCAGAACTGTTCTTGGATTTTTTTATTGCAGCTGAGCACTTTTTGCATATGGTTTAAGTTGGTTTTCATAGTTTCATAGATTTATCCACTATAACCCCTGGATCTCATCTATACTCAATGCCGGGTATCATTCTTCCATTTAACACTTGCTCCAACGTTTGATTCTTTGTTATTTGTTTTGTACTTATCCATATTGAATTGCTTCTGCCATCCATTGGCCCAGTTACCTAAAAGATCCAAACCCTTCTCAATCTGTTTGCATGCTCAACATTATTTGCCCTGTTCCTACTTGGATATTATTTTCCAAACAAAGCCTTTAATGATGAAGAACACCTAAATCGAGCAAAAGTTATTGTTCTGATGGAAGGTCAATCGACCTGAAACGTTAACTGTTTCTCTCTCCACAGATGCTGCCTGACCTGCTGAGTATTTTCTGTTTTTATTTCAGAATTGCAGCTTTTCATTTTATTGTTTAATTCACAGCCCCTTGCCTTCCAGGAATGCTCACCTTGAAGACGTTCTGCTCTTTTCTTCAATGTGTTTTTTATTTGTCTCTTTTACCCTGTTCATCTTTTTGCCTCTCTGTTTCCCTTGTGTTTTATCATGCGCTCGCTAAAGCTCGCATTCACGGCCACATCTCCGGCCTCAGCAACCTTCTCCGGCTCCAACTCATAGGGTTCTGATGAGAGGCCATCGACCTGAAACGTTAACTCTACCTTCCCCTCTCCGCAGATGTTGCCTGACCTGCTGAGTGTTTCCAGCATTTTTTGTTTGTGTTTGAAATTTTTGGTATCTTCATACTGTGAAGGTGGGATTGCCATAATGTCCCAAGAATTCAGGAGAGTTTATTTGTTATGACCTTGTCCCATCACAAAGGAATTTTCTCTATCAACAACCAAATAATTCAAAAGGGGCTGATAATCCGATGTTGGGTAATCACACCCCATATTATTGCGGTCTCCAATGTATCCTGACCACACCTGGAGTACTGTGCACAGTTTAGGTCTCCTTATCTGAGGAAGGATATATTTGCCTAAGAGATGATGCAATGAAAGTTCACTAGATTGATCCCTGGCATGAGAGGGCTGTCCTATGAGGAGAGATTGAGTAGAATGGGCCTGTACTCTCTGGAGTTTAGAAGAATGAGAGGGGATCTCATTGAAACATACAAGATTCTGAGGGGGATTGACAGGGTAGATGCTGAGAGGATGTTTCCCCCTGGCTGGAGAGTCTAGAACTAGGGGGCAAAGTCTCAGGATAAGGGGTCGCCATTTAGGACTGAGATGAGGAGGATTTTCTTCACTCAGAGGGTTGTCAATGTTTGGAATTCTCTACCCCAAAGGGCTGTGGATGCTGAATTGTTGAGAATATTCAAGGCTGAGATCGATAGATTTTTGGACTCTAGGGGAATCAAGGGATATGGGGATCGGGCGGGAAAGTGGAGTTGAGGCCGAAGATCAGCCATGATCTTATGGAATGGCGGAGCAGGCTCGAGGGGCGGTATGGGCGACTCCTGGCTCCTAATTCTTATGTTGTTATGTATACATCCCAACATGGGTGGCCAGTGAGAAAGGTTCTTGGCACCTGTGCACGAGCAGACTCCTTAGGCCCCTGAAATATATTAAAATGAGGGGATTGTCACATGATGTGACTGTAGTGCCTGAACAGCGTTCCTGCTGCATGGTGTTCCTTTTTGCAATGGATGCTGAAGGGGCGGCTCCAATTAAGACGAAAAGCATTCTGGCGCTCTTGCCCGGTGTCCCCCTCTTGCCCCTGCCCAAATGCGCTGAACGGGCAGGCTGCAGCCATTTACTGACAATTGGCACCACCACTTCTGGCCCGGGTACACCGCGCGCACGGTAAACGATACGCCCAGACCACCAGAAATATATTCAGATGAGCTAGCCCCATCATATCAGCCAAGAGGAGCGCATTTCTTCACAGGTACAGGAAACTTTGGTTTATCCACCAGCAAAATTCAGGAGTCGGTTCAGTAAGTTTTTTTTCTTTTCGTTGCTTTTTTTTCACCAGTCAGGCTCTGCAAGGTCTAGCTAAAGCTGTTGCTTAGCTACAGAGACGCTTGCAAGCTACGGCCGACTGTTTAGAAGCTGAGCAACAGGGTTTGTTGCTAGATACGGAGCTCATAAGCTCCGTATGTTTTAACATTAGCGCTGGTTTGTCCGGCAGTTTTGATGGGACGGCAACAGCTCGGCCCCATCGGTGCCGGATAGCACAAAGTTTCCTGTACAATGCACAAGGGCTGGATTATCGACCTCATACAGATCTGGCCGAACTTTATCCTTTGTTTGAGGATTTTTACTGGCCGTGGGGGAAGGTTGCGTCTGTGCATTAGGTACTGTGTAATGAAGCCATAAACATATTAAAACAAATTGCATTGATGATTGAATCCAGCCACATTGATAATTACACCCATAACTATGTACTGTTAAAAATACCTTCCAGTATCCAAAAGCCTCAACGATTACCCACTGAATGTGATGATATAAATCTATAAGTATCTGCTGACTTTTATCTCCTGATAGCATATAGGAGGTATTATAGATTTCCTGAGATACTGGACAAAATGGCTGAAAGTTCTCTTCAATTTCATTGAAAGAAGGGACAGTTTGGTCTAAGTTGTACTGCATTGCTCCATGTGATACTGCCTCTGAGATACAATAACAGTCTCGCTATCAGCTCGCCTATTGAAACCGAGGATGAGGACATTCCATCTGAACTGTTTGAATTGTTGAAACCCTCATCCATGCCTTTGTTACCTCTAGACGTGACTATGCCAACGCACTCCCGGCTGGCCTCCCACATTCTACCCTACGTAAACTTGAGGTCATCCAAAACTCGGCTGCCCGTGTCCTAACTCGCACCAAGTCCCGTTCGCCCAACTCCCCTGTGTGCGCTGACCTACATTGGCTCCCGGTTAAGCAGCGCCTCGATTTCAAAATTCTCATCTTTGTTTTCAAATTCCTCCATGGCCTCACCCCTCCCTATCTCTGTAATCTCCTCCAGCTCCACAACCCCCCAAGATATCTGTGCTCCTCTAATTCTGCCCTCTTGAGCATCCCTGATTATAATCACTCAACCATTGGTGGCCGTGCCTTCTGTTGCCTAGGCCCTGAGCTCTGGAATTCCCTGTCTAAACCTCTCCGCCTCGCTACCTCTCTTTCCTCCTTTAAGATGCTGCTTAAAACCTACCTCTTTGACCAAGCTTTTGGTCGCCTGCCCTAATTTATCCTTATGTGGCTCGGTGTCAAATATTTTGTCTTAAAATAATCCTGTGCAGCGCCTTGGGACATTTTACTACGTTAAAGGCGCTATATAAATACAAGTTGTTGTTGTTGAATTGCACTGTGCCCTCGAGCTGCCATGTCCCTCAATGTGATTCCTTTCCTAATGCTCATTCCTCACAGTCTTTTACTGCTTTTCTTAAGCCAGAAGAAAGAAAGAAAGAAAGACTTGCATGTATATAGCGCCTTTCACAATCAGTGGACGTCCCAAAGCACTTTACAGCCAATGAAGTACTTTTGAAGTGTAGTCACCGTTGTAATGTAGGAAACGCAGCAGCCAATTGGTGCACAGCAAACTCCCACAAACAGCAATGTGAAACATTTTTCCTTTAATTATGTTTTATTCTCTTCTACCTTTTGCTCTTAAGACTTTTCCTTCACAGTTTATCACTTTTTGTTCTGAAGTGTAAATTGTTCAATAAACACACTCGTGGGATTCGTAAGCATGAAGTCATGAGCGTTAATGCTCACTAACTGCTCAGCTTTAAATAAGCTGCTGTGAAGGGGATGGAAAACCAATGAATCAGACTGTTATTCTCTCCTTTGAATTTTTTTTGTTGCAGGACGCAGGTGTATCCTGCTGTAATGACTTTAGACTAAAGCCCTGATGTGTATCCCTTAGATACAAGTTTAACGTGATATTGTACAAGCTTAATCTTGTACTTTGTTAAGGCTGGGTCAGGCATGACTCCATTCAATTTGGTTGCCTTTCTCGGAACACTGCTGGGGCTAAAATCTGCCAGCTATAAAGTACATGCTTTTTGTTACACCACCTTCTTCTGGTACACGCTCCTGTCTCACCTCCACTCCGAGCTCCATCATGTCTCTAATCACCAAACGGATTGCATCTGTCACAGAATATTACATAGGATTACATAGGATATATAGCACAGAAACAGGCCATTTGGCCCAACCAGTCCATGTCGGTGTTTATGCTCCACTCGAGCCTCCTCTCGTCTTTCCTCATCTAAATCTATCAGCGTAACCCTCTAGTCCCTTCTCCCTCAGATGCTTATCTAGCCTCCCCTTAAATGTATCGATACTATTCGCTTCACCCACTCCCTGTGGTAGCGAGTTCCACATTTTCACCACTCTCTGGGTAAAGAAGTTTCTCCTGGGTTCCCTATTGGATTTCTTGGTGACTATCTTATATTGATGGCCTCTAGTTATGCTCCTCCCCACAAGTGGAAACATTCTCTCTGTATCCATTCTACCAAAACTTTTCATAATTTTAAAGACCTCTATTAGGTCACCCCTCAGCCTTCTTTTTTCAAGAGAAAAGAGACCCAGCCTGTTCATCCTTTCCTGATAGGTATACCCTCGCATTTCTGGTATCATCCTTGTAAATCTTCTCTGCACCCTCTCCAGTGCCTCGACATCCTTTTTATAATATGGCGAGCAGAACTGTCGCCATATGGGTCGGAACGAATGTAATAGAATGTAGTCATCCATTGGAAACCATGGGTGGAATATGTTTGACTTCACTACAGAGGGTGTAACTGCATAAGATTCAAACAATTTCCTCTGGTCACGGAATTGGCATAAATTTCAGATTTTCACCAAAAGAACAAAGAGGGAGGGTTAGATTAGGAGAATTATTTTTACACGGAGGGATTTTAGGATCTGGAATATCTCACCAGGAACAGCGGTGGGACCAGAATCCAGAATAGCTTTTAAAATGTAAGTAGATAAATAGCTGAAATAATTTTTTTTTAAGTTTACAGGGAAATGGCAGGGGCTAGGCGGATAGAAAGACTTGCATTTCTACTGCACCTTTCACAACCACTGGACATCTGAAAGCGTTTTACAGCCAATGAAGTACTTTTTGAAGTGTAGTCACTGTTGTAATGTGGAAAACGCAGCAGTCAGTTTGCGCACAGCAAGCTCCCACAAACAGCAATGTGAAAATGACCAGATAATCTGTTTTTGTTATGTTGGTTGAGGGATAAATATTGGCCCCAGGACACTGTGAAGGAATAGCCATGATTCAGAGAAATACACGATACTATGAACAGATTTCTACTATTATTAATGTAAGACATACTGGGTTTAAAAGACACACGTCTCAGCAGACTGGCTGTGAACAGAAATACAGGCATCTGAGAAAAGATCAGTTGATAACAAAGCTGTAAACAAGCTTTGAAATAGGAATTAGTTAAATATACTAAAACAATGAAAGATTGAAGCAAACCATTGGTGCTTCCAAAGAGTCTAGAGTTTGGGTGTAACACAATGGAAGACCCAAGTGAAGTGTGAAGAGCTGACACGATAAAACAGAAATACAAACATTAAAAGAGGCATGTGCCTTTGAAAACATGACATCAAGAAAAGAAACATCAGCTGGTCAAATAGTTTTATATTAAACTTAGAAAACAGGAACCATAAGATTAAATATGCAACCAATTGAGATAGCTAGAAAACAAGTAAACACACAGTTAAAGTGGTTTTGATTTACATATAGTAAAAACCATACCAACAAGACTTTGAAGATATAACTTCAATAGAGACACCAAGCAATTGCATTGTGTTTGTATTGAACATGGAGAATAAGGAAAGACATAATGGGGTTGATTTTCAGTGTGCCGTCAGGCGGGCTTTTAGGCGTGCAGGGGGCTAAAATCCCAAATTCGGGGGTCCCGACACTATCCCGCCCAAAACCCGCCTCCATGTAAGTTTCAAAGGAGGCGGGTACCCGCCCCGCACTGGGACCCGCCGACCCGAGGCAGGAAGGGATTAGTGCCAATAAACTGCCTGTAACATATCAAAGTTTGCAGATGATACAAAGATGGGAGGGAAAGTAGTGAGTGAGGAGGACATAAAAAACCTGCAAAGGGACATAGACAGGCTAAGTAAGTGGGCAGAGATTTGGCAGATGGAATACAATACTGGAAAGTGTGAGGTTATGCACTTTGGCAGGAAAAATCATAGAGCAAGTTATTATCTTAATGGCAAGAAACTGGAAAGTACTTAAGTACAAAGGGATCTGGGGGTCCTGGTGCACGAAACTCAAAAAGTTAGTATGCAGGTGCAGCAAGTAATCAAGAAGGCCAATGGAATGTTGGCTTTTATTGCTAGGGGGATAGAGTATAAAAACAGGGAGGTATTGCTGCAGTTGTACAAGGTATTGGTGAGACCGCACCTGGAATATTGCATACAGTTTTGGTGTCCATACTTAAGAAAAGACATACTTGCTCTCGAGTCAGTACAAAGAAGGTTCACTCGGTTAATCCCGGGGATGAGGGGGTGGTCATATGAGGAGAGGTTGAGTAGATTGGGACTCTACTCATTGGAGTTCAGAAGAATGAGAGGCGATCTTATTGAAATGTATAAGATTGTGAAGGGGCTTGATCGGGTGGATGCGGTGAGGATGTTCCCAATGATGGGTGAAACTAGAACTAGGGGGCATAACCTTAGAATAAGGGGCTGCTCTTTCAAAACTGAGATGAGGAGAAACTTCTTCACTCAGAGGGTGGTAGGTTTGTGGAATTTGCTGCCCCAGAAAGCTGTAGAAGCTACATCATTAAATGAATTTAAAACAGAAATAGATAGTTTCCTAGAAGTAAAGGGAATTAAGGGTTACGGGGAGCGGGCAGGAAATTGGACATGAGTCTAGGTTCGGAATGGTCATGGCCCTGTGGGTAGTGGAGCGGGTCCAGTGGCCGTGTAGCCTGGTTCTGCTCCTACTTCTTGTGTTCTAATTCTGTGTTAGATTTCAGGAGATGGTTTTATTTCTGTTCCTGGCTGGGGTGGAGATCGCCTTTACAGAAGGTAAGTACTGTAGAAAATATAGGAACAGAGTGATCTCCTGGACGAGTTTCGATCGCCTAGCTGGGTCGGAGAGGAATTTCCCAGATTTTTTTCTCCCAAATTGGCCATTGGGTTTTTTATCTGGTTTTTCACCTCTCCCGGGAGATCACATGGGTTCGGGTGGGATGGAGAGTGATAGAAGATTTGAGGTTAGGATTAGATCAGCCATGATCTTATTGAATGGTGGAGCAGGCTCGAGGGGCCGATTGGCCTACTCCTGCTCCTATTTCTTATGTTCTTATGTTCTTCTTATGAGGCGGAACTACAACCTGAAAGTTGTAGTCCCGCCTCCTTCCCGACTTCTGAATGAAAATCCAGCCCCATGTCTGCAAAAAGCAGTTAAGCCAAAATTAAGAATTGAATGAAGAATCTTCGGTAAGAATGGCATCAAACAGAAACCATAGCTGTCATTGTTTTTATGATAGTTTTTGGAACACCTAAAAGTAGAGAAATAATTATGCATGCAATAGTTGAATTGATAGTAACATAGAAAGCATTCGAAAGAGGTATCAATAAAGATAATTAGCTGACATCAGCAGAGAACATCAAAGAAGAAACCAAAGCCAAAAGGGTATAAAAATAAGAGCTTTTCAAACAGAACATCAGAACACGTTGAACGGGCAGGGCGTTCCTCAACTTTCCAGAGGCATCTCTGTAAGTTTTCAACTATGAGTCTCGGGTAAATCAAAGTGATTGATTTTTGGTGGATGTTCTGGATATAGAAATAAGAAATAAGAAATGTAACGATGTTCTGGATTTAGAAATAAGGAATATAACGAAGTAAAGATTTGAGAATAAGGATCTCTGCAAAATAAGAAATGTAAGCTAATTGTACTTTGAATTGTTAATGTTGTGACTGAAAAAACAGATGTTAACTGAATGCCGGCTCTTAAATAAAACTATATATTTCTAGAATTGTCTCAAAGAGTGAATCTGTATAGACTCGCGAACCCACAAATTCTGTGCACTCTTTTGTAAGGAGTTGCAGAAATCTGGGGGGTATTCCGGACCCTTATAATATCCGGAAGGTTACAGTCTAGTTTAACTTATTAAAAGTACTATCCGGAGGACGGTAACATCTTTAGTCATTCCTTTCCTTTGGGGAGAGATAGCCTGAACCTTTAGACCCATTTAAGCATCTTATGGAATTCAGCTATCTCTAACTTAAGTTGTAGGTGAATACGTCTGATCCGGGGTGGGTAATTATCCCTTCAACACAACTCCCCTGCTCCTCTTCGAAATGGTGCCATGGGACCTTTTACACGTCCACCTGAGAGAGCAGACGGGGGCTCAGTTTAACATCTCATCTGAAAGACAGCACCTCTGGCAGTGCAGCGCTCCCTCAGCACTGCACTGGGAGTGTCAGCGTAGATCTTTGTGCTCAAGTCTCTGGAGTGGGGATTTGAACCCACAACCTACTGACTCAGAGGCGAGGGGTACTGCCAACTGAGCCACAGCTGACACTAGCTAGCACAGTGCTATGCGCTGAACGTTTGCTTCTTGATGTAAAATTCTATGGACTTGAATTTCCGGAATATCCCGAACTTTGTCGGATGATCCGTGGAAACACCACAGAAACGGCATAAACAGCGGAAAATCAGGAGCACCCCCATGGAAATGGAATCCCTGTGGTTCTACGTCCAATGCAAATGTGCAAGGAGTTTGGGAGGCACACTGGCGGTTAACAAATTTCTGTAAAGATTTCCTTTGTGTGTTTTTTTTTAAATGAGTTATTTGTTATTTTAAAGGGCTAAACAGCTGCATTACAATATTGCGCAAAGGAACTTTACACAAACACAGCAACCAGAACGCTATCAGACAATGTTAAACTTCTAAGTAACCGAGAGAAGAGTTGGCAACTAGCTGACGGGTTACAGATAGGATAGAAAAAGAGGAACAAGCCCCACAAATAATTTCACTAAAAACAAACCAGCGGGGATCAAGCCAGATAAACTATCAGTTCAAATGATCCACCAGTCGGACACTTGAAGCTTTTTTTTTTACACTTGCTTTATTGAAACTCGTGAACGTAAAAGAACTTCCCACTGCAGCTAATTGCAGGCACAACTCAACTGGAAGTGCTAAAGCAATTGTGTCTAATATTATTGCTGGCATTTTTAAGTAGTCTGCCAAATATTACTCCAAAGATGATGTTGTTGCTAGAACAGCTCTGTCTCATAACAGGACACAAGAGTCAACCACATGTGGTTAAAACAACAATTTTTAATCAGCCACAAATAGTTTCAGCGAGGTCAACTCATCACTACCAGTTAGAACGTAAAAATTCACATTTATTTGACCTAAATATATAGACTGAAGTCCACAATCCAGGTTACGGCTCCTTCCTTTACCCAACAGTTTTTCTAAATGCAGCTTTAAACACTAATGCTTTCTGGTTATAAAGATAAAATACAACACTTTCAGTAAAAGCAATACAAATTACAAATCATTTCACCAACAGTCCTTTCCTATCATATCGAATAGATAGACTGTCCCCTGTGTTCAGGGTACAAATTTTTATATAAGGATTAAAAAATATAAAAACAAAGAAAAGATTAAAATACAATGCAATTTGTAAATTTGTAATTTGCATTTTTCACCAAATAGCTTCATACTTAGTAGCACTAAAAGGTTCTTCTTAAGAATGTTTAATGCAAGAAACAAGAAAAAGAAAGGCTTGCATTTCTGTAGCGCCTTTCACAACCACTGGACGTCTCAAAGCGCTTTACAGCCAATGAAGTACTTTTTGAAGTGTAGGCCCGTAATTTCCGATCTGGCCCTCAACATCAAGAAAACCAAAGAAATCATTGTGGACTTCAGGAAGTCTAAAGGCGGAAGTCACACCCCCATCCACATCCATGGGGCTGTGGTGGAAAGGGTGGACAGCTTTAAGTTCCTCGGAGTCCACATCACGGAAGACCTCTCCTGGTCCCTCAATACCTCCTCTCTGGTGAAGAAGGCCCAGCAGCGCCTATATTTCCTAAGGAGGCTGAAGGGATGTAACCTGTCACCCCTGATCCTCTCTAACTTTTACCGCTGCACAATAGAGAGCATCCTGATGAGCTGTATCACAGTATGGTATGGCAGCTGTAGCTACTATGACCGGAAAGCCCTGCAGCGGGTAGTCAAAACTGCCCAACGCATTACCGGCACCTGGCTACCGACCATAGAGCACATATACCAGAAACGCTGTTTACGGAGGTCACGGACCATCATCAAAGACCCTACCCACCCCAACCACAGTCTGTTCGCCCTCCTGCCATCTGGGAGACGCTACAGATGCATTCGCACCCGAACGACCAGATTTAGGAACAGCTTCTTTCCCAGGGCTGTCATCCTACTGAACTCCACAAATAAACTCTAAAGCCTGCACATCTGCCAATGCACTTTATTATGTTTATGTTAATGTATTACAGGCCAAATGAATGTTGAATGTTTAAATGTCTTAATCTAAATGTACACTCTCGGGAGCCGCAAGCCTACATTTCGTTGTACTGCACTTGTGCACTAACAATGACAATAAAGTTGATTATTATTATTATTATTATGAGGGCTCCTGAGGTCCAGACACTTCCAATCCTGGGCCTCTCCAAACTCGAAATGCGCGGGGCCCGGGTATCCCAGGGGCACAGGCAGTTCGCAAGCGTCCCTGGGATCACGTGGGCCATGGGGAGCCAATGGGAGAAGGGAATCTCCCTTCATGCATTTGACAGATAGACCCGTCAAATATATGAACGGAGATCACCCCAAAAACATAGTAAAACATTAAATAATTTTTTAAAAAACCATCACGTTTTTAAAATGAGTTAAAATTACAATAAATTAAATATTTTAAACAAAAATGTAATTTTTTGAAAAAAATAATTAAAGTTTTTTACAGGGCTAAAAATAAACTTACCTTTTTTAAAAGTATTTTAAAATGATAAATGAGTGAAAACATTTTTTAAAACTTTTTTCAACTCTTATGCTGGTAAAAGCAAGCCTTATGCTGTTACCAGGCGTAAGATTTCTAAGGGTTTTCAGCGGGCGGAGGTTCTCCAGAAAGCAAAACTCCCCCCCCCGCAGAGGCCCTTCTCCAGGGCAGACGGAGGATCTGTCAAGAGCATTCCTGACAGATCGGAAATGCCGGTTTTCAGCGCATGCGCTTGGCATGCCAGAAACCGGCATTTCCGATGTCCCTACGGGTGGGTACACAGCGCGTACCCACCCATAGGCATCGGAAAATACAGGCCGTAGTCACTGTTGTAATGTAGGAAACGCGGCAGCCAATTTACACACAGCAAGCTCCCACAAACAGCAATGTGAAAATGACCAGATAATCAGGTCTTTGTTGTGTTGATTGAGGGATAAACATTGGCCACCAGGACACCGGGGATAACTTCGGAATAGTGCCGCGGGATCTTTTACATCCACCTGAGAGAGCAGACGGGGCCTCAGTTTAACGTCTCATCCGAAAGACGGCACCTCCGACAGTGCAGCACTCTCTCAGCACTGCATTGAAGTGTCAGCCTGTGGCGGAGCCACCAGGGGGACTCTGATCTAATGTACATAATTATCTTTAACAAATTATTAGCTACAGAATGAATCTGTATCTTTGTTCATATCATTGCATGTACATAGCGCGGTCCCTTTAAGAAGGAGACCAAACGCGATGACGTCATCACGTTGATCACGTGATCCTCCAGCAAAGCGTACAGACCTGTAATGTAGTTCTCCTGTGTTTTCGTTTTAAACTCTGTTGATTAGTATTAAACATCGTTTGTTTGATAGACTGACTCGACCTCAGTCCTTTAGTTAGGAATCTAGCCATTCCTACAGTGGTGAATCCAAATTTTCGTGAACAATTTTCGCGGAAGAAGCGAAGCGCAACAAAACATGGAAGCGAACTCCGTGGCTTTGAAGCTCCCACAGTTTTGGGAACAACAGGCGGCCTCCTGGTTCGTCCAAGCAGAAGCACAATTCGATCTCCGAAACATCGTTGCAGATCAGACCCATTACCTTTACATGGTCTCCGCACTCGACAGCTCCACAGCCTCACGGATCATCAGCCTGCTCGAAAACCCCCCGGTTGACAGCAAGTATAATACTCTTAAAGCGCGGTTAATACAGGTCTTCAGGCTCACGAAGGCGGAGCGTGCCCGCCGGCTACTCGCTTTGCCCGGGCTTGGCGATTCCAAGCCATCTGAGTTAATGAGCCAGATGCTCACGCTCCTTGGCTCTGAACCACAATGTTTCCTCCTTCGGGAGTTATTCCTGAGTCAACTACCCGAGCAGGTTCAGGCTGCCCTCGCCAGATCGGAAGCCACAGATTGCGCAGCACTTGCTGCAGAAGCAGATACGATTTATGCGGTCACGCAGCAATCCTGCGCCACCACGAGGCACCCCTCCCCCGCGAACGCCGCCCCGACGCCTCCATCCCCCAGCTTGTGCTTTTACTACGCCCATTTCGGTGCGAAAGCCAGAGGCTGCCGCCCGCCCTGCAGTTTCGCGCCTAAAAAAAAAAACCGACATCAACACCAGCAGCAACTCCAGAAAAGGAGGATCGAGTCTGAGGGACGTTCCGCGGCCGCGATGGCAATTGGAAATTCCAGGAAGCTCCTCTACATTACAGATTCCCTCTCAGGCCGGCGCTTTTTATGCGACACCGGGGCGCAGTGTAGCATCCTTCCTGCCTCAGCACTCAATATTCAGTCTGGGAGGCACGGCCTCTCCCTCGAGGCAGCTAATGGCGGGGCCATTCGTACCTTTGGCAAACGGCGGGTCCAGGTGTGCTTCGGCGGGCAACGGTTTCAGTGGGAATTTATTACAGCCAAGGTTTCGCAAGCCATCCTCGGCGCGGATTTCTTATGCGCCAACAGCTTCTTGGTGGATGTAAGAAATCGTCGATTGGTCAACGCGGCCACCTTCCACTCCATCCCTTGCTTCCGCAGTTCCGCAACGTCGCACACTGTCTCCTGCGCGTTGTCCTCGCCGGACGAGTTCACTCGCCTATTAGGTGAATTCCCGGAGCTGACCAAGCCCACTTTCTCCTCCTCGGCCACTAAGAATGGTGTCGAACACCACATTACTACAACTGACTCTCCGGTTTACGCATGAGCTCGGCGCCTGGAACCCGGCAAGCTCGCGGCTGCGAAGGCAGAGTTTGCCACGATGGAACGGCTGGGGATTATTCGCCGGTCGAATAGTCCCTGGTCTTCGCCTCTCCACATCGTCCCGAAGCCTGGCGGTGGATGGCGGCCATGCGGGCACTACCGACGCCTTAATGACGCCACTACTCCCGATCGGTACCCGATCCCGCATATACAGGATTTCTCCGCCCATTTGGCGGGAAACTTAATCTTCTCCAAGGTCGACCTCGTCCGTGGCTGCCACCAAGTTCCTGTACACCTGCAGGACGTCCAGAAAACGGCTGTCATCACTCCCTTTGGACTGTTCGAGTTTCTACGGATGCCATTTGGGCTCAAGAACTCGGTCCTGTGGGATCTTCCCTTTTTATTTGTCTACCTTGACGACATCCTGATAGCCAGCTTTACCAAGGTGGAACACGTCTGCCATCTCTGCACCCTCTTTCGGCGCCTCAGCCAACATGGCCTCATAATCAACCCAGCCAAGTGTCAGTTCGGCCTACAACAGATTGACTTCTTGGGCCACCGCATTACTTCGGAGGGCGCAATTCCGCTGCAGTCAAAGGTCGAAGCAATTACGGCATTCCCAAGCCCGCAGTCCACCAAGGATCTTCAAGAATTCCTGGGCATGGTGAATTTCTACCACCGCTTTGTGCCCAAGGCAGCATGACTCATGTAGCCCCTCTACAAGGCCCTCAAAGGCAAGGCCGGAAAGGATACAATAGCCTGGATGGTCGAAATGGACAATGCTTTCGATAACACAAAAACCGCTCTAGCCAATGCAACTATGCGGCCTATCACCCGCAAGCAAACGGTTTGTGCGAACGTTTCCACAGATCGTTAAAGGCATCGCTGAGGGCCAGCCTCCAAGGCGCCGGATGGGTGGATAAGCTTCTGTGGGTCATGTTGGGTCTCCGCACGGCACCCAAAGAGGACCTGCAATCGTCCGCTGCGGAGCTCGTGTACAGCCAGCCACTCCGTGTACCGGGAGATTTCCTGCCGCTTCCAACTGAGCCGTGGTCCGCAGCCGACCAACTCAGCAACCACCGGGAAACAGCCAGAGCTTTTGCGCCTATCCCAACTTCGCATCATGGCCTTCCATCTTCACATGTACCAGCGGAGCTAAAGAATGCTGAATTTGTATTCATTCGTCATGATGCCCATAGGGATCCGCTCAAGGCCCCTTACACAGGCCCTTTTCGCGTATTGGAGACAGGCGACAAGAGTTTCTAGTAGACATCGGTGGTAAACCCAACCACATATCCATTGACCGTCTCAAACCGGCACACCTGGACATCGACCGTCCAGTAGAGACCGCACAGCCACCACGACGTGGTCGACCTCCCGCTGCATCCACGCCAGACCGAAGGCTTCCATCCGCCAGCCTGCCCGCTGTTCAACAACGTCCACTCCAAGAATACAGGAGTCGCTCTGACAGGCTTGTCAGACCTCCAAGTCGATTGACTTTTACTGTTAAAGACAATTCTGGGGGGGCGCATGTGGCGGAGCCACCAGGGGGACTCTGATCTAATGTACATAATTATCTTTAACAAATTATTAGCTACAGAATGAATCTGTATCTTTGTTCCTATCATTGCATGTACATAGCGCGGTCCCTTTAAGAAGGAGACCAAACGCGATGACGTCATCACGTTGATCACGTGATCCTCCAGCGGCGGGAAAACACGATGACATCAGGCTGGGGAGCCGCCCTAGCCAGTCCTCATGGAGCCAGCAAAGAGTACAGACCTGTAATGTAGTTCTCCTGTGTTTTCGTTTTAAACTCTGTTGATTAGTATTAAACATCGTTTGTTTAATAGACTGACTCGACCTCAGTCCTTTAGTTAGGAATCTAGCCATTCCTACAAGCCTAGATTTTTGTGCTCAAATCCCATGGAGTGTGGCTTAGAACCCACAACCTTCAGAGGTGAGAGTGCTGCCCACTGAGCCACTGGCTGACACTGAAGCTGACAAGAACTTCAATTCAGAAAGTCACTCCAAAGCTCAGTAATGGGACAATCTTTGTAGAAGTTACCATGCTCCATGCTGAATTTGGGTTCTCTATCAGAAGCAAATTAAAAAGTGAAGCTACTCTACTAATTTAGAATACAGAGCAAACTAGATAAAAATTAAACAAGGTCAAAATTTCAAAGAACAAAGTTTTGCTTGTCACATATATAACATACTGTTGTGCCTGTGTATAATAAGACACAGACTGCAGGAGAAACGGTACAACAGGTGTTTACTGAATGAGGGTTACTCTAGAACTAAGTGTGCAGATCACTACTCAGGGTTTATATACAGGTGTGGTCACTGCCGGTACTACAGTATACAGGAGCAGTAAAAAGTAGTTCTCTCCCTTAAAGGTACATACATTACAATTCCTCCCCTTTTAGCTTAACAGTACCATAACACTCATTTAACAATTAAATATCAAACTAATTACAATTAACACTTTTAACATGCAACATTAGCTGAAAATAGTCTATTTATAAATTCAGTCCTTGGGGAGGCTTCCTGATTCTTTCTGGATAACGCCTTTCCCGAGTGTCTCGCTCTTGGTGCGGAGGCGATTCTAGCACCCTGTCGTCGGTTGATTCATCAGCTTCCAATGCTATTGTTTCTGAGGTAGATGC
The DNA here is from genome assembly GCF_052327205.1 of Somniosus microcephalus. Lineage (NCBI taxonomy): Eukaryota > Metazoa > Chordata > Chondrichthyes > Squaliformes > Somniosidae > Somniosus > Somniosus microcephalus. The sequence continues at coordinate 83,151,069 of NC_141003.1, read as the reverse complement.
GACCTGTACATCAGGTTCCTCACCAGGTACGTATGGCCGAGACATGGGGTTGACTCGTTCCTGTGACTCTAGGATCTGGTAAGCATGGCGTCTCACAATGTTCTCCCCAACATCCACTGTGTACATTAGTGGCCCCTGCCGTGTGCATATCGTTCCTGGTTGCCATTTCTCTGTTCGGTAGTCGCGGGCCAAGACTGGTTGCCCTACATTGAAGCTCCTTGTCGGCTTCTCATTGATGTGCTGGAATTGCTTACTCTCAACATCTCTTCGTACATTTGGTCTGAGCAAATCCAGATGAGATCTCAACCTTCGGTTAAAGAACATCATGGCTGGGGCCTGGTTGGTGACTGCATGTGTCGCATTTCTGTAGGCTATCAGGAAATTGTCCACCTTATGCTGCAGTGGAATGTCATCATCGCACATGGCCTTTACTGCTTTTTTAAAGGTTTGTACGAACCTCTCAGCCAATCCATTTGTGGCTGGATGATACGGGGCGGATGTGTAATGCCTTACCCCATTCCTTTTCATAAATCTTCGAAACTCTTCGGACACAAACTGTGGTCCGTTATCAGAGCAAATCTGCTCTGGCAAGCCGTTCCTGGCAAATATGGTCTGTAGGACTGCAATCGTATTCTCCGTGGTGGTGGAGGACATTTTGATCACCTCAGGCCATTTTGAGTGCGCATCCACGGCTATTAAAAACATTGAGTCCATGAATGGACCAGCAAAATCAATATGCACCCGTTGCCATGGAGATGAGGGCCACTCCCATGGATGTAGAGGGGCATGTGGTGGTGCATTTTGGACCTTCTGGCATCCTGAGCAGCTCTTTGTCAGGTCCTCGATTTGCTGATTGATCCCCGGCCACCACACATAAGCCCTAGCAAGGCTTTTCATTTTCACCCCTCCCAGATGACCTTCGTGAAGCTCATTGAGCACTCTCTCCCTTAACTTGGGTGGAATTACCACTCGGGATCCACACATCAAGGTCCCCTGGCATACTGACAGCTGTTCTCTTCTGGATGAGAATGCTGGCAACAGTGAGTCGCCATGTGCTGGCCATCCCTTCACCGTCAAATCATATACCCGAGACAGTGTCGGATCGTTTCGGGTCTCCTTCTCTATACCAGCGTTAGTTACTGGCAAGCATTCAATTATAGTCGAATGAAATATTTCGACAGGATCCACTGCTGGTGCTTCCTCCGCAGTAGGCAGTGGCAGGCGTGATAGCCCATCAGCGTTTCCATGCTGTTTCGTGCCCTTATACTCGATTTCATATTGGTGTGCCCCTAGAAAAAGGGACCATCTTTGTAGCCGTTGCGCAGTCATCACCGGAACGCCCTTCTTTGGATTAAAGATGGAGACAAGTGGTTGGTGGTCAGTCAGCAAGGTGAATTTCTGCCCGTGCAGATAGTGATTGAACTTTTTCACTCCCCACACTAGGCTGAGGGCCTCCCTGTCAATCTGGGCGTAGTTACGCTCGGCTGAGGTTAGTGACCGAGACGCAAAAGCTACTGGCCTCTCCGAGCCGTCTGGGAATTTGTGCGACAGCACCGCTCCAATGCCATAGGGTGACGCATCACACGCCAACCGAATTGGTAGTGCTGGGTTGAAATGAGCCAACACCTCTTTTGATGTGATCAATGCTTTGCTCTTCTGGAAAGCTCATTTACATTCATCACTCCACTTCCATGGTACCCCCGTTTGCAGTAGGGTGTTCAGTGGGTGTAGTACTGTAGACAAATTCGGCAATAACTTATGGTAGTAGTTCACCAGCCCGAGGAACGACCTCAGTTGGGACACATTTTCCGGTGCTGGAGCCTTGACTACTGCCTCAATCTTATGTAACCCCTCTTTATAAATAACATGGCCACAATACGAGATCTGCTTCTGGAAAAATTCGCATTTGTGGCGATTAGCTCGGAGCCCATATTCCTTCAATCTAGTGAGCACCTGCTCCAGGTTGGCGAGGTGATCACTATCATTTTCGCCCGTGACCAGGATGCCGTCCAAATAACACTGGGTCCCTGGAATCCCTTGCAGGACTTGTTCCATTGCCCTTTGCCAAATAGCCGGAGCTGATGCTACCCCGAACACCAGCCGGTTTATTTGTAGAGACCTTTATGAGTGTTGATCGTGAGGTACTGTTTCGAGGCTTCTTCTACCTCCATTTGCAGGTACGCCTGGGCCAGATCAACCTTAGTGAAGCGTTTCCCTCCAGATAGCGAGGCGAAAATATCTTCAATCCGCGGAAGCGGATATTGTACACTGTGAAGGACTGGGTTCACTGTCACCTTAAAGTCCCCACAGATGCGAACCTTCTTTGGTTCCCCAGGCGTATTACTCAACGACCTCTTCATTACAGGAACGATGGGTGTAGCCCACTTGCTCCAGTCCACTTTGGACAGTACTCCAGAACGTTCCAAACCTTCCAGCTCTGCTTCGACGGCTGGGCGGATCGCATAAGGTACCGATCTGGCCTTAAAAACTTTGGGCTTCCATTTTCCTCTATTTTGATCATCGCTGTTATGCTTTTTAGTGTTCCGAGTCCCTGCTGGAACACTTCTTGTGCGTCAGTTAGCATTTTTGACAGTCGTCCGGGTGTGACGTCGTCATCGCTTTTGGCATCTACAGTCAGTGCTTGTATGGAATGCCAATCTAGCTGTATCTTCCGGATCCATTCACGTCCTAGTCGTGGTGGTCCTCCATCTGGCAATACATATAGGTCCATTTTTGGTGTTTCCTTGCCGTTATATATAACGTTCACCCTTATTTTTCCTTTGGGTAGACTTTTTGCCCCGTGTACGTCTTCAAGACAATCTTTGTATCTCTCAAGGGTATATGTGAGAATAGCCGTTTGTAGTCCCTTCGGTTTATGACTGTTAGGGCTGATCCTGTGTCCAATTCCATTTTCACTTGGACTCCTGCTATCTTGAGCGTGACCCAGATAGTTTGGTGATCCTCCGTTTTGATCACATTATGTAGTTTCAGACAACCCAGCTCCTTGCTTCCGGAGTCTGTATCACTTTTCTGTTCGTCTGAACTACTCTCCATCACCATATGTACCTTCTTGTACTTCTCCGGTGGAGATTTCTTGCTGCTGGTTTTCTTTCCCGACCTGCAGACTCTTGCTATGTGTCCTACTTTTCCACACTGTCTGCACGCTTTGTCCTTGAACCAGCAATCATTATGGTCGTGTGTTATTCTGCCGCAGCGATAGCACTTCACTGTTCCGTATGACATTTCATTTGTGCCATATTCTTGCGGTCTCCGTTGTATCTCTGCAGTGCCCCATGCTGCTGCTTCGTGTGATACTGCAATGATTTACGCCTTGTCCAGCGTAAGATCCTTTTCTGATAGAAGCCGTTTCTGGGTTCCTTCACTTTGAAGCCCACACACAAACTTGTCCCTTAAAGTATCTGCTAGTCCCGTTCCAAACTGGCAGTGTTTCGATAGCTTGCGCAGTTCCGTTAAATACTCAGCATTACTTTCATCTTTATGCTGGTTCCTTTTGTGAAACTTAAATCTTTCTGCTATCAGCAGCGGTGTGGGGTTTAAGTGGTCCTGTAGGATTGACAGAATGTTTTCAAAATCCTTTTCTACTGGCTTCTCTGGGGTTACTAGGTTTTGTAGTAAGCCATATGTTTTTGCATCCATTGAATTCAACAATACCAGCGCTTTCTTGTCATCTGGCACTTCATTCGCCTTGCAGTATACTTCTATGCATTCGACATATGTCGTCCAATCTTCGACTTCATTGTCGAACGATGTGATACTGCCACTCTTCGGCATTTTTGGGTGTGGTTAGACGGACTTAAAATGGCGTCTCCCGCGCTTTCCTTTCTTCCCCCTGCAGCTTAAAATGGTGTCTCCCGCGCTTTCCTTTCTTCCCCGCTGCGACTTAAAATGGCGTCTCCCGCACTGCTGCCATCGCCGCTCTCGGCGGTCCTCATGGCAAATGGCGACGCCCTGTGGGTTTCGTGCGATGCTCCTGCGCTGCTGCCAATGCCGCTCTCTGCGGTCCTCGTGGCAATGGCAGCGCCTCGCGTTTTCCTGCGCGCCTCTCTCCCCCGTTGACGCTGCTCGGCCCTTGAACACCGGCTGCGCTCTGCTCTCTCTCGTCTCTCTCCCCCATTGACGCTGGTCGGCCCTTGAACACCGGCTGCGCTCTGCTCTCTCTCGTCTCTCTCCCCGTTGACGCCGCTCGGTCCTGAACACCGGCTGTGCCCTGTGCGCTCTGCCCTCGCTCTCTCCCCCGTCGACGCTGCTCGGCCTTTTTCTGTGCCGCTCGGTCGGCTCTAGGCGCCGCTGTCCGGGAATGGTCTGCACAGTACCTGTTGCCAGCCCGTTTTGCTGGACCACCGTGACTGGAAAGCCAAGCCTGGCTCTCGACAGCCTCCCCTGCGATGCTCAAATCTCTGCTGGATGACTGGGCGGTTGCTCATGGTCGACGCCCGTGCTTTTGGACTCGACCTCCTTCCACTGTTCTCCAGGAGCGAATCCCTGGGAGGTGATGCAGAGTTGCAGGTAGGTTCAAATCTGCTCGTCGCCAATGTTGTGTCTGTGTATAATAAGACACAGACTGCAGGAGAAATGGTGCAACAGGTGTTTATTGAATGAGGGTTACTTTAGAACTAACTGTACAGATCACTACTCAGGGTTTATATACAGGTGTGGTCACTGCCAGTACTACAGTATACAGGAGCTGTAAAAAGTAGTTCTCTCCCTTAAAGGTACATACATTACACATACTATATTTGTTAAATAAATATTTGCTTTATTGTAATACCTTGCATCAAATTCCTGTGAACATCCCGAAGTTTATACTGCAGGTTTTCTGTTAAAACAATCCACATTACCCTAACTGCTTGTAATAATGGTTTCCCTGGAGATTTTTGTCACAGGTTCTTCTCTATCGATAGACAACAGGGAAGGGAGGGATTACCGTGTCAGACGTGGCTCAGTGGGTAGCACATCTTGCTTCTAAGTCAGAAAGGTTGTTTGGTTCAAGTCCCACTACAGGAACTTGTAGCACATAAACAAATCCAACCTCACTCTCCCAGTGCAGTGCTGAGGGGGCGCTGCACTGTCGGGGGTGCCGTCTTTCGGATAAGACGTTAAACCGAGGCCCCGTCTGCTCTCTCAGGTGGATGTAAAAATTCCCACAGCAACTATTTTGAAGAAGAGCCAGGGAGTTATTCCTGTTGTCCTGGCCAATATTTATCCTTCAATCAACATCACTAAAACAGATTATCTGGCCATTATCACATTTCTGTTTGTGGGACCTTGCTGTGCGCATAATTGGCTGCTGCGTTTCCTACATTACAACAGTGACTACACTTCAAAAGTACTTCATTGGCTGTAAAGCGCTTTGGGACATCCGGTGGTCGTGAAAGGCGCTATATAAATGCAAGTCTTTCTTTTGTTTATATGCTCTGTGAATGTTGAGTCCTTTAGGTCTCAATCATACTGCTATAGTATAGTCGCCTAGTGGTTATGGTTCTGTGGGCTAGCAACAGAAAATGGAAGCCACTGGATTGTCATTCAGAACCTCAACCGGTTCGATAAAATTCTGTTCTGACTCCTGTCCCATATTATGTGGTTGACTCTTAATGCTTCAGGGGAAACTCGAGATGGGCAATAAATACTGCCTTGTCATTGTTGCCCACAGCCCAAGGACAAATTTTTTAAAAGAATCACGGAGTTGTAGGCGTATACACATTCTTGGAATTATAGCCTGCTGCCTTGTTGAATCTCTTCACCTGACAACGTTAGTTCACAGTGAGAGCTGACTGTAGATTTTCTGGTCCCAGCTATGTGAAGCTGGGAATATCTAGCTTGTTAGGTCAAAATTAGTCAAAGTGACCTCCACAGCTGATTTCCTAATAATGCTAGATGCCGATTTGAATCGCTCAGCCATTGGTGGCTGTGCCTTCTGTTGCCGAGGCCCTAAGCTCTGGAATTCCCTCCCTAAACCTCTCTGCCTCTCTTTCCTCCTTTAAGACTCTCCTTAAAACCGACCTCTTTGACCAATTCTGCCCCAATATCTCCTTATGTTGCTCGGTGTCAAGTTTTGTTTGATAATCGCTTCTGTGAAGTGCCTTGGGATGTTTTACCACGTTAAAGACGCTATATAAATACAAGTTGTTGTTGTTGGGTGTCCTTCACAAGCGATGTTCTACGCAGCTGTACACCAGGAAATAGAGCCCCTACCCACTGACGTAAGAAAAGCACTAGGCACTTGGTCTAAGCGTTAAACAAAGCTTTAATCAACTGTTTTACAACATGGAGGTCTAGTTGTGCCCTTCACTAGTTCCTGTTAAGAACGTCCTGTGCAAGCTGGGCCCGTGCCCGAGTATTTATACTCTCCCTGGACAGCGCCACCCGTAGGCCGCTCAGTATTATTTCGTAAGTCTTTCTTTCATGAATGACTGATTCATGTCACCCCCAAATAAATAATTGTAGAAAACATCCATTTGTTTGAGGGCCCCATCCTGTGGAAGCTATACTGCGGTGCAAAGAGGGTGGGCTTCCGGTGGGACCGAACGCCTTCCTGTTTTCCAGTACTGCTTGCTTGATTTATACCTCTCCAATGGCTGGCAGTGGAAAATATAGGGGGCCAATTTTAATTTTAGGTGCACAAGGGGTGGTTGGCAGGTGGAGCCATTTTGAGGCTGATGTGTTTTCTGTGTCCAGTTTACAGGTGGGCCATCCCATGACACAATGATATTGGAGTTGCTGACTATTCACAGCGATCAATCGCCATCATTTAGTCTACAACAGACCCAGACATGAGGTGAGGAAAACCCCCAGTGGTGGAGAGCTTTGGGAACCAGAGGTCCAAAGTCACCTGTCCCTCCCGAGCACGCTGCACTCCCCACACATCACGTCTCCCATTACTCGTATACTGGATCCCAAAATGTTACTTTCTGAAAGAAATGCATCTAATTTGCATTTGAATTAATCAATACTAACTGCTTCCACCATCTCCGTAAGAAGCCTGGTTCACTTATTTACCATACTATAAGCACTATAAGTCTCACCTTCCCATTTTAGAACATAAGAACATAAGAATTAGGAGCAGGAGTCGGACATTCGGCCCCGCGAGCCTGCTCCGCCATTCAATAAGATCATGGCTGATCATTGACCTCAACTCCACTTCCTGCCCTATTTCCCTATCCCTTGATTCCCCTAGAGTCCAAAAATCTATCGCTCTCAGCCATGGATATAATCAACGGGCAGGATTTTCCCCGCAGAGGCAGGATGGCGGTGGAAGAGCTGGTTGGTGGGTTCCGGTCCCGCTCCTGTCGGCAGCTGCTCTCTGAAAAGGATTTTCCGTTGATTGGGCTTGTTAAGCCCGCCCAGCAGGGTTCCCAGCGAATTAACAGGAAGCGAGTCAGATGACATCATTTGATGATGCGTAATCAGCCGGTTTCCTTAAAGGGACCACGGCCACATTGATGTTGACAGTTGAGCTGTCAGTGTTCTACAGCATTGAGGGGCTGCAAACACTGACAAGCACTGCACAGAGGTGCACGTCTGCACCCAGGCTCATGCATGACTCCCTCCACTGGCATGGAGGCGGGATCGCGGCGGGTTGACAACCCACCGTCATTCATTTTGAATTTAACAGCTGACCCACCCTCTAAGCGCCGGCAAAATCGCGGTCAATGATTCAGCATCCACAGCCCTCTGGGGCGGAGAACTCCAAAGATTGACAACCCTCTGAGTGAAGAAATTCCTCCTCATCTCAGTCCTAAATGGCTGACCCCTTATCCTGAGACTGTGACCCCTAGTTCTAGACTCTCCAGCCAGGGGAAACAACTGTTCAGCATCTACCCTGTCAAGCCCCCTCAGAATCTTACATGTTTCAATGAGATCACCACTGATTCTTCTAAACTTCTTTAAATCCACAGTAGACAGAGGTTGTGTTAGTGCTTCCAGTTAGAGCAGGGATTGGTATACATGCCTGCAGCTTAACATTTTACACAACTGCCCAGTTATAATATTTTACTGCTTTCATAATCTTGGTGAGTTATTCTTTTAAATTTGGGGGAAAATTTGGTGCCCAACAAGATGAGAAAATTTCAGAGCTTGGAGCCATTTCAGGCACCCACACGTGAAGCATAGGAAACATAGGATTATAGGAACAGGAGGAGGCCATTCAGCCCCTCGAGCCCGTTCCGCCATTCACTGAGATCATGGCTGATCTGCAACCTAACTCCACATACCCGCCTTTGGCCCATATCCCTTAATATCTTTGGTTAACAAAAAGCTATCAATCTCAGATTTAAAATTACCAATTGATCTAGCATCAATTGCCGTTTGCGGAAGAGAGTTCCAAACTTCTACCAAACTTACCAAGCACTCCCAGGTCAGGTGAAGGCATGGCTTAGATGCTGAATAAAGCTCCAGTAATGTGCGCCTTAAAATCAAAAAGACTACACACTGCACCAGAGTAACATGTCTATGGTCCCCACCAAGAAGAACAGCTTGGGGGAGAAATTCGGTTGGTTGTGCCTCCCATTAGCGCCTAAAGAGGCCGAGAAGTGGGGCGGTAACCAACTAGTGCCCGGATGCAGTGAACCCTGCGCCTCTTCCCATATTGAGCGGACATTTTGCGCCGGCGCTAAACCTTAGTGCCCGCTCACGAGCGCAGGCAGATCATGACGTCATTTCAGTGTGCAACGCCTTTTGGGCGCCCCGGACCGGAAATTCAGTGGCGCGCCCCTCCGTTCCGCCTGGCGCTAATAAGGACAGCTTACCTGGAACGTTCCCCAGTTGCAGTCAGGCTGGGGGGGCGTTCTTGAAAGGGGATTGCTGTGGTATAAAAGCGGCAGCCATTTTTGGAGCACAACTTCTTCGAGAGTTACAGAGAGTTGCTGTGCAGCACACTGAGAGCCATTTCACCACTGAGCTAGCGCTGGCAGCAGAACTTCAGCCTTCTGACCATCACCTTGCTGTTGGTGAGCATTTCAAACGGGGAGACTTTCTGTGCGCACTTATTATGGGGGCTGCATTGGAGGGGAACGTCCTGCTGCTAAATCATCTGGAAAGGGCACAGAGACGCAGGGAGAGAGGGGCAGGCCTGGCCAGACGGAGGAGGGCCAACAGACGTCGCCACACCAGACCTTACGCTGCCAGGGTTTTCCGACAGCAGTTTTCCTACATGAACATGTCGGAGGAGCAGTGTATCAGAAGGCTGCGCTTTAGAAAGGAGGTGGTGACTGAGCTGTGCCACCTGCTTCAGCCAGATCTGCAGCCTCAGATAAGGTGCAGGACATCTCTGTCGGTGGCTGTGAAGATGACTGTTGCCCTAAACTTCTACGCAAGCGGCTCCTTTCAGGCCGCAACTGGGGACATAGCCAACATCTCGCAGTTTGCGGTGCATTGCTGCATCCGTCAAGTGACTGATGCCCTGTTTAAAAGGAGGCGGCAGTACATCTCCTTCCCAATGACCCCGGACAAGCAGCAGGAGCGCGCAGGGGGCTTCGCAGCAATAGCGGACTTCCCCATGGTGCAGGGTGCCATTGACTGCATGCACGTGGCTTTGCGGGCGCCTGTATTGAATCCGGAGGAGTTCCGCAACCGCAAGGGGTTCCATTCCTTGAATGTCCAGCTGGTCTGTAACCACTGACAGCTGATCCTCGCAGTGAATGCGCAGTTCCCAGGCAGCAGCCACGATGCCTTCATCCTGTGCCAGACTTCTGTTGCAGACCTTTTCGAGGCCCCGGCTCACCCAGGAGGCTGGCTTCTCGGGGACAAGGGCTATCCTCTGTGCCCGTGGCTGATGACCCCGCTCCGTTTGCCCAGCACCCCTGCTGAAGAACGCTACAATGTGAGCCATCAGGCGATGAGGAACATTGTGGAGCACACAATCGGCGTGCTGAAGTAGCGGTTCCGCTGTCTGGACCATTCCGGAGGAGCCCTGCAGTACTCGCATGAGCGAGTCTCCCACTTCATCGTTGTCTGCTGCATGCTCCATAACCTCGCTATCCTACGGACCCAGCCAATGCCACCAGACATTGAAGCACCAGCAGAGGAGGAGGAGGAGGAGGAGGTGGAGGAGGAGCAGGACCATGATGGGAGGGAGGCACAAACTGGAAGGGCCGTCCGTCAGAGGCTGATCAGAAGTCACTTCTAGGCCCCTCTCACGGAATGCATGCTGACATTCCAAGAAGAGGAATGGAACCGTTCTGATACCCCAAAGCCTGTGATGGGCAAAATGCATGTAAGTAGCAGACATGGCCATTGTAAATAAAGAAAGTTTTTTATTGTACAAAATGTGCTTCCTTCCAACAAGACAAAGCAATGGCAACAGAAAGCAAAACTAACACACTGACACATAAGTGACTCGCACACCCGGGAGACTGTCCAGAACATAACTAACATTCAGACCAGCATCCTCGGCCTTGATTTCTACAAATAAGACGTTTCAGCAGCACCTTCTACTCTTTCCCCCTTGATGGTGATCTGCTTCTCTTGCGAGATTGGCCCCTTCCCTCCCTGCAGCTCCTCCGTAATGGGAACCCAGTGGCTGCAGCAAGGCTGGGGGAGGCCTGCTGACTTTCCAAAAGCGCAGATGCCCCTGAGGGATGGCCTGGATGACCTCTGGGCCTGGAGGGCCCGGCTGCTGACTGCTCCAACTGTGCATGGGTGGAAGCAGTCTGTCCTGCAGGTGGTGGCAGCTGCAGTGGAGACGTGCCAGCGGTGGCATCAGGAATGCTGTCATCCTGAGAGCGGACAGCAGCTCCCTGGCCGGCCGACACACTGGCACTCTGACGGGGTAGCACCGCAGCATGCGCAGCAATCGGATGGTCCACAGATTGCTGGCCTGCAAGGGCCCCGGGTAATCCTGCCTGATCCAGCGAGGGTGGCAGCAGTCAGTGGTCGTGTGGCCTCAATCTGCGTCTGCATGAGACCAGCGAGTGACTGCGTGGCAGCACTCAGCAGTTGCATGGCAGGTGCCAGTGCTTCGGTGAAGCCCTGGACAGTCCTTTCCAGTGCTGTCCCGAAGCCCTGGACAGTCCGTTCCAGTGCTGTCCCGAAGTCCTGCGCACTCCTTGCCTGTGCTGCGCCGAAGTCCTGCGCACTCCTTGCCTGTGCTGCGCCAAAGTCTTGGACACTCCTTGCCAGTGTCTCGATGGATTCAGGCATCCTTGCCACTGCAGCCATGAGCTCAGTGTGCCTCAGCCCAGCCTGGGCACTCATTTCTGCGAGGGCACGCACCTCTTCTGCGCTCTGTGCAGCAGCACTCACGGCCTGACTCGCCCTCCGGGGAGACGGCCCCCGAGCTTCCCTACCCCCCTTGCGTTGCTGCAGCCCACTGGTTCCTGGAACTGGTTCCTCCTCAGAGCATTCCCCCCCACTCCCCTCCAGGGAAGTAGTCTCCCCAGTCTGCAGAGGGGCTGGCTCGCCTGAGGGTGGTAGGGATGGTCTGGCTTCCTCCTGCTCATTGCCTCCGGAGTCAGTGGCAGTGGCAGCTTGAGGGCCCGGCTCCCGAGCTGGTGATGCAGCATCTGAAAGCAGGGAGGTTGAAGAGTGGCTTTAGCGAAAGGACAGGGTGGCAGCAAAGGATGCATGAGTGCTGCAATGCACTGACTTGGGTCCAAAGTGAAAAAGCATGCTGGTGGGGGGAACAAGTGGAAGGAGAGAGCTCAAAAAGGTAATGACCTTACCATCGCTGTGCACAATGGGGTCGGCAGCTCCAGAGGTGACAGGACCACTCATCCGGCTTCCAACAATCTGGTGGACTCGCTCCTTGAGGTCTGTGAGGGTCTGCAGGTGAGGCTGGCCTCCTCCGGTATGAAGCTGCTCCCTACGGTTCCTGGCCAGCTTGGCCTGCAGGAGAAAGGACCGGAAGTGATGAAACATGCTGCCCTGAGCTGACATTTCATGCCCCCCATGGTAGAATAGCCCTTACATTATGCACTGAGCTGACTGTGCGTGTGTGTTTCCAGAAAGGACCATGGGTGCTGGCTGGCAGATGGCCATTGGGGCTTCGCGCACCCTCTGGCCATAAAGTCAGGTGCAGATGGAGGGATGAAGATGATTGTGAAAAAGACACTCACCCTAACGACCCGAGTGAGGTCGTTGAACTTCTTCCTGCATTGCACAGGAGTCCTGGGCACCATGCTGCTAGAGGTGACTCTTTGGGCAACATCCCTCCAAGCTCTGCGGTATTTGCTCTGATGAGGCCTCCTGCCATTCTCGGGGTACAGCACAGCTCGCCGGCGCTCCACTGCGCCAACCAGATCATCCAATGCCCCATCGCTAAAGCGCTCAGCTCTCTGCCTGACCTTCTCCATGTCTTGGAAGTTTTGAACGCCACAGGTAGGGCTCCGCCGATTTTGAGGCCTCCAAGGCGTAGAGTGTGGTTGCTGATGTTAATTGACTCGCCCCTTTAAGAGCCGGCCGGCGCCAGCGTGTCTCGGGGAAATCGATTATTGACAGCACCTGCGCTGCGCCCGGCCGCCGAGAAATTGAGTAGCGCCGCCGGGTTAGCGCCTTAAGAGTACCGTGCAGCGCCTGATTTAGCGCCGCAATCACCTTCAGGGGTGCTGCAACCCAATATTGCTCGAGGTGGCGATAAGTTGCACCTGGCGCTAAACTTTGCGTACCGCCAATACTAGCACCCCAAACGGGGCGACACCGAATTTCTCCCCCCTTGTATTTTTCTTGTGCCCCTCATGTGGAAGAACTTCTTAGAATGGCTTACAAGAGGGTGGGGAGGGCCACGAGCAGGAGGCGAGAATTACTCATTACTAATGGATGGTGGCGGGGGCGGAGGGGGGGTGAAACCATCCTTAAGGTTTCTGCAACTAAAATTGGTCAATTATTTTGTGCCGTATTGCATTGGTTGGCTCGTGTTCACTAAGAATTGAATGATCTTTTAAATTGAGAAGCTATGGTGAAGGAGCAAGGCTAATAGTGCCGGGCACCAGCAAGGCTGAAGGAGTCGGAGATACACAGGGAATCAGAAGAGGCAGAAGCAGGAGTTTGACTTAATATTTTAGTCACATATTGAGTCAATGGGAGTTAATGAAAACTTTCTGGGGATATGATGACTATTTGGTGCTAATCTTTAATTATGATTGTATAATATAATTATAATCAATATCGTTTATTAGACATATACAAAGACTCTAAAAATAATTGAAAGAATGCTTAATGCTCTCTTACAGCTAAATGTCTTGAAATTCAGCTCTGCGAGTATTAGCAAAGGAATGTACAGGCCCAGAAAGGACCGTTGCAGTCCATCTGGCCTGTCTGTCTAAACACTAAACACATTCGAATTGAAATTTATTTCCCCACTATTTTAAGACGTTAACCTTTGCACATCTGTTAAAACAGAAAAATGAAATGTCACAGGGACGCTTAACCCCTTCATAGGTTCACAGACAATTTGATTCATTATTTTAAAGTGGGTTAACAGCTCTTTTAAATTAGTGGACGGAGGAATTTCAGGCGAACCTGTTAATGAGTTTTTTTTAAATTAATGTTGCACAGCACAATTTCAACCCTTATGTTTCTCTAAACTCTAAGGGGTTAGAAATTTTGCCGGGTGCAAACCTGGGCCGGGAACAGGTAGGCCCGAGGCCCATTATCCATCGCCTGCTGTGTATCCTCAGGCAGCTCGGCGGGGAAGCGGACATCGAATTTTGGCTGTCGGGACGCTGACAGCGGCCCTCAGGTGGGGGGTGGGGGGAGGGGGTGTGGGGGGGTGGGGAGGTGATCCCGGGGGAGAGCCACGGAGGGTCGAGCTCCTCCTGGCTGCATGAAAAATAATTAAATAACTTTTTGTTCGTACTTTTTTTTTGAGCGGCCTGCTGTGGTAAAAAGAAAGAAAGACTTACATTTCTATAGCACCTTTCACGACCACTGGATGTCTCAAAGTACTTTACAGCCAATGAAATACTTTTTGAAGTGTAGTCACTGTTGTAATGTAGGAAATGCGGCAACCAATTTACGCACAGCAAGCTCCCACAAACAGCAATGTGATAATGACCAGATAATCTGTTTTTGTTCTGTTGGTTGAGGGATAAATATTGATCCAGGACACTGGGGATGCCAGCAGAAACTGGACGCTAAGGGCTGGATTTTCATTGAGGAGGCGGGACTACAACTTTCGGGGTTGTAGTCCCACCTCCATCGAGTTGTAGCCAACCCATGCGATTTTCACTTGATTGACCTTGTTAAGCCCGCCCAGCAGGTTTAGCAGGCCAATTAAGGGGAAGGCAGTTACAGAGAACGTCAGCGAGTGATATTTCATGTGTCAAATTTGACAGATAAATTGTCATCGTTTGACAGCTCTGTGAAGCTGTCAAACACTGACATTCTCTGTTGTTTGATGAGATCTTGAATTCAACCTTTTTCTTTAGCAGAAATTAGATGGTTGCTGCATTGAAGAATGTAACGGTCATCTGTCATCTCTGCCGCAGAGGTGCGAGAGTCTCCACATACCCAACTCTTGAAACCTGCAGGAAGAAACAAAGGTAAGTAAACTTTTTCTAACACTTTCCACTCACCTCAACACTCACCTCTCCACACTTGCACCCATCACTTACCTTCACAGCGCACTTTTGCAACCCTGCGACCCCCGCAGATCCACAACTCGCCTCGGTGACCCTGGCGGGGTTTACAGCCTTTGGGCACCCGTCCCCAAAATTCTGCCATTTTCCCGGCAGTCCCGCTTCCATACCCGCCTCCCCAGGGCTGGCAAGATCGCACCCCTTGCTTCAATCTGAATGACATCTGGCTTGTTAACAGAGCACATTATTTCACCTCAGTGTGGGATTTTCAAATTGTCTGTTTAAGAGCTGGATTGGGGATGGAGCTGAAAATAGTGACCTTCACTATGGCATTCCAGAGCTAGCACTTAAAAGTCCTCATTGTCAAATCCCTCCGTGGTGTCGACCACTCTATCTTTGCAACATCCGTTTTTCTCATTTTCCTCATCTTTCGATCAGGCACTCTACAGCCCTCTGGACTCAACATTGAGTTCAACAATTTCAGATCATAACCTCGGCCCCTATCACATATATATTTTCCCTTTCTTTTTTTTTAATCCACACTTTCGTCTGGGCTTTTTTCTTCCCTCCCACATGGCAGCTGTCCTTCATTCTGCCAGCGCCATTCACACTCCATCTTTTTTTTTATTCATTGATGGGATGTTGGCGCTGCTGGCTGGCTAGGCCTGCATTTAGTGCCCATCCCTAATTGCCCTTGAGAAGATGGTGGTGAGCCGCCTTCTTGAACCGCTGCAGTCCATATGGTGTAGGTACACCCACAATGCTGTTAAGAAGGGAGTTCCAGGATTTTGGCCCAGTGACAGTGAAGGAACGGCGATACAGGTCCAAGTCAGGATGGTGTATGGCTTGGAGGGGAACTTGTAGGTGATGATGTTCCCATGCGTCTGCTGCCCTTGTCCTTCTAAGTGGTAGAGGTCGCGGGTTTGGAAGGTGCTGTTGAAGGAGCTTTGGCGAGTTGCTGCAGTGTATCTTATAGATGGTACACACTGCAGCCACAGTGCGCCGGTGGTGGAGGGAGTGAATGTTGAAGGTGGTGGATGGAGTGCCAATCAAGCAGGCTGCTTTATCCTGAATGGTGTTGAGCTTCTTGAGTGTTGTTGGAGCTGCACTCATCCAGGCAAGTGGAGAGTATTCCATCACACTCCTGACTTGTGCCTTGTAGATGGTGGAAAGGCTTTGGGGAGTCAGGAGGTGAGACACTCGCCGCAGAATTCCCAGCCTCTGGCCTGCTCCTGTAGCCACAGTATTTATATGGCTGGTCCAGTTCAGTTTCTGATCAATGGTAACCCCCAGGATGTTGATAGTGGGGGATTCAGCGATGGTAATGCCATTGAATGTCAAGGGGAGATGGTTAGAGTCTCGCTTGTTGGAGATGGTCATTGCCTGGCACTTGTGTGGTGCGAATGTTACTTGCCACTTGTCAGCTCAAGTCTGAATGTTGTCCAGGTCTTGCTGCATATGGACACGGACTGCGTCAGTATCTGACGAGTCTCGAATGGTGCTGAACAGTGTGCAATCATCAGCGAACATCCCCACTTCTGACCTTATGATGGAGGGAAGGTCATTGATGAAACAGCTGAAGATGGTTGGGCCTAGGACACTGCCCTGAGGAACTCCTGCAGTGATGTCATGTGATTGAGATGAATGACCTCCAACAACCACAGCCAACTTCCTTTGTTCCTTGAATATCTCATAATGTCTCTTAATCTCTCCTGCTTTCTATCCTATCTCTGACCTTCCCTTTTGTTCTTTCATCCCCTCCCCCTTTTCCCAGCCCCCACTTGCTTTAAAATCTATCCCTTTTCCGTTTTTTTTTTCCAGTTCTGATGAAGGGTCTTCGACCTGAAACATTGACTCCGTTTCTCTCTCCACGGATGCTGCCCCGGCCTGCTGCGTTTTTTCCAGCGTTTTCTGTTGTTATTCCGTTTTACTTTCTTTGTTCTTGGGTTGCAGTATTTATGGTCCATCCCTCGTGGCCCTGAGGGAATTAAAGAGTCAATCAAGTAATGTGGGACTGGGGTCACAGATAGGCCAGACCAGATACGGGTGACAGGTCCCTTCCCTGAAGGACATTAGTGAATCAGTTGGGTTTTTACAACAACCTGGCTGCTTTCATGATTATTTCCCTGTTGCTAGCCCACAAATGACCAGAATTGGGGGGCGATTTTAATCCTACTCGCTCACCAGAAACCTGGCGGGTGGGTGGTTAAAATTACCCTGAGCTCTCACCTATCCAAAAGCCACCATGATCGCAACGTCTGCAATTTTAACCCACTCTCCTGAGCGGGCAGCGAGGACAGGCGCCCGGAGCCAACAGGGTCCTTCTTTACATAGGCACGTTGCGACCCAATGACATCATTGAGACCCGACTGTAATTTTAACTCAGGACTGAGTGGGGAATCCACCTGGAGTTAAAATCGGGGCCAATTCAATTTCATAATTTGACATGGTGGGATTTGAACCCATGGACTACTAGACCAGCACCATAACAACTACCTTCAATACCTGTAACCTTACGTTGTTCCCAAACACTAGTTATCCAACTCCAGCTTTTTATGAACGGGGGTGGGGGGAAATTCTACATAAACCCCATTTGACTCTACCTTTCTCAGTCTCATCCTCTGGATCTCCCGCTCTAACCCCTTCCATCTTACCACTTCTCAAACCTATTTGTTCAACTCAGCTTTCAGTCAGCGATCCTCACTTGATGTCCATTCCTTTATTCATATTGTTGCTTCTCCCCCTCTGTAAAGTGTCTTGGGACATTTTCTACATTAAAGACGCAAGTTATTTTTGCTATTATTGTCATGTAGAATTACATGATGAGTAATAGGAATAAGAATGTTTTATTGTATTGAGATTGAGATCTGAAATTGTTGAACTCGATATTGAGTCCGGAAGGCTGTAAAGTGACAACTTCAGATCATAACCTCGGCCCCTATTATAGTTTTATATATTTTTTATCCACACTTTTGGTTTGTGACTTTTCCTTTTTTCTCTCTCCCACATGGCAGCTGTCTCTCACTCTGCCAGCGCATTTCACACTTCATCTAGAGCCATTGTCTGTTTCTTTACCTGTCCTATTACCATCTCGTCTCACCTTGAATATCTCTTAATGTCTCTTCTTTCATCCCCTCCCCCATTTCCCAGACCCCAAACTGCCTTTTAATCTGTTTCATCCCCTGCCTTTTTTTCTCAGTTCTGAAGAAGGGTTTCGATCTGAAACGTTGACTCTCTTTCTCTCTCCACAGATGTTGCCTGGCCTGCTGAGTTTTTCCAGCATCTTCTGTTGTTATCATTAAACTGCGTTCTTCTTTGCCTTCCTCTTAATCTATTACCCATCATTTTTTAGAGACACGAATCTCCAACAACTTTTTACATGTCTGCTGAATAATGCGCCCACAGGATGTCAAACTTCTCATCCTAATCGGCCTCGCTATCTCTCTTCTGATGCTAGTTGAAGGACTCTCTCATTATTCATAATGTTCACCTAAATTTCAGCATATGTCAGCGGTACTGTAATGCAAATGCCTCCAGGTTTTTTTTTTCACTTCAGTGTTCAAGGTCCAATGGTGCTCTGTACTTAACCCTATTTCAAAATATTCAGCGTGAGCAGTGGTTTTCCAAAATGCTACGAGATCAGAAACTTGGATATTTGAATGAAAGCAGAGTTAAGCAGCTGGTCACGGAGGGTTCCTCGTGTGAGATTTTAAGACCAGGGCAACTCTGTTTTGCCTTTTGTTATCTAGAGGTGCTGGCTTCTGTGGTATACCAGTCGAAATAAATAGATGCAAACTTCTCAGGTGGTAAAGGAGTTGTACAGTAGGGGGTAATTAATAAGAATCAAGTATAATCCCCCAACAAGCCCAGTATAACAACAACAACAACGTGTATTTATATAGCTCTTTTAACATAGTAAAACATCCCAAGGCGCTTCACAGGAGTATTATAAAGCAAAAAAATTGACACCGAGCCACATAAGGAGAAATTAGGGCAGATGACCAAAAGTTTGATCAAAGAGATAGGTTTTAAGGAGCATCTTAAAGGAGGAAAGAGAGGTAGGGAGGCGGAGAGGTTTAGGCAGGGAATTCCAGAGCTTAGGGCCCAGGCAGCTGAAGGCACGGCCACCAATAGTGGAGCGATTAAAATTGGGGATGTGCAAGAGGCCAGAATTGGAGGAGCGCAGATATTTCGGGGGGTTGTGGGGCTGGAGGAAGTTACAGAGATAGGGAGGGGCGAGGCCATGCAGGGATTTGAAAACAAGGATGAGAATTTTGAAATTGAGGCGCTGCTTAACCGGGAGCCAATGTAGGTCAGCGAGCACAGGGGAGATGGGTGAACGGGACTTGGTGCGAGTTAGGACACGGGCAGCCGAGCTTTGGATCACCTCAAGTTACATAGGGTAGAACGTGGGAGGCCAGCCAGGAGTGCGTTGGAATAGTCAAGTCTAGAGGTAACAAAGGCATGGATGAGGGTTTCAGCAGCAGATGAGCTGAGGCAGGGGCGGAGACGGGCGATGTTATGGAGGTGGAAGTAGGCGGTCTTAGTGATGGCGTGGATATGTGGTCAAAAGCGCATTTCAGGGTCAAATATGACACCAAGGTTGTGAACATGTTGCGAATAATCCACCAACAAGCTGAATATAATACAAATCCAATATAAATACAATGACAAAATAGCTCACATGAGACTCTTTCAGCCATCAGCAGAGATTTTCATCCCATTAGCCTGAACTGAACTTAAACTTGGCTTCTACAGATGAAAGTCACTGTTGAACCCACGACACCGGCCAGGTCCCACACCGTTTATGTTTATGTTCAGAACATAACTAATTTGTATCAGTTACAACCAACTCCATTTTGCTTTCTTTTGTTGAAAACAGTATATTATCCAGCTTCGGGGATATTTCATTCTTAAATGTTTAAAAAAAAATTTTTTTTCATGTTTTTAGATTTATTCAGTTTTATAAAACTCTTCCTCATCTTTTGTTTCCGCTGTATACAAGTTAAAACATTGTTGAATTGTTTATTACAATTACAATTGTTGAAATGATTAATTCCATGAGTAATGAATTCACTCGAACTATCTCAGTTTCCACCCAGAGATAAAGAAAGACGATTCCATCCTACTACATCCATCTCTAGGTCCATCTAGAAAGATGGGGACCGAAACGGGCTTTTGTCAAATGGTTTTGGTTGATTACCCAGTTGTTGGAACCCATTTTCAGGCCTTTTAAAAGGATATTGTGGGATTGATTCTTTTGTAAGAAGGGAAAAATGCAGAAACTCAGGAGTGGGCAGCAAGGGGTTAACCCAAACCCACTCAATCTCCCAAGGGAGACAACCAACCATTGTCAAAACTTCCAGGGAGATAAAACTTTGCAAAAGTTTCTCCCAATCGCCAAAGCTAAACTAACGAATATCTATTGAACCCCCACAAGAAGACAATAATTCCAGATCTACCTTCAGGAAGGGGAAAGATCTAACTGCAGATAGGTTTCCCAGGTTAGGCAGCTCCTGGGTAGCACACAAATTGCTCTGAAGTTGCAGCTTTGCTGTTTAATGTTGTATCCTTCTCCAGTAGGGACATTTAGGTGTCAGCCATGGCTTAGTGGGTAGCACTCTTGCTTTGGGGTCAGAAGATTGTGGGTTCATAGTCCCACTCCAGAGACATGAGCACACAAATCTAGGCTGACATTCCAGTACAGTACTGAGGGAGTGCTGCACTGTCGGAGGGGCAGTACTGAGGAAGTGACGCACTGTCGGAGGGTCAGTACTGAGGGAGTGACGCACTGTCAGAGGGGCAGTACTGAGGGAGCGCCGCACTGTCGGAGGGGCAGTACTGAGGGAGTGACGCACTGTCGGAGGGGCAGTACTGAGGGAGCGACGCACTGTTGGAGGGGCAGTACTGAGGGAGTGCCGCACTGTCAGAGGGGCAGTACTGAGGGAGTGCCGCACTGTCAGAGGGGCAGTACTGAGGGAGTGACGCACTGTCGGAGGGTCAGTACTGAGGGAGTGACGCACTGTCGGAGGGGCAGTACTAAGGGAGTGACGCACTGTCGGAGGGGCAGTACTAAGGGAGCGACGCACTGTCGGAGGGGCAGTACTAAGGGAGCGACGCACTGTCGGAGGGGCAGTACTAAGGGAGCGACGCACTGTCGGAGGGGCAGTACTAAGGGAGCGACGCACTGTCGGAGGGGCAGTACTGAGGGAGTGACGCACTGTCGGAGGGGCAGTACTGAGGGAGCGACGCACTGTCGGAGGGGCAGTACTAAGGGAGCGACGCACTGTCGGAGGGGCAGTACTAAGGGAGCGACGCACTGTCGGAGGGGCAGTACTAAGGGAGTGACGCACTGTCGGAGTGGCAGTACTGAGGGAGTGCCGCACTGTCAGAGGGGCAGTACTGAGGGAGTGCCGCACTGTCAGAGGGGCAGTACTGAGGGAGTGACGCACTGTCGGAGGGTCAGTACTGAGGGAGTGACGCACTGTCGGAGGGGCAGTACTGAGGGAGCGACGCACTGTCGGAGGGGCAGTACTAAGGGAGTGACGCACTGTCGGAGTGGCAGTACTGAGGGAGTGCCGCACTGTTGGAGGGGCAGTACTGAGGGAGTGACGCACTGTCGGAGGGGCAGTACTGAGGGAGTGCTGCACTGTCGGAGGGGCAGTACTGAGGGAGTGCTGCACTGTCGGAGGGGCAGTACTGAGGGAGTGCTGTACTGTCGGAGGGGCAGTACTGAGGGAGCGCTGCACTGTCGGAGGGGCAGTACTGAGGGAGTGCCGCACTGTCGGAGGGGCAGTACTGAGGGAGTGCTGCGCTGTCGGAGGGGCAGTACTGAGGGAGCACCGCACTGTCGGAGGGGCAGTACTGAGGGAGTGCTGCACTGTCGGAGGGGCAGTACTGAGGGAGTGACGCACTGTCGGAGGGGCAGTACTGAGGGAGTGCTGCACTGTCAGAGGGGCAGTACTGAGGGAGTGCTGCTCTGTTGGAGGGGCAATACTGAGGGAGTGCTGCACTGTCGGAGGAGCAGTAGTGAGGGAGTGCCGCACTGTTGGAGGGGCAGTACTGAGGGAGTGACGCACTGTCGGAGGGGCAGTACTGAGGGAGTGACGCACTGTCGGAGGGGCAGTACTGAGGGAGTGCTGCACTGTTGGAGAGGCAGTCATGAGGGAGTGCCGCATTGTCAGAGTGGCAGTCATGAGGGAGTGCCACATTGTCGGAGGGGCAGTACTGAGGGAGTGCTGCATGGTCTGAGGGACATGACTGAGAGAGTGTTGTATTGTCAGAGGTGCTGTCTTTAAATGAGAAGTTAAACTGACACACCGTTTGCCCTCTCAGGTGCACATAAAAGACCACTATTTCAAAGTATAGCAGGAGCCTAGTGTCCAGCCCCGGCCAGTATCTATCCCTCAATCAACATAACAAAAATAGATTATCTGGTCATTATCACATTGCTGGTTGTGGGAGCTTGCTGTGCAAAAATTGGCTGCTACGTTTCCTACATTACAACAGTGACCACACTTCAAAAGTACAGGAAACTCTCGATTTACCGGCACCGAAATAACCGGAAATCTCTGTTAACCGGCAAAATTCAGGAGTAGGTTCAGGTAAGTTTTACTTCATATTAGTGGCCATTCCAGGATCTGTGGCCGTGTAACCGGGGTTCCTGCACCTGTTGCTAAGCAACAGGGAAGCCTGGATCTGTTGCTGTGTACGGGGCTCTCGTACCTTTCACTATACCTCCCTGTAATCTGGACTTTTTGATAAACCGGCACCACGCCGGTCCCGTCGGTGCCGGATAAAAAAGAGTTTTCTGTACTTCATTGTTTGTAAAGCGCTTTGAGACATCCTGAGGTGGTGCATAAATGCGAGTCTTTCTTTTTCTTTTCTTTCTTCTGCGATATTCTCTGTCCATTATTTACTGCTAGTGGCCAAGGAAGACCTTGTTCAGGGGGGGCCACGTGCCGGGATCTAAATTTACACCGACATTTAAAAAAAAATTCACCTCAGACAAACAGGGGGCCAGTGCTTTGAGTGAAAGTTAGTCTCTCTAGACGTCGACACTCCTTTAAAAGTATAACCAGCACAGTAGGAGCGGATGACATCAATTGAAATGAGTGAAAAGAAAACATCAGGAAGAATCTATTTACTTAAAAGTGCGATAAATGTGTGGAATTTTCCGCCAGTGGCATCAAGAACAATGGGGGTGCTCCAGATACAGTGGAATGTTGGGATGGGAGAGCAAGAGCATGGGAGGAATGGTCCAAATGATCTTTTCTCATCCTTTTGACTTGTGTTCTTATGATACAATAGTAACTAATTTTGCGCGAGGCCGACTCCACCCATCTGGGGACAAAATATTTTCTGTCTCGCCTCTCACTAAAAGATTTTTAGTTTTGAGTTTGTGTTTGAGCCATAGAGTCATAGATTTATACAGCACAGAAAGAGGCCCTTCGGCCCGTCGTGTCCACGCCGGCCATCAAGCCCTGTCTATTCTAATCCCATTTTCCAGCACTTGGTCCGTAGACTTGGATGCTATGGCGTTTCAAGTGCTCGTCTAAATGCTTCTTGAATGTTGTGAGGGTTCCTGCCTCTACCACCCTTTCAGGCAGTAAGTTCCAGATTCCAAACCACCCTCTGGGTGAAAAAGTTTTTCCTCAAATCCCCTCTAAACCTCCTGCCCTTTACCTTGAAACAATGCCCCCTGGTAAATGACGCCTCTACTAAGGGGAAGTGGCCTAGAAATTCAGTCGCGTTTGCGCCCACTTATTGGCTAAAGAGTGGTTTCCACCGGAAGTTTTTTAGTGCCCGAAATTCAGTTGGTCCCTAAAATCGGCGTTAGCCGGTAGCGCTGCGCCGGCACCGATGACGTCATCGGTGTGCGCAGCATCCCGGTTCCAATGCGATTCCGTGCCGACGGCCAAATTCAGTTGCGGCCGCCTCACCCGTAGCGGCCGCAAACAGCGTTTGAAAAACGGGGCCTTGCAGCTCCGAGAGGCCGGCGCATAAAGGTGGAGGGGCGGCCGGCCGCTTTCCCGGAAGCCGCCTGGCCGCACCTCCCTCCCCGGACTCCTGCACCAGCCCCCCGCGGCATTGGTGTCTGACTCCCGCGAGCCCGGCACTTCTCCGTGGTGCCGGGCTCATTTGCCGGGGGAATCCAGCGGCGATCTCACGGCTGCAGGCAGCTCCTCCTTAAGAGAAGGAGGAGGCCTGCAGTACCCCAGCCTGCCGCACCGCATCGGGTGCCGCAGCGGCAGCTGGACGCCTGAAATTGACTTTCATCGCCCCAAGCGAGGCGGCCAAACCCTGCAATAGCGCCCACCTCCGTCTTGGGGTGCCGCAACTGAATTTCAGGCGGGCGCTACGGGAATCCGGGCGAGCGCTAAATTTCGGGCGCTAAAGACCTGGCGCGGCGATAGCGGATTTCTAGGCCAAAGTTCCTTTCTATCTACCCTATCTGTAGTGTATGTGCCTTTAAGTCAGAACTACTTTTTTACAGCTCCTGTATACTGTAGTACCGGCAGTGACCACACCGGTATATAAGCTTTGCGCATGCCTCTGTACCCCAGTCTAGAGATTACCCTCCTCCAGTAAAGACCTGTTATTTGTTAATGTACAGCATCCGTGTGATTATTTATCCACTGAACCACGGGTCTAACAGTGGCGACGAGTGTCGATTCGAATCTACCTGCAACATAAAAAATAAAAAAAATAGTCGAGTCCAGGAACACGGGCGTCGACCGCGAGCAACCTCCCAGCAGTCAGGCAGAGATCCAACTTCGCTGGGGAGGCTGTGGAGAGCCGGGCTTGGTTCCCCAGCCACAACGAGCAGTAAGAGAACGACGACGGGTCCAGAGCAGACCCTTCCCGAGCAGCGGCGGCTGGAGCCGACCGACGGCAGAGAGAGAGCCGAGCAGCGTCGACGGGGTAAGAAAGAGGGTGAAGAGCGCAGGGCGCAGCCGGGGGTTGAACACCGAGCGGCGTCGAGGAAAAATACTGCAAACCGGAGAGAGAGAGGGTAAGAAACAGCCGGGTTCTAGACTGAGCGGCGTCGACAAATATCAAGAGACGAACGCGCAGAGCACAGCCAGGGATCATGGGCTGATCAGGGTCCGCGGGGCGAAGCAAGGGGAGACACCATTGAGCCGCGGAGAAGCAGGGAGAGCACGGGAGACGCCATTGAGCCGCGGAGAAGCAGGGAGAGCGCGGGAGGCGCCATTGAGCCGCGGAGAAGAAGGAAGAGCGCGGGAGACGCCATTTTGCGAAGCCGCAGTGGAGAAGAAGGGCGAGCGCGGGAAGGAAGGAAAGCGTGGGAGACGCCATTTTGTGCCAGCGGAGAAGAAGGGGAAGCGTGGGAGGCGACATTGGTGATAGTTAACGCACAACCAAGGATGCCGAAGAGTGGCAGTATCTCTACGTTCGACAATGAAGTCGAAGATTGGGCGACATATGTGGAACTTATTGAGGTGTACTGCAGGGCGAACGAAGTGCCAGATGCTAATAAAGCACTGGTTCTGTTAAATTCCATGGGTGCAAAAACTTATGGGTTACTGCGAAATCTAATAACCCCAGAGAAGCCGGTAAACAAGAATTTTGAAAGCATAGTAGAAATCCTACAGGACCACTTAAACCCCACACCGCTGCTGATAGCAGAACGATTTAAGTTCCATAAAAGGAACCAACACAAAGACGAAAGCAATGCTGAGTACCTAACGGAACTGCGCAAGCTATCGAAATACTGCCAGTTTGGAGCAGGACTAGCAGACACGTTAAGGGACAAGTTTGTGTGTGGGCTACAAAGTGAAGGAACCCAGAAACGGCTTCTATCAGAAAAGGACCTTACACTGGACAAAGCTTTCAGTATGGCAGGATCACACGAAGCAGCCGCAAGGGGCGCTGCAGAGATACAACAGAGACCGCAAGAATATGGCACTAATGAAATGACCTATGGAACAGGGAAGTGCTATCGCTGCGGCAGAACAACACATGACCAGAAAGATTGTTGGTTCAAGGACCAAGTGTGCAGACAGTGTGGGAAAGCAGGACACATAGCAAGAGTCTGCAGGTCTGGGAAGAAAACCAACAGTAAGAAATCTCCACAGGAGAAGTACAAAAAGGTACACCAGGTGATGGACAGTGGTTCAGACGAACAGAAAAGTGACACAGACTACGGAAGCAAGGAGCTGGGTTGTCTGAAACTACATAATGTAACCGAAATGGAGGATTACCAGACTATCTGGGTTACACTCAAGATAGACGGCGTCCAAGTGGAAATGGAATTGGACACAGGGTCAGCTCTAACAGTCATAAATCAAAGAGACTACAAGCGGCTATTTTCACACATACCCTTGAAAGCTACAGAGATTGTCTTGAAGACGTATACGGGGCAAAAAGTCTACCCCAAAGGAAAAATAAGGGTGAAAGTGACATATAAAGGCCAGGAAATACCTAAAATGGATATATATGTATTGCCAAATGGAGGGCCACCACTGCTAGGACATGAATGGATCCGGAAGATACAATTAGATTGGCATTCCATACCGGCACTGAAGGTTGAGGCCAAAAAGGATGACGACGTCACACCTGGACGACTGTCAAAAATGCTAACTGACACAAAAGAAGTGTTCCAGGAGGGACTAGGAACACTAAAAGGAATAACAGCAACAATTAAAATAGAGGAAAATGCAAGCCCAAAGTTTCTGAAGGCCAGACCAGTGCCTTATGCGATCAGACCAGCGGTTGAAGCAGAGCTGGAAGGGTTGCAACGTTCAGGAGTACTGTCCAAAGTGGACTGGAGCGAGTGGGCTACACCCATCGTTCCTGTAATGAAGAGGTCGTTGAGTAATACGCCTGGGGAACCAAAGATGGTCCGCATCTGTGGGGATTTTAAGGTGACAGTGAACCCAGTCCTTCACACGGTGCAATATCCACTTCCACGAATTGAGGATATTTTTGCCTCGCTATCTGGTGGTAAACGCTTCACCAAAATTGATCTAGCCCAGGCGTACTTGCAAATGGAGGTAGAAGAAGCTTCGAAACATTAACTTACAATCAACACTCATAAAGGTCTATATCAATACAACCGGCTGGTATTTGGAGTAGTCTCGGCTCCGGCTATCTGGTAAAGGGCGATGGATCAGGTCCTGCAAGGGATTCCAGGGACCCAGTGTTATTTGGACGACATCTTGGTCACGGGCGAAAATGACGGTGATCACCTCGCTAACTTGGAGAAGGTGCTCGCCAGATTAAAGGAGTATGGGCTACGAGCTAATCACCACAAGTGCGAGTTTTTCCAGAAACAGATCTCGTATTGCGGCCACGTCATCGATGAAGAGGGGTAACATAAGTCCCCTGACAAGATTGAGGCAGTAGTCAAGGCTCCAGCACCGGAAAATGTGTCACAACTGAGGTCATTCCTCGGGCTGGTAAACTATTACCACAAGTTCTTACCAAATTTGTCTATGGTATTACACCCGCTGAACACCCTACTGCAAATAGGGGTACCATGGAAGTGGGATGACGAATGTAGACGAGCTTTCCAGAAGTGTAAAGAACTGATCACATCAAAAGAGGTGTTGGCCCATTTCAACCCAGCACTACCAATTCGTTTGACATGTGATGCATCACCCTACGGCATTGGAGCGGTGCTGTCGCACAAATTCCCAGACGGGTTGGAGAGGCCAGTAGCCTTTGCGTCTCGGTCACTAACCTCAGCCGAGCGCAACTACGCCCAGATTGACAGGGAGGCCCTCAGCCTAGTATGGGGAGTAAAAAAATTCAACCACTATCTGCATGGGCAGAAGTTCACCTTGCTGACTGACCACCAACCACTTGTCTCCATCTTTAATCCTAACAAGGGCGTGCCAGTAATGACTGCACAGTGGTTACAAAGATGGTCCCTGTTTCTAGGGGCGAATCAATATGAAATAGAATATAAAGGCACGAAACAGCATGGGAACGCTGATGGGCTATCGCGCCTGCCACTGCCTACTGTGGAGGAAGCACCAGCAGTGGACCCTATCGAGATATTTTATTCATCGATAATTGAACGATTGCCAGTAACAAACGCGGATATAGAGAAGGAGACCCGCAATGATCCGACGCTGTCACGGGTATATGAATTGATGGTGAGGGGATGGCCAACACATGGCGACTCACTGTTGCCAGCATTCTCATCCAGAAGAGAACAGTTGTCAGTATGCCAGGGGACAGTGATGTGTGGATCCAGAGTGGTGATTCCACCCAAGTTAAGGGAGAGAGTGCTAAATGAGCTACATGAAGGTCATCTGGGGGGAGTGAAAATGAAAAGCCTTGCTAGGGCTTATGTGTGGTGGCCAGGAATCGATCAACAAATCGAAGACCTAACTAAGAGCTGCTTAGGATGCCAGAAGGTCCAAAATGCACCTCCACATGCCCCTCTACACCCATGGGAGTGGCCCTCCTCTCCATGGCAATGGGTGCACATTGATTTCACTGGTCCATTCATGGACTCAATGTTCTTAATAGCAGCGGATGCTCATTCAAAGTGGCCTGAGGTGATAAAGATGTCTTCAACCACTACAG
Organism: Somniosus microcephalus; assembly: GCF_052327205.1. Taxonomy (NCBI): domain Eukaryota; kingdom Metazoa; phylum Chordata; class Chondrichthyes; order Squaliformes; family Somniosidae; genus Somniosus; species Somniosus microcephalus. Next base: position 83,122,978 of record NC_141003.1, on the reverse strand, counting down.
AGAAAACGATTGCAGTCCTACGGACCATATTTGCCAGAAACGGTTTGCCAGAGCAGATCTGCTCTGATAATGGACCATAGTTTGTGTCCGACGAGTTCCAAAAATTCATGAAAAGGAATCGGGTAAGGCATTACACATCTGCCCCGTATCATCCAGCCACCAATGGATTGGCTGAGACGTTCGTACAAACCTTTAAGAAGGCGATAAAGGCCATGTGCGACGAGGAAATTCCACTACAGCATAAGATGGACAATTTCTTATTAGTCTACCGAAACGCGACACATGCAGTTACCAACCAGACCCCGGCCATGATGTTCTTTAACCGAAGGTTGAGATCTCGTCTGGACTTGCTCAGACCAAATGTGCGAAGAAATGTTGAGGACAAACAATTCCAGCACATCAACGAGAAGCCGACAAGGAGCTTCAATGTAGGGCAACCAGTCTTGGCCCGTGACTATCGAACAGTGAAGTGGCAACCCGGAACGATATGTACAAGGCAGGGGCCATTAATGTACACAGTGGATGTCGGGGAGAACATTGTGAGACGCCACGTCGATCAGATCTTAGCGTCACAGGAATGCGTCAACCCCATGTCTCGAGTACCTGGGGATGAACCCGACATACCGGTAGCATCTACTTCAGACCCAGTAGCAGTGGAACCCGATGAACTACCCGATGAAAAGGGGTCAGAATCGCCTCTGCACCAAGAACAAGAACCTCTGGAAAGGCGCTATCCCGAAATGGTCAGGGAGCCGCCCCAAAGACTGAATCTATAAATGGACTTTTGTTATTGAATGTACATGTAAAAATGTAATTGTTATTTGAATATTAAGGGGGTATTATTAATCTAAAAAGAGAGGAATTGTAGTGTATGTGCCTTTAAGTCAGAACTACTTTTTGACAGCTCCTGTATTCTGTAGTACCGGCAGTGACCACACCGGTATATAAGCTTTGCGCATGCCTCTGTACCCCCAGTCTGGAGATTACCCTCCTCCAGTAAAGACCAGTTATTTGTTAATGTACAGCATCCGTGTGATTATTTATCCACTGAACCACGGATCTAACACTATCTATGCTCCTCATAATTTTGCATTCCTCAATCAGGTCCCCCCTCAGCCTTCTCTGCTCTAAGGAAAGCAACCCCAGCCTGTCCACTCTCTCTTCATAGCTGAACCGCTCCAGCCCAAGTAACATCCTGGTGAATCTCCTCTGCACCCTCTCCAATGCAATCACATCCTTCCTATAGTGTGGCGACCAGAACTGCACACAGTATTCCAGCTGTGGCCTAACTAGCGTTTTGTACAGCGCCATCATAACCTCCCTGCCCTTATATTTTATGCCTCGGCTAATGAAGGCAAGTATCCCATGTGCCTTTTTAACCACCTTATCTACCTGTCCTGCTGCCTTCAGGAATCTATGTACATGCACACCAAGGTCCCTCTGATCCTCTGTCCTTCCTAGGATCCTACCATTCATTGTGTATTCCCTTGCCTTGTTAGTCCTCCCAAAATGCATCACCTCATACTTTTCAGGGTTAAATTTCATTTGCCACTGTTCTGCCCATCTGACCAACTCATCTATATTGTCCTGTAGCCTGAGGCTTCCCTCCTCACTATTTACCACTCCACCAATTTTCGTGTCATCTGCGAACTTACTGATCATACCTCCTACTTTCATATCTAAATCATTAATGTACGCTACAAACAGCAAAGAACCCATCACCGATCCCTGCAGTACTGTGGTAAACCACTGTCATACCTGTCTGTGTCTGTATGTGTATTCCACTAGGTACAGGTCTGGACATGCCTCGGCTGACTCCTCCCACTATTCCAGGTATATAAGTGACTACCTCCCAGTCCCTTAGTATTCTGGACGGGTCGACCACTCGAGACAAGACCTTCATTCTTTAGTTAATAAAAGCCTGATTGTTACTCGCTCAACTTCAGTCTTTTGAGTAATTGATGGCGCATCAAGTACACCACTGGACACAGGCTTCCAGTCACAAAAACAACCTTCGACCATCACCCTCTGCCTCCTGCCACTAAGCCAATTTTGGATCCAATGTGCCAAATTGCCCTGGATCCCATGGGCTCTTACCTTCTTGACCAGTCTCCTCTGCGGAACTTTGTCAAAAGCTTTACTGAAGTCCATGTAGACTACAGCAACTGCATTACCCTCATGCACACACCTAATCACCCCCTCGAAAAATTCAATCAAATTGGTTAGACATGATCTCCCTCTGACAAAGCCATGCTGACTATTCTTGATTAATCCTTGCCTCTCCAAGTGGAGACTAATTCTGTCCCTCAGAATTTTTTCCAATAATTTCCCTACCACTGATGTTAGGCTCACTGGCCTGTAATTCCCTGGTTTATCCCTACTACCCTTCTTGAATAATGGTACTATGTTAGCTGTCCTCCAGTCCTCTGGCACCTCCCCTGTGGCCAGAGAGGTTCTGAAAATTGTGTCAGAGCCCCTGCAATCTCCTCCCTTGCCTCACACAGCAGCCTGGGATACATCTCGTCTGGGCCTGGGATTTATCCACTTTTATGCCCGCTAAAACCGTTAAAGTACCTCCTCCCTCTCAATACTAATTTGTTCAAGTATATCACAATCCCCCTGCCTGATTTCTATGCCTACATCGCCCTTCTCCATAGTGAACACAGATGCAAAATATTCATTTAAAACCTCACCAACATCTTCCGGCTCTACACACAGATTGCCACTTTGGTCCCAAATGGGCCCTACTCTTTCCCTGGTTATCCTCTTGCCCTTAATATACTTATAAATCACCTTGGGATTTTCCTTTATTTTGCCTGCCAGTGTTTTTTCATGCCCCCTCTTCGCTTTCCTAATTTTTTTTTTAAGTACCCCCCCTGCACTTTCTATACTCCTCTAGGGCTTCCACTGTTTTTAGTCCTTTGTATCTGCCAAAAGCCTCCCTTTTTTTCCTAATCCATTCTTGTATATCCCTTGACATCCAGGGTTCCCTGGGCTTGTTGGGCCCACCCTTGATCTTTACGGGAACATGTTGGAGATGTACTCTCTCTATTCCTTACTGAAAGACTCCCACTGCTCTGATGTGGATTTTCCTACAAGTAGCTTATTCCAATCCACTTTGGCCAGATCCTGCCTTATCAAATTAAAATCGGCCTTCCCCCAATTCAGAACCTTTATTTCCGGTCCATCTTTGTCCTTTTCCATGACTACCTTAAATCTCACCGAATTATGGTCACTGTCACCAAAATGCTCTCCTACTGACACTTCTACCACTTGCCCGGCTACATTCCCTAGAATTAGGTCCAGTACCGCCCCCTCTCTTGTAGGACTTTCTACATGCTGGCTCAAAAAGCTCTCCTGGATGTACGTTAAGAATTCCGCACTATCCCAGTTAATATTGGGGAAGTTGAAATCCCCTACTATTATTACCCTATTATTTCTACGCTTCCCTGAGATTTGCCGTCGTATCTGTTCCTATATTTCCCCCTGACTGTTTGGGCCATATAGTACACTCCCAGCAAAGTGCTTGCCCCCTTTTTGTTTTTAAGTTCTACCCATATGGCCTCATTAGAGGAACCTGCTAAGATATCATCCCTCCTTACAGCAGTAATTGACTCCTTGATTAATATTGCGACACCCCCTCCTCTTTTACATCTCCTCTGTCTCGCCTGAAGATTCTACACCTCGGAATATTGAGCTGCCAGTCCTGCCCCTCCCTCAACCATTTCTCTGTGATAGCAACAATATCATACTCCCATGTGTTCATCAACACCTTCAATTCATCTGCCTTACTCGCAAGACTCCTTGCATTAAAATAAATGCCATCCAGCCTTGCCATACTCCCTTGTGCTGTTACATATTTGCTCTGCCTTCCAGGTTGACTTGTTTTTTCCTCTATATTTGGCTGTGCATCACCCCCTACTATAGCTCCACTCCGTATCACATCCCCCTGCCAAGTTAGTTTAAACCGCCCCCCGCCCCCCACCAACAGTACCAGCAAACCTCCCCGCAAGGATGTTGGTCCCGTTCCGGTTCAGTTGCAACCCATCCGACTTGTACAGGTCCTACATTCCCCAGAAGCAGACCCAGTGATCCAGGAAACTAAAGCCCTGCCTCCTGCACCAACTCTTTAGCCACGCATTCATCTGCTCTATCCTCCTGTTCCTATATTCACTAGCACGTGGCACCGGGAGTAATCCAGAGATTACAACCTTTGAGGTCCTGCTTTTTAATCTGCTACCTAGCTCCCTAAATTCTTGTTGCAGGACCTCATCCCTCTTTCTACCTATGTCATTGGTACCAATGTGAACCACGACCTCTGACTATTCGCCCTTCCCCTTCAGAATGCCCTGCAGCCATTCAGTGACATCTTTGACCCTGGCACCAGAGAGGCAACATACCATCCTGGAGTCACGTCTGCAGCCACAGAAACGTCTGTCTGTTCCCCTTACGATAGAATCCCCTATCACTATTGCTCTCCCACTCTTTTTCCTTCCCTCCTGTGCAGCTGAGCCACTCGCAGTGCCACGGACTTGGCTCTTGCTGCATTCCCCTGAGAAACCATCTCCCTAGCAGTATCCAAAACGGAAAATCTGTTGGAGAGGGAGATGGACCCAAGGGACTCCTGCACTACCTTCCTAGTTCTTTTACACTGTCTGGTGGTCACCCATTCCCTATCTGCCTGTGCTCTCTTTACCTGCGGTGTGACCACCTCGTTAAACGTGCTATCCACGAAGATCTCAGCTTCGCGGATGCTCCACAGTGACTCCAGCCGCAGCTCCAGCTCCGAAACACGGATTTCGAGTAGCTGCAGCTGGAGACACTTCCTGCACATGTGTTCGCCCTGGACATTGAAAGTGTCCCTGACTTCCCACATAGCACAGGAGGAGCACTCCACGCTGCTGAGCTGCCCTGCCATGTCCTACCCTTAACTTACTCCCTTTACCTTCTTTAAATTAAAGAATATTAAATACACTAGGGACCTTACTTCACTTTAAACACTACTTACTCTAAACTAAAGACCTTACTTTTACTTCAACGACTGGACTGTAGAAATACTCACCAGATCCTACTTACCAATCAGCTCCTTCCCTGGTTGTGATGTCACTTTAGCGGTTTTGCAGTTGTTGTTGTTTGACTGCTCCCGCTCTCGGACTCTTTCCCAACTCGCAGCAGTCCTCTGCAGCACTCCTTTTTGGCCACTTCGCCTTCTCTCAGGTCCTGCTGCCGCTCTCACACAGGTCCGCCTCCTCCAGTGTCGGGCCTCCTCTGCCGCACTCCTTTATGGCCGCTCCGCCTTCTCTCAGGTCACGATGCTGCTCCCACAAAGGTCCGCCTCCTCTGGTTTGCCTGGAAGGCTTAAACAAAACAAGAGATGAAAAGGAGTAACTAGCTTTCAATTTAGAAGTCGAGATGGATCAATTGATCTGGAACTAAATAGATCTTTTTTTAAATTATTCATTCATGAGATGTGGTCATTGCTGGCAAGGCCAGCATTTATTGCTCATCCCTAATTGCCCTTGAGAAGGTGGTGGTGAGCCGCCTTCTTGAACCGCTGCAGTCCGTCTGGTGAATGTACTCCCACAGTGCTGTTAGGGAGGGAGTTCCAGGATTTTGACCCAACGATGATGAAGGAACGGACGATATACTTCCAAGTCAGGATGGTGTGTGAGTTGGAGGAGAACTTGGAGGTGGTGGTGTTCCCATGCACCTGCTCATCTTCTCCTTCTAGGTGGTAGAGGTCATGGGTTTGGGAGGTGCTGTCAAAGAAGCCTTGGCGAGTTTCTGCAGTGCATCTTGTAGATGGTACACACTGCAGCCACGGTACACCGGCGGTGGAGGGAGTGAATGTTTAAGGTGGTGGGTGGGGTGCCAATCAATCGGTTTGCTTTGTCCTGGATGGTGTTGAGCTTCTTGAGTGTTATTGGAGCTACACTCATCCAGGCAAATGGAAAGTATTTGATCACACTCCTGACTTGTGCCTTGTAGATGGTGGAAAGGCTTTGGGGAGTGAAGAGTTGAGACATTCGATGCAGAATACCCGGCCTCTGACCTGCTCTTGTAGCCACAGTATTTATGTGGCTGGTCCAGTTAAATTTCTGGTTAATGGTGACCTCCCAGGATGTTGATAGTGGGGGATTCAACAATGGTAATGCCATTGAATGTCAAGGGAGGTGGTTAGACTTTCTCTTGTTGGAGATAGTCATTGCCTGGCACTTGTGTGGCGCAAATGTCACTTCTCACTTATCAGCCCAAGCCTGAACATTGTCCAGGTCTTGCTGCATTCGGGCATGGACTGCTTCATTATCTGAGGAGTTGCGAATGGAACCGAACATTTTGCAATCATCAGCGAACATCCCCATTTCTGACCTTATGCTGGAGGGAAGGTCATTAATGAAGCAGCTGAAGATGGTTGGGCCTAGGACACTGCCCTGAGGAACTCCTGCAGTGATGTCCTAGGGCTATGATGATTGACCTCCAACAACCACAACCATCTTCCTTTGAGCTATGTATGACCCCAGCCAGTGGAGAGTTTTCCCCCCGATTCCCATTGCCGTCAATTGTATCAGGGCTCCTTGTTGCCACACTCGGTCAAAGTCAAGGGCAGTCACTCTCATTTCACCTCTGGAATTCAGCTCCTTTGTCCATGTTTGGACCACGACTATAATGAGGTCTGGAGCCGAGTGGTCCTGGCGGAACCCAAACTGGACATCAGTAGGTTATTGGTGAGTAAGTGTCGCTTGATAACACTGTCGATGACACCTTCCATCACTTTGCTGATGATTGAGAGTAATTAACTTTAATTTTACAACCAGACCCGATCAAATGAACTATCATAGAATTAATTGGACTACGTAACTATACTGGGATCATTTAAAGTTAGAAGTGAGCATGAACTTCAAAGTCCACAGAACTGTTTATATTTATTAATCCGAGACTATAATCTGTGACTGCTGGGAATGAGGTGAATTATGAAGCTTCTGAATAAACTGAACATTGTGATGAAAATTCAATAGAAATTGGATGGCAGTTCATTTATTGATTAGTGTACGTGTATTCTGCCCCTGATCCGTGAAGATTTTCTCTTATAGGAAAGTCTACTGTTATTGTACATCTATTAGTTCATAATAGTGCTATTTGTATTCACGGACTTAGACAGCACACAATTAAGCGGAGATTTTCATTGGTGACTCATTAACAAAATGCATTATAGGCCTACACTAGTCAGTCAGCAAAAGCTGTGGCACTAAGTTGACTAAGTGTTCAGAGAAATGCACCAGCATACCTTGCAATGCAATTTAATGAAACATCGAGGTTGGTCTAAACCGCCATGAAATGGCTACATATTGCAATTAAAGAGGCACAGCAAATTGAATTCATAAACCAAATTAATCCAAATTCGGTCAGTTTTGAATTTATTTGGAAACTACACAATTTGACCCATTTTATGATTACAGCATTACGTTCATAATCATCAAGAACATAAGAAGGCATCGAATAAGAGAAACCTATTTGGCCCATCAAAGTCAGTCATCTCACAATACATGTTCAACCTTCCCTATCACTGAGCAATTACTCATTTCCAGTCCTGCTACCCAAGTGTAGGCCGACAATACATTTTGCTAATGAGTCACCAATGGAACTCTCCGCTTAATTCTATGCCGTTCACTCAGTGACTGAGTCAACATTAGTCCTCGTTTACCACCACAGAAACAGAATAAGAACATAAGAACATAAGAAATAGGAGCAGGAGTCGGCCATATGGCCCTTCGAGCCTGCTCCGTCATTCAATAAGATCATGGCTGATCTTCTACCTCATCTCCACTTTCCTGAACTATCCCCATATCCCTTGATTCCCTTAATATTCAAAAATCTATCGCTCTCTGTCTTGAATATACTCAACGACTGAGCCTCCACAGCCCTCTGGGGTAGAGAATTCCAAAGATTCACCACTCTCTGAGTGAAGAAATTTCTGCTCATCTCAGTCCTAAATGGCTGACCCCTTATTCTGAGACTGTGACCCCTGGTTCTAGACTCCCCAGACAGGGGAAACATCCTCCCTGCATCTACCCTATCAAGCCCTGTAAGAATTTTGTATGTTTCAATGAGATCACCTCTCATTCTTCTAAACTCTATAGAATATAGGCCTAGTCTACTCAGTCTGTCCTCATAGGACAAGTCCCCCATCCCAGGAACCAGTCTGGTGAACCTTCATTACACTCCCTCTATGGCAAGTATATCCTTCCTTAGGTAAGGAGACCAAAACTGTACACAATACTCCAGGTGTGATCTCACCAGGGCCCTATATAAGTACAGTAAGACGTCTTTACTCCTATACTCAAATTCTCTTGTAATAAAGGCCAACATACCATTTGCTTTCCTAATTGCTTGCTGTACCTGCATGTTAACTTTCAGTGATTCGTGTACAAGGACACCCAGGTCCCTCTGAACACCAATGTTTCCCAGTCTCTCACCATTTAAAAAATACTCTGCCTAAATAACTGCTCATTCATCTCGTTTGGCGTTGGTGGGAGCTTGCTGTGCACAAATTAGCTGCTGCACTTCATACATAACAGCAGTGACTACGCTTCAAAATAATTCATTGGCTGTGGAGTTTCTTGGGACATCCTGAGGATGTGAAAGGCATGAAGTAAATGTAAGTTTGTTCTTTCTTTGAGTAATGAAAATAATAGCAAAGCCTTCGGTATTAGTATAATTGGTAACATTGAGGCCAAGTGGAAGGATATGAGAGGATATTTCAAACGTTTTCCCCATTTTATCAATCTGCCCCATTCTTCCTTTTTTTTGAGTGTGGAATTTTGGTTCAATCCACGCTCAAATTTTATTTTATGGACAAAAATATTCCCCCAAAAGAGGCATTGTGATTGTTTTTTTTTCTCTTGCAACTGAAACATATGCGGAATGAAAAATATGCTGCTGCATTTATTTATGTAATAACAATCGTTCGGATTGACTATACAAGGCAATGAGTGTGAGGTACCGTGGAGCTGCATTTCCACCTTTCGCTTAATATAATGCACTGTATAATCAAAATGTTTATGCCTGTGATGCTTTTAGTTTGCAGAATGAATATTTTACAACGTGAAGTTATGATAAGGCATGCTTGTCTTCTTCTAATATTTCTTTTATTGAATGCGCTGCAAAGTGGAGCAGCGTTTGTTCAAAATAGTTTTCAAAGCAGTTTTTGAATTAATGTGGTCAAACTAGAAGTCTTCAACAGGAAACTGATAGTTGCAAACCTTATTTTCCTATTATGTTGTGCTATCACGACAGCTATGATGTGGGTTTTCTCTATTGAAGCTTCATCTTTTTTATGTCTCTAAGTGGTAGCTGTTGTATTAAGACTGTAATAAGTTAAGAACACTCAGCGGATTCCATTGTGATTTTGGGCAGTATCTTGTTCTTTATCCTCCTTGTCCAGTAGTTTAGATGATTTATTTTCAATGTACATGTGTGTCTATCCCTATCGCCCCCTCTGTTGATAATTCAGTATCTTCTTTGTTAAACATCTGTCCGGCTCTCTGTTGAATTATTTAGTTGGATGTTAACTGCACTTGCTATTCAATACCTCAAGAAGAAATGTCGCTTAAAGTCTTTGTTAACCATCGCATGCCAAACCACTGGATTATTTCTTCAGTTTGACGAGTTTCAGTGTTCAACGGGCTGACTTTCTAAGCACGGGCTGGGAGAGGAGAGCCTCCCTCGCTGGCTGTCAATAGAGGGAGGTTGCCAGTACACTGCTCTGCAATTTCCCAATTCACATGGCCAGTAGGTGAGCCTCCTCGCCAGCACAAATAAAGAGCAAGGCACAACAGAGACACATAGAAAATCGAACTAGTAAAACCGGCAACGATGGAAATCTGAAATAAAAATCAGTATAAAAATGCTGGAAAAATGAACAGGGGGTCAGTTAGCATTTGAAAGGCGGGCTAATGTTTTGAGGTGAGACTCCTCATCAGGGTGGCTGCCCCTTTAAAGGGACTGAACCAAGCAAAGACGGGGGCGGGGGGGGAGAGAGAACACAGGTAAAGAAAAGAACAAAATTCGCATTTAGATATTGCTAAAGCACTTCACAGCCAATATATGACTTTCGAAGTGTACTCATTGTTCTATGTAGGAAAACGGGGCAGCCAATTTACACAATGCAAAGAGTCACTGGAGCAAATTAAATGAATGGCCTGTTAGTCTGGCCTTTTTTTGTCTTTTTGGGTTAAAGGTCAAAAGTTCAAATGTGCTGACTGGAGGAGGGCTCGAACACATTACTTTCTGACTCACAGAAATAAATATTTACATTTCTCTCACACTATTCACAACCTCAGGACATCCCAAAGCACTTTACAGCCAAGGTAGTACTTTCTGAAGTGTAGTCACTGTTGTAATGTGGGAAACGCGGCAGCCAATTTGCGCACAGCAAGCTCCCACAAACAGCAACGTGATAATGACCAGATAATCTGTTTTTTAGTGATGTTGGTTGTGGGGTAAATATTGGCCCCACGACACTGGGGATAACTCCCCTGCCCTTCTTCGAAATAGTGGCCATGGGACCTTTTATGTCCAATTGAGAGAGCAGACGTGGCCTCGGTTTAATGTCTCATCTGAAAGACGGCACCTCTGACAGTGCGGCGTTCCCTCAGCACTGCACTGGAGCGTCAGCCTAGATTTATGTGCTCAAGTCTCTAGAGTTCGACTTGAACCCACAGCCTTCTGAGTTGCAGGCAAGAGTGCCATTAATTGAACCAAGGTGGCACTCTTTAGGCCTGCTGATATTTAAGAATTTTAGTCCAGTGAAGAAGCCAGTCAATGCCATCCCCATTTCCTCTTTTTGTCCCTTAGAATTGTTGGCTATATGCGATCTGGGCCTGGCATCTTATCTGCTAATCTGATAATAATAATGATCTATTTTAACTTTGATATTAAGCATATAATTATGTTTTTGAGCTTCCACCTGGCCTGTTTAAAGATAGGAAATATTGCGACAATAGCTTTATGTGAATGCAGCAAAAATGATTAATTCCTACTTCATGCTCTTCCCTTGTTACCAGTAAGGATTACCAGTGTCGTTCTTTTATCAGGTCAGTTTTTGTTTTGAATAACTATTTACTGTAAACATGTTTGAAGAAAACGCTTTATCTTTATTTTGATGTCTTCAGAAATTTCCTTTTCCAATTTCCTTTGGTGTCTTTCTAATTTTCAGTTTGGTTGCCTTCAGATTGCTTCTCCATCCAATTATGCATTGGCGTTTCCTTAAACACACAACGCCTGTCCTTGTTCCATTTGGTTTCTCTTGCTTTTTCCATTGAACCATTTAATCCCAGTCTGTGAAATAATCTGCTTCGGTGTTACAAATAGATAGTGACATGAATCAGTCATTCATGAAAGAAAGTCATATGAAATAATACTGAGCGGCCTGCGGGTGGTGCTGTCCAGGGAGAGTATAAATACTCGGGCATGGGCCCAGCTTGCGCAGGACATTCTTAACAGGAACTAGTGAAGGACACAACTAGACCCCTATGTTGTAAAACAGTTGATTAAAGCTTTGTTTAACGCTTAGACCAAGTGCCAAGTAGTTTTCTTACGTCAGATAGCTCACTTCAGAACTTTTTATTTAATCTTTAAGGTCTCCTTTTATCTGTATCTATGCTTTGTTGTTTAATTTCTTCAACCGACCTCCACTGGTTCTCCCTGCTCCCATGTTGCCAGGACTGGAGAATTTTAGCTACGAGGAAAGATTGGACAGGCTGGGGTTGTTTTCTTTGGAACAAGGAGGCTGAGGGGAGACTTGATAGAGGTGAATAAAATTATGAGGGGCCGAGAGAGAGTGGATAGGAAGGACCTATTTAGCAGAGAGGTCAATAGCCAGGGGGCATAGATTTAAAGTAATTGGTAGAAGGATTAGAGGGGAGTTGAGGAGAACTTTTTTTCACCCAGAGGGTGGTGGGGGTCTGGAACTCACTGCCTGAAAGGGTGGTAGAGGCAGAAACCCTCATCGCATTTAAAAAGTATTTCGATATGCACTTGAAGTGCCGTAACCTACAGGGCTACGGACCGAGAGCTGGAAAGTGGGATTAGACTGGAGAGCTCTTTTTCAACCAGCGCAGACACGATGGGCCAAATGGCCTCCTTCTGTGCCGTAAATTTCTATGGTTCTATGACTTACTTAGAGAATCCTTGTTACTATAGCAGTGAGTATGGGTGAAAGGGACACCATTCATATGAACTCGCAGACCGTGTGTTTCTGCTGATTTTTGTCTTTACACCTTATTGCTCTGCGATTCAATGAATTGAAGCCAGGTAACACGTTTTATGCAGTTATTTAAATTAATTTTTTGGACACGGGTTTTTCAAATGCAAGGGCTAGCATTTCAATTATTATTGGTAGGCAGCAAGTCTATCTAATGATTACGCTCCCCTGAAGTGCCTTGAGACATTTTACTTTGTTAAAGGCCTTAACTAAATGCGGGTTGTTATTGTTGTTGTACTATCACATTTCACTACCCCTCCCCCACCTTCCAACAACACTTGGACGTGGTACAACCAGCACAGTGTAAGAATGCCAAATGTTGTTATGTTTGCTTTCTGATGGTCTATGTTGATTTACTAAGACAACACTTTCACTTCAATCTTTTATATGATTAAAAATGGTAACAATATTCAAGGTAGTTTTAGCTTTTGAAATCAGAGTACAGATTCGAAAGTGGACAGCTGGGCTTCTAACTTTTGAATCCTGTAGCCGAGACTGAAACAAGGAGGAATTTCTTCACTCAGAGGGTGGTGAATCTTTGGAATTCTCTGCCCCAGAGGGCTGTGGATGCTCAGTCGTTGAGTATATTCAAGGCTGAGATCAATAGATTTTTGGACTCTAGGGGAATCAAGGGATATGGGGATCGGGCGGGAAAGTGGAGTTGAGGTCGATGATCAGCCATGGTCTTATAGAATGGCGGAGCAGGCTCGAGGGGCCGTATGGCGGAGCGGGCTCGAGGGGCCGTGTGGCGGAGGGGGCTCGAGGGGCTGTGTGGCGGAGCGGGCTCGAGGGGCCGTGTGGCGGAGGGGGCTCGAGGGGCCGTGTGGCGGAGCGGGCTCGAGGGGCCGTGTGGCGGAGCGGGCTCGAGGGGCCGTGTGGCGGAGCGGGCTCGAGGGGCCGTGTGGCGGAGCGGGCTCGAGGGGCCGTGTGGCGGAGCGGGCTCGAGGGGCCGTGTGGCCGACTCCTGCTCTTATTTCTTATGATATACTGTTGGAATGCTCCTTGGTTTGACTTCAGTTTATGATTTCTGTATAAAGAAGGCCAAGTGATGAGTGTGAGAAACAGAACCTGTTTTTATACCGTGCCTCATTATGTCTTCAGGATGTTCGGCTGATGAATTACTTTTGAAGGGCAGTTACTGTTGCAGGCAAAGGCAGCAGCCAATTTTGTGCACAGCAAAGCCTCGCAAACAACAAATGAATGAATGACCTGATAATCTTTCAAAGATTGAGAGAGGAGCATTGGCCAGGAAAGCTCCCTGCTCTCCTTCAAATAGTGTCACAGGATCTTTTATGGCCACCTGAGTAGGCAGACAAGATACCGGTTCAGCGTCCCAACTGAAAGATGACACCTCCGACAATGCAAGTACTGCGCTGATCTGTCAGTCCATATATGTGCTCAAGTCCATAATGGGCTTGAATCCAAACCTTTTGATTTGGATCGAAGAGGGCCATGACTTAGCCAAGTTGACTACTCAATGGAGAATGCTGGCATTCGAGGGAATCTGGACTAAGTGGGTGGACCAAGGTTTTCAGATGAAGCTTAGCATGGGTTGAGATAATCGAACACTGTGTGCAGCAAGATGGGTCCTGAACTGCTAGGATGTAGGAGCCTTACGTTAAGGATGTACAACGTAAGGCAGGAAAAGAAAGAAAGACTTGCATTTATATAGCACCTTTCACAACTTCAGGACATCCCAAAGCGCTTTACAGCCAATGAAGTACTTTTTGAAGTGTAGTCACTGTTGTAATGTGGGAAACACGGCAGCAAATTGGCACACAGCAAGCTCCCACAAACAGCAATGTGATAATGACCCAGATAATCTGTTTTTTAGTGATGTTGGTTGAGGGATAAATATTGGGCCCAGGACACCGGGGAGAACTCCCCTGCTCTTCTTCGAAGTAGTGCCATAGGATCTTTTACATCCACCTGAGAGAGCAGATGGGGCCTCGGTTTAACGTCTCGTCCGAAAGACGTCACCTCTGACGGTGCAGCGCTCCCTCAGCACTGCACTGGAGTGTCAGCCCAGTTTTATGTGCTCAAGTCTTTGGAGTGGGACTTGGGCACATAAAGCAGTGTGGTGGAAGGGCCTTTCCTCAAGAGTTTAATTGCAGAATGCAGAGTCCATGACGTAGCGGATTTACACGGAAGGAACAAGCTTGATGAGCTAAATGGCTTTGTTTATTTCTTTGTTTCCTTACACATTCTGATAAAAAACTTGATGATCATCTTGATGTAAGGAAGCCCTCTGATTGGTGTCACAGATCATCTCCAATACTTAACTTTAACTGTGCAAAGAGATTACAGGAACGCGATCAACACCTTTTAGCAGCATCAGTGTTCTATGGGCCAGCTGCACCAGTGGCCATAAATACACTGGTGTGAGTGCAATAAGAAGCTTGTTCTACACGCTGTGCAAATAAACTAGCCTTAAAAGGTGGTTAACACCTCATCTCTGATATCAATTCTGTTTACCCTGGGAACCTATTTAACTTGAATGATATCCGTTGTAGTAAATTGCTGTTAATAGAATCATAAAAGTTTACAGCACAGAAGGAGGCCATTTGGCCCATCGTGTCTAATACCCAATACGGGCAGTCGGTGCTTCCCAGGTAATGTCCACCTGTCTGTGTTGGCTGATAAAACTCAGTGAAGTATTTACATTTTCTGTCAGGTCTTGAGGTCAGATTGATGCGGGGCAAAAACTCTTCTGCCTGTTCATGATCTTCTGTGGACGCACAGTCAGATGATCAGTAAGCAACAATGAGCCATCCAGCAATGAGTAAGTGAAAGACGTGCCGTTGTGTTCCATTGTAACCATAGAATTGCACAGTCTAGTATTCGGCACAACCAGTCCATGCCGGCGTCTCTGCTCCACTCGAGTCTCCTCCCATCCTTCCACATCTAACTCTATCAGCTTAACCCTCTATTCAAGTTTGAAAGAGAGACTCTGATGTCGGAGAGATTAATTGGGGTAGAAATTGGACCTCGTTGTGCCCATTTTACGGGCATGAAACAGATGTAATGATTGCCCATTTTAAGGACCAACATCCTGCGCCCCAAGGACACCCGAAAGACGTGGGACCCGATATTGGCTCATGCCATTTTTTAGGCGTCACTGATGGCTGCCTAAAACTGGCATTAGGCCCCTTACGTATGTAAATGACGGGCCTCCGGCTCGTTTTAGGCCGGTTCTCTGCTAAATTGGATATCGCGGATCGCAGCAGGAGCTGGGCCTGCCCTGCACGGGCTTCTTAAGCCGTCACTGCGGCCTAAGCCGCGACTGCCAGCAAGAGGTTAAGTTTTCGAAAACACAAAGCTTCGCTGTGGACCCGGGGCAGCAAGATTGCTCCTCCCCCCCCCCCTGACCCTCGAGCAGGAGGGTTTGGGGTTTGGTGGTATGGGGGCTGAGGGGGGTGTCGGAGCCCAGCAATCGGGAGGGAGGGAAAGATCAGGGGATGGGGGCGGTCGGTCGATCGCGGCTGTGACGGGAGGCCGCGATCGGCAGAAGGGAGGCTGAAGGTTGGCTGGAGGGGCCGGGTGTGGGGGGCGGTGGGGGCAGTGGCTGGGGAGCACTCCTGCTCCTCCCGGCCCACACGGAGTGCTCTAATAAGCGCTCACCTGCTGGAGCCGGCGGCTCCCGTTTCCATTTAGCTGCCGGGTTTCCCGAGCCCTGGGAAACCCAGCTGGCTAGTGTTCAATTTAAATCAGGTTCCTAACTGCACTGCAGGAGCCTGATTTAAATATTATAATGAAGTCCAAGAGAGACAGACGCTCATCACGCTGCCATAAAAATGGCGGCAGGCGCAAAGGTGGTGGGTTGGGGATGCGTTCCCGGATTCTTAATTTTATCCCCACTCCCCGACCCTTTCCCTCCCGTCGTTGGGAGGGGGGCGTTAATATCGACCCCATAACTTGTTGCTACATCATTTTGCCCCACTTGCAATGTTTACCAAAACTGGTTTTATCATTTGTTTTCTTTTTTCTCCCCCCCCCTCCCCCCCCATTTCACAGTGTATTTTACATCCTTCTTGTTAGGTTTTTATCCCAGCAACCTCATCCTAGGTCCATGTTGATACTGGTCGTGAGCTGACTGCCTAAACGGGCTTCACTCACTGAAAGAAAAGAAAGACTTGCATTTCTATAGCGCCTTTCACGACCACGGACATCCCCAAAGCGCTTTACAGCCAATTAAGTATTTTTGAAATGTAGTCACTGTTGTAATGTAGGAAATGCGGCAGCAAATTTGCACACAGCAAACTCCCACAAACAGCAATGTGATAATGACCAGATAATCTGTTTTAGTGATGTTGATTGAGGGATAAATATTGGCCCCAGGACACCGGGGAGAACTCCCCCGCTCTTCATCGAAATAGTGCCATGGGATCTTTTACATCCACTCGAGAGAGCAGACGGGGCCTCGGTTTAACGTCTCATCTGAAAGACGGCACCTCCGACACTGCAGCACTGCACTGGAGTGTCAGACCTAGATTTTGTGCTCAAGTCTTCTGGAGTGGGACTTGAACCCACAACTTTCTGACTCAAGAGGCAAGGGTGCCGCCAACTGAGCCACAGCTGACACTGCCTGGCACTGCCACCACACGCTGGGCTTCAGCATGTCGGGAATCATGGATATGAACCACAACTTTCACTTATGTAATGCTCCTCCGCATAAATGCTTCCTTTGTTTCCTTCTTTCCTTCTATCTTTCTATCTTTCTTTCTTTCCTTCTTTCTCTCTTTCTTTGTTTCCTTCTTTCTTTCTTTCTTCCTTTCTTTCTTTCTTTCTCTCTTTCTTTCTCTCTTTCTTTCTTTCTTTCTTTCTTTCTTTCTTTCTTTCTTTCTTTCTTTCTTTCTTTCTTTCTTTCTTTCTCTCTTACTTCCTTCCTCCTGTTAATAAGATGCCAGAGGCACTTTATAAGGGACGATGCAGCAAGTGCAGGAAATTTGGGGTGGGGGGAGGGCTGCGTGGGGGGAGGGGAGGTAGGCGTGGTCAAGGAGATGGGTTTTGCGGGGCTTTTGAAAGAAGGGAGAGCGGTAGCAAACCAAAGTGATTTTGGAGAGGGAACTGCAGAGGGCGGGTCGTGTCTCCCCTGTCTCCTCCACCCTCACCTCCAATAACAAGTGTGAGGAGCTCATGGACTTCTTTGTCTCTAAGATTGAGACCATCCTTCCAGCTACCTCTGCCACTTCCCTTCCTTCCCCTAGCCCACTGGGCCAAACCTCCTCTAAGGTTCCCCCCTGCCCTAGCCCTGAACTCACATCTTTCTCCAGTTTCTCTCCGATCTCCCCTCATGACCTCTCCGCGCTCATCTTGTCCATGAGATCCACCTCCTGCTCCCTGGACCCTATTCCCACCAAACTGCTGACCACCCAACTTCCTTTTCTAGCTCCCATGTTAGCTGACATTGTTAATGGTTCTCTCTCCTCAGGTACTGTCCCCCTCTCCGTCAAATCTGCCGTCATCACCCCTCTCCTCAAAAAAACAACCCTTGATCCATCCGTCCATGCAAACTACCGCCCCATCGCCAACCTCCCTTTCCTCGCCAAAGTCCTTGAACGTGTTGTCGCCTCCCAAATCTGTGCCCATCTTTCCCGCAATTCCATGTTTGAATCCCTCCAATCAGGTTTCCACCCCTGCCACAGTACCGAAACGGATCTCATCAAATCACAAATGACATCCTTTGTGACTGTGACAAAGGTAAACTATCCCTCCTTGTCCTTCTTGACTTGTCTGCAGCCTTTGACACGGTTGACCACTCTATCCTTCTCCAATGCCTCTCCACCGTCGTCCAGCTGGGTGGGACTGCACTCGCCTGGCTCCATTCTTATCTATCTAATCGTAACCAGAGAATCACCTGCAATGGCTTCTCTTCCCACTCCCGCATCGTTACCTCTGGTGTTCCCCAAGGATCTATCCTTGGCCCCTCCTATTTCTCATCTACATGCTGCCCCTTGACGACATCATCCAAAAACACAGCGTCAGTTTCCACATGTACGCTGATGACTCCCAGCTCTACCTCAGTACCACTTCTCTCAGCCCCTCCACGGTCTCTAAATTGTCAGACTGCTTGTCCGACATACAGTTCTGGATGAGCAAAAAATTTCTCCAATTAAATATTGGGAAGACCGAAGCCACTGTTTTCGGTCCCCGCCACAAACTCCGTTCCCTAGCCACTGACTCTATCCCTCTCCCTAACATCTGTCTGAGGCTGAACCACACTGTTCGCAACCTTGGTGTCATATTTGACCCTGAAATGAGCTTCCGCCCACATGTCCGCAGCATAACAAAGACCGCCTATATCCACCTCCGTAACATCGCCCGTCTCCGCCCTTGCCTCAGCTCATCCGCTGCTGAAACCCTCATCCATGTCTTGGTTATCTCTAGACTTGACTATTCCAACGCACTCCTGGCTGGCCTCCCACATTCCACCCTACGTAAACTTGAGGTCATCCAAAACTCGGCTGCCCGTGTCCTAACTCGCACCAAGTCCTGTTCACCCATCACCCCTGTGCTCGCTGACCTACATTGGCTCCCGGTTAAGCAGCGCCTCGATTTCAAAATTCTCATCCTTGTTTTCAAATCCCTCCATGGCCTCGCCCCTCCCTATCTCTGTAATCTCCTCCAGCCCCACAAACCCCCCGAGATATCTGCGCTCCTCTCATTCTGCCCTCTTGACCATCCCTGATTATAATCGCTCAACCATTGGTGGCCGTGCCTTCAGCTGCCTGGGCCCAAAGCTCTGGAATTCCCTGCCTAAATCTCTCCAGCTCGCTACCTCTCTTTCCTCCTTTAAGACGCTCCTTAAAACCTACCTCTTTGACCAAGCTTTTGGTCACCTGCTCTAATTTATCCTTAAGTGGCTCGGTGTCAAATTTTTTGTCTTAAAATACTCCTGTGCAGCACCTTGGGACGTTTTATTATGTTAAAGGTGCTATATAAATACAAGTTGTTGTTGTTGAAGGAGGTAAAGTTGCTTAATTCTGAAGTACTGAGACTTATAGGTCTTATCAAGTATTGTTTCCGGTGACAACCTTATGTAAATGTCTGCCTCACTGAATGGTGACAGAACACAAATTTTCTTCTGTCATCTGAATCAGCAAGGCATCATAAATTGTGTAGGTTTTTATTTTAACCGAAAGGGAAGCCTGTAAATGGATTTGATTGCCACGTAATTAGACTGTCAAGAAACAAATATAGTGCAACATTCCTAAATAACTAATCGAGATGCCTGATCTGCATTTGGTTTTCTAATCCGCCAATGTCACTTTGCTCATATTCGTGCATTGTGCAGCCTTTATCTGACTGGGTTAATGTACTCTTTGACTTCGCTCTTTTACTAACATACTGGAAAATAAGATCCAAAAACGACATGACATATGGGGGGAAAAATTCAGTTTGTTTGCGCCTCCCGTTAGCACCTTAAGAGGGCGCTAATGGGGCGCAAAGCAACTAGTGCCCGGGTGCGGCGATGTTTGCACTGCTCGCGAAATTAACTAGACATTTTGCGGCGGCGCTAAACATTACCGCCACGATCTCCTGCGCCGGCAGATCATGATGTCAGTCAAGTGCGCAACGCCCCGGTAACACCCCGGACCGGATATTGAGTGCCGCCCCCTGCCTTACCGCCTGCTGCTAGCAACAACAGGTCGAGGGGAGCAATTTTTCAGTCAGGAAGGGACTGGGGGAGCGCTATTTAAAGGCGAACGCTTCCTGCCTTTTTTTGTTGGTAACATTTTTGCACCACGCATTCTGAGAGAGAGAGAGAGAGACTTCTGGAGAGATTCAACGCTGTGTGAAGGAGCTTTGGGTACTGAGCAGCACTTTGCAGGTTCATTTTGATTTGCCCTTCCTTGTATCGATTTAGAAGAGACTGTGGGGGCTGCACTCTGAGCTCTTTCCCTGGGCCTCTCCATTGTTCTTTCCAGCAGATTTGATGTACAGGTCTCTCCAGGCCAAGATTCAAGGCTGCAATGAGCAGGATGTGGATGGAGAGCAAGATCAACCCTCCCCTTTAACAATTGGCCGGCGCCAGTGTGTCTGTGTTCCATTGCTGATTGACATCACATGAGCTTCACCAGCGCTCTGAGGTAGCGCCTCGCTCCTCGGCCTTTGCGCCTTAAGAGAGGTGTGTAGCGCCTGATTTAGTGCTCCAATCAACTCCAGGGGCGATAAAAGCCAAGTTTGCAGTTGGAGGCGATAATTAGCGGCAGGCGCAAAACTTTGCGCACGGCCGATAATCGCGCCCCAAACGGGGCGATACTGAATTTTTCCCCCATGAAGCTCTAAGCTGCAAGCATATGTTTTAAATTCTGACGAGGAATGACGCTACAGTTTTTCTTTTACAGAGAGAGCTCTAATGTAGGAATAAGCGCATGGCAATGTGTTATTAGCCTTTATGTTTCCCCGCCTCAGTTTAGTTTAATGAACCAATATTGTTCAGTGTGGGACTGAGCCACAAAGACCAGGGAGGTCCCATGTTCAATTCCAGGTCTGAATGGACTTTGCTGATTTCGAATCATAGAATGGTTACAGTACAGAAGGAGGCCATTCGGCCCGTCCAGCTCATACCAGCTCTCGTGCCAGAGCACTTCAGCTAGTCCCACTCCCCCGCCCTTTCCCCGTAGCTCTGCAATTTTTTTTCCTTCAGATGCTTATCTAATTCTCTTATGAAAGCCATGATTGAGTCTGCCTCCACCACCCTTTCAGGCAGTGTATTCCAGATCCTAACCACTCGCTGCATAAAAAAGTTTTTCCTCATGTCGCCTTTGGTTCTTTTGCCAATCACCTTAAATCTGTGTCCTCTGGTTTTCATCCCTTCCACCAATGGGAACAGATTCTATCTACTCTATCTAGACCCCTCATGCTTTTGAACACCTCTATCAAATCTCCTCTCAACCTTCTCTGCTCCAAGGAGAACAAGCCCAGTTTCTCCAGCCTATCCACATAACTGAAGTTCCTCATCCCTGGAACCAGTCTCGTCAATCTTTTCTGCACCCTCTCTAAGGCCTTCACATCCTTCCTAAAGTGTGGTGCCCAGAATTGGACACAATACTCCAGTTGAGGCCAAACCAGTGTTTTATAAAGGTTCATCATAACTTCCTTGCTTTTGTACCCTGTGCCTCTATTTATGAAGCCCAGGATCCTGTATGCTTTTTTAACCACTTTCTCAACCTGCCCTGCCACCTTCAATGATTTGTGCACATATAACCCCAGGTCTCTCTGTTCTTGCACCCCTTTTAGGATTGTACCCTTTAGTTTATATTACCAATCTCTTTCAAATTATCAGGATTGACTGCAAACCAATATGGTGGGAATATTGTGTTTAATCAGAGTTTAAGATGGAATATAACGCACTAGTTATACAGCAAAAACATACGACCATGACAAGCAGCTGGTACCGGTCCCGATCGGACAGATGGCTGGCGTGCTCGAACAGTTCTCCGGCTCACGGCCTTTCTCCCTCTCGTCTAGAACCTCCAAGAATTGGTTGAGTCCGATCCCGGAAGAGTGTTAGACCAACCCCACTCTTGTATGGCTCGCCCTCCACCGTCTGTGCTAAGGGCTTTTCAGGCCTTTCTCTTAGGCCCTTTTTTAGGAGTGGGCCTGATGTAAAATATGGACAGGACCATTTAACCTGTAAGGGTTCTTCGTAAACCAAGGTGCCCAATGGCACGTCGCGTGTTTTGTCTCAACTTCGAGATTAAGATCCTCCCTCCAGGAGGGGTCTTCACAATCATTACACACGCTTCATTGTTTATACGTTTTGAAGGTCTACCCATCGGAATTTCTCTTATCTCCCTTGTCCCTATCCTCCCTAGTTTGGAGTCAGACATGCCATTCTCGGCCATCAGATGTTCGTAATTGCATGTTATCAGTTATTTATGTTCACGCTGTTCGTGTAGCTTTAGCTGTGTAAAACTAACTATTTCATTATCAGACTATTGTACCATGGAATGAATCATTAAATTCCCAAAGATATCCTCTTTTCTATTCTCATACACTGTTTAACTTACGCATTTTAAAGCAGTTTTGTTGAACAAAGTCAAAATCCTAACTTAGCATTATAATATGGTTATTAGCAGTAATGGTGAAACATTTGGCGTTGGGCCTTTGTTGATCCAATTAAAGATACATAAAACAACCTTCCTAGCACACAAACAGCAGACAGCTAGCCTGGAAACAAGGTCATATGTGACCGTCACGCTGCAGAATGGGGAATTCTCTACCACACAAGGCCGTTGAGGCCAATTATTAAATATATTCAAGAAGGAGTTAGATATATTTCTTAAGGCTAAAGGGATCAAGGGATATGGGGAGAAAGCAGGGACAGGGTACTGAATTTGGATGATCAGCCATGATCTCATTAAATGGCGGAACAGGCTCGAGGGGCCGAATGGCCTACTCCTGCTCCTATCTTCTATGTTTCTATGTTTCTATAACATCCGCAGGGAACCAAAACATAAGCAGATTCTAAGCATCTATCCAGTTATTCTAATACTAGTCTGAAGAAACTAGTCTCCAGTTCTAATACCATCATGTAAACACAGCATTATTCACGTCACAATTTTGTCCGCATAACCATATACATTTTGGACACCACTGATTTCTAACACTCTCCTCGTTCTTCCTACCAAAATGTATCGGAGGCAGCGGACCTGACAACAAAAACAAGGAGTGACGTCACAGGAAAGCAGGGAAGTGATTGGTTGGTCAGTATTTCTCTCTTTATCTTGGGCATTGGTTTAAATTAAGAACCGGGATTAAAAACTAAACATTTAAAAAGAGGGAGCTGATTGGTGAGTACCTGGTAAGTG
This sequence comes from Somniosus microcephalus, assembly GCF_052327205.1. NCBI lineage: Eukaryota > Metazoa > Chordata > Chondrichthyes > Squaliformes > Somniosidae > Somniosus > Somniosus microcephalus. The sequence continues at coordinate 83,099,899 of NC_141003.1, read as the reverse complement.
TTTTTACTTGGCTTTCTTAAAGTTTTTTAATTTATTCCAGCTAGGTTAGTAAATAGTCTGTTAATTAGAGGTATGGCAGGGCAGCTCACACCCATGGAATGCACATCCTGTGCCATGTGGGAAGTTCTGGACACCTCCCGTGGTGCGGGAAGTGTCGCCAGCTACAGCAGCTCGAGCACCGGGTTACGGAGCTTGAGCGGCGGCTGCAGTCACTGCTGTGCATCCGTGAGGCTGAGAGCTACGTGGATAGCACGTTTCGGGAGGTGGTCACCCCGCAGCTTAAGAGTGTGCAGGCAGAGAGGGAATGGGTGACCATCAGACAGAAGGGGAGGACCAGGCAGATAGTGCAGGAGTCCCCTGAGCCCATCTTGCTCACCAACCAGTATTTGGTGCTGAGTACTGGTGAGGGCGGTGGTTCCTCTGGGGTGTGCAGCCAGAGCCAAGTCCACAGCACCATTGAAGACTCAGCTGCATAGGCGGGGGGGAAGAGGAGAGGGAGAGCAATAGTGATAGGGGATTCAATAGTTAGGGGAGCAGACAAGTGTTTCTGCGGTCGCAAACGTGACTCCAGGATGGTATGTTGCCTCCCTGGTTCCAGTGTCAAGGATGTCACTGAACGGCTGCAGGGCATTCTTGGTAGTTATGGAAAAGGGCAAGAGTGGACCTGGAATATGCTTATGGAGGGAGTCACAGCACGCAGGGAGGTTCTTTTCCCTTCCCATGGGCAGAAGACACTTCCCCAGGACACCAACGCAGCCTGGTTGCACATTGCACAGGAGAGCACAAGCAGGGATGTCGTCAGGAGGACCAGGCTGCAGTGGCGCAAACCTTTCAATGATCTCAGTAGATCACAAAACTTTACTGCAAAGCCACACTCAACCTCATTCTGCTGTGCCACTCATCACATCCCCATCACTCTGCCTTCCCTACCCTACTCCTGCACATCCTTACTCACATCAACTTACCTTGCACCTCCACCCATTCCTCTCTATCTACAGTATCACTTCCCCATCTCACTAGCCACCCCTCACACTCACCCTCATCCTAGTCCAATCATACCAACTAACAACACACAAGGGTAGGCACTTGGGTGTGTTATGCAAAGTTCATGTAAATTTTCTGTTAATGTGTTGTCTAACTTTGAAATCTTTATTTTCAACACTTTGCCTTATTGTACAGATCTGTGCTCACCTTTGGAATTCTCTTAGTGAGTTGCAGTGAATGGTGAGACATAATGTTACCCCCCGCAATGGTGATGAGTGTGAAAGGAACGGCTTGGGCATTGTAGGGATGCTTTATGGTGTTGGTGTGGGGTGGTGTCAGCCTGGCGCATCATGTGGCAGCCAGGGTGTACAGCGTCAAGTGAAGTAAATCTGACCATGGTGAGGCCATCCCTGGCCTCCCGGGCAGCAATGTGATCGGGTGCTGATGCCCTGTGTCCTGTGCAGCATCAGGTGATTGCGGAGAAGGTTGGTGCTGTTGTTGGGGATGTTGGTATGCCTGGTGATGCTGGTGTTGGGGCTGATCGTGGTTGGATCCTGAGGACCAAAGTGAGATTTTTTCAAGGGCACCGATGCTGCTGGAATAGATGGCAGCTGAAGTTGAGATGACAGAAGCGATCTGTCAGTGGTGAGAGAGCTTGCTCCAAGGAGGTGACAGTGCATATAGAGTTAACACCACACACTTACAGCCTCCAGGCAGGTCAAATGTGTCATCCAGATCCTGAAATCAGACACCTCTGACAGTTGAAGGTGAACAGATGTGAGAGTTCAGCTTTTATACTGCAGTTGCAGCCGTGAACTATGCAGCTCGCTGCTACTCCAGACATACTTAACTGACGGGATCTCCGAACATCGTGAAACCTGTTTAAAATAGGAAAATGCCGTCCAAATAGCAATTAACAAGCACTTAACAAGGAGTTAAGTGTCTTAAATCCCTCAGGGGCCGCTTGGTGTCGGGCCTGTTCTGAGATCGCAGACCCCACACTCTTGAAACTCACAGGGAGGAGGGATCGCAGCGGGGTTGAAAACCCGCCGTCAATCATTTTGAATTTAACAGCTGACCCGCCTCCGAACCCGCCCTCTGAGCGCCAGCAAAATCGCGGCCTTCAACAGCGCGTTACTAATATTGCACAGTATGTTATCTCCTCATTTGTGACTCTAATTTAGACACTGTGCGTCCCCCAGCTTACAAGCCGGCTTTTAGCTGACAGAAATAATATTGTGCATGGAAAAATGTGCTCTGTTTATTTACATAGTTCTAATTCCTCTTTATAAAGGACAGCGTGCAATGTACAATTATAAGTTTCCATTTGTGAAATAATAAGGGTGCAAACAGGGGTTGAAGACTGGAGGTGTGGGAATTGATTCATATTCTCACATTTGCTGGATTATCTTTGAACTCAGAGAGTATTGATCATTGAATCATAGAAATCTACAGCACAGAAGGAGGCCATTCGGCCCATCGTGTCCGTGCCGGCCGAAAAAGAGCTCTCCTGCCTAATCCCACTTTCCAGCTCTGGGTCCGTAGCCCTGTAGGCTCCGACACTTCAAGTGCACATCCATTTAAATGCGAGGAGGGTTTCTGCCTCTACCACTCTCTCAGGCAGTGAGTTCCAGACCCCCACCACCCTCTGGGTGAAAAAGGTTCTCCTCAACTCCCCTCTAATCCTTCTACCAATTACTTTAAATCTATGCCCCCTGGTTACTGACCTCTCTGCTAAGGGAAATAGGTCCTTCCTATCCGCTCTATCTGGGCCACCTCATAATTTTATACACCTCAATTAAATCTCCTCCCAGCCTCAATGTTATTTAGAAAGAAGGGATATTTATTACGTAAAGTACAGCTAGTAAATAAATCTAATTAATATTTTTTTGCAGGTAATAATACAGAATTGTTAGCAGAAACCAATCTGTTTTTATTGTGTTATATATATGTGTGGCAGCGAGTATTTGTACTGGACTAAACTGGTGTTAATGTCCTGGAAAACTCAAGCCGCACGATGGTTAATTAATGCACTTCTCTTTTCATTATTGACAGGGCTGTACTTTCAGGCAATTAATTAGTCAGTTCTGTAGAATGTAATTGTGCCATTTATATCAGCGAAAACAACCCAGAAGTATTCTAAAGGGCACATTGAGCCATAAAGAACTTTCCGTTTTCTATTTTGGACCTACTGGCCCTGATAATTTATTTCAATAGTGGCACATTTTCCAAAATGTTAATTGTTTCATCATTTCGCTTCTTTTAGCATGCCGCACTTTGAGATTACAGAAAGGAGCGACTCTATTGCCTCAGAGTTCGCGGAAAGAAGTGATGGAAGATATTATACAGGAAAGTGCTGTTACAGCACATTATATGTAAAGTACAGATACAAGCAGGGAAGAGTTGTCCCTCATTGCAGGCTGTAGGGTTTATCTTTCGCTGTATAAAAGTGAGTGTTTTGGTGTGAGTTTCCCAACTGCCTTTATCCAAACTTCACACCGCGAGGCAATCATACTGAAGGCGAAAAAAATAGCAGTTGAGAAAATTAGCTGAATTCTTTCAATCACTGGTTCACGTGAATAATGTCACTAATTAATGACCACAATAATTTAATAACTTTACAAACAGGATTATAGCACTGGTTAGGGGGCGGTCAGGGGTGGGGAGACAGAGATGTCACTACTGAGGCCAATCCTGTCTTCACGTGAAGAGCACACATGTACACTTCTAGCAGATTGGAGAGGGATCAGGAATAGGAATTTTCTCCTCCCCAACTCAGAGATCAATTGCAATGCCCCTATCGCCAACCTGGCTGTGGGCAGCTGAAACACAGATGTCACATGCATCAATGGGGTGAATAAACATTTAACCTTATTTTTGCATGGTTGTTATTTGAAGGGGCGGGGGGGAGGTGGCGGGACATTGGTTAAGGCACCAGAGAACTTCCTGCTCTTCTTCAGGTAGTGCTTTAGGATCATTAACACCCACCTGAACCACCAGAACATAAGAATTAAGAGCAGGAGTAGGCCATACGGCCCTTCGAGCCTGCTCCGCCATTCAATAAGACCATGGCTGATCTTCGACCTCAACTCCACCTTCCTGCCCAATCTCCATATCCCTTGATTCCCCAAGAATCCAAAATTCTATCTACCTCAGCCTTGAATATACTCAATGACTCAGCCTCCACAGCCCTTTGGGGCAGAGAATTCCAAAGCTTCACAACCATCTGAGTGAAGAAATTCCTCCTCAACTCAGTCTTGAATGGCCGACCCCTGATCCTGAAACTACGCCCCCCTGTGTTCTAGATACTCCAGCCAGGGAAAACAACCTCTCAGCGTCTACCCTGTCAATCCCCCTCAGAATCTTACATGTTTCAATGAGATCACCTCTCATTCTTCTAAACTCCAGACAGTATAGGCCCAATCTACTCAATCTCTCCTCATAGGACAATCTAAGTGAAATCTCGTTGCACCGCCTCTGAGGCAAGTATATCCTTCCTCAGCGAAGAAGACAGAAACTGTGCCAGAGCGGGCCTAGGTTTAATGAACTTCTAGCAGTGCAACGCTCCATCAATACTGGTCCGCAGTGTCAGCCCTAGTCTGTGCACTTAAGTCCTGGAGTGGGGCTTGAACCCACCCTCTGGCCCAAAGGTGATACTGCTGCCAGCTGAGCTGAGCTAACATCTGTGCCCACATGCCATTACTCTAAAATCGTATTTGGGACTTTATCATTCTGGCCATAGATCTTGCCCAGTGCCAGAGATTCTCTGTCGCAGAAAGCATGTATGGCAGCTCACTGTTGTTAAACACGTCTAGAGGCTGCATAGTAATACAAATGGGGTATTGAAACTGGCAGTCATGTTCTGTACTTCAGACAGCTTTGCTGTTACAGCAAGCTCTTTGATGTACTTCACACCCATGAAGAACAACCCCCGAGAATCAACCTGTTCTTCCATCTGTTACAGAGCTCTATCGAGAACAAAGGAAGAGGTATTTGTAAAGTCTGGGTGTACTTGGAATTGCCTGGTAACATCAGTCATAGCCTGGGGATGGGGGGTCAGTGCTAGAAATAATACCTAGTTTGTGGTTTAATTAAGCACGGGGGTTTCCTCATGTTGTGAAGTTGTGGCATTAAGTGATAATTTAAAGATCAGGTGCTATTTTCTGATCCCCCAAAAAAGCTGAAGAACAGGCAAGGCAGTCAGATGGGGAGGAATTCCCATTGTGGTTAATCATTAAGACATGGGGCCTTTGTGTAGATAGTCCTGTTGTGAAGGACATGCATGTTTGACTTGTTAAAGGGATATTCAATGAACAATCATCGCAATGATCCAGAGCCAATGTTCTGAAAGAGGGGAAGTAACAATCTTTAAAATATGTTTTCTAAAAATGAAATCGGTGTAGCGATTTGTACAGTGTTCAAGAAAAACATGACAGAGAGATGTACCCACTGACTTGGCTGCAGTGTTAACAAATACATAAGTCTAACAAAAATGGTGTTGCCGTGGCAACAGAAGAACTGGATGTATTTTGGAGGAAGGGAAATGCTTTTCAGTTAATGGGATGTGTACTTGAGGTTAACAGCACCCATACAGAATATCAGCATGTTTATGGCGCTGGGACATTCAACAGTTTAATAGCCCTGTCTATTTATTAATAATACATAAGCTATGCGATGTTCATTGAAATTACAAAGAACAGCAGAAGATAACTAGATAGTTGTTCCGTTAATTGTTGTTTTAGGTGTCAGGTAAGCATAAACCTAGATGGAAAGATGGTTATTTAAAGCTCACTTATGCCTTTTTAAAATTCGTTCCTGGGATGTGGGTGTCACTGGCAAGGCCAGCATTTATTGCTCATCCCTAATTGCCCTTGAGACGGTGGTGGTGAGCCGCCTTCTTGAACCGCTGTAGTCCGTGTGGTGAAGGTACTCCCACAGTGCTGTTAGGGAGGGAGTTCTAGGATTTTGACCCAGCGACGATGAAGGAATGGCCGATATACTTCCAAGTCAGGATGGTTTGTAACTTGGAGGGGAACTTGGAGGTGGTGGTGTTCCCATGTGCCTGCTGCCCATGTCCTTCTAGGTGGTAGAGATTACGGGTTTGGGAGGTGCTGCCGAAGAAGCCTTGGCGAGTTGCTGCAGTGCATCTTGTAGATGGTCCACACTGCAGCCAAGGTACGCCAGTGGTGGAGGGAGTGAATGTTTAAGGTAGTGGATGGGGTGCCGATCAAGCGGGCTGCTTTGTCCTGGATGATGTCGAGCTTCTTGAGTGTTGCTGGAGCTGCACTCATCTAGGCAAGTGGAGAGTATTCTATCACACTCCTGACTTGTGCCTTGTAGATGGTGGAAAGGCTTTGGGGAGTCAGGAGGTGAGACCCTCGCTGAAATCACCCAGCCTCTCACCTGCTCTTGTGGCCACAGTATTTATGTGGCTGGTCCAGTTAAGTTTCTGGTTAATGGTGACCCCCAGGATGTTGATGGTGGGGGATTCGGTGATGATAATGCCATTGAATGTCAATGGGTGGTGGTTAGATTCTCACTTGTTGGAGATAGTCATTGCCTGGCACTTGTGTGCCGCAAATGTTACCTGCCACTTATCAGCCCAAGCCTGAATGTTGTCCAGGTCTTGCTGCATGTGGGGATGGACTGCTTCATTATCTGAGGAGTTGTGAATGGAATGCAGCAGCTGAAGATGGCTGGCCCTAGGACACTGCCCTGATGAGCTCCTGTAGCAATATCCTGGGGCTGAGATGATTTACCTCCAACAGGGCCAGAACCAATATCCTCACGGAGAGGTTTGCTAGTGCTGTTGGGGAGGGTTTAAACTAATTTGGCAGGGGGATGGGCACCAGGATGTAACATTAGAAAGGGGAAATAAAGTACTCAAAGGATTAGGAGAGGCAGAGAGCACTAAAGTAAGAAATAGTAAGGTATTGGGGGGGGTCAAACTAAGAGAGAATACAGGATGGTCTAAGATGGGCTTACAGTGTATGTATGTGAACGCACAAAGCGTAGTAAACAAGGTCAGTGAGCTGCAGGCACAAATAGCCACATGGGAATATGATGTTGTGGCAATAACTGAGACCTGGCTCAAAAAAGGGCAGGATTGGGTATTAAATATTCTTGGTTGTAAAGTGCTCAGGAAAGATAGGAAAGGAAAGATAGGAGGTGGTGTGGCAGTATTGGTCAAGGAGAATGTTACAGTGCTGGAGAGGGCGGATGTCCTGGAGGGGTCAAGGACAGAATCTGTATGGCTAGAGTTAAGAAATAATAGAGGTGCCATTACACTACTAGGTGTATTCTATAGACCACCAAATAGTGGGAAAGATATGGAGGAGAAAATTTACAGAGAAATTACAGAGAGGTGCAAGAACTATAGAGTAGTGAAAATGGGGACTTCAACTATCCCAACATAGACTGGGATCATAATAGTGTTAAGGGCAGAGAGGGGGAAGAATTTCTGAAATGTGTTCAGGAGAACTTTCTTGATCAATATGTTTCTGGCCCAACGAGGGCCGGATCTGGTTTTGGGGTATGAGGCAGGTCAAGTGGAGAAGTGTCAGTAGGTGAACATTTAGGGAACAGTGATCATAATATCATAAGGTTTAGATTAGCTATGGAACAGGACAGGGGAACAATCTAGAGTAAAACTGTTTAACTGGGGGGGGCGGGGGGGGGGAAGGCCAATTTCAGTGGGATGAGAACAGATCTGGCCCGGGTAAACTGGAATCAAAAATTGGCAGGCAAAACTGTAATGGGACAGTGGGCTGCCTTTAAAGAGGAAATAGTTCAGGTACAGTTGAGGTACATTCCCACGAGGGGGAAAGGCAGGGTAACTAAAGTCCGGGCTCCCTGGATGATGAAACAGATAGAGAATATGATGAAACAGAAAAAGAGTGCGTATGACAGAGGACAGGTTGCAAATACATCTAAGAATCAGGCTGTATACAGAAAGGTCAGAGGAGAAGTAAAAAAGAAAATAAGAGGGGCAAAGCGAGGGTATGAGAATAGAATGGCAGCCAACATAAAAGGTAATCCAAAAGTCTTCTATAGGCATATAAATAGTAAAAGGGTAGTAAACAGAGACCTATGCATGGAGGCAGAGGGTATGGCTGAGGTACTAAACGAATACTTTGCAACTGTCTTCACCAAGGAAGAGGATGCTGCCATAGACATAGTAATGGAGGAGGTAGTGGAAATACTTGATAGGATAAAAATTGATAAAGAGGAGGTATTAGAAAGGCTGGCTGTACTTTAAGTAGATAAGTCACCAGGAGCAGATGGGATGCATCCTAGGATGCTGAGGCAATTGAGGGCAGAAATCGCGGAGGTATTGGCCACAATATTCCAATCCTCCATAGATATGGGGGTGGTGCCAGAGGGCTGGAGAATTGCAAATGTTACACCTTTGTTCAAAAAAGGATGTAAAGATAAACCCAGCAACTACACGTCAGTCAGTTTGACCTCGGTAGTGGGGAAGCTTTTAGAAACATTAATCAGGGACAAAATTAACAGTCACAAGTGTGGATTAATTAAGGAAAGCCAGCATGGATTTGTTAAAGGCAAATCGTGTTTAACTAACTTGATCGAGTTCTTTGATGTGGTAACAGAGAGGGTTGATGAGGGTAATGTGGTTGACGAAGTGAACATGGATTTCCAAAAGGCGTTCGGCAAAGTGCCACATAATAGGCTCACCAGCAAAGTTGAAGCCCATGGAATAAAAGGGACAGTGGCAGCATGGATACAGAATTGACTAAGCGATAAGAAACAATGAATAGTGGTGAACGGTTGTTTTTCGGACTGGAGGAGGGTATACAGTGGTGTTCCCCAGCTGTCAGTACTAGGACCACTGTTTTTCTTGATATATATATTAATGACTTGGATGTGGGTGTACAGGGCACAACTTCAAAATTTGCAGATGACACAAAACTCGTAAGTATAGTGAACAGTGAGAAGGAGAGTGATAGACTTCAGGAAGACCTAGACAGGCTGGTGAAATGGGCGGACACGTGGCAGATGAAATTTAACGCAGAAAAGTGTGAAGTGATACATTTTGGTAGAAAGAATGAGGAGAGGACATATAAACTAATGGTATGATCCTAAAGGGGGTGCACGGACAGAGAGCCCTAGGGGTATGTGTGCACAAATCGTTGAAGGTGACAGGGCAGGTTGAGAAAGCAGTTAAAAAGGCTTCCGGGATCCTGGGCTTCATGAATAGAGGTATAGAGTACAAAAATGTGGAAATTATGATAAACCTGTATAAAACACTGATTCAGCCCCAACTGGAGTACTTTGTCCAATTCTGGGCACCACACTTTAGGAAGGATGTGAAGGCCTTAGAGAGGGTGCAGAAAAGATTTACAAGAATGATTCCAGGGATCAGGGACTTCAGTTATGTTGATAGACTGGAGAAGCTGGGGCTGTTCTCCTTGGAGCAGAGAAGATTGAGAGGAGATTTGATAGAGTTGTTCAAAATCATGAGGGGTCTGGACAGAGTAGATAGAGAGAAACTGTTCCCATTGGTGGAAGGGTCGAGAACCAGAGGACACAAATTTAAGGTGATTGGCAAAAGAACCAACGTAAGAAAAAACTTTTTTACGCAGCGAGTGGTTAGGATCTGGAATGCACTGCCTGAAAGGGCGGTGGAGGCAGATTCAATCCCGGCTTTCAAAAGGGAGTTGGATAAGTATCTGAAGGAAAGAAATTTGCAGGGCTACGGGGAAAGGGCGGGGGAGTGGGACTAGCTGAAGTGCTCTTGCACGGTGCTCGACGGGCCGAATGGCCTCCTTCCGTGCTGTAACCATTCTTTGATTCTATGATTCTAACCACAACCATCTTTATTTGTGCTAGCTGTGTTAGGGGCACATGTTTGGGCAAATAACCAGGGGTCATAGTCTAAGGATAAGGGGTAGGACATTTAGGACTGAAATGAGGAGGAATTTCTTCATCCAAAGAGTGGTGAACCTGTGGAATTCTCTGCCACAGAGGGTGGTGGAGGCCAGTTCATTAAATATATTCAAGAAAGAGTTGGATATATTTCTTAAGGCTAAAGGGATCAAGGGATATGGGGAGAAGGCAGGGACAGGGTACTGAATTTGAATGATCAGCCATGATCTCATTGAATGGCGGAGCAGGCTCGAAGGGCCGAATGGCCTACTCCTGCTCCTATCTTCTATGTTTCTATGTTTCTACGTAAGCACCGCCAGTCTGATATCATCAAACTCTAATTGTTTCTTTAAAGCAAGTTAGGGAGTTCTAGGGCACCTCATAGGAGTGGACACAAAGCTCTTGCAACTTCCAAATGAAACAGGCAGTAATTTGAGAAATGCTACTGTCCCACAATAACCGGTCTGAGCCCCATTAACTCTTGACGCCATGGGATTTCTTGTCACTTCTCAACACCGTTATAGGATTCACTTCCCCCCCCACCCCCCACCCCCCCCCCCCCGAGTAACATTTGACAACTCGGAATGTCATATTAGAGTCTGACATTCCACAAGTTATGTACTGGTCTGGAATTTGTGGTGGTTAATTACAGCGAACGAACAGCGTACGCCGTCATTACCCCTTTTGAAACTGACCGCAGCTTCAGGACGTAGCGCGTGTGCATCCTAACATGGGAATCCTGAAGTTGCGGCCAGTCGTTCACTGCTCCGACTCTGGCTGCGCTATGGACACCCCACACCCACCCCCCACCCCCCACCCCCAGCCCCATAGCCGGCTATCAATGTAATCAGTGAAACTTGGGCTATTCCACGGTAATATCGCTGTTAAATACCCCATTTAAGCCTTGTCGGAATAGGTGTAACTGGGGTTTAACAGCGTATTGACTGCTAAACAAACATTCTGGCCCTGAAAAACTAATTTTAATTTTGTGGAGTGTCAAATTTCTCCATTATAATAAAAATGTAAATTATTAAGAAACTTTTTTAAAAAATTATATTTTTTAAAAGTTTGTTCATCTTTATTTCAGGTTTACCTTTTCCCCCACATGTGAGAGCCCCAATCTTTGATTTGCTCGCTGTAACATTTTCAAAAAGTCACAATAAAAGCAACTTCTTCACTTCTTGGTTCCCCGTCTGTGAGAATCCTGCATTGTGATTGGCTGCTTAGACAGCTTGTTGACGTCACAGCAGCTGGCGTTAGGGAATCCCCACTAAACCACACTGATCTCAATTGCGCGTTGAAAAAGGCAAACCTCTGGCCACAGAGATCCCGAGATCCCGAGATCTCTGTGGGCAGCTTTCTTCGGGGCCAGCGGCAAAGGCCTTTGCTTCGCCGCTGACCGCAAATTCCGGGCCATTATTTCCACAAGAGTTGTAATATTACGGAAAAATCTGCCGGGAGTTGTGGGTGGGGGGGGCGGGGGGAGGTGGAATGGGGGTGCTGTGTGGTCAATGAAGAAAATCAAAGTTAAATTACTTAGCATAAAATATCCCTGCTAATTTCTGGTGCGTCTTACTGCTTTTGGGCTGTTCTTACAACTGCACTGGAAATATTCAAAATCTCGTTGCAGTTTTGAAAAAGATAAATGTATGTATCTTTAGACATTTAAGGCTTGGTTGTAACAGTAGGGGTTATTATAACTGTTTTTGACTGCAGGACAAAACTGGTCCCAGTAAAGCACTGATTGGTGCTGCTAATGGACTCAGTTTCTTTTTGTTTCAGTGATTTAGTTCCTATTGTAGTTCATGCTGCTGTTCGTACTGCAATAATATTTCACTGCTATTCTAATGGACCCTGTTTCTCAGCTTCACAGTGAAAGGGATTAACTTTATCGACTGCCAATCAAAATGATGGGTGAGAATGATTTGGCTCTAGCCCATTTCATGCAACCTGATTTAACTAGCAGAGATGACAGCAAACCAGCCAATCACAATATATCGGTAATAATCTTCCTTCTACAGTTCTGAAGCAGCTAATGAGTTACTTAAGCAAAATAAATGACAGGCATTTTGTCAATACCACCGTGGTATGAGGAACACCTCAGAATATTAACACAAGATTGGGAAAAAAAAAACGCCGTATCGCACACTGTGCTGTCGAGGTCCATGTGGATTGCATCATGGAGAAATAGGCTGACCGTTTCAGTGTACGGAAGCAGCCTATGGGTAACCAGTGTAGACAAAGAGCATGAGAGTAGGTCATGGAGTGTGCAAACTCAGCTCCACCGCTGTGAGGAGTTGGCAGGATGACAAGCTTCACAAGTCAAAAAGAGTACCAGAATTGAGTAGAATAGACCGATAGTCTTTGGAGTTGAGAAGAATTAGAGGTGATCTCATTGACACATATAAGATTCTGAGGGGGAGTGACAGGGTAGATGCTGAGAGGCTGTTTCCCCTGGCTGGAGTGTCCAGAATGAGGGGTCACAGTCTCAGGATAAGGGGTCGCCATTTAGGACTGAGATGAGGAGGAATTTTTTCACTCAGAGGGTTGTGAATCTTTGGAATTCTCTACCCCAGAGGGCTGTGGATGCTCAGTCGTTGGGTATATTCAAGGCTGAGACCGATAGATGTTTGGATTTGAGGAGAATCAAGGGATATGGAGATCGGGCGGGAAAGTGGAGTTGAGGTCGAAGGTCAGCCATGATCTTATTGAATGGTGGAGCAGGCTTGAGGGGCCATATGGCCTACGCCTGCTTCTAATTCTTATGTTCTTATGTTCTAGATTATCAACCTTTCTTAGTATGGGGACTGGCCAGCAGTTTTTTCCCACAGAGCCAGGGGGAGATGAAGGTGAGAAGGGGGGAAGAGGGGTAGCATGGATTGGAAGGATTGGGGGTGGGGGGTTGGTGGTAAGAGGGGGAAGCAGTGAAGAGGAGAAGGAAGACCAGCAATTTTTAATTTACGTAGGGCCTCCTCTTCAGCGCCTGTTTTCAAAATGAGCTGCTTACGGGAAGGTGATAAGCCTTATACACTGCCTGTGTGGAGCTCAATGAGCTTTGCGGTTCAGTCACTCACTGACCACATTGTGCAATTAGACAGAGGATAAGCCTCACACACTGGGGTAGGCTTCAGACATTGCTTCTCCTTACTGCTTCACAATCTGAGTAACAGTCCCCAGACAAGACCACAAGCCATGGGAGCTCAATACCCAGAACACACAGCAGTAAGAGGAAGCAATGTGACCACCCCCACACCCCACCCCCAACCCCATCCCCACCCCACCTCCACCCTCACCCCACTCCCACCCCCACTCCCACCCCACCCACATCCCCACCCACACCCACACCCCACTCCCACCCCCATCCCACCCTCACCCCACTCCCACCCCCACTCCCACTCCCACCCCCCACCCCACCCCCCACCCCATCCCCACCCCACCCCCACCCCACCCCCATCCCCACCCACACCCACACCCCACTCCCACCCCCACCCCCACCCCCCACCCCATCCCCACCCCCACTCCCACCCCCATCCCCACTCCCACCCCCACCCCCACCCCATCCCCACCCCCACTCCCACCCCCCACCCCATCTGACCTTTATATCTGGAGGACTAGAGTACAAGGGGGGGAGAAGTTATGCTGCAGCTGTACAAAGCCCTGGTTAGACCACACCTGGAGCACTGGGAGCAGTTCTGGGCACCACACCTTAGGAAGGATATATTGGTCTTGGAGGGAGTGCAGCGTAGGTTTACCAAAATGATACCCGGACTGCAAGGGTTAAGTTACGAGGAGAGATTACACAAATTAGGATTGTATTCCCTAGAATTTAGAAGGTTAAGGGGTGATCTGATCGAAGTTTTTAGGATATTAAGGGGAACAGATAGAGTAGACAGAGAGAAACTATTTCCGCTGGTTGGGGATTCTAGGACTAGGGGGCAGAGTCTAAAAATTAGAGCCAGACCTTTCAGGAGTGAAATTAGGAAACACTTCTACACACAAAGGGTGGTAGAAGTTTGGAACTCTCTTCTGCAAATGGCAATTGATGCTAGATCAATTGTTAATTTTAAATCGGAGATTGATAGATTTTTGTTAACTGAAGGGACACGGGGCAAAGGCGGGTATATGGAGTTAGATCACAGATCAGCCACGATCTCAATGAATGGCGGAACAGGCTCAAGGGGCTGAATGGCCTCTTCCTGTTCCTATGTTCCGAAGTGCAGGGCAGCAATTGGCTCACGTGGATGGGCTACAAAGTTAAGTGTGGGATGTGGAAAGATTTGCAGTATTTAGTGTTCTTATGAGGTTGGGGGTTAAGGAACATTGGCCTAGAAATTCACTAGCCTTAGCGCCGCTTTTGAGGCGCTAGAGGGACTAGCGCCAGAGTTATGGCCAGTTGAAAAATTCCCTGGGGCCCTAAAGCGGCGTTGCACCGGTAGCGCTGCGCCGGCACCGATGACGTCATCGGTGTGCGCAGCGTCCCGGTTGCCATGCCGACGGGCCCCAGCGCCGAAATTCAGTTGCGGCCGCCTCGCCCGTGGCAGCCGCAACTAAGACTCTGGCAACAGAGTCCAACATGTGTTTGCGCCGGCGCATTAAAGGCCCCGCGGCGGCCGGCCGCTTTCCCGCCGGCCGCCTGCCCGCAGCTCCCTCCCCGGACTTCTCCCCCCACCCCCCCGGAACAGATGCAAGCCCGGCACTTGTCCGAGGTGCCGGGCTCATTTTTAAACAGATTTGCGCGGGCCGCGGCCGGGTGCAGGCAGCTCCTCCTTAACGGAAGGAGGAGGCCTGCACTTCCCCAGCCTGCCGCACCGCATCGGGTGCCGCAGCGCCGGAATTGCGGCGCTAAACGGCAGTTAGCGCCCTTTTCCAGGCGCTAAGACCCTTCAGTAGCGCCGGCAGCCGTTTGGGCGCGGCGCTACTGAATTTTTGGCACGCGCAGGGGGACTTAGCGCCGGCACTAACTTCCGGCGCTAAAGCCCTGGCTAAGCCAAAACCCAATTTCTAGGCCATTGTTCGGGCGGAAGAGAGGAGGCTTCTGCTTCGTGAAACCTGATCTAGGAATCCTTGTTGATGACACTGTGAAAAAAAAAAGAAAGACTTGCATTTCTATAGCGCCCTTCACAACCACCGGTCGTCCCAAAGCGCTTTACAGCCAATGAGGTACTTTTTGAAGTGTGGGAAACGCAGCAGCCAATTTGTGCACAGCAAGCTCCCACAAACAGCAATATGATAACGACCAGATAATTTGTTTTAATGATGTTGAGTGAGGGATAAATGTTGCCCAGGACACCAGGAATAACTCCCCTGCTCTTCTTTGAAGTAGTGCCATGGGATGTTTTATTATCCACCCAAGAGAGGAGATGGGACTTTATTTTAACAGCTCACCCAAGAGACTGGATTTTTCAGACAGTACAGCACTCCCTCAGTGTGTATTTTTAGCATTCAAGTCTCCATGGAGGAGGACTTGAACCCACAACCTTCTGAGTCAGAGGCAAGATGTGCTACCCACTGAGCCACAGAAAAATAGTTCATTCCCCACGCCGACATCCTTCACTTGGATAAGGGCGAAAACATCTTCCCCACACAAACCAAAAAAGATTCAGTTTACACTCAGCTCTGTGACTTGGATTTGAATCCATACCTGACTAGTGAGATAAGAGTATTTTCACTCTAATCTAACCAAGACAATGGCCAGGATATTCCGCTCTCCCTCTGCCAATTTTTCAGCTGAACTGGGTGGCCAGGGATGGGACATGGATGAGGATGTGCTTTGTTGCATCCTCGCCTATTCTTTACTTTTGGTTTTGGTTTTCCACTGGAAGTGGCGACTGATGTACGACACATCCTCTCGTACATGGGGGTGGACTTATTGCAATGACACAAATACGTCGTCCAACATATTTCTCGCCATTTACATAATTGCAACACTGTTTGTCTTTGTCATCCAGTGAGGCTATGATGGAGCAGGGGGCAGATATAAAACTTAAAGGCTATCCTGCCACCTGTCTCAACTCATTATGCTTGACCTTTCAAAGGAATGTAAGTATACGCATTCCCTCTAAAAATATCTGAAGTAATTTTTAAAAATTGATCAATTTCCTTGAGGGCGGCAGGTCCCTTGATCGAACTTTCTATTTCCATTGTGTTTCTGAGGTTGGGGTACTGACGTCTAAGTTTCATTGTTTAGTGCCCCTAGCATGGAGCTCCGTGTAATAGCAGAATATAACTGGAATTCGCACATGGAGGTCAGTGCACACGCTGTGCAGTCTACACGATTTACCATCCATTGGGGGCAAAATTCCCCAGGGGCACTAAAGCGTAAAATGTACCCTTAACATTTCACTAATATGCTTATGTTCCTGCGGGCTATAATATCACTACTTATATGATTGACTTTAAAGATGGCTGAGCTCCCAATCCAATCTGCCACAGTTCCATATAAGGTCCGAAGTTGGGATGCTGCCATGTGACATTGATTTCGAATGTATTTATGATTTTGTGCTTTGAGTTGGTTTAATCGACCTCTCTAGGATCTTGAGACCTTACCTGACTGATGTTGTTTAAATGCTTTACAATTGTGTGACAAGAGATTTTAAAGATGTGCGTGTTTCAAAACAATAGGGGGTTATTTTTCGCTGTTACCGCCGGGTGGGAAATGGGCAGTTGTTGGACTGGCCAACGTTTTACATACTACCCGATTTCCTATTGACTTCGATTCGATTGACCAATCGAGCAAGGTATGTAAAACAGGCGGACATTTTCCCCCCAGCAGTAACAGTGACGATCCACCCCATAGACTTTGGAGAGCAAGATTAATATGAATTTGTAGGAAGAAGGAAATTTATATTTATTGTTTTCCTTCTGAACCTGGGTGGACTCCAGAGATAACTGTGCAGGAGCACAATGCGAAGCCATTGCATGTTTTTTTTCATTCATTCACGGGATGTGGGCATCGCTGGCAAGGCCAGCATTTATTGCCAATCCCTAGGACCTTGAGGAGGTGGTGGTGAGCCACCTTCTTGAACCTCTGCAGCCCATGATACTTCTTTGTAGTGGTTTGCTGCAGCTGAGTGACTTGCTAGGCCAATTCAGAGTCAACCACATTGTTGTGGGCCTGAAACATAGAAACATAGAAGATAGGAGCAGGAGTAGGCCATTCGGCCCCTCGAGCCTGCTCCGCCATTCAATGCGATCATGGCTGATCATCCAAATTCAGTAACCTGCCCCTGCCTTCTCCCCATATCCCTTGATCTCTTTAGCCTTAAGCAATATATCTAACTCCTTCTTGAATATATTTAATGAATTGGCCTCCACTGCCTTCTGTGGTAGAGAATTCCACAGGTTCACCACTCTCTGGGTGAAGAAATTCCTCCTCATCTCTGTCCTAAATGGCTTACCCCTTATCCTTAGACTGTGACCCCTGGTTCTGGACTCCCCGACCATCGGGAACATCCTTCCTGCATCTAGTCTGTCTACTCCTGTTAGAATTTTATAAGTTTCAAGCTGTCACATATAGGCCAGACCGGGTAAGGACAGCAGATTTCCTTCCCTAAAGGACATTTAGTGAATCAGATGGGTTTTTGCAACAATCCAGTAGTTTGATTTATTTAATTAACTAAATTTAAATTCCACATTGGGATTTGAACTAAGGCTCATTACATCTAGGCTTCATGGGTTACTAGTCTAGTAACATAAGCACTATACTGCCGTGATTCTGTGGCTACGACGGGATAGATAAGAAAGGAACCAGGCGAGGGCAGTCCCACCTAGCTGGACGACAGAGGAGAGACGTTGGAGGAAGATGGTGTGGTCAACCGTGTCAAACGCTGCAGAGAGGTCGAGAAGGGAGAGGAGGGTTAGTTTACCATGGTCACCTTCACATAGGATGTCTTTTGTGACTCTGGGAAGGACCGTTTCAGTACTAAATGCCAATGTCAGAGTCCTCACAGAAATAAAAGCACACTCTGTAATTCAAAGGTTTATCTGTGCACAGGTTCCTCTGTGCCGCATTAAAGAATGGGAACCTAGCTATCTCCAAAGAGTTAGATTGGTCACATCTGTAGTTCTGATTTATACGCTTTCTAAGACTCATGGAGATTGAAGAATGCACTGTAGACCTACAAAAAGTCCTCAAAATCATTGCAATCCCTTTTATTATACAATCTTTCCAAAAGCTGAAATGAGACTTGATACACATCTGTGCCTTACAAAACACAAAGCATTACTTGAGGCTGTTCCTAAACAGCAATCCAATAATTTTGTTTGACACATGTGTTCAAGTATGAAATTAGGTGGTGAAAGCCAGCAGCCTGAAATATATTTATCCTCCTGGCCCTTGCCTCATATTAAAGAAATAGCTTCTTTGCGCTCGATGGAGACGAATCACAATTAGGAGGGGATCAGATTTGCTCATCAATTAGTTTCCAATACATAGTTTCCACTATGACAGCACACAGCTTATGAATCTGAGGTAATTGGAGACCTTTGTGTTAATAATAGATGTAACCTACTTAAACTGCCGTAAACTCACAACAACAAGCTAATCTTCCATGCAGACCTTGTGTAAACACAGAATGCAACCGGTACCTTTATATCAATTAAAACTTTAGCACGGCCTTGGGAAACACTCAGGAAAAAGTAATTAACAATGGACCGAGGGGGAAGGATGAGATAAATTCAAAGGAAAATGAGTCAGAACTGATCATATTTTATATATCTGTTAAATTAAATATAAAGACTAATTTGTCTTTTTTGGGTCGCCATTTTTTCATTATTAAACAACCGCACTTTGATTAGGGAGGGAGGTAAGTTGTGCAGCGGGTCACTCTTTGGGGTCGAATTGCCTTCAGGATAACAAGCTGGTGATGGCAGACTGGGATCGAGTTGATTCTCCGTGACACACTCTGCCACCTGATGCCTGAGCCAAGCAGATTCCGAGGTGGTTCAGGATGCTGTTGCTGCTTTGACAAGCCAGGCTGGGTCACTGACCTCTCTTTTCCGCTGGGCTCCTGATAACTCTTCATGGATGGGATTGTTTTAGCTGGTCAAGCAGTGGGAAGCTTACCACTGCTCTGTGGTGATAAGATGGCTAGATGAGCCAGTTAAATTCTGGCAGAACCACTATGCACACATGGGAGTCCATAAGCTTGACTCTTGACAAAACTGCACGGACGTTCGGTGGGCGTAGGTAAGAGAGATATGTTCCTACAGCAAAAACAAGTCACTCTTTATCTATAAAATACGAAGAACTTACATGGATTTCTCAAGTGGGTTGTTTTGGAACATACTGATATACATTGGGTTTTACCAAAAATATGAATTCTCCACTAAATGACATGGCAGCCAGAGTGATTTTTAAAAAAAATATTCATTCACAGGATGTGGGCATCGCTGGCAATGCCAGCATTTATTGCCCTTGAGTGGCTTGCTAGGCCATTTTGGAGGAGTAGTTACTAGTCAACTACATGTGCTGTGGGTCTGGAGTTACATCTCGGCCAGACTGGCTAAGGACAGCAGATTTCCTTCCACTAAAGGACATCAGTGAACCAGATGGGTTTTTATGATAATCCAATAGTTTCTATGGTCACCATTACTGATACTGGCTTTTTATATTCCAAATTTATTTAATTAACTGAATTTAAATTCCCCAGCTGCCGTGGTGGGTTTTTGAACTCTTGTCACCCGATCATTAGTCCAGGTTTAACTGGATTTACTAGTCCAGTAGCAGTACCACGATGCTACCGTGCCCTAATTTACCGCAGCATTTACCCTCCCTCCTTATTTCCCGCTGAGCGTTTCATCCAGATTGGACGTTAACCCATGGAGTCCCCTGCCACATCGGTGCAATGAAGTCTATGAGGCCACATAATTACTTCACTATCACCAGCATAAGTTTTTATTTAAAACATGGAGGCTAAGGGGAATGACAAAACCATCATTGCACATCTAATTAAAAAAAGGTCCTTTTTTTCTGCTGATTTTTTTTTCTGGTGGTGAAAGCTGTGCGTTCGTTAAAAAGAGGGGAGTCAGCTGTCAGGATCCTGAGGTATTGGGCTGTGGGAGCGCGGAGTTGTGATTTGTTTTACCGCTGGGGAAGGGGATGGGGAAATTTGGGTTATATAAGGTAAAAATGAAAGAAAAGAAAGAATTGCCTTTCACGACCACCGGATGTCCCAAAGCGCTTCGCAGCCAGTGAAGTACTTTTTGGAGAGTAGTCACTGTTGGAACGTAGGAAACGCGGCAGCCAATTTGCGCACAGCAAGCTTCCACAAACAGCAGTGTGATAATGACCGGATAATCTGCTTTTTTAGTGATGTTGATTGAGGGATAAATATTGGCCCCAGGACACCGGGGATAATGGAAGGACTTGTATCAGTGTTACTGGTTATTATTAAATATCCTCTCTTTGATGCTGTGTATGGAAGGAGCTGAATATTCCATTGTCCGGTGATTACGAGGGGCTTTACACAGTAATGGGGAATGGAACGTACTTCCACTCATAGCACCCATTGTTAGCACTCTCGGATCAGCTATAGCATCATCAGCTACAGCTCCATGAACCCTTCACCAATATAGTGTCTTAGCAGCAACCCTCTGCTGTGCCCTTTTGACATTTTATTTTTCCATTTTTACACAGCAATCATTCTTTTGCGCTGGGTGTGTGTGTGTGTGAGGTTGCTAGTTTTTGTACCGAGCGCTCCAGTGAAATGATTGCGCCCCAGGGTCAAATGGTTTTGTAAGCTTTCAGCTCATACAAGGACATTGAAAGAAATACTAACGTTACCACAGTAAAGCGATTTGAATGTCAGGAGAAGCTTTAGTACTGAAATATTCACTTCATCTGCAAAAATAAACGTCTAAAAATAATTTCAATTGCAATTAATAATCTTTGACAAAAGAAAAAAGAAAGGCTTGCATTTCTATCGCGCTTTTCATGGACACCGGACGTCCCAAAACATTTTACAGCCAATGAAGTACTTTTTGAAGTGTAGTCTCTGTTGTAATGTAGGAAACGCAGCAGCCAATTTGCGCACAGCAAGCTCCCACAAACAGCAATGTGATAATGACCAGATAATCTGCTTTAGTGATATTGATTAAGGGATAAATATTGGCCCCAGGATACTGAGGAGAACTCCCCTGCTCTTAGAAACATATAGAAACATAGAAGATAGGAGCAGGAGTAGGCCATTCGGCCCTTCGAGCCTGCTCCGCCATTCAACGTGATCATGGCTGATCATCCAAACCCTAGCACCCGGTCCCTACACCGACAGCCATCCCACCCAAGCCCTATCCCCGTAACCCCATGTATTTAATCCCCCCTAACACTAAGGGTCAATTTTTTATCATGGCCAATCAACCTAACCCGCACATCTTTGGACTGTGGGAGGAAACCGGAGCACCCGGAGGAAACCCACGCAAACACAGGGAGAATGTGCAAACTCCACACAGACAGTCACCCGAGGCCAGATTTGAACCCGGGTCCCTGGCGCTGTGAGGCAACAGCGCTAACCACTATGCCACCGTGCTTCTTCGAAATAGTGCCATGGGATCTTTTACGTCCACCCGAGAGAGCAGACGGGGCCTTGGTTTAACGTCTCATCCAAAAGACAGCACCTCTGACAGTGCAGCACTCCCTCAGCACTGCACTGGAGTGTCAGCCTAGATTTTTGTGCTCAAGTCTCACTTTAGTTTTGCTTGCCATGTTGTCCCTAGTTTCCTTCCTTCTTTATGACTTTACTCTGTATTTACTAAGTCTGAACCAGTCTATCTTTTCTATAGTAACAACAGAAAACGCTGGAAAAACTCAGCAGGTCAGGGCAGCATCCGTGGAGAGAGAAACAGAGTTAACGTTTCAGGTCGAGGACTTTTCATCAGAACTGGAAAAAAGCAGGAAATGGAACAGGTTTCGGGGCTGGGAAAAGGGGGAGGGGATGAAAGAACAAAAGGGAAGGTCAGTGATTGGATAGAAGGCAGGAGAGATTAGGAGACATTGAGAGACATTAAGAGATATTCAAGGTGAGAGGAGATGGTAATGGGACAGGTTAAGAAACAAAGGATGGCTCGAGATGAAGTGTGAATTGTGCCGGCAGAATGAAAGGCAGCTGCCATGTGGGGGAAGAAGAAAAAAAAGCCAAACAAAAATTGTGGATTAAAAAAAAGAAGAAAATATATATATGTGATAGGGGCCGAGGTTATGATCTGAAATTGTTGAACTCTATGTTGAGTCCAGAGGGCTGTAAAGTGCCTAATCGAAAGATGAGGTGCTGTTCCTCGAGCTTACACTGAGCTTCCGTGGAACAATGCAAGAGGCCGAGGACGGTGAGGTCTGAGTGGGAATGGAGCGGTGAATTAAAGTGACAGGCGACCGGGAGCTCCGGGTCCCCCTTACGGACTGAACGGAGGTGTTCTGCAAAGCGATCACCCAATCTGCGTTTGGTCTCCCCAATGTAGAGGAGACCGCATCGTGAGCAGCGAATACAGTATACTAAATTGCAAGAAGTACAAATAAATCGCTGTTTCACCTGGAAGGGGTGTTTGGGGCCCTGGACAGTGGGAAGGGGGGAGGTATAAGGGCATGTGTTGCATCTGCTGCGCTTGCCTGGGAAGGTGCCAGGCGAAGGGGCAGGGGTGGTGGGGGCGGTAGAGGAGTGGACTAGGGTGTCGCGGAGGGAGCGGTCCCTACGGAATGCTGAAAGGGGAGGTGAGGGGAAGATGCGTTTGGTGGTGGGATCACGCTGGAGGTGGCGGAAATGGCGGAGGATGATCCATTGAGTGTGGAGGCTGGTGGGGTGAAAGGTGAGGGCAAGGGGAACTCTATCGTGGTTCCAGGAGGGAGGGGCAGGGGTGAGGGCAGAAGTGCGGGAGATAGAACGGACACAGTCAAGGGCCGTGTCAACCACAGTAGAGGGGAATCCTCGGTTGAGGAAAAAGGAAGACATGTCGGAAGCACTGGTGTGGAAGGTGGCATCGTCGGTGCAGTTGTGGCGGAGACGGAGAAACTGGGAGAATGGAATAGAGTCCTTACAGGAGGCGGGGTGGGAGGAAGTGTAGTCCAGGTAGCTGTGGAAGTCAGTGGGCTTGTAATGAATGTTAGTCAATAACCTATCCCCAGAAATGGAGACGGAGAAGTCAAGGAAGGGATGGGAAGAGTCGGAGATGGACAATGTGAAGGTGAGGGAAGGGTGGAAATTGGAAGCAAAGTGAATGACATTTTCTAGTTCAGGGCGAGAGCAGGAGGCGGCACCGATAATTCCTCTTCCCTCCCACAGGGCAGCTGTCTTTCGTTCTGCCAGCGCAATTCACACCCCATCTAGAGCCATCCTTTGTTTCTTAACCTGCCCCATTACCACCTCCTCTCGCCTTGAATATCTCTTAATGTCTCTCAATGTCTCTTAATCTCTCCTGCTTTCTATCCTATCACCGACCTTCCCTTTTGTTCTTTCACCCCCTCCCCCTTTTCCCAGCCCCTAAACCTGCTTTCCATTTCCTGCTTTTTTCCAGTTCTAACGAAGGGTCATCGACCTGAAACGTTAACTCTGTTTCTCTCTCCACGGATGTTGCCTGGCCTGCTGAGCTTTTCTAGCGTTTTCTGTTGTTATTTTGGATTTCCAGCATCCGCAGTATTTTGCTATCGTATCTTTTCTATATCTGCCTTATTTTTTGAAAATCTAACCTTTAAATTCTTTACTTACTTTTTTCCTTCTTACACTAACTGCTCATTTTGGAGATGGGAGCAATTTTGCAAAGATGTGCTTTGATTGACTCCAAAAGTAGGCAATTCTTGTTAGGCAATTTTAAGCCAGAACTGAGATGCATGACATGATTGCGTCATGCCATACCTTACGATTGTCCTGGTCTGTTTGGGAGGATCCCTAATTATCTGTGCAGACTATGCTGGTACTTGACAGACAAGCCTCTTAACTGCATTAAAACAGAAAATGCTGGCAACACTCAGCAGAACAGGCAGCATTTGCCGAGAAAGGAAAACACAGAGGTTAACGTTTCAGGTCTATGGTGCTTCATCAGAACTGCATTGCTGTCTGATTTGCCTGTGCAATCTAGAGTCACAACCCTGCAGTGGCATCCTGGGATCTTCTTGATGATGTATGACGTAAGAAAACTACTAGGCACTTGGTCTAAGCGTTAAACAAAGCTTTAATCAACTGTTTTACAACATGGAGGTCTAGTTGTGTCCTTCACTAGTTCCTGTTAAGAATGCCCTGCGCAAGCTGGGCCCGTGCCCGAGTATTTATACTCTCCCTGGACAGTGCCACCCGCAGGCCACTCAGTATTATTTCATAAGTCTTTCTTTCATGAATGACTGATTCATGTCAATGTATAAAGGTATATTTTACAAATGCACACTCTAGTTGCAGAGGTTCACTCATCGGGAGCTCATAGTGTGAATTTAAGTATGTAGATAAGCAGCCCCTGCAGATCTTTCATCCATAATGAGACGGTAAAGCGAGGCACCGTCTGCTCTCAGGTGGATATAAAAGATCACGTGGCACTATTTCGAAGAAGAGCAGGGGAGTTCTCCCCAGTGTCCTGGGGCCAATATTTATCCCTCAATCAACATCATTAAAAAAACAGATTATCCGGTCATTATCAAATTGCTGTTTGTGGGAGCTTGCTGTGCGCAAATTGGCTGCCGCGTTTCCCCCATTACAACGGTGACTACGCTTCAAAAAGTACTTCATTGGCTGTAAAGCGCTTTGGGACGCCCCGAAGCCATGAAAGATGCAATATAAATGCAAGCCTTTCTTTAATTTATAAGATATACCCTATAAGGTATATCATAGGGGTGCTCCAGGTGAATTTCTAGTGCACTTTTATATGTCAAAGCAGGGAGACGCTGTTAATGAACAAACATATTCAGTGATATTCCCCAGAGCGCCCTGGACAATTAAATTCACCTGTAGTGTAGGGGTTAAAATAACATCAGCAAAGCAGCAAATTATTCTTTGTGTGACCTGCCCCTGGTAATCCTATTCCATGTTCTCCAGTGTTAATCTGTTACTGTCAGAATCGCCACCATTCGAACAATGGGCTTGTCTGATAAAAGCCTGAGATGATCAGGTTGTACTTTCTGTCACTGCCCAGTAGAAAATGTAACATGCAATTTTATATTCGTACTGCAATACATAAATTCTTCATGAACCCCTCTAAGTGCTCAGGTTGTGACCAATTAAATAAACTTGTGTGAAAAAAAAAGAAAAACTTGCATTTCTATAGCGCCCTTCCTGACCACCAGACGTCCCAAAGCGCCTTACAGCCAATGAAGTACTTTTTGAAGTGTAGTCACTGTTGTAATGGGGGAAACGCGGCAGCCAATTTGCGCACAGCAAGCTCCCACAAACAGCAATGTGATAATGAGCAGATAATCTGTTTTAGTGATGTTGGTTGAGTGATAAATATTGGCCAGGACACCGGGGAGAACTCCCCTGCAGTAATGAATTGCCTGCACATTATACACCCCACCAGATCCTCCATTCCAATGACTTTGGCCGAGGTGTATGGACACTACTACCCATCTTACACACCCACCAAAGTTGAAAGTTCTCTCCCTGAACCACAATTTTTTCTGCCTCTTACCTCCTGTTGGCTATTTCTTGGCAATAAATTTGATTTTGATATATACCATAATATAATTCTGCACGGCTTAACTAATTGTTAAGGTGGGAGGCGGGGGATGTTGTCTGAATTGAGTTAGTCACAATTTTTATTATCTGCATATTTGAAGTAACTCCCACCCTATCAGACAGATTAGCCTCCAACCTAATATACACATTCAGCTACATGACCAGATTGCAAGTAGCCTCAGAAGTCATAGAATCATTGAAATGTCAATAGAGATGGCGGCCATTCGGCCCACTGTGCCTGTGGTGGTCCTAACTCAACATCAGTGTGGTCCACAGCAGTCCTATTTCTTTGCACATTTTGATAAACAAGCAAGAATTATTAAATTGTATCATTAACCTAAAGGTGTAGTAACAAATTTAACCCAGTTTCCAAGTGCCATCTCATTAACGGGCAACACGGTAAGTTTATTAGATTTTACTTTTATTCATTCACGTGATGTGGGCGTCGCTGGCAAGGCCAGCGTTTATTGCCTATTCCTAATTGCCCTTGGGAAGGTGGTGGTGAGCCGCCTTCTTGAGCCACTGCAGTCCGTGCGGTTAGGGAGGGAGTTCCAGGATTTTGACCCAGCGATGATGAAGGATCGGCGATATATTTCCAAGTCAGGATGGTGTGTGACTTGGAGGGGAACTTGGAGGTGGTGGTGTTCCAATGTGCCTGCTGCCCTTGTCCTTCTAGGTGATAGAGGTCGCGGGTTTGGGAGGTGCTGTCGAAGAAGCCTTGGCGAGTTTCTGCAGTGCATTTTGTAGATGGTACACACTGCAGCCACGGTGCGCCGGTGGTGGAGGGAGTGAATGAAGAAGGGTTTCAACCCGAAACGTCAACTCAAATTTCTCTCCACAGATGTTGCCTGACCTGCTGAGTTTTTCCTGCATTCTCTGTTGATATATGAAGAGAGATTGGGTCGATTAGGCTTATATTCTCTAGAGTTTAGAAGAATGAGAGAGGATCTCATTGAAACTTATAAAATTCTAACAGGACTAGACAGACTAGATGCAGGAAGGATGTTCCTGATGGCGGGGGAGTCCAGGACCAGGGGTCACAGTCTAAGGATAAGGGGTAAGCCATTTAGTACTGAGATGAGGAGGAATTTCTTCACCCAGAGAGTGGTGAACCTGTGGAATTCTCTACCACAGAAGGCAGTTGAAGCCAATTCATTAAATATATTCAAGAAGGAGTTAGATATATTTCTTAAGGCTAAAGGGATCAAGGGATATGGGGAGAAAGCAGGGACAGGGTACTGAATTTGGATGATCAGCCATGATCTGATTAAATGGTGGAACAGGCTCGAGGGGCCAAATGGCCTACTCCTGCTCCTATCTTCTATGTTTCTATGTTAAGGTGGTGGATGAGGTGCCGATCAAGCGGGCTGCTTTGTCCTGGATGATGTCGAGCTTCTTGAGTGTTGTTGGAGCTGCACTCATCCAGGCAAATGGAGAGTATTCCATCACACTCCTGACTTGTGCCTTGTCGGTGGTGGAAAGGCTTTGGGGAGTCAGAAGGTGAGTCACTCTCCACAAAATATCCAGCCTCTGACCTGTTCTTGTAGCCACGGTATTTATGTGGCTGGTCCAGTTAAGTTTCTGGTCAAGGTGGCCTCTCCAGGATGTTGATGGTGGCGTATTCAATAATAACAATGCCATTGAATGTCAAGGGGCGGTGGTTAGACTCTCTCATTGGAGATAGTCATTGCCTGGTACATGTGTGGCGCCAATGTTATAGCCAAGTGCCATCAAGAGCACCTCTAGTCGATAAATAGTGGACCAGTAGACAGTGGGCTTTACATTCCTCAGTATTACTCTACAGACTGCTCTCCGGCAGATCACAGGTAATCCTGCAAGGGTACCCAGCAGATGAATCAGTTGCCCCTCAAGGCACATCCTTCGAACCCAATCCACTCCATCAAAGAAGTGAAGAATTCCCAGTTAGTAGGCAGGCACTGACGACCACTGCAATTTTAATGGGAATGAAATTCGGGCGGTTTCTATAACAGGCGCAAGTTCAACGCCCAAGAGGTGGGGTTGAAAATTTACCCCAGTATCCTCTTGGCTCGGTGCCCAGTGTGGTAGGTGAAGACTGGAAGATATTAATTTGTCCAGAAATCAGAGACCGGCGAAAGCTATTTCCTGTTTTCTTGTGGCATGAGGTGGAATACTCTCCCTGCACCAAGGAGCTGAATTAACATTCAAACAATGTTAACCACTGAACGCTCAACATTATTCATGACTCCCAACATTCGGAGTGCTTAATGAAATTCTTTATTACATTTTCATAAATATTCTTTTTTATTTAATTAAGTTTTGAATGTGAATTTTAAGACAAATTATTTATTTATCCTGGCATTTATCCCCACGGTAACGTAGCCCTCTGGTTAAGTCAGGCTGATATATACATGCTTACAGACAGGTCCTTCAATTTGTGTGACAGGCACTTGATAGCTAAACTGTTTATGGAAGGAAGACCTGTTCACATATGTTAATGAATTAAGCTGAAATTATCATCGTGCAGGATCCTTTAATAAAAATATTGAACTCTTTTTTTAATTTGTTCTCAGAATGAGTGCGACACTGACAATGCAGCATTTATTAATCATCCCTAGTTACTTTGAGAAGGGGCTGGTGGGTCTTCTCCTGGAGCTGCTGCAGTCCTTGTGGTGATGGCACTCCCACAATGGTGCTAGGTAGAGAATTCAAAAAGCAGGACAAATCCAATCTGGCCAATTACCGTCCTATCAGCCTACTTTACATAGGATTACGTAGGATATGTGACACAGAAACAGGCCATTCGGCCCAACCAGTCCATGCCAGTGTTTATGCTCCACTCGAGCCTCCTCCCGTCATTCTCGTCTAACTCTATCAGCGTAACCCTCTATTCCCTTCTCCCTCATATGCTTATCTAGCCTCCCCTTAAATGCATCGATACTATTCACCTCAACCACTCCCTGTGGTAGCGAGTTCCACATTCTCACCACTCTTTGGGTAAAGAAGTTTCTTCTGAATTCCCTATTGGATTTCTTGGTGACTATCTTATATTGATGACCTCTAGTTTTATTCTTCCCCACAAGTGGAAACATTTTCTCTGTGTATCTACTCTATTAAAACCTTTCATAATTTTATAGACCTCTATTAGGTCACCCCTCAGCCTTCTCTTTTCAGGAGAAAAGTGACCCGGCCTGTTCATCCTTTCCCGATAGGTATACACTCGCATTCCTGGTATCATCCTTGTAAATCTTCTCTGCACCCTCTCCAGTGCCTCTATACCCTTTTTATAGTATGGTGACCAGAATTGTACGCAGTACTCCAAGTGTGGTCTAACCAAAGTTCGATACAAGTTTAGCATAACTTCCTTACTTTCCAATTCTATGCATCTAGAAATAATCCCTAGTGCCTGGTTTGCTTTTCTTATGGCCTTGTTAACCTGTGTCGAGGCTTTTAGTGATTTGTGTATTTGTACTCCGAGATCCCTTTGCTCCTCTACCCCACCCAGACTCGCACCCTCCAAGTGATAAGTGACCTCCCTATTCTTCCTACCAAAATGTAATACCTCACATGTGTTGAAATTAATTTGCCAATTATATGCCCATTCTGCAAGTTTATTAATGTCCTCCTATAATTTGTTACAGTCCTCCTCAGTATTGACTACCCCACCCCCCCCCCCCGACAATTTGGTGTCATCCGCAAATTTAGAAATTGTGTTTTTGATTCCAAAGTCTAAATTGTTCATATAAATTGTGAACAACAGTGGTCCCAGCACTGATCCTTCTGGAACACCACTACCCACCTTCTGCCACTGTGAATAGCTACCCTTTACCCTTACTCTACGCTCTCTGTTACCACTTCAAAAAATTCAATGAGGTTGGTCAAGCAAGACTTTATTTTTGAAATCCATGTTGACTATTCATTATTATATTTTTGGTTTCTAGATCTTCTTCTATTTTCTCCTTTAGTAAGGATTCCATTATTTTTCCTACCACCGATGTTAAACTGACTGGTCTATAGTTCCCTGGACATGTTCTAGCTCCCTTCTATATAAGTATTATGTTAGCTATTCACCAGTTCTCTGGCACTACACCTTTTTTTAACAAATCATTAAATATGTGTAGTAATGCCTCTGCTATCTCTTCTCTAGATTCTTTTAAACTGTGTGGATGTAATCCGTCCAGAACAGGTTTTTTTTTCCTCTTTGAGTTTGATTAGTTTATTTAATATACCTCCTCTTTATTTTAAATACATTTATTTCATTTCTAATCTCATCTTCAGGTGTCATCTCTACCTGTTCTATCTCCCTGGTAAATACTGAAGCAAATTAATTATTTAATATTTCTGCCGTCTCTCTATTGCTGCCTGTGGTATTATCCTGTCCAACCCTTAGCGGCCCTATTCCCATCCCGACCTTCCTTTTTTTATTCATGTGTCTGTAAAATATTTTACTATTGGGTTTTGTATTCCTTGATCATTTAATTTCATAGTTCCTCTTTGCCTTCCTAATTTTTTTTTTACTTCTTTCCTAATCTCTTCGTATTCTCCCTTGTCATGCTCTCCCCTGCTGTCCATGTACTTAATGTATGCCCCTTTCGTTACCCTCAATTTTTCCCTTATGGCTTTATTCATCCATGCTGTTTAGTTTGTTCTTTTTTTGACTTTCCATCATCAGCAATGTGATAGAAGGGTTCATCGACAGTGCTATCAATCGACACTTACTCACCTGCTCACCGATGCTCAGTTTGGGTTCCGCCAGCACCACTCGGCTCCAGCCCTCATTACAGCCTTGGACCAAACATGGACAAAAGAGCTGAATTCCAGAGGTGAGATGAGAGTGACTGCCCTTGACATCAAGACAGCATTTGACCGAGTATGGCATCAAGGAGCCCTAGTAAATTTGAAGTCAATAGGAATCAGGAGGAAGAGTCATGCCTAACACAAAGGTTTTTGGAGGTCAGTCATCTCAGCCCCAGGATATCGCTGCAGGAGTTCCTCAGGGCAGTGTCCCAGGCCCAACCATCGTCAGCTGCTTCATCAATGACCTTCCCTCCATCATAAGGTCAGAAGTGGGGATGTTCGCTGATGACTGCACAGTGCCCAGTTCCATTCGCAACTCCTCAGATAATGAAGCAGTCCATGCCTGCATGCAACAAGACCTGAATGACATTCAGGCTTGGGCTGATAAGTGGCAGGTAACATTTGCACCACAGAAGTGCCAGGCAATGACTATCTCCAACAAGGGAGAGTCTAACCACCGCCCCTTGACATTCAATGGCATTGTCATTGTTGAATACGCCACCATCAACATCCTGGTTGGGGGGGGGGTTCACCTTGACCAGAAACTTAACTGGACCAGCCACATAAATACTGTGGCCACAAGAGCTGGTCAGAGGCTGGGCATTCTGCGGTGAGTGTCTCACCTCCTGACCCCCAAAGCCTTTCCTCCATCTACAAGGCTCAAGTAAGGAGTGTGATGGAATACTCTCCACTTGCCTGGATGAGTGCAGCTCCAACAACACTCAAGAAGCTCGACACCATCCAGGACAAATCAGCCTGCCTGATTGGCACCCCATCCACCACCTTAAACATTCACTCCCTTCACCTCCGGTGCACCGTGGCTGCAGTGTGTACCATCTACAAGATGCACTGCAGCAACTCGCCAAGGCTTCTTCGACAGCACTTCCCAAACCCACGACCTTACCACCTAGAAGAACAAGGGCAGCAGGCACATGGGAACACCACCACCTCCAAGCTTCCCTCCAAGTCACACACCATCCTGACTTGGAAATATATCGCCGATCCTTCATCGTCCCTGGGTCAAAATCCTGGAACTGCCTCCCGAACAGCACTGCGGGAGTACCTTCACCACACGGACTGCAGCGGTTCAAGAAGGCGGCTCACCACCACCTTCTCAAGGGCAATTAGGGATGGGCAATAAATGCCAGCCTTGCCAGCGACGCTCACATCCCGTGAATGGATAAAAAAAAATTCCAGGAACCTAACGATTATAATTCCAAGTCTGGGTGCTGCGTAACTTGGAGGGGAACTTGGTGGCGATGGTGTTCCCATGACATTGCTGCACTTGTTCTTCTAGGTGATGGACACTGTAGGGGAGGGAGGTGCTTTTGAAGTAACCTTGGTGAGTTGCTGCACTGCTTCATGTGGACTGTACGGACTGCAGCCTCAGTGACTGAGTGTTTGAGGGGATGGATAATGAATCCAGTGGCAAGGGAGCTGATCCGGCAAACTAATCTGTAGTGGATGGCTTCTTGACAGTTGTTGCAGCGGTACCCATCCAGGCAAATGGTGAGTATTCCGCCACTCTCCCGACTTGAGCCTTGTAGATGGCGGAGAAGCTTTGAGGGCTTAGGAGGTGGGCCACTCATCACAAAGAATGCAGCCGCAGCACTGTTCATGTAGTCATGGTGTTGTTACAGCTGGTCCAGTGAATCTTCAAGATGTTAATGGTGATGGTGATGCGACTGAAGGTCAGAGGGGGATGGCTGGGCTTTCTCTTCCACGAGGTGGTCATTACCTGACACATATGTGGTGCAAATGTTAGCTGCCACTTTCCTAGCCCGAGCCTGGATATTGTCCAAGTCCTACTGTAAGCTGGCATGGACATTTTGTTCATACTGTTTTAATTAAATAAAGGTTTATGTTCTTTATTAAACTCAGCGTTATCTTACTTTATAATCTGGAACAGGTTTAATTCCCAGCGTGAGGAAAGCTCGCACACTGCTGTTTATCTCCAGCAGGTATTTGCCTCTCAACATCACCGGTGGACGCATTTAACTTTCACTATAAAACTTGGCAGGACGCAGATGCACAGCCTGGGAACAGTTGGTTAACTGGAAAATAAACCACCCTGAGACAGCTGGACCACGTAACCCACTTATCCCCTCGGGCTGATGTGTGCGCAGCCTCGATCTCTCTCAGAGATCTGTTTATTGGCCGGTTGTGCCAATGATTTTTTTAATTTGCTCCGGGGATGTGGGTGTCGCTGGCAAGGCCAGCATTTATCGCCCATCCCTGATTGCCCTTGAGAAGGTGGTGGTGGGCCACCGCCTTGAACCGCCGCAGTCCGTGTGGTGAAGGCGCTCCTACAATCTCCATGATGCAGTGCAGCAACTCACCAGGGTTACTTCAAAAGCACCTCCCTCCCCTACCGTGTCCACCACCTAGAAGAACAAGTGCAGCAACGTCATGGGAACACCATCGCCACCAAGTTCCCCTCCAAGTCACACACCACCCAGACTTGGAAATATAATCGTTATGATCACTGGGTCAATATCCTGGAAAATGTTTTTAATTCGTTCACGGGATGTGGGCGTCGCTGGCAAGGCCAGCATTTATTGCCCATCCCTAATTGCCCCTCGAGAAGGTGGTGGTGAGCCGCCTTCCTGAACCGCTGCAGTCTGTGTGGTGAAGGTGCTCCCACAGCACTGTTAGGGAGGGAGTTCCAGGATTTTGACCCAGCGACGATGAAGGAACGGACGATATATTTCCAAGTCAGGATGGTGAGTGACTTGGAGGGGAACCTGGAGGTGGTGGTGTTCCCATGCGCCTGCTTCCTTTGTCCTTCTAGGTGGCGGAGGTCGTGCGTTTCTCATTGCATTGAACCACAACTGGCAAGGTTAACTGGGCAGCATCGACCTGAAACGTTAACTCTGTTTCTCTCTTCACAGATGCTGCCTGACCTGCTGAGTATTTCCAGCATTTCCTGTTTTTAATTTCAGAATTCCAGCATCTCCAGCATTTTTCTTTTGTACTGAATTTTTAATATGGCACTATGTATAATGCGGTATAGCACCGTACAATATAGCATGATGTTGTATGGAATATACCACTCGAAATTAAGCATGAATTGCTTCCTCATTCTTAACATTACTCCCTCTTGCATATTTATCTATCTATCTTTTCTGAAGTTAAAACCAAGACTCAATACAATGTTTTATTCTATAAATGGAAACTAGCCAAAGCTTGTGCAATGCTCAGCATTTTGCTGATGTTGCTTTACAAGTGCTCTGAGATCATCAAATCCTGTTTAGTTCGCAGAAAGGCAATCAGCAGTCTCTGCTTAAGTACATAACCAAGACAATTAAGTTGAAGCCATTCACACGAGGAGTGCAGAAAGCAGAGTGTAAAAGATTCAAGATACAGAGGCCGAGAAGTTGGTCTCGGGCGGTGGCGCTAACCGGGCGGTATTGGATCGGCCGCCCGTTATACACAGCGCCTGATACTCAGCTCCATTGCAGTCAGTGGAACCGAACATCAGACACTGCGTATAACGGGCGGCCGATCCGATACTGCTCGCGTTGTGCCTCCGCCCGAAAGGAATTTCTAGACCAGAGAGTCTCTCAACAATACATCCTCAGGAAAGAGGTACAGGAAACTCTTTTTTATCCGGCACCGACGGGACCAGCATGCTGCTGGTTGATCAAAATGTCCGGATTACAGAGAGGTATATTACTAAGGTACGAGAGCCCCGTACACGGCCACAGATCCAGGTGTCCCTGTTGCATGGCAACAGGTGCAGGAACCCCGGTTACATGGCCACAGATCCAGGAACCCCGGTTACACGGCCACTAATATGAAGTAAAACTTACCAGAACCTACTCCTGAATTTTGCCAGTTAAGAGAGGTTTCCGGTTATTTAGGTGCCAGTAAAAAGAGAGTTACATTTGGTTCACACAACTTTTAAAACAACCGGTGAACAGAACCTCATTCCTCTCTTCCGATTTACAGGTTTACTTTATACAAAGATGCAAACACTGTTCTGGATGAGTGAAAACTGAAAGCAGGCAACAAGCTGACCAGCAACAAGCGAGGACAACCAAGCAGACACACAACATAACCCCATAGCACAAATCCTGCAGATGAAAATTCATTCAGTTGCAAAATCAATATTTGGTGAGATGTTGAAAATCTCTTCTAGAACTGCGCAACATCAGCATTCAGCAAAATGACTGTAAAAGCCCAACAGGGTTGAGATTCATTTTGTCAACAATTTTGGCCACAGGAAAATTAGAAGAATGACGAAAAAAAAGGTATGTGAAATGAGGATGGAGTCAGAAGCCTGGAGTACATTACTTCGGCAGCACCTCCCAAACCCGCGACCTCTTCCACCTAGAAGGACAAGGGCAGCAGGCGCATGGGAACACCACCATCTCCAAGTTCACCTCCAAGTCACACACCATCCTGACTTGGAAATACATCGGCCGTTCCTTCATCGTCGCTGGGTCAACATCCTGGAACTCCCTCCCTAACAGCACTGTGGGAGTACCTTCACCACACGGGACTGCAGCGGTTCAAGATGGCGGCTCACCACCACCTTCTCAAGGGGCAATTAGGGGATGGGCAATAAATGCTGGCCTTGCCAGCGACGCCCACATCCCAGGAACGAATAAAAAAAATGCAGTAAGCAAAGTGTAGACATTGTGAAAGGCCTTTGCCTCCACAGCAAGTGGTTCATATCGAAGTGACAGCAAATTCTGATCTGCTCCTGTCTCGGAGAGGTGTGTGAGAACGCTAGTGGCTCAAAGGCCATTCATAAGCAGATCACTCGACTTTGAGAAGAGCAGCCATCTGTCAGCTTCATCGCATGTTAAACGGGAACAATTCTGCCCTGTTAACACGGCACAGCCTCTTCTTCCCCAGTAAAAGAGCTGAATATACAAACACAATCAACTTGTATCCACTCAGTAAATCTAACTGTCTGCTGCAGCCACTTAAAGCCTTTTTAATTTTACGGCTTTTTTCACTAGTAAACAGAACTGGACATTTATGACTGCCAGCCACCCCTCCCCCCCCACCGACTGTCCCCACTGTATTGTAAAATGGTGTTGGCAGCTGTTCCTGCAGGCTCACAAAGCCATTTCTATTCAGAACAATTAATTTAATGGCTCTTTAACCTGTTGCCGGGGTCCTGACACAGGACGAATAGCTGTTAGTTTTGTTTGGACTTGTACACAGAGCAAGGACAATCTTACATTAGTCACTTTACTACAGTCTAGCTCGTGTTGATCTAACTCTGTATCACTCTGCCCGCTGGAACTCATTCAAGTTGCTCCGAGTATTTAATTGCACGGTTTCTGCCAAGATCAAACTGACCCCGTTTACACACACGTAATAAATTCAGTTTGAATTAAGCCCTGGTTTGATTTAAATGGCAGTTAGAATATATTCAAGGTGGAGATAGCCAGATTTTTGAATGATAAGGGAGTCGAGGGTTATGGGGAGCGGGCAGGGAAGTGGAGCTGAGGCCAAGATCAGATCAGCCATGATCTTATTGAATGGCGGAGCAGGCTCGAGGGGCCGAATGACCGACTCCCGCTCCTACTTCTTATGTTCTTATGTCTTATGTTAGAAGCAACGGACTGGCTTAATTCAGATTTGATTCTGACGATAAGGTGCTGCAACAAAAAGTGGGGCGGAGCAGCACCCACTGGGGCAGGTGCCACCGTCAAACCGGCCTGTGTATTCCAGAGGAAACCTCTTTGTCGAACCCCCAACGTACTGGCCAGCCACAACTGAAGTGGCCACCTGGCATTGCCAACCCACGTGTGTTTTAAAAATTGCAACAGGTCTGTCTTTTAACTGAATTGTCCATTTATTTTTTTACTGGATTGTCTGGATATTGAGTGAGCCGTCTGAAAATTTCAAAAATATAAATTGGACGGACGGCAAGAGTTGAAATTGCATCGTGCGATATCAGTAATGATGATATTAATGGCCCAGATTTTGCGGTCAGTGACGAAGCGACGGCGCGCGCCGCTGACCTCGAAGATAGCCAGCTACCCACACAGATCTAGCGATCTCTGTGGCGTCGATTTCACCTCTCACGACGTTAATATTTGAATCTGATGCCAAGACTAAGGGATCTCCAGCATCCAGCAACAGTGATGTCATCAAGCTGGCTAATCAGCCAATCACATCGAAGAATTCTCACAGACAGCAAACCAGGAAGTAAAAAGCAGGTTTTATCCTTCACATTTTAATCATTTTACAGAGAGGAAAATAAAGATTGGGGCCTGCTCAAGGGATTAAGGTAGAAGTTGAAATACCATAAACAATTTTTTTTAAATTATTATAAAAAACATGGGGGGAAAAATTGGGTTGATTTGCGCCTCTCGTTAGCGCCCACGGGGGGACACTAACGGGGCACAAATCCCCTAGCGCCCGGGCACGGCGCCACTAATGCCTCCTGTGAAATTCAGCAGGAGGTTAGCGGCGGTAGTAATCGGTAGCACCCCGCGGCGCTGCCCCGCCGCCGATGACATCATTGCCGTGCGCAATGCCCTGCTCTTACCCCGCTTGCGCCCCGGCAACAAACTTGGGTTGCGCTCCCTGACTTATCGCTGGACGATATTTCCGACTGGGTCAGGGTGGTGTTTTTGCAACAGTGGCGGCGCTACTTAAACGGCAGGTGTCGGGCAGCCATATTTTTTTTGGCCGACTGCCAGCACCGACCCCCCTACCCCTTTTTTTCTTCGGGGTGCCGGCCGCGATCGCTCAGCCCGGCACTCCTCTTGAGTGCTGGGCTGTTTTCACAGCACTCCACTCCCCACTGGTCCAGCAGGGCCCCGGTGCACGCAGCGCTAGGCCCCTCCCCTTTAATCAGGGGACGGAGGCCTGCAATGACACGGCACTACATGTCGACGCGTGTGGCGCTGTTGCACGTAGTGCCACAATATTCAGTTGTAGTGCCCCAAGAAGGAGGTGGAGCGCTTCGGCAACGTTAACGCCCCAAAAGGAGTGACACCGAATTTTTCCCCATGGAATTTTTAGCATAATGGAAAAATTTGACATTCCACAAATATAAAATTAGTTATTCCGGGCCAGAATGCTTGTTCAGTGGTAATTATGACTCAGTACGCCATTAAAAACCCAGTTACACCTCATTCAGCAAGGCTTAACATTTTCGGGGTTTCTAAGGACGATATTCCAGTGTAAAAGCTTAAGTTCTTGTCAGTTCCGTGATTTCAATTGATTGCCGGCTGTGGGGAGTTCAACAGCCCAGCCTGTGGAGGAGCAGGGAATGACTGACAGCAACTCTAGATTTCTGTGTTTAACTGCATACGTGCTTACTCCAGAAATTGGTGTCAGATTCACAGTTGTAATGATGGTGAACACTGACAGTTTCGTCGTCATTACAACCGCAAATTCCGGGCCAATATGTTCATATGCGGTTTCTTCGTCTGTTATTTAAAATCATTCATTCATTTATTTCAAATGGTTCACCGACTTTGTTAAACTAGTGGACAGAGGAATGACATCTAAAGGCATTAATATACTCATTACCAATATCCCACTTTTTGATTTCAACCCACAAAGCCTGTCTTTAAGAAAAACAGAGGTCTGTTTTTCCAACTAATGTGTCTTGTAATGCTAAACCATTTGTTCCTGA
The DNA here is from genome assembly GCF_052327205.1 of Somniosus microcephalus. Lineage (NCBI taxonomy): Eukaryota > Metazoa > Chordata > Chondrichthyes > Squaliformes > Somniosidae > Somniosus > Somniosus microcephalus. The sequence goes on along the minus strand of NC_141003.1, from coordinate 83,062,000 downwards.
TCTTGTTAAGACTTTCCTGATTAGTAAAACAACCTCAGAACTCAACCCATCATCTCAATTGCTGTCCTGCTCTTGTTTCTTAGTGGGTTTAGCACAAGCCTGTAAACCATGTACGCATGGAACCCTACAGAGCTTGTATTAAATAGGCTTTATATGGCCACCTCCCTGACCTCTTACTGGGAAAATAATTCAAACAAATCAAGGTAATTAAGTTATCGTCAGGAAGACATTGAGTGTAGATCCTCTATCACTTCAGAATACTAGTCACATTACCCATCACATACAACTGAGATTTGCTTGTTACTTTGTGCTTTTCCTAATAGTTGTTTGCAGAATAGGTAGTAAAAATAAAAACAGAAAATGCTGAAAATATAAACAGCAGCCTTCTCAACAACAACGACTGGTATTTATACAGCGCCTTTAATGTAGTAAAACATCCCAAGGCGCTTCACAGGGGCGTCATCAGGCAAAAATTGACATGGAGCCATAGAAAGAGCCAATAGGACAGGTGACCAAAAGCTTGGTAAAAGAGGTAGGATTTCACCACCTGAAAAGAGAGAAGCCAGATTGTTATCCCAGGTATAGACCCGTCACCAGAACCCAATGAGCTTAGTGAATTAATTAGTTAGCTTAGAAATGAATGAGCTCCTCCAACTCTGGCCTCTTGAGCATCCCCTATTTTCACTGCTCCACCATTGGTGGCCGTGCCTTCAGCCGCCTGGAATTCCCTCCCTAAACCTCTCGGTCTCTCTACCTCTCTCTCCTCCTCTAAGACGCTCCTTAAAACCTACCTCTTTGACCAAGCTTTTGATCACCTGCCCTGATATCGCCTTATGTGTCTCGGTGTTAAAAAAAAATGTTTTTATTGATATCACTCTTGTTAAGAAGCACCTTGGGACATTTTGCTATGTTAAATGTGCTCTATAAATGTATGTTGTTGTTGTTGTTGTTGTAGTGCATTTCTGAAGGATTTGCAGCCAGTCTGCCTACTCCCTTTTGTTTGATGATGGACCTGTTCTACACTACGAGCATTTTCTGGTTTTATTACAGATTTCCAGCATTCACGGGATTTCTTCATGTTTCTACAGTTTAATTTTCTTTAACATATTTTCCTATTCTTCTCTTGAAAATAAATGCAACAAAAGTGATTCTCCAGTGTTGCAACATGTGGAAAAACAATCTCTCACTCCTGAGTGATGTGATGTATACTGAGGACTCTCGTGATGCTAATTATTCCCCTTCCCCTTCCCCTCTCCTCTGCAACCCTGTGCCATTTCCAAAAGGCCATTAATAGTTGCACAGCGTAAAATGAGATTCCCTCGTATAATTAAACATCAGAGACATCAATTAAACAGCTAAATAGCTGCAGCCTCCCTGGTTCACATAAACACAACCTAATAATGTTTACATATTTTGACCTGGCGGTTCCACTGTCATGTTCCATGATGCCTGGGAGCTTAAGCAAACCCGCGACCTCTTCCACCTAGAAGGACAAGTGCAGCAGGTGCACGGGAACATCACCACCTCCAGGTTCCCCTCCGAGTCACACACCATCCTGTCTTGGAAGTATATCGGCCGTTCCTTCATCGCCGCTGGGTCAAAATCCTGGAACTCCCTCCCTAACAGCACTGTGGGAGCACCTTCACCACACGGACTGCAGCGGTTCAAGAAGGCGGCTCACCACCACTTTCTCAAGGGCAACTAGGGATGGGCAATAAATGCTGGCCATGCCAGCGATGCCCACATCCCATAATCTAATTTTAAAAAAGAAACAAGTTTCAAACTAACTTCCAAATGGAACAAAGTTTTAAACATACGAACATACGAATTAGGAGCAGGAGTCGGCCACTCGGCCCCTCGAGCCTGCTCCGCCATTCAATAAGATCATGGCTGATCTGATTACTCCACATTCCCGCCTACCCCCGATAACCTTTCACCCCCTTGCTTATCAAGAATCTATCTACCTCTGCCTTAAAAATAATCAAAGACTCTGCTTCCACCGCCCTCTGAGGAAGTGAGTTCCCAAGACTCACGATCCTCTGTGAGAAAAAATTTCTCCTCATCTCTGTCTTAAATGGGCAACCCCTTATTTTTAAACAGTGACCCCTAGTTCTAGATTCTCCCACAAGAGGAAACATAAACGGGACTCCGCCAGGTTTTCCTGAGCATCCGTGGCACGCGCTTCACTCTCCAGGTTGTTAAAATAGCGTCGGGGTTCAATTAATGACATCACCGGACTCCAATCTACATCTATGCCTGTGTCAGATGGCCGCCCGATGATTGCAGGCTGCCCGATTACAGGCTGCCCGATTACAGGCCGCCCGATGATTACAGGCCGCCCGATGATTACAGGCCGCCCGATGATTGCAGGCCGCCCGATGATTGCAGGCCGCCCGGTGATTGCAGGCTGCCCAATTACAGGCCGCCCGATGATTACAGGCCGCCCGGTGATTGCAGGCCGCCCGATGATTACAGGCCGCCCGATGATTGCAGGCCGCCCGGTGATTGCAGGCTGCCCGGTGATTGCAGGCTGCCCAATTACAGGCCGCCTGATGATTACAGGCCGCCCGATGATTACAGGCCGCCCGATGATTGCAGGCCGCCCGATGATTGCAGGCCGCCCAGTGATTGCAGGCTGCCCAATTACAGGCCGCCCGATGATTACAGGCCGCCCGGTGATTGCAGGCCGCCCGATGATTACAGGCCGCCCGATGATTGCAGGCCGCCCGGTGATTGCAGGCTGCCCGGTGATTGCAGGCTGCCCAATTACAGGCCGCCTGATGATTACAGGCCGCCTGATAATTACAGGCCGCCCGATGATTGCAGGCCGCCCGATGATTGCAGGCTGCCCGATTACAGGCCGCCCGATGATTGCAGGCTGCCCGGTGATTGCAGGCTGCCCGGTGATTGCCGGCCACCAGCTGGTGGTCTGCCTCAGCAGGCCTGACTCGGGAGGGCAGCTAGCCGGCAAAATTCAAATGAGGCTTCCCCACCACCCCCCTCCCCGTCATTAAAGTGGACCGGGCGCCCGGGTCTGGTGGGACCAACAACCCCCCCAAGAAAACAGTGGTGATGACATTGACATGGGCCAGACGGAGGCAGTTAAATCCCCCACCCACCTAGTGAGCGGGTTAACAACCTGGTAATAAGTAGAAGCCACTTCTAAATATTGTACAGAATAGCAAGCTCTTGAGTGTGTCCCCAGGCTGCAGCTCATCTTGGGTTTGGCAAGCTTTACGATTTAGAGTTTGTGATGTTGTCTGCGTAATGTTATGCGCTCTTTAGTATTGTAAAACTGAATGCCTGCCTCTTAAAGAAAGTTGGTTTTAGCTATCAGGTAATATGCATGAGAGTTAGGAGCCTCCTGGAATAAAGCTTGCAGTTTGCGACATTGTGTTATGTGCGCATTTTGAAATAAAAATAGCACATTTTGATATAGTAACTATTACAGTCTCAATCTGTCAATGGCCTGCAACACACTGTAGACTCTGTATTACACTATATATGTATCACAATCCCCCGTAATCATTTAGACTCTCTGTACCAGCTGCTATTCTATAATTAGGTCCCACTAATGTTCCCCCTAAGCTGCACGTGTGTGCGGATGCGTGGCAATCTTGAGGGTACTGAGCAGGCTGCTCTCCTTACCTAAGAAAGGATATACTTGGCCATAGAGGGAGTGCAGCGAAGGTTCACCAGACTGATTCCTGTGATGGCAGGACTGTCGTATGAGGAGAGATTGGGTCGACTAGGCCTGTATTCACTAGAGTTTAGAAGAATGAGAGGGGGATCTCATTGAAACGTATAAAATTCTGACAGGGCTAGACAGGCTAGATGCAGGGAGGATGTTTCCCCTGGGACGGTCTAGAACCAGGGGTCACAGTCTCAGGATACAGGGTAGGACATTTAGGACTGAGATGAGGAGAAATTTCTTCACTCAGAGGGTGGTGAACCTGTGGAATTCTTTACCACAGAAGGCTGTGGAGGCCAAGTCACTGAATATATTTAAGGAGATAGATAGATTTCTAGACACAAAAGGCATCAAGGGGTATGGGGAGAGAGCGGGAATATGGTATTGAGATAGAGGATCAGCCATGATCATATTGAATGGCGGAGCAGGCTCGAAGGGCCAAATGGCCTACTCCTGCTCCTATTTCTTATGTTCTTATGTTCTTATGTCTCATAGCATCACTGGACTTCCTCTTTTTCTGGACGGAGGCGGGAGGGGAAAAGTAAATCCATTGTTCGCTCTCAGTGTCACCCCCTGAATTCAGGCCACACTCCACCAAGACAGCTACCAGATGGCTGCTGATGGGCTCACCTTTGGTAGAAATCTATAGCAGACCACGTTGAAAGGATGGATGGAAATAGCAGAGAAAGAAAGAAAGAAAAGAAGGACTCACACCTTTCTCCACCTCAGGATGTCCTAAAGCACTTTACAGCCAATGAACTACTTTTGAAGTGTAGTCACTGTTGTAATGTAGGAAGAGAGGACTAATGCAGGGGAAAACAATAACCAGTCAGTTGTTAAGATTGCCATTTCACCTCATGAAAGTATAATTGATTAACAATAACCTAAAGCAGAAATGCCCATTTTAAAAGCAGCACTGTGCCTCAGTTAAAGTTATCAGGACTAGAATTGTTAATTTTGAAATTCTATTGCACACTATTCACCCAATAATAAATATAGGATTAAATAATTTGCTCTTTCCTTTGTTTTTGTATTTAGAATTGGAATGAATTTTTGATGATGTAGAACCTCCTTTATTTGATATTTTAAATGGGGCAGTCTGAATTGAAAGCAGCTGAATATTCCGGACTACTTGCTGCCTGACACCGTTTCCTAGACAACGCATGCTACAGATAGGGCCACTCTACTGCTTGTCACTCCGAATGAAATTTTTGTTAAAACCACCACCGGCATACCGTGGCTGCAGTGTGTACCATCTACAAGATGCACTGCAGCAACTCGCCAAGGCTTCTTCGGCAGCACCTCCCAAACCAGCGACCTCTTCCACCTGGAAGGGCAAGGGCAGCAGGCGCATGGGAACACCACCACCTCCAAGTTCCCCTCCAAGTCACTCACCACCCTGACTTGGAAATATATCGGCCGATCCTTCATCGTCGCTGGGTCAAAATCCTGTAACTCCCTCCCTAACAGCACTGTGGGAGCACCTTCACCACACGGACTGCAGCAGTTCAAGAAGGCGGCTCACCACCACCTTCTCAAGGGCAACTAGGGATGGGCAATAAATGCTAGCCAGCGATGCCCACATGTCGTGAATGAATAAATTAAAACAAAATTGATAAATGCAATGAATCGAAATGGTCTCTACGGAAGAATTTTGCTCATAATTGAGGAATTTTGAGCTTGCAAATGAAAACCGACAGGCACACAATGTGTGGTTAAAGATAATTAACCCACATAACAACCACAACCTGTATTTATATGCTACATTTAACATAATGAGATGTCCCAAAATCAACACCAAATGGAAGAGGCAGTGTTGTGCGAGGTGACCAAGGACATAGGCCGGAAATTTTCAGGAGGTCAGTGGGGGCGTTTGGAGGCGGGTCAGCTGGGAACCCGCTGTCAACCCAGCTCCACACTAGCCTCCCAGATGTCGGGTCCGTCACCGCTGAACGGACCTGACACCAAACGGTGGGGGAGGCAATTTACATCATTAGCTGGATTGTTAAGAGGCAATTAAGTATTATTTTAAGCTCACCTTTAGATTTTTAGAGTTTGCTAACGGCTTCCCCGCTGCTCGGGGATCACGTTGGGTAAGGAGGTCGGGTGTTGTGTCAGCTTGGGATGATTTCTTTAGTTGACAGCTCCAAATGGTCTATAAAACTCCCATTTCACAACTGTTCACTTTCCAAGTTCAGAAACTGTTTCTTACTGCATTTGGAAGACAGATTGAGCTTTACGCAGGTTGCAAGTGTTGGTGCAAACTCAGTATCCAGTGTCACACCATTGGAACAACCTCTCTCGCCATTGACAGATCACTTCTGTCATCTTAACCACACCTGCCATCTATTCCATCAGCATCGGTGCCCTTGAAACAATCTCACCTTGGTCCTCAGAATCCCACCACGATCAGCCGCAACACCAGCAGCACCAGACACACCAGCAGCACCAACAACAACACCAACCTTCTCCGCAATCAACTAATGCTGCACAGGACACAGGGCATCAGCACCCGACCACATTGCTGCTGGGGAGGCCAGGGATGGCCTCACCATGGCCAGATTTACCTCACTTGATGCTGTACACCCTGGCTGCCACATGATGTGCCAGGTTGGCACCACCCCACACCAACACCATAAAGCATCCCTACAATGCCCAAGCCATTCCTTTCACACTCATCGCCATTGTGGGGAGTACCGTTATTTCTCACCATTCACTGCAACTCACTAAGCTACTTCCAAAGGTGCACACAAATCTGTCCAAGAATGCAAAGTGTTGAAAATAAAGATTTCAATGTTTGACAGCACATTAACAGAAACTTCAAATGAACATTGGCTAAAACACACAAGTGCCTACCCTTGTGTGTTGTTAGTTGGTATGATTAGACTAGGATGAGGGTGAGTGTGAGGGATGCCTAGTGAGATGGGGAAGTGATAATGTAGATAGAGAGGGATGGGTGGAGGTGCAAGGTAAGTTGGTGTGAGTAAGGATGTGCAGGAGTAGGGTAGGGAAGGCAGAGTGATGGGGATGTGATGAGAGGCACAGCAGGATGAGGTTGGGTGTGGCTTTGTACTGATGTTTCGTGATCTACTGAGATCATTGAAAGGTTTGCGCCACTGCAGCCTGGTCCTCCTGACGACATCCCTGCTTGTGCCCTCCTGTGCAATGTGCAACCAGGCTGCATTGATCTCCTGGGGAGGTCTCTTCCACCCATGGGAAGTGAAGAGAACCTCCCTGTGTGCTGTGAGCATATGGAGGGAGTCATGGGAGAGCCTGGGTGCAGCCGTGCACCTCTGTGCAGTGCTTGTCAGTGTTTGCAGCATCTCAATGCTGTAGAACACTGACAGCACAACTGTCAAACTAAACTTGCGCATGGTCCCTTTAAGGAAACCGGCTGATGGATCATCATCAAGTGACATCATCAGACCCGCTTCCTTCAATTGGCCGGGGAACGCGCTGGACGGGTTTAACAATCCCAATCAGAGGAAAATTCTTTTCACAGAGCAGGCTGGAGCCAGCAGCGGGGGTTGCACCCCGTCACCGACCGTGGCCGCACCAGAACTGTCTCGGAAGGTGAAATCGCAGCCATAGTGAGAGAACTAGGTGTTGAGAAGGCATTTATAGGCAAACAGAGAGGAAATGCGGCAGGGGAGGAGTTTAGGGAGCGCGCACCAGAGAGCAGTGCCATGACAGCTGAAGTGTCTGCACCGTTTGGGGGGAATGGAAACTGAGGTGCACAGGAGTCCAAGTGTAGAGGACCAAAGGGCTCGCGATTTGACATAAAGCTGGATGAGGTCAAGCAGATGGAGCAGTTGAGGCTATAGAGGGAATTGTGATGAGAATGAAGATTTTTGAAATCGATTCTTTCGGAAAGAGAGAGCCATTGTGGGTCAACAAGAATTGACGTGACGTAACAGTGAGCCATTTCAATACTGCGCTGGACTGTGGAGGAAGGACATTTTGTAATACCGGGTTCTCAATCACCCAGGTGACACCCAATGTTCCCCCTAAGGCCGTCCACTAATCACGAGGTCCCACGCAGGCCTGCTCACCAGCTGCTGCCGCTGGAAGCAATGCCGCGCAGCAAATCTGAAGGGCCCACGCAAGGAAAAAAATTAGAGGTGTAAGATTTGGATCACAGTAATGTGGTGAGGCTGCCCGTTCTCCCATTATAGAACCAGCAGAGGGTCTTAGGAGTTGTAAGGCGTTTTATTAAAGAGCTACAGTTTAAGCATAATCAAATACTACATGCGATTGAACTGGATACAGTAGATGTACAACCCGTGACAGATGAGAGCGATCTACGGCCCCAGAACGGAACGAAATGACCAGACGGACAGTGAAGCAGTACGGTGGTCCCGGATCGGGTGGATTCCTGTAGTCTGCGGCAGCGGTCACTTCTGTTGGGTCATTCCCTCGAGCTGTTGGAGGTGCTAGGCCATCAGCCAGCATCGATCCACCACAGAGGCTAAACTTGACCAAGGTGTTAGGCCGTAGCCAGCCTGCATCCACCTCGGGGAAGCCTTCGCCCCTAACCGCCTGTTTTCCTCTCTTATTCTGACATGCCTGGAATCCTTCTGTGTCATCAACCTAGGCCAATGGCTGAGCTAGGGGACCCGTAACAGACTATTATTTCTTCCAATCCACGATTTCTTACAGAGGGAACATTGGTGAAACCAAGTAACTTTCTTTCAATCTAATCGCTGATATCATTGAGGTTATTCGCACAAGGGAGTTGTAAATGAATGAACTTTCTGCTGGAAAATTTTTGATTGCAAGATTTGTTTTAATTATTATGAACTACAAACAAATTGAAGAAAATTTCTGTCTGTGCTGACTGACTGGCTTGGTAGGTTTTCAGCTATTCAGTGGGGACACTGAAATAAGATTTTGGGAGCACTTTAATTCTTCATCCTGATTGACCTGTGGGCCCTCTCCATGGAATGGAGATCAGGCCGGTTCTATAATGGGGGAACGAGCAGCCTCACCACATTACTGCCCAGCCCATGAAGAGGAAAATCTACCCCATATAATGATCAGCACATCGTGCATACAAGAGGTTGCGGTCTCTCCATCTCGGGCGACCTACTCCTAGAAAGATCTCAGAGGCAATTAACCCATCTAGGTGGGCATCTCAGGGCATCTTTAAGTGTCAGCTCAGTGGGTAGCACTCTCGCCTCTGAGTCAAGAAGGTTGTGGGTTCAAGTCCCACTCCAGAGACTTGAGCACAAAAATCTAGGCTGACACTCCAGTGCAGTACTGAGGGAGTGCTGCACTGTCAGAGGTGCCGTCTTTTGGATGAGACATTAAACCGAGCCCCCGTCTGCTCTCTCAGGTGGATGTAAAAGAGCCCATGGCACTATTTCAAAGAAGAGCAGGGGAGTTATCCCCGGTGTCCTGGCCAATATTTATCCCTCAATCAACATCACTAAAAACAGATTATCTGGTCATTATCACATTGCTGTCTGTGGGAGCTTGCTGTGTGCAAATTGGCTGCCGCGTTTCCCACATTACAACAGTGACTACACTTCAAAAAGTTATTTATTAGCTGTAAAGCGCTTTGGAACATCCAGTGGTCGTGAAAGGTCTTTCTTTTTTCTTTTAGTAGGGTCTTCTCCCGGAACTGCCCCTCTTTGCTGTCGTCTTTGCCTCCGGTATTGTGAGACAGCTTGGACAGAAAGAAATGGAACTCATCAATAGGTAATGGGAATTTTAGAAGTGATGTTCTATGAAACACATGTGGAATTTTGTTTCTGTGATGGGGGACGGTGGATTCCGGGGGAAATCATGCAGGATTCTTCAAAATGTAGCTATGGGCACCTGGAAGGAACCTCTTTCATTTTCAGCCAGTCTATTCTAGCACACTGCTACCTTAGCCCATGTTTACAAACTCCCACTCCAGGCTATGCTGGCATTCTGCCCCCTCTCATCCATGCTGGCAGTCTGTCAAGACCCATTGGCCCTCCCTGCAGTTCATGATGGCAGTCTGTCAAGACCCATTGGCCCTCCCTGCAGTACATGATGGCAGTCTGCCTCCTCTCACTCTCTCTCTCCCTTCCCCCCAGTTGTCACCTTTGATGCTGATAAAGGAAAGTTTGCATATGTAGCTGTACGATTTAGTCAGGGGTAATAGTTTCAAAAAAAGAGAAAGACTTGCATTTCTACAGCGCCTTTCCTGACCATCGGACCTCCCAAAGCACTTTTTACAGCCAATGAAATACTTTTTGAAGTGTAGTCACTGTTGTACTGTAGGAAACGCGGCAGCTAATTTGCGCACAGCAAGCTCCCACAAATGGCAATGTGATAATGACTGGATAACCTGTTTTAGATGTTGATTGAGGGATAAATATTGGCCCCAGGACACCGGGGAGAACTCCCCTGCTCTTCTTTGTAAATAGTGCCATGAGGACCTTTTACATTCACCTGAGAGTGGCAGACAGGGCTTTGGTTTAATGTCTCATACTGAAAGACAGCACTTCTGACAGTGCAGCACTCCCTTGGAGTGTCAGCCTAAATGTTTGTGCTTTAGGTCTCTGCGGGGGGGGGGGGACTTGAACCCACAACCTTCTGCTGTCGCAGGAGCAAGAGTACTACCAACTGAGCCATGGCTGAGCCAGATCTGAAGGGCTGTGCTGCTCATACCCTGATGCACCATATCACGCATCGGACCATTTCAAACACAGGGCGTGAATGGGTGTACATATTACTTGCTCCTACCATGCCTCCCTCTCCATTTCAAGTGGATCCACTTGCCTTTATTGTACAGTCGGTGCTTTCCCTATGCTACAACCTTCCAATAGCAGCAGGGTTGAGTTTTTGAGGCTGCACTTTTTATAGCCCACTGCACATTACTTTCAACAGTCACATCAAATGTGCAGAACACCTAGCTTGCATTAATAGCCTCACAATTCATATTTGTTCCTTGGCCTTATGATTAAGTATTAATATTGCCCTACCTTTGTTCTTTTGTGTAAGCAAGAATTTCTTCCTGACCTCATCCTGACGGCATTGCCATCGCCGAATCCCCCACCATCAACATCCTGGTGGCTCATCATTGACCAGAAACTTAACTGGACCAGCCAAATAAATACTCTGGCAACAAAAGCAGGTCAGAGGCTGGTTATTCTGCAGCGAGTGTCTCACCTCCTGACTCCCCAAATTATTTCCACCATCTACAAGGCACAAGTAAGGAGTGTGATGGAATACTCTCCACTTGCCTGGATGAGTGCAGCTCCAACAACACTCAAGAAGCTCGACACCATCCAGGGCAAAGCAGCCCGCTTGATTGGCACCCCATCCACCACCTTAAACATTCACTCCCTCCCCCACCGGCGCACCGTGGCTGCAGTGTGTACCATCTACAAGATGCACTGCATCAACTCGCCAAGGCTTCTTCGACAGCACCTCCCAAACCCACGACCTCTTCCACCTAGAAGGACAAGGGCAGCAGGCGCATGGGAACACCACCACCTCCAAGTTCCCCTCCAAGTCACACACCATCCTGACTTGGAAGTATATCGGCCGATCCTTCATCGTCGCTGGGTCAAAATCCTGGAACTCCCTCCCTAATAGCACTGTGGGAGCACCTTCACCACACGGACTGCAGCGGTTCAAGAAGGAGGCTCACCACCGCCTTCTCAAGGGGCAATTATGGATGGGCAATAAATGCTGGTCTTGCCAGCGAGGCCCATATCCCATGAACAAATAAAAATAAAATAAAATCTATCGGAGGGGTGGTTGGGGAGGGGGCCAGTGGAGTGTTGGGATGGTGTGCGGGGGTGAGATCAGACACACAGCATTGACCGGCATTGGCAATCTTCCATAGTCATATTGGCAGCTGGCCTTAGTGGTGTTGACAGCTGCTTAGTTGAAAAGCTGCTCAGGCCTCTCCAGGATTTACATGTTCAGACAGAAAGCCATCCATGAAGTGAACTCTTCCTGTGCGCATCTGAGAATCAGTTATCCCAGAACTGCTTGTTCTGCTGCCGCTTTAATGCAGTCGCGCAGAAGTGTGAAGCGAGGATGATCAGAGTGGGGATTGGCCAGGTTTCTAGCATTAATGCTAATGCCAAGTGAAATGAATCAACTGAGCGGCCTGCGGGTGGCGCTGTCCAGGGAGAGTATAAATACTCGGGCACGGGCCCAGCTTGCGCAGGACATTCTTAACAGGAACTAGTGAAGGACACAACTAGACCTCCATGTTGTAAAACAGTTGATTAAAGCTTCGTTTAGCGCTTAGACCAAGTGCCTAGTAGTGTTCTTACGCCGCTAAGTGTGGCGGAAGATCGGTTCTCGGCAGAAAACATGGGGGAGTCCGTACAGAAGAATTCTAAGTGTTAATAAAACAAAAAGAAAATAGGGATAGTGGTGCTCTGGTGCCCAGAAAGAGAAAACACACCTGACGTGTGAGCAGCTTAATGGTTTCTTTCCATTTCACTGATAAATTGAAAGATGTTGGCTTTGTATAAATCACTTCACTGTGGACCAAGTTTCCCAGTTGAAAACCATTTCTGGCACATTATTAAAAGAACTTGATTGCAACAGCATTTTGTATCTCAGTGCACTGGATAATGTTTCCCACCTGGGACCTTCCTTTCTGGGAAACCTGTTCGTGTTGGAAGTCAGAAGTATTGGTTCAGATTTCAGGCAGAACAGAAAACTCAGCCAAACTAAGCCAATGGGAGCTCGGCTCCAGTCCCAGACAGATCAAAGTTTGGCTCCGTTCGACTACTGGGCTCAAAACACCATTTTCAGCTGGGCGGTCAAACACATTGATTGCGGCACGGACGATTAACTGGTTTGCTGCCTGCGTCTACTGCTCCAGAATCAGTTTTTGCTGAATGTCTTGCATTTTTTTGGTTGGTTGCAATGATGCCCTGCTTCAAAAGTAGTCCAGTTAGCATCTGAAAGAGAAAATGTGCGTTAGCATTTCGGCCTGGGTCCTTACAACAACAACAACTTGCATTTAAACAGCGCCTTTAACGTAGTAAAACGTCCCAAGGTGCTGCACAGGAGCGATTTATCAAGCAAAATTTGACACCGTGCCACATGAGGAGATGTTAGGGCAGAAAGAGCAAGTTCTAAGGAGCGTCTTAAAGGAGTAAAGTGAGGTAGAGAGGCGGAGAGGTTTCAGGAGGGATATCAGAACTATCCACGCAAAAAAGTTGGCCAATCTTTCTCTTTCAGATGTTGGTCATTTCCAGCTTTGCCTGATTTTATTTCGTATTTTCAGCATTCACAGATTTAATCTTTATATTTGATGTCCAATTTTTTTTTTTACAAAGCTGTCCCGTAAAACGATTGTGTCATTTGTCCCTCAGTGGGGAATCTGTGAGAATATTAGTGGTCAACATTATCCCTTGAGGTGCGTGGCCGGGCGGACTCACCTCGATCGGGAGGTCCCGTGCAGGCTGCTCACACGTCATTGCCGCTGGAAAAGGAACCGCGCATGAAAAAAAATATTCGAGGGATCAGTGTTAGTGAAGTATATTTGTGTTTCTCTCCGTGGTTGTCCACGCAGCCTAGCCCCATCAGTCAGCACCTTCAGAGGAAATGGGGAGAAACTTGTGAGACATTACCTGGGCTGGAGCATTTCAGCTATGAAGAGAGACTGGACAGGCTGGGGTTGTTTTCCTTAGAGCAGAGAAGGCTGAGGGGGGGTGCCTGATTGAGGTGTACAAAATTATGAGGGGCATAGATAGGGTAGATAGAAAGGAACTTTTCCCCTTAGTAGAGGGGTCAATAACCAGGGGGCATAGTTTCAAGGTAAGGGGCAGGAGGTTTAGAGGTGATTTGAGGAAATACTTTTTCACCCAGAGGGTGGTTGGAATCTGGAACTCACTGCCTGAAAGGGTGGTAGAGGCAGGAACCCTCACAACATTCAAGAAGCATTTAGATGAGCACTTGAAACGCCATAGCATACAAGGCTACGGACCTAGTGCTGGAAAATGGGATTAGAATAGATAGGGCTTGATGGCCGGCGCGGACACGATGGGCCGAAGGGCCTCTTTCTGTGCTGTATAACTCTATGACTCTGACTCTAATGTGTAGAATAATTACATTTTAATTAAAAATCTGTTTCGACTGATTGTGGATATGATGGTTATCAGGCAAAATCTTTTAAATATTAAAAAAGATTATCTTACGGCGAGTCTTTTTCATGTGAACAAGACCACCCACACAAAAATTTATTACCTATTCAGAAGGCTCCGTGTTCAGGCAACTGCTTGTGACAGGTTCTGAATGACACATTCAGGAACACAAAAGATGTTGATTGCCGTGAGATCAGTGGAGGGGCTCACTGATGTGGGAGACCTAAGGATCTATGCTTTGCAAACACTGCTACTTCTTATATAGTCCCCCTGATAAGAGGAGATCTGAGAACAGGAATGTTTCGCTGTCTCTCCTGAGCAACATACAGAGGGTTTGATCCATTGTGTCACATTCCGAGTTTCTGCATCATATTCTTTTAACATGAAATTCCTCACGACTGACGTCTCTCTGTATCAAACCGTAAGTCACCAGCCAGCGCGTTTAATCTGCTAATAATTGGGAGTCGGAGGGAGAGGAATTGCTCTGGTTGCAACACTGCAACTACATTATCTTTACACACAGCGCCCCGAGCAATTCTCCCCCACCCCCACCCCCCCTACAGTGAGTTGAGATGAGCACAGGCGAATTTTGTCAAATGGGAGGTGATTCTGTTTTTCTAAGGATATATTAATGATGCACCTGCTCTTACATTCATCAAACAACAGGGAGAAGATCGTGAATCTCAATCAAGCAGCAAAGGTGCATCTTCCCTTCGTCAGGGTGATTTACGCATGCACAAACTGTCGGAGGTGCCGTCTTTCAGATGAGATGTTAAACCGACGCTAAAGCCCTCGATCACAGACGAAAACATCCCACCCAAGTGTGTGTGTCAGCAAACACTCAGTAGCCACGGAGGGAGAAATATTGGCCAGGACACCAGGGATAACTCTCCTACTCTTCTTTGAAATAGTGCCTTGGGATCTTTTATGTCCACCTGAGAGAGCAGACGGGGTCTCGGTTTAACGTCTCATCTGAAAGATGGCCCCTCCTGACAGTACAGCGCTCCCTCAGCACTGCACTGGAGTGTCAGCTTAGCTTAATGTGCACAAGTCCCTGGAGTGGGACTTGAGCCCACAACCTTCTGACTCAGAAGCGCGTGCGCTACCCACTGAGCCACACCTGACACTTTTTAAGGTTCTATCACTGCCCTGACTAAGATCAGTTAACATGGTACAGACCAGAGATGGAATCTGGACCCTTTAAAGGGCTAGAAATTCGTTATAGCCAAGTAATGGGCAGTGTGTAGACTAAAAATGGTTAAGTATCGCCAGGTGAAAAATCGTCTAGACTGCATGCAAAATTTATCCTCACTCCTCATTAAAATGATTGCAGTCATAACTCTAGTCTAAAAACCCAAGCTCATTGGCATTACATTGAAAAGATGGCCCAATATCGGGTGTAGCCTAAACTCAAGTAATGATTGCCACGGGCTTTTTTCACTACTTAAAGGGGAGGTTCATTGATGCTGCAGCACCTCATTCTTAGCATTGTTGGGTGTACAGCTGCCTCAACAACCGTAAGAAGAAGGACAAGTAGGAGCACTTATTTACAAATCCTGATGGCAGATCGCCGCCCCAGGGAGAGAGCCCGGAGGTTTTCCAATGAAGCTTTGGAGGCATTGGTTTTAGCGGTGGAGAGAAGGTGGGCAGTCCTGGCAGGAGGCCCTTGCCACAAGTCTGCTGGACTATGTGGAGGGAGGTGGCACACCACGTCATGGGCAGCACTGTGGTCCCCAGGTCCCACACCCAATGCAGGAGGAAGTTTAACAAGGTCACACGGGTGGTCAGGGTGAGTGAAGGCTTAAACAAATGCTACATACCACCATCTGTACCACAAGCTTTACACACTGCTCAATGCACCACACCCCCAGCACTCACCCACCAATCTCTACTAAGCAACACTCACACCCCCGTCTCACACCTTGCACACAATGACAGCTATTCAACTATGGCAGGCACAAGGGTCATTAGTTATTAGAATTCATGTAATATGTGTGATATGTTTATAGATAAATTTATTAATGGTCTTTGGAATATTTTGTGCCTAGGAGGTTGCTGTGATATGGAGTGAGACAGGAATGGTATGATGGGGATGTGGTGAGCAACGAGGATCTGGGGTTTCATTCTTTCGAATTGCCGCCTGATGAGCCAGTCACAGACAGCCGGTCCAGAAGGCCGATTGCCTCGCTGCCTCCTCCCTCCTGTTCCTCCTCCTCCTAATCCTCCTATGCCTCGTCCTCCTCCTGGTGTGGTCCCACAATCCCTGCTGGTGCCATGATGGCCAAGTTGTGGAGCATGCTGCAGACCACCACGAAATGGGACATCCGCTCTGATGATTACTGGAGGATTCCTCGTGAGTGGTCAAGGCAGCGGAACCATTGCTTCAATAAGCCAATGGTCTGCTCGATGATGTTCCTGGTGGCAGCATGGCTCTCATTATATGAGTGCTGGGCACGAGTGTTGTGGTTGCAGAGGGGAGTCATGAGCCAGGCGGAGAGTGGATAGCCAGTGTCTCCAAGCAGCCACCCTCGAGCTTGATGTGATGGCTGGAAGAGTGCTGGCACACAGATCTGGTGCAGGCTGCTGCCAGGATAGCGGGCATTGACAGTAAGGATTCGCTGTCTGTGGTCGCACACCAACTGCACATTAAGTGAGTGAGTGATTTTTAGCAAGTGTTGCACTTTGAAGCCTTTCAAAAATAATGAGGGAGTTTCGTACTTGCCAGGATGCTCCCTGATACCAAAGAAACTTGACATAACTAAGGAAAACTCTTCCAGTAGCAGGAAGCAGCACACAGCCATTCAAACATCGAAACCCCGACAGGTGAGAGTGACTGGTGAGGACCCCTTTAAATAGCGCTGCTGGAGCTGCCTTCCTGCTGCTGCTCGCCATCTCAACCTGCCGCTGCTTTCTCCAGCCGGTAAGTACCTTGGCTAAAACTAAGTTGGGAGATTGGGCGTCCAGTGAGAGTTGTAGGTCATATGGCTTATTCCTTCACAAGAAAGGGGTGGAGTGGGGTGGACTGGGCGTGGGGCGGAGAATTAAAATGACAGGCGACCGGAAGCTTGGGGTCACGCTTGTGGACTGAACGGAGGTGTTCCGCAAAGTGATCACCAAATCTGCGTTCGGTCTCCCCAATGTAGAGGAGGCCGCATCGTGCGCAGCGAATAAAGTGTGTACTAAATTGAAAGAAGTACAAGTAAATTGCTGTTTCACCTGGAGGCATCTGACCTATTTCCGATCATTTGCAAGATAGCAACAAAGAGCACAAGAGTCGCCTGACCATCCCTGGCATCCGGCATTGCTACGGCCAACAGAGGGGTCGATTATTTCCTGGCTACCTTCAAAGCTGCACTGAATACTGCAAGAGCTAAGAAAGCTGATTATAAATGCAACATTTTTGAAGGGGACAGTCGACTCTATATAATTGCCTGATCTGATCCAAGAATCATTCTAATCCAAGGGCAGAATTCAACTGCACCGAACTTTCAGTTCATTCCTACAGTATACAATTCTTGATCCAAGGAAAATAAATACCAAAACCCTGATCCTGGCGTAAATCAGCCCTCAGTTGTCTGATTGCTAATTCTCAGTGGCTCACTGCCAACCTTCAGCCAGAGAGAGTGACAGACTTTTAAACCTTCATTGCTTTTGTATAAAATATATTGAGGTGCATTTTCCCACCACTAAATGTGCTCCTACTGAATTTGTGTGCCTCTTTAACAAAAGGTGTTAAGCTACTTTAAAATAAAAGTACATTAAGTGCTTGCAAGGGAACAGCACCATACAGAAAATATACCCACATTTGTTCAGCCTTTTCTAGACAGAATTGGTGATCGAGAATAATTAACCCTTCAACCGCGGGAATACTCAATGACACTTATATCTCGGTGGGCTGATCAGATGTTAGTTTTCAGCTCATGAGAGCTTAGTTGATCTGCACCTCAACTCTATTTCCCTGCCTTGGCTCCATATCTCCTTGAGACCCTTTACCCAACAAAGAACTATCGATCTCAGTCCTGACAATTTCAACTGACCCAGCATCTACAGCCTTTTGAAGGAGCGAGTCTGAGGTTTCCATTACCCTTTGTGTGAAAAGTGCTATCTGATTTCACTTCTAAATGGCCTAGCAGAAATTTTAAGATTATGCTCCTTTGTTCTGGAATCCCTCACCAGAAGAAATGGTTTCTCTGTTTCTACCTTATCAAATCCCTTTATCATTTTAGACACCTCATTCACTGTGACATTGAAAATAACACTAATATTACAGCAAACAATTGTCACAATTCTTTTTTACTGAAGGCAATCCTCTGGCCCTGGTTTCTTTGAATTTGTGAATCTTTGGAATTCTCTACCCCAGAGGGCTGTGGAGGTTCAGTCGCTGAGTACATACAAGAGTGAGATCGATAGATTTTTAGATACTAAGGGAACCAAGTGATATGGGGATAGTGCAGGAAAGTGGAGTTGAGGTCGATGATCAGCCATGATCTCATTGAATGGCGGAGCAGGCTCGAAGGGCCAAATGGCCGACTCCTGCTCCTATTTCTTATGTCATTACGTTCTTCTGAAAAAGCAGATTTAAAGGCTGGCTTCTTGGAGACCAATGCTACTTTCTGATGTCCTGACTAATGACACCATTCTGAAGCCCATGGTCAAAAATGTAATATAGCTAAGCCAGGCCCATGCACCTACCCAGGGAACAGACAACAAACTACCAGTGAATGCCTACTGTCAACGGACTCCAAGAGATACATCGTGGACCGCCTCGTGTTCCTTGGCCAGGCATAGAACCTGCACCGTGACATTCCCGCTGTCTCAGCGCTCATATTGGATATTCGACCCC
This sequence comes from Somniosus microcephalus, assembly GCF_052327205.1. Classification (NCBI taxonomy): domain Eukaryota; kingdom Metazoa; phylum Chordata; class Chondrichthyes; order Squaliformes; family Somniosidae; genus Somniosus; species Somniosus microcephalus. Next base: position 83,043,375 of record NC_141003.1, on the reverse strand, counting down.
ATCTTTTGACAAAACAGCTCCACAGTTGTGAGGATTTTGCTGCACTGTTCCCCAGCGCCTCTGTGGATGGCGTTGTGTTTCAGCAAATACCTACACAGAGATCAAATCATGAAAAAATATAATTATAGCAGCTTACAATACAGAAACAATTGTTATAACTAAAAGATAAACATCACTTGAAACCCATTTTGGATTTGCTTCAAAAGTACTTTGAACAAAGGGAAATTACCTGATGCAGATATAATTACATTCGCTGCAAAATGCCTAATTATAAAATAGAATTTGTTCATTGTAAAGTGTATTCTAAATGGCTCTTTATTGTAACTGGGAAGCTTTAATAGATGTTTTTGCTTGGGTTGCGGAAAGCTACAGGAAAATGATATTGGAATGTTGCAAAAGCTTCTGATAGGGATTGAAACATCTTATAAAAGTTTTTAGGTAAATTTAGTAACAGATGCTAGCCAATGGTGTTGATCTGTTTGAAGGTGCTGGGTTCTCCACCTAGCAGAGAGGTCAATAACCAGGGGGCATAGATTTAAAGTAATTGGTAGAAGGATTAGAGGGGAGTTGAGGAGAACTATTTTCACCCAGAGGGTGGTGGGGGTCTGGAACTCACTGCCTGAAAGGGTGGTAGAGGCAGAAACCCTCATCGCATTTAAACAGTACTTGGATATGCACCTGAAGTGCCGTAACTTACAGGGCTACAGACCAAGAACTGGAAAGTGGGATTAGGCTGGAGAGCTCTTTTTCGGTCGGCATGGAAACAATGGGCCGAATGGCCGCCTTCTGTGCCGTAAATTTCCATGATTCTATAATTCTACAATGTTGTATCACTGGCAAAATTAAAAGGCAGGTTAATTAAATACTATTCGGATGAATAAACATCTTGTAGGCCAAAATAACAACAGAGGATGCTGGAAAAACTCAGCAGGTCAGGCAACATCCGTGGAGAGAAATTTGAGTTGACGTTTCGGGTTGAAACCCTTCTTCAAAACTGGAAAGAAAACAAAAAGATCAAAGGCAAAGCTGCGATCGAACAAAAGAAGAAAAAGAGACAATAAAAGGTATGCGAAGCCAGATGAGATGGTAATGGGCCCGTGGAGACAAAAGGCAGCTGAGATTAGGTGTGAAGTGTACTGGCAGGATAAGGACAGCTAATGTAATCTTAGCTACAATTCTTGCATCTTAGTACTGTTACCAGTAACAGTGAATTGAGATTTGTACTTATATGAAAGCCTTTTTGTACAGTAACTAGAATAGTTACATAATTGAGCATTTTAACAAACTTAGATCAGGATTTGAGTCTTGTTTTAGTCTAAGGGTATCTGACTTGAGAAGTCAAGTGCTTTTAATTTTCCATTGCTTTGGTGGGATCATTTAATATTATTTTGAATGTACCATAAATATATTTCTTATGCACAATTACACCAGAATCATGAACATATTCAGCACTTACAATTTTGCTGCTGTTCGCATGTCAGTATTGTTAGAAATTAGGGTATTCAAAATATATGGGGTTACGCAAATGAAATTGTGATGTGAATAATCCTGTGTTTACATGGCTGTTTTAGAACTTGAGGCAAAAAATTTCTTCAGACTAGTATTAGAATAACTGGATAGATGCTTAGAATCTGCTTATGTCTTGGTTCCCTGCGGATGTTAGAACATTCTGCAGTGTGACGGTCACATATGACCTTGTTTCCAGGCTAGCTGTCTGCTGTTTGTAAGTTCGGATTTCAACTTTGTTTTATTTGATTTGGCCAACTGAGACCCAATGCCAAATGATTCTTCCATTACCGCTAATAACCATATTATAATGCTAAGTTAGGATTTTGACTTTGTTTAACAAAGCTGTTTTAAAATGCGTAAGTTAACCAGTGCATGAGAATAGAATAGAGGATATCTTTGGAAATTTAATGATTCATTCCATGGTGCAATAGTCTGATAATGGAATGAAATAGTTAGTTTTTGCACAGCCAAAGCTACACAAACAGTGTGAACATAAATAACTGATAACAAGCAGCTACGAACATCTGAAGGCCAAGAATGGCTTGTCTGACTCCAAACTTGGGAGGATAGGGACAAGGGAGAGTTAAGTCGAATTCCAATGGAGGAGCCTTCAGAATGTATAAACAGGATAGACATGTGAGGTAAGAGCATGAGACTCCTTAGGGGTGGGCTTTCATCTGGAAGTTAAGACAAAGAACTCGACGTACCATTGGGCATCGCAAGTTAATAAGACCCCTTACAGGTTAAATGGTCCTGTCCATATTGTACATTAGGCCCACTCCTAAAAAGGGTATAAAAGCAAGACCCAAAAAGCCCTTAGCACAGACGGTGGAGGGGAGAGCCATACAAGAATGGGGCTGGTCTAGCACTCTTCTGGGAGTGGACCCATTCTTGGAGGTTCTAGATGAGAGGGAGAAAGGCCATAAGCCAGAGAACTGTTCGAGCACGCCAGCTGTCTGTCCGATCGGGACCGGTACCAGCTGCTTGTCACGGTCGTATGTTTTTGATGTATAACTAGTGCGTTATATTCCATCTTAAACTCTGATTAAACACAATATTCCCACCATATTGGTTTGCAGTCGATCCTGATTATCTGAAAGACCAGAGATAATCTAATCTCTACAAAGTGGCGATGACGAAGGGACTGCAAAAGGGTTATTGTGGAGAAATGAATTGGGACGGGCTCAGTCTATATCGCATTGTAAAGCAAAAACAAAATGGTGGGTGCTTATTATAAGAGATAAAGTCGCGAACAATCTCTCAGAGAAGTTAGCGGTCCAGGGGGCTCAAGAGGTTATCGGAGTCATCCAAAAGGACAGATGTAGTACTCCAAGCGCTTGGACGAGATAGCATCCCAAGCAAATGAGAAGAAAATTAAACTTGTGGAAGCTGGATATAAACTGGCTTACACAACCCACCTTTGCACAAATGTGGAGACTTGAGAAGCAAACAGGAAATAGAGAGGAGAAGCATAAAGAGCAGGAGAGAGTTTGGGGAGATAGAGTGGGGAAAAGATCTAAGCTGCATGCTAACCCATCTGAAAACTCAGCAAAGGAAGGGAAAAAAACAGGTAATTAGGGAATAAGATGCTGAGACGACAGTTTAAAAAGTGAAGAAAAAAAAGAAACTTAAAGTGAAACCAACACGGAAGTTTCCAGCTTCTTAGCTGAGACAAAAAAAACACAAGATTGCTGAGTGAAAGGAACCTTAGAAAAATGCTGGAATTTCAGTTTGTGTGAAAATGTGTGTTAAAGTGTGGAAGTTTCCCTGACTATGGATGTTTAAGAAGTTACTGTATTCCTTTTGTCTGAAAGTCTGTCTTTAAAAGAAAGTGTCTGTTATGTTTGTTTTAGCTCCACCCACTTCTCTGTGCATAGAACCCTTTGTAGTCTTGTCTTGGATGTTGGCAGTTTTAAGAAAGTGTGAATGTGTTGAGTATGTTCATTTCAACTTCAGATTGTGTACCCAGAATTGAATTACATTTTAAGTTAGAGGTGCAGGTGCGGATTTATTTTGGCTATTATTTACGGAGCTATGAAATGCACGAAAGACGATTTGTTTTACAAAAGATAAGCTTCAGCCTAGAAGTTACGGTTGCCATGGTTTGTGATCGTGTCTGGTAGAAAATGAATCTGGACTTTTGGAAGCATTTTTTTTAAGTACTTTGTTTTAATTGGATTACAGTAAAAAAAAATTGCTATTGTCTTATATAATTTAAATTAAAAATGTGTGGTCTTGTCTTAAATCAATTTGAATGTTTACAAAGCACTGTCTCCTAATTTGGTTACTGCAAGTCTGAGACCCCCACTCAAGTTTTTGACAAGAAGTAATCAGTAATTATAAATTTGGTTGAAAGAGGAAAACTAAATTTGTCTATGATGAAATAAAGAAAGGAGAAAATGAAAGATTCTGTCCTTTTTCTACTTTCAGGGTAGTGTCCCTTAAAAAAAACCCTTGAATGAATGTTTTGAAGTTACAAGCTGAGGGAAGCTCTGCCCTCTTTTACCTTTGGCGTAAAATGTTCATGATTTGTTTAAATGTGAAGAACTAATCCTTTTCCAGTTATTTCCAGTATTTTTACAGTCATTTGGAAAGGCATCTGAAGAAAGGACAATAAGAAATGAGACGTAATTTATTGTTTTCTGCAAGCATGTGCTATTTTGTTTTGTTTTATCTGTTCTGTATTGTGGTTAGTTAACAAAATATTTGTCTGAATTAAACTGGAATTATTAAAGTTAACTAACCTATTAAATTGTGTAAACCCAACTGTCTTTTTCGATTGGGAAAGTTTTTTTTTAATTTACGTGAATTGACGCAATTGCGTGCATCTGACAATATTTGCACCGCCTTCTTACAAACCTGCCAAGGAGTTAACCCTTTCCGCTGATAGCTGTTTTTTTAAATTCACCACACAACAACTTTTGTATTGTTGAATGAAATTTAAAGATATTGGACATTATTAAATTTAAGTTTCTTAATTTTAAGTGAATATTTCCCCACAGTGACAGAAGGAAAATTAATTGCAGCACTTCTGTCTTTAATGTTAAAACACCATGGCCTAGAAATTGGGTTGGGGCGCCAAAGTGGCGCCAAAGTCGCCTGAGCGCAGGATTTAGTGCAGCGTTCGAGGTTTTAGCGATCGTCAGATATTCAGTTTCATTGCCCCTAGAGGGAGACGGGGCAAGGCTCGAGGCGCTCCGCGTCCCTCTTAGGGTGCTGAAACTGAATATCGCAGCGCAACGTGCCGCAGCGCCACACGCTGCGGCACGGCACGCTGCGGTACTGCAGGCCTTCCTCCCATTGTTAAGGGGGAGGGGCCTGCAACAGCACGATCCCCGCTCGCGAGTGCCAGCAAACGAGCCCGGCACCAAGGAGAAGTGCCGGGCTCTCGGGAAACAGCTGGCAATGCCGCGGGGGGGGGTCAGGAGGCTGGGGATGGAGGTGCTGGCAGGCGGCCGCCGAAAAAGGCGGCCGCCCCGCACCTCCACCTTAACTTGCGCCGCTGCCGGCACAGCAAGGCCCCGTGAATCGGGCGCGGGTAGCGAACGGTGCAACTGTGGCGTTCGCTACCAAATATCGCGAACGGGGCGCGAATGGGGCGCTGCACACACCGATAACGTCATCGGTGGCGGCGCAGCGCAAATGGCTAACGCCACCATTAGCGCCCCTGCTGAATATCGCGGGAGGCGCAGCCAGTGGCGCTACAGCCACCGACTGCCTCTTTAGGCGCTAACAGGTGGCGCTACTCACCCCAATGTAAACCACCTAGCCTGGGAATCACTTGTTTCTGAAATTGGAGCTGATAAGGCAAGAAGGGGAAATCTACCTGAAGTTAAAGGGGATAATTAAATTTTCATTAAAAGAAACTGGTTGAGAGCAGCCTAGATGGTTTCTGGAAGAAAGTTTTGGGAAAATAAAATTGAACATTGACAAAACCTGTCAGTCCAACAATACTGCTGTTTGGATTTGGGATAAGTTTGAAATGATAAAATGAACTCGGGCACAATATAGTGGGTTATAAAGAATTTTTAAAATGTGTTAATAGCCGAGACCAAGTGGGAATGTTTGATCTATGTTTTCTATCTTTAATATTGTAATACAGTAAAGTTCCTCCAGCGCTCATGGAATGAGATAGAATGGTAATTAATGGGATGTGTGAAATGGAGAGAGGAAGTGATTGAGGGTGTACGATTGAAACAGGAATATTACACTACCAAATGAGAATTTTCCTAACTTTCTAGTGAAAGTCAGGAAAGTGTAGTTAAGAATAGTAAATTGATAGCTTTCTCTTGGAGACATTTATGTCCCTGCCCATAATGAACTTTTTAAGAAAACTGAATTTGAGAGTCCGGCCACTACCCGAGACATCGAGACCATACGGTGGAAGATGAGCAAAGATCTCCAGACAATCTTTTGATAAGATCATCTGAAAGCCCGAGAATAGCTTGTATGAAATATCACATGTAGCATGATATTGAGATACCAGTATGTGTGCAAAGGTGAATTGTTACGTATGAAGCAATTACCATCTGGAAATGCATGATGAATCTGCACTGAAGAACGGGTCTCAGACATGCTCAGTTACTTGACAACAGCAAGACATGAAATGGTTAATGTGGCTCAGGAGAGCGAGACAACTTTTAAAGCATTGACACATACTCCATCGAGAAGCTATCTAACTAATGAAACAATGAAACAATCAGAATTAAGCACACTGGTACCTGTTAGACGAACTGAAATTGAAGTTGAAGTGGAGAGTTACATGGAATTTGGATTGGGACAATTGAGGCTATGGAGAAATAAATTTATCAAGAATTATCCACAAGATGGATATGAGTAAAAGAGAGATCTGGAGAATCTTTTAAGTCCATGATTTGTTGATTAGATGTTAAACTGTAGCTTTCTTTACAAAACAAAAGCAAAATACTGAGGATGCTGGAAATCTGAAATAAAAACAGAAAATGCTGGAAATACTCAGCAGGTCAGGCAGCATCTGTGGAGAGAGAAACAGAGTTAACGTTTCAGCTCGATGACTCCTCGTCAGAACTTTCTTTACAATGTCTGTTTTCATTGTCTGCATCATTGTCGCTTGAAATGTATGTACTTGGTTGACGTGCTAATGATTGTAAGACTGAATTATAATTTGTAACTGTGATAATTGTGTTTTGTAGGTAACAGAGCGTGGGAAAAGCCAGTATGAATCCGGTATGAGATGGTTCTGGTGGCATCTCCTGTGTTACTATTCCCGCAACTGCCATGCTTTACGGGTCTAACAGGACCTGTCCCATTAATAGCCACAGTTTCTGCTTCACACCACATCTACCCACAACCATCAACCAACACGTTTTACTCAATATCAAAACCTATGCTCAAGTGAAACCGACAGTAAATGAGATACTTAAGTATGAGCTGCACAATTATGTGGCACAATTGGATATGACATTCCCCTGTTGTCTGAGGGCTGCAGTGAGCTCATGATGCGACTGAACTCCTCCCTAAAGCACTTTTATGTTTTGGAGCAAGACAACTCGAGATTAGATATTGAAATTGACAGCATAGAGGACAACTCACACTGGTGGGATATTGGGCTTAATATATCAGCACACCCTTAGGCTCATATTATTTCACACGCTCTGGTAGTTCTCCAACTTGTAATGATAGTGTATTTGATATATGTACCCTGTGCAGGAAGACTCTGATACATAAGCCAATTGTGTACTCATGCCTATGACTAACCAGCACGAACAAATTAATTGAGCACACCGAACGAGAATTCCGAAACAACATAGAGGAGACCCCAGGCGGGATAAGATCAGGAAAGATAGAAGAAACAGAGGATAACCCGGGCGGGGCAGAATTGGAACACCGGAACAATGAATTGAATTTAAGTAAGAGGTCGGAGGTTGCTACTCCCCCTCAAAAGAGTGGACTGTAAGGAAGGTGAAATCTTCATTTCTGAGTCTCCCTACTGACGAGCTCCCAAATTGAGAGAGCAATAAGTAAATTAGGGAACCACAAGTGGTGGGGAGCAGCCTACAATGCCAGCCAGCATCCCTGGGCATGAATGGTATCAGCGGGCCTAGTGATTGCCCAGTGTCTGGTCTTAATGGTCCTTATTATGATGTCTTGTTATTTGAAATGTCTGACCCACCAATTGATGTGGAGATGCCGGTGTTGGACTGGGGTGGACAAATGTAAGAAGTCACACAACACCAGGTTATAGTCCAACAGTTTTATTTGAAATCACAAGCTTTCGGGGCGCTGCTCCTTCGTCAGGTGAAGTGCCCACCAATTGAACCATCAAACTAACAATTTAGAGCTGGCCCGATGTATTCAAAATCGAAAATGAGAGGTCGAAATAGAGTTTTCTCCCTCTCAAGGTGGGGAGTTCGTTAGAAATTAGGGTATCCAAAATATATGGGGTTATGCGAATGAAATTGTGACATGAATAAGACTGTGTTTACATGGCTGTTTTAAAACTTGACAAAAAGTCTCTTCAGACTAGTATTAGGATAACTGGATAGATGCTTAGGGCTCGATTTTCCAAGCCCCGAGGAGGCAGGTTTGGAGGTGGGAAAATTGCAGAATCGGGGGGCAGGAACCCATCCCGCCCCCAACCCGCCTCCGTGCCAATGTCCCAGGAGGTGGGTTCCCGACCTGTGCTGGGGGCCGCCTCCCCGAGGCGGGAAGGGGATTAGTGCCAATTAACTGCCTGTTAACAGGTGGTTAACATGCAGATTTTTGCCTAATCCCTATTTTTAGCCCTGAAGTGTGGACTGTCCGACGGCTCCGAACCACGCCAAGTTAGTGAGGCGGACCGTTGGTCTGCAGGGGTTGGAGGGGTCGAGATGTCCGTTGTGCAGGTGAGTGATGGGTGCATGTGTGCAGAGGTAAGTGTGTGAGGTAAGTGTAAAGTGTTTTAATAAGTTTTACTTACCTTTACTTTCTCCTGCAGGCTTCCTTCCTTCAGTTCTCAGGAGTCCCTCAGCTCACCGGCACAGAAAGCAGAATGGCCGCTGAACTGTCAAAAGCTGCAGCCTCTGCTTTCTGGTCTGGAGAGATCTCTAACTGAGTCTGAGTAGAAGGACTCAAGTTAGAAGACAGATTGTCAGTGTTTTGCAGCTTCACAGAGCTGTCAAACGCTGATTTTTCATCTGTCAAAAGCTCTTGACAGATGAAATGTCAATCGCTGACATCACCAGTAACCAGGTGTCCCTTAATTGGCCTGCTGAGCCCGCTGGGCGGGGCTTAACAAGGTCAATCAAGGGAAAATAGCGTGGGTTGGCCACAAGTCGATGGAGGCGGGACTACAACCCAAAAAGTGGGAGTCCCGCCTCCAAAAGCTCCCCATTGACAAAATCGAGCCCTTAGAATCTGCTTATGTTTTTGGTTCCCTGCGGATGTTAGAACATTCTGCAACGTGACGGTTACATATGACCTTGTTTCCAGGCTAGCTGTCTGCTGTTTGTAAGTTCGGATTTCCAGGCTAGCTGTCTGCTGTTTGTAAGTTCGGATTTCAACTTGGTTTTATGTATCTTTAATTTGGCCAACCAAGGCCCAACACCTATGTTTCTTCCATTACCGCTAATAACCATATTATAATGCTAAGTTAGGATTTTGACTTTTTTCAGCAAAGCTGCTTTAAAATGCGTAAGTTAACCAGTGTATGAAAATAGAATAGAGGATATCTTTGGGAATTTAATGATTCATTCCATAGTGCAATAGTCTGATAATGAAATGAAATAGTTAGTTTTGCACAGCTAAAGCTACACGAACAGCGTGAACATAAATAACTGATAACAAGCAGCTACGAACATCTGAAGGCCGAGAATGGCATGTCTGACTCCAAACTTGGGAGGATAGGGACAAGGGAGAGTTAAGACGAATTCCAATGGAATGTATAAACAGGATAGACATGTGAGGTAAGAGCATGAGACCCCTTATAGGGGAGGGCTTTCATCTGGAAGTTAAGACAAAGAACTCGACGTACCATTGGGCACCTCGATTTAATAAGAACCCTTATATTCTGTCTTAACCTCTGATTAAACACAATATTCCCACCATACTGGTTTGCAGTTGATCCTGATTATCTGAAAGACCAGAGATAATCTAATCTCTACAGTATTTTAAATCTGAGTAACTGTATCCATTCGCCCCCCCACCCCCCCGTGGCTCTGGAGATGCCCAGTTTCCAGGTAACGCTGTGCACAAAGATCATTAGTCATACATTGAGAATATCGCCATGTTCCGCGTTGCCGTTTCGAGTCACAGATCTGTCTGCGTGCGTGTGAGCGCGCATTTGAAAAAAAGGAAAAAAAAGAAAGACTTGCATTTCTATAGCGCCTTTCATGACCACCGGACGTCCCGAAGTGCTTTACAGCCAATGAAGTACTTTTTGAAGTGTGGTCACTGTTAGATCCGGGTATCTTAATGTTGTGTCCTTCAATAATCAGACAAAAGACTGCAGGGAACGATCAACAGGTGTTTACTGAATGAGGGTTCAAACTGCAACTGACTGTACAGATCACTACTCAGGGTTTATATACAGGTGTGGTCACTGCCGGTACTACAGGATACAGGAGCTGTAAAAAGTAGTTCTCCCCCTTAAAGGTACATACATTACAGTCACGGGTGTAATATATGTAGGGCTATAATATGTGTGTGTGTGAGTCTGCATCAACCTTACCTCCAATTTTTTGGGGGCCATGCGGCCCCTTTAACGGAACGCGTGGCCCATTCAGTATTCCACGCATGCGCGTTTTTTTCCATTTAAAAGCCAGGAGGTCCAGAGCACTGCACAGCCACGCAGCTTAAAGGGAGCATTGTTGTGCATCTGTGATTGTGCATATGTGCGTGTGAGGGAGCAAATGTGTATGTGAGAACATAAGAACATAAGAAATAGGAGCAGGAGTAGGCCAATCGGCCCCTCGAGCCTGCTCCGCCATTCAATAAGATCATGGCTGATCTGATCCTAACTGCCAATCCACTATCACAGAACCATCTCCTGCATCGAACAGAATTAGACACACGAAATAGGAGCAGGATCAGGCTACACGGCCCCTGAGCCCGCTCCGCTACCCACAGGGCCATGACCGATCCGAACCTAGACTCATGTCCAAATTCCTGCCCGCTCCCCGTAACCCTTAATTCCCTTTACTTCTAGGAAACTGTCTATTTCTGTTTTAAATTTATGTAATGATGTAGCTTCTACAGTTTTTTGGGGCAGCATATTCCATGGACCTACCACCCTCTGAGTGAAGTAGTTCCTCCTCATCTCAGTTTTGAAAGAGCAGCCCCTTATTCTAAGACTATGCCCCCCAGTTCTAGTTTCACCCATCATCGGGAACATCTTCCCTGCATCCACCCGATCCAACCCCTTCATAATCTTATATGTTTCAATAAGATCGCCTCTCATTCTTCTGAACTCCAATGAGTAGAGTCCCAATCTACTCAACCTCTCCTCATATGCCCATCCCCTCATCTCCGGGATTAACCGAGTGAACCTACTTTGTACTGACTCGAGAGCAAGTATGTCCTTTCTTAAGTATGGACACCAAAACTGTACGCAGTATTCCAGGTGCGGTCTCACCAATACCTTGTACAACTGAAGCAATACCTCCCTATTTTTATATTCTATCCCCCTAGCAATGAAAGCCAACATTCCATTGGCCTTCTTAATCACTTGCTGCACCTGCATACTAACCTTTTGAGTTTCGTGCACCAGGACCCCCAGATCCCTTTGTACTTCAGTACTTTCCAGTTTCTTGCCATTAAGATAATAACTTGCTCTACGATTTTTCCTGCCAAAGTGCATAACCTCACACTTTCCAGTATTGTATTCCATCTGCCAAATCTCTGCCCACTTACTTAGCCTGTCTATGTCCCCTTGAAGGTTTTTTATGTCCTCCTCACTCACTACTTTCCCCCCCATCTTAGTATCATCTGCAAACTTTGATATGTTACACTCGGTCCCCTCCTCCAAATCGTTAATATAGATTGTAAAGAGTTGGGGACCCAGCACTGACCCCTGCGGAACACCATTAGTTACTGATTGCCAGTCTGAGAATGAACCATTTATCCCAACTCTCTGCCTTCTGTTAGATAGCCAATCCTCTATCCATGCCAGAATATTACCCCCAATCCCGTGATTTTTTATCTTAAGCAATAATCTTTTGTGTGGCACCTTGTCAAATGCCTTTTGGAAGCCTAAATACACTGGCCTAGAAATTCAGTTGGCGCCGCGCCAGGGCTTTAGCGCCGGAAATTTAGCGCCGGCGCTAAGTCCCCCTGCGCGCGCCAAAAATTCAGTAGCGCCGCGCCCAAACGGCTGCCGGCGCTACAGGAGGGTGTCAGCGCCTCGAAATGGGCGCTGACTGCCGCATTGCGGCGCAATTCCGGCGCTGCGGCACCCGATGCGGTGCGGCAGGCTGGGGAAGTGCAGGCCTCCTCCTTCAGTTAAGGAGGAGCTGCCTGCACCCGCCCGCTGGCCGTTGAAATCTTGAAAAAAATGAGCCCGGCACCTCGGAGAAGTGCCGGGCTCGTAGGCCAGACGCATCTGTTCCGCGGGGGGGGGGGGTGGAGGAGTCCGGGGAGGGAGGTGCGGGCAGGCGGCCGGCGGGAAAGCGGCCGGCCGCCGCGCGACCTTAATGCGCCAGCGCTAACTCGCGTAGGACTCTGCTGAAACATCGTTAGTTGCGGCTGCCACGGGCGAGGCGGCCGCAACTCAATTTCGGCGTTGGGGCCCATCACCACGGCAACCGGGACGCTGCGCACACCGATGACGTCATCGGTGCCGGTGCAGCGCAACCGGTCTAACGCCGATGGCAGGGCCCCACTGAATTTACAAACCGGCCATAACTCCGGCGCTAGGCCCTCTAGCGCCTCAAATGGGGCGCTAACCCTACTGAATTTTCAGCCCACTATGTCCACTGGTTCCCCTTTATCCACCCTATATGTTACTTCCTCAAAGAACTCCAGCAAATTTGTCAAACATGACTTCCCCTTCATAAAACCATGCTGACTTTGTCCTATTAAATTATGATTATCCAAATGTCCTGTTACTGTCTCCTTAATAATGGACTCCAAAATTTTACCTACCACAGATGTTAGGCTAACCGGTCTATAGTTTCCAGCCTTCTGCCTACTGCCCTTTTTAAATAAGGTTGTTACATTAGCAGTTTTCCAGTCTGCCGGGACCATTGCCGAGTCCAGGGAGTTTTGGAAAATTATTACCAATGCATCCACAATCCCTACCGCCACTTCCCTCAAGACCCTAGGATGTAAGCCATCAGGTCCAGGTGATTTATCCGCCTTGAGTCCCATTATTTTACCGAGTACCACTTCCTTAGTGATTTTGATCGTGTTTAGCTCCTCCCCCCCTTTAGCCCCCTGTTTGTCCAGTGTTGGGATATTCTTAGTGTCTTCTACTGTAAAGAATGATGTAAAATATTCATTCAGTGTTTTTGCCATCTCCATATTTCCCACCATTAATTTCCCGGTCTCATCCTCTAAGGGACCAACATTTACTTTAGCCACCCTTTTTCTTTTTATATAACTATAAAAACTCTTACTATCTGTTTTTTATATTTTTTGCTAATTTACTTTCATAATCTATCTTCCCTTTCTTAATCAATCTTTTTGTTATTTTTTGCTGTCTTTTAAAGTTTTCCCAATCCTCTATCCTCCCACTAGGTTTGGCTACCTTATATGCCCTTGTTTTTAGTTGAATACTATCCTTAATTTCTTTACTTAGCCACGGATGGCTGTCTTTTCTTTTACACCCTTTTCTTCTCAGTGGAATATATATTTTTTGGAAGTTGTAAAATAACTCCTTAAATGTACACCACTGATCATGTATCGCCTTACCCTTTAATCTATTTTCCCAATCCACTCTACTCAATTCCGCTCTCATACCTTCATAGTCTCCTTTATTCAAGCTTAGCACGCTTGTTTGAGATCCAACCTTCTCACCCTCTAATTGAATATGGAATTCAACCATGTTATGGTCACTCATTCCAAGGGGATCCTTTACTAGGACATTTTTAATTAATCCTGTCTCGTTACACAGGACCAGATCTAAGGTTGCCTGCCCCCTGGTCGGTTCAGTTACATACTGCTCAAGAAACCCATCCCTAATACACTCAATGAACTCATCCTCAAGGCAGCCCCGCCCAATTTGATTTGTCCAATTAATATGATAGTTAAAATCCCCCATAATTATAGATGTTCCCTTATTACAAGCCTCAACTATTTCCTGATTGATACTCCATCCAACAGAGTTGCCATAGTTCGGAGGCCTATAGACTACGCCCACTAGTGTTTTTTTCCCCTTATTATTCCTTACCTCCACCCAAACTGTTTCATTGTCCTGATCTTTTGACCCAATATCATTTCTCTGTATTACAGTAATTACTTCCTTTATTAACATAGCCACCCCACCTCCCCTTCCTTCCTGCCTGTCCTTCCTGATCGTTAAATAACCTGGTATGTTTAATTCCCAGGCATTGTCACCCTGCAGCCATGTTTCTGTAATGGCCACAAGATCATACCCATATGTAGTTATTTGTGCCATTAACTCATCTATTTTGTTACGAATGCTACGTGCATTCAGATAGAGAACTTTCAAAGATGTTTTGTGACACTTAGTTCCTGCTTTTGCCCTTTTTATTACTTTACCTTTTACTCCATACCTTCTGCCCCTTCCTGACATGCTCTGGTTTTTAATTTCCCCACTGCTACCTAAGTCTATGACCTTCTCTGTTGTCATTTGTATTATTTGCTCTCTAGGAACCTCCCCCCCACTAGTTAGTTTAAAGCCCTCTCTACTGCCCTAGTTATATGATCCACCAGGACTCTAGTCCCAGCACTGGCCAAGTGAAGCCCGTCCCAACGGAACAGCTCCCTCCTGCCCCAGTACTGGTGCCAGTGTCCCAGGAAGCAAAACCCATTTCTCCCACACCAGTCTTTGAGCCACGCATTTAACTCTCTAATTTTATTTGTCCTAGCCAAATTCGCTCGTGGCTCAGGTAATAATCCAGAGATTATTACCCTTGTGGTTCTGCTTTTTAATTTGGCCCCTAGCTGCTCAAACTCCCTCAGCAGAACCTCCTTCCTTGTCCTATCTATGTCGTTGGTACCAACATGGACCACGACAACTGGATCCTCCCCCTCCCAGTCCATATGTGTGAGATTGTGCATATGTACATGTGCATGTGTGTGCGTGCCTGTACGTGTGTGTGTATGTGCATGTATGTGTCTGTGTGTACATGTGCGTGTATGTGTTTGTGCATATACGTGCGTGGGTTTTCCATGTGACTCAAATATAGATTTGAAAATGAGTCACTTTATGCAAACGATGGCAGAGGCAATATCTTAAACATGATAATTAAACAGACAGAATCTCTTTTGCTGTTCTATATAGCTGAATGTTCTAAAAGTCTGAAGAAAAACACCTACACACCATCTGCTCATCCTCATCTCACTGCTTTGCGCAGTACAGTTGATATTTCAAATGGTTTGGGGAAACTGAGTGATTCAATTGTTGTATTATCTTTTTGATTTTTTTCAAATGTAATACCTTTTATTTAATGAGTCTCATAGGTTATACAGAGGGCTGGCAGACTGCAGCAAAGCAATTTTGCCTGACAAAGAAAGATTAGGGTATATCAAGTTATGTCTTATAGAAAAAACAGAAGAGGGGACAAAATAAACAAAAGTGCAGTGATCATCAAATGCTTGTGGAGTTTGTATCAAGACTGTAATGCACTCACGGCAGTCTGCTGATAAAAAACTTAAGAAGTATGGAGTTAGAAAAGGCGATTGGCCCCGGCGTCTCAGCTCTCACCTCGTCAGAAAGTTGCGGCTTTGAGCCAATCGGCAGGATTGGGGCACGTGACCCAGACTGACACATCGGGTCAGTACTGAGGGAAGGCGGCACAGTCGGATTTGGAGGAGCGCGGAGATCCCGGAGGGTTGTAGGGTCGGAGGAGGTTACAGAGATAGGGTGGGTGGGTGGGGTGGGTGTGAGGGCATGGAGAGATTTGAAAACAAGGATGAGAATTTTAATATCGAGGCGATGCCGGACCGGGAGCCGTTGTAAGACAGCGAGCACGTGCGAACGGAGCTAGATGCGAGTTAGAAAACGGGCAGCAGCGTTTTGGATGAGCTCGAGTTTACAGAGGGTGGAAGGAGGTGGACTAACGCCGTTGCCAATCAGATATTTGTCTGTCTCTTTTTTGAGGGAGTAGAAATTAAAAAAACTGCAAGTGCTGGAAATCTGAAATAAAAACAAAAACAAAAAGGAAATTGCTGCAAATACCCGGCATGCCTGTCAGATCTCTAAACCTTGTTTCGATGGCGGGTCTCCACATGGAATGTTGCCCTATCTCTTCTCTTTACAGACGCTGACAATGTTAGGTATTGCCAGCATTCTTTGCTTTTATTCCCTTTTTAGCAGAATTAAGTGAGTTCCACCTCAACTGCCTCCGTCTGATCTGAAAATCCAGGGAACGAGTTTCTTTACATCACTCCCCTTACTGTTAATTTGGTGTCCGGGTCATCTGTTCCTACGCGCATGGTCTAATTCCATGTCCCACCAAATTTTATATCACCTGCTCACCGTTGCTTTTTAAAGACTTAGATCAGGTTGATTTCATGAACCAAATGTCAGCAGTCATCAAAATGCCAAGATTGTATCGCTGTTCGTAATTTATGCCAATACAAATTTTCTTTCATATGACATACGCAGCCCGAGCTCCCCAATGGCCTAGGTAGTAATTGCACTCGCTGGTGTGTTAATGAGCCACACAGAGCAGAAAGATCACAATGTTAATCCTTCTTCGGGGCTTTTTCTGTGTCAGCCGTGGCTCAGTGGATAGCACCCTTGTCCTCCGCGTCACAAGGTTGTGGGTTCACAGTCCCACTCCAGGGACTTGACCACATAAATCTAGGCTGACACTCCAGTGCAGTGCTGAGAGAGTGCCGCACTGTCGGAGGTGCCGTCTTTCAGATGCGATGTTAAACTGAGGCCCCGTCGGCTCTCTCAGGTGGATGTAAAAGATCCCACGGCACTATTTTGAAGAAGAGCAGGGGAGTTATCCCCGGTGTCCTGGGCCAATATTTATCCATCAATCAACATCACTAAAACAGATTATCTGGTCATTATCACATTGCTGTTTGTGGGAGCTTGCTGTGCATAAATTGGCTGCCATATTTCCTACATTACAACAGTGACTACACTTCAAAAAGTACTTAATTGGCTGTAAAGCGCTTTGGGACGTCCGGTGGTCATGAAAGGCGCTATAGAAATGCAAGTCTTTCTTTAGTTTGCTGACTTTAATTGAGGCAGCAGTTGGCCCGGAGGAAACATTTAGCTGGAGTTTCTACTTCTGATCCCTAGCCAGTGCCCTGTTGGAAGAAGGAACGTGTGTGGATGTTGAGCGAGAGCAGGAGTAGACTTGCCTGTGATGGTCATGCAGCCTGTTGTCAGTCTTCGGCAGCACCTCCCAAACCCGCGACCTCTACCACCTGGAAGGACAAGGACAACAGGCGCATGGGAACACCACCACCTCCAAGTTCCCCTCCAAGTCACACACCATCCTGACTTGGAAATATATCGGCCGTTCCTTCATCGTCGCTGGGTCAAAATCCTGGAACTCCCTCCCTAACAGCACTGTGGGAGCACCTTCACCACACGGACTGCAGTGGTTCAAGAAGGCGGCTCAACATCACCTTCTCGAGGGCAATTAGGGAAGGGCAATAAATGCTGGCCTCGCCGGCGATGCCCACATCCCATGAATGATTTTTAAAAAGTCACTGCCAAGCCTCGCACATAAAGGATTTGCACTTATCTGAGGGTGTCTGTGGAATCATCCCTCAGCATAAATTGGCACCCTTAGGAGATGAAGGATGGAAAGGGAACTGAGGAAAATAAATTATTTTAAAATAGTTTTTAAAATGTCTAATGTCCATGGAGTCTTGTGACAATCACTATGCATTCCACCATTGACTGACACGAGAGTCTTCTTAATACAGATGGGGTTTTACATCATCTGACAGGAGGATGTTTACTGCTGTATCACAACGCACAGATGAGCTTAAATAAGATGGTAAAAATGTTCAGTGTGACACCAGAGAGTTGCATGAACTTTATACGCTAGAGAATAATGGATCCCAGGGACTGATTATTGGCAGTAATCTAATTTTGGGGTCTGTTGATGATTATAAACCCCTCAACTCGATTAATACCTGTGAGCACTCCCAGGTATCTGTTCTCTAATGTATAAAGCTTATGCAATTCTTCAGCATTGCACAGTGAACATTTTTAATGTTTAGAAGCCTTTGCAATGTGTGTCGAGGTATAGCTGGAAACATCTTTCTGTCATTAATGGGAACCTGGGAATGATTACAGGCAGTAATCTAATTGAGGAGTTTATAACCATCAACAGACCTCAAGATTAGATTACTGCTTTGTAATCACTCCATGAAATCTATTATAACATATGCCGGTGATTTGATGGGATGGTTTCATTCAATTTTGGTTCTTCTTTTATGTTGCAGTGGCTGTTAATCCCAGTAAACTCCTGGCTATCGAAGCCTTTTCACATAGAAACGTTGAAAAATAGGAGCAGGAGTCGGCCATTTGGCCCTTCGAGCCCGCTCCGCCATTCAATATGATCATGGCTGATCCTCTATCTCAATACCATATTCCCGCTCTCTCCCCATACCCCTTGATGCCTTTTGTGTCTAGAAATCTATCTAACTCCTTCTTAAATATATCCAGTGATTTGGACTCCACAGCCTTCTGTGGTAGAGAATTCCATAGGTTCACCGCCCTCTGAGTGAAGAGATTTCTTCTCATCTCAGTCCTAAATGTCCTACCTTGTATCCTGAGACTGTGACCCCTCGTTCTAGACCCCCCAGCCAGGGGAAACATCTTCCCTGCATTCAGTCTGTCCAGCGACCTGTCAGAATTTTATACATTTCAATGAGATCCCCTCTCATTCTTCTAAACTCTAGTGAATACAGGCCTAGTCGACCCAATCTCTCCTCATACGACAGTCCTGCCATCCCAGGAATCAGTCTGGTGAACCTTCGCTGCACTCCCTCTATGGAAAGTATATCCTTTCTTAGGTAAGGAGACCAAAACTGCACACAGTACTCCAGGTGTGGTCTCACCAAGGCCCTGTACAACTGTAGTAAGACATCCTTGCTCCTGTACTCAAATCCTCTTGAAATGAAGGCCAACATACCATTTGCCTTCTTAACTGCTTGCTGCACCTGCATGTTTGCTTTCAGTGACTGGTGTACAAGGACACCCAGGTCCCTTTGTACATCAACATTTCCCAACCTATCACATAATACACTGCCTTTCTGTTTTTCCTACCGAAGTGGATAACTTCACATTTATCCACGTTATACTGCATCTGCCATGTATTTGCCCACTCACTCAACTTGTCTAAATCGCCTTGAAGCCTCTTTGCATCCTCCTTCCAACTCACAATCCCACCTAGTTTTGTGTCGTCAGCAAAGTACGCTTCATCCTAGTCCTGACCTGGTGTCGTTTTAAAACAAACTTCTGTTTGTTCACTTCAGCAGTAATGAATTCAGCCTACTAGTTATAATCATTTTATTCTTTAACTTCAGCATAAAAAGCAATGTAAAAGCAGAGTATAGTCACAGATAGAATACGCTAACCTAGGCATGGGTCTTTTCGTGTGGCTTGAACAAAGGAAAAAGCTTACATTATACACTGTTTTCTTATCAAACTGGAGCAGACATTGCCTAACATGGTTGTCTCTGGCTACTGCATAGTCCAGAGACACAAGTTTTCTTCAACATACATCAACAACGTTAGAAGCACATAAAAAACATCGTGGCCTTGCTGTGGTAAGCATAAACCTTCTAGGCTCTAGACTTTCTTATCCTAACATAACATTTCTAATCTAAACTATATGAAAATATGAAAATATCCAAGGCCGGCCGGTTGGTTGCAAACACCAGCTGTTGCTAAGTGAAATGTGTGTGTCTCTCTCTCTCTCTCCCCAATGATACCAACCACATTTTTTTACCCTATGTCGAATGAACTAAACATGAACACCTTTCAGAAGCTGAATGAGCCGAGTTCCATATGCCAACACCTGGTGTATTTAAAGTTGGCTCTGGGTGTGAACACTGGAAAAGGTTTCACCCTCCCTGTGCTGAAAATCTTCACTGTGATGAACTAAATAAAAACTCACTCACTATTTCATTTTTTTTTTAATATCTAAAAATGAGAGAGAGAAATATCATGAGGTTAGTAGATCGTTAACATCATTAGAACAAAGAACTGGGCACTCATCCCAAGTCATTAACATGCTATTAGAGTTTAGAACTAAATGTGTGCCATGAATGATTAACATATCATTAGATTGAGAATTAGGCGCTCACACCAAATCATTAACATATGTAGTGGTTGTGCTACTGGACTAGTAATCCAGAGGCCTGGACTAATAGTCCACAGAATGTATATTCATAACCCCACCGTGGCAGATCAAGAATTTGAATTCCGTTTTTAAAAATCTTGAAGTTAAAAAAAATAAAGCCAGTATCAGTAAAAGTGACCATTTTTTTTTGTCGTTTAAAACCAAACTGGTTCACTAATGTCCTTTAGGGAAGAAAACCTGCCGTCCTTACTCGGTCAGGCCTATATGTGACTCCAGTCCCACTCCAATGTGGTGACTCCTTAACTGTCCTCAGAAGAGGCCTAGCAAGCCACTCAGTTGTATCAAAACTGCTACTGCGGTGGTTCAAGGCAGCCCACCACCCTCTTAGGACAACTAGGGATGGGTAATAAATGCCTGCCAGCCAGTGTCAGCCGTGGCTCAGTGGGCAGCACTCTCACCTCTGAGTCAGAATGGTTGTGGGTTCATAGTCCAACTCCAGAGACTTAAGCACGAAAATCTAGGCTAACACTCCAGTGCGATGCTGTCAGAGTGTTGCACTGTTGGACGTGCCCTCTTTTGGATGAGGTGTTAAACCAAGGTCCTGTCTGCTCTCTCAGGTGGACATAAAATATCCCATGGCACTATTTCGAAGAAGAAGCAGGGGAGTTCTCCCTGGTGTTCTGGCCAATATATATCATTTAAACATTCACTCCCTCCACCACCGGCGTACCGTGGCTGCAATGTGTACCATCTACAAGATGCACTGCAGCAACTCGCCAAGGTTTCTTCGGCAGCACCTCCCAAACCCGCGACCTCGTCCACCTAGAAGGACAAGGGCAGCAGGCGCATGGGAACATCACCACCTCCAAGTTCCCCTCCAAGTCACACACACCATCCTGACTTGGAAATATATCGGCCGTTCCTTCATCATCGCTGGGTCAAAATCCTGGAACTCCCTCCCTAACAGCACTGTGGGAGCACCTTCACCACACGGACTGCAGCGGTTCAAGAACCTTCTCAAGGGGCAATTAAGGAGGATGGGCAATAAATGCTGGCCTTGCCGGCGACGCCCAGATCCCAGGAACAAATATTTAAAAAAATCAACATCACTAAAACAGATTATCCGCTCATTATCACATTTCAGTTTGTGGGAGCTTGCTGTGCACAAATTGACCGCCGCATTTCCTACATTTCAACAGTGACTGCACTTCAAAAAGTACTTCATTGGCTGTAAAGCACTTTAGGACGTCCAGAGGTCGTGAAAGGCGCTATAGAAATGCAAGTCTTTCTGCTTTCAGCCTTGCCAGTGCTGCCCACATCCCAAGACTAAATGAAAGAAAATCATCGGAATTGAAAGCTGGACAAAAGAAGGGTGTGGGACACAAGTTGCACTCTTACTTTCTCATTGAAGCCAATGCCAAGTAGAAACACGGGCCCTTCCACACAGGCCTGGCGGGAAGCACAAAAGGCAAGAGATTAGAAACATTCTTGCGCACTTCCTTGTGGGTTTGGTTGCGAAACAGCAATGGAAGAGAACCGTGAAGAAGTCACCCATCCGCCCTCATCTGGAAATGATCTTCAAGTGATACCGAAGGACCTAAAAGAAAGAAGCAAATAACCATTTATTTAAAATAGTTGATCAGTTTGCTCTAAGCAAAGATTTCCTATTGACTGGGCCTGATGTGTCCTAATTACCACTTACCTGGTAGAAGTTGCCAAGTCGGGCCAGCTCATAAAAAAGCATTTCCAAATGGGTACTGACATGAATCAGCCATTCATGTGGAAATTACTTATGAAATAATACTGGGCGGCCTGCTGGTGGCGCTGTCTAGGGAGAGTATAAATACTCGGGCATGGGCCCAGCTTGCTCAGGACATTCTTTTACAGGAACTAGTGAAGGACACAACTAGACCTCCATGTTGTCAAACAGTTGATTAAAGCTTTGTTTAACGCTTAGACCAAGTGCCTAGCAGTTTTTTTACGTCAGGTACAATAGTCTTTTATGTAAAAAAAAAAGTTTGAAGTACATGTAAATATCTTTGATGAGGTGTCTGGGCTCCTCAATAGCTCAGTTTGTGAATGCAGTGTCTAACTGAACCATACGTGATTAAATAAATCCCAAGTTCAAGTCCTGGTCTGCTCTCAATTAGCTGATCTTGGCCAGGATGGTAGTAAAGACACTACAATTGGATACACCCCTAAAGCTGGGGAAAAAATTAACCAGGGATAAGGTTGCTGATCACCATTCAGTGGGCACTGCTGAAAAATGTATGTGCATGAACATTAGGTGTGGAGAGGATTGGCTTTGGTTATCATGTTCCTTCCCTTTCCCTTGTGATTAGATAACTTACTAGTGCTCACCATGGGGTTTACACATGAAGAAATGGGCATGGTACTGAGAATGCTGGGGAAAGACAGACTAACATTTATATAGCACCTTTCACAACTTTCCAAAGCACTTTACAGCCAATGAAGTACGTTTGAAGTGTAGTCGCTGTTGTAATGTAGGAAACACAGCAGCCAATTTGCGCACAGCAAGCTCCCACAAACAGCAATGTGATAATGACCAGATCATCTGTTCCAGGCATTGGTGGAGGGATAAATATTGGCCAAGGCACAACCCCCTGCTCTTCTTCGAAATAGTGGCATGCAATCTGAGAAGGCAGATGGGGCCTAGGTTTAATGACTCATCCGAAAGACGGCACCTCCGACAGTGCAGCTCTCCCTCAGTACTGCACTGGAGTGTCAGCCTGGATTTTTGTGCACAAGTTTCTGGAGTGGGACTTGAACCCACGACCATTCTGACTCAGAGGCGAAAGTGCTGCCCACTGAGCCACGGTTCACACCACAGAACTGTAATCATTAATCCCTTCAGCAGTAAAGGAACAGTGAGAAATTGGCAAATAAAAAACCTACTCACAAATTAAGCAGTGGGGAAAAGATCCATGCTGCAGAAAGATGTCCTCTGTATGCTAGCATCATAATCCAATTGATAAAGAACTGATTTATGATTTTATTACACATCCTTCCCATCTGTGTGTTGTTCTTTGAACAGATATATTAATTCAGGCAGTGAGAACGTTGCATATTGAATTTTAAGAAGTCTCGTTTTGAGAAGGAGTTTAATTTTAACATCAGCAGAAGTAACATAAGCAGAGAATTTTGTCTTTGGAGGGCCAGATTGCAATCGTGGTACACAACGGTTTTGTTTTTCTTTTCAATGCATTGCAGTTAATGAGCTTGAATCAGCAATGGTCAGCAACATAGGTCCTCATCCCTAACTGTGCATCTAAAGGAACCTCTGAAGTATTCTATCGTTCGGTGCCCAGAATAGATGCCAGTTGGATAGCCCAAACAGACCCACCTGGCATTTCAGACTCTTCAGCCGAGGTGTTCAGAACCTGAACGATAGGAGTGCCAACCCCTCTCATAGTTAACTCCCTTGAGCTGAGCAAGCTGGCGTTCCAATGAGGTTTAAGGGCTGTGGGGAAGCAATTCCAAGAACGAACTAGAAATAAAAAGACAAACAGCCGGAAAGACGCAGCAGGTGTAAAGAGAAAAGGCAGGTTATGATATTTCGCAGGCCTACTCTCCATCAGAACACATCCAAACCATTAACCCTTACTGTTGCTGACTAGCCTAATGCGTATTTTTTCTATTTTTAATTTCAGATTTCCAGTTATTCCTCTTTATTTTCCAGCAACAATTGGGTTGGTTTTCAAAATATACTTGCAGGGGTCGAAATCACGCTGTGCGATATTAGTTAACAATTATTGCATGTGCATGAAATTCCTTTGATTTTTTACAAACCCAAAAAGCTAATAAAAAAAGAGGAATTTCATATGAGTACGTTAATGCATTCATTATTAATGTCGCACAGCATGATTTCAGCTAGGTATGTCGCTGCAAATGTTGTGCTCAAGGGAAGGTTCAACCCTGGGTAGCGAGTAACACGGAAAAATGCTCCTCCATAACGTACCTTTGCGCTGGCTCGATTTTCATCGCTCCCACCATTGGCGGCCGTGTCTTCAGCTGCCTGGGTCCTAAGCTCTGGAATTCTCTCCCTAAACCTCTCCGCCTCTCTACCTCTCTCTCTCCTCTCTTTAAGACGCTCCTTAAAACCTACCTCTTAACCATCCTAATATCTCCTTATGCGGCTCGTTGTTCCAATTGTTGACGACGATCGCTCCCCGTGAAGCGACTTCAGACATTTCACGTTGAATCCATGATCTCTCAGCATCACGGTTCACACGTGAATAATGGTCACTTGGGGGGGGGGGGGGAAAGGTGCTGGAGGAAGTCTGGCACCCCCTGGGCCCGTACCCCAGCAAAAAGCCAAGACCGTCAGGAAAGGTGGCAAGGGAAGAAAACTGGCAAGGAGAAATAAATAAACCTTTTATACTGCAGTTGTCCTGTGTGTGGCAATGTTGCCACTTATAGCAATACATTTCCACTGGCAGCCGTACAACATTTGCTAAGTTGAATCGGGAGAATACAGCCCAATGCAGCTTTAATAGATAAATACACTTTAACTAAAAGCCCAAATAGCCACACTATCAGGATGTAGTTCCGATTTGCCAGGCTGCGGCGGTGGCACGGACAGGATTATTTTCAGTGGGTGTTTGGATACCAACTTTGCCACGCCCAAACGAAACTACTTCAAAAAGGTGTATTTTACAAATAGGAATTTCACAGAGAAACATCAGGAAGAATTTTAACCCCAGAAAACGGGCGGGTTTGGGTCAGGTGGGTGGTGAAAGAGTTAAACATCTGAATCCCGACCCCAACATGCCTCCAACCTGCCCACTTCTGGTTTTATTGGAGGCGGGACGTGGGGGGGGGCGAGCGACAAACCCCGCTCCCAGGAGGCAGGTTGGCAATTTAAATATTATAATGAGGATGCGTGCCTCATATCGATCCACCATTTCAAATTTCAATCTGGCCGGTCGGGTTTCCCGAGCCTCGGGGAACCCGCTGGATAAAAGGAAGTGAGGATTGCTGGCTCCAAGAGGTAAGTGTCTCCACTTACCTGCTGGATCCAATTACCTGCCTCACCAACCCCTCCGCAATCAGGCCCCCCCCATGACCTTTCTGATCTCCCCAACGAGGCCTCCAATCTCACACCCGAGGCCTCCAATCTCTCTCCGTCCCACCCACCCCCCCCCCCGGCCTCCGAACTCACCACCCCCCCCAACCCCCAGTCTCCGATCCCTCAGGCCTCTGATCTCCAAAACCCCCGTCCCACCTCTCCACTCCTCGGCTGTGGCTTTGCGCCGAAGGCCTATCCACCTGACAGCCAGCCAGCCAACCTCTCAACACGGCCGGGAAATGAAATGTTAATCAGGTCCTGCCATTAAATTCGGCAGGCCCTGAGGGAAACCTGTTCTTCCGGGTTTCCCGACCTCAATCCAGCACCCCCGCACCCCCACACCCCCGTTCTCTCCCCCCGCCTCCGAGTAAAAATCCAGCCCGATCATTTCCATTAATCTAACAGCTTAAATAAGACATTAATTCTGAAGCTCTGAGTCCAAGTGCCAGTTATGTGTCGTTAGCCTATCGATGAATTTGCTTCTATTGACTGCAATATCCCAGTGAACATGCAGAAGCACAAAGCCAAATGATCGGTTTTCACTGGTCGAATTGCAGAACTAATTTGCTCTGGAAGAACATCCATAGTTTCTGTATTCCATCAAGTGATCTAAGGCACATTCTTTTGGTGGAAAGGGGGCTTCTATAAACAAAAATCACAGAAATGTCAGTGGGGGGAGGGGGGGGTTGTTTGAGGTCCCTTCCCCGACACCGGACTGTGGAATATTCCACATTATTGAGGGGGCGCAAAACATATCCTGCGTTAGTCACATTCAATGTATGGAGTGTCGATGCTTTCCTCTATCCCCGCCCACCCCCCCAACTGTGTAATGAAATTTGTAACCATCTTGTTACCTGTCGCATGCAGAGGACATTGTTCCCCAAGATTTAATACTCTCTGCACTGTTACGCTTAGATTTTTTCCTGCTATGTTGTACAGCTACCATAGGAGATGTCAGACAGAGAAAAGAACTATTTGCTCAACAAGCCTGCCCCATTATCGTTGCACTCAAACCCACTAACCCTCTTTCTCACCGTATTCCTCACTAGGAATACCATATATGTTACATTTGAAGTAAAAAAAGAAAGACCTGCATTTCTATAGCACCTTTCACGACCACCAGACATCTCAAAGCACTTGACAGCCAATGAAGTACATTTTGAAGTGTAGTCACTGTTGTAATGTGGGAAACGCGGCAGCCAATTTGCACACAGCAAGCTCCCACAAACAGCAATGTGATAATGAGCAGAATCTGTTTTAGTGATGTTGATTGAGGGATAAATATTGGGCAGTACACCGGGTAGACCTCCCCTGCTCTTCTTCGAAATAGTGCCATGGGATCCTTTACGTCCACCTGAGAGAGCAGACGGGGCCTCGGTTTAACGTCTCATCTGAAAGGCGGCACCTCCGACAATGCAACACTCCCTCAGCACTGCACTGAGAGTGGCAGCCTAGATTTTTGTGCTCAAGTCGAATGGAGTGGGACTGTGAACCCACAACCTTCTGCCTCAGAGGCGAGAGTGCTACCCACTGAGCCACAGCTGACACGGTAGCTTAAACAATCTGCGATACATGAAGACCCCCTTATGCCTTGTGCAATTCCACGCATATACCTGAAAATTTGCATTCCGTTTGACAATGCATTTTGAGTATATGCCATCTATATCTGCTTCCAGTATTCTTCCAGCATTTGCCTTTATACCAGGATCATTCTTGGGCACCAGGAAGGAAATTAGTTCATATAATAATACAGGATGCTTCCAAGAGGGGATTTTCTTCGCAGGCAAGAAGCCGCCAGAGTAAAAACAGCAGAATTTATAGCTTAGACTCACTTGCTAAAACCGGTGCTGATGAAGTGCATTTTAGGCCATAGGCCGTGTCGTGGCTGTGGGTATCACGATAGCATCTTGCTCAGTTGTGCTCCTGGTAGAAATGGTTCTGCATGGTACAGAGATCCAGAGGCCATGCAATGTATGGCAGTGCACTCCTGTAGCGTTGTATGCCAGCAGCACCTTAAATAACATTGGCCCAGAAATCCACGGGTGAGTACGCACAGGGTACTCACCCTTAAGCCCAATGGAAGTGCCGGTTTCGTACGTGCACTGCGCATGCGCAGGAAACCGGCACTTCCGTTCCCCTGAAAGAAGGGGTTGAGAGGTGGAACGTGTGCGCCGGAGAGGCAGCGCGTACGCATTGGACTTATGTTTTTTTTTCAGGTTTTTCCGGGAGGGTATGTCTCCAGGAGTTACACATATAAAAAGCAGGCGCAAGGCCTGCTTTTAACAAGGTAAGTGGTGAATTAATTAAAATTAAAACATTTTTTCCACAAGTTTATTATTTTTAAATACTTTAAAGAAAGGTAAGTTTATTTTTAGCCCCATTAGAAAATGTAATTAATTTTTTCAAAAATTTAAATTATTGTTTAAAATAATTATTTTATGTAATTTATAGTTATTTTAAAAATGTGATGTTTTAAAAAAAAATTATTTGAAGTTTTAATGATGTTTTGGGGCTTATAGTATTTATAGGTTTGACAGCTCTTCCTGTCAAACTTATGACTGAAGCATTCCCTGCTACCATTGGCTCTCCATGGCCCATGTGATCCCAGGGGATGCTTCGAACTAACTGCGCCCCTGGGATACGCAAGCACTGCGCGCCGGCAGTTGGAGGAGGCCCAGGATCGGAATCCCATGTGGGCGCACAGCACAATGGCCGGCGCACTAGGTAATGCAGGTCAGGGGCTTGCACCCGCAGGAAGCCTCCGACCTGAATTTCTGGGCCATTAACACGGAATCATGGCTTCCCCATGGCGGTGCAAGCCAAAACAAAAACAAACCGCAGGAGAGGGGGCGGAGGACACATCTTAATGCTGCACAATTGCACTTGCAGAGTGAACCGTGGCTTGAATATAAACCTGCAATGCTACGCGGACAATAGAATATACCAAAACATGACTCTTTATTAATACAGCGTGTACCATAACACTTCGCCCAGATCGTGACTGCCGAGAGCTTTAAAGAAACTGCAGGCTGGTTTGCCTGACTCAGCTGGATTCAGGCTGTCACGGTGGCTTCTTGCGAACGCTAGCTGCAGTGATTAATGACTCTCGCACAGCACACGACACTTGTTAAGAGGAAGCGTCGTCTGGAGATGATGCTATACCTGAACGAGGCAGCTGATGATGGCCGATCATTG
This sequence comes from Somniosus microcephalus, assembly GCF_052327205.1. Lineage (NCBI taxonomy): Eukaryota > Metazoa > Chordata > Chondrichthyes > Squaliformes > Somniosidae > Somniosus > Somniosus microcephalus. Next base: position 83,015,160 of record NC_141003.1, on the reverse strand, counting down.
TTCATGGTCCTGTGCTGTGTCCACATGTTCCCACATAGGGCTCTTTCTGAAAAAAAAGTTTTTCATTGCTTCGCCAAAGTTAGAAGAATCCCATTTAACTAAGTAATGAGGCAAGAATATAGATAGTTTATTTTAAAATAAATCACTTCTGAAAAGTCACATGCAAGTCCCACGGCGTTTGCATCCTATAAGTGACCATGTTTTGTGCCTGGTAATGCTAAGCATAGACTCTGAAACCCTGTCAACAGCTTACGCACTTATAGACAGCGTCATCCGTGGCTCAGTGGGTAGCACTCTTGTCTCTTAAGTCAGCAAATTGTTGGTTCAAGTTACCATGACAGAGACATGTCTGCCCTCTCAAGTGGATGTAAAAGATCCCATGGCACTCTTTCAAACAAGAGCAGGGGAGTTATCCCCCGTGTCCTGGCCAAATATGTATCCCTTAATCAACATCACTGAAACAGATTATCTGCTCCTTATCACATTGCTGTTTGTGGGGGCTTGCCGTGTGCAAATTGACTGCCGCGTTTCCACTTTACAACAGTGACTACACTCCAAAAGTAATTCATTGGCTGTAAAGTGCTTTGGGACATCCTGAGGTTGTGAAAGGCGCTGCAGAAATGCAAGTCGTTCTTTTTCTTTTTAGATCAATTCTATGAGTATCTTCCGTTTAGGAGGTCACACTGCCCCTGTTTTAGCAACTTTGCACTCTTCAGGAGGTTGTTCTGTTGCACATCATTGCCAGTGTGTTCCCCTTAATGGAAAACGAGAGATACGGAAAGTATTGGGAGTCAAAGAAGGAATACAGGTTGATTTAATAGGAGCAGAGGCAATAATTCCAAGCTGACCTGAGCTCATAAAAGCAAAGTCATGGCTTACAACTCTATTAGGATGTAACAGAATTGGTGAATGATTGCGACGTGGTAGATTTCATATAACATGAATTGCAGACATCTCACAAAGTGACTTACAGCTAAATGAAAAGGAGGAGAAAGTAGGAAATCGAATGCTAAATTTGGTTAAGCTATATGAAGCAAAAGGTAGTAGATAGAGTAAAGGGTAGATAGAGAGAGAAACTGTTTTCACTGGCTGGAGATTCTAGGACTGGGGGCAGAGTCTAAAAATTAGAGCCAGACCTTTCAGGAGTGAAATTAGAAACTTCTACACACAAAGGGTGGTAGAAGTCTGGAACTCTCTTCCACAAACGGCAATCGATGCTAGATCAATTGTTAATTTTAAATCTGAAGGTATTAAGGGATATGGGCCAAAGGCGGGTATGTGGAGTTAGGTCACAGATCAGCCATGATCTCACTGAATGGCGGAACGGGCTCGAGGGGCTCAATGGCCTCCTCCTGTTCCTAGGTTCTTATGTTCCTAGTAGTGAATGGCAATAGTATTTTTACAACATTGTCACTCGTGTAGAACCCCAGAGATTAGTACTAGGATGCCTGCTGTTCACAGTGTTTATAATAATCTAGGTGAACATTTTAGAGTCATTTAGTGAGGTTGCGCTCCCAGTGTGGAGCCAAGCTATACAGGAGCAGGGGTTGGAAAATAGGCCCGAAGAGTAGTTATTCGACCAATTCTGTGGCACACGCTCCCACATGGTGAGTCTCCACACCTGGAGCAGAACCTCGCAAAAGGAGTTTAAATTTACGGATATCAAGCTGTACGGGAAAGCAGGATTTTCAGACAAAAGAGCTTGACATAGCGCTCTCGTCAGACGGAATTAAATATTAAGAAATACAAGTGAATATATATTGGTAATAGAATTAGTCAAGAGAGAGGTTAGAGTGTGGAACTCGCTACCACAGGAAGTGGTTGAGGCAAATAGCTTAGAAGCTTTCAAAATGAAACTAGGCGAGTACATGAGAGAAAAGGGAATAGAAAGATATGCTGAAAGGCTGTGATGAGGCAATGGAATGGGAGGAGAGTCATGTGAAGGATAAACTCCAGCACAGAGTTGAATGGCCTTTTTCTGTGCTGTATCTTCTATGTAATTCTATTTAAATAACAATGGGGAAAAATTGAGTTGTGCCCCCTTTGGGGCGCTAACTTCGCCGGGGCGATATTTCCATCAACAAAAATGGCCGCCTGGCACCTTGCCTTTAAATAGCGCCGCCCTGGCCGCAAGTAGGCTCCGCTGACCCCGTCGGACGTAGAGTCCGATGGTAAGTCAGGGGGCGCTACTGAAGATCGCGAGTGGGTCATTGCGCATGGCGATGACGTCATCGCCTGTGGCGCAGCGCCTCGGGGCGCTAATGGTTAGCGCCACCGCCAACCTCCCGCTGAATTCCACGGGAGGCGTTGGCGGCGCCGCACTCAGGCGCTAGTTGTTTTGCGCCCCGTTAGCGCCCTCTTAGGGAGGCGCAAAGCAACCAAATTCCCCCCCCCCCCCCCCGTGTGATGTTAAATGAACATCTTTAAACAAATGAGAGCACTAACAATTGAACCAAGCTGAGACAAAGCAAGTACATCTTACAATTAAGCGGTCCTGGCTTGCTTAATGGGAGCAGACATTGGGAATTCAGGCACTGGAGGTCAACATGCCTCATTCGCAGTCACGCCATTTGCCATCCATTAATAATAACCTTAAAAGTGCTGGGCCTGGGTTGAAACGAGAGAGCACAAAACCCAATAGACTGTTCCCCAAACCACCAGAACATTAGATTGTTATTAGTTGTCACAGTCCTGAAATGATTCGCCAAAACCAATGTGACTGCTTTTTTCTGTTGTGTCAAAGACTTGCATTTCAATAGCGCCTTTCCTGATGTCCCAACGTGCTTTGCAGCCAATGAATTACTTTGCTGTGATTTGTAGGGGCAAGAAAAGGCAGTTCAACCCATCCAGCTAACCCTGTCAAATAAGGTTCACTTCCGTGGGCAATTTTGCATCTCAGTTGGTCCAGTGGCTGCTGCTGACGGCCTATCTGCAGTTACATTGAGGTCCTAAGTACACCTGTGCCATCGTGGAATGCAGCACATCTTAACATGTCTTTTCACAACAGGAGCTCTTCATTGATTCAGCACTAAGTTTAGCTTTACCTCTACAACTGTCCCTTATCATGCAGAGACACCAGAAGGCACCATGATTGCAACTCTGCCGAGTGGATCAGGCCATAACAAGTTACAACACAGCCAAGGCCAATATTTATCCTTCAATCAACATCACGAAAAACAGATTGTCTGGGTCATTATCTTCTTCTTCTTCTTCTTCTTAGGCAGTCCCTCGGAACCGAGGGTGACTTGCTTCCAAATTAAAAATGAGTTCTCAGGTGACTGATGAGTCCAATGCGGGACCTACAGTCTCTGTCACAGGTGGGGCAGACGGTGGTTGAAGGGGCGGGTGGGTGGGGTGCTTGGGTTGACGTGCACTCCTTGCGCTTGGCTTCCGCTTGCTCCCAGCGAAGAGACTCAAGATGTTCGGCGCCTTCCCGGATGCTTCTCCTCCACTTTGTGCGGTCTTGGGCCAGGGATTCCCAGGTGTTGGTGGGGATGTTACACTTTTTCAAGGAGGCTTTGAGGGTGTCCTTGAAGCGTTTCCTCTGCCCACCTGGGGCTCTCTTGCTGTGCCGGAGCTCCGTGTAGAGCGTTTGTTTTGGGAGCCTCGTATCGGGCATGTGGACAGTGTGACCCGTCACATTGCTGTTTGTGGGAGCTTGCTGTGCGCAAATTGGCTGCTGCGTTTCCTACATTACAACAGTGACTGTGCTTCAAAAGTGCTTCATTAGCTGTAAAGCACTTTAGGACGTCCTGAGGTAATAACCCTTTCCAGTAGTAAGCTCACCCAATGGCAGTGAGTTTATCCAATGAGCTGTTGAAGCAGTCAGAGCAGGAAGATCCCAGGTTCAATCAGCTGAATTGGCTGACATCTGCTGGGGCACTACAATTGGTTCTAGTCCACCTGAGTTCGGGAGGTTGAAGATTGGCCACGGTTCCTATATTATCCAGCGCCCCTGCTGCAAGTTTGGGTGAGGACAGGACTCGGCCTGGCTGTGTTGTAGGCCTATTTTGGACTAACCAGTAAGGGCGGCACTGGTAAAGGCTGTGCCAGTGTCATTAAATCGAAAGGCAGCTCCACAAGTGCCCCATCTTAAGGAAGCAACATTAATATAATTTAGACATAATGGGCCAAACATTGCGGTCGGAGCTGTACCTCCGGAGTACACTTCCGACCTGCAAAAGGAATACGCACCTACCTGATGGCGGCCCTACTGTGAAAACGTGCGGTTTGACGCTGCAAGGTGGAGAGCAGAGTAATGGCCCATGGATCCCAGGGATACAGCCCGTGCGGCAACGTCCCTGGGATCTCATGGGCCTGGTCCTCCAATCACAAAACAGAATTACATTTTAATCATTTCTGAAGGGAATCCCGGACTCGGATTTAATGGAATCCCGAAATCAGATTTAATTACAATTTACAGGAAACTCTTTATTATCCAGCACCAACGGGACCGGCGTGGTGCCGGTTTATCAAAAAGTCCAGATTACAGAGAGGTATAGTTTAAAAGGTACCAGAGCTCTGTACACAGCAACAAATCCAGGCTTCCCTGTTGCTTAGCAACATGTGCACGAACCCCAGTTTCACAGCCACAGATCCAGGAACTGCCACTAATATGAAGTAAAACTTACCTGAACCTACTCCTGAAGTTTGCCGGTTAACAGAGATTTCCGGTTATTTAGGTGCCGGTTAAAAGAACGTTTCCTGTAGCTTCATTCCACCAACTTCACAAAAAATTTTAACTTTTTAATAATTTTCAACATCATTAAAACTCTTACATTTGCAGAAGCATTGAAAAACTCATTTGATACAGTTTATGTGTATGATTTCCGAGATGAAAATGTTTAATACATGCCTGAAGTATTTCCCTTACGCTGATACAAACAGGCCCTGCGCCTGCTTGCATCAACCGTAACATTTCTGTATGCAATTGCTGGCCATTCGGAATTGCCCACCTCTGCGCCAGCGATTGCTTTCTCGTGGGCTGTGCGGATGGCCTGTCAACGCGTATGCTGACAGACCGCAATTTCTGGATTCCACGCATGCAGTGGATTTCAAAGGAGGTATGGCGGCCCACTCTGAGAGTACACTGCCATACCCACCACAAAATCAGGGCCAATGTCTAATTAACTAAAGAAACTATCATTCTAAGTTATAGAATGAGACAGCACAGGAGGAGGCCATTCGGCCCATTGAGCCTGTGCCGGCTCATTGAAAGAACTGTCCATTTAGTCCCACTTCCCCCTGCTCTTTCCCCATAACCCTGAAAATAAATAAATAATATTGTTGCTTGTGTCAACTACACTCTATATACCCTGCGGTGCCCATCAGTCATGGAAGGCTGTGTTGCACCATGGGGTCAAGACTCATACATGAGCTATGGCTACTAGGACAACCCACTGGAGGATGACCAGTCCCCTATCAAGGAGTCGATACCTTCAGCAACTGAGGGAAGAAGAGAGAAAATTGGTAATAAAAATTAAAGGAGCAGACAGAACGTAAATTTGATGACATTTTATCACTGTATTTGTAGAGTGAACACAGATTAAATGCATCTGTTCGGCACTGGAATGCCACTGAACGGCATTACATCACTGCCCCTCAAACAAAATACAAGCTGTAAAACACAACATCAGCATTCGATGACATAGTCTGAATCAGTGATGTTTGAATTATTGGACGGCACTTTTACTTCAGGCATATGATCAGGATGGAAATCCATGCACCTTGGCCACTTCATTTCAATTTGCAATTTGCAATTTGCATGCATCGCACGTTAGTAATAGGCACATTTCCATATTTATATTGCTTTGTTTGGATCAGATTGCGGCTAATAATGCGTGAATTTCACAGAAGTCCTCAGCGGTAAGAGTACCAGTCTTGCAACTGAAGGAGCAGTGGCTGGGTTTCTGCCTTTTCCTCTTACAGTATGTTTCTCCGCTCGCCCACTGAAGCCAGTGACTCTATGCAGGAGTATGGTTCCATGGACACTCGGCACCTGGGATACCTCACCCAGTGGTCATTCTTCACACATAAGTCCGGAGAGCGAGTGTTCAAATCAAATCAAATCAAATCAACTTTTATTGTCATTGTTAGTGCACAAGTGCAGTACAACGAAATGTAGGCTTGCGGCTCCCGAGAGTGTACATTTAGATTAAGACATTTAAACATTCAACATACATTTGGCTTGTAATACATTAACATAAACATAACCATAATAAAGTGCATTGGCAGATGTGTAGGCTTTAGAGTTTATTTGTGGAGTTCGGTAGGATGACAGCCCTGGGAAAGAAGCTGTTCCTAAATCTGGTTGTTCGGGTGCGAATGCATCTGTAGCGTCTCCCAGATGGCAGGAGGGCGAACAGACTGTGACTGGGGTGGGTAGGGTCTTTGATGATGGACCGTGACCTCCGTAAACAGCGTTTCTGGTATATGTGCTCTATGGTCGGTAGCTATGTTACTATGTTACCATGGAGCATATCACAAATGAATCTGATGCTGCCCTCATTTCCAACAGGGATCACACAGGTTAACCAGCATTAACGGGAACCCTTGCTGACATTCCCCTCCTTAACCCAGGGATTCCGGGGTAAATTGTCACATCAGTAACACTGCCTCGGCTGGGATCCGCTAACTCAAAATAACAACAGAAAATGCTGGAAAAACTCAGCAGGCCAGGCAACATCCGTGGAGAGAAAATAGAGTCAACGTTTCGGGTGAAAACCCTTTATCAAGACTTGATAAAGGGTTTTCACCCGAAACGTTGACTCTATTTTCTCTCCACGGATGTTGCTTGGCCTGCTGAGTTTTTCCAGCATATTCTGTTGTTATTTCGGATTTCCAGCATCTGCAGTATTTTGCTATCCGCCAACTCAACATGGACTGGGGATAGAACCTGGGGCTGTCCTTAATCTCTATGGCTCACCTCCTTAATGCAGCCAATCCACTCTCCACCGTTCTTCTGTTCTTGTGGGATATTTTATGCTCTGATGGGATATGGGGATAGTGCGGGAAGGTAGAGTTGAGATAAAAGATCAGCCATGACCTTATTGAATGGCGGGGCAGGCTCGAAGGGTTGTATGGCCGACTCCTGCCCCTAATCCTTTTGTTCTTATGTTAACCTACTCTGCCATCTGGGGTCCCCCTGAGTTTCTATATTGCTGTAGACAAGTCTCTTGCATAAGATTCTAGGCTTAAAAACGTGGCCTCCCCGGTTGCTAAGCTGTGAAAGCAGAGTTGGGTAGATTTTCAATCTGGTGACTGGTTGTAAAACTGGGCGATCAGCCGCTTGTTATAGAAACCGCGCGGTTTCAATTTCCATCTCGATAGCCCAATGGCTTCAGTTCATTTGTGGAGATTGGATAGGATGTATTGAGTAAAAAAAAAAGCTCTTTTTGCACATTTTAATGTCTATGACAGAAAACTTCCTCTGGTCACGACCTGTCGCAGCATCATAAACGTGTTTCTGAAGACTTCCAGCTTCTATTTCCAGCTAACTTGTACACATGCTCCAAAAGAATACATTTGCTTTGCTTCCATCTACAAGTGCCAACAGGTCTATATATTGGACAAGGATCACTGCCGAATGGTAAACAAAATGCAGGACCGTAAGAGCAAACTCTGGAGGCTACCATGGGGAGTTCCAAGTCAAGTGGAAAACTTGCTCCCTCATGTTTATTATGCAAGGAAACAACAAAGTTAAGAAGCAGTTTTAAATGAACAGATTCTGATATGCATCTCTTTTGTAAATATGTAACCCTCCAGGGTGGGAGAGCTGGAACTGAGCTCGAACTCTTGTTTTTTGCACTGTGGTTATAAAGCAATAGCAATTTATCACAGTTAGGTAATAAATTAAATAAGAAAAGTTCCTTGTGACTCTGTGAAGCAAGAGTCCATAAATCCATAAATTAAGGATTTCAGCATTATATATTTGCATATTTGAATCTTCGCATAAAATATAGGTTTAAAAAACTTAATTTCTTATAATGATTCTGTTCTTCATTGTGGCTTTAACCTGGTGTATTCCCAATTAGCCTCCCAATTATGGAGCAATCAGGCATGTGTAAACCACTGGAGGCAGAACGTTTGAATTTGAGATAACACACTTTTTAGTTCAGCCCTGCTCCAGAGGTGTTTGCCTGGATTTTCCGGGGCCTATGACCCGTACGCGGCCGTAAGTGCCCCGCAAGTTCCGGGTATATGCCTGGGCTACGCATGCGCGAAAACCCGGAACTTGCGATCTGTCAAGCATCTTCTTGACAAGTCCTCCGCATCCCCGGGAAATGCACCTCCGCTGGCGGAGAGTTGGTCTATTTGCGATTTGCCCAACACTTGCCCAGCGAATGCCCGTGAAACCCTTACGCCTGGTCAAAGCTTTTTACCAGCGTAAGGGTGAAAATAAATAATATAAAATATTTTAAATCTTTTTAACATTCAAAAACCTGTAAAATAAGTTTAGATTATTTTTGGCCCCTTGAAAAATGTTTACATTTATTTTTCAAAAAATAAAATTTTTGTTTTAAATGTTTAATTAAATTGTATCTTAATTAATTTTAAACATGTAATGATTTAAAAAAAATTATTGTTAACATGTGTTTTTTGGGTGATTCCTATTCCTGCGTATGGGGATTCCGTAGGTAAATGGAATCCCCGTAAGCATAATGGTGATCCCCCTTTGTGATTGGTTGGACCAGCCCACGTGATCCCAGGGACGCTCGCGAACTGCCTGCGCCCCCCGGGATACGTGGGCCTTTACACAGGCCTACGCCCGCAGGCCCAGGACCGCGAGTCTCCGTGGATGCAGGACCAGCAGGTAGGCGCGTACTATTACTGCCGTTCGGAGGCATCTGTCCGCGGGAAGCTTCCGACCTCAAATTCAGGCCCAATATCTCAAAAGGCTCAATCAAAGGTGTTTGATGGTTGAGAGGCCATAGAGGATCTAGGGTTTGAGCAGAGAGCGAGGCTACGCAGGTTTAAAATGAACAAGCCTCAAGCACCTTATTTTGACGGCGGATTTGTGGAACAGGTTACCAGCAGAAACAGATAAGGCCGAGATGATGAACTCCGTTAAAAAGATGCTGGATTGGAGATGGAAGGAGTTCCCTTCTCACACAGCATCCTTGGAGAGTGTGGCCATCTCCGGGGACACTGCAGCCAAGCCCTCACAAAGGGAATCCGTGTGATCAAACCTTTGCCAGCTGTGGCTCAGTGGGTAGCACACTTGCCTCTGAGTCAGAAGGTTGTGGGTTCAAGTCGCTCTCTAGGGACTTGAGCACATAAAGTTAGGCTGACACTCCAGTGCAGTGCTGAGGGAGTGCTGCACTGTCGGAGGTGCCGTCTTTCAGATGAGATGTTAAACCGAGGCCCTGTCTGCTCTCTCAGGCGGATGTAAAAGATCCCATGGCACTATTTCGAAGAAGGGTAGGGGAGTTATCCCCAGTGTCTGGGCCAATATTTATCCATCAACCAACAGTACAAAACCAGATTATCTGGTCATTATCACATCTGTGTGCAAATTGGCTGCTGCATTTCCTACATTACAACAGTGACTCTACTTCACTGACTATAAAGTGCTTTGAGACGGCCAGTGGTTGTGAAAGGCGTTATATAAATACCAGTCTTTCTTTGGTGGAAGCTCAAATGGCTGGCTCAAACCTGTGCTCCACCTTAGAGAGCCAGACACGGCCATCTACTGAGAGGGTCCTGTGCCCCACTAGATACAATGGCTCCTGGACTGCGGAGGAGGGAGGTGGGGCAGAAATGATTTACTGATCGACAGAGGGCCAGGGTTGAATAGAGAATGAATGTTCTGGAGGCTTTTCCTGATTACCTTTATGGATCAGTGAGTTTCTACAGAATTTTCCTTTAGGAGTTTAACTGTATGTTATAGCGTCCATGATTAGTATAGTGTGCATGATCTGTGGAAGGGGTGGGACTAATGGGATGAAGAGCCATTTCTCTTTCTACGGTTTCTCATCTTCTTATAAACTTATGCCCCAAGCAGTCCTGGTGTTCTACCTCCAACAGCTGTGCTCTGATTTTTAAATGGCATTGACCGTCATTGAATCTCCTGCAAAGCACCTGTTACTGTGATGATCTAAGGTTTTGCTATGCTTGTGAAGAACGCTGATTGATAATTCCTATTGATGCAGTGGATTTATCAAAAATACTGTTTGTTGAGCAGTATCGGCCGAGTATTTTGGGAGGAATCTGTTTTGATGCATTTGTGGATTTGGCAAGGGATACTTGGAAATGTAATACTTTTCCTTGACCTTCCTGGTTTGTTTTTGCTAGTTTACTTCCCTTCTCTTTTGATGGTGTTGACTCTATATGGGGACTAGTTCCCCGGGTGCCAGAAGCCCTCCACTACCTTACCCATGTGACCATTCTTCACGTGTGAATCCAGACAGTGAGCGTTGACTGTGTGGAGCCAACAGGTACATTCCAGGTTGGTCAGTGGACACAGATCAAGAGAGGGAACACCGTCCGAGGATTGTGCTGTGATTGTAGATTGCTGATTGGGTCTTGGGTGATCGTGCTGTGATTGTAGATTACTGATTGGGTCTTGGGTGATCGTGCTGTGATTGTAGATTGCTGAATGGGTCTTGGGTGATCATGCTGTGATTGTAGATTGCTGATTGGGTCTTGGGTGATCATGCTGTGATTGTAGATTGCTGATTGGGTCTTGATGATTGTGCTGTGATTGTAGATTGCTGATTGGATCTTCATGATGGTGTTGTACCTATGTACTGGTGACTTGTGACTGTATATTGATGGATTGATACTTATGTACTGGTGACAGTGCAGAAATGTATCTATGCAATTTATTCAAGGGGCAGACTTTGCAAAATATACCGTATACAAAATGCACCTATGGGTCTTGGTCATTGTGCTGTGATTGTGTATTGTTGATTGGGTCTTGAGGATTGTGTTATGTTCATTAATAAATAGACATTCTTATTATGAACACAGCTAGCTTCTAGCTAGTCATTTATTCAGTACACGTTCTCTAGGTACAGTATCTGTAGAGATGCAGCATGTGTGCTCCTGTGTGCAGGCTGCCATCTTGACTGTTGCCTTGTGGGTAGCCTAGCCTCATGGGTAATGTAGTCTTAATATATATACAGCTGGGTACTGTAGTCTTATACATTTCTACACAGCTCTACGGCTCCACCTAGTGTCCACTATAGAATGACATGTTATTGATCATTACAGATTGTGGGCGTGGAGGCTAATTGAAACACACCAACAGCTTCCCCAGTTGAGATCAGGTACCAAGGCACCCTGGATATTGAACACAAAGCGATCCTAATTCGTGTGGCTCAGTACTGGATTAGGTCCTGCAAATCCAGCGAGGTAATATATCTGATTAACTTTTGTTTGAAGATGTTCACCTAATGAAAACCAATCATGGCTGAGTATGCAATACCGAATGGGAAGCAGCTGAAATGAAGCAGGGCTGATTGAATCTGAAGATAGGTGTAGAGAGTTCTGTAAAGAAACCATTGAAATTGGGACTCGCCAGAATGTAATCAAAAGAAAGAAAGAACTTGGATTTCTACAGCGCCTTTCACGGCCTTGTGATGTCTCAAAGTGCTTTACAGCCAATGAAGTACTATTGAAGTGTAGTCACTGTTGTAATGTAGGAAACGCGGCAGACAAGTTGTGCACAGCAATGTGTTAATGACCAAATAATCTGCTTTAGTGATGTTGGTTGAGGGATAAATATTGGCCCCAGGACACCGGGGATAACGCCCCTGCTCTCCTGCCATGGCACCTCTAACATTCACCTGAGAGAGCAGACGGGGCCTCAGATTAACGTCTCATTAAAAAATATGATTTGGAATTTGGCCCTGAAGACAATGGCATCCTTGAGATTGTTTTATTGATATTTACTGGGAATTTCCTCAGTATGTCAACCAGTGGCTCAGTGGGTCGCACTCTCGCCTCAGCGTCAGAAGGTTGTGGTTTCAAGTCCCACTCCAGAGACTTGAGCACAAAAAGCTAGACTGACACTCCCAGTGCAGTGCTGAGGGAGTGCTGCAGTCAGAGGTGCCGTCTTTCGGATGAGACGTAAAACCGAGGCCCCGTCTGCTCTCTCAGGTGGATGTAAAAGATCCCATGGTACTATTTTGAAGAAGAGCAGGGGAGTTCTCCCCGGTGTCCTGGGCCAATATTTATCCCTCAATCAATATAACAAAAAACAGATTATCTGGTTATTATCACATTGCTGTTTGTGGGAGCTTGCTGTGCGCAAATTGGCCGCTGCGTTTCCTACATTACAACAGTGACTGCACTTCAAAAAGTACTTCATTGGCTGTAAAGTGCTTTGGAATGTCCAGTGGTTATGAAAGGCGCTATAGAAATGCAAGTCTTTCTTTTTTTTTTAGGGCTTCCCTTGTTCCAGCGACGTATAACATTAGCGAAAGTTTTGGTTTATGCGCACAAATGGGGGATTCCGCCAAAATTCCTCCAGAGATACACCGATGGAGTGGGAGAAGCCCCAGAGGAAATTCCAGGCAATTGTTGTCGTAAACTGCTGGATTTTATTCACATTTATCAACGAATTGTTACCACCCGACCAATGCTGACCAATAGTGTTCTTTCAGGAAGGCAGATTATTATCTGAACGGCAATAGATTGGGAAAAGGGGAAGTGCAACGAGACCTGGCTGTCCTTGTGCACCAGTCGCTGAAGGTAAGCATGCAGGTGCAGCAGGCGGTTAAGAAGGCAAATGGTATGCTGGCCTTCATAGCAAGAGGATTCGAGTGCAGGAGCAAGGATGTCTTGCTGCAGTTGTACAGGGCCTTGGTGAGACCACACCTTGAGTATTGTGTGCAGTTTTGGTCGCCTTATCTGAGGAAGGATATTCTTGCCATGGAGGGAGTGTAGCGAAGATTCACCAGACTGATACCTGGGATGGCAAGAATGACGTATGAGGAGAGATTGGGTCGATTGGGCTTATATTCGCTAGAGTTTAGAAGAATGAGAGGGGATTTCATTGAAACTTATAAAATTCTAACAGGACTAGACAGACTAGATGCAGGAAGGCTGTTCCCGATGGCCGGGGAGTCCAGAATCAGGGGTCACAGTCTAAGGATAAGGGGTAAGCCATTTAGGACAGAGATGAGGAGGAATTTCTTCACTCAGAGAGTGGTGAACCTGTGGAATTCTCTACCACAGAAGGCAGTTGAGGCCAATTCATTACATATATTCAAGAAGGAGTTGGATATATTTCTTAAGGCTAAAGGGATCAAGGGATATGGGGAGAAGGCAGGGACAGGGTACTGAATTTGGATGATCAGCCATGATCGCATTGAATGGCAGAGCAGGCTCGAGGGGCCGAATGGCCTACTCCTGCTCCTATCTTCTATGTTTCTATGTTTCAGTACAGCCAGGTGCTGACCAATCCTTAAGTAACTTTTGTAAGCAATGAATGGCAGCATCGTACGGTCTTGAAGATGGAAAAAATTGTCAACCAATCTAGTGAAGCACTACAATGAGAGAAAGCCTACCAATATTTAAATTATGATTGTCTCGCCAAGAATCATTTCATTTGTATGGTAACCAGTCTGTTGCTACGGTAATTGATTTTTTCCATGCCCTAATTCTAGACTGTTTCACTGCTGACCTGCCTTTCTTCAGATGTCGTACGACTTGCTTCATTTTGTCGGTTTTGATGAAATAACAAAGCGAGATTGAAGTTTAGCGAGTGTTTTATTTGATCTGCCCTTTGGAAGCTGCTGTAGAGATATTAGCTACGTGATGTTTCGCTTAAATAATATCTTGTTTTTTCGTTACAAGGAGCCAGTTTCTAAAACTCTGAGGGAAAGAAAATCAATCCAGATTATTAAAGGGGAAAAAAAATCAATATTGGAGTACAAAGGTTAATAAATAAAAAGAACCTGCTCCAAAGGAAAAAGTTAAAGAACTCTGGAGCTTAATAATGTGTCAAATATCTCACTTGAAGCAACTCAGTATCCTGCAAAATAGGGGCATTTTGCATACACTATCTTTTGCAAAGGCTGCCCCTTGAATAAATTACATAGCTACATTTCTGCACTGTCACCAACGCCACCAATATACATTGCCACCAGTACATAAGCATCAATGCTTAAGTATCAATACATCAATATGCAATCAGAGCAGTCACTAGTTTGTAATCATCATTACACAATCCCAGTACAGTCATCAATATACAGTCACAAAAGTCACCAGTACATAGGTATGGCACAATCCTCAAGAGCCAATCAGCAATCCACAAAATCACAACACAATCACCAAGACCCAATCAGCAATCTACAATCACAGCACAATCCTCAAGACCCAATCAGCAATCTACACTCACAGCACAATCCTCAAGACCCAATCAGCAATCCACAAAATCACAGCACAATCATCAAGAGCCAATCAGCAATCTACAATCACAGCACAATCCTCAAGAGCCAATCAGCAATCCACAAAATCACAGCACAATCATCAAGAGCCAATTAGCAATCCACAAAATCACAGCACAATCCTCAAGAGCCAATCAGCAATCTACAATCACAGCACAAGCCTCAAGACCCAATCAGCAATCTACAAAATCACAGCACAATCATCAAGACCCAATCAGCAATCTACAATCACAGCACAATCCTCAAGAGCCAATCAGCAATCTACAATCACAGCACAAGAGACAATCAGCAATCTACAATCACAGCACAATCACCAAGACCCAATCAGCAATCCACAATCACAGCACAATCACCAAATACACAATCGCCAATTCACAGGCACCAGTAAACAATCATCAGCATGCAATCACAACATGAGAAAGTAAATGAGATTAATGAGATATTTCGAAGACAATTCCATCTGCTAGATTTTGTAATTATCTTTGTTAGCTCTCCATGTACCAGCCAGAACCAAACTGAAAGTAGAATTCTAGTATATAGTAAATGCTTTAATAATGTCACTTCTGCGGTGAGTTGTAAAAAGGGGAAATTACTTCCCTGAAGGGATTGTTAAAATCACCTGAAATAATTTAGCCTGATGTGTTAATCAGCAAGCATGTACCTGAGCACAGGGTTATGAAGGTTGTATTAATGGTGTGAAGGAAAATACAGAAAGACTAGTAATACGAGCACTTTAAAGAAGGCTACCTGTCAAAACTGCAAATGCCCACTTTTAAATAATAACAAGTATAGTGTGTGTTCCTGCCTGACTGGCAAATACAGTTAAAAGTATGTTATTTTACAGGACTCGTCATTTGCAAATACAACAAAAATATATTTGCTGTCAAATGAATCGGTTTCACAGTATATACAAGACTGTGCACAACCCAGCAAATGTATGTAAAAATTGTAGAGATAATCCTGTAAGCATGCGCAAACACTTGTCTCATAATAACATTCTACTTATTATGTGATGGATGTGATCCTTCAGTGCATAGATCTCACTGTGTGATAATATCCTTTCACTTGTGTCATTCAGCAACACAGCAAACCCACACCAAGCCATTGCACCGTCAAGACTCCAAACCGTCAACTTTGCATGCAACACGCTACTGTAGGAAGTGTGAAAAAAAATGCATCCTAAATGAGTAAAGTGATCACTACTTTGTTTCTGACTTACAGTTATTGTAAATGAATAACCGTAAAATAACACCAGCGGTGACAACGGGCCAGATTTAGCTGGAGCGGGAAATCTCGCGGCATACCCCGTTCGTTTAGGCGTATTCGTGCACGTTTAGGTTTTTTTCAAAATTTCGCCCACAAAGTTGCTGGAAATGCGAGCTGATAACTGCGCAGCCATGGCAACGGGGCATCTGGGTCCTGGGTGGACAAGGGACAAACAGTGTGCCTCCTTAACCAATGAGATTAAGGATTGAGAATTAAACAGAGGAGGACTGAGAAGGAGGTGAATTAGAGTGGGTGAATTCAATTGCAAATCAGATACAGAAAAAGAGAGAAAGAAAGATTGAATTAAGTGAGAGAGAGAAAAGAGACAGAAAGAAAAAGTAAGAATTAAAAAAAAAATTATAATGTAACTTTTTTTAAATCTCTTAAAACAATTCACAACCTTAAAAAATGGGAATCCACAATTATAATTGTTCACTTTCTGGGCAAGAGAGGTTGATTGGCAGTCATTGACAATTATCATGTCGTTATGCTGATAATTACTAGACTTAGCTTTCTGTGGCGAGATAAATGTGCAAACACAGCAACTCCATGAAAATCACATAAGAACACAAGAATTAGGAGCAGGAGTCGGCCATTTGGCCCCTCGAGCCTGCGCCATCATTCAATAAGATCATGGCTGACCTTCGACCTCAACTCCACTTTCCTGCACTATCCCCATATCCCTTGATTCCCCTCGAGTCCAAAAATCTATTGATCTCACACGTATCACGGGGAGGTTAAGGGCGAGATTCCGCTTTCACGAAGCTATCGCTGGAATGGCGCAAATCAGCCAGCAACTGGTGGTGATTCGCAATTCACCAGGCATCTCTTCTTCAACACAAGGTCAGTTTACGCATCGATAGCGTTGTGCGTCATTCACATGCCATTACCTTTTCAGCAAAATCTGGCCCGATATTGACTCACTTAAAATAAATGGCTAGTACCTCCCATTAAAATGGCAGAGGGAGGAATCTCTCGTGAATTAACCGGTCGAATACTAGTATCAGTTTAAATTTCAAAGTCTTTGATTTGTTTTTCTCCCCTGCTAATGCCACTAGTTCTTTATTTCCGAACACATATAATATGTTCTTATGGCAGTCAGCTCACTGGCTACAATCTAAAGCAAGTCTATATACTGGCATGGATTGAAAATTGGTTAACAGACAGGAAACAGAGAGTAGGAATAAATGGGTAATTTTCAGGGAGGCAGGCAGTGACTAGTGGGGTACCGCAGGGATCAGTGCTTGAGCCTCAGCTATTTACAATATACAGTATATCAATGATTTGGATGAGGGAACCAAATGTAATATTTCCAAGTTTGCTGACGACACAAAACTAGGTGGGATTGTGAGTTGTGAGGAGGATGCAAAGAGGCTTCAAGGCGATTTAGGCAAGTTGAGTGAGTGGGCAAATACATGGCAGATGCAGTATAACGTGGATAAATGTGAAGTTATCCACTTCAGTAGGAAAAACAGAAAGGTAGAGTATTATTTAAATGGTGATAGATTGGGAAATGGTGATGTACAAAGGGACCTGGGTGTCCTTGTACACCAGTCACTGAAAGCAAACATGCAGGTGCAGCAAGCAGTTAGGAAGGCAAATGGCATGTTGGCCTTCATTGCAAGAGGATTTGAGTACAGGAGCAAGGATGTCTTACTACAGTTATACAGGGCCTTGGTGAGTCCACACCTGGAGTACTGTGTGCAGTTTTGGTCTCCTTACCTAAGAGAGGATGTACTTGCCATAGAGGGAGTGCAGCGAAGGTTCACCAGACTGATTCCTGGGATGGCAGGACTGTCGTATGAGGAGAGATTGGGTCGACTAGGCCTGTATTCACTAGAGTTTAGAAGAATGAGAGGGGATCTCATTGAAACGTATAAAATTCTGACAGGGCTAGACAGACTGGATGCAGGGAGGATGTTTCCCCTGGCTGGGGGCTCTAGGACAAGGGGTTGAAGGGATATTTACCAGTCCTAGCTCCTTTGGGGCTATCCCGGATCAGGCGTATTTCTCAGACGTTCACTTTCAACTAAAGTTTGAGGTAGCCGAATCCTAAAGACGCTTAATTGGGTCTAAAGGTCCGGACTATCTCTCCCTAAAGGAAAGGAACAACCCGAGAATGTTACCGTCCTCCAGCTAGCACTTTTAATAAGTTTAGCTAGACTGTAGCATCCCTGATATTATAAGGGCCCGGAAAACTCCCTCAGAATTCTGCAATTCTTCACTAAAGAGTGCAGAGATTGAGTTCGCGAGTTTTTATACAGAAGACTTATGTGAAACAATTCTAAAAATATATAGAGATTTATTAAAAGAACCAACATGCAATTTACAGTTGGTGAATCGGTCAATCGCAACATTAACAGTTCTAAAAAGAGAAAAAAATATTATCTTTTTAACAGAGAATCTTACTTTTAAATCTTAACTTTGCTACAGTATTACAGTTCTTAAAGTGTTCTATAGAGAATATCCATCAATATCAAATACCTTTGATCCCTGAGGTACAATGAGTGGTAGACTACAGAGCCATCTCTGAAGCCGAGAATCGCTTTGCCCAATTAAAGCGAGTCTGATATCCCACTTGAGAGTTCAATATTTATACCCTTTTCCAGTGGTATTTCCTTTAAGGTTTTCTGCTGATGCAAGTGAATTATCCCTATTCATCTTTCTGCCGGTCTCTGCAACTCTCACTGCCACATCAACCAGAATCTTGTCTCATCTCCAGGTGTTCTAGGGTCACCATATAAAAGTGGTGTGAACGGCAGGTGTTCCTTATTTTATGTCATCTTTATGAAGTTTAAATGAAAACACCTTATCCAGGGTGAACCATTGTTTTGTTCCCAAAAGGTCAGCTTGTCGGAGCCATGCACCTTCTGTTTCAATAAGGTTATTTATTCAGGGTCAACAACTGTCTTATCTCTATAGCCAGAATTCTTTCACAGCTATTTCATCGTTAGGTTTCTAAATTTCCAAACCCAGTTTGTCATGTTTTAATAAGGCCAGAGTTCTTTCATAAGATAGTGTATTTTTCTAAATAGGTTATATGGCTTATTCCTTCACAGGGTCACAGTCTCAGGATACGGGGTGAGACATTTAGGGCTGAGATGAGGAGAAATTTCTTCACTCAGAGGGTGGTGAACCTGTGGAATTCTCTACCACAGAAGGCTGTGGAGGCCAAGTCACTGAATATATTTAAGAAGGAGATAGATTTCTAGGCACAAAAGGCATCAAGGGGTATGGGGAGAGAGCGGGAATATGGTATTGAGATAGAGGATCAGCCATGATCATTATTGAATGGCGGAGCAGCCTCGAAGGGCTGAATGGCCGACTCCTGCTCCTATTTTTCTATGTTTCTATGTTTCTATGAAGGCCCCAGGAATATCCAACCTGCATGGACCAGATTCAAATGGCACCATCGATAGGTAGAGAAATGAAGAAACCAGCGGGAATGGTAGCATAGCAGTTATGTTACTGGACTAGTAATCCGGAGGCATGGACTAATGATCTGGTTCAGACGTGAGTTCAAATCCCACCATGGGAGCTGGGGAATTTTAATTCAGATAATTCAATAAATCTGGAATAAAAAGCTAATATCAGTAATGGTGACCATGAAACTACTGGATTGTCATAAAAACCCCAACTGGTTCACTACTGTCCTTCAGGGAAGGAAATCGGCCTATAGACCCCCAGCAATATGATTGACTCCAAAATGACCACTAGGCAAGCTACTCTGTTGTATCAACAAAAAACTGTGATGTTTTGCAGCAGTTCAAGAAGGGCAATTAGGAACAGGCAATAAATGCTGGCCTTGCCAGCGACACCCACATCCTGTGAATGAATTTAAAAAAACAGCAGCGCAGTTCAGATCGTGTGTAAGAACTCTTTAGCCTCCTTTCAGCGTGTGCCATGTCGACCAGTGTTATTACCTCGTGGCCCCACTCCTGTCCAATGTGCATATACCAGTTCTTACAGGGCAATTAGGCCATCGCGAATGAGAAGCTGTAGCTTTATATATTTATTGTGGCTTGCTCACTGCAGCACTTGGGTAACAGGAAGCATTAAAATAGGCGCTGCTCTACACAAACCCACAAAAGAATGAAACTCTTTGAGTAACCACACTTGACAGATTATGGGTTGTGTTACTTTATAAATTGTTTAAAGGAAAGAAAGCTCGTAGGCAATCTTTACTTATTGTCAATTTTAGCATTATTATAATTTAATTTTATGGACACACACATATATATATTCTTGTATATAACTCAAGTTCCCAGGTTACACTTCAAATACGTTCTTAGCTCTACAAATTTGTCATAGAATTACATCGAATATACAGCATGCTGGCTTTTAGTTCTGCACTGCCAGAGGTGCCATCTTTCAGATGAGATGTTAACCCGAGGCCCCGTCTGCTCTGTCAGGTGGGTGTAAAAGATCCCATGGCACTATTTCGATGAAGAGCGGGGGAGTTTTCCCCGGTGTCCTGGGGCCAATATTTATCCCTCAATGAACATCACAAAAACAGATTACCTGGTCATTATCACATTGCTGTTTGTGGGAGCTTGCTGTGCACAAATTGGCTGCTACGTTTCCTACATTACAACAGCGACTACACTTCACAAAGTACTTCATTGGCTGTAAAGCGCTTTGAGATATCCGGTGGTCGTGAAAGGCGCTATATAAATGCAAGTCTTTCTTTCATTCAAGCCTCCTCCCATCCTTCCTCATCTAACTCTTCTCCCTCATATGCTTCTCATATCCAGCCGCCCCTACAATGCAGCTATACTATTCGCTTCAACCACTCCCTGTGGTGGCGAGTTCCACATTCTCACCACTCTCTGGGTAAAGAAGTTTCTTCTGAATTCCCCATTGGATTTCTTGGTGACTATCTTATATTGATGGCATTTAGTTTTGCTCTTGCCCACAAGTGGAAAGATTCTCTCTGTATCCACTCTATCCAAAACCTTTCATAATTTTAAAGACCTCTTTTAGGTCACCCCTCAGCCTTCTCTTTTCAAGAGAAAAGAGCCCCAGCCTGTTCATCCTTTCCTGATAGGTATAACCTCGCATTTCTGCTATCATCCTTGTAAATCTTTTTAGCACCCTCTCCAGTGCCTCTATATCATTTTTATAATATGTCTTTCAGGTTAGCAGAAATTTCCCAGGAACCAAACAAAAAAATACTTTACCATTAAGATGTGCAGGTTAGGTTGATTTGGCTATGATAAATTGACCCTTAGTGTTAGGGGATTAAATACGCGGGGTTACGGGGATAGGGTGGGATATGTGTCGGTGCAGGCTCGATGGGCCGAAATGGCCTCTATCTGCACTGTAGATTCTGTGATTCTGTGATTAATTGCTTACTTGACTGTCTTTGACAGACTTCTACCATACCCCCTAATTCACCTTGTGTACTATTTTGGGATGGTCCATTTGTTTTAGCAAGATATGAATATAGTTTTTCCCCTGCTTTGTAATCGTATCTACTGTTTCACTCATATTAGTAAAGCCAAGAAAATATTGCCCTCTTTTGTTTGATGTGTGTTGTGATCGAGGTGATGAATGGCCATATTAATTATTATTTGCAAAAAAGGTATTTGTCCTCAGGATGTGTGTGAGGTTGGCAAGGCCATATTTAGTGCCCACCCTCAGTTGCCTTAAGAAGGTAATGGTGGGCCTTCTCCTTGAACTTCTGCAGCCCCTGCGCTGATGGTACTCCCGCAATGGTGTTAGGTAAGGAATTCCAACGGCATTGAAGGCATATGTCCAAGTTAAGGTGGCATGTGATTTGGAGGGGATGGTGTTCAAAAGATAGTGGCCCAGAAATTCTGGTCTCCTCTGGTGAGTACGCATGGGGTACTCACCCGTAGGCCCAATGGAAGTGCTGGTTTCATGCATGCACTGCGCATGTGCGGGAAACCGGAACTTCCGTTCCCTTGAAAGAAGGGGTTCAGAGGCGGAACACGTGCGCTGGAGAGGCACCGCATGTGCATCGAACTTACGTTTTTTTCCAAGTTTTTCCGGGAGGGTAAGTCTCCAGGAATTACACATATAAAAAGCAGGCACAAGGCCTGCTTTTAACAAGGTAAGTGGTGAATTCATTAAAATTAAAACATTTTTTCCACAGGTTTATTATTTTTAAATACTTTAAAGAAAGGTAAGTTTATTTTTAGCCCCGTTAGAAAATGTAATAATTTTTTCAAAAATCTAAATTATTGTTTAAAATAGTTATTTTACATAATTTATAGTTATGTTAAAAATGTGATAAAAAAAAAATGTATTTGAAGTTTTAGTGATGTTTTGGGGCTTATAGTATTTATAGTTTTGACAGCTCTTCCTGTCAATTTTATGAATGGGCATTTCCCTGCTACCATTGTCTCTCCATGGCCCACGTGATCCCAGGGGACGCATCGAACTAACTGCGCCCCTGGGATACGCAAGCACTGCGCGCCGGCAGTTGGAGGAGGCCCAGGGTCGGAATCCCACGCGGGCCCACAGCTCAACGGCCGGCGCGCTAGGTAAGTGCAGGTCGGAGGCTTGCACCCGCGGGAAGCCCCCGACCCGAATTTCTGGGCCCTTGTGATTTCCATCATGTAATTGCACCAGCAAAACATTCGCCTGTCAGGTATGACATAGCTGAAAAACCCTGCCCCGATGTGCAATGGCATCAAGCTCAGAAGAATGCACCCAGTGTTGCGTTGCTTTTTTCAACACGTTTCTATCTGTGTGGTCTCTTTAAGGAGCAAAAGTGCCAAACGGTGGCTGTAAGTCTCCAATTATCGGACGGCAACTGAGCTGAAAATACCTGAAGTGATTTCTTAAAAAGAAAACTGGCTACACACTCAGTATTTTTACATTTCGAAGGAAACAGGCATTGTTGGGCTCTCCTGATAGCTGTTCCAGCGACAGAGAATTACACGTACTAACCGCTCTCTGTATAAAGAAAGTATGATGGACTCAAAGCATTTACAATGACATTAATATCTCTGAATCAATATTGTATAAAGGAAAATTAAAAACACATCACATCATAGAATGTTTAACGCCAATTTTGCTGATGATTTCTGGTCCTGAAGATGGCTCCCAGCCTGATGCGATTACTCTTAGGGCCTGAATTGTTGATCGGAGGCTTCCTGCGGGCAGATGCCTCCGATCTGGAAAAGTTCTACGCCCTTACCTGCTGGCTCCGTAGGTCCCGAAACTTCCGATCCTGGGCCTCTCCTGGTCCGCGCGCGCAGAGGCCCAGGTATCCCAGGGGGCCCAGGCGGTTCGCAAGCGTCTCTGGGATTACGTGGGCCATGGGGAACCAATCAAAGAAGGGAATCTCCCTTCACACTTTTGTCAGGTCTCTACACACAGAACTGTCAGGAGTATGAACGGGGATCACTTTTTAAAAAGTTAAACATTAAAAAAAACAATTTTTTAATCACATATTTAAAATTAGTTAAAATTACATTAAATTTTACATTACATTTTTTGAAAAAAATAATGAAAGTTTTTTACAGGGCTAAAAATAAACTTACCTTTTTTAAAAGTATTTTTAAATTATAAAAGAGTGAAAATGTTTTATTTTTTAAAACTCTTATGCTGGTAAAAGCAGGCCTTACGCCAGCTTTTACCAGGCGTAAGATTTTTAAGGGTTTTCAGCGGGCGGAGGTTCTGCAAAAAGTGGAACTCTCCCACCCGCAGAGGCCCTCCTCCTGGGCGGGCGGAGGATCTGTCAGGAGAATTCGTGACAGATTGCAAGTGCGGGTTTCAGCGCATGCGCTTCGCACGCCTAAACCCGGCACTTGCGCGGCCCCTACGGGTCTCAAATCATATTGAATTTCAGCCGGTTCATTGACGTTGTGCAATATTACTGTTTAACCAATGGGGCGGGGGGGGGAAAGCAGAGCGAAATGCAAGTTGGTGGAATCTGGAGTACAATTTGTCAACATGAGTCTTTGCCAGCGAAAGGGTTAATTCGCGGTATGTTTGAAATAAATCCCAATGCAATTGTTTTCTGTCTCTGCTTCGTAGCGAGAGGGTTCGAGTACAGGAACAAGGATGTCTTGCTGCAGTTGTACAGGGCCTTGGTGAGACCACACCTTGAGTATTGTGTGCAGTTTTGGTCGCCTTATCTGAGGAAGGATGTTCTTGCCATGGAAGGAGTGCTGCGGAGATTCACCAGGCTGATACCTGGGGTGGCAGGAATGACGTATGAGGAGAGATTGGGTCGATTGGGCTTGTACTCGCTGGAGTTTAGAAGAATGAGAGGGGATCTCATCGAAACTTATAAAATTCTAACAGGACTAGACAGACTAGATGCAGGAAGGATGTTCCCGATGGTCGGGAGAGTCCAGAACCAGGGGTCACAGTCTAAGGATAAGGGGTAAGCCATTTAGGACTGAGATGAGGAGGAATTTCTTCACCCAGAGAGTGGTGAACCTGTGGAATTCTCTACCACAGAAGGCAGTAGAGGCCAATTCATTAAATATATTCAAGAATGAGTTGGATACATTTCTTAAGGCTAAAGGGATCAAGGGATATGGGGAGAAGGCAGGAACAGGGTACTGAATTTGAATGATCAGCCATGATCTCATTGAATGGCGGAGCAGGCTCGAGGGGCCGAATGACCTCCTCCTGCTCCTATCTTCTATGTTTCTCTGCTCCTTGTGAAGTGGCTAAAAGTTATCAGCAGGAGACTGTCAGCCCTGCTGGCTCAGCTGCATTCAGCTGGTGAGAACATAAACTGGTACTTAGCTTACAGCAAATGTAGGTGTGTGTGTTTTTCCTCACCGGATACTCGCTTGTGACTTCAGCGGAAGCAATCTCAGATCTACATTTTGAATGGGAGCTCGTTGTTTATTCGGAGCAAAACCTCTCCAAATTTCACAAATTATTTTGATAAAAAGCCAAGTTGAGATTCTTCTGAAAGGATAGTTCTAGGTGAGAGCGCTGTCTTTTCCTATCTGAGAACTGGGTTTGAATACCGCCAGAATGGAAATCCCTCGCGTTTCTGGTCATATGGGATTGTTGTGAATTAATGTTGGATGGTCTCAATCCTGTTCTCCGTGGCACCAATCCGCAGTAACAAAAAGGGCCTGGAATCCTACATTCATTTGCAGTAATACCAAAGGCAAAATACTGCGGATGCTGGAAATCTGAAATTAAAACAAAAAATGCTGGAAACACGCAGAAACCTGCACCAGCACTCGATGTGCCTAAACTGAGTTGACACTCCCGTGCAGTACTAAGGGGATTCTGCCTTGTTGAAGGTGCCATCCTTCAGGTGAGATGTCAACCTGTGGTGGACGTTAAAAGCTGTAACGAGGAGACGGATAGATCAGATCCAATGTGCCTCCTTCATCCAAACCTGTGTAGTGCAGCACATAAGACAACAGCACAAGAATTAGGAGCAGGAGTCGGCCATACGGCCCCCTCGAGCCTGCTCCGCCATTTAATGAGATCGTGGCTGATCTTCGACCTCAACTCCACTTTCCCGCCCGAGCCCCATATCACTCGATTCCCCGAGAGTCAAAAAAAATCTATCAATCTCAGCCTTGAATATACTCCACGATTCAATCTCTGGGGCAGAGAATTCCAAAGATTCACAACCCTCTGAGGGAAGAAATTCCTCCTCATCTCGGTCTTAAGTGGCCGACCCCTTATCCTGAAACACTGACCCCTAGTTCTAGACTCTCCAGACAGGGGAAAACATGTAAGGGTTCATTTTCACTCGATTAGCCTGGTATTAACAGGGTGGTAATGGCCTCATTGCCCCGTTCACCCTGATGATGCGGACGGCTCCTTATTGTAAAGTGGTCTACCACCGGGTGGCTAAAACGGCCACCTCTTTCAGGCCCTTGTTAATATGCAAACCAGGGTCCTCCGGCATGAATGGGGCTCCGATTACCATTTCAGATTGGAACTGGCCGCGCAGACTCTGATCGGCTCAGCAGGCGATGGAGCCGAGGGAGGTGCAGCAAAGGGAAAGTTTGGAATTCTTTCCATGGGGCCTGGAAGAGCTGGAATGCTCCTCTGCAAAAAATTTTCGGGAGGTTGCTGTTCCGGCAAACCCACCCTAAATCGCGATCTCTAACCCACGCGCCCCCTCCCCCCACCAATCTCCGCCTCTGAACTTACCTTGCTGATATTGGTGGGCCCCGAATCTGGCGAGCTGCATCGAGATGCCTGATTGGTGTCCCTGTAGCTCATTGGCCCAATGGAAATGAGGCCTGGGCCTGGGCCTGAAAATCATGCCCACCTCTTTGCTTCGCGTGTAGCCGACCCGGTCAGCGTGTTCCCTGGGTCGGTCCCCCCAATAGTCAACATCAACCCCATAGAGTGAAAGCAAATCACAAACACTAGAGCACCATCATTGAAGGATTCCTGAGCACAAAGTGGGGACACCATGAGTAGCCATGGAATAGGTTGCCTGCTTTTCCTGGTGTGTCTATATAGAAAACAGCTGGAAATGAGAATAACTAAGACACCAATAGGATGGCACCTTATATTTCCTCTTCTTAAATTTCAAGTTCCACATTTCTGAGTGAAAAATTAATTCAGGCAGGTTAAAAATTAGACTATTAGCTTAATAAACACTTGTTCAGCACAGATTCATATTATAGGATGAAGAGCTTTTGTGATAATATGTGTCCTTGCCTAATACTGGGTTTCAAGTATGTCCAAACTATTAGCTGACGATAATTTAAATGGTCACTCTGTTTGAATTATAAACCCTCTTTACTTCAAAATGTTAATTTGCCTTCAGTTCCTTAGTGGGATCAAGTGGAATGTAATCTCTAAAGACTATTGGGTTTAATTTCCTCTCTCGCCTATTTTTAGTGCACCAATTCATGCTTTGGTGTCAAATTCTTGTCTATAGTATTCTCATGCAGTCATCAGCCTAATAGATAGTCTGCAGTCCAACTCGAGCTCCCAATGTGACACTGACTCCCGCAGGACTCCTGAGATGCCACTGACCCCTGACACATCACTGACCCCTGACACGCCACCGGCCCCTGACACGCCACTGACCCCTGACACGCCACTGACCCCTGACACGCCACTGACCTCTGACACGCCACCGACCCCTGACATGTCATCAACCCCTGACTCATCACTGACCTCTGACACACCGCTGACCTCTGACACACCACTGACCCCTGACACGCCACTGACCCCTGACACATCACTGACCTCTGATACATCACTGACCCCTGACACGTCACTGACCCCTGATATATCACTGACCCCGACACATCACTGACCCCTGACACATCATTGACCCCTGACACGCCACTGACTCCTGACACGCCACTGACCCCTGACACGCCACTGACCCCTGACACGCCACTGACCCCTGACACGCCACTGACCCATGACACACCACTGACTCCTGACACGCCACTGACTCCTGACACGCCACTGACCCATGACACGCCATTGACCAGACATGTCACTGACTCCTGACACATCACTGACTCCTGACACGTCACTGACCCCTGACACGCCATTGACCCCTGACACGCCACTGACCCATGACACACCACTGACCCCTGACATGCCACTGACCCCTGACACACCACTGACTCCTGACACGCCACTGACTCCTGACACGCCACTGACCCATGACACGCCATTGACCAGACATGTCACTGACTCCTGACACGTCACTGACTCCTGACACGTCACTGACCCCTGACACGCCATTGACCCCTGACACGTCACTGACTCCTGGCACACCACTGACCCCTGATTTGTCACTGGGCTCCTGCTGGCCCCCGAATCCAATCACAACTCCAATTGGCCTCCTCACATGGCTGCATCCCCGATTGGCCTCCTGGCATAACCCCAGCCCCCATTGGCCTTCTGATGTGACCCCCGATTCCCAGTGGAATGGCTTCCTGACATGACCTACTCCTGAGCATTGGCTCAGCTCCTGGTGTTGCCCTGAGGCTCCAGGCTCAGCCCACAGCTGTAAACCTAGCATAAGTGATTAACCAGTGCTTTAAAAATAACATGGTAAGGGAATTCAACTCCTTTCAAAATCCAGGAAATGGCACAGAAAAAGTGAGAATGAAATAGTTGCCAAGCCCTGTAACATCTTGACGTGACAGTAGATAAGCCTTATTTTGAAATGGGATTACCAGTTAGATAGCTGGGATTTTGTTATTGTTCTTATGGACGTTTCATTGGATATTTAAATTTTGATTATCCAATGAGTTGAGCAGATTCTCACACTCTTGCATCAAAATTTAGATGTTTGCGGTTGAACAATGCTTTAATTTTTAAATCGCCCCAGGACATTTTCAAAAGTCAATGGCGGAAATTGTAGTTGGACGTGAGTGCTTTCCCCTCAAGTACTCTATTTTCTGCAAGCTTGATCAGCCTTAAGCAAATTATCTCAATCCAACTAAGATCTAAAGGCCAGATTTGCATAGTAAGTGTGATTACTTTACATATTTTTCCTGGCGACATTGGCCCCAAAGCTACAATTTAAATGTCATTACTGGGACTGTAATGTTGAGAATTACCGAGTTTCTCATCGTAAAGACCATCAAGCTCTTTAGGCATTTATGCTCTGGCCTTTCTGTTCCATCTTAAAACAGTCATAACCTTCAAAACACAACTATAGAACAGAACTAATTTACAACCTCATAAATTCAAATCATGCAATAACACAGTCTGAATTTACGATAGTGTGCATGCTCCTATAAGCTTTCTGAACTTCCCTTCACAATTAAGGGTTGCTGCTAAATAATTTTCAAAAATGCTTCTCCAGTTTTGGCCTGTTGCATTGAAAAGAGGGAAGAACAGTTCACCGGAAACGAAACCAATATGCGGAATTAAGGCGACGTAACCCAAGGGTCAGATTGGGCATAGAGCCTCATGTGGTCCCATTGTCACAGATTTTTTTTACATAGAATTTACAGCACCGGAACAGACCATTCGGTCCCACTGGTTTACGCTTCACACGAGCCTCCTCCCGCCCCTCTTCGTCTAACCCTATCAGCATTTTGTAAGATTCGAAATTTTCCGGAATTCAATCATACAACAAAACAGGGTTGATAAGACAGTTTATTGACCAAGAGAAAGCTTGTACAGAAAAACCTTTGATAAAAAGGGGCATACAAAATGGCCACCGGACCTCGTGATCAGTTTCTGGGACCATTTGATTTCTGTTACTGCAAGCCAGACAGGCTTGTGGATTGAGGACAGTAAGCCCGCGAAAGCCAGTATCGGGAAACCGAAACTCAGGGAACTGAGCATACATATTAATTGGATTCTAAGTACAAGACAGTTTCAGGTAACAGGATGGGGCCCATCAAGAAATGGGCGGACAATTGAATGAACACTTAAACCCATTTACTGTACAAAGGAAAGACCGTTTAACAGCCATCAAGGGCAATCTCCAGACTGATCAATATGCGAACCGAGTTACGGTGACAAAGTAAAACACATTATCGGCCAGGAAGGCCAGTTAAGCTATCACCGGCTCCCGTTACAAGACAAAGCGCCCCTGCAGAGATTTCTGCCCGCCAAAAATATTACAAAGACTGGACTATGATTTGGCGGGAGATAAGACTGTCCAAAAAGGGTATAACTATGGATTGAAAAGTCTATCAGGACGCTTCGCTTGACGATCCAGGCTTCACGCTTGGGGAACACGATTCAGCAATTGCGATTCAAAACTTTGGGACGGACTCTTCGGTTAAGCACTTCAGTTTCGGAACGTGGTCGGTGTTCGGCCAGGCAAGGCTCGACTACGACGGGAAGACGCAGGAGGGTGGCCCGGGTGCTCTTGTCAGGAGACCATCGACAACCCAGGCCGAAGGAGAAGACACCCTCCAGCGCTGCCTCGAAGGATAATTATGACGGCATAAAGAAAGCAATTCGGTACCAGCGCCCCGTCCCGGGGAAGACCATCAGGAAAACCGACGATCCAGGCCGGAGAAAAAGGACACTCCGGGCCTAGCACTCCCGTGCCTCAACATCCCATTCTCAGCTTTCCAGGAATGGACTTTCCCATGTGCATCCAGTTCTTCAACAACTTTTAACGGATTCAGTCATGACGAGCGCTCATCGAGGCTGTGTCCGCTGCCTCATCGCCTGAGAGAGAGAAAAACAAGCTGCGCCAGAAGTTTCCAAATCCACGTGACGACGGAAAGCTGTGCCAAAGGGGCTGCGAACCCCCTCTTTTGCGAATCTGAAAGTGGTGAGCATGATTCCGAGTTCCTCAAGTCGAAACTTAGTCTAGGTCTAGGGGAGGGGGTAAGGGTAATCGTAATGTGTTTCCCCTTTTACGATGTGCCGTGTGTTCCCCATTTCCATAGAGTTAAGTTCATAGATATGTGCATGCTTGTAGTTACTTTGATCTGTGCTTATGACATGTATTTTATAATGCTGCAAACCGTTTAAATAAAAGCATCCATTTTGTGCTATTCAACCTGGTCTATTGAGTCTTTCTCTGCACTACAGTTCCCTGCACCTAAGTCCAAGGTCTAGAACCGTAGGAGAGAGTGGGTCGAACCACTCAAGGGTAATTATTGCACGAAGCCTGGTAGGAGACCAGAACGAGCAAGAGAAACCCCCTACAATTTCCTTCTAATATCTTTCCAATCAACTGCTGCTCACTGTTGGACATCCTGGAGAGTTGTATGTTGGACATCTTGGGGAGTTATGGGTTAACAGTCGAACTTCTTTGTATCTTAGAGCAACAGGCTCTCCAATATAAACAGGATGGCTTTGAAGTGTTGTGAGAGGAAGGTATAGCTTGTCTACTGATATGAAAAGTGTAAGGAAATACATGACAGTAATGACATCAGCCATGAGTGGTTAAAGTGTAACTTTAGGTAGAGGGATCCATTAGCTATAGTATAGAAAGATAACAGTTAATAAAGCCTGTTCTTCCAAGAGGTTAAGAACAGTTAGGT
This sequence comes from Somniosus microcephalus, assembly GCF_052327205.1. Lineage (NCBI taxonomy): Eukaryota > Metazoa > Chordata > Chondrichthyes > Squaliformes > Somniosidae > Somniosus > Somniosus microcephalus. The sequence goes on along the minus strand of NC_141003.1, from coordinate 82,984,589 downwards.
CAGGAAGTCTTGTTTGAGGGAAGTAGCTTAGGAGTAAACAGCTACAAGTATTTACATGAATAGACGGATAAAAGGATTTGGGATTAGATATGTCATGAGGTCTTATCTATGACCTTTGATGTAGGCAAAATATGGTGTATAAAGGAGAATGGTTTTCAATAGTTCTTCGGAGGGCTTGGGAGATAGAACTTGTAGCCGAAAAGCCACTCTCTGATCCGGGTTGAGCTAATCCCTCATCCTAGGTGTCAATAAAGCCTGTTCAGTATAGCACGCTATCAAGTGTCTCGTGCTTACTCGAAATGTGTTGCTGTGAACCAGAGACAGAAGGAGGTTGACTGCTAACACTCACAGGTCAATAATTTCTCTTGTGACATGTGTTACCAGTAAGTTATTTTAAGCAGTGTCTTTTTCCCCCCATTTATCCCCTCGACTTTCCTGAAGATATTGGCTCGTGCTGGGTTGCAGGTCCAGAGGTGCCAGCAGTTCTCAGGTACCTTGTTCCATTTCTCAGGTGTGAGCTTAGCAGTGAATGTTACTTGAGCCATTTCTTCTCCTCCTTTTGTTGTCCACGCATATCCATTATTTAGTAGGGTTTACTAGATGCCTCAAGAGTGAAAACCCAAGATAATTTCCTCCCTCCCTAACCCAGAAGTGCTGGGGCTAACTTTATTGCCTGTACCATCACCCTAGTTGAGATCAACTATCTCCACACAGACCAAAGATAGAACCTGAGAGTCCTGATGATGTATGCTCAGCAACACAACACAGAGTGCATTTACTGAGCTGATTTCCCCCTCCCTTCCCACCACAGGAAGTGGACATGAAGCTGTGAAGCTTGTAATGACAGCCTCTGGAAGCTAGTACTTGTATTCTCATGTGAGTGACTATGTCAAAAAGGTGTGCCCACCATGAGGCCAACTCACCCTCCAGTATGCGCAGCGACAGGTTGGTATATGCTGGAAACCTCCCTCCCTGTCACTTTTTGCTAAACGTCCAACTCATAGCTTGGCCCTGGATCTTGCGCAGGGGCTGGGAGAAGCTCGTCTGTTTACACCACCAGCTTCACCTATACTAGGATTTTGCTGTCAATGAAGAAAGACAGAAAAGACCACAACGTTCTTTGCCCCAACTCAGTGCCATTCTGAAGGACTGTGCCCAATCTGAAGTTGACATCTACCAGGTCCTCAGGTACTGATATGGATCAACAATCAGCACAGTTGCTGCTTGTATCTTCCAATAAATATCTTTGAGATGACCTCTTAGCTGTGCAGACTGATAATACCACACGTGGGATCACTCACTACCTATCGCATGGTTGACCCATTGTTCAAGATGGTAAGTAGAATGAACTAGATCCTCAGGTGACTCCATCAGCAACATGCTCTTTTCCACAGAAAGGAGCACCACCATACTTTCAGAAAGGCCTGGAACAGACACTTTGAGGGTTAAACAAAGTCAGCTGTGCACACGCCAAGAACGTAAGTGTAGTGTATGTACCCGTCTACCCTTAAGGAAATTATTGTATGTAACCGTTCACCTTTAAGGGAACTACTTTAAGTGTGGCACTACTTGTTTGGCTTCTGTATACTGTAATACCGACAGTGACCACACCAGTATATAAGTGTTGTGACAGGATAACTGGGGCAGATTCGCCCGGACCTTCGAATAGTAAAGACCTGTTTGTTGTTATTTCTGAAGCCTGTGTATTTATTAGCTGCACAACCCACAGACATTACAGTGGCGACGAGGCCAATCGTACCCTGCGGCAAGATTACCAAAGCAAGAAGAGCGTCGAAGAGAGGCAACCGCCCTCGTCGTGCTGCTGGAAGAAAACACGAGGCTGCAGCAGGAGAAAGGTGGAAGACTTTAGCAACAAAAGCTTCCGTCTGCAACAGGCACTGACTACCCTTCTACCACGGTACAGAGTGAGCCGATCAGCAGGGAACAAGGCGGCCGAAGAGACTGTGAGTAGGGGAAGGTGTAGAGAATATCCGGAGGATAAGGGCAGAGCACTCGACCTCGGTCGAGGGGGAGCTGAGCCGGTCAAAAGTCGGGTCCAACGGCGTCGGGTGACAGCCGGACCGCGATCGGCGGGAAAAATCCGGGCAGCGACCGCAGCCACGAAGCGCTGAGCCTGTGAGTAGGCGCGGGAAGAGAAACCCAGCCGCAGCCGGGGAGGGAAACACCGGTCTGCGAGAGGGCTGGGGAGGCGAACGGGAACCGTGCGGGTGAGAGCCGGGTGCAGAGAGAGAGACTGCGAGGAGCCAGTCCAGCGGCTGAGCTGTTCTCCACCAACGGGGCACTCAGAGCCGGCAAAACCGAACGTGCGGGAGTGGGAGAGAGACACAGCCGAAAACGGGGTGAGAGACTGCGCAAGAGCCAGTCCAGCGGCTGAACTGTCCTCCGTTAACGGGGTGTACCCAGCGCCGGTAGAGCCGTGCGGGCGGGAGGAGAAGACAGAGCCGAGTAGGGGGAGCTGTGCGAGAGCCAGCCCAGCGGCTGAACCTGTCCGCTGCGGGGAAAGCGTACCCCTTCCACCAGGAAGAAACGCGGGAAGCCGCCATTAGGCGGAGGAGCCGACAGAAGCGGGAAACCGCCATTGAAGTGGGCGGGGAGAGAAAGGAAGAGCGGGAAACCGCCAAATTCACGGGAAAAGCCGCCATCTTAGGGAAAAAAAAAAATACATAAGAATTTAAAGAAATATTTGTGTTGTACCCAAAGAAAGGAAGATGCCTAAGCATGGGGACAGCAACGATTTTAACTCCGAAATAGAAGACTGGCCCACGTACGTGGAACGTATTGAGATACATTGTAAGGCTAACAAAATAGCTAAGGAGGAAAAAGCTGTAACCTTACTTAACATGATGGGTGCGAAAACATTCGGGTTGTTGAAACATCTTCTCTCTCCAGCTAAACCGGCGGATCAGACTTTCGAGGATATTGTAGCAGTACTGAAGGATCACTTGAACCCCACACCGTTGAAGCTGGCTGAACGATTCAGATTCTATGCGAGAACGCAGAAGAAAGACGAAAGCAACGCGGAATACTTGGTCGAACTGCGGAGGCTAGCGAAACACTGCCAGTTCGGAGGGAATCTGACAGAGGCACTGCGAGACAAGTTCGTATGTGGATTGTCCAAAGAAGGGACGCAAAAGCGACTACTGGAAGAGAACAACCTCACACTTGACAGGGCTGTCCTTATAGCCGCATCATACGAAGCCGCAGCAAAAGGAACGGCGGTAATGCAGCGGAAGGCGGTGGCACTAGGGGTGGACCACATCACCTCGAGGACTACGAAATGCTATCGTTGTGGGAAGACAACACACGACCAGAAGCGTTGCTGGGGTAAAAACCAAGAATGCCGGAAATGTGGCAAGATCGGGCACATAGCTAAAGTGTGCCGGTCAGGAACGACGTACAACAATAACGAGTCCTCACAAAAATGGTACAGAAAGGTACAAGAGGCGACTAGGAAGAGTCTGAAGGAACAGAAGTCGGACTCACACTCCAAATGCAAAGGACTGGACAGTCTGAGAATCCACAACGTGAGCAATGAAGCTGACCGACAAACTATCTGGATAACGCTACAGATTGCAAAGGTCCAAGTAAAAATGGAAGTGGACACCGGATCGGCGTTGACGGTCATGAATAAGCATGACTATAAGAAATTTTTCAAGCATATTCCACTACGGGATACGGAACTAGTACTACAGACATACACGGGGCACAAAGTATTCCCCATCGGAATGATAGAAGTCAAGGTGAGATACAAGGATAAAGATCATCACCGGTTGGACCTGTATGTATTGCCTGAGGGAGGACTACCACTCCTGGGACGGGAGTGGATCCGAAAAATAAAATTGGACTGGCAGTCCCTAAACACCATGACGGTGGATTCCGAAAAAGAGGATGTCAAACCTGAACGGTTGTCCAGAATATTGGACGAAGCTAAGGAGGTATTCCAGCAAGGACTGGGAACGCTGCGAGGTATTAAAGCAAAGGTTAAGATTGCAGAAAATGCAAGCCCAAAGTTTTTTAAGGCCAGATCAGTTCCTTACGCAATACGACCAGCTGTGGAGGCAGAACTGGAAGAACTTGAACGATCAGGGGTTCTGTCAAAAGTGGACTGGAGTGAGTGGGCCACGCCCATTGTTCCCGTCATGAAGTCCTCACCGAGTAATAAGCCTGGGGGACCGGGGAAGGTCCGTATCTGCGGAGATTTCAAGATTACTGTGAATCCGGTGCTTCACACGGTACAATACCCGCTTCCGCGGATTGAAGATATCTTTGCTTCGTTGGCTGGAGGGAAACATTTCACGAAAATAGATCTGGCTCAAGCATATCTACAGATGGAGGTCGAGGAAGAGTCACGCCAGTACCTCACCATCAACACTCACAGAGGCTTGTATCGCTACAATAGACTGGTCTTTGGGGTAGCTTCGGCACCAGCAATTTGGCAGAGGGCCATGGAACAGGTGTTACAAGGAATTCCAAGCACGCAGTGCTACTTAGATGACATTTTAATCACGGGAAAAGATGAGGAAGAACACCTCACGAATTTGAAACTGGTACTCACCAGGTTGAAGGAGTATGGCCTTCGGGTTAATCGCAAGAAGTGTGAGTTCTTCCAAAAATGGATCTCATACTGCGGTCATGTCATTGACCGAGAGGGACTGCATAAGTCACCCGAAAAGATAGAAGCGGTTGTGAAGGCCCCCGCCCCAGGAAACGTATCACAGTTAAGATCATTCTTGGGGTTGATTAATTACTATCACAAGTTTCTGCCAAATTTATCCACGGTACTGCATCCGCTGAATGACCTGTTGCGGAAAGAAACACCATGGAAGTGGAGTGAGGAATGCAAAAAGGCTTTTCGCAGAAGCAAGGAGTTGATTACCTCTGAAGAAGTGTTGGCTCATTTCAACCCAGCATTACCCCTTCGTCTAGCTTGCGATGCTTCCCCGTACGGAATTGGGGCAGTACTCTCGCATAGGCTACCAAATGGCTCGGAAAGGCCAGTGGCTTTCGCGTCCCGATCATTGACACCCGCGGAGCGAAATTACGCCCAAATAGATAGGGAGGCCCTCAGTCTTGTGTGGGGCGTGAAGAAATTCAACCATTACCTACAATGTAAAAAGTTCACATTGCTGACAGACCACCAGCCGTTGGTGTCCATATTCAACCCAAATAAGGCCGTTTCCACCATGACAGCACAAAGGTTACAAAGGTGGTCCATGTTACTTGGGGCACACCAATACGAAATTGAGTACAAAAGGTCTAAACAGCATGGAAATGCTGATGGGTTGTCACGCTTGCCATTGCCGATGGTAGAAGAAGCGAGTATAGTGGACCCAGTAGAGTTGTTCCACTCATCCATAGTGGAGTGTCTACCGATAACAAACTCAATGATTGAGAAGGAGACAAGGAATGACCCGACTCTTTCACGAGTCTATGATGTAACGGTGGAGGGATGGCCAGCACAGAGCGAACCAACACTGCAAGCATTTGCACAGAGGAAAGAACAACTGTCAGTGTGTCGAGGAACCCTGATGTGTGGATCTAGAGTGGTGATTCCACCCAAACTCCAAAAGAAGGTGCTAAAGGAGCTGCACGAAGGACATCTGCGGGGAGTAAAGATGAAAAATCTAGCAAGAGCGTTTGTGTGGTGGCCAGGCATTGATAGAGACATAGAGGAGATCACGAAGAACTGCCTAGGATGTCAGAGGGTTCAGAATGCGCCACCACAGGCTCCTCTGCACCCATGGGAGTGGCCCTCATCTCCCTGGCAAAGAGTACACATCGACTTTGCTGGTCCATTTATGGACTCGATGTTCCTAATAGCGGTAGATGCCCACTCCAAGTGGCCAGAAGTAATTAAGATGACCACCACCATGACGGAAAAAACCATCACGGTGTTAAGGACTATGTTTGCTCGGAATGGCCTGCCAGAACAGATCTGTTCTGACAATGGACCGCAATTTGTATCTGAGGAATTTAAGAAATTCTTAAAGAGCAATGGGGTTAAACATTACACGTCAGCCCCATACCATCCCGCCTCCAATGGATTGGCTGAAAGGTTTGTCCAGACCTTCAAGAAGGCCGTAAAGGCCATGAGTAATGAAGACATAAGTTTACAGCATAAGGTGGATAGTTTTTTGTTGGCATACCGAAATGCAACCCATGCGGTCACAAATCAAACTCCCGCGATGATGTTTTGTAATAGACGCCTACGATGTCGGCTGGATTTACTCAAACCAAACGTCAGAAGGGACGTAGAGAACCGGCAATTCCAGGGCATGAACGAAAGGGCCACTAGATCCTTCCAGACCGGTCAACGAGTTTTGGCCCGGGACTATCGTACTGAGAAATGGCAGCCTGGAACAATTGGAAAAAGGCTAGGCCCGTTGATGTACACTGTGGACATTGGAGACAATATAATAAGGCGCCATGTTGACCAGATCATAGGGTCCGCCACAAATGGGCCCCCGACTTCACCACCTTACCCGGATAAGGTTGAGACTGAGTTACCCAGAACACCTACGACCGATCTGGTAGTTCAGGAGTCAGAGGAACCTGACACTGTGCTTCGAGCCGATTCAACTTTACCAGAAACACCTACTAGCCCGCTTGGAATGACGACACCACTGCGGCATTACCCGGACAGAATCCGGAAACCTCCCGAAAGACTGAATCTATGAACTGTCTTAAATAAATCTGTATATATATATGTGATAATGTATGTCCACTATGGACTCAGTATGTTGAAAGCTAAAAAGGGAGGATTGTAGTGTATGTACCCGTCTACCCTTAAGGAAATTATTGTATGTAACCGTTCACCTTTAAGGGAACTACTTTAAGTGTGGCACTACTTGTTTGGCTTCTGTATACTGTAATACCGACAGTGACCACACCAGTATATAAGTGTTGTGACAGGATAACTGGGGCAGATTCGCCCGGACCTTCGAATAGTAAAGACCTGTTTGTTGTTATTTCTGAAGTCTGTGTATTTATTAACTGCACAACCCACAGACTTTACAGTAAGAACATAAGAATACGGCCCCTCAAGCCTGCTCCACCATTCAATGAGATAATTGCTGATCTTCGACCTCAACTCCACTTTCCCAACCCAATCGCCATACCTCTTGATTCCCCTAGAGTCCAAAAATCTGTCGATCTCAGCCTTGAATATACTCAACTTCCAATGCAAGCAGGTGCTGTTCAATGATCAGAACCATGCCCTGGGTCCCACATGCATCTGGATCCATAGATTCTTTAATTACTTTGTTACCATGGAATCTTAGGCGATGATCATTGACCATTCCACACACTTCATGCAGGTCAATGAAACTGTAAACAGATAAGACTATGTTTCTCAACCCATAGAAACACTGCCTGAGGATGCCCAGCAAGTATGTTCCCATGGGTAGCTGTCCTAGCAATATCTTCAGAAAATGATCATGTTCAAAGATAGTTTGTACCAGTGAACACCTTTGATAATTGACTTAAGGGTCGTGGTAAACAGTGCTAAAGCAGACAAGGTACATTTAGTACACTGAATTCCCTCCCTAAACCTCTCTGCTTCTCTACCTCTCTTTCCTCCTTTAAGACGCTCCTTAAAACCTACCTCTTTGATCAAGCTTTTGGTTACCTGCCCTAATTTCCCCTTGTGTGGCTCGATGTCAAATTTTGTTTGAGAATCGCTCCTGTGAAGCGCCCTGGGACTTTTGCGACTTTAAATGCACTGTATAAATACCCGTTGCTGCTGTTTTTGTGAGCAGTTTGTATATTGGATTCCGTCTCTTATGTGAATGGATTTTAAAACTCTGTAAATGCTGGAAGTTGGAAATAAACACAGAAAATGTTGGAAATAGAAAGCAGGTCCAACAGCATCAAAAATGGGAAAGGGTGGGTTAATGTTTCAGCATGGACCCTTCTTGCCATGGAGGGAGTGCAGCGAAGATTCACCAGGCTGATACCTGGGATGGCAGGAATGACGTATGAGGAGAGATTGGGTCGATTGGGCTTATACTCGTTGGAGTTTAGAAGAATGAGAGGGGATCTCATTGAAACTTATAAAATTCTGACAGGACTGGACAGACTAGATGCAGGAAAGATGTTCCCGATGGCGGAGGAGTCCAGAACCAGGGGTCACAGTCTAAGGATAAGGAGTAAGCCATTTAGGACAGAGATGAGGAGGAATTTCTTCACCCAGAGAGTGGTGAACCTGTGGAATTCTCTACCACAGAAGGCAGTGGAGGCCAATTCATTAAATATATTCAAGAAGAAGTTGGATATATTTCTTAAGGCTAAAGGGATCAAGGGAAATGGGGAGAAAGCAGGGACCGGGTACTGAATTTGGATGATCAGCCATGATCTCATTGAATGGCGGAGTAGGCTCGAGGGGCCGAATGGCCTACTCCTGCTCCTATCTTCTATGTTTCTATGTTTCGCAACCAGAACCGGACAATCCAGGACAAGTGAACCAGGAAGCTAAAATAAAAAGAGAAAAAGCTAGAAACACTCAGAAGGCCAGGCAGCATGTGTGGAGAGAGAAACAGAGTTAACGTTTCAGGTCGATGACCTTTTGTCAGAACTGGAAAAGCTTAGAGATGTAACCGATTTTAAGCAAGTGCAGAGTCAGGGAAAGGGGGGAGGGGAGGAAAGAACAAAGACACAGGGACCGCGAGGTCCTTGTGCAGAGCGTACTTCGGGGCCTTCGCTTCGCCGCTGACCGCAAATTCCGGGCCACCATGTTGTTGTATCATAGATGTGACCTGTTCAACATGTGAGTGTGTTTTAAAGCCAGGATTACAGCAGGAGAGCTTAACAATTCAACTTACGATAGCAAAATACTGCGGATGCTGGAAATCCGAAATAACAACAGAAAACGCTGGAAAAACTCAGCAGGCCCGGCAGCATCCGTGGAAAGAGAAACAGAGTCAACGTTTCAGGTCGATGACCTTTCGTCGGAAATGGAAAAAAGCAGGAAATGGAAAGCAGGTTGATCCCGATGGCGGGGGAGTCCAGAACCAGGGGTCACAGCCTAAGGATAAAGGGGTAAGCCATTTAGGACAGAGATGAAGAGGAATTTCTTCACCCAGCGACTGGTGAACCTGTGGAATTCTCTACCACAGAAGGCAGTAGAGGCCAATTCATTAAATATATTCAAGAAGGAGTTGGATATATTTCTTAAGGCTAAAGGGATCAAGGGCTATGGGGAGAAGGCAGGGACAGGGTACTGAGTTTGGATGATCAGCCATGATCTCATTGAATGGCGGAGCAGGCTCGAGGGGCCGAATGGCCTACTCCTGCTCCTATCTTCTATGTTTCTATGATTAGCCCTGGCCTGCTGAGTTTTTCCAGCGTTTTCTGTTGTTATTAACAATTCATCTTGTTGGCTGCCCTGGCAGTGGACTCACACTTGGACAAATAACTCATTATCAGTCATTCAAAGGGCCATCGGGAAGCAGGAGGATATGGGTTTGGTGACAAGAGGAAAATATGAAAATTGTTTCACTGCCTCCCATACAGAAACCTGAACAATGGTACAATCCAGACGAGCGAATGGTCTCTTCTCATTCCTGTCGTCTTCTGTAAACTGCAACTTCTTCGAATTGACTCAGAGAGTGAATCAGAGGGTCATTCATTTAAAGACTGTGCTGTTTTTCTTGCTGCTTCAGGTTGTCAGTCTGACCTGAAACTCACTGAATACTTTGTGAAGAAATGATTTTGAAACACGCAAGTGGGTCGACCAGTGGCAGATAAGAACATAAGAACTAGGAGCAGGAGTGGACCATCCAGCCCTTTGAGCCTGCGCCACCATTCAATAAGATCGTCGCTGATCTGCTACCTCATCTCCACTTTCCTACCCTATCCCCATATTCCTTGGTTCACTTAGTATCCAAAAATCTAACGATCTCTGTCTTGAATATACTCAATGACTGAGCCTCCACAGCCCTCTGGGGTAGAGAATTCCAAAGATTCACCACCCGCTGAGTGAAGAAATTTCTTCTCGTCTCAGTCCCAAAAGGCCAACCCCTTAATGAAATTCATTATAGGTAAGTGTAAAGTATTGCACATAGGAAGAAAAAATGTGTGATATGTACGCTCATGGATAATGTCCAAATAGCTAGAGGTGAAATTGAGATAGTTACGGAGGTGTTAGTAGACTCAATACTCCACATATTCAGTCACTGCAGAGCAGTAATTAAACGTAGAATACACAGCAGGTTATATCATGGTAAAACTGAAGGATGCTCTGGTCAGACCATACCTTGAGTACTGCACCCAGTTTTGGTCACTGAGAGGAGAATTTCAAGACCTGGAGACAATGCAGTGAAGTCCAATGAGACCAATTTCTAATGTCAGAGGACTACGTTATGAAGAAAGATTAGGGCAACTTGGGCATTTTAGTCCAGAAGTAAAGTAACTAAGAGGTGATTTTGTAGACCTATAGAAGATAAGTGGAATGGAGAGATAAAGCTGGACCACTACTTCAAGTTGAACGGTGGCAGCAGGACAAAGGTATACAGGTTCAAACCAACGAAAGACAGGAGTTAGGACAAATCCCAGGAAATTCCTTTTTACATGTTGAGTGAACAATCCATAGAATGAACTTCAGGATAAGGTAGGGAATGTAAATACCTTGTAATAATTTAAGAGAGAGTGGGTTGGTACGACGAACGGAACTATAGGGCCTTTCTGCATAATAACTGGACCAGCCACATAAATACTGTGGCAACAAGAGCAGGTCAGAGGCTGGGTATTCTGCGGCAAGTGTCTCACCTCCTGACTCCCCAAAGCCTTTCCACCATCTACAAGGCACAAGTCAGGAGTGTGATGGAATACTCTCCACTTGCCTGGATGAGTGCAGCTCCAACAACACTCAAGAATCTCGACACCATCCAGGACATAGCAGCCCGATAGATTGGCACCCCATCCACCACCTTAAACATTCACTCCCACCACCACCGGCGTACCGTGGCTGCAGTGTGTACCATCTACAAGATGCACTGCAGCAACTCACCAAGACTTCTTCAGCAGCTTCTCCCAAACTCGCAACCACTACCACCTAGAAGGACAAGGGCAGCAGGTGCACGGGAACACCACCACCTCCAAGTTCCCCTCCAAGTCACACACCATCCTGACTTAGAAGTATATCGCCGATCCTTCATCGTCGCTGGGTCAAAATCCTGGAACTCCCTCCCTAACAGCACTGTGGGAGCACCTTCACCACACGGACTGCAGCGGTTCAAGAAGGCGGCTCACCACCACCTTCCCAAGGGCAATTAGGGATGGGCAATAAATGCTGGCCTTGCCAGTGACGCCCACATCCCAGGAACTTTAAAAAAATAATAAGCTAGGCTGAGACTTCCTCATCTTTATCTATCTTATGATCTATTTTTACAGATGAATTAAGTGTCTTCTCTCTTAAAAGCATGCTTAGTAGATTGAAGGATGATGCAGTGATTGGTCTTCCAATGTCACGAGTCAGCAAGTGGTGGAACATGGATTCAGAACTGTCATTCCCCCCATGTGCGATGCCGGAGAGTCTTAAAAAATTATAAATAGGGCAAAAGTTTTAAAGAATGGAGAATGATAGTGTTTAAGTGGAAATTAAGCCTCATCTAGAAATTATTGATTTCTTCCTGATTTATAAAATGCATCAAAAAATAAGGCCTTCAAAATACGCTGTAGGACATTAGAATGTGGACAGTTAATGCATTCATCTAAAATTCCTCTCCTTTTTTTACTGGAGTCATTAATCCATTGAAGTGTTTGTACAGTATTGAAAGAAAAAAAGAAAGACTTGCATTTCTATAGCGCCTTTCACGACCTCTGGCTTTACAGCTAATGAAGTACTTTTGATGTGTAGTCACTGTTGTAATATAGGAAACGCAGCAGCCAATTTGTGCACAGCAAGCTCCCACAAACAGCAATGTGATAATGACCAGATAGACTGTTTTAGTGATGTTGATTGAGGGATAAATATTGGCCCCAGGACACCGGGGAGAACTGCCCTGCTCTTCTTTAAAATAGTGTCATGGAATCTTATACGTCCACCTGAGAGAGAGCAGATGGGTCCTCGGTTTAATGTCTCATCCAAAAGACAGCCCCTTCGACAGTGCAGCACTCCCTCAGTACTGTACTGGAGTGTCAGCCTAGACTTTCGTGCTCAAGTCTCTGGAGTGGGACTTGAACCCCACAAGCATCTGATTCAGGGGTGAGAGAGAGTGCTGCTCACTGAGCCATGGCTGACCCAGTAATATAATTTCCAGCCCTAAGTTTCAAAGTATTTTAATTTTTTTCAGTAAATATTCTCACCCACAAGTTTTTGCCTGCAATCGTTGGTGTTAACCCAGATAAATGTGGTGAAGGAAGGGTAGACTACATTGTCAAGGATGCAGTTTCTACTTTGTGGCCACTATGGTTGCCCGATATACCCTGCCTGCAGCTCTTGAGAATGGCAATAAGCACAGGAGCAAAGCTGTTTTGGATGAGCAACCCGCTTGGTGGATTGAAAGCAGCTCTGCAGAACCCACTAATTAATGTAACAGTAGCAATCTAAGAAGGGGAGAAGATCTCTCAGAGGAAATGAGGTTCTATAAATAGCCATCAATATGATAGTATCAGGTGGAAGCCAACAGGAAGCCACTGACCTGAAAATTAGCTTTGCATTCAAGGAGGTCAATGTCAACAGAGTAGTATGTTGCAAACCCTGCAGTTCTGAATGCCACAGGAAAAACATTTTTGCTGATAACTAGAACAACAGATTCTAACCAGTATGAATGCGGAAGATGGCAGTCAGCAGAGCGCACGATGGAAACTTGTGGCTTCATGAGTGTTTATTGTTTCAATTGAGAAAAAATAATTCAACGCACTTAGTAGAGTCTCAGCAAGCTAATTAATCTGACCCTATGTGAACTGGTGGAGGTACTGGCCTACAATACAATGGCTCAGATTTTGCTGTGAGTGGCAAAGGAACGGCTTTCCCCGTTCACCTCGCATGCAGTTGCCCAGAGGCTTTCCGCGGGTTTGTCAGTGGAGATTTCTAGTAATCCCGCATCTGGTCCAGTGCGGCGCCCTCTACAGGACTCTATGCCATCTGTGAGCAGCCCAAGCAGCATCGAGGCTCTTCCACCAATCAGATTGAAGAATCCCCACTGAGACACGCAGACTGCAAATCAGGAAGTAAAAAACAGGAAATATAAATTGCATTTAAATCATTGTACAGGAAGTGAAATAAAGATTGGGTCATACACATGGGATTAAGGGAGAGACATAAAAGAGAAGAACAGGAAAACTAAAAATGATGATTATTTAATTTTTTTTTAAAAATCTGCAACATTAATTTTCTTCGGAGGGAATGAGACACCACATTTGTAAAATAATTTTTTCAGGGCCAGAGAGGTTGTTCAGCAGTAATAATCACTTATTACGCCATTAAAATCTCAGTTACTCCTAAATGCACTAGCCCTAACTTTTTCATCTGTCTTTAGTGTGAGATTAGTGGGTAATTACCTACAGTTCACGCCATTACAGTGATCTCTGTGCAGATTCCATCGGTGAAGACTGCAAGAGTGTTGCCTGTGGAAGAGCAGGGTATCACTGATGGCAACTTCTGGATTTCCATGTTTAAATGTGCATGTGCAGACGTCAGAAGTGGTTGTCAGTTTTACCTTGTAATAACGGCGAGCGCTGACAGCCTCGCTGTTATTAGTACAGCAAAATCCTGGCCAATAGCCCATAAATTACTTTTAGCCATATTAGAAATGGTTAACGTCTTTATATATGAACATACAAATTAGGAGCAGGAGTCGGCCACTCGAGCCTGCTCCGCCATTCAATAAGATCATGGCTGATCTGATTACTCCACATTCCCACCTACCCCCGATTGTCAGGGTTGGGGAGCCACGGGGCTGTGTAAATACGGGGCCGTGCTCTCCGGGCAAGGTAGGTTCTGGACCCAAGTGCAGAAACCAGGCTAGAGGCAGGTATACAATCTTAAGGAACAGTACTTTATTCATTACTTAACAAGATTCACACATAACTAGATTCATACAAGGAACACAACAGCATACGTAAGAACTCGAGACAGGAACACCACATCATACATAGAACTCGAGAGAAGAACAATGTACATAGAACTCGAGACAAGTTACAAAACGGCTAGTCAAGAATAGGGACTCAGGACAGCTTCCATGAGGCAACATACTTGTCCACACTGAGCTGGGATAAGCTTACCACAAGCGCAACCAGCTTGCCGAGACGGGACTCGAGACAAGCTATCACGAGGGGCTGCCGCAGGGGTAACAGGCTGCTCAATAGAGCTCAAGACAAGCGCCAGCATGGCAACACGCCAGTCCTGTCCAGCACCTTATCAAGACTAAGAAAACAAGGACACAAAGTTAGTTACATCTTAAATACAGAGCTCGAGAATACATCTTAAATACAAAGCTCGAGAATACATCTTAAATACAAAGCTCGAGAGAACTATGGCAACCAACTAGTTAAAGCCAGGCACCACAGAGCAAGGGCTAGTCCCCCCGGTTACCTGGCTAGGACTGAGCAAGGACTGAAGCAACCACAGAACTTATATACCAAGAAAACCAGGTGCAACCCATGAACAGCTAACAGGCCGTTAAGCATAAACACAGGAGGCTAGGAAACAACTAACAAAGGCCTAGCAAACAAACAAGTGAAGGTGCCATCTAGAGGTTACAGAAGGAACTGACTGGCACCTCACACCGATAACCTTTCACCCCCTTGCTTATCAAGAATCTATCTACCTCTGCCTTAAAAATATTCAAAGACTCTGCTTCCACCGCCCTCTGAGGAAGAGAGTTCCAAAGACTTACGACCCTCTGTGAGAAAAAATGTCTCCTCATCTTTGTCTTAAATGGGCGACCCCTTGTTTTTAAACAGTGACCCCGAGTTCTAGATTCTCCCACAAGAGGAAACATCCTCTCCACATCCACCCTGTCCAGACCCCTCAGGATCTTATATGTTTCAATCAAGTCACCTCTTACTCTTCTAAACTCCAGCAGATACAAGCCTAGCCTGTCCAACCTTTCCTCATAAGACAACCCGCCCATTCCAGGTATTAATCTAGTAAACCTTCTCTGAACTGCTTCTATATGGCATTTCTGTATCCACATTGTTCGCCTATCCAAATTAAACTAGGTAATTTTTGTGTTAAAATGATGGGCAGAGGAACGTCATAAAAATATGTTAAACGTTGATCTGCTAATATCACCAACAGTAATTATGTCTGATATAAGCAGCTTTTGGGCATGGGCTCCAGAGGTTTTCTCATGGCATTTTATGCTTTGTTATTGGACATTTCCTGTAGAATGCACGTTATTGCAACGTGCAAAGTGTTTGGCTGCCATAGAACAAATGGTGATGCAGCAGGAGTATAATATCTGATTCTTTGTTAAATTTAACTACTTTCAGGGTGGGTCCAGGCAATAGTTTACAGGCTCCTATTTACATACTGGGGATAAAAAAATGATTGGGTTCGTTGGCCTTATGTGTCTTTTCCTGTTCCCCAAAAAATTCCGATGTTCTTATACTTGCATGAGCTGAAAGCAAAGTCGATAGATTTTTGGATATTAAGGGAATCAAGGGATATGGGGATTGTGGGGATTGGGCGGGAAAGTGGCCATGATCTTATTGAATGGCAGAGCAGGCTCGAGGGGCTGTATGGCCGACTCCTGCTCCTAATTCTTATGTTCTTATATAAACTGGTTAGTCTCGTGGGTGCAGCTGTTTCCCTGAGTCCCCGAGTAGTCTGCAGGTTAACGTGGAGTGAAAAATATTTCCCCTACCACTTAAGAAACCCCTTAAATTATAGACTGATAAAAGTTGGAGAGAACATTACTAATATCAAAATCGCACATCTTAAATTTATGTTAATTGTATTTAACTTACGTGCACAGATTAGGTTAATTACAAAATAGTCTATCCTCTATTTCAAGGACATTTTTAAATGAAATTTGGTGGATATAATTGTTTAGCTATTATTGGTGTTAATTGGTGTAGTTTACAAATTCGGTGATTTTTGAAAATTTTCAATAGTTCAAAACCTGTCAATCCTATTTTCAAAATAAACTTAGCTGGTTTACTCACGATTCTATTAGGAGCAGTGTATTAATGAGTTATGGTAATTACAGTTAATTATGTATAATTGTTTCCTGCAGATAAGGTCGATTCTTTAATAAGTTTATTCCCATAATTCTACTGCTTTAAAATGTCTGTTTCACTTGTGAAATCCCATGGTTTGCTGGGCTTTATTCCGGTGCAGAAACAATAGCTCTTTAAGGATTCAGGCCTAGAAATTCGGTTTTGGCGCAGCGAGGGCTTTAGCGCCGGAAGTTAGTGCCGGCGCTAAGTCCCCCTGCGCGCGCCAAAAATTCAGTAGCGCCGCGCCCAAACGGCTGCCGGCGCTACTGAGGGGTCTCAGCGCCTCAAAACTGGCGCCACGTGCCGCATTGCGGCGCTATTCCGGCGCTGCGGCGCCCGCTGCGGTGCGGCAGGCTCGGGAAGTGCAGGCCTCCTCCTTCCGTTAAGGAGGAGCTGCCTGCACCCGGCCGCGGCCCGCGATAATCTTTTTAAAAATGAGCCCGGCACCTCGGACAAGTGCCGGGCTTGCTTCTGTTCCGGGGGGGGGGGAAGTCCGGGGAGGGAGCTGCGGCCAGGCGGCCGGCGGGAAAGCGGCCGGCCGCCGCGGGGCCTTTAATGCGCCGGCGCAAAGTTCTGTAAGGCACCTCTGCCAGAACGTTGCTTGCGGCTGCCACGGGCGAGGCGGCCGCAACTCAATTTCCGAGTTCGGGCGGGTTACCATGGCAACCGGGACGCTGCGCACACCGATGACGTCATCGGTGCCGGCGCAGCGCTACCGGCCTAACGCCGATTTAGGGCCCCTGTCAATTTCTAAACTGGCCATAACTTCGGCGCTAGGCCCTCGAGCGCCTCAAAAGCGGCGCTAAGGCCAGTGAATTTCTAGGCCGAAATGTCTTGAATGGGATGACAGGCTGGGTTTCATGGCATCAAATAATTGGGGGTGAAATTCCCCTTATTCAAAAAAAGTACAAATTGGGAATTGATCAGAATAGATATAGGCCTAGAAATTCGGTTTTGGCGCAGCGAGGGCTTTAGCGCCGGAAGTTAGTGCCGGCGCTAAGTCCCCCTGCGCGCGCCAAAAATTCAGTAGCGCCGCGCCCAAACGGCTGCCGGCGCTACTGAGGGGTCTCAGCGCCTCAAAACTGGCGCCACGCGCCGCATTGCGGCGCTATTCCGGCGCTGCGGCGCCCGCTGCGGTGCAGCAGGCTCAGGAAGTGCAGGCCTCCTCCTTCCGTTAAGGAGGAGCTGCCTGCACCCGGCCGCGGCCCGCGATAATCTTTTTAAAAATGAGCCCGGCACCTCGGACAAGTGCCGGGCTTGCTTCTGTTCCGGGGGGGGGGTGGGGGGGAAGTCCGGGGAGGGAGCTGCGGCCAGGCGGCCGGCGGGAAAGCGGCCGGCCGCCGCGGGGCCTTTAATGCGCCGGCGCAAAGTTCTGTAAGGCACCTCTGCCAGAACGTTGCTTGCGGCTGCCACGGGCGAGGCGGCCGCAACTCAATTTCCGAGTTCGGGCGGGTTACCATGGCAACCGGGACGCTGCGCACACCGATGACGTCATCGGTGCCGGCGCAGCGCTACCGGCCTAACGCCGATTTAGGGCCCCTGTCAATTTCTAAACTGGCCATAACTTCGGCGCTAGGCCCTCTAGCGCCTCAAAAGCGGCGCTAAGGCCAGTGAATTTCTAGGCCATAGCCTTCTTAAAACTTCATCGGCTGAAAATTCAGTAGCCTTAGCGCCTCATTTGAGGCGCTAGAGGGCCTTGCGCCGGAGTTATGGCCAGTAGTGAAATTCCCTGGGGCCCTAAATCGGCGTTGCTCCGGTAGTGCTGCACCGGCACCGATGACGTCATCGGTGTGCGCAGCGTCCCGGTTGCCATGGTAACCCGCCCGAACTCCGAAATTGAGTTGCGGCCGCCTCGCCCGTGGCAGCCGCAACCAGCGTTTTGTCAGAGGTGCCTTACTGCAGTTAGCGCCGGCGCATTAAAGGCCCCGCGGCGGCCGGCCGCTTTCCCGCCGTCCGCCTGCCCGCAGCTCCCTCCCCGGACTTCTCTCCCCCCCCCCCCCCCGGAACAGATGCAAGCCCGGCACTTGTCCGAGGTGCTGGGCTCATTTTTAAGCAGATTTGCGCGGGCCGCGGCCGGGTGCAGGCAGCTCCTCCTTAACGGAAGGAGGAGGCCTGCACTTCCCCAGCCTGCTGCACCGCATCGGGTGCCGCAGCGCCGGAATTCCGACGCGAAACGGCAGTTAGCGCCCTTTTCCAGGCGCTAAGACCCTTCAGTAGCGCCGGCAGCCGTTTGGGCGCGGCGCCACTGAATTTTTGGCGCACGCAGGGGACTTAGCGCTGGCACTAATTTCCGGCGCTAAAGCCCTGGCTAAGCCAAAACCCAATTTCTAGGCCCATATTTATTCACTGTATGTGAAGTTCCTGAGAGATGTGATGAAATGACATATAAATGCAAGGCTTTCTCTTAAGAAACCTTTCCACCATCTACAAGGCACAAGTCAGGAGTGTGATGGAATACTCTCCACTTGCCTGGATGAGTGCAGCTCCAACAACACTCAAGAAGCTCGACACCATCCAGGACAAAGCAGCCTGCTTGATCGGCACCCCATCCACCACCTTAAACATTCATTCCCTCCACCACCGGCGTACCGTGGCTGCAGTGTGTACCATCTACAAGATGCACTGCAGGAACTCGCCAAGGCTTCTTCGGCAGCACCTCCCAAACCCGTGACCTCTTCCACCTAGAAGGACAAGGGCAGCAGGCGCATGGGAACACCACCACCTCCAAGTTCCCCTCCAAATCACGCACCACCCTGATTTGGAAAGATATCGGCCGTTCCTTCATCGTCGCTGGGTCAAAATCCTGGAACTCCCTCCCTAACAGCACTGTGGGAGTACCTTCACCACACGGACTGCAGCGGTTCAAGAAGGCAGCTCACCACCACCTTCTCAAGGGCAATTAGGGATGGGCAATAAATGCTGGTCTTGCGAGCGACGCCCACATCCCATGAATGAATTTAAAAAAAATAAGAACATAAGAAACAGGAGCAGAAGTAGGCCATATGACCCTCGTGTCCAGCCAGGGGGAAACAGCCTCTCAGCATCTACCCTGTCAAGCCCTCTAAGAATTTTTATAAGTTTCAATGAGCTCACCTCTCATTCTTCTCATCCCAGGAATAAATCTTAGAATGGTAAGAAAAACAAGAGTAAGTTGAGGTCTTGCCACGGACATGTGATAAATGAAGCATTGAATGGGACGCTCACAACACATGTGGCTGAATTTCATCAGCTTCTGTGTGTACAATATATTCAGCAAATAAAACGTGCGATTAAAAAAATAAGATTAATTTTCACTTCACTTTTCAGACTTCGGGCAAGACTGAGAGGTGTGGAAAGCTGGTGGAATACAATCTATTGTTATGGATGCGGAATACAACACATTGTAATCCTGTGTGAAGTTGACCAAAATCACTTATGCAGAAAAGGAAGCACACTGATCAGTAAAACTAACCCAAAACTCTCCAAATAAGTTCTTCCTAAGATACTTGGTAAAATACAACATGCAGCAGGAGTGGGTAGGACCCATAAAATTAATCTCATCCGGCTGTGGGGACATGAACATTAGCCTGGCACTAATTTTTTCAACTTTTAAAAGTTAGCGCCCCAAATGTGGCTATAATGAATTTCTCCCTCACAGTGCAGCTCACGTCACTCAACAATACAAGGGCACAGAAAACGTGGTCCGAAAAAAGGGAGTCTGATCATTAGTAACTTGCAAAATAATAAACTGTTGAAAAAGGTCTATGATTAATTTTGAAGTGGATTCCGTTATTACGTGTGAGGTGCTGGACATTATGGCAAAATTTACATCAAAGCACATCTCTACTCTGTGAAAAATTATGCTTATGCGTAGCATAATTGAAATGATAATGCTCGGTAATTGTGGCTTTACTCTCTCCATGTCTACAAAGACATTTTTTTTAAATTTATTCATTCATGGGATGTGGGCATCGCTGGCAAGGCCATCATTTATTGCCCATCCCTGGTGAGGCCACACCTGGAGTACTGCGTACAGTTTTGGTCTCCTTATTTAAGGAAGGATATATTTGCATTGGAGGCAGTTCAGAGAAGGTTCACTGGGTTGATTCCTGAGATGAAGGGGTTGTCTTATGAAGAATGGTTGAGCAGGTTGGGCCTATACTCATTGGAGTTTAGAAGAATGAGAGGTGATCTTATTGAAACATATAAGATTCTGCAGGGGCTTGACAGGGTAGATGCTGAGAGGATGTTTCCCCTCATGCGGGAATCTAGAACTAGGGGGCACAGTTTCAGGATAAGGGGGCACCCTTTTAAAATGGAGATGAGGAGGAATTTCTTCTCTCAGAGGGTCGTGAATCTTTGGAATTCTCTACCCCAGAGAGCTGTGGAGGTGGAGTCATTGAATATATTCAAGGCGGAGATTGACAGATATTTGAGATACAGGGGGAGTGAAGGGTTATGGGGCGCGAGCGGGAAAGTGGAGTTGAGGCCAAGATCAGATCAGCCATGATCTTATTGAATGGCGGGGCAGGCTCGAGGGGACGAATGGCCGACTCCTGCTCCTATTTCTTATGTTCTTGCCCCTGAAAAGGTGGTGATGAGCTGCCTTTTACAACCGAGTGGCTTGCTGGGTCATTTCAGAGGGCAGTTAAAAGTCAACCACATTGCTGTGGGTCTGGAGTCACATAGAGGCCAGACTGGGTAAGGGCAGCAGATTTCCTTCCCTAAAGGACATTAGTGAACCAGATGGGTTTTTACAACAATCCGGTAGTTCCATCACTGATACCAGCTTTCTATTCCAGATTTTTTAAAATTTAAATAACTGAATTTAAATTCCCCAGCTGCTGTGCTGGGATTATGAACTCACAGGGCTGGATTTTATCAATGGAGGCGTGTAGGAGGCGGGACTCCCACTTTTGGGGTTGTAGTCCCGCCTCCATCGAGTTGTGGCCAACCCACGCGATTTTCACTTGATTGACCTTGTTGAGCCCGCCCAGTGGGCTCAGCAGGCCAATTAAGGGCCACCCGGCAACAGGTGACGTCACAGATTGACATTTCATCTGTCAAGAGCTTTTGACAGATGAAATATCAGCGTTTGGCAGCTCTTTGAAGCTGTCAAACACTGACAATCTGTACTCCAGGCTAATTCCTTCCTCTCAGGATGATTTAGAGATCTCCCTGGAACAGAAAGCTGAATGCTGCAGATTTTGACAGCTTGCGGCCATTCTGTTTTCTGTGCCGGTGAGATGAGGGGCTCCCGAGACCTGAAGGAAGGAAGGCTGCATTATTAAGTAAAGGTAAGTAAAACTTATTTAAACACTTTACACACTCCAAACACACTTACCTCTGCACTCATGCACCCATCACTCACCTGAACACCGGACATCTCGAACCCTCCAAGCCCTTCAGCCCGACGGTCCACCTCGCAACTTGGCGTGGTTTGGAGCTGTCGGGAATCCCACACTTCACCAATGAAAATAGGGATTAGGCTAAAAACTGCCTGTTAACTACCTGTTAACAGGCAGTTAATTGGCACTAATCCCCTTCCCGCCTCGGGGAGGCGGGTCCCAGCACAGGTCGGGTATCTGCCTCCTTTGAAACTGGCATGGAGGAGGGTTGGGGGCGGGATGGGTTCGTGCCCCCCGATTTCGAGATTTTAACCCCCCACATGCCTCCAGTCCCGCCTCCACGGCCCAATGAAAATCCTGCCCACAGCCTCCGGGTCATTAGTGCAGGCCTCTGGATTACTAGCCCAGTAACATAACCACTACGCTACTGTGCCCGCATTGCCCCTTTAATATCTTCCTGTTTATTTCTGTCTACTTCAGTCAACTATAATAAACAAAAAATGAAATAACAAAAATTAAATATGGAGCAGCTTTAAAAAAAAGGAGGGAAGCCTGGTCGTTATTAAGAAGTGAAAAATCACCAGGATTAGCTTCAATATCCTCTCTCCAGTTCTTCTGCCTGCTGAGCAAGTAAGACCGATCGGAGCCGCGGACCAACCCAGCTGTTGCGCAATTACAAATTAAAATGGCCAGTTTGAATTGCAGACAATTGTTATTTCAGAGCCTGTCAAGATTAATCTTTCCCACTTACTTTCATTAAGATATCATCATTGTAAGAGTGAAAACAAATTTGAAGTGGGATCCAATATGACCTAGTTTGTATAGAAACATCATTGAATTATTAGCTGTGGCATTATTTGCTAAACAGCAGTAAGAAAATGCTTGAAATAATGAATGACATTTTATGACGCTATTGGCCGAGTAAGCACACAGGCCTCTCTGGCGCTGGTCCAGATTGTCTGGCATTCCTTTCAACGGCACTGGTTATTCATCAACATACCAGCTATACTTCTAGGATTTAAAACGTTCTGTTTTTCCACGGTTTGCGCCAGCGTTTTCAAACTGGATGGTTTGCTGCTGTAGACGGTGCTGCCTCACTAGTAGCAGGAACCTCAGCGAGCGCTGTGGCAAGGGGGAAAAAGTCAGTTGTTTGCGCCTCCCATTAGCGCCTTAAGAGGGCGCTAATTGGGGCGCAAAGCAACTAGCTCCCGGGCGCGGCGATATTTGCGCCGCTCGCGAAATTAACTAGACATTTTGCGGCGGCGCTAAACACTACCGCCATGATCTCTTGCGCCGGCAGATTGTGACATCAGTCGAGTGTGCAACGCTCCGGTAGCACCCTGGCGCCCCCTGCCTTACCGCCTGCCGCTAGCAACGACAGGTTGAGGGGAGCGTTTTGCAGTCAGGAAGGGACTGGAGGAGCGTTATTTAAAGGTGACCACTTCCTGCCTTTTTTTGTTGGTGACATTTTTGCACCACGCAGTCTGAGAGAGAGAGAGATAGACTTCTGGAGAGATTCAACGCTGTGTGAAGGAGTTTTGAGTACTGAGCAGCACTTTGCAGGTTCATTTTGATTTGCCCTTCCTTGCTTCGCCCGCGCTCTGAGGTAGCGCCTCGCTCCTCGGCCTTTGCGCCTTAAGACAGGTGTGAAGTGCCTGATTTAGCGCTCCAATCACCTCCAGGGGCGATAAAAGCCAAGTTTGCTGTCGGAGGCGATAATTAGCGCCAGGCGCTAAACTTTGCGCACGGCCGATAACGGCGCCCCAAATGGGGCGATACTGAATTTTCCCCCCAAGGGTCATAATGGACGGGGATGGATTGGGCTTGACTGACCTGAGCTCTCCGACCTGTGTTCTAACACCAGCTGGCCAAAAAAAGGGGCAAAGACTGAAAATGTTATCACCACAAGATCTGTGCTTGTGCACTTGAATGATATTTGATGTATTAAATGAATGATAGGAAAGCACATTGTCACCACATTGTCGCTCCAGCTCTGGGGCCCAGAGTTTGAATCCAGTCTAGTTTGAACGAACGAAAGCCTCCCAATTCCGTTAGCTGTCAGAGTCCTATGTGAAGGGGGCAGTTTCAAGCCAATTCTTAGTGGGCTTAGGCCTACAGCACAAAGGTGTCCCTAATTTGACAAAAATTCACACTAAATTGGAAAGAAAGAAAAGAAAGACTTGCATTTCTATCGTGCCTTTTATGACCACCGGACGTTCCAAAGTGCTTTACAGCCAATGAAGTACTTTTTGAAGTGTGGTCACTGTTGTAATGTAGGAAACACGGCAGCCAATTTGCGCACAGCAAGCTCCCACAACCAGCAATGTGATAATGACCAGATGATCTGTTTTAGTGATGTTGGCTGAGGGATTGAGGTCCTGGATGGTCTCCCAACAAAGCTGGCTGTTAAGGGTATGATGGTTTATGACACTAGATCAGCAATCCAGAGGTCATGCATCAAATCCCACTGTAGCAAGTTATGAAATTGAAATTTATGGACCAACATTGGAGGAAATCTGCATAAAATCTGCCAGATTGCCATAAAAACCCAACTCGTTAATTAATGTTCTGCAGGGAAGGAAACCTGCCGTCCCTGGTCTATATGCGACTTCAGTCCACATTACATGGTTGGCTCTCAATACCATAAGGGTGACTGGGGATGGGCAATAAATCTCAAGGACAAATTAAAAATAAAATGCACATTTGCCACCAGAGTTAATCTTAACGTGAACAGCAATTTTCAGGCTTATTGTTTTTGTCAAAAGAAATCCAAGTCTTTCAATAACGGCACATCTTTAAGCACGGCCGATAAAATGGACTGTCAAGCACTGAATTCTTCTGGATGAATAGCAGGACTAGCTAATGTTTATACCAGCTGACCAACCCGAGAGTATTCATTACTGAAAGCTGGCAATTAACCGGGACAAAATATGTAAGTGGGGAGTTGAAATTTAATGCTGACAAGTACAGCACATTGGAAGTGAAAATAGGTAACACATGTAGTCCAGAAATGGTGCTGAAATAGCTAAGGAGGAAGTTTGAAAGAGACCGAGGAGGTTTAGTAGACTCCGTGCTCAACATGCTCAATTGCTGCAGCCCAGCAATCGGCAAAGTCAATAGAATGTGGAATCTGGAACTCTCTCCCCCAAAAGTGCCGTGAATGCTGGGGGACAGTTGGAGCTTTCGAGACTGAGATCCATAGATTTTTGTTAGGTGAGAGTATCAAGGGATATGGAGCTAAGGCGGCTAAAAGGAGTTGAAGTGCAGATCAGCCATGATCTAGCTGAATGGCAGAGCAGGCTCGAGGGGCTGAATGGCCTCCTCCTGTTCTTATGTTCCCATTAAACAAAATAGCCAGAACAATAGAATACAATTGGGCATTCTGCAGTGAGTGTCTCACCTCCTGACTCCCCAAAGCCTTTCCACCATCTACAAGGCACAAGTCAGGAGTGTGATGGAATACTCTCCACTTGCCTGGATGAGTGCAGCTCCAACAACACTCAAGAAGCTCGACACCATCCAGGACAAAGCAGCCTGCTTGATTGGCACCCCATCCACCACCTTAAACATTCACTCCCTCCACCACCGGCGCACCGTGGCTGCAGTGTGTACCATCTACAAGATGCACTGCAGCAACTCGCCAAGGTTTCTTCGACAGCACCTCCCACACCCGCGACCTCTACCACCTAGAAGGACAAGGGCAGCAGGCGCATGGAAACACCACCACCTCCAAGTTCCCCTCCAACTCACACACCATCCTGACTTGGAAACATATCACCAATCCTTCATCGTCGCTGGGTAGTATCCTGGAACTCACTCCCGAACAGCACTTTGGGAGCACCTTCACCACACGGACTGCAGCGGTTCAAGAAGGCAGCTCACCACCACCTTCTCAAGGGCAATTAGGGATGGGCAATAAATGCTGGCCTTGCCAGCGACGCCCACATCCCATGATCGAATTTAAAAAAAATTTAAGAAGTCATGATCAAACTGTATAGAGCATTAATCAGACTGCACCTTGAGTACTACATTCATTTCTGGTCACCAATACACAAGGAAGACATTCAAGCTTTGGAAGCACTGCAGGGAAGAACTACAGACTGATTCCTAGTGTTAGGGGCTTGCTGGCTTCTTACAGCCTTGAAAGGAAACATGTGAGAGGTGTGTGGAAAAGGTAAATCAGAATCATCAAGGGTTTCACAGGTTCAAATTAATAAAAGGTAAATTTACGACTGATATCAGCAAGCTCTTATTGACGCAGAGAGTGGTCAGTACTTAGAATGGGCTCTGCTAGAGTAGTGGAGGACCAATTGAACTCTACAGTGGGGAGATGCTAGAGTTATTCTGGAAGGATGAAGTATGACGGGCCACAATGCCATCTTCATCTGTGGCTACCTTGTGATGATGTGCGTGTAATACCTGCATCGGTGAAAGGGTTGAGCCTCTGAGTCCATGCCCATGCCACCACACATCAGAAAATCAAAGGGCTCAGCTGCCAACCTTCATCCATCGAAATAAAAGGATGGGAGATGTTCTAATGTGCGCTGGTGGCAGATGAGGTACCTTAATGTGGTCAAGGACAAAGAAAATCCAGCATGCAATATTGTGTCTTTTATAGTGGACGTACCAATAAAGAAACTGCAGTTGCGGCAAGTTGTAGATGATGGATACATTTTCTTCCTCTACATTTACTCTGTAACAACTGTTTTTTTTTACCATCTTCTCTTGTAAAGCCTTTAGATGACCAATTTAACAGGCAGAAAGTATGCAACAATCCCAAGAGTATTCTTAAAACAACATGAGCAATATGTTGGGCATTGCATTGGTGCTGAAGCCTGGTGTAAGATTGAATGCCCATGGCGATGAGGAGCACAGAATCCAAAGCAGAATGCCAAACCATTCATCCATCACACTATTATATCATCTTTGGAGGTCATTCAGAAAACGCTTCAGGGAGGTGTGCGCCACAGAGAGACAGAGAACATGCCGCAGACGGGAACTTTATATAGAACCATTACTCTGCCTTAAACATTGCATATTATAACAGAGTATTAATGGCTGAGGGCCCTGTACTCATATGATACTGCCATTTCCAATTCTCTTTTATCAGATGATAGTAGCGTAGAGCATTAGAAATAAATTCTGCTCATCTAAGCTAATTATTTTAACAAGCCTGAATTATCCTGTTGAACAAGGTAGAAAGACACCATTTACAAGCTCGATGCAACTGATGGTAATCAGGAATCATTTCCATTACGTGCCTATTTTGTGACTACCAGACAATATCAAATTAAAAATGTTTTCACAGGAAATCTGATGGCAGCACAAACCAGGCGCGTGGCTTACAGCAGCATCTCAAAGACAGTGGCCTAGAAATTCACTGGCCTTAGCGCCGCTTTTGAGGCGCTAGAGGGCCTAGCGCCGAAGTTATGGCCAGTTTAGAAATTGACAGGGGCCCTAAATCGGCGTTAGGCCGGTAGCGCTGCGCCGGCACCGATGACGTCATCGGTGTGCGCAGCGTCCCGGTTGCCATGGTAACCCGCCCGAACTCGGAAATTGAGTTGCGGCCGCCTTGCCCGTGGCAGCCGCAAGCAACGTTCTGGCAGAGGTGCCTTACAGAACTTTGCGCCGGCGCATTAAAGGCCCCGCGGCGGCCGGCCGCTTTCCCGCCGGCCGCCTGGCCGCAGCTCCCTCCCCGGACTTCCCCCCCCCACCCCCCCCGGAACAGAAGCAAGCCCGGCACTTGTCCGAGGTGCCGGGCTCATTTTTAAAAAGATTATCGCGGGCCGCGGCCGGGTGCAGGCAGCTCCTCCTTAACGGAAGGAGGAGGCCTGCACTTCCCGAGCCTGCCGCACCGCAGCGGGCGCCGCAGCGCCGGAATAGCGCCGCAATGCGGCGCGTGGCGCCAGTTTTGAGGCGCTGAGACCCCTCAGTAGCGCCGGCAGCCGTTTGGGCGCGGCGCTACTGAATTTTTGGCGCGCGCAGGGGGACTTAGCGCCGGCACTAACTTCCGGCGCTAAAGCCCTCGCTGCGCCAAAAACGAATTTCTAGGCCAGTGTCATTCAGATTGTGTGTCTGTACGGGGGCGGTCTGTAATCTCTTTTCATATTCGATACCACTCGATATTGTTGTGTCAGGATAGCTGCAAAAATGCACATAATTTTACTCATTTCAGCATTGGTAAACAAACCGTTATTCACACCTGTAAATGTTGGAAACACTCAGCAAGTCAGGCAGCATCGAGGAGAGAGAAACAGAGTCAACATCTCGGGACCCGAAACATTGACTCTGTTTCTCTCTCCTCGCTGCTGCCTGACCTGCTGAGTGTTTCCAGCATTTTCTGTTGTAATTTCAGATTTCCAGCATTCTCAGTATTTTGCTATTGCATTATTCACACCTGTCTGAATTAAAAGGGACAATTCTACTGCACATAATATTGACAGCCTTAAAACGTCCCTGCAGAGTGTAAATTAGACCCTGCCCTACCTGCCCCGCAGAATTATAGGTAAATGCCACTAACTAGCGGTAAGATTCACTCATGTGGTGCTAGCCTTTCATCTTTATGCTGGGGAATAAAAGGTATATTTTCTTCTCCTCATCTTTTTATTTATTCTGTTGTAAGTGTACTTCTCACAGGATGAGGGGTGCTGATGTTGAGGAATGGAACTTGATGTATTTCCGGTACGCAGTGACCCAGGTCAGGTGTAAAATGAATCAATGTTCTGCCCCTTTACTCTGTCCCAACGATAGGGATGAATCTGTCCGGAAATTCTTTCCCCCTAACCGTGATTTTCCCTCCATTAAAATTAAAATGAATGAACGGAAGCTGTAGGCCGCACTTACTGACCTGTGCCCTCTGAGATCACGGGTAGTGGAATCGGATCTTCTGTGCCTTACCTTAGCCTCAGAGGAGATCATCTAATGCATTGACGTGACATTCCCGTGTCCCACACTGGCCAACTTAACTGGAACAGCCACATAAGTACTATGTATACATCACTAAAACAGATTATCTGGAAGGATGTTCCCGATGGTCGGGGAGTCCAGAACCAGGGGTCACAGGCTAAGGATAAGGGGTAAGCCATTTAGGACAGAGATGAGGAGGAATTTCTTCACCCAGAGAGTGGAGAACCTGTGGAATTCTCTACCACAGAAGGCAGTAGAGGCCAATACATTAAATATATTCAAGAAGGAGTTAGATATATTTCTTAAGGCTAAAGGGATCAAGGGATATGGAGAGAAGGCAGGAACGGGGTACTGAATTTGAATGATCAGCCATGATCTTATTGAATGGCGGAGCAGGCTTGAGGGGCCGAATGGCCTACTCCTGATCCTATCTTCTATGTTTCTATGTTTCTGTGTTTCTATATTATCACATTGCTACTTGTGGGAGCTTGCTGTGCACAAATTATGTTTGCTACCAATTATATTTGCCACTAACATATTTTTGTTTAGTAATAATCAGAAGCCAAGGCAATACTGTGAGAACCACAATGCAGAGGTGTACAGTACATTTTTTTATTCATTCACAGGATGTGGGCAAGGCCAGCATTTATTGCCCATCCCCTAATTGCCCTTGAGAAGGTGGTGGTGAGCCGCCTTCTTGAACCGCTGCAGTCCATGTGGTGAAGGTGCTCCCACAGTCCTGGTAGGGAGGGAGTTCCAGGATGTTGACCCAGCGACGAGGAAGGAACGGCCGATATACTTCCAAGTCAGGATGGTGTGTGATTCGGAGGGGAACTTGGAGGTGGTGGTGTTCCCGTGCGCCTGCTGCCCTCGTCCCTCTAGGCGGTAGAGGTCGCAGGTTTGGGAGGTGCTGCCGAAGAACTACAGGTATATCTCCTTCTTGTGGCACAGTTGTAAATAAAATAGGTGGGATAGTGAATATCCGATGCGTTGTAGTCTAAAAAAATAGAAGGGTAAAGAAGAAGGTCATAGAGGAAGAGGTCATCTGGCAATGAGACATTTTCGACCACCACTGCCCTCAGTGTGATGGGCAACACCTAATCTATTCCATCCAGTAACTGAGCTGCTGACAAAGTTAATCGCATGAGAAAGTGCGTGTGTTAGCTTCCGTTGATGGTTATGTAATGTTTTGAAAGTGCCAGTTCAACATACTTATACGGTGAAGAGAATGAATGATCAGAAAATGGCTTGCACTCTTCGTTTTGGAGTCAGTCCGCACTCAAGCCCCCGCCTTACTGCTCTGGGGCGCAGGTAGATATCTCTGTGACAGGCTGCTGGCTCCTGCAGTGGATGGCCATTCACTGAATTCCTTCAAGTGAGAGCTGGGCCCGTTTCTGGCCGGGGGCGGAGATCACCCCGTACAAAAAGTTAGGCCTCTGCATAGAATTATCAGGGTCGGAGTGATCTCCTGGACGAGTTTCAATCACCTCAGGGGGGCCGGAGAGGAACTTCCCCAGATCTTTTATTTCCCCCAAATTGGTCTGGATTTTTTTAATCTGTTTTTTTCACCTCTTCCAGGAGACCGCATGGTTTGAGGTGGGGTCGGGAGTGCATGTGTTGTGGTGCGAAAAGTTATCACAATTATGTGGGACAGGCTGAAGGGACCAGAGTTTCTTTACCTGTCCGTCATTGTTCGTAGGTTCGTAGGTCCCATGGGAACTATTCGAATAGGAGGAAGGAGTTCTGAGAAATATTCCTCCCCTCAGCCACGACCACCAAACAAGTAGAATGTTGTTTGTGGAATGTTGTTAGTGCAGAATGACTGCCACTTACACAACTATTACTGCACTTCAATAAAGTAATTAAATTGCTTTCAGGTATTTCAATCTGATAAAATACTAAGCAAATGCAGTAAAATAAAATTCTTACAGTACTTCTAAATGGTTTGACTCAATTGCAGATTCATAAGAACATAAGAAACAAGAGCAGGAGTCGGCCATTCGGCCCCTCAAGCCTGCTCCACCATTCAATACGATCATGGCTGATCTGATCTTGGGTTCAGCTCCATTTCCCTGCTCGCTCCCCATAACCCATCACTCCCTTACTGTTCAAAAATCTGTCTGTCTCCACCTTAAATCTATTCAATGACCCAGCCTCCACAGCTCTCTGGGGAAGAGGATTCCACAGATTTACGACCCTCTGAGAGAAGAAATTCCTCCTCCACTCCATTTTAAATGGGCGACCCTTTATCCTGAAACTATGCCCCCGAGTTGTAGATTTCCCCACGAGGGGAAACATCTTTTCTGCATCTACCCTGTCAAGCCCCCTCAGTATCGTATATGTTTCAATAAGATCATCTCTCATTCTTCTAAACTCCAATGAGTATAGGCCCAACCTGCTCAACCTTTCTTCATAAGTCAACCCCCTTCATCTCAGGAGATTCACTTACCTGGAGGACTTTGCTTACTGATCGGGAGATTGTAAAATTTCACTGGCATAGATAATGAGGCAGGTTTGCTTCTTTCTGCACTTGGGAGTGACGGATTGCCTGGGCTCAAAGCCCAAAGGAAAGTCGGGTGGAATGTGGGAGGCCAGCCAGGAGTGCGTTGGAATAGTCAAGTCTGAAGGTAACAAAGGCATGGATGAGGGTTTCAGCAACAGATGAGCTGAGGCGGGGCGGAGACGGGTAATGTTAAGGCGGTCTTAGTTATGCCGTGGATATGTGGTCGGAAGTTCGTTTCACTGTAAAAATCAAACAAAGTTGACACATATAGTTCAGGCTGTCAAATTGGTAAAATGTGTAATCCAGGCCAAAAAGGTAATTACAGTTAAAATTGTTATGTATTGTGTGTTCTATTGTGTGTTCTCCTCCCACCTGTGGTGGCGCTGTCACCGGAGATAAATTGTTGGGTGTTGTAGCGTATGTACCTTGAAGAAGGAACTATGGGCTAGATTTTCAGTTGCTTGCGCCAGCAGTTAGCGCCTTAAGAGAAGTGATTTTCGGGCGCTATGCGTGTAGCGCCTGGGCGCAGCGCAGTTTGCGCCCCACCCCAAATTAAGTTGCCCGTTAGCGCCGGCGCAAAGTTTAGCGGCCGCCCGGATGCGCGCGCAGAAAATGACGTCACATCCTCGTGCAACGCCCTTTGGCCGCCCCGAATCCAAACTTCAGTCGGACCGCCCCATTGTGCGCCTGGCGTCCAGAGCGTTTGTAAAATGGAACGCAACACACCCTGGGGAGCGCAAATTAAAGGGCACTCGTACAAAAGGCACTCTGCATGTGTTCTGTGGAAGTAAGCTGTGTGTTGTTCTGAACGGACTAATTATGTTTCCGGGCACCAATCATTACTCCTCCTCCTCCTCCTCCTCCTCCTCCTCCTCCTCCTCCTCCTCCTCGTCGTCGTTCCGTTTCTCCCCAGACTTTGCATTTGAAAAACATACATGCACCCTTCCCCTTTAAGAGCTCACTGGCACCAGAGTGTCTGCCGTGCGCTGCGCCCGAGCTCGGGTGTTGCGCTCTCCACCGCCGGCTTAGCGCCTAAAGATACTAGTGGAACGCCTCTTTTAGCGCTCCACCAACCTCTTAGGGCGAAGCCACTGAATTTCCGGCAACGGGGCGCTACTTTGGGGCGGGCGATAACTTCGGGCGGGCGCTAAGCTTAGCGCCCCAAAACTGTCTATACTGAAAATCTAGCCCAAAATTCTGTGGCCCCTGTATACTGCAGTACCAGTAGTGACCACCCCTGTATATAAGCCCGTGTAGTAACTTTGTATAGTAGTTCCAGTTTTGTCACCATTCAGTAAACACCTGTTATAACCAACTTCTGCAGTCCGTGTCTCAATTACACATGGACATTACATTGGCGACGAACAGATCTGAACTTACCTACAGTTCTGCACCACCTCACGGGGATCCATTCCTGAAGCGAAGTTATTAGAGGTCGAAGCAAGAAGGAAGAAATCCAAAAAGAAAAAAAAACAAACAGAAGAAACGGGCGTCGACCGTGGGCAACCACCCTCTGATTCATCGAATTCGAAGATTTGCAGGAGAGGCTGTCGAGAGCTGAGCTTGGTTATCCAGTCTATGGTGTTCCAGCTAATCGGGCTGGTGGCAGGTAGTACACTGATCCTTCCTGGGCTGTGGCGGGCTAGAGCTCGATCGGGTGGCTTTTCAACGGGGCCGAGCAGCGTTGTCGGGAAGAGGAGAGAGAGAGAGAGGGTGGAGCACACAGGGCGCAGCCGGTGCTATGAAGCCGGGCAGCGTACAGACCCGAGAAGAGGGAGGGAAGTGTCCCATAGGGTCTGCTCTGACGACGGGAACAGTAATTAAAATAAAAGAAAAAGAAATTAGAAGCGCAGAAAGCCGCGCGGAGCTGCAGTTTGCCACAGGGACCGTGGAGAGCGGCGTTGGCAGCAGCGCGGGGGGAAGCGCGCGAAGGCCATAGGACGTCGCCATCAAGGCATAAAAACGCCAGCAACAGTGCTGGCAGCAGCGGAAAAGGCAGAAAGCGCGGGAGGCGCCATCTTAATCCAACGGGGAGGTGCCATTTTGTTCAATCGGGGAAGAAGGCAAAGCGCGGGAGGCACCATCTTAGATCTCCAAGATGCCGAAGACTGGCAATATCACTGCCTTCGATAATGCAATAAAAGACGGGACCACGTATGTGGAAAGAGTCGAAGTATATTGCAAGGCAAATGAAGTAGCCGATGAGAAAAAGGCATCGGTACTACTAAACTTAATGGGCGCAAGAACATACGGCCTATTGCGGAACCTGACCACTCCAGTCAAACCGATGGCGAAGAGTTTTAACGAAATTGTTGCTATCCTACAGGAACACCTAAATCCTACACCGCTGCTGATAGCAGAAAGATTTAAATTCCACAAGAGAAATCAGCATAAAGATGAGAGCAATGCTGATTACCTTACGGAACTACGCAAGCGATCAAAGCACTGCCAGTTCGGAGCAGGACTGGCAGATACCCTACGGGACAAATTTGTCTGTGGACTCCTGAGTGAAGGAACCCAGAAGAGGTTACTCTCAGAGAAAGAGCTGACGCTAGATAAGGTTTTCAGCGTGGCAGTATCGTACGAAGCAGCAGCAAGGGGAGCTGCGGAAATACAGCAAAAGCCACAGGAATACGGCACCCATGAAATGACACGGGGATTTGAAAAATGTTATCGCTGCGGCAGAACAACCCATGACCAGAAGGACTGCTGGTCCAAGGACAAAACATGCAGGCAATGCGGAAAGATGGGACACATTGCACGAGTTTGCAGGTCCGGGAAGAAGACTAACGACAACAAAAAGACTACTAAGGAACAGTACAGGAAAGTACAAAAGATGACGGACAGTAGTTCCGAAGACCAGAAGAGCGATACTGAATCCGGGAACAAGAGACTAAGCTGTCTCAAACTACACAACGTAATCGCAAAAGAGGATCACCGAACCATTTGGGTCACCCTCACGATAGCAGGGTCCCAAGTCAAAATGGAATTGGATACAGGATCAGCCCTGACCGTCATGAATCGACGAGACTATGAGCGGCTACTCTCACACATACCCTTGAAAGACACATCCATTGTCTTGAAGACATATACGGGGCAGAAAGTATACCCCAGAGGGAAAATAAGGGTGCCTGTCGAATACAACGGCAAGGAAATACAGAAATT
Source organism: Somniosus microcephalus (assembly GCF_052327205.1). Lineage (NCBI taxonomy): Eukaryota > Metazoa > Chordata > Chondrichthyes > Squaliformes > Somniosidae > Somniosus > Somniosus microcephalus. The sequence goes on along the minus strand of NC_141003.1, from coordinate 82,950,503 downwards.
GTATCTGTACATACTGCAAGATGGTGGACCACCATTATTGGGATGTGAATGGATCAGAAAGATAAGTTTAGACTGGCACTCCATTCAGGCACTGACTGTGGCTGGTAAAAAGGATGACGACGTCACACCTGGACGATTGTCAAAAATCTTAGCTAACGCTAAAGAGGTATTTCAACAAGGACTGGGAACTCTTAAAGGCGTAACCGCCTCGATAAAAATAGAAGAGAATGCAATTCCCAAGCTTTTCAAAGCAAGACCGGTACCGTATGCAATTTGCCCAGCCGTCGAGGCAGAGCTGGAGAATCTGGAGAATGCAGGCGTGTTATCTAAGGTAGACTGGAGCGAGTGGGCGACACCCATCATTCCTGTCATGAAGAAAACGTTAAACAATAAGTCTGAGGAGCCAAGGAAGGTTCGCATCTGTGGGGACTTCAAGGTGACTGTGAACCCAGTCCTTCACACAGTACAGTATCCTCTTCCGAGGATAGAAGATATTTTCGCCTCACTATCTGGAGGGAAACATTTTACAAAAATTGACCTAGCGCAAGCATATTTGCAGATGGAGGTTGAAGAATCCTCTAGGAAATATCTCACGACAAACACTCACAAAGGTCTTTACTAGTATAATCGACTGGTATTCGGAGTAGCATCAGCTCCGGCTATATGGCAAAGAGCGATGGAACAAGTTCTGCAAGGGATTCCGGGGACTCAGTGTTACTTGGACGACATCCTAGTGACAGGTGAAAATGACAGTGAACACCTTGCCAACCTAGAGCAGGTGCTCACTAGACTAAGAGAACATGGGCTACGAGCCAATCGCCCCAAGTGCGAGTTTTTTAAGAAACAAATATCGTATTGTGGCCACGTGCTTCATGAAGAGGGGTTACATAAGTCCCCTGACAAAATTGAAGCGGTAGTTAAGGCTCCAGCGCCTGAAAATGTGTCGCAACTGAGGTCATTCCTCGGATTGGTGAATTACTACCATAAGTTTTTGCCGAATTTGTCCACAATTCTGCAGCCACTGAACGCCCTGCTACAAACTGGAGTAGCATGGAAATGGAGCGATGAATGTTAGCGGGCCTTTCAGAAGTGTAAAGGCCTGATCACTTCAAGAGAAGTATTGGCTCACTACAACCCATCACTACCGATAAGACTGGCGTGTGATGCGCCTCCCTACGGCGTTGGAGCGGTACTGTCACATAAATCCCTTGATGGTTCAGAGAGGCCGATAGCTTTTGCGTCACGCTCGTTAACTGCAGCCGAGCGTAACTACGCCCAGATTGACAGAGAGGCCCTCAGCCTGGTGTGGGGGGTGAAGAAGTTCAATCACTACCTGCACGGACAGAAATTTACTCTACTAACTGATCATCAACCTCTTGTCTCCATTTTCAACCCTAAGAAGGGCGTCCCGATAATGACAGCACAACGGCTACAGAGGTGGTCCCTTTTCCTAGGGGCACACCAATATGACATCGAGTACAAAGGAACTAAACAGCATGGGAATGCTGATGGATTGTCGCGCCTACCGTTGCCGACGGTGGAAGAAGCACCTGCAGTGGATCCTGTGGAGATATTCCACTCGACCATAGTCGAATGTCTACCTGTGACGAATGCAAACATAGAAAAGGAAACACGAAATGACCCGACACTCTCCAGGGTCTATGGTTTAACGGTGAAGGGATGGCCAGCACATGGCAAACCACTGTTGCCAGCATTCTCGCCGAGAAGAGAACAGCTGTCAGTGTGCCGAGGAACCCTGATGTGTGGATCCAGAGTAGTAATTCCACCCAAATTGAAGGATAGAGTGCTCAATGAGCTTCATGAGGGTCATCTGGGAGGGGTAAAAATGAAGAACTTAGCCAGAGCGTTTGTGTGGTGGCCGGGAATCGATAGAGAAATCGAAGAAATGACCAAGAGCTGTACAGGATGCCAGAAGGTCCAAAACGCCCCACCACAAGCCCCTCTACATCCATGGGAGTGGCCCTCATCTCCATGGCAAAGGGTACACATTGATTTTGCTGGTCCATTTATGGACTCGATGTTTTTAAATGCGGTGGATGCACATTCAAAGTGGCCAGAGGTAATAAAAATGTCCTCAACCACCACAGAAAAAACTATCACAGTCTTACGAACCATATTCGCCAGAAACGGGCTGCCTGAACAGATTTGCTCCGACAATGGACCACAGTTTGTGTCTGAAGAGTTCCAGAGGTTCTTAAAGAACAATGGTGTTAAGCATTACACATCCGCCCCATATCATCCAGCCACCAATGGATTGGCTGAGAGGTTCGTTCAAACATTCAAGAAGGCTATCAAGGCAATATGTAATGAAGACATACCCCTACAACACAAGGTGGATAACTTCTTGTTTGCCTACCGGAATGCGACACATGCGGTTACCAACCAAACTCCAGCCATGATGTTCTTCAATCGAAGACTAAGATGCCGCTTGGATTTGGTTAAGCCAAACATCAGAAGAGATGTGGAGAACAGGCAGTTTCAGAATATGAATGAAAGGCCAACCAGGAGTTTCAAGATAGGTCAACCAGTTTTGGCCCGGGACTACCGCACAGAGAAATGGCAGCCAGGAACGATCTGCACACGGCAAGGACCTCTAATGTATACCGTGGACATTGGAGAGAGCATTGTAAGACGCCATGCTGACCAGATTCTAGGGTCACTGGAATACGTCAAATCTACACCACGATCCTATACACCTGGTGATGAAACCGAAGTACCAATTGCATCTACCTCAGAATCAGTGATATTGGAAGCAGACGAACCAAACAACGACATTGATCCCGAATCAACTTTGCCAGAAGAACCTGATACCCCAAAGAGGCGTTATCCGGACAGAATCAGGAAGCCTCCTCAAATACTGAATTTATAATTGATTAAAGTCAGCTAATGTGTATAGCAACTGTAATTGTAAATATGTTATTTAATTACTAATCGAATGTTATGTACTGTTTAGCTAAAAGGGGAGGAATTGTAGTGTATGTACCTTGAAGAAGGAACTATATTCTGCAGCCCCTGTATACTGCAGTACCAGTAGTGACCACCCCTGTATATAAGCCTGTGCAGTAACTTTGTATCGTAGTTCCAGTTTTGTCTCCATTCAGTAAACACCTGTTATAACCAACTTCTGCAGTCCGTGTCTCAATTACACACAGACATTACAGGTGTTCTCTGTTAAGCTTAGCTCTCTTTGTTCGGAACTTTCCAGAACTTCTTTTCCTTCCAATAAAGCACTTCATGTTTGAATCTCTGAGTTCTGAGTCCTAAATTGTGTCTAGGTAGAAAGGTACCTGTTAGATCCGTGGTTCAGTGGATAAATAATTACAAGGATGCTGTACATAAACAAATAACAGGTCTTTACTGGAGGAGGGTAATCTCTAGACTGGGGTACAGAGGCATGTGCACAGCTTATATACCGGTGTGGTCACTGCCGGTACTACAGTATACAGGAGCTGTAAAAAGTAGTTCTGACTTAAAGCACATACACTACAATTCCTCCCTTTTTAGATTAATAATACCCCCTTAATATTCAAATAACAATTACATTTTTACATGTACATTCAATAACAAAAGTCCATTTATAGATTCAGTCTTTGGGGTGGCTTCCTGACCCTTTCGGGATAGCGCCTTTCAGGAGGTTCTTGTTCTTGGTGCAGAGGCGATTCTGACCCCCTTTCATCGGGTAGTTCATCGAGTTCCACTGCTACTGGGTCTGAAGTAGATGCTACCGGTATGTCGGGTTCATCCCCAGGTGCTCGAGACATGGGGTTGACGCATTCCTGTGATGTTAAGATCTGATCGACGTGGCGTCTCACAATGTTCTCCCCGACATCCACTGTGTACATTAATGGCCCCTGCCTTGTACATATCGTTCTGGGTTGCCACTTCTCTGTTCGATAGTCCTGGGCCAAGACTGGTTGCCCTACATTGAAGCTCCTTGTCGGCTTCTCGTTGATGTGCTGGAATTGTTTGTCCTCAACATTTCTTCGCACATTTGGTCTGAGCAAGTCCAGACGAGATCTCTACCTTCGGTTAAAGAACATCATGGCCGGGGTCTGGTTGGTAACTGCAAGTGTCGCGTTTCGGTAGGCTAATAAGAAATTGTCCATCTTATGCTGTAGTGGAATTTCCTCGTCGCACATGGTCTTTATCACCTTCTTAAAGGTTTGTACGAACCTCTCAGCCAATTCATTGGTGGCTGGATGATACGGGTGGATGTGTAATGCCTTACCCCATTCCTTTTCATGAATTTTTGGAACTCGTCGGACAAACTGTGGTCCATTATCAGAGCAGATCTGCTCTGGCAAACCGTTTCTTGCAAATATGGTCCGGAGGACTGCAATCGTTTTCTCTGTAGTGGTTGAAGACATCTTTATCACCTCAGGCCACTTTGAATGAGCATCCACTGCTATTAAGAACATTGAGTCCATGAATGGACCAGCGAAATCAATGTGCACCCGTTGCCATGGAGCGGAGGGCCACTCCCATGGGTGTAGAGGGGCATGTGGTGGTGCATTTTGAACCTTCTGGCATCCTAAGCAGCTCTTAGTTAGGTCTTCGATTTGTTGATCGATTCCCGGCCACCACACATAAGCCCTAGCTAGGCTTTTCATTTTCACTCCCCCCAGATGACCTTCATGTAGCTCATTTAGCACTCTCTCCCTTAACTTGGGTGGAATCACCACTCTGGATCCACACATCACTGTCCCCTGGCATACTGACAGCTGTTCTCTTCTGGATGAGAATGCTGGCAACAGTGAGTCGCCATGTGTTGGCCATCCCCTCACCGTCAATTCATATACCCGTGACAGCGTCGGATCATTGCGGGCTCCTTCTCTATATCCGCGTTTGTTACTGGCAATCGTTCAATTATCGACGAATAAAATATCTCGATAGGGTCCACTGCTGGTGCTTCCTCCCGAGTAGGCAGTGGCAGGCGCGATAGCCCATCAGCATTCCCATGCTGTCTCGTGCCTTTATATTCTATTTCATATTGATTCGCCCCTAAAAACAGGGACCATCTTTGTAACCGCTGTGCAGTCATTACTGGCACGCCCTTCTTAGGATTAAAGATGGAGACAAGTGGTTGGTGGTCAGTCAGCAAGGTGAACTTCTGTCCATGCAGATAGTGGTTGAATTTTTTTACTCCCCATACTAGGCTGAGGGCCTCCCTGTCAATCTGGGCGTAGTTGCGCTCGGCTGAGGTTAGTGACCGAGACGCAAAGGCTACTGGACTCTCCAGCCCCTCTGGGAATTTGTGCGACAGCACCGCTCCAATGCCGTAGGGTGATGCATCACATGCCAAACGAATTGGTAGTGCTGGGTTGAAATGGGCCAACACCTCTTTTGATGTGATCAATTCTTTACACTTCTGGAAAGCTCGTCTACGTTCGTCATCCCACTTCCATGGTACCCCTGTTTGCAGTAGGGTGTTCAGCGGGTGTAATACCGTAGACAAATTTGGTAAGAACTTGTGGTAATAGTTTACCAGCCCGAGGAACGACCTCAGTTGTGACACATTTTCCGGAGCTGGAGCCTTGACTACTGCCTCAATCTTGTCAGGGGACTTATGTAACCCCTCTTCATCGATAATGTGGCCGCAATACGAGATCTGTTTCTGGAAAAACTCGCACTTGTGGCGATTAGCTCGTAGCCCATATTCCTTTAATCTGGCGAGCACCTTCTCCAAGTGAGCGAGGTGATCACCGTCATTTTGCCCGTGATCAAGATGTCGTCCAAATAACACTGGGTCCCTGGAATCCCTTGCAGGACCTGATCCATCGCCCTTTGCCAGATAGCCGGAGCCAAGGCTACTCCAAACACCAGCCGGTTGTATTGATAGAGACCTTTATGGGTGTTGATCGTAAGGTAATGTTTCGAAGCTTCTTCTACCTCCATTTGCAAGTACGCCTGGGCTAGATCAATTTTGGTGAAGCGTTTACCACCAGATAGCGAGGCGAAAATATCCTCAATTCGTGGAAGCGGATATTGCATCGTGTGAAGGACTGGGTTCACTGTCACCTTAAAATCCCCGCAGATGCGGACTTTCTTTGGTTCCCCAGGCGTATTACTCAACGACCTCTTCATTACAGGAATGATGGGTGTAGCCCACTCGCTCCAGTCCACTTTGGACAGTACTCCTGAACGTTCCAACCCTTCCAGTTCTGCTTCAACCGCTGGTCTGATCGCATAAGGCACTGGTCTGGCATTCAGAAACTTTGGGCTTGCATTATCCTCTATTTTAACTGTTGCTGTTATTCCTTTTAGTGTTCCTAGTCCCTCCTGGAACACTTCTTTTGCGTCAGTTAGCATTTTTGACAGTCGTCCAGGTGTGACGTCGTCATCCTTTTTGGCCTCCACCTTCAGTGCCTGTATGGAATGCCAATCTAAATGTATCTTCCGGATCCATTCACGTCCTAGCAGTGGTGGTCCTCCATTTGGCAATACATATATATCCATTTTAGGTATTTCCTGACCTTTATATGTCACTTTCACCCTTATTTTTCCTTTGGGGTAGACTTTTTGCCCCGTATACGTCTTCAAGACAATCTCTGTAGCTTTCAAGGGTATGTGTGAAAATAGCCGCTTGTAGTCCCTTTGATTTATGACTGTTAGAGCTGACCCTGTGTCCAATTCCATTTCCACTTGGACTCCATCTATCTTGAGTGTAACCCAGAAAGTCTGGTGATCCTCCATTTCGGTTACATTATGTAGTTTCAGACAACCCAGCTCCTTGCTTCCGGAGTCTGTGTCACTTTCCTGTTCGTCTGAACCACTGTCCATCACCTGGTGTACCTTTTTGTACTTCTCCTGTGGAGATTTCTTATTGTTGGTTTTCTTCCCAGACCTGCAGACTCTTGCTATGTGTCCTGCTTTCCCACACTGTCTGCACACTTGGTCCTTGAACCAACAATCTTTCTGGTCATGTGTTGTTCTGCCGCAGCGATAGCACTTCCCTGTTCCATAGGTCATTTCGTTGGTGCCATATTCTTGCGGTCTCCGTTGTATCTCTGCAGCGCCCCTTGCGGCTGCTTCATGTGATACTGCCATACTGAAAGCTTTGTCCAGCATAAGGTCCTTTTCTGATAGAAGCCGTTTCTGGGTTCCTTCACTTTGTAGCCCACACACAAACTTGTCCCTTAACGTGTCTGCTAGTCCTGCTCCAAACTGGCAGTATTTCGATAGCTTGCGCAGTTCCGTTAGGTACTCAGCATTGCTTTCATCTTTGTATTGGTCCCTTTTATGGAACTTAAATCATTCTGCTATCAGCAGCGGTGTGGGGTTTAAGTGGTCCTGTAGGATTTCTACTATGCTTTCAAAATTCTTGTTTACCGGCTTCTCTGGGGTTATTAGATTTCGCAGTAACCCATAAGTTTTTGCACCCATGGAATTTAACAGAACCAGTGCTTTATTAGCATCTGGCACTTCATTCGCCCTGCAGTACACCTCAATACGTTCCACATATGTCGCCCAATCTTCGACTTCATTGTCGAACGTAGAGATAATGCCACTCTTCGGCATCCTTGGTTGTGCGTTAACTATCACCAATGGCACCTCCCGCGCTTCCCCTTCTTCTCCACTGGCACAAAATGGCGTCTCCCGTGCTTTCCTTCCTTCCCGCGCTCACCCGTCTTCTCCGCTGCGGCTTTGCAAAATGGCGTCTCCCGCGCTCTTCCTTCTTCTCTGTGGCTCAATGGCGCCTCCCGCGCTCTCCCTGCTTCTCCGTGGCTCAATGGCATCTCCCGCACTCTCCCTGCTTCTCTGCAGCTCAATGGCATCTCCCCTTGCTTTGCCCCGCAGACCCTGATCAGCCCGTGATCCCTGGCTGTGCTCTGCGTGTTCTCCTCTTGATATTTGTCGACGCCGCTTAGTCTAGAACCCGGCTGTTCCTTACCCTCTCTCTCTCCTGTTTGCAGTATTTTTCCTCGACGCCGCTCGGTGATCAACCCCCGGCTGCGCCCTGCTCTCTTCACCCTCTTTCTTACCCCGTCGACGCTGCCCGGTTCTCTCTCTCTGCCGTCGGTCAGCTCCAGCCACCGCTGCTCGGGAAGGGTCTGCTCTGGACCTGTCGTCGGTCTCTTACTGCTCGTTGTGGCTGGGGAACCAAGCCCGGCTCTCCACAGCCTCCCCAGCAAAGTTGGATCTCTGCCTGACTGCTGGGCGGTTGCTCGTGGTCGACGCCCGTGTTCCTGGACGCGACTATTTTTTAAATTTTTTTTTTGGTTTATGTTGCAGGTAGATTCGCATCAACACTCGTCACCACTGTTAGATCCGTGGTTCAGTGGATAAATAATTACACAGATGCTGTACATAAACAAATAACAGGTCTTTACTGGAGGAGGGTAATCTCTAGACTGGGGTACAGAGGCATGCGCACAGCTTATATACCGGTGTGGTCACTGCCGGTAGTACAGTATACAGGAGCTGTAAAAAGTAGTTCTGACTTAAAGCACATACACTACAGTACCGACACAACAAGTGGCAACGAGGAGTGGATGAATCTGCGTACGTTACGGGTGCAGTGAGTAAACAGAAAATTTAATTTGAAACGTGAGATGGCTACAATATTAGGAAACTTCGGTGATTTTGATGAAAATGTGGAGCAATGGAGCGCTTATACAGAACGTTTTGACTATTTTGTATTGGCGAATGCGGTGGCAAATGAAAAGGTCGTGCCTACCTTTTTGAGTGTAATTGGGCCGAAGACATTCAATTTACTTCGCAGCCTCGTGCAACCAGATAAGCCAGGAACTAAAACATATAAGCAACTAGTGGAAATTCTTGGAGCACATTTTTCACCAAAACCTCTGGTTATTGCTGAGAGATTTAGATTTCACAAACGGAATCAAGAGGAGGGGGAATCAGTGATGATGTTTATTGCTGCTTTAAAAAGGTTGTCAGAACACTGCCAGTTCAAGGAGGTGCTGAATGACACCATTAGAGACAGACTTGTGTGTGGTCTGCAAAATACAGCCACACAGAAGCGCCTTCTTACTGAGGACAACCTTACTCTTGAAAAGGCCATTGAAGTTAGTGTCTCCATGGAGATGGCAGAAAAGGAGGCTCACCAGTTGAGTTCAACAGGGAGCGTTCACAAGGTGTGTCTGAGCCTAAAGGTGCGCGGAACGGCACATGTTACCGTTGTGGGAAAATGGGCCATCACGCTAATGACTGCTGGTGTACGGAGCTGGAATGCCGAAATTGTGGCAAAAAGGGTCACATTGAACGCGCCTGTAGAGGTAAAAAAAGAACAGACAGAGCTGGGAAGCATGGAAGCAAAATGTCTGTATTTGGACAAGAGAGGATAAAGAGTGTTCATTCAGTGCAGTATGATGGAACAAGCAAAACAGAGGGGGGCGACACCTCTGAGGAGGAAGAGGTGCACATACTGACAGTTGCAGGTGATTTAAATGGCTACTGGGTGTCACCACTGGTGGAGGGACAATCAGTGCGGATGGAGGTGGACACAGGCGCGGCTGTGTCCCTTCTTTCAGACACTGTCTACAACAAAATGCTAAAGCATCTTACCCTTCAGCCAACAAACATTGTGCTAAAGACGTATACCGGCGAACCTGTGGCCATGAGAGGCGTCATTGAGGTGACAGTTAAATTGAACGGACAGACTGCAAAACTGCCACTATATGTGGTAAAGGGAAATTACCCATCGCTACTGGGACGTGCATGGCTAGAGAAAATCACGCTGGACTGGCCTGCAGTCCGCATGATGTCAAAAGGGGAGTCAGGTCTGACTGCAGTGTTAAACAAACATGCAGAACTCTTCAATGGGGAACTTGGGAGCATGAAAAAGATCAGTGTGAGACTGGACATTAAACCTGACAGCAAGCTGAAGTTTCACAAAGCCCGACCTGTACCCTATGCAATTTGGCCAAAGGTTGAGGCTAACTTGGAGGCCTTAGTCGAGAATGGAGTCCTGGAGCCTGTGAGCATGAGCAAATGGGCCGCACCCATTGTTCCTGTCCTGAAAAAGGATGGATCTGTTCGAATCTGCGGGGATTTTAAAGTGACTATTAACCCGGTGCTGTCTGTGGAACAGTACCCTCTTCCCCTCATTGATGATCTTTTTACGGGCCTGGCCGGAGGGCAAAAGTTCAGCAAAATAGACTTATGCCAGGCTTATCTACAAATGCATGTCGATGACAAATCAAAGGAGCTGCTGACAATTGTGACACACAAGGGGCTATACAGGTACTGCCGCCTTCCGTTTGGAATTACGTCGGCCCCTGCTCTATTCCAAAGGGCAATGGATCAGATTTTGAGTGGACTGCCAGGAGTCCAGTGCTACCTGGACGACATCCTTGTCACTGGGACAAATGAGGAGGATCATCTTCTGAACTTGGATGCGACACTACAACGACTGAAAGAGTACGGACTCAGAGTTCGTAAAGACAAATGTGAATTCTTTCAGTCTTCAGTCGAGTACCTGGGGCATGTGATTGACGCTACTGGCCTGCATAAGGCACCGTCAAAGGTCAAGGCGATCATGGAGGCCCCAGCACCCCAGAATGTGAGCCAGTTACGTTCATTTCTGGGGCTACTTAACTACTATGGGAAGTTTATTCCAGACTTAGCAACATTGCTGAAGCCATTACATCAGTTGCTATGTCAAGGCAAACCATGGAAATGGACTGAACTGTGCAACAAAGCTTTCGCCCAAGCAAAGAAAGCATTGCTGAAATCGGAGGTCCTGACACACTTCGACCCAAAGCTACCCGTGCAGCTAGCATGTGATGCATCACCATATGGTGTGGGAGCAGTTATATCCCACATCATGCCTTCGGGTGAAGAGAAACCTATCGCCTTCGCACCACGCACCTTGAACAAGGCCGAGAGTAACTATGCGCAGATCGAGTGCGAGGCCTTGGGAATCATTTTTGGAATTCAAAAATTTCATCAGTACCTGTTTGGGAGAAGGTTCACACTCCTGACGGACCACCGTCCATTGACTTCAATCTTCGGGCCCCACACCGGAATTCCGTCTCTCGCTGCAAGCAGGATGCAAAGGTGGGCTTTACTGTTGTCAGGACACACATACGACATCAAATATCGCAAATCAGACTTGCACGGCAACGCAGACGGTCTCTCGAGGCTACCCTTGCCTGTTACTCCCCCAGAGCCTCGTCAGATAGACATCTTCTACTTTAGACAAGTGGAGGGAGCACCTGTCACTGCAGTTCAGGTGCGAAGGTACACCCGCAACGATCCAGTCCTGTCTAAGGTAATGGACGATGTCATTCGAGGGAGAGCTATAGGAGATTCTCCTAGTTTGAAACCTTACGTTTCAAAAAGAAATGAGCTCTCCGTCCAGGCAGGTTGTCTTCTTTGGAGACGCCGTGTCATCATTCCGCCATCTCTGAGGGAACCTATACTGCAACAACTTCATACAGGCCACAGTGGGATGGTTCGGATGAAGGAAATGGCAAGAAGCTACTTCTGGTGGCCAGGTCTCGATGGGAATATTGAGGAGAAAGCCAAAACATGTTCCCCATGTCAAAGGGTCCGGAATGTTCCACAGCTGGCAACCCTACACCCCTGGGATTGGCCTGCAGAAGTGTGGCAGCGAGTACATGTGGACTTCGCCGGTCCTTTCGAAGAGAAGATGTTTATGGTGGTTGTGGACACTCGTAGCAAGTGGCCGGAGGTCGCTGTGATGAGGTCTACCACGGCAGAGAAAACAATTGAGAAACTTGGTGAGATGTTCAGCCATTATGGCTCACCGGAACAACTCGTAAGTGACAACGGTCCACAATTTGTATCACAGGAGTTTGCAACCTTCCTGCATGTGAATGGTGTCCAACACATCAGGTCTGCGTCCTATCATCCCTCTACTAACGGCCAGGCAGAAAGGTTTGTGCAAACTTTGAAGCACGCATTGAAGGCATCGCAAGGTCAGGGCTCAATCCACCAATGTCTGAACAGCTTCCTGTTGTCCTACAGGAATGAGCCGCATGCCACAACCAAAACTTCCCCCGCTTCGCTCATGATGAAGAGGCAGTTGCGGACAAGTTTTGACTTACTCAAACCTCCAAGGGCAGAACAGGTTGTCCATTGTCAACAACAAGCTCAAGTTGAAAAGAGAGAGAAAAGAGCCAAGGAAAGACGGTTTCACCCTGGAGAGCACGTCCTAGCTCGAAACTACAACACTGGACCGAAATGGGTTCCTGCTACGGTGATCACGCAGACGGGCCCTGTGTCTTACACGGTTGAGACTGCTGAGGACGTCGTCTGGAGAAGACACACAGATCAACTGTTGCTAGGAGCAGACAGCCACAGAGGCTCCAACGGCTGGTTGGCCTGAACTGTTTCCGGATGATACCGCAAACCAGCATCCTTTGCCACAGTGCTCTTCTCCAACACAGGAATTCAAAGAGACTGTTCCACCTGTGCAAACTCCTGACTTTCGACTGACACAGGCACCTTCTCCATCCAGGCCTGTGTCAATGCCTACTGCTGTGGAAGCCAGCGATGACCGCCGGTATCCTGTCAGAGAGCGGCGGCCTCCAAGACGCTTGGATCTGTAGGCTTAGTGACTTACCCACAAGACTGGGGCAGAATAAACCCCAGGGTAAAGTTAGGGTTTGAGGCAGTCTACCTCTACCCTAGGTTCGTTGAGTGCATTGAAAGTAACTTACCTGTTGAGGAATAATGTGGGCCTTCCATTTAAGAGGGGAGGAAATGTTATGTATTGTGTGTTCTATTGTGTGTTCTCCTCCCACCTGTGGTGGCGCTGTCACCGGAGATAAATGGTTGGGTGTTCTCTGTTAAGTTTAGCTCTCTTTGTTCAGAACTTTCCAGAACTTCCTTTCCTTCCAATAAAGCACTTAATGTTTGAATCTCTGAGGCGGGGCGGAGACGGGTAATGTTAAGGCGGTCTTAGTTATGCCGTGGATATGTGGTCGGAAGCTCGTTTCACTGTAAAATCAAACAAATTTGACACATATAGTTCAGGCTGTCAAATTGGTAAAATGTGTAATCCAGGCCAAAAAGGTAATTACAGTTAAAATGATTTACTCAACACGGTAAATGCAATGGGTACACCCAGAAACCTGTGTGGGATTTGTTATCATATTATTTACATATTCACTTGTATTCATATCCAATTAAATGGTGTCACTGTAAGTTATTATTACCTTCTGCACATATTTAATGGGCATGAGAGAAGGAGAATGGAATTTCTTGCACTTCTCAAATGTTTTCTGCCTGTATCATCGACACACAAAATGGCACACTTTAGCGTCGCCTCATAAAGAAAAAAAGACTTGCATTTCTATAGCGCCTTTCACGACCACCGGACGTCTCAAAGCGCTTTACAGCCAATTACACAGTACTTTTGAAGTGGACTCACTGTTGTAATGTAGGAAATCATTACAGGAAGACCTAGATAGGAGATAGTTATCAAGCTGTTAGTTCTCACTTTGTTTGAAGAGAATGACGAAAATATTAAACAAGGCTTTCCTGGAAAGGTGAAGGCCTTAGCATTTAGCTCTCTACAGTAGGGAATCAAGAAAGAACTTGCATTTATGTAGCACCTCATTTTGTCTTTCAGGACATTCCAAAACACTTTACAAATGACAAATTGCTCTCAAGTGCAAACACTGTTGCCATGTAGTTAAATGCAGAAGCCATTTTGAACAGCAAGATCCCACAAAGATCTAATGAGATATTTTTTTTAATTTGTTCACAGGATGTGGGCAATGCCAACAAGGGACCACATTTACTGCTCATCCCGAGTGCGAGAAGGCGATGGTGGACCTTCTCTTTGAACTGCTGCAGTCTTTGTGGTGATGGTGCTTCTACAATGGTATGAGACGGAATTTCAGGATGGCCAGTTAATCTGTTTTTCAGTGTGGTGGGTTGATAGAAAAATGTTAGCCAGGACACTGAGAGAACCCTCTGCTGTTCTTTTTTTGTCACGCCACGGGATCCTCGACATCCACTTGAACAAGTAGATGGGCCCAGTTTAATGTTTGATCTGAAGGAGGGCACCTCCAACAATGAGCACTCCCTCAACACGACACTGAAGCGTTGGTCTAGATTACAAGCTCAAGGTCTGGCATGGTGCTCGAAGCCTTATCTTCTGACTCAGAGGCTACCAGCTGAGCCAGGGTAATGAAGGAAAGGAAAAGGCTTTTTATTGCTTGGTCAGCGTCGGACGCATTCCATCACTGGTGGGCACCAGACAGGATGGATTGCTTCCTTCAAACTCCTCTGACAGTTGTAATTTGCTAACATTTATTTTTTTTGGAATATCACCTTGGATAGACGGCTTGTTTTAGTAGTGCTAGTCTCCTGGAGGGAATGTACTTGGAGATGCTTGTGGTGGTGTTGAGATGCTTGGAGATGATTGCAGTGATAATCGGATGCTTGTGGTGGTATTTTTTTTAAATTTGTTCCTGGGATGTGGGCGTCACTGTCAAGGCCAGTGTTTATTGCCCATCCCAGTTGCCCTTGAGAAGGTGGTGGTGAGCCGCCTTCTTGAACCGTTGCAGTCCGTGTGGTGAAGGTGCTCCCACAGTGTTGTTAGGAAGGAAGTTCAAGGATTTTGACCCAGCAACGATGAAGGAACAGCGATATACTTCCAAGTCAGGATGGTGTGTAACTTGGAGGGGAACTTGGAGGGGATGGTGCTCCCATGCGCCCGCTGCCCTTGTCCTTCTAGGTGGTAGAGGTCCCGGGTTTGGGAAGTGCTGCCGAAGAAACCTTGGCAAGTTGCTACAGTGCATCTTGTAGATGGTACACACTGCAGCCACGGTGCACTGGTGGAGGAGGGAGTGAATGTTTAAGGAGATGGATGGGGTGCCAATCAAGCAGGCTGCTTTGTCTTGGATGGTGTTGAGCTTCTTGAGTGTGGTTGGAGCTGCACTCATCCAGGTAAGTGGAGAGTATTCCATCACACTCCTGACTTGTGCCTTGTAGATGGTGGAAAGGCTTTGGGGAGTCAGGAGGTGAGACACTCGCCACAGAATACACAGCCTCTGACATGCTCTTGTTGCCACAGTATTTATGTGGCTGGTCCAGTTAAGTTTCTGGTCAATGGTGACCCCCAGGATGTTAATGGTGGTGGATTCGGTGATGGTAATGCCATTGAATGTCAAGAGGCGGTGGCTAGGTGCTCGCTTGTTGGAGGTAGTCATTGTCTGGCACTTCTGTGGCGCAAATGTTACCTGCCACATATCAGCTCATGTCTGAATGTCGTCCAGGTCTTGCTGCATGCGGGCATGGACTGCTTCATTATCTGAGGAGTTGTGAATGGCACTGAACACTGTGCAGTCATCAGCGAACATCCCCACTTCTGAACTTATGATGGCGGGAAGGCCATTGATGAAGCAGCTGAAGATGGTTGGGCCTAAGACACTGCCCTGAGGAACACCTGCACCAATGTCCTGGGAAAGTGATGATTGACCTCCAACCACCACAACCATCTTCCTTTGTGCTAGGTATGACTCCAGCCAGTGGAACGTTTTCCCCCCGATTCCCATTGACTTCAGTTTTACTAGGGCTCCTTGATGCCATGCTCGGTCAAATGTTGCCTTGATGTCAAGGGCAGTCACTCTCACCTCACCTCTGGAATTCAGCTCTTTTGTCCATGTTTGGACCAAGGCTGTAATGAGTTCTGGAGGAGACTGGTCCTGGCGGAACCCAAACTGGACATCAGTAAGCAGGTTATTGGCGAGTAAGTGCTAATTGATAGCAGTGCCGACGGCACCTTCCATTACTTTGCCGATGATTGAGAGTAGACTGATGGGGCGGTAATTGGTCGGGTTGGATTTGTCCTGTTTTTGTGAACAGGACATACCTGGGCAGTTTTCCACATTGTCTGATAGATGCCAGTGTTGTAGCTGTATTGGAACAGCTGGACTAGAGGTGCGGCTAGTTCTGGAGCACAAGTCTTCAGCACGACAGCCGGGATGTTGTCGGGACCCAAAGCCTTTGCCGTATCCAGTGCGCTCAGCCATTTCTTGTTATCCCGTGGAGTGAATCGAATTGGTTGAAGACTGGCTTCTGTGGTGGTGGGGACCTCAGGAGGAGGCTGATATGGATCATCCACTCGGCACTTCTGGCTGAAGATGGTTGCAAACGCTTCAGCCTTGTCTTTTGCACTCACGTGCTGGGCTCCACCGTCATTGAGGATGGGGATATTCATGGAGCCTCCTCCTCCCGTTAGTTGTTTAATGGTCCACCACCATTCACCACTGAATGTGGTAGTACTGCAGAGCTTTGATCTGATCCATTGATTGTGGGATCTCTTAGCTCTGTCTGTAGCATGCTGCTTCCACTTTTTAGCATGCATGTAGTCCTGTGTTGCAGCTTCCCCAGGTTGGCACCGCATTTTTAGGTACACCTGGTGCTGCTCCTGGCATGCTCTTCTACACTCCTCATTGAACCAGGTTTGGTCCCCTGGCTTGATGGTAATGGTAGATTGAAGGATATGCCAGTCCATGAGGTTACAGATTGTGGTGGAATACAATTCTGCTGCTGCTGATGGCCCACAGCACCTCATGGATGCCCAGTTTTGAGCTGCTAGTTCTGTTCTGAATCTAAGGACATAAGAACATAAGAAATAGGAGCAGGAGTAAGCCATTTGACCCTTCGAGGTTGCTCCGCCATTCAATGAGATCATGGCTGATCTTCTGCCTCAACTCCATTCACTGGCCCTATCGCCATATCCCTTGATGCTCTTACTAGTCAGAAATCTATCGACTTCTGTTTTGCATATACCCAATGACTGAGCCTCCACAGCCCTCTGGGGTAGAGAATTCCAAAGATTCTGTGTGAAGAAATGTCTTCTCATCTCAGTCCTGAATGGCCTACCCTTTATCTTGAGGTCGTGGCCCCTGGTTCTAGACTCCCCAGCTAAGGGAAACATTCTCCCAGCATCCACCCTATCAAGCCCTGTAATAATTTTGTATGCTTCAATGAGATCCCCTCTCATTCTTCTGAATTCAAGAGAATACAGGCCTAGTTTACTCAATCTCTTCTTATACAACAGTCCCGCCATCCCAGGAATCAATCTCGTGAACCTTCACTGCACTCCCTCTATGGCAAGTATATCCTTCCTTAGGTAAGGAGACCAAAATTGTACACAGTACTCCAGGTGTGGTTTCACCAAGTCCCTATATAATTGGAAGTAAGACTTCTTTACTCCTGTACTCAAATCCTCTTGTAATGAAGGCCAGCATACCATTTGCCTTCCTAATGGCTTGCTGCACCTGCACATTCACTTTCAGTGGCTCATGTACAAGGACACCCAGGTCCCTTTGAGCATCTGCATTCCACAATCTTTCACCATTTAGGAAATACTCTGCCTTTCTGTTTTTTCTACCAAAGTGGATAACTTCACATTTATCCAATCTGTCATGTTCTCGCCTACTCACTGAGCCTGTCGAGATCCCCTTGAAGCCTCTTCACATCCTCTTCACAACTGACACTGCCACCTAACTTTGTATCATCAGCAAATTTGGAAATGTTACATTAAGTCCCCTCATTCAAATCATTGATATAGATTGTGAATAGCTGGGGCCGAAGCACTGACCCACTAGTCACAGCCTGCCATCTTGAAAAAGACCCATTTATCCCATTCTCTTTGTTTTCTGTCTGTTAACCAATTCTCAATCCATGCTAGTATATTCCCCCCATTTAGCACAGTGGTAGCGCCACACAACACGATGGAGGGTGTCCTCAATGCAAAGACGGGACTTCGTCTCCACAATGACTGTGCAGTGGTCACTGCTACAAATGCTGTCATGGACAGATGCATCTGCGACAGGTAGATTGGTGAGGACGAGGTCAAGTAGGTTTTTGCCTCTATGTCCTTCAGGACTCGGCCAGCAGTGGTGCTGCTGAGCCACTCTTGGTGATGGACATTGAAGTCCCCCATCCAGAGTACATTCTGTGCCCTTGCTACTCTCAGTGCTTCTTCCAATTGGTGTTCAACAGGGAGGAGCACTCATTCATCAGCAGGAGGTTTCCTTGCCCATGAGACTTCATGGGTTCCGGAGTGAATGTTGAGGACTCCCAGGACCACTCCTTCCCAACTGTATACCACTGTGCTGCCACCCCTGGTGAGTCTGTCTTGCTGGTGGGACAGGGCATACCCAGGGATGGTGATGGAGGAGTTTGGGACATTGGCTGAAAGGTATGACCACATCATGGTATTGAGATGCTTGACAGCTCTCCCAATTTTGGCACAAGTCCCCAGATGTTGGTGAGGAGGACTTTGCAGGGTCGACTGGGCTGGGTGTGCCGTTGTCATGTCCGTAGCCGGTGCTGAGGTCGATGACGGGCGTTTTTTTTACAACTGAGTGGCTTGCTAGGCCATTTCAGAGGGCAGTTAAGAGTCAACATTGCTGTGGGTCTGGGGTCACATATAGGCCAGACCAGGTAAGGGCAGCAGATTTCCTTCTCTAAAGGACATTAGTGAACCATATGGGTTTTTACAACAATTCATGGTCACCATTAGTCATACTAGCTTTTTATTCCAGATTTATTTAATTAAATGAATTTAAAGTCCATGGTGGGACTTGAATGCACATCTCCAGATTACTAGTTCAGTAACATAACCACTATGCTCCTGTTCCCGGTATTGAGATCCTTGGAGATGCTTGTGGTGATATTGAGATGTTTGGAGATACTTGTGGTGGTACTGGGATGCTTGAAGACGGTTGTGGTGGTAATCAAGACTTGGAGCTGCTTGTGGTGGTATTGAGATGTTTGGAGATACTTGTGGTGGTACTGGGATGCTTGGAGATGGTTGTGGTGGCACTGAGCAGCAGTGTGCTGAAGATAAGGAAACACGGGACAGATGTGACACGGACAGATGTCTCACAAAATTGACCTTGATCTTTATGGGTGTGTGCAAAGAATTTCACATTTCCCAAATGCTAATACTGTAACTGGTCCAGTAAATAACGGAAAACCCTGCCATTTATCTTCTGCATAGCAGGAACAGAGTATCAGGAGGTGGCACTGTCTGGGAGTGAGTTCCACTGACAGTGAGAGCAGATTCACTGCAATTCCATGTTGACATTTTGGACTGATGTAGAAAGTTGTGATGTAGTCGCATAAGTGATTTTACCTGGAAATTACCTCCAGGAAATAAACCCTTTGGAAACATCCTTCAAAAGAAGTTCATCTTTATTTCATTAGAGAAAAAATATACATTTAAATCATTTAGTAGCAGTGCTGTATCCTTGGCTATCGTTGGCTGTACAGTCTTAAATTAGATCATTGATCACAGCAAAATGAATTCTAGGTTGGAAAACACATCCTGTTTTGAATAATGTGTCCTGACTGTGACTATTGTTTCACAGGAAAATGAGATTATGTTTACGACCAAATTATTTAAAGTCAACGTTGTTGGCCTTGATTTTAACTCTCGGGTGGGAACGTGGTAAAGTCGACTGGTGTGCCCTTCTGGGAGGGGCAGTGGGCAGACACGGCCGGGCCTCATTTGCATGTCGCTTGTCAACTTCCCGGCCATAATGGCTGAGAGGTCAGCTTGAAGGGGCTGCCCGGCCATTAAAATCGGGCCCCACTAGGAAATCTTGGGAGCTCGACACCATCCAGGACAAAGCAGCCTGCTTGATCGGCACCCCATCCACCACCTTAAACATTCACTCCCTCCACCAGCTCCAAGTTCCCCTCCAAGTCACACACCATCCTGACTTGGAAATATATCAGCCGTTCCTTCATCGTCGCTGGGTCAAAATCCTGGAACTCCCTCCCTAACAGCACTGTGGGAGTACCTTCACCACACGGACTGCAGCAGTTCAAGAAGGCGGCTCACCACCACCTTCTCAAGGGGCAATTAGGGATTGGCAATAAATGCTGGTTTTGCCAGCGACGCCCACATCCCATAAAACAAATAAAATAAAGGTTGGGCCTGGCGGGGAAACCCCCACTGCTCCCCCACTCAGGCCTCAGGTTAAAATCGCAAAATTGGGCCCCAATTATGTCATCAGAGCCAGATCTGCATATTTAAAGAGGACCCCACTGGCTTTGGGCAGTTGCCTTGCTTCCTGCAATTTAAAATTTAAAATTGCAGTCGGATGTATCGGGACAGGAAAGTAGTGGGTGAGTCCCTCGTTCCATTTTAACTACATGCACCACCCCGGCTTCACAACTGAACCTTGCAATATTGGTAACAAATAGGCTAGCACTTGTACAAAGTTTCTTTGCCTGATATTTTAATAATAACGATAACACATGCATTTTTTAACACCTAAAACAGCAAAGTGAGAAATTTTGTAACCAATGCATTAGTGTGTTTGTTACTAATATCACACAGCACAATTTCAATCCAATTATTTCCAACAGCGCATGAACCACATGGTTTTTGGTCAGAGGTGAATTATCTACAGCCTTGGTCCTCAGAGAGCAGACTAACTTCAATGATAAGAGAGGATATAATGAGAGGCAAGCAGGCAGTGGAGACTTTATGGGTAGAATTAAGAAATAGGGAAGGATTTACGACTGTTATGTATAGGCCCCCTGGTAGCAGCTGTGAAGTGTTAGATTGTATAAATGCAGAGATTAGACAAGCATGTAGTAAAGACAGAGTGGATTTAATGGGGGATTTTAACTTGCATATAGATTGGAATAAGCAGACTAGCACCTGCCAGAAGGGTAGTGAATTTCTTGAGTGTGTCCACAATAGTTTTCTACAACAATATGTCCTAGAGGCAACAAGGGGGCAAGCCATATTAGATTTAATAATGAGTAATGAGCTAGATTTAGTTAACAGCCTAACTGTGCGTGGACATTTATCCAATAGCGATCATAACACGATCGAGTTCAACGTAACGTTTGAAAGGGAGGAACGCAAAACAGCTACCAAGATTCTAGATTTGGGCATATCTGTTAATGGGTAAAATGACAGAAGATCAGTGGGAGATGCTCAAAACAGAATTCAAAGTGATACAGAACCAGTTTCTACCCCTGAGGGGCAAGAGCCCTAGTTGCCAAAAAAAACCAACCATGGATGACTAACAAGGCAAGGGATGGCATAAAACTAAAAGAAAAAACATACAATAATGCAAAAATAGCACAGATCCTGGTGAATGGGAAAGATACAAAGAACTGCAAAGGGTCACAAAGCAGACAGTAAGAGCTACAAAAAGGGAGTATGAAAAGAAACTTGCAAGGGATATCAAAATCAACACAAAGAATTTTTACAATTCCATTAGGAAAAAGAGGGTGGTCAGGAGCAATGTTGGCCCCTTAAAGACTAAAAGCGACGATATTGTCAATGATAATAAGGAAATGGCAGACATATTGAATAATTACTTTGCGTCAGGATTCAGAGTAGAGGAAGAGGATAGCATGCCAGAAATCCCAAGGAAACTAATATTGAATCAGGGACAGGGACTCAATAAAATGAATATAAGTAAAATAACAGTAATTAGAGCCGGAAATAAAAACAGAAAATGCTGGAGATACTCGGCAGGTCAGGCAGCAGCTGTGAAGAGAGAAACAGAGTTAACGTTTCAGGTCGATGACCTTTCGTCAGAACTGGAAAAAAGCAGGAAATGGGACAGATTTTTAAGCAAGTGCAGGGGCTGGGAAAGGGGGGAGGGGAGGAAAGAACAAAAGGGAAGGTCTGTGATAGGATAGAAGGCAGGAGAGGTTAAGAGACATTGAGAGATATTCAAGGTAAAAGGAGATGGTAATGGGACAGGTTAAGAAACAAAGGATGGCTCGAGATGAAGTGTGAATTGCGCTGGCAGAGTGAAAGACAGCTGCCCTGTGGGAGAGAAGAACAGAAGGCACAAACAAACAACAACAAAAAAAGTGTGTAAAAAATATATATATGATAGGGGCCGAGGTTATGATCTGAAATTGTTGAACTCTATGTTGAGTCCAGAAGGCTGTAGAGTGCCTAATCTTTTCTTTTTGTAATTAGAGCCAGACCTTTCAGGAGTGAAATTAGGAAACTCTTCTACACACAAAGGGTGGTAGAAGTTTGGAACTCTCTTCCGCAAACAGCAATTGATGCTCGATCAATTGTTAATGTTAAATCTGAGATTGATAGATTTTTGTTAACTAAAGCTATTAAGTGATATATGGGCCAAAGGCGGGTACATGGAGTTAGGTCACAGATCAGCCATGATCTCATTGAATGGCGGAACAGGCTCGAGGGGCTCAATGGCCTCCTCCTGCTCCTGTGTTCCTAACTGATCCGCCCTCGCTTTTAACTGTGTGATGCGCAGCGGGAATTCCAGTCAGCTGGCTACGCAATGGAAACCCGTCATTCAGCACAGGCGCAGACTGACCGTGACATTTTGGCGACTGTGCATGCACAGAGTAGTGACGCCATGACATGGCGCCCATGATGTTGCTGCAGAGGCGTGTGCGCATGACGACCCTGTTGCATTTATTGGTTCCAGGAAGATCCGTGGCAATCGCAAAAGACCCAGTAAAAAACAAATCTAGCCGCCAGTCTCAAAAAACTGCGTTAAGTTTATTTTGATGTAGCTGATAACTGCATAAGACCTGGATGTCGTGTCCGCCACGGCACTTATTGCGAAGAAGAGCAGGGGAGTTCTCCTCGGTGTCCGGGCCAAAATTTTAAAAATTTTTATTCGTTTTTATGGGATGTGGGCATCGCAGGCGAGGCCAGCATTTATTGCCCATCCCTAATTGTCCTTGAGAAGGTGGTGGTGAGCCGCCTTCTTGAACCGCTGCAGTCCGTGTGGTGAAGGTGCTCCCACAGTGCTGTTAGGGAGGGAGTTCCAGGATTTTGACCCAGCGATGATGAAGGAACGGCCGATATATTTCTCAGTCAGGATTATCCCTCAATCAACCTCACTAAAACAGATTATCTGGTCATTATCACATTGCTGTTCGTGGGAGCTTGTTGTGCATAAATTATGTTTGCTAACAAATATGTTTGCCACTAACATATTTTTGTTTAGTAATAGTTTGAAGCTAAGGCAATACTGTGAGAATCACAATGCAAAGGTTTACAGTACATTTTTTTTATTCGTTCATGGGATGTGGGCATCTTTGGCAAGGCCAGCATTTATTGCTCATCCCTAGTTGCCCTCGAAAAGGTGGTGGTGAGCCACCTTCTTGAACCGCTGCAGTCCATGTGTTGAAGGTACTCCCACAGTGCTGTTAGGGAGGGAGTTACAGGATTTTGACCCAACAACGATGAAGGATCGGCCGATATATTTCCAAGTCAGGATGGTGTGTGACTTGGAGGGGAACTTGGAGGTGGTGGTGTTCCTGTGCGCCTGCTGCCCTTGTCCTTCTAGGTGGAAGAGGTCGCAGATTTGAGAGGTGCACAAATTGGCTGCTGCGTTTCCTACATTACAACAGTGACCACACTTCAAAAAGTACTTCATTGGCTGTAAAGTGCTTTGGGATGTCCTGAGGTCATGAAAGGCGATATAGAAAAGTCTTTCTTTCTTGGGCTACTGAAAACAGTGCCTTAAGACCAACATAAAGCAGCTAAACAATTGCTGCATTAGAGGATGTTATGCAGGTTAAAGTATGTGTCATTATGTCTATCAGGAATCATCTGTTATTGTGTAGGTGTAGCTGATGTTTTTTGACATTTTAGATTGTGAGCGCCTTTCGTATGGATGGCTGTACTGTGGGTGGGGAGTCCAATGTTATACTGTGTGTGGAGAGTCCAATGTTATACTGTGTGTGGGGAGTCCAATATCGTACTGTGTGTGGGGAGTCCAATATCGTACTGTGTGTGGGGAGTCCAATATCGTACTGTGTGTGGGGAGTCCAATATCGTACTGTGGGTGGGGAGTGAAATATCGTACTGTGTGTGGGGATTCCAATATCGTACTGTGTGTGGGAGCCCAATATCGTACTGTGTGGGGAGTCCAATATCGTACTGTGGGTGGGGAGCCCAATATCGTACTGTGGGTGGGGAGTCCAATATCGTACTGTGGGTGGGGAGTGAAATATTGAACAGTAAAATGACTGCCCATTGCTGGCCTGTGTAGGGTAGACTCTGGACTCAGCCCACTCTGGAAACCTTGGGGCCTCTTTGCTCTTGGCAGCATAGGGAGAAAAAAACACCTCTACAACTAATGTTTCCTCTCATTTTTTTTGGAGTGCATGGCCCATTCAAATTTCCACGCAGGCGCGGTTTCTCGATTTAAAAACCATCTCACTGGCAGGGTGGGATCTCCATCTTAACAGGAACATTGTCTACAGCAACAACTTGCATTTATTTAGCTCCTTTAATGTAGTAAAATGTCCCAAGGTGTTTCACGGGAATGTTATCAAACAAGATGCAGCGGTAGATCATCTGTGTGGGAGAGGGGAGGGTAAATATTTTCTCCAATCTCTATGCGTTAATCATATCTTAAACATAACAGGAACATTTCTAGTGAGACCATCAATGTACTTTTGTAATAAACTTTATGATTTTCATTTAAAAAAATGTTTCTTCTGTGTGGCCGATGTTTCAGGCGCAAGCCTTGGACGCCTGTACTGGAACCTTTGCTAACGTGGCTGAGGCAGAAAAGGGATATTGTCGATACAGGGACAGAGGGGAAAAGGCAAGTCGAAGCCAGTCAAAAGCCACTGAAGGGAGAGTGCCATATAAGGTGCTGCAATAATACCAAGGGACCAATAGGAGACAGAAAGTGGGTTGTTGATACAGACAGGAAAAGGCAACTCCAGGTGAGTCTGGGCTTGAAGGGAAACCGCTGGAAGTGTAGTACCACATAAGGTGCGGCAATAATAAGAAGGGACCAATAAGAGGCAGAAAGGACTTTCTGCAACACCCACATTGGAAATATATAAATAGCTTATGTCCACTAACAATAAATGGTACAATGTAAGGAGCGCATAGCTATGTTTAATTGTACCTTGTTTGCGTAACGATGGTGCGTACCGAATGTGTGTACCGACTGTGCGTAATGTCTGTGTGTAATGACTGTGTGTACCGACTGCGTAGCGATTGTGTGTAACGACTGAGTAACGACTGTGTGTAACGACTGTGAGTAATGACTGTGTGTAACGACTGTGTAATGACTGAGTAACGACTGTGAGTAACGACTGTGAGTATCGACTGTGAGTAACGATTGTGAGTAATGACTGTGTGTAACGACTAAGTAATGACTGTGAGTGATGACTGTGTGTAACGACTGTGAGTAATGACTGTGTGTAATGACTGTGTAATGACTGAGTAACGACTGTGAGTAACGACTGTGAGTAATGACTGTAACGATTGTGAGTAATGACTGTGTGTAACGACTGTGAGTAATGACTGTGTGTAACGACTGTGTAATGACTGAGTAACGACTGTGAGTAACGACTGTGAGTATCGACTGTGAGTAACGATTGTGAGTAATGACTGTGTGTAACGACTGAGTAACGACTGTGAGTAACGACTGTGAGTAATGACTGTGAGTAACGATTGTGAGTAACGACTGTGTGTAACGACTGTGAGTAATGAGTGTGAGTAACGACTGTGTGTAATGACTGAGTAACGACTGTGAGTGATGACTGTGTGTAACGACTGTGTGTAACGACTGTGAGTAATGACTGTGTAACGAATGTGAGGAATGACTGAGTAACGACTGTGAGTAACGACTGTGAGTAACGATTGTGAGTAATGACTGTGTGTAATGACTGTGAGTAATGACTGTGTGTAACGATTGTGAGTAATGACTGTGAGTAGCGAATGTAATGACTGAGCAACGAATGTGAGTAATGACTGAGAGTAATGACTGAGAGTAATGACTGTGAGTAACGAATGTGAGTAATGACTGTGAGTAACGACTGTGAGTAATGACTGTGAGTAATGACTGTGTGTAACGAATGTGAGTAATGACTGTGTAATGACTGAGTAACTACTGTAAGTAACGACTGTGAGCAACGATTGTGAGTAACAACTGTGTGTAATGACTGTAATGACTGTGAATAATGACTGAATAACGACTGTGAGTAACGACTGTGAGTAACGACTGTGAGAAACAACTGTGTGTAATGACTGTAACAACTGTGTGTAATGACGACTGTGAGTAACGACTGTGAGTAATGACTGTGTGTAACAACTGTGTGTAATGACTGTGAGTAACGACTGAGTAACGACTGTGCGTAATGACTGTGAGTAACGACTGTGTGTAACGACTGTGTGTAACGAATGTGAGTAACGACTGAGTAACGACTGTGAGTAACAATTGTTTGTAATGACTGTGACTAACGACTGTGACTAACGACTGTGAGTAATGACTGTGAGTAACAACTGTGAGTAATGACTGTGAGTAACAATTGTGAGTAACGACTGTGAGTAATGACTGTGAGTAACAACTTTGAGTAACGACTGTTAGTAACGACTGTGTGTAATGACTGAGTAATGACTGTGAGTAATGACTGTGAGTAATGACTGTGTGTAACGACTGTGTGTAACGACTATGTGTAATGACTGTGTGTAATGACTGTGAATAACAACTGTGAATAACTGTTGAGTCTGTATGTCCCAGTTAGGTTTAGGATCAATCACTGGACACAGACAACAAGAATAACTTTTAACAGGTCTTTACTATTCGAAGGTCAGGGCTGAACTGCCCAGCAAATCCTTGCACAACACTTATATACCGGTGTGGTCACCACCGGTATTACAGTATTACAGTATACAGCAGCCAAGAGAAAGTAGTACATCTCTTAAGGTAGTTCTCTTAAGGTGGAACAGGTTACATACACCACAATCCTCCCTTTTTAGCTTAACAGTTATATCCCCATTTAACATAACATAACATATATATATACAACTTCATGCAAAACAGTTCAAAGATTCAGTCTCTGAGGAGGCCTCCTGATTCGAGTTGGATAACGCCTTTCAGGGGTCTCTGATTCTCGTTGCTGGGGTGACTCATCTAGTTGGTCTCTTATGGGTTGGACATCATCATCAGGTACATTCACTTCTGAGGTAGATGCTTCAGGTTCACTAACTTCTTTCACGGTTGTCTCTGCTGTAACCATGGGTTCGACCCTTGTTCTCGATTCTACCAGTTGGTCAGCATGACGCCGTATTACATTTTCACCAATATCTACCGTGTACATCAGGGGTCCTTGTCTGGCCCGAATTGTTCCAGATTGCCATTTCTCGTTTTTATAGTCCCGGGCTAACACTGGTTGTCCTATTTCGAAACTCCGAGTGGTCTTGTTATTTATATGCTGGAACTGTTTGTTTTCAACTTCCCTCCGCACATTTGGTTTCAACAAGTCCAACCTGGACCGCAACCTCCTGTTGTAGAACATCATGGCAGGACTTTGGTTTGTCACTGCATGAGTGGCGTTTCGATATGCCAGTAGGAATTTGTCCACCTTGTGTTGTAGTGGAATCTGATCTTCGCTCATGGCCTTTATTGCTTTTTTAAACGTTTTGTACAAATCTCTCGGCCAACCCGTTTGTAGCCGGATGATATGGGGCAGAGGTATAATGTTTCACCCCATTCTTCTTCATGAATCCCTGGAATTCTTCTGACACGAACTGCGGTCCGTTGTCTGAACATATTTGTTCTGGCAAACCATTCCTCGCAAATATCGTTCTTAACACCGCGATCGTCTTTTCCGAGGTAGTGGTAGTCATCTTAATCACCTCTGGCCATTTAGAATGTGCGTCCACCGCAATTAAAAACATGGAGTCCATGAAAGGGCCAGCAAAATCAATATGTACACGTTGCCATGGGGTTGAAGGTCATTCCCATGGATGCAGCGGTGCAATCGGAGGTGCATTTTGCACTTTTTGGCACCCTGAGCAGCTTTTCGTCAGCTCCTCTATCTGTTGGTCGATACCCGGCCACCACACATAAGCCCTAGCAAGGCTTTTCATCTTGACTCCCCCCAGATGACCTTCATGCAGTTCCTTTAGAACTCTCTCTCTTAACTTAGGAGGAATAATCACCCTTGTTCCATACATCAATGTTCCTTGACAGACGGACAGCTGTTCTCGTCTTGCTGAGAATGCCGGTAACAGTGGATCACCATGTGCTGGCCATCCCTTCACCGTCACTTCGTAGACCCTGGACAGTGTCGGGTCGTTCCTGGTTTCTCTTTCAATACTTGCATTGGTGACTGGTAAACATTCGATGATGGTCGAGTGAAATAGCTCAACAGGGTCAACCGTCGGTGCCTCCTCCTCTGTAGGTAATGGCAGGCGTGACAGCCCATCAGCATTACCATGCTGCTTTGTACCTTTGAATTCTATCTGATATCGATGTGCCCCTAGGAAAAGGGACCATCTCTGGAGTCTCTGTGCTGTCATCACCGAAACACCCTTCTTAGGGTTAAAAATGGATACCAACAGTTGGTGGTCTGTCAGAAGCGTAAACTTTTGGTCCTGCAGGTAATGATTAAACTTCTTTACTCCCCACACAAGGCTGAGAGCCTCCCTATCTATCTGAGCATAATTGCGCTCAGCGGAGGTCAATGATCTGGATGCGAACGCAACTGGCCTCTCCTGGCCATTTGGCAACTTGTGTGAGAGTACTGCCCCAATACCATATGGAGAAGCATCACAAGCCAAACGAATAGGCAGCGTTGGGTTGAAGTGAGCCAACACTTCCTCTGAGGTGATCAATGCCTTGCTTTCGCGAAAGGCCCTCTTACAGTCCTCGCTCCACTTCCATGGTACTCCCTTCTGCAAAAGAGCGTTCAGCGGGTGCAGCACCGTGGATAAATTTGGCAGAAACTTATGGTAATAGTTAATCAACCCTAGAAATGACCTCAATTGGGATACATTATCCGGAGCGGGAGCCTTCACAACAGCTTCAATCTTGTCAGGAGACTTATGAAGCCCCTCCTGGTCAATGACATGACCACAGTACGAGATCCGCTTCTGAAAGAATTCACATTTCTGGCGATTAACTCGAAGACCATATTCTTTCAATCTGGTGAGCACCAGTTCCAAGTTTGCAAGGTGTTCCTCGTCATCATCTCCTGTAATCAGAATATCGTCCAGGTAACATTGTGTACCTGGAATTCCCTGTAATACCTGCTCCATGGCCCTCTATGCGTGTTGATCGTGAGATACTGGCGTGACTCTTCCTCAATTTCCATCTGTAAGTACGCCTGCGCCAGGTCTATCTTGGTGAAATGTTTCCCGCCAGACAATGAAGTGAAGATATCCTCAATCCGTGGAAGCGGATACTGCACCGTGTGAAGCACCGGATTAACAGTGATCTTGAAATCACCACAGATGCGAACCTTCCCCGGTTCCCCCGGCTTGTTGCTCGATGAACGCTTCATGACTGGGACAATGGGCGTGGCCCACTCACTCCAGTCTACCTTAGACAGTACTCCTGAACGTTCTAGCCCTTCCAGCTCAGCTTCCACAGCAGGTCGTATTGCATAAGGTACCGGTCTGGCTTTGAAAAATTTCGGGTTTGCATGTTCTTCAATCTTGATGTTTGCCGTAATTCCTCTCAGTGTTCCCAGTCCTTGTTGGAACACCTCTTTAGCATCGTCCAATATTCTGGACAATCGTTTAGGTTTGACATCTTTTGTACCGGAATCTACCATTAGTGCTTTTAAGGAATGCCAGTCCATATTTATTTTCCTAATCCACTCCCGTCCCAGTAGTGGTGGACCTCCCTCAGGTAGTACATATAAGTCCATTCCTCGGCTTTCTTTGCCCTTGTGGACCACCTTTACCTCTATCTTCCCGATGGGGTATACTCTTTGCCCCGTGTATGTTTTCAATACAATCTCCGTATCCCGTAGGGGAATATGTGGGAATAACCTTTTGTAATCTTTCTTATTCATGACCGTCAATGCCGATCCAGTGTCCAATTCCATCTTCACTTGGACTCCTGCTATCTGAAGTGTGACCCAAATTGTTTGGAGGTCTGCTTCCTTACCAACATTGTGTACTCTTAGACTACCCAGTTCATTACTGCTGGAGTCTGAATCTGACTTCTGTTCGTTCGAGCTGTTCTCTGTCACCTTGTGTACCTTTTTGTACTTTTCCTGCGGTGACTTTTTGTTGCTGGTCTTCTTTCCTGACCGGCATACTTTAGCTATGTGACCAAGCCTGCCACATTTTCTGCATTCCTGATTTTTGAACCAGCACTGGTTCTGATTGTGCGTTGTCTTTCCACAACGATAACATTTTACTGTACTCAAGACCATTTGATTGGTGCAGAGTTCCAGTGACCGTAGCTGCATTTCCGCAGTGCCTCTCGCTGCGGCTTCTTGCGATGCTGCAATAGTGACAGCTTTATCAAGCGTAAGATCATTCTCTTCAAGCAGTCGCTTTTGTGTTCCTTCTTTTAACAATCCACACACAAATTTATCTCTCAGCGCATCTGCTAGCCCTGTTCCAAACTGACAGTACTTCGATAGCTTACGTAGTTCAATTAAAAATTCAGTGTTGCTTTCGTCTTTCAACTGCGTTCTTCTGTAAAATTTAAATCATTCCGCTATCATCAGCGGCGTGGGGTTTAAATGATTTTTCAGGACAGTAACAATATTCGCGAAGGTCTGATCCGCCGGTTTATTTGGTGATAGAAGGTGCTTCAATAGCCCGTATGTCTTCGCCCCCATTGAGCTTAATAAGGTTAATGCTTTCTCATCATCTGGTACCTTATTTGCTTTACAATAAACTTCCATGCGTTCTACATACGTGACCCAATCTTCGATATCACTATCAAAGGTATTAATGCTCCCATGTTTAGGCATCCTTGCAAGTTAAATTTTTCTTTTTCTCAAAATGGCGGCTTCCCGCGCTTGTCTTCTTCCCCCGCCTACTAAATGGCGGATTCCTGCGTTTGCCTTCTTCCCCCGCTGGCTGCAATGGCGATTGCCTTGCTGCTGCCGTTCTCGCCTCCCCAGCGGTTCTCACTCCCCGACGCTGCTTTGCCTTGCAGCCCCGCTTGCAGCCCAGTCCTTTACACCGGCTGCTTTTGAATTCTCCGCTGCTCTCGAGCCTTAAGCTTCTCAACTCCCCGACGCTGCTTTGCCTCGCAGCCCCGCTCGCAGCCCGGTCCTGTACACTGGCTGCGTTTGAGTTCTCTGCGGCTCTCGAGCCTTAAGCTGCCCCAGTCGTTGTGCCTCTCGGCCTCGATTGCAGCCCGGCCCTTTCTACCGGCCGTGGTCGAGCTCTCCGCCCTTATTCCTCCGTTTTCCCTCCCCTACTCCACAGTCAACGCGGCCGACTTTCTGCTCGTGTCGCTGATCGGCTTACCCACCACCGTGGTAGAAGGGATGAACACTGCCTGTCGCTGATGGAGGGCTTCGTGGTCAGAATTCTTTTTCTTTTTAACCTGGGTTCTCGATGCCTCCCGTGCGATGGTGCTCAGCAGGATGATGAGGGCGGATGCCTCTTCTCGACGCCCGTTTTGAGGACAAAGCTGCCTTGGATGTAAATTTGCCGCAGGGTAAGACCGGACTCGTCGCCACTGTTGAGTCTGTATGTCCCAGTTAGGTTTAGGATCAATCACTGGACACAGACAGCAAGAATAACTTTTAACAGGTCTTTACTATTCGAAGGTCAGGGTTGAACTGCCCAGCAAATCCTTGCACAACACTTATATACCGGTGTGGTCACCACCGGTATTACAGTATTACAGTATACAGCAGCCAAGAGAAAGTAGTACATCTCTTAAGGTAGTTCCCTTAAGGTGGAACAGGTTACATACACCACAATAACGACTGTGAGTAACGACTGTGAGTAACGACTGTGAGTAACGACTTTGAGTAACGACTGTTAGTAACGACTGTGTGTAACGACTGAGTAACGACTGTGAGTAACGAGTGAGTAATGACTGTGAGTAACGACTGTGTGTAACGACTATGTGTAACGACTGTGTGTAATGACTGAGTAACAACTGTGAGTAACGACTGTGAGTAATGACTGTGAGTAACAATTATGAGTAACGACTGTGAGTAACGACTGTGAGTAATGACTGTAACGACTGTGTGTAACGATTGTGTGCGCTGAATCAAGAACAAAAGGTTTGTAACCAGAACCAAATGCTGAATTTGTCACTACTCAAGTGAACTACGCCTGTGTGTATATTTAAATTCAACGGATACAAAAAAACGTGACATTCCAAGAATCTGAGATAAAACCAGAAAATCCTCCGAATGCACAGCAGGCCCATCGGCATCTGGATACAGAGAGGTTCATACATTGAGTTGGACCCTAAATCGGGACTCAGAACTTTCAAATTTTCAAATGCCAATTGAACTCCTCTGCATTTGCAACATTTTCTCTTTTTTATTTGAGTTTGGTAAGCTCTTTTCCTGATGATGAGAGAATTCTTTAAACCACAACACCGGAAGAGAGAGAGGCAGTGTAGGTAATGCACTTGAAAGCATTTATTAGCTGGCAATTCTCACGTTTCATACATTTCTCTTTAAACAAATGAGACAAATGATCTTTTAATCTTCTGTAAAGGTATCACGTGATGACGATTGACCACACTTTCCATATAAAGTATTTTGCTGGCGTTTCCTTTGAATATTCGATGTACGAATTGAAGGATGAAAGGTAACAATACTGGAAAAACCTGATCCTGTCTAGGTGGCTGTTCAGCAGGTAGTCATTGCACATGGAAACTAAGCACACACACACACACACACACACACACACACCGACTCTATATATGATGCTGCTCAAAACACTTCCTGTCAAAGTGGAGAACAGAGCAATTTTGTTTGAGTTTGATAGAAATTCTACCAATTTCTGTTCATGGGATTCTAAGCAGTTTCTAGTTCCCTTTCGTTGCTGGTCTGACCTTTCGGAAACCATCGTCCGAAAAGCAACCATCCTCCAACGCTGCTGCCCACACCAATACCGACTCCCACTTCCACCCGACCACTTCCACTTCTCACTGACCAATTCCACCTCGGCCTGACGACTCTCCTACCCACCTGATGACCTCTGCTTCCGCCTGCCGGGCACCGACTGTCCGCATGCTCAGGTGTCTGTCACTTGGCAGAATTGACAAAAAGAAATATATATATACGAGCTGGGGAGCCCCGCGTTGCGAGGGCAATTTTGGGGCGCGAGGGCAATTTTGGGGCATTTGGTCTCCCTGCCCCTGTGTGTCCCCCCTCTCCCTGTCATGTCCTCTCCCTGTCCTATCCCTCCCCTCTCTCCCTCCCCTCTCTCCCTCCCTCCCCTCCCCTCCTCCCCTCCCCTCCCTTCCCTTCCCTCCCTTCCCCTCCCTCTCCCCTCCCCCGCTCCCCCCCCGCTCTCCTCCTACCCCGCTCCCCTCCTCCGCCGCTCCCCTCCTCCCCTCCCCCGCTCCCCTCCTCCGCTCCCCTCCTCCGCTCCCCCACTCCCCTCCTCCCCTCCCCCGCTCCCCTCCTCCCCTGCTCCCCCACTCCCCTCTGTCCCTCTCTCCGGCCCCTCCCCCTGCCTAGCGCCTGAGGTCCGGTGCCGTTGCTGAGGTCCCCCGCGTATCGCGCGGCTGATGGACGGCCGCTGCGGGCGGGCGGGCAGCGCATGCGCGGTGAGTGTGGGCGGCGCATGCGCGGTGAGTGCAGGCGGCGCATGCGCGGTCAGTGCGAGCGGCCCGCGGGAGCCGGCAAGGCCATTAGCGACCGGGAAACTTTGGGCGGCGCGCCCGCGCTCCGTCCGCGACACCTGAGAGGGGGAAGTAGACAGAGACAGAGAGGGAAGAGGAGAAGGAGAGAGAGGGAAGAGGAGAGAGGGAAGAGGAGAAGGAGAGAGAGGGAAGAGGAGAAGGAGAGAGAGAGAGGGAAGAAAGAGAGTGAGAGAGAGAGAAATTTTTTCAGCTTCAGGCCCCGAGTCCCCCCTGCGCGAGGGTGAGGAGGAGGGGGGGGGTTGCTAAACACAATATAAAACTCAAATAAATTGTTAATTAATTGCCTAACACATAATTGAAATATTTACCTTAGTTCCCTAACACACAGAAAGTGTGGGGGAAAAAATCGTGGAAAATCAAGTTGGCGGCCACTCACCTCGGTTCAGAAGGATAAGGCCCGCCCACACACGCACCGATTGGTCGACCGGTCAGGTCACCGAAGTGTAGGATTGGTCAATCGTCGAGTCACTCGACACTCAACTGTAGGAAGACCTCGACGTCACACGGTCGCTAATGAGATGCTAATGAGCGGAACGCTGAACGTTTTTGGGATACCGCGGGCGGGATTTTTGTCCGGCCGAAACGTAAATACGCCTATGACTGGTCCGGAATCGCAAGCTTTCTTTTGAGGCGACGCGCGCGTCGGTACGCTCTGTAACTTCCAAACGTATAGAGACCAGGTGGACAGACAGACAGACAGACAGACAGACAGACAGAAGAGCCGCTTTATAGATATAGATATATATATAGGAAACAGCTTTGATGTCCAGGATCAATTTCTGCCTCTCTGTCCATTGAAAATTAAATTTTCGTGAACAAGTGTTTTCCTTCTTGAAATACTCTTCAGTTGAGCAGCTCACCTCTTGGCTGCTACCTGTGACTGTACCTAAAAGAATTGATGTTGTGTAATTCCCCGCTAATAATGACCTTTGTAGAAAGAAAGAAAATTACCTTGATGTTTTTATCACCCAACTCATAATGGAATCTGGGGTAGATTTTCAATCTGGCACCTGATAATACAACTGGCATTAGAATCGTAGAATCATAGATTAGTACCGCACAGAAGGAGGCCATTCGGCCCATCTAGTCTGCGCCGGCTCTTTCGAAGAGCAATCCAGTTAGTCTCACTCGCCCCACCCTTTCCCCATATCCCTGCAATTTTTTCTCCTTCCAGTATTTATCCAATTCCCTTTTGAAGGCTACTATTGAATCTGCCTCCATCGCCCTATCAGGCAGTGCATTCCAAATCCTAACCACTCGTTGTGTAAAAAAGTTTTTCCTCATGTCGTCTCTGGTTCTTTTGCCAATCACCTTAAATCTGAGCCCTCTGGTTATCGACCCTTCAGCCATTGGAAACAGTTATATATTGCAGATTGACCACTCGTTATAAAAACTGCCCATTATAGAAATCCCCCGTTATAGAAACCCCCGTTATAGAAACCCCCTGTTATAGAAACCCCCGTTATAGAAACACCCCGTTATAGAAATCCCCCGTTACAGAAACCCCCTGTTATAGAAACCCCCGTTATAGAAACTCCCCCGTTATAGAAACTCCCCCGTTATAGAAACTCCCCCGTTATAGAAACTCCCCGTTATAGAAACTCCCGTTATAGAAACCCCCCGTTATAGAAAATCCCCGTTATAGAAACTCCCCGTTATAGAAACTCCCCCGTTATAGAGACCCCCGTTATAGAAACCCCCCCGTTATAGAAAACACCCGTCATAGAAACCCCCCGTTATAGAAACCCCCCCGTTATAGAAACTCCCCCGTTATAGAAACACCCCCGTTATAGAAACTCCCCCGTTATAGAAACTCCCCCGTTATAGAAACCCCCCGTTATAGAAACACCCCGTTATAGAAACTCCCCGTTATAGAAACCCCCGTTATAGAAACCCCCCCGTTATAGAAACCCCCGTTATAGAAACCCCCCGTTATAGAAACTCCCCCGTTAAAGAAACCCCCAGTTATAGAAACTCCCGTTATAGAAACACCCCGTTATAGAAACCCCCGTTATAGAAACTCCCCCGTTATAGAAACCCCCGTTATAGAAACTCCCCCGTTATAGAAACTCCCCGTTCCAGAAACCCCCGTTATAGAAACCCCCTGTTATAGAAACCCCCCGTTATAGAAACTCCCGTTATAGAAACACCCCGTTATAGAAACCCCCCGTTATAGAAACTCCCCCGTTATAGAAACTCCCCCGTTATAGAAACTCCCCCGTTATAGAAACCCCCCGTTATAGAAACCCCCGTTATAGAAACCCCCCGTTATAGAAACCCCCGTTATAGAAACCCCCCGTGATAGAAACTCCCCCGTTATAGAAAACACCCCGTTATAGAAACCCACCGTTATAGAAACCCCCCCGTTATAGAAACCCCCGTTATAGAAAACCCCCCGTTATAGAAACCCCCGTTATAGAAACCCCCCGTTATAGAAACTCCCCCGTTATAGAAACCCCCCCGTTATAGAAACACCCCGTTATAGAAACTCCCCCGTTATAGAAACCCCCCCGTTATAGAAACACCCCCGTTATAGAAACACCCCGTTATAGAAACCCCCCGTTACAGAAACCCCCCGTTATAGAAACACCCCCGTTATAGAAACCCCCCGTTATAGAAACTCCCCCGTTATAGAAACCCCCCGTTATAGAAACTCCCCCGTTATAGAAACACCCCCGTTATAGAAACCCCCCGTTATAGAAACACCCCCGTTATAGAACCCCCCCCATTATAGAAACCCCCCCGTTATAGAAACACCCCGTTATAGAAACCCCCCTGTTATAGAAACTCCCCCGTTATTGAAACCCCCTGTTATAGAAACCCCCCGTTATAGAAACCCCCCGTTATAGACACTCCCCGTTATAGAAATCCCCCGTTATAGAAACCCCCCGTTATAGAAACACCCCCGTTATAGAAACCCCCCCTTATAGAAATCCCCGTTATAGAAACCCCCCGTTATAGAAACCCCCCGTTATAGAAACTCCCCCGTTATAGAAACCCCCCCGTTATAGAAACCCCCCCGTTATAGAAATCCCCCGTTATAGAAACCCCGCGTTATAGAAACACCCCCGTTATAGAAACCCCCCGTTATAGAAACCCCGCGTTATAGAAACACCCCCGTTATAGAAACCCCCCCGTTATAGAAACTCCCCGTTATAGAAACCCCCCGTTATAGAAACCCCCCCGTTATAGAAACTCCCCGTTATAGAAACCCCCGTTATAGAAACACCCCCGTTATAGAAACCCCCCCGTTATAGAAACTCCCCGTTATAGAAACTCCCCCGTTATAGAAACCCCCCGTTATAGAAACCCCCCGTTATAGAAACTCCCCGTTATAGAAACCCCCCGTTATAGAAACACCCCCGTTATAGAAACCCCCGTTATAGAAACCCCCCCGTTATAGAAACTCCCCGTTGTAGAAACCCCCCCGTTATAGAAACCCCCCGTTATAGAAACCCCCATTATAGAAACTCCCCGGTATATAAACTCCCCGTTATAGAAACCCCCGTTATAGAAACCCCCCGTTATAGAAACTCCCCGTTATAGAAACCCCCCCGTTATGGAAACCCCCGTTATAGAAATCCCCCGTTATAGAAACTCCCCCGTTATAGAAACCCCCCCGTTATAGAAACCCACCGTTATAGAAACCCCCCCGTTATAGAAACCCCCCGTTATAGAAACTCCCGTTATATAAACCCCCCATTATAGAAAGCCCCCGTTATAGAAACCCCCGTTATAGAAACCCCCCCGTTATAGAAACCCCCCGTTATAGAAACTCCCCTGTTATAGAAACTCCCCCGTTATAGAAACCCCCCCGTTATAGAAACTCCGTTATAGAAACTCCCCGTTATAGAAACACCCCCGTTATAGAAACACCCCCGTTATAGAAACCCCCCCGTTATAGAAACCCCCCGTTATAGAAACTCCCCCGTTATAGAAACCCAACGTTATAGAAACTCCCCCGTTATAGAAACATCCCCGTTATAGAAACCCCCCATTATAGAAACACCCCTGTTATAGAAACACCCCCGTTATAGAAACCCCCCATTATAGAAACCCCCCCGTTATAGAAACCCCCCGTTATAGAAACTCCCCGTTATAGAAAACCCCTGTTATAGAAACTCCCCCGTTATAGAAACCCCCTGTTATAGAAACCCCCCGTTATAGAAACCCCCCTTTATAGAAACCCCCCGTTATAGAAACACCCCCGTTATAGAAACCCCCCCGTTATAGAAACCGCCCGTTATAGAAACTCCCCCGTTATAGAAAGCCACCGTTATAGAAACCCCCCGTTATAGAAATCCCCCGTTATAGAAACTCCCCCATTATAGAAACCCCCCCGTTATAGAAAGCCCCGTTATAGAAACTCTCCCGTTATAGAAACCCCCCCGTTATAGAAACCCCCCGTTATAGAAACTCCCCCGTTATAGAAACCCCTGTTATACAAAACTCCCCCGTTATAGAAACCCCCGTTATAGAAACCCCCCGTTATAGAAACTCCCCCATTATAGAAACCCCCGTTATAGAAACCCCCCGTTATAGAAACCCCCCGTTATAGAAACCACCCCGTTATAGAACCTCCCCATTATAGAAACCCCCCCGTTATAGAAACACCCCCGTTATACAAACTCCCCGTTATAGAAACCCCCCGTTATAGAAACCCCCCATTATAGAAACCCCACCGTTATAGAAACCCCCCGTTATAGAAACCCCCCGTTATAGAAACCCCCCCGTTATAGAAACCCCCGTTATAGAAACTCCCCCGTTATAGAAACTCCCCCGTTATAGAAACCCCCGTTATAGAAACCCCCCCGTTATAGAAACCCCCGTTATAGAAACCACCCCGTTATAGAAAGCCCCGATATAGAAACCCCCCCGGTATAGAAACTCCCCCGTTATAGAAAACCCCCCGTTATAGAAACCCCCTGTTATAGAAACCCCCCGTTATAGAAACTCCCCCGTTATAGAAACCCCCCGTTATAGAAACCCCCCGTTATAGAAACCCCCGTTATAGAAACCCCCCGTTATAGAAACCCCCCCGTTATAGAAACCCCCCGTTATAGAAACCCCCCCGTTATAGAAACCCCCCGTTATAGAAACCCCCGTTATAGAAACCCCCCCGTTATAGAAACTCCCGTTATAGAAACTCCCCGTTATAGAAACCCCCCCGTTATAGAAACTCCCCCGTTATACATACCCCCGTTATAGAAACTCCCCATTATAGAAACTCCCCGTTATAGAAACCCCCGTAATAGAAACCCCGCCGTTATAGAAACTCCCCCGTTATAGAAACCCCCGTTATAGAAACCCCCGTTATAGAAACTCCCCGTTATAGAAACTCCCCGTTATAGAAACCCCCTGTCATAGAAACTCCCCCGTTATAGAAACACCCCCGTTATAGAAACACCCCCGTTATAGAAACCCCCGTTATAGAAACCCCCCGTTATAGAAACTCCCCCGTTATAGAAACCCCCCCGTTATAGAAACCCACCGTTATAGAAACCCCCATTATAGAAACACCCCGTGATAAAAACTCCCCCGTTATAGAAACCCCCCCGTTATAGAAACTCCCCCATTATAGAAACACCCCGTTATAGAAACTCACCCGTTATAGAAACCCCCCCCGTTATAGAAACACCCCCGTTATAGAAACCCCCCGTTATAGAAACTCCCCCGTTATAGAAACCCCCCGTTATAGAAACTCCCCCGTTATAGAAACACCCCCGTTATAGAAACCCCCCGTTATAGAAACACCCCCGTTATAGAAACCCCCCGTTATAGAAACTCCCCCGTTATAGAAACCCCCCCGTTATAGAAACCCCCCGTTATAGAAACTCCCCCGTTATAGAAACCCCTGTTATACAAAACTCCCCCGTTATAGAAACCCCCGTTATAGAAACCCCCCGTTATAGAAACTCCCCCGTTATAGAAACCCCCGTTATAGAAACCCCCCATTATAGAAACCCCCCCGTTATAGAAACCACCCCGTTATAGAAACTCCCCGTTATAGAAACCCCCCGTTATAGAAACTCCCCGTTATAGAAACCCCCCCGGTACAGAAACACCCCCGTTATAGAAACTCCCCGTTATAGAAACCCCCGTTATAGAAACCCCCCGTTATAGAAACTCCCCCGTTACAGAAACCCCCCCGTTATAGAAACCCCCCGTTATAGAAACTCCCCCGTTATAGAAACCCCTGTTATACAAAACTCCCCCGTTATAGAAACCCCTGTTATAGAAACCCCCCGTTATAGAAACTACCCCGTTATAGAAACCCCCGTTATAGAAACCCCCCATTATAGAAACCCCCCCGTTATAGAAACCACCCCGTTATAGAAACTCCCCGTTATAGAAACCCCCCGTTATAGAAACTACCCGTTATAGAAACCCCCCCGTTACAGAAACAACCCCGTTATAGAAACTCCCCGTTATAGAAACCCCCGTTATAGAAACCCCCCGTTATAGAAACCCCCCCGTTATAGAAACCCCCCGTTATAGAAACTCCCCCGTTATAGAAACTCCCCCGTTATAGAAACCTCCCGTTATAGAAACTCCCCGTTATAGAAACCCCCGTTATAGAAACCCCCCGTTATAGAAACCCCCGTTATAGAAACTCCCCCGTTATAGAAACTCCCCCGTTATAGAAACTCCCCGTTATAGAAACTCCCCGTTATAGAAACCCCCCGTTATAGAAACTCCCCGTTATAGAAACTCCCCCGTTATAGAAACTCCCCCGTTATAGAGACCCCCGTTATAGAAACCCCCCCGTTATAGAAAACACCCGTCATAGAAACCCCCCGTTATAGAAACCCCCCCGTTATAGAAACTCCCCCGTTATAGAAACACCCCCGGAATAGAAACTCCCCCGTTATAGAAACTCCCCCGTTATAGAAACCCCCCGTTATAGAAACACCCCGTTATAGAAACTCCCCGTTATAGAAACCCCCGTTATAGAAACCCCCCCGTTATAGAAACCCCCGTTATAGAAACCCCCCGTTATAGAAACTCCCCCGTTAAAGAAACCCCCAGTTATAGAAACTCCCGTTATAGAAACACCCCGTTATAGAAACCCCCGTTATAGAAACTCCCCCGTTATAGAAACCCCCGTTATAGAAACTCCCCCGTTATAGAAACTCCCCGTTCCAGAAACCCCCGTTATAGAAACCCCCCGTTATAGAAACCCCCCGTTATAGAAACTCCCGTTATAGAAACACCCCGTTATAGAAACCCCCCGTTATAGAAACTCCCCCGTTATAGAAACTCCCCCGTTATAGAAACCCCCCGTTATAGAAACCCCCGTTATAGAAACCCCCCCGTTATAGAAACCCCCGTTATAGAAACCCCCCGTGATAGAAACTCCCCCGTTATAGAAAACCCCCCGTTATAGAAACCCACCGTTATAGAAACCCCCCCGTTATAGAAACCCCCGTTATAGAAAACCCCCCGTTATAGAAACCCCCGTTATAGAAACCCCCCGTTATAGAAACTCCCCCGTTATAGAAACCACCCCGTTATAGAAACTCCCCCGTTATAGAAACACCCCGTTATAGAAACTCCCCCGTTATAGAAACCCCCCCGTTATAGAAACACCCCCGTTATAGAAACACCCCGTTATAGAAACCCCCCGTTACAGAAACCCCCCGTTATAGAAACACCCCCGTTATAGAAACCCCCCGTTATAGAAACTCCCCCGTTATAGAAACCCCCCGTTATAGAAACTCCCCCGTTATAGAAACACCCCCGTTATAGAAACCCCCCGTTATAGAAACACCCCCGTTATAGAAACCCCCCCATTATAGAAACCCCCCCGTTATAGAAACACCCCGTTATAGAAAACCCCCTGTTATAGAAACTCCCCCGTTATTGAAACCCCGTTATAGAAACCCCCCGTTATAGAAACCCCCCGTTATAGACACTCCCCGTTATAGAAATCCCCCATTATAGAAACCCCCCGTTATAGAAACACCCCCGTTATAGAAACCCCCCCTTATAGAAATCCCCGTTATAGAAACCCCCCGTTATAGAAACCCCCCGTTATAGAAACTCCCCCGTTATAGAAACCCCCCGTTATAGAAACCCCCCCGTTATAGAAACCCCCGTTATAGAAACCCCGCGTTATAGAAACCCCCCCGTTATAGAAACCCCCCGTTATAGAAACCCCGCGTTATAGAAACTCCCCCGTTATAGAAACTCCCCGTTATAGAAACCCCCCGTTATAGAAACCACCCGTTATAGAAACCCCCCGTTATAGAAACCCCCCCGTTATAGAAACACCCCCGTTATACAAACTCCCCGTTATAGAAACCCCCCGTTATAGAAACACCCCCGTTATAGAAACCCCCCCGTTATAGAAACTCCCCGTTATAGAAACTCCCCCGTTATAGAAACCCCCCGTTATAGAAACCCCCCCGTTATAGAAACTCCCCGTTATAGAAACCCCCCGTTATAGAAACACCCCCGTTATAGAAACCCCCGTTATAGAAACCCCCCCGTTATAGAAACTCCCCGTTGTAGAAACCCCCCCGTTATAGAAACCCCCCGTTATAGAAACCCCCATTATAGAAACTCCCCGGTATATAAACTCCCCGTTATAGAAACCCCCGTTATAGAAACCCCCCGTTATAGAAACTCCCCGTTATAGAAACTCCCCGTTATAGAAACCCCCCGTTATGGAAACCCCCCCGTTATAGAAACCCCCCCGTTATAGAAACCCACCGTTATAGAAACCCCCCCGTTATAGAAACCCCCCGTTATAGAAACTCCCGTTATATAAACCCCCATTATAGAAACCCCCCGTTATAGAAACCCCCGTTATAGAATACCCCCCGTTATAGAAACCCCCCGTTATAGAAACTCCCCTGTTATAGAAACTCCCCCGTTATAGAAACCCCCCCGTTATAGAAACTCCGTTATAGAAACTCCCCGTTATAGAAACACCCCCGTTATAGAAACACCCCCGTTATAGAAACCCCCCCGTTATAGAAACCCCCCGTTATAGAAACTCCCCCGTTATAGAAACCCAACGTTATAGAAACTCCCCCGTTATAGAAACATCCCCGTTATAGAAACCCCCCATTATAGAAACACCCCTGTTATAGAAACACCCCCGTTATAGAAACCCCCCATTATAGAAACCCCCCCGTTATAGAAACCCCCCGTTATAGAAACTCCCCGTTATAGAAAACCCCTGTTATAGAAACTCCCCCGTTATAGAAACCCCCTGTTATAGAAACCCCCCGTTATAGAAACCCCCCTTTATAGAAACCCCCGTTATAGAAACACCCCCGTTATAGAAACCCCCCCGTTATAGAAACCGCCCGTTATAGAAACTCCCCCGTTATAGAAACCCCACCGTTATAGAAACCCCCCGTTATAGAAATCCCCCGTTATAGAAACTCCCCCATTATAGAAACCCCCCCGTTATAGAAAGCCCCGTTATAGAAACTCCCCCGTTATAGAAACCCCCCCGTTATAGAAACCCCCCGTTATAGAAACTCCCCCGTTATAGAAACCCCTGTTATACAAAACTCCCCCGTTATAGAAACCCCCGTTATAGAAACCCCCCGTTATAGAAACTCCCCCGTTATAGAAACCCCCGTTATAGAAACCCCCCGTTATAGAAACCCCCCGTTATAGAAACCACCCCGTTATAGAAACTCCCCGTTATAGAAACCCCCCGTTATAGAAACTCCCCGTTATAGAAACACCCCCGTTAATGAAACACCCCCGTTATACAAACTCCCCGTTATAGAAACCCCCCGTTATAGAAACCCCCCATTATAGAAACCCCACCGTTATAGAAACCCCCCGTTATAGAAACCCACCGTTATAGAAACCCCCCCGTTATAGAAACCCCCCGTTATAGAAACTCCCCCGTTATAGAAACTCCCCCGTTATAGAAACCCCCGTTATAGAAACCCCCCCGTTATAGAAACCCCC
Organism: Somniosus microcephalus; assembly: GCF_052327205.1. NCBI lineage: Eukaryota > Metazoa > Chordata > Chondrichthyes > Squaliformes > Somniosidae > Somniosus > Somniosus microcephalus. Next base: position 82,906,998 of record NC_141003.1, on the reverse strand, counting down.
GTTATAGAAACCCCCCCGTTATAGAAAGCCCCGATATAGAAACCACCCCGGTATAGAAACTCCCCCGTTATAGAAAACCCCCCGTTATAGAAACCCCCTGTTATAGAAACCCCCCGTTATAGAAACTCCCCCGTTATAGAAACCCCCCGTTATAGAAACCCCCCGTTATAGAAACCCCCGTTATAGAAACCCCCCCGTTATAGAAACCCCCCCGTTATAGAAACCCCCCGTTATAGAAACCCCCCCGTTATAGAAACCCCCCGTTATAGAAACCACCGTTGTAGAAACTCCCCCGTTATAGAAACCCCCCCGTTATAGGAACTCCCCGTTACAGAAACCCCCGTTATAGAAACCCCCCCGTTATAGAAACTCCCGTTATAGAAACTCCCCGTTATAGAAACCCCCCCGTTATAGAAACTCCCCCGTTATAGATACCCCCGTTATAGAAACTCCCCATTATAGAAACTCCCCGTTATAGAAACCCCCGTAATAGAAACCCCGCCGTTATAGAAACTCACCCGTTATAGAAACCCCCATTATAGAAACCCCCGTTATAGAAACTCCCCGTTATAGAAACTCCCCGTTATAGAAACCCCCCGTCATAGAAACTCCCCCGTTATAGAAACACCCCCGTTATAGAAACACCCCCATTATAGAAACCCCCGTTATAGAAACCCCCCGTTATAGAAACTACCCCGTTATAGAAACCCCCCGTTATAGAAACCCACCGTTATAGAAACCCCCGTTATAGAAACCCCCCGTGATAAAAAGTCCCCCGTTATAGAAACCCCCCCGTTATAGAAACTCCCCCATTATAGAAACACCCCGTTATAGAAACTCACCCGTTATAGAAACCCCCCCCGTTATAGAAACACCCCCGTTGTAGAAACCCCCCGTTATAGAAACTCCCCCGTTATAGAAACCCCCCGTTATAGAAACTCCCCCGTTATAGAAACCCCCCCGTTATAGAAACACCCCCGTTATAGAAACCCCCCGTTATAGAAACTCCCCCGTTATAGAAATCCCCCGTTATAGAAACTCCCCCGTTATAGAAACACCCCCGTTATAGAAACCCCCCGTCATAGAAACACCCCCGTTATAGAAACCCCCCGTTATAGAAACTCCCCCGTTATAGAAACCCCCCCGTTATAGAAACCCCCCGTTATAGAAACTCCCCCGTTATAGAAACCCCTGTTATACAAAACTCCCCCGTTATAGAAACCCCCGTTATAGAAACCCCCCGTTATAGAAACTCCCCCGTTATAGAAACCCCCGTTATAGAAACCCCCCATTATAGAAACCCCCCCGTTATAGAAACCACCCCGTTATAGAAACTCCCCGTTATAGAAACCCCCCGTTATAGAAACTCCCCGTTATAGAAACCCCCCCGTTACAGAAACACCCCGTTATAGAAACTCCCCGTTGTAGAAACCCCCGTTATAGAAACCCCCCGTTATAGAAACTCCCCCGTTATAGAAACCCCCCCGTTATAGAAACCCCCCCGTTATAGAAATCCCCCGTTATAGAAACCCCGCGTTATAGAAACCCCCCCGTTATAGAAACCCCCCGTTATAGAAACCCCGCGTTATAGAAACACCCCCGTTATAGAAACCCCCCCGTTATAGAAACTCCCCGTTATAGAAACCCCCCGTTATAGAAACCCCCCGTTATAGAAACCCCCCATTATAGAAACCCCCCCGTTATAGAAACCCCCCCGTTATAGAAACTCCCCGTTATAGAAACCCCCCGTTATAGAAACACCCCCGTTATAGAAACCTCCCCGTTATAGAAACTCCCCGTTATAGAAACTCCCCCGTTATAGAAACCCCCCGTTATAGAAACCCCCCCGTTATAGAAACTCCCCGTTATAGAAACCCCCCGTTATAGAAACACCCCCGTTATAGAAACCCCCGTTATAGAAACCCCCCCGTTATAGAAACTCCCCGTTGTAGAAACCCCCCCGTTATAGAAACCCCCCGTTATAGAAACCCCCATTATAGAAACTCCCCGGTATATAAACTCCCCGTTATAGAAACCCCCGTTATAGAAACTCCCCGTTATAGAAACTCCCCGTTATAGAAACCCCCCGTTATGGAAACCCCCCCGTTATAGAAACCCCCCCGTTATAGAAACCCACCGTTATAGAAACCCCCCCGTTATAGAAACCCCCCGTTATAGAAACTCCCGTTATATAAACCCCCCATTATAGAAACCCCCCGTTATAGAAACCCCCGTTATAGAAAGCCCCCCGTTATAGAAACCCCCCGTTATAGAAACTCCCCTGTTATAGAAACTCCCCCGTTATAGAAACCCCCCCGTTATAGAAACTCCGTTATAGAAACTCCCCGTTATAGAAACACCCCCGTTATAGAAACCCCCCCGTTATAGAAACCCCCCCGTTATAGAAACCCCCCGTTATAGAAACTCCCCCGTTATGGAAACCCAACGTTATAGAAACTCCCCCGTTATAGAAACATCCCCGTTATAGAAACCCCCCATTATAGAAACACCCCTGTTATAGAAACACCCCCGTTATAGAAACCCCCCATTATAGAAACCCCCCCGTTATAGAAACCCCCCGTTATAGAAACTCCCCGTTATAGAAAACCCCTGTTATAGAAACTCCCCCGTTATAGAAACCCCCTGTTATAGAAACCCCCCGTTATAGAAACCCCCCTTTATAGAAACCCCCGTTATAGAAACACACCCGTTATAGAAACCCCCCCGTTATAGAAACCGCCCGTTATAGAAACTCCCCCGTTATAGAAACCCCACCGTTATAGAAACCCCCCGTTATAGAAATCCCCCGTTATAGAAACTCCCCCATTATAGAAACCCCCCCGTTATAGAAAGCCCCGTTATAGAAACTCCCCCGTTATAGAAACCCCCCCGTTATAGAAACCCCCCGTTATAGAAACTCCCCCGTTATAGAAACCCCTGTTATACAAAACTCCCCCGTTATAGAAACCCCCGTTATAGAAACCCCCGTTATAGAAACTCCCCCGTTATAGAAACCCCCGTAATAGAAACCCCCCGTTATAGAAACCCCCCGTTATAGAAACCACCCCGTTATAGAAACTCCCCGTTATCGAAACCCCCCGTTATAGAAACTCCCCGTTATAGAAACCCCCCCGTTATAGAAACACCCCCGTTATACAAACTCCCCGTTATAGAAACCCCCCGTTATAGAAACCCCCCATTATAGAAACCCCACCGTTATAGAAACCCCCCGTTATAGAAACCCCCCGTTATAGAAACCCCCCCGTTATAGAAACCCCCCGTTATAGAAACTCCCCCGTTATAGAAACTCCCCCGTTATAGAAACCCCCGTTATAGAAACCCCCCCGTTATAGAAACCCCCGTTATAGAAACCCCCCCGTTATAGAAAGCCCCGATATAGAAACCCCCCCCGGTATAGAAACTCCCCCGTTATAGAAAACCCCCCGTTATAGAAACCCCCTGTTATAGAAACCCCCCGTTATAGAAACTCCCCCGTTATAGAAACCCCCGTTATAGAAACCCCCCGTTATAGAAACCCCCGTTATAGAAACCCCCCGTTATAGAAACCCCCCCGTTATAGAAACCCCCCGTTATAGAAACCCCCCCGTTATAGAAACCCCCCGTTATAGAAACCACCGTTGTAGAAACTCCCCCGTTATAGAAACCCCCCCGTTATAGGAACTCCCCGTTATAGAAACCCCCGTTATAGAAACACCCCCGTTACAGAAACTCCCGTTATAGAAACTCCCCGTTATAGAAACCCCCCCATTATAGAAACTCCCCCGTTATAGATACCCCCGTTATAGAAACTCCCCATTATAGAAACTCCCCGTTATAGAAACCCCCGTAATAGAAACCCCGCCGTTATAGAAACTCCCCCGTTATAGAAACCCCCGTTATAGAAACCCCCGTTATAGAAACTCCCCGTTATAGACACTCCCCATTATAGAAACCCCCCGTCATAGAAACTCCCCCGTTATAGAAACACCCCCGTTATAGAAACACCCCCGTTATAGAAACCCCCGTTATAGAAACCCCCCGTTATAGAAACTCCCCCGTTATAGAAACCCCCCCGTTATAGAAACCCACCGTTATAGAAACCCCCGTTATAGAAACCCCCCGTGATAAAAACTCCCCCGTTATAGAAACCCCCCCGTTATAGAAACTCCCCCATTATAGAAACACCCCGTTATAGAAACTCCCCCGTTATAGAAACCCCCCCCGTTATAGAAACACCCCCGTTATAGAAACCCCCCGTTATAGAAACTCCCCCGTTATAGAAACCCCCCGTTATAGAAACTCCCCCGTTATAGAAACCCCCCGTTATAGAAACACCCCCGTTATAGAAACCCCCCGTTATAGAAACTCCCCCGTTATAGAAACCCCCCGTTATAGAAACTCCCCCGTTATAGAAACACCCCCGTTATAGAAACCCCCCGTTATAGAAACACCCCCGTTATAGAAACCCCCCGTTATAGAAACTCCCCCGTTATAGAAACCCCCCCGTTATAGAAACCCCCCGTTATAGAAACTCCCCCGTTATAGAAACCCCTGTTATACAAAACTCCCCCGTTATAGAAACCCCCGTTATAGAAACCCCCGTTATAGAAACTCCCCCGTTATAGAAACCCCCGTTATAGAAACCCCCCATTATAGAAACCCCCCGTTATAGAAACCACCCCGTTATAGAAACTCCCCGTTATAGAAACCCCCCGTTATAGAAACTCCCCGTTATAGAAACCCCCCCGTTACAGAAACACCCCCGTTATAGAAACTCCCCGTTATAGAAACCCCCGTTGTAGAAACCCCCCGTTATAGAAACTCCCCCGTTATAGAAACCCACCCGTTATAGAAACCCCCCGTTATAGAAACTCCCCCGTTATAGAAACCCCTGTTATACAAAACTCCCCCGTTATAGAAACCCCTGTTATAGAAACCCCCCGTTATAGAAACTCCCCCGTTATAGAAACCCCCGTTATAGAAACCCCCAATTATAGAAACCCCCCCGTTATAGAAACCACCCCGTTATAGAAACTCCCCGTTATAGAAACCCCCGTTATAGAAACCACCCCGTTATAGAAACTCCCCGTTATAGAAACCCCCCGTTATAGAAAATCCCCGTTATAGAAACCCCCCCGTTACAGAAACACCCCCGTTATAGAAACTCCCGTTATAGAAACTCCCCGTTATAGAAACCCCCCGTTATAGAAACTCCCGTTATAGAAACTCCCCGTTATAGAAACCCCCCCGTTATAGAAACTCCCCCGTTATAGAAACCCCCGTTATAAAAATCCCGCCGTTATAGAAACCACCGTTATAGAAACTCCCCATTATAGAAACTCCCCGTTATAGAAACCCCCATAATAGAAACCCCCCCGTTATAGAAACTCCCCCATGAAAGAAACCCCCGTTATAGAAACCCCCGTTATAGAAACTCCCCGTTATAGAAACTCTCCGTTATAGAAACCCCCCGTCATAGAAACTCCCCCGTTATAGAAACACCCCCGTTATAGAAACACCCCCGTTATAGAAACCCCCATTATAGAAACCCCCCGTTATAGAAACCCCCGTTATAGAAACCCCCCGTTATAGAAACTCCCCCGTTATAGAAACCCCCCCGTTATAGAAACCCACCGTTATAGAAACCCCCCCGTTATAGAAACCCCCGTTATAGAAACCCCCCGTTATAGAAACACCCCCGTTATAGAAACCCCCCGTTATAGAAACCCCCCATTATAGAAACCCCCGTTATAGAAACTCCCCATTATAGAAACCCCCGTTATAGAAACCCCCGTTATAGAAACCCCCCGTTATAGAAACCCCCTGTTATAGAAACCCCCCCATTATAGAAATTCCCCGTTATAGAAACTCCCGTTACAGAAACTCCCCCGTTATAGAAACCCACCGTTATAGAAACTCCCCCGTTATAGAAACTCCCCCGTTATAGAAAACCCCCGTTATAGAAACCCCCCGTTATAGAAACCCCCCCGTTATAGAAACCCCCCCGTTATAGAAACCCCCCGTTATAGAAACCCCCGTTATAGAAACTCCCCCATTATAGAAACCACCCCGTTATAGAAATCCCCCGTTCTAGAAACCCCCCGTTATAGAAACTCCCGTTATAGAAACTCCCTGTTATAGAAACCCCCCCGTTATAGAAACTCCCCCGTTACTGAAACCCCCGTTATAGAAACCCCCCCGTTATAGAAACCCCCCGTTATAGAAACCCCCGTTATACAAACTCCCTGGTATATAAACTCCCCGTTATAGAAACCCCCGTTATAGAAACCCCTCCTTGATCGAAACTCCCCGTTATAGAAACTCCCCGTTATAGAAACTCCCCATTATAGAAACCCCCCATTATAGAAACTCCCCCGTTATGGAAACCCCCCCGTTATAGAAACCCCCCCGTTATAGAAACCCCTGTTATAGAAACCCCCCGTTATAGAAACTCCCCCGTTATAGAAACCCCCCCGTTATAGAAACTCACCGTTATAGAAACCCCCCCGTTTTAGAAACCCCCCGTTATAGAAACCCCCCATTATAGATACCCCCCGTTATAGAAACCCCCGTTATAGAAACCCCCCCGTTATAGAAACCCCCCGTTATAGAAACTCCCCCGTTATACAAACTCCCCGTTATAGAAACTCCCCCGTTATAGAAACCCCCCCGTTATAGAAACACCCCCGTTATAGAAACACCCCCGTTATAGAAACCCCCCCATTATAGAAACCCCCCGTTATAGAAACTCCCCCGTTATAGAAACCCCCCGTTATAGAAACCCCCCGTTATAGAAATTCCCCCGTTATAGAAACCCCTGTTATACAAAACTCCCCCGTTATAGAAACCCCCGTTATAGAAACCCCCGTTATAGAAACTCCCCCGTTATAGAAACCCCCGTTATAGAAACCCCCCGTTATAGAAACCCCCCCGTTATAGAAACCACCCCGTGATAGAAACCCCCCGTTATAGAAACCCACCGTTATCGAAACACCCCGTTATAGAAACTCCCCGTTATAGAAACCCCGCGTTATAGAAACACCCGTTATGGAAACCCCCCGTTATAGAAACCCCCGTTATAGAAACCCCCCTTTATAGAAACCCCCCCGTTATAGAAACCCCCCGTTATAGAAACTCCCCCGTTATAGAAACTCCCCCGTTACAGAAACCCCCGTTATAGAAACCCCCCCGTTATAGAAACCCCCGTTATAGAAACCCACCCGTTATAGAAAGCCCCGATATAGAAACCCCCCCGGAATAGAAACTCCCCCGTTATAGAAACCCCCCCGTTATAGAAACCTCCCCGTTATAGAAACCCCCCGTTATAGGAACTCCCCGTTATAGAAAACCCCCCGTTATAGAAACCCCCCGTTATAGAAACTCCCCGTTATAGAAATCCCCCGTTATAGAAACTCCCCGTTATAGAAACTCCCCGTTATAGAAACCCCCCCGTTATAGAAACCCCCGTTGTAGAAACACCCCGTTATAGAAATCCCCCGTTATAGAAACTCCCCGTTATAGAAACTCCCCGTTATAGAAACCCCCCATTATAGAAACCCCCCCGTTATAGAAACCCCCGTTATAGAAACTCCCCCGTTATAGAAACACCCCCGTTATAGAAACTCCCCGTTATAGAAACACCCCGTTATAGAAACCCCCCGTTATAGAAACCCCCCGTTATAGAAACACCCCGTTATAGAAAGCCCCCGTTATAGAAACACCCCCATTATAGAAACCCCCGTTATAGAAACCCCCCCATTATAGAAACCCCCCCGTTATAGAAACCCCCCATTATAGAGACCCCCCGCTATAGAAACCCCCCCGTTATAGAAATCCACCGTTATAAAACCCCCCCCGTTGTAGAAACCACCCGTTATAGAAACCCCCCGTTATAGAAACTCCTCCGTTATAGAAATCCCCCCGTTATAGAAACACCCCCGTTATAGAAACTCCCCGTTATAGAAACACCGTTATAGAAACCCCCCATTATAGAAACCCCCCCTTTATAGAAACCCCCCGTTATAGAAACCCCCCGTTATAGAAACCCCCCGTTATAGAAACCCCCCGATATAGAAACTCCCCTGTTATAGAAACTCCCCCGTTATTGAAACCCCCGTTATAGAAACCCCCCCGTTATAGAAACCCCCCCGTTATTGAAACCCCCGTTATAGAAACCCCCCCGTTATAGAAACCCCCGATATAGAAACCCCCCCGGTATAGAAACTCCCCCGTTATAGAAACCCCCCCGTTATAGAAACCCCCCGTTATAGAAACCCCCCCGTTATATAAAACCCCCCGTTATAGAAACCCCCCGTTATAGAAACTCCCCGTTATAGAAACCCCCCGTTATAGAAACACCCCGTTTTAGAAACCCCCCGTTATAGAAACCTACCGTTATAGAAACCCCCCCGTTATAGAAACCCCCCGTTATCGAAACTCCCGTTATAAAAACCCCCCCGTTATAGAAACCCCCCGTTATACAAACCTACCGTTATAGAAACTCCCCCGTTATAGAAACCCCCCCGTTATAGAAACCTACCGTTATAGAAACCCCCCCGTTATAGAAACCCCCCGTTATAGAAACTCCCGTTATAGAAACCCCCCATTATAGAAACCCCCCGTTATAGAAACCCCCGTTATAGAAACCCCCCGTTATAGAAATCCCCGTTATAGAAACTCCCCTGTTATAGAAACTCCCCGTTATAGAAACTCCCCCGTTATAGAAACTCCCCCGTTATAGAAATTCCCCGTTATAGAAACTCCCCCGTTATAGAAACCCCCCCGTTATAGAAACACCCCCGTTATAGAAACACCCCCGATACAGAAACCCCCCCGTTATAGAAACCCCCCGTTATAGAAACTCCCCCGTTATAGAAACCCCCCGTTATAGAAACTCCCCCGTTATAGAAACTCCCCCGTTATAGAAACACCCCCGTTATAGAAACACCCCTGTTATAGAAACACCCCCGTTATAGAAACACCCCCGTTATAGAAACCCCCCCGTTAAAGAAACCCCCCCGTTATAGAAATTCCCCGTGAAAGAAAACCCCTGTTATACAAACTCCCCCGTTATAGAAACCCCCCGTTATAGAAACCCCCCGATATAGAAAGCCCCCGTTATAGAAACACCCCCGTTATAGAAACCCCCCGTTATAGAAACCCCCCATTATAGAAACCCCCCGTTATAGAAACTCCCCCGTTATAGAAACACCCCCGTTATAGAAACCCCCCGTTATAGAAATCCCCCGTTATACAAAACTCCCCCGTTATAGAAACCCCCGTTATAGAAACCCCCCATTATAGAAACTCCCCCGTTATAGAAATCCCCGTTATAGAAACCCCCCGTTATAGAAACCCCCCGTTATAGAAACCACCCCGTTATAGAAACTCCCCGTTATAGAAACCCCCCCGTTATAGAAACTCCCCGTTATAGAAACCCCACGTTATAGAAACACCCCCATTATAGAAACCCCCCGTTATAGAAACACCCCCGTTATAGAAACCCCCCGTTATAGAAACCCCCGTTATAGAAACCCCCCCGTTATAGAAACCCCCGTTATAGAAACTCCCCCGTTATAGAAACTCCCCCGTTATAGAAACCCCCGTTATAGAAACACCCCCGTTATAGAAACCCCCGTTATAGAAACCCCCCCGTTATAGAAAGCCCCGATATAGAAACCCCCCCGGAATAGAAACTCCCCCGTTATAGAAACTCCCCCGTTATAGAAACCCCCCGTTATAGAAACCCCCCCGTTATAGAAATCCCCCCGTTATAGAAACCCCCCCGTTATAGAAACCCCCGTTGTAGAAACTCCCCCGTTATAGAAACCCCCCCGTTATAGAAACTCCCCGTTATAGAAACACCCCGTTATAGAAACCCGCCCGTTATAGAAACCCCCCCGTTATAGAAACCCCCGTTATAGAAACTCCCCCGTTATAGAAACCCCCCCGTTATAGAAACTCCCCGTTATAGAAACTCCCCGTTATAGAAACCCCCCGATATAGAAAGCCCCCGTTATAGAAACACCCCCGTTATAGAAACCCCCCGTTATAGAAACCCCCCGTTATAGAAACTCCCCCGTTATAGAAACACCCCCGTTATAGAAATCCCCCGTTATACAAAACTCCCCCGTTATAGAAACCCCCGTTATAGAAACCCCCCATTATAGAAACTCCCCCGTTATAGAAATCCCCGTTATAGAAACCCCCCGTTACAGAAACCCCCCGTTATAGAAACCACCCCGTTGTAGAAACTCCCCGTTATAGAAACCCCCCCGTTATAGAAACTCCCCGTTATAGAAACCCCACGTTATAGAAACACCCCCATTATAGAAACCCCCGTTATAGAAACACCCCCATTATAGAAACCCCCCGTTATAGAAACCCCCGTTATAGAAACCCCCCCGTTATAGAAACACCCGTTATAGAAACTCCCCCGTTATAGAAACTCCCCCGTTATAGAAACCCCCGTTATAGAAACCCCCCCGTTATAGAAACCCCCGTTATAGAAACCCCCCCGTTATAGAAAGCCCCGATATAGAAACCCCCCCGGAATAGAAACTCCCCCGTTATAGAAACTCCCCCGTTATAGAAACCCCCCGTTATAGAAACCCCCCCGTTATAGAAATCCCCCCGTTATAGAAACCCCCCGTTATAGAAACTCCCCGTTATAGAAACCCCCCGTTATAGAAACTCCCCGTTATAGAAACTCCCCGTTATAGAAACCCCCCCGTTATAGAAACCCCCGTTGTAGAAACTCCCCCGTTATAGAAACCCCCCCGTTATAGAAACTCCCCGTTATAGAAACACCCCGTTATAGAAACCCGCCCGTTATAGAAACCCCCCCGTTATAGAAACCCCCGTTATAGAAACTCCCCCGTTATAGAAACCCCCCCGTTATAGAAACTCCCCGTTATAGAAACTCCCCGTTATAGAAACCCCCGTTATAGAAACTCCCCGTTACAGAAACACCCCGTTATAGAAACCCCCCGTTATAGAAACACCCCCGTTATAGAAACCCCCCGTTATAGAAACTCCCCGTTATAGAAACCCCCGTTATAGAAACACCCCCGTTATAGAAACCCCCGTTATAGAAACCCCCCCGTTATAGAAACCCCCCCGTTATAGAAACCCCCCGTTATAGAAAACCCCCCGCTATAGAAACCCCCCCGTTATAGAAATCCCCCGTTATAGAAACCCCCCGTTATAGAAACTCCCCCGTTATGGAAACGCCCCCATTATAGAAACCCCCCGTTATAGAAACCCCCCCGTTATAGAAACCCCCGTTATAGAAACCACCCGTTATAGAAACCCCCGTTATGGAAACCCCCCCGTTATAGAAACTCCCCCGTTATAGAAACCCCCCCGTTATAGAAACTCCCCCGTTATAGAAACCCCCCGTTATAGTAACCCCCCCGTTATAGAAACCCCCGTTATAGAAACCCCCCGTTAGAGAAACACCCCCGTTATAGAAACCCCCCCGTTATAGAAACCCCCCATTATAGAAACCCCCGTTATAGAAACTCCCCATTATAGAAACCCCCGTTATAGAAACCCCCGTTATAGAAACCCCCTGTTATAGAAACCCCCCCATTATAGAAACTCCCCGTTATAGAAACTCCCGTTATAGAAACTCCCCCGTTATAGAAACCCACCATTATAGAAACTCCCCCGTTATAGAAACTCCCCCGTTATTGAAACCCCCCGTTATAGAAACCCCCCGTTATAGAAATCCCCCCGTTATAGAAACCCCCCCGTTATAGAAACCCCCCGTTGTTGAAACCCCCGTTATAGAAACTCCCCCGTTATAGAAACCACCCCGTTATAGAAATCCCCCGTTCTAGAAACCCCCCGTTATAGAAACTCCCGTTATAGAAACTCCCCGTTATAGAAACCCCCCCGTTATAGAAACTCCCCCGTTACTGAAACCCACGTTATAGAAACTCCCCCGTTATAGAAACCCCCGTTATAGAAACCCCCCCGTTATAGAAACCCCCCCGTTATAGAAACCCCTGTTATAGAAACCCCCCGTTATAGAAACTCCCCCGTTATAGAAACCCCCCCGTTATAGAAACCCACCGTTATAGAAACCCCCCCATTATAGAAACCCCCCGTTATAGAAACCCCCGTTATAGAAACCCCCCCGTTATAGAAACCCCCGTTATAGAAACCCCCCGTTATAGAAACTCCCCCGTTATAGAAACTCCCCCGTTATAGAAACTCCCCCGTTATAGAAACCACCGTTATAGAAACCTACCGTTATAGAAACTCCCCCGTTATAGAAATCCCCCGTTATAGAAACCTACCGTTATAGAAACCCCCCCGTTATAGAAACCCCCCGTTATAGAAACTCCCGTTATAGAAACCCCCCATTATAGAAACCCCCCGTTATAGAAACCCCCGTTATAGAAACCCCCCGTTATAGAAACCCCCCGTTATAGAAACTCCGCTGTTATAGAAACTCCCCGTTATAGAAACTCCCCCGTTATAGAAACTCCCCCGTTATAGAAATTCCCCGTTATAGAAACTCCCCCGTTATAGAAACCCCCCCGTTATAGAAACACCCCCGTTATAGAAACACCCCCGATACAGAAACCCCCCCGTTATAGAAACCCCCCGTTATAGAAACTCCCCCGTTATAGAAACCCCCCGTTATAGAAACTCCCCCCGTTATAGAAACTCCCCCGTTATAGAAACACCCCCGTTATAGAAACACCCCTGTTATAGAAACACCCCCGTTATAGAAACACCCCCGTTATAGAAACCCCCCCGTTAAAGAAACCCCCCCGTTATAGAAAGTCCCCGTGAAAGAAAACCCCTGTTATACAAACTCCCCCGTTATAGAAACCCCCCGTTATAGAAACCCCCCGTTATAGAAAGCCCCCGTTATAGAAACACCCCCGTTATAGAAACCCCCCGTTATAGAAACCCCCCCATTATAGAAACCCCCCGTTATAGAAACTCCCCCGTTATAGAAACACCCCGTTATAGAAATCCCCCGTTATACAAAACTCCCCCGTTATAGAAACCCCCGTTATAGAAACCCCCCATTATAGAAACTCCCCCGTTATAGAAATCCCCGTTATAGAAACCCCCCGTTATAGAAACCCCCCGTTATAGAAACCACCCCGTTATAGAAACTCCCCGTTATAGAAACCCCCCCGTTATAGAAACTCCCCGTTATAGAAACCCCACGTTATAGAAACACCCCCATTATAGAAACCCCCCGTTATAGAAACACCCCCGTTATAGAAACCCCCCGTTATAGAAACCCCCGTTATAGAAACCCCCCCGTTATAGAAACCCCCGTTATAGAAACTCCCCCGTTATAGAAACTCCCCCGTTATAGAAACCCCCGTTATAGAAACCCCCCCGTTATAGAAACTCCCCGTTATAGAAACTCCCCGTTATAGAAACCCCCCCGTTATAGAAACTCCCCGTTATAGAAACTCCCCGTTATAGAAACCCCCCCGTTATAGAAACCCCCGTTGTAGAAACTCCCACGTTATAGAAACCCCCCGTTATAGAAACTCCCCGTTATAGAAACACACCGTTATAGAAACCCGCCCGTTATAGAAACCCCCCCGTTATAGAAACCCCCGTTATAGAAACTCCCCCGTTATAGAAACCCCCCCGTTATAGAAACTCCCCGTTATAGAAACTCCCCGTTATAGAAACCCCCGTTATAGAAACTCCCCGTTACAGAAACACCCCGTTATAGAAACCCCCCGTTATAGAAACACCCCCGTTATAGAAGCCCCCCGTTATAGAAACTCCCCGTTATAGAAACCCCCATTATAGAAACACCCCCGTTATAGAAACCCCCGTTATAGAAACCCCCCCCTTATAGAAACCCCCCCCGTTATAGAAACCCCCCGTTATAGAAAACCCCCCGCTATAGAAACCCCCCCATTATAGAAATCCCCCGTTATAGAAACCCCCCGTTATAGAAACTCCCCCGTTATGGAAACGCCCCATTATAGAAACCCCCCGTTATAGAAACCCCCCCGTTATAGAAACCCCCGTTATAGAAACCACCCGTTATAGAAACCCCCCGTTATAGAAACCCCCCCCGTTATAGAAACTCCCCCGTTATAGAAACCCCCCGTTATAGAAACTCCCCCGTTATAGAAACCCCCCGTTATAGAAACCCCCCCGTTATAGAAACCCCCATTATAGAAACCCCCTGTTAGAGAAACACCCCCGTTATAGAAACCCCCCCGTTATAGAAACCCCCCCATTATAGAAACCCCCGTTATAGAAACTCCCCATTATAGAAACCCCCGTTATAGAAACCCCCGTTATAGAAACCCCCTGTTATAGAAACCCCCCCATTATAGAAACTCCCCGTTATAGAAACTCCCGTTATAGAAACTCCCCCGTTATAGAAACCCACCATTATAGAAACTCCCCCGTTATAGAAACTCCCCCGTTATTGAAACACCCCGTTATAGAAACCCCCCGTTATAGAAATCCCCCCGTTATAGAAACCCCCCCCGTTATAGAAACCCCCCGTTGTTGAAACCCCCGTTATAGAAACTCCCCCGTTATAGAAACCACCCCGTTATAGAAATCCCCCGTTCTAGAAACCCCCCGTAATAGAAACTCCCGTTATAGAAACTCCCCGTTATAGAAACCCCCCCGTTATAGAAACTCCCCCGTTACTGAAACCCACGTTATAGAAACCCCCCCCGTTATAGAAACCCCCCCGTTATAGAAAGCCCCGTTATAGAAACTCCCTGGTATATAAACTCCCCGTTATAGAAACCCCCGTTATAGAAACCCCTCCGTTATAGAAACTCCCCGTTATAGAAACTCCCCGTTATAGAAACTCCCCATTATAGAAAACCCCCATTATAGAAACACCCCCGTTATAGAAACCCCCCCGTTATAGAAACCCCCCCGTTATAGAAACCCCTGTTATAGAAACCCCCCGTTATAGAAACTCCCCCGTTATAAAAACCCCCCCGTTTTATAGAAACCCACCGTTATAGAAACCCCCCCATTATAGAAACCCCCCATTATAGAAACCCCCGTTATAGAAACCCCCCCGTTATAGAAACCCCCCGTTATAGAAACCCCCCGTTATAGAAACTCCCCGTTATAGAAACTCCCCATTATAGAAAACCCCCATTATAGAAACTCCCCCGTTATAGAAACCCCCCCGTTATAGAAACCCCCCCGTTATAGAAACCCCTGTTATAGAAACCCCCCGTTATAGAAACTCCCCCGTTATAGAAACCCCCCCGTTATAGAAACCCACCGTTATAGAAACCCCCCCATTATAGAAACCCCCCGTTATAGAAACCCCCGTAAAAGAAACCCCCCGTTATAGAAACCCCCCGTTATAGAAACTCCCCCGTTATAGAAACCCCTGTTATACAAAACTCCCCCGTTATAGAAACCCTCGTTATAGAAACCCCCCGTTATAGAAACTCCCCCGTTATAGAAACCCCCGTTATAGAAACCCCCCGTTATAGAAACCCCCCGTTATAGAAACCACCCCGTTATAGAAACTCCCCGTTATAGAAACCCCCCGTTATAGAAACCCACCGTTATAGAAACACCCCCGTTATAGAAACTCCCCGTTATAGAAACCCCGCGTTATAGAAACCCCCCGTTATAGAAACCACCCCCGTTATAGAAACCCCCGTTATAGAAACCCCCCGTTATAGAAACCCCCCCGTTATAGAAACCCCCCGTTATAGAAACTCCCCCGTTATAGAAACTCCCCCGTTATAGAAACCCCCGTTATAGAAACCCCCCCGTTATAGAAACCCCGTTATAGAAACCCACCCGTTATAGAAAGCCCCGATATAGAAACCCCCCCGGAATAGAAACTCCCCCGTTATAGAAACACCCCCGTTATAGAAACCCCCCGTTATAGAAACCCCCCCGTTATAGAAACCCCCCCGTTATAGAAAGCCCCCGTTATAGAAACTCCCCGTTATAGAAAACCCCCCGTTATAGAAACCCCCCGTTATAGAAACTCCCCGTTATAGAAATCCCCCTTTATAGAAACTCCCCCGTTATAGAAACTCCCCGTTATAGAAACACCCCGTTATAGAAACCCCCGTTGTAGAAACTCCCCATTATAGAAAACCCCCGTTTATAGAAACTCCCCGTTATAGAAACTCCCCGTTATAGAAACCCCCCCGTTATAGAAACCCCCCCGTTATAGAAACCCCCGTTATAGAAACTCCCCCGTTTTCGAAACCCCCCCGTTATAGAAACTCCCCGTTATAGAAACACCCCGTTATAGAAACTCCCCGTTGTAGAAACCCCCCGTTATAGAAACCCCCCGTTATAGAAACACCCCGTTATAGAAACCCCCCGTTATAGAAACACCCCCATTATAGAAACCCCCGTTATAGAAACCCCCCCCGTTATAGAAACCCCCCCGTTATAGAAACCCCCCGTTATAGAGACCCCCCCCGCTATAGAAACCCCCCCGTTATAGAAATCCCCCGTTATAAAAACCCCCCCGTTGTAGAAACCCCCCGTTAAAGAAACCCCCGTTATAGAAACTCCCCCGTTATAGAAACCCCCCCGTTATAGAAACACCCCCGTTATAGAAACTCCCCGTTGTAGAAACACCCCGTTATAGAAACCCCCCGTTATAGAAACCGCCCCTTTATAGAAACCCCCCGTAATAGAAACCCCCCGTTATAGAAATCCCCCGTTCTAGAAACCCCCCGTAATAGAAACTCCCGTTATAGAAACTCCCCGTTATAGAAACCCCCCCGTTATAGAAACTCCCCCGTTACTGAAACCCACGTTATAGAAACCCCCCCGTTATAGAAACCCCCCGTTATAGAAAGCCCCGTTATAGAAACTCCCTGGTATATAAACTCCCCGTTATAGAAACCCCCGTTATAGAAACCCCTCCGTTATAGAAACTCCCCGTTATAGAAACTCCCCGTTATAGAAACTCCCCATTATAGAAAACCCCCATTATAGAAACACCCCCGTTATAGAAACCCCCCGTTATAGAAACCCCCCCGTTATAGAAAACCCCTGTTATAGAAACCCCCCGTTATAGAAACTCCCCCGTTATAAAAACCCCCCCCGTTATAGAAACCCACCGTTATAGAAACCCCCCCATTATAGAAACCCCCCATTATAGAAACCCCCGTTATAGAAACCCCCCCGTTATAGAAACCCCCCGTTATAGAAACCCCCCGTTATAGAAACTCCCCGTTATAGAAACTCCCCATTATAGAAAACCCCCATTATAGAAACTCCCCCGTTATAGAAACCCCCCCGTTATAGAAACCCCCCCGTTATAGAAACCCCTGTTATAGAAACCCCCCGTTATAGAAACTCCCCCGTTATAGAAACCCCCCCGTTATAGAAACCCACCGTTATAGAAACCCCCCCATTATAGAAACCCCCCGTTATAGAAACCCCCGTAAAAGAAACCCCCGTTATAGAAACCCCCCGTTATAGAAACTCCCCCGTTATAGAAACCCCTGTTATACAAAACTCCCCCGTTATAGAAACCCTCGTTATAGAAACCCCCCGTTATAGAAACTCCCCCGTTATAGAAACCCCCGTTATAGAAACCCCCCGTTATAGAAACCCCCCGTTATAGAAACCACCCCGTTATAGAAACTCCCCGTTATAGAAACCCCCCGTTATAGAAACCCACCGTTATAGAAACACCCCCGTTATAGAAACTCCCCGTTATAGAAACCCCGCGTTATAGAAACCCCCCGTTATAGAAACCACCCCCGTTATAGAAACCCCCCGTTATAGAAACCCCCCCGTTATAGAAACCCCCCCCGTTATAGAAACCCCCCGTTATAGAAACTCCCCCGTTATAGAAACTCCCCCGTTATAGAAACCCCCGTTATAGAAACCCCCCCGTTATAGAAACCCCCGTTATAGAAACCCACCCGTTATAGAAAGCCCCGATATAGAAACCCCCCCGGAATAGAAACTCCCCCGTTATAGAAACACCCCCGTTATAGAAACCCCCCGTTATAGAAACCCCCCCGTTATAGAAACCCCCCCGTTATAGAAAGCCCCCGTTATAGAAACTCCCCGTTATAGAAAACCCCCCGTTATAGAAACCCCCCGTTATAGAAACTCCCCGTTATAGAAATCCCCCTTTATAGAAACTCCCCGTTATAGAAACTCCCCGTTATAGAAACACCCCGTTATAGAAACCCCCCGTTGTAGAAACAGAAACCCCCCCGTTATAGAAACCCCCCCGTTATAGAAACCCCCGTTATAGAAACTCCCCCGTTTTCGAAACCCCCCCGTTATAGAAACTCCCCGTTATAGAAACACCCCGTTATAGAAACTCCCCGTTGTAGAAACCCCCCGTTATAGAAACCCCCCGTTATAGAAACACCCCGTTATAGAAACCCCCCGTTATAGAAACACCCCCATTATAGAAACCCCCGTTATAGAAACCCCCCCGTTATAGAAACCCCCCCGTTATAGAAACCCCCCGTTATAGAGACCCCCCCGCTATAGAAACCCCCCCGTTATAGAAATCCCCCGTTATAAAAACCCCCCCGTTGTAGAAACCCCCCGTTAAAGAAACCCCCGTTATAGAAACTCCCCCGTTATAGAAACCCCCCCGTTATAGAAACACCCCCGTTATAGAAACTCCCCGTTGTAGAAACACCCCGTTATAGAAACCCCCCGTTATAGAAACCGCCCCTTTATAGAAACCCCCCGTAATAGAAACCCCCCGTTATAGAAACCCCCCCGTTATAGAAACCCCCCGATATAGAAACTCCCCTGTTATAGAAACTCCCCCGTTATAGAAACCACCGTTATAGAAACCCCCCCGTTATTGAAACCCCCGTTATAGAAACCCCCCCGTTATAGAAACCCCCGATATAGAAAACCCCCCGGTATAGAAACTCCCCCGTTATAGAAACCCCCCCGTTATAGAAACCCCCCGTTATAGAAACCCCCCCGTTATATAAACACTCCCGTTATAGAAACCCCCCGTTATAGAAACTCCCCGTTATAGAAACCCCCCGTTATAGAAACACCCCGTTATAGAAACCCCCCCGTTATAGAAACCTACCGTTATAGAAACCCCCCGTTATAGAAACCCCCCGTTATAGAAACTCCCGTTGTAGAAACCCCCCCGTTATAGAAACCCCCCGTTATAGAAACCTACCGTTATAGAAACTCCCCCGTTATAGAAACCCCCCCGTTATAGAAACCTACCGTTATAGAAACCCCCCCGTTATAGAAATCCCCCGTTATAGAAACTCCCGTTATAGAAACCCCCATTATAGAAACCCCCCGTTATAGAAACCCCCCGTTATAGAAACTCCCCGTTATAGAAACTCCCCCGTTATAGAAACTCCCCCGTTATAGAAATTCCCCGTTATAGAAACTCCCCCGTTATAGAAACCCCCCCGTTATAGAAACACCCCCGTTATAGAAACACCCCCGTTACAGAAACCCCCCCGTTATAGAAACCCCCCGTTATAGAAACTCCCCCGTTATAGAAACCCCCCGTTATAGAAACTCCCCCGTTATAGAAACACCCCCGTTATAGAAACCCCCCGTTATAGAAACACCCCTGTTATAGAAACACCCCCGTTATAGAAACACCCCCGTTATAGAAACCCCCCCGTTAAAGAAACCCACCCGTTATAGAAATTCCCCGTTATAGAAACCCCCCTGTTATACAAACTCCCCCGTTATAGAAACCCCCCGTTATAGAAACCCCCCGTTATAGAAACACCCCCGTTATAGAAATCCCCCGTTATAGAAACCCCCCGTTATAGAAACCCCCCGTTATAGAAACCCCCCGTTATAGAAACTCCCCCGTTATAGAAACACACCCGTTATAGAAACCCCCCGTTATAGAAATCCCCCGTTATACAAAACTCCCCCGTTATAGAAACCCCCGTTATAGAAACACCCCATTATAGAAACTCCCCCGTTATAGAAACCCCCGTTATAGAAACCCCCCGTTATAGAAACCCCCGTTATAGAAACCACCCCGTTATAGAAACTCCCCGTTATAGAAACCCCCCGTTATAGAAACTCCCCGTTATAGAAACCCCACGTTATTGAAACCCCCCCGTTATAGAAACCCCCCGTTATAGAAACACCCCCGTTATAGAAACCCCCCGTTATAGAAACCCCCGTTATAGAAACCCCCCCGTTGTAGAAACCCCCCGTTATAGAAGCCTTCGTTATAGAAACCCCCCCGTTATAGAAACCCCCCGTTATAGAAACCCCCCCGTTATAGAAACCCCCGTTATAGAAACTCCCCGTTATAGAAACCCCCCCGTTATAGAAACCCCCCGTTATAGAAACACCCCCGTTATAGAAACCCCCCCGTTATAGAAACTCCCCCGTTATAGAAACCCCCCCGTTATAGAAACCACCCGTTATAGAAACTCCCCCGTTATAGAAACCCCCCGTTAAAGAAACCCCCGTTATAGAAACCCCCCCTTATAGAAACTCCCCATTATAGAAACCCCCCCGTTATAGAAACCCCCCGTTATAGAAACCCCCCCGTTATAGAAACTCCCCCGTTATAGAAACCCCCTCGTTATAGAAACTCCCCCGTTATAGAAACCCCCGTTATAGAAACTCCCCCGTTATAGTAACCCCCCCGTTATAGAAACACCCCGTTATAGAAACACCCCCGTTATAGAAACCCCCCGTTAAAGAAACCCCCCGTTATAGAAACCCCCCCTTATAGAAACTCCCCGTTATAGAAACCCCCCCGTTATAGAAACCCCCCGTTATAGAAACCCCCCGTTATAGAAACTCCCCCGTTATAGAAATCCCCTCGTTATAGAAACTCCCCCGTTATAGAAACCCCCGTTATAGAAACTCCCCGTTATAGAAACTCCCCGTTATAGAAACCCCCCCGTTATAGAAACCCCCCCGTTATAGAAAGCCCCGTTATAGAAACTCCCCCGTTTTCGAAACCCCCCCGTTATAGAAACTCCCCGTTATAGAAACACCCCGTTATAGAAACTCCCCGTTGTAGAAACCCCCCGTTATAGAAACCCCCCGTTATAGAAACACCCCGTTATAGAAACCCCCCGTTATAGAAACACCCCCATTATAGAAACCCCCGTTATAGAAACCCCCCCGTTATAGAAACCCCCCCGTTATAGAAACCCCCCGTTATAGAGACCCCCCCGCTATAGAAACCCCCCCGTTATAGAAATCCCCCGTTATAAAAACCCCCCCGTTGTAGAAACCCCCCGTTAAAGAAACCCCCGTTATAGAAACTCCCCCGTTATAGAAACCCCCCCGTTATAGAAACACCCCCGTTATAGAAACTCCCCGTTGTAGAAACACCCCGTTATAGAAACCCCCCGTTATAGAAACCGCCCCTTTATAGAAACCCCCCGTTATAGAAACCCCCCGTTATAGAAACCCCCCCGTTATAGAAACCCCCCGATATAGAAACTCCCCCGTTATAGAAACTCCCCCGTTATAGAAACCACCGTTATAGAAACCCCCCCGTTATTGAAACCCCCGTTATAGAAACCCCCCCGTTATAGAAACCCCCGATATAGAAAACCCCCCGGTATAGAAACTCCCCCGTTATAGAAACCCCCCCGTTATAGAAACCCCCCGTTATAGAAACCCCCCCGTTATATAAACACTCCCGTTATAGAAAACCCCCGTTATAGAAACTCCCCGTTATAGAAACCCCCCGTTATAGAAACACCCCGTTATAGAAACCCCCCCGTTATAGAAACCTACCGTTATAGAAACCCCCCCGTTATAGAAACCCCCCGTTATAGAAACTCCCGTTGTAGAAACCCCCCCGTTATAGAAACCCCCGTTATAGAAACTCCCCGTTATAGAAACCCCCCCGTTATAGAAACCCCCCGTTATAGAAACACCCCCGTTATAGAAACCCCCCCGTTATAGAAACTCCCCCGTTATAGAAACCCCCCCGTTATAGAAACCACCCGTTATAGAAACTCCCCCGTTATAGAAACCCCCCGTTAAAGAAACCCCCGTTATAGAAACCCCCCCTTATTGAAACTCCCCATTATAGAAACCCCCCCGTTATAGAAACCCCCCGTTATAGAAACCCCCCCGTTATAGAAACTCCCCCGTTATAGAAACCCCCCCGTTATAGAAACCACCCGTTATAGAAACTCCCCCGTTATAGAAACCCCCCGTTAAAGAAACCCCCCGTTATAGAAACCCCCCCTTATAGAAACTCCCCATTATAGAAACCCCCCCGTTATAGTAACCCCCCCGTTATAGAAAACCCCCGTTATAGAAACACCCCCGTTATAGAAACCCCCCGTTAAAGAAACCCCCCGTTATAGAAACCCCCCTTATAGAAACTCCCCGTTATAGAAACCCCCCCGTTATAGAAACCCCCCCGTTATAGAAACACCCCCGTTATAGAAACTCCCCGTTGTAGAAACACCCCGTTATAGAAACCCCCCGTTATAGAAACCCCCCCGTTATAGAAACTCCCCCGTTATAGAAACCCCCTCGTTATAGAAACTCCCCCGTTATAGAAACCCCCGTTATAGAAACTCCCCCGTTATAGAAACCCCCTCGTTATAGAAACTCCCCCGTTATAGAAACCCCCGTTATAGAAACTCCCCCGTTATAGTAACCCCCCCGTTATAGAAACACCCCGTTATAGAAACACCCCCGTTATAGAAACCCCCCGTTAAAGAAACCCCCCGTTATAGAAACCCCCCCTTATAGAAACTCCCCGTTATAGAAACCCCCCCGTTATAGAAACCCCCCGTTATAGAAACCCCCCGTTATAGAAACTCCCCCGTTATAGAAATCCCCTCGTTATAGAAACTCCCCCGTTATAGAAAACCCCGTTGTAGAAACTCCCCGTTATAGAAACTCCCCGTTATAGAAACCCCCCCGTTATAGAAACCCCCCCGTTATAGAAAGCCCCGTTATAGAAACTCCCCCGTTTTCGAAACCCCCCCGTTATAGAAACTCCCCGTTATAGAAACACCCCGTTATAGAAACTCCCCGTTGTAGAAACCCCCCGTTATAGAAACTCCCCCGTTATAGAAACCCCCTCGTTATAGAAACTCCCCCGTTATAGAAACCCCCGTTATAGAAACTCCCCCGTTATAGAAACACCCCCGTTATAGAAACCCCCGTAATAGAAACTCCCCCGTTATAGAAACCCCCCGTTATAGAAGCCTTCGTTATAGAAACCCCCCCGTTATAGAAACCCCCCGTTATAGAAACCCCCCCGTTATAGAAACCCCCGTTATAGAAACTCCCCGTTATAGAAACCCCCCCGTTATAGAAACCCCCCGTTATAGAAACACCCCCGTTGTAGAAACCCCCCCGTTATAGAAACTCCCCCGTTATAGAAACCCCCCCGTTATAGAAACCACCCGTTATAGAAACTCCCCCGTTATAGAAACCCCCCGTTAAAGAAACCCCCCGTTATAGAAACCCCCCCTTATAGAAACTCCCCATTATAGAAACCCCCCCGTTATAGTAACCCCCCCGTTATAGAAAACCCCCGTTATAGAAACACCCCCGTTATAGAAACCCCCCGTTAAAGAAACCCCCCGTTATAGAAACCCCCCTTATAGAAACTCCCCGTTATAGAAACCCCCCCGTTATAGAAACCCCCCCGTTATAGAAACACCCCCGTTATAGAAACTCCCCGTTGTAGAAACACCCCGTTATAGAAACCCCCCGTTATAGAAACCCCCCCGTTATAGAAACTCCCCCGTTATAGAAACCCCCTCGTTATAGAAACTCCCCCGTTATAGAAACCCCCGTTATAGAAACTCCCCCGTTATAGTAACCCCCCCGTTATAGAAACACCCCGTTATAGAAACACCCCCGTTATAGAAACCCCCCGTTAAAGAAACCCCCCGTTATAGAAACCCCCCCTTATAGAAACTCCCCGTTATAGAAACCCCCCCGTTATAGAAACCCCCCGTTATAGAAACCCCCCGTTATAGAAACTCCCCCGTTATAGAAATCCCCTCGTTATAGAAACTCCCCCGTTATAGAAAACCCCGTTGTAGAAACTCCCCGTTATAGAAACTCCCCGTTATAGAAACCCCCCCGTTATAGAAACCCCCCCGTTATAGAAAGCCCCGTTATAGAAACTCCCCCGTTTTCGAAACCCCCCCGTTATAGAAACTCCCCGTTATAGAAACACCCCGTTATAGAAACTCCCCGTTGTAGAAACCCCCCGTTATAGAAACCCCCCGTTATAGAAACACCCCGTTATAGAAACCCCCCGTTATAGAAACACCCCCATTATAGAAACCCCCGTTATAGAAACCCCCCCGTTATAGAAACCCCCCCGTTATAGAAACCCCCCGTTATAGAGACCCCCCCGCTATAGAAACCCCCCCGTTATAGAAATCCCCCGTTATAAAAACCCCCCCGTTGTAGAAACCCCCCGTTAAAGAAACCCCCGTTATAGAAACTCCCCCGTTATAGAAACCCCCCCGTTATAGAAACACCCCCGTTATAGAAACTCCCCGTTGTAGAAACACCCCGTTATAGAAACCCCCCGTTATAGAAACCGCCCCTTTATAGAAACACCCCGTTATAGAAACCCCCCGTTATAGAAACCCCCCCGTTATAGAAACCCCCCGATATAGAAACTCCCCCGTTATAGAAACTCCCCCGTTATAGAAACCACCGTTATAGAAACCCCCCCGTTATTGAAACCCCCGTTATAGAAACCCCCCCGTTATAGAAACCCCCGATATAGAAAACCCCCCGGTATAGAAACTCCCCCGTTATAGAAACCCCCCCGTTATAGAAACCCCCCGTTATAGAAACCCCCCCGTTATATAAACACTCCCGTTATAGAAAACCCCCGTTATAGAAACTCCCCGTTATAGAAACCCCCCGTATAGAAACACCCCGTTATAGAAACCCCCCCGTTATAGAAACCTACCGTTATAGAAACCCCCCCGTTATAGAAACCCCCCGTTATAGAAACTCCCGTTGTAGAAACCCCCCCGTTATAGAAACCCCCCGTTATAGAAACCTACCGTTATAGAAACTCCCCCGTTATAGAAACCCCCCCGTTATAGAAACCTACCGTTATAGAAACCCCCCCGTTATAGAAACCCCCCGTTATAGAAACTCCCGTTATAGAAACCCCCATTATAGAAACCCCCCGTTATAGAAACCCCCCGTTATAGAAACTCCCCGTTATAGAAACTCCCCCGTTATAGAAACTCCCCCGTTATAGAAATTCCCCGTTATAGAAACTCCCCCGTTGTAGAAACCCCCCCGTTATAGAAACACCCCCGTTATAGAAACACCCCCGTTACAGAAACCCCCCCGTTATAGAAACCCCCCGTTATAGAAACTCCCCCGTTATAGAAACCCCCCGTTATAGAAACTCCCCCGTTATAGAAACACCCCCGTTATAGAAACCCCCCGTTATAGAAACACCCCTGTTATAGAAACACCCCCGTTATAGAAACACCCCCGTTATAGAAACCCCCCCGTTAAAGAAACCCACCCGTTATAGAAATTCCCCGTTATAGAAACCCCCCTGTTATACAAACTCCCCCGTTATAGAAACCCCCCGTTATAGAAACCCCCCGTTATAGAAACACCCCCGTTATAGAAACCCCCCGTTATAGAAACCCCCCGTTATAGAAACCCCCCGTTATAGAAACCCCCCGTTATAGAAACTCCCCCGTTATAGAAACACACCCGTTATAGAAACCCCCCGTTATAGAAATCCCCCGTTATACAAAACTCCCCCGTTATAGAAACCCCCGTTATAGAAACACCCCATTATAGAAACTCCCCCGTTATAGAAACCCCCGTTATAGAAACCCCCCGTTATAGAAACCCCCCGTTATAGAAACCACCCCGTTATAGAAACTCCCCGTTATAGAAACCCCCCGTTATAGAAACTCCCCGTTATAGAAACCCCACGTTATTGAAACCCCCCCGTTATAGAAACCCCCGTTATAGAAACACCCCCGTTATAGAAACCCCCCGTTATAGAAACCCCCGTTATAGAAACCCCCCCGTTGTAGAAACCCCCCGTTATAGAAGCCTTCGTTATAGAAACCCCCCCGTTATAGAAACCCCCCGTTATAGAAACCACCCCGTTATAGAAACCCCCGTTATAGAAACTCCCCGTTATAGAAATCCCCCGTTATAGAAACCCCCCGTTATAGAAACACCCCCGTTATAGAAACCCCCCCGTTATAGAAACTCCCCCGTTATAGAAACCCCCCCGTTATAGAAACCACCCGTTATAGAAACTCCCCCGTTATAGAAACCCCCCGTTAAAGAAACCCCCGTTATAGAAACCCCCCCTTATAGAAACTCCCCATTATAGAAACCCCCCCGTTATAGAAACCCCCCGTTATAGAAACCCCCCCGTTATAGAAACTCCCGCGTTATAGAAACCCCCTCGTTATAGAAACTCCCCGTTATAGAAACCCCCGTTGTAGAAACTCCCCCGTTATAGTAACCCCCCCGTTATAGAAACACCCCGTTATAGAAACACCCCCGTTATAGAAACCCCCCGTTAAAGAAACCCCCCGTTATAGAAACCCCCCCTTATAGAAACTCCCCGTTATAGAAACCCCCCCGTTATAGAAACCCCCCGTTATAGAAACCCCCCGTTATAGAAACTCCCCCGTTATAGAAATCCCCTCGTTATAGAAACTCCCCCGTTATAGAAACCCCCGTTATAGAAACTCCCCCGTTATAGAAACACCCCCGTGATGGAAACCCCCGTAATAGAAACTCCCCCGTTATAGAAACCCCCGTTATAGAAACTCCCCGTTATAGAAACTCCCCGTTATAGAAACCCCCCCGTTATAGAAACCCCCCCTTATAGAAACTCCCCGTTATAGAAACCCCCCCGTTATAGAAACCCCCCGTTATAGAAACCCCCCCGTTATAGAAACTCCCCCGTTATAGAAACCCCCTCGTTATAGAAACTCCCCCGTTATAGAAACCCCCGTTATAGAAACTCCCCCGTTATAGAAACACCCCCGTTATAGAAACCCCCGTAATAGAAACTCCCCCGTTATAGAAACCCCCCGTTATAGAAGCCTTCGTTATAGAAACCCCCCCGTTATAGAAACCCCCCGTTATAGAAACCCCCCCGTTATAGAAACCCCCGTTATAGAAACTCCCCGTTATAGAAACCCCCCCGTTATAGAAACCCCCCGTTATAGAAACACCCCCGTTGTAGAAACCCCCCCGTTATAGAAACTCCCCCGTTATAGAAACCCCCCCGTTATAGAAACCACCCGTTATAGAAACTCCCCCGTTATAGAAACCCCCCGTTAAAGAAACCCCCCGTTATAGAAACCCCCCCTTATAGAAACTCCCCATTATAGAAACCCCCCCGTTATAGTAACCCCCCCGTTATAGAAAACCCCCGTTATAGAAACACCCCCGTTATAGAAACCCCCCGTTAAAGAAACCCCCCGTTATAGAAACCCCCCTTATAGAAACTCCCCGTTATAGAAACCCCCCCGTTATAGAAATCCCCGTTATAGAAACCCCCCGTTATAGAAACTCCCCCGTTATAGAAATCCCCTCGTTATAGAAACTCCCCCGTTATAGAAACCCCCGTTATAGAAACTCCCCCGTTATAGAAACACCCCCGTGATAGAAACCCCCGTAATAGAAACTCCCCCGTTATAGAAACCCCCGTTATCGAAGCTCCCCGTTATAGAAACTCCCCGTTATAGAAACCACCCCGTTATAGAAACCCCGCCGTTATAGAAACCCCTGTTATAGAAACTCCCCCGTTATAGAAACTCCCCGTTATAGAAACCCCCCGTTATATAAACTCCCCGTTATAGAAACCCCCCGTTATAGAAACACCCGTTATAGAAACACCCCCATTATAGAAACCCCCGTTATAGAAACCCCCCCGTTATAGAAACCCCCCCGTTATAGAAACCCCCCGTTATAGAAACCCCCCGTTATAGAAACCCCCCCATTATAGAAACCCCCCGTTATAGAAACCCCCCCGTTATAGAAACCCCCCGTTACAGAAACCCCCCGTTATAGAAACTCCCCCGTTATAGAAACCCCCCCGTTATAGAAACCCCCGTTATAGAAACCCCCCCGTTATAGAAACCCCCGTTATAGAAACCACCCGTTATAGAAACCCCCGTTATAGAAACCCCCCGTTATAGAAACTCCCCCGTTATAGAAACCCCCCCGTTATAGAAACTCCCCCGTTATAGAAACCCCACGTTATAGAAACTCCCCCGTTATAGAAACCCCCGTTATAGAAACTCCCCATTATAGAAACACCCCCGTTATAGAAACCCCCCGTTATAGAAACCCCCGTTATAGAAACACCCCCGTTATAGAAACTCCCCCGTTATAGAAACCCCCGTTATCGAAACTCACCGTTATAGAAACCTCCGTTATAGAAACTCCCCCGTTATAGAAACCCCCGTTATAGAAACCCCCCGTTATAGAAACCCCCCGTTATAGAAACCACCCCGTTATAGAAACTCCCCGTTATAGAAACCCCCCGTTATAGAAACTCCCCGTTATAGAAACCCCACGTTATTGAAACCCCCCCGTTATAGAAACCCCCGTTATAGAAACACCCCCGTTATAGAAACCCCCCGTTATAGAAACCCCCGTTATAGAAACCCCCCCGTTGTAGAAACCCCCCGTTATAGAAGCCTTCGTTATAGAAACCCCCCCGTTATAGAAACCCCCCGTTATAGAAACCACCCCGTTATAGAAACCCCCGTTATAGAAACTCCCCGTTATAGAAATCCCCCGTTATAGAAACCCCCCGTTATAGAAACACCCCCGTTATAGAAACCCCCCCGTTATAGAAACTCCCCCGTTATAGAAACCCCCCCGTTATAGAAACCACCCGTTATAGAAACTCCCCCGTTATAGAAACCCCCCGTTAAAGAAACCCCCGTTATAGAAACCCCCCCTTATAGAAACTCCCCATTATAGAAACCCCCCCGTTATAGAAACCCCCCGTTATAGAAACCCCCCCGTTATAGAAACTCCCGCGTTATAGAAACCCCCTCGTTATAGAAACTCCCCCGTTATAGAAACCCCCGTTGTAGAAACTCCCCCGTTATAGTAACCCCCCCGTTATAGAAACACCCCGTTATAGAAACACCCCCGTTATAGAAACCCCCCGTTAAAGAAACCCCCCGTTATAGAAACCCCCCCTTATAGAAACTCCCCGTTATAGAAACCCCCCCGTTATAGAAACCCCCCGTTATAGAAACCCCCCGTTATAGAAACTCCCCCGTTATAGAAATCCCCTCGTTATAGAAACTCCCCCGTTATAGAAACCCCCGTTATAGAAACTCCCCCGTTATAGAAACACCCCCGTGATGGAAACCCCCGTAATAGAAACTCCCCCGTTATAGAAACCCCCGTTATAGAAACTCCCCGTTATAGAAACTCCCCGTTATAGAAACCCCCCCGTTATAGAAACCCCCCCTTATAGAAACTCCCCGTTATAGAAACCCCCCCGTTATAGAAACCCCCCGTTATAGAAACCCCCCCGTTATAGAAACTCCCCCGTTATAGAAACCCCCTCGTTATAGAAACTCCCCCGTTATAGAAACCCCCGTTATAGAAACTCCCCCGTTATAGAAACACCCCCGTTATAGAAACCCCCGTAATAGAAACTCCCCCGTTATAGAAACCCCCCGTTATAGAAGCCTTCGTTATAGAAACCCCCCCGTTATAGAAACCCCCCGTTATAGAAACCCCCCCGTTATAGAAACCCCCGTTATAGAAACTCCCCGTTATAGAAACCCCCCCGTTATAGAAACCCCCCGTTATAGAAACACCCCCGTTGTAGAAACCCCCCCGTTATAGAAACTCCCCCGTTATAGAAACCCCCCCGTTATAGAAACCACCCGTTATAGAAACTCCCCCGTTATAGAAACCCCCCGTTAAAGAAACCCCCCGTTATAGAAACCCCCCCTTATAGAAACTCCCCATTATAGAAACCCCCCCGTTATAGTAACCCCCCCGTTATAGAAAACCCCCGTTATAGAAACACCCCCGTTATAGAAACCCCCCGTTAAAGAAACCCCCCGTTATAGAAACCCCCCTTATAGAAACTCCCCGTTATAGAAACCCCCCCGTTATAGAAATCCCCGTTATAGAAACCCCCCGTTATAGAAACTCCCCCGTTATAGAAATCCCCTCGTTATAGAAACTCCCCCGTTATAGAAACCCCCGTTATAGAAACTCCCCCGTTATAGAAACACCCCCGTGATAGAAACCCCCGTAATAGAAACTCCCCCGTTATAGAAACCCCCGTTATCGAAGCTCCCCGTTATAGAAACTCCCCGTTATAGAAACCACCCCGTTATAGAAACCCCGCCGTTATAGAAACCCCTGTTATAGAAACTCCCCCGTTATAGAAACTCCCCGTTATAGAAACCCCCCGTTATATAAACTCCCCGTTATAGAAACCCCCCGTTATAGAAACACCCGTTATAGAAACACCCCCATTATAGAAACCCCCGTTATAGAAACCCCCCCGTTATAGAAACCCCCCCGTTATAGAAACCCCCCGTTATAGAAACCCCCCGTTATAGAAACCCCCCCATTATAGAAACCCCCCGTTATAGAAACCCCCCCGTTATAGAAACCCCCCGTTACAGAAACCCCCCGTTATAGAAACTCCCCCGTTATAGAAACCCCCCCGTTATAGAAACCCCCGTTATAGAAACCCCCCCGTTATAGAAACCCCCGTTATAGAAACCACCCGTTATAGAAACCCCCGTTATAGAAACCCCCCGTTATAGAAACTCCCCCGTTATAGAAACCCCCCCGTTATAGAAACTCCCCCGTTATAGAAACCCCACGTTATAGAAACTCCCCCGTTATAGAAACCCCCGTTATAGAAACTCCCCATTATAGAAACACCCCCGTTATAGAAACCCCCCGTTATAGAAACCCCCGTTATAGAAACACCCCCGTTATAGAAACTCCCCCGTTATAGAAACCCCCGTTATCGAAACTCCCCGTTATAGAAACCTCCGTTATAGAAACTCCCCCGTTATAGAAACCCCCGTTATAGAAACCTCCGTTATAGAAACCCCCCGTTATAGAAACCCACCGTTATAGAAACCCCCCCGTTATAGAAACCCCCCCGTTATAGAAACCCCCCCGTTATAGAAACCCCCCGTTATAGACACCCCCGTTATAGAAACCCCCCCGTTATAGAAACCCCCCGTTATAGAAGCCCGCCGTTATAGAAACCCCCCGTTATAGAAACCCCCCGTTATAGAAACCCCCCGTTATAGAAACACCCCGGTTATAGAAACCCACCGTTATAGAAACCCCCCCATTATAGAAACCCCCCGTTATAGAAACCCCCTGTTATAGAAACCCCCCGTTATAGAAACCCCCCGTTATAGAAACCCCCCGTTATAGAAGCCCCCCGTTATACAAACCCCCCGTTATAGAAACTCCCCCGTTATAGAAACTCCCCCATTATAGAAATCACCCATTATAGAAACTCCCCGTTATAGAAACTCCCCCATTATAGAAACACCCCGGTAATAGAAACCCCCCGTTATAGAAACCCCCCATTATAGAAACCCCCCGATATCGAAACCCCCTGTTATAGAAACCCCCCGTTATAGAAACCCCCCGTTATAGAAACCCCCCCGTTATAGAAGCCCCCCGTTATAGAAACCCCCGTTATAGAAACTCCCCCGTTATAGAAATTCCCCATTATAGAAACCCCCCGTTATAGAAACTCCCCGTTATAGAAACCCCCCGTTATAGAAACACCCGTTATAGAAACACCCCCGTTATAGAAACCCCCGTTATAGAAACCCCCCCGTTATAGAAACCCCCCCGTTATAGAAACCCCCCGTTATAGAAACCCCCCTGTTATAGAAACCCCCCCATTATAGAAACCCCCCGTTATAGAAACCCCCCCGTTATAGAAACCCCCCGTTATAGAAACCCCCCGTTATAGAAACTCCCCCGTTATAGAAACCCCCCCGTTATAGAAACCCCCCGTTATAGAAACCCCCCCGTTATAGAAACCCCTTTATAGAAACCACCCGTTATAGAAACCACCGTTATAGAAACCCCCCCGTTATAGAAACTCCCCCGTTATAGAAACCCCCCCGTTATAGAAACTCCCCCGTTATAGAAACCCCACGTTATAGAAACTCCCCGTTATAGAAACCCCCGTTATAGAAACTCCCCATTATAGAAACACCCCCGTTATAGAAACCCCCCGTTATAGAAACCCCCGTTATAGAAACACCCCCGTTATAGAAACTCCCCCGTTATAGAAACCCCCGTTATAGAAACTCCCCGTTATAGAAACCCCTGTTATAGAAACTCCCCCGTTATAGAAACCACCGTTATAGAAACCTCCGTTATAGAAACCCCCCGTTATAGAAACACACCGTTATAGAAACCCCCCCGTTATAGAAACCCCCCCGTTATTGAACCCCCCCATTATAGAAACCCCCCGTTATAGACACCCCCGTTATAGAAACCCCCCCGTTATAGAAACCCCCCGTTATAGAAGCCCGCCGTTATAGAAACCCCCCGTTATAGAAACTCCCCCGTTATAGAAACCCCCGTTATAGAAACACCCGTTATAGAAGCTCCCCCGTTATAGAAACCCCCCGTTATAGAAACCCCCCGTTATAGAAACTCCCCCGTTATAGAAATCACCCATTATAGAAACTCCCCCATTATAGAAACACCCCGGTTATAGAAACCCCCCGTTATAGAAACCCCCCATTATAGAAACCCCCCGTTATAGAAACCCCCTGTTATAGAAACCCCCCGTTATAGAAACCCCCCATTATAGAAACCCCCCCGTTATAGAAGCCCCCCGTTATACAAACCCCCCGTTATAGAAACTCCCCCGTTATAGAAACTCCCCCGTTATAGAAACCACCCATTATAGAAACTCCCCGTTTCGAAACTCCCCCATTATAGAAACACCCCGGTTATAGAAACCCCCCGTTATAGAAACCCCCCCATTATAGAAACTCCCCGATATAGAAACCCCCTGTTATAGAAACCCCCCGTTATAGAAACCCCCCGTTATAGAAACCCCCCCGTTATAGAAGCCCCCCGTTATAGAAACCCCCCGTTATAGAAACCCCCCCATTATAGAAACCCCCGTTATAGAAACCCCCCGTTATAGAAACTCCCCCGTTATAGAAACCCCCCCGTTATAGAAACCCCCGTTATAGAAAACCGCCATGATAGAAACCCCCCGTGATAGAAACCCCCCCGTTATAGAAACCCCCCCGTTATAGAAACTCCCCCGTTATAGAAACCCCCCCGTTATAGAAACTCCCCCGTTATAGAAACCCCCCGTTATAGAAACTCCCCCGTTATAGAAACCCCCGTTATAGAAACTCCCCATTATAGAAACACACCCGTTATAGAAACCCCCCGTTATAGAAACACCCCCGTTATAGAAACTCCCCGTTATAGAAATCCCCCGTTATAGAAACACCCCCGTTATAGAAACTCCCCGTTATAGAAACTCCCCCGTTATGGAAACCCCCCGTTATAGAAACTCCCCCGTTATAGAAACCCCCGTTATAGAAACCTCCGTTATAGAAACCCCCCGTTATAGAAACCCACCGTTATAGAAACTCCCCCGTTATAGAAACCCCCCGTTATAGAAACCCCCCCATTATAGAAACTCCCCCGTTATAGAAACCCCCCCGTTATAGAAACCCCCCCGTTATAGAAACCCCCGTTATAGAAACTCCCCCGTTATAGAAACACCCCCGTTATAGAAACCCCCCCGTTATAGAAACCCCCCTTTATAGAAACTCCCCCGTTATAGAAACCCCCCGTTATAGAAACTCCCCCGTTATAGAAACCCCCCCGTTATAGAAACCCCCCCATTATAGAAACTCCCCCATTATAGAAACCCCCCCGTTATAGAAACCCCCCCGTTATAGAAACCCCCCGTTATAGAAACTCCCCCGTTATAGAAACACCCCCGTTATAGAAACCCCCCGTTATAGAAACCCCCCTTTATAGAAACTCCCCCGTTATAGAAACACCCCCGTTATAGAAACTCCCCCGTTATAGAAACACCCCCGTCATAGAAACACCCCCGTTATAGAAAACCCCCCGTTATAGAAACACTCCCGTTATAGAAACCCCCCCGTTATAGAAACTCCCCGTTATAGAAACCCCCGTTATAGAAACGCCCCGTTATAGAAACCCCCCGTTATAGAAACACCCCCGTTATGGAAACCCCCCCCGTTATAGAAACCCCCCCCGTTATAGAAACTCCCCGTCATAGAAACACCCCCGTTATGGAAACCCCCCCGTTATAGAAAACCCCCCGTTATAGAAACCCCCGTTACAGAAACACCCCGTTATAGAAACCGCCCGTTATAGAAACCCCCCCGTTATAGAAACCCCCGTTATAGAAACTCCCCGTTATAGAAAACCCCGTTATAGAAACCCCCCGTTATAGAAACCCCCGTTATAGAAACTCCCCCGTTATAGAAACCCCCCCGTTATAGAAACTCCCCCGTTATAGAAACTCCCCGTTATAGAAACTCCCCCGTTATAGAAACCCCCCCGTTATAGAAACTCCCCCGTTATAGAAACCCCCATTGTAGAAACCCTCCGTTATAGAAACACCCCCGTTATAGAAACCCCCCGTTATAGAAACCCCCCCGTTATAGAAACTCCCCCGTTATAGAAAACCCCCGTTATAGAAACCCCCCCTTTATAGAAAACCCCCGTTATAGAAACTCCCCCGTTCTAGAAACCCCCCGTTATAGAAACCCCCCGTTATAGAAACCCCCGTTATAGAAACTCCCCCGTTATAGAAACCCCCCCGTTATAGAAACCGCCCGTTATAGAAACCCCCCCGTTATAGAAACCCCCCGTTATAGAAACCCCCCGTTATAGAAACCACCCCGTTATAGAAACCCCCCGTTATAGAAACTCCCCCGTTGTAGAAACCCCCCCGCTATAGAAACCCCCCCGTTATAGAAACTCCCCCGTTATAGAAACCACCCCATAATATAAACTCCCCCGTTATAGAAACCCTCCGTTATAGAAACCCCCCGTTATAGAAACCCCCGTTATAGAAACTCCCGTTATAGAAACCCCCGTTATAGAAACCCCCCGTAATAGAAACCCCCCCGTTATAGAAACTCCCCCGTTATAGAAACCCCCCCGTTATAGAAACTCCCCGTTATAGAAAACCCCGTTATAGAAACTCCCCGTTATATAAACTCCCCGTTATAGAAACCCGCCGTTATAGAAACTCCCCCGTTATAGAAACCCCCCGTTATAGAAACTCCCCCGTTATAGAAACCCCCGTTATAGAAGCCCCCCCATTATAGAAATCCCCCGTTATAGAAGCCCCCCCATTATAGAAACCCCCCCGTTATAGAAACCCCCCATTATAGAAACACCTCCGTTATAGAAACACCCCCGTTATAGAAACCCCCCCGTTATAGAAACACCCCCGTTATAGAAACTCCCCTGTTATAGGAACTCCCCCGTTATAGAAACCCCCCGTTATAGAAGCCACCCCATTTTAGAAACTCCCCCGTGAAAGAAACTCCCCCGTTATAGAAAAACCCCCGTTATAGAAACTCCCCGTTATAGAAACCCCCGTTATAGAAACACCCCGTTATAGAAACTCCCCCGTTATAGAAACTCCCCGTTATAGAAACCCCCCGTTATAGAAACTCCCCGTTATAGAATCCCCCCGTTATAGAAACTCCCCCATTACAGAAACCCACCCGTTATAGAAACTCCCCGTTATAGAAACCCCCCGTTGTAGAAACTCCCCCGTTATAGAAACTCCCCGTTATAGAAACTCCCCCGTTATAGAAACCCCCCGTTATAGAAACACCCTCGTTATAGAAACCCCCCCGTTATAGAAATCCCCCGTTATAGAAACACCCCCGTTATAGAAACTCCCCGTTATAGAAACTCCCCCGTTATAGAAACCCCCGTTATAGAAACTCCCCGATATAGAAACTCCCCCGTTATAGAAATCCCCCGTTATAGAAACACCCCCCGTTATAGAAACT
Source organism: Somniosus microcephalus (assembly GCF_052327205.1). Lineage (NCBI taxonomy): Eukaryota > Metazoa > Chordata > Chondrichthyes > Squaliformes > Somniosidae > Somniosus > Somniosus microcephalus. The sequence continues at coordinate 82,870,987 of NC_141003.1, read as the reverse complement.
CCCCGTTATAGAAACTCCCCCGTTATAGAAACCCCCCCGTTATAGAAACTCCCCCGTTCTAGAAACCCCGCGTTATAGAAACCCCCGTTATAGAAACTCCCCCGTTATAGAAACCCCCCCGTTATAGAAACTCCCCCGTTATAGAAACTCCCCCGTTATAGAAACCCCCATTATAGAAACTCCCCCGTTATAGAAACACCTCGTTATAAAAACCACCCGTTATAGAAACTCCCCGTTATACAAACCCCCCCGTTATAGAAAACCCCCAATTATAGAAATCCCCGTGATAGAAACACCCCCGTTATAGAAACACCCCCATTATAGAAACTCCCCCGTTATAGAAACACCCCCATTATAGAAACTCCCCCGTTATAGAAACTCCCCCATTATAGAAACTCCCCCATTATAGAAACCCCCCTGTTATAGAAACACTCCCGTTATAGAAACTCCCCCGTTAAAGAAACCCCCCGTTATAGAAACTCCCCGTTCTACAAACACCCCTGTTATAGAAACCCCCCGTTATAGAAACCCCCGTTATAGAAACTCCCCCGTTATAGAAACCCCCCCGTTATAGAAACCCCCCCATTAAAGAAACCCCCCCGTTATAGAAACACCCCCATTATAGAAACTCCCCGTTATAGAAACCCCCCGTTATAGAAACTCCCCGATATAGAAACCCCCCCGTTATAGAAATGCCCCCGTTATAGAAACCCCCCGTTATAGAAACCCCCCCGTTATAGAAACTCCCTGTTATAGAAACACCCCGTTATAGAAACTCCCCCGATTTAGAAACCCCCCGTTATAGAAACCCCGCGTTATAGAAACCCCCGTTATAGAAACCCCCCCGTTATAGAAACCCCCCGTTATAGAAAGCCCCCCGTTATAGAAACCCCCCCGTTATAGAAATCCCCCCGTTATAGAAACTCCCCCGTTATAGAAACCCCCCCGTTATAGAAACCCCGCCATTAAAGAAACCCCCCCGTTATCGAAACACCCCCATTATAGAAACTCCCCGTTATCGAAACACCCCCGTTATCGAAACCCCCCGTTATAGAAACTCTCTGTTATAGAAACCCCCCCGTTATAGAAATGCCCCGTTATAGAAACACCCCCGTTATAGAAACCCCCCGTTATAGAAACCCCGCGTTATAGAAACCCCCGTTATAGAAACCCCCCCGTTATAGAAACCCCCCCGTTATAGAAAGCCCCCCGTTATAGAAACTCCCCCGTTATAGAAACCCCCCCGTTATAGAAACCCTCCGTTATAGAAACATCCCCGTTATAGAAACTCCCCCGTTAGAGAAATCCCCCCGTTATAGAAACACCCCCGTTATAGAAACCCCCCGGTTATAGAAACACCCCCGTTATAGAAACTCCCCCGTTATAGAAACCCCCCATTATAGAAACACCCCCATTATAGAATCCCCCCGTTATAGAAACTCCCCCGTTATAGAAACCCCCCCGTTATAGAAACCCCCCCGTTATAGAAACTCCCCCGTTATAGAAATCCCCCCGTTATAGAAACCCCCCGTTATAGAAACACCCCTGTTATAGAAACTCCCGTTATAGAAACTCCCCCGTTATAGAAACTCCCCCGTTATAGAAACCCCCCCGTTATAGAAACCCCCCGTTATAGAAACCCCCCGTTATAGAAACTCCCCGTTGTAGAAACTCCCCGTTATAGAAACCCCCCTTTATAGAAACTCCCCCGTTATAGAAACTCCCCCGTTATAGAAAGTCCCGCGTTATAGAAACTCCCCCGTTTTAGAAACCCCCCCGTTATAGAAAACCCCCGTTATAGAAAACCCCCCGTTATAGAAACTCCCCCGTTATAGAAACCCCCCCGTTATAGAAACTCCCCCGTTATAGAAACTCCCCGTTATAGAAAGCCCCCGTTATAGAAACTCCCCGTTATAGAAAGCCCCCCATTATAGAAACTCCCCCGTTATAGAAACTCCCCCATTATAGAAACTCCCCCGTTACAGAAACCCCCCGTTATAGAAACCCCCCGTTATAGAAACTCCCCGTTATAGAAACCCCCCCGTTATAGAAACCCCCCCATTATAGAAACCCCCCGTTATAGAAACACCCCCCTTATAGAAACCCCCCCGTTATAGAAACTCCCCCGTTATAGAAACTCGCCCGTTATAGAAACCCCCCGTTATAGAAAGCCCCCGTTATAGAAACCCCCCCGTTATAGAAACCCCCCCATTATAGAAGACCCCCGTTATCGAAACCCCCCCGTTATAGAAACCCCCCCGTTATAGAAACTCCCCCGTTATAGAAACTCCCCCGCTTTAGAAAACCCCCGGTATAGAAACCCCCCCGTTATAGAAACTCCCCCGTTATAGAAACCCCCCCGTTATAGAAACCGCCCGTTATAGAAACCCCCCCGTTATAGAAACCCCCCCCGTTATAGAAACCCCCGTTATAGAAACCCCCCGTTATAGAAACTCCCCCGTTATAGAAACCCCCGTTATAGAAGCTCCCCGTTATAGAAACCCCCTGTTATAGAAACCCCCGTTATAGAAACCCCCGTTATAGAAGCTCCCAGTTATAGAAACCCCGTTATAGAAACCCCCGTTATAGAAACCGCCCGTTATAGAAACCCCCTGTTATAGAAACTCCCCCGTTATAGAAACCCCCCGTTATAGAAACCCCCCGTTATAGAAACTCCCCCGTTATAGAAACCCCCGTTATACAAACCCCCCGTTATAGAAACCCCCCGTTATAGAAACACCCCCGGAATACAAACCCCCCGTTATAGAAACCCCCCGTTATAGAAACCCCCCGTTATAGAAACTCCCCCGTTATAGAACCCCCCGTTATAGAAACCCCCCGTTATAGAAACCCCCGTTATAGAAACCCCCCATTATAGAAACCCCGTTATAGAAACCCCCCGTTATAGAAACACCCCCGTTAGAGAAACACCCCTGTTATAGAAACTCCCCCGTTATAGAAACTCCCCCGTTAGAGAAACACCCCCGTTATAGAAACTCCCCGTTATAGAAACTCCCCGTTATGGAAACACCCCCGTTAGAGAAACACCCCCGTTATATAAACTCCCCCGTTAGAGAAACACCCCCGTTATAGAAACTCCCCCGTTAGAGAAACACCCCCGTTATAGAAACTCCCCGTTATAGAAATCCCCCCGTTATAGAAACACCCCCGTTAGAGAAACACCCCCGTTATAGAAACTCCCCCGTTAGAGAAACACCCCCGTTATAGAAACCCCCGTTATAGAAACCCCCCGTTATAGAAACCCCCGTTATAGAAACCCCCCGTTATAGAAACTCCCCGTTATAGAAACACCCCCGTAATAGAAACTCCCCCGTTATAGAAACCCCCCGTGATAGAAACCCCCCGTTATAGAAACCCCCCCGTTACAGAAACCCCCCGTTATAGAAACCCCCCGTTATAGAAACCCCCCGTTAAAGAAACACCCCCGTTATAGAAACTCCCCCGTTATAGCAACCCCCCGTTATTGAAATTCCCCGTTATAGAAACTCCCCCGTTATAGAAACCCCCCTTTATAGAAACCCCCGTTATAGAAACCCCCCCGTTATAGATACCCCCGTTATAGAAACCCCCCATGATAGAAACCCCCCGTTATAGAAACACCCCCGTTATAGAAACCCCCCGTTATAGAAACCCCCCTTTATACAAACTCCCCGTTATAGAAACCCCCCGTTATAGAAACCCCCCCGTTACAGAAACCCCCCATTATAGAAACTCCTCGTTATAGAAACCCCCCATTATAGAAACCCCCCCGTTATATAAACTCCACCGTTATAGAAACACCCCGTTATAGAAAACCCCCGTTATAGAAACAGCCCCGTTATAGAAACCCCCCGTTATAGAAACCCCCCGTTATAGAAACTCCCCGTTATAGAAACTCAACGTTATAGAAACCCCCCGTTATAGAAACTCCCCGGGAAAGAAACCCCCCGTTATAGAAACACCCCGTTATAGAAACTCCCCGTTATAGAAACACCCCCGTTATAGAAACTCCCCGTTATAGAAACACCCCGTTATAGAAACTCCCCATTATAGAAACCCCCGTTATAGAAACACCCCCGTTATAGAAACTCCCCGTGAAAGAAACCCCCCGTTATAGAAACACCCCGTTATAGAAACTCCCCCGTTATAGAAACCCCCGTTAAAGAAACCCCCCGTTATAGAAACCCCCCCCTTATAGAAACTCCCCGTTATAGGAAACCCCCCGTTATAGAAACCCCCCGTTATAGAAAAACCCCCGTTATAGAAACTCCCCCGTTATAGAAACCCCCTCATTACAGAAACTCCCCCGTTATAGAAACCCCCGTTATAGAAACTCCCCCGTTATAGAAACACCCCCGTTATAGAAACCCCCGTAATAGAAACTCCCCCGTTATAGAAACCCCCCGTTATAGAAACCCCCGTTATAGAAACCCCCCATTATAGAAACCCCCCCGTTATAGAAACCACCGTTATAGAAACCCCCGTTACAGAAACCCCCCGTTATAGAAACCCCCCCGTTATAGAAACCCCCCCGTTATAGAAACCCCCCCGTTATAGAAACCCCCCCATTATAGAAACCCCCCGTTATAGAAACACCCCCCTTATAGAAACCCCCCCGTTATAGAAACTCCCCCGTTATAGAAACTCGCCCGTTATAGAAACCCCCCGTTATAGAAAGCCCCCGTTATAGAAACCCCCCCGTTATAGAAACCCCCCCATTATAGAAGACCCCCGTTATCGAAACCCCCCCGTTATAGAAACCCCCCCGTTATAGAAACTCCCCCGTTATAGAAACTCCCCCGCTTTAGAAAACCCCCGGTATAGAAACCCCCCCGTTATAGAAACTCCCCCGTTATAGAAACCCCCCCGTTATAGAAACCGCCCGTTATAGAAACCCCCCCGTTATAGAAACCCCCCCCGTTATAGAAACCCCCGTTATAGAAACCCCCCGTTATAGAAACTCCCCCGTTATAGAAACCCCCTTTATAGAAGCTCCCCGTTATAGAAACCCCCTGTTATAGAAACCCCCGTTATAGAAACCCCCGTTATAGAAGCTCCCAGTTATAGAAACCCCGTTATAGAAACCCCCGTTATAGAAACCGCCCGTTATAGAAACCCCCTGTTATAGAAACTCCCCCGTTATAGAAACCCCCCGTTATAGAAACCCCCCGTTATAGAAACTCCCCCGTTATAGAAACCCCCGTTATACAAACCCCCCGTTATAGAAACCCCCCGTTATAGAAACACCCCCGGAATACAAACCCCCCGTTATAGAAACCCCCCGTTATAGAAACCCCCCGTTATAGAAACCCCCCGTTATAGAAACCCCCGTTATAGAAACCCCCCATTATAGAAACCCCGTTATAGAAACCCCCCGTTATAGAAACACCCCCGTTAGAGAAACACCCCTGTTATAGAAACTCCCCCGTTATAGAAACTCCCCCGTTAGAGAAACACCCCCGTTATAGAAACTCCCCGTTATAGAAACTCCCCGTTGTGGAAACACCCCCGTTAGAGAAACACCCCCGTTATATAAACTCCCCCGTTAGAGAAACACCCCCGTTATAGAAACTCCCCCGTTAGAGAAACACCCCCGTTATAGAAACTCCCCGTTATAGAAATCCCCCCGTTATAGAAACACCCCCGTTAGAGAAACACCCCCGTTATAGAAACTCCCCCGTTAGAGAAACACCCCCGTTATAGAAACCCCCGTTATAGAAACCCCCCGTTATAGAAACCCCCGTTATAGAAACCCCCCGTTATAGAAACTCCCCGTTATAGAAACACCCCCGTAATAGAAACTCCCCCGTTATAGAAACCCCCCGTGATAGAAACCCCCCGTTATAGAAACCCCCCCGTTACAGAAACCCCCCGTTATAGAAACACCCCGTTATAGAAACCCCCCGTTAAAGAAACACCCCCGTTATAGAAACTCCCCCATTATAGAAACCCCCCGTTATTGAAATTCCCCGTTATAGAAACTCCCCCGTTATAGAAACCCCCCTTTATAGAAACCCCCGTTATAGAAACCCCCCCGTTATAGATACCCCCGTTATAGAAACCCCCCATTATAGAAACCCCCCGTTATAGAAACACCCCCGTTATAGAAACCCCCCGTTATAGAAACCCCCCTTTATACAAACTCCCCGTTATAGAAACCCCCCGTTATAGAAACCCCCCCGTTACAGAAACCCCCCATTATAGAAACTCCTCGTTATAGAAACCCCCCATTATAGAAACCCCCCCGTTATATAAACTCCACCGTTATAGAAACACCCCGTTATAGAAAACCCCCGTTATAGAAACAGCCCCGTTATAGAAACAGCCCCGTTATAGAAACCCCCCGTTATAGAAACCCCCCGTTATAGAAAGTCCCCGTTATAGAAACTCAACGTTATAGAAACCCCCCGTTATAGAAACTCCCCGGGAAAGAAACCCCCCGTTATAGAAACACCCCGTTATAGAAACTCCCCGTTATAGAAACACCCCCGTTATAGAAACTCCCCGTTATAGAAACACCCCGTTATAGAAACTCCCCATTATAGAAACCCCCGTTATAGAAACACCCCCGTTATAGAAACTCCCCGTGAAAGAAACCCCCCGTTATAGAAACACCCCGTTATAGAAACTCCCCCGTTATAGAAACCCCCGTTAAAGAAACCCCCCGTTATAGAAACCCCCCCCTTATAGAAACTCCCGTTATAGGAAACCCCCCGTTATAGAAACCCCCCGTTGTAGAAAAACCCCCGTTATAGAAACTCCCCCGTTATAGAAACCCCCTCATTACAGAAACTCCCCCGTTATAGAAACCCCCGTTGTAGAAACTCCCCCGTTATAGAAACACCCCCGTTATAGAAACCCCCGTAATAGAAACTCCCCCGTTATAGAAACCCCCCGTTATAGAAACCCCCGGTATAGAAACCCCCCATTATAGAAACCCCCCCTTTATAGAAACCACCGTTATAGAAACCCCCGTTACAGAAACCCCCCGTTATAGAAACCCCCCCGTTATAGAAACCCCCCCGTTATAGAAACCCCCCCGTTCTAGAAACCCCCCGTTATAGAAACTCCCCCGTTATAGAAACCCCCCATTATAGAAACTCCCCCGTTATAGAAACTCCCCGTTATAGAAACACCCCCTTTATAGAAACCCCCCGTTATAGAAACACCCCGTTATAGAAACCCCCCGTTATTAAACTCCCCCGTTATAGAAACTCCCCCGTTATAGAAACCCCCCCGTTATAGAAACTCCCCCGTTATAGAAACACCCCCGTTACAGAAACTCCCCCGTTATAGAAACCCCCGTTATAGAAACCCCCCCGTTATAGAAACCCCCGTTATAGAAACCCCCCCGTTATAGAAACCCCCCCGTTATAGAAACCCCCGTTATAGAAACACCCCCATTATAGAAACCCCCCCGTTATAGAAACTCCCCCGTTATAGAAACCCCCCCATTATAGAAACCCCCCCATTATATAATCACCCCCGTTATGGAAACACCCCCGTTATAGAAACCCCCCGTTATAGAAACACCCCCGTTATAGAAACTCCCCCGTTATAGAAACCCCCCGTTATAGAAACCCCCCCGTTATAGAAACCCCCCGTTATAGAAATCCCCCTGTTATAGAAACCCCCCCGTTATAGAAACTCCCCCGTTGTAGAAACCCCCCCTTATAGAAACCCCCCGTTATAGAAATCCCCCGTTATAGAAAACCCCCGTTATAGAAACTCCCGCGTTATAGAAACCCCCCGTTATAGAAACCCCCCCATTATAGAAACCCCCCCGTTATAGAAATCCCCCCGTTATAGAAACCCCCCCGTTATAGAAACTCCCCCGTTATAGAAACCCCCCGTTATAGAAACCCCCCGTTATAGAAATCCCCCGTTATAGAAACCACCCGTTATAGAAACACCCCCGTTATGGAAACCCCCCCGTTATAGAAACCCCTCCGTTATAGAAACTCCCCGTTATAGAAACACCCCCGTTATGGAAACCCCCCCCGTTATAGAAACCCCCCCCGTTATAGAAACTCCCCGTTATAGAAACACCCCCGTTATGGAAACCCCCCCGTTATAGAAAACCCCCCGTTATAGAAACCCCCGTTATAGAAACACCCCGTTATAGAAACCGCCCGTTATAGAAACCCCCCCGTTATAGAAACCCCCGTTATAGAAACTCCCCGTTATAGAAAACCCCGTTATAGAAATCCCCCGTTATAGAAACCCCCGTTATAGAAACTCCCCCGTTATAGAAACCCCCCCGTTATAGAAACTCCCCCGTTATAGAAACTCCCCGTTATAGAAACTCCCCCGTTATAGAAACCCCCCCGTTATAGAAACTCCCCCGTTATAGAAACCACCATTGTAGAAACCCTCCCTTATAGAAACTCCCCCGTTATAGAAACCCCCGTTATAGAAAACCCCCCGTTATAGAAACTCCCCCGTTATAGAAAACCCCCGTTATAGAAACCCCCCCTTTATAGAAAACCCCCGTTATAGAAACTCCCCCGTTATAGAAACCCCCCCGTTATAGAAACCCCCCGTTATAGAAACCCCCCGTTATAGAAACCCCCGTTATAGAAACTCCCCCGTTATAGAAACCCCCCCGTTATAGAAACCGCCCGTTAGAGAAACCCCCCCGTTATAGAAACCCCCCCGTTATAGAAACCCCCCGTTATAGAAACCCCCCCGTTATAGAAACCCCCCGTTATAGAAACTCCCCCGTTATAGAAACCCCCCGTTATAGAAACCCCCCGTTATAGAAAACCCCCCTTATAGAAACCCCCCGTTATAGAAACCCCCCGTTATAGAAACACCCCCGTTATAGAAACCCCCCGTTATAGAAACCCCCTTTATAGAAACCCCCATTATAGAAACCCCCCGTTATAGAAACCCCCCCGTTAAAGAAACTCCCCCATTATAGAAACTCCCCGTTATAGAAACTCCCCCGTTATAGAAACCACCCCATAATATAATCTCCCCCGTTATAGAAACCCCCCGTTATAGAAACCCCCCGTTATAGAAACCCCCGTTATAGAAACTCCCATTATAGAAACCCCCGTTATAGAAAGCCCCCGTTATAGAAACCCCCCCGTTATAGAAAGCCCCCCGTTATAGAAACCCCCCCGTTATAGAAACTCCCCCGTTATAGAAACACCCCGTGATAGAAACTCCCCGTTATAGAAACTCCCCGTTATAGAAACCCCCGTTATAGAAACTCCCGTTATAGAAACCCCCGTAATAGAAACCCCCCGTAATAGAAACCCCCCCGTTATAGAAACTCCCCCGTTATAGAAACCCCCCCGTTATAGGAACGCCCCCGTTATAGAAACCTCCCCGTTACAGAAACTCCCCGTTATAGAAACTCCCCGTTATAGAAACTCCCCGTTATAGAAACCCCCGTTATAGAAACTCCCCGTTATATAAACTCCCCGTTATAGAAACCCCCCGTTATAGAAACTACCCCGTTATAGAAACCCCCCGTTATAGAAACTCCCCCGTTATAGAAACCCCCGTTATAGAAGCCCCCCCATTAGAGAAATCCCCCGTTATAGAAGCCCCCCCATTATAGAAACACCCCCGTTATAGAAACCCCCCGTTATAGAAACACCTCCGTTATAGAAACACCCCCGTTATAGAAACCCCCCCCGTTATAGAAACACCCCCGTTATAGAAACTCCCCTGTTATTGGAACTCCCCCGTGATAGAAACCCCCCGTTATAGAAGCCCCCCCGTCTTAGAAACTCCCCCGTGAAAGAAACTCCCCCGTTATAGAAAAACCCCCGTTATAGAAACTCCCCGTTATAGAAACCCCCGTTATAGAAACCCCCCGTTATAGAAACTCCCCCGTTATAGAAACTCCCCGTTATAGAAACCCCCCGTTATACAAACTCCCCGTTATAGAATCCCCCCGTTATAGAAACTCCCCCATTACAGAAACCCCCCGTTATAGAAACTCCCCGTTATAGAAACCCCCCGTTGTAGAAACTCCCCCGTTATAGAAACTCCCCGTTATAGAAACTCCCCCGTTATAGAAACCCCCCGTTATAGAAACTCCCCCGTTATAGAAACCCCCCCGTTATAGAAATCCCCCGTTATAGAAACACCCCCGTTATAGAAACTCCCCGTTATAGAAACTCCCCCGTTAAGGAAACCCCCGTTATAGAAACTCCCCGTTATAGAAACTCCCCCGTTATAGAAATCCCCCGTGATAGAAACACCCCCCGTTATAGAAACTCCCCGTTATAGAAACTCCCCCGTTATAGAAACCCCCCCGTTATAGAAACTCCCCCGTTATAGAAACCCCCATTATAGAAACTCCCCCGTTATAGAAACCCCCCATTATAAAAACCACCCGTTATAGAAACTCCCCGTTATACAAACCCCCCCGTTATAGAAAACCCCCCATTATAGAAATCCCCGTGATAGAAACACCCCCGTTATAGAAACACCCCCATTATAGAAACTCCCCCGTTATAGAAACTCCCCCATTATAGAAACTCCCCCGTTAAAGAAACCCCCCGTTATAGAAACTCCCCGTTCTACAAACACCCCTGTTATAGAAACCCCCCGTTATAGAAACCCCCGTTATCGAAACTCCCCCGTTATAGAAACCCCCCCGTTATAGAAACCCCCTCATTAATGAAACCCCCCCGTTATAGAAACACCCCCATTATAGAAACTCCCCGTTATGGAAACCCCCCGTTATAGAAACTCCCCGTTATAGAAACCCCCCCGTTATAGAAATGCCCCGTTATAGAAACCCCCCCGTTATAGAAACCCCCCGTTATAGAAACTCCCCGTTATAGAAACTCCCCGTTATAGAAACCCCCCCGTTATAGAAACCCCCCCATTAAAGAAACCCCCCCGTTATCGAAACACCCCCATTGTAGAAACTCCCCGTTATCGAAACACCCCCGTTATAGAAACCCCCCGTTATAGAAACTCTCCGTTATAGAAACACCCCCGTTATAGAAATGCCCCGTTATAGAAACACCCCCGTTATAGAAACCCCCCGTTATAGAAACCCCGCGTTATAGAAACCCCCGTTATAGAAACCCCCCCGTTATAGAAACCCCCCCGTTATAGAAACCCCCCCGTTATAGAAACTCCCCCGTTATAGAAACCCCCCCGTTATAGAAACCCCCCGTTATAGAAACACCCCCGTTATAGAAACTCCCCCGTTATAGAAACCCCCCCGTTATAGAAACCCTCCGTTATAGAAACATCCCCGTTATAGAAACTCCCCCGTTAGAGAAATCCCCCCGTTATAGAAACCCCCCCGTTATAGAAACCCCCCGGTTGTAGAAACACCCCCGTTATAGAAACTCCCCCGTTATAGAAACCCCCCATTATAGAAACCCCCCCGTTATAGAATCCCCCCGTTATAGAAACTCCCCCGTTATAGAAACCCCCCCGTTATAGAAACCCCCCGTTATAGAAACTCCCCCGTTATAGAAATCCCCCCGTTATAGAAACCCCCCGTTATAGAAACACCCCTGTTATAGAAACTCCCGTTATAGAAACTCCCCCGTTATAGAAACTCCCCCGTTATAGAAACCCCCCCGTTATAGAAACCCCCCGTTATAGAAACACCCCGTTGTAGAAACTCCCCGTTATAGAAACCCCGCTTTATAGAAACCCTCCCGTTATAGAAACTCCCCCGTTATAGAAACTCCCCCGTTATAGAAAGTCCCGCGTTATAGAAACTCCCCCGTTTTAGAAACCCCCCCGTTATAGAAAACCCCCGTTATAGAAACTCCCCCGTTATAGAAACCCCCCCGTTATAGAAACTCCCCCGTTATAGAAACTCCCCCGTTATAGAAACTCCCCCGTTATAGAAACCCCCCGTTATAGAAACTCCCCGTTATAGAAAGCCCCCCATTATCGAAACTCCCCCGTTATAGAAACTCCCCCATTATAGAAACTCCCCCGTTACAGAAACCCCCCGTTATAGAAACCCCCCGTTATAGAAACTCCCCGTTATAGAAACCCCCCCGTTATAGAAACCCCCCCATTATAGAAACCCCCCGTTATAGAAACACCCCCCTTATAGAAACCCCCCCGTTATAGAAACTCGCCCGTTATAGAAACCCCCCGTTATAGAAACCCCCCGTTATAGAAACCCCCCCGTTATAGAAACACCCCCATTATAGAAGACCCCCGTTATAGAAACACCCCCGTTGTAGAAACCCCCCCGTTATAGAAACTCCCCCGTTATAGAAACTCCCCCGCTTTAGAAAACCCCCGTTATAGAAACTCCCCCGTTATAGAAACCCCCCCGTTATAGAAACCGCCCGTTATAGAAACCCCCCCGTTATAGAAACCCCCCGTTATAGAAACCCCAGTTATAGAAACCCCCCGTTATAGAAACTCCCCCGTTATAGAAACCCCCGTTATAGAAGCTCCCCGTTATAGAAACCCCCTGTTATAGAAACCCCCGTTATAGAAACCCCCGTTATAGAAGCTCCCAGTTATAGAAACCCCGTTATAGAAACCCCCGTTATAGAAACCGCCCGTTATAGAAACCCCCTGTTATAGAAACTCCCCCGTTATAGAAACCCCCCGTTATAGAAACCCCCCGTTATAGAAACTCCCCCGTTATAGAAACCCCCGTTATACAAAGCCCCCGTTATAGAAACCCCCCGTTATAGAAACACCCCCGTAATACAAACCCCCCGTTATAGAACCCCCCGTTATAGAAACCCCCCGTTATAGAAACTCCCCCGTTATAGAACCCCCCGTTATAGAAACCCCCCGTTATAGAAACCCCCGTTATAGAAACCCCCCGTTATAGAAACCCCGTTATAGAAACCCCCCGTTATAGAAACACCCCCGTTAGAGAAACACCCCCGTTATAGAAACTCCCCCGTTATAGAAACTCCCCCGTTAGAGAAACACCCCCGTTATAGAAACTCCCCGTTATAGAAACTCCCCGTTATAGAAACACCCCCGTTAGAGAAACCCCCATTATAGAAACTCCCCCGTTATAGAAACACCCCCGTTATAGAAACCCCCCCGTTATAGAAACTCCCCGTTATAGAAACCCCCCGTTATAGAAACTCCCCGTTATAGAAACACCCCCGTTATAGAAACTCCCCTGTTATAGAAACCCCCGTTATAGAAACTCCCCTGTTATAGAAACCCCCCGTTATAGAAACTCCCCCGTTATAGAAACTCCCCGTTATAGAAACACCCCCGTTATAGAAACCCCCCGTTATAGAAACCCCCCGTTATAGAAACTCCCCGTTATAGAAACACCCCCGTTATAGAAACCCCCCCATTATAGAAACCCCCCCATTATAGAAACCCCCCGTTATAGAAACCCCCCGTTATAGAAACCCCCGTTACAGAAACCCCCCGTTATAGAAACTCCCCCGTTATAGAAACCACCCCGTTATAGAAACTCCCCGTTATAGAAACCCCCCTGTTATAGAAACTCCCCTCTTATAGAAACCCCCCGTTATAGAAACCACCCGTTATAGAAACTCCCCCGTTAGAGAAACTCCCGTTATAGAAACCCCCCGTTATAGAAACTCCCCCGTTATAAAAACTCCCCGTTATAGAAACTCCCCTGTTATAGAAATCCCCCCGTTATAGAAACCCCCCGTTATAGAAAGCCCCCGTTATAGAAACTCCCCCGTTATAGAAACCCCCCCGTTATAGAAACACCCCCGTTGTACAAACCCCCCGTTATAGAAACCCCCCCGTTATAGAAACTCCCCCTTTATAGAAACCCCCGGTTATAGAAACCCCCCCGTTAAAGAAAATCCCCCATTATAGAAACACCCCCGTTATAGAAACCCCCCATTATAGAAACTCCCCCGTTATAGAAACTCCCCCGTTATAGAAACCCCCTGTTATAGAAACTCCCCTGTTATAGAAACCCCCCGTTATAGAAACGCCCCCGTTATAGAAACCCCCGTTATAGAAACTCCCCCGTTATAGAAACTCCCCGTGATAGAAACCCCCCGTTATAGAAACTCCCCCGTTATAGAAACCCCCCCGTTATAGAAACTCCCCCGTTATAGAAACTCCCCCGTTATAGAAACCGCCCCGTTATAGAAACCCCCCCGTTATAGAAACTCCCCCGTTATAGAAACTCCCGTTATAGAAACTCCCCCGTTTTAGAAACCCCCCCGTTATAGAAACTCCCGTTATAGAAACCCCCCCATTATAGAAACCCCTGGTATAGAAACCACCCGTTATAGAAACCCCCCGTTATAGAAACCCCCGTTATAGAAACCCCCCCGTTATAGAAACCACCCGTTATAGAAATCCCCCGTTATAGAAACACCCCCGTTATAGAAACCCCCCGTTATAGAAACCCCCGTTATAGAAACCCCCGTTATAGAAACACCCCCGTTATAGAAACCCCCCGTTATAGAAACCCCCCGTTATAGAAACCCCCGTTATAGAAACCCCCCGTTATAGAAACCCCCCGTTATAGAAACCCCCCGTTATAGGAACCCCCGTTATAGAAACCCCCGTTATAGAAACCCCACGTTATAGAAACCCCCGTTATAGAAAGCCCCCGTTATAGCAACCCCCCGTTATAGAAACCCCCCTTTATAGAAACCCACCGTTATAGAAACCCCCTGTTATAGAAACCCCCGTTATAGAACCCCCCTATAGAAACCCCCCGTTATAGAAACTCCCCCGTTATAGAAACCCCCGTTATAGAAACCCCCCGTTATAGAAACCCCCCGTTATAGAAACTCCCCGTTATAGAAACCCCCAGTTATAGAAACCCCCCCGTTATAGAAACACCCCCGTTATAGAAACCCCCCCGTTATAGAAACTCCCCCGTTATAGAAACTCCCCCGTTATAGAAACCCCCCGGTTATAGAAACCCCCCGTTATAGAAACCCCCCGTTATAGAAACTCCCCCGTTATAGAAACTCCCCCGTTATAGAAACCCCCCGTTATAGAAACTCCCCCGTTATAGAAACTCCCCCGTTATAGAAACCCCCCGTTATAGAAACCCCCCGTTATAGAAACCCCCCGTTATAGAAACTCCCCCGTTATAGAAACCCCCCGTTATAGAAACTCCCCCGTTATAGAAACTAGAAACTCCCCGTTATAGAAACACCCCCTTTATAGAAATCCCCGTTATAGAAACACCCCCGTTATAGAAACTCCCCCGTTATAGAAACCCCCTGTTATAGAAACCCCCCGTTATAGAAACCCCCCCGTTATAGAAACCCCCATTATAGAAACTCCCCGTTATAGAAACCCCCCCGTTATAGAAACTCCCCCGTTATAGAAACCCCCTGTTATAGAAACCCCCGTTATAGAAACTCCCCCGTTATAGAAACTCCCCCGTTATAGAAACCCCCTGTTATAGAAACTCCCCGTTATAGAAACCCCCCGTTATAGAAACCCCCCGTTGTAGAAACCCCCCCGTGATAGAAACTCCCCCGTTATAGAAACTCCCCGTTATAGAAACCCCCCGTTATAGAAGCCCCCGTTATAGAAACCACCCGTTATAGAAACTCCCCCGTTATAGAAACCCCCCGTTATAGAAACCCCCGTTATAGAAACACCCCCGTTATAGAAACCCCCCGTTATAGAAACCCCCGTTATAGAAACCCCCGTTATCGAAACACCCCCGTTATAGAAACCCCCCCGTTATAGAAACCCCCCGTTATAGAAACACCCCCGTTATAGAAACCCCCGTTATAGAAACCCCCGTTATAGAAACCCCCCGTTATAGAAACCCCCCCGTTATAGCAATTCCCGTTATAGAAACCCCCGTTATAGAAACTCCCCGTTATAGAAACTCCCCCGTTATAGAAACCCCCCGTTATAGAAACTCCCCCGTTATAGAAACCCCCGTTATAGAAACCCCCCGTTATAGGAACCCCCCGTTATAGAAATCCCCGTTAGAGAAACTCCCCGTTATAGAAACCCCCCGTTATATAAACTCCCCCGTTATAGAAACCCCCCGTTATAGAAACGCCCCCGTTATAGAAACCCCCCGTTATAGAAACTCCCCCGTTATAGAAACCCCCCCGTTACAGAAACACCCCCGTTATAGAAACCCCCCGTTATAGAAATCCCCCGTTATAGAAACTCCCCCGTTATAGAAACCCCCTGTTATAGAAACCCCCCGTTATAGAAACTCCCCCGTTATAGAAACCCCCCGTTATAGAAACCCCCGTTATAGAAACCCCCCGTTATAGAAACTCCCCCGTTACAGAAACTCCCCGTTATAGAAACCCCCGTTATAGAAACACCCCCGTTATAGAAACCCCCCGTTATAGAAACCCCCGTCATAGAAACCCCCCGTTATAGAAACTCCCCCGTTATAGAAAACACCCGTTATAGAAACACCCCCGTTATAGAAACCCCCGTTATAGAAACACCCCCGTTATAGAAACATCCCGTAATAGAAACTCCCCCTTTAAAGAAACCCCCCATTATAGAAACCCCCCCATTATAGAAACCCCCCGTTTTAGAAACCCCCCGTTATAGAAACCCCCCCATTATAGAAACCCCCCGTTATAGAAACCCCCCGTTATAGAAACTCCCCTGTTATAGAAACCCCCCCGTTATAGAAACCCCCCGTTATAGAAACCCCCGTTGTAGAAACCCCCCGTTATAGAAACCCCCCGTTATAGAAACCCCCCCGTTATAGCAACTCCCCCGTTATAGAAACCCCCCGTTATAGAAACCCCCCCGTTATAGAAACCCCCTGTTATAGAAACACCCCCGTTATAGAAACCCCCCGTTATAGAAACACCCCCGTTACAGAGACCCCCCGTTATAGGAACCCCCATTATAGAAACCCCCGTTATAGAAACCCCCCGTTATAGAAACCCCCCGTTATAGAAACTCCCCCGTTATAGAAACCCCCCATTATAGAAACCCCCGTTATAGAAACCCCCCGTTATAGAAACCCCCCCGTTATAGAAACCCCCCCGTTATAGAAACTCCCGTTATAGAAACTCCCCCGTTATGGAAACCCCCCCGTTATAGAAACTCCCGTTATAGAAACCCCCCCATTATAGAAACCCCTGTTATAGAAACCACCCGTTGTAGAAACCCCCCGTTATAGAAACCCCCGTTATAGAAACCTCCCCGTTATAGAAACCACCCGTTATAGAAACCCCCCCGTTATAGAAACACCCCCGTTATAGAAACCCCCCGTTATAGAAACCCCCGTTATAGAAACCCCCGTTATAGAAACCCCCCCATTATAGAAACCCCCCGTTATAGAAACCACCCGTTATAGAAACCCCCATGATAGAAACCCCCCGTTATAGAAACCCCCCGTTATAGAAACCCCCCGTTATAGGAACCCCCGTTATAGAAACCCCCGTTATAGAAACTCCACGTTATAGAAACCCCCGTTATAGAAACCCCCCGTTATAGAAACCCCCCGTTATAGAAACCCACCGTTATAGAAACCCCCCGTTATAGAAACCCCCGTTATAGAAACCCCCATTATAGAAACCCCCCGTTATAGAAACTCCCCCGTTATAGAAACCCCCGTTATAGAAACACCCCGTTATAGAAACCCCCGTTATAGAAACTCCCCCGTTATAGAAACTCCCCGTTATAGAAACCCCCGTTATAGAAACCCCCGTTATAGAAACCCCCGTTATAGAAACCCCCCGTTATAGAAACTCCCCCGTTATAGAAACCCCCGTTATAGAAACCCCCCGTTATAGAAACACCCCCGTTATAGAAAACCCCCGGTATAGAAACCCCCCGTTATAGGAACTCCCCCGTTATAGATACCCCCCGTTATAGAAACTCCCCCGTTATAGAAACCCCCGTTATAGAAACTCCCCCGTTATAGAAACTCCCCTGTTATAGAAACCCCCGTTATAGAAAACCCCCCGTTATAGAAACTCCTCCGTTATAGAAACCCCCCATTATAGAAACCCCCCCGTTATAGAAACTCCCCGTTATAGAAACTCCCCCCGTTATAGAAACTCCCCGTTATAGAAACCCCCCGTTATAGAAACCCCCCGTTATAGAAACCCCCCGTTATCGAAACCCCCCCGTTATAGAAACTCCCCCGTTATAGAAACCCCCGTTATAGAAATCCCCCGTTACAGAAACATCCCCGTTATAGAAACCCCCCCGTTATAAAAACCCCCCGTTATAGAAACCCCCCCGTTATAGAAACACCCCCGTTATAGATATCCCCGTTATAGAAAACCCCGTTATAGAAACCCCCCGTTATAGAAACCCCCCGTTATAGAAACCCCCCCGTTATAGAAACTCCCGTTATAGAAACCCCCCCGTTATAGAAACCCCCCGTTATAGAAACTCCTTGTTATAGAAACTCCGCCGTTATAGGAACCCCCCGTTATAGAAACTCCCCCGTTATAGAAACTCCCCGTTATAGAAACCCCCGTTATAGAAACCCCCGTTATAGAAACTCCCCGTTATAGAAACCCCCCGTTATATAAACTCCCCCGTTATAGAAACCCCCCGTTATAGAAACCCCCCCGTTATAGAAACCCCCCATTATAGAAACTCCCCCGTTATAGAAACACCCCCGTTATAGAAACAACCCCGTTATAGAAACCCCCCCGTTGTAGAAACCACCCGTTATAGAAACTCCCCCGTTATAGAAACCCCCCGTTATAGAAACCCCCCGTTATAGAAACTCCCCCGTTATAGAAACCCCCCCGTTATAGAAACGCCCCGTTATAGAAACTCCCCCGTTATAGAAACCCCCCCGTTATAGAAAGCCCCCGTTATAGAAACTCCCCCGTTATAGAAACTCCCCCGTTATAGAAACTCCCCGTTATAGAAACACCCCCGTTATAGAAACACCCCCGTTATAGAAACCCCCGTTATAGAAACTCCCCCGTTATAGAAACCCCCCCGTTATAGAAACTCCCCGTTATAGAAACTCCCCCGTTATAGAAACTCCCCCGTTATAGAAACCCCCCCGTTATAGAAACACCCCCGTTATAGAAACACCCCCGTTATAGAAAACCCCCGTTATAGAAACCCCCCATTATAGAAACTCCCCCGTTATAGAAACCCCCCCGTTATAGAAACCCCCCCGTTATAGAAACACCCCCGTTATAGAAATCCCCCCCGTTATAGAAACTCCCCCGTTATAGAAACTCCCCCGTTATAAAACCCCCCGTTATAGAAACCCCCCATTATAGAAACCCCCGTTATAGAAACTCCCCCGTTATAGAAACTCCCCTTTATAGAAACCCCCCGTTATAGAAACTCCCCCGTTATAGAAACCCCCCCGTTATAGAAACTCCCCCGTTATAGAAACTCCCCCGTTATAGAAACTCCCCCGTTATAGAAACCCCTCCGTTATAGAAACCCCCCGTTATAGAAACCCCCCCCGTTATAGAAACCCCCCGTTATAGAAACTCCCCCGTTATAGAAACTCCCCGTTATAGAAACTCCCCCGTTATAGAAACTCCCCTGTTATAGAAACCCCCCCGTTATAGAAACCCCCCGTTATAGAAACTCCCCGTTATAGAAACCCCCCCGTTATAGAAACCCCCCGTTATAGAAACTCCCCCGTTATAGAAACCCCCCGTTATAGAAACTCCCCCGTTATAGAAACCCCCCGTTATACAAACTCCCCCGTTATAGAAACTAGAAACTCCCTGTTATAGAAACACCCCCTTTATAGAAATCCCCGTTATAGAAACACCCCCGTTATAGAAACTCCCCCGTTATAGAAACCCCCTGTTATAGAAACCCCCCGTTATAGAAACCCCCCGTTATAGAAACCCCCATTATAGAAACTCCCCGTTATAGAAACGCCCCGTTATAGAAATCCCCGTTATAGAAACTCCCCCGTTATAGAAACCCCCTGTTATAGAAACTCCCCGTTATAGAAACCCACCGTTATACAAACCCCCGTTATAGAAACCACCCCGTTATAGAAGCCCCCCGTTATAGAAACCCCCTGTTATAGAAACTCCCCCGTTATAGAAACCCCCCATTCTAGAAACACCCCCGTTAGAGAAAACCCCCGGTATAGAAACCCCCCGTTATAGGAACTCCCCCGTTATAGATACCCCCCGTTATAGAAACTCCCCCGTTATAGAAACCCCCGTTATAGAAACTCCCCCGTTATAGAAACTCCCCTGTTATAGAAACCCCCGTTATAGAAAACCCCCCGTTATAGAAACTCCTCCGTTATAGAAACCCCCCATTATAGAAACCCCCCCGTTATAGAAACTCCCCGTTATAGAAACTCCCCCCGTTATAGAAACTCCCCGTTATAGAAACCCCCCGTTATAGAAACCCCCCGTTATCGAAACCCCCCCGTTATAGAAACTCCCCCGTTATAGAAACCCCCGTTATAGAAATCCCCCGTTACAGAAACATCCCCGTTATAGAAACCCACCCGTTATAAAAACCCCCCGTTATAGAAACCCCCCCGTTATAGAAACACCCCCGTTATAGATATCCCCATTATAGAAACCCCCGTTATAGAAACCCCCCCGTTATAGAAACCCCCGTTATAGAAACCCCCCCGTTATAGAAACCCCCCGTGATAGAAACTCCTTGTTATAGAAACTCCGCCGTTATAGGAACCCCCCGTTATAGAAACTCCCCCGTTATAGAAACTCCCCGTTATAGAAACCCCCCGTTATAGAAACCCCCCGTTATAGAAACCCCCGTTATAGAAACTCCCCGTTATAGAAACCCCCCGTTATATAAACTCCCCCGTTATAGAAACCCCCCGTTATAGAAACCCCCCCGTTATAGAAACCCCCCATTATAGAAACTCCCCCGTTATAGAAACACCCCCGTTATAGAAACAACCCCGTTATAGAAACCCCCCCGTTGTAGAAACCACCCGTTATAGAAACTCCCCCGTTATAGAAACCCCCCGTTATAGAAACCCCCCGTTATAGAAACTCCCCCGTTATAGAAACCCCCCCGTTATAGAAACGCCCCGTTGTAGAAACTCCCCCGTTATAGAAACCCCCCCGTTATAGAAAGCCCCCGTTATAGAAACTCCCCCGTTATAGAAACTCCCCCGTTATAGAAACTCCCCGTTATAGAAACACCCCCGTTATAGAAACACCCCCGTTATAGAAACCCCCGTTATAGAAACTCCCCCGTTATAGAAACTCCCCCGTTATAGAAACCCCCCCGTTATAGAAACCCCCCGTTATAGAAACTCCCCGTTATAGAAACTCCCCCGTTATAGAAACTCCCCCGTTATAGAAACCCCCCCGTTATAGAAACACCCCCGTTATAGAAACACCCCCGTTATAGAAAACCCCCGTTATAGAAACCCCCCATTATAGAAACTCCCCCGTTATAGAAACCCCCCCGTTATAGAAACCCCCCCGTTATAGAAACACCCCCGTTATAGAAATCCCCCCCGTTATAGAAACTCCCCCGTTATAGAAACTCCCCCGTTATAAAACCCCCCGTTATAGAAATCCCCCCGTTAAAGAAACCCCCGTTATAGAAACTCCCCCGTTATAGAAACTCCCCGTTATAGAAACCCCCCGTTATAGAAACTCCCCCGTTATAGAAACCCCCCCGTTATAGAAACTCCCCCGTTATAGAAACTCCCCCGTTATAGAAACTCCCCCGTTATAGAAACCCCTCCGTTATAGAAACCCCCCGTTATAGAAACTCCCCCGTTATAGAAACCCCCCGTTATAGAAACTCCCCCGTTATAGAAACTCCCCGTTATAGAAACTCCCCCGTTATAGAAACTCCCCTGTTATAGAAACCCCCCCGTTATAGAAACCCCCCGTTATAGAAACTCCCCGTTATAGAAACCCCCCCGTTATAGAAACCCCCGTTATAGAAACTCCCCCGTTATAGAAACCCCCCGTTATAGAAACTCCCCCGTTAAAGAAACCCCCGTTATAGAAACTCCCCCGTTATAGAAACTCCCCCGTTATAGAAACCCCCCCGTTATAGAAACACCCCGTTATAGAAACCCCCCGTTATAGAAACTCCCCTGTTATAGAAACCCCCATTATAGAAACTCCCCTGTTATAGAAACCCCCCGTTATAGAAACTCCCCCGTTATACAAACCCACCGTTATAGAAACTCCCCGTTATCGAAACACCCCCGTTATAGAAACCCCCCCATTATAGAAACCCCCCATTATAGAAACCCCCCGTTATAGAAACCCCCCGTTATAGAAACCCCCCGTTTTCGAAACTCCCCCGTTATAGAAACCACCCCGTTATAGAAACTCCCCGTTATAGAAACCCCCGTTATAGAAACTCCCCTGTTATAGAAACCCCCCGTTATAGAAACCCCCCTGTTATAGAAACTCCCCCGTTAGAGAAACTCCCGTTATAGAAACCCCCCGTTATAGAAACTCCCCCGTTATAAAAACTCCCCGTTATAGAAACTCCCCTGTTATAGAAACCCCCCCGTTATAGATATCCCCGTTATAGAAAACCCCGTTATAGAAACCCCCCGTTATAGAAACCCCCCGTTATAGAAACCCCCCCGTTATAGAAACCCCCGTTATAGAAACCCCCCCGTTATAGAAACCCCCCATTATAGAAACTCCTTGTTATAGAAACTCCGCCGTTATAGGAACCCCCCGTTATAGAAACTCCCCCGTTATAGAAACTCCCCGTTATAGAAACCCCCGTTATAGAAACCCCCCGTTATAGAAACCCCCGTTATAGAAACTCCCCGTTATAGAAACCCCCCGTTATATAAACTCCCCCGTTATAGAAACCCCCCGTTATAGAAACCCACCCGTTATAGAAACCCCCCATTATAGAAACTCCCCCGTTATAGAAACACCCCCGTTATAGAAACAACCCCGTTATAGAAACCCCCCCGTTGTAGAAACCACCCGTTATAGAAACTCCCCCGTTATAGAAACCCCCCGTTATAGAAACCCCCCGTTATAGAAACTCCCCCGTTATAGAAACCCCCCCGTTATAGAAACGCCCCGTTATAGAAACTCCCCCGTTATAGAAACCCCCCGTTATAGAAAGCCCCCGTTATAGAAACTCCCCCGTTATAGAAACTCCCCCGTTATAGAAACTCCCCGTTATAGAAACACCCCCGTTATAGAAACACCCCCGTTATAGAAACCCCCGTTATAGAAACTCCCCCGTTATAGAAACCCCCCCGTTATAGAAACCCCCCGTTATAGAAACTCCCCGTTATAGAAACTCCCCCGTTATAGAAACTCCCCCGTTATAGAAACCCCCCCGTTATAGAAACACCCCCGTTATAGAAACACCCCCGTTATAGAAAACCCCCGTTATAGAAACCCCCCATTATAGAAACTCCACCGTTATAGAAACCCCCCCGTTATAGAAACCCCCCCGTTATAGAAACACCCCCGTTATAGAAATCCCCCCCGTTATAGAAACTCCCCCGTTATAGAAACTCCCCCGTTATAAAACCCCCCGTTATAGAAACCCCCCGTTATAGAAACCCCCGTTATAGAAACTCCCCCGTTATAGAAACTCCCCGTTATAGAAACCCCCCGTTATAGAAACTACCCCGTTATAGAAACCCCCCCGTTATAGAAACTCCCCCGTTATAGAAACTCCCCCGTTATAGAAACTCCCCCGTTATAGAAACCCCTCCGTTATAGAAACCCCCCGTTATAGAAACCCCCCCGTTATAGAAACCCCCCGTTATAGAAACTCCCCCGTTATAGAAACTCCCCGTTATAGAAACTCCCCCGTTATAGAAACTCCCCTGTTATAGAAACCCCCCCGTTATAGAAACCCCCCGTTATAGAAACTCCCCGTTATAGAAACCCCCCCGTTATAGAAACCCCCCGTTATAGAAACCCCCCGTTATAGAAACTCCCCCGTTATAGAAACCCCCCGTTATACAAACTCCCCCGTTATAGAAACTAGAAACTCCCTGTTATAGAAACACCCCCTTTATAGAAATCCCCGTTATAGAAACACCCCCGTTATAGAAACTCCCCCGTTATAGAAACCCCCTGTTATAGAAACCCCCCGTTATAGAACCCCCCCGTTATAGAAACCCCCATTATAGAAACTCCCCGTTATAGAAACGCCCCGTTATAGAAATCCCCGTTATAGAAACTCCCCCGTTATAGAAACCCCCTGTTATAGAAACTCCCCGTTATAGAAACCCACCGTTATACAAACCCCCGTTATAGAAACCCCCCCGTTATAGAAGCCCCCCGTTATAGAAACCCCCTGTTATAGAAACTCCCCCGTTATAGAAACCCCCCATTATAGAAACACCCCCGTTAGAGAAAACCCCCGGTATAGAAACCCCCCGTTATAGGAACTCCCCCGTTATAGATACCCCCCGTTATAGAAACTCCCCCGTTATAGAAACCCCCGTTATAGAAACTCCCCCGTTATAGAAACTCCCCTGTTATAGAAACCCCCGTTATAGAAAACCCCCCGTTATAGAAACTCCTCCGTTATAGAAACCCCCCATTATAGAAACCCCCCCGTTATAGAAACTCCCCGTTATAGAAACTCCCCCCGTTATAGAAACTCCCCGTTATAGAAACCCCCCGTTATAGAAACCCCCCGTTATCGAAACCCCCCCGTTATAGAAACTCCCCCGTTATAGAAACCCCCGTTATAGAAATCCCCCGTTACAGAAACATCCCCGTTATAGAAACCCCCCCGTTATAAAAAACCCCCGTTATAGAAACCCCCCCGTTATAGAAACACCCCCGTTATAGATATCCCCGTTATAGAAACCCCCGTTATAGAAACCCCCCGTTATAGAAACCCCCCGTTATAGAAACCCCCCCGTTATAGAAACCCCCGTTATAGAAACCCCCCCGTTATAGAAACCCCCCGTGATAGAAACTCCTTGTTATAGAAACTCCGCCGTTATAGGAACCCCCCGTTATAGAAACTCCCCCGTTATAGAAACTCCCCGTTATAGAAACCCCCCGTTATAGAAACCCCCCGTTATAGAAACCCCCGTTATAGAAACTCCCCGTTATAGAAACCCCCCGTTATATAAACTCCCCCGTTATAGAAACCCCCCGTTATAGAAATCCCCCCGTTATAGAAACCCCCCATTATAGAAACTCCCCCGTTATAGAAACACCCCCGTTATAGAAACAACCCCGTTATAGAAAACCCCCCGTTGTAGAAACCACCCGTTATAGAAACTCCCCCGTTATAGAAACCCCCCGTTATAGAAACCCCCCGTTATAGAAACTCCCCCGTTATAGAAACCCCCCCGTTATAGAAACGCCCCGTTATAGAAACTCCCCCGTTATAGAAACCCCCCCCGTTATAGAAAGCCCCCGTTATAGAAACTCCCCCGTTATAGAAACTCCCCCGTTATAGAAACTCCCCGTTATAGAAACACCCCCGTTATAGAAACACCCCCGTTATAGAAACCCCCGTTATAGAAACTCCCCCGTTATAGAAACTCCCCCGTTATAGAAACCCCCCCGTTATAGAAACCCCCCGTTATAGAAACTCCCCGTTATAGAAACTCCCCCGTTATAGAAACTCCCCCGTTATAGAAACCCACCCGTTATAGAAACACCCCCGTTATAGAAACACCCCCGTTATAGAAAACCCCCGTTATAGAAACCCCCCATTATAGAAACTCCCCCGTTATAGAAACCCCCCCGTTATAGAAACCCCCCCGTTATAGAAACACCCCCGTTATAGAAATCCCCCCCGTTATAGAAACTCCCCCGTTATAGAAACTCCCCCGTTATAAAACACCCCGTTATAGAAACCCCCCCGTTAAAGAAACCCCCGTTATAGAAACTCCCCCGTTATAGAAACTCCCCGTTATAGAAACCCCCCGTTATAGAAACTCCCCCGTTATAGAAACCCCCCCGTTATAGAAACTCCCCCGTTATAGAAACTCCCCCGTTATAGAAACTCCCCCGTTATAGAAACCCCTCCGTTATAGAAACCCCCCGTTATAGAAACTCCCCCGTTATAGAAACCCCCGTTATAGAAACTCCCCCGTTATAGAAACTCCCCGTTATAGAAACTCCCCCGTTATAGAAACTCCCCTGTTATAGAAACCCCCCCGTTATAGAAACCCCCCGTTATAGAAACTCCCCGTTATAGAAAACCCCCCGTTATAGAAACCCCCCGTTATAGAAACTCCCCCGTTATAGAAACCCCCCGTTATAGAAACTCCCCCGTTATAGAAACCCCCGTTATAGAAACTCCCCCGTTATAGAAACTCCCCCGTTATAGAAACCCCCCCGTTATAGAAACTCCCCGTTATAGAAACCCCCCGTTATAGAAACTCCCCTGTTATAGAAACCCCCATTATAGAAACTCCCCTGTTATAGAAACCCCCCGTTATAGAATCTCCCCCGTTATAGAAACTCCCCGTTATAGAAACACCCCCGTTATAGAAACCCCCCGTTATACAAACCCCCCGTTATAGAAACTCCCCGTTATCGAAACACCCCCGTTATAGAAACCCCCCCATTATAGAAACCCCCCATTATAGAAACCCCCCGTTATAGAAACCCCCCGTTATAGAAACCCCCCGTTTTCGAAACTCCCCCGTTATAGAAACCACCCCGTTATAGAAACTCCCCGTTATAGAAACCCCCCCGTTAAAGAAACCCCCGTTATAGAAACTCCCCCGTTATAGAAACTCCCCGTTATAGAAACCCCCCGTTATAGAAACTCCCCCGTTATAGAAACCCCCCCGTTATAGAAACTCCCCCGTTATAGAAACTCCCCCGTTATAGAAACTCCCCCGTTATAGAAACCCCTCCGTTATAGAAACCCCCCGTTATAGAAACTCCCCCGTTATAGAAACCCCCCGTTATAGAAACTCCCCCGTTATAGAAACTCCCCGTTATAGAAACTCCCCCGTTATAGAAACTCCCCTGTTATAGAAACCCCCCCGTTATAGAAACCCCCCGTTATAGAAACTCCCCGTTATAGAAACCCCCCCGTTATAGAAACCCCCGTTATAGAAACTCCCCCGTTATAGAAACCCCCCGTTATAGAAACTCCCCCGTTATAGAAACCCCCGTTATAGAAACTCCCCCGTTATAGAAACTCCCCCGTTATAGAAACCCCCCCGTTATAGAAACACCCCGTTATAGAAACCCCCCGTTATAGAAACTCCCCTGTTATAGAAACCCCCATTATAGAAACTCCCCTGTTATAGAAACCCCCCGTTATAGAAACTCCCCCGTTATACAAACCCACCGTTATAGAAACTCCCCGTTATCGAAACACCCCCGTTATAGAAACCCCCCCATTATAGAAACCCCCCATTATAGAAACCCCCCGTTATAGAAACCCCCCGTTATAGAAACCCCCCGTTTTCGAAACTCCCCCGTTATAGAAACCACCCCGTTATAGAAACTCCCCGTTATAGAAACCCCCCTGTTATAGAAACTCCCCTGTTATAGAAACCCCCCGTTATAGAAACCCCCCTGTTATAGAAACTCCCCCGTTAGAGAAACTCCCGTTATAGAAACCCCCCGTTATAGAAACTCCCCCGTTATAAAAACTCCCCGTTATAGAAACTCCCCTGTTATAGAAACCCCCCCGTTATAGATATCCCCGTTATAGAAAACCCCGTTATAGAAACCCCCCGTTATAGAAACCCCCCGTTATAGAAACCCCCCCGTTATAGAAACCCCCGTTATAGAAACCCCCCCGTTATAGAAATCCCCGTTATAGAAACTCCTTGTTATAGAAACTCCGCCGTTATAGGAACCCCCCGTTATAGAAACTCCCCCGTTATAGAAACTCCCCGTTATAGAAACCCCCGTTATAGAAACCCCCCGTTATAGAAACCCCCGTTATAGAAACTCCCCGTTATAGAAACCCCCCGTTATATAAACTCCCCCGTTATAGAAACCCCCCGTTATAGAAACCCCCCCGTTATAGAAACCCCCCATTATAGAAACTCCCCCGTTATAGAAACACCCCCGTTATAGAAACAACCCCGTTATAGAAACCCCCCCGTTGTAGAAACCACCCGTTATAGAAACTCCCCCGTTATAGAAACCCCCCGTTATAGAAACTCCCCCGTTATAGAAACCCCCCCGTTATAGAAACGCCCCGTTATAGAAACTCCCCCGTTATAGAAACCCCCCGTTATAGAAAGCCCCCGTTATAGAAACTCCCCCGTTATAGAAACTCCCCCGTTATAGAAACTCCCCGTTATAGAAACACCCCCGTTATAGAAACACCCCCGTTATAGAAACCCCCGTTATAGAAACTCCCCCGTTATAGAAACCCCCCCGTTATAGAAACCCCCCGTTATAGAAACTCCCCGTTATAGAAACTCCCCCGTTATAGAAACTCCCCCGTTATAGAAACCCCCCCGTTATAGAAACACCCCCGTTATAGAAACACCCCCGTTATAGAAAACCCCCGTTATAGAAACCCCCCATTATAGAAACTCCACCGTTATAGAAACCCCCCCGTTATAGAAACCCCCCCGTTATAGAAACACCCCCGTTATAGAAATCCCCCCCGTTATAGAAACTCCCCCGTTATAGAAACTCCCCCGTTATAAAACCCCCCGTTATAGAAACCCCCCGTTATAGAAACCCCCGTTATAGAAACTCCCCCGTTATAGAAACTCCCCGTTATAGAAACCCCCCGTTATAGAAACTACCCCGTTATAGAAACCCCCCCGTTATAGAAACTCCCCCGTTATAGAAACTCCCCCGTTATAGAAACTCCCCCGTTATAGAAACCCCTCCGTTATAGAAACCCCCCGTTATAGAAACCCCCCCGTTATAGAAACCCCCCGTTATAGAAACTCCCCCGTTATAGAAACTCCCCGTTATAGAAACTCCCCCGTTATAGAAACTCCCCTGTTATAGAAACCCCCCCGTTATAGAAACCCCCCGTTATAGAAACTCCCCGTTATAGAAACCCCCCCGTTATAGAAACCCCCCGTTATAGAAACTCCCCGTTATAGAAACTCCCCCGTTATAGAAACCCCCCGTTATACAAACTCCCCCGTTATAGAAACTAGAAACTCCCTGTTATAGAAACACCCCCTTTATAGAAATCCCCGTTATAGAAACACCCCCGTTATAGAAACTCCCCCGTTATAGAAACCCCCTGTTATAGAAACCCCCCGTTATAGAAACCCCCCGTTATAGAAACCCCCATTATAGAAACTCCCCGTTATAGAAACGCCCCGTTATAGAAATCCCCGTTATAGAAACTCCCCCGTTATAGAAACCCCCTGTTATAGAAACTCCCCGTTATAGAAACCCACCGTTATAGAAACCCCCGTTATAGAAACCCCCCCGTTATAGAAGCCCCCCGTTATAGAAACCCCCTGTTATAGAAACTCCCCCGTTATAGAAACCCCCCATTATAGAAACACCCCCGTTAGAGAAAACCCCCGGTATAGAAACCCCCCGTTATAGGAACTCCCCCGTTATAGATACCCCCCGTTATAGAAACTCCCCCGTTATAGAAACCCCCGTTATAGAAACTCCCCCGTTATAGAAACTCCCCTGTTATAGAAACCCCCGTTATAGAAAACCCCCCGTTATAGAAACTCCTCCGTTATAGAAACCCCCCATTATAGAAACCCCCCCGTTATAGAAACTCCCCGTTATAGAAACTCCCCCCGTTATAGAAACTCCCCGTTATAGAAACCCCCCGTTATAGAAACCCCCCGTTATCGAAACCCCCCCGTTATAGAAACTCCCCCGTTATAGAAACCCCCGTTATAGAAATCCCCCGTTACAGAAACATCCCCGTTATAGAAACCCCCCCGTTATAAAAAACCCCCGTTATAGAAACCCCCCCGTTATAGAAACACCCCCGTTATAGATATCCCCGTTATAGAAACCCCCGTTATAGAAACCCCCCGTTATAGAAACCCCCCGTTATAGAAACCCCCCCGTTATAGAAACCCCCGTTATAGAAACCCCCCCGTTATAGAAACCCCCCGTGATAGAAACTCCTTGTTATAGAAACTCCGCCGTTATAGGAACCCCCCGTTATAGAAACTCCCCCGTTATAGAAACTCCCCGTTATAGAAACCCCCCGTTATAGAAACCCCCCGTTATAGAAATCCCCGTTATAGAAACTCCCCGTTATAGAAACCCCCCGTTATATAAACTCCCCCGTTATAGAAACCCCCCGTTATAGAAATCCCCCCGTTATAGAAACCCCCCATTATAGAAACTCCCCCGTTATAGAAACACCCCCGTTATAGAAACAACCCCGTTATAGAAAACCCCCCGTTGTAGAAACCACCCGTTATAGAAACTCCCCCGTTATAGAAACCCCCCGTTATAGAAACCCCCCGTTATAGAAACTCCCCCGTTATAGAAACCCCCCCGTTATAGAAACGCCCCGTTATAGAAACTCCCCCGTTATAGAAACCCCCCCCGTTATAGAAAGCCCCCGTTATAGAAACTCCCCCGTTATAGAAACTCCCCCGTTATAGAAACTCCCCGTTATAGAAACACCCCCGTTATAGAAACACCCCCGTTATAGAAACCCCCGTTATAGAAACTCCCCCGTTATAGAAACTCCCCCGTTATAGAAACCCCCCCGTTATAGAAACCCCCCGTTATAGAAACTCCCCGTTATAGAAACTCCCCCGTTATAGAAACTCCCCCGTTATAGAAACCCACCCGTTATAGAAACACCCCCGTTATAGAAACACCCCCGTTATAGAAAACCCCCGTTATAGAAACCCCCCATTATAGAAACTCCCCCGTTATAGAAACCCCCCCGTTATAGAAACCCCCCCGTTATAGAAACACCCCCGTTATAGAAATCCCCCCCGTTATAGAAACTCCCCCGTTATAGAAACTCCCCCGTTATAAAACACCCCGTTATAGAAACCCCCCCGTTAAAGAAACCCCCGTTATAGAAACTCCCCCGTTATAGAAACTCCCCGTTATAGAAACCCCCCGTTATAGAAACTCCCCCGTTATAGAAACCCCCCCGTTATAGAAACTCCCCCGTTATAGAAACTCCCCCGTTATAGAAACTCCCCCGTTATAGAAACCCCTCCGTTATAGAAACCCCCCGTTATAGAAACTCCCCCGTTATAGAAACCCCCGTTATAGAAACTCCCCCGTTATAGAAACTCCCCGTTATAGAAACTCCCCCGTTATAGAAACTCCCCTGTTATAGAAACCCCCCCGTTATAGAAACCCCCCGTTATAGAAACTCCCCGTTATAGAAAACCCCCCGTTATAGAAACCCCCCGTTATAGAAACTCCCCCGTTATAGAAACCCCCCGTTATAGAAACTCCCCCGTTATAGAAACCCCCGTTATAGAAACTCCCCCGTTATAGAAACTCCCCCGTTATAGAAACCCCCCCGTTATAGAAACTCCCCGTTATAGAAACCCCCCGTTATAGAAACTCCTCTGTTATAGAAACCCCCATTATAGAAACTCCCCTGTTATAGAAACCCCCCGTTATAGAATCTCCCCCGTTATAGAAACTCCCCGTTATAGAAACACCCCCGTTATAGAAACCCCCCGTTATACAAACCCCCCGTTATAGAAACTCCCCGTTATCGAAACACCCCCGTTATAGAAACCCCCCCATTATAGAAACCCCCCATTATAGAAACCCCCCGTTATAGAAACCCCCCGTTATAGAAACCCCCCGTTTTCGAAACTCCCCCGTTATAGAAACCACCCCGTTATAGAAACTCCCCGTTATAGAAACCCCCCTGTTATAGAAACTCCCCTGTTATAGAAACCCCCCGTTATAGAAACCCCCCTGTTATAGAAACTCCCCCGTTAGAGAAACTCCCGTTATAGAAACTCCCCGTTATAGAAACTCCCCCGTTATAGAAACTCCCCTGTTATAGAAACCCCCCGTTATAGAAACCCCCCGTTATAGAAACTCCCCGTTATAGAAACCCCCCCGTTATAGAAACCCCCCGTTATAGAAACTCCCCCGTTATAGAAACCCCCCGTTATAGAAACTCCCCCGTTATAGAAACCCCCGTTATAGAAACTCCCCCGTTATAGAAACTCCCCCGTTATAGAAACCCCCCCGTTATAGAAACTCCCCGTTATAGAAACCCCCCGTTCGAGAAACTCCCCGTTATAGAAACACCCCCGTTATAGAAACTCCCCTGTTATAGAAACCCCCGTTATAGAAACTCCCCTGTTATAGAAACCCCCCGTTATAGAAACTCCCCCGTTATAGAAACTCCCCGTTATAGAAACACCCCCGTTATAGAAACCCCCCGTTATAGAAACCCCCCGTTATAGAAACTCCCCCGTTATAGAAACCACCCCGTTATAGAAACTCCCCGTTATAGAAACCCCCCTGTTATAGAAACTCCCCTGTTATAGAAACCCCCCGTTATAGAAACCCCCCTGTTATAGAAACTCCCCCGTTAGAGAAACTCCCATTATAGAAACCCCCCTTATCGAAACTCCCCCGTTATAAAAACTCCCCGTTATAGAAACTCCCCTGTTATAGAAACCCCCCCGTTATAGAAACCCCCCGTTATAGAAAGCCCCCGTTATAGAAACTCCCCCGTTATAGAAACCCCCCCGTTATAGAAACACCCCCGTTATACAAACCCCCCATTATAGAAACCCCCCCGTTATAGAAACTCCCCCGTTATAGAAACCCCCGGTTATAGAAACCCCCCCGTTAAAGAAAATCCCCCGTTATAGAAACACCCCCGTTATAGAAACCCCCCGTTATAGAAACCCCCTGTTATAGAAACTCCCCTGTTACAGAAACCCCCCGTTATAGAAACCCCCCCGTTATAGAAACCCCCGTTATAGAAACTCCCCCGTTATAGAAACTCCCCGTTATAGAAACCCCCCGTTATAGAAACTCCCCCGTTATAGAAACCCCCCCGTTATAGAAACTCCCCCGTTATAGAAACTCCCCCGTTATAGAAATTCCCCGTTATAGGAACCCCCCGTTATAGAAACCCCCCCGTTATAGAAACCCCCCGTTATAGAAACTCCCCCGTTATAGAAACTCCCGTTATAGAAACTCCCCAGTTTTAGAAACCCCCCCGTTATAGAAACTCCCGTTATAGAAACCCCCCCATTATAGAAACCCATGTTATAGAAACCACCCGTTATAGAAACCCCCCGTTATAGAAACCCCCGTTATAGAAACCCCCCGTTATAGAAACCCCCCGTTATAGAAACCCCCCTTTATAGAAACCCACCGTTATAGAAACCCCCCGTTATAGAAACCCCCCCGTTATAGATACCCCCTGTTATAGAAACACCCCCGTTATAGAAACCCCCCGTTATAGAAACACCCCCGTTATAGAGACCCCCCGTTATAGGAACCCCCATTATAGAAACCCCCGTTATAGAAACCCCCCGTTACAGAAAACCCCCGTTATAGAAACTCCCCCGTTATAGAAACCCCCCGTTATAGAAACCCCCGTTATAGAAACCCCCCCGTTATAGAAACCCCCCCGTTATAGAAACTCCCGTTATAGAAACTCCCCCGTTATAGAAACCCCCCCGTTATAGAAACTCCCGTTATAGAAACCCCCCCCATTATAGAAACCGCTGTTATAGAAACCCCCCGTTATAGAAACCCCCCGTTATAGAAACCTCCCCGTTATAGAAACCACCCGTTATAGAAACCCCCCCGTTATAGAAACACCCCCGTTATAGAAACACCCCCGTTATAGAAACCCCCGTTATAGAAACCCCCATTATAGAAAGCCCCCCATTATAGAAACCCCCCGTTATAGAAACCACCCGTTATAGAAACCCCCATTATAGAAACCCCCCGTTATAGAAACCCCCCGTTATAGAAACCCCCCGTTATAGGAACCCCCGTTATAGAAACCCCCGTTATAGAAACCCCACGTTATAGAAACCCCCGTTATAGAAACCCCCCGTTATAGAAACCCCCCGTTATAGAAACCCCCCTTTATAGAAACCCACCGTTATAGAAACGCCCCGTTATAGAAACCCCCGTTATAGAAACCCCCATTATAGAAACCCCCCGTTATAGAAACTCCCCGTTATAGAAACTCCCCCGTTGTAGAAACCCCCGTTATAGAAACCCCCCCGTTATAGAAACCCCCGTTATAGAAACACCCCCGTTATAGAAACCCCCCCGTTATAGAAACCCCCGTTATAGAAACTCCCCCGTTATAGAAACTCCCCCGTTATAGAAACCCCCCCGTTATAGAAACCCCCCGTTATAGAAACTCCCCCCCCGTTATAGAAACTGCCCCGTTATAGAAACTCCCCCGTTATAGAAACTAGAAACTCCCCGTTATAGAAACACCCCCTTTATAGAAATCCCCGTTATAGAAACACCCCCGTTATAGAAACTCCCCTGTTATAGAAACCCCCTGTTATAGAAACCCCCCGTTATAGAAACCCCCCCGTTATAGAAGCCCCCCATTATAGAAACTCCCCGTTATAGAAACCCCCCGTTATAGAAATCCCCGTTATAGAAACTCCCCCGTTATAGAAACCCCCTGTTATAGAAACTCCCCGTTATAGAAACCCACCGTTATAGAAACCCCCCGTTATAGAAACCCCCCCGTTATAGAAGCTCCCCGTTATAGAAACCCCCTGTTATAGAAACTCCCCCGTTATAGAAACCCCCCGTTATAGAAACACCCCCGTTATAGAAAAACCCCGGTATAGAAACCCCCCGTTATAGGAACTCCCCCGTTATAGATACCCCCCGTTATAGAAACTCCCCCGTTATAGAAACCCCCGTTATAGAAACTCCCCCGTTATAGAAACTCCCCTGTTATAGAAACCCCCCGTTATAGAAAACCCCCCGTTATAGAAACTCCTCCGTTATAGAAACCCCCCATTATAGAAACCCCCCCGTTATAGAAACTCCCCGTTATAGAAACTCCCCCCGTTATAGAAACTCCCCGTTATAGAAAACCCCCGTTATAGAAACCCCCCGTTATCGAAACCCCCCCGTTATAGAAACTCCCCCGTTATAGAAACCCCCGTTATAAAAATCCCCCGTTACAGAAACACCCCCGTTATAGAAACCCCCCCGTTATAAAAACCCTCCGTAATAGAAACCCCCCCGTTATAGAAACACCCCCGTTATAGATATCCCCGTTATAGAAACCCCCGTTATGGAAACCCCCCGTTATAGAAACCCCCCGTTATAGAAACCCCCCCGTTATAGAAACCCCCGTTATAGAAACCCCCCCGTTATAGAAACCCCCCGTTATAGAAACTCCTTGTTATAGAAACTCCCCCGTTATAGGAACCCCCCGTTATAGAAACTCCCCGTTATAGAAACCCCCCGTTATAGAAACCCCACGTTATAGAAACCCCCGTTATAGAAACTCCCCGTTATAGAAACCCCCCGTTATATAAACTCCCCCGTTATAGAAACCCCCCGTTATAGAAACCCCCCCGTTATGGAAACCCCCCATTATAGAAACTCCCCCGTTATAGAAACACCCCCATTATAGAGACCCCCCCGTTGTAGAAACCACCCGTTATAGAAACTCCCCCGTTATAGAAACCCCCCGTTATAGAAACCCCCCGTTATAGAAACTCCCCCGTTATAGAAACCCCCCCGTTATAGAAACCCCCCGTTATACAAACTCCCCCGTTATAGAAACCCCCCCGTTATAGAAAGCCCCCGTTATAGAAACTCCCCCGTTATAGAAACTCCCCCGTTATAGAAACTCCCCGTTATAGAAACACCCCCGTTATAGAAACACCCCCGTTATAGAAACCCCCGTTATAGAAACTCCCCCGTTATAGAAACTCCCCCGTTATAGAAACCCCCCCGTTATAGAAACCCCCCGTTATAGAAACTCCCCGTTATAGAAACTCCCCCGTTATAGAAACTCCCCCGTTATAGAAACCCCCCCGTTATAGAAACACCCCCGTTATAGAAACACCCCCGTTATAGAAAACCCCCGTTATAGAAACCCCCCATTATAGAAACTCCCCCGTTATAGAAACCCCCCCGTTATAGAAACCCCCCCGTTATAGAAACACCCCCGTTATAGAAATCCCCCCCGTTATAGAAACTCCCCCGTTATAGAAACTCCCCCGTTATAAAACCCCCCGTTATAGAAACCCCCCCGTTATAGAAACCCCCGTTATAGAAACTCCCCGTTATAGAAACTCCCTCGTTATAGAAACCCCCGTTATAGAAACTCCCCGTTATAGAAACTCCCCCGTTATAGAAACTCCCCCGTTATAGAAACTCCCCCGTTATAGAAACTCCCCCGTTATAGAAACCCCCCCGTTATAGAAACCCCCCGTTATAGAAACCCCCCCCGTTATAGAAACCCCCCGTTATAGAAACTCCCCCCGTTATAGAAACTCCCCGTTATAGAAACTCCCCCGTTATAGAAACTCCCCTGTTATAGAAACCCCCCCGTTATAGAAACCCCCCGTTATAGAAACGTTATAGAAACTCCCCCGTTATAGAAACCCCCCGTTATAGAAACTCCCCCGTTATAGAAACCCCCGTTATAGAAACTCCCCCCGTTATAGAAACTCCCCCGTTATAGAAACCCCCCCGTTATAGAAACTCCCCGTTATAGAAACCCCCCGTTCGAGAAACTCCCCGTTATAGAAACACCCCCGTTATAGAAACTCCCCGTTATAGAAACCCCCGTTATAGAAACTCCCCTGTTATAGAAACCCCCCGTTATAGAAACTCCCCCGTTATAGAAACTCCCCGTTATAGAAACTCCCCGTTATAGAAACTCCCCCGTTATAGAAACTCCTCCGTTATAGAAACCCCCCCGTTATAGAAACACCCCCGTTATAGAAACACCCCCGTTATAGAAAACCCCCGTTATAGAAACCCCCCATTATAGAAACTCCCCCGTTATAGAAACCCCCCCGTTATAGAAACCCCCCCGTTATAGAAACACCCCCGTTATAGAAATCCCCCCCGTTATAGAAACTCCCCCGTTATAGAAACTCCCCCGTTATAAAACCCCCCGTTATAGAAACCCCCCCGTTATAGAAACCCCCGTTATAGAAACTCCCCGTTATAGAAACTCCCCCGTTATAGAAACCCCCGTTATAGAAACTCCCCGTTATAGAAACTCCCCGTTATAGAAACTCCCCCGTTATAGAAACTCCCCCGTTATAGAAACTCCCCCGTTATAGAAACCCCCCCGTTATAGAAACCCCCCGTTATAGAAACCCCCCCGTTATAGAAACCCCCCGTTATAGAAACTCCCCGTTATAGAAACTCCCCCGTTATAGAAACTCCCCTGTTATAGAAACCCCCCCGTTATAGAAACCCCCCGTTATAGAAACGTTATAGAAACTCCCCCGTTATAGAAACCCCCCGTTATAGAAACTCCCCCCGTTATAGAAACCCCCGTTATAGAAACTCCCCCGTTATAGAAACTCCCCCGTTATAGAAACCCCCCCGTTATAGAAACTCCCCGTTATAGAAACCCCCCGTTCGAGAAACTCCCCGTTATAGAAACACCCCCGTTATAGAAACTCCCCGTTATAGAAACCCCCGTTATAGAAACTCCCCTGTTATAGAAACCCCCCGTTATAGAAACTCCCCCGTTATAGAAACTCCCCGTTATAGAAACACCCCCGTTATAGAAACCCCCCGTTATAGAAACCCCCCGTTATAGAAACTCCCCGTTATAGAAACACCCCCGTTATAGAAACCCCCCCATTATAGAAACCCCCCCATTATAGAAACCCCCCGTTATAGAAACACCCCGTTATAGAAACCCCCCGTTATAGAAACTCCCCCGTTATAGAAACCACCCCGTTATAGAAACTCCCCGTTATAGAAACCCCCCTGTTATAGAAACTCCCCTGTTATAGAAACCCCCCGTTATAGAAACCCCCCTGTTATAGAAACTCCCCCGTTAGAGAAACTCCCATTATAGAAACCCCCCTTATCGAAACTCCCCCGTTATAAAAACTCCCCGTTATAGAAAGCCCCCGTTATAGAAACTCCCCCGTTATAGAAACCCCCCCGTTATAGAAACACCCCCGTTATACAAACCCCCCATTATAGAAACCCCCCCGTTATAGAAACTCCCCCGTTATAGAAACCCCCGGTTATAGAAACCCCCCCGTTAAAGAAAATCCCCCGTTATAGAAACACCCCCGTTATAGAAACCCCCCGTTATAGAAACCCCCTGTTATAGAAACTCCCCTGTTACAGAAACCCCCCGTTATAGAAACCCCCCCGTTATAGAAACCCCCGTTATAGAAACTCCCCCGTTATAGAAACTCCCCGTTATAGAAACCCCCCGTTATAGAAACTCCCCCGTCATAGAAACCCCCCCGTTATAGAAACTCCCCCGTTATAGAAACTCCCCCGTTATAGAAATTCCCCGTTATAGAAACCCCCCCGTTATAGAAACCCCCCCGTTATAGAAACCCCCGTTATAGAAACTCCCCCGTTATAGAAACTCCCGTTATAGAAACTCCCCAGTTTTAGAAACCCCCCCGTTATAGAAACTCCCGTTATAGAAACCCCCCCATTATAGAAACCCATGTTATAGAAACCACCCGTTATAGAAACCCCCCGTTATAGAAACCCCCGTTATAGAAACCCCCCGTTATAGAAACCCCCCGTTATAGAAACCCCCCTTTATAGAAACCCACCGTTATAGAAACCCCCCGTTATAGAAACCCCCGTTATAGAAACCCCCATTATAGAAACACCCCGTTATAGAAACTCCCCGTTATAGAAACTCCCCCGTTATAGAAACCCCCGTTATAGAAACCCCCCGTTATAGAAACCCCCGTTATAGAAACACCCCCGTTATAGAAACCCCCCCGTTATAGAAACCCCCGTTATAGAAACTCCCCCGTTATAGAAACTCCCCCGTTATAGAAACCCCCCCGTTATAGAAACCCCCCGTTATAGAAACCCCCCGTTATAGAAACTCCCCCCCGTTATAGAAACTGCCCCGTTATAGAAACTCCCCCGTTATAGAAACTAGAAACTCCCCGTTATAGAAACACCCCCTTTATAGAAATCCCCGTTATAGAAACACCCCCGTTATAGAAACTCCCCTGTTATAGAAACCCCCTGTTATAGAAACCCCCTGTTATAGAAACTCCCCGTTATAGAAACCCACCGTTATAGAAACCCCCCGTTATAGAAACCCCCCCGTTATAGAAGCCCCCCGTTATAGAAACCCCCTGTTATAGAAACTCCCCCATTATAGAAACCACCCGTTATAGAAACACCCCCGTTATAGAAAAACCCCGGTATAGAAACCCCCCGTTATAGGAACTC
Organism: Somniosus microcephalus; assembly: GCF_052327205.1. Taxonomy (NCBI): domain Eukaryota; kingdom Metazoa; phylum Chordata; class Chondrichthyes; order Squaliformes; family Somniosidae; genus Somniosus; species Somniosus microcephalus. The sequence goes on along the minus strand of NC_141003.1, from coordinate 82,831,874 downwards.
CCCCGTTATAGATACCCCCCGTTATAGAAACTCCCCCGTTATAGAAACCCCCGTTATAGAAACTCCCCCGTTATAGAAACTCCCCTGTTATAGAAACCCCCCGTTATAGAAAACCCCCCGTTATAGAAACTCCTCCGTTATAGAAACCCCCCATTATAGAAACCCCCCCGTTATAGAAACTCCCCGTTATAGAAACTCCCCCCGTTATAGAAACTCCCCGTTATAGAAAACCCCCGTTATAGAAACCCCCCGTTATCGAAACCCCCCCGTTATAGAAACTCCCCCGTTATAGAAACCCCCGTTATAGAAATCCCCCGTTACAGAAACACCCCCGTTATAGAAACCCCCCCGTTATAAAAACCCTCCGTCATAGAAACCCCCCCGTTATAGAAACACCCCCGTTATAGATATCCCCGTTATAGAAACCCCCGTTATGGAAACCCCCCGTTATAGAAACCCCCCGTTATAGAAACCCCCCCGTTATAGAAACTCCCCGTTATAGAAACTCCCCCGTTATAGAAACTCCCCTGTTATAGAAACCCCCCCGTTATAGAAACCCCCCGTTATAGAAACGTTATAGAAACTCCCCCGTTATAGAAACCCCCCGTTATAGAAACTCCCCCGTTATAGAAACCCCCGTTATAGAAACTCCCCCGTTATAGAAACTCCCCCGTTATAGAAACCCCCCCGTTATAGAAACTCCCCGTTATAGAAACCCCCCGTTCGAGAAACTCCCCGTTATAGAAACACCCCCGTTATAGAAACTCCCCGTTATAGAAACCCCCGTTATAGAAACTCCCCTGTTATAGAAACCCCCCGTTATAGAAACTCCCCCGTTATAGAAACTCCCCGTTATAGAAACACCCCCGTTATAGAAACCCCCCGTTATAGAAACCCCCCGTTATAGAAACTCCCCGTTATAGAAACACCCCCGTTATAGAAACCCCCCCATTATAGAAACCCCCCCATTATAGAAACCCCCCGTTATAGAAACACCCCGTTATAGAAACCCCCCGTTATAGAAACTCCCCCGTTATAGAAACCACCCCGTTATAGAAACTCCCCGTTATAGAAACCCCCCTGTTATAGAAACTCCCCTGTTATAGAAACCCCCCGTTATAGAAACCCCCCTGTTATAGAAACTCCCCCGTTAGAGAAACTCCCATTATAGAAACCCCCCTTATCGAAACTCCCCCGTTATAAAAACTCCCCGTTATAGAAACTCCCCTGTTATAGAAACCCCCCCGTTATAGAAACCCCCCGTTATAGAAAGCCCCCGTTATAGAAACTCCCCCGTTATAGAAACCCCCCCGTTATAGAAACACCCCCATTATACAAACCCCCCATTATAGAAACCCCCCCGTTATAGAAACTCCCCCGTTATAGAAACCCCCGGTTATAGAAACCCCCCCGTTAAAGAAAATCCCCCGTTATAGAAACACCCCCGTTATAGAAACCCCCCGTTATAGAAACCCCCTGTTATAGAAACTCCCCTGTTACAGAAACCCCCCGTTATAGAAACCCCCCCGTTATAGAAACCCCCGTTATAGAAACTCCCCCGTTATAGAAACTCCCCGTTATAGAAACCCCCCGTTATAGAAACTCCCCCGTCATAGAAACCCCCCCGTTATAGAAACTCCCCCGTTATAGAAACTCCCCCGTTATAGAAATTCCCCGTTATAGAAACCCCCCCCGTTATAGAAACCCCCCCGTTATAGAAACCCCCGTTATAGAAACTCCCCCGTTATAGAAACTCCCGTTATAGAAACTCCCCAGTTTTAGAAACCCCCCCGTTATAGAAACTCCCGTTATAGAAACCCCCCCATTATAGAAACCCATGTTATAGAAACCACCCGTTATAGAAACCCCCCGTTATAGAAACCCCCGTTATAGAAACCCCCCGTTATAGAAACCCCCCGTTATAGAAACCCCCCTTTATAGAAACCCACCGTTATAGAAACCCCCCGTTATAGAAACCCCCGTTATAGAAACCCCCATTATAGAAACACCCCGTTATAGAAACTCCCCGTTATAGAAACTCCCCCGTTATAGAAACCCCCGTTATAGAAACCCCCCCGTTATAGAAACCCCCGTTATAGAAACACCCCCGTTATAGAAACCCCCCCGTTATAGAAACCCCCGTTATAGAAACGCCCCCGTTATAGAAACTCCCCCGTTATAGAAACCCCCCCGTTATAGAAACCCCCCGTTATAGAAACCCCCCGTTATAGAAACTCCCCCCCCGTTATAGAAACTGCCCCGTTATAGAAACTCCCCCGTTATAGAAACTAGAAACTCCCCGTTATAGAAACACCCCCTTTATAGAAATCCCCGTTATAGAAACACCCCCGTTATAGAAACTCCCCTGTTATAGAAACCCCCTGTTATAGAAACCCCCCGTTATAGAAACCCCCCCGTTATAGAAACCCCCATTATAGAAACTCCCCGTTATAGAAACCCCCCGTTATAGAAATCCCCGTTATAGAAACTCCCCCGTTATAGAAACCCCCTGTTATAGAAACTCCCCGTTATAGAAACCCACCGTTATAGAAACCCCCCGTTATAGAAAACCCCCCCCGTTATAGAAGCCCCCCGTTATAGAAACCCCCTGTTATAGAAACTCCCCCATTATAGAAACCACCCGTTATAGAAACACCCCCGTTATAGAAAAACCCCGGTATAGAAACCCCCCGTTATAGGAACTCCCCCGTTATAGATACCCCCCGTTATAGAAACTCCCCCGTTATAGAAACCCCCGTTATAGAAACTCCCCCGTTATAGAAACTCCCCTGTTATAGAAACCCCCCGTTATAGAAAACCCCCCCGTTATAGAAACTCCTCCGTTATAGAAACCCCCCATTATAGAAACCCCCCCGTTATAGAAACTCCCCGTTATAGAAACTCCCCCCCGTTATAGAAACTCCCCGTTATAGAAAACCCCCGTTATAGAAACCCCCCGTTATCGAAACCCCCCCGTTATAGAAACTCCCCCGTTATAGAAACCCCCGTTATAGAAATCCCCCGTTACAGAAACACCCCCGTTATAGAAACCCCCCCGTTATAAAAACCCTCCGTCATAGCAACCCCCCCCCGTTATAGAAACACCCCCGTTATAGATATCCCCGTTATAGAAACCCCCGTTATGGAAACCCCCCGTTATAGAAACCCCCCGTTATAGAAACCCCCCGTTATAGAAACCCCCGTTATAGAAACCCCCCCGTTATAGAAACCCCCCGTTATAGAAACTCCTTGTTATAGAAACTCCCCCGTTATAGGAACCCCCCCGTTATAGAAACTCCCCGTTATAGAAACTCCCCGTTATAGAAACCCCCCGTTATAGAAACCCCCGTTATAGAAACTCCCCGTTATAGAACCCCCCGTTATAGAAACCCCCCGTTATAGAAACCCCCCCGTTATGGAAACCCCCCATTATAGAAACTCCCCCGTTATAGAAACACCCCCGTTATAGAAACAACCCCGTTATAGAGACCCCCCCGTTGTAGAAACCACCCGTTATAGAAACTCCCCCGTTATAGAAACCCCCCGTTATAGAAACCCCCCGTTATAGAAAACCCCCCGTTATAGAAACTCCCCCGTTATAGAAACCCCCCCGTTATAGAAACCCCCCGTTATACAAACTCCCCCGTTATAGAAACCCACCCGTTATAGAAAGCCCCCGTTATAGAAACTCCCCCGTTATAGAAACTCCCCCGTTATAGAAACTCCCCGTTATAGAAACACCCCGTTATAGAAACACCCCCGTTATAGAAACCCCCGTTATAGAAACTCCCCCGTTATAGAAACTCCCCCGTTATAGAAACCCCCCCCGTTATAGAAACCCCCCGTTATAGAAACTCCCCGTTATAGAAACTCCCCCGTTATAGAAACTCCCCCGTTATAGAAACCCCCCCCGTTATAGAAACACCCCCGTTATAGAAACACCCCCGTTATAGAAAACCCCCGTTATAGAAACCCCCCATTATAGAAACTCCCCCGTTATAGAAACCCCCCCGTTATAGAAACCCCCCCGTTATAGGAAACACCCCCGTTATAGAAATCCCCCCCGTTATAGAAACTCCCCCGTTATAGAAACTCCCCCGTTATAAAACCCCCCGTTATAGAAACCCCCCCGTTATAGAAACCCCCGTTATAGAAACTCCCCGTTATAGAAACCTCCCCGTTATAGAAACCCCCGTTATAGAAACCCCCCATTATAGAAACCCCCCCCGTTATAGAAACTCCCCGTTATAGAAACTCCCCCCGTTATAGAAACTCCCCGTTATAGAAAACCCCCGTTATAGAAACCCCCCGTTATCGAAACCCCCCCGTTATAGAAACTCCCCCGTTATAGAAACCCCCGTTATAGAAATCCCCCGTTACAGAAACACCCCCGTTATAGAAACCCCCCCGTTATAAAAACCCTCCGTCATAGCAACCCCCCCGTTATAGAAACACCCCCGTTATAGATATCCCCGTTATAGAAACCCCCGTTATGGAAACCCCCCGTTATAGAAAACCCCCCGTTATACAAACTCCCCCGTTATAGAAACCCACCCGTTATAGAAAGCCCCCGTTATAGAAACTCCCCCGTTATAGAAACTCCCCCGTTATAGAAACTCCCCGTTATAGAAACACCCCGTTATAGAAACACCCCCGTTATAGAAACCCCCGTTATAGAAACTCCCCCGTTATAGAAACTCCCCCGTTATAGAAACCCCCCCGTTATAGAAACCCCCCGTTATAGAAACTCCCCGTTATAGAAACTCCCCCGTTATAGAAACTCCCCCGTTATAGAAACCCCCCCGTTATAGAAACACCCCCGTCTATAGAAACACCCCCGTTATAGAAAACCCCCGTTATAGAAACCCCCCATTATAGAAACTCCCCCGTTATAGAAACCCCCCCCGTTATAGAAACCCCCCCCGTTATAGAAACACCCCCGTTATAGAAATCCCCCCCGTTATAGAAACTCCCCCGTTATAGAAACTCCCCCGTTATAAAACCCCCCGTTATAGAAACCCCCCGTTATAGAAACCCCCGTTATAGAAACTCCCCGTTATAGAAACTCCCCCGTTATAGAAACCCCCCGTTATAGAAACTCCCCCGTTATAGAAACTCCCCCGTTATAGAAACCCCCCCGTTATAGAAACCCCCCGTTATAGAAACTCCCCGTTATAGAAACTCCCCCGTTATAGAAACTCCCCCGTTATAGAAACCCCCCCCCGTTATAGAAACACCCCCGTTATAGAAACACCCCCGTTATAGAAATATAGAAACTCCCCCGTTATAGAAACCCCCCCGTTATAGAAACCCCCCCGTTATAGAAACACCCCCGTTATAGAAATCCCCCCCGTTATAGAAACTCCCCGTTATAGAAACTCCCCCGTTATAAAACCCCCCGTTATAGAAACCCCCCCGTTATAGAAACCCCCGTTATAGAAACTCCCCGTTATAGAAACTCCCCCGTTATAGAAACCCCCGTTATAGAAACCCCCCATTATAGAAACCCCCCCGTTATAGAAACTCCCCGTTATAGAAACTCCCCCCGTTATAGAAACTCCCCGTTATAGAAAACCCCCGTTATAGAAACCCCCCGTTATCGAAACCCCCCCGTTATAGAAACTCCCCCGTTATAGAAACCCCCGTTATAGAAATCCCCCGTTACAGAAACACCCCCGTTATAGAAACCCCCCCGTTATAAAAACCCTCCGTCATAGCAACCCCCCCGTTATAGAAACACCCCCGTTATAGATATCCCCGTTATAGAAACCCCCGTTATGGAAACCCCCCGTTATAGAAACCCCCCGTTATAGAAACCCCCCGTTATAGAAACCCCCGTTATAGAAACCCCCCCGTTATAGAAACCCCCCGTTATAGAAACTCCTTGTTATAGAAACTCCCCCGTTATAGGAACCCCCCGTTATAGAAACTCCCCGTTATAGAAACTCCCCGTTATAGAAACCCCCCGTTATAGAAACCCCCGTTATAGAAACTCCCCGTTATAGAAACCCCCCGTTATAGAAACCCCCCGTTATAGAAACCCCCCCGTTATGGAAACCCCCCATTATAGAAACTCCCCCGTTATAGAAACACCCCCGTTATAGAAACAACCCCGTTATAGAGACCCCCCCGTTGTAGAAACCACCCGTTATAGAAACTCCCCCGTTATAGAAACCCCCCGTTATAGAAACCCCCCGTTATAGAAACCCCCCGTTATAGAAACTCCCCCGTTATAGAAACCCCCCCGTTATAGAAACCCCCCGTTATACAAACTCCCCCGTTATAGAAACCCACCCGTTATAGAAAGCCCCCGTTATAGAAACTCCCCCGTTATAGAAACTCCCCCGTTATAGAAACTCCCCGTTATAGAAACACCCCGTTATAGAAACACCCCCGTTATAGAAACCCCCGTTATAGAAACTCCCCGTTATAGAAACTCCCCCGTTATAGAAACCCCCCCGTTATAGAAACCCCCCGTTATAGAAACTCCCCGTTATAGAAACTCCCCCGTTATAGAAACTCCCCCGTTATAGAAACCCCCCCGTTATAGAAACACCCCCGTTATAGAAACACCCCCGTTATAGAAAACCCCCGTTATAGAAACCCCCCATTATAGAAACTCCCCCGTTATAGAAACCCCCCCGTTATAGAAACCCCCCCGTTATAGAAACACCCCCGTTATAGAAATCCCCCCCGTTATAGAAACTCCCCCGTTATAGAAACTCCCCCGTTATAAAACCCCCCGTTATAGAAACCCCCCGTTATAGAAACCCCCGTTATAGAAACTCCCCGTTATAGAAACTCCCCCGTTATAGAAACCCCCGTTATAGAAACTCCCGTTATAGAAACTCCCCGTTATAGAAACTCCCCCGTTATAGAAACCACCCCGTTATAGAAACTCCCCCGTTATAGAAACTCCCCCGTTATAGAAACTCCCCCGTTATAGAAACCCCCCGTTATAGAAACCCCCCGTTATAGAAACCCCCCCGTTAAAGAAACCCCCCGTTATAGAAACTCCCCCGTTATAGAAACTCCCCGTTATAGAAACTCCCCCGTTATAGAAACTCCCCTGTTATAGAAACCCCCCCGTTATAGAAACCCCCCGTTATAGAAACTCCCCGTTATAGAAACCCCCCGATATAGAAACCCCCCGTTACAGAAACTCCCCCGTTATAGAAAACCCCCCGTTATAGAAACTCCCCCGTTATAGAAACCCCGTTATAGAAACTCCCCCGTTATAGAAACTCCCCCGTTATAGAAACCCCCCGTTATAGAAGCTCCCCGTTATAGAAACCCCCCGTTCGAGAAACTCCCCGTTATAGAAACACCCCCGTTATAGAAACTCCCCTGTTATAGAAACCCCCGTTATAGAAACTCCCCTGTTATAGAAACCCCCGTTTAGAAACTCCCCGTTATAGAAACTCCCCGTTATAGAAACACCCCCGTTATAGAAACCCCCCGTTATAGAAACCCCCCGTTATAGAAACTCCCCGTTATAGAAACACCCCGTTATAGAAACCCCCCCATTATAGAAACCCCCCCATTATAGAAACCCCCCGTTATAGAAACACCCCGTTATAGAAACCCCCCGTTATAGAAACTCCCCCGTTATAGAAACCACCCCGTTATAGAAACTCCCGTTATAGAAACCCCCCTGTTATAGAAACTCCCCTGTTATAGAAACCCCCCGTTATAGAAACCCCCTGTTATAGAAACTCCCCCGTTAGAGAAACTCCATTATAGAAACCCCCTTATCGAAACTCCCCCGTTATAAAAAACTCCCGTTATAGAAACTCCCCTGTTATAGAAACACCCCCGTTATAGAAACCCCCCGTTATAGAAAGCCCCCGTTATAGAAACTCCCCGTTATAGAAACCCCCCCGTTATAGAAACACCCCCGTTATACAAACCCCCCATTATAGAAACCCCCCCGTTATAGAAACTCCCCCGTTATAGAAACCCCCGGTTATAGAAACCCCCCGTTAAAGAAAATCCCCCGTTATAGAAACACCCCCGTTATAGAAACCCCCCGTTATAGAAACTCCCCCGTTATAGAAACTCCCCCGTTATAGAAACCCCGTTATAGAAACTCCCCTGTTACAGAAACCCCCCGTTATAGAAACCCCCCCGTTATAGAAACCCCCGTTATAGAAACTCCCCCGTTATAGAAACTCCCCGTTATAGAAACCCCCCGTTATAGAAACTCCCCCGTTATAGAAACCCCCCCGTTGTAGAAACTCCCCCGTTATAGAAACTCCCCCGTTATAGAAATTCCCCGTTATAGAAACCCCCCCGTATAGAAACCCCCCCGTTATAGAAACCCCCCGTTATAGAAACTCCCCCGTTATAGAAACTCCCGTTATAGAAACTCCCCCGTTTTAGAAACCCCCCCGTTATAGAAACTCCCGTTATAGAAACCCCCCCATTATAGAAACCCATGTTATAGAAACCACCCGTTATAGAAACCCCCCGTTATAGAAACCCCCGTTATAGAAACCCCCCCGTTATAGAAACCACCCGTTATAGAAATCCCCCGTTATAGAAACACCCCCGTATAGAAACCCCCCGTTATAGAAACCCCCGTTATAGAAACCCCCGTTATAGAAACCCCCCCGTTATAGAAAACCCCGTTATAGAAACCCCCCGTTATAGAAACCCCCGTTATAGAAACCCCCGTTATAGAAACCCCCCGTTATAGAAACCCCCCGTTATAGGAACCCCCGTTATAGAAACCCCGTTATAGAAACCCCACGTTATAGAACCCCCCTATAGAAACCCCCCGTTATAGAAACTCCCCCGTTATAGAAACCCCCGTTATAGAAACCCCCCGTTATAGAAACCCCCCGTTATAGAAACTCCCCGTTATAGAAACCCCCCCGTTATAGAAACCCCCCCGTTATAGAAACCCCCCCGTTATAGAAACTCCCCCGTTATAGAAACTCCCCCGTTATAGAAACCCCCCCGTTATAGAAACCCCCCGTTATAGAAACCCCCGTTATAGAAACTCCCCCCCGTTATAGAAACTCCCCCGTTATAGAAACTCCCCGTTAAAGAAACCCCCGTTATAGAAACTCCCCCGTTATAGAAACCCCCCGTTATAGAAACCCCCCGTTATAGAAACCCCCCGTTATAGAAACTCCCCCGTTATAGAAACCCCCCGTTATAGAAACTCCCCCGTTATAGAAACTAGAAACTCCCCGTTTGTAGAAACACCCCCTTTATAGAAATCCCCGTTATAGAAACACCCCCGTTATAGAAACTCCCCCGTTATAGAAAACCCCTGTTATAGAAACCGCCCGTTATAGAAACCCCCCGTTATAGAAACCCCCATTATCGAAACTCCCCGTTATACAAACCGCCCCGTTATAGAAACTCCCCCGTTATAGAAACCCCCTGTTATAGAAACCCCCGTTATAGAAACTCCCCCGTTATAGAAACTCCCCCGTTATAGAAACCCCCTGTTATAGAAACTCCCCGTTATAGAAACCCCCGTTATAGAAACCCCCCGTTGTAGAAACCCCCCGTTATAGAAACCCCCCCGTTATAGAAACTCCCCGTTATAGAAACCCCCCGTTATAGAAGCCCCCATTATAGAAATCCCCGTTATAGAAACTCCCCCGTTATAGAAAACCCCCGTTATAGAAACCCCCGTTATAGAAACACCCCCGTTATAGAAACGCCCCGTTATAGAAACCCCGTTATAGAAACCCCCGTTATCGAAACACCCCCGTTATAGAAACCGCCACGTTATAGAAACCCCCCGTTATAGAAACCCCCCGTTATAGAAACCCCCGTTATAGAAACCCCCGTTATAGAAACCCCCGTTATAGAAACCCCCCCGTTATAGCAATCCCCGTTATAGAAACCCACCCGTTATAGAAACCCCCCGTTATAGAAACCCCCGTTATAGAAACTCCCCGTTATAGAAACTCCCCCGTTATAGAAACCCCCCGTTATAGAAACTCCCCCGTTATAGAAACCCCCGTTATAGAAACCCCCGTTATAGGAACCCCCGTTATAGAAACCCCCGTTAGAGAAACTCCCATTATAGAAACCCCCCGTTATATAAACTCCCCCGTTATAGAAACCCCCCGTTATAGAAACGCCCCCGTTATAGAAACCCCCCGTTATAGAAACTCCCCCGTTATAGAAACCCCCCCGTTACAGAAACACCCCCGTTATAGAAACCCCCCCGTTATAGATACCCCCGTTATAGAAACTCCCCCGTTATAGAAACCCCCCGTTATAGAAACCCCCCGTTATAGAAACTCCCCCGTTATAGAAACCCCCCGTTATAGAAACCCCCGTTATAGAAACCCCCCGTTATAGAAACTCCCCCGTTATAGAAACTCCCCGTTATAGAAACCCCCGTTATAGAAACACCCCCGTTATAGAAACCCCCCGTTATAGAAACCCCCGTCATAGAAACCCCCCGTTATAGAAACTCCCCCGTTATAGAAAACGCCCGTTATAGAAACACCCCCGTTATAGAAACCCCCCGTTATAGAAACACCCCCGTTATAGAAACCCCCCGTTATAGAAACTCCCCCTTTAAGGAAACCCCCCATTATAGAAAACCGCCGTTATAGAAACCCCCTCTTTATAGAAACCCCCCGTTTTAGAAACCCCCCAGTTATAGAAACCCCCCCATTATAGAAACCCCCCGTTATAGAAACCCCCCGTTATAGAAACTCCCCTGTTATAGAAAGCCCCCCGTTATAGAAATCCCCCGTTATAGAAACCCCCGTTGTAGAAACCCCCCGTTATAGAAACCCCCCGTTATAGAAACCCCCCCGTTATAGCAACTCCCCCGTTATAGAAACCCCCCGTTATAGAAACCCCCCCGTTATAGAAACCCCCTGTTATAGAAACACCCCCGTTATAGAAACCCCCCGTTATAGAAACACCCCCGTTATAGAGACCCCCCGTTATAGGAACCCCCATTATAGAAACCCCCGTTATAGAAACCCCCCGTTATAGAAACCCCCCGTTATAGAAACTCCCCCGTTATAGAAACCCCCCGTTATAGAAACCCCCGTTATAGAAACCCCCCGTTATAGAAACCCCCCGTTATACAAACTCCCCCGTTATAGAAACCCACCCGTTATAGAAAGCCCCCGTTATAGAAACTCCCCCGTTATAGAAACTCCCCCGTTATAGAAACTCCCCGTTATAGAAACACCCCCGTTATAGAAACACCCCCGTTATAGAAACCCCCGTTATAGAAACTCCCCCGTTATAGAAACTCCCCCGTTATAGAAACCCCCCCGTTATAGAAACCCCCCGTTATAGAAACTCCCCGTTATAGAAACTCCCCCGTTATAGAAACTCCTCCGTTATAGAAACCCCCCCGTTATAGAAACACCCCCGTTATAGAAACACCCCCGTTATAGAAAACCCCCGTTATAGAAACCCCCCATTATAGAAACTCCCCCGTTATAGAAACCCCCCCGTTATAGAAACCCCCCCGTTATAGAAACACCCCCGTTATAGAAATCCCCCCCGTTATAGAAACTCCCCCGTTATAGAAACTCCCCCGTTATAAAACCCCCCGTTATAGAAACCCCCCCGTTATAGAAACCCCCGTTATAGAAACTCCCCGTTATAGAAACTCCCCCGTTATAGAAACCCCCGTTATAGAAACTCCCCGTTATAGAAACTCCCCGTTATAGAAACTCCCCCGTTATAGAAACCACCCCGTTATAGAAACTCCCCCGTTATAGAAACTCCCCCGTTATAGAAACTCCCCCGTTATAGAAACCCCCCCGTTATAGAAACCCCCCGTTATAGAAACCCCCCCGTTATAGAAACCCCCCGTTATAGAAACTCCCCCGTTATAGAAACTCCCCGTTATAGAAACTCCCCCGTTATAGAAACTCCCCTGTTATAGAAACCCCCCCGTTATAGAAATCCCCCGTTATAGAAACTCCCCGTTATAGAAACCCCCCCGTTATAGAAACCCCCCGTTACAGAAACTCCCCCGTTATAGAAACCCCCCGTTATAGAAACTCCCCCGTTATAGAAACCCCCGTTATAGAAACTCCCCCGTTATAGAAACTCCCCCGTTATAGAAACCCCCCCGTTATAGAAACTCCCCGTTATAGAAACCCCCCGTTCGAGAAACTCCCCGTTATAGAAACACCCCCGTTATAGAAACTCCCCTGTTATAGAAACCCCCGTTATAGAAACTCCCCTGTTATAGAAACCCCCCGTTATAGAAACTCCCCCGTTATAGAAACTCCCCGTTATAGAAACACCCCCGTTATAGAAACCCCCCGTTATAGAAACCCCCCGTTATAGAAACTCCCCGTTATAGAAACACCCCCGTTATAGAAACCCCCCCATTATAGAAACCCCCCATTATAGAAACCCCCCGTTATAGAAACACCCCGTTATAGAAACCCCCCGTTATAGAAACTCCCCCGTTATAGAAACCACCCCGTTATAGAAACTCCCCGTTATAGAAACCCCCCTGTTATAGAAACTCCCCTGTTATAGAAACCCCCCGTTATAGAAACCCCCCTGTTATAGAAACTCCCCCGTTAGAGAAACTCCCATTATAGAAACCCCCCTTATCGAAACTCCCCCGTTATAAAAACTCCCCGTTATAGAAACTCCCCTGTTATAGAAACACCCCCGTTATAGAAACCCCCCGTTATAGAAAGCCCCCGTTATAGAAACTCCCCCGTTATAGAAACCCCCCCGTTATAGAAACACCCCCGTTATACAAACCCCCCATTATAGAAACCCCCCCGTTATAGAAACTCCCCCGTTATAGAAACCCCCGGTTATAGAAACCCCCCCGTTAAAGAAAATCCCCCGTTATAGAAACACCCCCGTTATAGAAACCCCCCGTTATAGAAACTCCCCCGTTATAGAAACTCCCCCGTTATAGAAACCCCCTGTTATAGAAACTCCCCTGTTACAGAAACCCCCCGTTATAGAAACCCCCACGTTATAGAAACCCCCGTTATAGAAACTCCCCCGTTATAGAAACTCCCCGTTATAGAAACCCCCCGTTATAGAAACTCCCCCGTTATAGAAACCCCCCCGTTATAGAAACTCCCCCGTTATAGAAACTCCCCCGTTATAGAAATTCCCCGTTATAGAAACCCCCCCGTTATAGAAACCCCCCCGTTATAGAAACCCCCCGTTATAGAAACTCCCCCGTTATAGAAAATCCCGTTATAGAAACTCCCCCGTTTTAGAAACCCCCCCGTTATAGAAACTCCCGTTATAGAAACCCCCCCATTATAGAAACCCATGTTATAGAAACCACCCGTTATAGAAACCCCCCGTTATAGAAACCCCCGTTATAGAAACCCCCCCGTTATAGAAACCACCCGTTATAGAAATCCCCCGTTATAGAAACACCCCGTTATAGAAACCCCCCGTTATAGAAACCCCCGTTATAGAAACCCCCGTTATAGAAACCCCCCCGTTATAGAAAACCCCGTTATAGAAACCCCCGTTATAGAAACCCCCCGTTATAGAAACCCCCCATTATAGAAACCCCCCGTTATAGGAACCCCCGTTATAGAAACCCCCGTTATAGAAACCCCACGTTATAGAACCCCCCTATAGAAACCCCCCGTTATAGAAACTCCCCCGTTATAGAAACCCCCGTTATAGAAACCCCCCGTTATAGAAACCCCCCGTTATAGAAACTCCCCGTGATAGAAACCCCCCCGTTATAGAAACCCCCCCGTTATAGAAACCCCCCCGTTATAGAAACTCCCCCGTTATAGAAACTCCCCCGTTATAGAAACCCCCCCGTTATAGAAACCCCCCGTTATAGAAACCCCCCCGTTATAGAAACTCCCCCGTTATAGAAACTCCCCCGTTATAGAAACCCCCCCGTTATAGAAACCCCCCGTTATAGAAACCCCCCGTTATAGAAACTCCCCCCCGTTATAGAAACTCCCCCGTTATAGAAACTCCCCCGTTAAAGAAACCCCCGTTATAGAAACTCCCCCGTTATAGAAACCCCCCGTTATAGAAACACCCCGTTATAGAAACCCCCCGTTATAGAAACTCCCCCGTTATAGAAACCCCCCGTTATAGAAACTCCCCCGTTATAGAAACTAGAAACTCCCCGTTGTAGAAACACCCCCTTTATAGAAATCCCCGTTATAGAAACACCCCCGTTATAGAAACTCCCCCGTTATAGAAAACACCTGTTATAGAAACCGCCCGTTATAGAAACCCCCCCGTTATAGAAACCCCCATTATCGAAACTCCCCGTTACAGAAACCCCCCCGTTATAGAAACTCCCCCGTTATAGAAACCCCCTGTTATAGAAACCCCCGTTATAGAAACTCCCCCGTTATAGAAACTCCCCCGTTATAGAAACCCCCTGTTATAGAAACTCCCCGTTATAGAAACCCCCCGTTATAGAAACCCCCCGTTGTAGAAACCCCCCCGTTATAGAAACCCCCCCGTTATAGAAACTCCCCGTTATAGAAACCCCCCGTTATAGAAGCCCCCCGTTATAGAAATCCCCCGTTATAGAAACTCCCCCGTTATAGAAACCCCCCGTTATATAAACCCCCGTTATAGAAACACCCCCGTTATAGAAACGCCCCGTTATAGAAACCCCCGTTATAGAAACCCCCGTTATCGAAACACCCCCGTTATAGAAACCGCCACGTTATAGAAACCCCCCGTTATAGAAACCCCCCGTTATAGAAACCCCCGTTATAGAAACCCCCGTTATAGAAACCCCCCGTTATAGAAACCCCCCCGTTATAGCAATCCCCGTTATAGAAACCCACCCGTTATAGAAACCCCCCGTTATAGAAACCCCCGTTATAGAAACTCCCCGTTATAGAAACTCCCCCGTTATAGAAACCCCCCGTTATAGAAACTCCCCCGTTATAGAAACCCCCGTTATAGAAACCCCCCGTTATAGGAACCCCCCGTTATAGAAACCCCCGTTAGAGAAACTCCCCGTTATAGAAACCCCCCGTTATATAAACTCCCCCGTTATAGAAACCCCCCGTTATAGAAACGCCCCCGTTATAGAAACCCCCCGTTATAGAAACTCCCCCGTTATAGAAACCCCCCCGTTACAGAAACACCCCCGTTATAGAAACCCCCCCGTTATAGATACCCCCCGTTATAGAAACTCCCCCGTTATAGAAACCCCCCGTTATAGAAACCCCCCGTTATAGAAACTCCCCCGTTATAGAAACCCCCCGTTATAGAAACCCCCGTTATAGAAACCCCCCGTTATAGAAACTCCCCCGTTATAGAAACTCCCCGTTATAGAAACCCCCGTTATAGAAACACCCCCGTTATAGAAACCCCCCGTTATAGAAACCCCCGTCATAGAAACCCCCCGTTATAGAAACTCCCCCGTTATAGAAAACGCCCGTTATAGAAACGCCCCCGTTATAGAAACCCCCCGTTATAGAAACACCCCCGTTATAGAAACCCCCCGTTATAGAAACTCCCCCTTTAAAGAAACCCCCCATTATAGAAACCCCCCGTTATAGAAACCCCCTCTTTATAGAAACCCCCCGTTTTAGAAACCCCCCAGTTATAGAAACCCCCCCATTATAGAAACCCCCCGTTATAGAAACCCCCCGTTATAGAAACTCCCCTGTTATAGAAAGCCCCCCGTTATAGAAATCCCCCGTTATAGAAACCCCCGTTGTAGAAACCCCCCGTTATAGAAACCCCCCGTTATAGAAACCCCCCCGTTATAGCAACTCCCCCGTTATAGAAACCCCCCGTTATAGAAACCCCCCCGTTATAGAAACCCCCTGTTATAGAAACACCCCCGTTATAGAAACCCCCCGTTATAGAAACACCCCCGTTATAGAGACCCCCCGTTATAGGAACCCCCATTATAGAAACCCCCGTTATAGAAACCCCCCGTTATAGAAACCCCCCGTTATAGAAACTCCCCCGTTATAGAAACCCCCCGTTATAGAAACCCCCGTTATAGAAACCCCCCGTTATAGAAACCCCCCCGTTATAGAAACCCCCCCGTTATAGAAACTCCCGTTATAGAAACTCCCCCGTTATAGAAACCCCCCGTTATAGAAACTCCCGTTATAGAAACCGCCACCATTATAGAAACCCCTGTTATAGAAACCCCCCGTTATAGAAACCCCCCGTTATAGAAACCCCCGTTATAGAAACCCCCCCGTTATAGAAAACCCCGTTATAGAAACCCCCCGTTATAGAAACCCCCGTTATAGAAACCCCCCGTTGTAGAAACCCCCCGTTATAGAAACCCCCCGTTATAGGAACCCCCGTTATAGAAACCCCCGTTATAGAAACCCCACGTTATAGAAACCCCCGTTATAGAAAGCCCCCGTTATAGAAACCCCCCGTTATAGAAACCCCCCTTTATAGAAACCCACCGTTATAGAAACCCCCTGTTATAGAAACCCCCGTTATAGAACCCCCCTATAGAAACCCCCCGTTATAGAAACTCCCCCGTTATAGAAACCCCCGTTATAGAAACCCCCCGTTATAGAAACCCCCCGTGATAGAAACTCCCCGTTATAGAAACCCCCCCGTTATAGAAACCCCCCCGTTATAGAAACCCCCCCGTTATAGAAACTCCCCCGTTATAGAAACTCCCCCGTTATAGAAACCCCCCCGTTATAGAAACCCCCCGTTATAGAAACCCCCCGTTATAGAAACTCCCCCCCGTTATAGAAACTCTCCCGTTATAGAAACACCCCCGTTAAAGAAACCCCCGTTATAGAAACTCCCCCGTTATAGAAACCCCCCGTTATAGAAATCCCCCGTTATAGAAACCCCCCGTTATAGAAACTCCCCCGTTGTAGAAACCCTCCGTTATAGAAACTCCCCCGTTATAGAAACTAGAAACTCCCCGTTATAGAAACACCCCCTTTATAGAAATCCCCGTTATAGAAACACCCCCGTTATAGAAACTCCCCCGTTATAGAAAACCCCTGTTATAGAAACCCCCCGTTATAGAAACCCCCCCGTTATAGAAACCCCCATTATAGAAACTCCCCGTTATAGAAACCCCCCCGTTATAGAAACTCCCCCGTTATAGAAACCCCCTGTTATAGAAACCCCCGTTATAGAAACTCCCCCGTTATAGAAACTCCCCCGTTATAGAAACCCCCTGTTATAGAAACCCACCGTTGCAGAAACCCCCCCGTTATAGAAACCCCCCCGTTATAGAAACTCCCCGTTATAGAAACCCCCCGTTATAGAAGCCCCCCGTTATAGAAACCCCCCGTTATAGAAACTCCCCCGTTATAGAAACCCCCGTTATAGAAACACCCCCGTTATAGAAACCCCCCGTTATAGAAACCCCCGTTATAGAAACCCCCGTTATCGAAACACCCCCGTTATAGAAACCGCCACGTTATAGAAACCCCCCGTTACAGAAACCCCCCCCGTTATAGAAACCCCCGTTATAGAAACCCCCGTTATAGAAACCCCCCGTTATAGAAACCCCCCCGTTATAGCAATCCCCGTTATAGAAACCCACCCGTTATAGAAACCCCCCGTTATAGAAACCCCCGTTATAGAAACTCCCCGTTATAGAAACTCCCCCGTTATAGAAACCCCCCGTTATAGAAACTCCCCCGTTATAGAAACCCCCGTTATAGAAACCCCCCGTTATAGGAACCCCCCGTTATAGAAACCCCCGTTAGAGAAACTCCCCGTTATAGAAACCCCCCGTTATATAAACTCCCCCGTTATAGAAACCCCCCGTTATAGAAACGCCCCCGTTATAGAAACCCCCCGTTATAGAAACTCCCCCGTTATAGAAACCCCCCGTTACAGAAACACCCCCGTTATAGAAACCCCCCCGTTATAGAAACCCCCCGTTATAGAAACTCCCCCGTTATAGAAACCCCCCGTTATAGAAACCCCCGTTATAGAAACTCCCCCGTTATAGAAACCCCCCGTTATAGAAACCCCCGTTATAGAAACCCCCCGTTATAGAAACTCCCCGTTATAGAAACTCCCCGTTATAGAAACCCCCGTTATAGAAACACCCCCGTTATAGAAACCCCCCGTTATAGAAACTCCCCGTTATAGAAACTCCCCCGTTATAGAAACTCCCCTGTTATAGAAACCCCCCGTTATAGAAACCCCCCGTTATAGAAACTCCCCATTATAGAAACCCCCCCGTTATAGAAACCCCCCGTTACAGAAACTCCCCCGTTATAGAAACCCCCCGTTATAGAAACTCCCCCGTTATAGAAACCCCCGTTATAGAAACTCCCCCGTTATAGAAACTCCCCCGTTATAGAAACCCCCCCGTTATAGAAACTCCCCGTTATAGAAACCCCCCGTTCGAGAAACTCCCCGTTATAGAAACACCCCCGTTATAGAAACTCCCCTGTTATAGAAACCCCCGTTATAGAAACTCCCCTGTTATAGAAACCCCCCGTTATAGAAACTCCCCCGTTATAGAAACTCCCCGTTATAGAAACACCCCCGTTATAGAAACCCCCCGTTATAGAAACCCCCCGTTATAGAAACTCCCCGTTATAGAAACACCCCCGTTATAGAAACCCCCCCATTATAGAAACCCCCCCATTATAGAAACCCCCCGTTATAGAAACACCCCGTTATAGAAACCCCCCGTTATAGAAACTCCCCCGTTATAGAAACCACCCCGTTATAGAAACTCCCCGTTATAGAAACCCCCCTGTTATAGAAACTCCCCTGTTATAGAAACCCCCCGTTATAGAAACCCCCCTGTTATAGAAACTCCCCCGTTAGAGAAACTCCCATTATAGAAACCCCCCTTATCGAAACTCCCCCGTTATAAAAACTCCCCGTTATAGAAACTCCCCTGTTATAGAAACACCCCCGTTATAGAAAGCCCCCGTTATAGAAACTCCCCCGTTATAGAAACCCCCCCGTTATAGAAACACCCCCGTTATACAAACCCCCCATTATAGAAACCCCCCCGTTATAGAAACTGCCCCGTTATAGAAACCCCCGGTTATAGAAACCCCCCCGTTAAAGAAAATCCCCCGTTATAGAAACACCCCCGTTATAGAAACCCCCCGTTATAGAAACTCCCCCGTTATAGAAACTCCCCCGTTATAGAAACCCCCTGTTATAGAAACTTGAGGAAATCTACATGATATAAGGGGTTAATTTCAAGTGCTTGCTGGGTAAAAGTTTTCAGACTTGACACTGGGCAAGTGTCGATGTGTAACTAGAGCTATTGCACGTACTCGAACTACAGCCAAGAACAGATGCCTGCCCACCTAATGAGAATGTAGAAGTGGAATAATGAGTTTCTTTGATGTACCAATGACCTGATAACTTGTGACCGAAAGCAAAGCTTGCCTCCCTTATATATGATTAAAGAGGACCTCCGGTTACACGATTCATGCCCTGTTATAGATTAACGGTTGACTTATGTGTCCAGGATCCTTCTGTCAATATGTTATTTCTACCTGATGATTAATCTAAAATGTATCCTGATAGAGGAACAAAGGGATTTCAATCAAACTTGTTTGTTACACTGTATAAATATAGAACGTTTACACTGTATCATTGGAATAGTAGCCTCACCCCTTGAGTGGAGGTGCTGATTCCCCTTGCAAGAGAAGTAAAATAAAAGGCCTGTCCGTCTGACGAATCCAAGTGTGTATTGAGTCATTACCCAGAGCTAAGAAGTAAGGCACTTCTACAATTTGGAGGTTCCACCGAGATGGCTTGCTGTACCAATTGGTGAGTTAACAGACGCCGAGTACGTTGCTCGGTTGGGAAAATCCCATCGGCCGAAGGTGGTGTTTTGCCACATTTTTGGGACTTTCCCTGCCATAAGCATAGCTGCGCACAGTCTGTTTATTCCATTGGACAGCACTGCCATCGGGTAATTGACTCACAAGGTTCGGGGGTTAAACTGCCGTTGTGACTGCTTCCCTTTCAGAAACGGAACAGAGGACCAGCCATGAGGCGCTGACGCCCCGCGAACAGGATCGTGCAGAAAAGGACTGTAGGAAGCGCTGAAATAAAGGTACCAGAGAGAGAAGGTTAAGTCAGGAATTTGATTAACTAAGGAGCTAGCGATTTATTGGAAATTGAACTAGCAAGGTTCCAGCTTGCTGAGAGAGAAGGTTAAGTCAGGAATTGATTAACTAAGGAGCTAGCGATTTACTGGAAATTGAACTAGCAAGGTTCCAGCTTGAAGTTAGCTGGGACAAATTGAAGGCCCTTTTTGCTAAAGATTTGGCTAAAGGGAGTAGGGTAGAAGGAGAGAAGAGCTTGAAGTTAGCTGGGACAAATTGAAGGCCCTTTTTGCTAAAGATTTGGCTAAAGGGAATAGGGTAAAAAAAAGAGAGAAGAGTGGGCGGTTGTCTGAAACACAGTGTCAATGTTTAATGTTTATGAGAGTGAGTATTTAACTACTTGTTATTATCAATCAACTTTGCAGCTTTGTCCAGTAAGGCTGCATAGGTTGGGGATTTAGTAACACTTTGGTTGTTGTTTAACAAGTGTATTGTTTATTGTTTATTGTTATATGTATTAATGTTTAGTCATGTCTGATCTGTAGGGGCGTCCCACGCAGATCATAGAGTGTTACGGAATTGTTGTATGTTTTAACTAAAATATTTAAGCTGAAAAAAAAAACTGCAGAAGGGGTTGGAAAAGACCCAAGCCGGGGAAGTGAGTCCCGCGGCGGAATGTATGGTTGAGAAAATAGTGATGTCTTTTACATGATCCACTAAGCTATTGTGGATTCAGTATTTTCCCCAGTTAGAAATACCTTCCACGAGGGTTGAGAACCCTCGAGTTTTATATGTATGTATAGTTTATTAATCTGATCTGTAGGGGCGTACAACGCAGATCATGGATTGTCACGGGAGTTTAGATTGTTTTAAGTGAACCATTTAAACTGCTAAAATGAGTGCTAGCGCCAGTAAGCCACCCGAGAAAGGCACGCCAGCAGCCTTTATGTTAAAGAACTGGTCAATCATCCATTGATCACCTACCAAATTGGTTCAAATGGACTGTAAATAAGACTAGACCCTTTCCCTCAGATAGTCATTTAACATAGAAAGAATTACTTGCCTCGAGAAATGTTTAACGGACAAGAGAGAAATAGAGAACAGCCAGATAAAAAGACTGCCTCTATGTTTGTTGAGTCAGAAAAAAAAATTACCCTGAAGAAACACCTTTTCTCCTCTATTATGGTAGGATAACAAGGTAACTATAGAAGGATGAATAGAGGGGAATATAGAGGAAGACGTGGTAGAGTAAGAGGGTATGGACGATCTGGTAATTGTTACAATTGCGGACAACCCGGACATTGGGCAAACCAATGCCCTGTGAAAAATCGTCAGAACAAAACCTCCAATAATGGACCTCCGTTAGAGAATAAAGGTCCTAATTTCACTGTCCATAACCCTTTTCGGACCAGTCAGGAGGTTACCCTACAAACGGACAGGGATTTAGGAGAAATAGAGATCAGAATTACTGACTGACACCAGCAGCCCCAGGCGCCACAGACCACCAAATGCCCGTTGTTTCTTTAAATTCACACAGCGAACTTGAAATTAAAATGCAAATAGCTGGGAGACCTATGTCATTTTAGTAGATACAGGAGCAACCTTTTCGGTGTTAGGGAAAGGATATTCTGAAGGAATGCCTATTAATGGGAAAAAGACTCCGATAGCTGGATTGGCTGGAATACTACAATGCTTGAATCAATTGACTCCCCTCACAGTAAAAGTAGAAGAATTTGAGGAAGAACACTCCTTTCTGTTATCAGGAGATGTCTCTATGAATTTATGTGGAAGAGACTTGCTGTGCAAAATGAATGCTACAATCATTTGCTCCGCATCAGAGTAACAGTAGAAATCCAAGTAGATAAGGCATATGCGTACCCAGTAACAGAAATAAAACACCCTGGGCTAGATTTTCAGTATAGACAGTTTTGGGGCGCTAAGCTTAGCGCCCGCCCGAAGTTATCGCCCGCCCCAAAGTAGCGCCCCGTTGCCGGAAATTCAGTGGCTTCGCCCTAAGAGGTTGGTGGAGCGCTAAAAGAGGCGTTCCACTAGTATCTTTAGGCGCTAAGCCGGCGGTGGAGAGCGCAACACCCGAGCTCGGGCGCAGCGCACGGCAGACACTCTGGTGCCAGTGAGCTCTTAAAGGGGAAGGGTGCATGTATTTTTTTCAAATGCAAAGTCTGGGAGGAGGAGGAGGAGGAGGAGGAGGAGGAGGAGGAATGATTGGTGCCCGGAAACATAAATAGACCGTTCAGAACAACACACAGCTTACTTCCACACAACACATGCAGAGTGCCTTTTGTACGAGTGCCCTTTAATTTGCGCTCCCCAGGGTGTGTTGCGTTCCATTTTACAAACGCTCTGGACGCCAGGCGCACAATGGGGCGGTCCGACTGAAGTTTGGATTCGGGGCGGCCAAAGGGCGTTGCACGAGGATGTGACGTCATTTTCTGCGCGCGCATCCGGGCGGCCGCTAAACTTTGCGCCGGCGCTAACGGGCAACTTAATTTGGGGCGGGGCGCAAACTGCGCTGCGCCCAGGCGCTACACGCATAGCGCCCGAAAATCACTTCTCTTAAGGCGCTAACTGCTGGCGCAAGCAACTGAAAATCTAGCCCCCTGTTCTTTACGCATGGGAAATTGCCGACCCAAGTTTGAGTCCCAAACTTGTCAGTCTGTTAGGAGCGTGGGGATTCATTACAAGCTCCATAAAACAATACCAGGAATCCCTGAAACTAGGGAAATGGCATCCAAAATTGCACTGCACGGCCTGCTATGACAAAACAGGACAAGATTATCAGCCGTTTTTTAATTTAAAATACCTCCTAACTATTAGACTGCACAGCCCTATAAAGTTACAATTAATCCAGCTGCACCATTACCCAAAAGGTCACAGTATCCATTGTCAGAGAAAGCAGAAAAAGGAATTGAGCCAGTGATGGAATCATTGTTAAAACAGGGAGTTAACGCCGGATAGAATAAAGGTCGTTTGCAACACATCGTTGCCAAAAACTAAAAGAGAAATGAAGCATTTTCTAGGAATGACTGGCTATTGTAGACAATGGATATTGAACTATTCAGAAATAACCAGACATGAGCATGACAAATTTGGAAAATTCGCGGTTACCTGACTTCCTCGGGAACCCAGATTAAAAATGCACAAGAAGTGCAAAATCTTTTACTAGCTATTCAGAGACGTAAACAGATTGCAATTATTAAGTGCCAAGCGCACATGGGGCATTTGGACAAGGTTGCGCTTGGAAACGCTGCTGCAGATAGCGCTGCTAAGTCAGTAGCTATATCAAGTACTGAACGACAAGTTTCAGCCTTCCCTGTTAGGGAAAAGCCAGAGATACCGCAGCCCCCGTCCTTAGATGATGTGCTGACCCATCAAGTGAACTACCTGTGTGTATAGGGCCAGTTCTGATGAAGTAAAGGAATGGGTTGTTAATCATTGTTTTAAAAAACACTGACGGCTTATGGGTTCATCATGACGGCCGCATGGTGGCACCCAAATCATTACTATCACCAATTGCCCGATGTGTTCATAAATTCACCCATGCGGGCAAAAGGGGGATGGCGGACTATATCCTCAAGACCTGGTATGCACCAGGAATCTCAAAGTTGGCAAAACAAATATGTGAAAATTGTATTATCTGCCAGACAATGAATGCAGGAAAAAAAATAAAGAAGGTACAGCCCGCATCCCATCCAAACCCCATGGGTCCTTTTGTACACTTGCAAATGGATTTTATTGAACTACCTGTGTGTATGAGCTTTAAATATGTATTAGTTATTGTTGATATGTTTTCAAGATGGATTGAAGCGTTTCCTTGTAG
Organism: Somniosus microcephalus; assembly: GCF_052327205.1. Classification (NCBI taxonomy): domain Eukaryota; kingdom Metazoa; phylum Chordata; class Chondrichthyes; order Squaliformes; family Somniosidae; genus Somniosus; species Somniosus microcephalus. The sequence continues at coordinate 82,808,057 of NC_141003.1, read as the reverse complement.
AAAGAGTGACGCCACTACTGTTGCTAAATGTTTATTGAAGGACATTGTACCGCGCTTTGGGATACCAGCAAAACTGTCAAGTGACAATGGGTCCCATTTTACGGGAACAGTGATTAAGGAACTATGCAAAGCTTTACAGATTAACCAGCACCTTCATTGTAGTTATCATCCACAGTCGGCTGGACTAGTGGAAAGATATAACGGGATGCTGAAAAACAAGCTTGCAAAACTGTGTAAAGAAACTGGACTTAAATGGGTTGATTTGTTACCCATAGCTTTAATGACAATGCGGTCTGCTACCAACAGAATTACAGGATTGTCGCCTCACGAGATCGTCATGGGAAGACCACAAAGATTGCCTTTTTCGGCACCTTTAACAGCTAAACAAATGGACATTCATAAAATGGAGGAAGATATGTTGAGTTATTGCATTGCACTAACCAAATGCATTTCTAGTTTCCATCAACAGGTGAAGGAAGCCCAGGTCGATCCCGCTGAAGGAAAGTGCCATACTTTCGAGCCAGGAGATAACGTTTACATAAAAATCTTCAAACGAAAGAATGGCCTTCAACCCAGATTTGAGGGACCCTTCCAAGTACTCCTGACCACAAACACCGCTGTAAAAGTAAAGGAGCGACCAACATGGATACACGCGTCCCATTGTAAGAAGGCATCAGTTGAAGACAATACACTACCAAGATGAACTGGATTTGGACTCTGATGAGATTGTTCCTTTTGTTAACGATAATTGAAACTGCCATATGGATTTACCCAGATCCTCTGAAAGGCAAACCATGTATAGAAGAATGTGTACTTTTAACCAAAAATCTCTTTTATGTTATATGCTATAATGAGACCATGAAAGTTCAGCTTCAGGACCATACTATGCAGGTACCCCCGTATCAACCCCTAAATCTTAGGGTAAGACAGGGTAAGATAGTAGAAGAAGATAGTGGACAGAGGCTTGATAAGCTGTGGGTCACATGCCCTGATACTGTATTACCAAGTGACAAAACTGCGAACGGAGGGGTTTTCTGCAATGGTAATTCAAGAGGAGGACTGGCCCTGACAGCTAAGTTAATGTTTTGTGATAATCCTTTTACACAACCCCTCGTTTCAACATCAATTACTCAGAAAAGAAAAATTAATAGGACCGCTAGGAAACAAGGAGGGAGAAGTAGAAGACTGTTAAATAAGCATAACTATCATCAAGTTAATACCTTTGTATACATGAGCTATCTGTATGCTAAAAAACAGAACCTTGCCAAACGCTGGATATGCAGCCACATCCCTGTGCATGCAGAGGGTGGAATACCTCTAAGGCCCATTCCCTTCGAGATAGAAGAGATGGTAGGGTGGTTATTACAGTCTAATACCACCTGGAATAAGGAGGCAGCCAGTACATTTCAGACCCAAAATAGTTTAAACCCAGATCAGTTGGAAAATGAATGGAAAAATGCAGGATACAACCTTATAAAATTTGAAGGGTGGTTTCATCCCCTATATGATAATCGAAGGAATCCAGAGAGTCTATTAGTTACGTCAATGGGAACCATAAATAAAACAAAAGGAGAAGTCTGTCTTGTAAACGACAATGGAGAAGGATTGATGGTTGGATGGAGTGAGTGCAAATGTAACTACACTTTGACTAAAACAAACTACGTCAACCTGAACCATGGTCAATGTGGGATTGGATTTCAGGATGGGGAGGAGCATTGGGAAAGCAAATTTTGGAAGCTTTTATCGCAATTGTGATGATAATAATTTTAATTAGTTTATTGATTGGTTGTTTAAAATTATTGTGTACAAAAGTCCTTTCCTTATTAGCGTCAACTCCTCCAGTACCAATGATGTCTGAATATGAGGATATTAAGGGTGAGACCTTTGATGTAGAGTTTCTTAAACTTAGCGAGATAGATTGTCCTTAGAAAGGACAAAAGGGGGGAATGAGGAAATCTACATGATATAAGGGGTTAATTTCAAGTGCTTGCTGGGTAAAAGTTTTCAGACTTGACACTGGGCAAGTGTCGATGTGTAACTAGAGCTATTGCACGTACTCGAACTACAGCCAAGAACAGATGCCTGCCCACCTAATGAGAATGTAGAAGTGGAATAATGAGTTTCTTTGATGTACCAATGACCTGATAACTTGTGACCGAAAGCAAAGCTTGCCTCCCTTATATATGATTAAAGAGGACCTCCGGTTACACGATTCATGCCCTGTTATAGATTAACGGTTGACTTATGTGTCCAGGATCCTTCTGTCAATATGTTATTTCTACCTGATGATTAATCTAAAATGTATCCTGATAGAGGAACAAAGGGATTTCAATCAAACTTGTTTGTTACACTGTATAAATATAGAACGTTTACACTGTATCATTGGAATAGTAGCCTCACCCCTTGAGTGGAGGTGCTGATTCCCCTTGCAAGTGAAGTAAAATAAAAGGCCTGTCCGTCTGACGAATCCAAGTGTGTATTGAGTCATTACCCAGAGCTAAGAAGTAAGGCACTTCTACAAACTCCCCTGTTACAGAAACCCCCCATTATAGAAACCCCCCCGTTATAGAAACCCCCGTTATAGAAACTCCCCCGTTATAGAAACTCCCCGTTATAGAAACCCCCCGTTATAGAAACTCCCCCGTTATAGAAACCCCCCCGTTATAGAAACTCCCCCGTTATAGAAACTCCCCCGTTATAGAAATTCCCCGTTATAGAAAACCCCCCGTTATAGAAACCCCCCCGTTATAGAAACCCCCCGTTATAGAAACTCCCCCGTTATAGAAACTCCCGTTATAGAAACTCCCCCGTTTTAGAAACCCCCCCGTTATAGAAACTCCCGTTATAGAAACCCCCCCATTATAGAAACCCATGTTATAGAAACCACCCGTTATAGAAACCCCCCGTTATAGAAACCCCCGTTATAGAAACCCCCCCGTTATAGAAACCACCCGTTATAGAAATCCCCCGTTATAGAAACACCCCCGTTATAGAAACCCCCCGTTATAGAAACCCCCGTTATAGAAACCCCCGTTATAGAAACCCCCCCGTTATAGAAAACCCCGTTATAGAAACCCCCCGTTATAGAAACCCCCGTTATAGAAACCCCCCGTTATAGAAACCCCCCGTTATAGAAACCCCCCGTTATAGGAACCCCCGTTATAGAAACCCCCGTTATAGAAACCCCACGTTATAGAACCCCCCTATAGAAACCCCCCGTTATAGAAACTCCCCCGTTATAGAAACCCCCGTTATAGAAACCCCCCGTTATAGAAACCCCCCGTTATAGAAACTCCCCGTTATAGAAACCCCCCCGTTATAGAAACCCCCCCGTTATAGAAACCCCCCCGTTATAGAAACTCCCCCGTTATAGAAACTCCCCCGTTATAGAAACCCCCCCGTTATAGAAACCCCCCGTTATAGAAACCCCCCGTTATAGAAACTCCCCCCCGTTATAGAAACTCCCCCGTTATAGAAACTCCCCCGTTAAAGAAACCCCCATTATAGAAACTCCCCCGTTATAGAAACCCCCCGTTATAGAAACCCCCCGTTATAGAAACCCCCCGTTATAGAAACTCCCCCGTTATAGAAACCCCCCGTTATAGAAACTCCCCCGTTATAGAAAACGCCCGTTATAGAAACACCCCCGTTATAGAAACCCCCCGTTATAGAAACACCCCCGTTATAGAAACCCCCCGTTATAGAAACTCCCCCTTTAAAGAAACCCCCCATTATAGAAACCCCCCGTTATAGAAACCCCCTCTTTATAGAAACCCCCCGTTTTAGAAACCCCCCAGTTATAGAAACCCCCCCATTATAGAAACCCCCCGTTATAGAAACCCCCCGTTATAGAAACTCCCCTGTTATAGAAAGCCCCCCGTTATAGAAATCCCCCGTTATAGAAACCCCCGTTGTAGAAACCCCCCGTTATAGAAACCCCCCGTTATAGAAACCCCCCCGTTATAGCAACTCCCCCGTTATAGAAACCCCCCGTTATAGAAACCCCCCCGTTATAGAAACCCCCTGTTATAGAAACACCCCCGTTATAGAAACCCCCCGTTATAGAAACACCCCCGTTATAGAGACCCCCCGTTATAGGAACCCCCATTATAGAAACCCCCGTTATAGAAACCCCCCGTTATAGAAACCCCCCGTTATAGAAACTCCCCCGTTATAGAAACCCCCCGTTATAGAAACCCCCGTTATAGAAACCCCCCGTTATAGAAACCCCCCCGTTATAGAAACCCCCCCGTTATAGAAACTCCCGTTATAGAAACTCCCCCGTTATAGAAACCCCCCGTTAGAGAAACTCCCGTTATAGAAACCGCCACCATTATAGAAACCCCTGTTATAGAAACCCCCCGTTATAGAAACCCCCCGTTATAGAAACCCCCGTTATAGAAACCCCCCCGTTATAGAAAACCCCGTTATAGAAACCCCCCGTTATAGAAACCCCCGTTATAGAAACCCCCCGTTGTAGAAACCCCCCGTTATAGAAACCCCCCGTTATAGGAACCCCCGTTATAGAAACCCCCGTTATAGAAACCCCACGTTATAGAAACCCCCGTTATAGAAAGCCCCCGTTATAGAAACCCCCCGTTATAGAAACCCCCCTTTATAGAAACCCACCGTTATAGAAACCCCCTGTTATAGAAACCCCCGTTATAGAACCCCCCTATAGAAACCCCCCGTTATAGAAACTCCCCCGTTATAGAAACCCCCGTTATAGAAACCCCCCGTTATAGAAACCCCCCGTGATAGAAACTCCCCGTTATAGAAACCCCCCCGTTATAGAAACCCCCCCGTTATAGAAACCCCCCCGTTATAGAAACTCCCCCGTTATAGAAACTCCCCCGTTATAGAAACCCCCCCGTTATAGAAACCCCCCGTTATAGAAACCCCCCGTTATAGAAACTCCCCCCCGTTATAGAAACTCTCCCGTTATAGAAACACCCCCGTTAAAGAAACCCCCGTTATAGAAACTCCCCCGTTATAGAAACCCCCCGTTATAGAAATCCCCCGTTATAGAAACCCCCCGTTATAGAAACTCCCCCGTTGTAGAAACCCTCCGTTATAGAAACTCCCCCGTTATAGAAACTAGAAACTCCCCGTTATAGAAACACCCCCTTTATAGAAATCCCCGTTATAGAAACACCCCCGTTATAGAAACTCCCCCGTTATAGAAAACCCCTGTTATAGAAACCCCCCGTTATAGAAACCGCCCCGTTATAGAAACCCCCATTATAGAAACTCCCCGTTATAGAAACCCCCCCGTTATAGAAACTCCCCCGTTATAGAAACCCCCTGTTATAGAAACCCCCGTTATACAAACTCCCCCGTTATAGAAACTCCCCCGTTATAGAAACCCCCTGTTATAGAAACCCACCGTTGCAGAAACCCCCCCGTTATAGAAACCCCCCCGTTATAGAAGCCCCCCGTTATAGAAACCCCCCGTTATAGAAACTCCCCCGTTATAGAAACCCCCGTTATAGAAACACCCCCGTTATAGAAACCCCCCGTTATAGAAACCCCCGTTATAGAAACCCCCGTTATCGAAACACCCCCGTTATAGAAACCGCCACGTTATAGAAACCCCCCGTTACAGAAACCCCCCCCGTTATAGAAACCCCCGTTATAGAAACCCCCGTTATAGAAACCCCCCGTTATAGAAACCCCCCCGTTATAGCAATCCCCGTTATAGAAACCCACCCGTTATAGAAACCCCCCGTTATAGAAACCCCCGTTATAGAAACTCCCCGTTATAGAAACTCCCCCGTTATAGAAACCCCCCGTTATAGAAACTCCCCCGTTATAGAAACCCCCGTTATAGAAACCCCCCGTTATAGGAACCCCCCGTTATAGAAACCCCCGTTAGAGAAACTCCCCGTTATAGAAACCCCCCGTTATATAAACTCCCCCGTTATAGAAACCCCCCGTTATAGAAACGCCCCCGTTATAGAAACCCCCCGTTATAGAAACTCCCCCGTTATAGAAACCCCCCCGTTACAGAAACACCCCCGTTATAGAAACCCCCCCGTTATAGAAACCCCCCGTTATAGAAACTCCCCCGTTATAGAAACCCCCCGTTATAGAAACCCCCCGTTATAGAAACTCCCCCGTTATAGAAACCCCCCGTTATAGAAACCCCCGTTATAGAAACCCCCCGTTATAGAAACTCCCCGTTATAGAAACTCCCCGTTATAGAAACCCCCGTTATAGAAACACCCCGTTATAGAAACCCCCCGTTATAGAAACTCCCCGTTATAGAAACTCCCCCGTTATAGAAACTCCCCTGTTATAGAAACCCCCCGTTATAGAAACCACCCGTTATAGAAACTCCCCATTATAGAAACCCCCCCGTTATAGAAACCCCCCGTTACAGAAACTCCCCCGTTATAAAAACCCCCCGTTATAGAAACTCCCCCGTTATAGAAACCCCCGTTATAGAAACTCCCCCGTTATAGAAACTCCCCCGTTATAGAAACCCCCCCGTTATAGAAACTCCCCGTTATAGAAACCCCCCGTTCGAGAAACTCCCCGTTATAGAAACACCCCCGTTATAGAAACTCCCCTGTTATAGAAACCCCCGTTATAGAAACTCCCCTGTTATAGAAACCCCCCGTTATAGAAACTCCCCCGTTATAGAAACTCCCCGTTATAGAAACACCCCCGTTATAGAAACCCCCCGTTATAGAAACCCCCCGTTATAGAAACTCCCCGTTATAGAAACACCCCTGTTATAGAAACCCCCCCATTATAGAAACCCCCCCATTATAGAAACCCCCCGTTATAGAAACACCCCGTTATAGAAACCCCCCGTTATAGAAACTCCCCCGTTATAGAAACCACCCCGTTATAGAAACTCCCCGTTATAGAAACCCCCCTGTTATAGAAACTCCCCTGTTATAGAAACCCCCCGTTATAGAAACCCCCCTGTTATAGAAACTCCCCCGTTAGAGAAACTCCCATTATAGAAACCCCCCTTATCGAAACTCCCCCGTTATAAAAACTCCCCGTTATAGAAACTCCCCTGTTATAGAAACACCCCCGTTATAGAAAGCCCCCGTTATAGAAACTCCCCCGTTATAGAAACCCCCCCGTTATAGAAACACCCCCGTTATACAAACCCCCCATTATAGAAACCCCCCCGTTATAGAAACTCCCCCGTTATAGAAACCCCCGGTTATAGAAACCCCCCCGTTAAAGAAAATCCCCCGTTATAGAAACACCCCCGTTATAGAAACCCCCCGTTATAGAAACTCCCCCGTTATAGAAACTCCCCCGTTATAGAAACCCCCTGTTATAGAAACTCCCCTGTTACAGAAACCCCCCGTTATAGAAACCCCCCCGTTATAGAAACCCCCGTTATAGAAACTCCCCCGTTATAGAAACTCCCCGTTATAGAAACCCCCCGTTATAGAAACTCCCCCGTTATAGAAACCCCCCCGTTATAGAAACTCCCCCGTTATAGAAACTCCCCCGTTATAGAAATTCCCCGTTATAGAAACCCCCCCGTTATAGAAACCCCCCCGTTATAGAAACCCCCCGTTATAGAAACTCCCCCGTTATAGAAACTCCCGTTATAGAAACTCCCCCGTTTTAGAAACCCCCCCGTTATAGAAACTCCCGTTATAGAAACCCCCCCATTATAGAAACCCATGTTATAGAAACCACCCGTTATAGAAACCCCCCGTTATAGAAACCCCCGTTATAGAAACCCCCCCGTTATAGAAACCACCCGTTATAGAAATCCCCCGTTATAGAAACACCCCCGTTATAGAAACCCCCCGTTATAGAAACCCCCGTTATAGAAACCCCCGTTATAGAAACCCCCCCGTTATAGAAAACCCCGTTATAGAAACCCCCCGTTATAGAAACCCCCGTTATAGAAACCCCCCGTTATAGAAACCCCCCGTTATAGAAACCCCCCGTTATAGGAACCCCCGTTATAGAAACCCCCGTTATAGAAACCCCACGTTATAGAACCCCCCTATAGAAACCCCCCGTTATAGAAACTCCCCCGTTATAGAAACCCCCGTTATAGAAACCCCCCTTTATAGAAACCCCCCGTTATAGAAACCCCCCCGTTATAGAAACCCCCCCGTTATAGAAACCCCCCCGTTATAGAAACTCCCCCGTTATAGAAACTCCCCCGTTATAGAAACCCCCCCGTTATAGAAACCCCCCGTTATAGAAACCCCCCGTTATAGAAACTCCCCCCCGTTATAGAAACTCCCCCGTTATAGAAACTCCCCCGTTAAAGAAACCCCCGTTATAGAAACTCCCCCGTTATAGAAACCCCCCGTTATAGAAACCCCCCGTTATAGAAACCCCCCGTTATAGAAACTCCCCCGTTATAGAAACCCCCCGTTATAGAAACTCCCCCGTTATAGAAACTAGAAACTCCCCGTTATAGAAACACCCCCTTTATAGAAATCCCCGTTATAGAAACACCCCCGTTATAGAAACTCCCCCGTTATAGAAAACCCCTGTTATAGAAACCGCCCGTTATAGAAACCCCCCCGTTATAGAAACCCCCATTATCGAAACTCCCCGTTATAGAAACCCCCCCGTTATAGAAACTCCCCCGTTATAGAAACCCCCTGTTATAGAAACCCCCGTTATAGAAACTCCCCCGTTATAGAAACTCCCCCGTTATAGAAACCCCCTGTTATAGAAACTCCCCGTTATAGAAACCCCCCGTTATAGAAACCCCCCGTTGTAGAAACCCCCCCGTTATAGAAACCCCCCCGTTATAGAAACTCCCCGTTATAGAAACCCCCCGTTATAGAAGCCCCCCGTTATAGAAATCCCCCGTTATAGAAACTCCCCCGTTATAGAAACCCCCCGTTATAGAAACCCCCGTTATAGAAACACCCCCGTTATAGAAACGCCCCGTTATAGAAACCCCCGTTATCGAAACACCCCCGTTATAGAAACCGCCACGTTATAGAAACCCCCCGTTATAGAAACCCCCCCGTTATAGAAACCCCCGTTATAGAAACCCCCGTTATAGAAACCCCCCGTTATAGAAACCCCCCCGTTATAGCAATCCCCGTTATAGAAACCCACCCGTTATAGAAACCCCCCGTTATAGAAACCCCCGTTATAGAAACTCCCCGTTATAGAAACTCCCCCGTTATAGAAACCCCCCGTTATAGAAACTCCCCCGTTATAGAAACCCCCGTTATAGAAACCCCCCGTTATAGGAACCCCCCGTTATAGAAACCCCCGTTAGAGAAACTCCCCGTTATAGAAACCCCCCGTTATATAAACTCCCCCGTTATAGAAACCCCCCGTTATAGAAACGCCCCCGTTATAGAAACCCCCCGTTATAGAAACTCCCCCGTTATAGAAACCCCCCCGTTACAGAAACACCCCCGTTATAGAAACCCCCCCGTTATAGATACCCCCCGTTATAGAAACACCCCCGTTATAGAAACCCCCCGTTATAGAAACCCCCCGTTATAGAAACTCCCCCGTTATAGAAACCCCCCGTTATAGAAACCCCCGTTATAGAAACCCCCCGTTATAGAAACTCCCCCGTTATAGAAACTCCCCGTTATAGAAACCCCCGTTATAGAAACACCCCCGTTATAGAAACCCCCCGTTATAGAAACCCCCGTCATAGAAACCCCCCGTTATAGAAACTCCCCCGTTATAGAAAACGCCCGTTATAGAAACACCCCCGTTATAGAAACCCCCCGTTATAGAAACACCCCCGTTATAGAAACCCCCCGTTATAGAAACTCCCCCTTTAAAGAAACCCCCCATTATAGAAACCCCCCGTTATAGAAACCCCCTCTTTATAGAAACCCCCCGTTTTAGAAACCCCCCAGTTATAGAAACCCCCCCATTATAGAAACCCCCCGTTATAGAAACCCCCCGTTATAGAAACTCCCCTGTTATAGAAAGCCCCCCGTTATAGAAATCCCCCGTTATAGAAACCCCCGTTGTAGAAACCCCCCGTTATAGAAACCCCCCGTTATAGAAACCCCCCCGTTATAGAAACCCCCTGTTATAGAAACACCCCCGTTATAGAAACCCCCCGTTATAGAAACACCCCCGTTATAGAGACCCCCCGTTATAGGAACCCCCATTATAGAAACCCCCGTTATAGAAACCCCCCGTTATAGAAACCCCCCGTTATAGAAACTCCCCCGTTATAGAAACCCCCCGTTATAGAAACCCCCGTTATAGAAACCCCCCGTTATAGAAACCCCCCCGTTATAGAAACCCCCCCGTTATAGAAACTCCCGTTATAGAAACTCCCCCGTTATAGAAACCCCCCCGTTATAGAAACTCCCGTTATAGAAACCGCCACCATTATAGAAACCCCTGTTATAGAAACCCCCCGTTATAGAAACCCCCCGTTATAGAAACCCCCGTTATAGAAACCCCCCCGTTATAGAAAACCCCGTTATAGAAACCCCCCGTTATAGAAACCCCCGTTATAGAAACCCCCCGTTGTAGAAACCCCCCGTTATAGAAACCCCCCGTTATAGGAACCCCCGTTATAGAAACCCCCGTTATAGAAACCCCACGTTATAGAAACCCCCGTTATAGAAAGCCCCCGTTATAGAAACCCCCCGTTATAGAAACCCCCCTTTATAGAAACCCACCGTTATAGAAACCCCCTGTTATAGAAACCCCCGTTATAGAACCCCCCTATAGAAACCCCCCGTTATAGAAACTCCCCCGTTATAGAAACCCCCGTTATAGAAACCCCCCGTTATAGAAACTCCCCGTTATAGAAACCCCCCCGTTATAGAAACCCCCCCGTTATAGAAACCCCCCCGTTATAGAAACTCCCCGTTATAGAAACTCCCCCGTTATAGAAACCCCCCCGTTATAGAAACCCCCCGTTATAGAAACCCCCTGTTATAGAAACTCCCCCCCGTTATAGAAACTCCCCGTTATAGGAACCCCCGTTATAGAAACCCCAGTTATAGAAACCCCCGTTATAGAAACCCCACGTTATAGAAACTCCCGTTATAGAAACTCCCCCGTTTTAGAAACCCCCCCGTTATAGAAACCCCCCCATTATAGAAACCCATGTTATAGAAACCACCCGTTATAGAAACCCCCCGTTATAGAAACCCCCGTTATAGAAACCCCCCCGTTATAGAAACCACCCGTTATAGAAATCCCCCGTTATAGAAACACCCCCGTTATAGAAACCCCCCGTTATAGAAACCCCCGTTATAGAAACCCCCGTTATAGAAACCCCCCCGTTATAGAAAACCCCGTTATAGAAACCCCCCGTTATAGAAACCCCCGTTATAGAAACCCCCCGTTATAGAAACCCCCCGTTATAGAAACCCCCCGTTATAGGAACCCCCGTTATAGAAACCCCCGTTATAGAAACCCCACGTTATAGAACCCCCCTATAGAAACCCCCCGTTATAGAAACTCCCCCGTTATAGAAACCCCCGTTATAGAAACCCCCCGTTATAGAAACCCCCCGTTATAGAAACTCCCCGTTATAGAAACCCCCCCGTTATAGAAACCCCCCCGTTATAGAAACCCCCCCGTTATAGAAACTCCCCCGTTATAGAAACTCCCCCGTTATAGAAACCCCCCCGTTATAGAAACCCCCCGTTATAGAAACCCCCCGTTATAGAAACTCCCCCCCGTTATAGAAACTCCCCCGTTATAGAAACTCCCCCGTTAAAGAAACCCCCGTTATAGAAACTCCCCCGTTATAGAAACCCCCCGTTATAGAAACCCCCCGTTATAGAAACCCCCCGTTATAGAAACTCCCCCGTTATAGAAACCCCCCGTTATAGAAACTCCCCCGTTATAGAAACTAGAAACTCCCCGTTATAGAAACACCCCCTTTATAGAAATCCCCGTTATAGAAACACCCCCGTTATAGAAACTCCCCCGTTATAGAAAACCCCTGTTATAGAAACCGCCCGTTATAGAAACCCCCCCGTTATAGAAACCCCCATTATCGAAACTCCCCGTTATAGAAACCCCCCCGTTATAGAAACTCCCCCGTTATAGAAACCCCCTGTTATAGAAACCCCCGTTATAGAAACTCCCCCGTTATAGAAACTCCCCCGTTATAGAAACCCCCTGTTATAGAAATTCCCCGTAATAGAAACCCCCCGTTATAGAAACCCCCCGTTGTAGAAACCCCCCCGTTATAGAAACCCCCCCGTTATAGAAACTCCCCGTTATAGAAACCCCCCGTTATAGAAGCCCCCCGTTATAGAAATCCCCCGTTATAGAAACTCGCCCGTTATAGAAACCCCCCGTTATAGAAACCCCCGTTATAGAAACACCCCCGTTATAGAAACGCCCCGTTATAGAAACCCCCGTTATCGAAACACCCCCGTTATAGAAACCGCCACGTTATAGAAACCCCCCGTTATAGAAACCCCCCCGTTATAGAAACCCCCGTTATAGAAACCCCCGTTATAGAAACCCCCCGTTATAGAAACCCCCCCGTTATAGCAATCCCCGTTATAGAAACCCACCCGTTATAGAAACCCCCCGTTATAGAAACCCCCGTTATAGAAACTCCCCGTTATAGAAACTCCCCCGTTATAGAAACCCCCCGTTATAGAAACTCCCCCGTTATAGAAACCCCCGTTATAGAAACCCCCCGTTATAGGAACCCCCCGTTATAGAAACCCCCGTTAGAGAAACTCCCCGTTATAGAAACCCCCCGTTATATAAACTCCCCCGTTATAGAAACCCCCCGTTATAGAAACGCCCCCGTTATAGAAACCCCCCGTTATAGAAACTCCCCCGTTATAGAAACCCCCCCGTTACAGAAACACCCCCGTTATAGAAACCCCCCCGTTATAGATACCCCCCGTTATAGAAACTCCCCCGTTATAGAAACCCCCCGTTATAGAAACCCCCCGTTATAGAAACTCCCCCGTTATAGAAACCCCCCGTTATAGAAACCCCCGTTATAGAAACCCCCCGTTATAGAAACTCCCCCGTTATAGAAACTCCCCGTTATAGAAACCCCCGTTATAGAAACACCCCCGTTATAGAAACCCCCCGTTATAGAAACCCCCGTCATAGAAACCCCCCGTTATAGAAACTCCCCCGTTATAGAAAACGCCCGTTATAGAAACACCCCCGTTATAGAAACCCCCCGTTATAGAAACACCCCCGTTATAGAAACCCCCCGTTATAGAAACTCCCCCTTTAAAGAAACCCCCCATTATAGAAACCCCCCGTTATAGAAACCCCCTCTTTATAGAAACCCCCCGTTTTAGAAACCCCCCAGTTATAGAAACCCCCCCATTATAGAAACCCCCCGTTATAGAAACCCCCCGTTATAGAAACTCCCCTGTTATAGAAAGCCCCCCGTTATAGAAATCCCCCGTTATAGAAACCCCCGTTGTAGAAACCCCCCGTTATAGAAACCCCCCGTTATAGAAACCCCCCCGTTATAGCAACTCCCCCGTTATAGAAACCCCCCGTTATAGAAACCCCCCCGTTATAGAAACCCCCTGTTATAGAAACACCCCCGTTATAGAAACCCCCCGTTATAGAAACACCCCCGTTATAGAGACCCCCCGTTATAGGAACCCCCATTATAGAAACCCCCGTTATAGAAACCCCCCGTTATAGAAACCCCCCGTTATAGAAACTCCCCCGTTATAGAAACCCCCCGTTATAGAAACCCCCGTTATAGAAACCCCCCGTTATAGAAACCCCCCCGTTATAGAAACCCCCCCGTTATAGAAACTCCCGTTATAGAAACTCCCCCGTTATAGAAACCCCCCCGTTATAGAAACTCCCGTTATAGAAACCGCCACCATTATAGAAACCCCTGTTATAGAAACCCCCCGTTATAGAAACCCCCCGTTATAGAAACCCCCGTTATAGAAACCCCCCCGTTATAGAAAACCCCGTTATAGAAACCCCCCGTTATAGAAACCCCCGTTATAGAAACCCCCCGTTGTAGAAACCCCCCGTTATAGAAACCCCCCGTTATAGGAACCCCCGTTATAGAAACCCCCGTTATAGAAACCCCACGTTATAGAAACCCCCGTTATAGAAAGCCCCCGTTATAGAAACCCCCCGTTATAGAAACCCCCCTTTATAGAAACCCACCGTTATAGAAACCCCCTGTTATAGAAACCCCCGTTATAGAACCCCCCTATAGAAACCCCCCGTTATAGAAACTCCCCCGTTATAGAAACCCCCGTTATAGAAACCCCCCGTTATAGAAACTCCCCGTTATAGAAACCCCCCCGTTATAGAAACCCCCCCGTTATAGAAACCCCCCCGTTATAGAAACTCCCCGTTATAGAAACTCCCCCGTTATAGAAACCCCCCCGTTATAGAAACCCCCCGTTATAGAAACCCCCTGTTATAGAAACTCCCCCCCGTTATAGAAACTCCCCCGTTATAGAAACACCCCCGTTAAAGAAACCCCCGTTATAGAAACTCCCCCGTTATAGAAACCCCCCGTTATAGAAATCCCCCGTTATAGAAACCCCCCGTTATAGAAACTCCCCCGTTATAGAAACCCTCCGTTATAGAAACTCCCCCGTTATAGAAACTAGAAACTCCCCGTTATAGAAACACCCCCTTTATAGAAATCCCCGTTATAGAAACACCCCCGTTATAGAAACTCCCCCGTTATAGAAAACCCCTGTTATAGAAACCCCCCGTTATAGAAACCCCCCCGTTATAGAAACCCCCATTATAGAAACTCCCCGTTATAGAAATCCCCCCGTTATAGAAACTCCCCCGTTATAGAAACCCCCTGTTATAGAAACCCCCGTTATAGAAACTCCCCCGTTATAGAAACTCCCCCGTTATAGAAACCCCCTGTTATAGAAACCCACCGTTGCAGAAACCCCCCCGTTATAGAAACCCCCCCGTTATAGAAACTCCCCGTTATAGAAACCCCCCGTTATAGAAGCCCCCCGTTATAGAAACCCCCCGTTATAGAAACTCCCCCGTTATAGAAACCCCCGTTATAGAAACACCCCCGTTATAGAAAACCCCGTTATAGAAACCCCCATTATAGAAACCCCCGTTATCGAAACACCCCCGTTATAGAAACCGCCACGTTATAGAAACCCCCCGTTATAGAAACCCCCCCCGTTATAGAAACCCCCGTTATAGAAACCCCCGTTATAGAAACCCCCCGTTATAGAAACCCCCCCGTTATAGCAATCCCCGTTATAGAAACCCACCCGTTATAGAAACCCCCCGTTATAGAAACCCCCGTTATAGAAACTCCCCGTTATAGAAACTCCCCCGTTATAGAAACCCCCCGTTATAGAAACTCCCCCGTTATAGAAACCCCCGTTATAGAAACCCCCCGTTATAGGAACCCCCCGTTATAGAAACCCCCGTTAGAGAAACTCCCCGTTATAGAAACCCCCCGTTATATAAACTCCCCCGTTATAGAAACCCCCCGTTATAGAAACGCCCCCGTTATAGAAACCCCCCGTTATAGAAACTCCCCCGTTATAGAAACCCCCCCGTTACAGAAACACCCCCGTTATAGAAACCCCCCCGTTATAGAAACCCCCCGTTATAGAAACTCCCCCGTTATAGAAACCCCCCGTTATAGAAATCCCCCATTATAGAAACTCCCCCGTTATAGAAACCCCCCGTTATAGAAACCCCCGTTATAGAAACCCCCCGTTATAGAAACTCCCCCGTTATAGAAACTCCCCGTTATAGAAACCCCCGTTATAGAAACACCCCCGTTATAGAAACCCCCCGTTATAGAAAACCCCGTCATAGAAACCCCCCGTTATAGAAACTCCCCCGTTATAGAAAAAGCCCGTTATAGAAACACCCCCGTTATAGAAACCCCCCGTTATAGAAACACCCCCGTTATAGAAACCCCCCGTTATAGAAACTCCCCCTTTAAAGAAACCCCCCATTATAGAAACCCCCCGTTATAGAAACCCCCTCTTTATAGAAACCCCCCGTTTTAGAAACCCCCCCGTTATAGAAACCCCCCCATTATAGAAACCCCCCGTTATAGAAACCCCCCGTTATAGAAACCCCCGTTATAGAAACCCCCCCGTTATAGAAAACCCCGTTATAGAAACCCCCCGTTATAGAAACCCCCGTTATAGAAACCCCCCGTTATAGAAACCCCCCGTTATAGAAACCCCCCGTTATAGGAACCCCCGTTATAGAAACCCCCGTTATAGAAACCCCACGTTATAGAAACCCCCGTTATAGAAAGCCCCCGTTATAGAAACCCCCCGTTATAGAAACCCCCCTTTATAGAAACCCACCGTTATAGAAACCCCCTGTTATAGAAACCCCCGTTATAGAACCCCCCTATAGAAACCCCCCGTTATAGAAACTCCCCCGTTATAGAAACCCCCGTTATAGAAACCCCCCGTTATAGAAACCCCCCGTTATAGAAACTCCCCGTTATAGAAACCCCCCCGTTATAGAAACCCCCCCGTTATAGAAACCCCCCCGTTATAGAAACTCCCCCGTTATAGAAACTCCCCCGTTATAGAAACCCCCCCGTTATAGAAACCCCCCGTTATAGAAACCCCCCGTTATAGAAACTCCCCCCCGTTATAGAAACTCCCCCGTTATAGAAACACCCCCGTTAAAGAAACCCCCGTTATAGAAACTCCCCCGTTATAGAAACCCCCCGTTATAGAAATCCCCCGTTATAGAAACCCCCCGTTATAGAAACTCCCCCGTTATAGAAACCCTCCGTTATAGAAACTCCCCCGTTATAGAAACTAGAAACTCCCCGTTATAGAAACACCCCCTTTATAGAAATCCCCGTTATAGAAACACCCCCATTATAGAAACTCCCCCGTTATAGAAAACCCCTGTTATAGAAACCCCCCGTTATAGAAACCCCCCCGTTATAGAAACCCCCATTATAGAAACTCCCCGTTATAGAAACCCCCCCGTTATAGAAACTCCCCCGTTATAGAAACCCCCTGTTATAGAAACCCCCGTTATAGAAACTCCCCCGTTATAGAAACTCCCCCGTTATAGAAACCCCCTGTTATAGAAACTCCCCGTTATAGAAACCCCCCGTTATAGAAACCCCCCGTTGCAGAAACCCCCCGTTATAGAAACTCCCCCGTTATAGAAACTCCCCGTTATAGAAACCCCCCGTTATAGAAGCCCCCCGTTATAGAAACCCCCCATTATAGAAACTCCCCCGTTATAGAAACCCCCCGTTATAGAAACCCCCGTTATAGAAACACCCCCGTTATAGAAACCCCCCGTTATAGAAACCCCCGTTATAGAAACCCCCGTTATCGAAACACCCCCGTTATAGAAACCGCCACGTTATAGAAAACCCCCGTTATAGAAACCCCCCCGTTATAGAAACCCCCGTTATAGAAACCCCCGTTATAGAAACCCCCCGTTATAGAAACCCCCCCGTTATAGCAATCCCCGTTATAGAAACCCACCCGTTATAGAAACCCCCCGTTATAGAAACCCCCGTTATAGAAACTCCCCGTTATAGAAACTCCCCCGTTATAGAAACCCCCCGTTATAGAAACCCCCGTTATATAAACCCCCCGTTATAGGAACCCCCCGTTATAGAAACCCCCGTTAGAGAAACTCCCCGTTATAGAAACCCCCCGTTATATAAACTCCCCCGTTATAGAAACCCCCCGTTATAGAAACGCCCCCGTTATAGAAACCCCCCGTTATAGAAACTCCCCCGTTATAGAAACCCCCCCGTTACAGAAACACCCCCGTTATAGAAACCCCCCCGTTATAGAAACCCCCCGTTATAGAAACTCCCCCGTTATAGAAACCCCCGTTATAGAAAGCCCCCGTTATAGAAACTCCCCCGTTATAGAAACCCCCCGTTATAGAAACCCCCGTTATAGAAACCCCCCGTTATAGAAACTCCCCCGTTATAGAAACTCCCCGTTATAGAAACCCCCGTTATAGAAACACCCCCGTTATAGAAACCCCCCATTATAGAAAACCCCGTCATAGAAACCCCCCGTTATAGAAACTCCCCCGTTATAGAAAACGCCCGTTATAGAAACACCCCCGTTATAGAAACCCCCCGTTATAGAAACACCCCCGTTATAGAAACCCCCCGTTATAGAAACTCCCCCTTTAAAGAAACCCCCCATTATAGAAACCCCCCGTTATAGAAACCCCCTCTTTATAGAAACCCCCTGTTTTAGAAACCCCCCCGTTATAGAAACCCCCCCATTATAGAAACCCCCCGTTATAGAAACCCCCGTTATAGAAACTCCCCTGTTATAGAAACCCCCCCGTTATAGAAACCCCCCGTTATAGAAACCCCCGTTGTAGAAACCCCCCGTTATAGGAACCCCCATTATAGAAACCCCCGTTATAGAAACCCCCCGTTATAGAAACCCCCCGTTATAGAAACTCCCCCGTTATAGAAACCCCCCGTTATAGAAACCCCCGTTATAGAAACCCCCCGTTATAGAAACCCCCCCCGTTATAGAAACCCCCCCGTTATAGAAACTCCCGTTATAGAAACTCCCCCGTTATAGAAACCCCCCCGTTATAGAAACTCCCGTTATAGAAACCGCCACCATTATAGAAACCCCTGTTATAGAAACCCCCCGTTATAGAAACCCCCGTTATAGAAACCTCCCCGTTATAGAAACCACCCGTTATAGAAACCCCCCCGTTATAGAAACACCCCCGTTATAGAAACCCCCGTTATAGAAACCCCCGTTATAGAAACCCCCCCATTATCGAAACGCCCCGTTATAGAAACCACCCGTTATAGAAACCCCCATTATAGAAACCCCCCGTTATAGAAACCCCCCGTTATAGAAACCCCACGTTATAGGAACCCCCGTTATAGAAACCCCCGTTATAGAAACCCCACGTTATAGAAACCCCCGTTATAGAAACCCCCCGTTATAGAAACCCCCGTTATAGAAACCCCCCTTTATAGAAACCCACCGTTATAGAAACCCCCCGTTATAGAAACCCCCGTTATAGAAACCCCCATTATAGAAACCCCCCGTTATAGAAACACCCCCGTGATAGAAACCCCCCGTTATAGAAACCCCCGTTATAGAAACTCCCCCATTATAGAAACTCCCCGTTATAGAAACCCCCCGTTATAGAAACCCCCGTTATAGAAACCCCCGTTATAGAAACCCCCCGTTATAGAAACTCCCCCGTTATAGAAACCCCCGTTATAGAAACCCCCCGTTATAGAAACCCCCCGTTATAGAAACACCCCCGTTATAGAAACCCCCCCGTTATAGAAACTCCCCCGTTATAGAAACTCCCCCGTTATAGAAACTCCCCCGTTATAGAAACCCCCCGTTATAGAAACCCCCCGTTATAGAAACTCCCCCCGTTATAGAAACTCCCCCGTTATAGAAACTCCCCCGTTATAGAAACCCCCCGTTATAGAAACTCCCCGTTATAGAAACACCCCCGTTATAGAAACTCCCCCGTTATAGAAACCCCCCGTTATAGAAACCCCCCGTTATAGAAACCCCCCGTTATAGAAACTCCCCCGTTATAGAAACTAGAAACTCCCCGTTATAGAAACACCCCCTTTATAGAAATCCCCGTTATAGAAACACCCCCGTTATAGAAACTCCCCCGTTATAGAAACCCCCTGTTATAGAAACCCCCCGTTATAGAAACCCCCCCGTTACAGAAACCCCCATTATAGAAACTCCCCGTTATAGAAACCCCCCGTTATAGAAATCCCCGTTATAGAAACTCCCCCGTTATAGAAACCCCCTGTTATAGAAACTCCCCGTTATAGAAACCCACCGTTTTAGAAACCCCCCGTTATAGAAACCCCCCCGTTATAGAAGCCCCCCGTTATAGAAACCCCCTGTTATAGAAACTCCCCCGTTATAGAAACCCTCCGTTATAGAAACACCCCCGTTATAGAAAACCCCCGGTATAGAAACCCCCCGTTATAGGAACTCCCCCGTTATAGATACCCCCCGTTATAGAAAGCCCCCGTTATAGAAACCCCCCGTTATAGAAACTCCCCCGTTATAGAAACCCCCCCGTTATAGAAACCCCCCGTTATAGAAACTCCCCCGTTATAGAAACTCCCCCGTTATAGAAACCCCCGTTATAGAAACACCCCCGTTATAGAAACCCCCCGTTATAGAAACCCCCGTTATAGAAACCTCCGTTATATAAACCCCCCGTTATAGAAACTCCCCCGTTATAGAAAACCCCCGTTATAGAAACACCCCCGTTACAGAAACTCCCCCGTTATAGAAACCCCCGTTATAGAAACCCCCGTTATAGAAACCCCCCGTTATAGAAACTCCCCCGTTATAGAAACCCCCGTTATAGAAACCCCCCGTTATAGAAACCCCCCGTTATAGAAACACCCCCGTTATAGAAACCCCCCCGTTATAGAAACTCCCCCGTTTTAGAAACTCCCCCGTTATAGAAACTCCCCCGTTATAGAAACCCCCCGTTATAGAAACCCCCCGTTATAGAAACTCCCCCCGTTATAGAAACTCCCCCGTTATAGAAACTCCCCCGTTATAGAAACCCCCCGTTATAGAAACTCCCCGTTATAGAAACACCCCCGTTATAGAAACTCCCCCGTTATAGAAACCCCCCGTTATAGAAACCCCCCGTTATAGAAACCCCCCGTTATAGAAACTCCCCCGTTATAGAAACTAGAAACTCCCCGTTATAGAAACACCCCCTTTATAGAAATCCCCGTTATAGAAACACCCCCGTTATAGAAACTCCCCCGTTATAGAAACCCCCTGTTATAGAAACCCCCCGTTATAGAAACCCCCCCGTTACAGAAACCCCCATTATAGAAACTCCCCGTTATAGAAACCCCCCGTTATAGAAATCCCCGTTATAGAAACTCCCCCGTTATAGAAACCCCCTGTTATAGAAACTCCCCGTTATAGAAACCCACCGTTTTAGAAACCCCCCGTTATAGAAACCCCCCCGTTATAGAAGCCCCCCGTTATAGAAACCCCCTGTTATAGAAACTCCCCCGTTATAGAAACCCTCCGTTATAGAAACACCCCCGTTATAGAAAACCCCCGGTATAGAAACCCCCCGTTATAGGAACTCCCCCGTTATAGATACCCCCCGTTATAGAAACCCCCCGTTATAGAAACCCCCCGTTATAGAAACTCCCCCGTTATAGAAACCCCCCCGTTATAGAAACCCCCCGTTATAGAAACTCCCCCGTTATAGAAACTCCCCCGTTATAGAAACCCCCGTTATAGAAACACCCCCGTTATAGAAACCCCCCGTTATAGAAACCCCCGTTATAGAAACCCCCGTTATATAAACCCCCCGTTATAGAAACTCCCCCGTTATAGAAAACCCCCGTTATAGAAACACCCCCGTTACAGAAACTCCCCCGTTATAGAAACCCCCGTTATAGAAATCCCCCGTTATCGAAACACCCCCGTTATAGAAACCCCCCCGTTATAGAAACCCCCCGTTATAGAAACCCCCCGTTATAGAAACCCCCGTTATAGAAACCCCCGTTATAGAAACCCCCCGTTATAGAAACCCCCGTTATAGAAACCCCCCCGTTATAGAAATCCCCGTTATAGAAACCCACCCGTTATAGAAACCCCCCGTTATAGAAACCCCCCATTATAGAAACCCCCCCGTTATAGAAACCCCCCGCTATAGAAACCCCCTGTTATAGAAACTCCCCTGTTATAGAAACTCCCCGTTATAGAAACCCCCCCGTTATAGAAACTCCCCGTTATAGAAACTCCCCCGTTATAGAAACCCCCCCGTTATAGAAACTCCCCGTTATAGAAACTCCCCGTTATAGAAACCCCCCATTATAGAAACCCCCGTTATAGAAACCCCCCGTTATAGAAACCCCCGTTATAGAAACCCCCCCGTTATAGAAACCCCCGTTATAGAAACCCCCGTTATAGAAACCCCCCGTTATAGAAACCCCCGTTATAGAAACCCCCCCGTTATAGAAATCCCCGTTATAGAAACCCACCCGTTATAGAAACCCCCCGTTATAGAAACTCCCCCGTTATAGAAACCCCCCGTTATAGAAACTCCCCGTTATAGAAACTCCCCCGTTAGAGAAACTCCCCGTTATAGAAACCCCCCGTTATATAAACTCCCCCGTTATAGAAACCCCCCGTTATAGAAACCCCCCCGTTATAGAAACCCCCCGTTATAGAAACTCCCCCGTTATAGAAACCCCCCCGTTACAGAAACACCCCCGTTATAGAAACCCCCCCGTTATAGAAACCCCCCGTTATAGAAACTCCCCCGTTATAGAAACCCACCGTTATAGAAACCCCCCGTTATAAAAACTCCCCCGTTATAGAAACCCCCCGTTATAGAAACCCCCCGTTATAGAAACTCCCCCGTTATAGAAACTCCCCGTTATAGAAACCCCCGTTATAGAAACACCCCCGTTATAGAAACCCCCCGTTATAGAAACCCCCGTCATAGAAACCCCCCGTTATAGAAACTCCCCCGTTATAGAAAACCCCCGTTATAGAAACACCCCCGTTATAGAAACCCCCCGTTATAGAAACACCCCCGTTATAGAAACCCCCCGTTATAGAAACTCCCCCTTTATAGAAACCCCCCGTCATAGAAACCCCCCGTTATAGAAACCCCCCCATTATAGAAACCCCCCGTTTTAGAAACCCCCCCGTTATAGAAACCCCCCCATTATAGAAACCCCCCGTTATAGAAACCCCCCGTTATAGAAACACCCCGTTATAGAAACACCCCCATTATAAAACCCCCCATTATAGAAACCCCCGTTGTAGAAACCCCCCGTTATAGAAACCCCCTATTATATAAACCCCCCCGTTATAGCAACTCCCCCGTTATAGAAACCCCCCGTTATATAAACCCCCCCGTAAAAGAAACCCCCTGTTATAGAAACCCCCCGTTATAGAAACACCCCCGTTATAGAAACCCCCCGTTATAGGAACCCCCGTTATAGAAACCCCCCGTTATAGAAACCCCCCGTTATAGAAACCCCCCGTTATAGAAACTCCCGTTATAGAAACCCCCCGTTATAGAAACCCCCCGTTATAGAAACACCCCCGTTATAGAAACCACCAGTTATAGAAACACCCCGTTATAGAAACCCCCCGTTATAGAAACTCCCCGTTATAGAAACCCCCCCGTTATAGAAACCCCCCCGTTATAGCAACTCCCCCGTTATAGAAACCACCCGTTATAGAAACACCCCCGTGATAGAAACCCCCCGTTATAGAAACCCCCCGTTATAGAAACCCCCCCATTATAGAAACCCCCCCGTTATAGAAACCCCCGTTATAGAAACCCCCCGTTATAGAAACCCCCCCGTTATAGAAATTCCCCCGTTATAGAAACCCCCGTTATAGAAACCCCCCCGTTATAGGAACTACCCCGTTATAGAAACCCCCGTTATAGAAACCCCCCGTTATAGAAACTCCCCCGTTATAGAAACCCCCCGTTATAGAAACTCCCCCGTTATAGAAACCCCCGTTATAGAAACCCCTGTTATAGAAACTCCCCCGTTATAGAAACCCCCCGTTATAGAAACCCCCCGTTGTAGAAACTCCCCCGTTATAGAAACCCCCCGTTATAGAAACCCCCCGTTATAGAAACTCCCCCGTTATAGAAGCCCCCCCGTTATAGAAACCCCCGATATAGAAACTCCCCCGTTATAGAAACCCCCCGTTGTAGAAACCCCCCTGTTATAGAAACCCCCCGTTATAGAAACACCCCGTTATAGAAACCCCCCGTTATAGAAACCCCCCGTTATAAAAACCCCCCCGTTATAGAAACACCCCCGTTATAGAAACCCCCGTTATAGAAAACCCCCGTTATAGAAACACCCCCGTTATAGAAATCCCCCGTTATCGAAACACCCCCGTTATAGAAACCCCCCCGTTATAGAAACCCCCCGTTATAGAAACCCCCCCGTTATAGAAACCCCCGTTATAGAAACCCCCGTTATAGAAACCCCCCGTTATAGAAACCCCCGTTATAGAAACCCCCCCGTTATAGAAATCCCCGTTATAGAAACCCACCCGTTATAGAAACCCCCCGTTATAGAAACCCCCCGTTATAGAAACCCCCCCGTTATAGAAACCCCCCGCTATAGAAACCCCCTGTTATAGAAACTCCCCTGTTATAGAAACTCCCCGTTATAGAAACCCCCCCGTTATAGAAACTCCCCGTTATAGAAACTCCCCCGTTATAGAAACCCCCCCGTTATAGAAACTCCCCGTTATAGAAACTCCCCGTTATAGAAACCCCCCATTATAGAAACCCCCGTTATAGAAACCCCCCGTTATAGAAACCCCCGTTATAGAAACCCCCCCGTTATAGAAACCCCCGTTATAGAAACCCCCGTTATAGAAACCCCCCGTTATAGAAACCCCCGTTATAGAAACCCCCCCGTTATAGAAATCCCCGTTATAGAAACCCACCCGTTATAGAAACCCCCCGTTATAGAAACTCCCCCGTTATAGAAACCCCCCGTTATAGAAACTCCCCGTTATAGAAACTCCCCCGTTAGAGAAACTCCCCGTTATAGAAACCCCCCGTTATATAAACTCCCCCGTTATAGAAACCCCCCGTTATAGAAACCCCCCCGTTATAGAAACCCCCCGTTATAGAAACTCCCCCGTTATAGAAACCCCCCCGTTACAGAAACACCCCCGTTATAGAAACCCCCCCGTTATAGAAACCCCCCGTTATAGAAACTCCCCCGTTATAGAAACCCACCGTTATAGAAACCCCCCGTTATAAAAACTCCCCCGTTATAGAAACCCCCCGTTATAGAAACCCCCCGTTATAGAAACTCCCCCGTTATAGAAACTCCCCGTTATAGAAACCCCCGTTATAGAAACACCCCCGTTATAGAAACCCCCCGTTATAGAAACCCCCGTCATAGAAACCCCCCGTTATAGAAACTCCCCCGTTATAGAAAACCCCCGTTATAGAAACACCCCCGTTATAGAAACCCCCCGTTATAGAAACACCCCCGTTATAGAAACCCCCCGTTATAGAAACTCCCCCTTTATAGAAACCCCCCGTTATAGAAACCCCCCGTTATAGAAACCCCCCATTATAGAAACCCCCCGTTTTAGAAACCCCCCCGTTATAGAAACCCCCCCATTATAGAAACCCCCCGTTATAGAAACCCCCCGTTATAGAAACACCCCGTTATAGAAACACCCCCATTATAAAACCCCCCATTATAGAAACCCCCGTTGTAGAAACCCCCCGTTATAGAAACCCCCTTTTATATAAACCCCCCCGTTATAGCAACTCCCCCGTTATAGAAACCCCCCGTTATATAAACCCCCCCGTAAAAGAAACCCCCTGTTATAGAAACCCCCCGTTATAGAAACACCCCCGTTATAGAAACCCCCCGTTATAGAAACCCCCCGTTATAGAAACCCCCCGTTATAGAAACTCCCGTTATAGAAACCCCCCGTTATAGAAACCCCCCGTTATAGAAACACCCCCGTTATAGAAACCACCAGTTATAGAAACACCCCGTTATAGAAACCCCCCGTTATAGAAACTCCCCGTTATAGAAACCCCCCCGTTATAGAAACCCCCCCGTTATAGCAACTCCCCCGTTATAGAAACCACCCGTTATAGAAACACCCCCGTGATAGAAACCCCCCGTTATAGAAACCCCCCGTTATAGAAACCCCCCCATTATAGAAACCCCCCCGTTATAGAAACCCCCGTTATAGAAACCCCCCGTTATAGAAACCCCCCCGTTATAGAAATTCCCCCGTTATAGAAACCCCCGTTATAGAAACCCCCCCGTTATAGGAACTACCCCGTTATAGAAACCCCCGTTATAGAAACCCCCCGTTATAGAAACTCCCCCGTTATAGAAACCCCCCGTTATAGAAACTCCCCCGTTATAGAAACCCCCGTTATAGAAACCCCTGTTATAGAAACTCCCCCGTTATAGAAACCCCCCGTTATAGAAACCCCCCGTTGTAGAAACTCCCCCGTTATAGAAACCCCCCGTTATAGAAACCCCCCGTTATAGAAACTCCCCCGTTATAGAAGCCCCCCCGTTATAGAAACCCCCGATATAGAAACTCCCCCGTTATAGAAACCCCCCGTTATAGAAACCCCCCTGTTATAGAAACCCCCCGTTATAGAAACACCCCGTTATAGAAACCCCCCGTTATAGAAACCCCCCGTTATAAAAAACCCCCCGTTATAGAAACACCCCCGTTATAGAAACCCCCGTTATAGAAAACCCCCGTTATAGAAACCCCCCCGACATAGAAACTCCCCCGTTATAGAAACCCCCCCGTTATAGAAACACCCCCGTTATAGAAACCCCCCGATATAGAAACTCCCCCGTTATAGAAACCCCCCGTTATAGAAACCCCCCCGTTATAGAAACCCCCCGTTATAGAAACCCCCCGTTATAGAAACTCCCCCGTTATAGAAACACCCCCGTTATAGAAACACCCCGTTATCGAAACCCCCGTTATAGAAACCCCCCGTTATAGAAACTCCCCCGTTATAGAAACCCCCCGTTATAGAAACCCCCCCGTTATAGAAACCCCCCTGTTATAGAAACCCCCCATTATTGAAACTCCCCCGTTATAGAAACACCCCCGTTATAGAAACACCCCCGTTATGGAAACCCCCCGTTATAGAAACCCCCATTATAGAAACCCCCGTTATAGAAACCCCCCATTATAGAAAGCCCCCGTTATAGAAACCCCCCCGTTACAGAAACCCCCCCGTTGTAGAAACTCCCCGTTATAGAAACCCCCCCGTTATAGAAACCCCCGTTATAGAAACTCCCCCGTTATTGAAACCCCCGTTATAGAAACTCCCCCGTTATAGAAACTCCCCATTATAGAAACTCCCCCTTATAGAAACCCCCCGTTATAGAAACCCCCCGTTATAGAAACTCCCCGTTATAGAAACCCCCCGTTATAGAAACTCCCCCGTTATAGAAACCCCACGTTATAGAAACCCCCCATTATAGAAACTCCCCCGTTATAGAAACTCCCCCGTTATAGAAACACCCCCGTTATAGAAACACCCCCATTATAGAAACACCCCCGTTATAGAAACCCCCCGTTATAGAAACCCCCGTTATAGAAACCCCCCCATTATAGAAACTCCCGTTATAGAAACCCCCCGTTATAGAAACCCCCCCGTTATAGAAACACCCCCGTTATAGAAACCCCCGTTATAGAAACTCCCCCGTTATAGAAACTCCCGTTACAGAAACCCCCCGTTATAGAAACCCCCCGTTATAGAAACCCCCCATTAAAGAAGCTCCCCGTTATAGAAACCCCCATTATAGAAATCCCCCCATTATAGAAGCACCCCATTAAAGAAACTCCCCATTATAGAAACACCCCCGTTTTAGAAACTCCCTCGTTATAGAAACCCCGCGTTATAGAAACCCCCGTTATAGAAACACCCGTTATAGAAACCGCTCGTTATAGAAACTCCCCCGTTATAGAAACCCCCCGTTAAAGAAACCCCCCGTTATAGAAACTCCCCCGTTATAGAAACCCCACCGTTATAGAAACCCCCCCCCCCCGTTAAAGAAACCCCCATTATAGAAACTGTCATAAATCGCAACTTCTACAAGAAGTAACTCAGGAAGTACTACTGAACAGCCAGCTGAGGGCGCCATCCACAGAGTATAAATACTTGGGCGTGGGCCCAACTTGGCCAGAGACAATCTGAAACAGGAAGCTAGTGACTACTAACTAGACCTCCATGTTTTGTTACAAGTCAATTAAAGCCTTGCTTTATGTACAACCAAGTGAATAGTGAGTCTTTATTATGTCAATTTAATCGACTTGTTATCGTCTCCACGCCTTGGGTGATTCGGAACAACCAGCTGCAACTCAAACCGCAGAAAGGGACTTGGGCAAGAAACTGATCCATCATGGATAAACTACTTAGACCCGCTCGTCTCGACCTGGACCCGAATGCACCTGTGGCAGCGAAGGTATGGAAGCATTAGTTTCGTACCTTTAGCAACTTTCTTGAAGAATGTGGGGCGGATGCCCCTAATAAGTTACGAATGCTTATTAACTATGTATCCCCTCATGTGTATGATTATATTGAGGACTGCATAGACTATGACGCTGCTATCCAAATTTTACAGCAGCTATATGTCAAGTCCCCGAATGAAATCTTTGCTCGACACCTACTGGCCACAACTCGGCAGCAGCCTGGGGAATCACTCGATGAATTCCTCCAGAAACTTCACAGACTCAGCAAAGATTGTAACCTTAAAGCGGTTACAGCTGGACAGTATCAAGAGGAACTAATCCGCGATTCCTTTATCAATGGGATTGCGTCCCCTTTTATACGTCAGTGCCGGCTGGAAAATAAAACTCTCAATTTACGGGCTGCTTATGACCAGGCGTGTTCCCTAGACTTGGCCAAGAAGAATGCCGACACTTATCTCCCACCACGGGCACGGGCGGCGGCTATCACCTTTAATAAGGCTTTCGATAGGTCTCGGGTGGATGCCCCCGCTGATGATGACTCTACTCTAACGGACGACGACCCTACCCTAGAGGCCTTTGCTGATGACGACCCCGCCCTACCAGCCTCCTGGCAATCAGGAAGCAAGTGTTTCTTTTGTGGAGGTACGTTCCATTACAGAAAATTTTGCCCGGCTCGTAATGTGACCTGCAATTATTGCAGCAAGGACACTTTTCCAAGGTATGCCAGTCACGGGCCTTTGCTAACAAGAAAGGTGGCTCCTCTAAAGTATACCGATCGAGAGCTCCTGTTAACTTCACAGCTGCTATCTATGGAGCTGCTCCTCCCTCAAGAACCACTGCTAAGGCTACAGCTACAAAGGAAAAATGACCCCTCCTCCCATCACAGCTGTTTTTCCCCAAAGTTTGTCCCATGCAGCCACGAAGGTTTCAGTAAATGGGCACACTCTAAGCACGCTAATCGAATCCTGCAGCTCTGACAGCTTCATTAGTAAGCGGGCTGTCAGCAGGTTAAAACTGCGCGTTTATCCCTCGGACAGGGAGATTGCAATGGCTCTGACGACTCTGACCACCAATTCTTCTGGCTTCTGTCTTGTCAACCTCATCCTCAATGGTCACACGTATCCCTCCACTTGGCTCGGAGTACTCGAAAACTTATGTAGCGATGTGCTTCTGGGACAGGACTTCCAGGAGCAGCACAAAAGACTCACTTTTGAGTTTGGAGGGTCGAAGCCGGAGCTTACCATTTCTAAGGTGCCGTTTTGTGCGCTCTCGGCGGCCTTACTCGGTGAGCCCTCCCTGTTTGCCAATCTCCCCCCCCCCCCGCTGTAAACCCGTAGCCACCAAATCGCGGCGCTTTAGCCAAGACGACCGAGCATTTATCGAGGCAGAAATCTCTCGCCTTTTAGCTGACGGTATTATCGAGCCGTGTTCATCTCCCTGGCGGGCTCAAGTCGTCATTGTGAAAAACCCTTTAAAACAACATAAGAAATGTCTGTGTATTGATTATTCGCAGACTATTAATCAATATACCGATCTGGATGCCTACCCGCTACCACGCATAGATGACATAGTCAATAACCTTGCCAAATACAAGGTATTTTCAACCTTCAATTTAAAGAGCACGTACCATCAGGTACCGCTGAAAGACTCTGACAAAAAGTATACGGCCTTTGAGGCCAATGGTCGGCTTTATCAGTTTCGTCGCCTTCCATTTGGGGTCACCAATGGGGTGGCCGTCTTCCAATGGGCAATGGATGGCCTAGTCCGGCAAGAGAACTTGACTGACACCTTTCCGTATTTAGACAATATCACTATTGCCGGCCATGATCAAAAGGAGCATGACGCCAATCTTCAGAGATTTTTTGACGTTCTCCGTCGTCGCCACTTAACGTTAAACGAATCCAAATCGGTGAAATCGGTGCCATCAGTGAACATTCTCAGCTACTGGGTGGGCAACGGTGTTATTAAACCGGACCCAGAGCGACTTCATCCACTTCAGGAGCTCTCTCCCCCTACAAATCTCGGCTCTCTTCGTCGGGCAGTTGGCATGTTTGCTTATTACGCAAAGTGGATACCTCACTTCTCCGATAAAATACAGCCCCTGCTTCATGCGAAGTCTTTTCCATTGGAAGCAACGGCTATTTCTGCCTTCAACCTCCTCAAACGACAGCTGGAGAAAGCCACGCTTCGCTCCATTGACGAAAACCTTCCTTTTGTGGTCGAATGCGATGCATCGGAGGTGGCGATCTCGGCTATCCAGAACCTTACAGGGTAGCGAGCTCCATTACCGCGCCCCCCCCCGCCGTCGAGAAGGAGGCTACAGCCATCATCGAGGCTGTACTCCAATGGAGTCATTTTCTTGCTCGGCGTCATTTCACGCTCATAACTGACCAGTGCTCCGTGGCCTTCATGTTGGATAGCCGGAAGCGCAAGAAAATCAAAAATAATAAAATTCAACTCTGGAGGATGGAGCTGGCTGCCTTTTGATATGCTATCCGTTACCGACCCGGCAAACAGAATGTGGCCCCAGATACCTTCATACGGGCATTTTGCTCTTCAATGTCAACGTCGACTCTGGCGGAGCTGCATATGGACTTATGTCATCCTGGCGTTACCCGTAAGTTGCACTTTGTGCGCTCCAAAAATCTACCATTCTCAATGGAAGACGTAAAGAAAACATGCTCCTCCTGTAGGATTTGTGCAGAATTGAAACCACAATTCTTCCGCCCATCAGATGACTTACTCATACATGCAATGCAGCCTATGCAGAGGCTCAGCATAGACTTTAAAGGGCCATTGCCTTTGTCGACGCGGAACACCTACCTACTTACAATGGTAGACGAGTATTCACACTTTCCCTTTGCCTTCCCCTGTCCTAATATGCTTACCTCTACGGTAATTAAATGCCTTGATCAGGTCTTTTCCCTTTGCGGGACGGCCAATTTTATCCACACGGATTGGGGTCCCTCCTTTATGTCGAGTGAACTTAAAAGTTATCTCTTCCAACGGGGAATTGCCTCGAGTAAGACGACACCATATCACCCAATCGGCAATGGACAGGTTGAACGATACAATGCCATCATCTGGAAGGCTGTCCGCTTGGCACTGAGGTCACGCAACCTACCAGACCAGCAGTGGGAAACTATGCTCCCCGACATGTTACACTCTATCAGGTCTCTTCTCTCCACATCCAATAATGTCACACGTCATGAGCGATTCTTCAAGTTCCGGCATCGCTCTACACATGGGACATGTCTACCATCATGGTTGGTGGCTCCAGGCCCTGTGCTACTCCAGAGATTCGTCCGGTCTGCCAAGAACAACCCTCTCGTTGATGAGGTGGAGTTAATGGAGGTAAACCCCACGCATGCGTACGTGCGGTACCCCGATGGCCGGGAGTCCACCGTCTCGCTCAGAGATCTGGCTCCCTGCCCAACCAGTCACACGGGCCCGAATGATGATGGATCCCACGATGATGATGTCAACACTCCGCTACCCGATGAAGATGACGCCCTACCTGGGACATCGAGGGATCTGCCGGCAGTGCTACCGGATCAACTCAGGGAGCCGAACGCTCCCCATAGGATGGCCACCCGAAATCAGGACACCAGACAATCTCCGGCTACGACCAGGATGATGCTAGCTCTGCACCTGTGGGGACCCGCACCCGGAGTCATGATATTCCCAGGCCGCCACAGGACGATCAAGACGACGTGGACCCTACTGACATACCGGTACGGGCCATGCGACCCAGGGACCAGGACACGGTCCGGGGAGACGTGCCTTCCGGTCACAAGCAGAAAGCTAAACGACTACGGCTATTTTTGATCCGCCTAGTCCGTTAAAGGAAGACTGGACTTCCAAACCTTTTAGGGAGGAAGAATGTCATAAATCACAACTTCTACAAGAAGTAACTCAGGAAGTACTACTGAACGGCCAGCTGAGGGCGCCGTCCAAGGAGTATAAATAGTCGGGCGTGGGCCCAACTTGGCCAGAGATAATCTGGAAACAGGAAGCTAGTGACTACTAACTAGACCTCCATGTTTTGTTACAAGTCGATTAAAGCCTTGCTTTATGTACAACCAAGTGCGTAGTGAGTCATTATTACGTCAGAAACCTCCCGTTATAGAAACCCCCCATTATAGAAACCCCTGTTATAGAGACCCGCCCGTTATAGAAACCGCCCGTTAAGAAACCGCCCCGTTATAGAAACCGCCCGTTATAGAGACCCCCCCATTATAGAGACCACCCGTTATAGAAACACCCCCGTTATAGAAACCCCCCCATTATAGAATCCCCCCGTTATAGAAACCCCCGTTATAGAAACCCCCCGTTATAGAAACCCCCATTATAGAAACCCCCACTATAGAAACCCCCGTTATAGAAACTCCCCTTTATAGAAACCCCCCCTTATAGAAACCCCCCTTATAGAAAACCCCTGTTATAGAAACCCCCGTTATAGAAACCCCCCGTTATAGAAACCCCCCCGTTATAGAAAACCCCCCTTATAGAAACCCCCCCATTATAGAAACCCCCCCTTATAGAAACACCCCGTTATAGAAACCTCCCGTTATAGAAACCCCCCGTTATAGAAACCCCCCGTTATAGAAACCCCCCATTATAGAAACCTCCCGTTATAGAAACCCCCCGTTATAGAAACCTCCCATTATAGAAACCCCCCATTATAGAAACCCCCCATTATAGAAACCCCCCGTTATAGAAATCCCCCCATTATAGAAACCCCCCGTTATGGAAACCCCCGTTATAGAAACCCCCCGTTATAGAAACCACCCGTTATAGAAATCCCCCGTTATAGAAACCCCCGTTATAGAAACCCCCCCGTTATAGGAACCCCCATTATAGAAACCCCCCCGTTATAGAAATCCCCCCTTTATAGAAACCCCCCCTTATAGAAACCCCCCGTTACAGAAACACCCCCGTTATAGAAACCCCCCGTTATAGAAATCCCCCCGTTATAGAAACCCCCGTTATAGAAAGCCCCCCTTTATAGAAACCGTCCGTTATAATAGAAACCGCCCCATTATAGAAACCCCCGTTATAGAAACCCCCCCATTATAGAAAGCCCCCTTTATAGAAACCGTCCGTTATAGAAACCCCCCATTTTAGAAACCCCCCGTTATAGAAACACCCCCTGACATAATAATGACTCACTACGCACTTGGTTGTACATAAAGCAATGCTTTAATCGACTTGTAACAAAACATAGAGGTCTAGTTAGTAGTCACTAGCTTCCTGTTTCCAGATTGTCTCTGGTCAAGGTGGGCCCACGCCCGAGTATTTATACTCCTCGGACGGCGCCCTCAGCTGGCCGTTCAGTAGTACTTCCTGAGTTACTTCTTGTAAAAGTTGCGATTTATGAGACCCCGTTATAAAAACACCCCCGTTATAGAAACCCCCCATTATAGAACCCCCGTTATAGAAACCCCCGTTATAGAAACCCCCAATAAAGAAACCCCCCCGTTATAGAAGCCGTCCGTTATAAAAACACCCCGTTATAGAAACCCCCCATTATAGAAACCCCCCGTTATAGAAACCCCCATTAAAGAAACCCCCCCGTTATAGAAACCGTCCATTATAAAAACACCCCCGTTATAGAAACCCCCCCGTTATAGAAACCCCCCGTTATAGAAACCCCCCCATTATAGAAACCCCCCGTTACAGAAACCCCCCGCTATAGAAACCACCCGTTATAGAAACCCTCCGTTATAGAAACCGTCCGTTATGGAAACCCCCACGTTATAGAAACCACCCGTTATAGAAACCCCCCCGTTATAGAAACCCCCCATTATAGAAACCCCCCCGTTATACAAACCCCCCGTTATAGAAAGTGCTCGTTATCATTTCCATTGAAATCTGAACAGCATACAGACTTGTCTGTGAAACTCTATTCGGAAAGTGGCCTCAAATAAATAGAAATAATATTAAACTCAGACAATTCAGAACCTGTCATAACGAAGAAGTATTGAACCAGTAACTCAACCTTCACCATCAAAGTTTATTCCAAGCAGGGCCAGTGCAAGAATCGGTTCTATTGACGCACCTTTTAAGAATAAACACCCAGTCAACGTAAAGCATAAAGATTTTTCTACCTTTATTTTTTTCTATCTGATGTCTTTGAAATGTCCTTTTATTGCATGCTTCACCTTCAGGACTTAAAATATTCAGACTGCTTTTCTTAAAAAAAAAAGTCTCCGAATTGAAACTTGGACATCTGCAGTGCAAGATACCTGGCAATCTCTGCAGATGTACGGGTGGCAGGAAACAGATGTTAGCTGTGATGGTGCCACAAAGGATCGAAGGTTGAAAACTACCTTCAAAGCAGATGTCACCAGAACACATTTCAAAAGAATAAAGTTGCATCTCCTTTTAAGGAAGAGGATAATAAGTGACTTTTAAGTCTGTCTTTGGTTAAATGGCAGTATTTTGAGTAGGTTGCTACAAATGTTGAAAGGTATAGAGATAAAAGGAATAACCCGGATCCAGAACCAACCAAAGCTTCTCATATAACACATGAGCATTACTCAGAGATGAACCTTATGAGGGAAGTCACACAACACCAGGTTATAGTCCAACAGCTTTATTTGAAATCACAAGCTTTCGGAGAGCTGCTCCTTCGTCAGGTGAAGTGGAGAAATGCATAAAGACACGGCTTATATAGTCAGAGAATAATGTCAGCTGTTTACAGGTAATCTTGCCAACTGCCATTTATCACACCTGGCAGAGAGATAATCACAGCAATCAAAGGTGTGAATGGTGTCCAAACAGGTCAGTCAGGAAAACATTACATCAAAGAACAATGAGGTGGGGTCACCAGGGGTCAAATATTGCAGATGCTGGGGTCTGTATGAAAAACAGAAAAACAGACAAAAAACTTTTTTGTTGTTGCTGGAAATCACAGCAGGTCCGGCCGCATCTGTGTAGAGAGAACAAGCCAATGTCGACTTGAGTCTGGATGACCCTGCGTCAGGTGGGGTTACATGTAGCGTGACATGAACCCAAGATCTCGGTTGAGGCCGTCCTCATGGGTGCGGAACTTGGCTATCAGTTTCTGCTCGACGATTTTGCGTTGTCGTGTGTCTCGAAGGCCGCCTTGGAGAATGCTTACCCGAAGATCGGAGGCTGAATGTCCTTGACTGCTGAAGTGTTCCCCAACTGGGAGGGAACACTCCTGCCTGGTGATTGTTGCGCGGTGTCCGTTCATCCGTTGTCACAGTGTCTGCATGGTCTCGCCGATGTACCATGCTCCGGGGCATCCTTTCCTGCAACGTATGAGGTAGACAACGTTGGCCGAGTCACATGAGTATGTACCATGTACCTGGTGGGTGGTATCCTCACGTGTGATGATGGTATCTGTGTTGATGATCTGGCATGTCTTGCAGAGGTTGCTGTGGCAGGGTTGTGTGGTGTCGTGGTCGCTGTTCTCCTGAAAGCTGGGTAATTTGCTGCGAACGATGGTCTGTTTGAGGTTAGGTGGCTGTTTGAAAGCGAGTAGTGGAGGCGCGGGGATGGCCTTAGCGAGGTGTTCGTCGTCATCAATGACATGTTGAAGGCTGCGAAGAACATGGCGTAGTTTCTCCGCTCCGGGGAAGTACTGGACGACAAAGGGTACTCTGTTGGTTGTGTCCCGTGTTTGTCTTCTGAAGAGGTCGGTGCGATTTTTCGCTGTGGCCCGTTGGAACTGTCGATCGACGAGTTGAGCGTCATATCCCGTTCTAACATGGGCGTCTTTCAGTGTCTGTAGGCGTCCATCGCGTTCCTCCTCATCTGAGCAGATCCTATGTATTCGCAGGGCTTGTCCATAGGGGATGGCTTCTTTAATGTGGTTAGGGTGGAAGCTGGAGAAGTGAAGCATCGTGAGGTTGTCCGTGGGCTTGCGGTAGAGTGAAGTGCTGAGGTGTCCGTCTTTGATGGAGATTCGTGTGTCCAAGAATGAAACCGATTCTGAGGAGTAGTCCATGGTGAGTTTGATGGTGGGATGGAACTCGTTGATGTTATCATTCAGCCTCCGATCTTTGGGTAAGCATTCTCCAAGGCGGCCTTCGAGACACACGACAACGCAAAATCGTCGAGCAGAAACTGATAGCCAAGTTCCGCACTCATGAGGACGGCCTCAACCGAGATCTTGGGTTCATGTCACGCTACATGTAACCCCACCTGACGCAGGGTCATCCAGACTCGAGTCAACATTGGCTTGTTCTCTCTACACAGATGCGGCCGGACCTGCTGTGATTTCCAGCAAAAAAAAAAGTTTTTTGTCTGTTTTTTTTGTTTTTCATACAGACCCCAGCATCTGCAATATTTGACCCCTGGTGACCCCACCTCATTGTTCTTTGATGTAATGTTTTCCTGACTGACCTGTTTGGACACCATTCACACCTTTGATTGCTGTGGCTATCTCTCTGCCAGGTGTGATAAATGGCAGTTGGCAAGATTACCTGTAAACATCTGACATTATTCTCTGACTATATAAGCTGTGTCTTTATGCATTTCTCCACTTCACCTGACGAAGGAGCAGCGCTCCGAAAGCTTGTGATTTCAAATAAAGCTGTTGGACTATAACCTGGTGTTGTGTGACTTCTTACATTTGTCCACCCCAGTCCAACTCCGGCATCTCCACACCACAACCTTATGAGGGGCACCCCTGGATGCAATCTCTAACTCGTAACTTAATCACCTGCTTGACTTGGATGTTATAAGCATTCAGATTGTCCTCAATTAATGGGCAAATATTACTAAGGATTTGTTGTGGCACGCTTCCTCCAATTTCCCCTCCAACTCACACACCATCCTGACTTGGACATATATCAGCCGTTCCTTCATCGACGCTGGGTCAAAATCCTGGAACTCCCTCCCTAACAGCACTGTGGGAGCACCTTCACCACACGGACTGCAGCGGTGCAAGAAGGCGGCTCACCACCACCTTTTCAAGGGGCAACTAGGGATGGGCAATAAATGCCGGCCTTGCCAGCGACGCCCACATCCCATGAACGAGTAAAAACAAAATTTATGATGCGAGGCTTTTCAAAATGATGACTGTTTTGTTTGATTACTTTCTGATGCTT
This sequence comes from Somniosus microcephalus, assembly GCF_052327205.1. Classification (NCBI taxonomy): domain Eukaryota; kingdom Metazoa; phylum Chordata; class Chondrichthyes; order Squaliformes; family Somniosidae; genus Somniosus; species Somniosus microcephalus. Next base: position 82,771,048 of record NC_141003.1, on the reverse strand, counting down.
TTCCTCTTCCTCCAATTTTCCCACCTCCTTCTGTGAGGGGTTCTCTGGATCTCCTACTGTAACTCCAGTCAAAGCCCCGAAGAAGCTGCATCAACAAGTGAAAAAGGCCACCACTCCAGGGTTCCCGTCGATCTTCGTAGAGATCCCCCCATTGATTCTTACTGATGTATGGTACCGCCAGTGCCAGCCTCCCTCCAGTGCCTCAGCCAGGTGGCCAGTCCTCATCTGTGAGCCTAAATAGTGAGGGTCAAGGGGCTACTTGACCACAGCGGCATAATAGCTGACACCATCTACAAGGCACAAGTCAGGAGTGTGATGGAATACTCTCCACTTGCCTGGATGAGTGCAGCTCCAACAACACTCAAGAAGCTCAACACCATCTAGGACAAAGCAGCCCGTTTGATTGGCACCCCATCCACCACCTTAAACATTCACTCCCTCCACCACCGGCGTACTGTGGCTGCAGTGTGTACCATCGACAAGATGCACTGCAGCAACTCACCAAGGCTTCTTCGGCAGCACCTCCCTAACCCGCGACCTCTTCCACCTAGAAGGACAAGGGCAGCAGGCGCATGGGAACACCACCACCTCCAAGTTCCACCTCCAAGTCACACACCATCCTGACTTGGAAATATATCGGCTGTTCCTTCATCGTCGCTGGGTCAAAATCCTGGAACTCCCTCCCTAACAGCACTGTGGGAGCACCTTCACCACACGGACTGCAGCGGTTCAAGAAGGCGGCTCACCACCACCTTCTCAAGGGTAATTAGGGATGGGCAATAAATGCTGACCTTGCCAGCGACGCCCACATCCTGAGAATGGATAAACAAAAAGAAGATCATCTTACATGAATTTTATTTAATGAGCCTTTCTCTCAGTTTGTGCACAGACGTCGAGCACTCGTTGAGTTGGCTGTCTGCAATGAGCACGTTGAGAACTTCGAGTGGCCAAGCACACTTTTATGGGGAGTGAGTGCAGGAGGTGTTGCAGCACATCAGGTGTCTACCATTGAACGATTAACTAGCCAAACGGTTACATTGCACTTCAGTGAGAAACTATAAAAAAGAATATAGACAGATCAATGTAATTACTAGCTGTGGGAATGAGGAACTTATTGTACGGATGGGAATAACAGCAAAAACTGAAGAACATCACAGATACATCAAAATAATTGTAAATTCCGGCAGCGTTAATACCGAGACCTTTAAATAGGCGAGCTTCTGAAGGAACCAAATTGTCAAATCCGCATAAAGCTTTGACTTCAAATAAAATGTGTTAACAGTTTCACTAAGATGGCAGACAGAGGATTTTCATGTAAACACATTGGGCTGGGATTTGCGATGGGTAATAATGACGAGCTAACAGCGTCCGCCGCTATGACCCCGCTGAAACTGACCGCGACGTCAGGATGTCGCCAGATCTCTGCGGGGCAGCTTTCTTCGGTGCCAGTGGCGAAAGCCTTTGCTTCGCCGCTGACTGCAAATTCGGGGCCATTAATGCATTTGTTAGTAACAATTCTCGGCATGGTTTAAACGTATTTGTCTCTTACAAGTGGGAGGTGGGGTGGGGGCCGTGGGGGGTGGGGTGCAAAAATTTTCCCTAGTGCTGTAGCGAACTTTTTAGACATCAGGACAATCCTGGGAGCAGCAATAAAAAAATAATTTACACTTCATTAATACATTGCTCCCAAATTTACAATACTCTTTAGCCGCTATCAATAAGGCTGAGAGGAACTGTTCACCTGAGGACTCGATTAATCTGCTCCTGGTCACGTAAAAACAGAAAGAGAGAGAGTAACAATGCTGAGGTCAGGCTGACTCATTTGAACTGATGGCAGGGAGTGGTTTGGCAGGTTTTGATGCACAAATAATTGTTAATTTTAGATAAGCTCGGGACTTATACTACACAAGGGCAGGCTAAATAGCCAAAGGGGTTGTGGAAATGTACGTGGGGCTGTGTGAGATCACTATGATGTGGTAATATTAAGGCATGGAAAATGCACCCCTGGTTTATCCAGTAATAAAGTGAGGCATTTCAATTGGCTCTGCAAAATCATGATACAAATATTAATTGAACATATTTTGCACTTGACATCCCGTGGCATTCTACACAGCGAAAAGCATTAAAGATAATTTTTGAGCTACTTCCTCAAGCTAATCCTGTGACAACTGCTGGGGGCTTGCTGCATCTTAGAGGCAAGTGTACAAGAGGCCAACTCTAAATAAAAACACAATTATGAGCTGCTCTTTGATTGCGAGCATTTCTCTAATTATACCGTCAAATGCTTACTTTTTTTAAGAAAACGATGGAGTCTTTTGGTGAGTATTGTATGGAAGGAAAACATTCTTTTCATGATTCAAAGAAAGTGATGTGTGAGGGCAACGGCTAAACAGCAGCCGGCCCAAACTTCCCTGATGGCCGAGTGAATGAAGACATTGCATGTGGTAACGCCCAGAAAGAAAGGCTTGCATTTATATAGCACCTTTCACGATCACAGGACGTCCCAAAGCACTTCACAGCCAACAAGGTACCTTTGGAGTGTGGTCACTGTTGTAATGTGGGAAACGCAGCAGCCAATTTGCGCACAGCAAGCTCCCACAAACAGCAATGTGATAATGACCAGATCATCTGTTTCAGGTATTGGTTGAGGGATAAATATTGGCCCCAGGACACCGGGGATAACTCCCCTGCTCTTCTTTGAAATAGTGCCATGGGATCTTTTACGTCCACCTGAGAGAGCAGACGGGGCCTCGGTTTAACATCTCATCTGAAAGACGGCACCTCTGACAGTGCAGCACTCCCTCAGCACTGCACTGGGAGTGTCAGCATAGATTTTTGTGCTCAAGTCTCTGGAGTGGGACTTGAACCCACAACCTTCTGACTCAAAGGCAAGGGTGCTGCCCACTGAGCCACAGCTGACATTTAGGCAGACCTGGCCATACAGACCACTGCGTATTTCTTCCGCTTCCAAGTTCCTGACAAGGAGCCTGACCCACCAGGAGCGCATAATGGGAGATCGTGTCTGTCCATGCAGCCCGTGACTTTCCATTCATTCGTTTTAATAGATGATAAAATCGGGAGCTGCGTGCCGGGATAGGCTCTCAGCACGTGAGATTCCAATGCCTGGAGCTTGCAAGCCAAAGAAATGACCCTTCGAAGTTCACCCGGTTTCAAACCCCAACCTGCACTGATTTATCTCATTTCTGCTGGAGTAGCACAACTGGCTTCAGTGCCTGTGGGCTGGAGAAGGGAAAGTAAAAAAAAGAAATAATAAAAATAAACCGGGGTTTTTTGATTGTGATGGATGTCCAGTGACTCCTGCTGGAACATGCCCATGTGTGGATGTTGGGACAGGATCAGGATCAGGCCTGGCTGCACAGTCAATGCCCGAGGAACCATACATCACCAGGAGACATTACCTTCAGCAGAAAAGAAGGGAAGAAATACATTTTTAAAACCCACAATCTGTCAAAACACATTTATGACAGCCAGAAAGAAAAAAGGACTGATGCTGGGGTTTTGTCGCAGCCAGTGAAAAGCAGTGCTCGCAGGTAGCCTGGATTGAGAAATCACAGCCAGCAGGCCCACGATTTCCTGGCCTGCACTCCCTGCAGGTGCTGCCTCGCTGGAATCGACCTTACAGGGTTCAAGCAGCTACCGCTCTAACGAAACACAATGGAGGAGGACAGAGATGGAACAAAGTATATGAAAATAAATGAGGAGAGGCTGACCCAGTGTACAGCAATGGAATAAAGACCTGTGAGTGAGAATGAGCAAGAAAAATTGTAAACCTACATATTTTTTATTCATTCTTAGGATGTGGGCGTCGCTGGCAAGGCCAGCATTTATTGCCCATCCCTAATTGCCCTTGAGAAGGTGGTGGTGAGCCACCTTCTTGAACCGCTGCAGTCCGTGTGGTGAAGGTGCTCCCACAGTGCTGTTAGGGAGGGAGTTCCAGGATTTTGACCCAGCGACGATGAAGGAACGGCCGATATATTTCCAAGTCGGGACGGTGTGTGACTTGGAGGGGAACTTAGAGGTGGTGGTGTTCCCATGCGCCTGCTGCCCTTGTCCATTTATGCTCCACACGAGCCTCCTCCCACCCCTCTTCATCTAACACTATAAGCATATCCTCCTCTTCCTTTCTCCCTCATGTGCTTTAGCGTCCCCTGAAATGGATCTATCAATGCATGTTTGCTTTTCTTCGGTCTGGGTTTATGTCGCTAAGGGTTAACTCGAAGACGAATTGTACTCTTGTAAAATGTGTTAATACACGGAGAAGATACATTGATATAATTGATAGGCCACCCGTTATAGGACCCTCCTGATTGATTTCTGTGGAATGAAATTCGGACTATAACGGGCGGGCAATCGCGTCTGTCAGGTCACCACTCGTGGTGAGGACAGCAGATTTACTCAAGATGCTCTAAATTCCTCTTGACCCTGTTAGACAGTGCAATCAAGTTGCAAAATGAGTCTCAGGGTTTTCCTTAAGATCGAACCAGTGAATGGGTGAGCCAGAGTAACTCATTCAAGCCCCTGTACTGGTGGGCTGTGCCGCTGTGGTGTTTTTTTTTGGTAAATTGACAAGTCTTATCACATGTCTGAAAATCACAAAAAACAGCACAGACCTTTTCTTTACACCTTTCTTCGGTGAGCCATGTGACTGGCATGCAGGGAGATCCAGGTGCGCGCTGAAAAGTCTTCAGTTTGTCCGATATGGATTGAATATTTCTGAATCAGAATATATCAAGGCCAAACACCAACTCACTTTTATGTCATTCACAATAGCAATGAGTTCTGACGAAGGGTCCCGGACCTGAAACGTTGGCTCTGTTTCTCTCTCCTCGATGCTGCCTGACCTGCTGAGTGTTTCCAGCATTTTCTGCTGTTATTTTTGTCATTCATCCTGTTTTAAAACTGCCTTGTTCCGCCTCCCTTAATATTAGAAAGATTCACCTGAAAATTCACCTGAAAATTCACACGGTAGTACATGGATCATTATTTCTCATATAAACACATAGTCGCAGCATGCCCGGATTTTTTTCTGGCTAGCAAAGAGCTGGGCACGTGCGGCAATGCTGAATTTCAACTTGCTTAAATGTCTCCAGAGCAAATTATTGAAAAAAAATCCAGATAAAGGGGGATGGAATTTCCAGTGGGGGTGAAATTGGAAATTTAAACTCAAATTTACACCCATTAGTGAAGCCATTTTGTCAAGGTCTATTCACGCCCAAATTTCCTGCCAATCTCAGTGGCGTATGCCGAAACGTAAAAATGGGTGTAAAGAAGCAGAAATTAATGTAAACAATCGGGGCCAGAGACTGGACTCCCTGAGGATAAAAAGAAAATCACTCAAAGCATCACAATAAAACAACAGTAAAAGTGACTTTGTTCCCCGCTGCGTCTAAAATTTTGAACTTAATTTTACGCCTGCTTTGAACCAGCGCAATTGCAGGAATTGTGCGGGTATGGCTCTTTAGCCTGAGGGAGGAGACATTATAATGAGCTGCGATGCATTCAGGCACAGGAATCGGGCGTAAAAGATCGAGGAAAGTTGAGCGTGGCATAATTATGTGTGTAACACACTTGTGTCCAGGTTTCCTGGACCTTTTACACCGGGTGTTTACTTTAAGCCCCGATCACGTGTGTCTCTGGGTGCAAATACACAGGAAATTCTACCTCAAGTAGTTGCCATCTGCCTCTTGCAGAGTATACACTCTCCCTCCATAGGCACACCCCCCTGAACAATTTCAGCACAGGCCCGAAGCCGTATCAATACTGCTGTTATTGATTTAAAAGAGCAAATAAGAAACACATTCGTTGGATTTCATTGGTTAGCTGGTAAATTACTAAACTACTTAACACATTTACACATTTCAGTGGCTGTGTCTCAGTGGGCCGCACACTCTCACTTCTGCATCAGAAGGTTGTGGGTTCAAGTCCCACTCCATGAGACTTTGAGCACAAAATCTAGGCTGACACTCCTGTGGAGTGCTGCACTGTCGGAGATGCCGTCATTCAGATGAGACGTTAAACCGAGGCCCCATCTGCTCTCTCAGGTGGATGTAAAAGATCCCACAGCACTATTTTGAAGAAGAGCAGGGGAGTTATCCCCGGTGTCCTGGGGCCAATATTTATCCCTCAATCAACATCACTGAAACAGAAGACCTGGTCATTTATCACATTGCTGTTTGTGGGGGCTTGCTGTGCGTAAATTGGCTGCCGTGTTTCCTACATTACATCAGTGACTACCCTTCAAAAAGTACTTAATTGGCTGTAAAGCGCTTTGGGACATCCTGCGATTGTGAAAAGCGCTATATTACATAGGATTACATAGGATATACGGCACAGAAACAGGCCATTCGGCCCAACCAGTCCATGCCGGCGTTTATGCTCCACTCGAGCCTCCTCCCGTCTTTCTTCATCTAACTCTATCAGCATAACCCTCTATTCTCTTCTCCCTCATATGCTTCTCTAGCCTCCCTTTAAATGCACCTATACTTTTCGCTTCAACCACTCCCTGTGGCAGCGAGTTCCACATTCTATGCAAGACTTGCTTTTTTTTAGCATTAACCCCAAAAAATGCACTCAAGCTTCTCAGTTTCTACTGACTGCGGCATTTTTTGTGGTATCGACACATTCGTCAGCATAAATTCTGCAAACCTATAAAGGTATCAAGTTGGAGCTATCATAAATCGAAAGATCAACCAATGCTGAAAATCTGAAGTAAAAATAGAAATGAGGTGAAATAAAAGTAGAAAGTCAGTCAGCAACTGAAAGAGAAAGCAGGTTAACATTGGAGTGGGGCATTGCTTCAAGTCAACTCTGATGAAAGCTCCCACCCGAAACGGTAGCCTACCCCTTTCCTTCAAGTGTGAGCGCGACCTGTTTCTGGCTGGGGCGGAGATCACCTCTTATGGAAGGTAGATACTGCGGGGAATTCAGGGCCGGAGTGGTCTCCTCGACTAGTTTCGATCGCCGAGATGGGTCGGAGAGGAATTTCCCAGATTTTTTCCCCCAATTTGGTCTGGGTTTTTTATCTGGGTTTTTTTTTTGCCTCTCCCAGGAGATCACATGGTTTCGGGTGAGGTGGAGTGTAGATATTGTGATACACAAGGTATCGCGATTGTGTGAGATGGGCTCGACGGACCAGAGGGTCTTTGCCTGTCTGTCATTGTCCGTATGTAGATACACCCTCTGTGCATTTCCAGCATTATTCTGCTTTTACTTCAAATCAGAGCAAGTTATTTCATATTTATATTATTAAGTATTGATGATTAAACCAGACCTTTCCTAGTTTTGGGATCCTCGGAAAGAATCAATTATATTCGAAAATGATGCAATGGGTCTTGATTTGATCACAGTGAGACTGTCTGTCAGTGAATTACTTGGTAGTATTAATCCAATCAAGGCATTTTGTTGAGACTACTTTAGTTAAATGCCCATGACCTGAGCTCTGAGATCACAGCCATCCGGTATTATTTATGGTTAGAGAATGGTGAGGTCTGACACTATTAACCAATCACTCTGATCCACTCCAGCTTTGACGTCAAGGGTGTTTTCAGCTAATTACGGTCATGTTGCACTGTGACTCACAGGTTGAGGACCTTAAGTGAAGGTTCTAAGGCTCACAGTGCAGATTATCATCAAGGACATCAAGATTGAGGAGAGTAGAGGTAAAGATTGATAAATCAAGAAGGGAAGACTGTGGGAGGCAAGGAGCTGTGCAGTTTGGAGTAAGGGGGCAGCCAATCAAGCAGAAGAGAAATTGAGAAAATGAAGAAAGAAAGACTTGCATTTCCATAGCGCCTTTCACCACCTCAGGATGTCCCAAAGTGCTTTACAGCCAATGAAGTACTTTTGAGGTGTAGCCCACTGCTGTAATGTTGAAATAGTGGTTAGGGGAAACCAATACTATGTGTAACGAACCACTCGGATCCACTCCAGTTCTGATGTCGTGGCTATTGTCATTGCTGTTTTTTAGCTAGTTAATGCCGTGTTACACAAGTACTCACAGGCTGAGAATCCTAAATGAAGAGCTGAGGCCCACCTTCAAGACTTGAAATTTGGGAAGAGTGGACGACAAGATTACTACGCAAAGAAACAATAGTTAGCCAACTTGTGCTGCAGAAATCTGCTTGCAGCAGGAAGGGAAGGCAAGTAGTCTCACGGTTTTGAGCAAGAAACGTGGCAACAACTTGATTTGAATGCAGATTTATATGTATATTTCTTTATAGTTATGGAATTATTACATGTATTTCTAATATTTATTTATATTGTATTAATTTCTCACAGTCATCGGCTCCATTATCAATTATTATACAATTAGTGGCATGTCAGAGACCAAATTTTATATATAACTCTAGCAGGTTAACTACAAGACTTTATTTCTATAACTTCAATACATGGGGCTCAATTTTGTCAATGGGGAGCTTTTGGAGGCGGGACTCCCACTTTTTGGGTTGTAGTCCCGCCTCCATCGACTTGTGGCCAACCCACGCTATTTTCCCTTGATTGACCTTGTTAAGCCTGCCAAGCAAGCTCAGCAGGCCAATGAAGGGACACCTGGTATAACAACAGAAAATGCTGGAAATACTCAGCAGGCCAGGCAGCATCTGTGGAGAGAGAAACAGAGCTAACGTTTCAGGTCTGGGACCCTTCATCAGAACTGGAAAAAGCTTCATCAACTCTTGGACACTAACATCCCTCCAGAACCTTCTTCCCTGTTACTTTCCTCTGATCCCATCCCTTCTTCCAATCTCACCCACTGCCATGTTTTCACTATCCCCTCTGACCTTCCCCTCTCTGACCCTGAACGATCAGTCCTCAGCAAAGGCCTGAGCTTCATCCCCTTACGCCCCCATCTGAATGAATTTCGAGCTCGGCACGATGCTGAGCTCTTCCGTCGCCTTCGTCTCCGTGCCCACTTCTCTGGCCAGGAGTCTTCCCGCCACACGGCTGATCCTTTCTCCCGCTTTCTAAATTCTCGTTCTAATTGGACGCCTCCCTCTGGCCTCTTGCCCGCTCTAGATCTTTTCATTGCTAACTGCCGACGTGACATCGGCCGTCTCCATTTCTCTGCTCCCCTCTCTCACTCCAACCTACCTCCCTCTGAACTTGCAGCACTCCGTTCTTTCCAATCCAACCCTGACATTGTCATTAAACCTGCTGATAAGGGTGGTGCTGTTGTTGTTTGGCGAACTGACCTCTACCGTGCGGAAGCTGAACGCCAACTCTCCAACACCTCCTCCTACCTCCACCTGGACCATGACCCCACTAGCAAACATCAAGCCATTGTTTCCAAGTGTGTCACTGACCTCATCTCCGCTGGAGATCTTCCCTTCATGGCCGCCAACCTCATAGTTCCCCAACCCCGCACAGCCCGCTTCTACCTCCTTCCCAAGATCCACAAACAGGACTGCCCTGGTAGACCCATCGTTTCAGCCTTTCTTGCCCCACAGAACTTACCTCTTCCTATCTCGACTCTATTTTTTCTCCCCTTGTCCAGTCTCTTCCCACCTACATTTGCGACTCTTCCGACGCCCTCCGTCACTTTAACAGTTTCCAGTTTCCTGGCCCCAACCGTCTCCTTTTCACTATGGACGTCCAATCCCTCTACACCTCCATCCCCCACCAGGACGGCTTTCAGGCGCTCCGTTTCTTCCTTGAACAGAGGCCCAACCAGTCCCCATCCACCACCACCTTCCTCCGCCTGGCTGAACTTGTTCTCACATTGAACAACTTCTCCTTTGACTCCACTCACTTCCTCCAAATTAAAGGTGTTGCTATGGGAACCCGCATGGGTCCTAGCTATGCCTGCCTGTTCATGGGATATGTGGAACACTCTTTGTTCCAGTCCTACTCAGGTCCCCTCCCTCACCTCTTTTTCTGGTACATCGACGACTTGTATAGGCTCCGTTTCCTGCTCTCGCCCTGAACTAGATAAGTTCATTCACTTTACTTCCAATTTCCACCCTTCCCTCACCTTCACATGGTCCATCTCCGACTCTTCCCTTCCCTTCCTTGACTTCTCCATCTCCATTTCTGGCGATCGGCTTTCGACAAACATCCACTACAAGCCCACTGACTCCCACAGCTACCTGGACTGCACTTCCTTCCACCCCGCTTCCTGTAAGGACTCTATTCCATTCTCCCAGTTTCTCTGTCTCCGCTGCGTCTGTTCTGACGATGCCACCTTCCATACCAGTGCTTCCAACATGTCTTCCTTTTTCCTCAACCGAGGATTCCGCTCTACTGTGGTTGACACGGCCCTTGACCGTGTCCGTTCTATTTCCCGCACTTCTGCTCTCACCCCTTCCCCTCCCTCCCAGAACCACAATAGGGTTCCCCTTGTCCTCACCTTTCACCCCACCGGCCTCCACATTCAACGGATTATCCTCCGCCATTTCCGCTACCTCCAACGTGATCCCACCACCAAACACATCTTCCCCTCACCTCCCCTTTCAGCATTCCGAAGAGACCGCTCCCTCCGCGACACCCTGGTCCGCTCCTCAATCACCCCCAACAGCCCTTCTCCTTCACCTGGCACCTTCCCGTGCAAGCGCAGGAGATGTAACACCTGCCCTTTCACCTCCTCCCTTTCCACTGTCCAGGGCCCCAAACACCCCTTCCAGGTGAAACAGAGATTTACTTGTACTTCTTGCAATTTAATATACTGTATTCGCTGCTCATGATGCGGTCTCCTCTACACTGGGGAGACCAAACGCAGATTGGGCGACCGCTTTGCGGAACACCTCCGTTCAGTCCGTGGGGGTGACCCTGAGCTTCCGGTCGCCTGTCACTTTAATTCTCCACTTCACTCCCACTCTGATCTCTCTGTCCTCGGCCTATTACATTGTTCCAATGAAACTCAACGTAAGCTCGAGGAACAGCACCTCATCTTTCGATTAGGCACTTTACAGCCTGCCGGACTCAACATTGAGTTCAACAATTTCAGATAATAATCTCTGCCCCCATTTTTCATGCTGTATGATTTTGCCATTCCCATTTGCAACATTTTCACAGCATGTTCTTTCAATTCCTTCTTCCCCTCCTAAACCCCCCCCCCCCCGTCTCTGCACCTGCTTAATATCTGTTACATTTCCAGCTTTTTCCAGTTCTGATGAAGGATCCCAGACCTGAAACGTTAACTCTGTTTCTCTCTCCACAGATGCTGCCTGGCCTGCTGAGTATTTCCAGCATTTTCTGTTGTTATTTCAGATTTCCAGCATCCGCAGTATTTTGCTATTGTATAATGGACACCTGGTTACTGGTGACGTCAGCGATTGACATTTCATCTGTCAAGAGCTTTTGACAGATGAAAAATCAGTGTTTGACAGCTCTGTGAAGCTGTCAAACACTGACAATCTGTCTTCTAACTTGAGTCCTTCTACTCAGACTCAGTTAGAGATCTCTCCAGACCAGAAAGCAGAGGCTGCAGATTTTGACAGTTCAGCGGCCATTCTGCTTTCTGTGCCGGTGAGCTGAGGGACTCCCGAGAACTGAAGGAAGGAAGCCTGCAGGAGAAAGTAAAGGTAAGTATCAAAACACTTTACACTTACCTCACACACTTACCTCTGCACACATGCACCCATCACTCACCTGCACACCGGACATCTCGACCCCTCCAACCCCTGCAGACTCACGGTCCGCCTCGCTAACTTGGAGTGGTTCGGAGCCGTCGGACAGCTCACACTTCAGGGCTAAAAATAGGGATTAGGCAAAAAACTGCCTGTTAACTACCTGTTAACAGGCAGTTAATTGGCACTAATCCCCTTCCCGCCTCGGGGAGGCGGCTCCCAACACAGGTCGGGTATCCGCCTCCCGGGACATTGGCACGGAGGCGGGTTGGGGGCGGGATGGGCTCCTGCCCCCCGATTCTGCAATTTTCCCACCACTCCCGCCTCCAAACCCGCCTCCTCGGGGCTTGGAAATTCGAGCCCAATGTGCTCACATTCAGTTGCTTATGTACCTGCAGCATGTTCTGAGTGCAATTTTTAAAAAAAATTAACTGTAGCACATTAAATAAAGTGTTTAAATCCCTCCATGGCCTCACCCCTCCCTATCTCTGTAACCTCCTCCAGCTCCACAACTCTCCGAGAACTCGAAGTTCCTCCAACTCAGGCCTATTGTGATTCCCCCACTTCCTTCGCCCCACCATTAGCGGCAGTGCTTTCAGGCATCTAGGCCCTAGGCTCTGGAGTTCCCTCCCCAAACCTTCTCACCTCTCCACACCTCCCTCCTTCTTTACGATACTGCTTAAAAACGATCTCTTTGCCCAAGCATTTGGTCACCTGTCCTAATGCCTCCTTCTTTGACTCGGTGTCAATTTTTTATCTGATTACTCTCCTGTGACGCTACTTGGGACATTTTTACTACATTAATGTTATTATAAAAAAAAAGAAAGACTTGCATTTCGATAGCGCCTTTCACGACCACCGGACGTCCCGAAGCGCTGTACAGCCAATGAAGTACTTTTTGAAGCGTAGTCACTGTTGTAATGCAGGAAACGCAGCAGCCAATTTGTGCACAGCAAGCTCCCACAAACAGCAATGTGATAATGACCAGATAATCTGTTTTAGTGATGTTGATTGAGGGATAAATATTGTCCAGGACGCCGGGGATAACTCCCCCGCTCTTCTTCGAAATAGTGCCCTGCGATCTTTTACATCCACCTGAGAGAGCAGGCGGGGCCTCGGTTTAATGTCTCATCTGAAAGACGGCACCTCTGACAGTGCAGCACTCCCTCAGCACCGCACTGGAGTATCAGCCTAGATTTTTGTGCTCAAGTCTCTGGAGTGGGACTTGAACCCACGACCTTCTGACTCAGAGGCGAGGGTGCCAACATTTATATAAGTGCCAGTTGTTTTAGTTACAAGCACACATTTATTTATTAATATTTGAGTGACAGAAATTTATTTCTTTATTCACCTACCTGCAGTTTGCCTCCAGAACAACAATCACTGCACTTAAAAATAAGTAATTCACTCTGTGAAGTGCTTTGGAATATTTTAGTAACATGATGAAGCTCTATATAAAGGCGGCATTTTCTTTTAATTTATTTATTTTACAAAATATAGTCACTTGTGAGCAACACCTTGGGAGATCCACGAGTATAATATTAAAATGATAATACTGATGGATGGAAATTTTGAGATATATATTGAAATTATATTGACGGATGTGCATTTTCATTACATTATATGGAAGTTATTACGTTGATGGATGAGTGTTTTGAAAGCCTGTGTCACTCAGTATTCTGTGCATGTTAACACAGCAAATAGTGGAGGTCATTTATAAGCCTTTGCTGGGTCAGTTATCTGCTCCTAGTCGTATTATCTCTACGGTGTACCTTTCAACCAATGCACTAACAGAAAATACTGTTGCTACTGCTGTAATTCTGGCTTTAATATTCATATAGTGTATTTTGATTAAGTGTATAACTAATTATCCATAAATCTCTCCCACTGAATCAGGAATAAATATTATTCATGCAGCAGTACAAAAATAAATGTGGAATTATGCAGCTCTTGACTGCTTGAAAGGTTCAGCGCATCAACTGGTGTGGAGAGGAAAATACTTAAAGCTGAACCATTGCAGAGGGAGCTTTCTGTACACTTAAGAACCGATTTTCTGACTGCACACCCCCCTCAAGGAGCCTCACCCGTACTGAGCGCCTATTGGGAAATCATAAAGAAAAAAGAAAAGAAAGACTTGCATTTCTATAGCGCCTTTCACGACCACCGGACATCCCAAAGCGCTTTACAGCCAATGAAGTACTTTTCGAAGTGTGGTCACTGTTGTAATGTAGGAAACGTGGCAGCCAATTTGCACACAGCAAGCTCCCACAAACAGCAATGTGATAATGTCCAGATAATCTGTTTTAGTGATGTTGGTTGGGGAATAAATATTGGCCCCAGGACTCCAGGGAGAACGCCCCTGCTCTTCTTCGAAATAGTGCCATGGAATTTTTTACATCCGCCTGAGAGCAGACGGGGCCTCGGTTTAACATCTCATCCAAAAACGGCACCTCCGACAGTGCAGCACTCCCTCAGCACTGCACTGGGAGCGTCAGCCTAGATTTCTGCACTCAAGTCTCTGGAGGGGGATTTGAACCCTCGACCTTCTGACTCAGAGGCGAGAGTGCTGCCCACTAAGCCACAGTTTTCCATGCGTAAAATTCTCCCTTGGCTTTTGTTTCTCCTATGTTGCTGTGTTAAACATTTCAAAATGCTCCTTGAAGACAGCCTAGGAGCGGGTATTTTTTAGAGAACTCCTTCTTGTAGTTCTGATTCAGTGAGACAAGGGGGCACCCCGAATTTTGGAAGGGTCCCATTGCCAAAAGCTGCGGGGCCGGGGCCAGGTAGGGAACGGGGGTGGGGAGCTCTCAGGCCTAGGGCCAGTGCTGGGAGCGTGCTGCCAGGCTGGCACTCCGAGATTTGCCGATCCACCCGGTTATCAACATAATGCCCAAACAGAAGTGCCAAGGGTGAGGCAGAGCCGAGTGAGTCAGGAAAAAGCCTACCTCAGCTCCACTGCGGTGCCAGGTCAACTGGCCTTTGAGTGACTCACAAGTGTTGTTAAGAGTGCTGGCAGAGAAAGGCTGGTATAAATCTACCCCCACACATGTGAGAGTTTCCAGGGATGTGGGTGCAAGCCTACAATGAGATCACACCATGATGTGATCAGGGCAGACTTCACGACACCACCACAGGGGGATTTTTACACACAATGTACATTCCCATGCCTCCAGTAATCAGCAGTGTTACAGCAAAGGATCAGTAACAAAGGGACACCAAAAGCAACGAGTAAATATAAAATATTCTCCTTTATCCTATATAGAGGATATGAAACTTCAATACTTCTGCTCTCTCAGGTGGACGTAAAAGATCCCACGGCACTATTTTGAAGAAGAGCAGGGGAGTTCTCCCCGGTGTCCTGGGGCCAATATTTATCCCTCAATCAACATCACTAAAACAGATTATCTGGTCATTAACACATTGTTGTTTGTGGGAGCTTGCTGTGCGCAAATTGGCTGCCGCATTTCCTACATTACAACAGTGACTCCACTTCAAAAAGTACTTCATTGGCTGTAGAGCGCTTTCGGACGTCCTGAGGTGGTGAAAGGCGCTATCGAAATGCAAGTCTTTCTTTCATTCTTTTACAAACACGGCCCGTCTTACAGATCAGAAATGGTAAACATGTTAGATGAGCACAAAAATATTCCTCCTGAGATTCCCCAACTAGCTCAAATAGCAGGTGCACTTCCCAGAGTGTAGCCAGCAAACCAGGCTCTAGGGTTCATTTCTAGGGAGATAGAATTGAAAAGTAGAAAAGATACGCTAAACTTGTATAGAACCTTGGTTAAACCACGCCTGGAGTACTGTGTACAATTCTGATCACCATATTATAAAAAGGATGTCGAGGCACTGGAGAGGGTGCAGAGAAGATTTACAAGGATGATACCAGAAATGCGAGGGTATACCTATCGGGAAAGGATGAACAGGCTGGGTCTCTTTTCCCTTGAAAAGAGAAGGCTGAGGGGTGACCTAATAGAGGTCTTTAAAATTATGAAAGATTTTGATAGACTAGACACAAAGAGAGTGTTTCCACTTGTGGGGAAGAGCAAAACTAGAGGCCATCAATATAAGATAGTCACCAAGAAATCAAATAGGGAATTCAGAAGAAACTTCTTTACCCAGAGAGTGGTGAGAATGTGGAACTCGCTGTCACAGGGAGTGGTTGAAGCGAATAGTATAGATGCATTTAAGGGGAGGCTGGATAAGCATATGAGGGAGAAGGGAGTAGAGGGTTACGCTGATGAGGAAAGATGGGAGGGGACTCGAGTGGAGCATGGGCTGGTTGGGCTGAATGTCCTGTTTCTGTGCTGAATATCCAATGTAATCCTATGTAATTCTATGTAAGCTTATACAGACCACAGAAGTTCCAGGTTCCACCCCCAGCCTGTGTTGAGTCACTCGATCGCAGCCGAGAGCCACTGCTGTTGCTTTCAGTACCTCTTGGCTAGATGGAGAAGAATGAATCAGGTCGAGTTCCTGCTTCTGATTTCCGGGTGATCTGCTGGAAGGTGGACGCACGTGCTCATTGGGTAACACTAGGGCAGAGCTCGATGTGATGCACCCTGCGGTAAAAGTAAAACTGACCACCTGGGCTCCGCTGACACTGTGCGGAGCGCGTGAGCCCCAGGCTGCACCCAGCACTGCCCTAATATGGCAATCGGGGTCCTATGTTCATCCTAGGAACCTGATTTGCATGTTAATTGGTTTCATGACCTGACCCAGGCAGCTGTTCTGGCTGTCCAGTGACAGGCCCTGGGGATGGTGGGGTCGACAGTGTTTCTACTGGGCAGGAGGCCGCAAAATCTCCCCCCGTCCGATTCTACGTCGCTTGTTACTGATTTACCAACCAGTGAAGACAATGTTTTTTTTAAATCATTCATCATTTTGATAATCTCTATGTAACCCCCCCCCCCCTTAATTTTCTCTGTCCCAGTGAAAATGTTTGATAGGGTAGACGTAGATGTATCCACTTGAGGGAGGGAGACCAGACCTGGGGGCCATAAATATAAGATAGTCACTAATAAATCCAATAGGGAATTCAGGAGAAACTTCTTTACCCAGAGAGCGGTGAGAATGTGGAACTCGCTACCACAGGGAGTGGTTGAGGCGATTAGCATAGATGCATTTAAGGCGAAGCTGGGTAAACACATGAAGGAGAAAGGAAGAGAAGGAAATGTTGATGGGGTGAGATGAAGAGGGGTGGAAGGAGGCTTGTGTAGAGCATAAACACTGGCTTGGACCTGTTGGTCTGAATGGTTTGTTTCTGTGCTGTAAATACTATGTGAACAAGCTCCAATTTTTTAAGCATTTCTTCACAACTAAGAATGTCGACGTGGTTGAGGCGTTGTGTTGGGGGGGATTGGGGTGCTATTAGCTCCAATGGAACTATATCCCACGCGAGTCAACACCTTCATATACAGAGAGAGGCAAATATTATTATACATGGACCAGCTTTCTATACGGGAAAAATATACACGTAACCGAGGGACACTTAAGAGTTTACATGTTATATATTGCAATACGTTTCTGCTCTTTAAAGGCACTTTATATGTATCAAGGCCTAACTCTGTGTGGTGCAAGAACTATGATGTTAGCTAGATCTAAAGGAAGAAAGACTTGCATTTCTATAGCGCCTTTCATGACCTCGGAACGTCTCAAAGCACTTTACAGCCAATGAAGTATTTTTGAAGTGTAGTCATTGTTGTATTGTGGGAAATGCGGCAGCCAATTTGCGCACAGCAAGCTCCCACAAATAGCAATGTGATAATAACCAGATAATCAGTTTTAGTGATAAATATTGGCCAGGACACCGGGGATAACTCCTCTGCTCTTCTTTGCAATAGTGCCAAGGGATCTTTTATGTCCACCTGAGAGAGCAGACGGGGCCTCGGTTTAACATCTCATCCGAAAGACGGCACCTCTGACAGTGCAGCACTCCCTCAGCACTGCACTGGGAGTGTCAGCCTAGCTTTATGTGCTCAAGTCCCTGGAGTGGGGACTTGAACCCACAACCTCGAGGGTGCTACCCACTGAGTCACGGCTGACACTCTAAATAAAGCCAATGCAGCCACAGTGCTAACAGCCCGGCGCGTCGCCATTCCTGCTGTTCAGTAACCTCGGGGTGAGCTGGTCGCCTATCGAGATCTGAAGATGCTTCACCTGGCGAGAGATGTCTTTGTCTCTTGATCGTCGTCTCCCCCTTTTTCCCGAGCAGTGCAGCGTAATTGATCATTACGACACAGCAGAAGCAACGGTCGAAGAAGCTGAAGGCACCAGCTTTACAGGAAAGGAGGCAAGGCAGCTGCCCATATTTCATGCCTCAGCTTATCTCTTAATCGTTTCCTCGAGTTGCCTCGCCTGTACTTGAGGCCAGTGCGAGCATGTTTTAATTCGCTCACCTCACCCCCAGGACTTTTGGTGCAATCTCGGATTTTTCTGACCTTTTTTTTCTTCTTAAATAAACACTTGCTCGAAGGCTTCAATTTGTTCGAATGACTCAGCATGCAAAGTGCCACATTTTAAATTCCAGCCTCCCGGGTGAGCTGACTCACTCCTATTTCCAAGGAGGCGGCTTCATCACATGGGTCTTGCTGCAGCATGGAATATAGAATTGTAGAATAATACAGCACAGAAGGAGGCCATTCGGCCCATCGGGCCCGTGCTGGCTCTTTGCAAGAGCTGTCCAATTACTCCCACTCCCCCCTGCTCTTTCCCCATAGCCCAGCAACTTTTTCCCTCTTTACATATTTATCCAATTTCCTTTTGAAATTTACTATTGAATCTGCTTCCACCACCCTATCAGGCAGTGCATTCCAGGTCATAAAAACTCGTTGCGTTTATTTTTTCCCCCCATGTCCCCTCTGGTTCTTTTGCCAATTACCTTAAATCTGTATTTTTAAAAATTCTTTCATGGGATGTGGGCGTCGCTGGCAAGGCCCAGCATTTATTGCTCATCCCTAACTGGCCTCGAGAAGGTGGTGGCGAGCCGCCTTCTTGAACCGCTGCAGTCCGTGTGGTGAAGGTGCTCCCACAGTGCTGTTAGGGAGGGAGCTCCAGGATTTTGACCCAGCGACGATGAAGGAACGGCCGATGTATTCCTAAGTCAGGACGGTGTGTGACTCTGGCTACCGACCCTTCTGCCATCTCGTAGAACATTCGCTCCACACCGTATGTGGACTGCATCCTCCATACCACAAGAAACCTATGATTCATTCGCGCCGTATTCAGTGGAAATAAATATCAGGCAGGAAACATATTTTTCCTTTGTGTTGCTAGCCTGCTCTTCTCCCCTCCTTCCTGAATCGACTTTGCCAAATCCCGATAAGCTGCCGTTCATTTGCTGAGGCAAATTGAGTGATTCGCGGAAAAAGTAAAACTATCCTTATGTAAGTTGTGGGAGAGAATGATCATTTGTTTCAGGACAAGCAGGGAGAATGTTCACCATTGACCTTTCAGCCTGGCTTCATATGCCGCCCAGGCTGATGAGACAACAGTCTCCTTCGTCTGTTATCTGTAAGGGTTCACCATGAAATGAGTTCTGACAGCCTCAACCCAGTTCCTAGTGAACGGGGGAACTACAACACGAAACTGCCCCTTAATTTAGGGTGGCCGTATTTTCCAAACTAAATCCGGGGACACACAGCAAGGGAAGCACCACAAAGCGGTCAGGGTGGAGAATGTAGGTTGCGCAGGGCAGCGAGGCAAACATTTTTTGTTATTTCGATACACACTGAGTCTGCAAAAAGCAGCGGCAGAACTTTCCGCCTGAATAGTGCGACCTCTGCTCACAGCGTCTGTCGGCCGCAATCACCGGCTGCTTCCCCCTCCTCACAGCCCGACGCTCACCCGCGCCACCCGAGGCCGCGGAGCACACATTGATCCGGCTCCCGGGGCATCCACACGGCCTGGGGTTGGTGGGGCGGTGGTGGGGAGGCGGAGCACGCGTACTCTGCATAAATTAAAGTCCCTGAGCGAGTCCGCCCCTTCTACTGGTTGAAAACAGGTGATTGACAGCCCTCCCACCAATCGGATAGCCGCCCCACCGCGCAGCCCCGCCCACTTCATTGACCGGCCGCAGGGCAGCTCGGGGGGTCACATGGCTCCTGATTTGAACCCGCGCGTATTCGGGGACCCGCTTCCTGAACCGAGGACAACAGAAAATGCTGGAAAAACTCAGCAGGCCAGGCAACATCCGTGGAGAGAAAATAGTCAATGTTTCGGGTCAAACCCTTTGTCAAGACTGAAGGCCAGGCTGGGAGAGAACAAAAGAGAAGTGAAGAGACAATAAGAGGTATTCAAAACGAGACGAGATGGTGATAGGAGTAGTGGAGACAAAAGACGGCTCTAGATTAGGTGTGAAATGTACTGGCAGAATGGGAGACAGCTGCCATGTGGGAGAGAAAAAAAGGGGAGGGGGAAAAGGGCCAAAACAAAGGTGTGGATAAAAAATAAGTAAAAATGTAATAGGGGCCGAGGTTATGATCTGAAATTGTTGAACTCGATATTGAGTCCGGAAGGCTGTAAAGTGCCTAATCGGAAGATGAGGTGCTGTTCCTCGAGCTTACGCTGAGCTTCCGTGGAACAATGCAAGAGCCCGAGTACAGTGAGGTCTGAATGGGAATGGGGCGGTGAATTAAAATGACAGGCGACCGAAACGTTGACTCTATTTTCTCTCCACGGATGTTGCCTGGCCTGCTGAGTTTTTCCAGCATTTTCTGTTGTTATTTCGGATTTCCAACATCCGCAGTATTTTGCTATCCTGAACCGAGGACACTCTATGCCCGGGGACACAGTCCCTCATCCGGGGAACGTCCCCGGGAAAATGGGGACGTGCGGTCACCCTACCTTAATTTGGCACTAAATTGGCAATCTCCCTCAGACAAGTCACAGGATTGGCCACCGAGGGAAATGGAAAAAAATGCCACCCAGCCACAATATTCTGAAGCTGAAGCTGAGGCTTGTTACTGGGGCAAAGAGAAAAGGAGGTTTATTCTGGATCGAACCATGGTGGACCTGCCCTGGGAGTGCTCTTTGGGTGATTGAGATGGAAAGTGTTGTGTTCCCCTCCGTACTAACATCGCTGACTTTTAAGCCAAAAGATTTCACGCACAAAAAAGTAAGAGCAAGAATTTATTCGAATGGATGACGGTGTTAGTACTGAATAGGCAGAAATTCCCGTGTGCTTCATATTGCAAGGTTATCATTGAAGCTTGCTCCAGTAACATTTCACCTTTACCATTGTGCGTGCTCCATCAGCCGCTCACTGGAAAATAAATTAGGATTCCGACACTAACCAGAATAAGTGGCTGGTGGGCTCGGGCTGCTCCTTGCTGAATGTGTAAGACGTGCAGGTATGCTCTGTAGCCAGCCTGCACCTGGATGTGATTAACAGTGTCCTCCCTGTGTCTTCCTCTCAGTGCAGCTCCGCTGAGAGATTCACAGTGAACAGATGTCGAGGCATTTTTTCTGTTCTTAATGACGGAATGCTGAAAGTTCCACAGCTCCAGACCAGACCAGACCAGGAGAAAAAAAAATCTCAACTGCACATTTTGAATGATTTTAGTCCCGAACAGCACACAAGAGTGCAGCCAGCGTGGAGCAATGGTAAGATTCTTTTGGGGGCGTTACAATGTGTTGATGTCATGTTGGTCACTGGGCGATAACTTGATTCAATACATAAGAACATAAGAATTAGGAGCAGGTGTCGGCCATTCGGCCCCTTGAGCCTGCTCCGCCATTCAATAAGATCTTTAACCTCAACTCTACTTTCCCGCTCAATCTCCATATCCCTTGATTCCCCTAGAGTCCAAAAATCTATCGATCTCAGCCTTGAATATACTCAACGACTCAGCTTCCATAGCCCTTTGGGGTAGAGAATTCCAAAGATTCACAACCCTGTGAGTGAAGAAATTCCTCCTCATGTCAGTCTTAAATGGCCGACCCCTTATCCTGAGACTGTGACCCCTAGTTCTAGACTCTCCAGCCAGGGGGAACAACCTCTCAGAATCTACTCTGTCAATCCTCCTCAGAATCTTATATGTTTCAATGAGATCACCTCTCATTCTTCTAAACTCCAGAGAGTATCGGCCCATTCTACACAATCTCTCCTCATAGGACAGCCCTCTCATCCCAGGAATCAATCTAGTGAACCTTCGTTGCACCGTCTCTAAGGCATGTGTGTCCTTTCTCAGATAAGGAGACCAAAACTGTGCACAGTACTGTGGGTGTGGTCTCATCAAAGCCCTGTACAATTGTAGTAAGAATTCCTTACCCTTGTACTCTAACCCCCTTACAATAAAGGCCAACATGCCATTTGCCTTCCTAATTGCTTGCTGTACCTGCATGCTAGCTTTCTGTATTTCCTTTACAAGGACACCTAAATCTCTCTGAACAGCAACTTTTAATAGTTCCTCACCATTTAAAAAAATTCTGTTTTTCTACTCTTCCTACCAAAGTTTCCTCAGATTATATTCCATCTGCCATCTTATTGCCCACTCACTTAACCTGTCTATATCCCTTTGCAGGCTTTTTGTGTCCTCCTCACAGCTTACTTTCCCACCTAGCTTTGTATCGTCAGCAAACCTGGATACATTGCACTCGGTCCCTTCACCTAAGTCATTAATATAGATAGTAAATAGCTGAGGCCCCAACACTGATCCTTGCGGCACCCCACTAGCTACAGCCTGCCAACCGGAAAATGACCCGTTTATCCCTATTCTCTGTTTTCTGTCCAGTAACCAACCCTCTATTCATGCTAATACCTTACCCCCAACCCCATGAGCCCTTATCTTACATCGCAACCTTTTATGTGGCACCTTATCAAATGCCTTTTGGAAATCCAAATATACTACATCCACTGGTTCCCCTTTACCCTGCTAGTTACATCCCCAAAAACCTCTAATAAATTTGTTAATCACGATTTCCCTTCCATGTTGACGATGCCTAATCATATTGGCCTAGAATTTCCGGGGCCTATGACCCGTACGCGGCCGTAAGTGCCTCGCAAGTTCTGGGTTTACACAAAGGCTGCACATGCGCAAAAACCCAGAACTGGCGATCAGATCCTCCGCATCCCCGGGAAATGGACATCCGCGGGCTGAGAGTTGGTCTATTTACTATTTGTCCATCTCTTGCCCAGCGAATGCCCGTGAAACTCTTACGCCTGGTCAAAGCAGGCGTAGGGCATTTTACCAGCGTAAGGGTGAAAATAAATATTAAAATAAAATGTTTTAAATCATTTTAACTTTCAAAAACCTTTGTGTTATTTTTTGTTCCTTGAAAAATGTTAAAATTTATTTATTTTTTAAAATTTTGTTCTAAATGTTTAATTAAATTGTTTTTTTAATTCATTTTAAACTTGTAATGATTTTTTTTTATTTCAGTGTTGTTTACATGTGTTTTTTGGGTGATGCCTATTCCTGCGTATGGGGATTCCGTAGATAAGTGGAATCACCCATAAGCATAATGGGAATCCCCCTTTGTGATTGGTTGGGCCGGCCCACGTGATCCCAGCGACGCTCGCGAACCACCTGCACCCCCCGGGATACGCGGGCCTTTACACAGGCCTACGCCCGCAGGCCCAGGACTGCGAGTCTCCGTGGATGCAGGACCAGCAGGTAGGCGCGTACTATTACTGCGGTTCGGTGGCATCCACCCGCAGGAAGCTTCTGACCTCAAATTCAGGCCCAATATGATTTTCCAAGTGCCCCGTTACCGCTACAGCTATACCAAGCTCTTCACTTCTCTCCTGGGACCTTCAAAACAGAATACTCGGTGACTGTCCTAGCCTAGCTGACCTCTCAAAATTTTAATCAAACCTTCAAGGGAATTCAACCCATTAGAATTATAAAAACATTAGCACAGTAGATGGCCATTCAGCCCATCATGCCAAATTGACGATAATGAGCTCGGTATTCTTTGGGGGGTTCTGCCAGGTGTGCCGTGCCTCTGGTGTTTCTGGGAGTTGTGGGCTCGTCTTGTAAGGGGCTGAACCTCCACCCGGCCCTTAGAAAGCAAATTTCATCAAGGGGGCCGAACCAGGAAAGCAGCTTGACCCCCCTCCCACCCACCCCAAAGAAGTACCCCATTTTGTTAAAAAAAGATTTGACCCATTAACACAGGGAGCCGAGGAGGACATGGCCCGTGTCCCTGGACGGCCTGGGAAATCCACTCCCCAGTGGCAGGTGGGCACCCAAGTTACCAGCCAGATGGGGAGGGTGGGCACTGAAGATGCACCCATGGTGGCACTTGTGCCCACCTGCCTCACGAAAATTAGGCGCCCACTCTCTGACGCCGCAAACTCCGAGTGCACTGAAGGGCACAACACAGGCATCCCAAGGAAATTCGGAGCCATTTAATCCAATTC
Source organism: Somniosus microcephalus (assembly GCF_052327205.1). NCBI lineage: Eukaryota > Metazoa > Chordata > Chondrichthyes > Squaliformes > Somniosidae > Somniosus > Somniosus microcephalus. The sequence continues at coordinate 82,747,102 of NC_141003.1, read as the reverse complement.
CGTTTTCCTGCTCTTTTCCTGTACCCTTCAATAATTTTCCTCTTTGAGTGTTTAGCTAATTCCCTCTTCGATACTGTGATTTGACTGTGCTTCAATAGCCGCTTGTGATAATGCATTCCATTATTCTAATGACTTTTTTTGGGGACGAAAATAATTTCTAATCTCCTTTTAGTACTGACACTAAATTTATGCCCCCTTGTTACTGATTAAATGACCGGTGGAAATCAATCCCCCAGCATGAATTAGCATCTTCAGGCGAGGAGAGGAGAGGATGAAGAATTTGGAAGAAAAATTGCTTTGTGCTGACATTGAGGTGGCGAAACATTTCTGTGTTCTTCCCCCTAATTGCACCGCTGAGATCAAGAACCCATTTTGATTATTTATCGTGATGTACTGATGTGAGAACAGTTCCTGCCCGAGAGTTGCCAGAATACACTCTGTTTGCACATTTTCAGCCAGTAAGTATGATTAGCGTTACTGTATTAAAAAAAACATGTGTCAGCACTCGTCACACCTGGTTTTTTTCCTGCTTCTGTTAAAATGTGCAGTAGAAATTGTACAGTAATGCTCGCACCAAACACAAACACTCCAATCTACTACAGATGCACATCCCTAGTCAGCGTGCAAGCCTTCAATGCTACGGCCTGACTGCATCTTCCAGGCAACTTCACAGCAGTGATTTAATGCAAGCTCCTTGTCAGCCATTCTTACTGCATTCTTAGTGATTCTTTCCTTTCTGGCTCCCCTCCCCCCTCACCACCGCCAAACCACGCACTGTGCCCCAGCCCATAGCCAGGAAGACTAGGGTGACCCTGCCTCCCCGTTTTCCGGGGACAGTCCCCGGATGTGAGACTGTGTCCCGTCCTCGGGCAAAACAATGTCCCTGGAAGAGTCCCCGGTTCACAAAACTCATCCCCAAATAGACTGGCGCCGTAGTCATTGGAATATATGCATACCGTACCGTTAGACAGAATCACAGGCTGCGATTTCCCCTACCTCAGCGGGTCCGGAGCGGCCGGGGTCTGTGGAGGGTCCCGATCTCGCTGCTGACTCCAGCCCGCTCTGTAGAATGATTTTACCCTGATTGGGCTTGTTAAGCCCGCCCAGCGCGTTCGCCGGACAATTGAAGGGAGCGGGTCTGATGATGTCACTTGATGACGCGTCATCAACCGGTTTCCTAAAAAGGGACCATGCGCAAATTGATTTTGACATTTGTACTGTCAGTGTTCTACAGCACTGAGGTGCTGCAAAAACTGAGAAGCACTGCACAAGAGGTGCACGGCTGCACCCAGGCTCTCCCCTGACTCCCTCCTTATGCTTATGGAGTGAGTCACAGCACACAGGGACGTCCTCTTCCCTTCCAATGGGCAGAAGGGACCTCCCCAGGAGACCAACGCAGCCTGGTTGCACATTGCACAGGAGGACACAAGCAGTGATGTTGTCAGGAGGACCTGGCTGCAGTGGCGCAAATGTTTCAATGAACTCAGTAGATCATGAAATGTTACTACAAAGCCACACTCAACCTCATCTTGCTGTGCCACTCATCACATCCCCATCATTCTGCCTTCCCTAACCTACTCCTGCACATCCTTACTCACACCAACTTACCTTGCCCCTCCACCCATTCCTCTCTATCTACATTATCACTTCCCCATCTCACTAGCCACCCCCACGCTCACCCTCATCCTAGTCCAATCATACCAACTAACAACACACAAAGGTAGGCACTTGGGTGTTTCAGCCAATGTTCATGTAAAGTTTCTGTTAATGTGCTGTCAAACATTGAAATCTTTATTTTCAACACTTTGCGTTCCTGGACAGATTTGTGTGCACCTTTGGAAGTGGCTTAGTGAGTTGCAGTGAATGGTGAGACATAACGGTACCATCCCCCCCCCCAAAATGGTGATGAGTGTGAAAGGAATAGCTTGGGCATTGTAGGGATGATTTATGTTGTTGTTGTGGGGTGGTGCCAACCTGGCACATCATGTGGCAGCCAGGGTGTGCAGCATCAAGTGAAGTAAATCTGGCCATGGTGAGGCCATCCCTGGCGTCCAGGGCAGCAATATGGTTGGGTGCTGATGCCCTGTGTCCTGTGCAGCACCAGGTGATTGTGGAGAAGGTTGGTGTTGTTGTTGGTGCTGCTGGTGTGCCTGGTGCTGCTGGTGTTGGGGCTGATCGTGGTGGGATTTGTTGTGTATGTACCTTTAAGAGAATAACTGGTCTCAGACTGCAGTACCGGCAGTGACCACCCCTGTATAAAAGGCGCTAGTGAGCCTCTGTTGTTTCAGTTTCACTATTGACTTCCATCAGTAAAGGCTTATTTTGTTCCACTCCTGCTGTCCGTGTCTCAATCATTCACGGACGTAATAGGATTCTCAGGACCAAGGTGAGATAGCTGATGTAATAGATGGCAGGTGAAGTTGAGATGACAGAAGCGATCTATCAATGGTGAGAGAGGTTGTTCCAATGAGGTGACACTGGATAGAGAGTTTACTCCAAACACTTGCAACCTGCATAAAGCTCAGCCTATCTTCCAAATGTAGTAAGCAACAGCTTCTGAGCTGGGAAAGTGAACAGCTGTGAGATGGGAGCTTTTATAGCACATTTGCAGCTGTCAAGTAATGAGATGATTCATGGTAACACAACTCCTAACCTGCTGACCTGACATGATCCCGAGCAGCGTGGACCCCGTGGGCAACCTGGTAAAATTTAAAGATGAGCTCAAAATACTTTATAAGTGGCTCTTAACAAGGTCATAATCACCTAAACTGCCTCCCCCGCCACTGCGTGTCGGGTCTGTTCAGCACTGACAGACCCGACATCTGGGAAAGTCGTGTGGCGGCGGGTTGAAAACGGGTTCCCGACCCGCTGTCAAAAAATAAATTTTCCCACCCGACCCACCACAGAACGCACCTGCTGACTGTGATAAAAATGATAACATCCGGGAAGTTATGTCATCACTTCCTGTGAACTATGAACTATGAACTGTGTACATACCTCACTTCCTGTAAATGTCACTTCCTGTTGGACTGGTATAAATACTGGTCTGTTCAGTATTGTAAGAGGCTTCTACCAGAGGCATGGTAAAGACCTCTCTTGTATATAGTGTGTTTATAAGTTACTTAAAGCTTACTTTAAAGTTACTTGATGGTAAGTCTCCTTTTTCTTACATCAATTTAAGTAACTTAGTATTTACACTGACAAATACTAGACCTTCAGACAAACTCGGAAGTTAAGGATCCAGGGAACCACCCATCATGGAGAAAATCCTTAGACCTATTCGTCTGGACTTGGACCCGAATACACCAGCAGCTGGCAGGGTATGGAAGCATTGGTATCGTACTTTTGAGAATTTTCTGGATGAATGTAAAGTGGATGCTCCTGCTAAATTGAAGATACTTGTCAATTATGTGACCCCAAAAGTGTTCGAATATGTTGATGACTGGGATAGTTACGAAGAGGTGATTCGGGCACTTAAGAAACTGTATGCGAAGACCCCAAATGAGGTCTATGCTAGACATCTACTGGCCACAGCCCGACAAGGGCCAGGGGAATCAATTGACGAATTCCTGCAAGAACTTCGCAGGCTCAGCGTAGATTGTAACTTTCAGGCAGCCTCAGCTGAACTGTACCGCCAAGAAATGATTCGTGATGCTTTCATCTGCGGGATTGCCTCTCCATTTATACGCCAGCGTCTACTAGAAAGTAAAACACTTGAGCTACAAAAAGCTTTTGACCTAGCTTGTTCACTGGATTTGGCAAAGAGAAATGCAGACCTCTATCAGCTGCCCAGATCTCGATCTGCTGCTGTAGCTGCAACCAGACAATTCAAGCGGTCTCAGGTGAACCCTATCATGGGGGAATCTAATTCTGATAATTCTGATGAAGAAGAGGAGGACGACCCCACTTTAGCAGCCTCTTGGCAATCTAGGAAGGAATGCTTCTTTTGTGGAGATGCTTTTCACCCTAGGAAAACCTGCCCTGCTCGCAATGCAATCTGCAGTTATTGCGGGAAAAAAGGACACTTTGCTAAAGTTTGCCTATCAAGGGCCTCTACGAGGGCCAATCCAGCTAAGGCCTACCGAACTGCCCCAATTAGGGCCTATCAAGATGCTCCAGCTAGGACCTATCAAGCTTCCTCTCGAGCTCTCTCCCGAAGAAGCACACCAAGAGTTTTAGCCACTCTCTGTGCAACGACACCAATTACAGCTGCTTGCCCACAGAACCTGTCTCAGGCAGCCACAAAAATTTCAATTAAAGGGCATACCTTAGATGCCTTAATTGACTCAGGAAGTACTGATAGTTTCATTAAGGAACAGATTGTTGCGAAATTGAAACTACATGTCTTCCCATCGGACCAGGCAATTGCGATGGCCCAGTCATCACTTAATACCAGAATCTCCGGCTTTTGTGTTGTTGATATGACACTTCATGGTCGTATGTATCCCTCCACCCGACTTTCGGTGCTCAAAGACTTATGTAGTGATCTCCTCTTAGGGCTGGACTTCCAAAAACAGCATAAGAAACTCACCATTGAGTTTGGTGGATCCAAACCCGGACTTACTATTTCTAATATACCATCTAAATTACCATTTTGTGCATTATCAGCAGCTTCACTTAATGAACCCTCATTATTTGCCAGTATTCCGCCTCAATGCCAACCGATAATAACGAAATCGCGGCGCTTTAATCAGGAAGACCAATCTTTTATTGCGGCTGAAATCTCTCGACTTCTAGCAGAGGATATCATTGAACCATGTTCGTCGCCCTGGCGGGCTCAAGTCGTCATTGTCAAGAACCCTCTAAAACCTCACAAACAGCGACTATGCATCGATTATTCGCAAACCATCAATCAATATACCGACTTGGACGCCTACCCATTGCCACGCATTGATGATATGGTTAATAAACTGGCCGAATACAAAGTGTTCTCAACTTACGATTTAAAAAGTGCCTATCATCAGTTACCCTTGAAGGTCTCAGATAAGCAGTACACAGCCTTTGAGGCTAATGGACGGCTGTACCAATTTCGTCGCCTCCCATTCGGGGTTACTAATGGAGTGGCTGTCTTTCAACGGGCAATGGATGGCCTGGTTAAGCAGGAAAACCTAAGGGACACTTTTCCCTATCTTGATAACATTACCATTGCAGGTCACGATCAACAGGAACACGACTCCAACCTCCAAAAATTTCGGGATGCCCTCCATCGCCGTAATTTGACCCTGAATGAATCCAAATCTGTTGAGTCGCAACCGACCATCAACATCCTTGGCTACTGCGTAGGCAATGGTATCATTAAGCCAGACCCAGAAAGACTTCGCCCGCTCCAAGAGCTCCCGTCACCTAAGAATCCGGCTTCTTTACGTCGGGCTCTCGGTCTGTTTGCATACTACGCTAAATGGATTCCTCATTTTTCGGACAAAATCCAACCCTTGCTGCATGCTAGATCATTTCCACTGGGAACAGCGGCTGTTGCAGCCTTTAACCTTCTCAAAAAACAGTTGGAGAAAGCGGCTCTTCACTCCATTGATGAGAATCTCCCTTTCGTGGTTGAATGTGATGCCTCGGAGGTGGCGATCTCGGCTACTCTGAATCAGGAAGGTCGTCCTGTAGCATTTATGTCCAGGACCTTACAAGGTGCCGAGCTACATTATCCTCCGGTTGAGAAAGAAGCCACAGCCATCATAGAGGCAGTACGGAAGTGGAACCATTTTCTCGCTCGCCAGCACTTTACGTTGATCACGGACCAACGATCAGTCGCCTTCATGCTCAATAATCGAAAACGAACCAAAATTAAGAATAATAAAATACAACTTTGGAGGATGGAACTGGCCTCTTTTGGTTATACCATTCTCTATCGGCCTGGCAAGGAGAATGTGGCCCCGGACACCCTCACACGGGCATTCTGCTCCACTATGTCATCCTCCACTCTCATGGATGTCCACAATGGTTTGTGTCATCCTGGCGTTACGCACATGCTACATTTCGTACGATCACGGAATCTCCCTTTTTCCACTGGAGATGTAAAGAAAATATGCTCAGAATGCCGGCTTTGTGCGGAATTAAAACCTCAGTTCTTCCGCCCCTCAGATGGTATACTCATACATGCAACCCAACCGATGCAACGACTTAGCATCGATTTTAAGGGCCCAGTGCCCTCTTCAACTCGGAACACATATTTGCTCACCATGATCGACGAATATTCACGTTTTCCGTTTGCCTTCCCCTGCTCCAATATGCTGGCGTCCACAGTAATCTGCTGCCTTGAGCAGGTATTTTCTCTCTGTGGCATGCCGGCTTATATTCACTCAGATCGGGGTCCATCCTTTATGTCAAGGGAACTCAAGGACTACCTCTCAGAACGGGGAATTGCTACAAGCAAAACAACACCATACCATCCCATCGGAAATGGGCAGGTAGAGAGGTATAACGGTATCATCTGGAATTCCGTACGTCTCGCTTTAAGATCTCGGGGCCTACCAGACCAGCAATGGGAAACAGTGCTTCCGGATGCATTGCACTCTATACGGTCCCTGCTTTCTACAGCCACAAATACTACACCTCATGAGCGGTTCTTTGGATTCCAGCGTCGCTCATCTCATGGGACATCACTCCCGTCATGGCTAACTACTCCTGGACCTGTATTACTCCGAAGATACGTTCGGACGTCTAAAAATGACCCTCTTGTAGATGAGGTCGAACTAACCGATGCCAACCCCACCTATGCAAACATACGATATTCCGACGGCCGAGAATCTACCGTATCATTACGGGATCTGGCTCCCTGCCCACCAGGACCTAGTGGGACATCGGGTGATGGCATTTCACCAGGAAACTCTTGGGACCTATCGGGTACCCCTCTCCAGGATCCTGATCGGACACCAACTAGCTTGGTGCCGGTAGAACCCCGTGCTCAAGGTTGCGACCCTCCCAGTACCGCGCATGAAAGTACTGATCCGCCACAGACCAGCTCTGCACCTCCCTCTGAACAGAGGCAGTCCGACTTTGAACCTATTGGGGCTCGTACTCGAAGCCATGATCTCCCCGACCCTTCACAGGGCAATCGAGGCCACACAGACTCTGACCAATGGCCAACCGCATGTAAGCGGACCAGCGACCCTCTACGACGGGAATCCAAACGGGTGCGACTCTTCCTTGTTCGGCGGCTGCGGACCAAAAGGTAGACCACAGCCTCCTAATCCTGCAGGAGGGAAGAATGTGATAAAAATGATAACATCCGGGAAGTTATGTCATCACTTCCTGTGAACTATGAACTATGAACTGTGTACATACCTCACTTCCTGTAAATGTCACTTCCTGTTGGACTGGTATAAATACTGGTCTGTTCAGTATTGTAAGAGGCTTCTACCAGAGGCATGGTAAAGACCTCTCTTGTATATAGTGTGTTTATAAGTTACTTAAAGCTTACTTTAAAGTTACTTGATGGTAAGTCTCCTTTTTCTTACATCACTGACCGCCCCCCCAGCCCCCGCCCCCGCCCCCTCCACACTGAAAAATTCCCCCCATAGTTTCAGGTCAAGGGATTGAACAGTGTTATTGTATTATTTATAACCGGTGACTGAATGCGCTTCAATAGAGCGACGTCACATTCACGGTAATTATATGCACATTTGTTTTGCATTTGTAGTGTGGATGTGCAACTGTTAAAATATAGGCTGCTAAAAAATGTTGCCTCAATACACAGTGCAGCCTACATTCTCCGTCCTGACTGCTTTGCCGTGCTCCCACCCTATGTGTCCCCGGATTCAGCTTAGAAAATATGGTCACCCGAAGGAAGACACTTTTTCCATGCTCTCATCCTGCTGGGTGTGCTTCAGAAATTTAGGAACTGCCCCAGCAGGGAGCTGTGGGACTGAATCTCTGTTGTATCCCACCATGGTGTGGCCCACTCTAGTGACAGCATGATGTCCTGCCCACAATGATGAGTCAGTATACAAAGCATGTTGAACAGTTTCAACAAAGAAATATTAACCGCAGATCCAGTCACTAAAACACTTTCAGGAAAACTGGGGGGAAAATCACTCACTGAATATCCCACGTAGTGGAAATTTTAAAATGAAGAAGAAGTTTGTGTTTTCTTTTAACCCCTGAATTTCAAATAATGTAAATGAGGCAGTGAAAGAGAGCTTTATTTTAATTCATTCTCGGGATCTGGGTGTCACTGGCAAGGCTGACATTTATTGCCCATCCCTGATTGCCCTTGAGAAGGTGGTGGTGGGCCTTCTTCTTGAACCACTGCAGTCCGTGTGGTGAAGTTCCCCCCACAGTGAGTTCCAAGAGTGACAATGAAGGAACAGCGATATATTTCAAAGTCGGGATGGTGTGTGACTTGGAGGGGAACTTCGGGGTGGTGGTGTTCCCATGTGTCTGCTACCCTTGTCCTTCTAGATGGTAGAGCGTAAATTTCCTCCTGTTAAATATTGGGACGACCGAAGCCATTAGTTTCGGTCCCTGTCACAAACTCCATTCCCTAGCATCTACCTGAGGCAGATCCAGCATTTTCACAACCTTGGTATCATATTTGACCCTGAAGTGAGCTTCCAACCACATATCCATGCCATAAATAAGACCGCCTACTTCCACCTCCGCAACATCGCCTGTCTCCGCCCTTGCCTCAGCTCATCTGCTACTGAAACCCTCATTCATGCCTTTCTTACCTCAAGACTTGACTATCCCATCGCACTCCTGGCTGGCCTCCCATGTTCTACCCTACGTAAACTTGAGGTCATCCAAAACTCGGCTGCTGGTGTCCTAACTCGCACCAAGTCCCGTTCACCCATCACCCCTGTGCTCACTGACCTACATTGGCTCCCCGTTAAACAACGCCTCGATTTTAAAATTCTCACCTTTGTTTTCAAATCCCTCCACGGCCTCGCCCCTCCCTATCTATGTAATCTCCTCCAGCCCCACAACTCCCCCCCGACATATCTGCGCTCCTCCAATTCTGCCCTCTTGAGCATCCCTGATTATGATCGCTCAACCATTGGTGGCCGTGCCTTCAGCTGCCGAGGCCCTAAACTCTGGAATTCCCTCCCTAAACCTCTCCGCCTCTCTACCTCTCTCCTTCTTTAAGACGCTCCTTAAAACCTACCTCTTTGACCAAGCATTTGGTCATCTGCCCTAATTTCTCCTTAGCAAAATACTGCAGATGCTGGAAATCCGAAATAACAACAGAAAATGCTGAAAAAACTCAGCAGGCCAGACAACATCCGTGGAGAGAAATTAGAGTCGACGTTTCGGGTCTAACCCTTTTTCAAAACTGGATAGGAAATGAAATAGAATGTTCTCTCCCAGCCCTGCCTTTCGATCTATTTCATTTCCTTTCCAGTTTTGAAAAAGGGTTTCGACCCGAAACGTCGACTCTAATTTCTCTCCACGGATGTTGCCTGGCCTGCTGAGTTTTTCCAGCATTTTCTGTTGTTATTTCTAATTTCTCCTTATGTGGCTCTGTGTCAAATTTTGTTTTAAAACGCTCCTGTGAAGCACCTTGGGACATTTTACTACGTTAAAGGCACTATATAAATAGAAGTTGTAGTTGTTGTTGAGGTCACGGGTTTGGGAGGCGTTGTTGCCAATTTGCTCATCTGACCCTTTAAGCTAAAGTAAGAAATCACACAACACCAGGTTATAGTCCAACAGCTTTATTTGAAATCACAAGCTTTCGGAGCGCTGCTCCTTCGTCAGGTGAAGTGGAGAGATGCATAAAGACACAGCTTATATAGTCAGAGAATAATGTCAGATGTTTACAGGTAATCTTTCTAACTGCCATTTATCACACCTCGGCAGAGAGATAATCACAGCAATCAAAGGTGTAAATGGTGTCCAAACAGGTCAGTCAGGAAAACATTACATCAAAGAGCAATGAGGTGGGGTCACAAGGGGTCAAATGTTGCAGATGCTGGGGTCTGTATGAAAAACAAAAAAAGACAAAAAACCTTTTTTTTTGCTGGAAATCACAGCAGGTCCGGCCGCATCTGTGTGGAGAGAACAAGCCAACGACGACTCGAGTCTGGATGACCCTATGTCAGGTGGGGTTACATGTAGCGTGACATGAACCCAAGATCCCGGTTCAGGCCATCCTCATGGGTGCGGAACTTGGCTATCAGTTTCTGCTCGATGATTTTGCGTTGTCGTGTGTCTCGAAGGCCGCCTTGGAGAATGCTTACCCGAAGATCGGAGGCTGAATGTCCTTGACTGCTGAAGTGTTCCCCGACTGCTGAAGTGTCTGCCAAGGTGTGATAAATGGCAGTTAGAAAGATTGCCTGTAAACATCTGACATTATTCTCTGACTATATAAGCTGTGTTTTTATGCATCTCTCCACTTCACCTGACGAAGGAGCAGCGCTCCGAAAGCTTGTGATTTCAAATAAAGCTGTTGGACTATAACCTGGTGTTGTGTGATTTCTTACATTTGTCCACCCCAGTCCAACACCGGCATCTCCACACCTTTAAACTAAGTCCAGCATCATCATTGCTTGGACACATAAGCCAAAGAAAAGCAACAGCTTCCTCTTAAAGGTGAAGTGCCGGCACGCCTGTTGACAAATATTAGAAGCACACAATGCTGAATGTTTTTGAAAGAACCTCTACAATGTATAGATGAAATGGGAATGTTCCATGGCTCATCCAGTAATTGTTCTGAAGAATATATTCTCTGCCTCAGTGCTGACAGTTCTCTCTGGTAACGACTGTGCTGACAAGGGCCGCATACAGACAACTGTCTGCAGTGAACTGTAGGAATAGTCACTGGTGGCAGAGTTGCTGATTTATTGGCTGAAGCACAGTACATTCACCAGTGCACTGACATTCAACATCGTGATAATGGTTATAGTAACAAGCAGCTTCAACCCATTGAGGCCTCACCGTAGACACGAACTGAGAAGGTTTGCAGTGGCAGAAGCTGTATATGGGCTTTATCTACTTGTGCATTGATGGAGCAGTTTGAGCATCAGTTGCAAAACATTTTTTTATATTCGTTCCTGGGATGTGGGCGTCGCTGGCAAGGCCAGCATTTATTGCCCATCCCTAATTGCTCTCGAGAAGATGGTGGTGAGCCGCCTTCTTGAACTGCTGCAGTCCGTGTGATGAAGGTACTCCCACAGCGCTGTTAGGGAGGGAGTTCCAGGATTTTGACCCAGCGACGATGAAGGAACGGCTGATATATTTCTAAGTCAGGATGGTGTGTGATTTGGAGGGGAACTTGGAGGTGATGGTGTTCCCATGCGCCTGCTGCCCTTGTCCTTCTAGGTGGTAGAGGTCGCGGGTTTGGGAGGTGCTGCTGAAGAAGCCTTGGCGAGTTGCTGCTGTGCGTCTTATAGATGGTCCACACTGCAGCCACGGAATGCCGGTGATGGAGGGAGTGAATGTTTAAGGTGGTAGATGGGGTGCCAATCAAGCGGACTGCTTTGTCCTGGATGGTGTCGAGCTTCTTGAGTGTTGTGGGGGCTGCACTCATCCAGGCAAGTGGAGAGTATTCCATCACACTCCTGACTTGTGCCTTGTAGATGGTGGAAAGGCTTTGGGGAGTCAGGAGGTGAGACACTCGCCGCAGAATACCCAGCCCCTGACCTGCTCTTGTGGCCACAGTATGTGTGTGGCTGGTCAAGTTAAGTTTCTGGTCAAGTAAGTTTTCCAGCAATGTCACTGGTCTTTTTGGAAGCCAATGACCAGGTTAACTGTGTGAAGGAATATGCTATATAACCATTTTAGAAAAATACACTATATAGCCTTTTTAGAAAAATACACTATCTTATGAAAAAATTCTGGCCTCGTTGAGATAAGACATGACAAACTGGGTTTGGAAATTTAGAAACCTAACTATGAAATAGCTATGAAAGAATTCTGGCTATTGAAACAGGACAAGTTGTTGACCCTGAATAAATAACCTTATTGAAACAGAAGAATGGGTGGCTCCGAGTGGCTGGCCTTTTGGGAACAAAACAATGGTCAACCCTGGATAAGAGATACAAATTAAACTTAACTAAAAAAGTACATTAATAGGGAAGTTATTGGTGCTTTAGTCACAAATCTACAGACTTCTGTATCAGTAACTGGTGCAAATAAAATATGTGCGTGTATCATATTAAAATCGGCCTTCCCCCAATTTAGAACCTTTATTTCCGGTCCACCTTTGTCCTTTTCCATGACTACCTTAAATCTCACCGAATTATGGTCACCGTCACCGTTAGATATATTTCTTAAAGCTAAAGGGATCAAGAGATATGGGGAGAAGGCAGGAACAGGGTACTGAGTTTGGATGATCAGCCATGATCTCATTGAATGGCAGAGCAGGCTCGAGGGGCCGAATGGCCTACTCCTGCTCCTATCTTCTATGTTTCTATGTTTCTATGTCATCAAAATGCTCTCCTACTGACACTTCTACCACTTGCCCAGCTACATTCCCTAGAATTAGGTCCAGTACCGCCCCCTCTCTTGTAGGACTTTCTACATGCTGGCTCAAAAAGCTCTCCTGGATGCACTTTAAGAATTCTGCACCCTCTAAGCCTTTCACACTCTGACTATCCCAGTTAATATTGGGGAAGTTGAAATCCCCTACTATTATTACCCTATTATTTCTACACATCTCTGAGATTTGCCTACATATCTGTTCCTCTATCTCCCCCTGACTGTTTGGGGGCCTATAGTACACTCCCAGCAAAGTGCTTGCCCCCTTTTTGTTTTTAAGTTCGACCCAAATGGCCTCATTAGAGGTACCTGCTAAGATATCATCCCTCCTTACAGCAGTAATTGACTCCTTGATTAATATTGCAACACCCCCTCCTCTTTTACACCCCTCCGTCTCGCCTGAAGATTCTATACCTCAGAATATTGAGCTGCCCCTCCCTCAACCATGTCTCTGTGATAGCAACAATATCATACTCCCATGTTGTGGAGCTGCCGGTGTTGGACCAGGGTGGACAAATGTAAGAAGTCACACAACACCAGGTTATAGTCCAACAGTTTTATTTGAAATCACAAGCTTTCGGAGCGCTGCTCCTTTGTCAGGTGAAGTGGAGAGATGCATAAAGACACAGCTTATATAGTCAGAGAATAATGCCAGATGATAACAGGTAATCTTTCTAACTGCCATTTATCACAGCTCGGCAGAGAGATAATCACAGCAATCAAAGGTGTGAATGGTGTCCAAACAGGAAAACATTACATCAAAGAACAATGAGGTGGGGTCACAAGGGGTCAAATGTTGCAGATGCTGGGGTCTGTATGAAAAACAAAAAACAGACAAAAAAAAACAACCATCAAACTCACCATGGACTACTCCTCAGAATCGGTTTCATTCTTGGACACACGAATCTCCATCAAAGACGGACACCTCAGCACTTCACCCTACCACAAGCTCACGGACAACCTCAGGATGCTCCACTTCTCCAGCTTCCACCCTAACCACATTAAAGAAGCCATCCCCTATGGACAAGCCCTGCGAATACACAGGATCTGCTCAGACGAGGAGGAACGCGATGGACACCTACAGACGCTGAAAGGTGCCCTCGTAAGAACGGGATATGATGCTCGACTCGTCGATCGACAGTTCCAACGGGCCACAGCAAAAAATTGCATAGACCTCCTCAGAAGACAAACACAGGACACAACCAACAGAGTACCCTTCGTCATCCAGTACTTCCCCGGAGCGGAGAAACTACGCCATGTTCTTCGCAGCCTTCAACATGTCATCAATGACGACAAACACCTCGCTAAGGCCATCCCCACGCCTCCACTACTCGCCTTCAAACAGCCGCCTAACCGCAAACAGACCATCGTTCGCAGCAAATTACCCAGCTTTCAAGAGAACAGCGACCATGACACCACACAACCCTGCCACGGCAACCTCATGCAGACACTGCGACAATGGATGAACGGACACCGCGCAACAATCGCCAGGCAGGAGTGTTCCCTCCCAGTCGGGGAACACTTCAGCAGTCAAGGACATTCAGCCTCCGATCTTCGGGTAAGCACTCTCCAAGGCGGCCTTCGAGACACACGACAACGCAAAATCGTAGAGCAGAAACTGATAGCCAAGTTCCGCACTCATGAGGACGGCCTCAACTGGGATCTTGGGTTCATGTCACGCTACATGTAACCCCACCAGACTCCGAGTCGTCGTTGGCCTGTTCTCTCTACACAGATGCGGCCGGACCGGCTGTGATTTCCAGCAAAAAAAATGTTTTTTTGTCTGTTTTTTGTTTTTTATACAGACCCCAGCATCTGCAACATTTGACCCCTTGTGACCCCACCTCATTGTTCTTTGATGTAACGTTTTCCTGACTAACCTGTTTGGACACCATTCACACCTTTGATTGCTGTGATTATCTCTCTGCCGAGGTGTGATAAATGGCAGTTAGAAAGATTACCTGTAATCATCTGGCATTATTCTCTGACTATATAAGCTGTGTCTTTATGCATCTCTCCACTTCACCTGACGAAGGAGCAGCGCTCCAAAAGCTTGTGATTTCAAATAAAACTGTTGGACTATAACCTGGTGTTGTGTGACTTCTTACATACATCCCATGTGTTCATCAACACCTTCAATTCATCTGTCTTACTCGCAAGACTCCTTGCATTAAAATAAATGCCATCTAGCCTTGCCGTACTCCCTTGTGCCGTTACATATTTGCTCTGCCTTCTTGGCTGACTTGTTTTTTCCTCTATATTTGGCTGTGCATCACCCCCTTCTATAGCTCCACTCCGTATCCCATCCCCCTGCCAAGTTAGTTTAAACCCCCCCCAACAGTACTAGCAAACCTCCCCGCAAGGATGTTGGTCCTGTTCCGGTTCAGGTGCAACCTGTCTGACTTGTACAGGTCCCACCTTCCCCAGACGCTTAAAAGTGGATAAATCCCCAGGCCCAGATGAGATGTATCCCAGGCTGCTGTGTGAGGCAAGGGAGGAGATTGCAGGGGCTCTGACACAAATTTTCAGATCCTCTCTGACCACAGGGGAGGTGCCAGAGGACTGGAGGACAGCTAACGTAGTACCATTATTCAAGAAGGGTAGTAGGGATAAACCAGGGAAATACAGGCCATTGAGCCTAACATCAGTGGTAGGGAAATTATTGGAAAAAATTCTGAGGGACAGAATTAGTCTCCACTTGGAGAGGCAAGAATTAATCAGAGATAGTCAGCATGGCTTTGTCAGGGGGAGATCATGTCAACCAATTTGATTGAATTTTTTGAGGGTGTGTGGAGGAGGATAGTGCAGTTGATGTAGTCTACATGGACTTCAGTAAGGCTTTTGACAAAGTCCACAGGGATCGGTGCTGTGTCCTTTGCTGTTTGTAGTGTACATTAATGATTTAGATATGAATGTAGGAGGTATGATCAGTAAGTTCGCAGATGACACGGAAATTGGTGGAGTGGTAAATAGTGAGGAGGGAAGCCTCAGGCTACAGGACGATATCGACGGGTTGGCCAGATGGGCAGAACAGTGGCAAATGGAATTTAACGCTGAAAAGTGTGAGGTGATGCAGTTTGGGAGGACTAACAAGGCAAGGGAATACACAATGAATGGTAGGACCCTAGGAAGGACAGAGGATCAGAGAGACCTTGGTGTGCATGTACATAGATCCCTGAAGGCAGCAGGACAGGTAGATAAGGTGGTTAAAAAGACATATGTGATACTTGCCTTCATTAGCTGAGGCATAGAATATAAGAGCAGGGAGGTTATGATGAAGCTGTACAAAACGCTAGTTAGGCCACAGCTGGAATACTGTGTGCAGTTCTGGTCATCACACTACAGGAAGGATGTGATTGCATTGGAGAGAGTGCAGAAGTGATTCACCAGGATATTACCTGGGCTGGAGCGCTTCAGCTATGAAGAGAGACTGGACAGGCTGGGGTTGTTTTCCTTAGAGCAGAGAAGGCTGAGGGGGGACCTGATTGAGGTGTACAAAGTTATGAGGGGCATAGATAGGGTAGATAGAAAGGATCTTTTCCCCTTAGTAGAGGGGCCAATAACCAGGGGGCATAGTTTCAAGGTAAGGGGCAGGAGGTTTAGGGGGGATTTGAGGAAAAACTTTTTCACCTAGAGGGTGGTTGGAATCTGGAACTCACTGCCTGAAAGGGTGGTAGAGGCAGGAACCCTCACAACATTCAAGAAGCATTTAGATAAGCACTTGAAATGCCATAGCATACAAGGCTACGGACCAAGTGCTGGAAAATGGGATTAGAATAGATAGGGCTTGATGACCAGTGTGGACATGATGGGTCGAATTGCCTCTTTCTGTGCTGTCTCTATGGGCTGGATTTTCATTGAGTCGTCGTTAGGAGGCGGGACTACAACGAGTTCTAGCCAACCCATGCGATTTTGACTTGATTGACCTTGTTGAGCCCACCCAGCAGGCTCAGCAGGCCAATTAAGGGCCACCCGGCAACAGGTGATGTCACAGATTGAAATGTCATCTGTCAAGACCTATTGACAGATGAAATGTCAGCGTTTCACAGCTGTTTGAAGCTGTCAAACACTGACAATGTGTACTCCAGGTTAATTCCTTCCTCTCAGGATGATTTAGAGATCTCCCCGGAACAGAAAGCAGAGGCTGCAGATTTTGACAGCTGGCGGCCATTCTGCTTTCTGTGCCGGTGAGATGAGGGACTCCCGAGACCTGAAGGAAGGAAGGCTGTAAAGGTAAGTAAAGGTTAGTAGAACTTCTTTAAACACTTTACACAGACCAAACACACTTACCTCTGCACTCATGCACCCATCACTCACCTGAACACTGGACATCTCGACCCCTCCAAGCCCTTCATCCCGACGGCCCGCCTCGCTAACTTGGCGTGGTTTGGAGCCGTCGGGAATCCCACATTTCAACAGGCTAAAAACTGCCTGTTAACTACCTGTTAACAGGCAGTTAATTGGCACTAATCCCCTTCCCGCCTCGGGGAGGCGGGTCCCAGTGCGGGGCGGGTACCCGCCTCCTTTGAAACTGGCATGGAGGCGGGTTGGGGGCGGGATGGGGTCGGGACCCCCGATTTCGGGATTTTAAACCCCCACACGCCTCCAATCCCGCCTCCACGGCCCAATGAAAATCCAGCCCTATGACTCTATGAAAAGCAGACCCAGTGATCCAGGAAACTAAAACCCTCCCTCCTGCACCAACTCTTTAGCCATGCATTCATCTGCTCTATCCTCCTATTGCTATACTCACTAGCACGTGGCACCGGGAGTAATCCAGAGATTACAACTTTTGAGGTTCTACTATTTAATCTGCTACCTAGCTCCCTAAATTCTTGCTGCAGGACCTCATCCCTCTTTCTACCTATGTCATTGGTACCAATGCGAACCACGACCTCTGACTGTTCGCCCTCCCCCTTCAGAATGCCCTGCAGCCGTTCAGTGACATCCTTGACCCTGGCACCAGGGAGGCAACATACCATCCTGGAGTCACGTCTGCAGCCACAGACACGTCTATCTATTCCCCTTACGATAGAATCCCCTATCACTATTGCTCTCCCACTCTTTTTCCTCCCCTCCTGTGCAGCTGAGCCACTCGTAGTGCCACAGACTTGGCTCTTGCTGCATTCCCCTGAGAAACCATCTCCCCCAGCAGTATCCAAAACAGAAAATCTGATGGAGAAGGAAATGGACCCAGGGGACTCCTGCACTACCTTCCTAGTTCTTTTACTCTGTCTGGCGGTCACCCATTCCCTGTCTGCCTGTGCACTCTTTACCTGCGGTGTGACCACCTCGTTAAACATGTTATCCACGAAGATCTCAGCTTCACGGATTCTCCACAGTGACTCCAGCCGCAGCTCCAGCTCCGAAACGCGGATTTTGAGTAGCTGCAGCTGGAGACACTTCCTGCACATGTGTTAGCCCTGGACATCGAAAGTGTCCCTGACATCCCACATAGCACAGGAGGAGCACTCCATGCTGCCAAGCTGCCCTGTCATGTCCTACCCTTAACTTACTCCCTTTACTTCCTTTAAATTAAAGAATATTAAACACACTAAGGACCTTACTTCCCTTTAAACACTACTTACTCTAAACTAGAGACCTTACTTTTACTTCAACGACTGGACTGTAGAAATACTCACCAGGTCCCACTTACCAATCAGCTCCTTCCCTGGTTGTGACGTCACTTTAGCGGTTTCGCAGTTGTTGTTGTTTGACTGCTCCCGCTCTCGGACTCTTTCCCAACTCGCAGCACTCCGGTGTCGGGCCTCCTCTGCCGCGTTCCTTTATGGCCGCTCCGCCTTCTCTCAGGTCCCGCTGCCGCTCCCACACAGGTCCGCCTCCTCCAGTAGGGATGTGAGTGCTGAAGGGTCCCTGGATGGTGAGGGAAATACATTTTTCACTGGCCATTCTCGGCTGTTGCCTTCCAACTCAACAGTAATTGCAGTGAATTGATCTGCACTATAAAAAATGACATATACCATTAAATTTTTGTGTTGTTTCTGGTCAGATTTTTCTCACAGTATACTGTGATTGTCTAGTTACACATTAAATCAAGTCATCAACTGTAACAATTTCATTCTTATCACTCATTCCACTGGTTCAATTTGCTTTTAGTCCCTGAACAAAACTAATTAAATTTTTCATTCTGAGACATCAGGGTGAATTTCTGCAGAGGTTCTCTCACTTGTCCATTGTTAACTTCAACGGCAGAGCTGCAGAAATCCCAGAAACACATTGTACGCACCACTTACGCTGTTTGTCAGGGATTCCACAGCACTTCCGCTGAACTTGCATAAGATTGTAAATCCACCCCTTCACAATTACATTTAAAATCTGCTTAATTTTATGTATTATTTGTAGATGGCATCATATTACTTAATGATAATATTAGTTAAGTATTTCTTTGTCACTCATATATAACATTTATTAAATTATTGTAGAGTAAAGATTCAACAACCACTTTGTTAGATTAAACGTCAAATGCAATGTGGCCAGGGTCCCTTTAAGGATCCCGGCTGAAAACGTGTCATTGGGCTGGGTAACGTGCTGGGCGGGGCTTAATAGGCCCCATTAAGGTAAGTTCATTTTCAGCAGCGGGATGGAGCCAGCAGTGGGGTCGCGACCCGCCACGGACGCTGCCCGCACTGGACCCGCCCAGGTAAGGACAATTCCGGCCTTTATTTCTCTTTCTGTACCTGATTTGACATTGAATTCGCCCCCTTTAATTCACCCTCCTCATCCGTGCTTCCGCTGTTTATTTCCCAATCCTTCAATCTGATTGGTCACGGAGATACCCAGATGCCCTGTTTCCTTTGCTGCGCCGTTATCAACTTGGACTTTCAGCAACTTTGTGGGCAAAACGTACGCTTTGAGCTGAAGAGTGCGGGGGCAAGTCTAACTAATGGCCGACGCCGTTAAATGACCTGCTACAGCAAAATCTGGCCCAAGAGCATTTCTTTTTGACAAACCTAGTTGAAGGGCCATGGCTCATAGATTGAAAAGAGCAGGAGAGAAGATGAGACAAATTAGGAATTAACGTTAGCAAATTTGGCTTTATAAAATCCTACACTTTCGAAGAGGAAGGTAGAGGGTTCCATAGATGCATTTAAGGGGAGGCTAGACAAGCATATGAGGGAGAAGGGAATACAGGGTTATGCTGATAGATTTAGATGAGGAAAGACGGGAGGTGGCTCGAGTGGAGCATAAACACCGGCATGGACTGGTTGGGCCGAATGGCCTGTTTCTGTGCTGTATATCTTATGTAATCCTATGCAATAGTTTTCAGCTCCTGGCAAGACATGGGTTACAGTGCGACAACGTGTCACGAGGGGGCGACTATCCATTCATTGTATAAAGATATAAAACTTTGTTTTGCCATGTGGCCACACTAAGGTTTTCCATGCAGTTCAGTGAGTGGGATGTGCCTCTGTGAGTATTTGTATACAGTCCGTAGACCAGTTTGAACTCAATATAAAAACTGGCATTGATTAACAGTGGAAATTGTCACAGAAAATTGCTCGAGGTTACATTTGACACCCTTACACTCCCTCATTAGTATCTCAATTGACTCATAATCGCGCTGCCAGTTCAAATTGCTTCTGTGTAACAAACAAAAACTCATTGGTGTTTTATTACTCACACATTGCCAGCATTTCCTCAATCATGGAATAAATTCTGGATGTAATAGTTTCCTACTGAGTATCCATAATGCTTCACTTAACTGTAAATTTTAGAGATCTGGAAGTTACTTTGAAGAACCCGAGCCCCATCCCCATCCTAATTTATTTTAATTATGTTATCATCCACTTTAAGACAAGTCTCCATTTGCAAGCTTAAGATCTGGTCAAGAAACAACAAGGGACATTCAGGAAAGTGTCCCTTTATATGTTTGCCAGTTGTTTTCAATTAGATTTAAACCAGATCAGGAATACGTGCACTGCCTGAGAAGTATAAGAGTATAAACGCTGCAGAATTAGTGACCTGGCCTTAAAGAAATGTGCACATTAACCTAAAGAGGTTATCAACAAACCTACCCCCGGGGAATGATCCATGGTTCAGAAGTCATACAGGATACTTTCCTTTATTAGCTGAGGCATAGAATATAAGAGCAGGGAGGTTATGCTAGAACTGTATAAAATACTAGTTAGACCACAGCTAGAGTACTGCGTACAGTCCTGGTCACCACATTACAGGAAGGATGTGATTGCACTAGAGAGGGCACAAAGGAGATTTACGAGGATGTTGCCGGGACTGGAGAATTTTGGCTATGAGGAAAGATTGGATAGGCTGGGGTTGTTTTCTTTGGAACAGAGGAGGCTGAGGGGAGACTTAATTGAGGTGTATAAAATTATGAGGGGCCTAGATAGAGTGGATAGGAAGGACCTATTTCCCTTAGCAGAGGGGTCAATAACCAGGGGGCCTAGATTTAAAGTAATTGGTAAAATGATTAGAGGAGAGTTGAGGAGAAATTCTTGTGGTGGGGGTCTGGATCTCACTGCCTGGTAGAGGCAGAAACCCTCATCACGTTTATAAAGTACTTGGATATGCACTTGAAGTGCCGTAACCTACAGGGCTACGGACCAAGAGCTGGAAAGTGGGATTAGGCTGGAGAGCTCTTTTTCGGCCGGCACAGACACGGTGGGCTGAATGGTCTCCTTCTGTGCCATAAATTTCTGATTCTATGATCTGATAATCTGCAATATTTCTTCTTTGTGTGTACCACAGTTTTATTCTAGCAAGTACAGCTTTTAAATGGAGCCACACAATTTAATCTGGTCATATGCAAATGACAGCAAATACCAATGGATACAGGCCCTGTGCATTTGCACGTTGTATTTTAGGTGACACGACAATGGTATGCACCTATAACAAGGAAGCTGCCTCGCAAAATGACCTTGGCGGTTGGCAAGCATACAAAGGGCGCAGAGCAGGTGCTGTGGTAGCACAGACCAAGTTCACAGTACACCCAGAATCTAATAATCCGACAATCCCAGCTCAATAGGCGATGAGTGTAACATAGAGGGCACCACAGTTAACAACATTTAACAGCCGTGTGCACACACTGGCTAATAGGAATCATCAGGAGTGGCTGTTGTTGTGAACATTACTAACCATGTTACGGAAGTATTAATCATGTTATAAAACTCTACGTTAGTGTCAACTGTGGCTCAGTGGGTAGCACACTCTCACCTCTGTGTCAGAAGGTTGTGGGTTCAAGTCCCACTCCAGAGATTTGAGCATAATAAATCTAAGCTGAGACTCCAGGGGAGTGCTGCACTGTCAGAGGTGCCGTCTTTCGGCTGGGTCGTTAAACCGAGGCCCCGTCTGCTCCTCTCAGGTGGATGTAAAAGATCCCATGGCGCTAATTTGATGAAGAGCAGAGGAGTTCTTCCCCCGTCTCCTGACCAATATTTATCCCTCAATCAACATAATTAAAAACAGATGATCTGGTCATTATCACATTGCTGTTTATGGGAGCTTGCTGTGCACAGATTGGCTGCTGCGTTGTGAAGGAATAAGCCATATAACCGATTCAGAAAAATACACCATTCTATGAAAGAATTCTGGCCTGATTAAAACATGACAAACTGGGTCTGGAAATCTAGAAACCGAACTGAAAAAGCTATTACAGTAATTTAGGTAATAGAGATAAGATAAGTTGTTGACACTGAATCAATAACCTTATTGAAACAGAAGGTTGGAGGCTCCTGATGGTCTGGATCTTTGGAAAGAAGACAATGGTGTATCCTGGTTAAGGTGTTCTAAGTTACACTTAATAAAGAGGCACATAAAATTAAGAAACATATGCCTTTGTAAAAATGACATCAAGTAAAAGAAACACCTGCTGTCACACCGTTTTTGTGTTAAACTTAGAACACCTACAGAGGAGAGACACGATTCTGTGTTACAACCAGCTGAGGTGGCTAAGAATTGCATAGATCACCCTAGTTAAGGTGTTCTAATTGCAAGAGCATAAACAGAAGGCCTTAGTAACAATGACATCAAATATAAACACCTGCTGTCACACCGTTTTTATGGTAAGCTTGGGACACCTGGGGTAGAGACATAAATCTGTAATGCTACTAGCTGAGGTGACTGTAAGAATAGCAGGGGGCAGCAGAAAAATGACTAGAGGTAATTGGCTTACATCAGCAGAAAACTTCAAAGGAAATACCACTGAAAAAGAGTAAAATATTGAACTTTTAAATGGGAAAATAGACTCGCTTAAAGGGGCAAAGCGATTCTCAGGCTTCAGAGGTGGCTGTGTAAGTCTACAACTCTTTGTATCTCGGGGATCAAGGCACTGTATTTGATTTTGGTGGATATCCTGAATAAAACTAAGAACTGTAAAACTGTAGCGAAGTTAAGATTTGAGAAGAAGGATCTCTGATAATAAGATTGAAAACGTTCTCTTTTTGGAACTGTTAATGTTGCGATTGACTCACCAACTGTAAAATACATGTCGGTTCTTTAATAAATCTATATATTTTTAGAATTGTCTCACATAATATTTCTGTATCAAACTCGCAAACTCAATCGCTGTACACTCATTGGTGAGGAGTTGCAGAATTCTGGAGGAGTTTTCCGGACCTTCATAATATCTGGAACATTACAGTCTAGCTAAACTTATTAAAAGTGCTATCTGGAGGACAGTAACATTTTCAGGTTGTTCCTTTCCTTTAGGGAGAGATAGCCCGGACCTTTAGACCCAATT
The DNA here is from genome assembly GCF_052327205.1 of Somniosus microcephalus. NCBI lineage: Eukaryota > Metazoa > Chordata > Chondrichthyes > Squaliformes > Somniosidae > Somniosus > Somniosus microcephalus. The sequence continues at coordinate 82,723,959 of NC_141003.1, read as the reverse complement.
AAGCGTCTTTAGGATTCAGCTACCTCAAACTTTAGTTGAAAGTGAACATCTGAGGAATACGCCTGATCCGGGGTAGCCCTAAAGGGGCTAGGACTAGTAATAATCCTTTCAGCATTTCCTACATTACAACAGTGACTACACTTCAAAAAGTACTTCATTGATTCTAAAGCACTTTGGGACATCCGGTGGTCGTGAAAGGCGCTATATCAAGGCAAGTCTTTCTTTATCCAGGCCCATGGATATTTAGACTGCATTATTTGGTTTCTCATTTTGTTCTCTATCCCCACCCCCTGCAACACCATCCACCCCCCCCCCCCGATCCACCTCCCCAATTACCCCCTGCAACAAGCATTGTTTCCTCTCTGACGCACCATGGATAGGCCATGGGCTATCCTTTGCTAACCCTGCTCTGTAACGGGCTGCTGGGGTGTGCAGGAGAATGGCTCAGGTTAATGAACGTCCAATTATCATTGACTCCCCATGGGCATCACAAAGCCTTTGGTTGCCTCTTCCCCGACAGATTAAATGTGATGAAAAAATTGTTCGGGACCCAATGTCCTATCAATCTAAGGCATATCACATTGGAGCACCAATGCCCTCTGAATATGTGCTGTCGTAATTCTTATTTTTAACAACATTTATGCCGGTACAGCAATACTCACTGGCTTATTTTTGCAAAAAGTCCTGACTGTTGCTAAAAGCTTGCAGTGAAATGCTGCTTGATATACAAAGGCCATCTCAGTCAGGCTATGAAAAGGTATTAGAAAGACATAGCATGAGTAGCACAGCTACAGGACGGAAAGGAACACATTTTGATGAGACAGGAAGAATCTGGGAGGTGATGGTCTGAAGTTGGTAAATTCAATGTTTAGACTAGTGCACGGCTGAGCGCCCAGGAGGAAGATGCGATATTAGGTCTGATTTTTAAAGTGGGCACTCACAACAGAGAGCCTCGCCCACCAGGACCATGTATCAGAAAATCGGCCCTAATGTTCCTGAATCTTGCTTTGGTGAGGCGGAAGTAGTGGGAGGTGTGAATACTGAGTTGTGCAGAGGTGATAATATGAAGCAGATTGTATATCAGTGGTAAGAGTGCAATATATAGAAAGAAGAGCTGATGAGCTACTGAGGGCGGTAGGGGCTGCACCAATAGTGGAAATACACATGGAGACAAATGATCATGCTATATGGAAAATAATGGTTGCTACATTACTGTGATCTCTGAACTATCATGTCAGAAATGTGCAATAATAGATGTAAGGCCAACTGGAAACGCAGGAGCTTTGCTTAATTTGCCATGGGAGGAATGGGTAATAAGAACCTTTATAGAACAGATATTGCATCAGGAGATTAAATGGGCTGGGTACTGTCTATGACATAGTATTACAAAGTATTTGCAGCACAGAAACAGGCCATTCTGTGAGAGGAGTGAGCTGGAGGATTTGAATGGCCTTTTTCTCATTCCGCGCTGTCTTAAGATTCTTGTTCGGAGAATCTAAGTTGATTTGTAACTCAGACTGATAAGCATGTAGTTCTTTCATTTCTCCAGGCTGAGCCATGAGCTTGCGCTAGTGGCCAGAGTTACAAATGTATGTTGTCCTGAGGATTCAGCTGCAATATAATTGTTCACTTCCTCCTTCTTGCTCAGGTGCAGAGGTGCTCTGAACCATTGGGGCGTTGACTCAATCACTTTGATATGTTAATTTCACCTTTTGGAAAGCACATCGCATTACAGCTCAGAACAGGTTTCTTGCAGTTTTACAAAATGGAAAAACAGGTATTGTGTGCATTAGGAAAACGGACTCAAAATGACAATGCAGTAACGTTCACTGCGAAGAGTAATGTGACACTCTGTAGCTGCGTAACGTGTCTTAGATAGGAGTGTTAACATCATTATCTGCTCATTATCACATTGCTGTTTGTGGGAGCTTGCTGTGTGCAAATTGGCTGCCGCATTTCCCACATTACAACAGTGACTACACTTCAAAAATTACTTCATTGGCTGTAAAGCGCTTTGGGACGTCCTGAGGTCATGAAAGATGTAACAGAAATGCAAGTCTTTCTTTATCTGAACCTGCAATTATATTACAGCCTTTAACTCACTACCTGCTCGTTTTATTTACACGATATACACTAATTAGCTTTTAATGTCAGCATCAGCCATAGCTCAGTGGGTAGCACACTTGCCTCTGAGTCAGAAGGTTGTGGGTTCCAATCCCTCTCCAGGGATTTGAGCATATAAATCTAGGCTGACACTCCAGTGCAGTGCTGCATTGTCGGAGGTGCCGTCTTTTAGATGAGATGTAAAACCGAGGCCCCATCTGCCCCCTCAGGTAGACATAAAAGATCCCATGGCACTATTTTGAAGAAGAGCAGGGGAGTTCTCCCCAGTGTCCTGGCCAATATTTATCCCTCAACCAACATAACAAAAACAGATTATCTGGTCATTATCACATTGCTGTTTGTGGGAGCTTGCTGTGCACAAATTGGTTGCTGCGTTTTCCACATTACAACAGTGACTGCACTCCAAAAGTACTTCATTGGCTGTAAAGCGCTTTGAGACGTCCGGTGTTCATGAAAGGCGCTATAGAAATGCAAGTGTTTCTTTCTTTTAATTAACAAAAACCTAACAATTATTGGTTACAATATTAATGTACTTTTGCTAAACACATTTATATGACATTCCTCAGCCAGTCATTTATTTAAAATAAAGAGTTAATAACTCTGTTAAAATAGCAGATAGAGAAATGTCACATAAATATGGCAAACAGCAATTTCTAGGCTATGTCCTTTTATGTTGTGATGGTAAAACAGATCAAGAAGCAATGTTATGCGAGACCTGAGTTTTAAAAGTCTGTAGATTGTAGGAGGAGAGAAGACTGAGGGAGGCAAGAGTTAGAGGTGGTGAAATGAGTCTTGATTTCAACACGGTGACAATGGAGTCAAGAGAAGGGAAATAAGACAACTGGGGGCGATTGTAACCCTACTCGCTCAGCAGAAACCTGGCGGGTGGGCAGTTAAAATTGCCCTGGGCTTTTACTTATCTGAAAACCACCACAATCGCAATTTTAACCTGCTCCCCTGAGCAGGCAGCAAAGACAGGCGCCCGGAGCCAAGAGGGTCCTTCTTTACATATACATGTTGCGGCCCGACGACGTCATTGAGACCCGACTGTAATCTTAACTCAGGCCTGAGCGGGGAATCCTATCCAGGAGTTCTAGGCAGATTGTTGAAGAGCCATCTGCCTCGAACTAAGAGATATGGAAACAATATTGAAGTCTTGGATGGACTTGGGCTATATAGAGAATTAAGATTGCAGTACCAGCAGTTGTGTGGTTGGGAGATCACAGAGCATTAAGGAGAGTTAAGATTATAAAAATTATGGTACCAGCAATAGTGAGGTTGAAGCAGCATAGAACTTTTTATATATTACAGCTGATTGTTACATAGGATCTCAAGGTGTACAGAATTACGTGGCAGGACTGCTTTGCTGGTGTATAAGTCTTGTAATAGATGTAGGATACACAAGGGTAAGAGTGTGTTAACTGTAGTAAAATAAGAGGCTCAGGTTAGATCAAGGGTCAAGAGAGCATAGCTTGATCTTTTTATTTACATCTTCTGAATGTGAGCTGGATTCATGCTTTGAAATATACTCTTACCCATGTAAATATTAATACATATTTTTTAAATGTGAATGAGAGAAATTAGCGTTCAGTACATGATTTGAAAGTAGTTTTGTGTTATTACCACTGCTTACCAATGGCATGACATCAATATCATTTAGCCCACAGTCATATTCTGTATGATGTGATGCATGGCTTCTCTTATTGCAATAACCAACCAAACTACAGTAAGTTCAATGTCATTTTTCCCTCTTTCCCCCTTATGTCTTTGTGAAGCTACTTGGGACATGTTACTATGTTAAAGGCACTAGATTTAACATAGAATTACAACAGTGACTACATTTCAAAGGACTTCATTGGCTTTAAAGCACTTGGGGACATCCTAAGGTCGTGAAAGGTGCTACAGAAATGCAAGTTCATTCATTATTATGTAAATCTATGTAGCTTTTGTTGTTGCTGTAGTTGCTGTTGTTATTGTTGTAGTTGTTGTTGGTGCTGTAGTTGTTGTTGTTGTTGTAGTAATTGTTGTAGTTGTTGTTGCAGTTGTGGCGGTTGCAGCTGTTGTTGTAGTTGTTGTTGCAGTTGTTGTTGTGGTTGCAGTTGTTGTTGTTGTAGTTGTTGTTGATGTTGAAGTTACACTGAGTCGTATTTCAGACAATTCTCTATTGTATTTCAAAGATCACAAGAGTAAGTTGGAAAATGTCAACCCAGTTCCCAATAGGCACGAGGCTGTAGCACAGAACTTGCACAAATTTGCCACTAAATTGTCAATCAGACAGCCCGCAGGATGGGTTGGAAAAGGAAGAGTATCGCACTAGTGATAAATCCAATAGTGCCCAAACCTTGCTACTGCAGATGCACAAGGGTTGAAATTGTTGTGTTTGTACCGCTACACACAACTACATAAAATAATAAAGCAGCAGAGACTGAGAGTAACTTCAAGTGATCTTTACTGGGTAACTGGAACTTCGGCACTGACTGTATAAATCGATACGCGTCTGTTATATACGCTCGCGACTAAGGATATACATCCGCAATACAAAGTAGTCCCTTCAATGTTGTATACATTACACTTCCTCCCCCTTTAGTTTAATAGTATATTAACGCAAAATTTCTATAAGTAACATACAGAGCCTGTCTTTACAGTAACAAAATTCAAATTCCAACATAACATTTTATTTTGTCAACAGCCCTTTTACAAGTCAAGTCTCTGGGGAGGCCTCCTCTGCCTCTCTGGGTAACGTCTCTCCAGACTCTTTTCTCTCCACCTTCAATGTTCTGTTGGTAATTACGTGGTGGCCCTCGGCGGCGAGGGTTGTGGCGGCAGTAACGATTTCGGTCCGCGGCATATCGGCTTCCTTGAACTGGAACTCCACCTGGACCAGTGACGTTTGCCGCCTCTGCACCCTTTTCACCTTCCACTACATCAAACTCCACAGTTTCACCGTCTCCAACACTGCGTAGATATTTCCGTGGGTTATTCTTCTTTATGGCAGTCTGATGTACAAATACATCTTCCTTTGTATCATTCCTGTTGATGAATCCATAGCCATTTCGTACGTTGAACCACTTTACTGTTCCAAGAACCTTTGTTGCGATGACTTTCTTCTCCCCGGGGGATTTGGGCTTGTGGGGCTGTGGCTGCTGCTGCTGTTTGGGTTGCTGCTCAACTATTGTTGTGTGAAATACCTCTGCTGAGTCAACTGTTGTAGTTCTCTCTGAGGTCGGCAGTGGTAAACGTGACAAACCATCGGCGTTGCCATGTTGCTTGGTCCCCTTGTATTCAATGTCATACAGGTGAGCCCCTAGGAAGAGTGACTAACGCTGTAGCCGTTGTGCCATCATCACTGGAACGCCCTTCCTTGGGTTGAAGATTGAAACGAGAGGCTGGTGGTCAGTTAACAGTGTAAACTGTTGACCATACAAGTAGTGGTTGAATTTCTTGACTCCCCACACAAGGCTGAGGGCCTCTTGGTCAATCTGTGCATACTTGCGTTCAGCTGTAGTCAATGATCTTGACGCAAAGGCTATTGGTCTTTCTGAGCCGTCTGGGAACTTATGTGACAACACTGCACCAATGCCATAGGGTGAAGCATCACATGCCAGTCGAATAGGTAAGTGTAGTGTATGTGCCTTTAAGTCAGAACTACTTTTTACAGCTCCTGTATACTGCAGCACCTGCAGTAACCACACCGGTAAGCTGTGCGCATGCCTCTGTACCCCAGTCTAGAGATTACCCTCCTCCAGTAAAGACCTGTTATTTGTTAATGTACAGCATCCGTGTGATTATTTATCCACTGAACCACGGATCTAACAGTGGCGACGAGTGTCGATTCGAATCTACCTGCAACATAAAAAATAAAAAAAATAGTCGAGTCCAGGAACACGGGCGTCGACCGCGAGCAACCGCCGAGCAGTCAGGCAGAGATCCAACTTCGCTGGGGAGGGTGTGGAGAGCCGGGCTTGGTTCCCCAGCCACAACGAGCAGTAAGAGACCGACGACAGGTCCAGAGCAGACCCTTCCCGAGCAACGGCGGCTGGAGCCGACCGACGGCAGAGAAAGAGCCGAGCAGCGTCGACGGGGTAAGAAAGAGGGTGAAGAGAGCAGGGCGCAGCCGGGGGTTGATCACCGAGCGGCGTCGAGGAAAAATACTGCAAACCGGAGAGAGAGAGGGTAAGAAACAGTCGGGTTCTAGACTGAGTGGCGTCGACAAATATCAAGAGAAGAACGCGCAGAGCACAGCCAGGGATCACGGGCTGATCAGGGTCCGCGGGGCGAAGCAAGGGGAGACGCCACTGAGCCACGGAGAAGCAGGGAGAGTGCGGGAGACGCCATTGAGCCGCGGAGAAGCAGGGAGAGCGCGGGAGGCGCCATTGAGCCGCGGAGAAGAAGGAAGAGTGTGGGAGACGCCATTTTGCGAAGCCGCAGCGGAGAAGACGGGCGAGAGCGGGAAGGAAGGAAAGCGCGGGAGATGCCATTTTGTGCCAGCGGAGAAGAAGGGGAAGCGTGGGAGGCGCCATTGGTGATAGTTAACGCACAACCAAGGATGCCGAAGAGTGGCAGTATCTCTACGTTCGACAATGAAGTCGAAGATTGGGCGACATATGTGGAACGTATTGAGGTGTACTGCAGGGCGAATGAAGTGCCAGATGCTAATAAAGCACTGGTTCTGTTAAATTCCATGGGTGCAAAAACTTATGGGTTACTGCGAAATCTAATAACCCCAGAGAAGCCGGTAAACAAGAATTTTGAAAGCACAGTAGAAATCCTACAGGACCACTTAAACCCCACACCGCTGCTGATAGCAGAACGATTTAAGTTCCATAAAAGGAACCAACACAAAGACGAAAGCAATGCTGAGTACCTAACGGAACTGCGCAAGCTATCGAAATACTGCCAGTTTGGAGCGGGACTAGCAGACACGTTAAGGGACAAGTTTGTGTGTGGGCTACAAAGTGAAGGAACCCAGAAACGGCTTCTATCAGAAAAGGACCTTACGCTGGACAAAGCTTTCAGTATGGCAGTATCACACGAAGCAGCCGCAAGGGGTGCTGCAGAGATACAATGGATATGGCACCAACGAAATGACCTATGGAACAGGGAAGTGCTATCGCTGCGGCAGAACAACACATGACCAGAAAGATTGTTGGTTCAAGGACCAAGTGTGCAGACAGTGTGGGAAAGCAGGACACATAGCAAGAGTCTGCAGGTCTGGGAAGAAAACCAACAGTAAGAAATCGCCACAGGAGAAGTACAAAAAGGTACACCAGGTGATGGACAGTGGTTCAGATGAACAGAAAAGTGACACAGACTCCGGAAGCAAGGAGCTGGGTTGTCTGAAACTACATAATGTAACCGAAATCGAGGATCACCAGACTATCTGGGTTACACTCAAGATAGACGGAGTCCAAGTGGAAATGGAATTGGACACAGGGTCAGCTCTAACAGTCATAAATCAAAGAGACTACAAGCGGCTATTTTCACACATACCCTTGAAAGCTACAGAGATTGTCTTGAAGACGTATACGGGGCAAAAAGTCTACCCCAAAGGAAAAATAAGGGTGAAAGTGACATATAAAGGTCAGGAAATACCTAAAATGGATATATATGTATTGCCAAATGGAGGACCACCACTGCTAGGACGTGAGTGGATCCGGAAGATACATTTAGATTGGCATTCCATACAGGCACTGAAGGTGGAGGCCAAAAAGGATGACGACGTCACACCTGAACGACTGTCAAAAATGCTAACTGACGCAAAAGAAGTGTTCCAGGAGGGACTAGGAACACTAAAAGGAATAACAGCAACAATTAAAATAGAGGATAATGCAAGCCCAAAGTTTCTGAAGGCCAGACCAGTGCCTTATGCGATCAGACCAGTGGTTGAAGCAGAGCTGGAAGGGTTGGAACGTTCAGGAGTACTGTCCAAAGTGGACTGGAGCGAGTGGGCTACACCCATCGTCCCGGTAATGAAGAGGTCGTTGAGTAATACGCCTGGGGAACCAAAGAAGATCCGCATATGTGGGGATTTTAAGGTGACAGTGAACCCAGTCCTTCACACGGTGCAATATCCGCTTCCACGAATTGAGGATATTTTCACCTCGCTATCTGGTGGTAAACGCTTCACCAAAATTGACCTAGCCCAGGCGTACTTGCAAATGGAGGTAGAAGAAGCTTCGAAACATTGCCTTACGATCAACACCCATAAAGGTCTCTATCAATACAATCGGCTGGTGTTTGGAGTAGCCTCGGCTCCGGCTATCTGGCAAAGGGCGATGGATCAGATCCTGCAAGGGATTCCGGGGACCCAGTGTTATTTGGACGACATCTTGGTCACGGGCGAAAATGACGGTGATCACCTCGCTAACTTGGAGAAGGTGCTCGCCAGATTAAAGGAATATGGGCTACGAGCTAATCACCACAAGTGCGAGTTTTTCCAGAAACAGATCTCATATTGCGGCCACGTCATCAATGAAGAGGGGTTACATAAGTCCCCTGACAAGATTGAGGCAGTAGTCAAGGCTCCAGCACCAGAAAATGTGTCACAACTGAGGTCGTTCCTCGGGCTGGTAAACTATTACCACAAGTTCTTACCAAATTTGTCTACGGTATTACACCCGCTGAACACCCTACTGCAAACAGGGGTACCATGGAAGTGGGATGATGAACGTAGATGAGCTTTCCAGAAGTGTAAAGAATTGAACACATCAAAAGAGGTGTTGGCCCATTTCAACCCAGCACTACCAATTCGTTTGGCATGTAATGCATCGCCCTACGGCATTGGGGCGGTGCTGTCGCACAAATTCCCAGACGGGTTGGAAAGGCCAGTAGCCTTTGCTTCTCAGTCACTAACCTCAGCCGAGCGCAACTACGCCCAGATTGACAGGGAGTAAAAAAATTCAACCACTATCTGCATGGGCAGAAGTTCACCTTGCTGACTGACCACCAACCACTTGTCTCCATCTTTAATCCTAAGAAGGGCGTGCCAGCAATGACTGTACAGCGGTTACAAAGATGGTCCCTGTTTCTAGGGGTGAATCCATATGAAATAGAATATAAAGGCACGAAACAGCATGGGAACGCTGATGGGCTATCGCGCCTGCCACTGCCTACGGTGGAGGAAGCACCAGCAGTGGACCCTATTGAGATATTTTATTCATCGATAATTGAACGATTGCCAGTAACAAACGCGGATATAGAGGAGACCCGCAATGATCCGACGCTGTCACGGGTATATGAATTGACGGTGAGGGGATGGCCAACACATGGCGACTCACTGTTGCCAGCATTCTCATCCAGAAGAGAACAGTTGTCAGTATGCCAGGGGACAGTGATGTGTGGATCCAGAGTGGTGATTCCACCCAAGTTAAGGGAGAGAGTGCTAAATGAGCTACATGAAGGTCATCTCGGGGGAGTGAAAATGAAAAGCCTTGCTAGGGCTTATGTGTGGTGGCCGGGAATCGATCAACAAATTGAAGACCTAACTAAGAGCTGCTTAGGATGCTAGAAGGTCCAAAATGCACCACCACATGCCCCTCTACACCCATGGGAGTGGCCCTCCTCTCCATGGCAACAGGTGCACATTGATTTCACTGGTCCATTCATGGACTCAATGTTCTTAATAGCAGTGGATGCTCATTCAAAGTGGCCTGAGGTGATAAAGATGTCTTCAACCACTACAGAGAAAACGATTGCAGTCCTACAGACCATATTTGCCAGAAACGGTTTGCCAGAGCAGATCTGCCCTGATAATGGACCACAGTTTGTGTCCGACGAGTTCCAAAAATTCATGAAAAGGAATGGGGTAAGGCATTACACATCCGCCCCGTATCATCCAGCCACCAATGGATTGGCTGAGAGGTTTGTACAAACCTTTAAGAAGGCGATAAAGGCCATGTGCGACGAGGAAATTCCACTACAGCATAAGATGGACAATTTCTTATTAGCCTACCGAAACGCGACACATGCAGTTACCAACCAGACCCCGGCCATGATGTTCTTTAACCGAAGGTTGAGATCTCGTCTGGACTTGCTCAGACCAAATGTGCGAAGAAATGTTGAGGACAAACAATTCCAGCACATCAACGAGAAGCTGACAAGGAGCTTCAATGTAGGGCAACCAGTCTTGGCCCGGGACTATCGAACAGAGAAGTGGCAACCCGGAACGATATGTACAAGGCAGGGGCCATTAATGTACACAGTGGATGTCAGGGAGAACATTGTGAGACGCCACATCGATCAGATCTTAGCATCACAGGAATGCGTCAACCCCATGTCTCGAGTACCTGGGGATGAACCCGACATACCGGTAGCATCTACTTCAGACCCAGTAGCAGTGGGACCCGATGAACTACCCGATGAAAGGGGGTCAGAATCGCCTCTGCACCAAGAACAAGAACCTCTGGAAAGGCGCTATCCCGAAAGGGTCAGGAAGCCGCCCCAAAGACTGAATCTATAAATGGACTTTTGTTATTGAATGTACATGTAAAAATGTAATTGTTATTTGAATATTAAGGGGGTATTATTAATCTAAAAAGGGAGGAATTGTAGTGTATGTGCTTTAAGTCAGAACTACTTTTTACAGCTCCTGTATACTGTAGTACCGGCAGTGACCACACCGGTATATAAGCTGTGCGCATGCCTCTGTACCCCAGTCTAGAGATTACCCTCCTCCAGTAAAGACCTGTTATTTGTTAATGTACAGCATCCGTGTGATTATTTATCCACTGAACCACGGATCTAACAGTAAGGATGGGTCAAAGTGAGCTAGCACCTCTTCTGAAGTAATGAGTCTTTTACTCTCTTGAAAAGCTTGTTCACAGCTGTCACTCCACTTCCATTGTGACCCTGTCTGTAGCAGTGCATTTAGTGGATGTAACACTGTGGATAGGTTGGGCAAGAACTTGTGATAGTAGTTCACCAGTCCAAGATATGATCTCAACTGAGACACATTTTCAGGTGTTGGTGCATTAATCACAGCCTCAATCTTGTCTGGAGACTTGTGTAAACCGTCCTTGTCAATCACATGTCCACAGTATGAGATTTCCTTTTTGAAAAATTCACACTTGTCTCGGTTCGCTCGGAGCCCATACTCCCGTAACCTGATGAGCATCTGTTCGAGGTTGGAAAGGTGGTCATTGTCATTCTTGCCAGTAAAGATGATGTCATCAAGATAACACTGAGTACCTGGAATCCCCTGCAGGACTTGGTCCATTGCCCTTTGCCAGATTGCAGGAGGTGATGCTATTCCGAATACCAGCCGAATATACTGGTAAAGGCCTTTGTGCGTATTTATTGTCAGGTACTTCTTTGATGCATCATCAATTTCCATTTGGAGATAGGCCTGGGCCAAGTCAATCTTTGTGAAGCGTTCCCCTCTTGACAGGGAAGCAAAGATGTCCTCAATGCGAGGCAATGGGTACTGTACTGTGTGGAGGACTGGGTTAACAGTCACTTTAAAGTCTCCGCAGATGCGCACTTTTCTTGGCTTTCCTGGTTTTGTGCTGGAGGTTTTCTTCATCACTGGAACTATAGGTGTGGCCCATTCACTCCAATCCACCTTGGACAGGACCCCTAACTGCTCCCAAGTTCTCCAGCTCTGCTTCTACTGAAGGGCGAATTGCATAAGGCACTGGTCTGGCCTTGTGGAACTTTGGATTTGCGTTCTCCTCAATCTTAATTTTTTCTTTCATGCCCTTAAGTGTTCCTATTCCCTTCTTGAACAGTTCCTGAGAGTCAGAGAGTATTTGTGACAGTCTCTCAGGAGTGGTGTTGCTGTCCTCCTTTGCTGACACAAACAGTGCTTGGATGGTGTGCCAATCCAACTGTATTTTCCTGAGCCATTCGCATCCCAGCAATGGTGGTCCTCCATTTTCCATTACATAGAGGTTCAATTGCGGTATTTTTTTTTCTTTGTATGTCACTGTCACTTTTATTTTACCTTTGGGGCACACTCTTTGTCCTGTGTATGTCTTTAACAGTACTTTAGTTGGCCTTAGCAGTATGTGTGGAAACAGTCGTTTGTAGTCATGTACAGAGATCACTGTTAAAGCTGAGCCTGTGTCCAACTCCATTTTCAGCCTAACTCCTGCCACTTCTGGAGTAACCCATATTATTCTGTGATCCTCTGTTTCTTTCACACTGTGTAGTTTCAGACAAGCCAAATCCTCTTCCTCTGAGTCTGTGTCACTTTTTTCTTTATCTGAACTGTCTCCAATCACGTAGTGTACCTTCTTGTATCTATCTTTGAAAGGTTTCTTGTTTTCAGTCACTTGGTGTGCCTTTGTATCAGTTTTCTGCTTCTTTGCTTTGCAGAGCCTTTCAATGTGCCCTTGTCTGCCACATTGTCTGCAGTCTTTGTCTTTAAACCAACAGTCATTGTGGTCATGTGACATTTTACCACAGCGATAGCACTTCTTTTCTTGTTTCAGTGCAGCTATGAGCAGTGGTTTGGGGCTTAAATGGTCTTGGAGTGTGTCCACTATTTGTTTGAATGTTTTGTTTGCTGGCTTTTCAGGAGTTAATAAACTACATAGCAGCTTATGTCTTCGCGCCCATAACACACAGCAAAACAGTGGCTTTCTTTTCTACCTCCACTCCGTTAGGCTCACAGTACAACTCCACTCTTTCAATGTAAGTTGCCCAGTCTTCAATGCTGCTATCAAATGCTGCAATAGTGCCAATCATCGCCATTTTTTTTTTCCAAACCCGTTTTTCTTTCTTTACTAGTTAGCTAGCGTCATGCAAGTCCTGTGCACTTTTCACTTGACTTACGTATCCCCTGCCTAGCTTAGCAAGCGTGCTCCGTTTTCTCTACCTTCTCGCTCCTTTCTTCCAAATTTCGGTGTCCTCTGGATGCGATGCCAGAATAGGAAGACGTAGGTTCGTAATTCTCATCGCCAATTTGTTGTGTTTGTACCGCTATACACAACTACATAAAATAATAAAGCAGCAGAGACTGAGAGTAACTTCAAGTGATCTTTACTGGGTAACTGGAACTTCGGCACTGACTGTACAAATCGATACGCGTCTGTTATATACGCTCGCAACTAAGGATATACATCCGCAATACAAAGTAGTCCCTTCAATATTGTATACATTACAGAAATCGTGGGAGAACGCCAACTGAGTTAGTGACTCCATTAATATAGTAGACAAAGCATTCTTATAAAAAAGAAAGACTTGCAGTTATGTAGCACCTTTCACGACGACCAGATGTCCCAAAGCACTTTACAGCCAATGAGGCACTGTTTTAACATGTAGTCACTGTTGTAATGTAGGAATCATGGCAGCCAATTTTTCGCACAGCAAGCTCCCACAAACAGTCTTATGGATGAGACGTTAAACCGAGGCCCCGTCTGCGCTCTCAGGTGGACGTAAAACATCCCATGGCACTATTTTGAAGAAGAGCAGGGGAGTTATCCCCGGTGTCCTGGGGTCAATATTTATCCCTCAATCAACATCACTAAAGCAGATTATCTGACCATTATCACATTGCTGTTTGTGGGAGCTTGCTGTGTCCAAATTGGCTGCTGCGTTTCCTACATTACAACAGTGACTACACTTCGAAAAAGTACTTCATTGGCTGTGACGCGCTTTGGGATGTCCGGTGGTCGTGAAAGGTGCTATAGAAATGCAAGTCTTCCGTAAATAGTCAACACAAATAATTGCACAACATATTTCCTTGAATTCCTGACAATGTTGTCAGCTGACCACTGAAAAAGAGTGGACTGTGATTTTGTTCAGTAACATCTGCTGCTGAGACTATAGTGTGGGAGCCTCACAGGCCGAGACATTTTCGTGCGAATTGACAGAGTGCGAGAAACATTCTCGTGGTACAATATCCACCTCTGGACACTGAATGGCTAGCATCGAATTTTTTCAGCAGGTGGCAGGGCTGCTATGTTAGCTGGTCTGTGAGACTGAGGAGCAACTCAAGCGATCTCTGAAAAGTGTCTTGACTTCTAACATTAAAAAGTCATTATTTGAAAGCAAAGTAGCAAAGTCAGGCTGGCAGGGCAAGTGGGATTTTGTATCCCATTGATTTTCCAGCCACTCACACGTCTCCAGAGGTAAGCCCACAGTCTCTGGACAGCGTGGTGTGGCTTCTCTATAAACCACATGGGTTTCTCCTCAGCCCGCCCTGCTGCCTCCAGCATCCTTGGCAAAACAAATCCAGGTTATTAGTCTGGTTGTAAGCTTTCATCAGAACTCCAGAATTTCTCTCATTGATTGCTCAACCTTCCCAGCAATTTATTTACTTCATATTTCCGACATTTGCACTTTCTTTTATCAATACCTCGCTTCCAGTTTCATTTTGCCTCTTACTGTTTCAGCAAGTTAGAAAGGTCGTTTCTTTCAGGCTGACATTTTGTTCCGGAATTGTTCCTTTTTTTTTTAACGATGTCTATAGAATCGAGCTGAAAAGTAAAAAGACTTGCATTTCTATAGCGCCTTTCATGACCTCAGGATGTCCCAAAGTGCTTTACAGCCAATGAAGTACTTTATGAAGTGTGATCACTGTTGTAATGTAGGAAACGCGGCAGCCAATTTGTGCACAGCAAGCTCCCACAAACAGCAATGGGATAATGACCAGATAATATGTTTTTAGTGATGTTGATTGAGGGATAAATATTGGCCAGGACACCGGGGAGAACTCCCCTGCTCTTCTTCAAATAGTGGCCGCGGGATCTTTTACATCCACCTGAGAGAGCAGACGGGGCCTCGGTTTAACATCTCATCCAAAAGACGGCACCTCCGACAGTGCAGCACTTCCTGTGCTGTACTTAAGTGTCAGCCTGGATTTTTATGCTCAAGTCTCTGGAGTGGGACTTGAACCCACAATCTCCTGACTCCTAGGTGAGAGAAGTGCTGCCCACTGAGCCACAGCTGACACAATAGGTGCTGAGTGCTTCGATCGTCCAGCCATGTGGATAATATTTGTTCTGCCTTTTCTTTGTGTTCCTCGCAGCCAGTGTTGCTTCAATAAAATCGGGGCAAAACCTCTGTTTCGATGCTCCTGTCACACGTCGGGAAGACATATCACAAAGTTGCACAGTCTCAGCCCTTGATTTTTTTTGTCCACTATAAATAAATGGGTGGAAAATTATGGGCTGGGTGTGCGCAATTTCGCCAAATGTATTCCTGGTGCACAGAACCAGACTTTTACAACGACAACAACGACTTGCATTTGTGTAGCGCCTTTAACGTAGTAAAACATCCAAAGGCATTTCACAGGAGCATTATCAAAAGAATTTGACACTGAGCCACATAAGGAGAAATTAGGGCAGGTGACCAAAAGCTTGGTCAAAGAGGTAGGTTTTAAGGAGCATCTTAAAGGAGGAAAGAGAGGTAGCGAGGCGGAGAGGCTGAGGGAGGGAGTTTCAGAGCTTAGGTTACCCCATTGTGCTTCTTGTGAGTGAGTTCAGTGAGATTGGAAGGTAGGTTCACAGTTACATTATTAGAATGAGTAGGCAAGAAGAGGTTGGAAGGGCTGGTGAGAGCTGTTTATTATAAAAGATAGTCACTTGTATTGCATAGAATATGTGCAGTGTTTTCACTTTAGGACGTGTCAGCCGTGGCTCAGTGCGGTAGCACCGTCGCCTCTGAGTCAGAAGGTTGTGGGTTCAAGTTCCACTCCAGGGACTTGAGCACATAAAGCTAGGCTGACACTCCAGGGGGTGCGGCACTGTCAGAGGTGCTGTCTTTCAGAGGAGGTGTTAAACCGAGGCCCCGTCTGCTCTCTCAAGTGGACGTAAAAGATCCTATGACACTATTCTGAAGATGTGTAGGGGAGTTATCCCCGGTGTCCTGGCCAATATTTATCCCTCAATCAACAAAACAAATTACCTGGTCATTATCATATTGCTGTTTGTGGGAGCTTGCTGTGTGCAAATTGGCTGCCGCATTTCCTACATTACAACAGTGACTCCACTTCAAAAAGTACTTCATTTTCTGTAAAGTGCTTTCAGATGTCCGGGGGCTTTGAAAGGCGCTACAGAAATGCAAGTCTTTCTTTCTTTCTTTTCATTATTTAAGTGTTGCTTCAACCCGTATGAATTCACTGCAATCTGGGTTGATTGTTAGATATAGGCTGTGGTAATTTTGGAGAGCTGAAAGCCAACAATGCAATTTTCATGTTTCAGAGCCATATCCAAGCAACGAATCGACATCCTTATGGCAGGAGAGCAGGAATTAGCAGGAAGACAAGCCCCCTCACCCCCCACCTCCCCCGGTAAGTATCAGGAAGTGAAGCAAGTAGATAGCACGACGGTAACGAGGTGGGGGTGTAGACAGCTGGCAGTGAGGGGAACAGATGTCATAGTTGTGGGAATCAGGAAGTGCAGGAAGCAAACATTCTGAATATGGCAAGTATAAGAAACAGGTGGCGGAGGGAGCATGAGCATGGAAAGCAAGTGGTGTCACAAGCAAACACTAGACTTATGGGAACCAGACAGTGCAGGAAGCAAGCATTACAGTTACATGACAGTCAGCGAGTGTGATACACGTATTGTGGGAAATAGGGATCATAAGCTGTGTTCATAGCAAAACGCAGGCTTTATAGTTATGAGAAATTCGCCCATTTAAAATAGTTCCAGTTAAGGGTGAGTTGCAGCAGGAAGCTCCATTTTTAGATCAATCAGACTTGGAATGAAAGTGAGGTTTGGGGGTAGGTTTGACTTTGGGCGATAGATCACCTCTTACAGAAGGTAGGTACGGCAGGGAATTCAGGGCCAGCGTGATCTCCCGGACTAGTTTCGCTCGCCGAGGTGGGTCAGAGAGAAATTTCCCAGATTTTTTTCTCCCAATTGGCCTGGGTTTTTTTTATCTGATTTTTTGCCTCTCCCAGGAGATCACATGGATTTGGGTGGAGTTTATATGTTGTGATACACGCGGTATCGCAGTTGTGTGGGACAGTCTGGATGGGCCAAAGGGCCTTTACCTGTCCGTCATTTCTCGTGTGTTTCGTATGTAAATCGGGCGATATTGGATCAGTCGCCCGGTATCCATCTCTCCCCATTTTGCGTTCCATTCAATGGGGATGAAAATGGGTCGA
The DNA here is from genome assembly GCF_052327205.1 of Somniosus microcephalus. Classification (NCBI taxonomy): domain Eukaryota; kingdom Metazoa; phylum Chordata; class Chondrichthyes; order Squaliformes; family Somniosidae; genus Somniosus; species Somniosus microcephalus. The sequence continues at coordinate 82,706,780 of NC_141003.1, read as the reverse complement.
GATTTTAAACGGGCTGTCGATTCACTATCATCCGTTTTACACTATCGCACAAAGTCAAAATTACCCCCGACGTGTGCAGTTCAATTCAGATTTCTCAGTAACCAACAGTGACTGTGTGATCTCAACAATCTCTTACAAACATAGAACTGGAAAGTAGGACATCGCGGAGGATCTATTGGTAATAAAGAATTACAGCTGGGTACTTTTAAAGGACTCTTTATTCTCTAGAATCTAAAAGAATGAGAAGTGATCTCATTGAAACATATAAAATTCTTATGGGGCTTAACAGGGTCGATACTGGGAGGATGTTTCCCCTGGCTGTAGAGTCTAGAACCAGGGGTCACAGTCTCAGGATAAGGGGTCGGCCATTCAGGATTGAGATGAGAAGAAATTCCTTCACACAGAGGGTGGTGAATCTTTGCAATTCTCTACCCCAGAGGGCTGCGGAGGCTCAGTCGTTGAGTATATTCAAGACAGAGATCAATAGATTTTTGGATACTACAGGAATCAAGGGATAAGGGATCGTGCGGGAAGGTGGAGTTGAGATAGAAGATCAGCCATGACCTTATTAAATGGCGGAGCAGGCTCGAGGGGCAGAATGGCCGACTCCTGCTCCTAATTCTTATATTCTTCTATTGCATAAGATGAACATATGTATCACGCTTATTTGTGGAATGCATGATTGAACTGACAAAAATATTTGTTCAGTACATACAATCAGTGAGACTGTTTGTGCTGATGTTTCAACTCCCCTTTGCAATATGCTGATTTGGGAGCGGGCCACACTGATGGCTATGCTCAACACAGGAGTGCAATAAACTAACTTGTGAGAGACTGAGTGACACAGTAAATTTTTTAATTCTCCTCTTTGTTTTTCAAATCCCTCCATGGCCTCGCCCCCTCCCTATCTCTGTAACCTCCTGCAGCCCTTAAAGCCTTTGGGATCTCTGCGCTCCTCCAATTCTGGCCTCTTGCGCATCCCTGATTTTAATCGCTCCACCATGGGCGGCCGTGCATTCAGCTGCCTGGGCCCTGAGCTCTGGAATTCCCTCCCTAAACCTCTCCACCTCTCTACTTTGCTCTCCTACTTTAAGAAGCTCCTTAAAATCTACCTCTTTGACCAAGCTTTTGGTCATCTGTCATCTGTCCTGGTATCTCCTTAGCTGGCTCGGTGCCAAGTTTTCTTGATAACACTGCTGTGAAGCGCCTTGGGACGTTTTATTATGTTAAAGGCGCTATATAAATACAAGTTGTTGTTGTCACCATACTTTTCTTTTCACCTCTGAACCCAGCCCAGACCGGATTTTTTTTTTATTCGCTTATGGGATGTGGGCGTCGCTGGCAAGGCCAGTATTTATTGCCCATCCCTGGTTGCCCCTTGAGAAGGTGGTGGTGAGCCGCCTTCTTGAACCGCTGCAGTGCGTGTGGTGAAGGTGCTCCCACAGTGCTGTTAGGGAGGGAGTTCCTGGAATTTGACCCAGCGATGATGAAGGATCGGCCGATATACTTCTAAGTCAGGATGGAGTGTGACTTGGAGGTGGAACTTGGAGGTGGTGGTGTTCCCATGCACCCGCTGCCCTTGTCCTTCTAGGTGGAAGAGGTCGCGGGTTTGGGAGGTGCTGCCGAAGAAGCCTTGGCGAGTTGCTGCAGTGCATCTTGTAGATGGTACACACTGCAGACACGGTGCGCCGGTGGTAGAGGGAGTGGATGTTTAAGGTGGTGGATGGGGTGCCAATCAAATGAACTGCATTGTCCTGGGATGGTGTCGAGCTTCTTGAGTGATAGATAAAAGACTTCTCCTCTTTCATTATTATAAATATCTCAGTCCTTGGGTGCAACTCCACGGCAAGAGAACCACCCAGTAATTCTGTACTAAACTGCCAGCCTTGCTCAGAGGCTGCAGAGATGTGGAAAACAGAAATGTCATGGTTCTTGATTAATTTTCTCCCGCTCAGGACGAATAGCTCCGTGCTAGAGAATGCTTTCTGCACCCAAAGTGTCAGGAACAAGTACTTGCAGGTCAGGTACACCACGGGTGTGTATATATTTACAGCGAGTGTCGCTCATAACCTGTCATGCTCAACCAACGAAAAAGGCAATAACAGAAGTCCACGACTTCTCATCTGTAAGATATGCGAAAGTACAATGCATCTGACAGTCCATATCATGAGGCGCAGTCTGATAAACAAGTTGATTTATTTCGGGACTGACAATACAAACACAAAAGTGTGGAGATGAATCCCACCGGGGAAAGCACAACGTGTGCTGCAAGCCAAAGAATAAACTGGGGAGAGAACTGATTGATGTCGGTGGCGCTTTACACATTATCCACAAGGTTGTTACTGGTGCTGCTGACTCCCTGAAAACCAGATGTGGAAGTAATTGCAGGTAAGTTATTTTTACATACCCTGCGGTGTGAGAGAATAACTTGAAGGAATTCTGCGATTTTTGTTTAATTGCCAGTTGAACGTCAACAAAGTATAGGTCACATTAACACAGCCCACCATTTTATGTCTTCAATGCCTTAAAGTCCTTTTTATCCGAAGCAAAATGCCCCATAACCGTCATGAATATTTTGTGCTGCCATCCAGATTAGACTGCTCCACAGACAACTTGTTCTGTTCATTTGGACCACGGTGGACACAGAGAAATAGAGATTTTCAGCTAAAGGAGGATTGAAACGAGGTGAGGAATCATTCAGCTTGAAGGGAAGGTTGTCCTGCAGCAACTTGAAAGAGAGGTTGGCTTTGTGATTGTGTCCAAATTCAGGAGAACGCTCTGTGGCTTGCTGCGCCTGACAGTCTGATCCTGTTCCAAAACAAATCTTCTATTCTTATGCTTTACTTATGAAAGAAACATTAAGTAGTCTTGATAAATTGGGGTTGAAGAGGAGGGGTGGGTGGTGGTGGTGGGGAGAGGGGGGAAGCACTTTGAGAGATTCAGCAACTTCTCATAGGTTTTTTTGTTGATAAGCAATCCAACGTGGAAAAGACCTGTGTGGTGTTCGTCACTTCTCGAGATGACCTGAAGCGTAACGTCTTTGATAACTTCTGCTTCTTAGGCAGTCCCTCGGAACCGAGGATGACTTGCATCCATATTAAAAACGAGTTCTCAGGTGACTGACGAGTCCGATGCGGGACCTACAGTCTCTGTCGCAGGAGGGGCAGACGGTGGTTGAAGGGGCGGATGGGTGGGGTGCTTGGGTTGACGTGCGCTCCTTCCGCTGCCTGCACTCGGCTTCCCGTTTGCTCCCAGCGAAGAGACTCGAGGCGTTCGGCGCCTTCCCGGATGCTTCTCCTCCACTTTGTGCGGTCTTGGGCCAGGGATTCCCAGGTGTCGGTGGGGATGTTACACTTTTTCAAGGAGGCTTTGAGGGTGTCCTTGAAGTGTTTCCTCTGCCCACCTGGGGCTCTCTTGCCGTGCCGGAGCTCCGAGTAGAGCGCTTGTTCTGGGAGTCTCGTATTGTGCATGCGGACAATGTGACCTGTCCATCGGAGCTGATTGAGCATGGTCAGAGCTTCGATGCTGGGGATGTTGGCCTGAGCGAGAACACTGACGTTGGTGCGCCTATCCTGCCAATGGATTTGCAGGATCTTGCAGAGGCAGCGTTGGTGGTACCTCTCCAGTGCTTTGAGGTGCCTGCTGTGCAGTAGAGACAATACCCTGTTTGTCAAACACTGAGGCTGGAATGTTAAGTTTCTGACCCGCCTGGGGCGGGGGTTGGGTGGGAGGGGTTTGCTCAGTAGAGCTAATGATCCCTGCACGCTCTGAAGCACTCCTGTTCCTCCTGGTCCACAAGGATCCCTCCCCAAGGCTGTCCTCGCCTTGCTGCCGCTATCGGGATTCCCGAGGCCTGGGATCCGTGGTCAGCCACAGTTAAACCTATACAGCAGGTTAAATCGAAGGGTTCCGGCCTGATTATCATATTTAAAGTGCCAGCCCGCCTCCTGGCAGCAGGTTGGCTGCCCGCCCCCACAACACCCCCCCCCCCACCACCACCCCCGTCCCGCCTCCGTTAAACCTGGAAGTGGGCGGGTTGGAGGCGGGTTGGGGTCGGGGTTCACATTTTCAATCATTTAACCTCTCACCCGACCCCAACCCACCCGGTTTTTGGGGTTAATATTCCCCCCTATGAATGCGAAACCCCGAGGCTGGTGAGCAGAGGTCCTGGCTCCTACCAAGCGGATGTAGATTCTCAGTCGCAGCATCCATTTTGCAAGGACAGCAGTCCTTGTCAAGTTGCAGGGACAGGAAAATTGTACAAGTGTCACATTTGTGAGAGTGTTTTTAGGGATGAAGAATGTCTTGGCTGAGGGCAAGAACACACTGCTAGTGAACGGCATAAGATTGATGGCAGTGTTGAAAACTCTTCATCACAGTTTGACTTGTCAGGAGAAATCTGACCATTTTAAGTGTTGTAAATGTCCAAACTGAATTCAGAAATTATATATTGCTCCTCATGCAAACTAACATCTCAGAGCGCTTTACAACGGAGAAAAAGGCAACGATCTATTGGGAACTAAAGAATTTTAAGGGAAATCGGTAAGAAGGCCTGAGGCATGACCAAAGAGAGAGGTTCTTAAGTGGCTTTTGAAGGCAGGGAATGAGGTGGCAAGGAAAAATAGTTTAGGAAGAGAGTTCCAGAGGGCAGGAATATAATGACTGAAAGATCAGACTCTGATGAAGAGCTTACGCAGATATGGGAGCATCGTTCAACTCCAGGACAGAGTTTTTATCTGTGATCTTCTTTTGATAGCCTTCCAAAATTGCGCCTACTGACACATAAAGCCAGGTTGACACTCCAAGGCAGTGCTGAGGGAGTGCTGCACTGTCGAAGGTGCCGCCTTTCGGATGTGTCGTTAAACTGAGGCCCCGACTGCTCTCTCAGGTGGACGTAAAAGATCCCGCGGCACTATATCGAAGAAGAACAGGGGAGTGATCCCCGGTGTCCTGGGGCCAATATTTATCCCTCAACCAACATCACTAAAAACAGATTATCTGGTCATTATCACATTGTTGTTAGTGGGAGCTTGCTGTGCGCAAATTGGCTGCTGCGTTTCCCACATTGCGACAGCGACTCCACTTCAAAAGTACTTCACTGGCTGTAAAGCACTTTGAGATGTCCGGTGGTCATGAAAGGCGCTACATAAATGCAAGTTCTTAATTTCTTTCTTTGAAAGGCCATTATTGCACTGGCACAGTGTTACTTTAAAATAATCCACCACAGTTCGACTTTGAAGAGAAGCACTGGAATTTACAGGGCCTTTTAGAATGGACGCAGTCAACAAGATCCAACCTGGATTTGGGTACTTTCTGATGAGCAACTGGACTTTTCATTCAGTAGCAGTCATCAATTAAACGTTTAAATTGAGGAAATACAGCATGCATTAGATCTGCCATCAATTCTCATGAGATTTAGGGTGATGGATTTCCATGGAATCCATGTAAAGTGTTCTGTAAAATTGAGCTTATTTTAGCAAAAGTTCTTTTTTTTTCCTATTTGCAATAACATCCGTCTAACATCTTAAAGGGTTTACTGCTGGCTATTTTATACTGGCTAGGTTCCAGTGTATATATTAAATAAGAATCAATTTGCATTTGTAAAGCGAAAAATGAGGGTTGTGGACTGTGAAAGGAGACATTTAGGAGAACATTTACCTGATTAAAATAACTTAACATTTCCTTAGAAACGAATGAGAGACATTCTCAATGTTTAATTGTCTGATACACGTAAACAGAATTTTTTACAAATTGAGTTTGCCCGGACCCAGTGTGAGCTCACTGTTCTGAGGCTGTGACAGTACTGTTTGGCGTGCCAGTAATTTCAAATTTCATGGCCATTAAAGACATTCTTTATGAACCTCCCCTAAAATATAAATCTTAAAAAGTCACATTTGAGCATTCAGCTCTGACCCAGATTTTCTTTTCCATTATTTGGTGCGTTGAAGCGCAGGTGTTAATGTAGGACAGAAAGATGAGATACATTACTAAAATGGAATATACAAGGCTGCAATAGTAAAAAGATTTGGTGGCCTGGGAAACCCAGACTGCTGGGGGGAGGGGGAGGGGCCAATCCTGGAGTAAATACCAGGATGCACCCACCCAAACCCCTCTTGCGGATTCTACCAACATTTGCAGGGTCACTGACCAGAAACTTAACTAGACCAGCCACATAAATACTGCGGCAACAAGAGCAGGTCAGAGGCTGGGTATTCTGCCATGAGTGTCTCACCTCCTGACTCCCCAAAGCCTTTCCACCATCTACAAGGCACAAGTAAGGAGTGTGATGGAATACTCTCCACTTGCCTGGCTGAGTGCAGCTCCAACAACACTCAAGAAGCTCGACACCATCCAGGACAAAGCAGTCCGGTTGATTGGCACCCCATCCACCACCATAAACATTCACTCCCTCCACCACCGGCGCACCGTGACTGCAGTGTGTACCATCTACAAGATGCACTGCAGCAACTCGCCAAGGCTTCTTAGAAGGACAAGGGCAGCAGGCGCATGGGAACACCACCACCTCCAAGTTCCCCTCCAAGTCACACACCATCCTGACTTAGAAGTACATCATCGATCCTTCATCGTCACTGGGTCAAAATCCTGGAACTCCCTCCCTAACAGCACTGTGGGAGTACCTTCACCACATGTACTGCAGCGGTTCAAGAAGGCGGCTCACCACCACCTTCTCAAGGGCAATTAGGGAATAAATGCTGACCTTGCCAGCAACACCACCATCCCATAAAAAATGAATTTAAAAAATGGTGAGATCCTTCCATTGCCATGGCCTCTCAACAGTGGTAGACAGCGGCAACATTAAAGAGAGAAAAAAAAAAGACTTGCATTTATTCAACACCTTTCATGACCACTGGATGTCTCAAAGCGCTTTATAGCAATGATGGTGATGAAATACTATTCGAAGTGGAGTCACTGTTGTAATATGGGAAAGGGTGCATGCCATGGTTGAGACTCCAGATATTCTTGCAAAATCTGCCAAGTATGGGAAGTGTGCCAATTCCCTCCCCCACCCGCTCTTTAAAAAGGGGACAAGTGCGCCTGTGGACCTCTTTGTAAGTGGGCGGGGCGGGGCGGGGCGGGGGGGGGATTAAAAAAAAATTGCTCCCCCATCTTTAGGAATCCAGGTCACGCTCCTGGCCCAGGGTCCCTCTGATTACTGGGGATGTGGAATCTCCCAGCATAAGGATTCCTCGCCGCGACCTTGCCTCCTCCAATGTCAATGGCCTTGGGATTGATTTTAACCCTTCATGCCCAGCGAAAGCTAGGTGGGTGGGCAGTTAGGGCACAGCAGTTATCATGGGTGACTTTAATCTACATATAGATTGGGCTAACCAAATTAGTAACAATACTGTGGAGGAGGAATTCCTAGAGTTTATACGGGATGGTTTCCTGGACCAATATGTCGAGGAACCAACGAGAGATCAGGCCATCTTAGACTGGGTATTATGTAATGACAAAGGATTAATTAGCAATCTTGTTGTGCGAGGCCCCTTGGGGAGGAGCAATCATAATATGATCGAATTCTTCATTAAGATGGAGAGTGAAGTAGTTGACTCGGAGACTAGGGTCCTGAATTTAAATAAAGGAAACTACGATGGTATGAGGCGTGAGTTGGCTAGGATGGATTGGGGAATGTTACTTAAAGGGTTGACGGTGGATAGGCAATGGCAAACATTTGAAGATCACATGGATGAAGTACAGAATTTGTTCATCACTGTTTGGCATAAAAATAAAACAAAAAAGGCAACTCAACCATGGCTAACAAGGGAAATTAAGGATAGCATAAGATCCAAGGAGAGGACATATAAATTGGCCAGAAAAAGAAGCAAAACTGAAGGTTGGGAGCTGTTTAGGATTCAACAAAGGAGGACAAAGGGATTAATTTAGAGGGGGAAAATAGAATATAAGAGTAAGCTTTCAGGGAACATAAAAACTGACTGTAAAAGCTTCTATAGATATGTGAAGAGTAAAAGATTGGTGAAGTCAAGCGTAGGTCCCTTGCAGTCAGAATCAGGGGAATTTATAATGGGGAACAAAGAAATGGCAAACCAATTAAATACATACTTTGGTTCTGTCTTCACAAAGGAGGACACAAATAACCTTCCAGAGATGTCGGGGAACATAGGGTCTAATGAGAGGGAGGAATTGAATGAAATCAGTATTTGTAGGGAAATGGTGTTAGGGAAATTGACAGCATTGAAGGCCGATAAAACCCCAGGGCCTGATAATCTACATCCTAGGGTACTTAAGGAAGTGGCCCTAGAAATAGTAGATGCATTGCTGGTCATCTTCCAAAATCCTATAGACTCTGGAATAGTTCCCATGGATTGGAGGGTAGCTAATGTATTTAAAAAAGGTGGTAGAGAGAAAATGGGGAATTATAGACTGGTAAGCCTGACATCGGTAGTGGGGAAAATGCTAGAGTCCATTATAAAAGATGTAATAGCAGAGCACTTGGAAAACAGTGACAGGATCGGACAAAGTCAACATGGATTTACAAAAGGTAAATCATGTTTGACTAATCTACTGGAATTTTTTGAGGACGTTACTGGTAGAATAGATAAGGGAGAACCAGTGGATGTGGTGTATTTGGACTTTCAGAAGGCTTTTGATAAGGTCCCGCATAAGAGACTGGCATGCAAAGTTCAAGCACATGGGATTGGGGGTAAGGTACTGACTTGGATAGAGAACTGGTTGGCAGACAGGAAGCAAAGAGTTGGAATAAACGGGTCTTTTTCTGAGTGGGAGGCAGTGACTAGTGGGGTACCACAGGGATCGGTGCTAGGACCCCAGCTATTCACAATATATATTAATGATCTAGACGAGGGCACTAGATGTAATATCTCCAAGTTTGCAGATGACTCAAAGCTGGGTGGGAGTGTGTGCTGTGAGGAGGATGCAGAGAAACTCCAGTATGATTTGGACAGGTTGGGTGATTGGGCAGCAACATGGCAGATGCAGTATAATGTGGATAAATGCAAGGTTATCCACTTTGGTGGCAAAAACAGGAAGACAGATTATTATCTGAATGACAATAGATTGGGAAAAGGGGAAGTGCAACGAGACCTGGGTGTCCTTGTGCACCAGTTGCAGAAGGTAAGCATTCAGGTGCAGCAGGCGGTTAAGAAGGCAAATGGCATGTTGGCCTTCGTAGCGCGAGGATTCGAGTACAGGAGCAAGGATGTCTTGCTGCAGTTGTACAGGGCCTTGGTGAGACCACACGTTGAGTATTGTGTGCAGTTTTGGTCGCCTTATCTGAGGAAGGACGTTCTTGCCATGGAGAGAGTGCAGCGAAGATTCACCAGACTGATATCTGGGATGACGTATGAAGAGAGATTGGGTCGATTAGGCTTATATTCGCTAGAGTTTAGAAGAATGAGAGGGGATCTCATTGAAACTTATAAAATTCTAACAGGACTAGACAGACTAGATGCAGGAAGGATGTTCCCGATGGCAGGGGAGTCTAGGACCAGGGGTCACAGTCTAAGGATAAGGGGTAAGTCATTTAGGACTGAGATGAGGAGGAATTTCTTCACCCAGAGAGTGGTGAACCTGTGGAATTATCTACCACAGAAGGCAGTTGAGGTCAACGTATTAAATATATTCAAGAAGGAGTTAGATATATTTCTTAAGGCTAAGGGGATCAAGGGATATGGGGAGAAGGCAGGGACAGGGTACTGAATTTGGATGATCAGCCATGATCTCATTAAATGGCAGAGCAGGCTCGAGGGGCCGATTGCCTAGTCCTGCTCCTATCTTCTATGTTTCTATGTTAGAAACAAGCAGGCTCAGACCCTGACCATTTCCAATTTTACCCAGCAGGGTGTAGCGAGCAGGTGAAGAGCCCACCTGAAGCAGGCAGCTGCTTCATACATTCCTGCAAATCGGGGTCCTGTTATATTTTTGTTAGATTCATTCTCGGGATGTAGGCGTTGCTGGAAAGGTCCACATTTATCCCTAGTTGGGCTGAGAAGGTGGTGGTGGACCTTCTCCAATAGGACCCCGGATGCAATTTTAACCAGGGCCTTAGCGGGGAAGCTACAGCGGCTTGCCCACTGGGCAGAGACATGTGTGAAGATAGAGGTCTCCTCCGGGCCCCACAAATGAAGACGTGGCATCCCCAACGAGCCATCCAGGAAACAGCCAGGAAAGGCATAACCAGGTCTGGGCTTAATTTGTGCTCCTTCCAGTGCGCTCCTGCCAGAGCTCGGGTTGCCAACCCTCCCCGGATTGTCCGGCAGTCTCCCGGAATGGAGGGTGGATCTCCTGGGCACTAGTGCTAGCAACCCAGGAGACAAGTACTTCGCATTCGCGCTTTGCACCTGCGTAAGGTTCACATTTGAAGAGATCGCAAAGTCTTTGTTTGAAGTATGGACTCAGTCGAGAATATTTTTTGTGGACTTTATGGGATTTTCTGAGGGCGTTTTCCCTGTGGTGGGATTGCCCTGTGCAAATGCGTGGGGGACTGGTTTGTTAAAACTCCAGAGAACGCATGGCAGTTGGCTGTGACAAAAGAACTGTCAGTCATCCAGAATGTATGGGTTCGCCCAACAGTCCTGGAAAAAGGAAGGGGGCCATTGAACTTGAACTTATTATAAAGCCACTCTAATATGCAAAAGCACTTCTCACCGCCATCTCAGAAGAGGAGCAGAACAATGATCCCACTGGCCTCAGCCAGCCGAAAAGGAGCCAGTTTTTTTCCCAACACAAAGACCGAAAGATATGTCCCAGACTTAGGGCCATTAATCCAATCATGGACTACTCATGGGTCCAAGGATGACCCATCACTGATTAAGCACCGGAGTGCTTAGAAACAAAAGGATTTTAAAGATTGGCGGGAAAGATAGGGGTAGCCAGACTCCTATAAAAGATAGATTCTCTTCCACCATTCTCTCTCTCTCTCTCTCGCTCCCGCTCCAACAAGATCGACCTAACAAGAAGTACCAGAGAAGCCGCCAAGCAGAGTGATCGAAACCGACCGTGTGTGGGGGTAAGCACAGTCTCGAGTGTCCCAAGCCGGTAACCCGTGAGGTGTAAGGGGCTCAGAGTTTTCTCAGAAGTGAAGCTTTTGGGCTATTCCGAGGGTAGGAGCTTCGTTTGGTTCAGCCAGGCGAAGGGGTTTATGCGACTGGGTAATTCGTTGGTAGGGGTGGAATTAGAATCCACCATAGCAACAAGGGAATTACTGCTTGTTATAGTCCCCAGTTTTGTACTGTATGTATGCTGTTTGTAACCTGGATTTTATTCTCCACACAGTGATTTCGTTTAGTAATGCATATTTTAGACCAAATAAATATAAGTTTGATTTTTCACCGAAGCATTCCTGTCTGTGACTTATTTCATTTACACTCTGAATAATAATTTCAGGGTATAAAACTTTCGTAAGGCGGGGGCGATTCGAACCGTCCGCCTAGCAATTGGGCTAGGATCAAAAAACCCTTACATCTCGCTGCTTCTACAGATTGCTCGAGAGGGGAGGTAACGAATGCAGGAGCACCATCTGATCTAGGATCGGGTTGCAGACCCCTCACATTCCCTGCTCCAAACTCGATTCGCCCCAGCCCTGAGCTTAATAGGATCCGTTATGCGATTCTAGGGGTTAATGGCAGATGTCCTACCATTTAGAGGAAACTGGCCAGATCTTGTAGCTCAAATATTGTCATTCTTTACAGGAGCGCTTAATGCAATCTTGCCATTCACATTGAGAAACAAAGTGCAGAAATAACTGAATCAACAAAGCTTTAAATATTAATACCGCCTCCTCACAATATACCGAACTGTGTATCTTCCATCAAACTGAGTTAATTCCATTCTTTACATTGAATAATCAAACAATCAAAATGATCAGGGGTTTTGATAGTGTAAATAGGGAGAAACCATTTCCTCTGGCAGGAGGGTCGGTAACCCGAGGACACAGATTTAAAGTAATTGGCTAAAGAACCAGAGGGGAGATGAGAATTCTTTTTACTCAGCGAGTTGTTGTGATCTGGAACGTGCTGCCTGAAAGGGCGGTGGAAGCAGATTCAATAGTAACTTTCAAAAGGGAAATGGATACGCACTTGAAAAAATTGCAGGGTGATGAGGGAAAGAGCAGGGGGAGTGGGACAAGTTGGCTAGCTCTACCAAAGAGCCGGCACAGGCACAATGGGCCGAATGGCCTCCTTCTGTGCTGTTTCTAATAATTCTCTAAATCCCATGAATGAGATGGCAAACATCAGTATATTACAATAGGACTTTCCCTCCTGCACACAGCAATCTCACCTCTGTGTGTCCTTTATTACATAAGATATTGGCCAGACCCTTTAGGACTGTTTTTTTTCTGTGAGAACATGGGGTGAAATCCCCGCTGATGATTTTAGCAAAAAAGGCTGGCGTGAGTGTTAAATGTGATTACCTGCTTTGTATTCACGCCAACGTTTTCGGTAAAATTATTGACCCGCAACACATTCTAAATTTTCCTATTTGGAGTCAAAGAACTGTGTGAAGATTTGACATGAACATTTCTTGCTATCAAAATTCAAATTTACAGCAGGCAAAATTAATAGGCAATTTGTACCCTGGAAACGATGGAGAAAATTAGCTCTTCTGAAAGTTTAAACTAGCCTCTAGAAATAAACAAGGATAGCAAAGATGCTAATATATCTCATCCCGCTGGAGTACGGCCCTCCCTCGCTCCTGCAACCAGACTAGATGGGTTGTACCTGCAAATGTAGCCGACAGTTCTTTATGTGCAGAATGAGCCACGACTGATACCTAATTACAGGCCCCGGACCGCAAAGTAAAAATTGCTCATGGTAAAATGAGATACAAATTGTTATGGGAAAGCTTGCTAACAGAGGAAAACAAATGGCCTGCTTTCAGAGTTTACTCCCACTAAAAACAGTTGCAGATCCACCACATTCCCTTTTATGAAAACTATTCTTCCCCCCACCCCCCCGCCCCCCCGTGTAAATCTCCATCCTCAAATTTTTCCCGCTCCTGAGTCTTGCTGGGCTCCAGTCCCACGGGCCCTGACAGTCTTCTCGTGAGCCACGCCACCATCTTCAGGGGTGAGCCGCGACAATGGCCATTGACTACTCGACAGTGGGCAGGCAGCATCACAACCAAATCCAATCGCATCCTAACCCAAGAGAACAACATACGTTCTGGTAGAAGCGATTGGATAACAATCGGGGGTGGGAACACTGACTAAATTGCCCGCTCCCTAAACTAATGGTGCTGAGGCAAATGGTAATATTCTGAAATCTAACATTCTTTTTCACTGTGAAGTATTTCTCCTTACTGATATGCAATGCACTTTCTAAACAAGGTGAACAGCCTTAATTATCAAAACCCACCAGTGCATCGGTTGCAAGAGTACTGCATGATACGTCAGCACGGTGAGGCCACTTATACATTTTCTTATTACTACTAAACCAGGGCCTAGAAATTCATTTTGCACAGTTTTGGGGCGCTAAAGTCGGGCGTTCGGTAAATTTAGCGCCCGCCGGAAACTGCAGGCAACCGCGCCGAAATTCAGTGGTTTTGGCCAAGAGTTTTGGCGAGCGCTGAAACCGGCGTTGCAATGCTCGGTTCCGGCGCTAAACCGGCGCTGCGGCCTGATAACGCCGATGCCGGGCGCAGCGCAGGTGCGGTCATGTGTTGCTTGACAGCAGACACCCTGACGCCGGCCTGCTCTTAAAGGGGGAAGGGTCAACTTTGACTGCTGCCACGCCCTGCACACTGGAGCCCTGCTGCTAGGCCTCAACAGTGCTGGTGGGACAAAATAGCGCCAGAACAGATGGAGATGGCCCGTGAAAGAGCCCAGCGCTTCTCAGACCATGCACTGAGGGTGCTGATTGATGCTGTCCAGGAGAGAAGACCCATCTTGTGCCCGGACAATGGCAGAAAGGCTCCCAGGAGAGAGTTCAGGAAAGCCTGGAGGAGCATCGGACGCAGGGTCTCCTCAAACTCAGATGTGCCCAGGACTGCGGACCAGTGCCGCAAAAAGTTCAATGACCTCTGTCGGCTGGTGAAGGTGAGTACCCTTTCCACTGTCCTCCTCATCCTTGCATGTGAGCCTCACACTATGGGCAAAGGGACCTCAAAGGCATAATGGGCAGCCCTCCTCACGCAGCAATGCCACTGGCATGATCATCAGCAGCACTTTCTGCACTGACCACACTGGCCAGGCTATTCCACCATGGGAGGCAGTACACACAGCAACAGGGCACCACACTGTACTTAGAGTCCGTCCTTTCTCTTGCAGGCCAAGCTGGCAAGAAATGCGCGCAGCCGGCTGGAGACCGGTGGTGGACGGCCCCACTACCAGGCTCTAAGTGCTCTGGAGGAGAGCGTCGCTGGACTCCTGCGTCCCCGGGTGACTGGCCCTGTAGCCATCGGGGATGCCGACCCTGTGCTGGAAGCCACTGGTAAGGAGATGACCGCTTGCAGCTCTCTCGTTGCCCTAGTGCTTCCGATCTAAATCCTTTCCCACTGACGGACAAATGCGCATAATGCCACCGCTCAGGCGGCCCTCGCTGACGCCCTGTCCTCACTTTAAAGCTACTCTTGTGCCTTCCTGCTTTCAGCTGCTGAGGAGGAGGTGGTCCCTGAGGCGCCGGGTGCCAGGCCCTTGGAGGAGGAGGACGTCCAGGACGAGGAGGAAGCCGGGCCATCGGGCGAGCCCTCAGCCGTGCCAGGGGATGGCAATGAAGGGGGGACGTCTGGCATGCAGGAGAGCCAGGGGGAGGTGTTGCAGGGGAGGGCAGATCCTGCTTGCAGTGGGGTCCAGGCAGGCGGCAGGGGTCGGCCAGCTCGGCCGGCTTCTCCCCAGCTGCAGAGTCCTCTCTCCAGTCCGGAGAGTGGCCTCGGCCAGGAGGTGCGCCTCCTGCAAGAGATCTCGGTGGCGTCTGACCGGCGCCACCATGAGTTCATGGGGGTTGTGCAGCAGATGCCGCACGCCATCGAGTCCCTGGCTCAGAGTGTGGCAGCATTCGGCCAATCACAGGCCAGGGGGGTGGAGCAACTGGCCGCAGCGCACGCCAGGGTGGTCGAACTACTCGCGGCACTGCAGGAGGAGAGTCGCCAGAGAGGTGGTTCCCTCGAAACACTGTCACAGCAGCTGGAGGCACATACCCGGGCAGTGCGGTCACTGACTTCTGCCACACTCGCTTTGACACAGAGGCGTCGCACCCGCACCCGCCGCCCTGCTGCAATACAGCGGCCTGGCCTCCAGCACATAGCTGCGCCAGCTGAACTGCCAGGCCGGACGACTGCCACTGTGTCTGCTGAGCCTCGCGCGCCTGGCAGCAGCCAGCTTGCCCCCCTTGGAGCATCCGACACTGCCACTCCCCCAGCCAGGGTGCAAGGAGCTGCTGCTGCCACTGATGCTGGCCAGCCACAGCCGAACCAGTCAGCAGCCGGCCCCTCCCGGGACGTGCGTCGTGTTGGCCGACCCCCAAGGCCATCTGTCGCGACGCATGGGGGCCCTCATGAGCCTTCCCCCAGCCTTGAGGCCGCCACAGGGCCCACGTTGAGGCGGAGCAGTAGGCCGGGCAGGGGCCGGGGAAGGCTCTCTAAGGACTCGCCCTCTCGGCACAGCCGCTAGAGTGTGGTCTCTGCGGCATTGTATATATGGGGGGGATTGTGTTTTGGGGGCTGATTTTTGTGGATGGCCGAAATTGAAGGCATTTTGTGTTTTTATGGGGGTCTTTCTGTTGGTGAGGGGGGCCCTTTTTTTGTTACGGCCAATGTTGAAGGCCATGTGGATGGCCAACTTTTGTTAGTCCTCCCCAGGTTGGGGGAGTGACATATGTTTGTGACTGTTTTTTGGGTGTGTTCTGTGTTTTTGAGTTTCATGTGGGAAGGGGCCTCAGTTTGTTAAATAAAGGTTTTTATTTATTCAGCTTGTCCAGGTGTCATGTTTCAAGTGTTTGCTGCGTTAACCGGCTGACGGCTTCCGGAGCGGCTGCCTTCAGGTGCGCTCATTCCCACAGGCCATTCCCTCACAGCGGGCCTAGAAGTGTCGAACAATAAGCCCCCGGCGTACGGCCCTTGGGCCTTCTGGCCCCCTCCTGGCCTGCTCCTCCTCCTCCTCCCCCTCCTCCTCCTGATGGTCCTCCTGCTCGTCCTCCTCAGGTGGTGGTGCAATGTCAGGTGGCAGTGCCTGCGTCCGGCGGATAGCCAGGTTGTGCAGCATGCAGCACACGACGACGAACTGGGACACTCTATCCGGCGAATACTGTAGAGAGCCGCCGGAGCGATCCAGGCAGCGGAAGCGTTGCTTGAGGACGCCTATGGTTTGCTCTATGACGTTCCTTGTTGCTTGATGGCTTTCGTTGTATGAGTCCTCCGCTGGGGTCCTGGGCGCGCGGAGCGGGGTCATGAGCCATGTGCACAAAGGGTAGCCCTTGTCCCCGATAAGCCATCCCCTTGGTGGAGGCTGTGCCTGGAACATGTCAGCCACAGTAGTCTGGCGCAGGATAAAAGCATCGTGGCTGCTTCCTGGGAAGCGGGCATTTACAGCTAGGATGCGCTGCCTGTGGTCACACACCAGCTGCACATTGAGGGAATGGTAGCCCTTGCGGTTGCGGTAAACCTTGGGATTGTCTATAGGTGCCCGCATAGCCACATGCGTGCAGTCAATGGCGCCCTGCACCATGGGGAAGCCCGCGATCCTGCCAAATCCCACTGCACGCTGCTGCTGCCTCTGTTGGGTCATGGGGAAGGAGATGAACTGGTGTCTCCTCGCGAACAGTGCATCGGTGACCTGCCGGATGCAGCGATGTACGGCGAACTGGGAGATGTTCGCGATGTCCCCAGCAGCGGCTTGGAACGAGCCCCTTGCATAAAAGCTGAGGGCCACCGTGACCTTCACTTCCACTGAGAGAGACGTCCTGGACATGAGCTGTGGCTGCAAATCTGCGTGAAGCAGCTGGCAGATCTCTCCAACCACCTCCCTTCTGAAGCGCAGCCTCTTTACACAAAGTGCCGCAGACATGGTGACATAGGACACCTGCTGCCGGTATTGCCTGGGTGCGTAAGGCCTACGTTGGCGACGCCTGATGGCCCTTCTGTGTCTACGCACGGCTGCGCGTCTCTCACAGCGTCTGTGAGCCCTCCGCACATAATGCTGCAACTCAATGTTGGCCCCCCATGCAGCCCCCATAATCAAGGTCGCAACAGTGAAATCAGCAAGAGTCAAATGTCAAAGCACTGGCCAGAAGCCAGAAAGACCTCTCCTATCTTGTCCCAAATCTGGAATCTCTGTCCCTTGGTCTCTGTGTAGAAATCCAAAGCAGTGAAGTCATTGCAGCAAAATGGCTGGGCTTTATAGGTCAGTGGAGGTGCCCTTTAATTTGCGCTCCCCGAGGCCCACAGGGCCTCTGCAACGTTCCATTTCACAATTCCTAATAGCGCCACGCCCACATTGGGCGGGCGCCACTCAATTTCCGGGTTGGGGCGCTAAAACAGTGTTGCGCGAGGATATGACGTCATAAGCTGCGCGCGCACCCGAGCGGGCGCTAACACTTTGCGCCAGCGCTAAATCTCAAATGAATTTGGGCGTCGGCGCAGATCGGTCTGCATCCCGGCGCTAAGGCTTTATCGACGGAAATATAGCCCTTTTTTGGCGTTAGCGCCTGGCGCAGCCAACTGAATTTCTAGGCCCAGGTCTCTGGCCTGAAGTTAAACCTTGGAAAATTCTTATTTCTTCTAATCTGCGTGAACGCACTCCTTTCCTTTGTTTGTTGTACTTAGGGTATCTAACAGAGGGTGCTGTTACATTACAGAACAGATACTGCCATTATAATTAATACTTTCTGTCACAGTCATTAAGAAATGGTATGCTCATCAAGACCTAATATGCTCATTTTTTACAGAGTGTTCTTCAAAGTGTGTACCACAAAATCCAATGTAAACGTCACTCCTTCATATCTGTTTTAAGTCTATGAGTATAAAGGAGTGACAAAAAGATAATCCCAAACGTAGAGGAGTAACCTGTGCACAGATTCTCTCTCATTCCTCTTAATAGGAACACAGGAACAGAAGGAGGCCACTCAGCCCCTCGAGTCTGTTCCGCCATTCAATGAGATCATGGCTGATCTGCGATCTAACTCCACATACCCGTCTTTGGCCCATATCCCTTAATACCAACCATGTGTGCAGGAAGTGTGTCCAGCTGCAGCTACTGGCAGACCGCATTGTGGCGCTGGAGCAGTGAGTGGATACATACTGGACCATTTGCGATGCTGAGGATGTCGTGAATAGCACGTTTAATCAATTGATCACACCGCAGATAAAGGTGGCACAGGCAGAAAGGGAACGGGTGACCAACAGGCAGAGTGGTATGCGCAGGCATGTAGTGCAGGGGTCCACTGTGGCCATCCCCCTCTCAAACAGATATACTGCTTTGGATACTGATGGGGGGGGTGGCTTACCAGGGGAAGGCAGCAGCAGCCAACTTCCTGGCACCAGGGGTGGCTCTGCTGCACAGGACGGGAGGAAAAAGAGGGGGAGAGCTATAGAAATAGGGGATTCTATTGTAAGGGGAATAGATAGGCGTTTCTGCAGCCGCAAACGAGACTCCAGGATGGTGTGTTGCCTCCCTGGTGCAAGGGTCAATGATGTCTCGGAGCGGCTGCAGGGCATTCTGGAGGGGGAGGGTGAACAGCCAGTTGTCGTGCTGCATATAGGTACCAACGATATAGGTAAAAACCGGGATGAGGTCCTAAAAGCTGAATATAGGGAGTTAGGAGGTAAATTAAAAAATAGGACCTCAAAGGTAGTAATCTCAGGATTGCTACTAATGCCATGTGCTAGTCAGAGTAGAAATAGAAGGATATTTCAGATGAATACGTGGCTAGAGGAATGTGTTGTGTCTGTGTATAATAAGACACAGACTGCAGGAGAAACGGTACAACAGGTGTATACTCAACGTGGCTCACAGTGGAACTGCCTGTACAGATTACTACTCAGTGCGTGGTCACTGCCGGTACTACAGTATACATGAGCTGTAAAAAGTAGTTCCTCCCTTAAAGGTATATACATTACAATTCCTCCCCTTTTAGATTAACAGTACCATAACACTCATTTAACAATTAAATATCAAACTAATTACAATTAACACTTTTAACATGCAACATTAGCTGAAAATAGTCTATTTATATATTCAGTCTTTGGGGAGGCTTTCTGATCCTTTCTGGATAGCGTCTTTCCCGAGTGTCTTGCTCTTGGTGCGGAGGCGATTCTGGCCCCCTGTCGTCGGTTGGTTCATCAGCTTCCGATGCTACTGTTTCTGGGGTAGATGCGACCTGTACGTCGGGTTCATCACCAGGTACGTATGGGCGAGGCATGGGGTTGACTTGTTCCTGTGACTCTAGGATCTGGTCAACATGGCGTCTCACGATGCTCTCCCCAATGTCCACTGTGTACATTAGTGGGCCCTGCTGTGTGCATATCGTTCCTGGCTGCCATTTTTCTGTTCAGTAGTCGCGGGCCAAGACTGGTTGTCCTACATTGAAGCTGCTTGTTGGCTTCTCATGGATGTGCTGGAATTGCTTACTCTCAACATCTCTTCGTACGTTTGGTCTGAGCAAATCCAGGCGAGATCTTAACCTTCGGTTAAAGAACATCATGGCTGGGGCCTGGTTGGTGACTGCATGTGTCGCATTCCGGTAGGCAAACAGGAAATTGTCCACCTTGTGCTGCAGCGGAATGTGGTCATTGTACATAGCCTTTATTGCCTTCTTAAAGGTTTGTACGAACCTCTCAGCCAATCCATTTGTGGCTGGATGATACGGGGCGGATGTGTAATACCTTACCCCATTCTTTTTCAAGAACCTCCGGAACTCTTCGGACACAAACTGTGGTCTGTTGTCGGAGCAAATCGGTTCTGGCAAGCCATTCCTGGCAAAAATGGTCCGTAGGACTGCAATAGTTTTCTCCGTGGTGGTGGAGGACATTTTGATGACCTCAGGCCATTTCGAGTGCGCATCCACGGCTATTAAAAACATTGAGTCCATGAATGGACCAGCAAAATCAATATGCACCCGTTGCCATGGAGATGAGGGCCACTCCCATGGGTGTAGAGGGGCCTATGGTGGTGCATTTTGGACTCTCTGGCATCCTGAGCAGCTCTTGGTCAGGTCCTCGATTTGTTTATCGATTCCCGGCCACCACACATAAGCCCTGGCTAGGCTTTTCATTTTTACCCCTCCCAGATGACCCTCATGAAGCTCATTGAGCACTCTATCCCTTAACTTGGGTGGAATTACCACTCGGGATCCACACATCAAGGTCCCCCGGCACACTGACAGCTGTTCTCTCCTTGTCGAGAATGCTGGCAACAGTGAGTCGCCATGTGCTGGCCATCCCTTCACCGTCAAACCATATACCCGAGACAGTGTTGGGTCATTTCGGGTTTCCTTTTCGACACAAGCGTTAGTTACCGGTAGGTATTCAACTATAGTCGAATGGAATATTTCGACAGGATCCACTGCTGGTGCTTCCTCCGCAGTAGGCAGTGGCAGGCGTGATAGCCCATCAGCATTTCCATGCTGTTTCGTGCCCTTATATTCAATCTCATAGTGGTGCGCCCCTAGAAAAAGTGACCATCTTTGTAGTCGTTGCGCAGTCATCACCGGAACGCCCTTCTTTGGATTAAAAATGGAGACAAGAGGCTGGTGATCAGTCAGCAAGGTGAATTTCTGCCCGTGCAGATAGTGATTGAACTTTTTCATTCCCCACACTAGGCTGAGGGCCTCCCTGTCAATCTGGGCATAGTTACGCTCGGCTGAGGTTAGTGATCGTGACGCAAAGGCTATTGGCCTCTCTGAGCCGTCCGAGAATTTGTGCGACAGCACCGCTCTAATGCCGTAGGGTGACGCATCACATGCCAACCGAATTGGTAATGCCGGGTTGTAATGAGCCAATACCTCTTTCGATGTGATTAGCATTTTGCTCTTCTGGAAAGCTCGTCTACATTCGTCACTCCACTTCCATGGCACCCCAGTTTGCAGTAGGGTGTTCAGTGGGTGTAGTATTGTAGACAAATTTGGCAAGAACTTATGGTAGTAGTTTACCAGCCCGAGGAACGACCTCAGTTGTGACACATTTTCCGGTGCTGGAGCCTTGACTACTGCCTCAATCTTCTCTGGGGACTTATGTAACCCCTCTTTATCGATAACGTGGCCACAATACGAGATCTGTTTTCTAAAAAACTCGCATTTGGGGCAGTTAGCTCGGAGCCCAAATTCCTGCAATCTAGTGAGCACCTGTTCCAGGTTGGCAAGGTGATCACTGTCATTTTCGCCCGTGACCAGGATGTCGTCCAAATAACACTGGGTCCCTGGGATCCCTTGCAGGACTTGTTCCATTGCCCTCTGCCAAATAGCCGGAGCTGATGCTACCCCGAATACCAGTCGGTTGTATTGGTAGAGACCTTTATGGGTGTTGATTGTGAGGTATTTTTTTGATGCTTCTTCTACCTGCATTTGCAGATACGCCTGGGCCAGATCAATCTTAGTGAAGCGTTTCCCTCCAGATAGCGAGGCGAAAATATCTTCAATCCGCGGAAGTGGATATTGTACGGTGTGAAGGACCGGGTTCACTGTTACCTTAAAGTCCCCACAGATGCGAACCTTCCTTGGTTCCCCAGGCGTGCTGCTCAACGACTTTTTCATCACAGGGACAATGGGTGTAGCCCACTCGCTCCAGTCTACCTTGGACAGTACACCTGAACGTTCCAAACTCTCCAGCTCTGCTTCGACGGCTGGGCGGATCGCATAAGGTCTTAAAAAATTTTGGGCTTGCGTTTTCTTCATTTTTAATCGTCGCTGTCATGCCTTTTAGTGTTCTGAGTCCTTGCTGGAACACTTCTTTCGCGTCAGTTAGGATCTTTGACAGTCGCCCAGGTGTGACGTCGTCATCTTTTTTGTCAGCCACAGTCAGTGCCTGTATGGAATGCCAATCCAGTTGTATTTTCCGGATCCATTCACATCCCAGTAATGGTCGTCCTCCATCTTGCAATACATACAGGTCTAGTTTTGGTGTTTCCTTCCCGTTATATATAACGGTCACCCTTATTTTTCCTTTGGGGTAGACTTTTTGCCCCGTGTACGTCTTCAAAATAATTTTTGTGTCTCTCAAGGGTATGTGTGAGAATAGCCGCTCTTAGTCCCGTCGGTTTATGACTGTTAGGGCTGATCCTGTGTCCAATTCCATCTTTACCTGGACTCCTGCTATCTTGAGAGTGACCCAAATGGTTCGGTGATCCTCCGTTGTGATCACATTATGTAGTTTCAGACAACTCAGTTCCCTGCTTTCGGAGTCGTTATCACTCTTTTGTTCGTCTGAACTATTTTCCGTCATCTTATGTACCTTCTTGTACTTTTCTTTGGTAGGTTTCTTATTGCTGGTTTTCTTTCCCGACCTGCAGACTCGTGCTATGTGTCCTACTTTTCCACACTGTCTGCACACTTTGGGCTGGATTTTGCTACGGGGGCGGGTTGGACGTGGGAAACCCACATTCGGGCTTGTTGTCCCACCTCCATGGAGATGTGGCCAACCCACTGGATTTTCCTCTGATTGACCTTGTTGAGCCCGCCCTGTGGGCTCAGCAGGCCAATTAAGGGCCACCCGGCAACAGGTGACGTCAGAGATTGACATTTCATCTGTCAAAAGCTTTTGGCAGATGAAATATCAGCGTTTAACAGCTGTTTGAAGCTGTCAAGCACTGAAAAACTGTTAATTCAGCCTCAGTCCTTTCTCAGGATAACTTTAAAATCATTTTGCTGCAGAAACCAAGAAGCTGATTTTTTTTTTAAATCGGAGCTTCTGTGGTTCTTGCAGCCGACTCCCGACACCGGAATGCAGGACTCCTGTAAAGGTAAGTAAAAGTAAGTTAAACTTATTTAAACACTTTAAACACTTGCAAAACACTTACCTTTGCACTCCTGCACCCCTCACTCACCTGAACACTGGGCATCTCGACCCCTCCAAGACCTCAGACCCACGTCCCGCCTCGAAAACTTTTCGTGGTTTGGAGCTGTCGGGAAGCCCACAAACCAGCAATAAAAATCGCGAATAGGCAAAAAACTACCTGTTAACTACCTGTTAACAGGCAGTTTAATTGCCTTTAATCCCTTCCCGCCTCTGGGAGTCGGGTTCCAGCACTTGTCGGGAACCCGACTCCTATGAAATTGACATGGAGGTGGGTTGGAGGCGGGATGGGGTCGGGCACCCCCGGATCTCCGATTTTTATCGCCCGCACGCCTCCAACCCGACTCCAGCGGCTTAGGAAAATCCAGCCCTTTGTCTTTGAACCAGCAATCATTCTGGTCGTGTGTTGTTCTGCCGCAGCGATAGCACTTCTCTGTTCCATATGACATTTCGTTTGTGCCATATTCTTGCGGTCTCTGTTGTATCTCTGCAGCGCCCCGTGCTGCTGCTTCATATGATACCGCAATGCTGAAAGCCTTTTTCAGCGTAAGGTCCTTCTCAGATAAAAGCCGTTTCTGGGTTCCTTCACTTTGAAGCCCACACACAAACTTGTCCCTTAAGGTATCTGCCAGTCCTGCTCCAAACTGGCAGTGTTTCGATAGTTTGCGCAGTTCTGTTAAATAATCAGCATTGCTTTCATCCTTATGCTGGTCCCGTTTGT
This sequence comes from Somniosus microcephalus, assembly GCF_052327205.1. Lineage (NCBI taxonomy): Eukaryota > Metazoa > Chordata > Chondrichthyes > Squaliformes > Somniosidae > Somniosus > Somniosus microcephalus. Next base: position 82,683,121 of record NC_141003.1, on the reverse strand, counting down.
GAAACTTGAATCTTTCTGCTATCAGCAGCGGTGTGGGGTTTAAATGTTCCTGTAGTATCGTTACTATGTCTTCAAAACTCTTTTCCATTGGCTTCGTTGGGGTTACTGGATTTCGTAATAAACCATACGTCTTTGCACCCATTAAATTTAACAATACCGACGCTTTCTTGTCATCTGACACCTCATTTGCCTTGCAGTACACCTCTATTCGTTCGACATATGTAGTCCAATCTTCGACTTCATTGTCAAATGCGGTGATACTGCCACTCTTCGGCATTTTGGGTGTGGTTTAAAATGGCATCTCCCAATGGCTTAAAATGGCGTCTCCCGGGCTTTCCTTCCTCCCCCGCTGCTGCCAACGCCGCTCCCGGCGGCTCTCGTGGCAATGGCGGCGCCCTGTAGGTTTCGCGCGCTTCTCCTGCGCTGCTGCCAACGCCGCTCTCGGCAGTCTTCGTGGCAATGGCGGCGCCTCGCGGGTTTCTGCGCATCTCTCTCTCCCTCTCTTCGACGCTGCTCAGCCCCTGAACACCGGCTGCGCCCTGTGCGCTCTGCCCTCTCTCTCTCTCTCCCCCATCGATGCTGCTCAGCCCTTTGCTGTGCCGCTCGGTCGGGCTCTAGCCCGCCGCTGTCCGGGAATGGTCTGCGCACTACCTGTTGCCAGCCCGTTTCGCTGGACCACCTCGACTGGAAAGCCAAGCCTGGCTCTCGACAGCCTCCCCCGCAATTCTCGAGTCTCTGCTGGATGACTGGGCGGTTGCCCATGGTCGACACCTGAGTCTCTGGCCTTGACCTCCAATCCACTGATCTCCAGGAACGAATCCCCGGGAGGTGATGCAGAGTTGCAGGTAGGTTCAAACATGCCTTGTCGCCAATGTGGTGTCTGTGTATAATAAGACACAGACTGCACGAGAAACGGTACAACAGGTGTTTACTCAACGTGGCTCACAGTGGAACTGCCTGTACAGATTACTACTCAGTGCTATATACAGGTGTGGTCACTGCCGGTACTACAGTATACATGAGCTGTAAAAAGTAGTTCCTCCCTTAAAGGTATATACATTACAGAATGGTGCAAGGGGGAGGGATTCAAATTCCTGAGACATTGGAACTGGTTCTGGGGGAGGTGGGACCAGTACAAAACTGATGTCCTAGGTGGAGTGTTTGCTAGTGCTCTGGGGGAGGGTTTAAACTAAAATGGCAGGGGGTTGGGAACCTGAGCGGGGAAACAGGAAAGGGAAACAAGGATAAAAGCAAAAGACAGGAAGGAGAAAAACAAAAGTGACAGGCAGAAAAATCAAGGGTTTAAATCAAACATGGCCACAGTAAATAATAATTCTAAAAGATCTAAGAGCGTTAAAAAAACAAGCCTGAAGGCTTTGTGTCTTAATGCGAGGAGCATTCGTAATAAGGTGGATGAATTAGCTGCGCAAATAGAGGTAAACAAATATGATATGATTGGGATTACGGAAATATGGCTCCAGGGTGGCCAAGGCTGGGAACTCAAAATCCAGGGGTATTCAATATTCAGGAAAGATAGGCAGAAAGGAAAAGGAGGTGGGGTAGCATTGCTGGTTAAAGAGTGGATTAACACAATTGAAAGGAAGGATATTAGCTCTGATGATGTGGAATCTGTATGGGTAGAACTTAGAAATACCATGGGGCAGAAAACATTAGTGGGAGTGGTATATAGACCCCCAAACAGTAATGCGGAGGTCGAGGATGGCGTTAAACGGGAAATTAGAGAAGCGTGCAATAAGGGCACAGCAGTTATCATGGGTGACTTTAATCTACATATAGATTGGGCTAACCAAATTAGTAACAATACTGTGGAGGAGGAATTCCTGGAGTGTATACAGGATGGTTTCCTGGACCAATATGTTAAGGAACCAACTAGAGATCAGGCCATCTTAGTAATCTGGGTATTATGTAATGACAAAGGATTAATTAGCAATCTTGTTGTGCAAGGCCCCTTGGGTTGGAGTGATCATAATATGATAGAATTCTTTATTAAGGTGGAGAGCGAAATAGCTGACCCAGAGACTAGGGTCCTGAATTTAAATAAAGGAGACTACGATGGTATGAGGTGCGAGTTGGATAGGATTGATTGGGGAATGTCACTCAAAGGGTTGACGGTGGATGGGCAATGGCAAACATTCAAAGATCGCATGGATGAACTACAGAATTTGTTCATCCCAGTTTGGCATAAAAATAAAACAAAAAAGGTGACTCAACCATGGCTAACAAGGGAAATTAGGGATAGCATAAGATACAAGGCGAGGACATATAAATTGGCCAGAAAAAGCAGTAAACCTGAGGATTGGGAGCAGTTTAGGATTCAGCAAAGGAGGACAAAGGGATTAATTAAGAGGGGGAAAATAGAGTATCAGAGTAAGCTTGCAAGGAACATAAAAACTGACTGGAATAGCTTTTATAGATATGTGAAAAGAAAAAGATTGGTGAAGTCAAGCGTAGGTCCCTTGCAGTCAGAATCAGGGGAATTTATCATGGGGAACAAAGAAATGGCAGACCAATTAAATACATACTTTGGTTCTGTCTTCACAAAGGAGGACACAAATAACCTCCCAAAGATGTCGGGGAACATAGGGTCTAATGAAATTGAGGATCTGATAGAAATCTGTATTTGTAGGGAAATGATGTTAGGGAAATTGATGGGATTGAGGGCCGATAAATCCCCAGGGCCTGATAATCTACATCCTAGGGTACTTAAGGAAGTGGCCCTAGAAATAGTAGATGCATTGCTGGTCATCTTCCAAAATTCGATAGACTCTGGAACAGTACCCATGGATTGGCGGGTAGCTAATGTTACCCCATTGTTCAAAAAGGGTGGTAGAGAGAAAACGGGGAATTACAGACCGGTAAGCCTGACATCGGTAGTGGGGAAAATGCTAGAGTCCATTATAAAGGATGTAATAGCAGAGCACTTGGAAAACAGTGACAGGATCGGACAAAGTCAACATGGCTTTACAAAAGGCAAATCGTGCTTGACTAATCTACTGGAATTTTTTGAGGATGTAACTGATAAAATAGATAAGGGAGAACCAGTGGATGTGGTGTATTTGAATTTTCAAAAGACTTTCGATAAGGTCCCGCATAAGAGATTAGCGTGTAAAATTAAGGCACATAGGATTGGGGGCAAGGTATTGACTTGGATAGAGAACTGGTTGGCAGACAGAAAGCAAAGAGTTGGAATAAACGGGTCTTTTTCCGAGTGGCAGGCAGTGACTAGTGGGGTACCGCAGGGATCGGTCCTTGGACCCCAGCTATTCACAATATATATTAATGATCTGGACGAGGGAACTAGATGTAATATCTCCAAGTTTGCAGACGACACAAAGCTGGGTGGGCGTGTGTGCTGTGAGGAGGATGCCAAGAAACTCCAGTATGATTTGGACAGGTTGGGTGATTGGGCAGAAGCATGGCAGATGCAACATAACTTGGATAAATGCGAGGTTATCCACTTTGGTGTCAAAAACAGGAAGGCAGATTATTATCTGAATGGCAATAGATTGGGAGAAGGGGAAGTGCAACGAGATCTGGGCGTCCTTGTGCACCAGTCGCTGAAAGTAAGCTTGCAGGTGCAGCAGGCGGTTAAGAAGGCAAATGGTATGTTGGTCTTCGTAGCGAGAGGGTTTGAGTACAGGAACAAGGATGTCTTGCTGCAGTTGTACAGGGCCTTGGTGAGACCACATCTTGAGTATTGTGTGCAGTTTTGGTCGCCTTATCCGAGGAAGGATATTCTCGCCATGGAAGGAGTGCAGCGAAGATTCACCAGGCTGATACCTGGGATGGCAGGAATGACGTATGAGGAGAGATTGGGTCGATTGGGCTTGTACTCGCTGGAGTTTAGAAGAATGAGAGGGGATCTCATCGAAACTTATAAAATTCTAACATGACTAGACAGACTAGATGCTGGAAGGATGTTCCCGATGGTCGGGGAGTCCAGAACCAGGGGTCACAGTATAAGGATAAGGGGTAAGCCATTTAGGACAGAGATGAGGAGGAATTTCTTCACCCAGAGTGTGGTGAACCTGTGGAATTCTCTACCAAAGAAGGCAGTAGAGGCCAATTCATTAAATATATTCAAGAAGGAGTTGGATATATTTCTTAAGGCTAAAGGGATCAAGGGATATGGGGAGAAAGCAGGGACAGGGTACTGAATTTGGATGATCAGCCATGATCTCATTGAATGGCGGAGCAGGCTCAAGGGGCCGAATGGCCTACTCCTGCTCCTATCTTCTATGTTTCTATGTAATACCATTGGTTAACAAAAATCTATCAATCTCAGATTTAAAATTAACAATTGATCTAGCATCAATTGCCATTTGCGGAAGAGAGTTCCATACCTCTACCACCCTTTGGGTGTAGAAATGTTTTCTAATTTCACTTCTGAAAAGGTCTGGCTCTAATTTTTAGACTATGCCCTCCAGTCCTAGAATCCCCAACCAGCGGAAATAGTTTCTCTCTCTCTACCCTATCTGTTCCCCTTAATATCCTGAAAACTTTGATCAGATCACCCCTTAACCTTCTAAATTCATGGGAATACTCTTGGAGTCATAGGGGGCGATTTTGCCGGCGCTCAGGGGTCAGGTTTGGAGGCGGGACTGGTGGCAAAATCAAAAAGAATGGGAGCGGGTCCCGAACCCGCTTCCAACCCGCCTCCAACCAATCTTCCCGGGAGTCGGGTCCCCGATTTGCACAGGGACCCGACTCCTAGCAGCAGGAAGAGGATTATAGCCACTTAACTGCTTGTTAACAGGTAGTTAACAGGCAGTTAAGAGGCTTTTTCCAATTTTGCCAGGTCGACAGTGGGCTTCCCGACACCCGGACACCACACCAGGGTAAGTGTGGCGTGTTATGATTCTACTGTAATGTTTCTTCATTGATGACAGCTGCACAAGTGGTGTGAAGGATCCAATGGTACACTGGTGAGTTTCAGAGGTAAGGAAATGCTGGGAAAATCATTTTTAATGTATTTAGACTTTTCTGTAGGGAACAAGATTTGAAGGGCTGGATTTTCTCAGCCCCGAGGAAGCAGGTATGGAGTCGGGACTGCCGGTAAAGTTGCAGAAAATGGGGATGGATGGCAAACCCGTCCCCATCCCACCTCCGGTGGGAAGATGTCCTGCTTCGGGTCCCGTCTCTTCAAGGCAGGAAAGGGATTAAATCCTTTTAACTGCCTGTTAACAGGCAGAAAAAATGATTCGTCCCATTTTACCTTTTCAGGTGAAGGCTTCCCGACCTCGGAGAACCTCGCTGGGTTGGAGGAGACGAGTAGGCGGTCTGCGGGGGTCGGAGGGACCTGAAAGTAAGATGTAGAGGTGAGTGATGGGTGCAAGTGTGGAGTGGTGAGTATGTAAGGTGAGTGTTAAAAAATGTTCACTTACCTTTGTTTCTGCCTACAGACTTCATCCACTCTGGATTGGGAGTCCCGACATCTTCCTTGTAGATTTCACAGACTGGCTGTTGGATCCTCCGAACCAACAGTCATCTGAAATCTACAAAGTAGAAAAGTTTGATGAGTCCTGAACACAAGGCCTCATCAAACTACAGAGAATGTCATTGTTTGACAACTTCACAGAGTTGTCAAATGCTGACATTTCTTCTTTGAAGAAGTCTTGACAGATAGCACGTCAGACGTTGACGTGCTCTGTCAGTGACTTCCACCTAATTGGCCTGCTGAGCCTGCAGGTCAATCAGGGGAAAATACCTCTGGTTGGCCAGAAGATGGTGGAGGCGGGACTGAGACCTGACAAGCAACAGTCCCGCCTCCAACTCGCCTCCATTCACAAAATCCAGCCCGAAGTGTTTGTGTAGTCCCAGCTCATTGGGAGAATTCTCTCACCAGTGACAGATAGCTTCTGTAAACTCACCTGCAGCTGCCATCTGTTTTATCCTCAGGAGAGAGTCTCTGGAGAGCCTGGGTGCAAGGGCTCACCTTTGTACAGTGACTGGCGGTGTTTGCAGCACCTCAATGCTGTCAAACACTGAAAAATCATCTGTCAAACAAAAATGAGCATGTCCCCTTTAAGAAAACCGGCAGATGACGCGTCATCAACTGACGTCGTCTGACAACGGCTTTCTCCTAATTGGCCGACATGCCCGCAGGGCGGGGCTTAACAAGACCAATTGATGCAAAATAGCATCTGTGAATCGAGCGTCGTTGGGGGCAGGATCGGAACCCGCAAGTCAGCTGACCCGCTCCCAACTCGCCTCTTCAGGTAAGATCGCGGCCTGGGTATCATTCTGGTAAACCTACGCGGCACTCCCTCCAAGGCCAATATATCTTTCCTAAGGTGTGATGCCCAGAACTGTTCACAGTACTCCAGGTGTGGTCTAACCAGGGCTTTGTATAGCTGCAGCATAACTTCTACCCCCTTGTATGTTAGTCCTCTAGATATAAAGGCTAGCATTCCATCAGCCTTTTTGATTATTTTCTGTACCTGTTCATGACATTTTAATGATCTATGTACCTGGACCCCCAAGTCTCTTTGTACATCCACTGTTTTTAGCTTTTTGAACATCTAGGGGGAGAAATTCGGTGGGCTGCGCCACCAGTTAGCGCCTAAAGAGGGCACTCAGTGGCTTTAGCGCCACTGGCCACGCCTCCCGCGATATTTAGCTGGGGCGCTAATGGCAGCGTTAGCCTGTTGCGCTGCGCCACCACCGATGATGTCATCGGTGTGCGCAGCACCCCGCTACCGCCCTGATCGCGATATTTGGCAGCAAACGCCTCTGTAGCGCCGCTCGCTAATCGCGCCCGGTTCACGGGGCCTACCTGTGGCGGCAGTGGCGCAAATTAAGGTGGAGGTGCGGGGCGACCGTTTTTTTCGGCGGCCGCCTGCCAGCACCTCCGTCCCTGGCCTCCTGTTCTCCCCCCGCGGCATTGCCGGCTGTTTTCCGAGAGCCCGGCACCGAGGAGAAGTGCCGGGCTCTTTTGCCGGCACTCGCGATCTCCGATTGCGCTGGTGCGGGCCCCTCCCCCTTAAGAATGGGAGGAAGGCCTGCAGTACCGCAGCGTGCCGTGCCGCAGCGTGTGGCGCTGCGGCACGTTGCGCTGCGATATTCAGTTTCAGCGCCCTAAGAGGGACGCGGAGCACCTCAAGCCTCGCCCCGTGTCCCTCCTGGGGCGCTCAAGCTGAATTTTCGGCGATCGCTACTGCTCCGATCGCAGCGCAAAATCTGGCGCCCAGGCGAGCTTGGCGCCCCGTTTGCGGCTCCACCCAATTTCTCCCCCATAATGTTTTTAGCTCTCAAAATAAAGGGGGAAAAGTTCAGTTGTTTGCCCCTCCCATTAGCGCCTTAAGAGGGCACTAATGGGGCGCAAAGCAACTAGTGCCCGGGCGCAGCGATGTTTATGCCGCTCGCGAAATTAACTAGGCATTTTGCGGCAGCGCTAAACACTACCGCCACGATCTCTTGCGCCGGCAGATCGTGATGTCAGTCTTGTGCGCAACAACCCGTTAGCGCCCCGGACCGGATATTGAGTGGTGCCCCCTGCCTTACCGCCTGCCGCTAGCAACGACAGGTTGAGGGGAGCGTTATGCAGACAGGAAGGGACTGGGGGAGCGCTATTTAAAGGCGACCGCTTCCTGCCTTTTTTTGTTGGTGACATTTGTGCTCTACGCATTCTGAGAGAGAGACTTCTGGAGAGATTCAACGCTGTGTGAAGGAGTTTTGGGTACTGAGCAGCACTTTGCAGGTTCATTTTGATTTGCCCTTCCTTGCTTCGCCAGCGCTCTGAGGTAGCGCCTCGCTCCTCGGACTTTGCGCCTTAAGACAGGTGTGAAGCGCCTGATTTAGCGCTCCAATCACCCCCAGGGGCGATAAAAGCCAAGTTTGCCATCGGAGGCGATAATTAGCGCCAGGCGCTGAACTTTGCGCACGGCCGATAATGGCGCCCCAAACGGGGCGATACTGAATTTTTCCCCCATTAAACTGTCTTACCTGCTTTTCCTCCTCTCTACTTCTTCGCTGTTTTGCAAGCAAGACTCATTGCATTGGCATCTACTGTAACTCACTCTGTCCCAGGACCTGAAGACCGTGGGACTCCTTACCTCCCTCACTCTTTCCTTCTACAACCTACTGCACATAATCCAGGCTGACACTAAGTGCAGTAGTGATGGTGGCATTTTTTCGGACGAGACATTAAACCAAAGCCTCGTCTGCTTGTTCAGCTGGATGTAAAAGAACCCATGGCAGTATTTGAAGAAGAGCTGGGGAGTTCTCCCAGAATCCTGGACAACATTTATCGTTCAACCCACACCGAAGCAGATTAACTGGTCACTTACCTATTTGGCTGTTTGTGGGACCGTGGATTATGCAAGTTGGTCGCCACACTCGCCTGCATAACAGCAGTGACGCCACTTCAAAAAGTAATTCATCAGTTGTGAAGTGTTTTGGGACATCCTGAAGATGTGAGAGGCACTATATTAAATGAAAGTTTTTCTTTTATTCTTTATTGATTTTTAAAACACATTATCCATTTTCCAAATGGAAATTCTTAATTCACCTTATCTTCCCTCCAACTCTTTCCAGCCTTGGTGGTGTCTAACACTGTGTGTCTCAGAGCTTTTCAATTATAATAGTTTTTTTCAATAATAGTAAAAGTTTAGAATGTAAATCTTACAGTAGCTGATAGCAATATTCCTTTTTAAAAAGGCTATCTTTGTTTTCTATGTACCGGAAGGCATGCTGTGCATAGATTTGTAACAAGTGCAACCTTTGTTACTAAATATTTAGTGTAGGGCTGGATTTTGGATATGTTTATATAGTTGTCAGGTGTGGCTCAGTGGGTAGCATCGCACCTCTGAGTCATGAAGGTTGTAGGTTCACGTCCCACTCTCACTGAGACTTGAGTATAAAAATCTAAGCTGATACTCCCAGTGCTGCACTGTCAGAGGTGCAGTCATTCAGATGAGACGTTACACCGAGGCCCTGTCTGCTCTCTCAGGTGGATGTAAAAGATTCCACGGCACTATTTCAAAGAAGAGTAGGGGAGTTATCCTTGGTGTCCTGTGGCCAATATTTATCCATCAATCTACATAACAAAAACAGATTATCTGGTCATTATCACATTGCTGTTTGTGGTAGCTTGCTGTGCTCAAATTGGCTGCTGCGTTTCCTACATTACAACAGTGACTACACTTCACAAAGTACTTCATTAGCTGTAAAGTGCTTTGGTACATCCTGAAGGATGCTGTATAAATACAAGTCTTTTTTTAAAAGAACTAGAATCAGAAATGTCTTCTAAAGTTGGAACTTCAATGATTCTCAGTTTGAAAAGGCACATCTCTCAAACCAACAATATATATACCCTTGTCACAAGTTTATAGGCTAGTAATTAGTTGGCGACAATCGGTGATGAATACTTCATGCATTTATTTTAAATAAGTCGATGCTTCAATTAATGGTGCAAGGATTAAGCGTTCACCTCCCATTAAGCCCGACAGTACTTGTCTTATATTTATAATAGTTCAGTCAGTGCTGTAGTTTTTTATGTTTGTGCTTTTTTTCTCTACCCATATTATTTATAATGATCTAAATTACAGCACAAATTATTGGCACAAACTAAGCTACAGTCTCAGGAGCAGGTATAATGAAATCCCAGAAAACCTTACCCAAAGCTACCTGTCTGTAACAGCCATCTGAGACTGTTCCCATGGGCAAATAGTAAAGACATGGAGATGTGCTTGTATTGCAAATGGTGTTCCATTGCAATCTGCTCAGGCAAGCGACCAACCATCTATCTGCATACATTATCACCTGAAAGCAATTATTTGGTAAAGTGTAAGATTTTTCTTCAGTCTTTTAGTCGGTTGGGTTTTTTTTCTCTCTCCCTCCCTCTCTCTGTTTTGATGAGGAAGTCTTATAAAGTCAATTGATCAAGTACTTGACTCCTGAGCTAATGCTTGTGTCTCAGGGGCTCCATGTAATTCAAGCTTGTATGCCTCAGTTGAGTCTGTTTTACCTGTTCTCGGTTTGATTGTTAATTAAGACATTGCCAAGAAAGAGAAGGGCTCCATTACAGCAATCAGAGAGGCTAGACCTGGCGTCGTGCTCACCCTGCTTGAAATAAGGTGATCCATCTTAGGGTAGGAAGGCATTACATCATCCTTTTCAACCGTTTTTGTTTTGGTTTGGACTGTCCTCATACTCCTAACCAGAAGTTGTGTCAGCTGTGGTTCAGTTGGCAGCCTCTGAGTCAGAAGGTTGTGGGTTCAAGTCCCCACTCCAGGGACTTGAGCACATAAATCTAGGCTGACACTCCAGGGCAGTGCTGAGGGAGCGTTGCAGTGTTGGAGGTGCCGTCTTTCAGACGAGACGTTAAACCGAGGCCCTGTCTGCTCTCTCAGGCAGATGTAAAAGATCCCACGGCACTATTTCGAAGAAGAGCAGGGGAGTTCTCCCCGGTGTCCTGTCGAATTTTTATCCCTCAACCAACATCATTAAAACAGATTATCTGGTCATTATCACATTGCTGTTTGTGGGACATTTCTGTGCGCAAATTGGCCGCTGCGTTTCCCACATTACAATAGTGACTACACTTCAAAAAGTACTTCATTGGCTGTAAAGTGCTTTGAGATGTCTGGTGGTCATGAAAGGAGCTATAGAAATGCAAGTCTTTCTTTCTTTTCAGCTACATTGCTGTAAACCCTCCTGTTCAGTGAAAGCATAGGTGGCTTCACCCTATTGGCTACAGAAAGATGCAAAGCAGCAAATACTTCATCTTTCTGGATGGAAGGGGATGCACGTGGAGGGAGGCAGCACCTACATGTTGTAAGTGTATTTCATAGAAACATAGAAGATAGGAGCAGGAGTAGGCCATTTGGCCCCTCGAGCCTGTTCCGCCATTTAATGAGATCATGGCTGATCATCCAAATTCAGTACCCTGTCCCTGCTTTCTCCCCATATCCCTTGATCCCTTTAGCCTTAAGAAATATATCTAACTCCTTCTTGAATATATTTAATGAATTGGCCTCAACTGCCTTCTGTGGTAGAGAATTCCACACGTTCACCACTCTCTGGGTGAAGAAATTCCTCCTCATCTCCGTCCTAAATGGCTTACCCCTTATCCTTAGACTGTGACCCCTGGTTCTGGACTCTCCGACCATCGGGAACATCCTTCCTGCATCTAGTCTGTCTAGTCCTGTTAGAATTTTATAAGTTTCAATGAGATCCCCTCTCATTCTTCTAAACTCCAGCGAGTACAAGCCCAATCGACCCAATCTCTCTCCATACGTCATTCCTGCCATCCCAGGTATCAGTCTGGTGAATCATTGCTGCACTCCCTCCATGGCAAGAACATCCTTCCTCACATAAGGCGACCAAAACTGCACACAATACTCAAGGTGCGGTCTCACCAAGGCCCTGTACAACTCATACTTGAACTGCGTGGAAGATGAAAGATGTAGCTAAGAAGAGCAACCTCAGCGCAATCTGCATGACAAACCGCAGACAGCCGACTACATAATATCAGCCACTGTTAGATCTAGCCATTTGCCATGTTAATTAAGCCCTGTAAAAAAGGAGGTGCCCATTTTGAATAGCCTGCCTACAGGGAAAAAAATAATAGTGTTGTTTTCACATTCTGGTACAATATGCCTCTTGCACATTTAGAAAATCCCATATTGTGTCATAGTTATTAAACATTTATAGCCAGACATCATTACTCCACTAACCTTTTATTCAACATTAACTCCTTGAAACAACTGTTGGGCAACCTTGAACATGGGACTCTTGTTTCTCATGTACTGTATCATGAATATGAATGAACTAACAACAGCTTGCATGCATGTATAGTGCCATTAACGTAGAAAAATGTCCTAAGGCATTTCATAGAGGCATAATCCAAATAATGGATACTGGGTCAAAGCAAGGAGATATTAGTAGGGCGTGACCAAAATTTTAGCCAACAAGTTGGATGAGGGGTTGTTAAGGAAAGTCTTACAGGAAGAGGGAGAGTTGGCGGGGGTTTAAGCAAGCAGTTTCAGAACGTTCTAGGCGTATAAAGGCACGGCCGCCAATAGTTGGGCAATGGGGGTCAGGGTCAGAGGAGCGGAGAATTTGTTGGGATTCTAAGGTTGGAGGAGGTTACAGAGATAGGGAGGGATGAGTGCATGAAGGGATTTAAACATGAATATAAGAATTTTAAATTCGGAGCTGGGACCCAATGTAGGCTAGTAAGGACATGGGTGATGGGACTTTATGCAAAATAGGAGATGTGCAGCAGAGTTTTGTATGAGCTGAAATTTACTGAGGGTGGAGGATACGAACCAGCAAGCAGTAAGTGGACAATGGCGATGGGTCCATATTCTCAGGCTATTTTTACACTCTTGGTAGATGCCTAGTCCCAGTGAAGAAGGAATACTGTGGCAAGTATCTGAGGAGCTAGCTGGGATGGGGGGGTGGGGGGAGGGAAAGATATGCTCTTGTGCCCTCTGATCTATTGGGAGATAGGTGTCCATAGCCTAGAAGTTACGGTTTGAGATATTGGTAGACGAACACATTTCTATAACATTCTCCTGTCTGCTATTTTAGTGGAGGGCCCTATTATAGAAAGGACGGTAAAGCCATAGAGAACATACAGAGTAGGTTCACCAGGGTGATGCCAGGAGTGGGAAACTATAGTCCTGAGAAGAGGCTTGAGATACTGGGACTAGTTCCACTTGCGCCAAGATGGGTAAGAGGTGATTTAATAGAGATGGGTGCCCTATCATATAAATGTCAATGTGATCTCCTGGATTAGTTTTGATTGTTTAAAGGGCCAGTGAGGAATTTTCCATGATTTTTCCCCCTAATTGGTCTGGGTTTTTATTTGATTTTTCTGCCTCTCCCAGGAGATCAAATGGCTCTGGGTGGGTAGGGAGTGTCTGTACTGTGATGCATAAGGCATCACGACCATATGGGACAGGCTATTGGTCATTTTCATATGTTCGTATCTATGTATTTAAAATAGTGAAGAGTTTTAATATGGATAATAGGAAAGATTATTTTGTCCAGTTGAGGAGTCTGTGATGCGGGGCCATCAATGTAAAATTATGATGGAGAGATGTTAGGATAAATATCTTTATGTAGAGGACTGTTAGAGCATGGAATGCTTTGAAAGACAAAAAAGAAAGACTTGCATTTATATAGTGCCTTTCATGACCTCAAGACGTCCCAAAGCGCTTTACAGCCAATGAAGTACTTTTTGAAGTGTAGTCACTGTTGTAATGTAGGAAACATGGCAGCCAATTTGCGCACAGCAAGCTCCCACAAACAGCAATGTGATAATGACCAGATAATCTGTTTTAGTGATGTTGATTGGGGAATAAATATTGGCCAGGACACCGGGGAGAACTCCCCAGCTCTTCTTTGAAATAGTGCTGTGGGATCTTTTACATCCACCTGAGAGAGCAGACGGGTTTAACATCTCACCTGAAAGACGGCACCTCTGACAGTGCAGCACTCCCTCAGCACTGCCTGAGCAGTCTACCTTTTACTGCTCCAGTCTCTGGCGTGGGACTATGAACCCACAACTTTCTGACTCAGAGGCGAGGGTGCTGCCCACTGAGCCACGGCTGACACGGGGAACGGCTGAGGCAAAGACCAAAGGCTCGAGGGGCCAAATGGCCTCCAACTATGCTGTAAACTCCAGTGGCTTAGGTGGGGCTTCTTCTAACTCTAAAAATTTGATCTAGGAAGGAACACTCAACCCGTTAAAAAATTATTCTACAGCAATGAAAAATCTAGCAATATAGCTTTAAATATTGACTTTCTGAAAACCCAGCAGGTACCTTTCTTGCATCGCCCATTTTGCATGCGCACGCTCCCCTGAGAACACCAGGAGATCGCACGCAGCCTCATTTCAATATAATTAACATACATTATGCTATTTAAATAAATCTCTCGCACAGAATATGCATGACCACTTTAGGCCAGCCCAACTGGAAGATTGAGCTCTGTGCAATTAGGGTGGGGAAACAGGCAGCATAGATCCGCGTCCGATTCCCATCGGTTCTCGCTTCCCCATTCCGCCCCGCCTTCTAAATCTTTTGTCATTTTTTTTTAAATATGCTTCCTTTCTGTTGGCCGAGCAGAAGGTCAAGGGTGTGTGAAAACTTGCCGGTTACACATCCATGCTTAGGATCGATACTGGCTTCGAACACCGGGGGGGGGATAGAAGTTCATCTCGGGCGGTGGCACTGAAAGCGGACAGCATCCGGTCACAGTCGATGGAATTGAACATCAGGCGCTGTGAGTAACGGGCAGCCAATCCGATCCCGCCCGCGCTGCGCCACCATCCGAGACTAATTTCTACACCCCCCCGCCCCCAGAGGTTTTAGGTGCTCCGAAAGCAAAACCTGAACTACTTGTCCACATAATCCTCTGGGACACACCATTGGAAGGGCCTAAAAGTATGCTGTGGAATCCTATCACTATGGGGGTCAAAGGCTATATTCTACTGCTTCCTACAGACCTAAATAAAGTCCTGCAGGGTGACATCAGCAACCCTTTTGCGGCCAAAAGATACCTAAAATAATTGCGATTGCAGCAGCAGCTTTTGTTCTGTTCCTAATTGACTTCAAGGTGGAGAGAAATATGAAGGAAGGCCCAATTTACACCGAAATAATGCAAGCTGGTGAGTGATGGATGTATGGCTTCTTTGTGGACACTTGTAAAGCAATAAGAACAAGCTGCAGAGACAGGCACAAATATCGTCTGGGCATTTTGTAACTGCTGTCGCCTGCGATCTGCCCAAATCCCACTGAATGCAATTACAAGCAGAGGAAAGTGTGGCTGGGCAAACACAGATCTCGAAATACAGTAAAGCCCGGAAAGCAAAAAAAATGTCAAAAGACTTGCATTTATATATAGCACCTTTCACGACCACCGGACATCCCAAAGCGCTTTACAGCCAATGAAGTACTTTGTGAAGTGTAGTCACTGTTGTAATGTGGGAAACGCAGCAGCCAATTTGCGCACAGCAAGCTCCCACAAACTGCAATGTGATAATGACCAGGTAATCTGTTTTTTAGTGATGTTAATTGAGGGATAAATATTGGCCCCAGGACACTGGGGAGAACTCCCCTGCACTTCTTTGAAATAGTGCCGTGGGATCTTTTACATCCACCTGAGAGTGGAGACAGGGCCTCGGATTAACGTCTCATCCGAAAGACGGCACCTCCGACAGTGCAGCGCTCCCTCAGCACCGCACTGGACTGTCAGCCTAGATTCTTGAGCTTGAGTCTCGGGAGTGGGACTTGAACCAGCAATCTTCTGACTCAGAGGCAAGAGTGTTGCCCACTGAGACTATCTTGTCACATTCTTTAATGTGTGTTGTGCAGGCCATCAGGAAGGCAATACGGCCTTTAACTACTAGCGGAGAGGAAGCCTTAGGGTTGGTGGAAGTATGCAAGCTCGGTCTTCTCTTGCTTTTTTAATAAGCACAGTCCAACTGAACATTAAACTTCCCAAGACTAGCTATCAGATCTACTTAAGCAGCAGTAATAGTTCCATGAAATCTAGTCCTGGGAGTTGAGGCTGTGTCCCAGTAATCCAGAGGTTTTAGTTACCATTCATTTTTTAAGTGGGATTTTCCCTAAATCACTTTTGCAGTGATTCTTGCAATAAATGTGTTGCATTCGACGGAAATTCTTCTGTCCATTATTTGAATGTATTTGTTTATCATTTAAAGAGCATAGAATATGCATTAAAATAGCCTAGCGAGGCTAGAGGGGAAGACCACGTTTGTTACACATATCGCTGAGAGCAAGTTCTGCCTCAAAAGAGGACGAGGCACCTGACTTGTTACCAGGTCTTTGCCAATTTTGTTCCGTAACCTGTCGCTATGAGGCACATTGCAGTAGCATAGGATCGAGTCACCCTTCAACTCAAGGGAAATACCGTCCATCTACTGAGTACATCGCTCAACAATCTGACTGAGCTCAGGACCTGACCAACTGTGTAAGACTTTCGTCCAGTGACAGATTGGGGTTACTCCGTCCTTTATTCAGTGATGTATTTATATTATATTAATTATTTTGCTGGTGTTTCCATGGCAGAGCCTGGGCCTAGTAATGCATCACCATTACTGCAGCTGTGCAGAATCAATATAGCCGTAGAAAAAGGCAATTGTGATAGTGTTCAGCAACCAGTTTGCATTGCATTATTCCAAACTTATTTTAGCACTACCAGGCACCTCTTTTTTATCCAGCACCGACGGGACCGGTGTGGTGCCGGTTGATCAAAAGGTCCGGATTACAGCGTGGTACACTTACCAAGGTACGAGAGCCCCGTACACGGCCACCGGTGCAGGAGCCCCGGTTACACGGCACTTGTGCAGGAGCCCCGGTTACACGGCACTTGTGCAGGAGTCCCAGTTACACGGCCATAGATCCAGGCATCCCTGTTGCACGGCCACAGATCCAGGAGTCCCTGTTGCATGGCCACAGGTGCAGGAACCTCCGTTACACGGCCACAGGTGCAGGAACCCCAGTTACACGGCCACAGATCCAGGAACCCTGGTTACACGGTCACAGGTACAGGAACCCCGGTTACACGGCCACAGGTACAGGAACCCCGGTTACACGGCCACAGGTGCAGGAACCCCGGTTACACAGCCACAGATCCAGGAACCCCGGTTACACGGCCACAGGTGCAGGAACCCCGGTTACACGGCCACAGGCGCAGGAACCCCGGTTACATGGCCACAGGTGCAGGAACCCCAGTTACACGGCCACAGGTGCAGGAACCCCAGTTACACGGCCACAGATCCAGGAACCCCGGTTACACGGCCACAGGTGCAGGAACCCCGGTTACACGGCCACAGGTGCAGGAACCCCGGTTACACGGCCACAGGTGCAGGAGACCCTGTTGCACGGCCACAGGTGCAGGAACCCCGGTTACACGGCCACAGGTGCAGGAACCCCGGTTACACAGCCACAGGCGCAGGAACCCCGGTTACACGGCCACAGGTGCAGGAACCTCGGTTACACGGCCACAGGTGCAGGAACCCCGGTTATACGGCCACAGATCCAGGAACCCCGGTTACACGGCCACAGATCCAGGAACCCCGGTTACACGGCCACTAATATATAGTAAAACTTAACTGAACTGACTCCTGAATTTTGCCGGTTAAAAGAGAGTTTCCTGTAGTAAGAATGAAAGCCTCGCATTTATATAGCGCCTTTCAATGCTTCAGGATGCTCCAAAGCACTTTACAGCCTATGAAGTACTTTTTGAAGTGTAGCCACTGTTGTAATGTGGGACATTTGGTAGTAATTAGTTTATTGACGTCCTTCACTGAATCTTATAACATTTCTGGGGTTCATTATATAAAACTTTGAGCAATCACCAGTATAATCTGTATGTTAATTGAGAAATTCCTTGGAGATTCATATGTAGCTGATTATATAGAGATTACGTCCAAAATGGTGCAGATATGCCTCTGAGTTTATAATGCCTTATGCTGCCATATTCCACCCTAAGTAAAGTGGAGGTGATCCAAAACTCGGTTGCCCGTGTCCTAACTCGTACCAAGTCCCGTTTGCCCATCACCCCCAGTGCTCACTGAACTACATTGGCTCCCGGTTAAGCAGCGCCTCGATTTCAAAATTCTCATCCTTGATTTCAAATCCCTCCATGGCCTCGCCCCCTCCCTATCTCTGTAATCTCCTTCAGCCCCACAACCCCCCCCCCCCCCACCCCCCGAGATATCTGCGCTCCTCTAATTCTGCCCTCTTGAGCATCTCTGATTATAATCACCCCACCATTGGCGGCCGTGCCTTCTGTTGTCTAGGCCCTAAGCTCTGGAATTCCCTGCTTAAACCTCGCCGCCTCGCTACCTCTCTCTCCTCCTTTAAGATGCTTCTTAAAACCTACCTCTTTGACCAAACCTTTGGTCACCTGCCCTAATTTATCCTTATGTGTCAAATTTCTTGTCTTAAAATACCCCTGTGCAGCGCCTTGGGACGTTTTACTACATTAAAGGCGCTATATAAATACAAGTTGTTGTTGTTGTTGTGCTACTGTGTGATTTATATGGCTTCTTTAGTTTTGAAGATGAAGGTTGCCTTACCGTGTTACAGCACACAGAAGCACCCGATCATTGTGCTGTGGAGTTGGAGAATGTGGATTTTAATAGAGGAGTCTCCGTACACTGTTTCAGTAATTTCAGTAGTGCTGCTAAGGGATGTGCCCACCAGAGGCTACCAGAGAGAAATAGAGAGTAAGTCCCCCTAGGCCATTCACACCCACAGCTCATCAGTCACCTACAGGAACCAAGTGGGAGGCCACTGCCTGACCCTTTCACCTGAAATATTATGCACAGCTTGGTGTGAGAGAAGGAAAGGGAAATGTAAATGACTTGCAATAAAAAAAAGAAAAGGATGTATGAAACATTGAAATGCCAATAAAAAGTGACCCTCTTCTACTATCCAAAGGTTGTATTCTGTAACATTGCTTGCTTCAAGTGTTAATCTGTAAGAGTCCCTCTACCAAAAAAAACTACAAGGGCAGGGATCCTTTTCTATTGCGATAGGTCATCATCCCAAGGTTGACATTTGGTTAGTCAATGTGGCTCATCACTCCATGGCCTCCTCACCCCATCCTATCTCTGTAACCTCCTCCAGCCCCACAACCACGCTCCGCCCCGCCCCGCCCCCACCCACCCAAGATATCTGCGCTCCTCCAATTCTGACCTCTTGAGCACCCCTGATTTTAATTGCTCAGCCATTGGTGGCCGTGCCCTCTGTTGCCTGGGCCCTAAACTCTGGAATTCCCTCCATAAACCTCTCCACCTCTCTCTCCTCCTTTAAGAAGCTCCTTAAAACCTACCTCTTTGACCAAGCTTTTGGTCACCTGCCTTAATATCTCCTTATGTGGCTCGCTGTCAAATTTTGTGTGATAATCGCTCCTGTGAAGCACCTTGGGACGTTTAACTACGTTAAAGGCGCTGTATAAATACAAGTTGTTGTTGTTGTATGTAAATTCCACACCATTTAGAAACATGTTGCAGTTTTGTGGCCAATTTAAGGGGCTGCCATGGAGCACCAGCAAGTGGCACCCAAAAGCATGTGTGGCGGCGAGGAGGAAGGGAACAGGAGCTTGTCAGAAGACGCCTGCAAACTGTGGAGGATTTCAACTGTCTGCAATTAGCAAGCAAAAAGATTCCGTGCAGAATTTGTTTTGACAACCGCACTCCTTACACATGTCACGCCTTGCCTGATAATGATGAGAGACAGGCCTCTGGTCCTGGACCATTGTCAACAGCCCAGTATCATTTACCAATTACTAGAGATTAAGAAAACACCAGTGAGTGTCTTATGGATGTGGTAATTTCTCTGGTCTATAAATTACCCATTGAATGGATCCATTTAGTATGATTCTGACAGAATAGTTGATGTTGGTGACAATAAATCTGCTTTAACGGAGGCAAGGTTTCAATTGGCAGTTAAGTGGGTAGCTTCTGATTTCTAAATGTGCTGTTTGTACTAGGTACTTTTTTTTTGACTCGTTTGAGGAGAGAAATGTCGCACTTTGATTAACGGTGTAATGTACCATTCCCTTCTTAAATTGTCTGTGTGTGTCTTCTCACACTAGTCCTGTGGTTGATGTAATTGAAATGGTTATTTGTTAATTGATATGGGAATTAAACCTTTCTTTGGAATTACTGGGAAGAAGTGTGCGATATTAATACTTGATTTCATTTCTTTCTTTTTTGTGTAACATTAAGTTTTTAAAAAAAAATGAAAACAAATTGCAGGTGCGATAAAAAAAAATTTAAATGTGAAATTTAATGCAAAACCGTGGAGCAGTTAGTAATTATCCCCAAAACAATGAGATATGTGCTATTATTTAACTTAAAAGATGTTAATATAATTTTAGTGAGGCTTTTGTGGGTTTTCAGTGGAGCTCTAACACAGCAGAAAGGTAATGTCCTCTGAAGCACAAAGAAAATGCTATATTGCCAATTAAGGGTGAATTGAATGGAATTATGTTAAAAAGATTTCCTTGTGAGGAACATAAAAGGGGAGGCTAGGAACACACATATGTTCCAGGATTCCATCTGTACGCCTACTGCTCTTATTAAGACCTTCATTACGCTCCCTTCTCCACCTGCCCCAACGATCCTCATTATTGATTCTTTCAAGCCCCCCCAAGCATCATCCCAACTCCTCCTGTGCTACATCCCATCAGCAGAAAGTTTATTGCCCTAATGCGTAGCTGACAGCCAGTGTTTTTGTCATATTATACTTAGTCAGTGATCTGATCTGGACGGCAATGGAAAGGGAGCGAATGAACTGGTCATTCGTTCCATTGCTGTTTGAGGGACATTACCGGCTGCTGCATTTATTACATAATGGACATTCAAAAAAAAAGTTATTCACTATATGAAGCGCTCGGAGACGTTTTAAAGATATGATAAAGTGCTAAATAAATGCAAGTATTTACGTTCTTTTTTTCTTTTACTTGAGCAGGACTGGAGAATTTTAGCTATGAGGAAAGATTCAATTGGCTGGGGTTGTTTTCTTTGGAACAGAGGATGTTGAGGGGAGACTTGATTGAGGTGTATAAAATTATGAGGGGCCTAGATAGAGTGGATAGGAAGGACCTATTTCCCTTAGCAGAGAGGTCAATAACCAGGGGGCATGGATTTAAAGTAATTGGTAGAAGGATTAGAGGGGAGCTGGGGAGAACCTTTTTTCACCCAGAGGGTGGTGGGGGTCTGGAACTCACTGCCTTAAAGGGTGGTAGAGGCAGAGACCCTCATCACATTTAATAAGTACTTGGATATTCACCTGAAGTGCCGTAACCTACAGGGCTACGGACCAAGAGCTGGAAAGTGGGATTAGGCTGGAGAGCTCTTTTTCGGCCGGCACAGATACGATGGGCCGAATGGCCTCCTTCTGTGCCGTAAATGTCTATGATTCTGTGAGTACAGTATGTGAATGATACAACACGATTTTAGGTGTGTGCTGGAAAAAAGGTTGGATGGCACCAGATTTTAATGGACAACTGCTCAGGTTGGAAGTATTTTCCATTCTGTTGATAGACTTCGTTAGATCTCCTCTTAATCTTCCCTGGTCCAGTGAAAACCCCCAATTCCTCAAGCCTTTCTTCATAGGTTTAACCGTTAATTCCTGATATCTCTGTACCTTTCTCATGGCTCTGATATCCTTCCTATAATGGGTTGCCCACAGGCATAGGATCCCGATTTGCATATTTAAACAGCCTCTCGCCCGTTTTGGACGGGAGTGCTGGGCACCCGTTTAAAGTCCTACTGGAAAGTCGATTCAGACAGGCAAATTAGTGCACAAGGTCCCCACCAGGTTCTCAACGGCTGGTTTTGCACTTTTCAGGTGTGAAATGGATGGAGGTCTTCCCCATAGTAACAATTTTCAGGCAGGTTAGACCATTTGTTCTGTTTAGCCATCCAATTTCCCACAAGATTACCTTGATGTATATTTCAATCCAATAGCCCTGATTTCGATCTGCTGACGGCAATTTGCCTCGTCCCTTTTTGAACCTTGTTATAGTTTTCTTGTTCCACCAGCCTTGCTTGGCTGATCTTCTCTAGCTGTACGTCCCAGCCGCACTTTACGCTCCTCGGACTTTGGATGGCAGAGTATTCCTCACTCCCTCTACCCCACAGACAGAGGCTAATCTTCCATCCAATGCACTCCCTATGTTTGAAACTCTCTGAAAAATCCATGGTAGCGATAGCTCTCTTACCTCTATGGGTTTGAGCCCCACTCCAGAAACTTCTGTTGGCATCTCAGTGCCGTGCTGATGGAGTTCTGCATTATTGGAGATGCCATTTTTCGGATGAGACATTAAACTGAAGCCCTGTCTGCCTGTTCAGGAGAACATAAAAAATCCAATGGTACTATCCAAAAAAGAGCAGGGGGCATTCACCCGGTGTGCTAGCTAACAATTAATCCTCTACCAGCACCACCCAAACAGATTAATTGGCCATTCATCTTGTCTGATGTGTGTGGGACTGTGCGCAAGTTGGCTGATGTCTTTCCCTACATAACAACAGTGACTACACTTCAAAATATTTATGTCAAGCACTCTGAGATGTCCTGAGGATGTGAAAAGTGCCATATAAAAACACATTTGCCACTCTCCCTTCCTCCGAAAGCCTTTAAGCCATTTTTTTTGGATTGTTCCTCTTTACTCCCTCCCATATTATAGCGACATAAGAACATAGGAAAAGGGGTACGCCATTCAGCCCTTCGAGCTTGTTCTGCCACTCTATTAGATCACGGCTGATTTGGATCTCAACCCCATCCACCCACCTTGGTTCCGTAACACTTAATATCCTTGCCTAACAAATATCTATCAATCTCAGTTTTACTTAGCATCCTCCTCTCTGTCTTGTAAAGCACACTGAGATGTTCTTCTATGTGAGAGGCACTATATAAACACAAGTTGTAGTTGAAGATTCCTTGGTTCCTTTATTCCATCCTCGCAGAAGACCTCTGTAATGATCAGTAACATGTCATTCTAGAATGGTACACTAGGTGGAGCTGTATGTTTAGTAGTGGGCTACCCACAAGGCAGTAGTCAAGATGGATGCCTGTACACTAGTCCACATGGCTGAATAAATGACTAGCTCAAGCTAGCTGTTCATAATGAAAACGTCTATTTATTTATGAACATAACAACCTCCTCAGTGCGGTAAGAACAGCAGCTCCTGAATCAGTGTATTTCTCCCTCATTCCTTCTGCATAAATATTAACAAAATTATATTATATCTTCAATATCAATGATAATTTACCAATGATGTGAACATTTTATTAAGCAGGATTATTTTCTATATTAACTACTTTCCTGTTGCCTGCAGGACCTCCTGCCACTAGATGTAGCCAGATAGATTTATAAGTATTATTATATCCTATACAGTATTTACAACAAATGCCTAAGATGCCGAGTAGTGAGATGCCAGCAATTTAACGTGCTACTTTTAACAAGTCATTGTTGAACTGCCTGTTCGAATTCTGCTTGCTCCCAAGGAGTGAATGAGCCAGTTACACTACGTTAAGCAGGGTTTAGTCACCAGTGAAATAATTCTACACTCGGCAGCACTAGCATGAACAATGAAGAATGTTGGTATTCTCTGCCTTGCATAAGGGAACGCTCATCTGTACAAGCAGAAATGGAAAGAGCACATGAGAGATGTGCAGAGCAAGCAAGAAGTGGAGAGCAATGTCACATTTAAATGACCAAATAGCTTCAAGTGGAGGCCGCGCTCTAATAGTCTTCAGTTTCTAGTTCCTGTTTCTGAGACAGATTCCATAGTGCCAGCAGCAACTTAGAATTGCACATGACATTAACATTTTGCAGGTCCCATGTTATTCACCATCGATGTGGACTTACTGTAAAGTGCCTTTGAATAGGTTGTTATGTGAAAGGTGCTAGATTAATGTAGGCTTTTGTTGTAGCATGTTTTACTTCAACCCCAGACCCCATTCTTCTTTTGTGCTCAATCCTAATTTGCTGACTAGATTTTAATGTTTTAATTGGACATAATTTATGTGGCACTCAAAGTATCTATCCTGCAGGGTTGAGGGATCTACTGCTGTCTTATGGAGAAATATAATGATCCTGAATTGTCCTTCATTGACTCATAACTATAATTTCTTGCCAGCATTTTCAAGTTACCTCCTCTTTCCGTTGTCGCCTCCCAAATCCATGCCCACCGTTCCCGCAACTCCATGTTTGAATCCCTCCAATCAGGTTTCCGCCCTTGCCACAGTACCGAAACGGCTCTCATCAAAGCCACAAATGGCATCCTTTGTGACTGCGACAAAGGTAAACTATCCCTCCTCATCCTTCTTGACTTGTCTGCAGCCTTTAACATGGTTGAACACTCCATCCTCCTCCGACGCCTCTCCACCGTCGTCCAGCTGGGTGGGACTGCACTCGCCTGGTTCTATTCTTATCTATCTAATCAAAGCCAGAGAATCACCTGCAATGGCTTCTCTTCCTGCTCCCGCATCGTTACCTCTGGTGTCCCCCCAAGGATCTATCCCTGGCCCCCTCCTATTTCTCATCTATATGTTGCCCCTTGGCGACATCATCCAAAAACACAGCGTCAGTTTCCACATGTACACTGACGACTCCCAGCTTTATCTCACTACTTCTTCTCTCGACCCCTCTACAGTGTCTAAATTGTCAGATTTCTTGTCCGACATCCAGTTCTGGATCAGCAGAAATTTTCTCCAATTAAATATTAGGAAGACCGAAGCCATTGTTTTCGGTCCCCGCCACAAACTTCGTTCCCGAGCCACTGACTCCATCCCTCTCCCTAACATCTGTCTGAGGCTGAACCGCACTGTTCGCAACCTTGGTGTCATATTTGACCCTGAAATGAGCTTCCAACCACATATCCGCAGCATAACAAAGACCGCCTACTTCCACCTCCGTAACATCGCCCGTCTCCGCCCTTGCCTCATCTCATCCGCTGCTGAAACCCTCATCCATGCCTTTGTTACCTCTAGACTTGACTATTCCAACGCACTCCTGGCTGGCCTCCCACATTCTACCCTACGTAAACTTGAGGTCATCCAAAACTCGGCTGCCCGTGTCCTAACTCGCACCAAGTCCCATTCGCCCATCTCCCCTGTGCTCGCTGACTTACATTGGCTCCCAGTTAAGCAACGCCTTGATTTTAAAATTCTCATCCTTGTTTTCAAATCTCTCCATGGCCTCGCCCCTCCCTATCTCTGTAATCTCCTTCAGCCCCACAACTCCCCGAGATATCTGCGCTCCTCTAATTCTGCCCTCTTGAACATCCCCGATTATAATCGCTCAACCATTGGTGGCTGTGCCTTCTGTTGCCTAGGCCCTAAGCTCTGGAATTCCCTGCCTAAACCTGTCTGACCCGCTACCTCTCCTTTAAAACGCTCCTTAAAACCTACCTCTTTGACTAAGCTTTTGGTCACCTGCCCTAATTTCTCCTTATGAGGCTCGGTGTCAATTTTTTTGTCTTGTAATCCTCCTGTGAAGCACCTTGGAACGTTTTACTACATTAAAGGCGCTATATTATTGCATGTTGTTGTTGTAGGAACTGTTCTAAATAGTGGTTGGTTCTATTTCATTGCTGTCATCATTATCTTGCTGGTATGCTGGTATACTTTTACAATAATTTTGTTTTACAAGCGATTAGCTGAGCCATACCAGCCATGAAGACCCCGTGTTTGATCCCGACCTGTGTTGAGGTAGCATTATTTTAATGTATTTGTCAACCATTTGAAGAGAATAGAATATGGAATGCGTTAAAAAATCCTAGAGAAGCCTGTTTTCAAGGGGAGACTGGATAGGCACTTGAGGGAAATAAACTTGCTTGGCTACGGGGATAGAGCGGGGGAATGGGACTGGCTGGATTGTTCTACAGCGAGAGCCAGCATGAACTCGATGGGCCGAATGGCCTCCTTCTGTGCCGTTATGACTCAAGGGGCGCGATCTTGCCAGCCTTGGGGAGGCGGGTATGGAGGCAGGACTGCCGGGAAAATGGCAGAATTTGGGGCGGGTCCCCAACCTGCTCCCAACTGGCCTCCATGCCATCCTGTCAGGAGGCGGGTAGCCGTCCCGCACCGGGTCCCGTCTCCTTGGAGGCGGGAAGGGGATTACAGCATCTTAACTGCCTGTTAACAGGGTCACCGAGGTGAGCAGTGGGCCTGCGGGGGTCGGAGGGGTGCAAAAGTGCGCTGTGAAGGTAAGTGATGGGTGCAAGTGTGGAGGGATGAGTATGTGAGGTAAGTGGAAAGTGTTAGAAAAAGTTTACTTACCTTTGTTTCTTCCTGCAGGCTTCAAGAGTTGGGGATGCGGGGATAGAGCAGGGGAATGGGACTGACTGGATTGCTCTGCAGAGAGCCGGCACGGACTCGATGGGCCGAATGGCCTCTTTCTGTGTCGTCATGATTCTATGACTCTATGACATGCATTGTAGGATTTGAGCCAATGTGCTTTAGAGGTGGGGTGGTATTTCATGACATTCTTATAAGCCAATAAATATAACGCATTGTACCAAACTAAGAAGCAAACTAGGGAAAAACTTCAATGACTAAATAATATTTTCTGTAGTCGCTTCTGACACCTGACTGAAATAACTGCAGGTGTACTTGTCACTGAACAAGAACAATCCCAACAATTCTAATCACAGTGAAAGCGACAACAAGAGAAAAGTAAAATGGACAACTTACATATCATGTGTATCTCCTCTGCTTTGATGGACTATTGAACAGCTTTGAAGGTTTCACTGAATATTCAGCAGGCTGCGCTTGTTATATTGTTACACCCCATCAAACAAAGGAGACAACTGTTAGAAACCTCAGGACCAAAAGAAGACAAGTTGCAGGTTCCGACTTGATTGCTTTAGTCTCCTAACTCCACATTTGCTTGTGAGGCTCAAGCACAATCTGCAAATAGATCCCCATGTGTTCTCTTGTAACTTCTTCCAATTGAGCGGAAAAAAAAAGAGAATTCTGCAACCAACTATCACTTGTCCGAATTGTCAGTCTGATGATTAAAACAACTTGGATGTGAGCTCCCTTTGTCTATGAGCCTTATCCTATATACACTTGACAGTAACATGACACACGTTCCCAAATTGAAAGTCCAAAAACAAAATGGGAATGTTCTGTTTAAAAACAAACAACAGCAAATCCATTCAAGAACATTTTTATCTCTTCTGCACACATCTAGTTCTTGACTGAGCGAGATGAGAAGGCAAAACAAAATGCCCTTAAACAGGCGCCACGAGAGCGTTATTTTAAAATAACTGCTGTGCCCTCCTGTAGAAGTTCTGGAGTAAGAGGAAAGTGTCATAACTATTGAGAGCGGATATAGCAATAAATCAATAAACACGTACGCGCTATCTCACCTGTGAAACCATATGGATCTTTGATCTAGGTTTTCAGTGCAGGCCTGCTTGAGGGAAACAAACACCCTTTCAATGATAAATGTTGTGTATTTTCAGTTAGTAGCTGACATAAGGTTTACATCGTCACAGCTTTCAATCAAAGATCATTGAGCCGTAAAGATGAATTAAGGAAGTTTAACCTAGTTGTGTGGGGGGGGGGGCGGGGGGAAGGGCAACTGGGTTTGGCCATCTTCCAAGTTTTTAAAACCATAAAATGAATCATTAGAATGCATGTGGAAGCGTTTCTTCTGCAGAATCTGAAGAGAACCCAGTAAATCTCACGTTGAGCATAAAAAGCAATAACTTCATTATATTTGGAGCAGATTTACTCACTAATGTTTGGCCGCAAACCCAAGCAGTGACTTGTTCAGCTGCCACTCAAAGGTTGTCCTCGGGATTTCAGTAAAATATAATGAAACAGAGGTTTCCAAGGGCTGCATTTGGCCCATGGGTTGTAATAATGAGAACCATTGGCTTAGAGCTAAGAACAGAAGAAATCACGGGATAAGAAAAGCCTATTCGGTTTCTCAAACCCCTTTACTCGCACAGACATCAATCTGCTTCCTTGCAGTCTCTCGCCAATGTATTTAATCTCCTGACAGATAGAAAATCTCTTCCAATGATAATGAGGGAAACTCCTGACATCTATCCAACCTGACAACCTGCCTTACTCTACCCTGGATGGGTGTTTTCAAATGATGAGAGTCCATGGTCTCACCACAAGGGATGTTGTATGATGCATTTGACCATTGCTGTCTGTGTTTATCCCCATAACCTCTATCCTATTCCTGAAAAGGAATTTATCTGCCTCTTTTTAAAAGATGAATTGACATAGCATTATTTGCTTTTCTTGGTAGTCTGTTCACATTAAAAGAAAGACTTGCATTTAAACAATATTTATTGGCCCAGAAATTCGGGTTGGAGGCTTCCCGCGGGTGTAAGCCCCCGACCTGCACTTACCTAGTGCGCCGGCCGTTGTGCTGTGGGCCCGCGTGGGATTCCGATCCTGGGCCTCCTCCAACTGCCGGCGCGCAGTGTTTGCGTATCCCAGGGGTGCAGTTAGTTCGAAGCGTCCCCTGGGATCACGTGGGCCATGGAGAGCCAATGGTAGCAGGGGATGCCCATTCATAAATTTGACAGGAAGAGCTGTCAAAACTATAAATACTATAAGCCCCAAAACATAACTAAAACTTCAAATATTTTTTTTTTAATCACATTTTAAAATAACTATAAATTACATAAAATAACTATTTTAAATAATAATTTAAATTTTTGAAAAATTTACTTACAGTTTCTAATGGGGCTAAAAATAAACTTACCTTTATTTAAAGTATTTAAAAATAATAAACCTGTGGAAAAAAGTTTTAATTTTACTTAATTCACCACTTACCTTGTGAAAAGCAGGCCTTGCGACTGCTTTTTACAAGCATAGCTCCTGGAGACTTACCCTCCCGGAAAAACCTGCAAAAAAACGGAAGCTCCAGACGTACGCGCTGCCTCTCCTGCGCACGCATTCGACCTGTGAACCCCTTCCTTTAAGGGAACGGAAGTTCCGGTTTCCCGCACATGCGCAGTGCATGCACGAAACCGGCACTTTCGTTGGGCCTACGGGTGAGTACCCAGCAAGTACTTACCCGTGGGGACCCAACATGTATTTATATAGCACCTTTAACATAGTAAAACATCCCAAGGCGCTTCACAGGAGTATTAAAAGACAAAAAATTTGACACCTAAGCATTTTTTTTTACCTAAAGAATGATATATTTGCCATAGAGGGAGTGCAACAAAGGTTCACCAGACTGGTTCCTGGGATGGGGGGATTGTCCTATGCAGAGAGATTGAGTAGACTAGGCCTATATTCTCTAGAGTTTAGAAGAATGAGAGCTAATCTCATTGAAACATACAAAATTCTTACAGGGCTTGACAGGGTAGATGCAGGGAGGATGTTTCCCCTGGCTGGGGAGTCTAGAACCAGGGGTCACAGTCTCAGAATAAGGGGTCGGCCATTTAGGACTGAGATGAGGAGAAATTTCTTCACTCGGAGGGTGGTGAATCATTGAAATTCTACCCCAGAGGGCTGCGGAAGCTCAGTCGTTGGGTATATTCAAGACAGAGATCGATAGATTTTTGAATATTAAGGGAATCAAGGGATATGGGGATAGCGCAGGAAAGTGGAGATGAGGTAGAAGATCAGCCATGATCTTATTGAATGGTGGAGCAGGCTCGAAGGGCCAAATGGCTGACTCCTGCTCCTATTTCTTATGTTCTTATGTTCTTAACGCCTTTCACGTCCATCAGATGTCCCAAATTGCTTGACAACCAATGAAGTACTTTTGAAGTGTAGTCACTGTCGTAATGTAGGAAAAACAGCAGCCAATTTGCAAACAGCAAGCTCCCACAAACAGCAATGTGATAATGATTGGAGTTCTAATTCAAGTCTTAAAGCCAAAGCTCATTGGCGTTACACTCAAAGGGTGGACCAATATCAGGTGCAGTCTAATGGCAAGTCATGATTGCCACAGGCTTTTTTCAGTACTTAAAGGGGAGGTTCATTGATGCTGCAGAACCTCATTCTCAGCATTGCTGGCTGTGCAGCTGCCTCAGCAAGCAGAAGCAACAGCAGCAGGAGGACAAGGACAAGGAGCCGAAGGACTGAAGGAGCTGTACTCATGACAGATCCACGCCCCGGAGAGAGAGTCCGCAGATTCTGCAATTAAGCATTGGAGACGTTAGTGTTCGCCATGGAGAGACGGAGGGCGGTGCTTTACCCGGCAAGTGACAGGAGGCCCTTGCCACAAGTCTTCCACACCATGTGGAGGGAGGTAGTGTAGCAGATCTCGGGCAGCACTGTGGTCTCCAGGACCCACACACAGTGCAGGAACAAATTTAACGACCTCACTTGGGTGGTCAGGGTGAGTGAATGCTTCAACAAAGGCTACATACCACCATCTGAACCACAGTCTTCAGACACTGCCCAAAGCACCACACCCCCAGCACTCAGCCACCAACAATCTCTACCTACCAACACTCACACCCACATCTCACACCTTGCACACAATGACAGCTATTCAACTATGGCAGGCACATCACCCAAACACATTGTTCCACACTCACACACTTTCCTTTCTCTTGCAGGCCAAGGTGGCTCACAACAGGAGGGAGCAGGAGCGCACAGGTGGGGGACAAGTCGTCACCCAACTACTGTCTGCGCTGGAGAATAGTTTGCTGCAGATTATTGGGCGCCAGCTGGTGGGCGCCGTGGCCACTGGCGATGGTGGCCCCCTTGGGCACAACAATGGTATGCTCATTCCTACTCCTTCTTCTCACATCCCACTTCCCCCTCACCCCACAAGTGTTTCGCACTTTCCAGCTAATCATGCTGTATGCATGCATTTCTCCCTTCCCGCCCCCCTCCCCTCACCTTAAACTGACTCTTGTGCCTTTGTGCTTTCATAAGAACATAAGAAATAGGAGCAGGAGTAGGCCAATCGGCCCCTCGAGCCTGCTCCACCATTCAATAAGATCATGGCTGATCTGATCCTAACCTCAAATCTTCTATCACTCTGCATCCACCCGAACCCATGTGATCTCCCGGGAGAGGCGAAAAACCAGATAAAGACCCAATGGCCAATTTGGGAGAAAAAAATCTGGGAAATTCCTCTCCGACCCATCTAGGCGATCGAAATTCTTCCAGGAGATCACTCTGTCCCTATATTTTCTACAGTACTTACCTTCTGTAAAGGCGATCTCCACCCCAGCCAGGAACAGGAATAAAACCATCTCCTGAAATCTAACAGAATTAGAACACAGTAGGAGCAGAACAAGGCTACACGGCCCCTGGGCCCGCTCCACTACCCACAGGGCCATGACCATTCCGAACCCAGACTCATGTCCAATTTCCTGCCCGCTCCCCGTAACCCTTTATTCCCTTTACTTCTAGGAAACTATCTATTTCTGTTTTAAATTTATTTAATGATGTAGCTTCCACAGCTTTCTGGGGCAGCAAATTCCACAAACCTACCACTCAGATAATGAGCAAGCACCTGAGCAGCCTGTCCCTGAGGACACCGCAGAGAGCGAGGGGGGAGAAGAAGAGGAGGAAGAACACACCGCGTCACTGCACGTCTCACCCACAGGCACCAGCTCAGACACTGGCACTACTTGTTCTTTAGAAAAGAAAGAAAGACTTGGATTTATATAGCGCCTTTCATGAACACCAAACGTCTCAAAGCACTTTACAGCCAATGAAGTACTTTTGGAGTGCAGTCACAGTTGTAATGTGGGAAAATAGAGGCTAGTATAGTAGCGGCATCTACACAAAGTGAGGCACCGGGGATGAGCGGGCTGCAGCAAGGCCAGGGGGAAAGGGTAGCTCGGGGCCAGCACCCCGAGGGCGAGTTTGTGTGTGAGTTCTGCTGCACAGGACTCAGATGAAGACCTCGATGGGGAGGCCTATAGAAGAAGGGTGATGGGCAGGCACACGGAGATGATAGGTGCAATGGCAAAGGTGCCCACGAGCCTCTCGGCAATGGAAAAGAGCGTGGAGGAGTCCGCCTCCAACATTGCACAAGACTCAAGGCACAATGGAGCCCATCATTTCCAGTCTGCAAAGGATGGTAGACTCCCAGAGAGACCGTGGCAACCCAGACCTGATGCCGCATGTGATGGGCGATCTGGAAGATTCGATTGCAGTACAGGCAGAAGCAATGCAACGTCTTAGTGCTGTAATGCAGCCTATGCTTGGTGGCATCCAATCTCAGACTGCTCTCATGCAGTATCAGCTTGATGCCACACAAACTCTGACTGCTGCCATCATGGCTGGGTCTACCCCGTCGACCGGGACTTTCACTGTTTCGCAGCAGGCCAGCAATCTGTGCTCCAACAGATTGTTAGGGCTGCTGAGGTGCTGCCCCAAGGGAGTGGCAGTGGATCAGTGGAGCAGGAACCTGCTGTCCTCTCTCAGGATGACAGCATTCCTTCTCCCACCGCTGGCACTCCGCCATTGTCCTTGTCACTGCCTGTCATCCAGTAAGCCCAGATTGCTGCCCATGCTGAGGTGGTGCAGTCTACAGCCGGCCCTTCCAGGCCCAGAGCTG
The DNA here is from genome assembly GCF_052327205.1 of Somniosus microcephalus. Classification (NCBI taxonomy): domain Eukaryota; kingdom Metazoa; phylum Chordata; class Chondrichthyes; order Squaliformes; family Somniosidae; genus Somniosus; species Somniosus microcephalus. Next base: position 82,651,093 of record NC_141003.1, on the reverse strand, counting down.
GTCGAGGATGTCCTGCAAGGCCATCTGAAGTCTCCCGCATGGACACTCAGCAGCCTTCCACCAGCCGTGCTGCAGCCACTGGGCCAACACTGCGTAGGAGCACTAGAGTAGGCAAAGGCATAGTATCAACAGGCACTAAGGGATTGCACAAGGGTGAATAGACAATATTTTTGGTGTCAATATGTGTTCACTGATTTTTGATAAATTTATTAATTCAGTTTGGATTCTTTTGTCGTATGTCTCATTTCAGCTTTTTGCTCTGATATGGCCTGTGACAGGGGTGGAATGATGGTGATGTGGTGAGCAACGGGGATCTGGGGTTTAATTCAGTCAAACCGCAGTCTGATAAAGCCCTTCTGGAAGGCCGACTGAGTGGTGCCTCCTCCCTCGCTCCTGTTCCTCTTCCTTGTCTTCCTCATCCTCCTTCTTCTCCTCCTCTCCCTCTTCCTCCTCCTGAGGTGGTCCTGCAAAGCCTGCTGACAAGGGCTGGGCCCTCACGATGGCCAAGTTGTGGAGCGTGCAGCAGACCACCATGAAATGGGAGACCTGCTCAGCCGAGTACTGGAGGGCCTTGCATGGGCCTTGAACACATAAATCTAGGCTGACACTCCAGTGCAGTGCTGAGGGAGCGCTGCACTGTCGGAGGAGCCGTCCTTCACATGAGACGTTAAACCGAGGCCCCGTCTGCTCTCTCAGGTGGAGATAAAAGATCCCATGGCACTATTTCGAAGAACAGGAGGGGAGTTATCCCTGGTTTCCTGGCCAATATTTATCCATCAATCAACATCACTAAAACAGATTATCTGATCATTATCACGTTGCTGTTTGTGGGATCTTGCTGTGTGCAAATTGGCTGCTGCGTTTCCCACATTACAACAGTGACTACACTTCAAAATAGTACTTCATTGGCTGTAAAGTGCATTGGGGTGTCCGGTGGTTGTAAAAGGCGCTATATAAATGCAAGACTTTCTTTTTCTTTCAGGTAAACATCCATCTGTCCATTTAACACTGCCGTTAATATAGTGGACAACTTAATTTTATCCGAATGCATTAAGCGTTTATTCACCAATGTCACTCGGTGTCAATTTGAGCCTGGAATGTCACCCTAAAAGTAAATGGAGAAAAAAAAAATGAACAAAATTGATCCATGTTCTGGTGGGCATGACAAATGGGACTGAGGTAAAGGCTCCGTGACAGAATGGATAGAGGATAGCTGATGGGAATGGAGTGGTTATACACGTGAAGCTGGGCTCATAACTCACAGTGGCAAGTTGTGAATGAGTTATGTAAGCCTAGTTCATGAATGTAATAAATAGTGTGTCACCCCTATTCCTGTCGAGCATTTTACTTGCAGCTAACTGCAGTTAGTAGTTTCAGAGGGGATTCATTGTGGGGAGTGACCTACGTATCACATAATTGCGAAAGTGTGTGTGTTCTGGAGGCCTACAGTAGCTATATGTTGTGGAGTTGGTGTGGGTGGGATGTGTAAGATTAGGAGATTTATGGCCTCTGGGTGAAAGCAAACTCAGAATTTTTATTTCCACATTTAAAAAAAAATATTGTTTTTGTTAAGTCTCTATTCAGCCTTTCTTCTAATAGCAGTTAAAGTGAGACAGGTTTCCCTTAGAGACTTTGGCTTCCACTTTAAAACCGTGTTAGAGATTTCTGGGGTAATTTTCAGACTCCGTTCTTACATAAGAACAAAAGAACATAAGAATCAGGAGCAGGAGTCGGCCACACGGCCCCTCGAGCCCGCTCCGCCACACGGCCCCTCGAGTCTGCTCCGCCACACGGCTCCCCGAGCCTGCTCCGCCACACGGCCCCTCGAGCCTGCTCCGCCTCACGGCCCCTCGAGCCTGCTCCACCACACGGCCCCTCGAGCCTGCTCCGCCACATGGCCCCTCGAGCCTGCTCCACCACACGGCCCCTCAAGCCTGCTCCGCCACACGGCCCCTCGAGCCTGCTCCGCCATTTGGCCCCTCGAGCCTGCTCTGCCATTCAATAAGATCACGGCTGACCTTCGAACTCGACTCCACTTTCCCGCCTGATCCCCATATCCCTTGATTTCCCTAGAGTCCAAAAATCTATCGATCTCAGCCTTGAATATACTCAAGGATTCTGCCGGCAGGGAGTCTTCACTTTGTCGATAGTGCGTACTGGAAAATCGGGCATGCACCATAATTTTCCCATTGTTATTTTAAATGGTTGGATATATGATTTTCCAATATGTACCACTGGCAAAGCGAGGTTCCTTATCAGCAACGTGAACCAGGGGTCACACAGTCTCAGAATAAGGGGTCGGCCATTTAGGACTGAGATGAGGAGAAATTTCTTTCTCTGAATCTTTGGAATTCTCTACCCCAGAGGGCTGTGGAGGCTCAGTCGTTGAGTATATTCAAGACAGAGATCGATAGATTTTTCAATATTAAGGGAATCAAGGGATATGGGGATAGTTCAGGAAAGTGGAGATGAGGTAGAAGATCATCCATGATCTTATTGAATGGCGGAGCAGGTTCGAAGGGCCAAATGGCCGACTCCTGCTCCTATTTCTTATGTTCTTAAGTCGTATTATTACACCTTAGAACATCGGTGATGAAAAAAAAAATTGTTCTGATTTGAATTGTTAATTTGTATTGTGACTACGACTTGTTTTTCTCAGGGTGTTGTGTGCCTCGAGAGGGGTTGTTGTTAGTGAAGGGGTGCTTGAGGCTTCCGTGTGACCCTGGGGAGACTGAAACAACAGTCGGAACTGCAACAGGGCTGAGCTGCTGTCACAATGCATTGTACAGCAGAATAACCATGGCCCGTATTTTCCGATGCCTACGGGTGGGTACGGGCTGTGTACACACCCGTAGGGGCATCGGAAATGCCGGTTTCAGGCATGCCAAGCGCATGTGTTGAAAACCGGTATTTCCGATCTGTCAGTCTTGACAGATCGGACGCCTGCCCTGGAGAAGGGCCTCTGCGGGGGGAGAGTTCCGCTTTCTGCAGAACCTGCACCCGCAGAAAACACTTAAAAATCTCACGCCTGGTAAAAGCAGTGTAAGGCCTGCATTTACCAACATAAGAGTTTAAAAATTTACCAAAAAAAATTTTTTTTCACTCATTTTTAATTTAAAAATACTTTTAAAAAAGGTAAGTTTATTTTTAGCCCCGTAAAAAACTTTAATTTTTTTTTCTAAAAATTAAATTTTTGTTTAAAATATTTAATTTAATGTAATTTTAACTCATTTTAAAAACGTGATGGTTTTTTAAAAATGTATTTAATGTTTTACTGTGTTTTTGGGGTGATCTCCATTCATATATTTGACAGGTCATTCTGTCAAAAGTATGAAGGGAGATTCCCTTCTCCTATTGGCTCCCCATGGCCCACGTTGTTAAGTCTGTGGGTTGTATTGTAAATAATACACAGACTCCAAGATTAACAACAAAACAGGTCTTTACTATTCAGAGGTTCAGGCGATTCCTGCCCTAGTTAACATATCCCAGCCCTTATATACTGGTGTGGTCACTATCGGTATTACAGTATACATGAGCCAACAAATAGTGCCACACCTAAAATAGTGCTCTTAAAGGCGAACGGTTACATTCAATAGTTCCCTTAAAGGTAAACGGGTACATACACTACAATCCTCCCTTTTTAGCTTTTTACTTACAGAATCCCGTTAAACATACAATCTTCAACTTTATATAAACAGTTTGCAGATATACTCTCGATGGAGTCAACGTCATATAACAATTTACAGATATACTCTCGATGGAGTCAACGTCATATAACTTCATGTTTAACATAACATAATAACATATATAACTTCATGTCAAAACAGATCACAGATTCAGTCTCTGCGGAAAACAGTTCACAGATTCAGTCTCTGTGGTGTAGTCGGTTCACATTGCTGGAGTGACTCATTCAATAGTCCTTCCATGGATTTAACAGTTTGAACTTCCGAACTGATTTGGCTCCGTTCGGAGGGACCACGTGTGTGATCTGGTAGAGGTGATAATGGTTCAGATGGGTCATCTTCTGTTTCGACTTTTCCTTTTCTGCTTCTTGGAGACTCTCTGGGCTCCACTGTCAGCTGCCAGCTGCATGCGCAGTTCCTCCTTTTTCCGTAGTAGAGCCACCTTCTCCCGATGTTCCGTAGACTTTTGGTGCTCCTCCATGATTTCTGCACTTTGGGAGTCGAAGTTACAAGCTGGGCAGGACAGGACATCGTAATATTCGGTGTAGTCCACCAGGTCATGGTAATATTCGGTGTCGTCCTGAGCTAGGCCAGCGAGAGGGTCGTCTATTTCCTCCATACCCAGCTGGATGTTAGCCAGCTCTTGTTCCAAATCCAGACATCTTTCCTGAAGAGACTTCTTCATGTGTACCTCTTCATCCAGCTTTTTCTGGGCTTTCAGCAAGTCGTTTACTAATGACCTCATTTGTGATTTTAATACTTCAACTTCCTTTGGAGATTGATTGATCGGACTATTCAATCCCTCTACCGGAGCAGCTGTTTCAGCGGTCTGTTGTTCTTCATTGACGTGAGTCAGCGTACTTTTGGTATCCAAGGGTTGCTCTGCTGCCATCTTCTCAGTCTGTGTTGCAACCTCAGCTATTTCAATAACTTTTGAGAGCTCCAAACCCCTCTCCTCTTCCACCACTAATGTTTCATCTATGGATGGAATCTTTACCGATGAGGCAGCCTTGGCCTGGAGCTCATCAAACATTTCCTGCAGCCTTTGGACTTCTTGCTCATGTTCAACCTTTAGTTGTTCATATGCTTCTACTGAAACTAGCTTTTCGGGGGTTGCCGAGTTAATCCCCTCCAGAATTGTAGCCTGGGCCTGTCCATACTGTTCTTTCAACTTCTCACACTCTGCTTGTAAGGAGTCGTAGAGAAGGACTGGAATAAAATCCTGGCTTCCTGAAGATTCCTCTGCAATTGGTTTTTTTGCAATTTCCTGTTGGAGTTCAGCCAAGGCTGCTATGCTATCTGCCTCTCGAAGTCTCACTGCCATCAATTCTTCTTTATTCTTGCAGTCTATCTCAGCCATTTCCCATTTACTCTCATTTAACTGAGTGAGTAGCCCCTTATTCTGGGCTGAGAGATATTGCACCTTCTCATGTAGACCATAGCACTCCTTCTCTGCTCGACATAGCTGATTTCTGCTGATTTGGTTCTGTGTTTCAAGTTCCAACATCCTTTGCTTAGCTTCTTTCAGTTTCGCCTCAATAATCCCCTCTCGCAACATGTCCACATTATTCACATCAGGTAAAGAAGCGTTTCTCTTTTCCATGTCCAAGATTTGTTTCTGCATCTCCTTAAGAGCACACTGCGATTCCACTTTTCTTAACCTTGCCTGCACTAGCTCCGTCTCCAATTGCAGAACAAAATCCTCAGTGTAGCGTGGTTTGCCCTTCTGCTGTATCTCTAGATCATGCAAATATTCTAACTCCTGAACATCATAAGGGAGATGTGATCGGTAATTGGTCACGATGGCTCTATGGTCGCTCTCTGCTTGAGCCAGTAGGTTCTGTTGTCTTTCCAGACTCTCCCATTCGGTGTCATAGAACTTTTTCATTGTTTTCATCTCTTGTACGAGGCGGTAACTTAATTGTTCTAATTGTTGTCGTACTTTGAAATAACGTTGAGTTCGAGCCCGGTGTTCCTCCGTAATGCATATGTCTGTAACTTGAACAGACTCAGAATTCTCTGTCTTTATGCACGCCATCGATTTTCCAACCTTAGTCCGTGAGTTCATGTTAACCTTGTTTTTCATACGTAAGCTGGACTTATCGTCTTCCGGCTCGGAGTCTGAGCTGCTTGTCTGCACCGAGTCCTCACTCGTCATTGCTTGTAGGTAGTGCCATTCCATGTCTATTTTCCTGATCCACTCCCGTCCTAGAAGTGGTGGTCCTCCCTCAGGTAGTACGTACAAATTCATTCTTGGGTGTACTTTACCCCTATCTCTCACCTTGACTCTTATTTTCCCCATGGGGTATACGTTATGCCCCGTGTATGTCTGTAATACGAACTTGGTATTTCTTAAGGGTATGTGAGAGAATAGCCGGTGGTAGTCCTTTTGGTTGATGACTGATACAGCTGATCCCGTGTCCAGCTCCATTCGTACTTGGACTCCAGCTATTTTTAGTGTGACCCAGATCGTCTGTAGATCAGTCACTTTACCCACATTGTGGATTCTCAGACTATCCAGCTCCTGGCTGTTTGGGTCTGAGTCCGAATTTTGTTCGTCTGAACTCTTTTCAGCCACCTGATGCACCTTGTTGTACTTTTCTTGTGGTGGTGGCTTCCTTTGCTTGTTGGTCTTCTTTCCGGACCTGCATACCTTCACGATGTGACCCAGTTTGCCACATTTCCTGCACTCTTGGTTCTTAAACCAGCACTGATTCTGGTCGTGCGTTGTCTTTCCACAACGGTAGCATTTGGAAGTGCTTGCAGTAATTTGGTCCACCCCGAGTGCCGCCGCCTTTAGCTGCATTTCCGCCATTCCTTTCGCTGCGGCTTCGTGCGATGAAGCTGAGGACAGCCCTGTCCAGTGTGAGGTCGTTTTCTTCCAGAAGTCGCTTCTGCGTTCCTTCTTTGGCCAAGCCGCATACGAACTTGTCCCGCAGCGCCTCTGTCAAATTCCCTCCAAACTGGCAGTATTTCGCTAGCTTACGCAGTTCGACTAAGTATTCCGCATTGCTTTCATCTTTCCTCTGGGTTCTTGCGTAAAATTTAAATCATTCAGCCAGCATCAACGGTGTGGGGTTCAAGTGATCCTTCAGCACTGCTACGATCTCTTCGAAGGTCTGGTCCACTGGTTTAACTGGTGCTTTAGATGTTTCAAGAGCCCGTATGTTTTTGCTCCCATCGAATTTAACAAAGTTATTGCCTTGTCGTCATCCTCAATTTCATTGGCTACGCAATATATTTCTATGCATTCCACATACGTGGCCCAGTCTTCTATTTCAGCATTAAAATCATTAATATTCCCTCGCTTAGGCATCTTCTTCTCTTCTTGAGAACAACACAAGTATTGCTTTACTTATTCTTATTTTTCCTCTCTTCTTGAGAACACACCAGCATTTCTGAAAATTCTTATTAATTTTCTAAGATGGCGGTTTCCCGCTTCTGTCTTCTTCCCCAGCGGTTTCCCCGCGAAAAATGGCGGCTTTCCCGCGCTTCTCGCTCTCCCCGCCCACTTCAATGGCGGTTTTCCCGCGCTTGGCGGTCTTCACCCGACCCCCGACGCTGTCTTTCAGCCCGAGTGCGGCCCTTATCTCCGCCGCGATCGATGGCCCGCGCTGTTCACCGCGGCTCTCGCGCCTTCAGTGTCTGCCGACTCTGCCCTACCAGCCCGAGTGCGGCCCTTATCAGGGATTGCGATCGATGGCCCGGCTGCGCCCCTCACTTCAAAGCGGCCCGGCCCTTATCAGTAGATGCGATCGATGGCCCGCGCTGCGCCTCTCGCCCGAAGCGGCTCTCGGCCCTTATCGCTGGTGCGATCGCTGGCTCGCGAAGCGCCTCCCGCTCGAAGCGGCTCTTGCTCGCTCCCTCTCGGGCTCTGGCTCACCCGCTCGCGCGGCTCTTGCTCGCTCCCTCTCGGGCTCTCGCTCAGCGGATTCAAACGCCTCTCCCCGACCTCCCGCAGTCCGGCCCTTTCCTCCCCGGCTGCGGCTGATTCTTCGCGGGTTATTTAGTTATTTATTTATTTATCGCCACCGCGCCTTGTGATCCCGGTCGCTGTCCGGCCTTTTTCACCCCCTCGACCGTGGTGGTCACTGCCCTTATCCTCCGGATATTTTCCACACTTTCCCCTACTCACAGTCGTTGCGGTCGCCGGTTGCTTTCTTTTGTTAGTTGATCGATGCACTCCGCACCGTGGTAAAAGGGTAGTTGTGCCTGTTGCTGATGAACTTTCGTTGCTAGTCTGCTTCCTGTCTGTTGCTGCAGCCTCGTGTGTTCTTCCAGCAGCACGACGAAGGCGGTTGCCTCACTTCGACGCTCCTTAGTAGCTTAGGAAGTACTGTAGCCGCAGGGTACGATCGTCCTCGTCGCCATTGTTAAGTCTGTGGGTTGTATTGTAAATAATACACAGACTCCAAGATTAACAACAAAACAGGTCTTTACTATTCAGAGGTTCAGGCGATTCCTGCCCTAGTTAACATATCCCAGCCCTTATATACTGGTGTGGTCACTATCGGTATTACAGTATACATGAGCCAACAAATAGTGCCACACCTAAAATAGTGCTCTTAAAGGCGAACGGTTACATTCAATAGTTCCCTTAAAGGTAAACGGGTACATACACTACACACGTGATCCCAGGGATGCTTGCGAACCGCCTGCACCACTGCAATACCTGGGCCCTGCGCATTTCGACTGTGGAGAGGCCCAGGAGTGGAAGTGTCCGGACCCCGGGAGCCCTCGGGTAAGTGCATAGATTTTTTTCCGATAGGAGGCCTCCGCACGCAGGAAGCCTCCGATCGTAAATTACCGGCCAATGTGTTCAACATGCATATCACACTGGAGTACAGCAACCTCATTTTATCTTAAAGTCAGTTATATAAATACAGAGAGAAAGCTAAACTGAATGAAAGGGTTCTTTAACAAGTTCGATGATAAATCAAAGGAAAGGGTCCTTGTGGGGAAAAAGGACTAGAAGAGGTGGTAAATTGAAAATGTTATTGACATGAATCTTGTCATTCATGTGGAAATGACTTACGGAATAATACTGGGCGGCCTGCTGGTGGCGCTGTCCAGGGAGAGTATAAATACTCAGGCATGGGCCCAGCTTGCTCAAGACATTCTTTAACAGGGACTAGTGAAGGACACAACTAGATCTCCATGTTGAAAAACAATTGATTAAAGCCTTGTTTAACGCTCAGACCGAGTGCCCAGTAGTTTTCTTACATCAGTTATTATAATCACAAGTGGAAGAAAAGACAGCCACACATGGCAATAAACACTTCTATGCTCTACACTAGAGAGTAGATTAAAAAAAGATGAGATTACCTGGTCATTATCACATTGTTGTTTGTGGGAGCTTGCTGTGTGCAAATTAGCTGCCGCGTTTTCTACATTACAACAGTGACTCCACTTCAAAAGTACTTCATTGGCTGTAAAGCGCTTTGGGACGTCCGGTGGTCGTGAAAGGCGCTGTAGAAATGCAATTCTTTCTTTCTTTCACTTTTTAAGATAAAGGTAAGTATGCAGGTACAGCAGGTGATCAGCAAGGCCAATGGAATCTTGGCTTTTATTGCAAGGGGGATGGAGTATAAAAACAGGGAAGTCTTGCTGCAGTTATACAGGGTATTGGTGTGGCCACACCTGGAATACTGCGTACAGTGTTGGTTTCCATATTTAAGAGAAGATATACTTGCTCTCGAGGCGGTTCAGAGAAGGTTCACTCGGTTGATTCCGGAGATGAGGGGGTTGACTTATGAGGAAAGGTTGAGTAGGTTGGGCCTCTACTCATTGGAATTCAGAAGAATGAGAGGCGATCTTATCGAAACATATAAGATTGTGAGGGGGCTTGATCGGGTGGATGCGGGGAGGATGTTTCCACTGATGGGTGAGACTAGAACTAGGGGGCATAATCTTAGAATAAGGGGCTTGTAGTGATCAATAGCATGTCACTCTATAGTGAACACTAGGTGGAGCCGTAGAGCTGTATATAGCTGTATGTATAAGACTACACTACCCAGCTATATATTATATTAAGACTACATTACCCATGAGGCTAAGCTACCCACAAGGCAACAGTCAAGATGGCAGCCTGCACACAGGAGCACACATGTTGCATCTCTACAGATACTGTACCTAGAGAACGTGTACTGAATAAATGACTAGCTAGAAGCTAGCTGTGTTCATAATAAGAATGTCTATTTATTAATGAACATAACAGGGCTGTCCTTTCAAAACTGAGATGCGGAGAAACTTCTTCACTCAGAGGGGAGTAAATCTATGGAATTTGCTACCTCAGAGAGCTGTGGAAACTGCGACATTAAATAAATTTAAAACGGAGATAGACAGTTTCCTAGCTGATAAGGGAATTAAGGGTTATGGGGAGCGGGCAGGGATGTAGACGTGAGTCTAGGTTCAGATCAGCTATGATCCTATTGAATGGCGGAGCAGGCCCGAGGGGCCGTATGGCCTACTCCTGCTCCTACTTCTTATGTTCTTATAAAGGTAACTTTTGCCGGGTACAGAATGAAACTAAAAAGAACATCAAATTATCAGGAATAAAAAGAGAAAATGCTGAAAAATACTCAGCAGGTCAGGCAGCATCTGTGAAGCGAGAGAAACAGAGTTAACGTTTCAGATCACTGACCTTTCATCACGGCAGCTGTCTCTCATTCTGCCAGCGCATTTCACACCTAATCTAGAGCCGTCTTTTGTCTCCACTAGTCCCATCACCATCTCGTCTCATTTTTAATACCTCTTAATGTCTCTTCACTTCTCTTTTGTTCTCTCCCAGCCTGGCCTTTCAATCTATTTCATTCCCTGTGCCTTTTCAGTCTTGATAAAGGGTTTGACCCGAAACGTTGACTCTATTTTCTCTCCACGGATGTTGCCTGGCCTGCTGAGTTTTTCCAGCATTTTCTGTTGTTATTTCAGATTTCCAGCATCTGCAGTATTTTGCTATCAAACTTATTAAGCTCTCCATTTACAGTCCGGAACAGTTAAACCTCCAAACCACTGATTGCAATCAGCAAAAGAATGTGTTGACTAAACGCTGTTTTGTTTTAGGATGTCACCAAAGCTAGCTGAAGGGTAGGGACAGGCTACACAACACTAAGGAGCACGCATCAGTCTACATAAGGCAAGAAAGGGGCACGGTGCCAACCTGCAACACCTGAAGCACACGTCAAGAAATTCCCTGGCACTTCAGTGCCGTACCTGAGGGCGCGCTGCACGGTCGGAGATGCCGTCTGCTGGATGAGATGTTAAACCGAGGCCCCCTCTGCCCTCTCAAGATCCCACGGCACGATTCCAAGAAGAGCGGGTGATTTTTCCCGGAATCTTGGCCAAAATGTTGTCCTTCAACCAACACCTAAAACGGATGATCTGGTTGTTTATTTCATTGCTGTTTGTATGACCGTACTGTGTGCAAATTGGCTGCCACGTTTCCCACATTACAACAGTGACTACACTTTACAAGTCAGCTGTAGAGCGCTTTGGGATGTCCTGAGGCCGTGAAAGGCGCTATATAAATGCAAATCTTTCTTTCTTTTGTAGATGAAATTGTCAAAATGCAGGAGGGAAGATACAACTTGTATTATTCCAACTACCAGAAGATCAACGATCTCACAAAAAAAAATCATACTTTACCTAAGAGACGTATTTAACTATAGTTTGAATACATTAATGGCTGGAATCTGGAGTAGGTAATAATGGCGAACTGTCAGCGTTCGCTGTTATTGCCTCTTTGAAACTGACCGCAACCTCAGGACGTAGCGCGTGCGCATCCTAACACGGAAATCCTGAAGTTGCGGTCAGTCGTTCACTGCTCTGACACTGGCTGCGCTGTGGACTCCGTCGCCCCATAGGCGGCAATCCGTGAAATCAGTGAAATCAGTGAAACTGACAGAAACTTGGCTTTTCCACAGCAATATCGCTGTTAAACACCCCATTAAATGTTAGACCTTGTTGGATTAGGTGTAACTGAGGTTGTAACAGTGTATTGACTGCTAAACAAATGTTGTGAAGTGTCAAATTTCTCCATTATGACAACATTTACAATTTTTAAGAAACTTAAAATAAAAAATGTTTTATTTAATTTTTTTTCAAAGTTTGTTCTGGATATTTCAGGTCCTACCTTATCCCCATGGCTGCTTCGACAGGTTGTTGACTTCACAGCAGCATCACAGTAGGGATTCCCGCGATAGAGCGCTGAAATCACTTGAACGTTGGAAAAGGCAAACTTCTCATCACAAAGATCATGAGGGGCTGGATTTTACTCACCGAGACGAGTTGGGGGCGGGACTGCTGCCTTCTGGGTTCTAGTCCTGCCCCCAACGACATCTGACGAACAAACGCTATATTGCCCTGAATGGCCTTGTTAAGCCCGCCCTGCCGACCAATTAAGGGAAAACCGGTGTCAGATGACATCAGTTGATGATGTTTCATCTGCCGGTTTTCTTAAAGGCACATGCACCACACTTGTTTGACAGTGTTTGACAACATTGAGGTGCTGTCAAACACTGACAATAACTGTCCAAAGGTGAACCTTTGCACCCAGGCTCTCCAATTACTCTTTCCTCAGGATAAAACAGATGGCAGCTGCAGCTGAGATTGCAGAAACCATTTGTCACTTCTCCCGATGAGATAAGCCTACACAAACACTTCACAGCTTGTCAACTACAGAAACATCTAACCACATTAAAAATTACTTTCACAACATGTCCTTACCTCTGATACTAACCAGTGTCCCATTGCATCCTTCGCACCAGTTCTGCAGCTGTCATCCAAACACCAACATAACAATAGACCCACAGCATGCCTCAATTACCCTGGTGGGGTTCTCCGCAACAGCAGTCAAAAAGTTAGAAAAAGCCTCTTAACTGCCTGTTAACTACCTTCCCGCCAATAGGAGTCGGGTCCCTGTGCAAATCGGGGACCTGACTGCCAGGAAGATTGGTTGAAGGTGGGTTGGGAGCGGGTTTGGGACCCGCTCCCATTTCTTGGGATTTTCCCAGCAGTCTTACCTCCACACCCTCCTCCTCAGGGCTGGTAAAATCCAGTCCGAGATCTCTGTGGGCCGCTTTCTTCGGGGCCAGCAGCAAGTGCCTTTGCGTCACCGCTGACTGCGAGTTACGGGCCAAAATTAGAGCTTCATCAGAGTAACAAAACAAAATTAGTTCCAGATAAGACTGTAATCAACCAACAACAACAACAACTTGTATTGATAGAGCGCCTTTAACGTAGTAAAACATCCCAAGACGCTTCACAGGAGGAATGTTGACACCGAGCCACATAAGGAGAAATTAGGGCAGGTGATCAAAAGCTTGGTCAAAGAGGCAGGTTTTAAGGAGCGTCTTAAAGGAGGAGAGAGAGGTAGAGAGCGTGAGAGGTTTAGGGAGGGAATTCCAGAGCTTAGGGCCTAGGCAACAGAAGGCACGGCCACCAACGGTTGAGCGATTAAAATCAGGGATGCTCAAGAGGGCAGAATTAGAGGAGCGCAGATATCTCGGGGTGTTCTGGGGCTGGAGGAGATTACAGAGATGGGGAGGGGCAAGGCCATGAAGGGATTTGAAAACAAGGATGAGAATTTGAAATTGAGGCGCTGCTTAACTGGGAGCCAGTGTAGGTCAGCGAGCACAGGGGTGATGGGTGAACGGGACTTGGTGTGAGTTAGGAGACGGGCAGCTGAGTTTTGGATGACCTTAGATTTACATAGGGTAGGAGTGCATTGGAATAGTTGAATTAGTTGAAAACAGGGCAACTTATGGAAAGAAATTGTTGTTGGATGAACATTTAACTCATTCACGTGGCATTTCTCTGTGCATCATTTAAAATTATTGCGTCCTTGACTCCATTCAGACAGCATATTGAGGCATGTCACATGCTTAAGTTAAGCATTTGCCTCTAATTATCAAACGTAAACCATTTCAGTGGAAACAATAATTCATCTTAGGTTAATGTTTCTGGAGAATAGAAGAACAGTAACAAAGCAAAAGAAAACATTGGGACACTGGATAGATTTCCAGGTGATCCGATATTTGTGTCCCGGCCTCCCCTTTTGTGCTTAAACGAAAGTGTGGTCGAAATTAACGAGGGAAACTGAAGTGCCGACTTACTGCCAATTCTGCTTATTCTAGTTTTGGCGGTGGGGAGGGAGTGTAGGGTCCTCGATCCAGGAGGCCGGAGCCCACTCCAGGAAGCAGGCAGGAGCCTGGTGAATATATGCTCATCAGGGCCCAAACAATGTCTTTATGATGATGATAGCAAAATACTGTGGATGCTGGAAATTCGAAATAACAACAGAAGATGCTGGAAAAACTCAGCAGGCCAGGCAACATCCGTGGAGAGAGAAACAGAGTTAACGTTTCAGGTCGAAACCCTTCTTCAGAACTGAGGGAAAAAAAGGCAGGAAATGAAACAGATTAAAAGGCCAGTTTGGGGGCTGGGAAATGGGGATGAAAGAACAAAAGGGAGTGAAGAGACATTAAGAGGTATTCAAAACCAGACGATATCACAGGTAAAGAGACAAAGGATGGCTCTAGATGAAGTGTGAAATGCGCTGGCAGAGTGAGAGACAGCTGCCATGTGAGAGAGAAAAAAAGGAAAAGGCACAAACCAAAGGTGTGGATAAAAATATATAGAAATATGATAGGGGCCGAGGTTATGATCTGAAATTGTTGAACTCGATATTGAGTCCGGAAGGCTGTAAAGTGCCTAATCGGAAGATGAGGTGCTGTTCCTCGAGCTTACGCTGAGCTTCTGTGGAACAATGCAAGAGGCCAAGGACGGTGAGGTCCGAGTGGGAATGGAGCGGTGAATTGACATGACAGGCGACCGGAAGCTCGGGGTCACCCTTACGGACTGAACGGAGGTGTTCTTTATGATGCCAGCGTTCCAGTTGCAGCTCTGCCTGCTGGATTAACCCCAGTTCCGGATCCCTCCCACTAAACCTGGGTGCTCGAGGTTGGTGGCACTGGTGGCGATGGTGAGCTTCCAGTAAAGGGGTCCTCGGCTGTAGCCAGTGAAAGCGGGAAAGCAGGTTTGACACGCTTATTTTTTGCGCGATCATTTATGGGTTTTGGCCTTCCACGTTAAATGCCCTTTTTTTATTCGTTCCTGGGATGTGGACGTCGCTGGCAATGCCGGCATTTATTGCCCGTCCCTAACTGCCCCTTAGAAGATGGTGGTGAGCCGCCCTCTTGAAGCGTTGAAGTCCATGTGGTGTTCATTCTTAATGGCCCGTAATTTCCGATAGGATCACGTGGGCCAGGCGAGCCAATGGGAGAAGAGAATCTCCCTTCATACATTCGACAGATAGATCCGTCAAAAGTATGAATGGGGATCACTGAAAAAAGACATAAAACATTAAATAAATAAATTTTAAAAATCACATTTTTTAAATGAGTTAAAATTACATTAAATTAAATATTTTACCTTTTTAAAAAGTATTTTTAAATTATAAATGAGTGAAAAAAATTTTTTTTTTTACCTTTTTAAACTCTTATGCTTAACCTGGCTTAAGATTTCTAAGGTTTTCAGCGGGCGGATGTTCTGCAGAAAGCGGAACTCTCCCCCTGCAGAGGCCCTTCTCCAGGACAGGCGTCCAATCAGTCAAGAGGATTCTTGACTGATTGGAAATGTCGGGTTTCAGCGCATGCCTGAAACCGGCATTTCCGATGTCCCTATGGGTGTGTACACAGCCCGTACACACCCGTAGCGATCGGAAAATACGGCCCACTATCATAGAAAATCTGAAGACATTGTGGAAAATGAACCCCAAAATACCAGTAAAAATCCAAGAATCCTATTTACTGAAAACAAAAAGTAAAAATTCCCTCATTCAGTCACGGCAAACCAAGGGTCCGATCAATATAAATCTTTGAGTAAAAGCACTTTCCACAAGATGGAGATATAACTGGAAAAGGAGGCCAAAAGAGAAAGCGCTGGATTTATCCAGCACTTTATCACATCTTTCACCAAAGTCTCAGACCACTTTATTTGCCATAAATTACTTTGAAACGCAACAACTGTTGTTATGTTGGAAAGTGTGTCAGCCATTTTGTGCACAGCATGAGCTAGCAACAACAATGAGATGAGAGTCCAGTTAATCTGCCTTTGGCGGTGCTGGTTGAGAGAGGAATATAGGGCGAGAGATACAGGGGGGATGCGAGGGAAAACTTTTTTTTAAGCAGCCAGTGGTGAGGACCCGGAACTCGCTGCCGACGGAAGTGGTAGAAGCGGAGACACTCAGGCCTAGAAATTGGGTTTTGGCTTAGCCAGGGCTTTAGCGCCGGAAGTTAGTGCCGGCGCTAAGTCCCCTGCGCGCGCCAAAAATTCAGTGGCGCCGCGCCCAAACGGCTGCCGGCGCTACTGAAGGGTCTTTGCGGCGGTACAGCAGCGCTAACTGCCGTTTCGCGCCGCAATTCCGGCGCTGCGGCACCCGATGCGGTGCGGCAGGCTGGGGACGTGCAGGCCTCCTCCTCCCGTTAAGGAGGAGCTGCCTGCACCCGGCCGCGGCCCGCGCAAATCAGCTTAAAAATGAGCCCGGCACCTCGGACAAGTGCCGGGCTTGCATCTGTTCCGGGGGGGGGGGGGAAGAAGTCCGGGGAGGGAGCTGCGGGCAGGCGGCCGGCGGGAAAGTGGCCGGCAGCCGCGGGGCCTTTAATGCGCCGGCGCAAACTGGAGTAAGGCACCTCTGCCAGAACGTTGCTTGCGGCTGCCACGGGCGAGGCGGCCGCAACTCAATTTCGGAGTTCGGGCGGGTTACCACGGCAACCGGGACGCTGCGCACACCGATGACGTCATCGGTGCCGGCGCAGCGCTACCGGTGCAACGCCGATTTAGGGCCCCAGGGAATTTTTAAACTGGCCATAACTCTGGCGCTAGTCCCTCTAGCGCCTCAAAAGCGGCGCTAAGGCTAGTGAATTTCTAGGCCACAATGTTTTCAAGGGGAGACTGGATAGGCACTTGAGGGAAATAAACTTGCAGGACTACGGGGATAGAGTGGGGGAATGGGACTGACTGGATTGCTCTACAAAGAGCCGGCACAGACTCGATGGGCCGAATGGCCTCCTTCTGTGCCATTATGACTCTATGGGGTAAAAATTGGGTAGTGCTCCGAAAAAGTTAGCGCCCCCGCAGCCGGTTTTCCCAGGTAGTGCCCTGAGAGGGAGGAGGGGCGCTACTGGAAGCACCCCACGTCCCTCTTGGGGCACTGCGAGCCAATATTGCGGCGCGATGCACCGTGCTACTGCAGGCCTTCCTCCCATTATTAAAGGGGAGGGGCCTGGTGCAGCGCGCCCCGGCGCCCAGCTGGGCCATCAGGGATAGGGAGTGCCGGCAAACGAGTCCGGCACTCAAGAGGAGTACCGGGCTCACGGAGAGCATCCGGCACCCCGCAGGGGGGGACGGGGGGTGGCTTCACGGGGGCCAGGGACAGCAGCGAGGGCAGGTGCTGGCAGGCGGCCAGCAACAAAAATGGCCGCCCGCCACCTCCCCTTTAACTAGCGCCGCCCCAGCCGAAGGTAGGCGCCCCTGACCCCGGCGGACATCGTGTCTGGCGGTAAGTCGGGATGCGCCACCCAATATTACAGCTGGAGTGTGAGTGGGGTGCTCTTAGGGTGCAAATCAACCGAATTTAGCCCATAATGACTTTATGACTCTAGGGTACTGGGAGAACCCTCTTACCTTTCTTCAAATAGTGCCATGGGATCCTTAGCTTCCACCTGTACAGGCAGGTGAGGGCTACCTCCTACAGTGCAGCACTTCCTCAAAGCTGCAGCATCGACCTCATTGCATGTGAAGCGCTTTAGGACAACCTGAGGCCGTGATCGGCACTATATAAATACGAGTCTTTCTTCTCAAATAGTGTCTGGTCCGGTGGGCAGTTAAAGCCGCCCAGGTTTCTTACCTGCCCTTGAGCTGCTCGGACCCCACCGGCCCCTGAGCTGGCCGCCCAAAGCCGGCGGGGTCCTTCTTCAAACATGCCGATCGGGGGTCTGATGACGTTATCGAGCCCCGACTGCAATTTTAACTCCTGCGTGAGCAGGGGAAGCCGCAGCGGATTACACACGCCCGAACGGGGGGCGGAGGGGAGGGGGTTTCACCGCGCTTCCGGCCGAATGGGGGGGGGCAGCTCCGAGGAATCTCCCTGCCCAGGAGAGCTGAAAGATGGAGGCACTCAAAGGAGAGAGGCGGAGACAAAATAACAAAACGGAATTGGGGGAAAATTCAACCATAGGACCGAAAGCGACTGAATCGGAACTGCACAACAGGTCCCTCACTGTGAACTGGCCGGATTCTGCCGGTAAATAAACAACTGTGTGGCTTGTTTATTGATTTCCTAGTTTGATATTTTTACAATTGCATTGAAAGTTGGTAGAAAGCAAGCTGTATCAGTCCAGTGTTGGTAGAAGTGAGCACCCTAAACATAGCAGCCTGGAGTTTCCGCTCGGCTGCGTTAGTTCTTTGGCGCAATTTGCCCACAAGCAGTCAAACCGGCGCGAAAAGAATTTTGAGCGCAAATGTCGCCCGGCGCAAATCGAGTTTCCGCGACCTTTTGCGCGGGTTTAAAAAAATATCGTGCTAGAGCCGGCCCCGCCCACAAAACTTGACATGTCCCCCCTGATCGAATTAATCACCGCGGCGAGTTTCCGCTCATTGCGCCCTTTTACGGGCCTTCGAGGAGACTCTTAATATTAAACTGCTTTTTAGATGCAAGGACACGGATAGGCTTTTAAAAGCTTTTAAATATAATTTGTTTTAATTTCTAAGAAACTGACTAGTGTACAACAATGTAACTAGTAAATGGTTCTCTTTTGTTTTTTAAAGTCATTTTCAATTGTTTAAAATTGGGTTACTCGCAGACGGTGGACTGGACACTCTGATTAAAATGCTTATTTTTTGCGATGAGCCCATTTTCAGCTGTGTTAATCAAACTGCGCCAGGTTATATGTCAAGGAATATTTTTAATGCAATTTTTTTTTTAAATTTTGTCCGGAAACGCTGTCCGAATGTGCTGGCTCTGGTGACAATTTTACGTGCGGTGATTATGCGAATGAGTTTGAGCAAAAGGATTCATGAGCCGGAGTTTGAGAGCTGGTTTGCGCCGGGGATCGGCGACTGGGCCCAAAGCGGAAACGCTTGGCCAGTTTCTCTATTTCTAGGCTGAAAGGTCCCCCCGAGCTGTTTTCACCTCGCTCTCCGACCGCTGGAGGTGATTAACGGCGAGTGAAATACTGAACGCATTGATGGCCGAGAGGGGCGGTACGCCTACTTGCTAAGTGGTGTGTGTTCACTCAAGTATCGTGGTAATGTGCTCCTTCATAATAGCTGTCAATTCACCCAATTGATTCTGTGGCATTCCCTATAATCTGAAGGTTTTTTTTTAAACTCTGCGCGGTAAGCACTATAATACAATCAAAACAGATGCTTCTTAAACACTTCAGTATAAAGCGAGGGTCAAACCCTCCATTTGTACATATTTTAATTGCAGTAGGTGCGATGTAGTCTATGTTATCGTTTAAATATTACTTCCTCACAGATAAGTAGAAGCGAGTACAGTGGCTCAGACCTACTTTTACTGTAGACTTTGCAAACACGGGCTCCCCTTTTCTATTTGGCTTTCATTGAATTCCAATAAGAGAGATTGGTGACACTTCCACTTAATTTCAGGATTATATTTTTGCATTAGCTGAAACCTTTTATTTTCGCTTAGAGGAATGACTTGGCAATTAAAGCAGTGCTTCCTGCAAACTTCAGAGCCCCAGCGTTTACAAGGAGGCGGGGAGAGAGAGCGAGGGAGCGTGTTTGCGGGGCGTCGGGGTGGGATAACCCAGAAATCCCAGAACGATTCCGGGAAAGCGGAGGCCCTGCCGAATTTTAACGACTGGACCTCGATCATTCTTTTACTCTGTTTCCCGCCTAGCAGCCGACCATCTACAAGATGCACTGCAGCAACTCGCCAAGGCTTCTTTGGCAGCACCTCCCAAACCCGCGCCCTCTACCCCCTAGAAGGGCAAGGGCAGCAGGCGCATGGGAACACCACCACCTCCAAGTTCCCCTCCAAGTCACACACCATCCTGACTTGGAAACATGTCGCCGATCCTTCATCGTCGCTGGGTCAAAATCCTGGAACTCCCTCCTTAACAGCACTGTGGGAGTACCTTCACCACACATAAGAACATAAGAAATAGGAGCAGGAGTCGGCCATACGGCCCCTCGAGCCGGCTCCACCATTCAATAAGATCATGGCTGATCATCGACCTCAACTCCACTTTCCCGCCCGATCTCCATATCCCTTGATTCCCCTAGAGTCCAAAAATCTATCGATCTCAGCCTTGAATATACTCAACGATTCAGCATCCACAGCCCTTTAGGGTAGAGAATTCCAAAGATTCACAACCCTCTGAGTGAAGAAATTCCTCCTTATGTCAGTCTTAAATGGCCGACCCCTTATCCTGAGGCTATGTCCCCTAGTTCTAGACACTCCAGCCAGGAGAAACAACCTCTCAGCATCTACCCTGTCAATCCCCTTCAGAATCTTGTATGTTTCAATGAGATCACCTCTCATTCTTCTAAACTCCAGAGAGTAGAGGCCCATTCTACACAATCTCTCATCATAGGACAACCCTCTCATCATAGACTCAATATGGACTGCAACGGTTCAAGAAGGCGGCTCACCACCACCTTCTCAAGGGCAGTTAGAGATGGGCAATAAATGCCGGCCTTGCCAGCGACACCCACATCCCATGAACAAATTTTTTAAAAGATTGACAGGCAGGAAAGGCAGCAGTAGAAGGCTGCAACCAGGAATGATCAGGGGTTGGTTGAGGGCATGGGGGGATTGGACCGGCAATCAGGGGGTAGTGGGGGACCGGCTTGGGATCGCAGGTTCAGACCGAGTGGGGGGTTGGCCGATCACAGCAGAAGGTTTGTTTGAGGGGCCGGGGTGGGGGGAGGACTCCTGCTCCTCCTGGCCCACAAGCAGTGCCGTAAAAAGCACTTACCTGCTGGATCCAGCTGCTCCCGCTTCCTTTTACCTGCCAGGTTTCCCGAGCCCTGGGAAACCCGACCCCTGGGAAACCCGACCTGCAGCCGCTGAATTTAAATCCGGCTCC
This sequence comes from Somniosus microcephalus, assembly GCF_052327205.1. Taxonomy (NCBI): domain Eukaryota; kingdom Metazoa; phylum Chordata; class Chondrichthyes; order Squaliformes; family Somniosidae; genus Somniosus; species Somniosus microcephalus. The sequence continues at coordinate 82,630,296 of NC_141003.1, read as the reverse complement.
CAGCTGCACTGTGGGAGCCGGATTTAAATATCATGGTGGGAGGTGTCCCGCCTCTCGAGATCGGGACACAGACACGCCGCACAACCACACCGCCGTAAGAATGGCGGCAGGCATGTACACAGCAGTGTTGGAGTCAAGGGAGTTACCTGCCTTTGGGAGGGGAGGATTGAAATTTGCCCCCATATTTCCGGGAGCCCCATCAAAATCACTGGGTGTTCTGGGCAAATGACCATGGCTTCTTACATACAGAACATTTCAGATGAAGCTTGTGGAAGGTGCAACTTGTTGTTGATGCTGCTGTGCTCAGCCTTCAGGAGTTTTATGATCTCGTGCTGCCACACAGATCTCAGCAACAACATTAACTTACATTCGTATAGCGCCCTTAACATAATAAAATGTTCCAAGGAACTTCATAGGAGCGTTATCAAAAAAACAAAATTTGACACCGAGCCACTTAAGGAGATATTTTAGCAGATGACCAAAAGCTTGGTAGGTTTTAAGGAGCATCATAAAGGAGAGAGAGGCGGAAAGGTTTAAAGAGGGAATTCCAGAACTTGGGGCCTAGGCAGCTGAAGGCACGGCCGCCAAAGGTGGAGTGATTAAAATCGGGGATGCGCAAGAGGCCAGAATTGGTGGAGCGCAGATATCTCATCGGGGTTGTGGGGCTGGAGGAGATTACAGAGATAGGGAGGGGCGAGGCCATGGAGGGATTTGAAAAACATCATACTCTCAGAATCACGGATCTAACAGAGGCATTGCTTAACCGGGAGCCAATGTCGGTCAGCGAGCACAGGGGGTGATGGGTGAACGGGACTTGGTGCGAGCTAGGACACGGGTGGGTGAGTTTTGAATGACCTCACATTTATGGAGTTTATCTCTGTTCACTGTAATGATATCAGCAAATAGAGATGGTATTTGCCTGTTCGATTATGATGCCTTAGCAGCATGATTGCAGGTATTGATTGCTTGTGCCTGACCAGCAGAGGTCATGTGACCGAGACAAGCAAGGCAGTGGAGTTTAGTTTCAGTTTCGTTCTAGATGCATCACTAGCATAATGGTGTCTCCTGAATGCTGTATAAAGAGTTGAACAGACTATAGATTAAAACTCATTCTCTTTCATAAATGTCTCATCATTGAACCCACAAAGAAATCAATACATGGTGTCAGAAGTGATTGAAAGAGATGAAGAGAAAACATCTGAAGTTAAATCAGCTCTCCACAAATTAGCAAGCCAAAAGTGAACATCGTTGCTTACCATTGGAGAATAGCTAACGAAGTGAAAAATGGAAGGTTTACACCCACCGGCGACGCTTCAGTTGACAGGTAATGTGGCTGAAAATTGGAGAAGGTTCAAACAACGTGTGGGGTTGTATTTATCAGCAATCTGAGCTGACGAGAAAAGTGATAATAAGAAATCGTCACTGTTCTTACATGTCGTGGGTGATGAAGCGCTGGAGGTGTATAATAACTTCACATTTGCTGCTAATGGAGACAAAATGAAGCTAGATAAAATAATGGAACAGTTTGAGGCCTACTGCATACCTAAACGTAATGTGACATTTGAGAGGCACAGATTTTTCACGTGTACAGAAAACGGGTGAGACTATTGATCAGTATGTGACTGAACTGAGAAACAGAAGCAAATCGTGTGAATTTGGGGGACTGACAGACTCGCTGATAAAAGACAGACTGGTGTGTGGTATCCCGAATAATGGTCTAAGGGAAAGACTGCTAAGAGAGCAAGATCTAGACCTGGGAAAAGCCATAGCACTGTGTAGGGCTACAGAGACTGTGAAGTTGCAGGCAAAGGAGCTGTTCAGTGACAAAAGCTGCAACGTGGATGCAGTGAGAAAGAACGGATACAAACCGTTTAACAAAAAGAGCGCCAATGTGAAAAAAGAGGCGTGGCCAGCGAACGAAAATGAAAGGGACAATCGAAAGTCATGTAGTCGATGCGGTACACAGCATCCACCAAAAAAGTGTCCCGCATATGGTAAAAAATGCAATAGTTGCAACAAAAACAACCATTATGACCGTTGCTGCAAGAACCAAGTGCAACAAAGCAAGGTCCATGCAGTAGATGAAAGCGACATAGAGGAGTTTTATGTAGATGTTGTGTCTGAAAACAAAAAAGAAGAAAGAGACTGGATGTTGACACTAAAAGTGAATGACATACACATTCCATTTAAATTGGATACTGGAGCACAAGTTAATGTGATATCAGAGATTGATTTTAAGAAAATTAGACCCAGACCAAAGATACAGGGAATAAAAGTGAAAGTGACAGGATACACAGGTGCTGATATACCAGTGAAAGGAAGATGCATTGTCAAAGTAACACACAAGGACAGAGAGCACACGCTAGCATTAATTGTGGTGCCAAAGGATGTGCAAGCCATACTAGGTTTAAAAGCCTGTGAGAGACTGAACCTGGTAAAGAGAGTCCTCGTTGTGGAAAGCGAAGGAGAGACAGTCTATGATGAACTGAATGTTGCGTACACACCGGGTAAGCTGATGTATACAGCAGACACGTTGTCCAGAGCTGTTGACCCAGGAGAGCCCGCAAACAGTGAAAAGACTGAAGTACAAGGCAAAAGACAGTGGAACTGATTTCTACCAAAGCATGCTTGTATACCGCACAACGCCGCTCGAGTGTGGTAAGTCACCAGCCCAACTCCTGATGGGACGTCAGCTAAGGTCAAACCTACCCATCCCGGAGAACCTCCTGAAAACAAAAGAGGGGGAGAAAGTGAGGAAGTTCAAAGAACAACAGAAAGAAAATCAAAAGTACTACTATGACAGAGGAACACAAAGCCTACCTGAACTCCACACTGGTGACCAAGTAAGGTTGAAAGACAAAACAAACACATGGACTCAGAAGGGAACTGTCCTGAGTGAAGTTCAACCAAGATCATACACCATTCAGACAGATGAGGGTGCTGTTCTGAGAAGAAATCGTCGAGATCTTCTCATGGGACCAGCCACAGCAGGTCAAGAGACTGATACTGTTGAACAACCTGATCACACAGCTGAGAACCAATCATCTGAGGCAACAACTCAGATTCAAGGACAATCAATCAGAAAATCCTCAAGGCACGTGAAGCTTCCTGAGAGACTCATTGAGCAAATTTAAGGACTATTGTTATAGAAGGAAGTAATGTTATCTTATTCTTTCTTCAAGTTCTAGTGTATTGACATATTTCATGTGAACACACAAAGCAAGGTTAAAAAACCTTGATCATGATAATGATAATGTAAGTTCATTAAGTGTTACAGTTAAAATGCAGATTAATACAAAGAAAACATGTTGTTAGTTAAAAGTAAAATACTTTTGTTTTAAGGAAAGGAGATGTAATGATATCAGCAAATAGAGATGGTATTTGCCTGTTCGATTATGATGCCTTAGCAGCATGATTGCAGGTATTGATTGCTTGTGCCTGACCAGCAGAGGTCATGTGACCGAGACAAGCAAGGCAGTGGAGTTTAGTTTCAGTTTCGTTCTAGATGCATCACTAGCATAATGGTGTCTCCTGAATGCTGTATAAAGAGTTGAACAGACTTTAGATTAAAACTCATTCTCTTTCATAAATGTCTCACCATTGAACCCACAAAGAAATCAATACATTCACCTCTGGCAAAGTTGAAACGAGGAATGTCCTTGTTGAGTCCACAGTTGGCTCAGTAGGTAGAGGCACCGTGCGACAGTAACCAACAGTGCTGGTTTACTCGTTGGAATGAGCTGAATTATCTGATCTCAGCTGGAACGCTGGTGCAGCAGCTATGACTGAGTTCAGCAGCCGGGAAGTTCCAGCCAACGTGGTCATGGTGTCGGGGGATGGGCTGTTCCGTCCTTCCACCCCACGTCCCCCCGCCCCCCCCTCTTTTTTTGCCAGTTGGAGGCCCGAACCAAATTCGGGTTTGGGCCTCCGCTTAATGCCGCTGGTGAGTCGCGAGCGGCCCCGCTACGGTACGTCAGTGGTGGAACGGCAAGAAATTGGCCGGCTCTCACTGTGAGCCAACCAGCAAGGATGGTTGGGAGGGGGGGGCCAGCGACACAATCCAGTGGGAGGGGAGGGTGGATCTCGAGCAACCCGGCAGTAGGCCAGAGTTCCACTGTGAACCCACTCCACCTTCTCTGTGCCAATCAGGTGGCCATGAGGTGGCGTTCTGCCCCACTGTCTCCGGGATGGGAAGCTGGAAAATGAGCCATTGCCCAGTGAGCAGGGAAGCGTGCGGATTTGGATGTCAGGTGGAGGCAGGTTTGAGCTCAGCTGTGATGCCCCCTATGGTTGAATAGCCGTAGACACTCTGAGTCATTTTCCAATCTTCTGTTGATGGTGCAATGCTCACCTACACGGGAGAGCACACTGGGAAATGGTGCACACCCAGCCCCTGATGCCCGTTGCTGTCCGGCAAAGCTTCATGCCAGGAGCGCAGAGCAGAAAGTTCGCCCTCAGCTGTCTCAGGTCACATGTGGAGAATGTCTACTTCAACAAGATTTTTAAAATTCATTCACAGGATGTGGGCATCGGTGCCAAGGCCCAGCATTTGTTGCCCATCCCTAGTTGCCCTCGAGAAGGTGGTGGTGAGCCGCCTTCTTGAACCGCTGCAGTCCGTGTGGTGAAGGTGCTCCCACAGTGCTGTTAGGGAGGGAGTTCCAGGATTTTGACCCAGCGACGATGAAGGAACGGCCGATGTATTTCCAAGGCAGGATGGTGTGTGACTTGGAGGGGAACCTGGAGGTGGTGTTGTTCCCATGCGGCTGCTGCCCTTGTTGTGTATGTACCTTTAAGAGAGAACTGATTTTATACTGTAGTACCGGCAGTGACCACACCTGTATATAAAGCCATAGCAGGCTTCTGTACTTTCAGTTTTAAGCTTACCCTCTGTTCAGTAAATACCTGTTATTATTGTTCTCCTGCAGTCCGTGTATTATTGATACTTGGACACTACACTGCCGACGAGCAGGTTCAAACTCGCCTGCAGTACTGCATCACCTCACGGGGATCTTTCCCTGAAGAGAAGCTTCTTGGAGGTCGAAGTCAGAGCAACGGACGTCGACCGCGGGCAACCGCCCAGGGATCCATCGGAGTTCGGAGAATTGCAGGGGAGGCTGTGGAGAGCTGGGCTTGGCTCCACAGTCGAGGTGTTCCAGCAAGTCGTGCTGGTAGCAGGTAGTGCGCTGACCCTTCCGGACTGCGGCGGGCTCGAGCTCGATCGAGCGGCTCTGCAAAGGGGCCGTGCAGCGTCGTCGGGAGGAAAAGAGAGAGAGAGGGGGTGGAGCGCACAGGGCGTGGTCGGTGCTCAAGAAGCGGGCAGCGTAGAGAAAATAAAACGAGGGGAAGGAAAAGTGAGACGCGCAGAAGCCGCGGGTCGCCGCCATTACCCTGTAGAACGCTAGGAGCAGCGTGGCAGCAAGGGGGAAGAAGAAAAAGCACGGGAGGCGCCATTTTAAACCACCCAAGATGTCGAAGAGTGGCAGTATCACTGCTTTCGACAACGAGGTAGAAGACTGGACCACGTATGTGGAAAGAATTGAAGTGTACTGCAAGGCAAATGAGGTGGCCGATGGAAAGAAGGCGTCGGTATTATTAAATTTGATGGGCGCGAGAACGTACGGCCTATTGCGGAATTTAATTACCCCAGCTAAACCAATGGAGAAAAGTTTTGAAGAGATTGTTAATATATTACAGGAACACCTAAACCCTACACCGCTGCTGATAGCAGGAAGATTCAAGTTCCATAAAAGAAACCAGCACAAAGTGCCCTTTAATTAGCGCTCCCCGAGGCCCGCAGGGCCTCTGCTGCGTTCCAGTTCACAGTTCTTAACAGCGCCACGCCCACATTGGGCGGGCGCCACTGAATTTCCGGTTTGGGGCGCACAAACAGCGTTGCACGACGAAATGACGTCATAAGCTGCGCGCGCAGCTGAGCGGGCGCAAACACTTTGCGCCGGCGCTAAATGTCAACTGAAGTTGGGCGTAGGCGCAGTTCGGACTGCGCCCGGGCGCTAAGTGCCTAGCGCTGGAAATCTACCCCTCTTAAGGTGTTAACGGCTGGCGAACGCTACTGAATTTCTAGGCCAATGTTTTTAATCGTCGTGGATGCCCATTTGAAATGGCCAGAGGTCATCAAAATGTCCTCCACCACCACAGAGAAAACTATTGCAGTCCTACGGACCATCTTCACCAGGAATGGCTTGCCAGAACAGATTTGCTCCGACAATGGACCACAGTTTGTGTCCGAGGATTTCCGGAGGTTCCTGAGGAATAATGGGGTGAAACATTACACATCTGCCCCATATCATCCAGCCACAAATGGATTGGCTGAGAGGTTTGTTCAGACCTTTAAAAAGGCAATAAAGGCGATGTATAACGACGACATACCACTACAACACAAGGGCCTAGAAATTCAGTTAAGGCCCGCCAGCAGGCTAACGCCCAAAAGTTAGCGCTGCGCGCGGAGCCAGTTGCGCGCGCCAGAAATTCACTTTTAGCGCCCCAAGTCGGAACCGGGCGCTGTTCCAGGGTGTGCCCGCCTCCGCTTGGGGCGCTGAAAGTGAATTTCAGCGCTCCAGCTGCCGCTGCGCCACCCGATGCGGTGCGGCAGGCTGGGGTACTGCAGGCCTCCTCCTTCTCTTAAGGAGGAGCTGCCTGCAGCCGTGAGATCGCCGCTGGATTCTGCCGGCAAATGAGGCCGGCACCACGGAGAAGTGCCGGGCTCGCGGGAATCAGCCACCAATGCCGCGGGGGGGGTGGTGTAGGAGGCCGGGGAGGGAGGTGCGGGCAGGCGGCCGCCGAAAAAGCGGCCGACCACACCTCCACCTTAAAGCGCCCCAGTAGCGCATCAGTACGGCCCCGTTTTTCAAACACTGTTTGCGGCCGCTGCAGAAGAGGCGGCCGCAACTAAATATGGGGTTTGGGCCGGAAGCGGGGCGGTACCGGGGCACTGCGCACACCGATGACGTCATCGGTGTCGGCGCAGCGCTACCGGCTACCGCCGCCATTACCGCAGCGCTGAATATCAGCGCACCCTCTTTCACTGGCGCAGAAACCCTCTTTGGGCGAAAAGTGGGCGCAAAGCCTACTGAATTTCTAGGCCAAGGTGGATAATTTCTTGTTTGCTTACTGGAATGCGACACATGCAGTCACCAACCAAGCTCCAGCCATAATGTTCTTCAACCGAAGGCTAAGATGTCGCCTGGATTTGCTCAAACCAAACATAAGGCGAGATGTTGAGGATAAGCAATTCCAGCACATCAATGAGAAGCCAACCAGGAGCTTCAAGATAGGGCAACCAGTCTTGGCCCGCGACTACCGAACAGAAAAATGGCAGCCAGGAACGATATGCACACAGCAGGGACCACTAATGTACACAGTGGACGTTGGAGAGAGCATTGTGAGACGCCATGCTGACCAGATTCTAGAGTCACAGGAACAAGCCAAACCCATACCACGAGCATGTGCACCTGGTAATGAACCCGAAGTACAGATTGCGTCTACCTCAGAATCAGTGGTATTGGAAGCTGACGAACCAACCAATGACAATGAGCCAGAATCGACTCCGCCGCAAGAACAGGATACTCGAGAAAGGCGCTATCCTGTCAGGATCAGGAAGCCTCCTCAAAGACTGAACTTATAAATGATTATTTCAGTTGATGTATATAGTACAGAGAAAATTGTAATTGTAATTAGTTATTATTTAATTGTTAAATGAATGTTATGTACTGTTTATCTAAAAGGGGAGGAATTGTTGTGTATGTACCTTTAAGAGAGAACAGATTTTATACTGTAGTACCGGCAGTGCCCACACCTGTATATAAAGCCATAGCAGGCTTCTGTACTTTCAGTTTTAAGCTTACCCTCTCTTCAGTAAATACCTGTTATTATTGTTCTCCTGCAGTCTGTGTATTATTGATACTCGGACACTACAGTAAAGGTCGCGGGTTTGGGAGGTGCTGCCGAAGAAGCCTTGGCGAGTTTCTGTAGTGCAGATAGTGGAGAGTTAGCAACACCCTTGGAAATTCTACCATAATATGAGTCACTGACTTCAAGTGAGAAAGGGAAGCATTGTTTGCATCTAAGCCCAGCCAGAAAGGTCATCAACATTGCAACATAACTCTTCAGATGGTAATTGATGGATGACTAGGGTAGATTAGTCAGATGCATTGTTGTGTAATTTGTATAATACCACCACCACAAACAGCAACACATAAAAAAAACACGTCGACACCACATCCACATGCAAATCATCCACCTCTTCAGCATTGCTCTCTCTCTCTGCAATATGTCCTTGATCACCGTGCACCAGCTTTCTCATATCGACAGGAGTCACCACTGAAACATGGGGATCTGAGCTCTCGTAGAGTAACAGCCATTGTCATGGTTTCAGGAACACGAGCAGTAAAGGGAACAGATCAAACGTGTCAGATGCAGAAATCACACCGTGGCATGTCAGCGTACGGGCACTTCACACATTCGTCTGAAATTCCTCTCTTCGCTATTTTAACAGAGGCGTTCATTGATTTATTTGAAATGGGCTTCATAGAATCACAGAAATTTACGGCACAGAAGGAGGCCATTCAGCCCATCGTGTCTGCGCCAGCTGATAAAGAGCTCTCCAGCCTAATCCCACTTTCCAGCTCTTGGTCTGTAGCCCTGTAGGTTACGGCACTTCAAGTGCATATCCAAGTACTTTTTAAATATGATGAGGGTTTCTGTCTCTACCACCCTTTCAGGCAGTGAGTTCCAGACCCCCACCACCCTCTGGGTGAGATAAAGGGTTAGTGCCTCTGCTAAAATAACAGAGAGAGGCGTTTCAGACAAAGGTGTTGGAACAACAACTTGAATTTATATAGCACCTTTAACTTAGGAAAACGTCCCAAGGCGCTTCATAGAAGCTTCCTTCTCAGGCAGTCCCTCGGAACCGAGGATGACTTGCTTCCACATTAAAAATTAGTTCTCAGGTGACTGATGAGTCCAATGCGGGACCTACAGTCTCTGTCACAGGTGGGGCAGACGGTGGTTGAAGGGGCGGGTGGGTGGGGTGCTTGGGTTGACGTGCGCTCCTTGTGCTGCCTGCGCTTGGCTTCCGCTTGCTCCCGGCGAAGAGACTCGAGGTGTTCGGCGCCTTCCCGGATGCTTCTCCTCCACTTTGTGCGGTCTTGGGCCAGGGATTCCCAGGTGTCGGTGGGGATGTTGCACTTTTTCAAGGAGGCTTTGAGGGTGTCCTTGAAGCGTTTCCTCTACCCACCTGGGGCTCTCTTGAAGCTTCTAGAAGCTTAATCAAGAAATGGATGGCAAGCCAAAGAAAGAGATTTTAGGATGGATAACCACCTTACAAAGCATGCTATATAAGAACATAAGAAATAGGAGCAGAAATAGGCCACTTGGCCCCTCGAGCCTGCTCCGCCATTCAATAAGATCATGGCTGATCTCGGGCTCAAAGCCACTTCCCTGCCCGCTCCCCATAACCCTTCACTCCCTTATCTTGCAAAAATTTGTCTCTCTCCACCTTAAATGTATTTAATGACCCAGCCTCCACGGCTCTCTGGGGCAGAAAATTCCACGGATTTATGACCCTCTGAGAGAAGAAATTCCTCCTTATCTCAGTTCTAAAAGGGCGATCCTTTATTCTGAAACTATGCCCCCGAGTTCTAGATTTCCCCACGAGGGGAAACCTCCTCTCTGCACCTACCTTTTCGAGCCCCCTCAGAATCTTATATGTTTCAATAAGATCCCCTCTCATTCTTCTAAACTCCAATGAGTATAGTCCCAGCCTGCTCAACCTTTCCTCATAAGTCAACCCCTCATCTCTGGAATCAACCGAGTGAATCGTCTCTGAACTGCCTCCAATGCAGTTCAGAGACAATTCACGAGGTTGGGATTATGTGAACAGCAAATGCTGGAAATACTCAGCAGGTCAGTCAGGCAGCATGGGTGGAAAAACAAACACAATTTCTTTCTCCACAGAAGCTGCCTGACCTGCTGAGTATTTGCAGCATTTGCGGTTTATATTTCAGATTTCCAACATCCGCAGTATTTTGCCTTTGTATTAGGATTATGTGATATATGTTGTTCGTTGATATATGAGCAATTTCTTCAAGTCTTTCTGTGTGACCAATACTCACCGGGGCCAAATTCTCCAGATATTTATCTCTCTGTTGCTGTTGCTTTTGGTTGCAGTGGCTGGGTGGGTAGCACACAGTGGTCAGCCAGTGGCTGGGTGGGTAGCACACAGTGGTCAGCCAGTGGCTGGGTGGGTAGCACACAGTGGTCAGCCAGTGGCTGGGTGGGTAGCACACAGTGGTCAGCCAGTGGCTGGGCGGGTAGCGCACAGTGGTCAGCCAGTGGCTCAGTGAGTATCACCCAGTGGTCAGCCTATGGCTCAGTGAGTAGCACACAGTGGTCAGCCCGTGGCTGGGTGGGTAGCACACAGTGGTCAGCCCGTGGCTGGGTGGGTAGCACACAGTGGTCAGCCTGTGGCTCAGTGAGTAGCACACAGTGGTCAGCCAGTGGCTGGGTGGGTAGCGTGCTCGCGCTCTGAATCTGAAGGGTGTTGGTGTCCCACTCCAAAGGCTTGAGTACAAAAATCTAAGCTGACACTCCAGTGGAGTGCTGCACTGTCAGTAGGTGTCGTCTTTCGGATGAGACGTTAAACCGAGGCCCCGTCTGCTCTCTCAGGTGGGTGTAAACGATCCTATGGCATTATTTTGAAGAATAGCAGGGGGAGTTCTCCCCGGTGTCCTGGGGCTAATATTTATCCCTCAACCAACATCACTAAAACAGATTATTCGGTCATTATCACATTGCTGTTTGTGGGAGCTTGCTGTGCGCAAATTGGCTGCTGCGTTTCCTACATTACAGCAGTAACTACCCTCCGAAAAGTACTTCATTGGCTGTAAAGTGCTTTGGGATGTCTGGTGGCCATGAAAGGCACTGTAGAAATGCAAGTCTTGCTGTCACCCTGTTGTTGTCACCTAACATAAGGAAGTCTCAACAGCCTGCCATGTGTTTTCTGACAGTAACATTGGATCAGCAATTACAGTCAAGACTGACACCGATATTCTCTTTCCAAATTTCAACTCTTTTTTGGGAGAGCATTGTTGATGGGGAAGAGACCAATTACAGGAGACCATTATAAACCCCTGAAGGCAAGAACAGCGAGAAAAAAAGCAAGATTATGCTTCAACAAATCACCCAGGAGCGATAACAAATGACAGAAAAGATTGTTTGGACAATTCATCAAGAGCTTTATAGCATGAATGAAGAGCCTGGGCCAACTGGTGATGACAAGATGTGACAGCACGAAAGGTACATATATTATGTAAGCGAAAGATTTCTACCTTTTTTATTTGTTAAACATGTCTCAGTCATTGGAATACGTTTGAAACGTGTAGATTGCAGCAATTGCTGTTTTGCTTTTTACAATGTTTTAAAATAATATTGGCCCTGAATTGGCGGTCGGAGGCTTCCCGCGGGGAATCGCCTCCGATCCGCAAATAAAATGCCCGCCTACCTGGTGGCCCGGGAGGTGCGGAGACTCGCGGTCCTGGGCCTCTCCGGGTACCCGTGGGTAGAGGCTTGCCTATCCCAGAGGGTGCGCAGGCGGTCCGCGAGCACCCCTGGGATCACGTGGGACGGCCCAATGAATGAAAGAAGGGAATTCCCCCTTCATGCTTATGGAGATTCTGTATGTACAGAAAGCCCGTAAGCATGAATAGGAAAGCCCCCAAAAATACACCTAGACATCAAATAAATGACAAAAAATTTAATATTTAAAATGAATTAAAATGCCATTTAATTAAATATTTAAAACAAAAATTTATTTAAAAAAAAAAATGAACATGTTTTAAAGGGGCTAAAAATAACCTTACCTTATTTCGCAGGTTTTTTAATGCTTAAATGATTGAACAAAAATTCTTTTTATGTTTGTTTAAACTCTTAACGCTGGTAAAAGCAGACCCTACGCTTGCTTTTACCGGGCGACAGAATTTCACGGGCATTCGCCGGGCAAACTCCCTGCCCGCGGGGGCCCTTTTCCCGGGGATACGTTGGATCTGTCCAGAAAATACTTGACAGATCGCAAGTTCCGGGTTTTCACGCATACCCTCCGCGCGCGAAAACCTGGAAGTTGCTCGAGCCTTTAAGGGCACGTATGCACCTCGCGTGCACCTGTAGGGGCCGCAAAATACGGCCCATTATTAACACCGTTTTTACTATGTTAAAGGTGTTACATAAATGCAAGTTGTTGTTGCTGTAAAGCTTTGTCCATTTTGGAAGAAAACAATCCCACAATAAAGATTATTTATATGTGCTGCGTAACAGTTACTGGAAGATTGTTTAAGTAGGCAACAATTCAGGGGTAGCAGTATATTACTGGGCTTATTCCAAGGAAAGAAAAATCCTGTCAGCTCTGAGTCAGAAGGTTGTGGGTTCAAGTCCCACTCCAGAGACTTGAGCACAAAAATCGAGGCTGACACTCCCAGTGCAGTGCTGAGGGAGTGCTGCACTGTTGGAGATGCCGTCTTTCGGATGAAACGTTAAACCGAGGCCCTGTCTGCTCTCTCAGGTGGATGTAAGTGATCCCATGGCACTATTTCGATAGAAGAGCAGGGGAGTTACCCCCAGTGTCCTGGGGCCAATATTTATCCCTCAATCAACATCACCAAAACAGATTATCCGGTCTTTATCACATTGCTGTTTGTGGGAGCTTGCTGTGTGCAAATTGGCTGCTGCGTTTCCTACATTACAACAGTAACTACCCTCCGAAAAGTACTTCATTGGCTGTAAAGCGCTTTGGAACGTCCGGTGCTCGTGAAAGGCGCTGTAGAAATGCAAGTCTTTTTTCATTTGCAAACCCTATAGGAATTACTTAATTAGGAGAAACTTTCTAACAAGTGAAATAAGCTCAGAAACGTGTGGTTATTGGTCCGATCCCCAGTTTGTTATAATCTGTCAGTGCGTTCATGTAGAAAAGCGTGTCAGAGACGATTCTAAACTTGTAATTATTTTATTGAATTCCATGCACAGCATAGGACCGGTGGTCCCCATGGTGACAAGGCTGAAGGGTCTTTGTTGCCCCAGTGCTGTTTCTTTATTCTTGTGGCGCTGGTACAAAGAAGTATATTCAGCTTTGCCGAGTTGTAACCGCAGGATGCCTTTAACAGCTGGACCACACGACACGCAGGGCGCAAACTGTTAAGGACAGAAATTCCTCTGTGCGCTATTTTAAAACAAATTAGTTAATGGGCCCAGAGGAAGCTCTTTATTTGTAACAAGGTCACTAACCAGTTTATTTTGAGTATTTTAACGGCTTTGCTAAGCTACCAAACGGTGGAATTTGATCCACGTGCAATAACCAGTCGTTAAAAATAGCACACAAAGATCATTTCTGTTATTTTGGCTCATGTATATTTATTTTCACTGGTGAGTGGCAGCAACTATGAAAATAACCTTTGACAGATGGGTAACACGTACATGCGACCTATTGACTTCCTTTTCGAATTTTCCCCTTCTGAAGGTAGCGACTTGTGACTAGTTCCATGGATACTAATGACCCCCCTCTCCCCAGTACCTTGCCCAGTGGCCATTCTTCGTGCATAGTCCAGCCAGCGGCTGTTGGCAGGCTATTCTTCCAGAAGTTGCATCATAGCCAATGCTGATTGTGTCCCTTGCTTGTTGTTCATAAATGTACACTTTCCAGCAGCAGTCACTAGATGGTGAGTTGGAACGGAAACCCTTGCTGATTTTTGGACATCAGCATTAGCCCAGAGATGCTGAGCACAGTTGTTGTGGCTCTATCACTGTCCTGACTGAGATCACTTAGCTCAGCTTTAACTGGTGACTGAAGATCGCACCTTCCTGATCGATTCACCCGATAAATCATATTGGGCAGTGCACTTAACAATTGAGCCCATTAAGTGTGAGTGAGGCAACAACAACAACTTGTATTTATATAGTGCCTTTAACATAGTAAAACTTCCCGAGGCGTTTCACAGGAGCGATTATCAAACAAAATTTGACACCGAGCCACATAAGGAGAAATTAGGGCAGGTGACCAAAAGCCTGGTCAAAGAGGTAGGTTTTAAGGAGCGTCTTAAAAGAGGAAAGAGAGGCAGAGAAGCGGAGAGGTTTAGGGAGGGAATTCCAGAGCTTAGGGCCTCGGCAGCTGAAGGCACGGCCACCAATGGTGGAGTGATTAAAATCAGGGGGTGCTCAAGAGGCCAGAATTAGAGGAGCGCAGATATTTCGGGGGGGTTGCGGGGTTGGAGGAGATTACAGAGATAGGGAGACATAGGAACATAGGAACAGGAGGAGGCCATTCAGACCCTCAAGCCTGTTCCGGCATTCAATTAGACCATGGCTGATCTGTATCTTAACTCCGCCTTTGGTTCCATATCCCTTAATATCCTTGCCTAACAAAAACCTCAGTTTTTACATTTTCAATTGACCAACCCACCACAGCTTTTTTTAGGGGAGAGAGCAAAAACCTTCAATGTGAATTCTTGGTTTTTATTTTATTTTCCCATGAAACTTGTCGTTTTTCGGTCTCACTATCCTCTGTAAAACCCAGCATGTATTCTGCGCCCTGATGGTCATCTTCTGTGCGTGGTGGTGTCTCCAAAGTGGTAGCTTTCATTGTGCCATGCTCGCAAGTTATGCAGGACTGCCCTCAGCCACTTGCCAGAGAGATGCAAATGGGGCATAACTTAGTCTGTGACTCACAGAAAGGCTCAGTGTTTGAGTCAGTGCTGTGCATTGTGTATTGTCTGTAACCTTATTAAAGGCAGAGCTAAAAAAAAATACAAGACCAACATTGCTGTTTATAGAGCTCATGTGCGAACATGAACAGATTTCTTGTAATCGTACAAAGCAAATAATCTTCTCAGTGTCGGGAAGAAATAGAACCTGATCTATAACCACTAGCACTGACTCAGTGCAGCCATGGGATTTAAAAAACAACAAATTATAAGTAAATTTTACCGATTTTTTTTTTTGCCAGAATCCAAGACCAAAACAATCAGATGAAATCAGCAGCTCGCTAATAGGTGCTTGTTCAGGTCAAACCACCGCCCGCCCCCCCCCCCCCCGCCGCCCCCCCCCACCCCCCCCCACCCCACCAACCCCCTACAAAACTTTGGGTTCAGTAAGCAAAACAATTTTGAAGGAAACAGTACGATAAGTAAATAATAAACGGCTCACAAGATCGCAAGAAGATTACGGATGAGGAAGGCCATTCGGCCCTTCTAAATTCATCCGTCTGGAGAGATCCTGCGGGCTCCTCGTTGTCGAATTTGATTGTTCCTTCAATATTTCCAGGGGTTTAGCTTCCTCCACTCTCCTTGGAAGTCCATTCAGCACAGTAATACAAAAAACTTTGCAACACAGAAACAGGACGCTCGGCTCACGTCAGCTGTGGCTCCGTGGGCAGCCCCCTCGCCGCTGAGTCAGAGGGTTGTGGGTTCAAGTCCCCACTCAATAAAGATTATTTATATGTGCTGCGTAACAGTTACTGGAAGATTGTTTAAGTAGGCAAAAATTCAGGGGTAGCAGTATATTACTGGGCTTATTCCAAGGAAAGAAAAATCCTGTCAGCTGTGATTCAGAAGTTTGTGGGTTCAAGTCCCACCCCAGAGACTTGAGCACAAAAATCGAGGCTGACACTCCAGTGCAGTACTGAAGGAGAGCTGCACTGGCGGAGGTACAGTCTTTCAGAAGAGATGTTAAATCGAGGCCCCCGTCTGCTCTCTCGGGTGGATGTAAAAGATCCCATGGCACTATTTCGAAGAAGAGCAAGGGGAGTTCTCCCCAGTGTCCTGGTCAATATTTATCCCTCAATCAACATCACCAAAATACTGATTATCTGGACATTATCACATTGCTGTTTGTGGGAGCTTGCTGTGTGCAAATTTGCTGCCTTGTTTCCTACATTACAACAGTGACTACACTTCAAAAGTACTTCCTTGGCTGTAAAGTGTTTTGGGATGCCCTGAGGTTGTGAAAGGCACGATATAAAGGTTGTGTTTATTTCCAACACCAGATTTCTGACCGGTCCCCTTGGAGGACAAGACACACCCAGCAGTTTCTCTGGAATGTGTAATTAGGTCCTGCCTGCCTAAGTAATCAATTACTTTGCAAAGTGTAATTCGAGCCCTTCTGACTGCCAGGCTCCAGACAGAACACAGCTCACAAAGATCAGTCAGGGCTCACCCACACGGGTTAAGACCTTCTCACACCCCCAAACAAGTTCCTGCACCCTCTCACAACAAGTTCCTAACCTTCCTCCCACCCCCTGAGTTTCTGACCTTTCCCCCCCCCAACATGTTCCTGACCTTCTTCCCCCTGCCCAATCTCCTCCCCCCCAGGTTCATGACCTTCTCGCCCTGCCCAAGCTCCTCCTCCCCAGGTTCATGATCTTCTCGCCCGAACATGTTCCTGACTTCCCCCCACCCCCCCCCCACCCCCCATAGATGGGGCATTGTGTGTGAGTCATGGATTGTTAACAGGCTTATTGGAACTCTTTGTTGGAACCAAAGGACACAGATTTAAGGTGGTTGGCAAAAGAACCAAAGGCGACATGAGGAAAAACTATTTTATGCAGCGAGTGGTTAGGATCTGGAATGCACTGCCTGAGAGGGTGGTAGAGGCAGATTCAATCATGACTTTCAAAAGGGAATTGGATAAGTATCTGAAGGAAAAAATTTGCAGGGCTACGGGGAAAGGACGGGTGAGTGGGACTAGCTGAAGTGCTCTTGCAGAGAGCCGGCACGGGCTCGACGGGCCGAATGGCCTCCTTATGTGCTGTAACGATTCCATGATTCTATGATCGCCATACAGTTTGATCATGAATTCCTTTCAGTCATAACTTATATTCTACGGGTCTGGCTATGTAATTTAACATTCTAGTTGACTTTGCGGATTGCTACTTTGTATTGATTGAACGTGTTTAGCATTGAGTCTACCGAGACTCTTGGGTCTCGCTTGACTTCATATTTAGCGATTTAAACACCAGTCATGGAGTATGTGTCACTGCATTAAATTAGTATAAAGCTGAAAATAGTTGAGGTGCATTGTGAGCTGTATCCTCAGTCCCTCCTCCCTCATGTAACTTCATTCTGTGTGTGATGTTGAAGTTGAGCTCTACGATGATGTTGACACTGCTACAGAGAGATGATTCAGGACTCCCTATGCAAAACAAGGGGGAAAGAAAAGTTTGTGTAGCTTACTCCAGAATTGCAGTCTGCTGATGTTTCTGAATTTTATCAGATAGAAACATAGAAACATAGAAGATAGGAGCAGGAGTAGGCCATTCGGCCCCTCGAGCCTGCCACGCCATTCAATGAGATCATGGCTGATCATCCAAATGCAGTACCCTGTCCCTGCTTTCTCCCCATATCCCTTGATCCCTTTAGCCTTAAGAAATATATCCAACTCCTTCTTGAATATATTTAATGAATTGGCCTCTACTGCCTTCTGTGGTAGAGAATTCCACAGGTTCACCACTCTCTGGGCGAAGAAATTCCTCCTCCTTTCTGTCCTAAATGGCTTACCCCTTATCCTTAGACTGTGATCCCTGCGTTCCTCCAATTCTGGCCTCTTGCACATCCCCGATTTTAATCGCTCCACCATTGGAGGCCGTGCCTGCAGCTGCCGAGGCCCTAAGCTCTGGAATTCCCTCCCTAAACCTCTCCGGCTCTCTCTCCTCCTTTAAGATGCTCCTTAAAACCTGCCTCTTTGACCAAGCTTTTGGTCAGTTGTTCTAACATCTCCTTATGTGGCTCGGTGTCAATTTTTGTTTTGATAATCGCTCCCATGAAGCGCCTTGGGACGTTTTACTACGTTAAAGGCGCTATATAAATACAAGCTTTTTGTTGTTGTTTAACTCTAGCATCTTTCCAGGGTAATTATTTGGGTTAAATTCAATTTAGCCGTAAAATTAAACTTTAAAAAAATGAATTCACGGGATGTGGGCGTCGCTGGCAAGACCAGCATTTTTTGCCCATCCCTAATTGCCCCTGAGAAGGTGGTGGTGAGCCGCCTTGACAACTGAGTATCTCGCTAGGCCATTTCAGAGGGCAGTTAAGAGTCAACCACATTGCTGTGGGTCTGGAGTCAGATATAGACCAGACTGGGTAAGGACGGCAGATTTCCTTCCCTAAAGGACATTAGTGAACCAGATGGGTTTTTACGACAATCCAGTAGTTTCATGGTCACCATTACTGATTCTAGCTTTTTATTCCAGATTTATTTAATTAACTGAATTTAAATTCCCCAGCTGCTGTGGTGGGATTTGAACTCATATCACGCGGATCATTAGTCCAGGCCTCTGGATTACTCGTCCATTAACGTAACCACTTTACCGTTCCCATAAAAAATGGCTTAATGAAAAGTCTCCACATTACTGCCAGAAACGTTTACTCATTTCGTGATGATAACAGATATCGCCAAGAAAGACAATTTTCTCCAGCCTCTAACGCTGGTAGTAGGAAGCTAGGAAGTAGTAGGGAAGAAAGAAAGACTTGCATTTATACAACGCCTTTCACAACCTCAGGATGTCCCAAAGTACTTTTCTTTCGAAGTATCATCACCTTTGTAAGGTTGGAAACACGGCAGCCAATTTGCGCACAGCAAGCTCCCACTAACAGCAATGTGATAATGACCAGATAATCTGTTTTAGTGATCTTGATTGAGGGATAAATATTGTCCAGGACACCGGGGAGAACTCCCCTGCTCTTCTTTGAAATAGTGCTGACGTAAGAAAACTACTAGGCACTTGGTCTAAGCGTTAAACAAAGCTTTAATCAACTGTTTTACAACATGGAGGTCTAGTTGTGTCCTTCACTAGTTCCTGTTAAGAATGTCCTGCGCAAGCTGGGCCCGTGCCCGAGTATTTATACTCTCCCTGGACAGCGCCACCCGTAGGCCACTCAGTATTATTTCCTAAGTCTTTCTTTCATGAATGACTGATTCATGTCAAGTGCCATGGGATCTTTTACGTCCACCTGAGAGAGCAGACGGGGTCTCGGTTTAATGTCTCATCCACAAGATGGAAACGCAATACAAGAGAAGTGTAATTGCTACAATGTGCTTACTCTCATCAGGAGCCCATCTAGTGTTCAGTTATCTATATGAAAGTACCATAAATAAATCTGGAATAAAAACTAGAATCAGTAATGGTGACTACGAAACTTTTGCCCCTCAGAATTACAAGGTGAAAATAATCACCTCCAAGATTGAGCCTGGTTAACAGATAAAAAACATTAAATAAAGACATTCAGCAACTGCATCTTGTAATGACGCGATTAAAAAATGCACTCTCCAGGTAATATGCAAGAGAGATGGGTTTCGCCAAAACTAGAACCACAGTGAAAACCACTACAGTCATAACTATCTGCAAGTCCAAATGTTTTGGAGATTTGCTTGACCTTTGTGCATATCTTGAGCAATGGGGAAACTGGGACTAATAACACAAACAGTAGATGTTATGTTCATAGGTTTGGGTTCAACACTGTCAGGTTTCACAACTTTCTCCCGAGACCGTCCTGGAGAGTTCGCACCAGAATCAGGAGCACGAACAATGTTCCAGCGAGGTGATTATTTCATTACCAACGGGATGAGTACTAGTTTCTGGAAGGGTTTGCAGATCTGACAGGCTTGACACTCGTAATTCTAGTTCTACTGGAAAAACTCCTTCACCAAGCCAGCCATTCATCACATGGTACATAACACGGGATAGTACAGGATCGCGTGCTGTAGCATTACGCACGTCACAGACTGTGATGGTAAGTGAGCTCAGGTGCTCAGTAAACAATTTCTTGAGCATCAGATCTTCAGCAGTACGTGAGCTAGATTGATTCCTGGGATGAGAGGGCTGTCCTATAAGGAGCGATTGAGTAAAACGGGCCTATACTCTCTGGAGTTTAGAAGAATGAGAGGTGATCTCATTGAAACAGATAAGATTCTATGGGGGGATTAACAGGGTTAATGCTGAGAGGTTGTTTCCCCTGGCTGGAGAGTCTAGAACTAGGGGGCATAGTCTCAGGATAAGGGATCAGCTTTTTAAGACTGGGATGAGGAGGAATTTCTTCACTCAAAGGGTTGTGAATCTTTGGAATTCTCTACCCCAGAGGGCTGTGGATGCTCAGTCTTTGAGTATATTCAAGACTGAGATCGATAGATTTTTGGACTCTAGGGGAATCAAGGGATATGGAGATCGGGCGGGAAAGTGGAGTTGAAATCAAAGATCAGCCATGATCTTATTGAATGGCGGAGCAGGCTCGAGGGGCTGTATGGCCGACTCCTGCTCCTAATTCTTATGTTCTTATTAACCTGATATAGGTAGGGGGTCCAAAGAAATCGGCATTGGCTTTCGATTTCAATGGTTTAAACTTCATGTCATACTGATAAGCTGATAATTGAATAGACCATCCTTGAATCCTCATCAAAGCTAAAACAGGTATTCCTCGGTTCTTGGAGAATATGAAAGCTAAAGGCCTATGATCAGTACACAGAACAAACACAGAACAAAACAACATCCACAGACGGGCATGAACTTCAACTATTTATTGAAATGACATTCAAAGGAAGGGGGCAATGCAGTTAATTTATTTCTAGCACCCTGGTGCCTAATTATTGCTAGAATATACTTTCTGACCTCATTGTGCTGCTATTGCTAATGGCCACAGCAGTACTTTAAGTCTGTGGGGGTCGATATTTAGATATCTGCAGGTTACCAGTAGACTGGAATATTACAAAGATAGGCAGAAACTGAGGCACCACTGGCAGTAATGTGTTACTGCTCAATGCCCATCCAAAGCAAAGCCCAGACCAGTACACAGCTGTGGGTCTTTATGTTTCCTCTTTCTGTGGAGTTGTTTTTATAGAAAAAAACAATCGTTGGGGCATTTTGCAGCTTCCGTTATGTTTTATGGCTTTTGCCCTTGGATTTGTGCAGATGCAGCATTGCTACCTGTACGGAGGGACCTGGGAGTCAATGTGCATAGGTCCCTGAAGGTGGCGAGACATAGTGAGAGAGTGGTTAACAAAGCATATGGGATCTTCGGCTTCATAAATAGAGGTATTGAGTACAAAAGTAGAGAAGTTATGCTGAATCTTTATAAAATGCTGGTTAGGCCACAACTGGAGTATTGCGTCCAGTTCTGGTCACCACACTTTAGGAAGGATGTGAAGGCCCTTGAGAGGTGCGGAGGAGATTTACCAGACTGGTTCCGGGGTTGGGGGATCTTAGCTACAAGGACAGGTTGGAGAAGCTGGATTTGTTTTCATTAGAGCAAAGGAGGTTGAGGGTTGATTTGATAGAGGTGTACAAGATTATGACAATTTTGGATAGGCTAGACGGGGAAAGGCTGTTCCCACTAGTTGATGGTACAAGGACTAGGGGACACAGGTTTAAGGTTTTGGGCAAGAGATACAGGGGGGATGTGAAGAAAAACGTTTTTACGCAGCAAATGGTGAGGACCTGGAATTCGCTGCCGACGGAAGTGGTGGAAGCGGAGACACTCAATGTTTTCAAGGGGAGACTGGATAGGCACTTGAGGGAAATAAACTTGCAGGGCTACGGGGATAGAGCGGGGGAATGGGACTGACTGGGTTGCTCTACAGAGAGCCGGCACGGATTCCAGGGGCCGAATGGCCTCCTTCTGTGCCGTTAAAAAAAAAGGATGTGCCCATGTCTTCCATGCAAAGATCCATGCATATAGGTACACATATTTCTTTGCATGGTCTTCAGCCTGAGTTGGTGAGCATATTGTACATGTAGAGGTTTACGGCACAGAAGTGGGGGCCATTCAGCCCATCATGTTTGTGTTTCATGTAACAAGTCAAGAGGAATTGCGATTTCGCTGGCTGGGTGAGAATGTTATCGCAACAATAATTTTGGACCTTCTCTTCCTCCTCCAAGAAGCTGAGATGGAGGATTCCCATTGGCGGCATTAATGGAGCTTGAAGGGAAAGGAATGAGCAGAGCAATGACCATACAGGGTCACCTGGAAGTGGAAAAATAAAGAATATTGCTGCAGAAATGGCCTTCAAGCTGTTCATTTTATTTTCTGACTTTGCCCCTTTAAATGAATTTCCTCTTGGAGCTGATCTCCTCCCAGCCCATTATATATGGGCGTGGCTGCGATCTGGCGTTGTACTGGTATAATGGCCGGAAAATTACGTGGGAGGTGTTCTCTCATCACCGACCCCCCCCCCCCCCACCCCCCCTACCTGCTGACTTTGAATAATGTAATGAAACTCCCATCTATTTCGGGCTGGGCCTTGCTGCAGTCACCCTCAGGGCCCACTGGAAATGTGCCTCAGGCGCAAGCAAGGGCCAGGCCCGACGTTACAGACCCCCCCTTCCTTTCCTAGGGGCTGTGCCCCATGAATTGGCACATGCATGGAAATCGGCCCCAGTGTCTCTGGAGTTCCAAGGCTGGAGATTGCTGCCAGTGTTAGGAGCAGGAGTCGGCCCCTCGAGCCTGCTCCGCCATTCAATAAAATCATGGCTGATCATCAACCCCAACTCCACTTTCCTGCACTATCCCTATATCCCTTGATTCCCCTAGAGTCCAAAAATCTATCGATCTCAGCCTTGAATGTACTCAAAGACTCAGCATCCACAGCCCTCTGGGGCAGAGAATTCCAAAGATTCACAACCCTCTGAGTGAAGAAATTCTTCCTCATCTCAGTCTTAAATGGCTGACCCCTTATCCTGAGACTGTGACCCCTGGTTCTAGACACTCCAGCCAGGGGAAACAACCACTCAGCACCTTGGCCACCTTGCAACCATGTTTCTGTAATGTCTATTAGAGTCAAACCCATTTATCTCTATTCGTGACACTAGTTCGTCTGTCTTGTTACGAATGCCTCACACATTCAGATAAGGAGCCTTTCATTTAAATTTTTTACCATTATTCCCTGCTTTGACCTTATTCTCTGCTGCACTGCTACCATTAAACTCTCTGTCAGGGGACAACAAGTTAAGGAGTGCCAGTAAAGCCTCATTCACCGACCAGTTCACAAACACTACAAAACTGCTGTAAGAGGGAAGCCTAAGCATTTAGACGCTTCAGATGTAAGTTACTATGATGAAGCTTGTTACTGCCGGCACAAAACCTTGTTAACAGTTGAGTGCACTCGTATTCCAAAGCTAACTCATCTCACATGCAGTGCTTTGTTAGCTCTGAAATTGAACTGACGTTGCTGCAGAGGCTGCAGTCAGTAGCCTGGAGTCTTCAATAAAAGGTGAACTGCTGCATATTTTAATAGAAATTCATGATTTTTGCACACTGTCGCTCCATGTTCTGCCCAAGCACTAGTCTTGCCAAAGATGGACGTGCAACAGCAGGAAAGGGTTGGCTGCAATGTTAGGTGACATGCAAGGTGTAGCAGCACATCCCACAGGACTGTGCCATCTATATTAGACACAGCTACCTGGGAATGGCAGGAGAGTTGTGCGTAAGGAAGCTGAGATTTAGCAGGGAGGCTGTGAACAAACTGTACCATCTCCTTCAAGAAGACCTCCATATAACATCTAATGGCCCAGAAATTCGGGTCGGGGGCTTCCCGCGGATGCAAGCCCCCGACTTACACTTACCTAGTGCGCCGGCCGTTGTGCTATGGGCCCGCATGGGATTCCGATCCTGGGCCTCCTCCGACTGCCGGCGCGCAGTGCTTGCGTATCCCAGGGGCGCAGTTAGTTCGATGCATCCCCTGGGATCACGTGGGCCATGGAGAGCCAATGGTAGCAGGGAATGCTTCATTCATAAGTTTGACAGGACCTGTCAAACCTATAAGTACTATAAGCCCCAAAACATCACTAAATCTTCAAATAACTTTTTTTTTAATCACATTTTTTTAATAATTATAAATTACATGAAATAACTATTTTAAACAATAATTTAAATTTTTGAAAAAATTAATTACATTTTCTAACGGGGCTAAAAATAAACTTACCTTTCTTTAAAGTATTTAAAAATAATAAACCTGTGGAAAAATGTTTTAATTTTAATTAATTCACCACTTACCCTTTAGTGTTGGCAGTGGCTGTCAATAAAAAATAAAAGAAAGACTTGCATTTCTGTAGCGCCTTTCACGACCTCAGGATGTCCCAAAGCGCTTTACAGCCAATTAAGGACTTTCTGAAGTGCAGTCACTGTTGCAATGTGGGAAACACGACAGCCAATTTGCGCACAGCAAGGTCCCACAAACAGCAATGTGATAATAACCAGATAATCTGTTTTTAATGATGTTGATTGAGAGATAAATATTGGCCAGGACACCGGGGGATAACTCCCCTGCTCTTCTTCGAAATAGTGCCATAGGATTTTTTTACATCCACCTGAGAGGAAAGACAGGGCCTCGGTTTAACAACTCATCTGAAAGAATCAATGCCACTCTGGCTTTCCATTTTCATGTGTCCAACTTGGTCCAGAGCTTGCACGGAGAACACGGAGTGTTGGCCAGTTTTCTGTTGGCAGATATATCATATTGGTCATAGACGTATTGTTCAGCAAACCCAACAGCTTACGTACTGTTGTTACCGACAGCAACAGCGAAATGAGAGAGCAACATGAGCCTCCAGGTCTGCTGGCTCTCCTGGAGTCCAGAGAGTGGGTCAATGATTGCACCGTTCTGACTCCTGCCCACAATACTGTGACCTAACAAATCAAAAGAGATTTTGTTTCTCAGATTTCTCAATGTCTAGCTGGAATGCGACCCCGTACACAGAAACACGCAGCTTAGTGCCTGGATCTCACACAATGCCATCTGTTTAAGGTAATCATCTGTGCCACATTTATCTGAAGGGGAATGAAGAGCGAAAGGATGTCTCCTGGGAGACTAAATTTATCCTATGCAGTCATGGCTCACCCTTGCAGTAACTTGGGTAGATGTAGACATAGATGCTGAGAGGTTATTTCCCCTGGCCGGAGAGTCTAGAGCTAGGGGACATAGTCTCAGGAGAAGGGGTCGGCCATTTAAGACTGAGATGAGGAGAAATTTATTCACTCAGAGGGTTGTGAATCTTTGGAATTCTCTACCCTGAGTCGTTGAGTATATTCAAGGCTGAGACCGATAGATTTTTGGACTCTAGGGGAATCAAGGGATATGGAGATCGGGCGGGAACGTGGAGTTGAGGTCGAAGATCAGCCATGATCTTATTGAATGGCAGAGCAGGCTTGAGGGGCCGAATGGCCAACTCCTGCTCCTAATGTTCTTATACAGCTAAGCTCATGCAAAAACCAGAACGATTGTCAAATATATCAATTTGATCTTGAAGCAATCATCCAGATGTCCCAACCCAGTCAATACAACAATCCACCCCAGTATTTCAGGACTCATTTTCATCTCTTAGATGTTCTGGACTTTTGTTTGGAAGCCTACCAGGGCGTAGAACGTCCCCTCAGGTTTAAAAGGATGAGGTATAGCAGTTCCCACATAGTCTGTGAAAAGAGTGAGCATGGTGGGCTGAATGATCTTTACCAGTTTGTGTCATGCCTACAAAGATATCTTCAATACCGAAGACTAGCAATTTGTTTGATGATTCATACTACATTGTTGAAAAAGAACCAAACATTACGTGAAACTTAAGTCATCACAGTTTCATTGTTAACGGAGTGATATAGATGTTATCACATGAAACCTGCTTAATGATTCACTGTATTAAATATCCCTTAAATACAGGCTAATCAGACAATAACCTTCAGCGGTTAAGGCCAGTGTTATTACTGGAGATATTGATGATCATATTGCTGATAGACTAACACTGCAGATCTACTTATTAATCTATATATACTTTTGTTTTCACTGGCCATAAATCACTGCCTGGAGACCTCCCCCTGGACATGCCAGAGAACTCCTGTCTTCACCACTTCCACTGCACACGATAGGCTGCCACACAGATCATAGAATCATAGAAATTTACGGCACAGAAGGAGGCCATTCGGCCCATCGTGTCCGTGCCGGTTGAAAAAGAGCTCTCCAGCCTAATCCCACTTTCCAGCTCTTGGTCCGTAGCCCTGTAGGTTACGGCACTTCAGGTGCACATCCAAGTACTGTTTAAATGTGATGAGGGTCTCTGCCTCTACCACCCTTTCAGGCAGTGAGTTCCAGACCCCCACCACCCTCTGGGTGAAAGAATTTCTCCTCAACTCCCCTCTAATCATTTTACCAATTACTTTAAATCTATGTCCCCTGGTTACTGACCTCTCTGCTAAGGGAAATAGATCCTTTCTGTCCACTCTATCTAGGCCCCTCATAATTTTATACACCTCAATCAAGTTTCCCCTCAGCCTCCTCTGTTCCAAAGAAAACAACCCCAGCCTGTCCAATCTTTCCTCATAGCTAAAATTCTTCAGTCCTGGCAACATCCTTGTAAATCTCCTCTGTACCCTCTCTAGTGCAATCACACCTTTCCTGTAATGTGGTGACCAGAACTGCACACAGTACTCTAGCTGTGGCCTAACTAGTGTTTTATACAGTTCAAGCATAACCCCCCTGCTCTTATATTCTATGCCTCGGCTAATAAAGGAAAGTATCCCGTGTGCCTTCTTAACCACCTTGCCTACCTGTCCTGCTACCTTCAGGGATCTGTGGACATGCACTCCAAGGTCCCTTTGTTCCTCTACACTTCTCAGTATCCTACCATTTATAGTGTATTCCCTTGCCTTGTTAGCCCTCCCCAAATGCATTACCTCACATTTCTCCAGATTGAATTCCATTTGCCACTTTTCTGCCCACCTGACCAGTCCATTGATATCTTCAGATCTGCCACCTGCTGTTCAGTGATCTGCACACAACATCTGGGTCAGGGGTGGCTCTTCTCAGAGAAGCGAAGCGAAGCTTACCGCAGCATAAAACTTCCATATCATTGCATCCCTCCAGTCCACCCCGGGAGACAACTGCCACATCACGCCGTCTGTATCAGGACACTGGCAACCATTATGTTTGCAAGAGGCAACATCTACATCATTCCTCCGGTGGAAAAGAGCCAAGAGCTGGACAAAGTACGTAGCTTTTACTAGATGGCAGGGGTCCAGGTACAAAGAGTTGCACACGGAACCCAGAAGAGTATCAGGGATAAGAACATAAGAAATAAGAGCAGGAGTAGACCTTACAGCCCCTCGAGCCTGCTCCGCCATTCAATAAGATCATGGCTGATCATCCACCTCAACTCCACCTTCCCACACTATCCCCATATCCATTGATTCCTCTGGAGTCCAAAAATCTATCGATCTCAGCCTTGAACATACTCAACGATTCAGCATTCACAGCCCTCTGGGGCAGAGAATTCCAAAGATTCACAACCCTCTGAGTGAAGAAATTCCTCCTCATCTCGGTCTTAAATGGCCGACCCCTTATCCTGAGACTATGCCCCCTAGTCCTAGACTCTCCAGCCAGGGGAAACAACCTCTCAGCATCTACCCTGTCAATCCCCCTCAGAATCTTGTATGTTTCAATGAGATCATCTCTCATTCTTCTAAACTCCAGAGAGTATAGACTCATCATCTCAACCTCACGACGTTGATGAAGGGAAAGGGTTTACACTCAATTAATGTTCAGGAAGTCAGTGGCCATATTCAGAAAGCAGACTTTAGGCTTTCATTGCATGGAAGTTCACAGTGCCTGCATTCTACAAAGGAGGAGAAACACTGGGTAGGTGGCTGGCTGTTAGGAGAACCAGTTTATCATCAGCATCTGTGGCTGCTGACCCCACTGAGAAAGTCCTTAATAGCAGGGGAAGGTCTTGGCTGAAAGTCGGAACATCTGTTTACAGTTTCACCTCCAAGAAAAGAGTGCCATCAAGCTTGGGCACAATGAAAGAATGAGTGTTGGTTGTCCACTATGCTTGAAATAGTTCTACCCAAAGAGGGAAGAGTTCCCAACTTAGGTTTGTGCCATGGTTGATGGGTCTAATTAAAATATGAGGAAATTGAGGAGTACAGTTAACTTTATCTTCCTCCTGATATCAGTAAACGTCTTCCTCATTTTCAGCCAGGTACAGGGGATCTGGTTGATTGTGTTGACTCACTTGGTGCCCTTCCTCTCCATGTAACTGGTGCCTTTTCACTTACTGGAAATTGGCCTTCAGCCTCAAATAGGACCACATTCCCTTGGTACACCTCCTGCAACAGAATCTTCAGCTCTCCAGCATCGAAACTAACAGAGCTGCCCAAATGTTTCCACCGTGCCGCTGTGAACGATCCGGTGGGTTTTCTTCCCCTACTACTGTAGTGTATGTACTTTGCAGAAGGAACTATATTCTGCAGCCCCTGTATACTGCAGTACCAGTAGTGACCACCCCTGTATATAAGCCTGTGTCGTAACTTTGCATAGTTAGTTCCAGTTTGTCTCCACTCAGTAAAGACCTGTTGTAACCAACTCCTGCAGCCCGTGTCTCAATTACACACGGACATAATACTGGCGACGAGCAGATCCGAACTTACCTACAGTCTGCACCACCTCATGGGGATCCATCCCTGAAGCGAAGTTGTCAGAGGTCGAGGCCAGAAGGAAGAAAGAAAAAAAAAACAGACAGAAGAAACGGGCGTCGACCGTGGGCAACCGCCTCTGATTCATCGGAGTTGAAGATTTGCAGGAGAGGCTGCCAAGAGTGGGGCTTGGTTATCCTGTCGATGGTGTTCCAGCTAATCGGGCTGGTGGCAGGTAGTACACTGATCCTTCCTGGGCTGCGGCGGGCTAGAGCTCGATCGGGTGGCTTTTCAACGGGGCCGAGCAGCATTGTCGGGAAGAGGAGAGAGAGAGAGAGAGGGTGGAGCACACAGGGCGCAGCCGGTGCTACGAAGCCGGGCAGCGTACAGACCCGAGAAGAGGGAGGAAAGTGTCCCATAGGGTTGCTCTGACGACGGGGAAATAAAAGAAATTAGAAACGCAGAAAGCCGCGAGGAGCTGCAGTTTGCCACGGGCACCGCGGAGAGCGGCGTTAGCAGTAGCGTGGGGGGAAGTGCGCAAAGACCATAGGGCGTTGCCATCAAGGCATAAAACGCCAGCAACAGCGCTAGCAGCAGCGGAGAAGACGGAAAGCGCGGGAGGCGCCATTTTGTTAAATCGGGGAAGAAGGCAAAGCGCGGAAGGCGCCATCTTAGATTTCCAAGGTGCCGAAGACTGGCAATATCACTGCCTTCGATAATGCAATAGAAGACTGGACCACGTATGTGGAAAGAGTTGAAGTATATTGCGAGGCAAACGAAGTAGCCGATGAGAAAAAGGCATCAGTACTACTAAACTTAATGGGCGCAAGAACGTACGGCCTATTGCGGAACCTGATTACTCCAGCCAAACCGATGGTGAAGAGTTTTAACAAAATTGTTGATATCCTACAGGAACACCTAAATCCTACACCGCTGCTGATAGCAGAAAGATTTAAATTCCACAGGAGAAATCAGCATAAAGATGAGAGCAATGCTGATTATCTTACGGAACTACGCAAGCTATCAAAGCACTGCCAGTTCGGAGCAGGACTGGCAGATACTCTACGGGACAAATTTGTCTGTGGACTCCTGAGTGAAGGAACCCAGAAGAGGTTACTCTCAGAGAAAGAGCTGACGCTAGATAAGGCTTTCAGCGTGGCAGTATCGTACGAAGCAGCAGCAAGGGGAGCTGCGGAAATACAACAAAAGCCACAGGAATACGGCACCCACGAAATGACACGGGGATTTGAAAAATGTTATCGCTGCGGCAGAACAACCCATGACCAGAAGGACTGCTGGTCCAAGGACAAAATATGCAGGCAATGCGGAAAGATGGGACACATTGCACGAGTTTGCAGGTCTGGGAAGAAGACTAATGACAACAAAAAGGCTACTAAGGAACAGTACAGGAAAGTACAAAAGATGACGGACAGTAGTTCCGAAGACCAGATGAGCGACAGTACATCCGGGAACAAGAGACTAATCTGTCTCAAACTTCACAACGTAATCGCAAAAGAGGATCGCCGAACCATTTGGGTCACCCTCACGATAGCAGGGTCCCAAGTCAAAATGGAATTGGATACAGGATCAGCCCTGACCGTCATGAATCGACGAGACTACGAGCGGCTATTCTCACACATACCCTTGAAAGAGACATCCATTGTCTTGAAGACGTATACGGGGCAAAAAGTATACCCCAGAGGGAAAATAAGGGTGCCTGTCGAATACAACGGCAAGGAAATACAGAAATTGTATCTGTACATACTGCAAGATGGTGGACCACCGTTATTGGGACGTGAATGGATCAGAAAGATAAGTTTAGACTGGCACTCCATTCAGGCACTGACGATGGCTGGTAAAAAGGATGACGACGTCACACCTGGACGATTGTCAAAAATCTTAGCTAACGCCAAAGAGGTATTTCAACAAGAACTGGGAACTCTTAAAGACGTAACCGCCTCGATAAAAATAGAAGAGAATGCAATTCCCAAGTTTTTCAAAGCAAGACCGGTACCATATGCAATTCGCCCAGCTGTCGAGGCAGAGCTGGAGAATCTGGAGAATGCAGACGTGTTATCTAAGGTAGACTGGAGCGAGTGGGCGACACCCATCGTTCCTGTCATGAAGAAAACGTTAAACAATAAGTCTGAGGAGCCAAGGAAGGTTCGCATCTGTGGGGACTTCAAGGTGACGGTGAACCCAGTCCTTCACACAGTACAATATCCTCTCCCGAGGATAGAAGATATTTTCGCCTCACTATCTGGAGGGAAGCGTTTTACAAAAATTGACCTAGCACAAGCATATTTGCAAATGGAGGTTGAAGAATCCTCTAGGAAGTATCTCACGATAAGCACTCACAAAGGTCTTTACCAGTATAATCGACTGGTATTCGGAGTAGCATCAGCTCCGGCGATATGGCAAAGAGCGATGGAACAAGTCCTGCAAGGGATTCCGGGGACTCAGTGTTACTTGGACGACATCCTAGTGACAGGTGAAGATGACAGTGAACACCTTGCCAACCTAGAGCAGATGCTCACTAGACTAAGAGAACATGGGCTATGAGCCAATTGCCCCAAGTGCGAGTTTTTTAAGAAACAGATATCGTATTGTGGCCACGTGATTGATGAAGAGGGGTTACATAAGTCCCCTGACAAAATTGAAGCGGTAGTTAAGGCTCCAGCGCCTGAAAATGTGTCGCAACTGAGGTCATTCCTCAGATTGGTGAATTACTACCATAAGTTTTTGCCGAATTTGTCCACAATTCTGCACCCACTGAACACCCTACTACAAACTGGAGTAGCATGGAAATGGAGCGATGAATGTAAGCGGGCCTTTCAGAAGAGTAAAGACCTAATCACTTCAAGAGAAGTATTGGCTCACTACAACCCATCACTACCGATAAGACTGGCGTGTGATGCGTCTCCCTACGGCATTGGAGTGGTACTGTCACATAAATTCCTTGATGGTTCAGAGAGGCCGATAGCTTTTGCGTCACGCTCATTAACTTCAGCCGAGCGTAACTACGCCCAGATTGACAGAGAGGCCCTCAGCCTGGTGTGGGGGGTGAAGAAGTTCAATCACTACCTGCACGGTCAGAAATTTACTCTACTAACTGATCATCAACCTCTTGTCTCCATTTTCAACCCTCAGAAGGGCGTCCCGATAATGACAGCACAATGGCTACAGAGGTGGTCCCTTTTCCTAGGGGCACACCAATATGACATCGAGTACAAAGGAACTAAACAGCATGGGAATGCTGATGGATTGTCGCGCCTACCGTTGCCGACGGTGGAAGAAGCACTTAATTGGCTGTAAAGCGCATTGAAACATCTGGTGGTCGTGAAAGGCGCTATAGAAATGCAAGTCTTTCTTTCTTTTCTTGCTGTGCGCAAATGGGCTGCCGCATTTCCTACATTACAACAGTGACTCTCTTCAAAAGTCCTTCATTGGCTTTAAAGCACTTTGGGACATTCTAAGATTGTGAAAAGCGCTATATAAAGAGTAGGGAGAGTAGTAAGCCTGAGGATTAGGAGGATTTTAGAATTCAGCAAAAGAGGACCAGGAAATTGATAAAGAAAGGGAAAATAGAATATGAGAGTAAACTAGCGAGAGACATAAAAACAGACTGTAAAAGCTTCTATAGGTACGTAAAAGGGTAAAGATTAGCAAAAATATACTTGGGTCCCTTACAGGCTGAGACAGGATAAATTATAATGGGGAATAGGAAATGGCAGAGAAATTAAACAAATACTTTGGGCTGGATTTTGTCATTGGGGGCAGGCTGGGGGCGTGTCAGGTGGTCAGCATGTCAGGACCCTGCCTCTGATGTGAGGCGGGACAAAAGTGCGATTTTGCCCTAATTGGGCAATTGATTTCCAGCGTGTGGGAACCCCTGGCCCAATGAGTCTTTTGATTCAGAAACTCGCCTCTGATGACGTCATCTATGCAGCTGGATTTAAGGCCTGCAAGCAGCCTTGGTTCTTTTTCAGCCTTAAAACTTTATCAGCATACTTCTGAGGGATTCCTACTGCTACAATGTCCAGCTCCAGACCAAAGTGTGCACCCAGATTCGATGAGGCCTCCCTCCAAGCTCTGGTGGAGGGAACAAGAGCAAATAAGGAAGTGCTCTTTCCTTCCTCAGGGAGGAAAAGCCTCCACAACAGACCAAAGCTGTGTGGCTGCAAGTGGCACAGGAGGTGAATGCGATTTCAATGTGCAGCAGAACCTGGCTGCAGTGCCGAAAGAGGTTTCATGACCTTCTCCGCACAGGGAAAGTGAGTATTCCATTCCCATGACCCTCAATCTGATCCTCATCACCTCTCATCACCAGCACTCTGCTTTGTCAACCTCCTCCTCCACATCCCACTTCACCCTTACACCCTTGCACCTTTACCCATTCCCTCTCTCTGTATTCTCACATTCACTTAACTATTCGACTATGCAGCCCTCACACTCCCTATCACTGTGATGCTATGACAATAACTTACTACACACAGGGAGGGCCCTTGGTCTTGGCACCTCACTCCATCTTTGTGTCCTCCTAAGCATCTATGCTATGGATTCTCTACACTCACTCCTTCATTCTCACTCAAACTCCACTTGTGTCCCTCATTGCAGGAAAAGAGAGCCCACAATAAGAGGGAGAGGGCGAGGACAGGAGGAAGGCCACCCTCAATAGCCCAGCTCACCACTGCAGAGGAGGCGGCCCTGGAGATTGTGGGAGTGGAGGAGGATGTGCAAGTGGGGGACGGACAGATGGGTGCATCAGAGCAAGCTGGTGACAGAATAGTTTTTCATCTCTCTCATTGACATTGCATGAGTGACTGATATTGATTCTGATGCTCTAACAGATTGACTTATGATCATCTGCACAATTCAATGTGCATGCAAAGTTTATCTCACATGTCTGGCTCTTTCCTTTACTCCTCCACAGGACCATTGACAGCCCCCATCCCCACTGTCCAGGAGGAACAGCCTGAGTGCCCAGACACCTCCAGTGCAGAAACGGGTCCTCATGCAACCTCTGAGGGTGCAGCGTCAGCAGAATTCAGCGCACCCAGCACCAGCACAGACACTCGCACCTCAGTGGGACCTTCAGGAGATAGAGTAGTGTTGTCATCTGGTGTATCACAGCTCACGAGTGAGCATCAGCAGATGGTGGCGACAGGGACAGCAGTGGAGAGTCCTCGTCGGAGGCCGCAGGGCGCTCCCAGCTCGGCTTAGCTGCATGTCGACCCTCTGCCTCCGGGTCCATTCAGAAGGAGAGCGGTGCTGGAACTCCAGGAACAGGTGCAGGAGTCTCTGGCAGGTTTTGTCTCCAGGGTCACTGCGAGTGTGGAGAGGATGGAGGAGTCCATCGCTAACATGAGCAGGGCCTTTGTGGAGACGTTGGCGCATGAACGCATCACCACGGAAAGGATGGCAACCTCCGTGGAAAGGATGGTTACCTCCGTGGTAAGGCTGGCTACCGTAGAGGAGAGGATGGCTATGGCCATGGAGGAGCTTAGTCGCCAGGGACGTGAAAACATGGTCATTGTTCAGAGTAGACTGACATCTCTTGAGGAGCGATGGTCAGCTATTGAGCAGAGAAACCAGACCTTCATGGAAGTCCTCTGGAGTAGGACTTCCAGTGCAGAAATGGGTCCTCATGGCCCCCCTGAAGTGCAGCAAGGTGCTGTCAAGCCACTTGCTAGCTCTGAAGTGGGGCTGACCCACGAGAGGGATGTTGGTGGCAGAGAACCAGGTGGGGGCTCCTCTCCAAGTGCTCACATGACCATGCCATTGCAGAGCCCTCGGTCAGAGCCCCACCAGAGTCCTCACCCAACTGAGATGGGCATCTCATCCCCTGCACAGCTGCAGGAGCAGCAGACTGTTGCCGAGCCCTCACAGGCTCGCAACCCCAGAGGACGCCCGCCAAAGGTGTCGAGGCAGGAGCAGCATGAAAGTGAACAAGGGGCCTCCACATCTGCTGAAGCCACAGGGGAAGCACCACATAGGAGCACGCGTAAGAGGAAGATAAAGCACAAGTAGTCACAAGGGTAGTCACTTGGGTGTTCTGTTGTGTTTATTTTTGAAATGCCATCCGTGAATTGTTGTGCTAAAAAAATTTGATGACAAACTTGAAGTTGTGGGCTGTGTCATTTTGCAAATGGGACTTCCACATTGAGGGCTTAGGGCGACTTGCAATTGTCAGTATGGTGGTCAGAGTGATAGGAATCCGCAGGTTCTTGGCCATTGTCGATGCTCTGGTAAAAAGGTGCGAGGCAAAAGTGATTGCTTGGGCAGGCTAAGCAAATCTGGCCAAGATGAGTGCGTCCCTTGCATCCCGGGCAGCAATGAGCTTGCGTGCTGCTGCTGCTGGTTGGTGCGCCCCCGCAAGCTGTTCTTTGTGGCTCTCCTCCTCCTCCTCCTCCTCCTCCTCCTCATCATCATCTAAGGAGGCTATGCGATGAGCCACTTGTACCTCAGGCATCTGCAAGCCATGATGCTGTGCCATGTTGTGAAGTGCACAGCAGACCACGACAATTCTGGAGACCCTGGCTGCTGAGTACTGCAGGGCTCCACCTGATCTATCAAGGCATCTGAATCACATCTTCAGCAAGCCGATGGCTTGCTCAATTATGGATCTGGTGGAAATGTAGCTGGAGTTGTAGCTTTCCTCAGCTTGGATGGGCTCCTCAATGGCGTCATTAGCCACGTCTTCAGGGAATAGCCCTTGTCTCCAAGTAGCCATCAAAAAAGTTGTTCTGGCGGACTGAAGAGCGGAGGCACACTAGACTGGCACAGTATGAAGGAGTCATGGCGACTGCCAGGGGACTTGGCGCAAACATGCAAAATTTCAATGATTTGGATGAGGGGACCAAATGTAATATATCTAATACGATAGCAAAATACTGTGGATGTTGGAAATCTAAGTTTGCTTAAATATATCTAAGTTTGCAGATGATACAAAGCTAGGTAGGAATGTAAATTGTGAGGAGGATGCAAAGAGGCCGCAGAGAGATATAGACAGGGCAAGTGAGTGGGCAAGAACATGGCAAATGGAATATAATGTGGAGAAATGTGAAGTTATCCACTTTGGTAGAAAAAATAGAAAAGCAGTGTATTTTTTAAATAGTGAGAGGCTGGGAAATGTTAGTGTTCAGAGGGACCTGGGTGTCCTTGTACACAAATCACTGAAAGTTAACATGCAGGTACAGAAAGCAATTAGGAAAGTAAATGATATGTTGGCCTTTATTACAAGAGTATTTGAGTATAAGAGTAAATGGCCTAGAATTTGGGTATAGCCCCGCTTGGGGCATTAGAATTGGTGCTGCGCAAATTTTATAGCCAGACGCAACTTATCGCCACCTCGCGCGATATTGGGTTGCAGTGCCCCTAAAGGTGATTGAGGTGCAAAATCTGGCGTTACACGGGACTCCTAAGGCGCTAACCTTGCGGCGCCACTCAATATCGGGGCAGGCGGGCGCAGCACAGGTGCTGTCAATTACCGCTAACCACGAGACTTTCAGGCGCCGGCCAGCTCTTAAAGGGGTGGGTCAGTAAGGATCAGCAGCCACACTCTGCACCTTGTAGGTCTCAAAATCGGAGCTGGCCATTCTGTGGCGTTACAAACTTTGAGAAGATGGAGAGGGTGAGGGAGAGAGCGGAGCGCTTCACCAATGGGGCATTGGATGAATTGGTAGGCGCAGTGGAGCGCCGGCGAGATGTGCTGTACCCCGACAATGGCAGGAGGCCTAATCAGAAGGAATACCGAAGAGCTTGGAGGGAAGTTTCTCAAAAGGTCAACTCCAGCAGCATGGTGACCAGGAGCCCTGTGCAGTGCAGGAAGAAATTCAACGACCTCACTCAGGTCGTGCCGCTGAGTGGTGTTTCGGCAAACTTCTTCATCCCTCCATCTGCACCTGACTTTATGGCCAGAGGGTGCGCGATGCCCCATTGGCCATCTGTCAGCAAGCACCCATGGCCCTTTCTGGGAACACACATGCACATTAAACTCAGGGCATCATGTAAGGGCTATTCCACCATGGGGGGCATGACAACTCAGGGCATCATGTAAGGGCTCTTCCACCATGGGGGGCATGAGATGACAACTCAGGGCTTCATGTTTCATTACTTCCCGTCCTTTCTCCTGCAGGCCAAGCTGGCGAGGAACCGCAAGGAGCAGCTTCGCACCGGAGGAGGACGTCCTCAACTCCAGACTCTCACGGATCTCGAAGAGAGAGTCCACCAGATTGTTGGAGGCTGTATGATTGGTCCTGTCCCCACTGGAGCTGCCGACCCCATTGTGCACAGCGATGGTAAGGTCCTCACCTTTTTGAGCTGTCTCCTTCCACTTGTTCCCCCCACCAGCATGCTTTTTCACTCTGGACCCATGTCATAGCATTGCAGCAATCTTGCATCCCTTGCTGCCACCCTGTCCTTTCGCTAAAGCCACTCTTCAACCTCCCTGCTTTCAGATGCTGCATCACCAGCTCGGGAGCCGGGCCCTCAAGCTGCCAGTGCCATTGCCTCTGGAGGCGACGAGCAGGAGGAACCCGGAACATCCGTGCCAGCCTCAGGGGAGTCAGCCCATCTGGAGACTGGAGATAGTAGTTCCCTGGAGGGGAGGAGGGGGTGGTCTCTGATGAGGAACAAGTTGCAGGAACCAGCGGGCTGCAGCAACGCGAGGGGGGCAGGAAAGCTCGGGGGCCGCCCGGAGGGCGAGGCAGGCCACGATGACTGCTGCACAGAGTGCAGAGGAG
Organism: Somniosus microcephalus; assembly: GCF_052327205.1. NCBI lineage: Eukaryota > Metazoa > Chordata > Chondrichthyes > Squaliformes > Somniosidae > Somniosus > Somniosus microcephalus. The sequence continues at coordinate 82,593,113 of NC_141003.1, read as the reverse complement.
GTGCGTAGCCTTTCGGAAATGAGCGCCCAGGCCCGCCTCAGGCACACTGAGCTGATGGCTGCAGTGGGGAGGATACCTGGCTCCATTGACACACTGGCAAAGAGTGTGCAGGACTTTGGGGCAGCAATGGAAAGGACTGTCCAGGGCTTCAGGGCAGCAATGGAAAGGACTGTCCAGGGCTTCGGGGCAGCAATGGAAAGGTCTGTCCAGGGCTTGACCGAAGCAGTGGAAAGGACTGTCCCGGCCTTGTCCGAAGCTGTGGAAAGGACTGTCCAGGGCTTCTCCGAAGCACTGGCACCTGCCACGCAAGTGCTCGGTGCTGCCACGCAGCCACTTGCTGGCCTCCTGCACACGCAGATTGAGGCCACGCGAACACTGACTGCTGCCACCCTAGCTGGATCAGGCAGGATTACCCGGTGCCCTTGCAGCACCACAGCAGGCCATCAATCTGTGGACCAGCCGATTGTGGCGCATGCTGCGGTGCTGCCCCGTCAGAGTGCCAGTGTGTCAGCCGACCACGGAGCAGGTGTCCGCTCTCAGGATGTAAGCATTCCTAATGCCACCGCTGGCAAGTCTCCACTGCAGCTGCCACCACCTGCAGGACAGACTGCTTCCAACCATTCACAGTTGGAGCAGCCATCATCCGGGCCCTCCAAGCCCAGAGGTCGTCCAGGCCGTCCCCCAGGGGCTTCTGCGCTTTCGGACACTCAGCAGGCGTCCCCCAGCCTTGACGCAGCCACTGGGGTATAATTACGGAGGAGCTGCAGGGAGGGAAGGGGCCGATCTCGTAAGAGAAGTAGATCTCCATCAAGGGGTAAAGAGTAGAGGGAGCTGTTGAGACGTCTCATTTGTAGAATTCAAGGCCGTCTACACCTGCTGTGAATGTTAGTAATGTTTTGGGTAGTGTCGCGGGTTTGCCAGACAGTTATGTGTTAGTTCGTTAGTTATGCTTTCTGTTGCCATTGCTTTGTCATGCTGGAAGGAAGCACTTTTTGGAAAATAAAGAAAATGTTTTATTTACTCTGGAACTCTAGACTATTTACAAGCATGGTGGCCTTCATAGGCTTTGGGCGAACCAGAGGGCACTGATCCAATTACACCCAGCATTCCATCAGAGGGGCCTAGAACCGAGTCCTTATGAGCCTCTGACGGACGGCCCTTCCAGTTTCTGGACCCCTCCCATCTTCCTCCTCCTCCTCCTCCTCCTCCTTGTCCGCCTGCTCTGCTGGACCTTCAAGGTCGGCTGGCATTGGCTGGGTGCGTTGGATGGCGAGGTTGTGGAGCATGCAGCAGACAACGACGACGTGGGCGACTCGCTCTGGCGAGTACTGTAGGGCGCCCCCTGAATGGTCGAGACAACGGAACCGCTGCTTGAGCACACCGATTGTGTGCTCCATAATGTTCCTGGTCGCCTGATGGCTGGTGTTGTAATGCTCTTCTGCCGGCGTGCTGGGCAAACGGAGCGGGGTCATGAGCCATGGGCAGAGAGGATAGCCCTTGTCACCAAGAAGCCAGCCTCGTGGGTGAGCCGGGGCCTCGAAAAGGTCAGCCACTGAGGCCTGCCGCAGGATGAACACGTCGTGGCTGCTGCCAGGGAATTGGGCATTGACCGCGATGATCATCTGCCGGTGGTCACAGACCAGCTGCACATTGAGGGAGTGGAACCCCTTGCGGTTGCGGAACTCTTCGGGATTCTGTAATGGCGCCCGCAAAGCCACGTGTGTGCAATCAATGGCGCCCTGCACCATGGGGAAGTCCGCTATAGCCGCGAAGCCCTGTGCGCGCTCCCCCTACTTCTCCAGGGTCAAAGGGAAGGTGATTAATTCCCGCCTCCTTCTATAGAGGGCAGCTGTAACTTGCCGGATGCAGTAATGCACCGCAAATTGAGAAATATTTGCAATGTCCCCAGTTGCTGCCTGAAACGAGCCGCTGGCGAAAAAGTTTAGGGCAACAGTGACTTTGACGGCCACCGACAGAGAGGTCCTGCACCGTAACCGCGGCTGCAGATCTTCAGCAAGCAGGTGGCACAGCTCAGTCACCACATCCTTTCCGAATCGGAGCCTTCGCATACACTGCTCCTCCGACATGGCAATGTATGACACCTGCTGCCTGAAAACCCTGGCAGCGTACGGTCGCATTTGGCGACGTCCATTGCCCCTCCTCCTTCTGGCCATTCCCAGCCCTCTCTCCCTCCGCCTCTGTGCCCTTGCCATATGTTCAGCCAGCAGGACGTTCCCCTCCAAAGCAGCTCCCATTACAATGTGAGAGAAGTAAGACGCAGTAATATCTCACCAGCAAACTGTTGTGGACAGGGCTGAAGGTCCAAAGGAACCGCTGGCTCAATGAAGAGTATGCTCTCCCACTGAAGGTCAGCAACTCTCTCCAACAACCAGCAAGATGCCCACCCAAAATGGCTGCCGCTTTTATACTAGTGCAGTCCCCTTTAAATAGCGCCCCCCTAGCCCGAGAAGGACTTGGGAACGTTCCATCAAGCTGTCACTATTAGCGCCAGGAGGAACGGAGGCGGCCCCACTCAATTTCCGGTCCGGGGCATCAAAAAGGCGTTGCACACTAAAATGACGTCATGATCTGCCTGCGCCCGCGAGCGGCCACTAAGATTTAGTGCCGGCGCTAAAACCCACTCAATATAGCAAGAGGCGCTGGGTTCACTGCGCACGGGCGAAAATTGGCTAACGCCCCACTTTTCGGCCTCTTTAGGCGCTAATCGCTTGCGCAACCAACCGAATTTCTAGGCCAATATGTCTTACTGCAATTATATAGGGCCCTGGTGAGACCACATCTGGAGTATTGTGTACAATTTTGGTCTCCTTACCTAAGGAAGGATATATTTGCCATAGAGGGAGTGCAACGAAGGTTCACCAGACTGGTTCCTGAGATGGGGTGATTGTCCTATGAGGAGAGATTGAGTAGACTAGGACTATATTCTCTAGAGTTTAGAAGAATGAGAGGTGATCTCATTGAAACATACAAAATTCTTACATGGCTTGATAGGGTAGATGCTGGGAGGTTGTTTCCCCTGGCTGGAGAGTCTAGAACCAGGGGTCACAGTCTCAGGATAAGGGGTCGGCCATTCAGGACTGAGATGAGGAGGAATTTCTTCACTCAGAGGGCAGTGAATCTTTGGAATTCTCTACCCCAGAGGGCTGTGGAGGCTCAGTCGTTGAGTATATTCAAGACAGAGATCGATAGATTTTTGGATATTAAGGGAATCAAGGGATACGGGGATAGTGCAGGAAAGTGGAGTTGAGGTCGAAGATCAGCCATGATCTTATTGAATGGCAGAGCAGGCTCGAGGGGCAGAATGGCCGACTCCTGCTCCTATTTCTTATGTTCTTATGTTATTATAAATGCAAGTCTTTCTTTACTTCAAAAGATCCAACAGTTGGTCTGACCCAATTTGTCTGTGGAACATTGAGATGTGGCATGGGTTCAGTTCCAATGGTGTTTAGAAGGCCTCAACAAGGAAATAATTGATCATTGATGCAATTTGTACTATATATTTGAAGAGGTAGGATTCCTCACAACGACGCAAAGTACAGCTGAGCATTTCACTTGTGCTTTCAACCAGACTTCCAACATTTTTCAATCACATCTACTTTTTCACCACAGTAAATGAAAAACATGGCCTTGGGGTGAGATTTGGATTGATGTTAAATCCTCTGAAGAGCTAATATATTCTAAATAATAAACATGAAGTCATGTGTAGATGTATGTAATTGATAAGGTTGTGTCAGCCATGGCTCAGTTGGTAGCACTCCTTGCCTCTGAGTCATTGAAGGTTGTGGGTTCATCCCCATTCTAGAGACTGGAGATCAAAAATCTAGGCTGACACTCCAATACAGCACTGAGGGCGTGCTGCAGTGTCAATGGTGCCATCTTTCAGATGTGATGTTCAACCGAGGCCTTGCCCACCATCTCTGGTGGATATGAAAGATCCCATGGCACTATTCTGAAGAAGAGTAGGGGAGTTTGTCCTTATCCATACTTATCCCTTAATCCAACGCCACTAAAAAAAAACAGATTATCTGGTCATTTTCAAGTTGTTGTTTGTGGGATCTTGCTGTGTGCAAATTGGCTGCTGTGTGACTTACATTGCACCAGTGACTACACTCCAAGGGGGAAAAATTCAGTATCGCCCCGTTTGGGGCGCCATTATCGGCCGTGCGCAAAGTTTAGTGCCTGGCGCTAATTATCGCCTCTGACAGCAAACTTGGCTTTTATCGCCCCTGGAGGTGATTGGAGCGCTAAATCAGGCACTTCACATCTGTCTTAAGGCGCAAAGGCCAAGGAGCGAGGTGCTACCTCAGAGCGCTGGCGAAGCAAGGAAGGGCAAATCAAAATAAACCTGCAAAGTGCTGCTCAGTACTCAAAACTCCTTCACACAGCGTTGAATCTCTCCAGAAGTCTCTCTCTCTCTCTCTCTCAGAATGCGTGGTGCAAAAATGTCACCGACAAAAAAAGGCAGGAAGCGGTTGCCTTTAAATAGCGCTCCACCAGTCCCTTTCTGACAGCCTAACGCTCCCCTCAACCTGTCATTGCTAGCGGCAGGCGGTAAGGCAGGGGGCGCCACTCAATATCCGGTCCGGGGCACTACCGGGGCGTTGCGCACTCAACTGACATCACAATCTGCCGGCGCAGGAGATCGTGGCGGTAGTGTTTAGCGCCGCCACAAAATGTATAGTTAATTTCGTGAGTGGCGCAAACATCGCCGCGCACGGGCGCTAGTTGCTTTGCGCCCCATTAGCGCCCTCTTAAGGTGCTAACGGGAGGCGCAAAGAACTGAATTTTCCCCCCCAAGATTACTTCATTGGCTGTAAAGCACTTTGGGATGTCCTGAGGTTGGGAAAGGTGCTATAGAAATGCAAGTCTTTCTTAAAGTAGTGAAAAGATTCATGGTGAAGTATCTTCCCTAATTTTATACTTCAATCTGAATTATCTCATTTCAATCTTTGTTATGTAAAGTATTATATACTGTTCCCAGGCATAGGCTTCCATCAAGCAGCAGAACATCGAAGCCATTAAATTAAAGAAAACCGAATTGTAACTGAAATGATGTCTAAATTAAATAGCTGGAAATGTCGGCAGCGTAAATCTCAGTTTACAATATAAGGTGACGGAAGAATCACCTTGCATGAAATGGGATTGGATATCTTCAATGTGGAACAGCACAGGCACGTAGGTACAAGGGGCCAAGCAGCCTCATTCTGTGCTGAAATTACTATGATTCTAGGACATAAGCCTAAACTGAAGAGGGAAAGGATTGCAGGGCAGTCGTGAAACTAGGTCAAATATTTTTGAACAAAGAGCACTCTGCAATTTCAGGCTGGGACATTTAATCAGTTCAGAATGAAGAGACGAGACCAATTCTGTAGTGAACGTTTTATTAAAGCACTGAATCAACATCAGGCCATTGGTTCTTGGAGATAAACTGTAACAAACCATTACAAGTACTTTTGTGCTAAATCTCTAATGCTATAAATTTGCTAACCTTATGATCCATAACCTAATTTCGTGCCAGTTTCTGTCCTTCATCTCCTCCTGTGTCATTGTCCTCGTTCACCTCTCCACTACTGTCTCCTTGGCAAGCTCCAAACGTGAAACCTGGCTGCGACAGGACTGTGCAACGGACCAACACGCTTGCATACCAGTAATGAATGGCACTTATCACTGTGTCAGCTGTGACTCAGTGGGTAGCACTCTTGTCAGAAGGTTGTGGGTTCAAATCCCACTCCAGAGACTTGATAGCGCAAATATCTGGGCTGATACGCCAGTGCACTACTGAGGAAGTGCTGCACTGTTGGAGGTGCCGTCTTTCAGATGAGATGTTAAGCCGAGGGCATGTCTACTCTCTCAGGTTAAAAGATCCCATGGCACTATTTTGTCCTAGCCAGTATTTATCCTTCAATTGACATCACTAAGTTAGATTATCTGGTCATTATCACATTGCTGTTTGTGGGAGCTTGCTGTGTGCAAATTAGCTGCCATGTTTCCTGCATTATAGCAGTGACTACACTTCAAAAAAATGTATTTCATTGGCTGTAAAGTGTTTGGGATGTCTGGTGGTCGTGAAAGGCGCTATAGAAATGCAACTCTTTAACGTTGTTTGTTACTGGGGATAGCAGCATGGCACTCACAGTAATGGCCCTGATTTTAACTCCCGGTGGATCCCCTGCTCGGGCCTGAGTTAAAATTACAGTCGGGTCTCAATGATGTCATCGGCCTGCAATGTACCTATGTGAAGAAGGACCCCGTTGGCTCCGGGCGCCTGTCCTTGCTGCCTGCTCAGGAGAGCAGGTTAAAATTGCAGACGCTGCGATCGTGGTGGCTTTCGGACAGGTAAGAGCTGGGGCGATTTTAACTGCCCACCCGCCAGGTTTCTGCTGAGCGAGTAGGGTTAAAGTCGCCCCCCCTAATATGAATGGTTAGGGAAATGCAAAGCAAGATGGGCTATGAGCTAGCAGCTGGTGGGAGAAATGAAGACATGAGGAGATAGTTTCCACCATTGGGTTCAACCACGACCAGCTGTTCTAATGCTTAGGCCTTGAAATTACATGGCGCATATACTAATGTACAAAAGCTTAATGTGTTCATACAAAGCCCCTTTATTTCCTATTTTAGTGGATGCATTAACCATTGAGAAACATATATATATATTTTAAATGGGTTAACTTGTATTAGAATAGTGGATACCTATTTATAAGAACACATTAAGCATTTGGATGTTAATATTCATAAAGTGTAATATTAAGGCATGTGAATTTTAGAGAGAATAATTAGATCCTTGCCTCAATGTCCTTTCTTCATGCCTGTGCATTGATTGCGGCCAGTTTTGAAAGGTAGCTAGCTTGTATTGTTGTGGTATTGCATGAAAAATAATTCCCATATATTTTAATCTCCTCTAATCATTCATTTTTAATGGAATATTGAACTGAAATGTTCCGTATAATACAATGTAGTGTATCATGGGAAAGATCTATACACAACCTGTATCCATGGCACATTGGTTATATCCATTAGTTATGGAATAATCTTTAAAATTCACTGAGTTCTGTGGGAGATTTTATTCGCGGAAGCATTTTCCAGTATTGGTGGAGTCGGCGGGAGGACATCTCATTTCATCAGCCACTTAGGGTTCATCTTCGGCCCACTTTCCCCTGTCACCAGGAATCTGTTGGGGGGGGGGGTTGCGGGGGGCCGCGGTAGAGTTGCTCAGGCCCCCTCTGGCTCTGGCCGTGATCTCCTTATCCCCCCCTGAGCGAGGAAGTCAATCTGCAAAAATGATGCTCGTCTTCAGGGGTCCAGATTGCTTGCCTGGCCTCAGTCCCGCCGGAGGGGTCCACATTGGCTTTGGTTTGAAGGCCAGTATGCCTCCAATCACTCAGTGTCACCAGTCCCCGATGATTTGGCATTCAGGGGGAATTTTAACATAGGTGAGCGGGTGGGGGCTAAATGGGGAACAATTGGAAGCCGGATCCAACTCGCTGGCTTACGACTTTTACTCAGGCGGGATGGGGGGGCCAATCCCGCTCCCAGGAGGCGGGTTGGCACTTTACATCTGATAATGAGGCTGGAAGCCTCTGATTTAACCTGCTGTGCAGGTTTTACTGCGGCTGGCCGGAGGTTCCTGGACCTCTGGAAACACAGCGGCTGCAGCGAGGCGAGGAGACAGCCTTGGGGAGCACTCCTTGGGGGCTGGGAAGAGCAGGAGTGCTTCCTCCTGGCCCCCCAAGCACCCCCACCATCAGCAGCACTCCCCACCTACCTCCCCCATACATACACCGCCCCCCCGCCCGGGATCGGACCCCCAGGGTCGGGGATGGGACCTACCTGGTCCTGCTGTCTCCTCTAGAGTGTTCCCCACCCAACTGGAAGCCAAGCCTGTCAATCGGGCTGACTTGCGGGCGGGGAACCTTGCCAGTGATGTCAGACACACACTGTGATGTTAAAACTCCGCTGCCTGCGGGGAAACATTAGAGAAAATCCCAGGATCCATGTTATTTCAAAATTAAAGATACAATATTATTCCCCTCAGTCTCTTGTAGTAGGCCCGCAACATACTCCCCAGAGCATACTCCCCAGCGCTTCCCAACGCGCTTTCGGAACCCACCCTCTCCCACCAGGTCTGCGGGTAAAAATTCCAGCCCGAGAGTAGGGAGGCCCCCCACCCCTGGCTCCGTCCCCTGGCCACCATTTGCCTGGTAAGGGGAGGAGGGAGGTTCCACCCCTTACCAAGCAACCAGGAAACTCCCTGAGTTACAGCTGGAGACCAGTAGAGTCCCCCAAAGAATTTCAGCTCCAGGTGGTTTATCCATTTAGTAGCTGGGCCATGCCGGCCAGAGAGGTCCCAGGTTCAATCCCTGGTTAGCTGCTCCCAGTGAGGGAAGCGGTAAGGGTTTTATAATCAGTCCCAGTGCTGCTTGGTTGGTGAAAAGGAAAGGGTAGCTCCTGCTGATCACTCTCCACTGAGGCCTGTTGCTAACATACATATTTGGACGTCAGGTTCGAAAATAATCAGGCTTGGCTGCGATACCTCCTGCAGTTGAGCAGTTGGTCAATACTCACTTTCAAGACCGACTCCTGATTAACAGCAAATGATGTACCTGAGGACATCTGCTCACAATGGTAACATTTGCTTATTCAAAGTGCAATTGATGCCACCACGCATGACATCCTTGCTTTATCGATTGCTGAAAGCTCTACCCAACTCTCTACAGCTCCATACAACCAGAAGTCAGATTAGCTTTCCAAGTATTGACCTAATTATTTTCCACAGAAACTTCCAGCTCATCACATGCATGCATACGTTCAGGAATCTTTCCAACTTGTAGAGTACTGGCCTCCACCCAGTAACACAAATTGCTTCTTCTTTTACCAAAATAGCACTCTGTACGACATATGGTCTACCACCTGCCAATTGTAGTCGAAACGTAGACATTAGCACCTACTTCTTTGCTAAAATGAACAAACAATGGAAAGTATGCCCGAATACTTTATCCATAACCTGTGGATGACAGAGTCAGCATATGAAAGACCCTGTATTAAGACCCAATTCATAGGGCGATGTAACACCAGGGCTGATAACGGTGAGAAGAAATAAAAACAGAAAATGCTGGAAACACTCAGCAGGTCGAGCAGCATCTGTGGAGAGAGAAAGAGAGTTATCGCTTCAGGCCGGTGACCTTTCGTCAGAACTGGAAAAGGTTAGCGATGTAACAGGTTTTTAAGTAAGTGTAGGGGGGCAGGGAAAGCGGGGAGAGGGGAGGAAAGAACAAAAGGGAAGGTTTGTGATAGGGTGGAAGGTAGGAGAGATTAAATGGAGAGAAGATGGGGTAAAAGAGAAAGTGCTGAATAGGTGACACCAATGTTCCCTGTAATTTTTTTTGAGTGCGCGGGCCCTTTAACTGGCTGCACGGCTCATTCAATTTTTCACGCATGTGCGGTTATTTCCATAGTAAAGCTGGTGAATGACCTACGCGGGACCTCCAGCGTGGCCCACAGCTTAACAGGAACATTGGGTGACACCAAGCCTATATTTTTTAAAACCCTGTAGACTGTAGGAGCAAGTAAATGGGGGACTTCAACTACCCTAATATAGACTGGGATAGTAATAATGTAAAGGGCAGAGAGGGGGAAGAATTTCTGAAGTGTGTTCAGGAGAACTTTCTTGATCAGTATGTTTCCGGCCCAATGAGGAAGGAAGCATTGCTGGATCTGGTTCTGGGGAATGAAGTGGGTCAAGTAGAGCAAGTGTCAGTAGGGGAACATTTAGGGAAGAGTGATCATTGTATCATAAGGTTTAGACTAGCTATGGAAAAGGTCAGGGAACAATCTAGAGTAAAAATACTTAATTGGAGAAAAGCCAATTTCAGTGGGTTGAGAATTGATCTGGCCCGGGTAAATTGGAATCAAAGATTGGCAGGCAAAACTGTAATTGAACAATGGGCTGCCTTTAAAGGGGAGATGGTTCAGGTATAGTCGAGGTACATTCCGATGAGAGGGAAAGGTAGGGCAAACAAAGCCAGAGCTCCCTGGATGACCAAAGAGATAGAGAATAAGATGAAGCAGAAAAAGGGGGCGTATGACAGATGTCAGGTTGAGAATACAAATGAGAACCAGGCTGAATATAGAAAGGTCAGAGAGGAAGTGAAAAAGGAAATAAGAGGGGCAAAGAGAGGGTATGAGAATTGATTGGCAGCTAACATAAAAGGGAATCCAAAAGTCTTCTATAGGCATATAAATAGTAAACGGGTAGTAAGAGAGGGGGTGGGGCTGATTCGGGACCAAAATGGAAACCTATGCATGGAGGTAGTGGGTATGGCTGAGGCACTAAAAAAGTAATTTGCATCTGTCTTTACCAAGAAAGAAGATGCTGCCAAAGTCATAGTGAAAGAGGAGGTAGTTGAGATACTGGATGGGATAACATTGATAAGGAGGAGGTACTAGAAAGGCTGGCTGTACTTAAAGTAGATAAGTCACCAGGACCGGATGCGATGCATCCTAGGATGCTGAGAGGTACTGGCCATAATCTTCCAATCCTCCGTGGATACAGGGCTGGTGCCAGAGGACTGGAGTATTGGAAATGTTACACCATTGTTCAAAAAAGCGTGCAAGGATAAACCCAGCAACTACGGGCCAGTCAGTTTAACCTCGGTAGTGGGGAAGCTTTTAGAAACAATAATCCGGGACAAGTGTGGATTAATTAAGGAAAGCCAGCAGAGATTTGTTAAAGGCGAATCATGTTTAACTAACTTGATTGAGTTTTTTGATGAGGTAACAGAGAGGGTTGATGAGGGCAATGCAGTCGATGTGGTGTACATGGACTTCCAAAAGGTGTTTGATAAAGTGCCACATAATAGGCTTGCCAGCAAAGTTGAAGCCCATGGAATAAAAGGGACAGTGGCAGCATGGATACAAAATTGGCTAAATGACAGGAAACAGAGAATAGTGGTGAATGGTTGTTTTTCAGACTAGAGGAAGGTATACTGGAGGAGTGGTGTTCCCCAGGGGTCGGTACTAGGACCACTGCTTTTCTTGATATATATATTAATGACTTAGACTTGGGTGTGCAGGGCACAATTTGAAAATTTGCAGATGACAGATAAATAAGCAGGGTGGGTCAGAAAGGGACAGAGAGGGCTGAATTTTGCCGGTGCTCAGAGTGCGGGATTGGAGGCAGGTCCGCTGTCAAAATCGAAATGATTGACAGCGGGTTGGGAACCAGCTCTGAACCATGTAAGTTCCCAAAGCGTCGCGTCTGCGATTTCAGAACAGACCCGACACCAAGTGACGGGGGAGGCATTTAAGATAGTTAAATGTTTGTTAACTACAATTTTACATAGAAACATAGAAGATAGGAGCAGGAGTAGGCCATTCTGCCCCTCAAGCCTGCTCCACCATTCCATGAGATCATGGCTGATCATCCAAATTCAGTACCCTGTCCCTGCTTTCTCCCCATACCCCTTGATCCCTTTAGCCTTAAGAAATATATCCAACTCCTTCTTGAATATATTTAATGAATTGGCCTCTACTGCCTTCTGTGGTAGAGAATTCCACAGGTTCACCACTCTCTGGGTGAAGAAATTCCTCCTCATTTTTGTCCTATAATGGCTTACCCCTTATCCTTAGACTGTGACCCCTGGTTCTGGACTCCTGACCATCGGGAGCATCCTTCCTGCATCTAGTCTGTCCAGTCCGGTCAGAATTTTATAAGTTTCAATGAAACCCCTCTCATTCTTCTAAACTCCAGCGAGTATAAGCCCAATCAACCCAATCTCTCCTCATACGTCATTCCTGCCATCCCAGGTATCAGCCTGGTGAATCTTCGCTGAACTCCTTCCATGGCAAGAACATCCTTCCTCAGATAAGGCAACCAAAACTGCACACAATACTCAAGATGTGGTCTCACCAAGGCCCTGTACAACTGCAGCAAGACATCCTTGTTCCTGTACTCAAACCCTCTCACTACAAAGGCCAACATACCATTTGCCTTCTTAACCGCCTGCTGCACCTGCATACTTACCTTCAGCGACTGGTGCACAAGGACACCCAGGTCTCGTTGCACTTCCCCTTCTCCCAATCTATTGCCATTCAGACAATAATCTGCCTTCCTGTTTTTGACACCAAAGTGGATAACCTCACATTTATCCATGTTATATTGCATCTGCCATGCTTCTGCCCAATCACCCAACCTGTCCAAATCATCCTGGAGTTTCTCGGCATCCTCCTCACAGCACACATGCCCACCCAGCTTTGTGTCGTCTGCAAAATTGGAGATATTACATCTAGTTCCCTTGTCTAGATCATTAATATATATTGTGAATAGCTGGGGTCCAAGGACGGATCCCTGCGGTAATTTTGCAGACTGTTTCTATTTTACGAGGTTCCTGTCGCTCAGGGATCACATCAGGTAAGTAGGTCAGGGTCTCTGTATCTCCCCAAAATAGATAAATTAATAGCGCAGATAGAAATTAATAGGTGTAGGGAGTTTGCAAAATTGCCCCACCTCGCCTGCTTTCCGAATCAAACAAAGTTGGCCACTTTTTAAACGTACAAAATGGAGTTCTGGGACACGTGACCAGAAAGCTGCAGGAAGTGAGTCATTTTTCTCCCCAGCAACAAGACTGGAGACAGGGCCTAGAATTCCACAGTCCCTATGTGGATTCCAGGCCAGACATGGAATTGAATATGTAATAGCAAGTCGCCAGTAGGCCGGTAAGAACAATGAACCTGGCTGCACTGCAATCAGGGTTAAGCTAGTTAAAACCATCATCAGGCCCATCCTAACAGATCCAATCATATCAGAAACCGTTTTAGAGGACTAGGCACCAGAGACACCATTGTGTGACTGAAACCAGAAACAATGAGGGCCGGTGATAAGGCCGTTAGCGGGAAATCGGCCGTTTTGCAGCCATTTACAGTTAACGAAGTAACCTGGGACACCTCTCGATCTGGGGGAGGCAAGGCAGATCAAGAGAGTATAACTGTTTTTAGTAAGCAGACAGAAAGAGCAGTTGGAGACACTTCGACTTGGAACACACTTCGGGAGAGACAGCTTCTACACTTCACTTCGATTTCATCCTGGGACTTCGCTGCAAAAGGGAAACTTCAAGGACTCTACTGGGAGAAGCAGTCTCCAAGACGGGGAAGGCTATGCGCAGCAGGCCCATGCTTTGGTAAGCAGGCGAAGCTCCCGGTCCGTACTGCCTCCCGATTTAAACCTGACTGTCCCCCCCCCCCCCCCGTGCCCACCACCTCAGGCAGGGATTCAGAGTGGAACCAGGAAGACACGGGACGGAGTGCGCCATCCCGGTACGGACCGGAGCACAGAGCGGGCCTCGCTAAACGGCGCAGCCCGACCCAGGAGGGAAGCCTTTTCACCCAGCCAAGGAGGAGGATCCACTGCCTGACTGACGGGAGAGTGTGTGGCCAGTGCACACTGAACTTTACCAGGCCAGACCAACTAAAGCTGCAGTCCCAGGACAACCTAAAGGCCTTTGTTCCAATGCGTTGGTTGAGCATGAGAGTCTGACCCCCCTTTAGTTCGACCTAGGTTAGGGATAGTGTAGGAGGTGGGGATAAGGCTAAGGGGAGTGTTAATGTGTGATACCCCTCGATGTGTCGTACTCCTTCCCACACTCGCGTGCCCTCTGTTTTGAATATATAGTATTCCTTTTTTTTCCTCTTTTTAAAGTGTATAGAGCTGTAGCCTTGGTTTAGTATCGTTGAACCAATTAATTTCTCTGCTTGCCTGTTTTGTTTTATTTTTCTCTCAATAAAACCGTTATTATTTTAACCTTTCACCTGCTTGTCTGTCTCAAGCTTGTTATTCTGCGCATCAGCTGCCTGGTAGGATCCCAGTGTCAGAACTAAGTGGGAGTGTGGGGACGCCTCGAAAACGTCCACTGGGTCAGGCCCGGGCCAAACCGACCACCCAACCAACAACCCCTACATAGGTTTGATCTAATAGCCATTATGGAGACTTGGTTGCAAAGTGACCAAGGTTGGGAACTAAATATTCCAGGATTCTTAACTTTTAGAAGAGATAGGCAAAATGGAAAAGGAGGAGGGGTCGCCCCGATAATAAAGGATGTGATAAAGACAGTAGAGAGGAAGGATCTTAGCTCTGAAAATCAAGAAGTAGAATCAGTTTGGGTGGAGCTAAGAAACAGCAAAGGGCAAAAACATTGGTGGGAGCTGTTTATAGGCCCCCAAACAGTTGTTGTAATGTAGGGCAGAGTATTAATCAGGAAATATAGCTGCATGTAACAAGGGTAATACAGTAATCATAGGGGAATTTAATCTACATATAGACTGGGCAAACCAAATTTGCAGTAATAGTGTGGAGGACGAATTCATGGGATGCATACAAGATAGTTTTCTAGATCAGTATGTTGAGGAACCAACTAGGGAACAGGCTATTTTAGATCTAGTATTTTGCAATGAGAAAGGGTTAATTAATAACCTTGTAGTAAAGGGGCCTTTAGGGAAGAGTGACCATAATATGATAAAACTTTACGTTGAGTTTGAAAGTGATTTAGTTAAATACGAAACTATGGTCTGAAATCTAAACAAAGCAAACTACATAGGTGTGAGGGGAGAGTTGGCTAAGGTAGATTGGGAAACTACATTAAAAGGTACGATGGTAGACAAGCAATGGCTAGCATTTAAAGAATTAATACATCATTTACAATATACATTCTTTAAGGTACAAAAACCCCACAGGAAAAGTGGTCCAACCGTGGCTAAGAAGAGAAGTTAAAGATAGTATTAGATCAAAGGAAGAGGAGATTTGATAGAGGTATTCAATATCATGAGTGGTCTAGACAGAGAGAAACTGTTGCCATTGGCGGAAGGGTTGAGAACCAGAGGACACAGATTTAAGGCAGAAGAACCATAGACGACATGAGGAAAAACTTTTTTATGCAGCAAGTGGTTAGTATCTGGAAAGCTGCCTGAAAGAGTACTGGAGGCAGACTCAATCGTGGCTCTTGAAAGGGAATTGGATAAGTTACTGAAGGAAAAGAAATTGCAGGGCTACGGGGAAAGGGCGGGGGAGTGGATCTAGCTGAAGGGCTCTTGCAGAGAGCCAGCACGGGCTCAATGGGCCGAATGGCCTCCGTCTGTGCTGTAACCATTCTATGATTCTATGATTCTAAGTAAAAAGTGAGGGAGGTAAGGAATGACACAGTTTTCAGATTCTAAGAAAGAACGAGTTTGAACGGGAAATCGTGCAATGAGTCTTGATTTCCATACAGTGAGATCATTGAGAGGCAGACAAGCATGGAGGCTGATGCACTTTCGGCTTAAGAGGAACTAGAGCAATTCACTAGCTAGCAAAGATAAGAATAAATCACAAACAAATGTATATTCGGGATGATTGACGTTAATCTCATTGTTGTTATGTTTCTGTGGTTTATCAAAAAAAGCAGGAAGAAAATCTCTTTGGAACCATTGTATCCTATGCCAGCACAGCCACATGCAAAACGAACAAAATCTGGCAACAATCCTTAGAGCTCAGGTGTCAGATAGCCTAAGCCCAGTCACACCTTCCTGCAGCTTTGTTGTACACATCTTCTTCTTCTTCTTCTTCTTAGGCAGTCCCTCGGAACCGAGGATGACTTGCTTCCACATTAAAAATGAGTTCTCAGGTGGCTGATGAGTCCAATGCGGGGCCTACAGTCTCTGTCACAGGTGGGGCAGACGATGGTTGAAGGGGCGGGTGGGTGGGGTGCTTGGGTTGACGTGCACTCCTTGTGCTACTTGCGCTTGGCTTCCGCTTGCTCCCGGCGAAGAGACTCGAGGTGTTTGGCGCCTTCCCGGATGCTTCTCCTCCACTTTGTGCGGTCTTGGGCCAGGGATTCCCAGGGGTCGGTGGGGATGTTATACTTTTTCAAGGAGACTTTGAGGGTGTCCTTGAAGTGTTTCCTCTGGGGCTCTCTTGCTGTGCCGGAGCTCCAAGTAGAGCGCTTGTTTTGGGAGTCTCGTATCGGGCATGCGGACAATGTGACTCTTCCATCGGAGCTGATTGAGCGTGGTCAAAGCTTCGATGCTGGAGACCCATGTATTCCAGGGGTGCAGGCGGTTCGCAAGCGCCCCTGGGATCACGTTGGCAGGATAGGCGCACCAACGTCAGTGTTCTTGCTCAGGCCAGCATCCCCAGCATGTACACATCACATGTCTAAACACTGAAGACAATGAAGTAATGATCTCTTTTCATGTTACATCCAGGTAAACATCCCAATAAAGAGGAAACTCAGATCTCAGTGTTAGACAAAATGCAAAAAGTAGATGCGGAATCAAGAGAAAGCATTCACATGGGGCCTGAATTTGCGATCGGAGGCTTCCTCCGATCATCAAACTTTCTACCCATTTATCTGGTGGTCCAGGAGATACAGAGGCTTGCGATCCTGGGCCTCTCCTGGTAGAGACCCACGTATTCCAGGGGTGCAGGTGGTTCGCAAGCGCCCCTGGGATCACGTGGGCCGGCCCCACCAATGAAAGAAGGGAATCCCTGTCATAAATCTCGTCATCGAGAAACTACCTATGAAATAACACTGGACGGCCAGCTGGTGGCGCCGTCCAAGGAGTATAAATACTCGGGCGTGGGCCCAGCTTTCCAGGGACATTTTGTAAGACAAGGAGCTAGTGAAATACAACGAGACCTCCATGTTCTGAAACAAGTTGATTAAAGCCTTGCTTTACGCTCAAACCAAGTGCGTAGTGAGTTTTATTACATCAATCCCCATTCATACTTATGGGGATTGTGTACGTACGGAACTGCCATAAGTATGAATGGGGATCACTTAAAAAATACACAAACACATGAAATAAATTTAATAACAGCATTACATATATAAAATTAATTAAAATGCCATTTAATTAAATATTTTTGGGGGGAAAATTGGTTATCGTCCACCTTGGGGTGCTAATATCGGCCGGGTGCAGGTTTTAGCACCCGGCGCTAATCATCACTGCCGACCGCGAAATTTGTCTCTAGCGCCCCCGGAGGTGATTTGAGCGCTAAATCAAGCGCTACACACCTCTCTTAAGGCACTAACGCCAGGGAGCGAGGCACTACCTCAGAACGCCACCGAAGCTCAGGTGGTCAGTTCTTAAAGGGGAGGGTCCATCTTGCTGCACAGCCACACCCTGCTCATTGCAGTGTTTGACCTTGGCCTGCTAACACTTACAAATCCTCATCAAACATTTCTGGTGGATACTCAGAGGCCCAGGGAGAGAGCTCGGCGCTTTAGCAACCAGGCATTGGTGGCTCTGGTTGGCGCTGTGGAACGGCGACGGGCAGTGCTCTTCCCAGAGAGTGGCAGGAGGCCATTGCCCCGGGAGTTTACAAGAGTCTGGAGGGAGGTGGCCCAGCATGTGTCATCGTGGAGCCTGGCCCAAAGGACACATATATATACAGTGCCGTAAGAACTTCAGCAACCTCACTCAGTGGTCAGGGTGAGTACCTGCTTTTCAAAACCTCTACATCCCACCATCTCAACCTCCCTCTGTGCACGGACGGTGTAAATACCCAAATGCCAAAACACTCACCCAACAACTATGCCCATCTCATAAAAGTCACATGCACATCCCACACCTTGCACACATTAACGGCTGTTCAACTATGATAGGCACATCTGCCAGACACATGGCTGCACACTCACTCACACGCTCTCCTTTTCCTTGCAGTCCAAACTTTCACATAACTGCAGGGAGCAACAGCGGACGTGAGGAGAACAGGCGGAGCTACACCCCCTCACAGAATTGGAGGAGGGAGTCCAGAGACTCATTGCCAGCCATGTAGTCGGCGCTGTGGCCGTTGGAGAGGTCGACCCCCTTGGAGACAGCAACAGTATGTTCATCAGCTTTCTCCCCTCTCTCATACCACTTCCCCCTCACAACACCAGCCTTTTACACTTTCAGTCTAACTATACTGTCTCCAGTCCTTGCTCCCTTCCTGCCCCCCTGCCCTCACGCTAAAGCCACTCTTGTACCTTCCTGCTTTCAGATAGTGAACCACCAGCTGACCAGCCTGTCGCTCAGCCTCCCAGTGGCAGCGATGCGCCAGAGGAGGAGGAAGGGGAAGCCGGAGCCTCACCGCCTGCATCTCCCGAGGGCGAGACATCCAACACTGGGGCCACGCGTTCACTGGAGGGGAGTAGGGGGTTTGCCTCTGATCTGGGTGAAACTCCAGGACCCAGCGGGTTGCAGCAATGCGATGGGGCAAGGGAAGCTCGGGGGCCATCTCCCTGGAGGGTGAGTACGCGCACGAGTTCTGCTGCACAGGCCTCGGATGAGGACCTCGATATAGCGGTCATGAATACTCAGGCTATGAGCATGCATACCGAGCTCATGGGCGCAATGGCAAGGGTGCCCGAGAGTTTATGTGCAATGGCTAGGAGTGTGGAGGAGTCCGCCACCAGCACAGCTGTCATCTGTGCGCACCCTCTTGAACCCATCCTTGCCTCGTTGTAGAGGATGGTGGAATTGCAGGGAGATCGTGGGGACGCAGAGCCCCATGCCGCGTGTAATGGGTGAGGTGGCAGGATGTATTGCAGCACAGGCCAACACAATGCAACGGCTTAGTGCTGCAATCGAGTCATTGGCTGGTGCCATCCAGTCTCAGATTGCTCTCATGCAGTCTCAGATTGATGCCACGCAAGCGGTGACTGCGGCCATCATCGCTGGGTCGCCCACAGTCCACCGGGGATCTGACGGTGCCGCAGCAGGCCAGCAATCTGTGCTCGAGCAGATTGCTCTGGATGCGGAGGTGCTGCCCCAGGGGAGTGGCAGTGTGTTGGTCGAGCAGGAAGATACTGTCCTCTCTCAGGATGACAGCATTCCTGCTCCCACCTGTAGGCGGGCATCTATTACCTGGTTTATGGTAACATACCTGGCCAGCAGCCTTTTTGCCTGCTGCACTGTAAACCAATTTTAACAGCGGTTCCGAATCGCTACCCCACCTTTCAGTTCTGACTGGAGGGCTTACAATTAATGATGTTAAAGCGGACAATTGGTTTGGAAATGAGCAAAGTCAAAATTTATTAAACTAAAGAACCATAATCAAATATAAACTGTACCACACGAACACAGTAAATGCAGTAAAAGTATATAACAAGGGGGTACAGACGGCAAAAATGAGGGATACAATGGCTACAATGTTATTTAAACAATCTTAGCAATTCCCTTAAATCACCACCCCAAACTCCTTGCTAGGTTGTCTTGTTGAGGAGTCAGAACACTCTGCTCACCTGTGGTCCAGCGAAGTAAAAAGAGGGGAGATAGCTTCTCAGTAGCTATCTTTATACCTGTGTGCTGCTGCCGTTCTGTCTGGAAAACTTCCCGCCTAAAGTTCCAGTACACAAACAAAAGGACTGTGATTGGTTGCTGAATTGCTTGTTTAAACATAGCCAGCCATAATTGGCCTTGGGTCAAGTGGGCAACTCCTGACCTCCCTGGTTTGATTGACAGGTCTTTCATGCTCCTGCCGTTCTGTCTGGCCAGTACACAAAAAAAGGACTGTGATTGGCTGCTGAATTATAGCCAGCCATAACTACCTGTCTCTGTGGCCTCGGGTCAAGTGGACAACTCCTGACCTCCCTGGTTTGATTGACAGGTCTTTCACACAAACACATTACAAGCTGTAAACCTCTGTGTTTGACCGGGCTCAAAAGCACAAGTTTTAATCAAGATGTTCTTTCTCAATGTGTGTGAATACTTCCACGAATTTCCTCGATTCCGTTGTAGTCCAGCTCAGCAGTCTTTCGTGCTTTAAAACATTGATCTGACCCAGAGGCAGTTCAAAACACATAAATCTTCATCCACGATGTGGACCAATGTTTCTCTTGTTTTCAGGGGAATTTTGTGAAACTCCTACACACCACTGTCACTCTGCCATTGCACTTGCTGCAGTCTGTTACACAGCCATCCCAGACTGCTGCCGCCCATGCAGAGTTGGTGCAGTCTGCAGCCGGGGCCTCCAAGCCCAGAGCTGGTCGAGGGCATCCTGCAAGGCCATCTGCAGTCTCTGGATCCAACATTCAGCAGCCTTCCACCGGCCACATTACGGAGGAGCAGTAGGGTGGGAATGGGGGGAGTGCGCAGGGGAAGGAGAACACCCTCGAAGGATAAAAAGTAAAAATTCTCCAATAAATGGGGGAAATGTTTGTGCCAAAGTTTGATGTTCATGTTAATATATTGTTCACTCCATTCACGCTTATCTCGATGTGGTAAGAATGAATTTTGTTAGTTAATTAATTGTTGTGTTTGTTTGTTATTGGTTGCGCTGAATAAATAAGACACAGTTTGTCAGATAAATAAAAAAAATTATTGGAACTTGACAACTTTGCTGATTTGACTCATTGGAGCTTTGCCCAGCAATTGGCGCTGCGGGATGCTTGCGATGATGTGATTCTTCATCCCAGAAGCCATCTTCTCTGTCATTCGTCAGAAGCGGTGTCTTATCAGGCGTTCACGGACGGTCCTTGCAGAGGCAACATTAAATGCCTCCCTCCCACGTTGATGCTGCTGATCCTCCTCTTCATTCTCCTCCTCTCCCTCTTCCTCCTCCTGAGGTGGTGCACCAATCCCTGGTGGCAATGGCAGGGTCCTCATAATTGCGAGGTTGTGAAGCCTGCAGCACACAACAATGAAAAGCGAGACTCGCTCGGGGGAGTACTGCAGGGCTCCTCCAGAGTGGGCAAGACACTGGAACTGTTGCTTCAAGACGCCGATCGTCTGCTGAATGAGGATCCTGGTGGCGCTATGGCACTCATTGTAGGCGAGCTCAGCAGGAGTGTCGGGGTTACGGAGCGGTGTCATCAGCCAGGTGCAGAGTAGATAACCCATGTCCCCGAGGAGCCAGCCACGAGGATGATGCGGCGGTTGGAAGAGGTCTGGGACACCAGTCTGGCGCAGGATGAAAGCATCGTGGCTGCTGCCAGGATAGCGGGCATTGACGGCGAGGATGCACAGTCTGGTCGCAAACCAACTGGGCGTTCAGAGAGTGGAAGCCCTTGCGGTTGTGGAACACCTCTGCATTTTCATGAGGTGCCCGCAATGCCACATGTGTGCAGTCAATGGCGCACTGAACCATGGGGAATCCCGCTATCCTAGCAAAGCCACGTGCGTGATCATGCTGTCTGGCCCGGGTCATGGGGAAAGAGATGTACTCCCTTCTCCTTTTGTACAGAGCATTGGTGACCTCCCGGATGCAGCAATGGACAGCGAACTGGGAGATATTCGCTATGTCCCCAGTTGAAGCCTGGAAGGAGCCGCTGGCATAGAAATTCAGAGCCACCGTCACCGTCACTGCCACCGACAGAGACGTCCTTGGTCCTGAGCTGAGGCTGCAGATCTGGTTGCAGGAGGTGGCAGAGCTCAGTGACCACTTACTTGCTGAAGCGCAGCCATCGGAAACACTGCTCCTCGGACAAATGAATGTCGGAGAATTGCTCCCGGAATACCCTGGGAGGGTAAGGTCTCCTGTGTAGAGGCCTGTTGGCCCTCCTCTGTCTGGCCACGTTTGCCACTCTCTCTCTGCTGCCTCCGAAGGTGAAGCTGGAGGACGATGCCCCGAGTCAGTACAGCCCCCATTTAATCCCGTAAATGTGGTAAATATGAAGCTCAGAGAAGTAGGAACCTGAAAAGTGTTGCTCAGGAACAAAACTCCTTGTAGGACAGCGTTAAATCTCTCCGGACGTCTCTCTCTCTCTCTCAACCGGCATATGCCAAATATTTTGTCGACAAGAAAAAGCAGGAAGCGTGCGCCTTTAAACAGCGCTCGCCCAGCTCCCAGCCGACTGCAAACCGCCCCCCTCTACCTGTCGTTCCTAGCGGCAAGCGCTGAGGCAGGGGCCGAGAATCAGTTTCTGGTCCGGGGCGCTAACGGGGTGTTGCGCGCTTGGATGATGTCACGATCTCCGGGCGCAGGAGATCGTGGCGATAGTGTTCAGCGCCAGCGCAAAGTGCCAGGTCAATTTCGCGGGTGGCGCTAAAATCGCCGCGCTCGGGCGGTAAGTCGTTAGCACCACATTAGCGCCCCTCCAGGAGGCGCTAACCAACCCAATTTATCCCCCTATATGTTTTAACTGGGCTACAAAAAAAACTTACCTTATTGGACAGGGTTTTTAATGTATAAGTGAGTGGTAACATTTTACTTTTCTATTTTTTAAAACTCTTATGCTGGTAAAAGCAGGCTTTTGCTTTTACCGGGCGTAAGAATTCCACGGCCTTTCAGCGGGCGGAAGTTGAGCAAATAGCGCAACTCTCCGCCCCATGGAGGCCCGTCTCCCAGGGATGCGGAGGATACAGAAGATTCTTGACAGATCGCAAGTGCCGGGTTTCAGTGCATGCGCTTCGCGCGCCTAAACCCGCCACTTGCGCGGTCTCTGCGGGCACGGGCGCACCTCAGATGCACCCG
The DNA here is from genome assembly GCF_052327205.1 of Somniosus microcephalus. Taxonomy (NCBI): domain Eukaryota; kingdom Metazoa; phylum Chordata; class Chondrichthyes; order Squaliformes; family Somniosidae; genus Somniosus; species Somniosus microcephalus. The sequence goes on along the minus strand of NC_141003.1, from coordinate 82,570,672 downwards.
CAGGGGTCACGAAATACGGCCCATGGTCTCACCATAGACAGGCAACAAATTTCCATCTATTTCATTCTTCTCACCCAACCTTTTCCCATTTCCCCGCTCTGCTCCTGACTCTTAATGGGTTGTGGATCCACAGCTATCGACAGTCCCCTGGTACCTCATCTCAGTAGCCGTTCTTCCTGCAAAAAATGTTGGTAAGTTAATTAATCATTGGGCAATTAAGCATGAGGCCCAACCCTGTCCTCACTTGGCATCTACACAGAGGTCACTGCAAAAACAAGCGGATGAGGAACCCTGGCTAAGATTGTGCCTCCCTGGACCAGGAGCAATGTTGACAATCATCACATGCTATGGCCACCCAGGCTGAGAACAGCACAGACTGGGTCCAAACCAGGCACGTCCTCAGCATAAACGGCTTCATGCCACAACAGGTGATGCATTTACCCATCAAACATTGGACCATCTGCCCAACAAAGCCTTTTATGAACAAATTAATTTTTCCCAATGGGCCCACCATTTCTCATTCGATGTATTTGCAGAACTTAGGAAGAACCATTAGGGACACCAGCCCCATTAAAAAGCATTGGCCCTGAAGTTGCGGTCGGCGGCGTAGTTAAGGAGTACGCCACTGACCCGCTGACATCCGAACGAAATCCGCACTTACCTCGTGCAAACCTCCTTTCGATTCCCCAAAGTCTTTCCACCATCTGCAAGGCACAAGTAAGGAGTGTGATGGAATACTCTCCACTTGCCTGGATGAGTGTAGCTCCAACAACACTCAAGAGCTCGACACCATCCAAGACAAAGTAGCCCGCTTGATTGGCACCCCATCCACCACCTTAAACATTCACTCCCTCCACCACCGGTGCACCGTGGCTGCAGTGTGTACCATCTACAAGATGCACTGCAGCAACTCGCCAAGGCTTCTTCGGCAGCACCTCCCAAACCCGCGACCTCTTCCAAGTAGAAGGACAAGGGCAGCAGGTGCATGGGAACACCACCAACTCCAAGTTCCCCTCCAAGTCACACACCATCCTGACTTAGAAGTTCATCGTCGCTGGGTCAAAATCCTGGAACTCCCTCCCTAACAACGCTGTGGAACGCTGTGGGAGCACCTTCACCACACGGACTGCAGCGGTTCAAGAAGGCGGCTCACCACCACCTTCTCAAGGGGCAATTAGGGATGGGCAATAAATGCTGGCCTTGCCAGTGACACCCACATCCCATAAACGAATAAAAAAAAAGTTGCTTTCAAACGCGGCAGGGTTGTGCGCAGCGTAATGGCCGACGGGCCCCAGGGATGCACCGTTGTGCGTATGCGAACCTTGGGTCACGCGGGGCGGTGCTCCTTTCACTTCCTGACTCTTAGCCAATCAGGAAACATAGAAATCTCCGATGGGACAGCATTAAGCTTTGTAGAAAGTCCATCTAAGCAGCTGACCTTGTTTTATTTTTACTATTCCCACTGCACTTGCCAAAAGATTGCTTAAGCATTTATCTTTGATTTGCATTCGTTTCGATAAATTAAACGATTTGATGTCAGGCTCCGGCTTTTAAATTGCTGACCATTAAAAAGAAACCCATTTAAAATAATTTAGCAGCCAGACCTGCTATTTTATTCATAGATTATGATCATTGCAATTGTGTAAAAACCACAAACCAAGATTTCAACATTAATGCAATTCAATCAAACACTGAAGAGTTTTGAGATACTTTTTACTGAAGGTGTCCTTAAAACCATAAAACTCGATTAGGATGCTTTTTATGGGCTGTAGCATAAACCGAAGCTCAAAATTATACAATTTTCTCATCCCCGACCACCCCCCCGCCCAGCCCCCCTCCCCTTACGCTGTGTAACAGGCTCCTGCGCCTGTTTGCACCAGTTGTAATAATTTTCAGGGTAATTAACGTGCAGTAGGTAGCCCACCTTTTCGTCAGCATGTTGATTTCAATGGGCAGGGGAGACGTGCAGTGAAGACGATGCAGAGTCGGAATTTGACGGATCGCAACTTCGGGATTTAGCGCACGCGGTCGATTTCGAAGGCGGTATGACGGCGTGCTCTGAGAGTATGCTGTCACACTGACCACGAATCCAGGGCCATTTAGTCAGCAAATAAAGGGCACTTGGAAAATTTAGGATATTATTTTGCCTTTTATTTGCTGTTTCTGTTATATTCTGTAATTGATTCCTTTTACTCTAATCCGTGGTTAACTGAGCACTGCTGAAGATGTTCGAGGAGGAGGGCTAGCCTTTCCAATTTGGGGGAGTGGGACATCTCTGGTGCTGGACATTCCCCCCAGCCACTCCCCGCTAACCCTGCTTTTGCTTAGGTGTCTGCCACAGCAGGTGGAAGAGACTTAAACATTTTATTTCTGCTGGTGGGGCCTATGTATGGAGGTGCTCTGAGGACGCATGCACAGGCCTCTCTTTCAATGAATCCCCACAGCCCTCTGTGCCAACCTTAGAATGCCAAACACCGAGGTCTGGCAGGTGCCACCTGTCTCCAGCATTCAATCAGGGCAATTGACAGGAAGCATGGCAGAGATTGTGTTTCCTCATGTCATTCCCATAGAGTCATAGAGTTATACAGCACAGAAAGAGGCCCTTCGGCCGATCATGTCCGCGCCGGCTATCAAGCCCTGTCTATTCTAATCCCATTTTCCAGCACTTGGTCCGTAGCCTTGTATGCTATGGCGTTTCAAGTGCTCATCTAAATGCTTCTTGAATGCTGTGAGGGTTCCTGCCTCTAACACCCTTTCAGGCAGTGAGTTCCAGATTCCAACTACCCTCTGGGTGAAAAAGTTTTTCCTCAAATCCCCTCTAAACCTCCTGCCCCTTACCTTGAAACTATGCCCCTTGGTTATTGACCACTCTACTAAGGGGAAAAGTTTCTTTCTATCTACCCTATCTATGCCCCTCATAATTTTGTACACCTCAATCAGGTCCCCCCTCAGCCTTCTCTGCTCATGTGGGCATGTACATTTTCTACTGATTGGACTGCCTTTTGGAAAAGGTGGGGGGGGGGGCGGTGGGAGGGGGAGTCAGAGCTGCAGTGGAGCACATTTCAGGCCCCGTCTTCCCCCCGGTTCCACTGGAAGATCAGCTGAATGGAGGCCAGCAATCTTAAGACCAGACTCTCTGTATAGACTTCAGCTGTCCAGACAAATGGACTACTTTTCTAATGGGGACATTATCATTCATCTGGAGAAAGTGAAGCAGAGGAAGGGGCCCTCTTCGCCTATGGGCCCCATGAAGAATAGCACAAGGCGAATGAGGGAGGTGGCGACAAGTCTGAATGCTCAACACAACTGACAGCAGTGGTGGAAGATTTTTAATGGCCTTACCAAGTCAGCCAAGGTAAGATAATCCACCAATATCTTTCATTAAATCATGTATGCTTTATGCTTCATTAACCTTTCCACGTAACTTATTCTACAACTCAATTTCCCATGGGTGAAAAAAGACCACTTGACTAATCTTTTTAATTCAAAGTTTCTCATTTTCGACTTTATCCCCTGGTCAATTTTAAAAGATAATAAAGAAAAGAAAGAAAGAAAGACTTGCATTTCTATAGCGCCTTTCATGACCTCAGGACGTCCCAAAGCACTTTACAGCCAATGAGGTACTTTTTTTAAAGTGTAGTCACTGTTGTAATTTAGGAAACGCGGCAGACAATTATCGCACAGCAAGCTCCCACAAACAGCAATGTGATAACGACCAGATAATCTGTTTTTTAGTGATGTTGATTGAAGGATAAATATTGGACCCAGGACACCGGGGAGAACTCCCTTGCTCTTCTTCGAAATAGTGCCATGGGATCACTTATGTCCACCTGAGAGAGCAGACGGGGCCTCGGTTTAGCATCTCATCCGAAAGCTGGCCCCTCCAACAGTGCAGCACTCCCTCAGCACTGCACTGGAGTGTCAGCCTAGATTGTTTTGTGCTTAAGTCCCTGGAGTGGGGACTTGAACCCACGACCTTCTGACTCAGAGGTGAGAGCGCCAACACAACACAGCAATGAAGCCAAGTTCTCGAAATGCTCCAAAGGAAGAACGCTAGGTTAATAATTTCAAGAAATAATGAAGTGTTTTTTTTTCAAGAATAGAAAAACAAAATCTAGGCATTATTGAGCGCAGCTTCTCTGATGGTATGCTGCGTATTTACAGAAAAAATGAATAATGTATTTCAGCTCACTAAAAACATAATCAGGATACATTCATACAAAAGAATAGGTTGGTAGATAGTTATATCTTATCAATGGATCTAAAACACTCACCCACACACGTATCTCTTTCTATATATCAATACATATAGTGGAAGTCACAGAAAATCTTGATATTATTCCAATATCTCAATTCACTTACAGTATCTTGCAAATTAACAGCATCACAAAACATTTGTGCCATAAATAAATTATTACCTACTTATACTGAGAGAGAAACACTAATATTTCATTGCTCAGCCAATATAATGCATTTGAGCTGACTTCATAGATCAATGGAAATTGGTGTTTCCAGTCTTAAAGCAATTCAAATCTCTGGACACTGATAACATTTCTTAATTACACATTTATAGACAATAATTCCAGTTTACTAAGTCTCTGGGACTAAAATTTTTTTTTATCTGCAAAGTAACGTGGAGTAAACTCCAGGTCAGGCTCTTGGATCTAACAAAGCGGGATGCTGCGGAGGCTGGAAATCCGAAATAAAAAAAACAACAAATGCTGGAAACACTCCTTTAAGCAGCGCGGCCGAGCAGCGCTGCAGGGGGTCCCGCGCTTCCCACCATCTCTCCAGATGGCGTTGGTAGGCGCCGGCGGTTACGGTTAACATCTCACAGAATCGTACCGGAAGAGCCCCAGGTTTGGTAGAGAATTCCACAGGTTCACCACCCTCTGAGTGAAGAAATTTATCCACATTTAGGACTGAGATGAGGAGAAATTTCTTCACTCAGAGGGTGGTGAACCTGTGGAATTCTCTACCACAGAAGGCTGTGGAGGCCAAGGCACTGAATATATTTAAGAAGGAGATAGATAGATTTCTAGACACAAAAGGCATCAAGGGGTATGGGGAGAGAGTGGGAATATGGTATTGAGAGAGAGGATCAGCCATGATCATATTGAATGGCGGAGCAGGCTCGAAGGGCCGAATGGCCGACTCCTGCTCCTATTTTTCTATGTTTCTATGTCCGTCCTATCGATGGAACTACAATCAGAATGGTAGCAACAGCAATTTAGCTTCCTAAATTACCTGTATTCTGAACCTTGAAACCTTGCGAATGTTGACATAAATTGAATTTTCAATATTATCTCCCTTTGTAATTAGATAAAAGGACCGCTATTGGGCGGGCTGGATATGGGGAGGCAAATCAAATTAAAATGTCGTTGTGAGTGAAGTACAGAATGTTCTCAGCATAATCGTGCAATGAAAACACAAGCCCATCAAGCAAGTGAACAAAAAGCCCTGTTAAAGCTCCCATTGTTTATAATTGCTTCTGAGGGCTGACCTTTGACATTCATATGCTGTGTAATCAATCTTTTAGACTTGTTAAAAATGCTTATTTTTTGGTTATTTTGTATCTGTCGAGTAGACAATGATCTTTCTTTTAACCAAAAAAATAAACTTTTGATTCCTTGTAAACAGCAACTCCAAGTTTGACGTCAAGCATATCTGCCCTAATATTGTTAAACATGTACTTTATTTAACAAATTAAGCACTCTGAACATTGTCGAAAGGGTGTAGTGTATTCAAGCACAGTGTTTAAGGGCTTCTGATGAGGGAAGTCTTTTGCTGAAATACAAATCACCAGTAGAGGTCACTCTGATAACTAAAGGCAACTCGAAGAGAGGCAGTCATTCAAACTTACCACTGTCGCAGCACACAGTGCCATTCTCACAGCCTCGCCTTTGCGTTTGTTCTGTAGATAGGGCGGAAAATATTTCCTGATCAACACCAAACTCCTTAGGTAACTTCTCTGTATACACAGAACAGCTGTAACACAAAATCAAAGCCTAGATTTGCAAAAAGGATTTACAAGGATGATGTCAGAAATGCAAGGTTGCACCTATCAGGAAGAAATGAACAGGCTGGGTCTCTTTTCTCCTGAAAGGAGAAGGCTGAGGGGTGACCTAATAGAGTTCTTTTAAATGATGAAAGATTTTGATAGAGTGGATACAGAGAGAGAGAGTGTTTCCGCTTGTAGGGAAGAGCAAAACTAGAGGCCATCAATATAAGATAGTCACCAAGAAATCCAATAGGGAATTCAGAGGCAACTTCTTTACTCAAAGAGTGCTGAGAATGTGGAACTCGCTACCACAGGGAGTGGTTGAAGCAAATAGTACAGATGCATTTAACGGGAGATTAGACAAGCATATGAGGGAGAAGAGAATAGAGGGTTACGCTGATAGATTTAGATGAGGAAGGATGGGAGGAGGCTCGAGTGGAGCATAAACGCTGGCATGGACTGGTTGGGCCGAATGGCCTGTTTCTGTGCCATATATCCGATGTAATCCTATTGCAGCCATACCTCAGTAGTCCTTCTGTACAACATGTCATATCAATCATTCCAAGGCTGCTATGTCATTGCTTGTATTAATGTTGAGTTTAAGGTTTCATGTCCTGTGAAATCTCCACAGTGCTACAATGCAAAAAAAAAGTTAAACACCTTTTATAACTTCAGTGCAGAGAAAACTTTCATGTGAGTCGTATTTGTGTTCACACTTAAATGTGATAACGTGTTTATAATATACAGAAGGCACTATATTTCCCAGTATCCAACTAATTACAGTAGATGGTACACAATGTTGCTGATTATATGTTCCATTCTATTGCGATCCAATTCCAGCTCAGGTACAGCACAGCTCAGATTCAAGGCAAACCAGCTGACCATATTTGAAAAAGGCTAAATTTCCTCCTTAATAGTCACTTAATAGGATTTGCATTTCTATAGCGCCTTGCATGACTTCAGGACATCCCAAAGTGTTTTACAGCCAATTAAGTACTTTTTGAAGTGTGGTCACTGTTGTAATGTAGGAAACGCAGCAGCCAATTAGCACACAGCAAGCTCCCACAAACAGCAATGTGATAATGACCAGATCATCTGTTTTTAGTGATGTTGATTGAGGGATAAATATTGGCCCCAGGACACCGGGGATAACTCCCCTTGCTCTTCTTTGAAATAGTGCCCGTGGGATCTTTGAAATCCACCTGAGAGAGTGCAGACGTGGCCTCAGTTTAAAGTCTCATCCGAAAGACGGCACCGCCGACAGTGCAGCACTCCCTCAGCACTGCACTGGAGTGTCAGCCTGGATTTTGTGCTCAAGTCGGACTTTTGTTATTATTTCACACCTGTGAAAATCATGCTATCCCTGTAGAAGGCTTTAGAAGTTGATGTGCTGAAAAGTTTGTTGCATGCAATCCTGAACATGAGGTCTCCTATTAAAGTAAAAGTACAGGTAAAGCTTGCTCCGAATTGCCGGCACCAATATAGCATGATTGCCCTTCACCAGTCACCAGGAAAGCTCTAGGTCAATCCACCACCTCATCGCAACGCTTGTGGGGACTTAGGGCAAGAAACACCCTTATGCTGGTGCTGTGTGCATTATCACTGCAGTCTGTTTCCGCACTCTGATTTACTTGTTACAAACTGGACTAACCCTGTCCTGGCTTTAATGTGGTCAAGCCAAAGGTTTCCCTGGTGGTAGTAACCCACTTGAATGAAAGGGCATGACGTGTTTCACTTGGTCAGGCAACTATTCTCCATCTGTTAAATGGTTGCCTTCTGACACATTTATTACAGTAACTCCTCACCGACAATCATAAGCCTTACAACATGAGGAACTATAGATAGCTGGGAGTGAGCAATAAGACTGTAATTTAGTCAATGAGTATAGATGACATCATAAACCACGCATATGGTGTATGGATGTCGCCCCACTTAAATTAGCCTATTACTCACCCCTTGCCAACCACTGCTGTTCGTAATATATAATAGAGCTTCAATAAAATGAAAATAGCAGCAATGACAACAAATAGCATTAGAATTGCATTGATTGAGGACAGGGAGATGCAAATGTAATGATTCCACTGCAGAATAATATTATCAGATGCCTCACAGCCTGGCATAATAAAGGAGTTACCATAGTCCACAATATTAGTGAGAGGATAATCACTGACTTACACAAATATAACAATCAATAGTTTCAGATGAGGTCATAAACTAGAAGTGTGAAGCTTAAACAGTGGCTCTCAATTCTAAAATTGGACCGTTACCTCAAATTCACTTTGCGATTTTTGTAAATTGACAACCTAGGTGTTAAGCCTGCAAGCCAGCTTCATTCAGTTGGCATGGGGATCTGAAGGTTATGGATTGATCCCCACACCAAGGCTGAAACACACAATTTAGGTTTGCAATCCAGGGCATTACTAAAGGAGTGCTGAATGATGAGTAGTGCCATACTTCAGTTGAGACTTTAAGAAAGGTCCTATTTGCCCATTCAGGCGGCCATTGGAGATCCATGGCACTGTTCAAAGAAGAGCATGGAGTCCTCGCAGGGTCCTGGCCAAGATTTCTCCCTCACCCAATACCATCAAAAATAACCCAGGATTGACTGATCATCCATCTTGTGGCTGTTCGTCAGATCGCATTGGCCCAGAATGGCTATTGCATGTACCTGCATAACAACAATCCCTGCATTTCAAAAAGTAATTCATTGTGTAAAACGTTTGAAGCATTTGGATGTGAATGGTGTTGTATAAATCCAAGTTGTATGTTTATTAAGGGCAAAGTCCCATAGTGCAGGACATCAATGTGGTTGAAAAGAGTAAGAAAGAAGGCAAGGTAAATCAAAAGGCAGTGCAAACATGCTGCCAAACTTGGGTTTAAAACCTGTAGATTGTCGGAGATAGGGGATTCTGATGGAGGCAAGGAGCTCCATAGCTTAGCGATCCAGTAAGAGAATGAGCAGTGTAGGAGATAATAAAATGTGTCTTCATTTCAAGGGACTGAGAATTCACAGAGGATGAAAAGAATGTAGGGTGGTATATTTGGAGCTTATGCCTGCTGCAGCAGTGTCAGCTGTGGCTCAGTGGGCAGCACTCTCTAGGTGGGAGGGGCTAGGAGTGAGCCAGGTGTTACTGGTTGCCTGATTGCAGCTGGGTGTTGGAGGGAGTTTTGTAAAAAGTTGGTGGTGGGTTTTGGGGTGTTGTTTTCAGGTTTTAGGGCCTTTTTGGCCCACAAAAAACAGCCAGATGGCTGCTGAGGGGTCCGGAGTGCCGGGCCCCTCAAAGGACAATATTCCTGAGAGGAATTTAATTAGGGAAGAAACTGTGGTGGGAAGGGGGAAAAAAAGGCCCAAAGATTTGGGCTGGGACCTCAGGAGGTTTGGTAAAGAAAACACGGTGGTGGTGCAGTGTGAAGATAAGAAGGTTCGAGCTTGGGATATTATCCAGGCAGTTCATGAGGACTGTGGCGAGGGAAGCTGCTTTGCCTGTCGACCTAAGCCAAATGTGGGATTCGAGGTGACGGTCAGTGGTCATGAGGAGGTGGAAAGACTGTTACTCAGTCTGAAAGTTGGTGAGAAATTCTTGGAGGTGACTCTGCTATATTCAGAGGAGGTGGTGGTTTCATTTTTAAACTTGCCAGTGTACATTGAGGACAAAGTACTAAGCAAGAAGTTGGAGTCGTGGGACATAAAAATCTGTTCTGCAATAAAGAGGAGGTATTATCCGGGAACACGGGTAGCAGACGGAACCCGGTATGTAAAGGTGCGGTTCCCAGAGGGGGTGAGGTCATTGCCATACAGTATGAAGTTTGAGACACTGGAAGGAGTGCAGTACTTTCGTGTGCTGCATGATAACCATGTAAAGGTGTGCTATTATTGTCTTGGACATGACCATCTCGTAAGAAACTGTCCAGACCTGTATTGTTACAATTGCGGTGAGTCGGGACACATTGCTCGGAGCTGCAAGGCGGAGAGCTGTGGGTTGTGTCGTAAAGGCCCCATCCGCTGTGAGTGTGTGGCAGAAGGGAGCGATATGAGTGATGAGGAGATGGGAGAAGGAGCAGGAGATGAGTGTGGAACGGCTGGAGGAGCGGTGCAGTCGGAGGACACAGCCGGTAAAATGAAGGAGAAAGGAGCACAGGAAGAGGCAGAGGATAGCGGAGCGGAGAACGGGATGGAGATGGCAGAAAACACGCCAAGTGCTGTGGAGGGGAACAAAGACAGCAGCGGGCAGCGAGGGTCGAGTGCAGACTCGAGCCTTAGTGCAGTTCAGCTCCCCCTGGGGAGTCTGGTGTCTGCGGGGGGAGAGGAGGCGGGAGCGGGGTGTGTGGTGGATGTGGGTGCTCCGGGGAGAGGCAGGGAGTCAGATATCTTGGTGAGCGGGAGGGGGCAGGACGGGGAGAGGGTGCAAGAGGCAGGAGCCTTAAAGGGACAGCAGGATGTGATCGGCGAGATAGAGACTTCAGAAGGGAACAATTTAGGTGCGCCATTGTCCCATGGAGTGAGGGAACAAGGTGCAAGGGTCAGAGGTGGAGATGTGGTCGAAGGGAGCGGCACAGTGGGAGAAACTGCGATAGCAGGAAGACTCTCAATTGGAGATGAAGTATCTGACGGGGAGCAGGATTATGTATCTGACGGGGAGCAGGCACAGGGGGTTGCAGAAGAGCTTGAGTGTGAGGAATTAGAGAGGGACAGAGACATGGAAGTTGGGGATGGGGTGGCATCATGTGGAAAGGGAAAGGTTAGTGAGGGGCAGAAGGAGGGAGAAAGGGCAGCTCCTGGGCCCAAACTTAATGCAAGGAAGAGGCTGAAACAGCAGGGAGGGGCCAAACAGGAGGTGAAAAAGAGCCGGAGGCTGCAGGAAAAAGCAACAGCTGCCCGAAAAGTTGAGAATGAGCATGAGAGGAGGGAAGAGCCAGAGATTAAATGATGGGGAGATTATCGGGCATACTTCCCTTCTTTGGAGCCATGATTACATTGGTCTCGATTAATGTGAACGGACTGAGGGGTGAGAAGAAATTGCAGCAGTTGTTGCAGGGTTTTAAAGGTTCGGACATGTTGTGTCTGCAAGAAACCTTTTGGGATGAGGATATTCTAGAAAGAGTTCAGAAAGTTTGGAAGGGAGAGGTGTTTGCAAGTTGTGTAAACAATAGCCATAGCGGGGTGGCTGTTTTGGTGAGTCCGTCCATAAAAGAGAACGCTGCCTTGGTGGACAAGGACACTGAGGGGAGATTTTTACGGCTAAGGGTAAAAATGGAGGGATTTAATTGCGATCTCTTTAATATCTATGCACCGAACTACCATTGCAAGCGTCGTGAGTTTTTTCGGGGGTTATTCACTGAAGCGGCAGAGGTGGAAAATCCTTGTATAGTGGGGGATTTTAATGTATTTTTATCTCGGATGGACATTTCAGCCCAGATGACCTTTAAGGATGATAACTCCAGAGGGATGATTGTAAAAATGATGGCAAATTTAAATTTGAGAGACTTATGGAGGGACCGGAACCCTATAAAAAGGGAGTTCTCCAGAGCAGGTTGGGTGGGTGATGTTTTAAAACAGAGCTGAATAGATTTTGTGTTAATGCGGGAAGGGTTAAGTTTGGAGGTGATGGAGATTTATTATAAAAAAGTATTTTTTAGTGATCACTCGGCTTTGGTTCTTAGAATTAGGAACAGCAGAGTTAAGATCGGTTCAGGGGTGTGGATTTTAAACAATCAATACCTGAAAGAAATTGCTTATAAAGAAGGGATTTTAAATATAATAAAGAATGCTCGGAAGGAACCTTTGTTCTTGAAAGAAAGAAGAGTTTGGTGGGACAATTTCAAATATGAGGTAAAAGTTTTTTCGGTATGTTATGGGAAAAAGAGGGCGGCAGCTAACCGGCATTGAGAAGAGAATATAAACAAAAGGTTTACGGATGTCTGTAAAGCAATTGACGGAGGGGATAAGGGAGCTGAGACTAAGTTCCGGGTGCTAAAGGAAGAGTGGGAATTATTGCAAGCTGAAAAATGCAAGGGGGCCATTCTCCGTGCAAAGGCTAGAGATGCATTGGAGGGCAAAAGATGCACTAGATATTTTCTAGAGCAAGAGAAGCTGCGACAGAGATTATCGTTATTTGAAGAGTTGAAGGTTGAGGAGAAGATCATTCATGAAAGTGGGGAGATTTTAGAGGCGGCTAGCAGCTTTTATCAAGAGTTATATACTAAAGAAGACGTTTCCAATTTGGCGATGGAGAAGGTTACTGCTTTTATTGAAGAGGGTTTAAAGGAGGATGAGGGAAGCATGTGTGACAAAGAAGTAGGATTAGCGGAAATAAAAGTAGCAATAAGTGGAATGAAGGGGGGTGAAAGCCCAGGATCCGATGGACTCAGTGCAGAATTTTATAAAGAATTTTTCAAGATTTTAAGTCCATTGCTCTTAGAAGTTTTAAGGAAATTAAAATTGAGGGAAGCCTGGCCCCATCTATGAGGAGAGGTATCATAAGCTTAGCTTATATAAAAATAAAGGGGATAGATGGGATCTGAAGAATTGGAGGCCCATCACATTATTAAATGTGGATTATAAGATCTTGGCGAGGGTTATGGCAAATCGTTTGAAGGAGGTGTTACCGGAGATAGTTTGGCCCTCTCAGTCCTATGGAGTCATAGGCCGGGACATCGCAGACTCTGTGGTCTCAATCCGAGATGCGATAGAGCTCATGGAAGAGAGTGGGAGGGAGGCTTATGTATCTATATATATAAAAGGATATGTCTATCTGTCTGTCTCTCTGTCTGTCTCTCTGTCCGTCTCTCTGTCTGCCTCTCTGTCTGTCTCTCTTTCTGTCTCTCTGGCCGCTATACAATCTAAAGTTATAGAGCGTACCTACGCATACGTTATATCAAAAGAAAGCTCATCATTAGGGGACTCTTGTAGGCATATTTACTTCTTGCTCCGACAAAAATTGTGCCGACGGTCGGACAAAAATTGTGCCAACGGTATCCAAAAAACGTTCAAAATTCCTCTCATTATCCGCTCATTTGCATCGAGTGGGGGGCGGGTTCATTGTGTGTGTGGGCGGGCCATCCTACAGTTGAGTGACGTGATGATTGACCAATCCTACAGTTCAGTGACCTGATGGTTGACCAATCGGTGTGTGTGTGGGCGGGCCTTATCATCCTGAACCGAGGTGAGTCGCCGCCATCTTGATTCCAAACTTTTCATTTCTTTTTCCCACTTTCTGCGTGTTTCTTTTCAAATCTACATTTCCAGCAAAAAAAAAGTTGCTTTTAAAACACACATTGTTTTTAAAAAAAGTTAATTAATTTGTAAATCTTTTCTCTAACATCTAGAATTTTCCTACCTTTCACTGTTTTTCCAGGCCTGTAAGCCTGGGCTTCTGTTGCCCAGCCACGCCCGAGCTAGGCACCTCCCGTCGCGCTGAACAAGCGGCTCGCGATCGCCGCCATCTTTGTGAAGGCTGGAGGGAGCGGGCCTGAGCCGAGCGTCGCCACCAGCCGCCATCTTAGTAAAGGCGGGTGGGGCAGGAGTCAGCGCGCGAGACTTGAGTCCGGCCCGGCCTCACGCAGTAGGTTGCGCGGCGGCGTCTCTCTCTCTGCTCTTGAAGCCGGCTCGGGTGGGGGGCAGGGCTCGGGGTTCGGCAGATCGGGGCTGGGGGGGGGGCGGGGCTCGTGAGATCGGGCCTTGGGAGATCGGGGGGGGTGAGCCTCGGGAGATGGGGGAGCAGGACTCGGGAGATCGGAGATCGGGCCTCGGGAGATCGACGCTCGGGAGATCAGGGGGCAGGGCTCGGGAGATCGGGCCTCGTGAGATCGGGCCTCGGGAGGGGCGGGGGAGCGGGGGCTCGGGACATCGGGGGGCGGGGGCTCGGGACATCGGGAGATCGGGGGGCGGGACATCGGGAGATCGGGGGGGTGGGACATTGGGAGATTGGGGGGCGGGACATCGGGAGATCGGGGGCGGGACAACGGGAGATCGGGGGGGTGGGGCTCGGGACTCCCCCCTCTCCCCCCCTCTCCCCCTCCTTCCCCCCTTCCCCCCTCTCCCCCTCCTTCCCCCTTCCCCCCCATCGCCGGCAGAGGGGAGAGGGTCCCATCGCCGGCAGAGGGGAGAGGGTCTGCTGGCTCCCCCCTCCCTTTCTCCCCTCCCTTCCCCCACCCCCCTCCCCTCCCCTCCTCTCCCTCCCCTCCCCCCCCTCCCCCTCCCTCCCCTGCCTCCCCCCCCTCCCCTTCCTCCCCCCCTCCCCCTCCCCTTCCTCCCCCCTCCCCTTCCTCCTCCCCCTCCTCCTCCCCCCTCCTCCACCCCCTCCCCCTCCTCTGCCCCACCCCCCTCTACCCCTCCTCCCCCTCCTCCTCCACCCCACCCCCCCTCCACCCCCCCACCCCCCTCCTCCCCTTCCCCTCCTCCCCTTCTTCCCCCCTTCCCCCCTCCCTCCTCCTCCCCTTCTTCCCCCCTCCTCCCATTTTCTCCCCCCCCCTCTTCCCCCCCCTCCCCCCTCTCCTCCTCCCCTTCCCCCTCCCCTTTCCCCCCTTTCCCCTCCTCCTTCCCCCCTCCCCTCCCCCTCCCTTCCCCACCTCCCCTCCCATCTCCCTTCCCCCCTCCCCTCCCCCCTCCCTTCCCCCCTCCCCTCCCTTCCCCCTCCCCTCCCCTTTCCCCCCCTTCCCCCCCTTCCCCCCAGTCGCGCTCTCTCTTCCCCCGTCGCTCTCTCTCTTCCCCCCAGTAGCTCTCTCTCTTCCCCCCAGTCGCGCTCTCTCTTCCCCCCAGTCGCTCTCTCTCTCTCTCTTCCAAAAACAACATGCCCTCAAAAATCCCTCGGCACCGCCGGGCACTTCAGCTAGTTAAAGATAAATCAAGAGAAAGCCTTTGATAGGGTCTCTCATGAGTTTTTATTGAAGGTTTTGGAAGCATTTGGTTTCAAGGAAAATTTCATTCAGTGGATAAGGATTTTTTCTTCAAACATATTTAGCTGCATTAAATGTAATGGTTTTTTATCCAAGTATTTTCCGATACAGAGATCAGTGAGACAGGGTTGTCCCCTGTCCCCATTGTTGTACACATTGGTAGCAGAACCATTAGGTTACATGATGCGAAAGAAACAAGGTGTAGTTGGGATTGTGGTCCCCAGTTCTGGGCTGGTGTCGGTGATACACCAATATGCAGATGACACAACCTTAACATTGAGAAATGGGGAGTCAGTGAGGAAAGCTATGGATGTAGTGGAGGAATATTGTAGAGCTTCAGGAGCCAGAGTGAATTATAGTAAGTCCCAATGCCTGGTTGCAGGGAGCGGTAGGGGGGAATGGTTGGGGGAATGTCCCTTTAAGGTGGTGGAGGTTTTGGAAGTTCTGGGGGTGCATATGGGGTGCAAGAAAGACAGCGATGAAGTGGATCAATTAAATTGGGAACCGAAGGTTATGAAAATTAAAAAGATTTTGGGAAGATGGGAAAGAAGGTGGTTGAATGTGCAAGGAAGAGCGACAGTGGTGTCTGATCTCCTGCTATCTAAGCTATGGTACTTATTGACGGTGGAGGATATTCCTGAGTGGGCGGCAAAGTCCATCCGAGAGGCTTCTGTGAGGTTTTTATGGGAAGGGAAACCAGCCTTGGTGGCATACAATACTATCATTGGACGGAGAAATCAGGGAGGACTCAATTTTCCAGATATTGATTTGAAGAAGAAATCCTTTAGAATGAAATGGGTGAAGAGGTTTCTTCAGAAGTCAAATTCAAGTTTTTGGAAGAGTTGTTTTGAGCATTTTTTAAAACAAAGTGGGATAGGAGGGCAGGGGATACTGTATATGGAATACAATAATATGTTTTTGAAATTGATTAAACTTCTCCCTAGGTTTTATAAGGGGGTTGTAGAGACTTGGGCTCAATTTTTAAAAAGTGTGCAGTTTATGCCCAAGGGGGCTGAGGAATTTTTAGAACAGCCCTTATTTTTGAACAGGTGGGTCAACATCGAAGGAGAGGTTTTATTTAATCAAGCTTTTATAAAAGCTGGGATTATATCTGTGAAAGATGTATTATACGAGGTAATTCCAGGTTGGTTGCCGGAAGCAATAGTGAAGGACATGGTGTGGGAGGAGGATCAGGAGGTAGAAGGAAAAGCAATAGGAATCATGTATGAGAAGATTGTGAGGGCAATGCCACAGGATTGGATGGAAGAAATAAATGCGGAAATCTCCAAAGGAAGTAAAATGCGTCCAGCTTTTCCAAGTTTTGTACTGGAGAAAGGGGGAGAGTTAGTCCAATTTGACAACTGTAATACTCGAGATTTCTATGAGGTATTCAGAGAATGGAGATTCAAGACACCTGCTGGTCAGGAGTTTTGGCAGAGTATATACCCACAGCTGGACTTCAACAGGATTTGGAAGGGAGTGTGGGCGAATTTTAAATGCCCAGAATGGGTTGAACTGGATTTCAAATTGGCTCATAACCGGATTTTTACCATGACGGTCTTGTGCAAGATTGGACGAGTGGAGGCGGCAACTTGCCCAATGTGTGGGACACGGGATGAGACTCTGTCCCATTTACTGGTGTTATGTCCGCAGTTAAATGACTTTAAGTACTATGTTCGACAGTTGTGTGAAGCTTTTTTGCTGGGTGGGGACGGAAGAGCGAGAATGGGAATCCCGTGGGACTCAATTTTGAGATGGGGATTGCAGGAGAGTCTGCCAGAGTCTAGCGGAGCGGCAATTAATTTAATGTTCAGTTTGGCTAGATTCGTGATTGTGCAAAGAAGGAATGCTCTGTTTTTTAAGGAGAGGAGAATCAAACTAAAAGAGTATTTTAAATATAAGCTAAAAGACCATTGTAAGGCTCTGTGGATGTTTTATTCAGAAAGGAATTTAAGGACAGTATTTTACAACCAATTTTTAAAGTACGATCGATTAATATATGTTACAGGAGACAAATTAAACTTCAGGTTTTGATGTTAAAATGTGGTGGCGGAATGGCTGTGCAGGGCGGTGGAATTGATTTGTATCATACAATGTAATGATCACGATGTTGTAAATGTTCTTAATGTTCAATAAAGTATAATATAAAAAAAAAGTGGGCAGCACTCTCGCCTCTGAGTCAGAAGGTTGTGGGTTCAAGTCCCACTCCAGAGACTTGAGTACAAAAATCCAGGCTGACACTCCAGTGCAGTGCTGAGGGAGTGCTGCACTGTTGGAGGTGCCTTCTTTTGCATGCGACGTTAAACCGAGACCCCGTCTGCTCTCTCAGGTGGACGTAAAAAATCCTATTGCACTAATTTGGAAAAGAGCAGGGGAGTTGTCCACAGAAGCCTGGACAATATTTATCCCTCAACAACAGATTATCTGGTCATTATCACATTGCTGGTTGTGGGAGCTTGCTGTGCTCAAATTGGCTGCTGTGTTTCCTGCATTACAACAGTGACTACACTTCAAAAAGTACTTCATTGGCTGTAAAGTGTTGGGACGTCCTGAGGTTGTGAAAGGCGCTGTATAACTGCAAGTCTTTCTTGCTTTGCATAATATTTGCTCTACA
Organism: Somniosus microcephalus; assembly: GCF_052327205.1. Lineage (NCBI taxonomy): Eukaryota > Metazoa > Chordata > Chondrichthyes > Squaliformes > Somniosidae > Somniosus > Somniosus microcephalus. Next base: position 82,553,162 of record NC_141003.1, on the reverse strand, counting down.
GTTTGATTATGTCTGTTACTGTGTAAAATACAAGAGGAAATCTTTCTTAAAATTGGTCAGTTTGTTTTACCTGTCGCTTCTCTAATTCTGTTTGAGGATTGAAAGTGATATTGTATAACGGCCAGTGCCAATTTTTAATATAGGGCAATGTTACATCTCATGACAGGACCTGCAGTAGTTCAGGGCTATTTTAATAACAGATTACAGGAAAATTGAGCTTATATACTTTATGAAAAGATCATTTTCTTGTCGGGTCAGAAAAATTAAAGAAGCAGTTTTCAGCTAAGGTTACTGCTAAAACGATCAATATTAATGACTGGCATGAAAAATTATCGCATGTATTTCTGAGTCTAGCCGCCACATTTTTTTTACAATAGAACAACAACATTTTTCTCTCTACCTTCAGATGTCTATGCAGAAAAGGCCAACTGTGTGACTGTACTCTTAAAGTGGCTGAACTAGAATTAGATAGAAGGTAATTACTGAGATACACAAATATAACAATTATTAATAGTTTCAGATGAGGCCTTAAACAACAACAAGAACAACAATACAAAAGCAAAATACTGCGGATGCTGGAAATCTGAAATAAAAACAGAAAATGCTGGAAATACTCGGCAGGTCAGGCAGCATCTGTGGTGAGAGAAAGTGAGTTAACATTTCAGGTCGATGACCCTTCATCAGAACTGGAAAAAGTTGGAGATGGAACAGGTTTTTAAGCAAGTGATGAAAAGCTTGATCAAAGAGGTAGGTTTTAAGGAGCGTCTTAAAGGAGGAGAGAGAGGTAGAGAGGCGGAGAGGTTTAGGGGGGGAATTCCAGAGCTTAGGGCCTAGGCAGCTGAAGGCACGGCCACCAATGGTAGAGCGATTAAAATCAGGGATGTTAAATCTATAAACTAGAAATTAAAGAAACTAGAAAAGTGAAGTATGAACAGTGCTTCAGAATCCTAAAATTGGATTGTTACCTCAAATGTGCTTTTTGCAATTTTTTTTTAAATTGACAACCTAGGTGATAAGCCTGTGGTCCAGCTTCATTCAGTTGATAGCACTCTCACCTTTGGGTCTGAAGGTTGTGGGTTTGATCCCCACACCAGGACTGAGACACATCATCTTGGCCTCACAATCTAAGACCGTAGCGTTGGAGTTCAGAGGCTAACTCAAATCATGCTTCAGTTGTATTCTGAGTGACAACTATCTTTAAAATTTGCAAATGTAGATGTTAAAAGAAAAGAAAGACTTGCATTTCTATAGCGCCTTTCATGACCTCAGGACGTCCCAAAGCGCTTTACAGCCAATGAAGTACTTTTTGAAGTGTAGTCACTGTTGTAATGCAGGAAACACGGCAATCAATTTGCACACATCAAGCTCCCACAAACAGCAATGTGATAATGACCAGATAATCTGTTTTAGTGATGTTGATAATATAGATAAATATTGGCCAGGACACCTCCCCTGCTCTTCCTTGAAATAGTGCCATGGGATCTTTTACGTCCACCTGAGAGAGCAGACGGGGCCTCGGTTTAACGTCTCATCCAAAAGACGGCACCTCCGACAGTGCAGCACTCCCTCAGCACTGCACTGGAGTGACAGCCTAGATTCTTGTGCACATGTCTCTGGAGTGGGACCTGAACCTACAACCTTCTGACTCAGAGGCAAGTGCGCTACCCACTGAGCCACGGCTGACACGTGTTCATAAAATGATTTAGATTATATTTTGGCAGTACAATCTGAAATATTCTGTATTATGGACATTTTGTTCTTAGGTTATCAGATGCAGGGCCATGAAGGAAAGGGGCCCATAGCTGAAAAATGGAAATAGAATTGGTGGAACAGTAGCAGCCATGTGATAATGATGGGAACAATCATGTGATACAGTATTACATGGAGCTCCAGTAGCAAATCATTTTGTTTCTTGTCAGTTTAGACAGGGCATACAGATTCTTGAGCATAACGACCAGATTTTAAACCGAAGATAAATTTTAAACCTTCAGCCCGCACGTCTAAATAATCAGTTGCAAAATTCTTGTTAGGATCTGGATGTACCCAAGGGACACCGCCCTCTTATCCAGTGCCGTGAACACTTGATACATCCCAGATGTGAGATTTTCAATCTTCAGCCTCATACCAACAACAGAAACTTGCATTTATATAGCGCCTTTAAAGTAGTAAAACGTCCCAAGGTGCTTCACAGGAGCCTTATCAAATAAATCACAAAGGAACCAAGGCAGTTCTTACTCGCTCGTTTATCTAGTCGTTTATTTAGCCGAGTCGATCATTTTTCTTAATCGGTCTGTCGTGGGCACATGAGTATTTTGACTGGACAGTAGTCTTTACCACAAAGCTCGATTGTAGATTAGCGTTTATTTAAGAAGTCACACTTCCGTTCACTCGATCCCTCCCAGATCTCTGGGTGGGGAATACGCTGTCGCTGCAGCTCCTGGGTCGGCGCTGAGTGCCTGAGTCGCCGCTACGCTCGCTGCGACGTATTCCAATTGGAAAACCAGCAAAATGGGGAGCAAGTTAGCAACTGGGCGATGGGTGCGATTTACGGTGTAGGTCACCGGTCTCGCGATGGCCAGAAAATCTGGGCCGTCTTGGCCTAGAAATTCATCTCGGGCGCCCGTTATACGCAGCACCCATTGCAACTGAGTATCAGGCGGTCGATTACGATACAGCCCGTGTTGAATTTCTAGCCCATGATGTTCGTGCTATCTTATAGTGCACGCAGCCCGTTACAAAGAACATAACAGTGCTGACCCAGCAAAGAAAGACTTGCATTCCTGTAGCGCCTTTTACAGCCACCAGACTTCCCAAAATGCTTTATAGCCAATGAAGTACTTTTTGAAGGGTAGTTACTGTTGTAATGTAGCAGCCAATTTGTGCACAGCAAGCTCCCACAAACAGCAATGTGATAATGACCAGATAATCTGTTTAAATTATGTTGAGTGAGGGAGAAATATTGGCCCAGCACACCAGGGATAACTCTCTTCTTTGAAATGGTGCCTCAGGATCTTTTACATCCACCTGAGAGAGCAGACGGGGTCTCGGTTTAACATCTCACCTGAAAGACAGCACCTCTGACAGTGCGGCACTCCCTCAGCACTGCACTGGAGTGTCAGCTTAGATTTCTGTGCTCAAATCTTTGGAGTGGGACTTGAACCCACAACCTTCAGGACGAGACGTGCTACCCACTGAGCCACGGCTGAAACTTGAGAAGAGGACCTGTTGTGTGAAAGTCTCCTCTGACCACATAAAACCATGCTTGTTATTCTGGTCTCCTGTCATCAACCTTGCTGCATATTCAGTCCCACTACACGGATTGTCTGCTTAATCAGAACTGACACTGCCTTAATCTGTAAGCATCAGTTTTGTACATCATCTGTCTGAATCTATTGGGCTCTTCTTACTGTAATCATTTTAGTTCTATATTATGGCATTTGATTTTGAATGTTAAAATGTTTAGCTAAAGCTCATGGAGTTATTACAGTGCTACATTGACCAAGAAAGGGCCCAGATTCAATTCTGTGCTGTGCTGGACTAGTTACTATCAGTGAGGGGGTGCTGCAATGGTCCGCGGCAACCCTGCACTGGGGATAGAAAAAAAATAAGACCATAGTTTGCTATCCAGTGACCCGCCCATCAGACATGGATATGCTCTAGCGAGGCTGTGAAGCTCCCAGAGTCAAATAGCAGGCCAGAACTCTTTCCCTGGTGAGGAATTGGCATTTTGGCAAGGACTGGATGAGGACTTCACTGATAGCACACGAGTCAATAGGGGAGAAAAATGGAGAAAACGCGTTTTGTTAAATGTCCTTTTTTTAAAAATGTATTCTCAGGATGCGGTCAATGGCAAGGCTGGCATTTATTGTCCATCCTTGAGTTGCCCTGGGAGGTGGTGATGATGGGCCACCTTCTTTGAACCACTGGTAGCCAGCTTGATACAACTGGATGACTTGTTAGGCCACTGTGTGAAAGACAGGTATGAGTCAACAGATTGGTGTGGGATTGGAGTCACATATAGGCCAGTTGGAGTAAGGACAGCAGGTTTCCTTCCCTAAAGGGCAGTGGCAAATCAGTTGAGGTTTTACAGCAATCCAACAGCTTCATGGTCACTTTTACTGATACCAGCTTTTCATTTTTAAACTGAATTTAGATTCTCAAACAGGTGGGATTTGAACTACACTTTTCATTAATACAGATTAACTGGATTATTGGTCTAGTAACATAACCACTACACTACCACCCATTACTGCGTCACATTTCGGTTCATTGCCTATAACTTGCAGCCATATTTGAGTGTGTTAAAGTGATTCAGCCTCACTCTGCTTCTTTGTTAACTTGCATTGATCTAGGCACCTGGTATGAAAGCAGCTTGAACGATCTGCAGCAGAAAGATAGATTCAAAGTGATTGTACTATCGTCCTTGACAGTATAGACTGCGTGACGTGATCTTCAAATACATTTACATCCGAATTGAACTGTCCTTTCATCACTCACCTGCGTTCAACAGCACAGTCTAATGACTAGGTAAACATAAAGTAATCAAGCGTGACATTGTGACTTCAGGCAGTGCGGGAAACAAAATTAGCCACGTTCATTTTTGGGGAAAAAATACATGAGCTTGTTACAATTTCAGGGCTATAATGAAAAGTGCAAATGGGAAAAACAGTATTAGTAAAAAAAAAAAAATATTTTGACATGAGAGTGGAACAGCATGTAATCATTAAGCATTCATCGAATTGATAATGTTAGCAAGTCTGAAACTGCTGAAGATTCAGCTAGAGGTGGTTGGGATATGCTACGGGGTTTGCATTATTGGACAGGCTGGGGTTGTTTTCTTTGGAACAGAGGAGGCTGAGGGGAGACTTGATTGAGGTGTATAAAATTATGAAAGGTCTAGATTGAGTGGATAAGAAGGGATCTATTTCCCTTGGCAGAGAGGTCAATAACCAGGGGGCTTGGAGTTAAAGTAATTGGTAGAAGGATTAGAGGGGAGTTGAGGAGAACTTTTTTCACCCAGAGGGTGGTGGGGGTCTGGAACTCACTGCCTGAAAGGATGGTAGAGGCAGAGACCCTCATCGTATTTAAAAAGTACTTGGATATGCACTTGAAGTGCCGTAACCTACAGGGCTACGGACCAAGAGCTGGACAGTGGGATTAGGCTGGAGAGCTCTTTGTCGGCCGGCAGAGGCCGAATGGCCTCCTTCTATGCCATAAAGTTCGATGATTCTATGATCAATACTTTACATAGTGTTGGGGTGAATGATTATACTGTTCCTGTTCTTATAACAACAGTCTTGGTATTTACTTTTCTGCTCCCAGCTCTGAACAGGTTTCTTCTAAGTTCCAAGTGTGGCATTCTGCTTCATTCCCCTCCCTTCATTCTCACCATGTTGAAACCAAGGCTTGTTAGGGATAATCCTACGATCCCACACTTCTGGCAGGGAACAATCAGAGAATCGAGGCTGCAGTTTTGTACACCCTGTGAGCCAGCTCCCCTCTGCAAGCGTGGGATTGCAGGATTACCCCAGTTCTACCATCTCCTACTCTAGTTCTCCCCCAGGACTGTAGAATTTGGTAACGCGCTCCCTTTTTCCATCTACCTACAATCTTCAGGTTTCTGAAACCCAAGCTTAGCATCACCTTCTCACTAAAAAAAAACTTGCATTTCTATAGCGCCTTTCACGACCTCAGGACGTCCCAAAGCGCTTTATAGCCAATGAAGTACTGTTGAGTAGTCATTGTTGTAATGTAGGAATCTGCTACTTCTCTTTTATGGTTTTGAATCTTCATGGTTTCTGTAACTTTCAATTCATTTTCAGGCTTCACATCTATTTTTAGTGCAATGAAATGGCAAGAGGACAGAAAATCTCCCTTCGTTCGTTTGTTGATGACCTTAAACTTATGCCATCCAGTTACTGATTCCCCATCCAGCAGGAATATTTTTTTATAATTGCAAAATACTGCGGATGCTGGAAATCTGAAACAACAACAGAAAATGCTGGAAACATTCAGCAGGCCAGGCAGCATCCGTGGAGAGAGAAACAGAGTTAACGTTTCAGGTCTGGGACCCTTCATCAGAACTGGAAAAAGCTGGAGATGTAACAGATATTGAGCAGGTGCAGAGACAGGGGGGAGGGCGGTTAGGAGGGGAGGAAGAAATAGAAAGAACATCCTGTACTTTTGTAAGAGGCAGGAAAGATAAAATGTTGCAAATGGGAATGGCAAAAATCATACTGCATGAAAAATGGGGGCAGGGATAATTATCTGAAATTGTTGAACTCAATGTTGAGTCTGGCAGGCTGCAAAGTGCCCAATCGAAAGATGAGGTGCTGTTCCTCAAGCTTACGTTGAGCTTCACTGGAACAATGCAATAGCCCGAGGACAGAGAGCTCAGAGTGGGAGTGAAGCGGTGAATAAAATATTTTTTCCCTGTTTTCGTTATCAAAACCCCTGATAATTTTGAACATTGACCAGCTCTCCTATTAACCTTTTCCACTCCAATACAAAGAGGTCTGGATGGACCTCTCTCTAGTCTTTCCTCGTAAGGAAAGCCTCCTGTTCCTGGTATGATCTCAATGAACCTCATCTGTGCCCCCTCCATGGCCTTAGCATCATTCCTAAAACTTTGCACAATATTCTGACTGCAAGACCGTGTATTAATAGAGAGGGATTTCAGTCCCTACATGGTGTACTGGCTAACTGAAAGACACACTGAAATGTATTCTACTTGTTGTGTCCGTTAATAATAAGACACAGACTGCAGGAGAACGGTACAACAGGTGTTTACTCAACGTGGCTCACACTGCAACTGATCTGTACAGATTACTACTCAGTGCTATATACAGGCGTGGTCACTGCCGGTACTACAGTATACATGAGCTGTAAAAGATAGTTCCCCCCTTAAAGGTATATACATTACAATTCCTCCCCTTTTAGATTAACAGTACCATAACACTCATTTAACAATTAAATATCAAACTAATTACAATTAACACTTTTAACATGCAACATTAGCTGAAAATAGTCTATTTATATATTCAGTCTTTGGGGAGGCTTCCTGATCCTTTCTGGATAGCGCCTTTCCCGAGTGTCTTGCTCTTGGTGTGGAGGCGCTTCTGGCCCCCTGTCGTCGGTTGGTTCATCAGCTTCCGATGCTACTGTTTCTGGGGTAGATGCGACCTGTACGTCGGGTTCATCACCAGGTACGTATGGGCGAGGCATGGGGTTGACTTGTTCCTGTGACTCTAGGATCTGGTCAGCATGGCGTCTCACGATGCTCTCCCCAACGTCCACTGTGTACATTAGTGGGCCCTGCCGTGTGCATATCGTTCCTGGCTGCCATTTTTCTGTTCGGTAGTCGCGGGCCAAGACTGGTTGCCCTACATTGAAGCTCCTTGTTGGCTTCTCATGGATGTGCTGGAATTGCTTACTCTCAACATCTCTTCGTACGTTTGGTCTGAGCAAATCCAGGCGAGATCTTAACCTTCGGTTAAAGAACATCATGGCTGGGGCCTGGTTGGTGACTGCATGTGTCGCATTCCGGTAGGCGAACAGGAAATTGTCCACCTTGTGCTGCAGCGGAATGTTGTCATTGTACATAGCCTTTATTGCCTTCTTAAAGGTTTGTACGAACCTCTCAGCCAATCCATTTGTGGCTGGATGATACGGGGCGGATGTGTAATGCCTTACCCCATTCTTTTTCAAGAACCTCCGGAACTCTTCGGACACAAACTGTGGTCCGTTGTCGGAGCAAATCTGTTCTGGCAAGCCATTCCTGGCAAAAATGGTCCGTAGGACTGCAATAGCTTTCTCCGTGGTGGTGGAGGACATTTTGATGACCTCAGGCCATTTTGAGTGCGCATCCACGGCTATTAAAAACATTGAGTCCATGATTGGACCAGCAAACTCAATATGCACCCGTTGCCATGGAGATGAGGGCCACTCCCATGGGTGTAGAGGGGCCTGTGGTGGTGCATTTTGGACTTTCTGGCATCCTGAGCAGCTCTTGGTCAGGTCCTCGATTTGTTTATCGATTCCCGGCCACCACACATAAGCCCTGGCTAGACTTTTCATTTTTACCCCTCCCAGATGACCCTCATGAAGCTCATTGAGCACTCTATCCCTTAACTTGGGTGGAATTACCACTCGGGATCCACACATCAAGGTCCCCCGGCACACTGACAGCTGTTCTCTCCTTGTCGAGAATGCTGGCAACAGTGAGTCGCCATGTGCTGGCCATCCCTTCACCGTCAAATCATATACCCGAGACAGTGTCGGGTCATTTCGGGTTTCCTTTTCGACACAAGCGTTAGTTACCGGTAGGTATTCAACTATAATCGAATGGAATATTTCGACAGGATTCACTGCTGGTGCTTCCTCCGCAGTAGGCAGTGGCAGACATGATAGCCCATCAGCATTTCCATGCTGTTTCGTGCCCTTATATTCAATCTCATAGTGGTGCGCCCCTAGAAAGAGTGACCATCTTTGTAGTCATTGCGCAGTCATCACCGGAACGCCCTTCTTTGGATTAAAAATGGAGACAAGAGGCTGGTGATCAGTCAGCAAGGTGAATTTCTGCCCGTGCAGATAGCGATTGAACTTTTTCACTCCCCACACTAGACTGAGGGCCTCCCTTTCAATCTGGGCGTAGTTACGCTCGGCTGAGGTTAGTGATCGTGATGCAAAGGCTATTGGCCTCTCTGAGCCGTCCGAGAATTTGTGCGACAGCACCGCTCCAATGCCGTAGGGTGACGCATCACATGCCAACCGAATTGGTAATGCTGGGTTGTAATGGGCCAATACCTCTTTCGATGTGATTAGTGTTTTGCTCTTCTGGAAAGCTCGTCTACATTCGTCACTCCACTTCCATGGCACCCCAGTTTGCAGTAGGGTGTTCAGTGGGTGTAGTATTGTAGACAAATTTGGCAAGAACTTATGGTAGTAGTTTACCAGCCCGAGGAACGACCTCAGTTGTGACACATTTTCCGGTGCTGGTGCCTTGACTACTGCCTCAATCTCCTCTGGGGACTTATGTAACCCCTCTTTATCGATAACGTGGCCACAATACGAGATCTGTTTTCTAAAAAACTCGCATTTGGGGCGGTTAGCTCGGAGCCCATATTCCTGCAATCTAGTGAGCACCTGCTCCAGGTTGGCAAGGTGATCACTGTCATTTTTGCCCGTAACCAGGATGTCGTCCAAATAACACTGGGTCCCTGGGATCCCTTGCAGGACTTGTTCCATTGCCCTCTGCCAAAGAGCCGGAGCTGATGCTACCCCGAATACCAGCCGGTTGTATTGGTAGAGACCTTTATGGGTGTTGATTGTGAGGTATTTTTTTGATGCTTCTTCTACCTCCATTTGCAGATACGCCTGGGCCAGATCAATCTTAGTGAAGCGTTTCCCTCCAGATAGCGAGGCGAAAATATCTTCAATCCGCGGAAGTGGATATTGTACGGTGTGAAGGACCGGGTTCACTGTTACCTTAAAGTCCCCACAGATGCAAACCTTCCTTGGTTCCCCAGGCGTGCTGCTCAACGACTTTTTCATCACAGGGACGATGGGTGTAGCCCACTCACTCCAGTCTACCTTGGACAGTACACCTGAACGTTCCAGACTCTCCAGCTCTGCTTCGACGGCTGGGCGGATCGCATAAGGTACCGGTCTGGCCTTAAAAAATTTTGGGCTTGTGTTTTCTTCCATTTTAATCGTCGCTGTCATGCCTTTTAGTGTTCCGAGTCCTTGCTGGAACACTTCTTTCGCGTCAGTTAGGATCTTTGACAGTCGCACAGGTGGACGTCGTCATCCTTTTTGTCAGCCACAGTCAGTGCCTGTATGGAATGCCAATCCAGTTGTATTTTCCGGATCCATTCACGTCCCAGTAATGGTGGTCCTCCATCTTGCAATACATACAGGTCTAGTTTTGGTGTTTCCTTACCGTTATATATAACGGTCACCCTTATTTTTCCTTTGTGGTAGACTTTTTGACCCGTGTACGTCTTCAAAATAATTTTTGTGTCTCTCAAGGGTATGTGTGAGAATAGCCGCTCGTAGTCCCATCGGTTTATGACTGTTAGGGCTGATCCTGTGTCCAATTCCATCTTTACCTGGACTCCTGCTATCTTGAGAGTGACGCAAATGGTTCGGTGATCCTCTGTTGTGATCACATTATGTAGTTTCAGACAACTCAGTTCCCTGCTTTCGGAGTCGTTATCACTCTTTTGATCATCTGAACTATTCTCCGTCATCTTATGTACCTTCTTGTACTTTTCTTTGGTAGGTTTCTTATTGCTGGTTTTCTTTCCCGACCTGCAAACTCGTGCTATGTGTCCTACTTTTCCACACTGTCTGCACACTTTGTCTTTGAACCAGCAATCATTCTGGTCGTGTGTTGTTCTGCCGCAGCGATAGCACTTCTCTGTTCCATATGACATTTCGTTTGTGCCATATTCTTGCGGTCTCTGTTGTATCTCTGCAGCGCCCTGTGCTGCTGCTTCATATGATACCGCAATGCTGAAAGCCTTTTCCAGCGTAAGATCCTTTTCAGATAAAAGCCATTTCTGGGTTCCTTCACTTTGAAGCCCACACACAAACTTGTCCCTTAAGGTATCTGCCAGTCCCGCTCCAAACTGGCAGTGTTTCGATAGTTTGCATAGTTCTGTTAAATAATCAGCATTGCTTTCATCCTTATGCTGGTTCCGTTTGTGAAACTTGAATCTTTCTGCTATCAGCAGCGGTGTGGGGTTTAAATGTTCCTGTAGTATCGTTACTATGTCTTCAAAACTCTTTTCCATTGGCTTCGTTGGGGTTACTAGATTTCGTAATAAACCATACATCTTTGCACCCACTAAATTTAACAATACCGACGCTTACTTGTCATCTGACACCTCATTTGCCTTGCAGTATACCTCTATTCGTTCAACATATGTAGTCCAATCTTCGACATCATTGTCAAATGCGGTGATACTGCCACTCTTCGGCATTTTGGGTGTGGTTTAAAATGGCGTCTCCCAATGGCTTAAAATGGCGTCTCCCGCGCTTTCCTTCCTCCCCTGCTGCTGCCAACGCCGCTCCCGGCAGTTCTCGTGGCAATGGCGGTGCCCTGTAGGTTTCGCGCGCTTCTCCTGCGCTGCTGCCAACGCCGCTCTCGGTGGTCCTCGGGGCAATGGCAGCGCCTCGCGGGTTTATGTGCGTCTCTCTCTCCCTCTCTTCAATGCTGCTCGGCCCCTGAACACCGGCTGCGCCCTGTGCACTCTGCCCTATCTCTCTCTCCCCCATCGATGCTGCTCGGCGCTTTGCTGTGCCGCTCGGTCGGGCTCTAGCCCGCCGCTGTCTGGGAAAGGTCTGTGCACTACCTGTTGCCAGCCCATTTCGCTGGACCACCTCAACTGGAAAGCCAAGCCTGGCTCTCGACAGCCTCCCCTGCAATTCTTGAGTCTCTGCTGGATGACTGGGCGGTTGCCCGTGGTCGACACCCGAGTCTCTGGCCTTGACCTCCAATCCACTGATCTCCAGGAACGAATCCCCGGGAGGTGATGCAGAGTTGCAGGTAGGTTCGAACTTGCCTTGTCGCCAATGTTGTGTCCGTGTATAATAAGACACAGACTGCAGGAGAACGGTACAACAGGTGTTTACTCAACATGGCTCACACTGGAACGGATCTGTACAGATTACGAGTCACTGAGCGGCTGCAGGGCATTCTGGAGGGGGAGGGTGAACAGCCAGTGGTCGTGGTCCACATTGGTACCAACGACATAGGTAAAAAGAGGGATGAGGTCCTGCATCAAGAATTTAGGGAGCTAGGTAACAGATTAAAGGGCAGGACCTCAAAGGGTGTAATCTCTGGATTACTCCCAGTGCCACGTGCTAGTAAGTATAGGAATGGGAGGATAGAGCAGATGAATGCGTGGCTAAAGAGTTGGTGTAGGGGGGAGGGTTTTACTTTCCTGGATCACTGGGCCTGCTTCTGGGAAAGGTGGGACTTGTACAAGTCGGACGGGTTGCACCTGAACCAGAGCGGGACAAATATCCTTGCGGGGAGGTTTGCTAGCACTGTCGGGGGGGGTTTAAACTAACTTGGCAGGGGGATGGGATACAGGGGGGAGCTGAAGTAGGGGGGGATGTGCTGCCAATTATGGAGGAAAAAACAAGTCAGCTTGGTAGGCAGGGCAAATATATAAGGGCAAGGCTGGATGGCATCTATTTTAATGCAAGGAGCCTTGCAAATAAGGTGGATGAACTGAAGGTGTTGATAAACACATGGGAGTATGATATTGTTGCTATCACTGAGACATGGTTGAGGGAGGGGCAAGACTGGCAGCTCAATATTCCGGGGTACAGAATCTTCAGGCGAGACAGAGGGGGAGGTATAAGAGGAGGGGGTGTCGCAATATTAATTAAGGAGTCAATTACTGCAGTAAGGAGGGATGATATATTAGCTGGGTCCTCTAATGAGGCCATATGGGTGGAGCTTAAAAACAAAAAGGGGGCAAGCACTTTGCTGGGAGTGTACTATAGGCCTCCAAACAGTCAGGGGGAGATAGAGGAACAGATATGTAGGCAAATCTCAGAGAAATGTGCAAATAATAGGGTAATAATAATGGGGGATTTCAACTTCCCCAATATTAACTGGGATAGTCAAAGTGTGAAAGGCTCAGAGGGTGTAGAATTCTTAAAGTGCATCCAGGAGAGCTTTTTGAGCCAGCATGTAGAAAGTCCTACAAGAGAGGGGGCGGTACTGGACCTAATTCTAGGGAATGTGGCCGGCCAAGTGGAAAAAGTGCTAGTAGGTGAGCACTTTGGTGATAGTGACCATAATATGGTAAGATTTAAGGTGGTCATGGAAAAGGACAGGGATGGGCCGGAAATAAAGGTTCTAAATTGGGGGAAGGCCGATTTTAATAGGATAAGGCAGGATCTGGCCAAAATGGACTGGGATCAGCTACTTGTAGGAAAATCCGCATCGGAGCAATGGGAGGCTTTCAGAAGGGAGATTGAGATCATACAAGGGCAACATGTTCCCATAAAGGTCAAGAGTGGTTCCAAAAACCACAGGGAACCGTGGATGTCAGGGGATATACGGGAATGGATTAGGAAAAAAAGGAGGGCTTTTGGTAGATACATAAGGCTAAAGACGGAGGAAGCCCTAGAGGAGTACAAAAAGTGCAGGGGGATACTTAAAAAAGAAATTAGGAGATCAAGGAGGGGCCATGAAATAACACTGGCGAGCAAAATAAAGGAAAATCCGAAGATGTTTTATAAGTATATTAAGGGTAAAAGGATAACTAGGGAAAAAATAGGGCCCATTAGGGACAAAAGTGGCAATCTGTGTGTGGAGCCGGAAGATGTAGGAGGGGTTCTAAATGAATTTTTTGCATCTGTTTTCACTATGGAGAAGGACGATGTAGACATAGAAATAGGGCGGGGGGACTGTGATATGCTCGAACATATTAACATCGAGAGGGAGGAGGTATTGGCGGTTTTAGCTGGCCTAAAAATGGATAAATCCCCAGGCCCCGATGAAATGTACCCCAGGCTGCTGTGTGAGGCAAAGGAGGAGATTGCGGGGGCTCTAACACATATATTCAGGACCTCTCTGGCCACAGGGGATGTGCCAGAGGACTGGAGAACCGCTAATGTAGTACCATTATTCAAGAAGGGTAGTAGGGAAAAACCGGGGAACTACAGGCCAGTGAGCCTAACATCAGTGGTAGGAAAATTACTGGAAAAAATCCTGAGGGACAAAATTTGTCTCCACTTGGAGAGGCAAGGATTAATCAGGGATAGTCAACATGGCTTTGTCAAGGGAAGATCATGTCTGACTAATTTGATTGAATTTTTTGAGGGGGTGACTAGGTGTGTGGATGAGGGTAACGCAGTGGATGTGGTATACATGGATTTCAGTAAGGCCTTCGATAAAGTCCCGCACAGGAGACTGGTCAAGAAGGTAAGAGCCCATGGAATCCAGGGTGCCTTGGCACATTGGATACAAAACTGGCTTAGTGGCAGAAGGCAGAGGGTGATGGTCGAAGGTTGTTTTTGTGACTGGAAACCTGTGGCCAGTGGGGTACCACAGGGATCGGTGCTGGGTCCCTTGCTGTTTGTGGTCTACATTAATGACTTGGATATGAATGTAAAGGGTATGATCAGTAAATTCGCGGATGATACTAAAATTGGTAGGGTGGTAAATAGCGAGGAGGGTAGCCTCAGTCTGCAGAACGATATAGATGGGTTGGTCAGATGGGCGGAACAGTGGCAAATGGAATTTAACCCGGAAAAGTGCGAGGTGATGCACTTTGGGGGGTCTAACAAGGCAAGGGAATACACAATGAATGGTAAGACCCTAGGCAAGACGGAGGGTCAGAGGGATCTGGGTGTGCAGGTACACAGATCCCTGAAGGCGGCGGAACAGGTGGATAAGGTGGTAAAAAAGGCATATGGGATACTTGCCTTCATTAGCCGAGGCATAGAATATAAGAGCAAGGAGGTTATGATGGAGCTGTATAAAACACTGGTTAGGCCACAGCTGGAATACTGTGTGCAGTTCTGGTCGCCACACTACAGGAAAGATGTGATCACGTTAGAGAGGGTGCAGAGGAGGTTCACCAGGATGTTACCAGGGCTGGAGCGCTTCAGCTATGAAGAGAGACTGGGCAGATTGGGTTTGTTTTCCTTGGAGCAGAGGAGGCTGAGGGGGGACATGATTGAGGTGTACAAAATTGTGAGGGGCATAGATAGGATGGATGCTGAGGAGCTTTTCCCCTTAGTAGAGGGGTCAATAACTAGGGGGCATAGATTCAAGGTAAAGGGAGGGAGGTTTAGAGGGGATTTGAGAAAGAACTTTTTCACCCAGAGGGTGGTTGGAGTCTGGAACTCACTGCCTGAAAGGGTTGTGGAGGCAGAAACCCTCACAACATTTAAGAAGCATTTGGATGAGCATTTGAAATGCCATAGCATACAAGGCTACGGGCCAAATGCTGGAATATGGGATTAGATTAGACAGGGCTTGATGGCCGGCATGGACACGATGGGCCGAAGGGCCTCTATCTGTGCTGTATTACTCTATGACTCTATGACTCTATGACAGTGCTATATACAGGTGTGGTCACTGCCGGTACTGCAGTATACATGAGCTGTAAAAGATAGTTCCCCCCTTAAAGGTATATACATTACACTACTGACTAAGTGACCTTAGTGTTTTGTTATTTCTTTTTCTTTGTTAAAAAGGAAGAGATTAAATGATGAATTAAAGTTTTTGGAGGAGCATTCTCTCATACCTCTGACAAGATCTCATCGACATGAAACATTAACTCTGTTTCTCTCTCTCTCGCCACAGACACTGCCTGACCTGCTGAGCATTTTCAGCATTTTCTGTTTCTATTTCAGATTTCCAGCCTCCGCGGTAATTTGCTTTTGTTTCTCTCAGATCTCTGCTGACGGGTGACTTCTGCCCTATTATTCAGTTTGCAATCGATACTCGCATCAGGCCAGCCACCGATGCTCTGTTGGCCAGGCCCACCAACTTGGTCAGGTTTGATACTAGATGGAGCCCAATGAATGGAGAATCCCACAGTTCCTACAGAGCGGCAGGATTTCTCAGGGTTCCAGCTGCTATTGACTGCACTCTTGTGACAAAACACTCCCTGGCTGACACCTCTCTCCGTTACATCAATAGAGAGGGATCTCAGTCCCTACATGGTCAACCAGTTTGAGATTCCAGGCGCTAGTTCTTTCACGCGAATGCCAAGAATGCTGACACCCGTCAGGATGCATTTGAACTCAGGCACTCCTGCTATCGTTCAAAATGGAGCACAATCCTCAGGATGAGCCCTTGGAGACAAACGCTACCCTCTCCTCCTATGGCTCATGATTCCACTGTAAGGACCACCAATGCAGCAGAAGAGAGATACAATGAAGCTCACTTATGAGCAAGAATTCTCTTTGAGTGAGCAATAGGAATGCTCAAAACAAGGTTCAAATGCCTGGATCAGTCGGGGTGGGGGTGGGGGCAGAGGGTCATTCAGGTACAGTGGTTATGTTACTGGACTAGTAATTCAGGAAACATGAGGTCATAATCCCACCATGGCAGTTTGAGAATTTGAATGCAGTTTAAGAAATATGGAAATAAGAACATAAGAACATAAGAAATAGGAGCAGGAGTCGGCCATTCGGCCCCTCGAGCCTGCTCCGCCATTCAATGAGATCATGGCTGATCTGATCTTGGCCTCAACTCCACTTTCCCGTCTGCTCCCCATAACCCTTGACTCCCCTGTAGCTCAAATATATGTCTATCTCCACCTTGAATATATTCAGTGACTCCGCCTCCACAGCTCTCTGGGGTAGAGAATTCCACAGATTCACGACCCTCTGAGAGGAGAAATTCCTCCTCATCTCCGTTTTAAATGGGCGACCCCTTATCCTGAAACTATGCCCCCTAGTTCTAGATTCCCCCACATGGGGAATCATCCACCCTGCATCTACCCTGTCAAGCCCACTCAGTTTCAATAAGATCACCTCTCATTCTTCTAAACTCCAATGAGCATAGGCCCAGCCTGCTCAACCTTTCCTCATAAGACAACTCCTTCATCACAGGAATTAACCTCGAGAACCTTCTCTGAACTTTCTCCAATACAAGTATATCCCTCCAAAAGAGACCAGAACTGTACGCAGTACTCCAGGTGTGGTCTCACCAACGCCCTGTACAGTTGTAGTAAGGCTTCCCCACTTTTATACTCCATTGCCTTTGCAATAAAGGCCAACATTCCATTTGCCTTCCTAATTACTTGCTGTACCTGCATGCTAACTTTTTGTGTTTCATGTACGAGGACCCTCAGATCCCTCTGTACCGCAGCATTATGTAGTCTCTCTCCATTTAAATAATAATTTGCTTTTTTATTTTTCCTACCAAAGTGGATAACCTCACATTTTCCCACATTATACTCCATGTGCCAACTTTTTGCCCACTCACTGAACTGATCTATATCTCTTTGCAGACGCTTTGTGTCCTCCTCACAACTTGCTTTCCCACCTATCTTTGTATCATCAGCAAATTTGTCTACAGTACACTCGGTCCCTTCATCCAAGTCATTAATATAGATTGTAAATAGCTGAGGCCCCAGCACTGATCCCTGTGGCACCCCGTTAGTTACAGTTTGCCAACTGGAAAATGACCCATTTATCCCGTCTCTTTGTTTTCTGTTAGTTAGCCAATCTTCTGTCCAAGCTAATATATTAACCCCAACCCCATGAGATCTTATCTTGTGCAGTAACCTTCTATGTGGCACCTTATCAAATGCCTTCTGGAAATCCAAATACACGACATCTACTGGTTCCCCTTTATCCACCCTGCTCGTTACATCCTCAAAGAAATCTAGTAAATTTATCAAACACGATTTCCCTTTCATAAAACCGTGTTGACTCTGCTTGATTGTATTATGATTTTCTAAATGTCCTGCTACTGCTTCCTTAATAATGGATTCCAGCAGTTTCCCAATGACAGATGTTAGGCTAATTGGTCTATAGTTTCCTGCTTTTTGCCGCCCTCCTTTCTTAAATAGGGGCGTTACATTTGCAGTTTTCCAATCCATTGGGACCTCTCCAGAATCCAGGCAATTTTGGTAGATTACAATCAACCATCCACTACCTCTGCAGCCATTTCTTTTAAGACCCTAGGATGCAGGCCATCAAGTCATGGGGACTTGTCAGCCTTTCGTTCCATTTGTTTGCCTAGTACTTTTTCTCTAGTGATAGTCATTGTTTTAAGTTCCTTCCTCCGTATAGCCCCTTGATTATCAATTATTATTGGGATGTTTTTAGTGTCTTCTACTGTGAAGACCGATACAAAATATTTGTTCAAAGTCTCTGCCATTTCCCTGTTTCCCATTATTAATTCTCCAGCCCCACCCTCTAGGGGACCAACATTTACTTTAGCTACTCTCTTCCTTTTTATATACCTGTAGAAGCTCTTACTGTCTGTTTTTATATGTTTTGCTAGTTTACTTTCATAATCTAGCTTCTCCCTCTTTATTATTTTTTCAGTCATCCTTTGCTGGTTTCTAAAAAGTTCCCAATCCTCTGGTCTACCACTAATCTTCGCAACATTGTATGCCTTTTCTTTCAATTTGATACCATCCTTAACTTCCTTAGTTAGCCACGGATGGTTCATCCTTCTCTTAGAGTCTTTCTTTCTCACTGGAATAAACCTTTGCTGAGAGTTATGAAATATCTCCTTAAATGTCTGCCACTGCTTATCTACCGTCTTACCCTTTAATCGCCTGTGGTGTTTTTGCACAATTTTGTATCCAGAAAGGCATTCAGCTTGAGGAGGAGGGAGCCACAGATGGTGACACCATGGAGACTGAATATCAGCCACGGGAAGAGAAAGAAGATGAACCAACAGTCGCAGCAGCTCCAGCAGTGCAATTGTGGCTTATTCAAGTCTCCTGCACTGATGCATAAAGGATTGCTCGTCAATGCACATTCCCCTACATAGAAAACCCCAATGTTGCGCCCAAACTGTCTTTGCATTAATTCCATTCGGACCTCTTTGAATGTAGTAGCGAGTGGAGACTGCAAAACCACAATGTTAGGAACAGTACAAAGTATTTCATCGGTTGGGAATTCCTTGCAACGGCGATATTGGCAACGAGCGTCACCAGTTAGACCGTTGGGCGGCCCGATCCTCCAGTGGCGAAATACAACCAGAGGCGGCATGAGGAAAACATTTTTTTACGCAGCGAGTTGCTGTGATCTGGGACGCACTGCCTGAAAGGGCGGCGCAAGCAGATTCAATAGCGACTTTCAAAAGGGAATGAATACCTGAAGGGGAACAATTTGCAGGGCTACGGGGAAAGAGCCAGGATGTGAGACTAATTGGATAGCTCTTTCAAAGAGCCGGCACAGGCATGACGGGCCGAATGGCCTCCTGCTGTGCTGTATAATTCTATGATTCTACGATTTACAGCAACATTTACCGGAGAAGCGATTAGAACACTCAGCAGCGAGCATAGCGGTGAATCAGAAGTGGCGCAGTCAATGGCTAATGTAGTTGAATGTAGAAGCACACTATTTGGAATACTCAATTTTACTTTCATTTAAATTTTAAAAATTAAATTCATTATAGAATCATAGAATCATATAGCACAGACCTGGACGATGTTCAGGCTTGGGCTGATAAGTGGCAGGTAACATTCGCGCCACAGAAGTGCCAGGCAATGACTATCTCCAACAAGCGAGAGTCCAACCACCACCCCTTGACATTCAACGGCATTACAATCGCTAAATCCCCCACTATCAACATCCTGGGGGTCACCATTGGCCAGAAACTTAACTGGACCAGCCACATAAATATTGTGGCAACAAGAGCAGGTCAGAGGCTGGGTATTCTGCGGCGAGTGTCTCACCTCCTGACTCCCCAAAGCCTTTCTACCATCTATAAGGCACAAGTAAGGAGTGTGATGGAATACTCCCCACTTGCCTGGATGAGTGCAGCTCCAACAACACTCAAGAAGCTCGACACCATCCAGGACAAAGCAGCACACTTGATTGGCACCCCATCCACCACCTTAAACATCCACTCCCTCCACCACCAGCGTACCGTGGCTGTAGTGTGTACCATCTACAAGATGCACTGCAGCAACTCGCCAAGGCTTCTTCGGCAGCACCTCCCAAACCTGCAACCTCTTCCACCTAGAAGGACAAGGGCAGCAGGTGCATGGGAACACCACCACCTCTAAGTTCCCCTCCAAGTCACACATCATCCTGACTTAGAAGTATATCGCCGTTCCTTCATCGTCGCTGGGTCAAAATCCTGGAACTCCCTCCCTAACAGCACTGTGGGAGCACCTTCACCACACGGACTGCAGTGGTTCAAGAAGTCGACTCACCACCACCTTCTGAAGGGCAATTAGGGATGGGCAATAAATGCCGGCCTTGCCAGCGACATCCACATCCCATAAAAACAAATTTTTAATAAAGGAGGCCATTCGGCCTGTCGTGTCTGTGCTGGCTCTTTGAAAGAACTTTCCAATTTAGTCCCACACCCCAGTTTTTTCCCTATAAACCTGCAAATTAGTTCTCTTCACGTACATGTCCAGTTTCCTTTTGAAAGTTCCTGTGGAATCTGATTCCACCATCCTTTCAGGTAGTGCGTTCCAGATCTCAACAACTCTCTGTGTGAAAATATTTCATTCTCATCTCCCCTCTAGATCTTTTGCCAGTTAGTTTAAATCTATGACCTCTGGTTACTGACCCACTTGCCAGAGGAAACAGTTTCTCCCTACCCGCTCTATCAAAACCCCTCATCATTCTGAATAACTCTGTTGGGTCTCCCTTTAACCCTCTCTGCTCTAAGGAAAACAATCCCAGCTTCTCCAATCTCTCCCCATAACTGAACTCCCTCATCCTGGTGAACCTCGTCGGTACCCTCTCCAAGGCCTTGACATCCTTCCTAAAGTGTGGTGCCCAGAATGGTACACGATACTCCAGCTGAAGCCTAACCAGTGATTTGTAAAGTTTTGGCAGAATCATAGGGCAGGATTTTCATTGGGCCGTGGAGGCGGGATTGGAGGCATGTGGGGTGTTAAAATCCTGAAATCGGGGGGCACGAACCCATCCCGCCCCCAACCTGCCTCCATGCCAGTCTCAAAGGAGGCGGGTCCCCGCCCCGCACTGGGACCCGCCTCCCCGAGGTGGGAATTGGATTAGTGTCAATTAACTGCCTATTAACAGGTAGTTAACAGGCAGTTTTTAGCTTAATCCCTATTTTTAATGTTGAAGTGTGGGATTCCCGACGGCTCCAAACCACGCCAGTTAGAGGAGGCGGACTGTTGGGATGAAGGGCTTGGAAGGGTCGAGATGTCCGGTGTTCAGGTGAGTGATGGGTGCATGAGTGCAAAGGTAAGTGTGTTTGGTGTGTGTAAAGTGATTAAAGAAGTTCTACTAACCTTTACTTACCTTTACAGCCTTCCTTCTTTCAGGTCTTGGGAGTCCCTCATCTCACCGGCACAGAAAGCAGAATGGCTGCGAGCTGTCAAAAATTGCAGCATTCAGCTTTCTGTTCCGGGGAGATCTCTAAATCATCCTGAGAGGAAGGAATTAACTTAGCGTACAGATTGTCAGTGTTTGACAGCTTCAAACAGCTGTGAAACACTGATATTTCATCTGTCAAAAGCTCTTGACAGATGAAATATCAATCTGTGACGTCACCTGTTGCCGGGTGGCCCCTAATTGGCCTGCTGCGGGCTCAACAAGGTCAATCAAGTCAAAATTGCGTGGGTTGGCTGGAACTCGATGGAGGCGGGACTACAACCCCGAAAGTTGTAGTCCCGCCTCCTACCTGCCGCCTCAATGAAAATCCAGCCCATAGAATGGTTACAGCACAGAAGGAGGCCATTCGGCCCATCGAGCCCGTGCTGGCCCTCTGCAAGAGCACTTCAGCTAGTCCCAATCCCGCGCCCTTTCCCCGTAGCCCTGCAAAATGTTTTCCTTCAGATACTTATCCAACTCCCTTTCGAGAGCCACGATTGAATCTGCCTCCACCACCCTTTCAGACAGTGCATTCCAGATCCTAACCACTCGCTGCGTAAAAAAGTTTTCCTCGTGTCGCCTTTGGTTCTTCTGCCAATCACCTTAAATCTCTGTCCTCTGGTTCTCGACCCTTCCACCAATGGGAACAGTTTCTCTCTATCTACTCTGTGCAGACCCCTCATGATTTGGTTCTTAAAAAATCCCACATGTCTTAGAAACACAGAAGGCCAGACAGATAGACGGATAGCAAGGTATGGTCATGAGTTCACTTTATTGCACTAAAGCTGTTAAACTGCCTTTTACATAATACATAGGATAATATAGGATATACGGCACAGAAACAGGCCATTCGGCCCAACCAGTGTTTATGCTCCACTCGAGCCTCCTCCCGTCTTTCCTCATCTAACTCTATCAGCGTAACCCTCTATTCCCTTCTCCCTCATGTGCTTGTCTAGCCTCCCCTTAAATGCATCTATAGTATTCACTTCAACCACTCCCTGTGGTAGCGAGTTCCACATTCTCACCACTCTCTGGGTAAAGAAGTTTCTCCTGAATTCCCTATTGGATTTCTTGGTGACTATCTTATATTGATGGCCTCTAGTTATGCTCTTCCCCACAAGTGGAAACACTCTCTCTGTATCCACTCTATCAAAACCTTTCATAATTTTCAAGACCTTTATTAGGTCACCCCTCAGCCTTCTACTTTCAAGAGAAAAGAGACCCAGCCTGTTCATCCTTTCCTGATATGTTTACCCTCGCATTTCTGGTATCATCCTTGTAAATCTTCTCTGCACCCTCCCCAGTGCCTCAACACCCTTTTTATAATATGGCGACCAGAACTGCATGCAGTACTCCAAGTGTGGTCTAACCAAGGTCTGATACAGGTTTAGCATAACTTCCCTACTTTCCAATAATCTCTGGAAATAAACCCTGGTTCTTGCTTTACTTTTTTTATGGCCTTGCTAACTTTTAGTGATTTGTGTATTTGTACTCCGAGATCCGTTTGTTCCTCCACCCCACCCACACTCGCACCCTCCAACTAATAAGTAACCTCCCTATTCTCCCTACCAAAATGTAATACCTCACATTTATCTGTGTTGAACTTTGTATTAGTAATTATTATTAGTATTATTCACATCTGTCAAATCGTTGTTAAGCATCAATCGATGTGCTGTTGGGGAGTCTGGATCAGGCTCATTAACCACCCTCTGTCCTTTGTTTTGCATAGAACATAATGCCGTATTATTTAACATGACCTCTAATATTTAAATAAATTGGAGGTTCACAGTAAGGTTTCACGTTCTCTGATTTGGCATTGACCTTCACTCTGACTTGATAAGTTGTGCTTTCTAGTTTCTGCAATTAGTCCCAGACAAGCCTACATCACGATAAAACTTAGAGAGTTACTTGTACTGTTATTGAGAGCGGTACCATTGAGGTAAGCGGGAAAAGAATCTACACAACTATTCTTATTAAACATTAGACATCATTACTGCTACCAGAAAGCAGGTGTTAAAATCTTTTTCCTGTAAATAAAAGTCTCAGAACACTGCCCGTGTGTATCTTGTGTGCAAATCTCCCCATGGCCTCGCCCCCTCCCAATCTCTGTGACCTCCTCCAGCCCCTCGACCCTCCGAGATCTCTGCACTCCTTTAATTCTGGCCTCTTGTGCATCTTTTATTTTAATCGCTCCACCATTGGCAGCCGTGCCTTCAGCTGCCGAGGACCTCAGTTGTTATTCCCTGCCTAAACCTCTCCGCCTCCCCACCTCTCTCTCCTCCTTTAAGTCGCTCCTTAAAACCTACCTCTTTGACCAAGCTTTTGGTCACCTGTCCTAATATCTCTTTATGTGGTTCGGTGTCAAATTCTGTCTGATAACACTCCTGTGAAGCACCTTGGAACGTTTTTAACTACGTTAAATGCGTTATGTAAATGCAAGTTGTTGTATCTGTGACCAATACAGACGTTTCTGTAGACCAGAGTTAAGATTTGATCATGAGCAGCCAGGCAAGTACCTTTAAGTGAACAATGAAACCCTTGAGGATGGGGGACTTAAGCAGATAGGAAAGTCTGAAAGCCAGCATGATAGGGGAAACTTGTCTTGTTCTCGAGTATAAATACTTCACTTTATTACATCCTTGGGCTGTGAGGCTGAATGTGACCAACTGAAGAATCCACCTACAAGCAAACAACACGGTCCAGTGATTAGACTAAAGTGAACCCATCGGCGCCACACTGTAACTTACATAGAATAGGATTACATAGGATATATGGCACAGAAACAGGCCATTCGGCCCAACCAGTCCATGCCGGCCTTTACGCTCCACTCGAGCCTCCTCCTGTCTTTCCTCATCCACTGTATTTAAGAATATTTTACGAAGGGAATAACTTGCATTTATATATCACCTTATCATATTCTCAAGGGGCGCGATCTTGCCAGCCCTGGGGAGGCGGGTATGGAGGCAGGACTGCCAGGAAAATGGCAGAAGGATGCCCAACCCGCCCCCAACCCGCCTCCATGCCATCTTCCCGGGAGGCGGGTAGCCGTCCCGCGCCAGGACCCATCTCCTTGGAGGCGGGAAGGGATTAAAGCCAATTAACTGCCTGTTAACAGGTAGTTAACAGGCAGAAAATAGGATTATCCCCTTTTTGCCCTCACAAGTGCGGGCTTCCCGAAGGCTCCAAAACCCACCAGGGTCACCGAGGCGAGTATTGGGTCTGCGGGGGTCGGGGGGGTTGCAAAAGTGTGGTGTGAAGGTAAGTGATGGGTGCAAGAGTGGAGAGGTGAGTATCTGAGGTAAGTGCAAATTGTTAGTAAAAGTGTACTTACCTTTGTTTCTTCCTGCAGGCTTCGGTCAGTGTGTATGCAGAGAGTCTCGGACCTCCGTGTAGGAGATGACAGATGCAGAGAATGTCACTGTTTGACAGCTTCACAGAACTGTCAAACGATGACAATTCATCTGTCAAAAAATTTTGACAGATGAAACGTCATACGTTGACGTTCTCTGCATCCGGCTTTTCCTTAATTGGCCTCCTAAGTCCACTGGGTGAGCTTAACACGTTCAATCAAGGGAAAATCGCATGGGTTGGCCACAAATCGATGGAGGCGGGACATCGACCCGCCAAGCAGCAGTCCGGCCTTCAACACGCCCCCATTAATAAAATCGCCCCCAAGGTGTCCCGAAGTATTTTGCAGCCAATGGATTATTTTTGAAGTGCAGTCACTGTTTTACTCGAACCATACCATTATACCGTTCATTACAAATATTACACAGCCGGAAATATTTTTGCAGAGTGCTGCATAATCACATTGTTCCCACACAATTTAAATATATTATCAGTTACGTACATGACCAACAAATGCTTTCAGCAGTGATTTTTTTGTAAATAGCTATACTTAAAATAAGAATAACATTTGCTGCACAGTTAAGTTTGTAAAAAAAACACCTTGGAATGAGAGATGAACTGGACAGAAATATTGCACAAATGGCTGCAGCCAGTCACACCAGCGATCCAACCTATAACTGCACAGTAGTCCCATATCCACAGTGTATGACACTTACATTCAACACATGGGTTTTATCAAGCCAGATTCTAACTGCCAAGAAAAAGAGTCTGTACGCCCACGATCCTTGCTACAGACTTTGCTGTTTGTTTTTCCCACAGTGTGTGAATGAACCAAAATTAATTGTTTGTCTGACTTTCTGTGGTTTGTGCTGAAGATCGGTTGTGGTTTTTACATAGGATTACACAGGTGACTATCTTATATTGATGGCCTCTGGTTTTAGAAAACATAGAAACATAGACGAGAGGAGCAGGAGTAGGCCATTCGGCCCTTCGAGCCTGCTCCGCCATTCAATGAGATCATAGCTGATCATCCAAATTCAGTACCCTGTCCCTGCCTTCTCCCCATATCCCTTGATCCCTTTAGCCTCAAGAAATATATCCAACTCTTTCTAGAATATATTTAATGAATTGGCCTCCACTGCCCTCTGTGGCAGAAAATTCCACAGGTTCACCACTCTCTGGGTGAAGAAATTCCTCCTCATTTCAGTCCTAAATGGCTTACCCCTTATCCTTAGACTATGACCCCTGGTTCTGGACTCCCCGGCCATCATAAACATCCTTCCTGCATCCAGTCTGTCCAGGCCTGACAGAATTTTATATGTTTCGATGAGATCCCCTCTCAATCTTCTAAACTCCAGTGAGTATAAGCCCAATCGACACAATCTCTCCTCATACGTCATTCCTGCCATCCCAGGTATCAGCCTGGTGAATCTTCGCTGCACTCCTTCCATGGCAAGAACGTCCTTCCTCAGGTAAGGCGACCAAAACTGCACACGATACTCAAGGTGTGGTCTCACCAAGGCCCTGTACAACTGTAGCAAGACATCCTTGTTCCTGTACTCAAACCCTCTCGCTACGAAGGCCAACATACCATTTGCCTTCTTAACCGCCTGCTGCACCTGCATGCTTACCTTCAGCGACTGGTGCACAAGAACACCCAGGTCTCTTTGCACTTCCCCTTCTCCCAATCTATTGCCATTCAAATAATAATCTGCCTTCCTGTTTTTGCCACCAAAGTGGATAATCTCACATTTATCCACATTATAGTGCATTTGCCATGTTTCTGCCCAATTACCCAATCTGTCCAAATCGTACTGGAGTTTCACGACATCCTCCTCACAGCTTACCCTCCCACCCAGCTTTGTGTCATCTGCAAATTTGGAGATATTACATCCAATTCCCTCGTCCAGATCATTAATATATATTGTGAACAGCTGGGGTCCTAGGACCAATCCTTGCGGTACCCCACTAGTCACTGCCTGCCACTCGGAAAACAACCCGTTTATTCCAACTCTTTGCTTTCTGTCCGCCAACCAGTTCGCTATCCAAGTCAATACCTTGCCCCCAATCCCATGTGCCTTAATTTTGCACGCTAATCTCTTATGTGGGACCTTATCGAAAGCCTTCTGAAAGTCCAAATACACCACATCCACTGGTTCTCCCTTATCTATTTTACCAGTTACATCCTCAAAAAATTCCAGTAGATTAGTCAAGCATGATTTACCTTTTGTAAATCCATGTTGACTTTGTCCAATCCTGTCACTGCTTTCCAAGTGCTCTGCTATTACATCTTTTATAATGGACTCTAGCATTTTCCCCACTACCGATGTCAGGCTTACCGGTCTATAATTCCCTGCTTTTTCTCTACCACCTTTTTTGAATAGTGGGGTAACATTAGCTACCCTCCAATCCATGGGTACTGTTCCAGAGTCTATCGAGTTCTGGAAGATGATCAGCAATGCATCTACTATTTCTAGGGCCACTTCCTTAAGTACCCTAGGATGTAGATTATCAGGCCCTGGGGATTTATCGGCCTTCAGTCCCATCAATTTTCCTAACAGCATTTCCCTACAAATACTGATTTCTTTCAGTTCCACCCTTTCATCAGGCCCTATGTTCCCCGGCATCTCTGGGAGGTTATTTGTGTCCTCCTTTGTGAAGACAGAACCAAAGTATGAATTTAGTTGGTCTGCCTAACTGGTCGGTCTAAGTGGCAGCGGAGATGACAGTTGTATTACTTCAACACATTTGCAATCGCTATTGATTTGAATGGAGGGTGGAGCGATTTAAATTAACTGTTCATTAAGGAACAAAATTGCAGACTCAACATTGAGTTCAACAATTTCAGATCATAACCTTTACCCCATGTTTTTGGATGGAAGCAATTGATGATTCTGCCATTCCCATTTACACCTCTAGACTCATCTTTTGTTTCTTTACTTGTCCCATTACCATCTCCTTCTGCCTTGCACCATCATCCCTTTTGTCTTTTAATCTCTCCTGCCTTCCACCCTATCACAGACCTTCCCTTTTGTTCTTTCCGCCCCTCCCCCCTTTCCCTGCCCCTGCACTTGGTTAAAACCTGTTCCATCTCCAACCCTTTCCAGTTCGGACGAACGGTCATCGACATGAAACGTTAACTCTGTTTTTCTCTCTCCACAGACGCTGCCTGACCTGCTGAGTATTTCCAGCATTTTTCTATTGCTATTAGGCTAATGGGCTTATAGATGACATTAGACTAATGGCTTAAATTTGTCATCTCTTTTCAAAATAAGTACTTCATAACAAGAACCAATACCCCACTCATTTCCTCCCTAGTCTCCACCAGCATCCTTGGCTAGATGCCACCTCACTCAGGAGATTTTCTAGTCTCAATTCCCTTTAACTCATCAGGTAATTGCCACACTGACTTCAAAATCATCCAGGGTATTTGTGTATGACTAAAATTAGACAGCAAGTTAGTGTTACTCTGTTGGAAGAAAATATTAGTTTAATATTTTACAGGAAATGGTCTCAGAGCCTCTGCCCTCGCCCACCTTCTATGGGAGGTTTCCCACTGTAAAGAGAGGAACTCCGTGTTCACCCAAGTAAAAGTGAAAACTACCAAATATGACTCGAGAATTACTTCCAAGTCACAAGACAAGTAACTTTAGCGTTGGGAACCCATTTAGTCAGCCGTGGCTCAGTGGGTAGCACTCGGTTGTGGGTTCCAGTCCCACTCCAGAGACTTGAGCACAAAAATCTAGGCTGACACTCCCAGTGCAGTGCTGAGGGAGTGCCGCACTGTCGGAGGAGCCGTCTTTCGGATGAGTCGTTAAATCGAGGCCCCGTCTGCCCTCTCAGGTGGATGTAAAAGGACCCACGGCACTATATCAATGAAGCGCAGGGGAGGTAACCCCGGTGTTTTGGACCAATATTTATTCCCTTAATCAACATCACTAAAAACAGATGACCTGGTCATTATCACATTGCTGTCTGTGGGAGCTTGCTGTGTGCAAATTGGCTGCCATGTTTCCTACCTTACAACAGTGACTACACTTCAAAAAGTACTTCATTGGCTGCAAAGCGCTTTGGGACGTCCTGTGGTGGTGACAGGTGCCGTATAAATGCAAATCTTTCTTTACAAAGGAATGTCTCTTTAAAGGATGCTTAAAGTCCCTTTAAAGGATAGCTCAGAATCTGACCACGCAGCATCATCTGTTACAGGGAACTACACTTTGTCATTGCAAGACAAATGAATAAACCTGTGACTGTGTTCAGTATGTTGCATAAACCCCATTATGTCGATATGCCGTGCGCAGAGTAACAATAGCAATTTCAGTAATAGGTTTTGTGTGATAGTCAGTCCATCTTGATAACCAGGCCTGCATTCATTCGCTCATTAGAATAATTGTAAAAAAAAAGTACTATGTAATCAGAGCAATTTAACTGCACTCTCTTAAAACAAAAAACAATTTCATATAATACTGAAGGTAATGGAATTGCAAAATGCTTTGCTGCATGTTTAGTGCAATGGAGAAATTCATTGTTTTAAAAAAAACTAATTCCTGTGTTTGGGAGATGAACTAACATTTCTTCCTGAGGATGGGAGCTGTCAGTTAAAAATAGCTTTGCTAGAAATTTTGTTGGAATTTTTGCCAAGTATTGTACAATTTGTCGCTGCTCCTGAATGGCCCCAATTAGGCTGGAAAATAATACCACCTCCAATTTGATTTTTTTCACCCCCCCCCCTTAAAAGATTGTCTTCCCAAGCTGATCCAAATGTATTCATTTTTGGAACTATCCAGATTTATTATCACTGAAAAACAGGGTGATCACTATGGCTTACAATGACCTGTCAGCCATAGCCTGTGTGACAAAATCATGTCCATGCTCCTGACAGGTGTCGCACAAAATGGCTGCATTGAGTGGGGGAAAAATGACTCACAAAATGGCTGTTACCCAGTGTCTCCACTGGCACGTAATTATTGCCTCTGCATGATTATTTGTGCTGGTCAACACTCCCCTTTAAGGTGCACACCTTTAAGCTGTCACAGTCTGCTTAATACCAGATAAGATTGTTTTATACTTCCGCAGAAAAGACATTGTTTATCTCTCCACAGCTGGCCTGTGTTCCAGCTGTTAACCCTTCGTGTGCTCGGTTATCGGTGCTGCATCGATTTTCTAACCTGAGACATCTGCCAAAGGGATAGTTGGCAAGACTAAAATGTAGCATGATTGTTAAATAGAGTTCGAAAAATGATAGGAGAACTTCACTTTGTTAATGTAAGGCATTTAGGATATTGCATTTAATGTCAGCTGTGGTTCAGTGGGTAGCACCCTCACCTCTGAGTCAGAAAGTTGTGGGTTCGAGTCCCCACTCCAGAGACTTGAGCACAAAAATCCAGGCTGACACTCCTAGTGCAGTACTGAGGGAGTGCTGCACTGTCGGAGGTCCCGTCTTTCAGATGAGACGTTAAACCGAGGCCCCGTCTGCTCTCTCAGGTGGATGTAAAAGATTCCACGGCACTATTTTGAAGAAGAGCAGGGGAGTTATCCCTGGTGTCCTGGCCAATATTTATCCCTCAATCAACATCACTAAAACAGATTATCTGATCATTATCACATTATTGTTTGTGGTTCTTGCTGTGCACAAATTGGCTGCCGCGTTTCCTACATTACGACAGTGACCACACTTTGAAAAGTACTTCATGGGCTGTAAGGCACTTTGGGACGTCCTGAGGTCGTGAAAGGTGCTGTAGAAATGTCTTTCTTTTTTTTTACACTCAGAATAAATTTATGGCGGAGAGGGGTAGTTACGATGGCACGGTTAGGATGTAGTGGGTGGGTAGTATAATATCAGATCATCATTATGTTAGCTCGGATACCAGCATGCACTCAATACATTTAGTCTAAAATTCTTCCCTTCTAATTTAGGTGGTAACTGTTAATACATTTCCGATAACAAATGAGATGGGAATTTCAGACAAAGGCTAGCGTAATTTAAGAACCATAGAAAAGTAATATTACTTGTGACTGGGTATTAGGTCTGGACTGCCTTTCTTGCCTATATCTCTGTACGTGCTCTATTGTGTATGTTTTGAGATGGACATCACAGATTTTGATTGTATTTGTTTCACAATGAAAAAAATGGGAAATTAAAAAAATACGAGTGTCATTTTTTAATTATTTTTGCACAAGGAAATCGCTAAAAGATTTCTCAAATGTAAATGATCCTGCAGGAAGCGGGTGGAGTCACAAACCTGTAATACAGAGAGACTCGATAATATCAGAAGCTGAGATTGCATTGCAGCACAATAACATACACCAACACAACAGTGGTGCTTGGCACGGCGCCGCGGTTACCGTATTTTGGAACCCCCCCGAGCCGTTATGGTGCCGTAAGGTTGACGATGAATGTGGGAGTCCGAATTCCTCGGCTTTCGATGGGTAGCGTCATCAGAAACTGTCAGTCAGAGTGCTCTCTGTTTGCTATTTCTAATACAATCGTAAACCCGTTCTAAAAGAATGCATTTACAATTTTGGCCGGAAGTGCCAGAGGAATTGAAGATGCTGCCACATATAGTGACCACACCTGCCCAGATTACACGTAGTGTGCGCTCAAAGTGAGCCAGAAATTCTGGGCTTTTATTTATAAGATGATAATAAGTACAGTACGATTATTTAATTGACAGTGACAGAAATATTTAAGTAAAGGTGGCATTGTCAAATTGAAAGCGTTCATTTCCTATCTGAGGAAGGATGTTCTTGCCATGGAGGGAGTGCAGCGAAGATTCACCTGGAATGGCAGGAATGACGTATGAAGAGAGATTGGGTCGATTAGGCTTATATTCACCAGAGTTTAGAAGAATGAGAGGGGATCTCATTGAAACTTATAAAATTCTAACAGGACTAGACAGACTAGATGCAGGAAAGCTGTTCCCGATGGCCGGGGAGTCCAGAACCAGGGGTCACAGTCTAAGGATAAGGGGTAAGCTATTTAGGACTGAGATGTGTAATGGGGCATCCTTTACCTGGTTTACGGTAATTTACCTGGTCAGGCAACCTTTTCCACTGCACTGTGACCAATTCCAATCAGCAGTTTCGAATCGCTAAACCCTCCTTCCAGTTCTGACTGGAGGAACTTATAATTAATGATATATTAAAAACAGACAAATGGTCTGGATGCAAGAAAGTCAAATTTTATTAACACTAAAGAAACGACACCACACGATCAAAGTACTCATGGTAAAATTGCTTAACAGGGGAAGGCAGATGGCAAAAATGAGGGATAAATGGCTACAATGTTAATCTTACAATCTTAGCAACATTTCCCTTAAATTACCACCCCTTTACTTCTCACTAGATTGTCTTGCTAGTGGGTCAGAAGCCCTGCTCACCTGCAGTCCAAAGAGTAGAAGAGACAAAAAAAGAGAGTGAGGACTTCCTGGGCTTAATCTTTATACCCTGGGAGTCCCTGCTGTTTTCG
Organism: Somniosus microcephalus; assembly: GCF_052327205.1. Taxonomy (NCBI): domain Eukaryota; kingdom Metazoa; phylum Chordata; class Chondrichthyes; order Squaliformes; family Somniosidae; genus Somniosus; species Somniosus microcephalus. Next base: position 82,521,319 of record NC_141003.1, on the reverse strand, counting down.
CACCGAAAAAGTCCGTGCGCAATTTCGCGCCGAAAAGTCCGAATACACAAGAGAAGGGCTTTTAACCTCCTCCATTCATACATGGAGACATCACGTAGTAGAGTCAATTTCAGTGAATGGATGTGTGTAAACAACCCATTGTGCTTGCTGTCCGATGATTGGCTGATTCAAACGGGCTACTCCCCAGTGTAAACAAGCAGCTTGTAGGTTACCGGACCTGCCCAATACCACAGGGTGACTGACAGCTCGGGCTCTTTTCAAACTTACTACAGGGTAGCACTGAGCTTTTCATATGCTAACAGCCTGTCTGTCCTTTTCTGCTGCCTTTTCAAATTCTGTTTCCATGAGGTCTGTTCAGCCATTTTTATGCCCTGGGCAATTTAAACAGTCCAAATCTCAAGAGTACATCTTTTAATAAAATGTACAATCTTAAAGTGTGCGATTTTCACAAAGTTCTTTGATTCCAGTGTCCAAGTGCTGCCTAGCTTACGAGCTTTTTAACGCAGCCTTTTGCGGTTCTGGGTATGTTTTAAAACATTGTCCAACCCAGAGACAATTTAAATCACACAAGTCTTCGTCCATGATGTGGATTAATATTTCCCGATCTTCGGGGGCTGAGGGGATTTTGCGACCCCTACAGATGAGGAGGAATTTCTTCACCCAGAGAGTGGTGAACCTATGGAATTCTCTACCACAGAAGACAGTTGAGGCCAATTCATTAAATATATTCAGAAGGAGTTAGATATATTTTTTAAGGCTAAAGGGATCAAGGGATATGGGGAGAAAGCAGGGACAGGGTACTGAGTTTGGATGATCAGCCATGATCGCATTGAATGGCGGAGCAGGCTCGAGGGGCCGAATGGCCTACTCCTGCTCCTATCTTCTATGTTTCTATGTAAGTTTCTATTGAAAATCAATTTGAAGAAGATATTCAAAGTTCAAGGTATTCTTAGTGCATGTCACATGTCACATGGCAAATAGACAGATTAACATTTTGCACTGTTGAACTAGACTGGTACAAATCCAATGTCAGCAACGGGAACACAGCATAGCATTAAGGTCATCTGCTGTTCTCCATTAACAAATTCATTTTCAACGTATAGTCCATACGTTACATTCGGAGAATCTATGAGATAAACGGGAGGGGAGAAATTTGACAGGCGCCCAAAAACAGGTGGCAAGTCAATCAAGCGATTGCTCCGCTGGCATTGCCGGCGCTGAGGCCCGCGCCAAATTCTGCCATCATTTGAATGGAGGTGGCGAGTCGTGGGCGCCAAGTGGACGTCCCGAATTCTGGCCGGCTCTGATGGCAAGCTCGCCTGCAGTTAGGTCCTGGGGAGGGAGGGTAAGGGAAGTGAAGCCGAGGGAGGGAGGGTAAGGGAAGTGAAGCCGAGGGAGGGAGGGTAAGGGAAGTGAAGCCGAGGGGGGGAGGGTAAGGGAAGTGAAGCCGAGGGAGGGGAGGGTAAGGGAAGTGAAGTCGAGGGGGGGAGGGTAAGGGAAGTGAAGCCGAGGGGAGGAGGGTAAGGGAAGTGAAGCCGAGGGGAGGAGGGTAAGGGAAGTGAAGCCGAGGGGGGGAGGGTAAGGGAAGTGAAGCCGAGGGGAGGAGGGTAAGGGAAGTGAAGTCGAGGGAGGGGAGGGTAAGGGAAGTGAAGCCGAGGGGGGGAGGGTAAGGGAAGTGAAGTCGAGGGAGGGGAGGGTAAGGGAAGTGAAGTCGAGGGAGGGGAGGGTAAGGGAAGTGAAGCCGAGGGGGGGAGGGTAAGGGAAGTGAAGCCGAGGGAGGGGAGGGTAAGGGAAGTGAAGCCGAGGGGAGGAGGGTAAGGGAAGTGAAGCCGAGGGGGGGAGGGTAAGGGAAGTGAAGCCGAGGGAGGGGAGGGTAAGGGAAGTGAAGCCGAGGGAGGGGAGGGTAAGGGAAGTGAAGCCGAGGGAGGGAGGGTAAGGGAAGTGAAGTCGAGGGGGGGAGGGTAAGGGAATTGAAGCCGAGGGGGGGAGGGTAAGGGAAGTGAAGCCGAGGGGGGGAGAGTAAGGGAAGTGAAGTCGAGGGGGGAGGGTAAGGGAAGTGAAGCCGAGGGAGGGGAGGGTAAGGGAAGTGAAGCCGAGGGAGGGGAGGGTAAGGGAAGTGAAGTCGAGGGAGGGGAGGGTAAGGGAAGTGAAGCCGAGGGAGGGGAGGGTAAGGGAAGTGAAGCCGAGGGGGGGAGGGTAAGGGAAGTGAAGTCGAGGGGGGGAGGGTAAGGGAAGTGAAGCCGAGGGAGGGGAGGGTAAGGGAAGTGAAGCCGAGGGGGGGAGGGTAAGGGAAGTGAAGTCGAGGGGGGGAGGGTAAGGGAAGTGAAACCGAGGGAGGGGAGGGTAAGGGAAGTGAAATCGAGGGGGGGAGGGTAAGGGAAGTGAAGCCGAGGGAGGGGAGGGTAAGGGAAGTGAAGTCGAGGGGGGGAGGGTAAGGGAAGTGAAGTCGAGGGGGGGAGGGTAAGGGAAGGGAAGTCGAGGGGGGGAGGGTAAGGGAAGTGAAGCCGAGGGGGGGAGGGTAAGGGAAGTGAAGCCGAGGGAGGGGAGGGTAAGGGAAGTGAAGCCGAGGGGGGGAGGGTAAGGGAAGTGAAGTCGAGGGAGGGGAGGGTAAGGGAAGTGAAGCCGAGGGAGGGGAGGGTAAGGGAAGTGAAGCCGAGGGAGGGGAGGGTAAGGGAAGTGAAGTCGAGGGAGGGGAGGGTAAGGGAAGCGAAGTCGAGGGAGGGGAGGGTAAGGGAAGTGAAGCCGAGGGAGGGGAGGGTAAGGGAAGTGAAGCCGAGGGGGGGAGGGTAAGGGAAGTGAAGTCGAGGGGGGGAGGGTAAGGGAAGTGAAGTCGAGGGGGGGAGGGTAAGGGAAGTGAAGCCGAGGGGGGGAGGGTAAGGGAAGTGAAGCCGAGGGGGGGAGGGTAAGGGAAGTGAAGCCGAGGGGGGGAGGGTAAGGGAAGTGAAGTCGAGGGGGGGAGGGTAAGGGAAGTGAAGCCGAGGGGGGGAGGGTAAGGGAAGTGAAGCCGAGGGGGGGAGGGTAAGGGAAGTGAAGCCGAGGGGGGGAGGGTAAGGGAAGTGAAGTCGAGGGGGGAGGGTAAGGGAAGTGAAGCCGAGGGAGAGGAGGGTAAGGGAAGTGAAGCCGAGGGAGGGGAGGGTAAGGGAAGTGAAGTCGAGGGGAAGAGGGTAAGGGAAGTGAAGTCGAGGGGGGGAGGGTAAGGGAAGTGAAGTCGAGGGGGGGAGGGTAAGGGAAGAGAAGTCGAGGGGGGGAGGGTAAGGGAAGTGAAGCCGAGGGAGGGGAGGGTAAGGGAAGTGAAGCCGAGGGAGGGGAGGGTAAGGGAAGTGAAGTCGAGGGAGGGGAGGGTAAGGGAAGTGAAGCCGAGGGAGGGGAGGGTAAGGGAAGTGAAGCCGAGGGGGGGAGGGTAAGGGAAGTGAAGTCGAGGGGGGGAGGGTAAGGGAAGTGAAGCCGAGGGAGGGGAGGGTAAGGGAAGTGAAGCCGAGGGGGGGAGGGTAAGGGAAGTAAAGTCGAGGGGGGGAGGGTAAGGGAAGTGAAGCCGAGGGAGGGGAGGGTAAGGGAAGTGAAGCCGAGGGGGGGAGGGTAAGGGAAGTGAAGTCGAGGGGGAGAGGGTAAGGGAAGTGAAGTCGAGGGAGGGAGGGTAAGGGAAGTGAAGCCGAGGGGGGGAGGGTAAGGGAAGTGAAGTCGAGGGGGGGAGGGAGAGGGAAGTGAAGCTGAGGGAGGGGAGGGTAAGGAAAGTGAAGCCGAGGGGAGGGGAGGGGGATGGGGAGGGAAGTGAAGTCGAGGGGAGGGGAGGGGGAGGGAAGTCAAGGGTGGGAGGGAAGTGAAGTCGAGGGGGGGAGGGAAGTGAAGTCGAGGGGGGAGGGAAGTGAAGTCGAGGGGGGGAGGGAAGTGAAGTTGAGAGGGGAGGGAAGTGAAGTCGAGGGGGGAGGGAGGGGGAGGGAAGTGAAGTCGAGGGGGGGAGGGAAGTGAAGTCAAGGGGGGGAGGGTAAGGGAAGTGAAGCTGAGGGGGGGAGGTTAAGGGAAGTGAAGCCGAGGGGGGGAGGGTAAGGGAAGTGAAGTCGAGGGGGGGAGGGTAAGGGAAGTGAAGTCGAGGGAGGGGAGGGTAAGGGAAGTGAAGCCGAGGGAGGGGAGGGTAAGGGAAGTGAAGCCGAGGGAGGGGAGGGTAAGGGAAGTGAAGTCGAGGGAGGGGAGGGTAAGGGAAGTGAAGCCGAGGGAGGGGAGGGTAAGGGAAGTGAAGCCGAGGGGGGGAGGGAGGGGGAGGGAAGTGAAGTCGAGGGGGGGAGGGAAGTGAAGCCGAGGGGGGGAGGGTAAGGGAAGTGAAGCTGAGGGGGGGAGGGTAAGGGAAGTGAAGCCGAGGGGGGGAGGGTAAGGGAAGTGAAGTCGAGGGGGGGAGGGTAAGGGAAGTGAAGCCGAGGGAGGGGAGGGTAAGGGAAGTGAAGCCGAGGGAGGGGAGGGTAAGGGAAGTGAAGTCGAGGGAGGGGAGGGTAAGGGAAGTGAAGCCGAGGGAGGGGAGGGTAAGGGAAGTGAAGCCGAGGGGGGGAGGGTAAGGGAAGTGAAGTCGAGGGGGGGAGGGTAAGGGAAGTGAAGCCGAGGGAGGGGAGGGTAAGGGAAGTGAAGTCAAGGGGGGGAGGGTAAGGGAAGTGAAGCCGAGGGAGGGGAGGGTAAGGGAAGTGAAGCCGAGGGGGGGAGGGTAAGGGAAGTGAAGTCAAGGGGGGGAGGGTAAGGGAAGTGAAGCCGAGGGAGGGGAGGGTAAGGGAAGTGAAGCCGAGGGGGGGAGGGTAAGGGAAGTGAAGTCGAGGGGGGGAGGGTAAGGGAAGTGAAGTCGAGGGAGGGAGGGTAAGGGAAGTGAAGTCGAGGGAGGGAGGGTAAGGGAAGTGAAGTCGAGGGGGGGAGGGTAAGGGAAGTGAAGTCGAGGGGGGGAGGGTAAGGGAAGTGAAGTCGAGGGAGGGAGGGTAAGGGAAGTGAAGTCGAGGGGGGGAGGGTAAGGGAAGTGAAGTCGAGGGGGGGAGGGAGAGGGAAGTGAAGCTGAGGGAGGGGAGGGTAAGGAAAGTGAAGCCGATGGAGGGGAGGGTAAGGGGAGTGAAGCCAAGGAGAGGGGGGAGGGTAAGGGAAGTGAAGTCGAGGGGAGGGGAGGGGGATGGGGAGGGAAGTGAAGTCGAGGGGAGGGGAGGGGGAGGGAAGTCAAGGGTGGGAGGGAAGTGAAGTCGAGGGGGGGAGGGAAGTGAAGTCGAGGGGGGGAGGGAAGTGAAGTCGAGGGGGGGAGGGAAGTGAAGTTGAGAGGGGAGGGAAGTGAAGTCGAGGGGGGAGGGAGGGGGAGGGAAGTGAAGTCGAGGGGGGGAGGGAAGTGAAGTCAAGGGGGGGAGGGAGGGGGAGGGGGAGGGAAGTGAAGTCGATGTGGGGGAAGTGAAGTGAAGTCGAGTTGGGGCCGGCGAGCCCAGACCGACAGTCGCCCAGTGTTTTACGGAGCCTGGAGGTGCACTACTGCTCCTTGTGGCTCCACGAAACTGTAACTTAGAACAACTCTTGTGGCCATTTTTTGGCGGGGCCTGCAGCAGTGCCTTTAAATAAGGCCCGCGAGTTTGAGCTCTCTGGGCAGGTGTGGCCTACTTGGCCCTGGCACAGTTTCCTGGGGCTTCACTTGGAGAAAGAGGAGAGTAACAGACATTGCAATGCCGCCATCGGGACGAGCTTGGATACAGTTTAAGCACACGTGGCATTGTGGTTCAGCGGATGCCACGATCCCAGTGAATGATTGATCGAGTAGGATGAGAAGGAACAGCACAAGAGGGATAATACTAACCCCAATAGTACTGACCCTGAGCTGGGCGGCAGGTCTCTGATTTCACCTTCTGCTACTCCCTCTGCGCCCACTCAGCCAATGACTTGGAAGGTGGCCTCCTCAAACTCACTCAATGCCCATGGAGTAGAGGGCCCATGGTGGTTTTCTCCCTGCCATTATGTATAGCCTTCTCATACAACAGGGAAGAGAGGGGAGAAGGGCTCGTTGGCAAGAGGATATATACTGATACCCGAGTATCATTGCGTAAGCCATTGTGGGTGAGATTACATGCAATGCGACGGCATTCAATGAAAGAACTGGTTTTGGATGAATGCTTTTAAAGATGTGACTGAAAGAAGACTTACAATTGGAAGATGCTGGCGCAAAATGTGTCTCATTCTATAATAGCCATGCATGGTAATCATTCAAAGTGTGAGGGAGAGGAAAGAAATAATTGCATTTATATAGCGCCTTTCACGACCACCGAACGTCTCAAAGCACTTTGCAGCCAATGAAGTGTAGTCACTGTTGTAATGTGGGAAACGCGGCAGCCAATTTGTGCACAGCAAGCTCCCACAACCAACAACATGATAATGACCAGATAATCCATTTTTTAGCGATGTTGATTGAGGGATCGATATTGGCCCAGGACACTGGGGAGAATTCCTCTGCTGTTCTTTGAAATAGTGCCGTGGGGTCTTTTATATCCTCCCTGAGAGAGCAAACGGGGCCTCGGTTTAACATCTCATCCCCTAAGAACAGGACCGCCGACAGTGCAGTACTCTCTCAACACTGCACTGGGAGTGTCAGCCTAGATTTATGTGCTCAAGTCTCTGGAGTGGGAATTTGAACCCACAACCTTCTGACACAGAGGTGAGGGGTGCTGCCCACTGAGCCACAGCTGACACTGGCCAGGCCGGGTGTTCTGATACGCACTCTCAGTGACAAGGTTCCCACCAGAAGTGAGTGCAATGTCAGAAAAATACCTCTGAGGTACCACACAAACTTTGGACAGTTAATTAATGGTGGGTGGTCCAGTCTAGGCTAATCTTGTGACGTCTCTAAACCTCCTCTTGGCTTGCAACCAACCCCTGTGACTGCTGTAGTCTGCCTGCTCATGCCTGGCCATCTCCTCACAAGCTCTCTGTACCGCTCACCTGTGGAGGTGGTGCCCTGGGGTGCCAAATGGTTTTACCAAAATGCAGCTTTTGGTCCAACTGTGCTCGAACAGAAGCATCATTAAGTCTTGGAAATTGGGGAGTTGTAGCACTTCCGTCTGCCATTGTTTTGTGCTTTATATTGTGCTTTGTGCAAAGGCAATATGGGCGACAAAACACCACAAGTTAGACCATTGGGCTTCTCGATCTTCCAGCGGCAAATTCACGCCACAATTTGATGGCATAGCGTTGGATCAGGACGGCGTGGCCAATGGTACACATCCAAGTTACCGGGGCACGACACAGAACAGAACAACAGGTTAGTTAACAGGTTGGTCAGCTCATCTGCTGCTGAAACCCTCATCCATGATCTCTGCGCTCCTCCGATTCTGGCCTCTTGTGCATCCCCGATTTTAATCACACCACCATTGGCAGCCGTGCCTTCAGCTGCCTGGGCCCCGAGCTCTGGAATTCCCTCCCTAAACCTCTCCACCTTTAAGATGCTCCTTAAAACCTTCCTCTTTGACCAAGCTTTTGGTCATCTGTCCTTATATCTCCTCCTGTGGCTCGGTGCCAAAACGTTTTATTGATAACGTTCCTGCGAAGCACCTTGGGATGTCTTGTTACATTAAAGGCGCTATATAAATGCAAGTTGTTGATGTTAACAGGGACATGTTCAGGAGCAACGGTAACGTGGGGATGGGTCACAGTCTGTATGGGCCAGGTTTAATTTAATTGAAGAGCTTGTACTGAAACAGTATAAATATAAACATTAAGAAGGGACCCGTATGCATCGGGTTGTCTCCCGAACTGTGTGCGATCCCTATCCGTATTTCATTACCGGATGCAATTCATACTTAGAGCACAAGACCCATAAATAACAATGTAAAAAACAAACCAGTCGGCGGGCGGTGGGGGGCGGGCGGAATCAGAATTTGCCTGGCGATCGAAAGATTTATTTTATTACTGAATTGAGGTTTAAGGCCTCAATGATGTTCCTAGGACAAGGCAGTAACAATGTTACCCACGGGCAACCTGCGGAGCGATTGAATAATTTACTAATACCGAACCCTCCTTTGTCTTTCTGCACTGGTCTAAGTGACTGTGGCGACGACAGTAGCATTAATTCAGCAAACTCGATCTCGCCATTGATTTTAATGGAGGAGGGGGAGGGAGTGGTGGCAGAGCTATGAACCTTCACTGTTCAACTTTTTTGACACGGTTCTCTGGGGAGCAGAGCAAACGTCCCAGCAGATGATGGTGTGGTGTATGTAATGGCATAAGTCACTCACGCCACAATTCCCTGGAGTTTCCGCACCACAGTATTGGCATACGCCAAAGATGCCCCATTTCTGTGTTTGCAGGTTTTCAGCAAGTTCAGGCCCATTAAATGTATTTGTAATAAAAACGGAAAATGCTGGAAATACTCAGCAGGTCAGGCAGCATCGGCGGAGAGAGAAACAGAGTTAATGTTTCAGGTCAATGAACCTTCGTCAGAACTGGAAAAAGCTGGAGATGGAACAGGTTTTTAAGCAAGTGTGGGGGGCAGGGAAAGGGGGGAGGGGAGGAAAGAACAAAAGGGAAGGTCTGTGATAGGATGGAAGGCAGGAGAGAGTAAAAGACAAAAGGGATGATGGTGCGAGGCAAAAGGAAATGGTAATGGGGCAAGTGAAGAAACAAAAGATGGCTCTAGATGAGGTGTAAATGGCGATGGCAGAATCATCGACAGCTGCCATGTGTGAGAGAGAAAAAAAGAAAAAGAAAAGAGATAGGGGCCGAGGTTATAGCCTGAAATTGTTGAACTTGATGCTGAGTCCAGAAGGCTGTAAAGTGCCTAATTGAAAGATGAGGTGCTGTTCCTCGAGCTTACATTGAGCTTCATTGGAACAGTGTAAGAGGCCGAGGACAGAGAGGTCAGAGTGGGAGTGGAGTGGAGAATTAAAGTGACAGGCGACCGGAAGCTCAGGGTCACCCTTACGGACTGAACGGAGGTGTTCCGCAAAGCGGTCACCCAATCTGCGTTTGGTCTCCCCAATGTAGAGGAGACCGCATCGTGAGCAGCGAATACAGTATACTAGATTGCAAGAAGTACAAGTAAATCGCTGTTTCACCTGGAAGGGGTGTTTGGGGCCCCGGACAGTGGGAAGGGAGGAGGTTAAAGGGCATGTGATGCATCTCCTGTGCTTGCAATGTATTTGTAAATTGGCCGGAAAAAGTACGCCTCCCCTTTAAGCTGCTGGCTTTCATTTCTCAACCCCTCAGACAGCAAAGCTGCTGGTTGCACATGTAGTTCATGCCAGGAGCTTACCGTTTTCATGATAAATGAGGCAGCCCCTGGATGTTCTGGTGAGGTCAGCCCTCTTCCAATCCAACAGGTGTACAAACCCAGTGAGCCCACCTACCCAGTCTGTCGTTAGGCCGCAAAATCAATTGCCACGTGTTGTTAAAAAAAATTAAAATCAGTGAAGTATAAATATCTCCGCTCAGGATACTGAGTGTAATCCACTTACGATTTTGTCACTTTTAAGTTATTTAAGTACCCTTACTTCTGAAGCTATCAATAAAGCTGTTCTCTGTCAGGTCCATCTTGAACTGAGATACATCTCGAGGACTTTTTCTGGATTTGCCTTTGAATGGGAAACAGGGAGAAACTTTGCAGAACCTTTCCTCGGGAAATCGAATGCCTCGGGTAGAATTGGTGACAGAGCAGATTATGCATAGTCTGTGGAAGGAACGGAACTGATGGGCCAAATGGCCTGTTCTTGCTCCATTCTGTCTTACATCCTTGGATCACGGTGATGGCTGTAATTATATTGACGTAATAAAACTCACTACACACTTGGTTTGAGTATAAAGCAAGGCTTTAATCAACTTGTTTCAGAACATGGAGGTCTAGTTGTACTTCACTAGTTCCTCGTCTTACAAAATGTCCCTGGGCAAGCTGGGGCTGATGCCCGAGTATTTATACTCCTTGGACGGCACCACCAGCTGGCCGTCCAGCGTTATTTCACGAGTAGTTTCTTGATGAATGATGAGATTTATAACATATATGATTCGCAAAAATAAAAATAGAGGGGTCTGGGTTACTCACTGTAAAGTTAAAGACAAATTATTTTTGCAAAACTGTTACTAGTTTATTCTGACAAGAACTTTGTTTTAACTGAGGAAAATATACCCCGGAGACTGGAAGAAAAAATAATAAGGCCATTCAACGTACACGATGAGCCTTCTTCTGTGCTGAAATTTCTACAGTTCCAACTCACGATTCACCCTGCTATTCAGGCCCTCAGCCCAGCCCGGCGCAGACGACTTTCATCTGTTTCCTGTCTAGGCATCAAGTCTCTACCTCATTGAACCCTCATGAACTATTTGAACTCGCCCTCAATTATTGAATGAAGCCTCACAGTTTAATGCTCTATATCCTCTATGTAAGTCTGTACATCTCTTTCTCTTAACGTTTATTAATGCATAAGGACCTCGTTACAGAACCCTGCTGCAATATAACCTTTGGCTGTGTTCACTTTTACCCTTTTGAGGCCCAACAGGGATTCCTAAGCATTTAGTACCGTACGGATACGCGTCCTGTAAAAACATTAATAAATAAATCATCGCTATCATCCATTTTCTATGTAGCTGGAAATCAATGTTTTCCATGAAATTATGTTTCCCCTTTTTTGTGCAGTGTAAATGGGATTCATTACAAAAAAGCATTACACGCTCCTTATCTTCCTCAAGTCAACTTATTTAGATACAGCCATTACACAATTATGCAAAGCGAGGGCTTATAAAGGGGTTGCTTAGCAACAGCAGGGTCTCTGATGAATTGGCCTTGTTTTGCATGTATCTTTAAATTTTCTTCCTGAACAGTCTCACACGCATATAAAAGAGATACAAAAGATGTCCCTGTATTCGCAGACTGCACTCAGACTATTAACTGAACAAATCTGAAGGGAGTACAAAAACGCAGTTGGAAAAAAAATCCCTGTTAACTTTCTCTAGCTTTGACGAGTGCAGTTCCCATCCTGGCCCGTCAATTTTACTTGCGCAGAAAAAGCAGTTACAGCGAAGAAAGAACACTGAAGATTATTCACCGTCTCATTATAATCGCTCGTCGACAGACACTTTTCATTTCAGAACCCAAATTCCGCAAACCGCAATTCTTCCACTTTGATACTTAAATCACACACAAAAGAATCGACGAAAATTTGTAAAATCCCTCCCCTCCCTCCCTGCACGCCCCCCCCCCCCAAATTTGAGCACCGCACAATTAAATGCATTTTTTGAAACTATTTTTTTGGTCGGAGGTAGCGTTTCGAGTAAATGTTTAGCTGTTTCCCCCTAGTGAGATCCATTGCAATGACCTCCCTCTTAACGTTCTTTGTAATCAGCACAGCGTATTTTACGCAAATAAAATTCAGTATGTGGTACTTTGAATGACAAAGATCTACCACTGGTTTGCAAAATGGGCAGAGGGAGCCCGGCCAGGCAGAGCAATGTGATATTTCCTTGTGACAAGCACTCTATTGACTCTGTTTCTCATCTGCATAAAGAGAGCCTCATCTCGATTCCACCCACCCCGCTTTCGAAAATTAAACTGCTGCAGTTAATTGGGATTCACCTTTGAATACACATTTAATTTTTTTTCATTGCGTTTTTTTAAAATTATGTATCGTTACAATGGAGACGCAAACTGTAAGCATAGACTGGAATTTTATTTGGGACATCATTGTCCAAATGCTAAATGCTTTAAAAATATAATCCAGCTTTCTTCTTTCTTCTCCCGAGGGCTGTGGAAATCCTGCTGCCTTCTTGTTCAGTGGGTGCTGACAGCGTCCCAGTATCTCACCAACCGGCCATGTTTCACGTCTCAGTCTACATTATGTGTTCAGGCCCACTCCAGGGACTTGAGAACATAAAGCTAGGCTGACACTCACAATGCAGTGCTGAGGGAGTGCCACACTGTCGGAGGTGCCGTCTTACGGATGAGACGTTAAACCGAGGCCCCGTCTGCTCTCTCAAGTGAGCGTAAAAGATCCCACGGCCATTATTTCGAAGAAGAGCAGGGGAGTTATCCCCGGTGTCCTGGCCAATATTTATCCTTCAATCAACATCAGTAAAACAGATTATCTAGTCATCATCACATTGCTGTTTGTGGGAGCTTGCTGTGCACAAATTGGCTGTCGCGTTTCCCACATGACAACAGTGACTACACTTCAAAAGTACTTCATTGGCTGTAAAGCGCTTTGGGACGTCCGGTGGTCGCGAAAGGCGCTATATAGATACAAAACTTTCTTTCTTTCTTTCTTTCTTTCTTACCTAGCATGGGTGGACAGGCACTTTCCGGCAGCAATCGCTGGATAGTAACTTGGGCCAGGAACCCTGACTGATGTCCCAACTCGCACCAAGTCCTGTTCACCCATCAGCCCTGTGCTCGCTGACCAACATTGGCTCTTGGTTGAGCAATTCCTCGATTTTAAATTTTCCTCTCATCCTTGTTTTCAAATCCCTCCATCGCCTCACTCCCTCCCTATCTCTGTAACCGTCTCCAGCCCTGCAACCCTTCGAGATCTCTGCTCCTCCAGCTCTGGCATCTTGCGCATCCCCGATTTTAATCATACGACCATTGAGGTGGGGGGGGGGGCCGTGCCTTCAGCTGCCTGGGCCCTAAGCTCTGGAATTCCCTCCCTAAACCTCTCCGCCTTTCTACCTCTCTTCCCTCCTTTAAGAGGCTCCTTAAAACCAACCTCCATCTGCCCTAATGTGGTTCGCTGTCAAATTTTGTTTGATAATCGCTCCTGTGCAGTGCCTTGGGACGTTTTACTACGTTAAAGGCGCTATATAAATACAAGTTGTTTTTGTTGTTGTGCTTCCTTTGCCTTTGGTCAGAGTTACGAAGGTCGATTGTAGCCCCCCCCAACACCGGTTAGCTCAGCGCAGGCCAGACCTCCACGCTGGCACCTTCCTGATCTTCACAACTCAGCTCCATTCTTAACAGTGTCTTCACTAATTGCGTCATCAACTGCTTCATGTAATTCATTTGAATCTCCAGTGTGCTTTAAGAAAACATTCTGTTGCTTATTATTCCTCAAATGCCAAATTCCAATGACATCATCAGGGTTGGCCAGTGTAAGGGGGTTGAATTAATGTCACATTGCTGCTACCATTAATCGAGATGGTTCAGCTTCAGTACGGTTTGTAATAATTCACTTCTTTCAACCGAATAATTTGTTTAAACCATTACATCATCTGAATTCACCGCGTAAACAAGAAGAAAAAATCAAATTCAAATCCTTTGCTTTTCTGAGATCTGCATTGTTTTACTTCTTGCTCAAGTGATTGTACGTTTGGTTTGTGTGGAATCAGATTTTAATGCAATGAGCTTGTTAGTCATCCAAAACTCACCCACCCGTGTCCCAACTCGCACCAAGTCCCGTTCGCCCATCACTCCTGTACTCGCTGACCTACATTGGCTCCCAGTTAAGCAACGCCTCGATTTTAAAATTCTCATCCTTGTTTTCAAATCCCTCCATGGCCTCGCCCCTCCCTATCTCTGGACAGACTGGATGCAGGAAGGATGTTCCCGATGGTCAGGGAGTCCAGAACCAGGGGTCACAGTCTAAGGATAAGGGGTAGGCCATTTAGGACTGAGATGATGAGGAATTTCTTCACCCAGAGAGTGGTGAACCTGTGGAATTCTCTACCACAGATGGCAGTAGAGGTCAATTCATTAAATATATTCAAGAAGGAGTTGGATATATTTCTTAAGTCTAAAGGGATCAAGGGATATGGGGAGAAAGCAGGGACCGGGTACTGAATTTGGATGATCAGCCATGATCGCATTGAATGGCGGAGCAGGCTCGAGGGGCCGAATGGCCTACTCCTGCTCCTATCTTTTATGTTTCTATGTTTCTATGTTTCTCTGTAATCTCCTCCAGCCCTACAACCCCCGGGATATCTGCGCTCCTCTAATTCTGCCCTCTTGAGCATCCCTGATTTTAATCGCTCCACCATTGGCGGCCGCGCCTTCAGCTGCCTGGGCCCTAAGCTCTGGAATTCCCTCCCTAAACCTCTCCGCCTCACTACCTCTCTTTCCTCCTTTAAGATGCTCCTTAAAACCTACCTCTTTGACCAAGCTTTTGGTCACCTGCCCTAATATCTCCTTATGTGGCTCGGTGTCAAATTTAGTTTGATAATCGCTCCTGTGAAGCGCCTTGGGATGTTTTACTGCATTAAAGGCGCTATATAAATACACGTTGTTGGTGTTGTTGTGGTTAGAATTCCAATTCATTTTAACTGGTTGATTTTTTAAAGTAATTCAAGCGATGAGATTCCACCTTCACCTTATTTGCTATGGTTTACAAGACTAATGTTATCAGCTTTCTATCTATATTAAGGCAAGAATTCCCCATATGTGAGACAAGGAGGTAACTGAAGATTTTTTTTTCCGTTCAGTAGTTCTAATTAAATTATAAATGCATTCTGTTAAAGAAAGAAAATGAAAGACTTACATTTATATAACAACTTTATCACATCTTTCAGAAATCCTCCAAAACGCTACATATAACAGTTAGTTATTGTTAAGTGCAGGCACTGTTGTAGTGTAGACAAACCCAGCAGTCATTTAGTGCACAGTAAGCTCCCACAAACGGAACTGAAGTGAATGGTCTGCTTTTGGTGGTGGTGTTTTTGAGGGAGGAAAGTCCCACTCCAGTGAATTGAGCCCAGAAATCTAGGCTGACACTCCAGGGCAGTGCTGAGGGAGTGCTGCACTGTCGGAGGTGCCGTCTTTTGGATGAGACGTTAAACCGAGGCCCCGTCTGCTCTCTTGGGTGGACGTAAAATATTCCGCTGCACTATTTTGAAGAAGAGCAGGGGAGTTATCCCCGGTGTCCTGGGGCCAATATTTATCCCTCAATCAACATCACTAAAACAGATTATCTGGTCATTATCACATTGCTGCTTGTGCGAGCTTGCTGTGCGCAAATTGGCTGCCGCGTTTCCTACATTACAACAGTGACCACACTTCAAAAGTACTTCATTGGCTGTAAAGCGCTTTGGGACGTCCTGAGGTCATGAAAGGCGCTATAGAAATGCCTCGATTTTAATAGCCCTGAAGAGGTGGGTTTGGAGGCGGATCTTTTGGGAAAATTGGGAAAAATGGCTTCAGACACCCAACCCGCCTCCATCCAGCCCCCACCCGATTTTCGTGCGTGTCTGTTCAGCCGCTCCCAAACTGACCCGTCTCCAACCAGTGGGACAGGTAGTTAAGGCAGTTAGCAACCTGTTAACTGCCTTGTTAATCCTATTTTGTTAGTGGTTTCCCATTTTCCTGCTTTTGGCTCCTGTTTCCCAATTTGTCAGAAACAGGCCAGGTTCAAGGAGATGAGTTGCAGGAGGACATGATCTGTATGCTTTGGTGGAGCGCTTTAAAAGCGCCTCTGAAACCTGGCTGATATTCAAATGCAACAACTTTGCTGTTGTAGGTATGGGGTAACATTTTGCACATCTACTGACCTTCTGACTGTTCAAGCTGACACCCATCTGTAGTGTGTCATGAATGGAATCATTTCAGGCCACTTCGACTGTGCGCTTGCAAGATTGTTGCCTCAAATGAAATCTATAGCAAGGGGATGGGAAAAATTTATGCCTTCTGATCCTGGTCCTCATAATCGCAGGAGTAGCAGCCGTGTGGCTCAGCGCAGATATTCCTGGGAAGAGGAGTAGGAAGAGGACGAGGGGAGCCTTGCATGCCCTGTTGTGACATAAAAACATAAGAACATAAGAAGTAGGAGCAGGAGTAGGCCATACGGCCCCTCGGGACTGCTCCGCCATTCAATAGGATCATGGCTGATCCAAATCTAGACTCACGTCCACTTCCCTGCCCGCTCCCCGTAACCCCTAATTCCCTTATCTGC
Organism: Somniosus microcephalus; assembly: GCF_052327205.1. Lineage (NCBI taxonomy): Eukaryota > Metazoa > Chordata > Chondrichthyes > Squaliformes > Somniosidae > Somniosus > Somniosus microcephalus. The sequence goes on along the minus strand of NC_141003.1, from coordinate 82,505,471 downwards.
TAGGAAACTGTCTATCTCCGTTTTAAATTTATTTAATGTCGCAGCTTCCACAGCTCTCTGGGGTAGCAAATTCACTACCCTCTGAGTGAAGAAGTTTCTCCTCATCTCAGTTTTGAAAGGGCAGCCCCTTATTCTAAGATTATGCCACCTAGTTCTAGTCTCACCCATCAGTGGAAACATCCTCACCGCATCCACCCGATCAAGCCCCCTCACAATCTTATATGTTTCGATAAGATTGCCTCTCATTCTTCTGAACTCCAATGAGTAGTCCCAACCTACTCAACCTTTCCTCATACGTCAACCCCCTCATCTCCGGAATCAACCGAGTGAACCTTCTCTGAACCGCCTCGAGAGCAAGTATATCTTTTCTTAAATATGGAAACCAAAACTGCACGCAGTATTCCAGGTGTGGCCTCACCAATACCGTGTATAACTGCAGCAAGACTTCCCTGTTTTTATACTCCATCCCCCTTGCAATAAAAGCCAAGATTCCATTGGCCTTCCTGATCACCTGCTGCACCTGCATACTAACTTTTTGTGTTTCATGCACCAGGACCCCCAGATCCCTTTGTACTGTAGCACTTAGCAGTTTCTCTCCATTTAGATAATAACTTGCTCTTTGATTTTTTCTGCCAAAGTGCATAACCTCACAATTTCCAATATTATATTCCATCTGCCAAATCTCTGCCCACTCACTTAGCCTGTCTATGTCCTTTTGCAGGTTTTTTATGTCCTCCTCACTCACTGCTTTCCCTCCCATTTTTGTATCGTCAGCAAACTTGGATATGTTGCACTCGGTCCCTTCCTCCAAATCGTTAATAGAGATTGTAAAGAGTTGGGGTCCCAGCACTGACCCCTTTATCCCAACTCTTTGTTTTCTGTTAGATAGCCAATCTTCCACCCATGCCAGTATATTACCCCCAATCCCGTGATTTTTTAAATCTTGATCAGTAATCTTTTGTGTGGAACCTTGTCAAATGCCTTTTGGAAGTCCAAATACACTACATCCACTGGTTCCCCTTTATCCACCCTGTATGTTACATCCTCAAAGAATTTGAGCAAATTTGTCAAACATGACTTCCTCTTCATAAAACCATGCTGACTCTGTCCTATTAAATTATGTTTATCCAAATGCTCTGTTACTGTTTCCTTAATAATGGACTCCAACATTTTGCCAACCAATGCAGCATCCCTCCAGTTCACTGCTGCCCGTCAACCAGGGTATGCTCACTGCCATGCCACACTAGCATAAGCTTACTCTTTAACCATAGGTGACCACCATATGGCTCTGTAATTGTAGGTGATATTTGTCCAACATCATATTTCATCTCTGCTATACCCTGTTATTTCCTATCACTTTTACTATCAGCATTACAAATGCAAGTCGCCCTGAGCCATCAATGCCCTTTTGCCATTTCCCATAACACATAGGCCACACAATCAACTGTTTGACATAATTTATCTTTAACACATGACAAAAGGATAATATACCAGCAAGAGTCAGAAAAAAAGAAACATCACCCAAGTGACTCCCCTTGTGACTATAGGTGCTTAACCTTTCTTTTACATGTGCTTCTACGTGGTGCTTCCCCTGTGGCTTCAGCAGATGTAGAGGCACCTTGCTGACTAGGATGCTGTGTCTGCTTAGATGCCTTTGGCGGGCGTCCCCTGGGTTTGGGAGCCTGGGAGGGCTCTTCAACAGTCTGCTCTTCCTGCGGCTGTGCAGGGGCTGAAACAGCCATCCCATTTGTCGCTGCAAAGTGGGTCCTTGACCAAGGGCTCCGCAGTGGCACGGTCATGGGAGCACGTTGAGAAGAGCCCACACTTCCTTCTGTCCCGCCAACAACATCCTTCTCATGGGTCAGCCGTACCTCAGTGCTGGCAAGTGGCAGGAGAGCACCTTGCTGCACTTCAGGGAGACCATGAAGACCCATATCTGCACTGGCAGTCTTCACCACAAGGATGTCTATGAAGCTCTGGTCTCTCTGCTCAATAGCTGCCCATCGCTCCTCCAGAGATGTCATTCTATTCTGAACAGTCACCATGTTTTCCTGACTCTGGTGACTTATTTCCTCCATGGCCGTAGCCATCCTTTCCACTGAGGTAGCCAGCCTTTCCACGGAGGTTGCCATCCTATCCATGGTGGTGCGTACATGCACCATTGCCTCCACCACGGCAGTGCTGATGTTAGTGATGGACTCCTCCATTCTCTCCACACGCGCACTAACCCTGGAGGCAAACCCTTCCAGAGACACCTGCACTTGTTCCTTTATTTCCCGAACCGCTCTTTTTCTGGATGGCCCCAGAGGCACAGCATCTGCATGCAGCTCAGCAGAGCTAGGAGAGTCCTGCGACCTCCGAGGAGGACTCTCCACTGCTGTCGCTGTCTCCACCATCTGCTGAGGCTCACTTGTGCACTGTGATAGACCAGGTGGCAACACTGCTCTAACTCGCGAAGGCCCCACCGAGGTGTGTGTTGCTGCGCTGGTGCTGGGTGCGCTGAGTCCTGGTGACGCTGGTCCCTCAGAGGCTTCAGGTTCCTCTGAGGAGATGTCCAGGTCTTCATCCTGGATTGTCGGGAGGGGGGCGCTCGATGGTCCTGTGAGAGAGTAAAGGCTTGAATTAGGCATCTGATATTGATGTGGCAGACACATCTTTTTGAGCAGATGATACAAAGCGATTCTCTATGAATATTATATTCCATTGCTTTCTGAGAGGAATGAAATTCTATTATGTCACCAGCTTCCTCTAGTGTGCCCATCTCTCCATCGCCCACTTCCAGGTCCTCGCCACCTCCAACAATCTCGTTTGCAAACTCCTCAGCACTGGTCAATGTGGCTAGGGCAGGTGTTCCTCCTCCAGTCAGTGCTCTCTCCCTCTTATTGTGGGCTATCTTTTCCTGTAAGGAGGGACACAAGCAGTGTTTCAGCCACAGTGATTGAGTGAGTGTGAATAATCGCTACCATAGAAGCTTTGAGGGAGACGAAGATGGGGTAAGGTGCCAAGAGGAAGGTAGCTCCCTGTGCGTTGTTAGATGTTGTCACTGCATGACAGCGAGAGCGAGTCTAAGGGGTGCATAGGCAGGATGCTGAAGTGGTTCAGTGCAGAGACAGAGATGGATAGGAAAGGCTGCAAGGGAAGTAAGAGTAAGGTGGGATGTGAAGGAGGAGGCTTACAACGCAGAGTGCTGGTGATGAGAAGAGAAGGGAAGCAGATCAAAGGCAAGTGAGATGGGATACTCACTTTTGATGTTCGCACAAGATCATTAAACCTTTTGCAGCACTGGATCCATGAGCGTGCATAAATGGACCTTGCGCTGACCTCCTGAGCAATGCGCAGCCAGGCTGCCTTGGTCTGCTGAGGAGGCTTCCTCCGGCCATCAGGAAGGGAGAGAATCTCCCTGCGCCCTCTGGCAGCATCCACAAGAACTTGGAGGGACTCATCATTAAACCGAGGAGCTGCCTTGCCTCTGGAACAAGTCATAGCTGTGAAATCAAGTGCAGGAAACCACAATGGAAAGGCTCAGCCTGGATGGCAGCTTTAAAAGCAGCTGCTACGATGACGGCATCAGAGGCGGCCAGCCGACCTGATCCCACTCATTGGACCGGCCAGCGCGCCTCATTGAAATTAACAAGCTCGTTTAATAAAAATCGCAACTCTGCAGCTGTTCCCACCGGAAGCGGCTCCCGAACCCGCCCACCACGCAACCCGACTCCAACCCGCCTCGGGAATTAAAATCGAGCCCCTTGACTCGTCATTCAGATAGTGCCATGGAACTTTTAACATCCACTTGAAGAGGCAGACAAGGCCTCAGTGTAATGGGAACGGTAACATAATGGTTATGTTACTTGAACTAGTAATCCAGAGGTCTGGACTAATGATCTGCGAGCACATGAGTTCTAATCCCACCATAGCAGCTAGGGAATTTAAATTTAGTTAATTAAATAAATCTGGAATAAAAAGCTAGTATCAGTAATGGTGACCATGGAAACTATCGGATTGTTGTAAAAATCCATCTGGTTCACTAATGTCCTTTAGGGAAGGAAATCTGCTGCCCTTACCAGGTCTGGCCTATATGTGACTCCAGACCCACAGCAATGTGGTTGACACTTAACTGCCCCTCTGAAATGGCCCAGCGAGACACTCAGTTGTAAAAAACCGCTACAAAGAACAAAATCCTGGGAACTCCCTCCCTAACAGCACTGTGGGAGTACCTTCACCACATGGACTGCAGCAGTTCAAGAAGGCGGCTCACCACCACCTTCTCAAGGGCAACTAGGGATGGGCAATAAATGCCGGCCTTGCCAGTGACGCCCATATCCCATGAACAAATTTTAAAAATGTCTCATCTAGAGGATAGGATGTGCTGTTAGAGTGCGCTTAGCATTTTACAGCATGAAGGAACTGCTACCCCATTGTTAGTAGATAGATGGGAGAATATAAAATGAATTGAAAACACATGAAATCAGTAAACGTTTTTCCCTTTCACTCTTTACAAAAATGTAGAAAGCGTGAATTAAATCATTTCTGTAAATAATATTATGTTCCAAAGCATCTAATTCTACTTAAGCATTTGCATCAACAAGAAATATTACCATTGAAGTCATAGACCTATGAATTGTGAAGAAGCTTAATAATATAATTGTGTAAAACAGATTATTCATTTAACAAAAGTTAGCTGTATTAGTAATACTTCCCTACCAGGAATGTTGTGTTAATGATGATTGTCTTTAAGCCATATTTAAGGTCTATTTTAGCTAACTATTTAGGGATTTAAATGAAATGGTAATTGTTATAATGATGTATTGAATATGATTCATCATGAAGATAGCAAGTTACTAAGAAAGAGACTAAAGATTACAGTGTCAATATTTGTTTGTTTTCATATCACAGTGATACCATATCATGACCATATCGACTGGCTGAATGACAGCACAATTGATTATTCAATTTTCCGTCTATTAAAAATTCTAATCGATTTAAGAATTGATTACATTCAGTCAGTCAACACAGCTCTAACTATATCCAGATGAAATGGTTACATCGGACATACCGAAGTGTTTTTGAAGATCTACCATATTGTGTAAATTATTGCGCTCAAAGTCAATGCCTTTTGAACATAGTATCAGTATGGTCAGTGTACCTAGATTAGATTTTAAAAAGCGCACATTGTAAATCATATCTACAGTATCCTGTGTTTACGCATCCCGGCCTTTGAATTAAATTTCCCACCGTGCCTTTCAGAGTGCAGTTGGGAAAGAACGCTGCATTTTCTTTTTTACAGATCAATACAAACAGCAGCCGAACTGTTCCCAGCACCGTGGAGATTTTCCAAGGTTTAATGTTTATGACAGATGTTAAGTTGAAGGAGGGATCCAAACACTTTTTAACACACAGGTACCATTGAAAATATGAAAGGTTAATGGTATTTTTACTCCAACAATTATCCTCCAAGATTCTCTGGAGTTTAGAAGAATGAGAGGTGATCTCATTGAAACATACAAGATTCTGAGGGGGATTGACAGGGTAGATGCTGAGAGGTTGTTTCCCCTGGCTGGAGTGTCTAGAACTAGGGGTCACAGTCTCAGGATAAGGGGTCGGCCATTTAAGACTGAGATGAGGAGGAATGTCTTCATTGAGAGGGATGTGAATCTTTGGAATTCTCTACCTCAAAGGATGCTGTCATTGAGTATATTCAAGGCTAAGATCGAAAGATTTTCGGACTCCAGAGGAATCAAGGGATATGGGGATCGGGCAGGAAAATGAAGCTGAGGTCAAAGATCAGCCCTGATCTCATTGAATGGCGGAGCAGGCTCGAGGAGCCGTATGGCCGACTCCTGCTCCTATTTCTTATGTTCTTATGTTCCATAATATCTAAAGTGTCAAAGGTCAAGCTCGCTCTCATCGCTTTATTTCTATGATAATGCCAATGTTTTCTTTACGTTGGATAACACTATTGTAGTGTATGTGCTTTAAGTCAGAACTACTTTTTACAGCTCCTGTATACTGTAGTACCGGCAGTAACCACACCGGTCTATAAGCTGTGCGCATGCCTCTGTACTCCAGTCTAGAGATGACCCTCCTCCAGTAAAGACCTGTTGTTTGTTTATGTACAGCATCCGTGTAATTCTTTATCCACTGAACCACGGATCTAACGGTGGCGACGAGTGTTGATGCGAATCTACCTGCAACATTAAACAAAAAAACCAAAAAAATAGTCGAGTCCAGGAACACGGGCGTCGACCGCGAGCAACCGCCCAGCAGTCAGGCAGAGATCCAACTTCGCTGGGGAGGCTGTGGAGAGCCGGGCTTGGTTCCCCAGCCACAACGAGCAGTAAGAGACTGACGACAGGTCCTGAGTAGACCCTTCCTGAGCAGCGGCAGCTGGAGCCGACCGACGGCAGAGAGAGAGAGCCGGGCAGCGTCGACGGGGTAAGAAAGAGGGTGAAGAGAGCAGGGCACAGCCGGGGATTGATCACCGAGCGGCGTCGAGGAAAAATACTGCAAACCGGAGAGAGAGAGGGTAAGAAACAGCCGGGCTGTAGACTGAGCGGCATCAACAAATATCAAGAGAAGAACGCGCAGAGCACAGCCAGGGATCACGGGCTGATCAGGGTCCGCGGGGCGAAGCAAGGGGAGACGCCATTGAGCCGCGGAGAAGCAGGGAGAGCGCGGGGGCGCCATTGAGCCACGGAGAAGCAGGGAGAGCGCGGGAGGCGCCATTGAGCCGCGGAGAAGAAGGAAGAGCGCGGGAGATGCCATTTTGCGAAGCCACAGCGGAGAAGACGGGCGAGCGCAGGAAGGAAGGAAAGCGCGGGAGACGCCATTTTGTGCCAGCGGAGAAGAAGGGGAAGCGCGGGAGGCGCCATTGGGGATAGTTAGCGCACAACCAAGGATGCCGAAGAGTGGCAGTAGCTCTACGTTCGACAATGAAGTCGAAGATTGGGCGACATATGTGGAACGTATTGAGGTGTACTGCAGGGCGAATGAAGTGCCAGATGCTAATAAAGCACTGGTTCTGTTAAACTCCATGGGTGCAAAAACTTATGGGTTACTGCGAAATCTAATAACCCCAGAGAAGCCGGTAAACAAGGATTTTGGAAGCATAGTAGAAATCCTACAGGACCACTTAAGCCCCACACCGCTGCTGATAGCAGAACAATTTAAGTTCCATAAAAGGAACCAACACAAAGACGAAAGCAATGCTGAGTACCTAACGGAACTGCGCAAGCTATCGAAATACTGCCAGTTTGGAGCGGGACTAGCAGACACGTTAAGGGACAAGTTTGTGTGTGGGCTACAAAGTGAAGGAACCCAGAAACGGCTTCTATCAGAAAAGGACCTTACGCTGGACATAGCTTTCAATATGGCAGTATCACACGAAGCAGCCGCAAGGGGCGCTGCAGAGATACAACGGAGACCGCAAGAATACGGCACGAACGAAATGACCTATGGAACAGGGAAGTGCTATCGCTGCGGCAGAACAACACATGACCAGAAAGATTGTTGGTTCAAGGACCAAGTATGCAGACAGTGTGGGAAAGCAGGACACATAGCAAGAGTCTGCAGGTCTGGGAAGAAAACCAACAGTAAGAAATCTCCACAGGAGAAGTACAAAAAGGTACACCAGGTGATGGACAGTGGTTCAGACGAACAGAAAAGTGACACAGACTCCGGAAGCAAGGAGCTGGGTTGTCTGAAACTACATAATGTAACCGAAATAGAGGATCACCAGACTATCTGGGTTACACTCAAGATAGACGGAGTCCAAGTGGAAATGGAATTGGACACAGGGTCAGCTCTAACAGTCATAAATCAAAGAGACTACAAGTGGCTATTTTCACACATACCCTTGAAAGCTACAGAGATTGTCTTGAAGACGTATACGGGGCAAAAAGTCTACCCCAAAGGAAAAATAAGGGTGAAAGTGACATATAAAGGTCAGGAAATACCTAAAATGGATATATATGTATTGCCAAATGGAGGACCACCACTGCTAGGACGTGAGTGGATCTGGAAGATACATTTAGATTGGCATTCCATACAGGCACTGAAGGTGGAGGCCAAAAAGGATGACGACGTCACACCTGGACGACTGTCAAAAATGCTAACTGATGCAAAAGAAGTGTTCCAGGAGGGACTAGGAACACTAAAAGGAATAACAGCAACATTTAAAATAGAGGATAATGCAAGCCCAAAGTTTCTGAAGGCCAGACCAGTGCCTTATGCGATCAGACCAGCGGTTGAAGCAGAGCTGGAAGGGTTGGAACGTTCAGGAGTACTGTCCAAAGTGGACTGGAGCGAGTGGGCTACACCCATCGTCCCGGTAATGAAGAGGTCGTTGAGTAATATGCCTGGGGAACCAAAGAAGATCCGCATCTGTGGGGATTTTAAGGTGACAGTGAACCCAGTCCTTCACACGGTGCAATATCCGCTTCCACGAATTGAGGATATTTTCGCCTCTGCACCAAGAACAAGAACCTCCGGAAAGGCGCTATCCCGAAAGGGTCAGGAAGCCGCCCCAAAGACTGAATCTATAAATGGACTTTTTGTTATTGAATGTACATGTAAAAATGTAATTGTTATTTGAATATTAAGGGGGTATTATTAATCTAAAAAGGGAGGAATTGTAGTGTATGTGCCTTTAAGTCAGAACTACTTTTTACAGCTCCTGTATACTGTAGTACCGGCAGTAACCACACCGGTATATAAGCTGTGCGCATGCCTCTGTACTCCAGTCTAGAGATGACCCTCCCCCAGTAAAGACCTGTTGTTTGTTTATGTACAGCATCCGTGTAATTCTTTATCCACTGAACCACGGATCTAACAACTATGTTAGATGAAGAGGGGTGGGAGGAGGTTCATATGGATCATAAAAACCAGCACAGACCTGTTGGGCTGAACGGCCTGTTTCTGTGCTGTACATTCCATGTAATTTATGCAAGTTTTGTAGATTGCGGCTGGTGAGAGTTGACTTGCCCCATTAGGGAACTGGATGGCACAGTGGGTTGAAGTGTGGCACTTTCACCCCGAGACCTGGGTTGAATTTATATCAATCCATGAAGAGAAAGGTGACAAAATATGATTAGGCTCATCAAGCCCACCTATTCCAATCACTGATGCTGTGACTGCCCTCTGAACCAGTGTCCACGAGCAACTGCCGACATTCCCAGACATTCATCCTTGCTAATATTACTTAACTGGGTTAAAGAAATTGGTCCACGCGCATTCTGGCAGAATCTTGCCTTAGCTTCGCTGGGAATCCATGGAATGGCCACAAACTCAGCAGAGACCTCAATACATCAGACCCTGGCTGTGGAGCAAGATGCAGGGGGGATGTTTCCCCTGGCTGAGGGGTCTAAAACGAGGGGTCACAGTCTCAGGATACGGGGTAGGACATTTAGGACTGAGATGAGGAGAAATTTCTTCACTCAGAGGATGGTGAACCTGTGGAATTCTCTACCACAGAAGGCTGCGGAGGCCGAGTCGCCGAATATATTTAAGAAGGAGAGAGATAGATTTCTAGACACAAAAGGCATCAAGGGGTATGGGGAGAGAGCAGGAATATGGTATTGAGATAGAGGATCAGCCATGATCACATTGAATGGTGGAGCAGGCTCGAAGGGCCAAATGGCCTACTCCTGCTCATATTTTTCTATCTTTTTATGTTTCTATCTGGTCAGCCTTGTAGGTGGTGGAACCTTCGTCCACCTTTTAGAAAGCCAGTGGCTTGGAGGTGTTAGGGCCAAGGCAAGGGGTGACAGCTCTGAAGATCAGAGTTCCCAAGCTCAAGCACTCAGTCAGGGACTAGCCTTGGGTCAGCACAGATAGGTCTACCGTGACCAGGTGTACCAAGGTCCCAGGAACACATGTGGAGCCCACCTGGGGTGCAGGCTAGGATCCCCCGAAAGATGAGACGGTCAAATTTTATTTTCACGTTTTGAAGTAGCCCCTCTTTGTAAGGAGGCCGTGGGGAGAGCCAAATTCACAGAATCACAGAATCACAGAAACCCCACAGTGCAGATAGAGGCCATTTCGGCCCATCGAGCCTGCACTGACACATATCCCACCCGATCCCCGTAACCCCTACACCAACACATATCCCACCCTATCCCTGTAACCCCACGTATTTAATCCCCCTAACACTAAGGGTCAATTTATCATAGCCAATCAACCTAACCCGCACATCTTTGGCCATGTCCCATGCATGACAAAATTCCTCTGGTGTCTTTGGCGAAGCGACGGGGCACTGAAGATCTGCCCCCAAAACACTGATGGTCTAGTCCACCTTGCCCATCCCCCAAGCATCAACCCCCTACCCCAGCTCCAACTGAACTTTATCGGGATCAACGGTGGAATTAAGTGGCAGGTCCAGTCGCAGTAGATTTTTGAATATTAAGGGAATCAAGGGATGTGGGGATAGTGCAGGAAAGTGGAGTTGAGGTAGAAGATCAGCCATGAGCTTATTGAATGGCGGAGCAGGCTTGAAGGGCCAAATGGCCGACTCCTGCTCCTATTTCTTATGTTCTTATGTTCATACTTTTCCTCAGTAATGGAAGGAAGAAACCTGCTGCTCCAAATTAAAGGTGTTGCTATGGGAACCTGCATGGGTCCCAGCTATGCCTGCCTTTCATGGGATATGTGGAACATTCTTTGTTCCAGTCCTACTCAGTTCCCCTCCCTCACCTCTTTTTCCGGTACATTGATGACTGTATTGGTGCCATTTCCTGCTCTCGCCCTGAACCAGAAAATCTCATTCACTTTGCTTCCAATTTCCACCCTTCCTTTCACCTTCACATGATCCATCTCTGACTCTTCCCTTCCCTTCCTCGACTTCTCTGTCTCCATCTCTGGAGATAGGCTATTGACAAACATTCACTACAAGCCCACTGACTCCCACAGCTACCTGGACTACACTTCCTCCCACCCCACTTCCTGTAAGGACTCTATTCCATTTTCCCAGTTTCTCCGTCTCCGCCACATCTGTTCTGATGATGCCACCTTCCATACAAGTGCTTCTGATATGTCTTCCTTTTTTCCTCAACCGGGGATTCCCCTCTACTGTGGTTGACACGGACCTCGACCGTGTCTGTTCTATTTCCCGCACTTCTGCTTTCACCCATTCCCCTCCCTCCCGGAACCACGATAAGGTTCCCCTTGTCCTCACCTTTCACCCCACCAGCCTCCACATTCAACAGATCACCCTCCACCATTTCTGCCACCTCCAGCGTGATCCCACTACCATACACATCTTCCCCTCCCCCCCTTTCTGCATTCCGAAGGGACCGCTCCCTCCGCGACACCCTAGTCCACTCCTCTATCACCCCCAACACTGCCTCCGCTTCACCCGGCACCTTCCTGTGCAAGTGCAGGAGATGCAACACCTGCCTTCTTACCTCCTCCCTTCCCACTGTCCAAGGCCCCAAACACACTTTCCAGGTGAAACAGCGATTTACTTGTACTTCTTGCAATTTAGTATACTGTATTCGCTGCTCGCGATGCGGTCTCCTCTACATTGGGGAGACCAAACGCAGATTGGGTGACCACTTTGCGGAACACCTCCGTTCAATCCGTAAGCGTGACCCTGAGTTTCCGGTCGCCTGTCACTTTAATTCTCCGCTCCACTCCCACTCTGATCTCTCTGTCCTCAGCCTATTACATTGTTCCAACGAAGCTCAACGTAAGCTCGAGGAACAGCACCTCATCTTTCGATTAGGCACTTTACAGTCTTCTGGACTCAACATCGAGTTCAACAATTTCAGGCCATAACCTCAGCCCCAATGTTTTCTTTTTTCTCTCACATGGCAGCTGTCGATCATCCTGTCATCACCATTTACACCTGATCTAGACCCATCTTTTGTTTCTTAACTTGTCCCATTACCATCTCCTTTTGCCTTGCACCATCATCCCTTTTGTCTCTTAATCACTCCTGCCATCCATCCTATCACAGACCTTCCCTTTGTTCTTTCCTCCGCTCCCCCCTTTCCCTGCCTCACACTTGTTTAAAAATCTGTTACTTCCAGTTCCAACGAAAGGTCATCGACCTGAAACGTTAGCTCTGTTACTCTCTCCACGATGCTGCCTGACCTGCTGAGTATTTCCAGTATTTTCTGTTGTTGTTTCAGATTTCCAGCATCCGCAGTATTTTGCTATTATGCTGCTGCCATTTCTCACCTGTTTCCACCACCACCCCCACCCAAACTCAGCCAGTACCCGACGTGCTGCCTCGTCTCCCGATGGCCGAGTCTGCCCCTGTACAGGTGCAGGTCAGCAGTCTTTGGCGGGGCTCCAAAACCCAGAAGGCGTAGGCCAAAAGCATCTCAGCATTCATCTCAGTATTCCCTTTCTTTATAATGCCACATAAAATTGAATGATTTGCACCACTTTCACGTCTTGCCCATTATTGCGTCTCAAGGGCCATCTCGTCCTTTCACTTGTTTCATGATGACTGTCACTACATGACGGGATCCACTGGGCTGATGTGCAATGGGTGGATGTGCAATGGGTGGATTTGCAATGGGCGGATTGCAATGGGTGGATTTGCAATGGGCGGATTGCAATGGGCGGATGTGCAATGGGTGGATCTGCAATGGGTGGATCTGCAATGGGCGGATCTGCAATGGGTGGATGTGCAATGGGTGGATGTGCAATGGGAGGATGTGCAATGGGTGGATGAATGGTTGAAGGACTGTTTAATGCAAGGGGAGGGGCGGGGCTTGGTGCTGGTGGTGGGAGCGGACCGCGGGATTTAATTTGTTACATTTCGCACTAGGTGAACCTTCGCGATTTTAGGGCATCCCTGGCAGCAATGTAAGTGGCTGGTCTGGTGATGGGTGCCCCATCTTCATCCTCCTGCTCCTCCTCCTCTATGTTCTCCTCATCTGAAGATGAGCGATGAGCCCCTTTGCCCTCCTCCACCTGAAAACTTCCCGCTTGAGGACCTCGCTCCTGTGGCTCTCTCTCCTGTGCACGTGTTGATCCCACCACAGCACGTTGTTGCTGCCATGGATGGTGATGGTCTTCCTCTCCTGATGTGCTGTCAAACACATCCAAGGCGCCGCCGATCCCGATCTTGCCAATTTGAAATCCTCCAAAGTGGAAAAAAGCTGTATCCACACAGGCACCTTGTGCCAAACATTTGCCAGAGGGAACTGAGACACCAGCTGCAGTAAGTGAGCTTTTATTCAGATGGGACAATGACAAGTTTAAATATCCACCTGAACTGCTGCTCAAACTCGCCTCTGTTTCCCTTGTCAGTTTCCCGAGCCCCGGGAAACCCATCCTGCTCAAGTAAAACTTGAAAACGCGTTAAAAACAATTTAAAAAATTCCTCATTAACGTCTCCTAGGGATGTTAATTGCACCACTAAGTACCCGCCCGCACCCAATTAGGAAATCCCTGACTTCGGCTAGTAGGTTTTGACGTAAGAAAACTACTAGGCACTTGGTCTAAGCATTAAACAAAGCTTTAATCAACTGTTTTACAACATGGAGGTCTAGTTTTGTCCTTCACTAGTTCCTGTTAAGAATGTCCTGTGCAAGCTGGGCCCGTGCCTGAGTATTTATACTCCCTGGACAGCGCCACCCGCAGGCCGCTCAGTTAATTCATGTCAGGTTTCTCGCTGGCATCCAAACGCGCCTCCATTAAACCCGGAAGTGAGTGCTTTGGAGCCGGGTTGCATCCCACTCTAAAAATCAATCATTTTCACTCCCCCACCCGCTCCCAGCCCACCAGTTCTTGGGGGTTAAAATTCCCCCCACAGTTTTTCTTTCGCTCTTTACAAAGATGCAGAAAGTGAGAATTAAATATTTCTATAAATACCATTATATTTTAAATTATATTGAAATATTTACATCAATAAGAAAGTTATTGCCACTGAGTTTATTAACTGTACACACCTGTTAATTGTGGAAATGCTTAATAAGCACTTGCAATCACAAACATCCTTCACCCACTCCCTAGCTATCTCTTCGGAGTGGCGAATAAAACAGAGGAAAATGCCTACAGCCAATTCCAGGAAAACTCGAGGAAATTGCTTTCCAACACAAGGCAATCAAGCAAAATCCAGGAGATGGCAGTTGCCCGTCACTCATCACAATCTCAACTAAGCAGCAACTTACCCTCTACAACTGGAGACGTCCTTCTCTCTCAGGGGGCTTGTGGATTCCTTTTAAAGGACCGTAGCGACTCCATGTGGCAAGGCCGCAGTAGATCGTTCCAGAGGTTGATGATGTCTGCGAAATGAAATGCTATCTGGCATCTCACCCAATTCTTGGCCTATGGGTTTTTTAGGCGCTCCCTCTCGTCCTTCCATTCCTATCCATTTCAAATGACCTATCTACATAAGAACATAAGAAATAAGAGCAGGAGTAGGCCATACGGCCTCTCGAGCCTGCTCCGCCTTTCAATAAGATCATGGCTGATCATCGACCTCAACTCCACTTTCCCGCCCTATCCCCATATCCCTTGATTCCCCTAGAGTCCAAAAATCTACCTCTCTCAGCCTTGAATATACTCAACGATTCAGCATCCACAGTCCTTTGGGGCAGAGAATTCCAAAGATTCTATATCCAACCCCTTCATTATTTAAAAAACTTTCAGTCATATCCCTTCTAAGCCTACATTTCTCCAAAATGAATGTGCCTATCTCGTAAACAAGGGCTGTAAAATCCTGCTATCCTGATCACATCCTCTGCACGCCCTCAAGAGCCTAGGTATTTTTTGCCAAAACAGAAGTCGATAGATTTCTGACTAGTAAAGGCATCAAGGGATATGGCAATAGGGCCGGTGAATGGAGTTCAGACAGAAGATCAGCCATGATCTCATTGAATGGCGGAGCAGGCTCGAAGGGCCGAATGGCCTACTCCTGCTCCTATTTCTTATGTTCTTATGTGCAGGGACCAAAAAATGGATAAAGTATAAAGTGGTTGAACCAAAACCTTATGTAGCCTAAGTATAGGACACTTCATTTTATGCTCACTGGTCCTTGCAATATAACCTAAAACCCTATGGGGTAGATCTTGACATTGTGCCATGGTGTGAAATGGGTGACAGCGAGTTGGCAGGCCCGTTTGACATTTTTCACGCTTTTTATTTCCATTGACTTCCAATAGGTTGTGACTGTTACATATTCATGGCAAGTTCCTGGGGCTCAGACAGGTTCTGGCACTGGGAGTTTGTTGTCACCAGGGGTGGCAAGTAGCATGCAGTTGTAACTCTTAAATTCTTTAAAGGTCTCAATTATTTTTTCGCTGGCCACAGTAAAAAGAAAAGCTGAAGCAAAGAGCGGGTCAGTTCCATTGTCTTGTGCATTTGGGTCATTGAATGGTGCAGATGTGGAGAGGACTATTCATGCAATGGGAAAATGAAACCCTGAGGCGGTGGCCTTAGAAAAAAAATAGGAGCAGGAGTAGGCCATTCGGCCCTTCAAGTCTGCTCCGCCATTCAATATGATCATGGCTGATCCTCTATCTCAATGCCATATTCCCACTCTCTCCCCATACCCCTTGATGCCTTTTGTGTCTAGAAATCTATCTATCTCCTTCTTAAAGACCTTGGCCTAGAAATTCACTGGTGCCCCATTTGGGGCGCCAGCCTCGCCAGGGCGCCGGAAGTACTGCCCTGGAAGGAGTCGCGGCCGCCCGCCGCAAATTCAGTTTAAGTGCCCCAGACGGAAGCGCGGTGCTACTTGAGGCGCCCCGCATCCCTCTTGGGGCGCTGCAACTGAAAATCGCAGTGCAACTCCCCTTCTTAAAGGGGAGGGGCCTGCTGCAGCACGCTCGAAGAGCGCGAGTGCCAGCAAAAGAGCCCGGCACCGAGGAGAAGGAGAAGTGCCGGGCTCTTGGGACACAGCCGGCACTCAGCAGGGGGGTGGGGGGGCTCAGGAGGCCGGGGACGGCGGCGCGGAGAGGTGCTGGCAGGCGGCCAGCAAAAAAAATGGCCGCCCCGCACCTCAGCGCCTCTACCACCGCAGGTAGGCCCCCCTGAACCGGTCGCAAATTACGACCAGCGTTAAAGCAGGGGGCGCTACTAAATTTCGCGATCGGGGCGGTAGCGGGGTGCTGCGCACACCGATGACATCATCGGTAGCGGCACAGCGCTAATGGCTAGCGCCGCCATTAGTGTCCCGCTAAATTTAGCGGGAGGCGTGGCCAGTGGCGCAAAACCCACTAAGTGCCCTCTTAGGGCGCTAACGGGTGGCGCAGGCCACTGAATTTCTAGGCCCTTGTCTATGAAAGCCTGCCATAGGAATATGCTGAACTACCTTTGCAGCCAGCTAGAGCCATATGGGGTTGGCCATTTAGGACTAAAATGAGGAGAAATTTCTTCACTCAAAGGGTTGTGAATCTTTGGAATTCTCTACCCCAGAGAGCTATGGATGCTAAGTCGTTGAGTATATTCAAGACAGAGGTCGATAAATTTTAGGGAACTAAGGGAATTAAGGGATATGGGGATTGTGCAGGAAGGTAGAGTTGAGGTAGAAGATCAGCCATGATCTTGTTGAATGTCAGAGCAGGCTGAAGCGTCAAGTGGCCTACTCCAGCTCCTATTTCTTAGGTTCTTATGCTCCTCATCTTCATCTTGCTTTGAGCGGGTGCCTTCCTCCTCCATGCTTATATTTCTTTGGGTGGTATAGTTGTGGAGCATGCAGCGCATGAGAATGATCTTGATGGAGAGCCTTATTGTAAGCCTCCCTTGATCAGTCCAGGTAGCATCTGAAGTGATGGTATTATAGTGGTTTCGATAATGATCCCGGTGGCTACATGTGCCTCATCGTATCCGTGTCCTGCTGCTGTTTGTGGCTGTTTTAGAGCTCAATGGTAGCCTAGGTCTTTTAGGAGTCAACTTCATGCCCTTCCTTCTGACTCAAAATCTTCCAGCACCATGGATTGCCTTAAAATGAAAGCATCGTGGCTGCAGTCTACCAAGTGGGAATGCACTTGCACGAATCCTGTTTTGATGGCAACAGGCAATCTGCAGGTTGATGGAATGGAAGCCCTCGTAGTTCATGAAGGTGATGGAATTGCGTGCAGGTGACCCATGACCACATGGATGTCCTCAATGGCACCCTGGTACTTGGGGCATCCGGCCACCCAAAAGTATTGCAGTGCCTGCTCACTTCTGCTGCCAGGTGTCCTTGGCCAAACTGTTTGTCCAGCCAGTCACCTGATTGATGCATCTGTGAACAAAAGTTGCTGATAGCTTGCGTGACAGCTTGGAATGAGCCTGAGGCATAGAAGTTCAAGACTCTGGTGACCGTGGCAGCCACTCGCATTGCCGAACCTGTGGTAGAAGTTGGCTGTAGGTCAGTAACGTAAGAAAACTACTAGGCACTTGGTCTGAGTATTAAACAAGGCTTTAATCAACTGTTTTTCAACATGGAGATCTAGTTGTGTCCTTCACTAGTTCCTGTTAAAGAATGTCCTGAGCAAGCTGGGCCCATGCCCGAGTATTTATACTCTCCCTGGACAGCGCCACCAGCAGGCCGCCCAGTATCATTTCATAAGTCATTTCCACACGAATGACAAGATTCATGTCAGTCAGTTTCCAGGAGATGGCCGAATTTTGTCACTGGCTGGAATGAAGTGCAGCCTGCGAAAAGAGTTTTCTCGGGTATGCCAAGGCTGGTGTGCCTCTGTTGCATTTACAGGTAATGGTGGGTACAGACAGCTGCTTCATATGCAGTCTGACCTGCCTCGCATCCATCCTTTCGTCCTCCAAATAGCATAAACGTATTTGAACCCTCCAACATACTGAACAGTTTTGTCTGAATTAGCTTTGATACTTCCCTTCAATGTTCTTGACAGTGCAAGCTGAAAGGCTTTTTCTCAACCCGGCAGTAATTCAGAGTACTTGCAGTGCCCCCTACATTTTTCCCACATTTGCAACCAACCAGTGAAGTTCCCCATGGTGGAACCGGCAAGTTCTCAGTAAATTATCTCCCCATATTAGGTTAAGTTCACAAGCTAATTACCCATGGAACCTTCCTCAACCATTTCATTTTGACTTCCAGTGGAATAACCTTTGTCTATTCAGCAATAATTACTTCTGGAATTACCTTTCTAAGTAACCACTGCCCATGAGTTCGTCTTATCTTGTATTGAAAACCAGCCACCCATGATATCTTTAGGCACAGATTGTTACTCCAAGCTCATTCCTTTTTATTTCTGATTTCTCCTACTTATCCCGTTTTAGATTCTCAGCTGTTGTTTATCAAATGTAAAAGTCACACAACAACAGGTTATAGTCCAACAGCTTTATTTGAAATCACAAGCTTTCGGAGCGCTGCTCCTTCGTCAGGTGAAGTGAAGAGTTTCATATAAGCACAGCATATATAGTCAGAGAGTACTGCCGGATGATTACAGGTAATCTTTCTTCGCTACACAGGATCTCCAACCAACGCTATACACCAGATACATTGACGACATTTTCTTCCTATGGACCCATGGCGAAGAATCACTGAAAAGACTACACGATAACATAAACAAGTTCCATCCCACCATCAAACTCACCATGGACTACTCCTCAGAATCGGTTTCATTCTTGGACACACGAATCTCCATCAAAGACAGATACCTCAGCACTTCACTCTACCGCAAGCCCACGGACAACCTCACGATGCTCCACTTCTCCAGCTTCCACCCTAACCAAGTTAAAGAAGCCATCCCCTATGGACAAGCCCTGCGAATACACAGGATCTGCTCAGACGAGGAGGAACGCGATGGACACCTACAGACGCTGAAAGACGCCCTCGTAAGAACGGGATATGACGCTCGACTCGTCGATCGACAGTTCCGAAGGGCCACAGCGAAAAATCACATAGACCTCCTCAGAAGACAAACACGGGACACAACCAACAGAGTACCCTTCGTCGTCCAGTACTTCCCTGGAGTGGAGAAACGACGCCATGTTCTTCGCAGCCTTCAACGTGTCATCGATGACGACAAACGCCTCACTAAGGCCATCCCCACGCCTCCACTACTCGCCTTCAAACAGCCGACTAACCTCAAACAGACCATCGCTCGCAGCAAATTACCCAGCTTTCAGGAGAACAGCGACCACGACACCACACAACCCTGCCACGGCAACCTCTGCAAGACATGCCAGATCATCAACACAGATACCATCATCACACGTGAGGACACCACCCACCAGGTACATAGTACATACTCATGTGACTCGGCCAACGTTGTCTACCTCATACGTTGCAGGAAAGGATGCCCCGGAGCATGGTACATCAGCGAAACCATGCAGACACTGCGACAACGGATGAACGGACACCGCACAACAATCACCAGGCAGGAGTGTTCCCTCC
Organism: Somniosus microcephalus; assembly: GCF_052327205.1. Classification (NCBI taxonomy): domain Eukaryota; kingdom Metazoa; phylum Chordata; class Chondrichthyes; order Squaliformes; family Somniosidae; genus Somniosus; species Somniosus microcephalus. Next base: position 82,486,156 of record NC_141003.1, on the reverse strand, counting down.
CAGTCGGGGAACACTTCAGCAGTCAAGGACATTCAGCCTCCGATCTTCGGGTAAGCATTCTCCAAGGCGGCCTTCGAGACACACGACAACGCAAAATCGTCGAGCAGAAACTGATTGCCAAGTTCCGCACTCATGAGGACGGCCTCAACTGGGATCTTGGGTTCATGTCACGCTACATGTAACCCCACCTGACGTAAAGTCATCCAGACTCGAGTCGTCGTTGGCTTGTTCTCTCTACACAGATGCGGCCGGACCTGCTGTGATTTCCAGCAAAAAAATAGTTTTTTGTTTGTTTTTTGTTTTTCATACAGACCCCAGCATCTGCAACATTTGACCCCTTGTGACCCCACCTCATTGTTCTTTGATGTGATGTTTTCCTGACTGACCTGTTTGGACACCATTCACACCTGTGATTGCTGTGATTATCTCTCTGCCGAGGTGTGATAAAGGGCAGTTGAAAGATTACCTGTAATCATCTGGCAGTGCTCTCTGACTATATATGCTGTGCTTATATGAAACCCTTCACTTCACCTGACGAAGGAGCAGCGCTCTGAAAGCTTGTGATTTCAAATAAAGCTGTTGGACTATAACCTGGTGTTGTGTGACTTTTACATTTGTCCACCCCAGTCCAACACCGGCATCTCCACATTGTTGTTTATCAAAGACCACTTTGGAGTTAGGGGAATGGGACAATCAGGATTTTGGACTTTTTTAAAATTCGTTTATGGGATGTGGGCGTCGCTGGCAAGGCCGGCATTTATTGCCCATCCCTAATTGCCCTTGAGAAGGTGGTGGTGAGCTGCCTTCTTGAACCGCTGCAGTCCGTGTGGTGAAGGTACTCCCACAGTGCTGTTAGGTAGGGAGTTCCAGGATTTTGACTCAGTGACGATGAAGGATCGGCGATATACTTCTAAGTCAGGATGGTGTGTGACTTGGAGGGGAACATGGAGGTGGTGGTGTTCCCATGCGCCTGCTGGCCTTGTCCTTCTAGGTGGAAGAGGTCGCTGGTTTGCGAGGTGCTGCCGAAGAAGCCTTGGTGAGTTGCTGCAGTGCATCTTGTAGATGGTACACACTGCAGCCACGGTACGCCGGTGGTGGAGGGAGTGAATGTTTAAGGTGGTGGATGGGGGGCCAATCAAGCGGGCTGCTTTGTCTTGGATGGTGTCGAGCTTCTTCAGTGTTGTTGGAGCTGCACTCATCCAGGCAAGTGGAGAGTATTCCATCACACTCCTGACTTGTGCCTTGTAGATGGTGGAAAGGCTTTGGGGAGTCAGGAGGTGAGACACTCGCCGCAAAATACCTAGCCTCTGACCTGCTCTTGTTGCCACAGTATTTATGTGGCTATGAACTGATCCTGTGCTACACTCAGCTAGTCATGAGCTGTACTCCAAGAAACTGAATGTTGTTGAGCTCTCAGGGCGTGAACGAAACTCATCTGTTAAGTGCCAATTGAAATATTGGTGTTCAGAGGGACCTGGGTGTCCTTATACATGCATCACTGAAAGTTAACATGCAGGTACAGCAAGCAATTAGGGAAGCAAATGGTATGTTGGCCTTTATTACAAGAGGATTTGAGTATAAGAGTAAAGACGTCTTACTACAATTATACAGGGCCCTGGTGAGACCACACCTGGAGTATTGTGGACAGTTTTGGTCTCCTTACCTAAGGAAGGATATACTTGCCATAGAGGGAGTGCAACAAAGGTTCACCAGACTGGTTCCTGGGATGGGGGATTGTCCTATGAGGACAGATTGAGTAGACTAGGCCTATATTCTCTAGAGTTTAGAAGAATGAGAGGTGATCTCATTGAAACATACAAAATTCTTACAGGGCTTGACAGGGTAGATGCAGGGAGGATGTTTCCCCTGGCTGGGGAGTCTAGAACCAGGGGTCACAGTCTCAGAATAAGGGGTTGGCCATTCAGGACTGAGATGAGGAGAGATTTCTTCACTGAGAGGGTGGTGAATCTTTGGAATTCTCTGCCCCAGAGGGCTGTGGAGGCTCAGTCGTTGAGTACATTCAAGACAGAGATCGACAGATTTTTGAAAATTAAGGATATCAAGGGATATGGCGATAGGGCCGGTGAATGGAGTTGAGGTAGAAGATCAGCCATGATCTTATTGAATGGTGGAGCAGGCTCGAGGGGCCGAATGGTCTATTCCTGCTCCTATTTCTTATGTTCTTATGTTATGACTTAAAAATAACAGTCAAAGCAGCGATTCTTTGAACTTGCAACCCTTTTGTTTTGGGAGTCTATTGCTGGAGCTATTGAGCTGCCCAATTTTAATTAATTTCCTTTGGAATTAGGAGAAGTATTTTCTCTTGGCTTGTACTCAGTGAGTATTTTACAGTAACTTTTTTTATTGAAGAATTTCTTTCTCACGTGCCTTCACCATTCCTACATCATTTATCTCTACTCTGAGGTTCCGGCGAAGCATTCAGTGGAAGTGAAAGCTGGTGGCGCAATGACACTTGACAGAGGGTCTTTATTAAGAAGTGGAGTAATAGTGTTGGTGTACAAGAAATATTTAGGTCTCAAACAAGCCATAGCTGGGGTATACAGTCTGACGCCCAAGATCAATTGGGTAAAACACAAAGATGTTGGAGGCAATTCAAAGTGGCGGGTGGGGCGGGGGGTGGGGAGGGGTGCGGTTTGGAGAGTGAGGCATTTAATAATAACAGATGGTAACATTAGTAAAATATAGTGGCCCAGTAATTCGGGTCCCAACGCATGAGTACGGACGGGGTACTCACGCATGGGCCCGATGGAAGTGTTGGTTTTCAGCATGCACAGCGCATGCGCGGAAAACCGGCATTTCCTTTCCTCTGAACCAAGGGGTTCAGAGCTCGAACGCGTGCGCGCAGGAGTCTGCGCGTGCGCGCTGAAATTCCTTTTTTTTTTAAAGGTTTGACCGCGCGTGAAGGCCTCAACTTTTTACGAATGAAAAAAGCAGACGTAAGTACTTAGTTTTAAAAGGTAAGTGGTCTAATAATTAAAGTTAGAAATTTTTTTCCACAGGTTTATTATTTTTAAAGACTTTACAGTAAGGTAAGTGTATTTTTAGACCCGATTTGTTAAAAAATTATTTTTTTCAAAAATTTGAATAACTGTTTAAATTAGTTTTTTACAGTTATTAATAGTTCATTTAATTAGTGGGATGTTTTTTAAACTTTTATTTGAAGTTTAAGTACTGTTTTGGGCACCCGGAGTTTTCATGAGTTTGACAGTTCTTACTATCAAACTCATGAATGAACTTTTGCAACCTCCGATTGGTTGCCCAGTGCTCACGTGATCCCAGCCGGCTCGTCGAACTAAGTACGCCGCTGGATCATGCACGCACAGCGCGCCGGGAGCTGAACCGGGCCACTGACAGGAAATCCACGCAGGGCCAGGCTTCAACTATCGGCGCGCTCTGTAAGTGTAGGTTGGGGGCTTGCACCCGCGGGAAGCCCCCGACACCAATTTCTGGGCCAGTCTGTGCAACTGGGTGAGCTGCAAAGACTGTGGTTATGACCTGAGTAAATCTACGAAATGTAAAAGCTCCTTAGGCAGCCACTATAAATGGATTGATTCCAGGAAAGTCTGAGAACGATTTAGAAGCATGGGATTAACCAATACTTCCCTTTAGACTGGGCTATATTGGCCTTAATCGTTTACATTTTGCCATCTATGTAATTTTTGCTCGTGCTGACGACATTAACTGAAGCATATACCTATTTACCCCTGCAGTTTGAAAATTGGATGTGAATTTGCGATTTTGTTTTGGCTCCTTTCTTCTGTCCTGCCAATTTTCTCTCCTCCTCCCCGGAAGATGTTGACTTCTGGTTGGAGTACTGTTCCATGGGTGGGTCGTCCACCGCTCTCCCCAGGACCTCGCTCAACAGACCCGTCGTGATCGGCAAGCCCACACAGTGAGGGGCCTCTCCTGGTCCCTCAATACCTCCTCTCTGGTAAAGAAGGCCCAGCAGCGCCTATATTTCCTAAGGAGGCTGAAGGGATGTAACCTGTCACCCCTGATCCTCTCTAACTTTTACTGCTGCACAATAGAGAGCATCCTGACAAACTGTATCACAGTATGGTGTGGCAGCTGTAGCTATTATGACCGGAAAGCCCTGCAGCGGGTAGTCAAAACTGTCCAACGCATTACCGGCACCCGGCTACCGACCATAGAGCACATATACCAGAAACGCTGTTTACGGAGGTCACGGACCATCATCAAAGACCCTACCCACCCCAGCCACAGTCTGTTTGCCCTCCTGCCATCTGGGAGATGCTACAGATGCATTCGCACCCGAACGACCAGATTTAGGAACAGCTTCTTTCCCAGGGCTGTCATCCTACTGAACTCCACAAATAAATTCTAAAGCCTGCACATCTGCCAATGCACTTTATTATGTTTATGTTAATGTATTACAAGCCAAATGAATGTTGAATGTTTAAATGTCTCTAAATGTACACTCTCGGGAGCCGCAAGCCTACATTTCGTTGTACTGCACTTGTGCACTAACAATGACAATAAAGTTGATTATTATTATATTATTATTATTATTATCTGACTACAAGCCAAGCTTAGTCCATTAATCAGAGGTCTACATCTGTACACTCCCAGCATGGGGTCACTGAATAGCAATCAGGAGGAGCGACCCTGCCTGATCTTTCTGTTAAGCCCAGCTTCCCTACCTCAGCGAATTCAGCACAGACTGGAGGTCAAACCTGCAACCTTCCTGATCCATGTGCCACAGTTGCTCACTGCCTTAGCCATTAGGGAAGCCCTTATAGAGAGTTAACGGATCTTATAATATTTGATTTAAGAACATGTATATTTTTAAGTTTCGTGTTAGGCTTATTTTGGGAAGAAAGTTAACTTCTAGAACATTGCAGCTTTACGCCAATCATATTTCTAAGTTTTAATGATGATTGCAATACGTTTAAGTAAGAATGTCAAACTGTAGTTGCAAAGGAAGTGATAAAAGGGAACTATCTCTGTATGTGGTCACCTGAGACAGGTTATTTTTATTTCCAGCTGATCTTTACACAATACATGACTTTCTTCTCTGTAGCAAGGCTAAGTCACTCTGATGAGTTTGAACATATTACCATTACGCTTCATACATTTTATTCCTTATACTTTAAGGGGGAAAAATTCAGTATCGCCCCGTTTGGGGCGCCATTATCGGCCGTGCGCAGAGTTCAGCGCCTGGCGCTAATTATCGCCTCCGACAGCAAACTTGGCTTTTATCGCCCCTGGAGGTGATTGGAGCGCTAAATCAGGCGCTTCACACCTGTCTTAAGGCGCAGACGCCGAGGAGCGAGGCGCTACCTCAGAGTGCTGGCGAAGCAAGGAAGGGCAAATCAAAATAAACCTGCAAAGTGCTGCTCAGTACTCAAAACTCCTTCACACAGCGTTGAATCTCTCCAGAAGTCTCTCTCTCTCTCTCAGAATGCGTGGTGCAAAAATGCCACCGACAAAAAAAGGCAGGAAGCGATCGCCTTTAAATAGCGCTCCCCCAGTCCCTTTCTGACAGCCTAACGCTCCCCTCAACCTGTCGTTGCTAGCGGCAGGCGGTAAGGCAGGGGGCGCCACTCAATATCCGGTCCGGGGCGCTACCGGGGCGTTGCGCACTCGACTGACGTCACAATCTGCTGGCGCAGGAGATCGTGGTGGTAGTGTTTAGCGCCGCCGCAAAATGTCTAGTTAATTTCGCGAGTGGCGCAAACATCGCCGCGCCCGGGCGCTAGTTGCTTTGCGCCCCAATTGGCGCCCTCTTAAGGCGCTAACGGACGGCGCAAGCAACTGAATTTTTCCCCCTAAATGTTTATGGTACATGTCAAAAATGATTTTTCCAAGTTAAACATTCCTTTCAGCATGTTACAATTCAGCTCTCTGTGAAAGGCGGCACCAAAGGGTAATAGAGATGTGTATTGTTGATAACGTGAATATGTATCAAGATCCTATTAAAAATCTATCAATTGAACCTTAAAAGCTTTAAAACACGAGGAGCATAACCAGTATATGTTAGTGCAATATTGATATGATGGTTTGAATTCTGTCACTGCGTGGCATGCGGTAATGATCTTTATTCCTTGTGATGCATATTGATGAGCTTGTCTAGCTCTATAATGTCTTGCATTGATTTTTCTTTCATTATTCAGTAACATGCTAATGTTCTTTATTCACTGCGTGAATGTCTTGTTGAACAGAACCTCTTGCAACAGCTGTGTCATGTTTCGGTATGCTGTAACCCACTGTAGTGAAGGATAATCAGGTGGGCAGGGGGAAAAATACATATAGTGGCAGATTTGTACACGTATTTCTTTATCAGATATTGTTGTACAAGGATACCTCTCTTAAGCTGGCCTGGAGGGGAGCTAACAAACACAACATTGTACAGGAAATAAGGTAAAGACGACGCAGATCACTGTCGGCGGCAATTCGTACTGCTTCGCTCACTGCTACTTGCATTCCACAATATGATTACCAGAGACTGTGGACAAAGGATAGATCACCTTTCTCCATTAAAAGAAAGACTTGCAATTATATAGCGCCTTTCACAACCTCAGGATGTCCCAACGCACTTTACAGCCAACAGAGTACTTTTGGAGTGTAGTCACTGTTGTAATGTACGAAACACGGCAGCCAATTTGTGCACAGCAAGCTCCCGCAAACAGCAACGTGATAATGACCAGATAATCTTGTTGTGTATGTACCTTTAAGAGAATAACTGGTCTCAGACTGCAGTACCGGCAGTGACCAACCCTGTATAAAGGGCGCTGGTGAGCCTCTGTTGTTTCAGTTTCACTATTGACTTCCATCAGTAAAGACTTGTTTTGTTCAACTCCTGCTGTCCGTGTCTCAATCATTCACGGACATAATAAATCTGTCTTTAGTGATGTTGATTGAGGGATAAATATTGGCCAGGACTCTGGGGAGAACTCCCCTGCTCTTCACACAGAATCACAGAAACCCCACAGTGCAGATAGAGGCCATTTCGGCCCATCGAGCCTGCACCGACACATATCCCACCCGATCCCTGTAACCCCTACACCAACACATATCCCACCCTATCCCCGTAATTAATCCCCTAACACTAAGGGTCAATTTATCATAGCCAATCAACCTAACCCACACATCTTTGGACTGTGGGAGGAAACCGGAGCACCCGGAGAAAACCCACGCAAACACGGGGAGAATGTGCAAACTCCACACAGACAGTTGCCCGAGGCCGGATTCGAACCCGGGTCCCTGGACGCTGTGAGGCAACAGTGCTAACCACTATGCCATGGGATCATTTATGTCCACCTGAGAGGGCAAACGGGGTCTCGGTTTAACGTCTCATCTGAAAGACGGCACCTCCGACAGTGCAGCACGCCCTCAGCACTGCACTGGGAGCGTCAGCCTAGATTTTGTGCGCAAGTTTCTGGAGTGGGACTTGAACCTACAACCTTCTGCATGAGCTATCACTGACACTTTCAGTAGGAAAGGGTCCCAACATTCTAATATTAAGAAAGGAAGATGTGAATTTGCATAGCACCTTATCATATCTCCCAGAAATCTCTTAAAACATTCCACGGGAAACGACTAACACACCAAGATTTCACAAACTGCAGTGAGAGGAATGGCTAATTCAGCTTTTCTTTGCCGGTGTTAATTCAGGGAGAAATGGCAGCTGGGACACTGGGAGACCTCTCTGCACTCCTTCCTTTGCACAACCAGCAATGCCTAACTAAGCTGCCAAAACAAGCAGACTGGATTTCAATTTAATAACTCGTCTGAAATGTGCCAATTCTCTCAGTACTGCACTGGATTGCCAGCCCAGTTAATGAACTGAAATACCTGCTTTGAATCCCGTAGTCTTCTGCTCCAGAAGTGGAAGTGCTAACAACTGAACCAAACTGACTTTTATTGGCAGCTGGACCCTTCCAATTGACAAATATTGGCATCTGGACACCTTGAGCTAATGCAGATTATTTTCTTACAAGGCATGAATAAGTGAGTCCTATCTCTTGAAACTAGACATACCCTACTCGCTCAGCAGAAACCTGGCGGGCGGGCGGTTAAAATCGCCCCTGGGCTCTTAACCTGTCCGCAAGCCGTCACGATCGCAACATCTGCAATTTTAACCCGCTCCCCTGAGCGGGCAGCGAGGACAGGCGCCCGGAGCCAACAGGGTCCTTCTTTACATGGGCACGTTGCGGCCCAATGACATCATTGAGACCCGACTGTAATCTTAACTCAGGCCCGAGCGGGGAGTCCGCCTGGAGTTAAAATCGGGGCCAAAAATACAATTAGGAAATGGCTGTTCTTCTGCTTCTGGGAGTGGCTGCGACATTAGAACCCCAGATCACCGACACCAATTAATAATATGCAAATTACACATGCGGAGATGCTTTAATTGGGATCACAAATTCATATTTAAAAAAAAGTTGAGGTTGTCCCAAACTTCTGTAAAATTATCGTAATCTACGTAACTGAATATTTAATATTGAGCATCTACTTAAAATTACAAGTAGATAGATTTTTGAATTCCCAGTTCAATTAAAAACTTTAATTGAAAATTAAATGACTTTTTGCATTATTGTCAAGAGCTCTAAACCTTAATGAACAATAACTTAAAAGAGATGATCAGATTTGAAGAATTTCAGAAATGTTTAAATACTGTAAGTAAGAAAAATGAGTTAATGTAATAGGACATCTAATTGTCCACAAACTTCCAAATATTATTTGAGGAGATGGATTCTGGTGGAAAAGACAGCGAGCTCCCTTCGAATGTGAGGGCGGGTTATGTTGAGGTTGTTTTTAGGTGGCAATAAAAGTAGGAGGAAAAAGTGAAATGTAAAGTTATTTTTTTGTAATTTGCGGAACAAACAAAGTTGCTGGCCGGAATTTTAATGTGTCCGTGCGTACGGGATTGGAGGCGGGTTGGGGATACGCAGTCACAGTCTCAGGATATGGGGTAGGAGATTTAGAACTGAGATGAGGAGGAATTTCTTCACTCAGAGGGTGGTGAACCTGTGGAATTCTCTACCCCAGAAGGCTGTGGAGGCCAAACCACTGAATATATTTAAGAAGGAGATCGATAGATTTCTAGACACAAAAGGCATCAAGGGGTATGGGGAGAGAGCGGGAATATGGTATTGAGATAGAGGATCAGCCATGATCATATTGAATGGCGGAGCAGGCTCGAAGGGCCGAATGGCCGACTCCTGCTCCTATTTTTCTATGTTTCTATGGGAGTAAAAGTGGAAATAAATCGGAGCGGATTGGGAGCCCGCCGTCATTCCGCCCCCTCGCGCCTTTAACTCGGGCGTGTTTGCCAGCGCGGCCGCGAGCCGAACGGCAGCGGCGGGCGACCTAATTTAGATCATTATCAGCTTGTCGTCAGACCATTAACCATCTTTTTAACCAGACCTTTTGAATTTCACTGCATGACCATGGGAATCACGCAGCTCGGGAACCACGTCTGTCAAATTGAGATGGAAGTTCAGTGGCCATTGATCGAAGTCATTACTGCAGAGCACGGAAAGCACAATAAATACTGCCACCTGACCCCTGCTTACTTTCCTAAGGGGAATGCTGTTGCTGACTGCATTTTCAGCACAGACTTAGGCGTTTGGAGTTTGCAAGTCTTTTCTGCAAATTCAGAAACCACTGTCAACTCATTGCAACTACCTATCACACCATTCACAGATTGCTTCTCTGATCTCTACTTGACCTACCATCTATTACATCAGCATGGGTGCCGTTTATACTGTCTTACCTTATCCTCAGAATCGGACCACGATGAGCCCCGACACCAGCAGCCCCAGGCACACCAGCAGCAGCAACAGCAACACCACCAACCTTCTCCTCAATGACCTGATGCTTCACAGGACAGAGGGCATCAGCGCAGGGCTGCACCGTGCCGGAGGCGATACCCCCAACACAGGGTATACAGGCAGAGGATGAGCTTCCTCAACATGACTGAGCAGCAGTGCCAAAGGAAGCTCAGGCTAGGTCGTGGCAGACATTTGCAACTTGCTGGAGGAAGACCGGCAGCCAAGAGGACCTGGTGGACATTCCTTACCAGTGGCTGTCAAAGTCACCAGCGCTCTCAGCTTCTTCGCCTCAGGCTCCTTCCATGGATCTGCAGCAGCCATTTGCGGCATCTCGCAGTCGGCCACCCACAGGTGTATCACACAGGTCACTGATGCCCTGTTTGATAAGTCAGCCCATTATATCAACTTTGCCACTGATGACACCAGTGTTACTGAGCGGGCGCTCAGCTTTGCCTTCCCACGGGTGCAGGGGATCATCGACTGCACACGTGTGTCCATCAGGGCACTCCATCATCACCCAGGAGTGTTTGTGAACCGCAAGGGCTTCCACTCCCACAACATGCAGCTGGTCTGCAACCATAGGAAGATCATTATGCATGTGTGTGCCAAATTCTCTGGCAGCTGTCATGACTCTTTCATCATATGCCAGTCCACCCTCCCTCAGCTCTTCATACCTCCAAACACACTTTCTGGCTGGCTGCTTGGATACAAGGGCTATCCAGGAGGAGCAGGAGGAACCTGAGGCCCAGATGCCACCAGCACCCAAGCACATTGTTGCCCAGGAGGCCAGGGATGGTCTCATCATGGGCAGATTTACTTAACTTCAGGCATTACACCCATATGCCTGCTACATGCTGCACCAGGTTCCGCCCCACCACCACCACAACAACACCATAAAGCATCCCTATAATGACCAATCCATTCCTATTGCTGGAGGTAACGTTATGCCTCACCATTCACTCCAACTCATGAAGCCAGTTCCAAAGTAGTAGACAAAATTGGGCATGACTGGAAAGTGGTGAAAATAAATAGTTTTATATGTGACATAAGAGTAACGGAACCTTAACAGAAACAGTCCTCTAAACACCCCTGTGCTTACCCTTGTACATCTACTTCTGTGTCATCTTTCTCTTCCACGTGCTTCTATGAGGTGCAACCCCTGTGGCTTCAGCAGAGGTAGAGGCAGCCTGCTCACTTCCCTGCTGCGACTGCATAGACACTTTTGGCGGACGTCCTCTAGGTTTTGGAGCTGCTGATGGCCCCGCTGAAGACTGCTCCTCCTGCGCCTGTGCAGGGGCAGACTCGGCCATCGCGATCCCAGGAGACATCTGGGGCACTGACTGAGGGGGAGGCAATGGGGGAGAAGTGTGAGCACTTTGAGAGGTGCCCACACTTCCATGTCCCCTCTCACCATCATCCCTCTCATGGGCCACCCACATTCCCAGATAGCAAGGAGCTGGAGAGCACCTTGCTGCACATCAGTGAGGCCATGAGGACCCAAGTCTACGTTGACATCCCCCCTAGAGAGGAGGTCTATGAGCATCTGCCATCTATTCTCCATAGAGACCATGTGCTCCTGCATTAGCTGTTCCATGCAGGTGGTCATCCTTTCCATGGAAGAACCTACAGTCGCCATAGCCTGCGACATGGTGGTGCTCATGTTGGAGATGGACTCCTCCATTCTCTGAACACTTGCAGACATTGCGGTGGCAAAACCCATCAGAGCTTCCTGCACTTCTTCCTGCACCTCAAGGATTGCCCTCTTTCTGGATGGCCCCCGAGGCTTGTCGTCTGCATGCAGCTGAGCAGAGCTGGGAACGTCCTACGCCCTCCGGGGAGGAGCCTCCACTGCTGTCCCTGTCTCCACCATCTGCTCTTGCTTACTTGTGATGGACCCGGTGACAACACTACTCTATCTTGTGTGGGACCCACCGAGGTGTGCATCTCTGCGCTGGTGCTGGGTGCACTTATGTCTGGTGACGGTGCACCCTCAGAGGCTGGAGGCTCCTCTGAGGAGTTATCTTCCTCTTCCGCCTGAACAAGGGAGGGGGGGGGGAGTTGCTCTTGATGGACCTGTGGGAGAATTGAATGTACATCCTTTCAGCAGTGATTTTTTGTAAATAGCTATATTTAAAATAAGAATAACATTTGCTGCACAGTTAAGTTTGTTAAAAAAAACACCTTGGAATGAGAGACGAACTGGACAGAAATATTGCACATGGATGCAGCCAGTCACACCAACCTATAACTGCACAGTAGTCCCATATCCACAGTGTATGACACTTACATTCAACACATGGGTTTTATCAAGCCAGATTCTAACTGCCAAGAAAAAAGAGTCTGTACGCCCACGATCCTTGCTACAGACTTTGCTGTTTGTTTTTCCCACAGTGTGTGAATGAACCAAAATGAATTGTTTGTCTGACTTTCTGTGGTTTGTGCTGAAGATCGGTTGTGGTTTTTACATAGGATTACATAAGATATACGGCACAGAAACAAGCCATTCAGCCCAACCAGTCTATGCCGACATTTATGCTCCACTCGAGCCTCCTCTCGTCTTTCCTCATCTAACTCTATCAGCGTAACCCTCTATTCCCTTCTCCCTCATATGCTTATCTAGCCTCCCATTAAATGTATCGATACTATTCGTTTCAACCACTCCCTGTGGTGGCGAGTTCCACATTCTCACCACTCTCTGGGTAAAGAAGTTTTTTCTGAATTTCCTATTGGATTTCTTGGTGACTATCTTATATTGATGGCCTCTAGTTATGTTCTTCCCCACAAGTGGAAACACTCTCTCTGTATCTGCTCTATCAAAACCTTTCATAATTTTAACAATCTCAATTAGGTCACCCCTCAGCCTTCTTTTTTCAAGTGAAAAGAGACCCAGCCTGTTCATCCTTTCCTGATAGGTATACCCTCACAGTTCTGGTATCATCCTTGTAAATCTTCACTGCACCCTCTCCAGTGCCTCTATATCCTTTTTATAACATGGCGACCAGAATTGTACGCAGTACTCTAAGTGTGACCTAACAAGTTTAGCATAACTTCACTACTTTTCAATTCTATCCCTCTAGAAATAAACCCTAGTGTCTAGTTTGCTTTTTTTTATGGCCTTGCTAACCCGTGTCACTACTTTTAGTGATTTGTGTATTTGTACTCCGAGATCCCTTTGCTCCTCTACCCCACTCAGACTCGTACCTTCCAAGTAATAAGTGACCTCCCTATTCTTCCTACCAAAATGTAATCTGTGTTGAATTTCATTTGCCAATTATATGCCCATTCTGCAAGCTTATTAATGTCTTTCTGTAATTTGTTGCAGTCCTCCTCAATATCGACTATCCTCCTCCCCAATTTGGTGTCATCCGCAAATTTAGAAATTGTGTTTTTGATTCCAACGTCTAAATCGTTAATATAAATTGTGAACAACAGTGGTCCCAGCACTGATCCTTGTGGAACAGCACTACCCACCTTCTACCGTTCTAATAGCTACCCTTTACCCCTACTCTCTGCTTTCTGTCTTGAAGCCAGGTAGCTATCCATTGTCCCCTGACTCCACATTCTCTGACTTTATTCATTAGTCTATTATGTGGTACCTTATCAAAGGCCTTTTGAAAATCTAGATAAATTACATCTACTGCATTACCCTTGTCTATTCTCTCTTGTTACCTCTTCAAAAAATTCAATGAGGTTGGTCAAGCAAGACTTTCCCTTTTGAAATCCATGCTGACTATTCATTATTGTACTTTTGGCTTCTAGATGTTCTTCTATTTTCTCCTTTAGTAGGGATTCCATTATTTTTCCTACCACCAATATTAAGCTGGCTGGTCTATAGTTCCCTGGACATATTCTGTCTTCCTTCTTAAATATTGGTATTATGTTAGCTACCTGCCAGTCCTCTGGCACTACAATGAATTATTAAATATGTGTAGTAATGCCTCAGTTATCTCTTCCCTAGATTCTTTTAAAATGTGTGGATGCAATCCAGGGTTTTTTTTTGTCTTTGAGTTTGATTAGTTTATTTAATATACCTCCTCTTTTTATTTTAACTGCAGTTATTTCATTACTAATCTCATGATCCAATGTCATGTCCACCTGTTCTATCTCCCAGGTAAATACTGAAGCAAAGTAATCATTTAATATTTCTGCCATCTCTCTATCACTGCCTGTGGTATTATCCTATCCATCCCTTAGTGGCTCTATTCCCAACCCGACCTTCCTTTTTTTATTGATGTGTCTGTAAAATATTTTACTGTTTGTTTCATATTCCTTGATAATTTAATTTCATAGTTCCTCTTTGCCTTCCTAATTGTTGTTTTTACTTCTCTCCTAATCTCTTCGTATTTTCCCTTATCATGCTCTCCCCTGCTGTCCATGCACTAATGTATGCCTCTTTCGTTACCCTCAATTTTTCTCTTATGGCATTATTCATCCATGGTGTTTCATTAGTGTTTAACTTGTTCTTGTTTTTTAGTGGAATTTATTTTTCCTGGACTCTGTTGAACACTGTTTTAAATGTTTCCCATTGCTGGTCTATGTCATTGTTTGCCAATATTGTTGTCCATTTTATTTTCCCAAGTTCTATTCTCAGCCCCTCAAAATCAGCTTTTCTCCAATCTATTACCCTGGTCTTCATCATATTTATGTCCTTCTCAATTATTATTTTAAAGCGTATTATATTATGGTCACTATTGCCTAGATGTTCCCCTACTTTTACTTCTCTTATCTGCTCTGGTTCATTCCCCATTACTAGATCCAATAATGAATCCTCCCTTGTTGGGCTTTTGACATATTGGGCTGGATTTTCATTGGGCCGTGGAGGCGGGATTGGAGGCGTGTGGGGAGTTAAAATTGCAAAAACTGGTGGGCGGGCCCAACCCCGCCTCCATCCCGCCTCCACGCAATTTTCACTAATTCGTGTCTAATGGTCCCGTCTCCGTCCCGCCTCCAAGAGGTGGGATAGGCCGTTAAGGCCCTTAAAAGGCATTAAATTGCCTCTATAATGCCATTTTGAAAGGCCTTTGCGATTTTAACCCTTTTCCCACATGAAACATGCCTGTTCCGAAACACAACGGTGAAACCTGGCGGGAGCACAATTGGACTGCTATCAGCTGCAGGTCAACCATTAAAGAGGAGATTTGATCAGCCATCATTTGCAGGTGGCAGGACTTTGTAGTCTCAGGTCTGGGGAAACTTTTAGATGGCATAACCACAGCTGTGGAAGTTTGGAGCCTGACACCCATCTCCAGTGTGACCTCCTGGGAAACCCCTCTCACCACCTTCACTGAGCGCTTCCTCAACTGAGGCATATACCAGAAGCATGGGAGCCATTTATTTCCTTTCCTGCTGGACATCGGATGAGGACAAAGACCAGCCATGGCAGCAGCAGAACTATGAACAACAGCAGCACCAACAGCAGCAGCAACAGCAGGAGCGCCAAGCTGCTGCTCACCCACTTGAAGCTGCACAGGCCAGAAGGTGCCAGCGCGTGACCACATTGCTGCCCGGATGCAAGGAATGCACTCATCTTGGCCAGATTTGCTTAGCCTAGCCAATCAAGCACTTTTGCCTTGCAGCTTCTTACCTGAGCATCGACAATGGCCAAGGACCAGCGGATTCCTAGCAATTTGACCACCATACTAACAATTGCAAGTAATCCTAAGCCCTCAATGTGAAAGTCCCATTAGCGAAATGACACATGCCACAACTGCAGCAGTAGCCATCAGATTTTTTATTTACATTATTCATCTGATGGCTTTTTCACATAAAACATCAAATTTCACCCAAGTGACTACCCTTGTGAATATTTGTGCAGTATCTTTCTCTTACACGTGCTCCTACGTGGTGCTTCCCCTGTGGCTTCAGCAGATGTGGAGGCCCCTTGCTCACTTTCCTGCTGCTCCTGTCTCAACACCTTTTGTGGGTGTCCTCTGGGGTGGCGAACCTATGAGGGCTCATCAACAGTCTGCTGCTCCTGTGGCTGTGCAGGGGTTGAGACGCTGATCTCAGTTGGGTGTGGACTCTGGTTGGGCTTTGACCGAGGGCTCTGCAGTGGCATGGAAGTGTGAGCGCTTGGAGAGGAGCCCCCACTACCCTGATGTCTGCCACCAACTTCCCTCTCATGGGTCAGGTCCCCCTCAGCGCTTGCAAGTGGCTTGAGAGCACCTTGCTGCACATCAGGGGGGCCATGGGGACCTGTATCTGCACTGGCAGTCCTACTCAGAAGGACTTCCATGAAGGTCTGGGTTCTCTGTTCCATAGATGACCATTGCTCCTCAAGAGATGTCATTCTATTCTGAACACTCACCATGTTTTCTGCACTCTGGCGTCTTATCACCTCCATGGAGGTTGCCATCCTTTCCATGGTGATGCGTTCATGCGCCAATGACGCCACAAAGGCTCTGCTCATGTTCGCTATGGACTCCTCCATTCGCTCCACACTCGCAGCGACCCTGGAGACAAAACCAGCCAGAGACTCCTGCATCTGTTCCTGGAGTTCCAGCCCCGCTGATCTTATGGATGGACCCAGAGGCGGAGGGTCGACATGCAGCTGAGTTGAGCTGGGAGAGTCCTGCGCCCTCCGACTAGGACTCTTCACTGCTGTCCCTGTCTCCACAATCTGCTGATGCTCACTTGTGAGCTGTGATACACCAGGTGACAACACTACTCTATGTCCCGAAGGTCCCACCGAGCTGTGAGTGTCTGCGCTGGTGCTGGGTGCGCTGAATTCTGCTGACGTTGCGCCCTCAGAGGTTGCAGCTTCCTCTGAGGAGTCTTGCTGTTCAGGCTCTTCCTCCTGGCTAGTGGGGACGGGTGCTTGCGATGGTCCTGTGGGGGAGTAAAGGAAAGAGTCAGAGATGTGATGCCAAGGTTACATGCACATTGCACATTGCAGATGATCATTAGTCCATCTGTTAGAGCTTCAGAATCATTATCAGTGACTCATGCAATGTCAATGAGAGAGATGGAAAACTATTCTGTCACCAGCTTGCTGTGATGCACCCGTCTGTCCGTCCCCCACTTGCGCATCATCCTCCAGTCCTCCAGGACCGCCTCCTCCCAAGGGGTGAGGTGAGCTACTGAGGGTGGCCCTCCTCCTGCCCTCGCTCTTTCCCTTTTATTGTGAGCTCTCTTTTCCTGCAACGAGGGAGACAAGTGGAGTTTGAGTGAGAATGAAGGAGTGAGTGTAGAGATTCCATAGCATAGATGCTTAGAAAGAGACAAAGAAGGAGTGTGTTGTCAGTTGTTTTCATAGCATCAGAGTGATAGGGAGTGTGAGGGCTGCATAGTCAAATAGTTAGGTGAATGTGACCATAGAGAGAGACGGAATGGGTAAGGGTGCATGGATGTCAGTGTCAAGTGGGATGTGGAGGAAGAGATTGCTAAAGCTGAGTGCTGGTGAGGAGAGGCAATGGGGATCAGATTGAGGGTGATGGGAAATTCATACTCACTTTTCCAGTGTGCTGAAGGTCATGAAATCTCTTCCTGCACTGTATCCAGGTTCTGCATGTTATTGACCTCCTCTGCCACTTGCAGCCACACAGCCTTGGTCTGCTGGGGAGGCTTCTTCCTCCCTGATGAAGGGAAGAGCACCTCCTTATGAGCTCTTGCTCCCTCCACTAAAGCCTGCAGGGCAACGTCGTCAAATCTTGGAGCAGACCTAGGTCTTTCACTGGCCATTCTTCCTCCAGGTCCCTGTAGCAGCAAAGGCCAAAAGGTTGGCAGTCTGCAGAAGAAGCAAGGCTTGTTGCAGACCTTAAATGCAGCAGCAGCAATGATGACGTCATCGGAGGTGACTTTCAGACTGGAGAAACTCATTGGCCATGGGTTCCCACACACTGGAACTCAATTGGCCAATTAAGTTAAATTCGCATCAGTCTCCCACATCGATTTACATTCGTGTGGATAACACGAAATGCGGGTTACACAACCCCAGCCCGCCCCTGAATTAAAATCCAGCCCATTGGGTTAGAAATGAGTCCTGTGCAAATTGTAGGAACTCCATCCCCTTTACCTACCTCTTCTCTCTAATTAATATTGGGGTAGTTTAAATCCCCCATGATTATTATTCTGTTTTTTACTCATTTCCCTAATTTGTTTGCATATTTCTTCTTCCACATCCCTTTCACTATTCGGTGGTCTGTAGACTATCCCTATTAGTGTGATTGATCCTTCATTATCTTTTATTTCTATCCACATGGGTTCTATTACTGTCTCGCTGATAGCTGAGTCACTTTTTTCTACTGCCATTATGTTATCCCTAATAAGTACAGCTACTCCACCTCCCCTTTTTCCCTCTCTATCTTTTCTAAATATGTTATACTCTGCAATGTTTAATTCCCAGTCCTGATTTTTCTGCAGCCTTGTCTCAGTAATCCCTGCTATGTCTGGTTCCTCGCAATGCATGATTACCTCCAGCGCCCCTGTTTTATTACAGACACTGTATGCATTGCTGTACAGACAGTTTAACTCATTTTTAATAGCATTTCCTTTCACTTTATTTTTAGCAATCTGTTTACACTCCTGTTCTATAACTCTACTTATTCCCTGGCCATCAATGTCCTCCCTTACTTTACTCTTTGCTATGCTCTCCTTTCCTGTTTTGTTTATATTTAGGCTGGTTTTTATTTTCTTGTAGATCCTTTCCCCCACCTTACTAATTTAAAGCCTTTGCCACCTCCCTATTTACCCTTTCCGCTAGGGCACGGGTTCCATCCCGGTTCAGGTGGAGCCCATTGTTGTGTATGTACCTTTAAGAGAAGAACTGATTCAATACTGCAGTACCGGCAGTGACCACCCCTGTATATAAAGCCACAGCAGGCTTCTGTACTTCAGTCTTGAATTACTCTCTGTTCAGTAAATACCTGTTTTATTCTTCTCCTGCAGTCTGAGTATTATTGATCCTCGGATACTACACTGGCGACGGGCAGGTTTGAACTCACCTACAGTACTGCATCACCTCACGGGGATCTTTTCCCTGAAGAGAAGCTTCTTGGAGGTCGAAGTCAGAACGGCGGGCGTCGACCGCGGGCAACCACCCAGGGATCCATCGGAGAGTTGCAGGGGAGGCTGTGGAGAGCTGGGCCTGGCTCCCCAGTTGAGGTGTTCCAGCAAGTCGTGCTGGTAGCAGGTAGTGCGCTGACCCTTCCGGACTGCGGCGGGCTCGGGCTCAATCGAGCGGCTCTGCAAAGGGGCCATGCAGCGTCGTCGGGAGGAAGAGAGAGAGAGAGGGTGGCGCGCACAAGGCGCGGTCGGTGCTCAAGAACAGGGCAGCATGGAGAGGATAGAACGCGGGGAAGGAAAAGTCAGACGCGCCGAAGCCGCGGGTCACCGCCATTACCCTGTAGAATGCTAGGAGCAGAGTGGCAGCAAGGGGAAGAAGGAAAAGCGCAGGAGGCGCCATTTTATTCCATTGGGGAAGAAGGAAAAGCGCGGGAGGCGCCATTTTATTACATTGGGGAAGAAGGAAAAGCGCGGGAGGCGCCATTTTAAATCACCCAAGATGCCGAAGAGTGGCAGTATCACTGCTTTCGACAACGAGGTAGAAGACTCGACCACGTATGTGGAAAGAATTGAACTGTACTGCAATGCCAATGAGGTGGCCAATGGAAAGAAGGCGTCGGTGTTATTAAATTTGATGGGCGCGAGAACGTACGGCCTATTGCGGAATTTAATTACCCCAGCTAAACAAATGGAGAAAAGTTTTGAAGAGATTGTTAATATCTTACAGGAACACCTAAACCCTACACCGCTGCTGATAGCAGAAAGATTCAAGTTCCATAAAAGAAACCAGCACAAAGATGAGAACAATGCTGACTATCATTTGGAACTACGCAAGTTATCGAAGCACTGCCAGTTCGGAGCAGGACTGGCAGACACCTTACGGGATAAGTTTGTCTGCGGGCTCCAGAGTGAAGGAACCCAGAAACGACTACTTTCGGAAAAGGACCTGACGCTAGAACAGGCTTTCAGCGTGGCAGTATCCTACGAAGCAGCAGCACGGGGAGCTGCGGAAATACAACAGAAACCACAAGAATACAGCGCTAACGAAATGGCGTATGGAGCAGAAAAGTGCTATCGCTGCGGCAGAACAACCCATGATCAGAAGGACTGCTGGTTTAAGGACAAAGTATGCAGGCAATGCGGGAAAATGGGACATATAGCAAGAGTCTGCAGGTCGGGAACGAAAACCAACACTACAAGAACTACTAAGGAAAAGTACAAGAAAGTAAAAAAAAATGACAGACAGTAGTTCGGAAGATCAGGAGAGTGATAATGACTCCGGGAGCAGGAGACTAAGTTGTCTAAAGTTACACAACGTGATCGCAAAGGAGGATCACCGAACCATTTGGGTCACCCTCATGATAGCAGGGTCCCAAGTAAAGATGGAATTGGATACAGGATCAGCCCTAACTGTCATGAATCGACGAGACTATGAGCGGCTATTCTCAGACATACCCTTGAAGGACACGTCCATTGTATTGAAGACATACACGGGGCAAAAAGTCTACCCCAGAGGAAAAATAAGGGTGCCAGTTGAATACAACGGCAAGGAAACACAGAAACTGTATCTATATATACTACCGAATGGAGGACCACCACTATTGGGACGTGAATGGATGCGAAAAATACAATTGGATTGGCATTCCATTCAGTCGCTAACTATGACTGATAAAAAGGATGATGATGTCACACCTGGACGACTGTCAAAAATTCTAACTGACGCGAAAGAGGTGTTCCAACAAAGACTTGGGACTCTAAAAGTAGTAACGGCAACGATAAAAATCGAAGATAACGCAAGCCCAAAATTTTTTAAGGCCAAACCGGTACCTTACGCGATCCACCCAGCTGTTGAAGCAGAGCTGGAGAGTCTGAAGCGTTCGGGTGTGCTGTCCAAGGTGGACTGGAGTGAGTGGGCCACACCCATCGTGCCTGCAATGAAGAAATCATTGAGCAGCACGCCTGGGGAACCGAAGAAGGTTCGCATCTGTGGGGACTTCAAGGTAACTGTGAACCCAGTCCTGCACACAGTACAATATCCACTTCCACGGATAGAAGATATTTTCACCTCACTATCTGGAGGGAAACGCTTTACAAAGATTGATCTGGCCCAAGCATATCTACAAATGGAGGTGGAAGAAGCATCTAGGAAATACCTCACGATAAACACTCACAAAGGCCTTTACCAGTACAATCGACTGGTATTCGGGGTAGCATCGGCCCCGGCTATTTGGCAGAGGGCGATGGAACAAGTCCTGCAAGGGATCCCGGGGACACAGTGTTATTTGGACAACATCCTGGTTACGGGCGAAAATGACAGTGAACACCTTGCCAACCTGGAGCAGGTGATCACGAGATTACAGGAATATGGGCTACGAGCCAACCGTCCCAAATGCGAGTTCTTCAGGAGACAAATCTCGTATTGTGGCCACATGATTGATGAGGAAGGGTTGCATAAGTCGCCGGACAAGATTGAGGCAGTAGTCAAGGCTCCAGCACCGGAAAATGTGTCGCAACTGAGGTCGTTCCTCGGGTTGGTGAACTACTACCATAAGTTCTTGCCGAATTTATCTACAATTCTGCACCCACTGAACGCCCTACTGCATGAGTGTAAGCGTGCCTTTCAGAAATGTAAATGCCTAATCACTTCAAAAGAAGTATTGGCCCACTTCAATCCAACACTACTGATTCGGTTGGCATGTGATGCGTCTCCCTACGGCATCGGAGCGGTGCTGTCACACAAATTCCTTGACGGTTCAGAGAGGCCAATAGCCTTTGCATTGCGCTCGTTAACCTCAGCCGAGCGTAACTACGCACAGATTGACAGGGAGGCCCTCAGCCTGGTGTGGGGGGTGAAGAAGTTCAATCACTATCTGCACGGGCAGAAATTCACCCTACTGACTGATCATCAGCCCCTGGTCTCCATTTTTAACCCAAGGAAGGGCGTTCCGGTGATGATGGCGCAACGGCTGCAAAGATGGTCACTTTTTCTAGGGGCACATCAGTACGACATAGAGTACAAGGGTACGAAACAGCATGGAAATGCTGATGGGCTGTTGCGCCTACCGTTGCCTATGGTAGAGGAAGCACCTGCAGTGGACCCTGTTGAGATATTCCATGCGACCATAGTCGAATGTCTACCTGTTACAAACTCAAGTATAGAGAAGGAAACCCAAAATGACCCGACACTCTCTCGGGTCTATGATTTGACGGTGAAGGGATGGCCAGCACATGGCGACTCACTGTTGCCAGCCTTCTCGCCAAGGAGAGAACAGCTGTCAGTGTGCCGGGGGACCTTGATGTGTGGATCCAGAGTGGTAATTCCACCCAAGTTGAGAGATAGAGTGCTCAATGAGCTTCATGAGGGTCATCTGGGAGGGGTAAAAATGAAGAGCCTAGCCAGGACATTTGTGTGGTGGCCGGGAATCGATAAAGAAATTGAGGATATGACCAAGAGATGCACCGGATGCCAGAAGGTCCAAAACGCTCCACCACAGGCCCCGCTACATCCATAGGAGTGGCCCTCATCTCCATGGCAACGGGTACACATTGATTTTGCTGGTCCATTTATGGACTCAATGTTCCTAATCGCTGTGGACGCCCATTCAAAATGGCCAGAGGTCATCAAAATGTCCTCCACCACCACGGAGAAAACTATTGCAGTCCTATGGACCATCTTCGCCAGGAATGGCTTGCCAGAACAGATTTGCTCCGACAATGGGCCACAGTTTGTGTCCGAGGATTTCCAGAGGTTTCTGAGGAATAATGGGGTGAAACATTACACATCTGCCCCATATCATCCAGCCACAAATGGATTGGCTGAGAGGTTTGTTCAGACCTTTAAAAAGGCAATAAAGGCAATGCATAATGACGACATACCACTACAACACAAGGTGGATAATTTCTTGTTTGCTTACCGGAATGCGACACATGCAGTCACCAACCAAACTCCAGCCATAATGTTCTTCAACCGAAGGCTAAGATGTCGCCTGGATTTGCTCAAACCAAACATAAGACGAGATGTTGAGGATAAGCAATTCCAGCACATAAATGAGAAGCCAACCAGGAGCTTCAAGATAGGGCAACCAGTCTTGGCCCGCGACTACTGAACAGAAAAATGGCAGCCAGGAACGATATGTAGGGGGGAGGGTTTTACTTTCCTGGATCACTGGGCCTGCTTCTGGGAAAGGTGGGACTTGTACAAGTCGGACGGGTTGCACCTGAACCAGAGCGGGACAAATATCCTTGCGGGGAGGTTTGCTAGCACTGTTGGGGGGGGTTTAAACTAACTTGGCAGGGGGATGGGATACAGAGGGGAGCTGAAATAGGGGGGGATGTGCTGCCAATTATAGAGAAAAAAACAAGTCAGCTTGGTAGACAGGGCAAATATATAAGGGCAAGACTGGATGGCATCTATTTTAATGCAAGGAGTCTTGCAAATAAGGTGGATGAACTGAAGGTGTTGATAAACACATGGGAGTATGATATTGTTGCTATCACGGAGACATGGTTGAGGGAAGGGCAAGACTGGCAGCTCAATATTCCGGGGTACAGAATCTTCAGGCGAGACAGAGGGGGAGGTATAAGAGGAGGGGGTGTCGCAATATTAATTAAGGAGTCAATTACTGCAGTAAGGAGGGATGATATATTAGCAGGGTCCTCTAATGAGGCCATATGGGTGGAGCTTAAAAACAAAAAGGGGGCAAGCACTTTGCTGGGAGTGTACTATAGGCCTCCAAACAGTCAGGGGGAGATAGAGGAACAGATATGTAGGCAAATCTCAGAGAAATGTGCAAATAATAGGGTAATAATAATGGGGGATTTCAACTTCCCCAATATTAACTGGGATAGTCAGAGTGTGAAAGGCTCAGAGGGTGTAGAATTCTTAAAGTGCATCCAGGAGAGCTTTTTGAGCCAGCATGTAGAAAGTCCTACAAGAGAGGGGGCGGTACTGGACCTAATTCTAGGGAATGTGGCCGGCCAAGTGGAAAAAGTGCTAGTAGGTGAGCACTTTGGTGATAGTGACCATAATATGGTAAGATTTAAGGTGGCCATGGAAAAGGACAGGGATGGGCCGGAAATAAAGGTTCTAAATTGGGGGAAGGCCGATTTTAATAGGATAAGGCAGGATCTGGCCAAAATGGACTGGGATCAGCTACTTGTAGGAAAATCCGCATCGGAGCAATGGGAGGCTTTCAGAAGGGAGATTGAGATCATACAATGGCAACATGTTCCCGTAAAGGTCAAGGGTGGTTCCAAAAACCACAGGGAACCTTGGATGTCAGGGGATATACGAGAATGGATTAGGAAAAAAAGGAGGGCTTTTGGTAGATACAAAAGGCTAAAGACGGAGGAAGCCCTAGAGGAGTACAAAAAGTGCAGGGGGATACTTAAAAAAGAAATTAGGAGATCAAGGAGGGGCCATGAAATAACACTGGCAAGCAAAATAAAGGAAAATCCGAAGATGTTTTATAAGTATATTAAGGGTAAGAGGATAACTAGGGAAAAAATAGGGCCCATTAGGGACAAAAGTGGCAATCTGTGTGTGGAGCCGGAAGATGTAGGAGGGGTTCTAAATGAATTTTTTGCATCTGTTTTCACTATGGAGAAGGACGATGTAGACATAGAAATAGGGCGGGGGGACTGTGATATGCTCGAACATATTAACATCGAGAGGGAGGAGGTATTGGCGGTTTTAGCTGGCCTAAAAATGGATAAATCCCCAGGCCCGGATGAAATGTATCCCAGGCTGCTGTGTGAGGCAAAGGAGGAGATTGCGGGGGCTCTAACACATATATTCAGGACCTCTCTGGCCACAGGGGATGTGCCAGAGGACTGGAGAACCGCTAATGTAGTACCATTATTCAAGAAGGGTAGTAGGGAAAAACCGGGGAACTACAGGCCAGTGAGCCTAACATCAGTGGTAGGAAAATTATTGGAAAAAATCCTGAGGGACAAAATTTGTCTCCACTTGGAGAGGCAAGGATTAATCAGGGATAGTCAACATGGCTTTGTCAAGGGAAGATCATGTCTGACTAATTTGATTGAATTTTTTGAGGGGGTGACTAGGTGTGTGGATGAGGGTAACGCAGTGGATGTGGTATACATGGATTTCAGTAAGGCCTTCGATAAAGTCCCGCACAGGAGACTGGTCAAGAAGGTAAGAGCCCATGGAATCCAGGGTGCCTTGGCACATTGGATACAAAACTGGCTTAGTGGCAGAAGGCAGAGGGTGATGGTCGAAGGTTGTTTTTGTGACTGGAAGCCTGTGGCCAGTGGAGTACCACAGGGATCGGTGCTGGGTCCCTTGCTGTTTGTGGTCTACATTAATGACTTGGATATGAATGTAAAGGGTATGATCAGTAAGTTCGCAGATGATACAAAAATTGGTAGGGTGGTAAATAGCGAGGAGGGTAGCCTCAGTCTGCAGGACGATATAGATGGGTTGGTCAGATGGGCGGAACAGTGGCAAATGGAATTTAACCCGGAAAAGTGCGAGGTGATGCACTTTGGGAGGACTAACAAGGCAAAGGAATACACAATGAATGGAAAGACCCTAGGCAAGACGGAGGGTCAGAGGGATCTGGGTGTGCAAGTACACAGATCCCTGAAGGCGGCGGAACAGGTGGATAAGGTGGTAAAAAAGGCATATGGGATACTTGCCTTCATTAGCCGAGGCATTGAATATAAGAGCAAGGAGGTTATGATGGAGCTGTATAAAACACTGGTTAGGCCACAGCTGGAATATTGTGTGCAGTTCTGGTCGCCACACTACAGGAAGGATGTGATCGCGTTAGAGAGGGTGCAGAGGAGGTTCACCAGGATGTTACCAGGGCTGGAGCGCTTCAGCTATGAAGAGAGACTGGGCAGGTTGGGTTTGTTTTCCTTGGAGCTGAGGAGGCTGAGGGGGGACATGATTGAGGTGTACAAAATTATGAGGGGCATAGATAGGATGGATGCTGAGGAGCTTTTTCCCTTAGTAGAGGGGTCAATAACTAGGGGGCATAGATTCAAGGTAAAGGGCGGGAGGTTTAGAGGGGATTTGAGAAAGAACTTTTTCACCCAGAGGGTGGTTGGAGTCTGGAACTCACTGCCTGAAAGGGTTGTGGAGGCAGAAACCCTCACAACATTTAAGAAGCATTTGGATGTGCACTTGAAATGCCATAGCATACAAGGCTACGGGCCAAATGCTGGAATATGGGATTAGATTAGACAGGGCTTGATGGCCGGCGCGGACACGATGGGCCGAAGGGCCTCTATCCGTGCTGTATTACTCTATGACTCTATGACTCTATGCACACAGCAGGGACCACTAATGTACACAGTGGACGTTGGAGAGAGCATCGTGAGATGCCATGCTGACCAGATTCTAGAGTCACAGGAACAAGCCAAACCCATACCACGAGCAGGTGCACCTGGTAATCAACCCGAAGTACAGATTGCGTCTACCTCAGAAGCTGTGGTATTGGAAGCTGACGAACCAACCAATGACAATGAGCCAGAATCAACTCCGCCGCAAGAACAGGATACTCGAGAAAGGCGTTATCCAGTCAGGATCAGGAAGCCTCCTCAAAGACTGAACTTATAAATGATTATTTCAGTTGTTGTATATAGTACAGAGAAAATTGTAATTGTAATTAGTTATTATTTAGTTGTTAAATGAATGTTATGTACTGTTTATCTAAAAGGGGAGGAATTGTTGTGTATGTACCTTTAAGAGAAGAACTGATTCTATACTGCAGTACCGGCAGTGACCACCCCTGTATATAAAGCCATAGCAGGCTTCTGTACTCCAGTCTTGAATTACTCTCTGTTCAGTAAATACCTGTTTTATTGTTCTCCTGCAGTCTGAGTATTATTGATCCTCGGACACTACACCCATCCCATCAGTACAGCTACTTCCTGTTCCAGTACTGGTGCCAGTGTCCCATGAAAAGCAACCCCTCTTTCCTGCACCATCCCATTAGCCACGTGTTAATCCCATGATCTGACTGCTTCTATACCAATTTGCAAGTGGTTTGGGCAATAATCCAGAGATTATTACCCTCGAGGTTCTGCTTTTTAATTTAGCTCCTAACTCCTGATACTCCTTCAGCAGGCCCTCTTCCCTCTTCCCACCTAGGTCGTTTGTTCTGACATGGACCACAACAACTGGATTTACCCCCTCCCTTTCCAAATTCCTCTCCAGCCAACTCAAGATATCCCTTACCCTGGCCCACCGGGTAGGTAACACGCCCTTCAGGATTCTCGTTCTTGGCTGCAGAGGACGCTATCTATCCCCCTAATTATAGAATCCCCTATCACTACCACATTTCTATTCTGCTCATTCCCCCACTCTCCGCCTGGACAGCCTTCTAAGCCACGGTGCCTTGGTCTGCATTGTGGCTGATCTCCCCACAGTCAACCTTTCAGGTCAAAACCCTTTGTCAAGACTGAAAAAGCACAGGAAATGAAACAGATTAAAAGGCCAAAAGGGGGGGAGGGCCAAAACAAAGTTTGGATAAAAAATATAGGTAAAAATGTAATGGGGGCCGAGGTTATGATCTGAAATTGTTGAACTCGATATTGAGTCTGGAAGGGTTTCGACCTGAAACATTGACCCTATTTCTCTCTCCACGGATGTTGCCTGGCCTGCTGAGTTTTTCCAGCATTTTCTGTTGTTATTTCGGATTTCCAGCATCTGCAGTATTTTGCTATCGTATATAAAGGCAAGTTGCTTTTAGCAATCTAAGCTGGTTACCTAGCATATGTGACAGTGCAGATGGGAAACTTCCTTCTGCAAACATGTTGTTTCCCTAAATGGCCAGGAACACAATTCATGACTCCGACGGCCCAGGACGGATTCTCCAGTCATGAACTGTAATATTTCACCATGATGTAGAGGAGGCAGACAGACTGAAAAGGAAGTCATCTGTTCTTGCAGTGCTCAACCGTTGACAAAAAGATGGAATTCTGCCAGATGCTGAAACCCAATTCAAAAATATTTACAGAACTAACCAGTTACGTTCAGAAGCTCTTACATCTGAACCCTAGCCGTTGTTCCCATCATATCAACCAGTAGAGTTCAGAACAATTCGCCAGTCGACTGCTAAATATTCTTTATTATGTTCTCCACGCATTTGGTTTAAATAGGTAACTGGGTAGCATGACACACTTTTATAGGTTAATGAGATTTGAAATGGATGCAGGATTTATCAAGCCGTATTTGAGATGTTTCCTTTGCATTTTACTCTTGACAGTGCATTTTTCAGTGTGCTTTTACGTTACCATGTTAAAGCACATGTATCAACAACATGCAGTTGACAAAAAAGTGCTTCAAAAGAAAATTGGCAAAATTTTCGCTGCCTGACGCGCTGGCAACAGGGGAGCCCTGGATCACGTGGGGAACCCGGAGGTTTCAGCGGCGCGTCTGTCAGTGGCTTTTTAATGAAGCCACTGCATTTGCATCTGGCCTCCGGGTTTCCCGACCAATTAATGGGAGCGGACGTACTGACATCGCACATGGGTCCAATTCAGCTGAGGTATTTAAAGCAACATTGCAAAGGTGACAGTCGAAGGTTTGTGGTGGTGGGAGACAGATTGCTTGGAGACAAAAAAAAACCATGAAGTCGCAACGTACAAAAGCTGCTCCTCGCTTCAGTGATGCCGCCCTGGACCTCCTGCTGCAAGGTGTTAGGGCCCGCAGGGAGGTGTTACTCCCAGCTGGCGGGGGGAAGAAGCCTGCCTCAATGACAAAGAAGGCATGGCTGGAGATCACAGCAGAGGTGAGCAGCAGGAGTGTGGTGGCACGGTCGTGCATTCAATGTAGGAAGAGACTTAATGACCTCATAAGGTAAGGAAAGGTGAGTACAATGCCTGGATTATGAGCTTACTCCTCAGCATCCTCATTCATAGATCTAAGTCCTGATGTCACCAACTCTCTTTAACATCCATCTCAAGCTGACATTGCTCTGCACTCTTCTGTTGTCCAAGTTCATTTCACGTAGCTCCTGACTTCTCACGTTTCCTGCTTTTCTTTCTCATACTGATCTTCGTGTTCCTTTTCTACATCATCTTGCAGCTGCATTGTCTGGTTACGCCCACGCTCTTCTGCCTCCAGCCTGGCCAGTTTTGATTCTTTATCTGCCTTTGCATTGTCTTTGATTTGTCACGCTGCTTGTCTGACATCCAGTACTCGATGAGCAGAAATTTCCTCCAACTAAATATTGGGAAGACCCAAGCCATTGTCTTTGGTCCCCGCCCAATGAGATGTTAACCTGAGGCCCCGTCTGCTCTCTCAGGTGGATGTAATAGATCCAATGGCACTATTTTGAAGAGGAGCAGGGCGTTCTCCCCGGTGTCCTGGCCAATATTTATCCCTCAATCAACATCACTAAAAAAACAGATTATCTGGTCATTATCACATTGCTGTTTGTGGGAGCTTGCTGTGTGCATTTGTCTGTTACGTTTCCTACATTACAACAGTGACTACACTTCAAAAGTACTTCATTGGCTGTAAAGCGCTTTGGGACACCCTGAGGTCATGAAAGGTGCTGTAGAAATGAGAGTCTATCTTTCTTTCTTCTTTTGCCCCACCATCAATGGCAGAGCTTTCAAGTCACCTTGACCCTACTCCATTGAAATCCCTCCCTAAATCCTTCAGACTCTCCACTTCCCCATCCTCCTTTAAAAACCTTCACAAAACCATAGTTTCAACCTAATCTTCAGTCACCTCTCCAAACCTCGCTCCAATAGCTCAAAATCCATTCCTCTTATTTCCCTGTGAAGCACATTGGGATGTTTTTACTTTAAAGGCACTATGAGTTGTTGTGATTATGTTTAAAAACACAGATGAATGTCTGGAGCATATGTCCTTCACCCAGAAATCTCATGGTAAATGTATGTAGAGCACCTCTGGTGCAGCCTGACTTGCCTTGCATCTGGCCATTGGCCCTCCACTTCTTCCTAAAAGCACTCCCTCCAAGTCAGACACCATCCTGACTTGGAAATATATCGGCCGTTCCTTCATCATCGCTGGGCCAAAATCCTGGAACTCCCTCCCTAACAGCGCTGTGGGAGTACCTTTAACCACACGGACTGCAGCAGTACAAGAAGGCGGCTCATCACCACCTTCTCAAGGGCAATTAGGGATGGGCGATAAATACTGGCCTTGCCAGCGACGCCCACATCCCAATAATGAATTTTTAAAAATCTAGTGCAGGGGAATTCTAATGGAAAGTCCATTCTGCTACTGGTGTATTAGCACAATGAATTGCCCAATATTCACTCCCAGCAGGTGAGGATCTGTGCTGGGAGCCCACATTCTTAAAAAAAATTACCCTCTAATATTAAACTGAGAAAACTAGGACTATTGCGAGACTTTACTTAGCGGTTTCATCATTCAGATCACTCTGTCTGTCTTCAGTTCCTCAGTGCAGTTCAGGTAGTCATTCATTATATTACTTCATTACAATGCAATAGACAGTATTAAATAACCCAAATTAATTAGAATGAATTATTTTCACTTGGTCTGTGAGTCCAGTAATTAAAGGGCATAAATTTCAAATCATTGCCAAAAGAACGAAAGGAGAGTCTGGAATAACAAATTATCGTTAGAACATGGAGGGCTGTGGCAGAGACAGTAGTGGAAGGAAAATTCATTCTAACTTTTAAAAGGGAAGTGAATAAATATTTGAAAAAGAAAAATTGAAGAGAGTGCGAGGAAAAAACAGGAAAATGGGACCAAGTGGATTGCTCTTTCAGAAAGTCAATACAGGCGCTATGGGCAAACAGCGCCTTCCGTGCTGTAAGATTCTATGAATAGTCAACGTATTTACAGAATTCTTTAAAATGCTGAGAGGCATATAATAGCAAGAGCAAAACTAGAGGCCATCAATATAAGATAGTCACCAAGAAATCAGATAGGGAATTCAGCAGAAACTTCTTTACCCAGTGAGAGGTGAGAATGTGGAACTCGCTACCACAGGGAGTGGTTGAAACGAATAGTATCGATGCATTTAAGGGGAGGCTAGACAAGCACATGAGGGAGAAGGGAATAGAGGGTTACGCTGATAGAGTTAGATGTGGAAGGTTAGGAAGAGGCTCGAGTGGAGCATAAATGCCGGCATGGACTGGTTGGGCCGAATGGCCACTTTAATCTATGTAACTTGCATTTCTATATTTCTACAGCGCCTTTAATGTTGTAAAATGTCCGAAGGCACTTCACAGGAACGTTATCGGATAAAACTTGACATTATTTTGCTTGAAGAAGAAGAAGACAACTTGCATTTCTATAGCGCCTTTCACGACCACTGGACGTCTCAAAGAGCTTTACAGCCAATGAAGTACTTTTGGAGTGTAGTCACTGTTATAATGCAGGAAATACATGTGAGTGCAAAAGACAAGGCTGAAGCATTTGCAACTATCTTCAGCCAGAGGTGCCGAGTGGATGATCCATCTCGGCCTCCTTCTGAGGTCCCCAACATCACAGATGCCAGTCTTCAGCCCATTTAATTCACTCCACGTGATGTCAAGAAACGGCTGAAGACACTGGATACTGCAAAGGCTATGGGCCCTGACAACATTCCGGCAATAGTACTGAAGACTTGTGCTCCAGAACTAGCTGCGCCCCTAGCCAAGCTGCTCCAGTACAGCTACAACACTGGCATCTACCCGGCAATGTGGAAAATTGCCCAAGTATGTCCTGTCTACAAAAAGCAGGACAAATCCGACCCAGCCAATTACCGTCCCATCAGTCTACTCTCAATCATCAGCAAAGTGATGGAAGGTGTCGTCGACAGTGCTATCAAGCGGTACTTACTCAGCAATAACCTGCTAACTGACGCCCAGTTTGGGTTCCGCCAGGGCCACTCAGCTCCTGACCTCATTACAGCCTTGGTCCAAACATGGACAAAAGAGCTGAACTCAAGAGGTGAGGTGAGAGTGACTGCCCTTGACATCAAGGCAGCATTTGATCGAGTGTGGCATCAAGGAGCCCTAGCAAAACTGAAGTCAATGGGAATCAAAGGGAAAACTCTCCATTGGTTGGAATCATACCTAGCATAATCATAATCATAATCATAATCAACTTTATTGTCATTGTTAGTGCACAAGTGCAGTACAACGAAATGTAGGCTTGCGGCTCCCGAGAGTGTACATTTAGATTAAGACATTTAAACATTCAACATTCATTTGGCTTGTAATACATTAACATAAACATAACCATAATAAAGTGCATTGGCAGATGTGCAGGCTTTAGAGTTTATTTGTGGAGTTCAGTAGGATGACAGCCCTGGGAAAGAAGCTGTTCCTAAATCTGGTCGTACGGGTGCGAATGCATCTGTAGCATCTCCCAGATGGCAGGGGGGCGAACAGACTGTGGCTGGGGTGGGTAGGGTCTTTGATGATGGTCCGTGACCTCCGTAAACAGCGTTTCTGGTATATGTGCTCTATGGTCGGTAGCCGGGTGCCGGTAATGCGTTGGGCAGTTTTGACTACCCGCTGCAGGGCTTTCCGGTCATAGTAGCTACAGCTGCCATACCATACTGTGATACAGTTCGTCAGGATGCTCTCTATTGTGCAGCGGTAAAAGTTAGAGAGGATCAGGGGTGACAGGTTACATCCCTTCAGCCTCCTTAGGAAATATAGGCGCTGCTGGGCCTCCTTCACCAGAGAGGAGGTATTGAGGGACCAGGAGAGGTCTTCCGTGATGTGGACTCCGAGGAACTTAAAGCTGTCCACCCTTTCCACCACAGCCCCATGGATGTGGATGGGGGTGTGACTTCTGCCTTTAGACTTCCTGAAGTCTAAAACCTCCACAAAGGAAGTTGGCTGTGGTTGTTGGAGGTCATTCATCTCAATCACATGACATCACTGCAGGAGTTCCTCAGGGCAGTGTCCTAGGCCCAACCATCTTCAGCTGTTTCATCAATGACCTTCGCTCCATCATAAGGTCAGAAGTGGGGATGCTCGCTGATGATTGCACACTGTTCAGCACCATTCGAGACTCGTCAGATACTGACGCAGTCCGTGTCCATATGCAGCAAGACCTGGACAACATTCAGACTTGGGCTGACAAGTGGCAAGTAACATTCGCACCACACAAGTGCCAGGCAATGACCATCTCCAACAAGCGAGACTCTAACCATCTCCCCTTGACATTCAATGGCATTGCTATCGCTGAATCCCCCACTATCAACATCCTGGGGGTTACCATTGATCAGAAACTGAACTGGACCAGCCATATAAATACTGTGGCTACAAGAGCAGGACAGAGGCTGGGAATTCTGCAGCGAGTGTCTCACCTCCTGACTCCCCAAAGCCTTTCCACCATCTACAAGGCACAAGTCAGGAGTGTGATGGAATACTCTCCACTTGCCTGGATGAGTGCAGCTCCAACAACACTCAAGAAGCTCGACACCATTCAGGATAAAGCAGCCTGCTTGATTGGCACTCCATCCACCACCTTCAACATTCACTCCCTCCACCACCAGCGCACTGTGGCTGCAGTGTGTACCATCTACAAGATGCACTGCAGCAACTCGCCAAAGCTCCTTCAACAGCACCTTCCAAACCCGCGACCTCTACCACTTAGAAGGACAAGGGCAGCAGACGCATGGGAACATCACCACCTACAAGTTCCCCTCCAAGCCACACACCATCCTGACTTGGACCTGTATCGCCGTTCCTTCACTGTCACTGGGCCAAAATCCTGGAACTCCCTTCTTAACAGCATTGTGGGTGTACCTACACCATACGGACTGCAGCGGTTCAAGAAGGCGGCTCACCACCATCTTCTCAAGGGCAATTAGAGATGGGCACTAAATGCAGGCATAGCCAACGACGCCCACATCCCATCAATGAATAAAAAAATGTTTTTAAAATACAGCAGCCAATTTGCACACAGCAAGCTCCCACAAACAGCAATGTGATAATGACCAGATAATCTGTTTTTGTTATGTTGATTGAGGGATAAATATTGGTTCAGGACACCAGGAATAACTATCCTGCTCTTCTTTGAAATAGTGCTATGGGAACTTTTACATCGCTTTGAGAAGGGAGACAGGACCTTAGTTTAACGTCTCATCCAAACGACAGCACCTCTGACAGTGTAGCATTGCACTGGAGTGTCAGCCTAGACTTTTGTGCTCAAGTCTCTGAAGCGGGACTCTGAACCCACAATCTATTCTGACTACAGAGGTGAGTGTGCTACCCACTGAGCCAGAGCTGACACTAGAACATAGAGCCAGAGTATAGAGTCAGAAAGCTAACACATTTCAACCTAGTGATACGTTACAACCCAATGATGTAGGAACACAGTAAGCTTGCGCTAAATCCCTGTGCACTAACACCTGTTAAGCTGTTTATTTTAAACTGTCTGACAACTAGAAGAACTTAATGCAAATGCATTTACAGGAACGGCAGCAGGTGGAAAATATACTCCAAGAAGTATTTTTTCCCCTACAGACCGGAGGATGCAAGAGACAGAAACCCTGCAAAAGCAACAGTGTTGATTAACTCCTTAAAAAAAAAGACCTGGATAAACATCTTAAGATTTGGGTTGAAGGTTATAGGGGTAGGTACTGACAAAAATAAGTATTCCATGGAGTAAGGTGTGCTGCTGCTACCGAAAAATTGTCGTTTGTTCCAAATCACTCAGACAGTGTTGAGTAGCGAAGGAGTGAGGATAAGTAGAATCACAGAATAGTACAGCCATTCGGCCCATCGAGTCTGCGCCGGCTCTTTCGAAGAGCAATCCAGTCAGTCCCACTCTCCCGCTCTTTCCCCATATCCCTGCAATTGTTTCTCCTTCAAGTATTTATCCAATTCCCTTTTGAAGGCTACTATTGAATCTGTATCCACCGCCCGATCAGGCAGCGCATTCCAAATCCTAACCACTCGCTGCGTAAAAAAGTTTTCCCTCATGTCGCCTCTGGTTCTTTCGCCAATCACCTTAAATCTGTGCCCTCTGGTTATCGGCCCTTCCGCTATTGGAAACAGGTTCTCTTTATTTACTCTATCGAAACCCTTCAGGATTTTAAACACCTCTATCAAATCTCCTCATAGCCTTCTCTGCTCCAAGGAGAACAACCCCAGCTTCTCCAGTCTATCCACATAACTGTATTCCCTCATCCCTGGAACCATTCGAGTAAATCTCTTCTGTACCCTCTCCAAAGCCCTCACATCCTTCCTAAAGTGTGCTGCCCCAGAACTGGACTCAATACTCCAGCTGGGGCCAAACTAGTGTTTTATAAAGGTTTAGCATAACTTCCTGGCTTTTGTACTCTGTGCCTCTATTTATAAAGTCCAGGATCCCATTTGCTTCATTAACTGCTTTGTTAACCTGTCCTGCCACCTTCAAAGATTTGTGCACCAACACCTCTCTTCTTAAGCTCCCTTTACAATTGTGCCATTTAGTGTGCCTGGTCTCTCCTCATTCTTCCGACTAAAATGTCTCACCTCACATTTCTCTACATTGAATTTCATCTGAATTTTGCTGAACTTTTCCCTCCGGAGACTAAATAAATGGGGTGGAGTCCAAGATAGGGCAGAGCATACGTGGTCAGTGAACTTGACACACTGAATGGCCTATTCCTGACCCGTGCGTTTACTTAAAATACCTGCGATTTAGGCAATTAAGCTGTGGAGAGCTTAATGTTTTCCCGATGCTCACCAGACCTATTGCCCTCCTTGGATCTTGAAGGGAAAGGAATAAGGGGACAACGTGCGTAGTGTAGCTGCTCATGCTTGCTGAAGATTTCATCCTCTGAAATTCCTGGGGTGGCAGTGGGTGCAACTTGAGTGGGCAACCGGTGGGCTGGGTGGGGGGGAGAAGGGCAAGAATTGAGGTTTTCGTGGTCAAGCTTCATTTAAATGGAACAGGCGAGCCGTTGGCGCTAATCACACTGCATATAGGCAGCTCGCCATCTGAGAGGGTGGGATGTCCAGCGGGACAGGTGCTGATCACAGGCCCTGCAGCAGCACTTTTAAGAGGAAGGGGCGGAAACACTGTGGAGCAGCAGAATTCAGCATCAGGGGAGATTACTGAGCACACCCAGCACAAGCACCAAAGGAAAATACGAATCCCTGACCCACTTCCAGATTTCCCTTACTGATCTCCTTAAATACCTCTGCAAATGGTGCCTCCCAATCTGTTGACGTCATTGGGGGAGGGGAGGGACGGAGCAGTCACCCCACCCCCACTATGCAGCTAAGTGTCAGCTGTGGTTCAGTGGGCAGCACTCTTGCCTCTGAGTCAGAAGGTTGTGAGTTCAAGTTATACTCCAGAAACTTACGCCAAAAATCTACACTGGCATTGAGGGAGTGCTGCACTGTCGGAGGTGCCGCCTTTCGGATAAAGCGTTAAAGCGAGGCCTCGTCTGCTCTCTCAGGTGGATGTAAAAAATCCGATGGCACTATTTTGAAGAAGAGCCGGGGAGTTATCCCCAGTGTCCTGGACAATATTTAATCCCTCAATCAACATAACAAAAACAGATTATCAGCTCATTATCACCTTGCTGTTTGTGGGAGCTTGCTGTGTGCAAATTAGCTGCCGCGTTTCCCACATTACAACAGTGACTACACTCCAAAAGTACTTCATTGGCTGTAAAGCGCTTTGGGACATCCGGTGGTTGTGAAAGGCGCTATAGAAATGCAAGTCTTTCTTTTCTTTACCTCTCATAAATATTGATCCTGCTATTTGAATTGGAGGAAGATCAAGTAAAACTTAATTTCAGTTGTTAAATATCAATTGTTGAAGGAATATATTTACCTGTTTGACCAGTGAGGTCATTAGAAAAAGAATTATACTCATTATTTTGAATCGAAAATCATGGGGAACATGTGTCTGAATTCCTGATGTATACGCCCAGCAAACGATGCTCCTTAGTTGGGGGTGCAAATTCATAAAATTGCTTTCCTTTGTTCCCAATTCCTTCTCCATAATCCCAAATGATTTTGTAGATCTACTAAGTAGAAGGGAAAGAAGTTGTGTGGTTTGTGGGCGGGTTGAGGCAGTCGTGGTAGCAGCGCTGATTGTTAGCAGACATCCAAGAATGAATTGTCCAGTCATGAACTGCAATATTTCTTGATGACAAGGAGGAGACAGGCGGATTAAAAAGGAAGTCATTTGTTCTTGCAATGGCTGTCCAGTGGAGAGAAGACGATTTCTCCCAAAGTGTGAATTGAAACCAATCCAAATATAACAGTTACGGAAATGATAAAGAGTTCATTTCTGTATCTTGATTTATTTACTAACTTTAAAGTTAAAAGTTCAAGTCTGCAGAAACTATTGAAACTAGTGATCAAATGCAATATAGTTCAAATTGCATACTTATTAACTTCATTTTCTGTTGCTTGTATTGGGTTCATGCTGTACATAATTTTCTTTTGTGTCAGCTTGGCTCAGTGGGCAGCACTCTTGCTTCTGAGTCAGAAGGTTGTGGGTTCAAGTCCCGCTCCAGAGACTTGAGCACAAAAATCTAGGCCGACACTCCCAGTGCAGTGATGAGGGAGTGCCGCACTGTCGGAAGTGCCGTCTTTCGGATGAGATGTTAATTACCCCATGGCACTATTTCAGGGATGTTATCTCCTGGCCAATATTTATACCTCAACCAACATCACTAAAAACAAATGATCTGGTCAGTGTGGGAGCTTGCTGTGTGCAATTGGCTGCCGCGTTTCCTACATTACAACAGTGACTGCATTGCCCAGTGTGGAAATCAGACAGACCAGAGAGGTGTCAGGTTTGGTCTCCAGTCTCTGCTGAGGTAACTGCAGTCAGAGAGAGAGAGAGAGAGAAAGAGGAAGAGAGAGAGAGAGAGAGAGATCAAAAGGAAGGAACCTGGGTCAGTTGTAGTGGCACCCGTGGCCAAATAGCTTTCTGTTAAATACCATCTAAGCTCACACATGAAGGATGGCCATATCTAAGCCTCATTCTTAAACACGTGTGGTTCTTTTATCAATCTCCAATTTTTTTTTTTACCTCTCCCCCACCCAGATTTTTCAGAGATATCCGGAGGTAGCATATCAGTAAGCGAGAGCAAAATCTCCAATATAACTGGTGGGGTTTAAGGGAGCTCCAGTTATCCACTTAGGTCTGTGGTGGCAACGTTTTGGGGCCATAGTGGGGGAAAAATTTGGTTGCTTTGCGCCTCCCGTTTGTGCTGCTAACGCCTACCGCGAATTT
Organism: Somniosus microcephalus; assembly: GCF_052327205.1. Taxonomy (NCBI): domain Eukaryota; kingdom Metazoa; phylum Chordata; class Chondrichthyes; order Squaliformes; family Somniosidae; genus Somniosus; species Somniosus microcephalus. The sequence continues at coordinate 82,448,173 of NC_141003.1, read as the reverse complement.
CAGTGAGAGGTTAGCGGCGACGGTAACCGGTAGCGCCCCGTGGTGAGTGCCAGGCTGCTTTCCCGGCACCCCGCCCCCCGGTGGTCCAGCAGGGCTCTGGTGCGCGCAGCGCTATGCCCCTCCCCTTTAATCAGGGGGCGCTACGTGCCGACGCTCATGGCGCTGTTGCGCATAGCGCCGTGATATTCACTTGTAGCGCCCCAGGAAGGAGGGGGCGCACTTCCAGTAGCCCCGCCTCCTACTCGGGGCGCTACCACTGAATTTACAGCACAGGGCGCCAACTTTTTCAGGGCACTAAAAGTAGCGCCCCGGCGAAGTTAGCGCACCAAAGGGGGTGCCACCGAATCTTTCCCCCATAGTGGTTTCTGTATTTGACATTGCCTCTGTTGATGAGGGGTCGGAGCACAAAATCACGAGTCGCCACTGGTGACTGGGACTTCGAGAAATTCAGCAACAAGGTGGCTTTCCAAAAAGTAGAATGATGGAAAATCTCAAAGCCAAACACAAACCAAGTGAAGTGTTTCTTAGACCCCTGTTCAGTTCTATTAATAGGATATCAGTTTGCGATGAATTCCCCTTTGTTTCTTTTCTGCTACACGCAAGATACCATCTATGCATTGATCTCTTTTCCCCACCCCACAATAATTTTTTTCCCATGTAAAAAAGAGACATAGAGAGCAAGCTTGCTTCTCAACAGTAATCACCTTTGTTTTATATACTTAAAAGAACAGGATTGTGCAGAATTAAATATCAGATATCTGAAACTTAAAGCAAAGAAGGCCCAGCAGCGCCTATATTTCCTAAGGAGGCTGAAGGGATGTAAACTGTCACCCCTGATCCTCTCTAACTTTTACCGCTGCACAATAGAGAGCATCGTGACGAATTGTATCACAGTATGGTATGGCAGCTGTAGCTACTATGACCGGAAAGCCCTGCAGCGGGTAGTCAAAACTGCCCAACGCATTACCGGCACCCGGCATCCGACCATAGAGCACATATACCAGAAACGCTGTTTACGGAGGTCACTGACCATCATCAAAGACCCTACCCACCCCAGCCACAGTCTGTTTGCCCCCCTGCCATCTGGGAGACGCTACAGATGCATTCGCACCCAAACGACCAGATTTAGGAACAGCTTCTTTCCCAGGGCTGTCATCCTACTGAACTCCACAAATAAACTCTAAAGCCTGCACATCTGCCAATGCATTTTATTGGCCCAGAACTTGGTGTCGGGGGCTTGCCGCGCGTGCAAGCACCCGATCTGCACTCACCCTGCGCGCTGACATCTGAAGCCCGGGCCTGCTTGCATTTCCTGTCACAGGCCCGGTTCAGATGTTGGCGCGCTGTGCTTACCTGATCCAGCGGCGTAGTTAGTGCGATGTGCCGCCTGGGATCAGGTGAGCACTGCACAACCAATCAGGGGAGGGGAAGGTTCATTCATGAGTTTGAGAGTAAGAACTGTCAAACTCATGAAAACTACGGGGGCCCAAAACACTATTTAAACTTTAAATAAAAATTTAAAAAACAGCCCAATCATTAAATTAAGTATAAATATGTTTAAAAAAATAATTTAAACAATAATTTTTTTTTTTGAAAAAAATAAATTTTTAATAAAAAGGGTCTAAAACTAAATTTACCTTATTGTAGATTCTTTAAAATAATAAACCTGTGGAAAAAAAAATTCTAAATTACACTAAAACACCACTTACCTGTAAAAATAAATACTTACGTGTGCTTTTTACAAGCGTAAAGACCGGAGGCCTTTAGACATGCGCAAATCCCCCAAAACAGAGGAAATCCAAGACGCACGCGCTGCCCCCTACAGCGCACGCGCTAGCCTCTTCACCTCTTGGGTTAGAGGAGAGGAAATGCCGGTTTTCAGCGCATGCGCTGTGCATGCTGAAAACCGGCATTTCCTCCGGCCAGACGCGTGAGTACCCCTTCCGTACTCACGCGTTTGGGGAGGAATTACTGCCCCATTATGTTTATGTTAATGTATTACAAGCCAAATTAATGTTGAATGTTTAAATGTCTTAATCTAAATGTACACTCTCGGGAGCCGCAAGCCTACATTTCGTTGTACTGCACTTGTGCACTAACAATGACAATAAAGTTGATTGATTGATTGATTGAAAGAAAGACTTGCATTTCTATAGCGCCTTTCGCGACCACCAGATGTCCCAAAGCGCTTTACAGCCAATGAATTACTTTTTGAAGTGTGGTCACTGTTGTAATGTAGGAAACACAGCAGGCAATTTGCGCACAGCAAGCTCCCACAAACAACCATGAGATAATGACAAGATCATCTGTTTTTTTTTAGTGATGTTGATTGAGGGATAAACATTGACCCAGGACACTGGGGAGAACTCCCCTGCTCTTCTTCGAAATAGTGCCGTGGGATCTTTTACATCCACCTGAGAGAGCAGACGGGGCCTCGGTTTAACGTCTCATCCGAAAGACGGCACCTCCGACATTGCAGCACTCCCTCAGTACTGCACCGGAGTGTCAGCCTGGATTTTTGGGATAGGTGCAGAATGGGAGGGGATCGTGTACAAGTAACAGCAGATTTTATTTTATGTGTGCCTTTGTCAGGATCTGATTTTGATGGCATTTATTTTCTCCAGTTATTGCTGTTTTTTAATTTCCAATCATGAAACGTGGGGTGTGGTGATGACATGAATGAATGGAGTGGGACTGCTGCCAAGGTGGCTGAACTGAATGTTACACCATTTTAATTACTTCACAATCAGCAACAAGAAGTGTCTGAGACTTAATCAGTGAAAAGGATGGCAATATATGCACAGTATCGAAAAAAAAGTGATTACTTTGCAAACAACTTGGAATGAATTCAGAAAGCAACTGCTTTTGGACACTGAAAAATGCAGGGCCCAAAATAATAAAACCGGCACCACTGCGGGGTCAATATGCGACATTCGCTGTTGGGGAAAGAGTGGAGGAGTGGGACTAGCTGAAATGCTTCTGCAGTGAGCCGGCACGGGCTCAACAGGTCGAATAGCCTCCATCTGTGCTGTAACCATTCTATGATTCTAAGATTCTATGCTGAACACAGCGCAGTGTATCTGCCAATCGTACAGCAGTCACTGTCCTGAAGGGCATATTACCAAGGGTGGTTTGTGTTCATGCATGCAATTTGCCCTCTATCGCTCTGTTTTTACCTTGAAGAAAAGATTAATGTAGTTACAGGAGCCAAATCGAAGGTTTTTAAATATTTAGAGAGCACATTTTTTTTCTGATGGCATGGGCCAACAGAACTGAGCCTAACCTTGTCTTCAACACACACACACTCGCCCTCGCACACATTCACCCTCGCACACATTCACCCTCGCACACACTCACCCTTGCACACACGCACCCTCGCACATGCTCACCCTCGCACACTCACTCACACTCGCACACACTCACCCTCGCACACTCGCCCTCGAAAACACTCGCCCTTGCATGCATTCGCCCTCGCACACACTCACCCTCGTACACGCGCACCCTCACACACGCTCACCCTCGCACACTCACTCACCCTCGCACACTCACCCTCACACACACTCATTCTTGCACACACACTCACCCTCACACACACACTCATCCTCACACACACTCACCCTCACACACACTCACCCTCATACATACTCACCCTCATGAACACACTCGCACACACTCACCCTCACACACACTCACCCTCACACACACTCACCCTCGCACACACTCACCCTAGAACACACACTCACCCTTGCACGCACACTCACCCTCACACACGCTCACTCTCGCACACTCACTCACCCTCGCACACTCACCCTCACACACACTCACCCTCACACACACTCACCCTCACACACACACTCATCCTCACACACACACTCACCCTCACACACACTCACCCTCGTACACACTCACCCTCATGAACACACTCGCACACACTCACCCTCGTACACACTCATTCTCGCGCACACACTCACCCTCGTACACACACACACTCACCCTCGCAGACACACACCCTCGCACACACACACACCCTCACACACACTCACCCTCACACACACACTCACCCTCATGAACACACTCACACACACTCACCCTCACACACACCCTCACACACACTCACCCTTGCACACACACACATCCTCACACGCATTCGCCCTCGCACACACACACACTCAAGAACACAATCGCACACACTCACCCTCGCACACACTCACCCTCGCACACACTCACCCTTGCACACACTCACCCTCGCAGACACACTCACCCTCGCAGACACACTCACCCTCACAGATACACTCACCCTCGCAGACACACTCACACACACACACTCACCCTCGCACACACACACACCCTCACACACACTCACCCTCGCACACACACTCACCCTCGCACACACATTCACCCTCACGAACACACTCGCACACACTCACCCTCACACACACACCCTCACACACACTCACCCTCGCACACACACACATCCTCACACAAACTCGCCCTCACACACACACTAACCCTCAGAACACAATCGCACACACTCACCCTCACACACACTCAACCTCGCGCACACTCACCCCCACACAAACACACACCCTCACACACACTCGCCCTCACACACACTCGCCCTTGCACACACACTCGCCCTCGAACACACACTCACCCTCGAACACACTCACCCTCGAACATACTCACCCTCGCACACACTCACCCTCGCGCACACACCCTCGCGAACACACTCACCCTCGAACACACTCACCCTCGCACACACTCACCCTCGCACAAACTCACCCTCGCACACACTCGCCATTGCACAAACACTCACCCTCTCATACACTCACACTCGCACACACACTCATCCTCACACACACACTCGCACACACACTCACCCTTGCACACACACTCACCCTCACACACTCTCACCCTTGCACAAACACTCACCCTCGCACGCCCTCGCCCTCGCACACACACACACACACCCTCGTGCACACACTCACTCTCGCACACACTCACCCTCGCACACATTCACCCTAGAACACACTCACCCTCGCATGCACTCGCCCTCGCATGCACTCGCCCTCGCACACACACTCACCCTCGCACAAACAGTCACCCTCGCACACACTCACCCTCGCAAACACTCACCCTCGCACACACTCACCCTCACATTTGAACACACTCGCCCTCGCACACACACGCACCCTCGCACACACTCACCCTCGCACACACTCACCCTCACACACACTCACCCTCACACACACTCACCCTCACGCATACACTCACCCTCGAACACACTCACCCTCGCACACACTCACCCTCGCACACACTCACCCTCGCACACACTCACCCACGCACACACTCACCCACGCACACACTCGCCCTCGCGCACACACTCGCCCTCACGCACACACTCACCCTCGCACACACTCGCCCTCGCACACACTCACCCTAACACACACACTCACCCTCGAACACACACTCACCCTCACACACACTCACCCTCGCACACACTCACCCTCGCACACACTCACCCTCGCACACACTCACCCTCGAACACACTCACCCTCGCACACACTCACCCTAACACACACACTCACCCTCGAACACACACTCACCCTCACACACACTCACCCTCACACACACTCACCCTCGCACACACTCACCCTCGCACACTCACCCTCGCACACACACTCACCCTTGCACACACACTCACCCTCGAACACACACTCACCCTCGCACACACACTCACACAGACACTCAGCCTCGCACACACATTCACCCTCACACACACACTCACCCTCGCACACACACTCACCCACACACTCACCCTCACGCACACACTCACCCTGGAACACACTCACCCTCGCACACACACACACCCTCGCACACACACATCCTCGCACACACTCACCCTCGAACACGCTCTCCCTCACACACACTCACCCTCGCACACAATCACCCTCGCACACACTCACCCTCGAACACACACTCACCCTCACACACACTCACCCTTGCACACTCACCCATGCACACACACTCACCCTTGCACACACACTCACCCTCGAACACACACTCACCCTCGCACACACACTCACACAGACACTCAGCCTCGCACACACATTCACACTCACACACACACTCACCCTCGCACACACACTCACCCACACACTCACCCTCATGCACACACTCACCCTCTAACACACTCACCCTCGCACACACACACCCTCGCACACACTCACCCTCGCACACACTCACCCTCGCACACGCACTCACCCACACACACACCCTCGCGCACACACTCACCCTCGCGCACACACACTCACCCTCGCACACACTCACCCTCGCACACGCTCACCCTCGCACATGCTCACCATCGCACACACTCACCCTAACACTCACCCTAACACACACACTGACCCTCAAACACACACTTACCCTCGCACACACTCACCCTCGCACACACTCACCCTCACATTTGAACACACTCACCCTCGCACACACACACACCCTCGCACTCATTCACTCTCACACACACTCACCCTCAGTCACACTCACCCTCACGCACACACTCACCCTCGAACACACTCACCCTCGCACACACTCACCCTCGAACACACTCACCCTCGCACACACACACCCTCGCAAACACTCACCCACGCACACACTCGCCCTCGCGCACACACTCGCCCTCACGCACACACTCACCCTCACGCACACACTCACCCTCGCACACACTCGCCCTCGAACACACTCACCCTCGAACACACTCACCCTCGCACACACTCACCCTCACACACACTCACCCTCGCACACACTCACCCTCGCACACTCACCCTCGCACACACACTCACCCTTGCACACACACTCACCCTCGAACACACACTCACCCTCGCACACACACTCACACAGACACTCAGCCTCGCACACACATTCACCCTCACACACACACTCACCCTCGCACACACACTCACCCACACACTCACCCTCACGCACACACTCACCCTCGAACACACTCACCCTCGCACACACACACCCTCGCACACACACACCCTTGCACACACACATCCTCGCACACACTCACCCTCGAACACCCTCACCCTCACACACACTCACCCTCGCACACACTCACCCTCGAACACACACTCACCCTCACACACACTCACCCTCACACACACTCACCCTTGCACACTCACCCTTGCACACACACTCACCCTTGCACACACACTCACCCTCGAACACACACTCACCCTCGCACACACACTCACACAGACACTCAGCCTCGCACACACATTCACCCTCACACACACACTCACCCTCGCACACACACTCACCCACACACTCACCCTCATGCACACCCTCATCCTCTAACACACTCACCCTCGCACACACACACCCTCGCACACACACACCCTCGCACACACTCACCCTCGCACACACCCTCGCGCACACACTCACCCTCGCGCACACACTCACCCTCGCGCACACTCACCCTCGCACACACTCACCCTCACACACACTCACCCTCACACACACTCACCCTCGAACACACACTGACCCTCACACACACTCACCCTTGCACACTCACGCTTGCACACACACTCACCCTTGCACACACACTCACCCTCAAACACACACTCATCCTCGCACGCACACTCACACAGACACTCAGCCTCGCACACACATTCACCCTCACACACACACTCACCCTCGCACACACACTCACCCACACACTCACCCTCATGCACACACTCACCCTCGCACACACACACCCCCGCACACACTCACCCTCGCACACGCACTCGCCCACACACTCACCCTCGTGCACACACTCACCCTCGCGCACACACTCACCCTCGCGCACACTCACCCTCGCACACACTCACCCTCACACACACCCACCCTCACACACACCCACCCTCGCACACACTCACCCTCGAACATATACTCACCCTCACACACACTCACCCTCACACACACTCACCCTTGCACACTCACCCTTGCACACACACTCACCCTCGAACACACACTCACCCTCGCACACACACTCACACAGACACTCAGCCTCGCACACACATTCACCCTCACACACACACTCACCCTCTTACACACACTCACCCACACACTCACCCTCATGCACACACTCACCCTCTAACACACTCACCCTCGCACACACACACCCTCGTACACACACACCCTCGCACACACACACCCTCGCACACGCACTCACCCACACACTCACCCTCGCGCACACACTCACCCTCGCGCACACACTCACCCTCGTGCACACACTCACCCTCGCGCACACTCACCCTCGCACACGCTCACCCTCGCACACGCTCACCCTCGCACACGCTCACCCTCGCACACGCTCACCATCGCACACACTCACCCTAACACTCACCCTAACACACACACTGACCCTCAAACACACACTTACCCTCACACACACTCACCCTCGCACACACTCACCCTCGCACACACTCACCCTCGCACACTCACCCTCGCACATACACTCACCCTCGCACACACTCACCCTCGCACACACTCACCCTCACACACACTCACCCTCGCACACACTCACCCTCGCACACACTCACCCTCGCACACTCACCCTCACACACACCCTCACACACACTCACCCTCACACACACTCACCCTCGCACACACTCACCCTCGCACACTCACCCTCGCACACACACTCACCCTTGCACACACACTCACCCTCGAACACACACTCACCCTCGCACACACACTCACACAGACACTCAGCCTCGCACACACATTCACCCTCACACACACACTCACCCTCGCACACACACTCACCCACACACTCACCCTCACGCACACACTCACCCTCGAACACACTCACCCTCGCACACACACACCCTCGCACACACACACCCTTGCACACACACATCCTCGCACACACTCACCCTCGAACACCCTCACCCTCACACACACTCACCCTCGCACACACTCACCCTCGAACACACACTCACCCTCACACACACTCACCCTCACACACACTCACCCTTGCACACTCACCCTTGCACACACACTCACCCTTGCACACACACTCACCCTCGAACACACACTCACCCTCGCACACACACTCACACAGACACTCAGCCTCGCACACACATTCACCCTCACACACACACTCACCCTCGCACACACACTCACCCACACACTCACCCTCATGCACACACTCATCCTCTAACACACTCACCCTCGCACACACACACCCTCGCACACACACACCCTCGCACACACTCACCCTCGCACACACCCTCGCGCACACACTCACCCTCGCGCACACACTCACCCTCGCGCACACTCACCCTCGCACACACTCACCCTCACACACACTCACCCTCACACACACTCACCCTCGAACACACACTGACCCTCACACACACTCACCCTTGCACACTCACGCTTGCACACACACTCACCCTTGCACACACACTCACCCTCAAACACACACTCATCCTCGCACGCACACTCACACAGACACTCAGCCTCGCACACACATTCACCCTCACACACACACTCACCCTCGCACACACACTCACCCACACACTCACCCTCATGCACACACTCACCCTCGCACACACACACCCCCGCACACACTCACCCTCGCACACGCACTCGCCCACACACTCACCCTCGTGCACACACTCACCCTCGCGCACACACTCACCCTCGCGCACACTCACCCTCGCACACACTCACCCTCACACACACCCACCCTCACACACACCCACCCTCGCACACACTCACCCTCGAACATATACTCACCCTCACACACACTCACCCTCACACACACTCACCCTTGCACACTCACCCTTGCACACACACTCACCCTCGAACACACACTCACCCTCGCACACACACTCACACAGACACTCAGCCTCGCACACACATTCACCCTCACACACACACTCACCCTCTTACACACACTCACCCACACACACACCCTCATGCACACACTCACCCTCTAACACACTCACCCTCGCACACACACACCCTCGTACACACACACCCTCGCACACACACACCCTCGCACACGCACTCACCCACACACTCACCCTCGCGCACACACTCACCCTCGCGCACACACTCACCCTCGTGCACACACTCACCCTCGCGCACACTCACCCTCGCACACACTCACCCTCGCACACGCTCACCCTCGCACACGCTCACCCTCGCACACGCTCACCATCGCACACACTCACCCTAACACTCACCCTAACACACACACTGACCCTCAAACACACACTTACCCTCACACACACTCACCCTCGCACACACTCACCCTCGCACACACTCACCCTCGCACACTCACCCTCGCACATACACTCACCCTCGCACACACTCACCCTCGCACACACTCACCCTCACACACACTCACCCTCGCACACACTCACCCTCGCACACACTCACCCTCGCACACTCACCCTCACACACACCCTCACACACACTCACCCTCACACACACTCACCCTCACACACGCTCACCCTCGCACACGCTCACCCTCACACACGCTCACCATCGCACACACTCACCCTAACACACACACTGACCCTCAAACACACACTTACCCTCACACACACTCACCCTCGCACACACTCACCCTCGCACACACTCACCCTCGCACACTGACCCTCAAACACACACTTACCCTCACACACACTCACCCTCGCACACACTCACCCTCGCACACACACTCACCCACACACTCACCCTCACACACACCCTCAGACCACAAGGACTAAGAGTGGGAGCTCTAGATAATTTGTGCCTCTGTAGTGCAGGGCACTGAGGCTAGTCGTAGCGCCTGACTCTCACTTATCACAGATTGGTGGGTTGGGTGTATGTCTCAGCCAATCACTGGGAACACTTGCTGAGCTACATTAAAGCACAGAAGGACCGTTTTATCCTCCAAGCCCGATTTCTCCATGTGCAGTCCACTCCATTGTGGATTCTACCTCACTTATTGAATCCCTTGAGTCACAATTTTGTGAAATTTCTCCCTTATCCCCTTAACCACACACACACACAATCAGGCAAAATTGCAAAATATCCATTTCCACAACTTACATCAACCCTGACTCCTGCTCTCCACAGATGATCACAGCAATATAGGAGCCATTCCATTCCATGGAATATTTGATTATCTCTGTCTACACTTACCTATTCAATCTCATCCCTAACCACAAATATATCTAGTTCTTTTTTGAATAAGATATTAATCGGCACCATGTTAATTACTTTTGCTTAGAGTTATTCCACATGTCCATTACTCTTTGGGGAAAAACAGTTTCATTTGAAACCATTTAATTCAAATCATTTATGCTAAAAATCTAAGTGTGCCCTGGTCAGAGCCCTTGTGTTGTCGAGGATGTGGGGGGAAGAGTCAAGGTTTAACTCCCCACCACAGACAAGCTTACTCATGCAGAGCCACTGACAGCCAGCTTTGTTGGCAGAGCCTCTTGCTTTTAGTACAATGAAAACGCATCAAAGATTGATGTAGTGGAATCTATGACTTGGCCAAGTCAATCTTTCAAGTCTGGGCTTTCAACTGGCTCAACTTGCTGTGACGTCCAGAGCCGGGAAGAAAAAGCGTTACGTTAAAAAAGGCTTTAATCTGAATAGTTTAGAGGTAAAAATGTTGGAAAAGATTGGACAGGTTAGATGAGGTATGAAGAAAAAATAAAATTGAAGATTATAAGTAAGGCCGAGACAATGGGAAACAGAAGGGGGAAAATAGCTTTGGATGGAGCAGAGTAGATAAACATTTGTAGCAGAGAATGTTACAAGAATATAGGGGAAGAGCTGGGCACTGACATTGCTTTTGCTTGTTCTAGCAAAGAGCTGGCATGGACCTAATGGGCCAGATTATTCCTACCTTACAACAGTGACTACACTTCAGAAAGAACTTCATTGGCTGTAAAGTGCTTTGAGACGTCCGGTGGTCATGAATGGCGCTATAGAAATAACAACAACTTGTATGTATATAGCGCCTTTAACACAGTAAAATGTCCCAAGGCGCTGCACAGGAGTGTTATAAGACAAAAAATTGACACCGAGCCACATAAGGAGAAATTAGGGCATCTTAAAGGAGGAAAGAGAGGTAGCGAGGCGGAGAGGTTTAGGCAGGGAATTCCAGAGCTTAGGGCCCAGGCAACAGAAGGCACGGCCACCAATGATTGGGCAATTATAATCAGGGATGTTCAAGAGGGCAGAATTAGAGGAGCGCAGATATCTCGGGGGGGTTGTGGGGCTGAAGGAGATTACAGAGATAGGGAGGGGTGAGGCCATGGAGGGATTTGAAAACAAGGATGAGAGTTTTGAAATCGAGGCGCTGCTTAACCGGGAGCTAATGTAGGTCAGCAAGCACAGGGGTGATGGGCGAACGGGACTTGGTGCGAGTTCGTACATTCTTTCTTTCAAATGCCTCTGTTGGTGCTCTGGCTCTAACTCTTTGATGATCTGTTTCATTGATGTTTGCGGGACCCAATTATGCAAATTGACTGTTGTGTTGCCCTAAATAAGCACAGTTGTCCTAGAAAGTAATTAACCGTAGCCGAGAGATGCGATATAAATGCAAGTCTATCTTTCTTTTTTCAAAATCAACAAAGACTATAAAGATATTTTGTAAAACTAAAGGGATATATTTTATCCTTCATCATCATGTAAACCTAGATGTGAGCACAGCCGGTGGAAAGCGTTAATAGACTGTCCTTCCCTTTGAGGGGCTCGTCTGAATCTTTCTCCCACCTTAAAATGTATTATTGAAAGTTATCAGGAAATAATTGGTTGTTAAGGCCTTGTTAAAAATCAATCATGACAAATTTGAGCAGAGCTGCACAGCAGGAGAACAGAGATTGAACGAAAGTTCTGAACTCCAAATCAGTCACGGAATTACAGCAGCGCTATTAATGATGAAGGCCATAATTTTGAATCATTACTGCCAGATATGAATAGAATAGTAAAAGATGCAGCACAAGGGTATCTTCATAGTGAAACAGGTTGCTCTAAAGTAATGCTTCAGAAGAAATGTATAAAATTCTAAGTGGGATTGACAGGGTAGATGCAGGGAGGATGTTTCCCCCTGGCTGGAGAATCTAGAACCAGGGGTCACAGTCTCAGGATAAGAGGTCGGCCATTTTGGACTGAGATGAGGAGAAATTTCTTCACTCAGAGGGTGATGAATCTTTGGAATTCTCTACCCCAGAGGGCTGTGGAGGCTCAGTCGTTGAGTATATTCATGGCTGAGATCGATAGATGTTTGGGCACTAAGAGAATCAAGGGATATGGGGATCAGGCGGGAAAGTGGCGATGAGGTAGAAGATCAGCCATGGTGGAGCAGGCTTGAGGGGCCAAATGGCCGACTCCTCCTTCTAATTCTTATGTTCTTCTGTTCTTAAGCACCGAACAAACTATCTTAGGGAGTAGATCTAACACAATAGATGTAGTTATCTGGACCAGAAACATTATGTATGTTAAGGCTCAGGCTGAGTAGAGAGGCCCTGACTAAGGTTGCAGGGGCAGTCAACCATTTACATTTTTGCCGTGCCAGTGATGTTTACCACTGTTCAGTCACCATCATGTATTAAAGGAGGGAACCTGCTTCACATCGTTGACTGTAAACCTATAACCATTTATATGCTACCAGCATTCATACGGCATACTTTAATAGGAAGGGATATAATTTTGTGAACATACAACTGATATGCCACCACTTACAGAAAATAATGCATAGTTTCTGGGCAACTAACTGTGACACAGCTCTTTGAAGGATCAGTGAATGGCTGACTCCTAGGCCACATGTTACAACTATGTCACAACTCTGGGCAACCGCATAACCCAGGAATCAGATACAGTAAAAGATGATGGGCGAAAACCTCATTGCGCAAACATTTCTGATGCTGAGACAACGGCCCAGAAATTCCGTCCGCAGCCCTCCCGCGGGCGGAGGGCTATCACACACACACACACAGAAACCCCACAGTGCAGATAGAGGCCATTTCGGCCCATCGAGCCTGCACCAACACATATCCCATCTGATCCCCGTAACCCCTACACCAACACATATCCCACCCTATCCCTGTAACCCCACGTATTTAATCCCCCTAACACTAAGGGTCAATTTATCATGGCCAATCAACCTAACCCGCACATCTTTGGACTGTGGGAGGAAACCGGAGCACCCGGAGAAAACCCACGCAAACACGGGGAGAATGTGCAAACTCCACACAGACACTGGCGCTGTGAGGCAACAGTGCTAACCACTATGATCCTGAAAAATCTGCGCCTGGACCAGAGGGCTCCCGGGAGGCGCAGAATTCCGTTGATGTGCCTCCTCAAACTGCCTGTGAGCAGGGCCCGCGTATCCCAGGGGCGCAACTAGTTCGCAGCGTCCCTGGGATCACGTGGACCATGGGGAGCCAATCCGAGCAGGGAATCTCCATTCATAGATTTGACAGGAAGACCTGTCAAATCTATGAATAGAGATCGGCCCCAAAACATAAGTAAAACTTCAAATACATTTTTTTTTAAATCACATTTTTAAAATGACTAGAAATTACATAAATTAACTATTTTAAACAAAAATTTAAATTTTTGAAAAAAATAATTAAAGTTTTTAACGGGGCTAAAAATAAACTTACCTTTCTTTAAAGTATTTTAAAATGATAAATCTGTGGAAAAAAAATTCTTTTACTTTCTTCACCTCTTACCTTGTTAAAGGCAGGCCCTGCGCCTGCTTTTCCAGGCGCAGCTGTTTCAGACTTACCTGGACTGAAGCAACCGTTGAAAAAAATGGAAGTTCCAGCCGTACGCGCTGCCTCTCTGGCGCAGGCGTTTGACCTGCGAACCCCTTTCTTCACAGAACGGAAGTTCCAGTTTCCAGCGCATGCGCAGTGCATGCCTAAAACTGGCACTTCCGTTGGCCCTACAGGTGAGTACACAGAGCGTACACACCCATAGGGAACGGAATTTCAGAACCAATGCTTCAGATGCTGTGAACATCTTGGATGCTTGAGAGGAGGGGCATTACAATATACCCTGGCCTGGCCAGTATTTATCTCTCAACCAACATCACCAAAAAAAACAGATTATCTGGTCATTTATCAACATTGCTGTTTGTGGGAACTTGCTGTGCGCAAATTGGCTGCTGCCTTTCCTACATCACAACAGTGGCTATGCTTCAAAAATACTTCATTGGCCGTAAAGCGCTTTGGGATGTCCTGAGGTCGTGAAAGGCGCTGTATAAATGCAAGTTCTTTTATTTCTTTGCCCCATTGAAGGTGGGCAAAAATTGGAACAGTATGATGGACAGAAGCCTTGCCACAGTCTTGAATGAGGCACCGTAGCAAACTGTGAGCAACTAGAAGGATAATAATGCACAGCATCCACCAGCAGCTGACAAGTCAGTCCAGCAGGGAGATTAGTGTGGGAGGGACTCATTGCCCGCTGCTTTGAGTAAGCTCTGTAGTTGGCCACTATAACTTTCTGCTGGACATATTTACAATCATTGACAAATTTATCATTACGTTTTTGCCCTTGTACAGAATTGCTAGTTCCTTTACTTATTCTGTTTTGGCTGATAAGTTCGCTTTGCTTTTGAAAAATATTGATACACGCACTTTATCTCCACAGGTTGATTTAGCTCCTGGTTTGAAGGCTTTGGAAGACCAGTTAAGAGATCATTTAATAACGGGGACAGAGAATATTTTGTGACTACAACAGTTACGTCATGCTTTCATTATCGCAGAGACATTAGAATCAAATGAGAACAAGCTCTGTTCATACCTGACAATGAACAACATCCAACAGCTGCCATTGACTGCTGAGAATCACAAGGCACAAGACACTGCTCTTTTTTTTTGGACTCTTGTTTAGGGGAACACAGATAACAATCTGCAGACAAAGCTATTCTGAAGGAAGACTCACAAGAGGAAAAAGTACTTGCACCGTGCCAACACCGTAACAACAAGGCCACAGGCACAGAGACGCTATTCAGTCTAGTTCCTGACCTGTGTTCAAACAAGGGCGATGAAGTTAAACACGCAACTGAAGGACTGCAGTAGCCATGGGTGTCCAACAAAAAAAAAGCAATGAGTCACATAATGTTCTGGGTGTAGTACTGAAGACAAAAGGAAGGAGACTGAAAGAAAATATTTGCATGACTCTTTCACCAGCACCTGTATAAACCCAATTCCAACACAGGTGCTGTTAACCTAGATTTGGGACTATAATTAAATAAAATACTTTGGAAGTTGGAAATCTGAAATAAAACAGAAAATATATAATGGGTTAGTCAGCAAGAGAAAACGACAGGTCAACGCCTTGTGTCAGCTTCGCTCAGCTGGTAGCCCTTGGGTCAAAAGGTTGTAGGACTGAGACCCATACTCGGAGTTTTAGATTATAATCTGATACTACAACAGTGACTACACTTCAAAAAGTACCACATTGGCTGTAAGGCGCTTTGAGACGTCCTGAGGTTGTGAAAGGCGCCGTAGAAAGCCAAGTCTTTCTAATGCTACAATACAGTCGTGGGGCTCCCTTTATTGAAGTGAGTGAGATACAATTAACCTAAGGAATAATTTTATGAGTTTGGAATCCTGACACGGAGATTCACCTACAGGGAATTTGGGCAAAGAGGTCAGCTGACCCCAGGATTTTCCAGAGGGAACAGTGGGAGTTCATTAAATAATTTAATATTCAGATTATTATACTGTTAATGTTTTAAACTATAATCAAATTTTACACTCCATGAATCATGCATATTCTGTGCTAGAATAATGAGATATTCATATTTATTAGGGGTATGTTGTATTGGATCTGATAGATCTCCTACATGGATCATAATTTGGATTTATTTATGACAATAAGGCCATTACCGCCCCATTCAGAACTAAATACATACTCATTAATTCATGAGTTTAGGGGATTCCCCCGGCGCTCAGTCGTAAACTTGTTGCCATAGGTGGACCTAAGCAATACAGAAGGGCCAAGGTTTGATTCCTCCTTGCCTCAGTGCCTGAACAAAGCGAGGGCAGTAAAAAAACAGACAGAGTTCACACTCCTGATGTTACCTAATGACACCTCCTGTCAGGTGAGAATAGGATCAGCTCAACTGTGACACCTTCCCATCCTGGAGTAGCAAGAAAGACTTGCATTAATATAACGCCTTTCATGACCTCAGGACGTCTCAAAGCGCTTCACAGGCAATGAAGTACTTTTGAAGTGTAGTCACTGTTGTAATGTGGGAAACGCAGCAGCCAATTTGCGCACAGCAAGCTCCCACAAACAGCAATGTGATAATGACCAGATAATCTGCTTCAGTGATGTTGATTGAGGGATAAATATTGGCCAGGGCACCGTATGAGGAGAAATTGGGTCGATTGGGTTTGTACTCGCTGAAGTTTAGAAGAATGAGAGGGGGTCTCATTGAAACTTATAAAATTCTGACAGGACTGGACAGACTAGATGCAGGAAGGATGTTCCCGATGGTCGGGGGGTCCAGAACCAGGGGTCACAGTCTAAGGATAAGGGGTAGGCCGTTTAGGACAGAAATGAGGAGGAATTTCTTCACCCAGAGAGTGGTGAACCTGTGGAATTCTCTACCACAGAAGGCAGTAGAGGCCAATACATTAAATATATTCAAGAAGGAGGTGGATATATTTCTTAAGGCTAAAGGGACCGGGTACTGAATTTGGATGATCAGCCATGATCGCATTGAATGGCAGAGCAGGCTCAAGGGGTCGAATGGCCTACTCCTGCTCCTAGCCTATATGGATAACTCCCCTGCTCTTCTTTGAAATAGTGTCATGAGATCTTTTATATCCACCTGCAAGAGCAGACGGGGCCTCGGTTTAACATCTCATCCTAAAGACAGCACCTCTGCCAGTGCGGCACTCCCTCAGCACTGCCCTGGAGTGCCAGCCTAGATTTTTGTGCTCAAGTCCCTGGAGTGGGGACTTGAACCCACAACCTTTGGACTCAGAGGGCGAGGGTGCTGCCCACTGAGCCACAGCTGACACCTAACACTCACTGCCTAGGCACACAATTGAAGAAAGCGGTGCTGATGATGGTGTGCCAGTGTTTAAATTGTAGAGGAGAAAATTGGGTGGAAAAAATACAGGTGGTTAAATGCAAAATGTATAATGCACTGATTTGTTAGTGAGGGAGGAACTATTGAACATAAAACTACAAAGAACTCTTAGCTGAAGGGGTTCAACTCAATAAAATAAACATTACAACCCGTAGAGAGAGTATTTGTCCAGAGTACTCAATAAAAATATAAAAGGCAAGAGTAATGAGAATGGTGAGATGTCCTTGATGGAGATACAGAGCAGGCCTTAGAATGGGAAGAAGGCAGGTTACCTAGCAACCAGGATGCAACTCATTACTATTTGATTTCAGAGAATGGATTCTTTCTTGAATATTTAATCTTCAAAAGACAAAAAGGGAAACTGTTACGAGAGATGAAAAATTGATACTGTGTGCTTCCAACATTCAAGCTTCCGTGTATTGATTAACAAGCATAAGCAAACATGATCCATGTCTTAGGTATGTAAAAGTACACATGTAATTGAATTCAGAAATCTATTATATTGATAGTGTCGTGAGTGATCACTAGGATGAACTGTTCGGTTTGCAATGAGCGCATTGAGCAGCAGATCGGCCCAAAGTACAAGTGGTATGGTCTCTAAGCATAAGCTGAAGGTGGAACCATTCATCCCAATAATAATCCACCTCTCTCGTTTGGAGAGTTTGTGAGTGTGTGTGTTTTTGTGTCACTACAGATGAGGCAGGCCATTGGATTTAATCCATCTAGAAAGGCAGGCCTCCATCACAGGATCTAACTTTCTTAAACGACTCCAGGGTATTTTGTCTCCACTACCCACCCAGGTGTCCATGAAATGCGTTGATCGCTCCTTGTGTGAAGAACTTCCAAACATTAGTCCTAAATTTGCCTTTTGCTAATTTGAACCTCTGTCACTTTGTCCTATTGTAATGGTTTATTTTAAAGTAATATTCGATATAAGCTACACCGTTTACCACCTTATTTTGAAGAAGTGCAGGGGAGTTCTCCCCGGTGTCCTCGGGCCAATATTTATCCCTCAATCAACATCACTAAAAAACAGATTATCTGGTCATTATCACATTGCTGTTTGTGGGAGCTTGCTGTGCTCAATTGGCTGCCGTGTTTCCTACATTACAACAGTGACTCCACTTCAAAAAGTACTTCATTGGCTGTAAAGTGCTTTGGGATGTCCGGTGGTTGCGAAAGGCGCTATATAAGTGCAAGTCTTTCTTTTTTCTTTTTTCACCATTTACCATCTTATGTACCTCTATAATGTGGCCTCAGTTTTGAGTCATTTTAATATAGTCATAGAGTCATAATGGCACAGAAGGAGGCCATTCGGCCCATCGGGTCCATGCCAGCTCTCTGTAGAGCAATCCAGTCAGTCCCATTCCCCCGCTCTATCCCCGTAGCCCTGCAAGTTTATTTCCCTCAAGTGCCTATCCAGTCTCCCCTTGAAAACATTGCGTGTCTCCGCTTCCACCACTTCCGTCGGCAGCAAGTTCCAGGTCCTCACCACTCGCTGCATAAAAAAGTTTTTCCTCACGTTTCCCCTGTATCTCTTACCCTAAACCTTAAATCTGTGTCCCCTAGTCCTTGTACCATCAACTAGTAGGAACAGCCTTTCCCCGTCTAGCTTATCCAAAACCATCATAATCTTGTACACCTCTGTCAATCAGCCCTCAACCTCCTTTGCTTTAATGAAAACACATTCAGCTTCTCCAACCTGTCCTTGTAGCTAAGATTCCCCATCCCCGGAACCATTCTGGTAAATCTCCTCTGCACCTGCTCAAATGCCCACCTATACAAGGGCAGACATACTGTACGCCAGACATCATTTCTGGCGGAAATTCTCAGAAGTGGTATTGGGTGCCGGGAAGCTAGTGGAACAGCTCCCTGCCTGATTTACTTCTACGTGGCACCGCACCACCCCCCCCCCCCACCCTATCCCAGATCCATGTA
Organism: Somniosus microcephalus; assembly: GCF_052327205.1. NCBI lineage: Eukaryota > Metazoa > Chordata > Chondrichthyes > Squaliformes > Somniosidae > Somniosus > Somniosus microcephalus. The sequence goes on along the minus strand of NC_141003.1, from coordinate 82,428,117 downwards.
AAATTGAATGGACTGTATAGTAATCTGGGATGTTATGATTAAGGTTATGCACCAGGTGGTGCTGTAGCCAATGCTGCTACTAAGGTCAGAGGTTTGCTTCCTGTTAAGGTCAGAGGTTTGCTTCCTGTATAGGTCAGCACAAGGTGGAATACCAGGATGCTGATGCAGGCTGTCTGTAAACGTGTTTCCCAGTTGTTAATAAAGTACTTGTGTTAATTCTACGATATCGCCTCTTTGAGTCCTTGTTCCACTTAATGGATTTATCACATTTGGCGCCGAGGCAACTTAAGGACCCTGCATAAAGAAGAAAAGTCTGCCGGGACGTTTAAACAACAAAATCATGAGCTAAAGTTAGCTACAAGCTGGAAGTGAGCATGGCTGCCACGGTAGGAACGGTTTCCGCTTTTGATATTCAAGCACAAACCTGGGAAGAATACTGTGAAGTGTTGGGTTATTTTTTCAAAGCAAATGAAATAAATGATGCTGGAAAAAGGAAAGCCATTCTGCTTAGTTCAGTGGGAAGCCAAACCTACAGTTTGATGAAAAATCTGCTCAGTCCTGAAAAGCCTGGAGACAAATCATTTGTTGAATTAGTGGCTTTGCTAAAAGAACATTTCAACCCTAAGCCTAGTGAGATTGTACAGTGGTTCAAGTTTAATTCAAGGAACAGGAAAGAGGAAGAGAGTATAATGGACTATGTAGCGGTGTTGTGTAAATTAGCACAAGATTGCAATTATGGGAACAACCTGAAGGAAATGCTGCGAGATAGGCTAGTTTGCAGAATTATGGACAACCGAATGCAGCGTAGATTATTATCCGAGACTGGGCTTATTTATGAAAAAGCATTGGAACTTGCTCAAGCCACAGAGACAGCGAACCGAGATGTAAAAGAAATACAGGGTTCAGACAGGGCTAATGCTACGCAAGTTGCAGGTCAGGTTGTTGTGCACAAGTTGAACATGCGTCAGAAACCACAACGTGAGCATGTGAAGGCATGTTATAGATGCAAGGGTGATCACCTGGTGAGTGAATGCCGGTTTCTGGAGGAAAAGTGCTACAAGTGTGGGAAACAAGGACACATAAAACGAGCTTGCAGGGCGGAATCACCTGTGGAGGAATCCAAACCAAAAGGGGGAGGACAGCAAAACCAAGGGAGAGAAGTGAAAAAACATGGAGCACACCACATCAGCGGGGAAGCTGAGGAAGAAGAGGACATGTTCATAATGTATAGCATGTTAGAGAACATTCCAAAAGTGGCTCCTATCACATTGCAACTGACAGTAAATGACTCTAAGGTGAACATTGAAGTGGATACAGGGTGCGGCATGACCATAATGAACAAGGCAGAGTACTCAAAATTGTGGAACTGTGCAAAAGTTCCAGAGTTAAAGCCTTGCTCCCTGCATCTTAAAACATATACAGGTGAATGAGTGGCGACATTAGGTACAGCTAAGGTAACTGTGCAACACAGGGACACAGTGGAACAGCTACCGGTAGTTATAGTATCGGGTACCGGACCAAACCTGTTAGGTCGGGGCTGGATAAAAGAACTTAAATTAGACTGGGGAGCAGTACATCAAATAGATGCGGGCAAACAGTTGACTTTGCAAGAAGTGTTGAGTGAACATGAGAGTGTGTTCAAGGAGGAACTTGGCACATTTAATGGACCCCCAGCTAAGATTTATGTAGACAAGGAGGCACCGCCAAGGTTTTTTAAACAACGACCTGTGCCTTATGCCATGAAGCCAAAGGTAGAGGCTGAGCTTGACCGTCTATTGAGAGAGAACATACTGGAGCCGGTGAAATGTTCGGAATGGGCAGCTCCCATAGTACCTGTGTTAAAACCGAACAATTCGGTAAGACTCTGTGGAGACTATAAATTGACTGTCAATTGGGTGTCCAAACTAGAGCAGTATCCTATTCCCAAAACAGAGGATCTCTTTGCAAACCTGGCTGGAGGAAAGAAATTCACAAAGTTGGATATGAGTCATGCCTACTTGCAGATTACACTGGATGACGAATCAAAGAAGTATGTCACCATAAATACACACAAGGGCTTGTTTACATATAACCGCTTACCATTTGGTGTCTCATCTAGTCCAGCTATCTTCCAGAGGACAATCGAAGGTGTACTGCAAGGGATTCCACATGTTTCCATCTATCTGGGTGACATTCTGGTGACGGGCAGAACCGACCAGGAGCATCTGAGCACTCTGAGAGAGGTACTACAGAGATTGGAGAGGGCAGGGTTCCGGCTCAAGAGGAGTAAGTGCACTTTCCTGTGGAATGAGGCAGTGTTCCTGGGACACAGAGTGGATGCCACCGGGCTCCATCCACTCAAGGAGAAGGTACAAGCACTGCAGGATGCCCCTGCTCCTACAAATGTGGCTGAGTTAAAAGCTTACCTGGGACTGCTGAACTATTATAACAGGTTTTTACCAAACTTGTCAACTGTGTTAGCACCTCTTCACAAACTACTGCACAAGGAGACACAGTGGCAGTGGGAAGAGGAGCAGGGGGTTTCATTTGAACAGTCCAAGAAACTGATGCTGTCGTCGGATGTGCTGGTTCACTACAATGCAGAGAAAGACATCATTCTCTCTTGTGACGCTTCACCTTACGGGGTGGGGGCAGTCCTTTCACACTGCATGGAAGATGGAACTGAAAGACCAATAGGGTTTATGTCCCGAACTCTAACACCAGCGGAAAAAAACTTTTCCCAGTTAGACAAAGAGGGGTTAGCAGTAATGTTTGGGTTACAGAGGTTCCACAAGTACATATATGGCAGGAAGTTCACCATATGCACCGATCATAAACCTCTTCTCTCTCTTTTCAACAAAATGAAAGCAGTTCCACAGATGGTGTCACCCCGGATCCAGAGGTGGGCAGTGATGTTGAGGGCATATGAGTATGTCATCGTCTACAAGGCGGGCAAGTACCATGGGAACGCAGATGCCTTGAGCCGTCTTCCACTGCCAGGCACACCTATCCGTGCAGCTCCAGAGGACAGAGTTTTGATGTTGGAGGACACTGACACGGCACTTGTGACTGCAGAGCAAGTAAGAACATGGACAGGTAAAGATCCAGTACTGTCTAGAGTTCGAGAATATGTGGTGAGGGGATGGCCACAGCATCCGGAAGGGGCTGACTTCACACCCTACAGTGTCAGGAAAACAGAGCTGAGTGTGCAGGATGGTTGCGTGTTGTGGGGAACACGAGTGATTATTCCACGGCCAGCACAACAGTCTATCCTAGAGCAACTACATCAGTGTCATCCTGGGGTCTCGCGTATGAAAGCCTTGGCTAGGAGTTACTTGTGGTGGCCAAAGCTAGATGAGGAGATAGAAAATCTAGTCAAGACATGCAGCACTTGTCAGGAACACCGGAAGGCACCAGCAGCGGCTCCTCTCCACCCCTGGGAGTGGCCGGATATACCATGGAGAAGATTGTGCTTAGATTATGCGGGTCCATTCATGGGGAAGATGTTCCTCATAATCATTGATGCACATTCCAAATGGATGGATGTTTATCCTGTAAATTCTGCTTCCGCCACTACTACTATAGACTGCCTGCGTCGGAGCTTCAGTAATCAAGGGCTACCGGAGATCGTGGTGAGTACAGAGACAAAAGAGTTCTTGAGAAAAAATGGCATAGTGCAGGTGACCTCGGCTCCATATCATCCGTCCTCGAATGGACTTGCGGAGAGAGCCGTACAAACATTTAAGGAGATGATGAAAAGAAGTGCAGAAGGGAGTTTAGCAGCCAAAGTGTCACTGGTTCTGTTCAGCTACAGAATAACACCTCAATCCACCACAGGACTCTCTCCTGCTGAGATGTTATTAGGTCGTAGACTACGCTCCACTCTTGACCTTGTCCACCCAGACCTAAAAAGGAAAATGGAAAATAGACAAAACAAACAAAAAGAGAACCGTGACAAAAGAACAAAGAGCTGAAGTTTTGGAGAAGGCGATGCGATCCTTATCAGGAATTTCAGTTATGGACCAAAGTGGATTCCTGGCTTCATAGGCTCAATGACCGGTCCCATATCATACAAGGTCATGTTGGGAGATGGTAGGGTAGTACGCAGACATGTAGATCAGACACTTCCCAGACAAGGGGAAATTGAAATGAAGTTTCCAGATGCAATGACTGAAGACAGGGTTGCCCCCAGTTATCCAAGTGCATCTGTGGTGCCACCACCAGGGACAGAGATAATTCCACAGGAACCTATCCGTCAAGAGGAAACCATCGTTGCAGAGTCAGATACTCTGAGCACTGCTCAGGAGCAGCTGGTGGCTTCACCACAAACAAGCAGGGACTTTACTGTTAGACGTTCACAAAGGTGTCGCAAGCCACCAGAGAGATTGATACTGAACTGTTAGATTCATCAAGTATGGAACATGATGAATGGAGACTCCTTATGTGACCCTCAGGAATGGTTGTTTGTTAAGAAATTCATACTGAAATCTTAAGGGGGGAGGGATATAGTAATCTGGGATGTTATGATTAAGGTTATCCACCAGGTGGTGCTGTAGCCAATGCTGCTACTAAGGTCAGAGGTTTGCTTCCTGTTAAGGTCAGAGGTTTGCTTCCTGTATAGGTCAGCACAAGGTGGAATGCCAGGATGCTGATGCAGGCTGTCTGTAAACGTGTTTCCCAGTTGTTAATAAAGTACTCGTGTTAATTCTACGATATCGCCTCTTTGAGTCCTTGTTCCACTTAATGGATTTATCACAGACTGGGAAAGAAAAACCTGCCCTCAGTGCTCAGGCCAACACAAAGAATGGCCAATGCAAAAGCAAAATGCTGCGGACGCTGGAAATCTGAAATAAAAACAGGCAATGCTGGAAACGCTCAGCCGGTCAGGCAGCATCTGTGGAGAGAGAGAAACAGAGTCAACGTTTCAGGTCGGTGGCCTTTCGTCAGAACTGGAAGAAGAAAACTGAAATGAGGAACTTTAATGATAAGTCTTTAAACATGAAAAAAGGGTAGTGTAGGAGTCGCTGGAAATAAACAGACCGCGAGACTTTCATAGCAGCAAAGAAAAATGCGTGTTAGCTTTATTAACTCTCCGCATGGACTGAGGGACTCAGCCTCGTCGCAGGGCTATGACATCATCACACAATCGACGACTCTTAAAGGGACCCTGTCCCGATAACCCAACCAAGTTCCGTACATAACGTGGAGTGATAACAACATTGGCTATACATAGTGAATTATGTTACTGTCCCTATGTTGTCTCCACCACATACGACCCCCAGAATTCACTAGAACTGGCAGTGTCAGTCGCTGAGGGGCCCGGATCACATGGCCGAAACGGCTCCTTAAGTCTGGGGTGGGGACCGGGGGGGGTCGCAGGAGGGTCCCCGGGCGCTCGGTGGTGGACTGAGGGTGCAGAAGCCGGAGGTCGGCCCCGCCGCGGGGGCTGAGCCAACCCAACAGGTCGGTCCAGATCCAGGTGGGCCGGCTTAAGACGGTCCACGGAAATGTAGTCCGCCTTACCGCCGACATCTACCATGAAGGCCTTGTCCCCGGCTTCCAGGACGCAGAATGGTCCGTTGTAGGGTGGGTGAAGAGGTCCCTGGTGGGCGTCGTGGTGGACGAAAACGTACTCCGCCGCACGAAAGTTGGGCAGAACGTGGGACTGAGGGAGACCGTGCTGCGATGTGGGCACCGGTGCGAAAACCTTGGCGTTGTCCAGGAGGGCGGACCGCTGACGGGCTGCGGACCAAGGGTCCGTGACATTGGGGACGAAATCCCCGGGAACCCGCAGCGGCTGCCAGTAGACGAGCTCGGCGGACGAGGACTGGAGGTCCTCCTTGGGGACGGTCCTGAGTCCCAGCATGACCCACGGGAGTCTGTCGATCCAACGTGAGGAGGTGGGTGAACCCGTGGGAGGGCAGCAGGGGCCCCACCAGGTCCACGTTAACATGGTTGAACCGCCTCTCGGGCACCGCGAAAGGCACCAACGGGGCCTTAGTATGGTGATGCACTTTCGAGTGCTGGCATACCACGCAGGTATTGGCCCAGTCGCGAACGTCCTTCTTGAGCCCATGCCAGACGAACTTAGCCGCCACCAGCTTCTGTGATGGCTTCCTGCTCGGGTGGGAAAGGCTATGGACGGCGTCGAAAAACTGCCGTCTCCACCCGTCGGGTACGACGGGGCGTGACTGCCCAGCGGAAACGTCGCACAGGAGCGTGGTGCCGGCATCGTCAAATGCGACTTCCGCTAACTGAAGGCCCGTGACAGCCGTCCTGTAGGTCTGGACGTCCAGGTCGGAGGCCTGGTCGGCCGCCATGCGGGTGTAGTCGATGCCGAGGTGTACGGTGCTGGCGACGGCCCGGGAGAGACAGTCGGCGACGGGGTTGTTTTTCCCAGCCACATGCTGGATGTCCGTCATGAACTCGGAGACGAAGGAAAGCTGGCGCTGCTGACGGGCCGACCACGGCTCGGAAACTTTGGCCATGGCGAAGGTCAACGGCTTGTGGTCCACGAACGCCGTGAACGGGCGGGCCTCCAGCAGGAAACGGAAGTGTCGGACTGCGAGGTCGAGGCCGAGAAGCTCGCGATCGAAGGTGCTGTACTTCCGCTTGTTGGGGCGGAGCTGCCGGCTGAAGGTGAGCGGCTGCCAGGTGCCGTTGACCCACTGTTCGTGGACGGCGCCGACCGCATAGTCCGAAGCGTCAGTGGTGAGAGCGATCGGCGCATCGGGCAATGGATGCGCCAGCATGGTCGCGTTAGCCAGGACCACATAGGGACAGTAACACAATTCACTATGTATAGCCAATGTTGTTATCGCTCCACGTTATGTACGGAACTTGGTTGGGTTATTGGGGTAGGGCCCCTTTAAGAGTCGTCAATTGTGTGATGATGTCATTGCCCTGCGACGAGGCCGAGTCCCTCAGTCCATGCGGAGAGTTAATAAAGCTAACACGGGTTTTTCTTTGCTGCTATAAAAGTCTCGCAGTCTGTTTATTTCCAGCAACTCCTACATTGGTGACCACGACGTGATAACCCAACCAAGTTCCGTACATAACGTGGAGCGATAACAACATTGGCTACACATAGTGAATTGTGTTACTGTCCCTATGTGGTCTCCGCCACAGTAGCATTTATAGTTTACCACAATTATTTTGTCAGGCAACCACGTGATTACTTCCTCTATTTCTACTTGCTCCCATGACAGTGGCTTATAGGTCACGATGATTTAGTGATGTCACCAAGGCACAATTGCTTCGTGACTTCACCAGGTTTTTGTGATGTCACTGGGCTAGATGATGTCATTGTGACACTTTTCTTCATTTTTCCAGCTTAAACTATATTAACAAAAAAAAATTGCTAAGCATTTTTTTTAGCAAAGGCAATTATGTAATGTTTTGTGTTAGATCGAGTAAGTCATTGGCCAATCCTAATCGCTGGTGCGGTATCACTTACCAATAACCTCATGCTGAATAGTAATCGCATGACCACTTTGTGAGTGAAACGTTTGACCAATGGCATGTGTTTTGTTCTCTGAGAACAACATGACGGTAATGTCATTTGTTTTAGCTCAGTCGCAACAGCTGATCGATGCTCCCTACAAATCACATGCTTGTAATAAGGAATGGCACCACAATGATGTCACAGAAAAGATTGAAATGATTTTTCAATGGCAAAACAAAACCCTTTAAAGCTATGTCGCTGGGATGCTTAATAGATTAGTGAGTTCGGAAAGTGAAGGTTCAAAATTGTATTTGTTATGTCTGACATTGGTGATAGGTACTCGATTGCCTTGGCCTGAGCACATGGAGTTTGATAGTGCTGTTATCGTTGTATTGTGTCTGACATTGGATATAGGTATTCGATTGCTTTTGCCTGGAAGTGTGTGTTTGGATCAGCCATTAAAAGCAACATGAACTGAGCTCTGCATACGGCCTCTGGATTATCTTTGCAAATGCAGCATTTGGCGACGAGGATGGCTGAAATCTCTCTTCCACCACCTCCTCCCTTCCTTGCACTACCCGGTGAGCCCCCGATCCCATGGGTTCGCTGGTTACAGTCCTTTGAAACCTACCTCATTGCTCTTGGACTAGAAAATGTGAGTACAGCACGGAAAAAGGCACTGTTATTCCATTGCTTGGGAGCGGAGGGCCTGCGTGTTCTTAGGACATTCTGCGCAGCAGACTCAATTCAAACGTATGATATGGCTGTGGCTCTGTTAAGCACACACTTCTCTGCCCCACAAAGTGCCCTCCTGCGGCGATTCATTTTCAGTCAGTGTCACCAACTCGGTGCGAGTCGGTGCATCAATTCATGGCTAATTTGAGGGGGTTAGCTAACTCGTGCAAGTTCGGTGCACTACAAGACGAGATGGTGCGTGATCAACTAATAGAGCACACCAACAACGTGAGAGTGCGTGAAAGACTGTTACTCGAGTCCGACGATCTGTCGTTGTCACAGGCAGTCAACATTGCCTTTCAAGTGGAGTCTGCAGCCGAAGGTACAGCGAAACTAGCACACACACCCAGTGACGGCGCCCTCGGCCCCGACAGCTCTGACACGGTAATGCTCGCGCGACGGCAGCAACGCGTGCTACCGCGGCAACAGTGTGGAAACTGCGGATCTCGTTCACATGCTACCAGAGCGCAGAATTGCCCCGCGCGCGGCCAAGCCTGTCGCAATTGTGGAAAACAAAATCACTTTGCCAATGTCTGCCGCTCTGCCCCTGTTGCTACAAATGAACACTCTCAGTCCTCAAGCAGTTGGCCTATAATTCACAATGTGAGCTCTGGGCCAGTAGTGGCTTTCAAGTCATGCACAATTAACCTGAATGGTGTGTGCATCCCTCTGTTGTTGGATACCGGTGCCAGCGTCTCACTGCTGAATGTAGACACATTCAAGCGCTTTTTCAGCTCCCTGCCACTCTCTGCGCCCTCCACTGCCCTTTGCGGGTATGGTAATTCGTAAATTGGACTAGTGGGCTCAGTCAACCTCACTGTACGCTATGGAACAAAAGTTTTGCCAGATTTTTGTTTTCATGTGACACGCCAAGGAGCTAACCTGATGGGACTGGATCTTTTCACTGACCTGGGTTTTTCTCTCTTGGGCACTGGCGGGTCTGCGATTCTGCACGTTGCCTCACCGTGGCGCCAAACATGGCCAGCACTCTTCGAGGGTCTGGGCTGCCTGACTGCCTTCACCCACTAGCCCATGGTTGACTACACCGTTATCCCTGTTATTCAGCCACTGCGCCGCATCCCGCTTGCTCTCCGTGACGGGGTCACTGCTGAACTAAAGCAGCTACTGGAAGCTGGCATCATCGAACCAGTTGATGCCTCCCCATGGGTCTCCAACCTGGTGGTCGCGACAAAAAAGTCAGGTGGTCTACGCGTCTGTGTCGATCTTCGAGCAGTGAATAAGGCCGTAATCCCTGACAAATATCCACTGCCCACGCCAGAGGAACTCACAGCGCAGTTCTATGGTTCCATCCTGTTCTCGAAACTGGACCTTCGACAGGGCTATCTGCAGGTTCCCCTCCACCCCAGCAGCAGGGACCTCACTGCTTTTGTGACACGTGCTGGCGTCTTTCGGTACACCAGGATGCCATTTGGACTTAGCTCTGCACCCAGCTGCTTCCAAAAGGTGATGTCCTCTGTGCTCACGGGCATTCCTGTGGTGGCCATCTACCTGGATGACATCGTCGTGCATGGGCCCTCCACCTACACTCATGACAAACGCCTTCATAGAGTTTTCACGGCTCTAGCAAAACACAAGCTCACACTGAATGGCGAAAAGTGTGTCTTTGCTGTTTCAGAGATCGAATTTGTGGGGTTTCGGTTGTCGGCTGACGGTATATCCCCACTCCAGTCAAACGTGGATGCCATTCACAGCATCCCAGAACCCAGCTCTGCAGCACAGGTTGCCTCCTTTCTTGGCATGACTGGGTACTACCTGAAGTTTTTGCTCCAGTACTCAGCCACCACAGCCCCACTGCGCCAGCTCCTGCGAAAGGATGAGCCCTGGGTGTGGTCACAAGCCTATACGGAATCTGTTCGCCTCCTCAAATCGCAGTTCACGTCGCCTCCAGTGTTGGCTCACTTTGACGTCACCAGCCCCACCCTCGTCACCTGCGACGCATCCGCTGCAGCTGTGGGGGCGGTGTTATCGCAGATACAGAATGGAGTAGAGAAACCAATCGCCTTTGCCTCCCGAGCCCTTAGCCCCACTGAACAGAAGTACTCAGTAGGCGAGCGTGAGGCGCTGGCGTGCGTCTGGGCATGTGAGCGGTGGCACCTGTACAAGTATGGCCGTGCCTTCACCCTGCGAACCGATCACCAGGCTCTCACTGCCCTGCTGTCGACATCCGGCATGGGCCACAGACCACTGCGTCTACACCGCTGGTCTGACCGCCTCCGCCAATACAATTTCAGTCTCCAGTTCACACCAGGACGTGACAATGTTGTTGCAGATCTGCTCTCCCGCACTGTCTCTGCCTCAGCCCCACTCGTCGGGTCTGAACATGTGGAACAGGATATCGTCCAGATGTTGCACATGCCTCTCCAAACCAGTCTCTCTCCAGGAGCTCAAAGAGGCCTCTGAACAGGATCCGGCCCTCTCCCAGCTGTGCACCTTCATCAGAGATGGCTGGCCTCGCAAGGTGCCTGAAGAACTGTCTGCCTACTCCAGAGTTAAAGAGGATCTCTCCTGCTGGAATGACTCCTGTGTTGCACGTGGGCTCTGCACTGTGGTCCCAAGTGCCCTTCGTGCGCGTGTTTTATCCATGGCGCACGAGGGCCACTTGGGCATAGTGAAGCTCAAACAACGATGCCGAGACCTAGTGTGGTGGCCGGGTATCGACAGGGAAGTCGAGGCCCTGGTCAAGGACTGTGCAGCCTGCCTTGTAAGTGGCAAGACTGGCCACCAAGCTCCTCCACCCCGGCAACCCCTTGCCTGGCCCTCTCAGCCCTGGGAGCACCTGCAGCTGGACGTCTGCGGGGAGATCCATGGTGTCCCCCACCATCAACGGTTCCTAGTGGTGACCTATGACCCGCACTCAAAATGGCCAGAGGTCACTGCCGTGGGCTCCGTCACCTCTCGGGTCATCATCGATATCCTTGAGTCCCTCTTCTCCCGCTGGGGGCATCCAAAGGCCATCACCACAGACAATGGCCGCCAAATGGTCTCTTCGGAACTCTCCTCTTACCTTGAGAGCAAGGGCATCCGTCACATATGCACAGCGTACTACCACCCCGAGTCAAATGGGGGGGGTGGAGCGTTTTAACCAGACACTGAAAAATAGCCTCAGAGCACACCTATCCCAGGGGTGTGCGTTTGACAAGACCCTCCTCCACACACTGCTGCACTACAGAGCCTCCCAGCATTCCACTACAGGGGTCTCACCCGCATCCCTCATGCTAGGCCGTGAGCTCATGCTGCCCCTTGGCAGGCTCCACCCCTCGCTAGCTCAGAGCCCTGCTCCACCGGCTCAAGCCACAGTCGCTAGACAGCAGGAGAAGATGAAACTCCGCTTCGACCAGTCGAAGAGGGCCAAGGCACCCAACATCTCAGTCTCCGATTGGGTCAGAGTCTGCAGGCCTCACCGCAACAATAAGATGGCCTCATTCTGGTCCTCCCCTCTCCAAATCAGCCGCCAACTTGGACCAGCCACTTTCTGCCTCACTGACGGCTCTCGGTGGCATGCCAGCCGCCTTCGGAAGGTGCCAGCACCCCCTGATGCGGGATTATATGGATCTAATCCCCAAGCCTTACCCCCAGAGTGGCGGGATGCACATGTGGCTCAGCCAGCCAACCCTCAAGCAGATATTGTGCCACAGCCTGCTCCTCACCAGTCTCCACCTCGGCCTGCTCTTCACCAGTCCGCACATCGGCCTGTTCGTACACGTTCTCGCCATGGCCACCTACAGGACTTTGTCAGTACATTTCATGTTTGAAATTCTGTGAGGGGGGAGGAAATGTTATGTCTGACATTGTTGATAGGTACTCGATTGCCTTGGCCTGAGCACATGGAGTTTGATAGTGCTGTTATCGTTGTATTGTGTCTGACATTGGATATAGGTATTCGATTGCTTTTGCCTGGAAGTGTGTGTTTGGATCAGCCATTAAAAGCAACATGAACTGAGCTCTGCATACGGCCTCTGGATTATCTTTGCAAACGCATCAGTATTCCCATTTGTTAAACAAATGTAGAGAGATCTGTAGTACAACCAGGTGAATAGCAGGAAGTGTATACATTTACTCGTTAACCTCCCATGGCACTACTCATGGACAAAAGAAAAGTCAATCTTCTCGTCTTGCACGTTTCTTTCAGCCTCCTACTCTCAGTCTTTCCATTCATCTTCCAATTTTTCTGTCTGCCTCGCTCTCCCTTTCTCTCAATGTGTTGTTTGTAGAAAGACTTGCATTTAATATAATAATAATAATAATCAACTTTATTGTCATTGTTAGTGCACAAGTGCAGTACAACGAAATGTAGGCTTGCGGCTCCCGAGAGTGTACATTTAGATTAAGACATTTAAACATTCAACATACATTTGGCTTGTAATACATTAACATAAACATAACCATAATAAAGTGCATTGGCAGATGTGCAGGCTTTAGAGTTTATTTGTGGAGTTCAGTAGGATGACAGCCCTGGGAAAGAAGCTGTTCCTAAATCTGGTCGTACGGGTGCGAATGCATCTGTAGCGTCTCCCAGATGGCAGGAGGGCGAACAGACTGTGGCTGGGGTGGGTAGGGTCTTTGATGATGGTCCGTGACCTCCGTAAACAGCGTTTCTGGTATATGTGCTCTATGGTCGGTAGCCGGGTGCCGGTAATGCGTTGGGCAGTTTTGACTACCTGCTTTTCACTACCTCAGCACGTCACAGCCAATGAAGTACTTTTTGAAGTGTAGTCACTGTTGTAATGTAGGAAACATGGCAGCTAATTTGTGTACAGCAAGCTCCCACGAACAGCAATGTGATAATGACCAGATAATCGGTTTCAGTGATGTTGAATTGAGGGATAAATATTGGCCAGAACAGTAGGAATAACTCCCCTGCTCTTCTTTGAAATAGTGCCATGGGATTTTTTAAGTCCACCTGAGAGAGCAGACGGGGCCTCGCTTTAATATCTCTTCCGAAAGACGGCACCTCCGACAGTGCAGCACTCCCGCCGCACTGCACTGGAGTGTCAGCCTGGATTTTTGTTCGCAAGTCTCAGGGAGTTGGATTATGAACCCACAACCTTCTGACTCAGAGGTGGAGGTGAAGAGTGCTACCCACTGAGCCACAGCTGGGGAGGGCTGCAGCTGTGGGGAGAAAGCTGTCCTAGGTGGGAGAGAAACTGGAGGCTGGGAGGATGTATGGTGCTTTGGCCAAGAAGAAGCAGGAGATGAGGCTATGCAGACAAAGACAACATTTGGGATAGTCATATTATGACCTATGTGGGCATTGTCCAGCTACAGAATGGAAGTTTGGCATTCCAAGCAAATGAGGGCTCATGTTCCAATGTAGCAGTTTGTTTGGAATCCCAGCAGACTGGGAATTGGGAGAGAAAGGTGATGGTGTGGACATAGAGCTGACCTAATAACCTATGGGTAAATAACAATATACTCCTTGGTTATTTAAATTGCTGTATTTGTACTATAATTGATTGAACTACACATTAATGTATTGTGTTTGGGTATAATTTATTATGCTGCATTAACATTACATTTAATGTACTGTATTTTGATCTATAATTGAACGTGTATTTGTATTGTGATTTATTATGCTGCATTTGCATTTTAATTTATATTTGTAATATAATTTAATGCACTATATTAGTATTTTACCTTATTGTGCTGTATTTGCAGTTTAATTTAATGTGCTGAATCTGCATTATAAAACACTGCGCTATATTGTATTATTTTTAATACTATGTATATTATAATTGATTGTGCTGTATTTGTACTATAATATAATGCACATAAATTTTATTTTAAGTTAATTGAATCTATTTTACATTTATTGCACTGCATTTGTGTTGTAATTTTACGTACTGTTTTCATTACAATTTAGTGTTATGTATTGTACTATAATTTAGTGAATTATATGCATGTTGTAATGTAAGGTAGTATATCTGTAATTAATTTACTATACCTGTAGCATAACTTAGTCCTGTATATTCATATGTTAATTTATTGCATTATATTTATAATTATAATTTAGAGCTGTGTAATTCTATTATAATCCATTGTACTCTAATTTAAGGCAAATGCAGCTTTATGCCATCAGGGACGCTTAAATCCACTCCAACTGAGTGGCTCCCGGTGTTGTCCCAAGTTGCCTTGCCTGCCACTTGCCACGATGCCCCTGTGCTCCGGGAGATGGGAAAGATCATGAGCAACATCGACCTTCCCGTTCCCGAAGACTTGAAAAAAACCCACAACACAAGCGCATAAAATCACGCCGGTCGTTCTGGGAGACAGCAGCCAATATTCACGCAGCTGGTATCGACCCACTATCCAGATGGGCAGAATCGTGGGACACACAGCAACATAAAGAATCAACACCTCATCGCTGACCCAACAGCAGAGGTCCCAGGCTTCGACCTCCCTCGAAGACAGTGGGCGGCGCTCAACCCAATCCGCACAGGGCATGGATGATGCAGCCACCTGCGCCACCAGTGGCAGATGAGGGACGGCCCGAAGTGCGACTGTGGCCATGAGTCCCAGACTGTGGAACACACATCACATCAACCTGCCCACTGAGATCTGTGGCAGGAGGAACCTCATTTCTCCACTCGGCATCTCAGGAGGCCGTCGAATGGAGAGCCAAACTCGACATCCCGTTATAAGCTTTTCCCATCATACAAAAGTATTAGGCATGTGCTTGCATTATAATGACACTGTCATTATTTAATTGCCTCCTTACCTGTTGTAAGATATCACAGTTCACATAGGACTGGGACTCTATGGATACAGAATCCGTTATCAACTCAGCTGTCTGTGAGCAGCTCCTCTGACCATCTCGGCCACAATATTCCACAGGCATTTTATGGATTTAGAAACAAAGTAAAATAGGAGCAGGAGTCGGCCATTTGGTCCTTCGAGCCTGCTCCGCCATTCAATGTGATCATGGCTGATCCTCTATCTCAATACCATATTCCCGCTCTCTCCCCATAGCCCTTGATGCCTTTTGTGTCTAGAAATCTATCTCTCTCCTTCTTAAATATATTCAGTGACTTAGACTCCACAGCCTTCTGTGGTAGAGAATTCCACAGGTTCACCACCCTCTGAGTGAAGACATTTCTCCTCATCTCAGTCCTAAATGTCCTACCCCATATCCTGAGACTGTGACTCCTCATTCTAGACCCCCCAGCCAGGAGAAACATCCTCCCTGAATCCTGTCTGTCTAGCCCTGTCTTTCCCCTGATAGCTTCAGCAGGAGACCGAGTGGATCCCACCCCCAGAGAAATGAGGGAGGTTTGGTTTTGTACCTTCTCGGTTTCTGCCAGTTTCCAGGTTGCCTTGTAAGGGGCGGAATGAAGGCCCAGCACTTACAAGGCAAATGATGGGTTGGAGACGGGGCCATGGATGGGGAACTCTTTAAGCCAATAGTTGCCACTCCTACCTCTGGGTCAGTGGCGGCAGTGTGTCGAGTGAGATTAGGAGTAGTGACCTCACCAATGTTGTGTCTGTACCTTTCTACCTAGACACAATTTAGGACTCAGAACTCAGAGATTCAAACATGAAGTGCTTTATTCAAAAAGAAGTTTCTGGAGAGTACCGAACAAAGAGAACTAAACTTAACCAAGAGAACAACCCCAACCATTTATCTGCTGTGACAGCGCCACCGCAGGTGGGAGGAGAACACCCAATACATAACATATTCCTCCCCTCTTAAATGAAAGGTCCACATTGTTCCTCAACAGGTAAGTTACTTTCAATGCACTCAACTAACCAAGGGTAGAGGTAGACTGCCTCAAACCCTGACTTTACCCTGGGGTTTATTCTGCCCCAGTCTTGTGGGTAAGTCACTAAGCCTACAGATCCAAGCGTCTTGGAGGCCGCCGCTCTCTGACAGGATACCGGCGGTCATCGCTGGCTTCCACAGCAGTAGGCATTGACACAGGCCTAGATAGAGAAGGTGCCTGTGTCAGTCGAAAGTCAGGAGTTTGCACAGGTGGAACAGTCTCTTTGACTTCCTGTGTTGGAGAAGAGCACTGTGGCAAAGGATGCTGGTTTGCGGTATCATCCGGAAACAGTTCAGGCCAACCAGCCGTTGGAGCCTCTGTGGCTGTCTCTGCTCCTAGCAACAGTTGATCTGTGTGTCTTCTCCAGATGACGTCCTCAGCAGTCTCACCGTAGCAGGCACCCATTTCGGTCCAGTGTTGTAGTTTCGAGCTAGGACGTGCTCTCCAGGATGAAACTGTCTCTCCTTGGCTCTTTTCTCTCTCTTTTCAACTTGAGCTTGTTGTTGACGATGGACAACCTGCTCTGCCCTTGGAGGTTTGAGTAAGTCAAAACTTGTCCGCAACTGCCTCTTCATCATGAGCGAAGCGGGGGAAGTTTTGGTTGTGGCATGTGGCTCGTTCCTGTATGACAACAGGAAGCTGTTCAGATGTTGGTGGATTGAGCCCTGACCTTGCGATGCCTTCAAGGCGTGCTTCAAAGTTTGCACGAACCATTCTGCCAGGCCGTTAGTAGAAGGATGATAGGGCACAGACCTGATGTGTTGGACACCATTCACATGCAGGAAGGTTGCAAACTCCTGTGATACAAATTGTAGACCGTTGTCACTTACGAGTTGTTCCGGTGAGCCATAACGGCTGAACATCTCACCAAGTTTCTCAATTGTTTTCTCTGCCGTGGTAGACCTCATCACAGCGACCTCCGGCCACTTGCTACGAGTGTCCACAGCCACGATAAACATCTTCTCTTCGAAAGGACCAGCGAAGTCCACATGTACTCGCTGCCACACTTCTTCAGGCCAATCCCAGGGGTGTAGGGTTGCCAGCTGTGGAACATACCGGACCCTTTGACATGGGGAACATATTTTGGCTTTCTCCTCAATATTTCCATCGAGACCTGGCCACCAGAAGTAGCTTCTAGCCATTTCCTTCATCCGAACCATCCCACTGTGGCCTGCATGAAGTTGTTGCAGTATAGGTTCCCTCAGAGGTGGCGGAATGATGACACGGCGTCCCCAAAGAAGACAACCTGCCTGGACGGAGAGCTCATTTCTTTTTGAAACGTAAGGTTTCAAACTAGGAGGATCTCCTATAGCTCTCCCTCGAATGACATCGTCCATTACCTCAGACAGGACTGGATCGTTGCAGGTGTACCTTCGCACCTGAACTGCAGTAACAAGTGCTCCCTCCACTTGTCTAAAGTAGAAGATGTCTATCTGACGAGGCTCTGGGGGAGTAACAGGCAAGGGCAGCCTTGAGAGACCGTCTGCGTTGCCGTGCAAGTATGATTTGCGATATTTGATGTCGTATGTGTGTCCTGACAACAGTAAAGCCCACCTTTGCATCCTGCTTGCAGCAAGAGACGGAATTCCGGTGTGGGGCCCGAAGACTGAAGTCAATGGACGGTGGTCCGTCAGGAGTGTGAACCTTCTCCCAAACAGGTACTGATGAAATTTTCGAATTCCAAAAACGATTCCCAAGGCCTCGCACTCAATCTGCGCATAGTTACTCTCGGCCTTGTTCAAGGTGCGTGGTGCAAAGGTGATAGGTTTCTCTTCCCCAGAAGGCATGATGTGGGATATGACTGCTCCCACACCATATGGTGATGCATCACATGCTAGCTGCACGAAGTGTGTCAGGACCTCCGACTTCAGCAATGCTTTCTTTGCTTGGGCGAAAGCTTCGTTGCACAGTTCAGTCCATTTCCATGTTTTGCCTTGACATAGCAGCTGATGTAACGGCTTCAGCAATGTTGCTAAGTCTGGAATAAACTTCCCATAGTAGTTAAGTAGCCCCAGAAATGAACGTATCTGGCTCACATTCTGGGGTGCTGGGGCCTCCACGATCGCCTTGACCTTTGACGGTGCCTTATGCAGGCCAGTAGCGTCAATCACATGCCCCAGGTACTCGACTGAAGACTGAAAGAATTCACATTTGTCTTTACGAACTCTGAGTCCGTACTCTTTCAGTCACTGTAATGTCGCATCCAAGTTCAGAAGATGATCCTCATTTGTACCAGTGACAAGGATGTCATCCAGGTCGCACTGGACTCCTGGCAGTCCACTCAAAATCTGATCCATTGCCCTTTGGAATAGAGCAGGGGCCGACGTCATTCCAAACGGAAGGCGGCAGTACCTGTATAGCCTCTTGTGTGTCACAATTGTCAGCAGCTCCTTTGATTTGTCATCGACATGCATTTGTCGATAAGCCTGGCATAAGTCTATTTTGCTGAACTTTTGCCCTCCGGCCAGGCCTGTAAAAAGATCACCAATGAGGGGAAGAGGGTACTGTTCCGCAGACAGCACCGGGTTAATAGTCACTTTAAAATCCCCGCAGATTCGAACAGATCCATCCTTTTTCAGGACAGAAACAATGGGTGTGGCCCATTTGCTCACGCTCACAGGCTCCAGGACTCCATTCTCGACTAAGGCCTCCAAGTTAGCCTCAACTTTTGGCCTAATTGCATAGGGTACAGGTCGGGCTTTGTGAAACTTTGGCTTGCTGTCCGGTTTAATGTCCAGTCTCACGCTGATCTTTTTCATGCTCCCAAGTTCCCCATTGAAGAGTTCTGCATGTTTGTTTAACACTGCAGTCAGACGTGACTCCCCTTTTGACATCATGTGGACTGCAGGCCAGTCCAGCGTGATTTTCTCTAGCCACGCACGTCCCAGTAGAGATGGGTAATTTCCCTTTACCACATATAGTGGCAGTTTTGCAGTCTGTCTGTTCAATATAACTGTCACCTCAATGGCGCCTCTCATGGCCACAGGTTCGCCGGTATACGTCTTTAGCACAATGTTTGTTGGCTGAAGGGTAAGATGCTTTAGCATTTTGTTGTAGACAGTGTCTGAAACAAGGGACACGGCCGCGCCTGTGTCCACTTCCATCTGCACTGATTGTCCCTCCACCAGTGGCGACACCCAGTAGCCATTTGGACCATCTGCAACTGCCAGTATGTGCACCTCTTCCTCCTCAGAGGTGTCGCTTCCCTCTGTTTTGCTTGTTCCATCATACTGCTCTGAATGAACACTCTTTTTCTTCTCTTGTCCAAATACAGACATTTTGCTTTCATGCTTCCCAGCTCTGTCTGTTCCTTTTTACCTCTACAGGCACGTTCAATGTGACCTTTTTTGCCACAATTTCGGCATTCCAGTGCCGTACACCAGCAGTCATTAGCGTGATGGCCCATTTTCCCACAACGGTAACATGTGCCATTCCGTGCACCTTTAGGCTCAGACAACACCTTGTGAACTCTCCTTGTTGAACTCAACTGGTGAGCCTCCTTTTCCGCCATCTCCATGGAGACACTAACTTCAATGGCCTTTTCAAGAGTAAGGTTGTCCTCAGTAAGAAGGCGCTTCTGTGTGGCTGCACTTAGCAGACCACACACAAGTCTGTCTCTAATGGTGTCATTCAGCACCTCCTTGAACTCGCAGTGTTCTGACAACCTTTTTAAATCAGCAATAAACATCATCACTGATTCCCCCTCCTCTTGATTCCGTTTGTGAAATCTAAATCTTTCAGCAATAACCAGAGGTTTTGGTGAAAAAGGTGCTCCAAGAATTTCCACTAGTTGTTTATATGTTTTAGTTCCTGGCTTATCTGGCTGTACAAGGCTGCAAAGTAAATTGAATGTCTTTGCCCCCATTATACTCAAAAAGGTAGGCACGACCTTTTCGTTTGCCACCGCATTCGCCAAAACAAAATAGTCAAAACGTTCCGTATAAGCGCTCCATTGCTCCACATTTTCATCAAAATCACCAATGTTTCCTAATATAGTAGCCATCTCACGTTTCAAATTTTACTTTCTGTTTACTCACTGCACCCGTAACGTTAATGTGATGCTGCAATCTCTGTTCCGAGTGTTTTGTAGTCGAAAACAAGAAAGTTCCCACAATGCAGATTCATCCGATCCTCGTCGCCACTTTGTTGTGTCTGTACATTTCTACCTAGACACAATTTAGGACTCAGAACTCAGAGATTCAAACATGAAGTGCTTTATTCAAAAAGAAGGTTCTGGAGAGTAGCGAACAAAGAGAACTAAACTTAACCAAGAGAACAACCCCAACCATTTATCTGCTGTGACAGCGCCACCGCAGGTGGGAGGAGAACACCCAATACATAACAACCAAGGGCGCATGTGGGTCTCAGCAGTCGGATCCTGGTGTGACAAGCAGCCTGGACCCCCCAAAATTGGGATTTATCCTGGCTGGACCAACTTGCTCAGGGGCCGATTGAAAGCAGTTCCTGAGCCCAGTACTGTACTCAAGCCTTATCTGCCTGTTTATGTGGATGTTAAAGATGCCATGGCACTACTCAGAACGAGCAGGGAGCTCTCCCGGTATCCTGGCCAATGTTCATCCATTAACCATCACCAGCAAAACCAATTAACAGGTCATTCAAAATTCATTGCTGTTTGTGGGGCCTTGCTGCGGACAATTTAGCTGCTGCATTTGCCTACAAAACAACATTGACTACACTTCAAAAAATGCAAATAACTGGCTTCGAAGCATTTGGTGTCCTGAGGGTGTGAAAGCCACCTTATCAAAGCAACTTTTTTTTTCTTTCTCCGAAGCTGTCAGCAGAGGTCCAGTGGCTGAGTGTGGTGATTATTCCTTGTTTAGTAAAAGTATTGTGATTGGTTGTTTGTTAACTGCCTTGGGATATATGTTGCAATCTAATGTGGTGATTATTCCTTGTTTAGTAAAAGTATTGTGATTGGTTGTTTGTTAACTGCCTTGGGATATATGTTGTAATCTCATTGGTAGTTGATGTCACATGATGTGTGGTGGCCACCGTAAATTCAGTTCTTTTCCAGCTTTGGTTGGGACTGGGTGTGGAAAGATGTGCTGCAGATTTTAAAGTTAATAAAGCCTAGCTTTGGAAGGCAAATCTATTCTTTATCTCAATTTATTAACTTTATGTTAGAATGGAGCGATATCTTCAACCAGAACGATTCAAGGCTGACCTCAATTCTGCTGGAGTGGATGATAAATGGAAACATTGGTATTGTACATTTAAAAACTTTTTGGGCGTGTTGGATCAAGAGTCTCTAAATAAGCTGAATATGCTGATCAACTACATTGCTCCGGATGTATATAAATATATTTTGGACTGTAAAACTTATGAAGTGGCTATTTCTACATTGGAAAAGATTTTTGTTAAACCAAAGAATGAGGTATTTGCACGTCACCTTCTATCTGCCCGTAGGCAGCAGGTGGGAGAATCTTTGGATACTTATTTACAAGCACTTCGGTGCCTTAGTGTTAACTGTAATTATAAGGCCGTGACGGCTGAAGAATATAAGGAAGAATCGGTACGGGATGCTTTTATTAATGGATTACTGTCTAGATCAATTCGTCAGCGGTTGTTAGAAAATAAGACTTTGGATCTTAAAAGTGCTTTTGAGCAAGCTTCTACATTGGATGTGGCTCAGAGAAGTTCGGATTCTTATGCTCTTTTTAATCGGCCTGCGACTATGGTTTCGGCAGTTTCGGATGAAAAGGAATTATGTGGACTTAATGGGAGTGGTTTACTAGATTCTGAAACAGTTTCTACTTCAGCGGCTGTTGCCTCTAGGATTCAGAAGTGTTATTTTTGTGGGAATATCCGGCACCCTCGTCTGAAGTGTCCTGCTCGGGAGGCTATGTGTAGTAAATGCGGCGAGAGGTCATTATGCACGCGTGTGCAAATCATCAGGTTCAATTACCTCCTCCTCTCCTGGTGTGGGAGGGCCCTCCTCTACCACCTCCTCCTCTGTGACTATTCAGCCTTTAGATAGGGCGTTTATTGCATCGATTTCTGCTGCATTTGCTCATGGCCTAAACAAAGCTATAGTTACGGCTCAAGTTAATGGGTTGGAAGTGAAGGCCCTTATAGATACGGGCAGTACTGAGAGTTTTATAAGTCTTCAGTTTGCGAAGGAGAAGCATTTGAAAATTTCGCCTGTTACGTATCAGGTGTGTATGGCTCAGACGACTCTTACTTCACAAATAGCTGGTTGTTGCTTTGTGAAAATGATTCTTCTAGGTAATACGTATACTGATATACGCCTATCTGTTTTGCCTAATCTCTGTGCGGATATTTTGATTGGACATGATGTGCTTCAGTTACACGAGTCTCTTAGTCTTTCATTTGGAGGGACTAAGCCACCTTTATCTATTTGTGGATTAACCTCTTTATCCATTTCTCCATTATCACTTTTTTCCAATTTGATGCCGGATTGTAAGCCAATTGCTACCAAGTCAAGAAGATATAGTAGTCAGGATAGAGAATTTATTAATTCTGAAGTTCAACGTCTCTTATTGGAAGGAATCATTGAACCTAGTTGTTCGCCTTGGCGAGCACAGGTAGTTGTCATGACTAACGAGAGACACAAGAAACGAATGGTGATAGATTATTCCCAAACTATTAATAGGTATACTCAATTAGATGCGTACCCTTTGCCTAAGATTGATGAGCTTATCAATAAAGTATCTCAGTATAAGGTTTTTAGCACTATTGACTTAAAGAGTGCTTATCATCAGATTCCTATTGTTAAGAAGGATCAACCATATACGGCCTTTGAGGCTGGTGGAAAGCTGTATCAGTTTTGCCGAATACCATTTGGTGTTACTAATGGTGTTGCTTGTTTTCAACGGGCAATGGATGCTTTTATAAGTGATAACTCCCTCTCTGACACCTTTTCATGCTTAGATGACATCACAGTGTGTGGCAAATCAAGGGTGGAGCATGATTCTAATTTAAAAAGATTCCTTCAAGCCGCGGAAAAAGTTGGTTTAACTTTTAATAAAGAGAAATGTATCTTTTCGACTACTGAGGTAAATCTATTGGGGTATATTATCTCGGGAAACAAGATTAAACCAGATCCAGAACGTCTGCGACCATTGATTGAGTTACCTTGTCCTACTAATTCTAAGGCTTTGCAACGAGTTGTTGGACTGTTTTCTTATTATTCTAATTGGATTGCAAATTTTTCACGGAAGATCCGGCCTCTTATTCGGGTTACGACATATCCTCTATCATGGGAGGCCAGGACATGTTTTGAGAATTTTAAAAAGGATATTTTAGGAGCAGTTGTGCATTCTATTGATGAGCAGGTTCCTTTTGTGATCGAGACGGATGCTTCTGATTTTGCAATTGGGGCTACTCTGAACCAAAATGGAAGACCTGTAGCCTTTTTCTCACGTACTTTGAACAATAGTGAAAAAAGACATTCTTCAATAGAGAAAGAGGCATACGCAATAGTAGAAGCATTGCGTAAATGGAGACATTATTTATCGGGGCGACATTTCACGTTGGTAACTGATCAAAAATCTGTGTCCTTTATGTTTGATGTTAAACATTTTGGAAAGATCAAAAATGATAAAATAATGAGATGGAGGATTGAGTTGGCATGTTACCATTTTGACATAGTTTATCGTCCGGGGAAGGATAATGTTGCTGCTGATGCACTGTCGAGGGCTTATTGTTCTGTGATTCACGGAGATACGCTTATTAATCTTCACAATGCCTTATGTCATCCTGGGGTTACGAGGATGATACACTTCGTACGCAGTAAGAATTTGCCCTTTTCAGTTGAAGACGTCAAGCGGATGACTTCATCATGTTCTATCTGCGCTCAGTGTAAACCGAATTTCTTTAAGCCTCAACGAGCTCATCTTATAAAGGCTACTTCTCCTTTTGAACGTTTGAGCGTCGATTTTAAGGGGCCTCTTCCTTCAACTACTCAAAACCGATATATTTTTACTGTTGTGGATGAGTTTTCAAGGTTCCCTTTTGCTTTTCCTTGTGCAGATGTATCAGCTGCTACAGTTATCAAATGTCTGACTCAACTTTTTGTCATCTTTGGGATGCCTGCGTATATCCATTCGGATCAGGGAAGTTCTTTTATGTCTTCCCAGTTGAAGGAATACCTTCAGAGTCGGGGAATTTCTACTAGTAGAACTACCCCGTATAATCCCCAGGGTAATGGACAGTGCGAACGATACAATGGGGTGATCTGGAAGGCAGTTATGTTGGCTTTGACATCCCGGAACCTTAAGAATACACAGTGGGAAATGGTACTGCCTGATGCCCTGCATTCCATTAGATCATTGCTTTCAACGGCTACTAATGTGACCCCCCATGAAAGGCTCTTTAACTATCCACGGAGATCTACTACGGGATATTCGGTACCTTCATGGCTTACTATGCAGGGACCTGAGCTGCTTCGACGCCATGTTAGATTGTCAAAATATGATCCTTTAGTGGAGGAGGTGGAGCTGTTGGAGGCAAATTCCCAATATGCTCATATTCGATTCCAAGATGGGAAAGAAAGTACCGTTTCAATTAAAGACTTGGCTCCTTGTGGTGGCCAGCCCTCTTCTGAGGATATTAACAATAGTCATGATTTAGATAATGTGGATGCTGTTACAGATACTACGAATGTCTCCAATCCGATTGCAGATAATTATACTTCTATTAGTCAGCCCTTGATGGATGTTTATGACCGTCCCAGTTTACCTTCTGATGGGATTTCTAATCCGGAAACCGTTGAAAATCGGGATATGGATAGCCTTCCTGCTGAAGATACTTCTGTGCCTTCTGGTGTGGGAGGGCAAGGAATTTCACCAAGGTTAAGAAGGTCGACACGAACAAGATATCCGGTCGACCGATTGAAAATGGACTTTTAAATTGATAGTAATGTTTTAAAATTGTTGAAATATTATATTATATTGTTTTAGTTGAGAGATACTTAATACTTATGTGCAATGTTATTATTTGTTGTTGTTCACTTAGTATTGTGTCATGTAAACAGTTTTACTCTTGTTGTGCATAGTTTCAGTTGTAAATAATTAATTATAAATTGTAAAGGTTATTTAGGTTGGAGTATATTTTAAAAGGAGGGGTGAATGTGGTGATTATTCCTTGTTTAGTAAAAGTATTGTGATTGGTTGTTTGTTAACTGCCTTGGGATATATGTTGTAATCTCATTGGTAGTTGATGTCACATGATGTGTGGTGGCCACCTTAAATTCAGTTCTTTTCCAGCTTTGGTTGGGACTGGATGTGGAAAGATGTGCTGCAGATTTTAAAGTTAATAAAGCCTAGCTTTGGAAGGCAAATCTATTCTTTATTTCACTGAGAAAGGGGGAGAATGGGGCAGGGCTGACTGCTGCCACCCCTGAACCGGTTGTCCCTCCCTCCTCCTCCTCAGTTTAGAAGAGGGGATCTCATTGAAACTTATACAATTCTAACAGGACTAGACAGACTAGATGCAGGAAGGCTGTTCCTGATGGCGGGGGAGTCCAGAACCAGGGGTCACAGTTTAAGGATAAGGGGTAAGCCATTTAGGACTGAGATGAGGAGGAATTTCTTCACCCAGAGAGTGGTGAACCTGTGGAATTCTCTACCACAGAAGGCAGTTGAGGCCAATTCATTCAATATATTCAAGAAGGAGTTAGATATATTTTTTAAGGCTAAAGGGATCAAGGGATATGGGGAGAAAGCAAGGACAGGGTACTGAATTTGGATGATCAGCCATGATCTCATTAAATGGCGGAGCGGGCTCGAGGGGCCGAATGGCCTACTCCTGTTCCTATCTTCTATGTTTCTATGTTTCCTCCCTAGCCGGATTCAGCCGCCTTGACCCTTGAGCAGTGTTCCCTCTAAGCTGCCCACGTGAGCGGCCGTGCAGCATTCGGGAAGGTACCGCGCAGGTCGTTGACCAGCTGTTCGCTCTAAGGCACTGCGCGTGCGTGCACGGCCACGCAGCAAATTTAAAGGCGCCACGCACAAAAAAACTTAGAGGAAACATTGCCCTTGACCACCATCGACCGCATTTAAATGATGGCAATTGGGGGGTGGCGGGGCAGGGCTAGGGAAAACGGCTGATTCTCTTGCCTCCCTGCCAACCTCAGGTAACGACAGAAGAGGGGCGATGGTCCTTGCTGGGGCAGCAGCCGGGAAACCTGTTGATGGAGGGAGGGGGCTGGTAGCGGCCACCTCATTGCTTACCCTATCGAGGGATGAGGCTCATTCTGAGGCCTTGGTGAATGGGCCTGATGAAGAGACCATGGGGGAAAAATTCAGTATCACCCCGTTTGTGTGCCATTATCGGCCGTGCGCAAAGTTTAGCGCCTGGCGCTAATTATCGCCTCTGATGGCAAACTTGGCTTTTATCGCATCTGGAGGTGATTGGAGCGCTAAATCAGGCGCTTCACACCTGTCTTAAGGCACAAAGACCGAGGAGTGAGGCGCTACCTCAGAGCACTGGCGAAGCAAGGAAGGGCAAATCAAAATGAACCTGCAAAGTGCTGCTCAGTACCCAAAACTCCTTCACACAGCGTTGAATCTCTCCAGAAGTCTCTCTCTCTCTCTCTTTCTCTCTCTCTCTCTCTCTCTCAGAATGCGTGGTGCAAAAATGTCACCAATAAAAAACGGCAGGAAGCGGTCGCCTTTAAATAGCGCTCCCCCAGCCCCTTCCCGACTGCAAAACGCTCCCCTCAACCTGTCGTTGCTAGCGGCAGGCGGTAAGGCAGGGGACGCCACTCAATATCCGGTCCGGGGCGCTACCGGGGCTTTGCACACTCGGCTGACATCACGATCTGCCGGCACAGGAGATCGTGGCGGTAGTGTTTAGCACCACCGCAAAATGTCTAGTTAATTTTGCGAGCGGCGCAAACATCACCGCGCCCGGGCGCTAGTTGCTTTGCACCCCATTAGCGCCCTCTTAAGGTGCTAACAGGAGGCGCAAACAACTGAATTTTTCCCCCCGATTAGTTCAATGAATGAAGAACTTGAATAAGAAAGTCAAGTTGGAGAAAAGACCATTCGGCCCATCGACATTTATCGTTCTAGAACCCAAATTTTCTCGTCATAGATCCAGCGGCGTTTTGAATATCAGTCACGTTGTTGCCTCCACTACCCCACCGAGCAGATTATTCCAGACTTTTATAATCGAATAAAGAAGTTCCTCCAATATGTTTTGAAAGTTACTTTCACTAATTGAAATTTATGTTGTCTGTTTATACTTTCCTGGCTTAATTTGAGACAATATTCTGGGCTTTACTATTACGCTTAGTATTTTATATGCCCCTGTAAGGTTCCTCTTTAATTGGCATGCCAAATTAATCTTTGAAACTTCATAAACAAACACTCAATGCCTCGCAGTGAAATAACTCCCAACTCCATCGCTTACAAATTATCCAGCCCGCCTGGCTTATGAAAATCTAAATTATACTGCAGATTGCCACTGAATACTCTCCGTAGAATGAGTAATAAACTGAGAGTTTTCTTGTTTTAAATTGCAAACAGACTTGAGTGAAGTGTATTCAATTCAGCACAATACATGGCTGAAAATCAACATTGAGAAGATTAAATTCTGTTTTAAGATCATTTTTCATCTCCAGATCCATTTATATTTTCTACAAGGTAATTTATCATTCAGAAGCAGCAGGTGACAGAAATCTGTAGAAAATTTCAGCAGCATCTGCAGGGAATCTTTAGAATATTAAATCCATATTTGTGTAACAACAACCTACATACATATATTTATATCAGGGCTTTCACAAATCAAAATACCAGGGACTGTGTAGGGAATAAAAGGAAGAAAGACTTGCATTTCTAAAGCGCCTTTCATAACCTCAGGACATTCCAAAGCGCTTTACAGCCAATGAAATACTTCCAAAGTGTGGTCACTGTTGTAATGTAGGGAAGATGCGGCAGCCAATTTGCGCACAGCAAGCTCCCACAAACAGCAATGTGATAATGACCAGATAATCTGTTTTAGTGATGTTGGTTGAGGGATTAATATTGGCCCCAGGACACCAGGGAGAACTCCCCCTGTTTTTTTGCGAAATAGTGCCACGGGATGTAAGAACATGTCCACCCGAGAGGGCAGATGTGAAAGATCTGTTTAATGTCTCATCCGAAAGACGGCACCTCCAGCAGTGCAGCACTCCCTCAGCACTGCACTGGGAGTGTCAGCCCAACCTTTGTGCTCAAATCCCAGGGCTGGCATTTTGCCGGCGCTCAGAGGGCAGTTATGGAGGCAGGTCCACTGTCAAAATATAAAAGATTGACAGCGGGTCGGGATTCCAATGTCAACCCGCTTTCATGTCAGTTTCCCAAGTGCCTGGTTAGTCTGTGCTTTACAGACCCGACACCAAGCAGCGGGGGAGCCAATTGACATAGTTAAGAGCTTGTTAAAAGGTACTTAAACAGCATTTTACCATGTACTTACCATTTCTCCAGCTTTTTGATGAGTTTCACGGTGCCTGGGGATCACGTCAGGTAAGTAGGTTGGGTTTTCAGTGACTCTCCATTGCTCTGAATAGGTGACAGCTGCAAAAGTGGTATAAAAGCTACCATTTCACATCTGTTCACTTTCCAATGTTAGAAGCTGGAGCCTTCAGGATTTGGAATACACATTTCAGCTTTATGCAGGTTGGAAGTGTTTGGAGTAAACTCTCTATCCACTGTCACCTCCTTGGAGCAACCTCTCTCACCACTGACAGATCGCTTCTGTCATCTCAACTTCAGCTGCCATCTATTCCAGCAGCATTGGTGCCCTTGAAAAAATCTTAGCTTGATCCTCAGAATCCCACCACGATCAGCCCCAACACCAACATCAACAGGCACACCAGCATCACCAACAACAACAACCATTTCCGCAATCACCTGATGCTGCACAGCTCACAGGGAATCAGCACCCGACCACGTTGCTGCCCGGGACACCAGGGATGGCCTCACCATGGCCAGGTTTACTTCACTTGACGCTGTACACCCTGGCTGCCACATGATGCGCCAGGTTGGCACCACCCCACAGCAACACCATAAAGCATCCCTTCAGTGTGAAAGGAATGCCCAAGCCATTCCTTTCATACTGATCACCATTGTGGGGGGTAACGTTATGTCTCACCATTCACTGCAACTCACTAAGCCACTTCCAAAGGTGTACACAACTCTGTCCAGGAATGGAAAGAGTAGAAAATAAAGATTTCAATGTTTGGCAACACATCAACAGAAACGTTACATGATCATTGGTGAAAACACCCAAGTGCCCACCCTGTGTGCTGTTAGTTGGTATGATTACACTAGGATGAGCGTGAGTGTGAGGGGTGGCTAGTGAGATGGGGATATGATGATGTAGATAGAGAGAGGGATGGGTGGAGGTGCAAGGTAAGTTGGTGTGAGTAAGGATGTGCAGGAGTAGGGTAGGGAAGGCAGAGTGATGGGGCTATGATGAGTGGCACAGCAGGATGAGGTTGAGTGTGGCTTTTCAGTAACATTTCATGATCGACTGAGATCATTGAAAGGTTTGCGCCACTGCAGCCTGGTCCTCCTGACCACATCCCTGCTTGTGTCCTCCTGTGCAATATGTAACCAGCATATGGAGGGAGTTATGGGAGAGCCTGGGTGCAGCTGTGCACCTTTGTGCAGCGCTTGTCAGTGTTTGCAGCACCCCAATGCTGTGGAACACTGACAGCTCAACTGTCAAAATGAATGTGGCCGTGGTCCCTTTAAGGAAGCCAGCTGATGACGCGTCATCAAATGATGTCATCAGACCTACTTCCTTGTAATTGGCCGGGAACCTCGCAGGGTGGGCTTATCAAGCCCAATCAACGGAAAATTCTTCTCACATAGCTGGATGGAGCTGGAAGCGGGGTCGTAACCCGGCACGTTCCTCGGCCGCGCTGAGCCCGCCTGGGTTGGCGAAATCGCGGCCCTGGAGTGGGGCTTTAACCCACAACCTTCTGACTCAGAGGTGAGAGTGCTACCCACTGAGCCACGGCTAACAGTAAACTGGCTAGGGGAGGTGACGGAGGGTATGTCCAAAGAGGCAAGTTTTGAGGTGCCTTTTGAAAGAGAGAAAGCAAAGCAAAGAGATGTAGGAAAAGCATCCCAGGATTTCGGGAGGTGGGGTAACTAAAGCTCTGCCACCGATGGTGCACTGGAGGGAGGGCAGAGAACAGTACAGTAGACCAGTCGGGAGAGTCGAAAGAATGAAGTAGGATATAGGGCTGGAGAAGATTACAGAAGTAGGGTGGAGTGTGTTGTGTCCGTGTGTTAATAGAGACACTGAAGAAAGGAGTTGGTTTCACAGGTGTTTACTGAACAAAGTCTGGAGGGGAACCAACTGATACAACACAATATACAGGCTTATATAGCCCGAGTGGCCATTACCGGCATTACAGTACACAGGAGGCTCTTAAAGGCACATACACTACAATTCCTCCCCTTTTAGCCAACCAGTACATAATATTTTAAGTAATCATTAATTACATGTTACAAGAAAAATAACCTACACATTGCTGTAGTTAATCAATTATAAGTCAGTCTCTCTGGAGGCTTCCTGACTCGGTCCGGATAACGCCTCGGTGGTGTAGTAGTTTCTGGTGGTGTAGTAGGTTCTTTTGGCAAGGCTGATTCGGCTTGAATGCCAGTGTCGGGTTCATCGGGTTCCAGTATCACCGGATCGGAGGTAGATACTATGGGTATCTCTACTTCATCATTAGGCGTATAGAGTTGTGGTGTAGGTTGTCCCTTTTCAGATGACTCTATGATTTGGTCAGCATGGCGCCTTATTATGTTTTCACCAATGTCCACGGTATACATCAGCGGTCCTAGTCATGTGCAGATAGTTCCAGGCTGCCATTTCTCGGTACGGTAGTCCCGGGCCAAAACTTGTTGACCTATCTGGAAGGTTCTAGTTGGCCTTTCATTCATGCCTTGAAATTGCCGGTTCTCCACGTCCCTTCTGATGTTTGGCTTGATCAAATCCAGCCGGCATCTTAGGCTTCTATTGAAGAACATCATGGCGGGAGTTTGGTTTGTAACCATATGTGTTGCATTCCTGTATGCAAACAAGAAGTTATCCACCTTATGCTGAAGTTTTATGTCTTCATTACCCATGGCCTTTATGGCCTTCTTGAAGGTCTGGACAAACCTTTCAGCCAATCCATTGGTGGCGGGATGGTATGGGGCGGACGTGTAGTGCTTAACCCCATTGTTTTTTAAGAACTTCCTGAATTCTTCGGACACAAATTGCGGTCCATTATCAGAACAGATCTGTTCAGGCAGCCCATTCCTGGCAAATATGGTCCTTAATACTGTGATGGTTTTTTCCGTGGTGGTGGAGGACATCTTTATTACCTCCGGCCACTTGGAGTGTGCATCAACCGCAATTAAGAACATTGAGTCCATAAATGGACCAGCAAAGTCGATGTGTACCCTTTGCCATGGAGATGAGGGCCACTCCCATGGATGTAGAGGGGCTTCTGGTGGAGCGTTTTGGACCTTCTGGCATCCTAGGCAGTTCTTGGTCATTTCTTCGATGTCTCCATCGATACCTGGCCACCATACAAACGCCCTGGCTAGGTTCTTCATTTTCACTCCACCCAGATGCCCCTCGTGAAGCTCCTTTAGAACTTTATCCTGGAGTTTGGGTGGAATCACCACTCTGGATCCACACATCAAGGTTCCTCGGCACACTGACAGCTGTTTTCTTCTTTGCGAGAGTGCTGGCAACAATGGTTCGCCATGTGCTGGCCATCCCTTCACTGTTAAATCGTAGACTCGTGAGAGAGTCGGGTCATTTCTAGTTTCCCTTTCAATGGCAGAATTTGTTACTGGTAGACATTTGACTATGGTAGAGTGGAAAATCTCCACTGGGTCTACGGTAGGTGCCTCTTCTACCGTTGGCAACGGTAGGCGCGATATACCATCAGCATTCCCATGCTGTTTTGATCCTTTGTATTCTATGTCATATTGGTGTGCCCCTAGAAAAAGGGACCACCTCTGTAGCCTTTGCGCTGTCATAATGGGAACACCCTTTTTAGGGTTGAATATGGAGATGAGGGGTTGATGGTCAGTCAACAAGGTAAATTTTTGTCCGTGTAGGTAATGGTTGAATTTCTTCACTCCCCATACCAGGCTGAGTGCTTCCCTGTCAATTTCGGCATAGTTACGCTCAGCTGAGTTCAATGAGCGTGACGCAAAAGCTATCGGCCGTTCCGAGCCATCAGGGAATTTATGCGATAATACCGCTCCTACGCCGTAAGGGGATGCATCGCACGCCAGTCTGATTGGCAGTGATGGGTTGTAATGAGCCAAAACTTCTTTGGACGTGATTAAGTCTTTGCATTTATGGAAGGCACGTCTACAGTCTTCGCTCCATTTCCAAATTACTCCTGTTTGTAGCAGTTCATTAAGAGGGTGCAGAAGAGTTGATAAGTTCGGTAAAAATTTATGATAGTAATTTATTAATCCCAGGAACGACCTTAATTGTGAAACATTTTCAGGTGCTGGGGCTTTTATGACCGCTTCAATTTTTTCAGGTGACTTATGCAACCCTTCCTTATTAATTATGTGGCCACAATATGATATTTGATTCTGGAAAAATTCGCACTTGGGGCGATTTGCTCGTAGGCCCCGTTCTCTCAGCCTAGTGAGCACCTGCTCCAAATTGGCAAGGTGCTCGTTGTCGTTTTCTCCTGTTACAAGGATGTCGTCTAGGTAGCATTGAGTCCCCGGAATCCCTTGGAGGACTTGCTCCATCGCTCTTTGCCAGGTAGCTAGAGCGGATGCTACTCCGAAAACCAGTCGATTGTACTGGTACAGGCCTTTGTGTGTATTTATTGTGAGATACTTTTTAGAGGCCTCTTCAACCTTCATCTGCAGATATGCCTGTGCCAAGTCAATTTTGGTGAAACGTTTCCCTCCGGATAGTGAGGCGAAAATATCTTCTATCCTCGGAAGAGGATGCTGTACCGTGTGAAGGACCAGGTTTACAGTCACCTTGAAGTCTCCACAGATGCGAATTTTTCTCTGTTCTTCAGATTTATCATTATGCAACGTTTTCTTCATGACCGGGACGATGGGTGTTGCCCACTCGCTCCAATCTATTTTGGATAATACGCCTGCCTTTTCCAAATTCTCCAGCTCTGCCTCGACTGCTGGACAAATTGCGTATGGCACCGGTCTTGCCTTAAAAAACATGGGAATTGCCGCATCTTCCACTTTTATTGAGGCGGTGATGCCTTTCAAGGTTCCTAGTTTCTCTTGAAACACTTCTTTGGCATTGGCCAAGATGTCTTTTAATCGTTCAGGTATGACGTCATCATCATTTTTTTCCTTACTGGTCACCGTCAGTGCCTGAATGGAGTGCCAGTCTAAACGTATTTTCCTGATCCATTCACGTCCCAACAGCGGTGGACCACCATCTTGTAGAACGTATAAATACAACTTCTGTATTTCCTTGCCGTTGTATACAACAGGCACCCTTATTTTTCCTTTGGGGTATACTTTCTGCCCCGTATATGTTTTCAAGATAATGGATGTGTCTTTTAAAGGTATATGCGGAAATAGCCGCTCGTAATCCCGTCGCTTTATGATGGTCAGAGCTGATCCTGTATCTAGCTCCATTTTAACTGGGGACCCTGCTATCGTGAGGGTAACCCAAATGGTCTGGTAATCTTCTTTGGCAATTACATTATGTAATTTGAGACAGCTTAGTCTCTTGTTTTCGGAGTCGCTATCGCTCTTCTGGTCTTCGGAGCTACTGTCCGTCATCATTTGTACCTTTCTGTACTTTTCTTTATTGATTTTTTTTTTCCTGTCCGTGGATTTTTTTTGTCCAGATCGGCATACCCGTGCAATGTGTCCAATCTTTCCGCATTGCCTGCACGCTTTGTCCTTGAACTAGCAGTCCCTCTGGTCATGGATGGATCTGCCGCAGCGATAACATCTCTCGAAACCCTGTGTCATTTCATAGGTGCCGAAGTCCTGTGTCTTTTGCTGTATCTCTGCAGCTCCTCTTGCGGCTGCTTCGTATGATACAGCCATACTGAAAGCCTTGTCCAGTGTTAAATCTTTCTCAGAAAGCAGCCTTTTCTGTGTTCCTTCACTTAAGAGACCGCAGACGAATTTGTCTCGAAGATAATCTGCTAGTCCTGCCCCGAATTGGCAGTGCTTTGATAGCTTTCTTAATTCGGTGAGGTAATCAGCGTTACTTTCATTCTTGTGTTGATTCCTCTTGAAGAATTTGAATCGTTCCACTATCAGCAGCGGTGTTGGGTTTAAGTGCTCCTGTAGGGTATCAACAATTTCTTTAAAATTCTTGTCCTTTGGTTTGGCTGGAGTGATTAAGTTTCGTAACAGCCCGTATGTCTTTGCGCCCATTAGATTTAGAAGTACTGGCGCCTTTTTATCATGTTCTATTCCATTTGCGGTGCAATATACCTCCACTCTTTCCACATATGTGGTCCAATCCTCTATATCATTATCAAAAGCATCAATATTGCCAGCCTTAGGCATCCTGGAAAAAAAATGGCGCTTCCCGCGCTTTTCTTTCTTTTCTGCAGAAAAGATATGGTGCTTCACATGCTTCCCCGCCGCTGCTGCCGATGACAACGCTGTTTTCCGCGGTTTAAATTTTTTTTTAAATTATTTATTTAATTACAGGTGGAGACTCGTTCCCGCCGGACTCTCTCTGCTAGGTCTGAAGGCCGACCTGCTTGCAGCGCCGGCCGTCTCCTGAGTGCTCCCTCCCCGTCTGTTACTGCTTGCCTCCGCCTTCGCTGCTTGGCCTCGCTGCAGAGCCAGCCGCTGGAGCCCCAGCCCGACGCCCAGGAAGGATTATTGCAGTACCTGCCACCAGCTTGGCTAGCTGGTGAAACCACAGCTTTTTCTTTTTCTTGCTTTTCTTCGACTTTGGACGTCAGAGGAATCGATGTCCTTGAGGTGCTGCCGAATTGCAGGTAAGTCCGTTTCCAATTCGTCGCCACTGTTGTGTCCGTGTGTTAATAGAGACACTGAAGACAGGAGTTGGTTTCACAGGTGTTTACTGAACAAAGTCTGGAGGGGAACTAACTGATACAACACAATATACAGGCTTATATAGCCCGAGTGGCCATTACCAGCATTACAGTACACAGGGGGCTCTTAAAGGCACATACACTACAGAGTGAAGCCATGGAGAGATTTGGAGTTGTGGATGAGAATCTGAGAGTTACTGTGAAGGGAGACAGAGCGCCTTTGCGAGTCAGTATGGAGACAGAGCGCCTTTGCGAGTCAGTATGGAGACAGAGAGCCTTTGCGAGTCAGTATGGAGACAGAGAGCCATTGCGAGTCAGTATGGAGAGTGTCGATGGGTGCATAAGACTTTGTGCAGGGTAGGACATGTGTTGCAGAGCTCTGGATGGGTTGCAGTTTGTGTTGGATAGAACTGAGGAAGCTAATGAGCCTGGTTTCAAAAAGGTTGAGCCCTGAAGTATACAAAATGTGGACGAGAGTTTCAGCAGTGGAGGGGATCACATAGGGGTGCTTGCAAGTGGGTGACTTTTTGGAGTTGATAATAAATAGAAATGTTGATGGGCCAACTGCGGAAACTTTTTTTT
Organism: Somniosus microcephalus; assembly: GCF_052327205.1. Taxonomy (NCBI): domain Eukaryota; kingdom Metazoa; phylum Chordata; class Chondrichthyes; order Squaliformes; family Somniosidae; genus Somniosus; species Somniosus microcephalus. The sequence continues at coordinate 82,392,584 of NC_141003.1, read as the reverse complement.
TAAGTAAATGAGACATTTGATTGCTCTTTGTGGATCTTTGGTTCCTCCTTTCATTCTGTCTTGTACTGGTAATATGACAATTTAGAGTTTCACTGATCCGCACAATGCTGAATGGTAGATGTAGCCAATAGCAAGGACAATAATTGAGGCTTCTAATGGGAGCATGTTCTGTGTTTGACATATGTAGCTGAATAACAACTTCCTAACTTTTGTTATGTGACTAGCTGCCTGGCCATTCTGAGTGATGTGGTCACTATTTCGTTGGCCTTATTACGACCGTTCTAATCCCCAGACTAACCAACTTTATGGGAGCCCCGCTTTGGAATAAAGGAGTAAACTTCACCCTTGAACCAAAAATCAAAATTCAGAAACGTAACCAATGAAACGCACCAGCAAAATACGCCAGAAAAAATCACTAAAATATGCCAATAAAACGCCAAAGGACATAGAAACATAGAAGGTAGGAGCAGGAGTAGGCCATTCGGCCCCTCGAGCCTGCTTTGCCATTTAATGAGATCATGGCTGATCATCCAAATTCAGTACCCTGTCCCTGCCTTCTCCCCATATCCCTTGATCCCTTTAGCCTTAAGAAATATATCCAACTCCTTCTTGAATATATTTAATGAATTGGCCTCTACTGCCTTCTTTGGTAGAGAATTCCACAGGTTCACCACTCTCTGGATGAAGAAATTCCTCCTCATCTCAGTCCTAAATGGCTTACCCCTTATCCTTAGACTGTGGCCCCTGGTTCTGGACTCCCCCGCCATAGGGAACATCCTTCCTGCATCTAGTCTGTCCAGTCCTGTTAGAATTTTATAAGTTTCAATGAGATCCCCTCTCATTCTTCTAAACTCCAGCGAGTACAAGCCCAATCGACCCAATCTCTCCTCAGACGTCATTCCTGCCATCCCAGGTATCAGCCTGGTGAATCTCCGCTGCACTCCTTCCATGGCAAGAACATCCTTCCTCCACCAATAGCAACAAGATACACCATCAAAGCACTAAATATGGCAGGGAATCATTAAATACCTCAGCAAATAACAAATTGCAATAGCACCACCATCAAAATACAGCACCAAAATGTACCATCAAAAACACACAAGCAAAAAACCAACAACAAATTACAACCATCTAAATGCAGCTGCAAAATACAACATTAGAACATCAAAAATATACGGGAAAACTACATCAGCCAAACAAGTTAATAATAACATATACCAGAAAGGACATTATGGGGCAGCGACCCCGCTAACTCGGGCTGGTCAATTTGCCCAAAATCGGCCAAACCGGCACAAAAGATCGCGGAATTTCAAGCGCACATTATGTCCGGCGCTAATCGCGTTTCCGCGATCTTTTGCGCCGGTTTAAAAAAAAAATCGCACTGGAAGCCAGCCCCACCCACAAAACTGGCCACGCCCCCAGATCGAACGAATCACCATGGCGAGTTTCCGCTAACTGCGCCCATTTGCGGCATTTCCAGGAGGCTCTTAAAATTAAGCTTTTTTTAGGTGCAAGGGCACTAATAGGCACCTTTTAAAAGCTTTAAATAATAAAACAATATTTAATTTACTAAGAAACTGACTACTGTACACCAATGAAACTAGTGAATACTTCTGTCTAGTTTTGTAAAGTCATTACCGGTTGTTTAAAATCGAATTACTCATGGGTGGAGGAGTGGACACTGATTAAAATGCTTATTTTTTGAGAGAAACCCATTTTCGGCTGTATTAATCAAACTGCTCAAGGTTACCACTCTTAAACATGTCAAGGAATACTGTTAATGGGAAAAAAAATGACGTTGCAAAACGCTGCCTGATTGCGCTGGTCCACGGACAATTTTACGTTTGTGACTATGCAAATGAGTTCGAATGGAAACTTGAACCATACAATCAATTTGGAAAACGAGCACAATTTTGAGCGCCATTTGTGCCTGAATTGCCGATTGCGCCCTAAGCGGAAACTCTACACTCATTTGCCTCATGTATGAACATAAAAAATAGGAGCAGGAGTCGGCCATTCGGCCCCTTCGAGCCTGCTCCGCCATTCAATGAGATCATGGCTGATCTTCTGCCTCATCTCCACTTTCCTGCACTACCCCCATATCCCTTGATTCCCTTAATATCCAAAAATCTATCGACTTCTGTTTAGAATATACCCAATGACTGAGCCTCCACAGCCCTCTGGGGTAGAGAATTCCAAAGATTCACCACCCTCTGAGTGAAGAAATCCCTCCTCATCTCAGTCCTGAATGGCCGACCCCTTATTCTGAAAAACAAATTATATCAATAATAAGATTTTTTTAATATCAAGTAGAGATCGGCTGCTACTTAATGATTACCTTGTCAGTGCACTAACAGTGCAAGTGTATCCCAAAGAGATAACTCAGTGGTGACATACAAAAAGTCATAACTTTGGGGCTTTGTGACATCTGTGTACGAGGGCAGCACCTCAGCGAAATAAAGCACCTTCCTTTTTAATCTCCATTCGTTAACGGAACACATTAATGCCTTTAATATCACTGCAATAACACCAAACACAGGTAAAGGTGCAACTAATTTTGGATTAGTGGCTGTGATATCAAACGTTTAGGTACTGAAGTACATGCCATCACTGATGGGCTCTTAATCGAATTCCTCTTGCCCCATTACTGAAGGGTTCCTGCAGAGTTCACTGCTGACACTTCACCCATAACGTTCTTCCTCTATCGCTGCTGATTGGCAGCTAGTTTTATGCCATCACTGATCAATAATTCTTTGGCAGTTAAGCACTTTACTCATCCTCACTTACAGCACTCATCAGTCGAGCCCGCAATGATCTCTTTCAGGCTGCCCGCGTGAAGCAGATGTCATGGGGTTACGTCAGTCACAATGGCTGAGATTTTGCCGTCAGCGGCGGAAGAACAGCGCTCGCGTTCATCACACTGACAGCTGCCCACAGACTTTCCGTGGGCTTTTGGGTGGTGACTTGCTGCCACCAGACGTCTGATCCGGCGCGACGCCCTCTACGGGGGATCTGTGGTGCGTGTGAGCAGGAGCTCGTGAGCCAAGTACAGCAGTGGATTTGTTTTTTTAATTCATTCACTGGATGTGGGCGTCACTGGCAGGGCCAGCATTTATTGCCCATTCCTAATTGCTCCTTGAGAAGGTGGTGGTGAGCCGCCTTCTTGAACCGCTGCAGTTCGTGCGGTGAAGGTACTCCCACAGTGCTGTTAGGGAGGGGGTTCCAGGATTTTGACCCAGCGACGATGAAGGAACGGCCGATATATTTCCAAGTCAGGATGGTGTGTGACTTGGAGGGGAATTTGGAGGTGGTGGTGTTCCCATGTGCCTGCTGCCCTTGTCCTTCTAGATGGTAGAGGTCACGGGTTTGGGAGGTGCTGCCGAAGAAGCCTTGGCGAGTTACATCTTGTAAATGTGACACACTGCTATTGTTTAATCTATCCTATGAAGAGCCTGCCAGTTGCTTACTTCCTTTTCATGCTTGTGTGGAAAGCCAATTTCGGATTTCAATTATTTAAAGTTCCTGGCAAGGCTGCTCCCTGGTGCTAAAACCATCCCCCACCGCCCCCCAATCAATCAGCCTTTACAGGCCTTCCAGGCTCGGGAATTTTAAAGAGCTTCAATGGGACAGCGAGTATGAGAATGAATGGAAGAAAGGAGGGCGATGAGGGAGCGAGAATGGCGAGAAGGAGGAGGAAAAGGAGGGCGAGCTTTATGGGAGCTTGCATTTGGTGTATATGGGGGGAGGGGGCTTTCAGTTTTTGTGTGAATGTGGGTTCATGTATCTGTGTAATCGCACACAGCCTACACATTGGTTTTGACAAGTATCTGGCCCCAGCTCCAAAAGACTGAACATCCCTGCCCGATAGCACATCCACTCCATAGATCATGAATTATTAATGAATGAATCTGAAAGGGTGGTGGAAGCAGATTCATAAGAACAAGAAGTAGGAGAACATAGGAACATAAGAATATTAGAATTTGTAGGGGGTTTCTCTTGCTCTTTCTGGTCTCCTGCCAGGCTTCGTGCAATAATTGCCCTTGAGTGGTTCGACCCACTCCCCCCCTACGGTTCTAGACCTTGGACTTAGGTGCAGAGAACAGTAGTGCAGAGAAAGAACTCAATAGACCAGGTTGAATAGCACGAAATGGATGCTTTTATTTTTAAACAGTTTGAAGCATTACAAAATACATGTCAAAGGCACAGATTAAAGTTACTACAATCATGCACAAATTTATGAACTTGACTCTATGGAAATGGGGAACACACGGCACATCGAAAAAGGGGAAACACATTACGATTTCCCTTAACTCCCTCCCCTATACCTAAACTAAGTTTCGACCTGGGGAACTTGGGATCATGCTCACCACTCTCGAAATCGCGAGAAAGGGGGTTCGCAGCCTTTTTGGCACCGCTTTCCGTCGTCACGTGGATTTGGAAACTTCTGGCGCAGTCGATATTCTCTCCTCCCTCGAGGCGGTGGGGTAGACCCAGCCTCGATGAGCGCTCGTTAAGGTTGAGATCCACCAAGTCAATTTGGGTTCATGGAGCAGACCCAGATGCAGGCTATGCACTTGGGAGAATCTTGTGGCATCGATCGCCGGTTCTCCAGAGGGTTTCTTCTCCGTCGGCCTGGGTCGTCGATGATCTCCCGACCCCAGTACCCGGGCCACCCTCGTCGTCTTCTCGTCGTGGCCGAGCCTTGTTTGGCTGAACACCGACCACGTTGTCCTTTTACCGAAACCGTCCGTCTTTAAAAAAAAAACGAAAACGTTTTCATCGATCTGCCGAAGTGGAAGAGGCGCCGATCCGGGCACCGTCCGCCCTTCGTTCGTTCCTCGTAGAAGAAAGTTCTTGAAGAAATGGAAGCCTGAAGTCGCCCAACAAGAAGCCGTGGCAGCGAAGAAGAAGTTGTTCAAGTAACCCGGAGTCCGAAGTTTTTTTAGATGGACTTTCAATCCATAGTTATACTCTTTTGGGACAGTCTTATCTCCCGCCAAATCATAGTCCTGTCTTTGTATTAATTTTGGCGGGCAGAAATCTCTGCAGGGGCGCTTTGTCTTGTAACGGAGCCGGTGATAACTTAAACTGGCCTTCCTGGCCGATAATGTCTTTCAATGTCTTTTGCATTGTCACCGTGGCTCGGTTCGCATATTGATCGGTCCGGACATTTTCCTTGATGGCTGCTAAACGGTTTTTCCTTTGTACGATAAATGGGTATAAGTGTTTTTACATTGTCCGCCCATATCTTGATGGGCCCCATCCTGTACTTATAATCCATTGAATATGTATGCTGTTGCTCTGAGTTTCGGTTCCCAGAGACTGGCTTTCGTGGGCTCACTGTCTTCAATCCACAAGCCTGTCTGGCTTGCAGTAACAGAAATAAAATGGTTCATAAACTGATCACGGGGCCTGGCGGCCATTTTGTATGCTCTTTTATCAAAGGTTTTTCTGTGCAAGCTTACTTTGGTCAATAAACAGTCTTATTTTATCCAGTTTTCTTGCGTGATTTTTGCTGAAAATTGCGAATCTTACAGGCCCCCCTGTGATACTGATAGCTTGCTTAAAGTATCAATAATCCTTGATGAGCAAATTTTCCCTGATTCCCCACATCCAAACATTCCTGGCACTTAACTATCTATGCCCCTCACGACACATGCAGTTCCCATTTCCGGAGAAAAATGAAAATTACCTCATGCACATTTGGAATCATAGACAGCAAATCTTAAACTATAACACCTTCACCTGTCAGATGGGCAGGGGTTGATACCCTTTTGCGCCATCTGCATGCATCTTTTATTAATCCAAAAAAACTTAAGAACAACTAATAACATGACAATACTTATTCCCTTATAACCCAAAACAATCAAAAAATTTTTTAAATGGAGGGACGCTTAATCTTATACTAGCAGCTTAGAGTGGGGTATCTGCTTCCCCCATCCGCACATAGCGTTCTCTCCATTCTCCTGTGTTCTCGTGCCTCTGGAGGCGTTTGCCTCTTTTGCAATGCACGAAGAGCAAAAATATCACAATCAAAACCTGACATACTACTAGGATATGGGATGCTATTCTAATCCAGGCGGGGACCTCTATGTTGGTGAACAAGTCCCACCATGGTGGGATGGTTATGTCCAATATGTCTTTTCCTATCTCTAAAGTCTTCTGCTCCAGTGTATAGAAATGTTTCTGCGAAACTATAACGGCTTTTAAAACCTTGGTGAGGTGTTCGGGAAGAGGGGGAATGACATAACCAAAATGCGCGACAAATCGTTGTAAGTCTGTGAAATTCTCTTTGATAGTGATGTGTACAGTGGAGGGCGCAGGAATGGGAACAATTCGTTGTTGTGCCACTTGAACCTCGGCCCTGGGTTTGAAACAGAAACTGCTATCACCGACCGAACACCACTCGTGTTGTCCATATCGGTACTGAGGCGCTGCAGTGGTGACGCAGTATGTCCCACCCCCGATATATGCTACCTGTGGGGGCACATGGTCCTCTGCCATTGCCTCCATGGTGCAATTCACCGGCTTCGCGCTAGCGGTTCTGAACCCGCACTGTGGTTTCAAAAAGGCATTCAAGTGCTGGGGACACAGGATGATGTGTGCTCCCCGGCTCCGACATCCCGAGAGGTCGGTGCCTGTCATCGTACGCTCCCATCTGATGACGTAAGGCGGGACCACTGCGTAACGAATGTGTGCGCCCCCCTGAATGACTCCAATGTTCTCTACTCTGTATACCGGGGCGGGCTTTGCTGCGGGACCCAACACCGGCATTCTTACTACTATTCCCATAATAGTGTGATTCGAATGTCCGCAGTCCACTGGAACTGGGTATGCTTCTGCGGCTAGTCTGAGCTGGCACGGGCTTAATGCATTCTCAAAAGGGTGGAGCGCTTGCAAGTGCTTGTTGCTGATCCAGGACGGGACCAAACCCTGTTTTAAATCCTCAAGATTACTGCGGCCCTCGCCCAATAACCACGCCCCGTACAGCACACAGGCCTCGTTTTGCGCAGCTTGATCGGACGCATTCCGATCCTCCTTAATGAGTGCATTTACCGTTCTCGCGTGTTTCTCCAGCTCAGCAATTATGTCCTTAAAGTGTAGTGTCATGGCCTGGTCCTCATGCAACTCAGAACCCACGACCTTGTTTTCGTCTGTCAATATGTTCCTTAACTGGGCTTTTAAACCGTTGATCTGTGTCTGCAGCTCTACGTTATCTAGAGCGTTGACAACAGATGTCCCGGTATTAAAAGCAGTGAATATGTCATTTACAGTACCCCTTCTTTGCCTCCCGACTCGATCCAAAACTTCTGGCGGTGTGGTGTATAATTTGTCTCTGTCGATGTCGGCAAAGTCAAATTCGTAAAATTGTCTAAACATACTGGTTAACAGGACCTGGTATAATTGTTCCGTTTCTTTGGGACACCACTCCGGCAATCTTACCTCAGTGAGATTTAAAATCACTGAGGCCACCGCGTAGTGTACCCCTTGGTACAGCACCTGACCGGTGGGTACCAATACTAAACCGTTCCCGGGTCCCTTGGTGGTGGTTGGGCACCCTCCTTTCTGGGCTAGTGCTACCGGAAGCGTGGGCAGGGGCTTGCGTGGGCGGGTGATGAGTTCAGTGGCGTTCACCGGAATAGGGGAGTATGGGGCTCCGCACGCTCGAGTGCTAACATCCCATCTCATCCCCTTCCCTTCATCCTGCCACTGCCTCTGGAAGAAGATGGACACGCCCTTGGGGCAGACGCGTCTCGAACCCCACATACAGACATATATTCCCTCATCCGGTTCCCACCATTTGTCCCAACACACACGTAATTGTCCGTGAGTTCCCGTAATAGTCCGATGGGTATTATTACCCAGTCGCTCCCACTCGACCGTAGAGTTTCTCATGTCCTTTCCCAGCTTTCGTAGCCACCACCATCGCCTTGGTGGTACGTTCCCATTGCACACCAGACAAATCCTCTTTCCCACGGTGACGCTGACTCTGGGCGCTAGGATCCTCACTCGAGGGCACGTTAATGAAGTCTCTTGGTAGGCAAAACCGAAATTGCTGGAATATTCCGTAGAATTCGTTCCCAGCCAACCTGGCCATCTCCCTTGGTGGAAGTAGGTGGCGGTTTCCTCTACCTCTCGCTCCCCCGTCCCATCCGTTGCGATGGGGGCCGTGTCCCCGGAGCACCCGAAAATGATGACGTCCTTGGTGCGGCCTCGGTAGGCCCACCCGCACCCGATCGCCATGAACGCTACGACAATCCTTTCCATCGTATCCCAGGTTTCTGTAACCAACAAAATGATGTAGCCGGGCTCCCGATAGGTGCTGGCCTAAATTAATTGGACGCGCGGGTTCCTGGACCCCGCTCCCTAACAAACACACATACCGGGCAGACTTCAAAATTGTACTCTTAACACCATATACTTTACATTCCTTAAACTATGACCATAATTACCTATCTTAACTTATGTACAGCGCCGCCCTCCGTGGGGCGGCTTTCCGAATCCCTGTGAGGTCTGTCGTGTGCCACACCCTGCGGTGGGGCTGCATTGATCTTTGGCCTTGATCCCCCGCAGCCTGTCGCTGCTGAACGGGGATCATGTCTTCCTGGGGCTGCTTTAAACCGTGGTTGGGGAGGATGGGGAGAATCTGGCCAAAATTTTCTGGGCTGGGGCGCTCGAGCTGACCTACGAGGGGCTACTTTGGGTTGGGCTCCCGGGGCCGATGGACCTGGGGTCGTGACTGTTACCGGCACAGCCTGTGGTTCCTCCACAGCTGCCGGCTCCAGCTCCCCTTCCTCAGGCTCCGCCCCCCCGGGGTCGGGATCTGTGGCTTCCGACCCCACCTCACCTGTCCCTACAGGTAACGAGTCTCCACCCCCACTCCCTACCTCCCCCAAGCTTGAGTCGAGGGCGGGACTGCCGTCCTCTGACTCTTCCTCCTCCGTGATTGGGTCTAAAGCGAGGTTGAGCTGTTCGGGCTCTCCCCTGCCTAAATCCCATTCAAAAGATGAGACCTCCCACTCCAATGGGATGGCCTCTCCCTTCACGCAGGCTACTGCTCCAGCCTGTGTGGTCTGTGACTCTGTTACAGGCTGAGGATCTTTGTTCTCAGACCTGGTCCCCTTTGGTGGCCCTGGTGTACCCGGTTTAAACAGTTTACACTGGTTGATGTGAAACCATTTGGTACGTCGGGGCGTCTTCACTGCATAAACCATGGGGCTGGCTTTGTCTACAATGCTGTATGGCCCCATGTACAGTGGTTCAAAACTCCCTACCCTGGCGTAGTTTCGGACCATGACCTGGTCCCCGACTACCCACTCTTGTTGTTTCCGAGGTTCTAACAACAGTTTATTTCCCTGATGCTGTCTTCCCATGTTCCCAGCCGCCTGCCCATAAATCTGTCTCAGGCGCTCCAAGAGGGTTTGGGCGAATTTGTCCCGTTTCACCTCTCGGAGCTGGCCCTCAGTGAGCACCGGGGCTAGCACATGGGTGGGTGTTCGCATGATCCTTCCAGTCATTAACTCGTGCGGGGAATACCCCGTGCTTTTGGACTGGCTGGCTCGGATCCCCATGAGGACTAAAGGCAGGACCTCCGCCCATTTCTGGGGCGAGCCCATTGTCTCTTTCCTCAGCTTTTCCTTGAGGGTCCGATTCATACGCTCAACAATCCCGGATGACTGGGGATTGTATGCTACGTGCCACTTTCCCTCAATGCCCAAGAGCCTGAGGGCGTTCTGCATTACTTGACCGGTGAACTGACTCCCTTGGTCGGACTCTACAAAACGGGGGAGTCCCCACTGTGAGAACACTTCCTGAATCAAGATCTTAGCAGTACCCAGTGCCGTAGCTGTTCTGCACGGGAAGGCTTCTACCCATTTGGTGAACACATCTACCAGGACAAGGCAGTACTTATAGCCTCCCTGGGCGGCGGGCAGGGGCCCTATGTAGTCGACCTGAATCGACTGCCATGGTCCCTCTACCCTCCTGATGTGCCCCATGGGCACCTTCCTTTTGTGGGGGTCTGGGTTGTTAGCAGCACACACAAGACAGCTTGCGCAGAACTCGCGGACATCGTCCCGAAGTCCCGGCCACCATCCCGCCTGCTCCACCCGTTGCCAGGTGACCTCAGGTCCGGGGTGTCCCGCTCCTGGACCCTCGTGGGCCAATTGCAGGAATTCCCTTCGGTGCTGCTGCGGCACAACCCACTGCTCCTTTCGGAACAGCATACCTTCCTTGACTGTGAGGGCTGCCGTACTGTACGGACCTTCTACCTGTTTGCCCTCTGTGATGGCTTTTAGGACTGCTTTTAGGGCGGGATCCAGGGTTTGGACGGTCTTTAGGTCTGGGGGCGGTGTCACCCCTGTGTTCCCGGGAATTCCCGCCCTGCCTTGGATCGCCGCCACGGGTCCGGGTTCGTATGGGTCCCAGAGAATGCCGCTGCGGGCACCCTCCCTGGCTAGCGCATCCGCCTGCTGGTTGCCCTGACTGCGGGGTTCTGTAATGGAGTGAGCCTTCACCTTATGGATGAACACCTCTCCTTTCTCCCCCACAGCTGCTAGGATCTTCTCCAGCAAGGGCTTAACTGTTAAAGGCCGCCCGTCCGCGGAGGTGTACCCGCGTCGGGACCAGATGGCGAGGTACTCCGTACACGAATTGCACGTGAACATGCTGTCTGAGCAAATCGTGTATGGGGTTGGGAAAATCTCGGGGTGGGTAACCACGTACGCCACCGCGGACAGTTCAGCCTGCTGCGCGCTCATAGTGCTGGGGAGCTTAATTGCCAGGGCAATGTTTGCCGCAGGGTCATAAACTCCACACCCTGTGAGTCGCTTGCCGTCAGCTACAGTGCTAGAACCGTCTACGTAGATCTCGCGGCCCGTGGGATGTATCCCGGCCTGTAAACCTATGTTAACTTCCCATACCCCTTCTACGGAACATTGATGGGCTGTCCCGGGATATGCCATATTGGCTGCGAGCCTTGGCGCGCAGAGGCCTTTAACTTTGAGATCCATCTGGGAAAGGAGGAGGGTCCAGCGCGCAATCCGAGCGCTGCTTACGGTCCCATCCTTAATCCTCCCGTCCAGAAGCATCTTCGTGGGGGTGTGATGGGTGAGGAGCGTAATGGGAGAGGTCCCTGTGAAGATCACTGATCTGTTCACAGCCCAATGCGTGGCCAGGAGATGCCGTTCGCAATTGGAGAAACTCCTCTCCACATCCGTGAGCACCCTGGAGGAATAAACTACTGGTCTTAGCTTGCCGTGCCGCTCTTGGAGCAGTACTGCGCTCAGGCTGTCCCCACTAGCGGCTACCTCCAGAAAGAACTCCTCTCCCCCATCTATGGCCCCTAGGGCTGGCGCGGTCTGCAGATCTCTTTTCAACTTCTCGAATGCTGCCTGGCACCCCTCGTCCCAAGACCACTCGACTCCCTTGTGTAAGAGTCGAAGTAGCGGGGCCGCTGTGGCAGCATAGTCCTCGATGAAATCTCTGCAGTACCCGGTCAATCCCAAAAAGGACCTTACACCCGTTACTGTGTTGGGAATCGGCAGATCTTGTATAGATTCCCGTCTGGCCTTATCTATGGCTCTTTCCCCAGCGCGGATGGCCAGACCCAGGAATTTAACTTCCTGCTGGCCGATCTGGGCTTTCTTTGGGTTTACTTTGAAACCCTTCCTTTCTAACAGTTCCAACAATTCGGCTAACAGTGGGCCGTGCTGCTCCCTTGTATCTGTAAGTCGTCCACATACTGCACTATCTGGTTGGGCTGGCTGAACTCTTTCAAACTCCCCGCCATACACTGATGGAAAATGCTGGGGCTGTTGTGAAAACCCTGTGGTAAGCAGTTCCAGGTGTACTGTTGCCCTTTGAAAGTAAAGGCAAACTTGTACTGGTCCTCCCGCCGCAGCGGAATGGACCAAAAACCGTTCGAGATGTCCAGCACCGTGAATGTGGTCGCCGATGCTGGAATACTCCCTATTAAGTCTGCAACTGCTGCTACCGTGGGCGCGCAGGCTGGGATATTACTATTGAGGACTCTATAGTCCACCGTGGCTCTCCACGAATTGTCCGGTTTCTTTACCGGCCATAATGGGGAGTTCACGTGGGTGGCTATCGTCCTCAATACGCCCTGCTGTACCAATGAAGATATTGCTGTCTCCATGTCGGGTTCTGCCTCCTTGGGGAAATTATACTGCTTTTGGGGTCGGATCATGGGGTCCCCGTCTACGCTGACTTCGAACCCAGTGACTCTCCCGCAGTCGTGCTTGTGGGTGGCGAACGCGGTCAGATTTTCTGACACACGCGCCTGCAAGTCCGTTGGGACGTTTGTTATCATGAGCTCGAGATCATAACCTCCTGATGGCTTCATAGTGCACAGGGCCCCCTTTTCTTCCTTCCCCGGGATTACGACTACCTTACCTAAACCGCCCTCGGCTCCCCAGAGACAGTGATTTCTCAGGTCCACGAGGATCCCGTGTTCCACCAAGAAATCAGCCCCGAGGATGCCTTTCCCCCCCCCCTCTTTCCACTTCAATAGGATGCACGTCCATGTGGTGTGGAGCGCTCCCAACTGAATGGAGAGCGGGAGGGAGTGCGCGCCAGCCTGTGCTCTACCCGTGAAACCCGCTACTAAATATGGAGCCTGGGCGGACAGAGGTGAGGCAAAAGGTTTGTCCGTGTGGATCAAGGTACACGAAGCTCCCGTATCCAACAGGTAACTACCCCTTTGTTTCTCCACCTCCATCTCCACCACAGGTCTTCTCCAAGCGTCATAGCGGAGCGGACACAAGTAGATGGGCTGCGCGGGCGTCAGTCATTTAGGTGTTTCGGCTGGGGTCTCGGGGGCGATAGGGCTGTTAGCAACCGCTACCTTCCCCTGCCAGGTCATCAGAGACCGCATAGTCTCCAAGACTGACTCGATCGCAGCGGGGTCCACAACCGCACCACCCCCTTCATTCGGGGCAAAGGCTACGGTTGGGTTCTGGACTGGTGTTGGGGCAGCGGCCTGCACTTGTGGTTGTGCTGGTGTTGGGGAAACTCTCGGGCCGTTGGCGACTCGGGCTTGGGCTCGATCTTGGGCTGCGGCGAACTCTCTCTCCCTCTTATCCTTCCAAGGATTCCTGCAGTCCTTGCGCCAATGACCCTCCTTCCCACACCCGTAACAACTGCTATTTGCTTGGGGATGGCGATTTCCCTCCTGACGCCATTCATTTTTAGCAGAGGCTGCGGGTCTCACCTCATGCACCTTTCCTTTCACAACAGGCGTTTTCTTGCCCTTGTTGTTTCTATAACTGATCGTGAGCTGATCTAGTACTACTTCCTCCGTGGAGCGGGCGTTAGTGGGGTCAAACCATGCTTTGGCCTGTTCCTTCACTACTGGCAGGCAACCTGCTACCAGGCACCGAAGCCAGTGAGCCCTTTGTTCGCCATCCAGCCCGGCCCGGGCCGGCCGGCCCGGGCAGCTGCGCCGATACACTGGCCACAACCTGTCGGCGAAAACCCGTGGGGGTTCTCCCTCTAGCTGCACTGTCTTTTCTAAACGGAGGAACGGAGTTCCGTCCCCCTCTCCCATGATCTCCAGAATCTCATCCCGTAGCAACTCATAGTCCCTGTGCCCTCTCTTGCTCTCGTCAGGGAGACACTGGAGGAGCGAACTGTCCAGGGAGAACAGCAGCATTTTAGACTGTTCAACCCCGTCGCAGTCATTGACTGCTGTGGTCTGCTCCACGTCCCTGAAATGCACGGAGGGATCTCCTGACTCGGAGAGTTTTGGGATGTGACTTATCATCTCTCTTAGCTGTCGTGCGCTATGAGGCATTATGATCTGACTCTCAAGGGGTCCGTCATCGCCATTTTCTTCATTTGGACCGATCCTCCGGTGTCTCGTTGGACACATTGGCGCCGACCCCGACTCTACTGTCTGGGGTTGCTCTACCTCAGGGCTCTTTTCCTCTACCGTCTCCGTCTCCTGTCCCGGAGTCCAAGACTCCTCATAGGCAGGAGGCGCAGAAGGTTCGGGGGTTGGTACCCCAACTGCCTCTTGTGGAATCGGTCTTTTGGATTCCTTGGCTAGCAACAGCTGACTCGCTGGTGGATTTATGAGACACACCAACCCGTTTGCCTTCGCTAGGGCCTTTCTCAGGTCCTCTAGCTCCCGGCGGCAAGTGCTGTGGTCGGTGTTCTCAGATCTATCCTCCATGGCCATTTTATATGCTGCCCTGGCTCCCAGGAGCTTTTCCTCTTGGGCATCTACTTGTTTGGCTAGACGGGAACACCTCTCTCTCATTCTACCTTCACTGGCCTTGGCCTCCACGACCTGACATTTTAAATATTCTACCCGGGTTTCGTGGCAGCGAATTACAGAGCGGCGTTCCTGGTTCAGCGCGTCAAGCGATTCAATCAGTTTTTGACCTCCCGCAACCTTTTCCTCCACGCCTTTAAGCAAGCCGTTGATCTGGACTGTCTGTGCTGCAACTACCTGGTCCAAAAGCTGGACTTGTTTCTTGTAGCACATCAGCCAGACCGCCTTTTCTACAGATTTCTTATGCTCTCTACCCGCTGTCCACTTGATGGCTGCGTCTAGCGGGCGCCTATCCCTTAGTAGATCAGATATCCATTGTTTTGTGAGGTTGACTTTTCCGAAAACATAATCTGCTATTCTTTCATCCATCACATTTCGTCTATTCAGATCTTGATCTAACACACTACTTTCCTGCTGCCAAGGTCCTGCCGCGGTCGCCATTTCTGTAGGGGGTTTCTCTTGCTCTTTCTGGTCTCCTGCCAGGCTTCGTGCAATAATTGCCCTTGAGTGGTTCGACCCACTCCCCCCCTACGGTTCTAGACCTTGGACTTAGGTGCAGAGAACAGTAGTGCAGAGAAAGAACTCAATAGACCAGGTTGAATAGCACGAAATGGATGCTTTTATTTTTAAACAGTTTGAAGCATTACAAAATACATGTCAAAGGCACAGATTAAAGTTACTACAATCATGCACAAATTTATGAACTTGACTCTATGGAAATGGGGAACACACGGCACATCGAAAAAGGGGAAACACATTACGATTTCCCTTAACTCCCTCCCCTATACCTAAACTAAGTTTCGACCTGGGGAACTTGGGATCATGCTCACCACTCTCGAAATCGCGAGAAAGGGGGTTCGCAGCCTTTTTGGCACCGCTTTCCGTCGTCACGTGGATTTGGAAACTTCTGGCGCAGTCGATATTCTCTCCTCCCTCGAGGCGGTGGGGTAGACCCAGCCTCGATGAGCGCTCGTTAAGGTTGAGATCCACCAAGTCAATTTGGGTTCATGGAGCAGACCCAGATGCAGGCTATGCACTTGGGAGAATCTTGTGGCATCGATCGCCGGTTCTCCAGAGGGTTTCTTCTCCGTCGGCCTGGGTCGTCGATGATCTCCCGACCCCAGTACCCGGGCCACCCTCGTCGTCTTCTCGTCGTGGCCGAGCCTTGTTTGGCTGAACACCGACCACGTTGTCCTTTTACCGAAACCGTCCGTCTTTAAAAAAAAAACGAAAACGTTTTCATCGATCTGCCGAAGTGGAAGAGGCGCCGATCCGGGCACCGTCCGCCCTTCGTTCGTTCCTCGTAGAAGAAAGTTCTTGAAGAAATGGAAGCCTGAAGTCGCCCAACAAGAAGCCGTGGCAGCGAAGAAGAAGTTGTTCAAGTAACCCGGAGTCCGAAGTTTTTTTAGATGGACTTTCAATCCATAGTTATACTCTTTTGGGACAGTCTTATCTCCCGCCAAATCATAGTCCTGTCTTTGTATTAATTTTGGCGGGCAGAAATCTCTGCAGGGGCGCTTTGTCTTGTAACGGAGCCGGTGATAACTTAAACTGGCCTTCCTGGCCGATAATGTCTTTCAATGTCTTTTGCATTGTCACCGTGGCTCGGTTCGCATATTGATCGGTCCGGACATTTTCCTTGATGGCTGCTAAACGGTTTTTCCTTTGTACGATAAATGGGTATAAGTGTTTTTACATTGTCCGCCCATATCTTGATGGGCCCCATCCTGTACTTATAATCCATTGAATATGTATGCTGTTGCTCTGAGTTTCGGTTCCCAGAGACTGGCTTTCGTGGGCTCACTGTCTTCAATCCACAAGCCTGTCTGGCTTGCAGTAACAGAAATAAAATGGTTCATAAACTGATCACGGGGCCTGGCGGCCATTTTGTATGCCCTTTTATCAAAGGTTTTTCTGTGCAAGCTTACTTTGGTCAATAAACAGTCTTATTTTATCCAGTTTTCTTGCGTGATTTTTGCTGAAAATTGCGAATCTTACAATTAGGAGCAGTAGTCGGCCAAATGGCCCCTCGAGCCTGCTCCGCCATACGGCCCCTCGAGCCTGCTCCGCTAAACGGCCCCTCGAGCCTGCTCTGCCACACGGCCCCTCGAGCCTGCTCCGCCATACGGCCCCTCGAGCCTGCCCCGCCATACGGCTCCTCGAGCCTGCTCCGTCACACGGCCCCTTGAGCCTGCTCCGCCACACGGCCCATCGAGCCTGCTCCGCCACACGGCCCCTCGAGCCTGCTCCGCCATTTAATAAGATCATGGCTGATCTTCTACCTCAACTCCACACTCCCGTCATATCCCATATCCCTTTAGTCCAAAAATCTATCGATCTCAATCTTGAATATACTCATTGACTGAGCATCCACAGTAACTTTGAAAAGGGAATTGGATAGATACTTGAAAAGGAAAAAATTGCAGGACTATGGGGAAAGAGCAGAGGTGTGTGGGAGTAATTGGAGAGCTCTTTCAAAGAGCTGGCACAGGCACGATGGGCCGAATGGTCTCCTTCTGTGCTGTACATGTCTATGATTCTATGAAGCTCTAATCTCTATTTGCCAGCCTCGTAGACTGTGGTTACAGCAGTTTTGTCATTTTTCTTCAATTCTCAGGCAGGGATTTGAGTAAGAATGCAGTGACATCCTGTAGCGTGCTGAATCCCTTTGGCTGGTGTCAACACAATGCGTAAAGCTAAATAGCCACTTACAGGGCTGCAAGAGGGACCCTGTAAGTGCAGATACATTTAGAAAAAAATCTGGAACCAGCAAAACATTATTTGAAATCCAAGAAAGAACTCTCAGGATAAGTGCCGATCAGTAATGGTGCTTGTTCAGAGTCAGCTTCTGGTATCTTCTCCGGGTTTGATAGAAGTTTGATAAGAGTACACTCCAACTTAATTATAAGGTTCTTAGTGAAAGTGCTGTTTGATTATACTGACTGGCCGATAAGCACATAACCTTTTCGAGCTTTGTCAATGCACCAAAGAGGTTGCCCAAAACCTCTAGATTTTCTGATCAGTATTATTTTAACCCATTCATTTTAAACCAGTTAGCTCGGAAGTTCTAGGCTGTGCATTTATTAGGGGGAACCAGGAAAATCCCTACAGACTTCTGATTTTGCTAAACGGAACAAGAGCAAAGCCTCGGCTCTTCCGGCACGTTCTCTCGCTCGTCCCAGTAGAATTTCTCCGGTCAGCGGGAGGTTGGCTAATTCGCATTCCAATGGCGGGTGCCTGCACCACTAGGAGTTTGGTGGAATGGTCACAAATTAGGTCAGGACCCAGAAACAGCAGATGCCAGTTGTGCTTCTCCCCAAGTTTCTATCTGGCCTCGTGGGGTTCAGCCTCCGCCAACCCCAAACTACCCTTTGGCTTAGCAGGTCATCAGTGGCCGGTATGCCTGGCGAGACCGGGCAATCAAATGGCAGACGTGGGGCCCACATGGAAGTCCAGGCTGAAGATTGTGGCCTGGGCCACCAAAGATTTGAGGGGAGAATTGTTTAATATTCTTAGAGCGGCCCCCATACAAATGGGGTCGAGGGGGCAGAAAATAAACTTTCTAGGCAGGAGCTGGTATTCCCTTCACACTCGGGTTCCGCTGTCAAAAACACTTTCACTGACAGGAATTTCTAGGCTCATGCCCCTGTATCCTGCCTCTCCCCACAATCATAGCATCAAATAGCACAGAAGGAGGCCATTCGGCCCATCGGGCCCGTGTCGGCTCTTTGGAAGGGCTGTCCATAGTCCCAGTCACCCGTTCTCTCCCCATAGCTCTGCAAATGTTTCCTTTTAAAGTATTTACCCAATTCCCTTTGAAAGTTACCATTGAATCTGCTTCCAGACAGTGGATTCCAGATCCCAACAACTTGCCGTGTGAATAAAATGCTCCTATTCTTCCCTCTGGTTCATTTGCAAATGTATCCAGTTGTCTCTTGCACCTATTGATACTATGTCCACTTCATTCGCCTCTCCTGGTAATTTCATCCACAGCGCTGTTGCCTTTTGCATGAAAAGGTTTTATCCGACCTCCCCTCTTACTTCTCATTCCCTAATTTTAACTGGTGGTGCCAAGTATTTCACTCTTTTACCATTTTTATTTTAGTGGACCAGTTTTATAAATTCCCTTCAAGATCTTGAAAAGTGCAATGAAGAGATTATTTTGCTGTGCTTGAATCAGTTTTTGATTTTGATTCTTTGCCTTCTACCAAGGACAATTGTCTGAGTATTTACAATTCCTGCATAATCCCAAATCAATCGGTACAAAAAAAATACTACACAAAATACTGGAAATACACAGCGGACCCATCAACCTCTGAAAGAGAAAGAAGGGTACACCTGGCACAAGAGCCTCGTCATCAGTTCCAAGTAAGGCATTCACCTCCTTCAACAGGTCTGTCAAAAGGTTCAAATGTGCCATGTGTATGTACAATGGCACGATAATATCACAGAACATTAGGTAATTCAGTCGAGTGCTGTTAGCAAAACAGAGTCATAGAGTCATAGAGTCATAGAGTTTTACAGCACAGAAAGAGGCCCTTCGGCCCATCATGTCCGCGCCGCCCATCCATCCCTGTCCAGTCTAATCCCATTTTCCAGCATTTGGTCCATAGCCTTGTATGCAATGGCATTTCAAGTGCTCATCCAAATGCTTCTTGAATGTTGTGAGGGTTCCTGCCTCTACCACCCTTTCAGGCATTGAGTTCCACATTCCAACCACCCTCTGGGTGAAAAAGTTCCTCCTCAAATCCCCTCTAAATCTCCTGCCCCTTACCCTGAATCTATGCCCCCTTGTTATTGACCCCCCTACTAAGGGGAAAAGTTCCTCTTTATCTACCCTATCTATGCCCCTCATCATTTTGTACACCTCAATCAGGTCCCCCCTCAGCCTTCTTTGCTCCAAGGAAAACAACCCCAGCCTGTCCAGCCTCTCTTCATAGCTGAGGCGCTCCATCCCAGGTAACATCCTGGTGAATCTTCTCTGCACCCTCTCCAAAGCAATCACATCCTTCCTATAGTGAGGCGACCAGAACTGCACACAGTACTCCAGCTGTGGCCTCACCAGCGTTTTGTACAGCTCCATCATAACCTCCCTGCTCTTATATTCCATGCCTCGGCTAATGAAGGCAAGTATCCCATATGCCTTTTTAACCACCTTATCTACCTGTTCCGCTGCCTTCAGGGATCTATGTACATGTACACCAAGGTCCCTCTGACCCTCTGTACTTCCTAGGGTCCTACCACTCATTGTGTATTCCCTTACCTTATTTGTCCGTCCAAAATGCATCACCTCGCACTTTTCAGGGTTAAATTCCATTTGCCACTTTTCCGCCCATCTGACCAACCCGTTTATATCGTCCTGTAGCCTGAGGCTTTCCTCCTCGCAATTTACCACCCCACCAATTTTCGTGTCATCTGCGAACTTACTGATCATACCTTTTACATTCTCATCCAAGTCATTTATGTAGATCACAAACAACAAGGGACCCAGCACAGATCCCTGAGGTACCCCACTGGACACAGGCTTCCAGTCACAAAAGCAACCTTCGACCATCACCCTCTGCCTCCTGCCACTCAGCCAGTTTAGGATCCAACGCGCCAAGGCACCCTGGATCCCATGGGCTCTTACCTTCTTGACCAGTCTCCTATGCGGGACTTTGTCAAAAGCTTTACGGAAGTCCATGTAAACCACATCCACAGCATTTCCCTCATCCACCCCCCTAGTCACCCCCTCGAAAAATTCAATCAGATTTGTCAGACATGATTTACCCTTGACAAAGCCATGCTGACTATCCCCGATTAATCCTTGCCTCTCCAAGTGGAGACTAATTTTGTCCCTCAGAATTTTTTCCAATAATTTCCCTACCACAGATGTTAGGCTCACTGGCCTGTAATTCCCTGGTTTATCCCTGCTACCCTTCTTGAATAATGGACTGATGAGCTAGTTAGATAGCAAAATACTGCAGATGCTGGAAATCCGAAATAACAACAGAAAATGCTGGAAAAACTCAGCAGGTCAGGCAACATCCATGGAGAGAAATTTGAAGAAGGGTTTCGACCCGAAACGTCAACTCAAATTTCTCTCCACGGATGTTGCCTGACCTGCTGAGTTTTTCCAGCATTTTCTGATGAGCTAGTTGGGCTGGTGAGCAGTCGGCCATCCTTCGTCGGACGCGGGTGGGGGTGGGTGTGGGGGAGGGCAGTGGGAGGGGGGAGGATTTGACCTTGTGCGATTGTGGGAAACGGGCGATAGCGAGCCGCAGCCCGTTTTACATCGCTCCCCATCAAAGTCAACGGAAACACAAGTCGAGAGAGATGTAAAACGGGCTGCTGACTCACTATCGCCCATTTTACACAAGTCCAAATCTACCCCAGTGATTGAAAGATCCGTCAAGTGTGCTAAAGACCAGTCTGTGCGGGGTTGCAGGATCAACATCAAGTTCTTCTGCGGCTAATGTGGCACCTAACCCAGAGGGGAAGGTCCTCCAACAAAAAGAAAGGCTTGCATTTATATCACGCCTTTCACAACCAATTTAGTACTTTTTGAGGTGCAGTCACTGTTATAATGTGGGAAACGCGGCAGCCTATTTTAGCACAGCAAGCTCCCACAAACAGCAATATGATAATGACCAGATAATCTGATTTAGTGATGTTGGTTGAGGGATAAATATTGGCCCCAGGACACCGGGGATAACTCCCCTGCTCTTCTTCGAAATAGTGTCATGGGATCTTTTACGTCCACCTGAGAGAGCAGACGGGGCCTCGGTTTAACATCTCATCCAAAAGACAGCACCTCCGACAGTGCAGCACTCCCTCAGCACTGCACTGGAGTATCAACTTGGACTTATGTGCTGAAGTCTCTGGAGTGGAACTTTGAACCCACAACCTTCTGACTCAGAGGCAAGTATGCTACCCACTGAGCCACAGCTGACACAAAGCAGACTCGCTAATCCTTTGTGGGACACAGATGTGACAATTTATTACATTTTTTGAACACCTACTTTTGTATACATCTGTTCTTTTCGCACATTTGTAAAGTAGCAGGCAGAACCACTTTTTAATTTCAAAGACATTTTCAGATAATTCTCTTTCACCAAGCGTTCGGATTTTTTTTAAATTTACCCATGCAAATTTCTATTGTCATTTAACTTAAGGAATAAATTAGAGTAAAAAAAAAACATATTTGTGGAACTTCTGCATGCCTTCCAGTCCTTGCAAATTTTTAAATAATTCTTTAGCTTCCAGGTTATTTTAAACCTCTTCAGTCTGGCGTTTCAGGTTTTTAAAATCGCATTTAATGCATAAACAGCTTAAGCGAGCGATCAAGATCAAATACACATTGTAGGAAGTTACATTGGCAAATGCCATTGACCCTCAACTCTTGTAAGATTGTTCTGGCCAAATTATCAGTGTCAGCTGTAGCTCAGTTGGTAGCAAATTAACCTCTGAAGTCAGAATGTTGTGGGTTCAAATCCCACCCCAAGGGATTTCAGTGCAATAAAGCTAGGCTAACACTCCAGTGCAGTGCTGAGGGAGTGCTGCACTGTCGGAGGTGCCGTCTTTTGGATGAGATGTTAAACCGAGGTCCTGTTTGCTCTCTCAGGTGGACGTAAAAGATCCCGTGGCACTATTTTGAAGAAGGACAGGGGAGTTCTCCCCGATGTCCTGGGGCCAATATTTATCCCTCAACCAACATCACTGAAACAGATTATCTGGTCATTATCACATTGCTGTTTGTGGGAGCTTGCTGTGCACAAATTGGCTGCTGTGTTTCCTACATTACAACAGTGACTGCACTTCAAAAGTACTTTGTTGGCTGTAAAGCGCTTTGAGACGTCCGATGGTCGTGAAAGGCGCTCTATAAATGCAAGTCTTTCTTTCTTTATCAAACCAGGGGGCTAACAGAAGGGATGAAAGATCGATGCCATTGATCAACAGCACACGAAGGAGGGAACCTTGTTCTTCACAAACCATGGAAGTTCTCGCAAGCAGAGAGCGGGGTCATGGAAGGAGGTTGGAGTAGCTTGAAATAACTGCGTCATTCATCTGCCGACTGCTTGCAGACCTTGCCGCGCACAAAATGGCTGCCGCGCACAAAATGGCTGCCACACTTATCCGTGTAGCAGCAGTAATTGCGCGTCAAAGCAATTTACTGTACACTGGAACAATTTCAGACATTTGAGACACATATGCCGTCATATAAATGCAAATCTTTCTTTCGCGTGGGGTGCTGCAGCATTAAATGAGTTTATCCAACAAGTAATGCAACAGTCAGTATAATGTGTCAAACATGCACAGACCTGAATGCGTATCGAGTTACCTCAAAAAGGAAATAATGAATATTTATATGCATTTTCCCAGAAGCCAGGCAGGTCTCAGAACCAAAGAGGTTTCACTTTGAATCACAATCGGTGTCAAAATTTGTCACAGTGGAATTAAATTATTTTAATTAATCTATTAGAATGTAAATCAGAACCTTTTCTTCCAGCAAAGCAACTTGTAAGCAAGGACACTGAGGAAAAGTTCAATAGCATTTTAAACGTATCCGTTTATTCGGGGTTTTTTTCTAATTAAAGCCATATCTTCATTGCTGGCATGACAAATGAAAATGGAGAATGCTACTTCAAA
Organism: Somniosus microcephalus; assembly: GCF_052327205.1. NCBI lineage: Eukaryota > Metazoa > Chordata > Chondrichthyes > Squaliformes > Somniosidae > Somniosus > Somniosus microcephalus. The sequence goes on along the minus strand of NC_141003.1, from coordinate 82,369,660 downwards.
TTGAAAATCCCCTTTATTTTGAACAAATTAATTTACATCATCGCAAGGCTAATTTAAATTGAAAAAAAAATTACAATTTTAAATAAAGGGCAGAAGCAGACAAATACTGCAGCACTCCAGAGATGAGCACGCTGCAGCGATTAGCGGGCACTCTGACGCGGCTCCACACTGACATACGCCATAAAACCAGCACTTGCAGGCTCCCTTTCCCCTATCAGTCTTAGAGCGCGTCTCGACATCCAAACCCCTTTTAAAAATGTAAAACAGTTCCATTAATTATCATTGCCTTTTAACATTCTATTCGAGACATCCTTCAGAACTCAGTGTAGGAAGATTTACTGAGGCAACAAAGGTACATTTTACTTTCAGGTAAGTTAGAAGCTTTCTTACTTGTTAGCTGACGTGTCTGACGAGCTTAGCGGATGCATGCATTTAACATTATTAATTTTTTTTAAAAAGCTGTATTGCATTCCATATCTAATATTTTGTAAGAATTCTCTCACCTTGAAATTGTGCCATGCAAAGATTCTGGGGGGGGGGTGGGGAGGCTGGTGGCAATGGGGAAATAGATTTCCGCCTTTACCACCCGGCGGTAATCTGGCCGGGCTGATCGCACGACCTTTACCGAACTCGCCCCCACCCCCCGCAACCTGGCTTTCATTCCATTAAAGTTAAAGGAACAAAGATTGGGTTGGGGGGGTTCTGTAAAGAGCGAGCAATCCACCACACCAGATTACTGCCTCCCACCCCAGGGGATAAAGTTGAAAATCTGCTCCTTGAATACAAATGATTGACCTGATCCCAGGAGATCACATGGCTTTTGGGTGGGGAGGCGGAGTCTATATATTGCGATGAAGAAGGCATCGCAATTGTGTGGGATGGGCCAGAGGGTCTTTTCCTCTGTCATTATTCGTATGTCCACATCGTACGCAATTCCTTTTTCTATCAAAGCGGATTTGACCAGACATCCAGATGCAGTCACAGCTTAACCATTGCGTAGTGTAATTTCCTTTTTTTTTAAAAAAAACTTTGCAAAAGGTGTTGGGAAAACGACCCTGATTTTAACTCCAAGTGGATTCCCCGCTCAGGCCTGAGTTAAAATTACAGTCGGGTCTCAATGATGTCATCGGGCCGCAGCATGCATATGTAAAGAAGGACCCTGTTGGCTCCGGGCGCCTGTCCGCGCTGCCTACTCAGGAGAGCAGGTTAAAATTCCAGGGGGGAAAAATTCGGTTGGTTTGCGCCTCCCATTGGCGCATTAAGAGGGCGCTAATGGGGTGCAAAGAAACTAGCGCCCGTGCGCAGCGATGTTTGCGCCGCTCACGAAATTAACTAGATATTTTGCGGCGGCGCTAAACACTACCGCCACGATCTCCTGCGCCGGCAGATCATGATGTCAGTCAAGTGTGCAACGCCCCGGACCGGATAGTGAGTGGCGCCCCCTGTCTTACCGCCTGCCGCTAGCAACGACAGGTTGAGGGGAGCATTTTGCAGTCGGGAAGGGACTGGTGGAGCGCTATTTAAAGGCGCCCGCTTCCTGCCTTTTTTTGTCGGTGACATTTTTGCACCACGCATTCTGAAAGAGAGAGAGAGAGAGAGAGATTCAACGCTGTGTGAAGGAGTTTTGGGTACTGAGCAGCACTTTGCAGGTTCTTTCTAATTTGATCTTCCTTGCATCGATTTAAAAGAAAATATGGGGGCTGCACTCTCAGATCTTTCCGTGGGCCTCTCAATTGTTCTTTCCAGCAGATTTGATGTACAGGTCTCTCCAGGCCGAGATTCAAGGCTGCAATGAGCAGGATGTGGATGGAGAGCAAGATCGACCCTCCCCTTTAAGAATTGGCCGGTGCCAGTGTGTCTGTGTTCCATTGCTGACTGACATCACATGGGCTTCGCCAGCGCTCTGAGGAAGTGCCTTGCTCCTCGGCCTTTGCGCCTTAAGACAGGTGTGTAGCGCCTGATTTAGCGCTCCAATCACCTCCAGGGGTGATAAAAGCCAAGTTTGCAGTCGGAGGCGATAATTAGCGCCAGGCGCTAATCTTTGCGCCCGGCCGATAATTGCGCCCCAAAATGGGGCGATACTGAATATCTCCCCCCTGGTGTTGCGGTCATGGCGGCTTTCAGACAGGTAAGAGCCAGGGCGATTTTAACTGCCCACCCGTCAGGTTTCTGCTGAGCCAGTAGCATTAAAGCCACCCCCTTCGGTTGTTCTTTAAAACGAAGCCAAGGAAATGCCATTAAAATGGTTAAAATTTACATTCCATTGAATGTTCCCTTTAGGTTTCTGCCTATTTTTTAAAATTTGTTTATGGGATGTGGGCGTCGCTGACAAGGCCAGCATTTATTGCCCATCCCTAGTTGCCCTTGAGAAGGTGGTGGTGAGCCGCCTTCTTGAACCGCTGCAGTCCGTGTGGTGAAGATGCTCCCACAGTGCTGTTAGGGAGAGTTCCAGGATTTTGACCCAGCGATGATGAAGGATCGGCGATATACTTCTAAGTCAGGGTGGTGTGTGACTTGGAGGGGAACTTGGAGGTGGTGGTGGTGTTCCCATGCGCCTGCTGCCCTTGTCCTTCTAGGTGGAAGAGGTCGTGGGTTTGGGAGGTGCTGCCGAAGAAGTCTTGGCGAGTTGCTGCAGTGCATCTTCTAGATGGTACACACTGCAGCCACGGTGCGCCAGTGGTGGAGGGAGTGAATGTTTAAGATGGTGGATGGGGTGCCAATCAAGCGGGCTGCTTTGTCCTGGATGGTTTTGAGCTTCTTGAGTGTTGTTGGAGCTGCACTCATCCAGGCAAGTGGAGAGTATTCCATCACACTCCTTACGTGTGCCTTGTCGATGGTGGAAATGCTTTGGGGAGTCAGGAGGTGAGACACTCGCTGCAGAATACCCAGCCTCTGACCTGCTCTTGTTGCCACAGTATTTAGGTGGCTGGTCCAGCTAAGTTTCTGGTTAATGGTGACCCCCAGGATGTTGATAGTGGGGGATTCCATTGAATTTCAAGGGGAGGTTGTTAGACTCTCGCTTGTTGGAGATAGTCATTGCCTGGCACTTCTGTGGCATGAATGTTACCTGCAACTTATCAGCCCAAACCTGAACGTCGTCCAGGTCTTGTTGCATGCGGGCATGGACTGCTTCATTATCTGTGGAGTTGCGAATGGTGCTGAACACTGTGCAGTCATCAGCGAACATCCCCATTTCTGACCTTATGTTGGAGGGAAGGTCATTGATGAAGCAGCTGAAGATGGTTGGGCCTAGGACACTGTCCTGAGGAACTCCTGCAGCAATGTCCTGGGGCTGTGATGATTGACCTTCAACCACCACAACCATCTTCCTTTGTGCTAGGTATGACTCCAGCCAGTGGAGCGTTTTCCCCCTGATTCCCATTGACTTCAGTTTTACTAGGGCTCCTTGATGCCACACTCAGTCAAATGCTGCCTTGATGTCAAGGGCAGTCACTCTCACCTCACCTCTGGAATTCAGCTCCTTTGTCCATGTTTGGACCAAGGCTGTAATGAGTTCTGGAGCTGAGTGGTCTTGGCGGAACCCAAACTGGGCATCAGTGAGCAGGTTATTGGTGAGTAAGTGCCGCTTGATAGCACTGTCGATGACACCTTCCATCACTTTGCTGATGATTGAGAGTTGACTGATGGGGCGGTAATTGGCCGGGTTGGATTTGTCCTGCTTTTTGTGGACAGGGCATACCTGGGCAGTTTTCCACATTGTCGGATAGATGCCAGTGTTGTAGCTTTACTGGAGCAGCTTGGCTAGAGGCGCAGCTAGTTCTGGAGCACAAGTCTTTAGCACGATAGCCGGGATGTTGTCGGGGCCCATAGCCTTTGCTGCATCCAGTGCACTCAGCCGTTTCTTGATATCCCATGGAGTGAATCGAATTGGCTGAAGAATGGCTTCTGTGATGGTGGGGACCTCAGGAGGAGGCTGATAAGGATCATCCAATCGGCACTTCTGGCTGAAGTTGGTTGCAAACACTTCAGCCTTGTCTTTTGCACTCACGTGCTGGGCTTCATCATCATTGAGGATGGGGATATTCTTGGAGCCTTCTCCTCCAGTTAGTTGTTTAATGGTCTACCACCATTCATGACTGGATGTGGCAGGACTGCAGAGCTTTGATCTGATCCGTTGATTTTGGAATCACTTTGTGTGCATTTCAGTGAGGATTGATAACAGCTTCGGAGACAGCTACTGAGCAGGATGAAGTTGAATTAACATCATTGCATACAGGGGGAAGATTTACTCTGCCCACTAAATGTAGCAGAATCTTAAGTGATTTCTAAAAGCACAGTTTACAATGTCACTGCACATATTAGGTGTCAGCCATGGCTCACTGGGCGGCACTCCTGCCTCTGAGTCAGAAGGTTGTGGGGTCAGAGGCCCACTCCAGAGGTTTCAACACACAAATCCAGGCTGACACCCCAGTGCAATCATTTTTTGTTAATCATTTTTTGAACAAGCTACAAACTAAGGGAATTGCTGCACTGTCGGAGGTGCCGTCTTTCGGATGAGACGTTAAACTGAGGCCCCGTCCGCTCTCTCAGGTGGACGTAAAAGATCCCACGGCACTATTTCGAAGAAGAGCAGGGGAGTTATTCCCGGTGTCCTGGGGTCAATGTTTGTCCCTCAATCAACATCACTAAAAGACAGATTATCTGGTCATTATCACATGGCTGTTTGTGGGAGCTTGCTTTGCACAAATTGGCTGCTGCTTTTCCCACATTACAACAGTGACTACACTTCAAAAAGTACTTCATTGGTTGTGAAGCGCTTTCTTTTTTCCTTTATATTGACTACAGCAATCCTTCCTCCATTATTAACCTAGGGTACTTCATCTTTTATTTAAATTTCAACTACATGCCCTTTACATCATCAGGCACAGTGACCCCTTGAGGCTCGTCTCCTGAAGGTACAAACACTCACTGGAATAAAAAATCCCAACAAAATAGAAACAGAACAGAGGACATCAATTTTAATCATTTTTTGAACAAGCTACAAAATTGAAATGATTAAAACTTCAGTTATTTGATATCTTGACCTTCCCCGATAATCGGTAGCTAAATTTTTATTGAAGTTTTTAATTTGCAAAATGAACACTTGGGCCTAGAAATTCAGTTGGGCGCTGCAAGCTTTGCGCCCAGTTGGCGCCTAAAGAGGGTTTCTGCGCCAGTGTAAGAGGGTGCGCTGATATTCAGCGCTGCGGTAATGGCGGCAGTAGCCGGTAGCGCTGCGCCGACACCGATGACGTCACCGGTGTGCGCAGTGCCCCGGTACCGCCCCGCTTCCGGCCCAAACCCCATATTTAGTTGCGGCCGCCTCTTCTGCAGCGGCCGCAAACAACGTTCGTGAAACGGGGCTGTACTGCTGTGCTACTGGGGCGCTTTAAGGTGGAGGTGCGGCCGGACGCTTTTTCGGCGGCCGCCTGCCCGCACCTCCCTCCCCGGCCTCCTCCACCACCCCCCCGCGGTATTGGTGGCTGATTCCCGTGAGTCCGGCACTTCTCCGTGGTGCTGGGCTCATTTGCCGGCAGAATCCAGCGGCGATCTCACGGCTGCAGGCAGCTCCTCCTTAAGAGAAGGAGGAGGCCTGCAGTACCCCAGCCTGCCGCACCGCATCGGGTGGCACAGTGGCAGCTGGAGCGCTGAAATTCACTTTCAGCGCCCCAAGCGGAGGCGGGCACACCCTGGAACAGCGCCCGGTTCCGAATTGGGGCGCTAAAAGTGAATTTCTGGCGGTCGCAACGGGCTCCGCGCGCAGCGCTAACTTTTGGGCGTTAGCCTGCTGGCGGGCCTTAACTGAATTTCTAGGCCTTGGTTATTTGTGGGAACCTCGAGGGGAACATAGGAACAGGAGAGGGCCATTCAGCCCCTCGAGCCTCTTCCGCCATCCAATGAGATCGTGGCTGAAACATATAAAATTCTTAAGCGGCTTCACAGGGTAGATGCTGGGAGGATGTTTCCTGGCTGCGGAGTCTAGAACTAGGGGTCGCAGTCTCAGAATAAGGGGTCGGCCATTTAGGACTGAGATGAGGAATGGTAGCCTCCCCCCCCGGAGAATGGAACTTCTACTTCAGATTTTTTTTTAAAGAATTGCAAACAATAGCTTCACAGCAGGTCAATCAGCAGCTGAAAAAGGGAAAAAAAGACAGGTTAACATTTTGGATGTGAATGCTTTATCACAACAAGATGTTTCAGGAATAGACGAGTAATTTAGGTCCAAAATGTTAACTCATCTTTTCACTTTCCATTTTCAAATCCTGTGATAACATCCAGCGCTCCCAGGCCGGATATAGTGTAACGTGATGCGGAGTAAAGCTCCCTAAACTAGGAATAAAAACAGAAAATGCTGGAGATACTCAGCAGGTCAGGCAGCATCTGTGGAGAGAGAAACAGAGTTAACGTTTCAGGTCGATGACCTTTCGTCTGACGAAGGGTCATCGACCTGAAACGTTAACTCTGTCTCTCGCTTCACAGATGCTGCCTGACCTGCTGAGTATCTCCAGCATTTTCTGTTTTTATTTCAGATTTCCAGCATCTGCAGTATTTTTTTTCCCCTAAACTAGGGTTTAAAAGAATGAGAGGTGCTCTCATTGAAACATATAAAATTCTTAAGGGTCTTGACAGGGTAGATGCAGCAAGGATGTTTCCCCTGGCTGGGGAGTCTAGCACCAGGAGTCACAGTCTCAGAATAAGGGGTCGACCTTTTATGACCGAGATGAGGATGAATTTCTTCACTCAGAGGGTGGTGAAACTTTGGAATTTTCTTCTCCAGAGGACTGTGGATGCTCAGTCGTTGGGTGTATTCAAAGCGGAGATCGATAGATTTTTGGACTCTAGGGGAATCAAAGGATATGGGGATAGGGCGGGAAAGTGGAGTTGAGGTAGAAGAACAGCAATGATCTTATTGAATGGCTGAGCAGGCTCGAAAGGCCGAGTGGGCCACTCCTGCTCCAGTTCTTATGTTCTTAACTCTGCCCAATGCCCCATTTCTCAAATGACCATCCTTAGTGTGCCGTTTTTGCATTTCCCACATCAGCCATCTTGTAGCCTTTCTGCACAAGTTCGCCAGCCAGAAATTTGTAATGGTTTGATGCTTTGGCCCATTGCCCAGTGGGAATTGCTTTGAGATTGCCCAAATCCATTACAAAAATTAATTTTATTGAACTAATCTCTTGAAATCGCAACTGACTCATCTCGAAAGTTGCTGAAGCAGTAGATCACACTGTTGGAAGATACAATCGCTACCAATTACCGGGCCACTTTGGTGGCTCCTTTAATTGCTTTGCATACAAAAATGATTGTGTGTCTCTTTTTCTTTAAATTGAGAAACCAAGACAAAGATTTAAGATCCATAGTAGAGGTGGAAAAAAATAAAGGTTGTGGTTAATCAGGCAGTAGCAATTAGGACACCAGACTTAGAAAAGCCTTTAGATATTAGGAGGACAGAAAGGCATTGTTAGATCCGTGATTCTCAGGATATGCTGTTATTCAATAACCACACGGATGCTGTAAATCAACAATAAACAGGTCTTTACTGGAGGAGGGTAGTCTCAAGACTGGGGGTACAGAGGCATGCACAAAGCTTATATACAGGTGTGGTCACTACCGGTACTACAGTATACAGGAGCTGTAAAAGTAGTTCTGACTTAAAGGCTCATACACTACAATTCCTCCCCTTTTAGATTAGTAGTACCCCTAATATTCAAATAACAATTAACATTTTAACATGTACATTAAACAACAAAAGTCCATTTATAGATTCAGTCTTTGGTGCGGCTTCCTGACCCTTTCGGGATAGCGCCTTTCCAGAGGTTCTTGTTCTTGGAGCAGAGGCGATTCTGACCCCTTTTCATCGGGTAGTTCATCGGGTTCCACTGCTACTGGGTCTGAGGTAGATGCTACCGGTATGTCGGGTTCATCCCCAGGTACTCGAGACATGGGGTTGACGCGTTCCTGTGACGCTAAAATCTGATCGACGTGGCGTCTCACAATGTTCTCCCCGACATCCACTGTGTACATTAATGGCCCCTGCCTTGTACATATCGTTCCGGGTTGCCATTTCTCTGTTCGATAGTCATGGGCCAAGACTGGTTGCCCTACATTGAAGCTCCTTGTCGGCTTCTCATTGATGTGCTGGAATTGTTTGTCCTCAACATTTCTTCGCACATTTGGTCTGAGCAAGTCCAGACGCAATCTCAACCTTCGGTTAAAGAACATCATGGCCGGGGTCTGGTTGGTAACTGCATGTGTCGCGTTTCGGTAGGCTAATAAGAAATTGTCCATCTTATGCTGTAGTGGAATTTCATCGTCGCACATGGCCTTTATCGCCTTCTTAAAGGTTTGTACGAACCTCTCAGCCAATCCATTTGTGGCTGGATGATACGGGGCGGATGTGTAATGCCTTACCCCATTCCTTCTCATAAATTTTTGAAACTCGTCGGACACAAACTGTGGTCCATTATCAGAGCAAATCTGCTCTGGCAAACCGTTTCTGGCAAATATGGTCCGTAGGACTGCAATCGTTTTCTCTGTAGTGGTTGAAGACATTTTTATCACCTCAGGCCACTTTGAATGAGCATCCACTGCTATTAAGAACATTGAGTCCATGAATGGACCAGCGAAATCAATATGCACCCGTTGCCATGGAGAGGAGGGCCACTCCCATGGGTGTAGAGGGGCATGTGGTGGTGCATTTTGGACCTTCTGGCATCCTAAGCAGCTCTTAGTTAGGTCTTCGATTTGTTGATCGATTCCCGGCCACCACACATAAGCCCTAGCAAGGCTTTTCATTTTCACTCCCCCCAAATGACCTTCATGTAGCTCATTTAGCACTCTCTCCCTTAACTTGGGTGGAATCACCACTCTGGATCCACACATCACTGTCCCCTGGCATACTGACAGCTGTTCTCTTCTGGATGAGAATGCTGGCAACAGTGAGTCGCCATGTGTTGGCCATCCCCTCATCGTCAAATCATATACCCGAGACAGCGTCGGATCATTGCGGGTCTCCTTCTCTATATCCGCGTTCGTTACTGGCAATCGTTCAATTATTGACGAATAAAATATCTCGATAGGGTCCACTGCTGGTGCTTCCTCCACAGTAGGCAGTGGCAGGCGCGATAGCCCATCAGCGTTCCCATGCTGTTTCGTGCCTTTATATTCTATCTCATATTGATTCGCCCCTAGAAACGGACCATCTTTGTAACCGCTGTGCAGTCATCACTGGAACGCCCTTCTTAGGATTAAAGATGGAGACAAGTGGTTGGTGGTCAGTCAGCAAGGTTAACTTCTGCCAATGCAGATAGTGGTTGAATTTTTTTACTCCACATACTAGGCTGAGGGCCTCCCTGTCAATCTGGGTGTAGTTGCGCTCAGCTGAGGTTAGTGACCGAGACGCAAAGGCTACTGGCCTCTCCAACCCGTCTGGGAATTTGTGCGACAGCACCGCGCCAATACCATAGGGTGATGCATCACATGCCAAACGAATTGGTAGTGCTGGGTTGAAATGGGCCAACACCTCTTTTGATGTGATCAATTCTTTACACTTCAGGAAAGCTAATCTACGTTCGTCATCCCACTTCCATGGTACCCCTGTTTGCAGTAGAGTGTTCAGTGGGTGTAATACCGTGGACAAATTTGGTAAGAACTTGTGGTAGTAGTTTACCAGCCCGAGGAAAGACCTCAGTGTAGTGTATGTAACCATTCCACCTTTAAGAGAACTATTTTAAGGGTTGCACTACTTTATTTTGGCTGCTGTATACTGTAATACCGGTGGTGACCACACCGGTATATAAGTGCTGTGTAATGATTTATTGGGCAGTTCAGCCCGGACCTTCGTATAGTAAAGACCTGTTAAAATTTACTCTTGTGGTCTGTGTAGTAATTCCCATTATAACACACAGACTTAACAGTGGCGACGAGTACGATCTTACCCTGCGGCAGAGATACATCCAAGGCAGTTTGACGGACGTTGAGAGGAGGCATCCGCCCTCATCATCCTGCTGAGAAAAGACTCGGGTCTGCAGAGCAAAGGAAGAATTCTGACACGAAGCCTTCCATCAGCAACAGGCAGTGATCATCCCTTCTATCACGGTGGTGGGTAAGCCGATCAGCGACGAGCAGCAAGTCGGCCACGTTGGCGTGAAGTAGGGGAGGGAAAAACGGAGGATATAAGGGCGGAGAACTCGACCGCGACCGGTGAAAAAGGCCGGGCAGCTACCGAGGCCGCGAGGCGCAGCGACCGGGTCAGCGTAAGGCGCGGGAGAAAATAAAAAATAAAAAACCGCGGAGAACTCAGCCGCAGCCGGGGGAAAGGACCGGACTACAAGAGGGGCTGGGAGGCACGATTTGAAAACCGCTGGGGGAGGGCGAACGCAGCAATACGGCAATCGCCATTACAGCCAGCGGGGGAGAAAGGCAAACGCGGGAAGCCGCCATTTTCGGAGGCGGGGGAAGAAGACAAGCGCGGGAAACCGCCATTTTGGGAAAAAAAATTAAAGAAAAAATTCTTTTTTTTGTTTCTCAAGAAGATTGCGAGGATGCCTAAGCGTGGTAACATCAACGATTTCGATTCCGATGTTGAAGATTGGACCACGTATGTAGAACGCATAGAGATATAGTGTAAGGCAAATAAAATATCAGATGAAGATAAAGCACTAACCTTACTAAACTCAATGGGTGCGGAGACATACGGGCTATTGAAGCATCTTCTATCACCAGCTAAACCGGCGGATCAGACTTTCGCTAATATTGTTGCTGTCCTGAAGAATCATTTGAACCCCACACCGCTGATGTTAGCGGAACGATTTAAATTTTATGCGAGAACACAACTGAAAGAGGAAAGCAACGCGGAGTATTTAATTGAACTGCGTAAGCTAGCGAAATACTGTCAGTTTGGGGAAAGCCTGACAGAGGCACTGAGAGACAAATTCGTGTGTGGATTGTCGAAAGAAGGAACACAAAAGCGGCTACTTGAAGAGAACGATCTTACATTTGATAAGGCTGTCACTATTGCAGCATCGCACGAAGCCGCAGCGAGAGGCACTGCGGAAATGCAGCGGAAGGCAGCGGTACTCAGCGTAGATCAAATGGCTTTGGGTACAACGAAATGTTATCGTTGTGGAAAGGCAACACACGATCAGAACCAATGCTGGTTTAAAAACCAGGAATGTAGAAAATGTGGCAAGCTTGGTCACATAGCTAAAGTATGCCGGTCAGGAAAGAAGACCAGCAACAAAAAGTCACCACAGGAAAAGTGCAGAAAGGTACATAAGGTGGCTGAGAAGAGTTCGGATGAACAGAATTCGGATTCAGACTCCAACAGCAAGGAACTGGGTAGTCTGAGAATTCAAAATGGAGTAAGGAAGCTGACCGACAAACTATCTGGGTCACACTGCAGATAGCAGGAGTCCAAGTGAAGATGGAATTGGACACCGGATCGGCGTTGACGGTCATGAATAAGCAAGATTACAAAAGGTTATTCACACATATTCCCCTACGGGATACGGAGATAGTATTGCAGACATACACGGGGCAAAAAGTATACCCCATCGGAAAGATAAAAGTCAAGGTGATACACAAGGGCAAAGAACACCAAGGAATGGACATATATGTACTACCTGAGGGAGGTCCACCACTTCTGGGACGGGAGTGGATCAGGAAAATAAATACGGACTGGCACTCCCTAAAAGCAATGATGGTAGATTCCGGAAAAAGAAATGTCAAACCTGAACGATTGTCCAGAATATTGGATGAGGCTAAAGAGGTGTTCCAACAGGGACTGGGAACACTAAGAGGAATTAAGGCAAAAATCAAGATTGCAGAACATGCAAACCCAAAATTTTTCAAAGCCAGACCGGTACCTTATGCGATACGACCTGCTGTGGAAGCTGAGCTGGAAGGGCTAGAACGTTCAGGAGTACTGTCTAAGGTGGACTGGAGTGAGTGGGCCACGCCCATTGTTCCCGTCATGAAGCGTTCATCGAGTAGCAAGCCAGGGGAACCGGGGAAGGTCCGCATCTGTGGAGACTTCAAGATCACAGTTAATCCGGTGCTTCACACGGTGCAATATCTGCTTCCGCGGATTGAGGATATCTTTGCTTCATTGTCTGGCGGGAAACACTTCACCAAGATAGACCTGGCGCAAGCATACTTACAGATGGAAGTTGAGGAAGAGTCGCGCCAGTATCTCACAATCAACACGCACAGAGGCTTGTATCGAAATAATAGATTGGTTTTTGGAGTGGCTTCGGCTCCAGCAATTTGGCAGAGGGCCATGGAGCAGGTATTACAGGGAATTCCAAACACTCAATGTTACTTGGACGATATCCTGATTACGGGAGAGGACGATGAGGAACACCTTGCAAACTTGAAACTGGTGCTCACCAGGTTGAAGGAATATGGCCTTCGAGTTAATCGCCAGAAATGTGAGTTCTTTCAGAAACGGATCTCGTACTGTGGTCATGTCATTGACCAGGAGGGGCTGCACAAGTCACCTGACAAGATCGAAGCTGTTGTGAAGGCTCCCGCTCCGGAAAATGTATCCCAGTTGAGGTCGTTCCTAGGGTTAATTAACTATTACCATAAGTTTCTGCCAAATCTATCCACGGTGCTGCACCCGCTGAATGCTCTTTTGCAGAAAGAAGTACCATGGAAGTGGAGCGAGGACTGTAAGAAGGCCTTTCGCAAAAGCAAGGCATTGATCACCTCAGAGGAAGTGTTGGCTCACTTCAACCCAACGCTACCTATTCGTTTAGCTTGTGATGCTTCTCCTTATGGTATTGGAGCAGTACTCTCACACAAGTTGCCGAATGGCTCGGAAAGGCCAGTCGCATTTGCATCCAGATCATTGACCTCCGCTGAGCGCAACTATGCTCAGATAGATAGGGAGGCTCTCAGCCTTGTGTGGGGAGTAAAGAAGTTCAATCATTACCTGCAGGGCAAGAAGTTTACACTGCTGACAGACCACCAGCCGTTGGTATCCATATTCAACCCTAAAAAGGGCGTTTCCATTATGACAGCGCAAAGGCTACAGAGGTGGTCCCTTTTCCTAGGGGCACACCAATATGACATAGAATACAAAGGATCAAAACAGCATGGGAATGCTGACGGTTTATCGCGCCTACCGTTGCCAACGGTAGAAGAGGCGCCTACAGTGGACCCAGTGGAGATGTTCCACTCAACCATAGTGGAATGTCTACCAGTAACAAATTCTACCATTGAAAAGGAAAAGAGAAATGACCCGACTCTCTCACGAGTCTACGATTTAACGGTGAAGGGATGGCCAGCACATGGCGAACCACTGTTGCCAGCATTCTCGCAAAGAAGAGAACAGCTGTCAGTGTGCCGAGGAACCCTGATGTGTGGATCCAGAGTGGTGATTCCACCCAAACTCCAGAGTAAAGTGCTAAAGGAGCTTCACGAGGGGCATCTGGGTGGAGTGGAAATGAAGAATCTAGCCAGAGCGTTTGTGTGGTGGCCAGGTATCGATGGAGACATCGAAGAAATGACCAAGAGCTGTCTAGGATGCCAGAAGGTCCAAAACGCCCCACCACAAGCCCCTCTACATCCATGGGAGTGGCCCTCATCTCCATGGCAAAGGGTACATATCGACTTTGCTGGTCCATTTATGGACTCAATGTTCTTAATCGCGGTGGATGCACACTCCAAGTGGCCGGAGGTAATAAAGATGTCCTCCACCACCACGGAAAAAACCATCACAGTATTAAGGACCATATTTGCCAGGAATGGGCTGCCGGAACAGATCTGTTCTGATAATGGACCGCAATTTGTGTCCGAAGAATTCAGGAAGTTCTTAAAAAACAATGGGGTTAAGCACTACACGTCCGCCCCATACCATCCCGCCACCAATGGATTAGCTGAAAGGTTTGTCCAGACCTTTAAGAAGGCCATAAAGGCCATGGGTAATGAAGACATAAATCTACAACATAATGTAGATAGTTTCTTGTTGGCGTACAGGAATGCAACACATGCGGTCACAAACCAAACTCCCGCCATGATGTTTTTCAATAGAAGACTAAGATGCCGGCTGGATTTGATCAAGCCAAACATCAGAAGGGACGTAGAGAACCGGCAATTTCAAGGCATGAATGAAAGGCCAACTAGAACCTTCCAGATAGGTCAACCAGTTTTGGCCCGGGACTACCGTACCGAGAAATGGCAGCCTGGAACTATTTGCACACGACTAGGACCGCTGATGTATACCGTGGACATTGGTGAAAGCATAATAAGGCGCCATGCTGACCAGATCATAGCGTCATCCGAAAAGGGGACAACCTACACCACCACTCTATACGCCTAATGATGAAGCAGGGATACCCATAGTATCTACCTCCGATCCGATGATACTGGAACCAGATGAACCCGACACTGGCATTCAAGCCGAATCGACCTTGCCAAAAGAACCTACTACACCACCGGAAACTACTACACCACCGAGGCGGTATCCGGACCGAGTCAGGAAGCCTCCAGAGAAACTGAATCTGTGAACTGTTTTTACAGGAAGTTGTGTATATATGTTATGATGTTATGTTTAATGGGGAATATATACTGTTAAGCTAAAAAGGGAGGATTGTAGTGTATGTAACCGTTCCACCTTTAAGAGAACTATTTTAAGGGTTGCACTACTTTATTTTGGCTGCTGTATACTGTAATACCGGTGGTGACCACACCGGTATATAAGTGCTGTGTAATGATTTATTGGGCAGTTCAGCCCGGACCTTCGTATAGTAAAGACCTGTTAAAATTTACTCTTGTGGTCTGTGTAGTAATTCCCATTATAACACACAGACTTAACACTCAGTTGTGACACATTTTCCGGTGCTGGAGCCTTGACTACTGCCTCAATCTTGTCAGGGGACTTATGTAACCCCTCTTCATCGATGACGTGGCCACAATACGAGATCTGTTTCTGGAAAAACTCGCACTTGTGGCGATTAGCTTGTAGCCCATACTCCTTTAATCTGGTGAGCACCTTCTCCAAGTTGGCGAGGTGATCACTGTCATTTTTGCCCGTGACCAAGATGTCGTCCAAATAACACTGGGTCCCTGGAATCCCTTGCAGGACCTGATCCATCGCCCTTTGCCAGATAGCCAGAGCTGAGGCTACTCCAAACACCAGCCGGTTGTATTGATAGAGACCTTTATGAGTGTTAATCATAAGGTATTGTTTCGAAGTTTCTTCTACCTCCATTTGCAAGTACGCCTGGGCTAGATCAATTTTGGTGAAGCGTTTACCTCCAGATAGCGAGGCGAAAATATCCTCAATTCGTGGAAGCGGATATTGTACCGTGTGAAGGACTGGGTTCACTGTCACCTTAAAATCCCCACAGATGCGGACCTTCTTTGGTTCCCCAGGCGTATTACTCAACGACCTCTTCATTACAGGAACGATGGGTGTAGCCCACTCGCTCCAGTCCACTTTGGACAGTACTCTTGAACGTTCCAACCCTTCCAGCTCTGCTTCAACAGCTGGTCTGATCGCATAAGGCACTGGTCTGGCCTTCAGAAACTTTGTCTTGCATTTTCCTCTATTTTAATCGTTGCTGTTATGCCTTTTAGTGTTCCTAGTCCCTCCTGGAACACTTCTTTTGCGTCAGTTAGCATTTTTGACAGTCGTCCAGGTGTGACGTCGTCATCCTTTTTGGCCTCAACCTTCAGTGCCTGTATGGAATGCCAATCTAATTGTATCTTCCGGATCCATTCGCGTCCTAGCAGTGGTGGTCCTCCATCTGGCAATACATATATATCCATTTTAGGTATTTCCTGGCCTTTATATATCACTTTCACCCTTATTTTCCCTTTGGGGTAGACTTTTTGCCCCGTATATGTCTTCAAGACAATCTCTGTAGCTTTCAAGGGTATGTGTGAAAATAGCTGCTTGTAGTCTCTTTGATTTATGACTGTTAGAGCTGATCCTGTGTCCAATTCCATTTTCACTTGGACTCCGTCTATCTTGAGTGTAACCCAGATAGTCTGGTGATCTTCCATTTCGGTTACTTTATGTAGTTTCAGACAACCCAGCTCCTTGCTTCCGGAGTCTGTGTCACTTTTCTGTTCGTCTGAACCACTGTCCATCACCTGGTGTACCTTTTTGTACTTCTCCTGTGGAGATTTCTTACTGTTGGTTTTCTTCCCAGACCTGCAGACTCTTGCTATGTGTCCTGCTTTCCCACACTGTCTGCACACTTGGTCCTTGAACCAACAATCTTTCTGGTCATGTGTTGTTCTGCCGCAGCGATAGCACTTCCCTGTTCCATAGGACATTTCATTGGTGCCATATTCTTGCGGTCTCCGTTGTATCTCTGCAGCGCCCCTTGCGGCTGCTTCGTGTGATACTGCCATACTGAAAGCTTTGTCCAGCGTAAGATCCTTTTCTGATAGAAGCCGTTTCTGGGTTCCTTCACTTTGTAGCCCACACACAAACTTGTCCCTTAACGTATCTGCTAGTCCCACTCCAAACTGGCACTGTTTCGATAGCTTGCGCAGTTCCGTTAGGTACTCAGCAATGCTTTCGTCTTTGTGTTGGTTCCTTTTATGGAACTTAAATCATTCTGCTATCAGCAGCGGTGTGGGGTTTAAGTGGTCCTGTAGGATTTCTACTATGTTTTCGAAATTCTTGTTCACCGGCTTCTCTGGGGTTATTAGATTTTGCAGTAACCCATAAGTTTTTGCACCCATGGAATTTAACAAAACCAGTGCTTTATTAGCATCTGGCACTTCATTCGCCCTGCAGTCCACCTCAATACGTTCCACATATGTCGCCCAATCTTCGACTTCATTGTCGAACGTAGAGATACTGCCACTCTTCGGCATCCCTGGGTGTGAGTTAACTGTCAAAAATGGCATCTCCCGCGCTTCCCCTTCTTCTCCGCTGGCACAAAATGGCGTCTCCCGCACTTTCCTTCCTTCCCACGCTCACCCTTCTTCCCCGCTGTGGCTTCTAAAAATGGCGTCTCCCGCGCTCTTCCTTCTTCTCCGCGGCTCAATGGCGTCTCCCGCGCTTTCCCCTCTTCTCCCCGCGGACCCTGTTCAGCCCGTGAGCCCTGGCTGTGCTCTGCGCGTTCTTCTCTTTTTTTTTTTCCGACGCCGCTCAGTCTTGAACCCGGCTGTTTCTTTACCCTCTCTCTCTCCGGTTTGTTTTCTTTTTTCTCGACGCCGCTCGGTGTCCAACCCCCGGCTGCGCCCTGCGCGCTTCACCCTCTGTCTTACCCCATCGACTCTGCTCGGCTTTCTCTCCGCCGTCGGTCGGCTCCAGCCGCCGCTGCTCGGGAAGGGTCTGCGCTGGACCTGTCGTCGGTCTCTTGCTGATCGTTGTGGCTGGGGAACCAAGCCCGGCTCTCCACAGCCTCCCCTGCGATGTTCACTCTCTGCCTGACGGCTGGGCGGTTGCTCATGGTCGACGCCCGTGTTCCTGGCCTCGACTTTTTTTTTATGTTGCAGGTAGATTCGAATCGACACTCGTCGCCACTGTTAGATCCGTGATTCTGAGGATATGCTGTTATTCAATAACCACACGGATGCTGTAAATCAACAATAAACAGGTCTTTACTGGAGGAGGGTAGTCTCAAGACTGGGGGTACAGAGACATGCGCAAAGCTTATATACAGGTGTGGTCACTGCCAGTACTACAGTATACAGGAGCTGTAAAAGTAGTTCTGACTTAAAGGCACATACACTACAGGCATAGAGTCATAACGGCACAGAAGGAGGCCATTCGACCCATCAAGTCCGTGCCAGCTCTCTGTAGAGCAATCCAGTCAGTCCCATTCCCCCGCTCTATCCCCATAGCCCTGCAAGTTTATTTCCCTCAAGTGCCTATCCAGTCTCCCTTTGAAAACATTGAGTGTCTCCGCTTCCATCACTTCCATCGGCAGTGAGTTCCAGGTCCTCGCCACTCGCTGCGTAAAAACGTTTTTCCTCACATCCCCCCCTGTATCACTTGCCCAATACCTTAAATCTGTGTTCTCTAGTCCTTGTACCATCAACTAATTGGAACAGCCTTTCCCCATCTAGCCTATCCAAACCCATCATAATCTTGTACATGTACGATAGCAAAATACTGCGGATGCTGGAAATCCGAAATAACAACAGAAAATGCTGGAAAAACTCAGCAGGCCAGGCAACATCCGTGGAGAGAGAAATAGAGTCAACGTTTCAGGTCAAAACCCTTCATCAATCTTGTACACCTCTATCAAATCACCCCTCAACCTCCTTTACTCTAATGAAAACAAATCCAGCTTCTCCAACCTGTCCTTGTAGCTGAGATCCCCCATCCCCAGAGCCATTCTGGTAAATCTCGCCTGCAGCCTCTCAAGGGCCTTCACATCCTTCCTAAAGTGTGGTGACCAGAACTGGACGCAAAACTCCAGCTGGGGAGCTAAGGACTAAGGAGCAGTGTTCCCTTTAAGCTGTGGTCACGCAGCGCTCTGCAGCTCCCGCGCAGCTGGCTCATCGGCTTTTAAATAGGAAAAACCGCACAAGCGCGGGATTTTGAATGGACCACACAACCCCTTAAAGTGGCCGCGCACCCAAATTTTTTTTTAAAGGGGACATTGCTGAGGAGTCCCTTTAGTTTTCAGGTCAGGGAAAATATGAGTTAGAGTCCAGTTGGGATGGGGGTGGTCGGAGAATCTTCCTCAGGCAACCGAAGGCTGCACTGGCACACTGAAGGTGGTGTTTGACTTCGTCATCGACGTCTGCCCTTGTTGACAGTAGGCTCCTGAGGTATGGAAAGTGGTCCACGTTGTCCAAGGCCTTGTCCAGGTGGGCAGAGGAAACGCTTCAAGGACACCCTCAAAGCCTCCTTGAAAAAGTGCAACATCCCCACCGACACCTGGGAATCCCTGGCCCAAGACCGCACAAAGTGGAGGAGAAGCATCCAGGAAGGTGCCGAACACCTCGAGTCTCCTTGCCGGGAGCAAGCGCAAGTCAAGCGCAAACAGCGCAAGGCGCGCACGTCAACCCAAGCACCCCACCCACCCGCCCCTTCAACCACCGTCTGCCCCACCTGTGACAGAGACTATAGGTCCCACATTGGACTCATCAGTCACCTGCAAACTCATTTTTAATGTGGAAGTAAGTCATCCTCGGTTCCGAGGGACTGCCTAAGAAGAAGAAGAAGGGCGGAGAATGTAAAAATTATTAAAATAATTGTTTTTTCAACTCTTTAAACAAATCTTTACATTTTCAATATGTATCATGGACACTTGTCGATCACAAAATATATGGAGGGACTTAAAAACAGAAAATGGTGGAAATACTCAGCAGGTCAGGCAGTATCAGGAGAGAGAAACAGAGTTAACGTTTCAGGTCAGTGATCTGACGAAAGGTCACAGACCTGAAACAAAGGGGGCGATTTTGCCGGCGCTCAGGGGTTGGGTTTGGAGGCAGGACTGCTGGAAAAATCAAAAAGGTTGGCAACAGGTCCCGACCCCGTTTCCAACCCACCTCCAATCAATCTTCCCGGGAGTTGGGTCCCCGATTTATGCAGGGACCCAACTCCTAGCGAGACGAAGAGGATTATAGCCACTTAACTGCTTGTTAACAGGTAGTTAACAGGCAGTTAAGAGGCTTTTTCCAATGTCGACACTTCTACTGCGGGCTTTCCGACATCAGGAAACCTCGCCAGGGTAAGTGTGGCATGCTGTGGGTCTACTGTAATGTTTGTGTATAGATGACAGCTGCAGAAGTGGTGTGAAGGATCCAATGGGACACTGGTGAGTATCAGAGGTAAGAAAATGTTGGGAAAGTCATTTATAATGTGTTTAGAATTTACTGTACATGACAAGCTTTGAAGTGTTTGTGTAGTCCCACCTCAATGGGAGAACCTCTCTCACCAGTGACAGATCACTTCTGTAACCTCACCTGCAGCTGCCATCTGTTTTAGCCTAAGGAGAGAGTCACTGGAGAGTCTGGGTGCAAGGGCTCACCTTTGTACAGTGATTATCAGTGTTTGCAGCACCTGAATGCTGTCAAACACTGAAAAAAATCATCTGTCTAAAAGAAATGTTGGTGGCCCCTTTAAGAAAACTTGCAGATGACGCGTCATCAACTGATATCATCTGAAACCGGCTTTCTCTTAATTGGCCGGCAAGCCCACAGGGTGAGCTTAACAAAGCCAATTGACGCAAAATAGCGTCTGTGCGTCGGACGATGCTGGGGGCGGGACTAGAACCCGAAAGGCAGCAGTCCCGCCCCCAACACGCCTCTTCAG
The DNA here is from genome assembly GCF_052327205.1 of Somniosus microcephalus. NCBI lineage: Eukaryota > Metazoa > Chordata > Chondrichthyes > Squaliformes > Somniosidae > Somniosus > Somniosus microcephalus. The sequence continues at coordinate 82,349,421 of NC_141003.1, read as the reverse complement.
GTAAGATCCCAGCCATTAACTCTGTTTCTCTCTCCATCGTGTCTGTGCCGGCTGGATCCCGTCCTAACCCACGGTTTGCACTCGCAGCCCACCTCGCTGCATAGCAATAGGAGTGGGCCTTTGGCTCCGTTCTTGGAAGTCTATTCCAAATGTTGATTAGTCTTTGCATGAGGCAGGCATCCTACCTGTCCTAAGTTGTCCCCTTCATCACTTACAACCTATGCTGTCTTGCCATATTGTCATTGTTTCGCTTGAAATAGCCTGTCCTGCACCCTGGTACAGGCAAAGGTATCTGGATTATCTGGAAAAGGTATTAAAAGAGATATCCTACTTGTAATTAGTTGCCAGCACCATTGCTCCACCAGCCCTTTGTCCACCCAGTAATGGAACTTTGTAGCCGTGAAATTTCACAAGTTGCAGAGACTAATCAGATGTTGTTCTTGTCCTCAAACCAATCCATAGACATTAATGATAATAAATTGCATGAGATTGGCCTCAGACTGTCAATCCGGGACAATATCAGAAGCAGAGCCACACTGAAGTGCACTTAAGTCAGTTCTGTTTTCCTGCCCAGAAGATGCGCACTCTGGCTGCCACAGAAATCCGTAGCTAAACCCAAAGGTCACATGTAATTTCAGTATAAGTTGACACACCAGCCGTGGACCTACACTATTAGTCAATGTGTACCATTATATACAAACACTCATTTGAAGGTAATCTTTTGAATAGTTAGTTGTTGATTTTTTTTTTTTAAAGCCTTTCGGAGAGCTGGGAATAAAGACAAGGCCCTGGCACCATACGGCACCTAGGCAGAAACCATCGAGTCCTTTTGTACCTTTAGCAAGCTATGAAAGAAAGAAATACTTACATTTATATAGCGCCTTTCACAACCAAATCTCAAAGCGCTTTACAGCCAATGAATTACTTTTGGAGTGTAGTCATTGTTGTAATGTGGGAAACACGGCAGCCAATTTGTACACAGCAAGCTCCCACAAACAGCAATGGGATAATGACCAGATAATCTGTTTTTGCTGCGTTGATTGAGGGATAAATATTTGGCCAGGACACCGGGGATAATTCCTCGGCTCTTCTTCAAAATAGTGCCTTGGGATCTTTTACATCCACCTGAGAGGGCAGACGGGGCCTCGGTTTAACGTCTCATCTGAAAGACGGCACCTCCGACAGTGCAGCACTCCCTCGGCACTGCACTGGGAGTGCCAGCCTATATGCTCAAGTCCCTGGAGTGAGGATTTGAACCCACAACCTTCTGCCGCGAGATGCAAGCGTACTACCCACTGAGCCACGACTGACACACGTGAAGGTAGATTGTAAAGTCATAAGGTTTTGTTACACTTGTTTCTGACTGATTTGTTGGAATAGTGTAGAAGATTTGCCTTGAATTTAATGCATGCAAGAGCTGAGCTTGGGCTCCTTGATGAAAACACATTATATGAAATAAAAACCTGAAATGTGTTCCTTTCCTAGAACTGATAGCAATCTTCTGATGAGCACAAAATTCACCAAAAAGAAATTCCTGACACTGCCAATATAAGACAAAACGTCTTGTATCTACAGAATTTTGAGGTTGCTAAGCAACAGAATGTAGACCCAACAGCCTTGAGACCACATATTTTCTCTGTTGTGGATTTTGCTTGAGACATCAGACTAAACTATTTGAGACAAGCATGTTACATTGGTAGCCGTTTGTTTTGACTGATCATAGAATCATAAAAATTTACGGCACAGAAGGAGGCCATTCGGCCCATCGTGTCTGTACCGGCTGAAAAATAGCTCTCCAGCCTAATCCCACTTTCCAGCACTTGGTCCGTAGCCCTGTAAGTTACGGCACTTCAAGGGCATATCCAAGTACTTTTTAAATGCGATGAGGGTTTCTGCCTCTACCGCCCTTTCAGGCAGTGAGTTCCAGACCCTCACCACCCTCTGGGTGAAAAAAGTTCTCCTCAACTCCCCTCTAATCCTTCTACCAGTTACTTTAAATCTCTGCCCCCTGGTTATTGAACCCTCTGGTAAAGGAAAAGTCTTCCCTATCAAGTTGCTTATCCAGTTTCCTTAAACTAGGTTGTCACGGTTGTGCCTATTTATTGAGATCAAAAGTGTTCTAACTTTGTTAGTAACTTTTCAGTCCATACATAGATAAAACGTAGGTTTATGATGCAGACCTGGGGAATATATAGACGGTAACCATCCATTTGGGTTGTCCCATGAAGATCTCTTAGAATTAAAAATATATCTCCAGGATCACAGTGTATAGTTTAGCTGTTACATTTCAGCCAAATCAAATAGTTACAGTGCTGTCAACATTTGCTATATGAATTCGTAATTGTAGCCCATGTGCATATTTCATCACATGACATAATAACCACTACATCAGAGAGAATTTGTGCTTCCACTTTTGAAGTTGGGTCCCCAGATGAATTAAACAACAATAAAGAAGCACTAACCAGTTAGAAAGAATATCACTGACCATTCAAAATAATAATCAGGCAATAAATAGCTTAAAGTACTCACTCCCATGAGAACGTCCATTCTTTAGTTGGTGGCTGACCTCCCTTTCATCCTTCCTTTCCCTTCTATTTGTTTATCGCCCAAATCCTGCTTGTTAAAAAAAAAAGCCATTAGGCCTTAGTTGTCATGAACAGAGCGACAGCAGTGGCAATAGCTTGCTGAGTTAGATGTACATTTAACATTTGTGCATGCATACCTATATGAGTGGTTTCACTATTAGGTCGCCCTGGTCTCAAGCATTCTATCACTTGAAACAAAGAGGGTCACATGCTAACCCAGAATTCAGAATGTTGAGCAACTAGCTACGATAAAACTAACCACTACAGTACATTTTGATTTGATCGATCTCTGAATTAAAGGACACAACAGTGACAACCCAATGTACAGAAACTGGATAAGCAACTCAACCAATCTGGGCTAATGATTAGCGAGGAAAAATGCAGGTCTCAAATAGTTTAATCTGTTATCTCAACCAAAATTCAGAGCAGAGGGAATGTGTGGCCTCAAGGTCATTGGCTCTACAATCTGTCGCTTAGCAACCTCAAATTCTGTGGATTCATAATGGTTCTTTTTTTTTTACACACACACATACACACACTGGTAATGTCAAGAATTATTTCTGTTTGGTGAATTTTGTGTAAAAGCCAGATCTGTCTGGTACACAGATCTTACAGTGTGACCAATAATGCAGGGTAAATACACTGTATGTGGAGAATGTTATGATGCATCACCTATCTAGCTCTTGGACTTAATTGTTATCTTTGCTTTACATATCAGTTAGGATTGGCACTTTTTTGGCAAACTATACTCTGGCAGAATCGCCAGCTACGGCCTCTATTTTTAATGGTACATTTCCATTAAACCACCACAGATGGGGCAAAGGCTACAAACATTGATTCTACAGAGACTGGGAGAAGCTTCATTATCTCCTGGAGGGTAGTGTGACCTCAGATGCCACAATTCCACAGAAGTAGAAAAAAAAGACTTTCATTAAAAGTACTTGATAAACTGTGCCCATTAATAGGCATTTTAGCTGTTGTTAATTGCATGAGATGTAGCAGCACTGGACATGGTATCGCACATGAATATTAACAGGCGACAGAGTGACTGGCTGAATATTAGTCGGGTGAGAAATTAACCCTTCGGCCTGTTCTAGGGATTCAGGTTGGCCATTAACGATCCCATGGTGTGATTTGAAGAAGAGAAGGGATTTATAGAAACATAGAAACATAGAAGATAGGAGCAGGAGTAGGCCATTCGGCCCCTCGAGCCTGCTCCGCCATTCAATGCGATCATGGCTGATCATCCAAATTCAGTACCCGGTCCCTGCTTTCTCCCCATATCCCTTGATCCCTTTAGCCTTAAAAAATATATCCAACTCCTTCTTGACTATATTTTATGAATTGGCCTCTACTGCCTTCTGTGGAAGAGAATTCCACAGGTTCACCACTCTCTGGGTGAAGAAATTCCTCCTCATCTCTGTCCTTTCTCCCAGTGTCCCACTCAACATTCCTCCCACAACCAATATTAACAAAACCAAACAGAGTAGCTGACTATCCAGCTTCTTGCTGTTTGTTTGACATTGCTGGTGGAGAATGGCTGCCAAGATTGCTAGCACTGCATCAGTCACTGCACCTAAAAGTAACGTGTTGTTTGAAATGCATTGAGACTTCTTGACTTGATAATGTATAATATTTCTTCGGTAGCACCTCCCAAACCCGCGACCTCCACCACCTAGAAGGACGAGGGCAGCAGGCGCATGGGAACACCACCACCTCCAAGTTCCTCTCCAAGTCACGCACCATCCTGACTTGGAAGTATATCGGCCGATCCTTCATCATCGCTGGGTCAAAATCCTGGAACTCCCTCCCTAACGGCACCTTCACCACACAGACTGCAGCAGTTCAAGAAGGCAGCTCACCACCACTTTCTCGAGGGCAACTAGGGATGGGCGATAAATGCTGGCCGTGCCAGTGACGCCCACATCCCACGAACGAATTAAAAAAAATTAATGGAAATATTATTATGATAAACAGAGTTAAAGAACAAATTGCAGTGGTTTGTAACCCAACGTCATTTGTACATCGTACTGCTCCTGCTACGAGCCACAGTAGTTCTATTCCCACTGTACATTTTGATGCACATTTAGATATCTGTGATGTGCTATGTTGCTCTGAACTCAAGCTGTTTACAGTGCAACGAGGATTCAGTGCATCACTGGCAACACGGAAGCAACTGTCGATAAAACATGGACCAGTAGGCAGCAGTGTAGCGAGAACGTTCCATTTGTGTGGGCACAAGTCAAATCGTTATGACCCAGCACTGATTAAGCTTCAACATGCTTGATGACTCAGTAGACGGGAGCTGTGTAATTCCTCCAATTCTAATGAAGCATAGCTAAAGCTTCTCTCTGTGACCTAGCTGTAGGAGACATCCAATTAAATCCAGAGTGATATTCGCAGCGGTGAGTGGAGATAGCCACACATCAAGATAACTCTTGTAGGTCTCTGCTGTGCTTGGTTTCGTGACAGTTGGGCCCATCCTGTGAGTCATAAGGTTACTGTCTAGCATTACGCCAATGTGCTGCAAAGTAAAAAAAAGTTGTATAATGCACGGTGACCCACAGCAAGAGTAGGATTAAGGTAACTAAGTCTGTAGGAAGCACAAAATAACATACAATGAATTGTTGAGGTGTTCAGTGACAGATGACTACCCTGTGAATACTTGTAGATCCGTAATATAATTCGTGCATTGAAAATCGCTTTGGAAGCTCGAAATAGAGTCATTTCTGTATAAAGTTACATCCAAACTCTGTCGATACTGCAATGGAACTGGCATAGAGAAAAGACAAAGAAAGACTTGCATTTCTATAGCGCCTTTCACGACCTCAGGATGTCCCAAAGCGCTTTACAGCCAATGAAGTACTTTTTTTTTTGAAGTGTAGTCACTGTTGCACTGTAGGAAACGCGGCAGCCAATTTGCGCACAGCAAGCTCCCACAAACAGCAAAGTGATAATGACCAGATAATCTGTTTTAGAAATAACAACAGAAAATGCTGGAAAAACTCAGCAGGCCAGGCAACATCCGTGGAGAGAGAAACAGAGTTAACATTTCAGGTCGAAGACCTTTCGTCGAGGAACGTGTCCCCAACCTACAGCGGGTAGCAGGATGAGCATCTGTCCCATCTTGGAGAGGCAGGACACTTCATTATAATATTTAAATCAGGCTTCCGCAGTGCAGTTGGGAGCCTGATTTAAATTGAAAGCTGGCCGGCCGGGTTTCCCAGGGCTCGGGAAACCCGGCAGCTAAATGGAAAAGGGAGCCGCCGGCTCCAACAGGTGAGCGCTTACTAGGGCACTCCATGTGGGCCGGGAGGAGCAGGAGTGCTCTCACCCCGGCCCCTCAAGCAATCCTTTGGCCTCCCTTTTATCGATCATTGCCTCTCCTCGCTGCCGGTCCAACCTGGCGGCTGGTTAATCTGGCCGGGTGCCAGGCGGGAAACGGAAGAAGAAAACGGTAACGAGGTCTTGCCGTTAAATATGGCAGGACCTCCGCCGGGCCCCCCCCCCGCAGATTTCCGGGCTCCCCGCCACCGCCCCTCCGCTCCTGCTCCCCCGCTACCCCGCTCCCTCGCTGTAAATATCAGGACCCTGGTCTCAGAATACTGGTTGACATCCAGTGGGATACTCGTGTCGGCTGAGAGCAGAGTGGCTCCCCTGATCGTAGTCCCCCTCCCAATCTCAGCCCCGGTGAGCAGGAGACCAGGGCTCCATCCATTGCCTCAACAGAAGCAAAATATTGCGGATGCTGGAAATCTGAAATAAAAACAGAAAATGCTGGAAATACTCAGCAGGTCAGGCAGCATCTGTGGAGAGAGAAACAGAGTTAATGTTTCAGGTCGATGACCTTTCGTCAGACCCAGAGCAGAGTCCTCTGGATATAATGCGGTGGAAGAAATAGGGTTGCTTCATGAGCTGCGAGGCATGGCTGAGAAGAAGATAAAGAGAGCAATGGGGTCAACTCTTGGTAATATTTCAATACAAAGCGCTCTGGATAATGGTGGCAAAATAGAAACATAGAAACATAGAAGATAGGAGCAGGAGTAGGCCATTCGGCCCCTCGAGCCTGTTCCGCCATTTAATGAGATCATGGCTGATCATCCAAATTCAGTACCCTGTCCCTGCTTTCTCCCCATATCCCTTGATCCCTTTAGCCTTAAACACCTTTTTAAGAGGCTGGAAATTTACTTTGTTTCCTGAAATCAGTGACCAACTAGGAACAATCAATAAATTCCATGAGGTAATAGAGCAGACGTGAATGATTTGTTTCATTATCCATCATGTAACTGATAAATGGAAATGGTTCCTTGTAGTTAATTAGTCATTATTTATAGCCTTAGTTCAAAGTTGCTGAATTTAAATTATCTGATCATTTAGTTTTTATCATGAAATTCACATGTTGCAGTCTGATTTATGTTGCTTACTTCAAATTTTTGGATAACTCGATTTTTTTTTATTCGCACAATGACTTTGAAGTATCAGGAGTAGATGGAATCCACCATTATGGAGTAAGCGAGCTTGAGCATGTTGCAATTCAGTGGTTCCGAGTCACATTGAGAAACAGATGACTGATAATGTGGCAGTGCCTCAGTGAGAACTGCAGCACCAAACCGGAATGACTTCGCTTTAGTCTGATCTGGATCTGTGACTTTAGGGTCATTAACTCACGCTTCACGGCAGAAATTTGGAAACAAAAGTAGACTTGGTTGGAGAAAAGTTCGTTTAATGTTGGGTACAAGGAACGGTTGGCTGGTGAGGCTCCACCTTGTCGGGCAATAAGACATGATGCCTAGTCTCAGCTAATAGGACGGATTTGAGAACTTTTTTGATACGGACCAGAATCAGAAGCAGAATGAAAACCACGTGATTTGCTGGACACTTGGGCCGGAATTTTGCCGGCACTCAGGGGGCGGGTTTGGAGGCGGGACATCCGGCAAAATCGCAAAGATTGTCAGCGGGTCGGAAACCCGCTGCCAACCCGCCTCCAATCAATCTTCTCAAGTGTCGGGTCCCCAATTTGCGCACGGACCCGACACCTAGCGGCGGGAAGAGGATTATAGCCACTTAACTGCTTGTCAACAGGTTGTTAACAGGCAGTTAAGAGGCTTTTTGCAATTTTGACACTTCTACTTCAGGCTTCCCGACATCCGGACACGACGCCAGGTAAGTGTGGCGTGTTGTGGGTCTGCTGTAATGTTTCTGGATTGATGACAGCTGCAGAAGTGATGTGAAGGATCCAATGGTGCACTGGTGAGTTTCAGAGGTAAGAAAATGTTGGGAAAATCATTTTTAATGCATTTAGACTTTTCTGTAGGTAACAAGTTTTGAATTGTATGTGTAGTCCCACCTCATTGGGAGAACCTCTTTCACCAGTGACAGATTGCTTCTGTAACCTCATCTGCAGCTGCCATCTGTTCTAGCCTAAGGAGGGAGTCACTGGAGAGCCTGGGTGCAAGGGCTCACCTTTGTACAGTGATTGTCAGTGTTTGCAGCACCTCAATGCTGTCAAACACTGAGAAATCAGCTGTCAAAAAAAATGTGCGTAGCCCCTTTAAGAAAACCAGCAGATGACGCGTCATCAACTGACGTCATCTGACACCGGCTTCCTCTTGATTGGCTGGCAAGCCCTCAGGGCGGGCTTAACAAGGCCAATTGACGCAAAATCACGTTTGAGCGTCTGATGTCGTTGGGGGCGGGACTGGAACCCGGAAGGCAGCTGTCCCGTACCCAAGCCGACTCGAACCAAAACATCGAGCTCTTGAAATCAACATAGAAAATGCGAGCAAAATGCAGCAAGTCAGCCAGCATCATCTGAAAGAGAAAAATAAGCCACAGCTAGAGTACTGTGTACAATTCTGGTCACCACATTGCAGGGAAGATGTTATTGCACTAGAAAGGGTACGGAGGAAATTTACAAGGATGTTGCCAGGACTGGAGAATTTTAGCTATGAGGAAAGATTGGATAGGCTGCGGTTGCTTTCTTTGGAACAGAGGAGGCTGAGGGGAGATTGAATTGAGGTGTATAAAATGATGAGGGGCCTAGACAGAGCGGATAGGAAGGATCTCTTTCCCTTAGCAGAGAGGTCAATAACTAGGGGGCATAGGTTTAAAGTAATTGGTAGAAGGATTAGAGGGGAGTTGAGAACTTTTTTCACCCAGAGGGTGGTGGGGGTCTGGAACTCACTGCCTGAAAGGATGGTAGAGGCAGAAACCCTCATCACATTTAAAAAGTACTTGGATATGCACTTGAAGTGCCGTAACCTACAGGGCTACAGACCAAGAGCTGGAGAGCTCTTTTTCGGCCGGCACAGACACGATGGGGCGAATGGCCTCCTTTTGTGCCGTAAATTTCTGTGATTGTATTATTCTATGAATAGATTAACATTTCAGGTTGGGACCTTCATCAGAACCAGGTTTGACGTGTTCAACAGTTTAGAAAGAAAGAAAGACTTGCATTTATATAGCACCTTTCACGACCTCAGGTCATCTCACAGCCCTTCACAGCCAATGAAGCACTTTTGAAGTGGAGTCTCTGTTGTAATGTAGGAAATGCGGCAGCCAATTTGTGCACAGCAAGCTTCCACAAACAGCAACAAGACAATGACCAGATAATCTGTTTTTAGTGATGTTGGTTGAGGGGTAAATATTGGCCCCAGGAGACCGGGGAGTACTCCCCCTGCTCTTCTTTGAAAAAGTGGCCATGGGATCTTTTACGTCCACCCAAGAGAGCAGACGGGGCCTCGGTTTAACGTCTCATCCGAAAGGCTGCTCCTCCGACAGTGCAGCTCTCCCTCAGCACTGCACTGCAGTAAAAAGATAGGTCACTCTTTACTTTCCTATGTTAACACCTAACCTTGTTCTTAATATTTAAACTAATTCCTACAGTAAACATTTAGTTTGCGCTTTACGGTGAACAATGTCCAAATATTTCATTTCGGACAGGAACTCATTTGTGATCCACGGCATGTGAGCTCCCTTTACTTTCACCTTTGAGGTAATCCCATTGTTAATAGCAGGACGATAAGCTTTATGACTTACTAGCTGACTGTTGGCAGATCCTGCAGGAAAGTGTCTATAAAGCGATATAAATTAATGCAACTTAAAGATTTGGGGATTTGAACTTTCCTTTTGTAAAAGTTATAATTGTAATCACATTTGCCTGCAGTTAAGACCACATGTTACAGGTTATGTTACTGGACTAGTAATCCAGAGGCCTGGACTAATGATCCAGAGACATGAGTTTACGTCCCATCACAGTAGCTGGGGAATTTAAATCCAAATAAATAAATCTGGAATTTAAAAAATTAGTATCAGTAATGGTGACCATGAAACTACTGGATTGTCATAAAACCCATCTGGTTCACTGATGTCCTTCAGGGAAGGAAATCTGCCACCCTTACCCGGCCTGGCCTATATGTGACTCCAGACCCACAGCAATGTGGTTGACTCTTAGCTGCCTTCTGAGGTTCAAGAAGGCAGCTCACCACCATCTTCTCAAGAAATAAATGGGCAATAAATGCTGGCCTTGCCAGCGATGCCTACATGAACAAATTTTTTAAAAACCCTGTCAATCTCAAACTAGGAAAACAGCGACTCATCTTCCCGCCCTGCTGCCCAACAGCACCTGGATAAGTCAACTCATCCATGGCACTCAAATAGTTAATATCACTCCCAATTAAATTAATAGAAAGTCAAATTTCACATGACTGATTTTGGTAGGTGTGAAATCTAAAGTATTAAATGCAAGTTTTGTCACAATCAAAAACCAAAGCAGTTCACTGCAAATATTATTTTCCATATTTTACAGACTCCTGTATGCTCTGAGTCAGATGTTTGTGGGTTTGAGTCCTACAAAAGGATCAGGAGAGCTGCATTGCTGAAGGTGCTGTGATTCAGATGCGATATATAGGAACACAGGAACAGGAGGAGGCCATTCAGCCCCTTGAGCCTGTCCCGACATTCAATTAGATCATGGCTGATCTGTATCTTAACTCCGTCTGCCCGCCTTGGTTCTGTATCCCTCGATATCCTTGCCAAGCAAAGAATCTATCAATCTCAGTGTTGAAGATTTCAATTAAATGAAATTAAGTTAAACTAGATCTGTCTCTCTTTCCACAGTGGGGGTGTAAAGGATCCCACTTTGGTCAGGAGAGTGGGGGAACTCCCTACTCTTTTCTGGACAGTATCTTGGGGTCTTTTACATTCACCCGAATAAACAGACATCTCATCTTAAAGACCTTCCGTCTAACAATACAGCACGTCCTCAGTACTGCACTGAGGTACGTCAGCCTAAATTATAATGCACTTACAATTTAATTGGATCTGGTTTATTGGTCCTGAAGCCCCCCATTGCTGCTCTGATCTACAGCTGGGTGTCAAACCCTGATTCAGGTTTGCGTTTTTTTGAGCGCGTGAGAGGACTTTAGTCACAGCTGTTTTCTGGGTCGCACAGTTACAATTATCATTAACCTCTAAATCCATTCATTTTTCAAAACTATTTTTAGCAATTTGTTCGAATACTTGGTTTAAATGGTAAGAGCTGATGACATCGCTGGGGGAATCGATCTGGAGGGATAAACACAGCGAAAGAAAGACCATGCATTTCTATAGCACCTTTCACAACCTCAGGACGTCCCAAAGCGCTTTACAGCCAATGAAGTGCTTTTTGAAGTGTAGTCACTGTTGCAATGTGGGAAACGCGGCAGCCAATTTACGCACAGCAAGCTCCCACAAACAGCAACGTAATAAAGACCTGATAACCTGCTTTTTAGTGATGGAGTGTCAGCCTAGCTTTATGTGCCCGAGTCCCTGGAGTGGGACTTGAACCCACAAGCTTCTGACTCAGAAGGCGAGCTACCCACTGAGACACAAGATAGTGCAATAAAGTAAGCTATGTTCCAACAGCCAATTAAAATTCTGATTTCTTTCAATGTTTCTGTTAAGCATTCGCGTCACTGGCGGAATTTACTAGAAAGACTTGCATTGATGTGGCACCTGATTTTGTCTCTCAGAAACGTCTGAAGATGCTTCCCGTGCAACGAGCTATGTTGAAGTACACCCAGCGGTTGTTATGTAGGAAAATGGAGGAGTTACAAGGGCTGGTTTTAGGACAACAACAACTTGTATTTATATAGCACCTTTAACATAGTAAAACATCCCAAAAAGACAAAAACATTTGACACCGAGCCACATAAGGATAAATTAGGGCAGGTGGCCAAAAGCTTGATCAAAGAGGTAGGTTTTAAGGAGAGTCTTAAAGAAGGAAAGAGAGGTAGAGAGGTTTAGGGAGGGAATTCCAGAGTTTGGAACCCAGGCAGCTGAAGGCATGGCCACCAATGGTTGAGCGATGAAAATCAGGGATGCTCAAGAGGGCAGAATTAGAGGAGCGCAGATATCTCGGGGGATTGTGGGGCTGGAGGAGATTACAGAGATAGAAACATAGAGATAGGAACAGGAGTAGGCCATTCGGCCCTTCGAGCCTGCTCCGCCATTCAATGAGATCATGAGATAGGGAGGGGCGAGGCCATGGAGGGATTTGCAAACAAGGATGAGAATTTTGAAATCGAGGCATTGCTTAACCGGGAGCCAGTGTAGGTCAGTGAGCACAGGGGTGATGGGTGAACGGGACTTGGTACGAGTTAGAACACAGGCAGCCGAGTTTTGGATGACCTCAAATTTACATAGGGTAGAACGTGGGAGACCAGCCAGGGGTGCGTTAGAATAGTCAAGTCTAGAGGTAACAAAGGGTTTCAGCAGCGGATGAGCTAAGGGAGGGGCGGAGACAGTCAATGTTACGGTGTGCATGGTACCAGTTGGAGTCACTCTCAATAGCTTTCGACATTGGGAAAACTCATGTCGGATGCTTCTCAATTCTCTGACCACTAATAACTGCATTTGAGAGTGGAAGGAGTTAAATTAATACAAGTGTAGATAATCCTCAGCAGAGATGATTCAGCAATTGTGCCACTTTGATTTTATCTCCTATGCACTCCTATGTGTCAACCAGTGGCTCAGTGGGCAGCACTCTCTAGGTGGGAGGGGCTAGGAGTGAGCCAGGTGTTACTGGTGGCCTAATTGCAGCTGGGTGTTGGAGGAAGTTTTGTAAAAAGTTGGTGGAGGGTTTTGGGGTGTTGTTTTCAGGTTTTAGGGCCTTTTTGGCCCACAAAAAACAGCCAGATGGCTGCTGAGGGGTCCGGAGTGCCGGGCCCCTCAGAGGACAATATTCCCGAGAGGAATTTTATTAGGGAAGAAACTGTGGTGGGAAGGGGAAAAAAAAGGCCCAAAGATTTGGGCCGGGACCTCAGGAGGTTTGGTAAAGAAAATACGGTGGCGGTGCAATGTGAAGATAAGAAGATTCGAGCCAGTGATATAATCCGGGCAGTTCATGAGGACTGTGGTGAGGGAAGCTGTTTTGCCTGCCGACCAAAACCAAATGTGGGATTTGAGGTGACGGTCAGTGGCCGTGAGGAGGTGGAAAAACTGCTGCTCAGTCTGAAAGTTGGGGAGAAATTTTTGGAGGTGACTCTGCTATATTCAGAGGAGGTGGTGGTTTCATTTTTGAACTTGCCTGTGTACATCGAGGACGAAGTGCTGAGCAAAAAGTTGGAGTTGTGGGACATTAAAATCTGTTCCGAAATAAAGAGGAGGTACTATCCGGGAACACGGGTAGCAGACGGAACCCGGTATGTAAAGGTGCGGTTCCCAGAGGGGGTGAGGTCTTTGCCGTACAGTATGAAGTTCGAGACACTGGAAGGAGTACAATATTTTCGTGTGCTGCACGATAACCAAGTAAAGGTGTGTTACTATTGTCTGGGACATGACCATCTCGTGAGAAACTGTCCTGATTTGTATTGTTACAATTGCGGTGAGTCGGGACATATCGCGCGGAGCTGCAAGGCGGAGAGCTGTGGGGTGTGTCGTAAAGGCCCCGCCCGCTGTGAGTGTGTGGCAGAAGGGAGCGAAATGAGTGATGAGATGGGAGAAGGAGCAGGAGAGGAGTGTGGAACGGCCGGAGGTGCGGTGCAGTCGGAGGACACAGCCGGTAAAATGAAGGAAAAAGGAGTACAGGAAGAGGCAAAGGTTGGCGGAGCGGAGATCGAGATGGAGATGGTGGAAAACACGGCGAGTGCTATGGAGGGGAACAAAGACAGCAGCGGGCAGCAAGGGTCGAGTGCAGACTCGAGCCTTAGTGTAGTTCGGCTCCCCCTGGGGAGTCTGGTGTCTGCGGGGGGAGAGGAGGCGGGAGCGGGGTGTGTGGTGGAAGTGAGTGCTCCGGGGAAAGGCGGGGAGTCGGATATTTTGGTGAGCAGGAGGGGGCAGGGCGGGGAGAGGGTGCAAGAGGCAGGAGCCTTAAAGGGACAGCAGAATGGGATTGGCGAGATAGAGACGTCAGAAGGGAACAATTTAGGTGCGCCATTGTCCCATGGAGTGAGGGAACAAGGTGCAAGGGTCAGAGGTAGAGACGTGGTCGAAGGGGGCGGCACAGTGGGAGAAACTGCGACAGCAGGAAGACTCTCTATGGGAGATGAAGTATCTGACGGGGAGCAGGATTATGTATCTGACGGGGAGCAGGCACAGGGGGTTGCAGAAGAGCTTGAGTGTGAGGAATTAGAGGGGGACAGAGACATGGAAGTCGGGGATGGGGTGGCATCATGTGGAAAGGGAAAGGTTAGTGAGGGGCAGAAGGAGGGAGAAAGGGCAGCTCCTGGGCCCAAAGTTAAGGCAAGGAAGAGGCTGAAACAGCAGGGAGGGGTCAAACAGGAGGGGAAAAAGAGCCGGAGGCTGCAGGAAAAAGCAACAGCTGGCCGAAAAGTTGAGAAGGAGCATGAGAGGAGGGAAGAGCCAGAGATTAAATGATGGGGAGATTATTGGGCATACTTCCCTTCTTTGGAGCCATGATTACATTGATCTCGATCAATGTGAACGGACTGAGGGGTGAGAAGAAATTGCAGCAGTTGTTGCAGGGTTTTAAAGGCACGGACTTGTTGTGTCTGCAAGAAACCTTTTGGGATGAGGATATTCTGGAAAGAGTTCAGAAGGTTTGGAAGGGAGAGGTGTTTGCAAGTTGTGTAAACAATAACCGTAGAGGGGTGGCTGTTTTGGTGAGTCCGTCCATAGAAGAGAATGTTGCCTTGGTGGACAAGGACGCTGAGGGGAGATTTTTACGGCTAAGGGTAAAATTGGAGGGATTTAATTGTGATCTTTTTAATATCTATGCACCGAACGACCATTGCAAGCGTCGCGAGTTTTTTCGGGGGTTATTCACTGAAGTGGCAGAGGTGGAAAATCCTTGTATAGTGGGGGATCTTAATGTATTTTTATCTTGGATGGACATTTCAGCCCAGATGACCTTTAAAGAGGATAACTCCAGAGGGATGATTATAAAAATGATGGCAAATTTAAATTTGAGAGACTTATGGGTGGACCGGAACCCCATAAAAAGGGAGTTCTCCAGAGCAGGTTGGGTGGGTGATGTTTTAAAACAGAGCCGAATAGATTTTGTGCTAATGCGGGAAGGGTTAAGTTCGGAGGTGATGGAGATTTTTTATTAAAAAAGTATTTTTTAGTGATCACTCGGCTTTGGTTCTTAGAATTAGGAACAGCAGAGTTAAGATTGGTTCAGGGGTGTGGATTTTAAACAATCAATACCTGAAGGAAAGTGCTTATAAAGAAGGGATTATAAATATAATAAAGAATGCTCAGAAGGAACTTTTGTTCTTGAAAGAAAGAAGAGTTTGGTGGGACAATTTCAAATATGAGGTAAAAGTTTTTTCGGTATGTTATGGGAAAAAGAGGGCGGCAGCTAACCGGCATCGAGAAGAGAATATAAACAAAAGGTTTACGGATGTCTGTAAAGCAGTTGACGGAGGGGATAAGGGAGCTGAGACTAAGTTCCGGGTGCTAAAGGAAGAGTGGGAATTATTGCAAGCTGAAAAATGCAAGGGGGCCATTCTCCGTGCAAAGGCTAGAGATGCATTGGAGGGCGAAAGATGCACTAGATATTTTCTAGAGCAAGAGAAGCTGCGACAGAGATTATCGTTAATTGAGGAGTTGAAGGTTGGGGAGAAGATCATTCATGAAAGTGAGGAGATTTTGGAGGCAGCTAGCAGCTTTTATCAAGAGCTATATACAAAAGAAGACATTTCCAATTTGGAGATGGAGAAGGTTACTGCTTTTATTGAAAAGGGTTTAAAGGAGGATGAGAGAAGCATGTGTGATAAAGAAGTAGGATTAGCGGAAATAAAAATAGCAATAAGTGGAATGAAGGGGGGGAAAACCCCAGGGTCCGATGGACTAAGTGCAGAATTTTATAAGGAATTTGTCGAGATTTTAAGTCCATTGCTCTTAGAAGTTTTTAAGGAAATTAAAATTGAGGGAAGCCTGGCCCCATCTATGAGGAGAGGTATCATAAGCTTAGCTTATAAAAATAAAGGGGATAGACGGGATCTGAAGAATTGGAGGCCCATCACACTATTAAATGTGGATTATAAGATCTTGGCAAGGGTTATGGCAAATCGTTTGAAGGAGGTGTTACCGGAGATAGTTTGGCCCTTTCAGTCCTATGGAGTCATAGGCCGGGACATCGCAGACTCTGTGGTCTCAATCCGAGATGCGATAGAACTCATGGAAGAGAATGGGAGGGAGGCTTATGTATTAAAGATAGATCAAGAGAAAGCCTTTGATAGGGTCTCTCATGAGTTTTTATTGAAGGTTTTGGAAGCATTTGGTTTCAAGGAAAATTTCATTCAGTGGATAAGGATTTTTTATTCAAACATATTTAGCTGTGTTAAATGTAATGGTTTTTTATCTAAGTATTTTCCGATACAGAGATCAGTGAGACAGGGTTGTCCCCTGTCCCCACTGCTGTACACATTGGTAGCAGAACCATTAGGTTGCATGATGCGAAAGAAACAAGGTGTAGTTGGGATTGTGGTACCCAGTTCCGGGCTGGTGTCGGTGATACACCAATATGCAGATGACACAAACTTAACATTGAGAAATGGGGAGTCAGTGAGGAAAGCTATGGAGGTAGTGGAGGAATATTGTAGAGCTTCAGGTGCCAGAGTGAATTATAGTAAGTCCCAATGCCTGGTTGCAGGGAGGGGTAGGGGGGAATGGTTGGGGGAATGTCCCTTTAAGGTGGTGGAGGTTTTGGAAGTTCTGGGGGTGCATATGGGGTGCAAGAAAGACAGGGAAGAAGTGGATCGATTAAATTGGGAACCGAAGGTTATGAAAATTAAAAAGATTTTGGGAAGATGGGAAAGAAGGTGGTTGAAAGTGCAAGGAAGAGCGACAGTGGTGTCTGCTCTCCTGCTATCTAAGCTATGGTACTTATTGACGGTGGAGGATATTCCTGAGTGGGCAGAAAAGTCCATCCAAGAGGCTTGTGTGAGGTTTTTATGGGAAGGGAAACCAGCCTTGGTGGCTTACAATACCATCATTGGACGGAGAAATCAGGGAGGACTCAACTTCCCAGATATTGATTTGAAGAAAAAATCCTTTAGAATCAAATGGGTGAAGAGATTTCTTCAGAAGTCAAATTCAAGTTTTTGGAAGAGTTGTTTTGAGCATTTTTTAAAACAAAGTGGGATAGGAGGGCAGGGGATATTGTATATGGAATACAATAATATGTTTTTGAAATCGATTAAGCTTCTCCCTAGGTTATATAAGGGGGTTGCCAATAAAGCATTTGAATTGGAATTGAATTGTAGAGACTTGGGCTCAATTTTTAAAAAGTGTGCAGTTTATGCCCAAGGGGGCTGAGGAATTTTTAGAACAGCCCTTATTTTTGAACAGGTGGGTCAACATCGAAGGAGAGGTTTTATTTAATCAAGCTTTTATAAAAGCTGGGATTATATCGGTGAAAGATGTATTATACGAGGTGATTCCAGGTTGGTTGCCGGAAGCGATAGTGAGGGACATGGTGTGGGAGGAGGATCAGGAGGTAGAAGGAAAAGCAATAAGAATCATGTATGAGAAGATTGTGAGGGCAATGCCACAGGATTGGATGGAAGAAATAAATGCGGAAATTTCCAAAGGAAGTAAAATGCGTCCTGCTTTTCCAAGCTTTGTACTGGAGAAAGGGGGAGAGTTAGTCCAATTTGACAACTGTAATACGCGAGATTTCTATGAGGTATTCAGAGAATGGAGATTCAAGACACCTGCTGGTCAGGAGTTTTGGCAGAGTATATACCCACAGCTGGACTTCAACAGGATTTGGAAGGAAGTGTGGGCGAATTTTAAATGCCCAGAATGGATTGAACTGGATTTCAAATTGGCTCATAACCGGATTTTTACCATGACGGTCTTGTGCAAGATTGGACGAGTGGAGGCGGCAACTTGCCCAATGTGTGGGACACAGGATGAGACTCTGTCCCATTTACTGGTGTTATGTCCGCAGTTAAATGACTTTAAGTACTATGTTCGACAGTTGTGTGAAGCTTTTTTGCTGGGTGGGGACCGAACAGCGAGAATGGGAATCCCATGGTGTGGTGTATGTAACCTGTTCCACCTTAAGAGAACTACCTTAAGAGATGTACTACTTTCTCTTGGCTGCTGTATACTGTAATACCGGTGGTGACCACACCGGTATATAAACGTTGTGTAGTGATTTGCTGGGCAGTTCAGCCCTGACCTCCGAATAGTAAAGACCTGTTAAAGTTATTCTTGTTGTCTGTGTCCAGTGATTTATAATAAGCATAACTGGGACACACAGACTCAACAGTGGCGATGAGTCCGATCTTACCCTGCGGCAGTTTTACATCCAAGGCAGCTTCGTCCTCAGAACGGGCGTCGAGAAGAGGCATCCGCCCTCATCATCCTGCTGAGCACCACATCGCACGGGAGGCATCGAGAACCCGGGTTAAAAAGAAAAATTCTGACCACGAAGCCCTCCATCAGCGACAGGCAGTGATCATCCCTTCTACCACGGTGGTGGGTAAGCCGATCAGCGACATGAGCAGAAAGTCGGCCGCGTTGGCTGTGGAGTAGGGGAGGGAAAACGGAGGAAAAAGGGTGGAGAACTCAACCGCGGCCGGTGAAAAGGGCCGGGCTGCAATCGGGGCCGAGAGGCGCAGCGACTGGGGCAGCGTTAAGGCCATGAGAACCGCGGAGAACTCAACCGCAGCCGGTGTAAAGGACCGGCCTGCAAGCGGGGCTGAGAGGCGCAACAGCAGGGGAAGCGTGAATGCCCACGGGACCCGCGGGGGAGCAAAAAGCAGCGTCGGCGAATTGAGAACCGCTGGGGAGGTGAGAACGGCAGCAGCACGGCAATCGCCATTGCAGCCAGCGAGGGAAGAAGGCAAACGCGGGAAGCCGCCATTGTAGTCGGCGGGGGAAGAAGACGAGCGCGGGAAAAACCGCCAAGCGCGGGAAGCCGCCATTTTAGTAGGCGGGGGAAGAAGACAAGCGCGGGAAGCCGCCACTTTGGGAAAAAGAAAATTTAAAGAAACTTGCAAGGATGCCTAAACATGGTAACATCAATGCTTTTGATAGCGATGTCGAAGATTGGGCCACGTATGTAGAACGCATGGAAGTTTATTGTAAAGCAAATGAGGTAGCAGATGATAAGAAAGCACTAACCTTATTAAACTCAATGGGTGCGAAGATGTACGGGCTATTGAAGCACCTTGTATCACCAGATAAACCGGCGGATCAGACTTTCGCGAATATTGTTACTGTCCTGAAAAATCATTTAAACCCCACGCCGCTGCTGATAGCGGAACGATTTAAATTTTACAGAAGAACGCAGCTGAAAGAAGAAAGCAATGCTGAATTCTTAATTGAACTGCGTAAGCTATCAAAGTACTGTCAGTTTGGAACAGGACTAGCAGATGCGCTGAGAGATAAATTTGTGTGTGGATTGTTAAAAGAAGGAACACAAAAGCGACTGCTAGAGGAGAATGATCTTACACTTGATAAAGCTGTCACTATTGCAGCATCGCACGAAGCCGCAGCGAGAGGCACTGCGGAAATGCAGCTAAGGTCATCGGAACTCAGCACCAATCAAATGGCCTTGGGTGCAGTAAAGTGTTATCGTTGTGGAAAGACAACGCACGATCAGAACCAGTGCTGGTTCAAAAATCAGGAATGCAGAAAATGTGGCAGGCTTGGTCACATAGCTAAAGTATGCCGGTCAGGAAAGAAGACCAGCAACAAAAAGTCACCGCAGGAAAAGTGCAGAAAGGTACACAAGGTGACAGAGAATAGTTCGGATGAACAGAAGTCAGATTCAGACTCCAGCAGTAAGGAACTGGGTTGTCTAAGAGTACACAATGTGGGTAATGAAGCAGACCTCCAAACTATCTGGGTCACACTTCAGATAGCAGGAGTCCAAGTGAAGATGGAATTGGACACTGGATCGGCATTGACGGTCATGAATAAGCAAGATTACAAAAGGTTATTCCCACATATTCCCCTACGGGATATGGAGATTGTATTGAAAACATACACGGGGCAAAGAGTATACCCCATCGGAAAGATAAAGGTAAAGGTGGTCCACAAGGGCAAAGAAAGCCGAGGAATGGACTTATATGTGCTACCTGAGGGAGGTCCACCACTACTGGGACGGGAGTGGATCAGGAGAATAAATATGGACTGGCATTCCTTAAAAGCACTAACGGTAGAGTCCGGTAAAAAAGAAGATGTCAAACCTAAACGATTGTCCAGAATATTGGACGATGCTAAAGAGGTGTTCCAACAGGGACTGGGAACACTGAGAGGAATTACGGCAACCATCAAGGTTGAAGAACATGCAAACCCGAAATTTTTCAAAGCCAGACCGGTACCTTATGCGATACGACCTGCTGTGGAAGCTGAGCTGGAAGGGCTAGAACATTCAGGAGTACTGTCTAAGGTGGACTGGAGTGAGTGGGCCACGCCCATTGTTCCCGACATGAAGCGTTCATCGAGCAACAAGCCGGGGGAACCGGGGAAGGTTCGCATCTGTGGAGATTTCAAGATCACTGTTAATCCGGTGCTTCACACGGTGCAATATCCGCTTCCGCGGATTGAGGATATCTTCGCTTCGTTGTCTGGCGGGAAACACTTCACCAAGATAGACCTGGCGCAGGCGTACTTACAGATGGAAGTTGAGGAAGAGTCACACCAGTATCTCACGATCAACACGCATAGAGGCTTGTATCGGTATAATAGACTGGTTTTTGGAGTGGCATCGGCTCCAGCAATTTGGCAGAGGGCCATGGAGCAGGTATTACAGGGAATTCCAGGCACACAATGTTACCTGGACGATATTCTGATTACAGGAGATGATGATGAGGAACATCTTGCAAATTTGGAACTGGTGCTCACCAGATTGAAAGAATATGGACTTCGAGTTAATCGCCAGAAATGTGAGTTCTTTCAGAAGCGGATCTCGTACTGTGGTCATGTCATTGACCAGGAGGGGCTTCATAAGTCTCCTGACAAGATCGAAGCTGTTGTGAAGGCTCCCGCTCTGGATAATGTATCCCAGTTGAGGTCGTTCCTAGGGTTGATTAACTATTACCATAAGTTTCTGCCAAATTTATCCACGGTGCTGCACCCGCTGAACGCTCTTTTGCAGAAGGGAGTACCATGGAAGTGGAGCGAGGACTGTAAGAGGGCCTTTCGCAAAAGCAAGGCATTGATCACCTCAGAGGAAGTGTTGGCTCACTTCAACCCAACGCTGCCTATTCGTTTGGCTTGTGATGCTTCTCCATATGGTATTGGGGCAGTACTCTCACACAAGTTGCCAAATGGCTTGGAGAGGCCAGTCGCGTTCGCATCCAGATCATTGACCTCCGCTGAGCGCAACTATGCTCAGATAGATAGGGAGGCTCTCCGCCTTGTGTGGGGAGTAAAGAAGTTTAATCATTACCTGCAGGGCCAAAAGTTTACGCTTCTGACAGACCACCAGCCGTTGGTATCCATTTTTAACCCTAAGAAGGGTGTTTCGGTGATGACAGCACAGAGGCTCCAGAGGTGGTCCCTTTTCCTAGGGGCACATCAATATCAGATTGAATTCAAAGGTACAAAGCAGCATGGTAATGCTGATGGGCTGTCGCGCCTGCCACTACCTACAGTGGAGGAGGCACCGATGGTTGACCCTGTTGAGTTATTTCACTCGACCATCATCGAATGTTTACCAGTCACCAATGCAAGTATTGAAAGAGAAACCAGGAATGACCCGGCACTGTCCCGGGTCTACGAATTGACAGTGAAGGGATGGCCAGCACATGGTGATCCACTGTTACCGGCATTCTCAGCAAGACGAGAACAGCTGTCCGTCTGTCAAGGAACATTGATGTATGGAACAAGGGTGACTATTCCTCCTAAGTTAAGAGAGAGAGTTCTAAAGGAACTGCATGAAGGTCATCTGGGGGGAGTCAAGATGAAAAGCCTTGCTAGGGCTTATGTGTGGTGGCTGGGCATCGACCAACAGATAGAGGATCTGACGAAAAGCTGCTCAGGGTGCCAAAAAGTTCAAAATGCACCTCCGATTGCACCGCTGCATCCATGGGAATGGCCTTCAACCCCATGGCAACATGTACATATTGACTTTGCTGGTCCATTCATGGACTCCATGTTTTTAATTGCGGTGGACGCACATTCTAAATGGCCAGAAGTGATTAAGATGACTACCACTACCTCGGAAAAGACGATCGCGGTGCTAAGAACGATATTTGCAAGAAATGGATTGTCAGAACAAATATGTTCAGACAACGGACCGCAGTTCGTGTCAGAAGAATTCCAGAAATTCATGAAGAAGCATCGGGTGAAACATTATACCTCTGCCCCATATCATCCGGCTACAAACGGGTTGGCCGAGAGATTTGTACAAACGTTCAAAAAAGCAATAAAGGCCATGAGCGAAGATCAGATTCCACTACAACACAAGGTGGACAATTTCCTACTGGCATATCAAAATGCCACTCATGCAGTGACAAACCAAAGTCCTGCCATGATGTTCTATAACAGGAGGTTGCGGTCCAGGTTGGACTTGTTAAAACCAAATGTGCGGAGGGAAGTCGAAAACAAACAGTTCCAGCATATAAATAACAAGACCACTCGGAGTTTCGAAATAGGACAACCAGTGTTAGCCCGGGACTATAAAAATGAGAAATGGCAATCTGGAACAATTCGGGCCAGACAAGGACCCCTGATGTACACGGTAGATATTGGTGAAAATGTAATACGGCGTCATGCTGACCAACTGGTAGAATCGAGAACAAGGGTCGAACCCATGGTTACGGCAGAGACAACCGTGGAAGAAGTTAGTGAACCTGAAGCATCTACCTCAGAAGTGAATGTACCTGATGATGATGTCCAATCCATAAGAGATCAACTAGATGAGTCACCCCAGCAACGAGAATCAGAGACCCCTGAAAGGCGTTATCCAACTCGGATCAGGAGGCCTCCTCAGAGACTGAATCTTTGAACTGTTTTGCATGAAGTTGTATATATATATATATATATATGTTATTATGTTATGTTAAATGGGGATATACACGGTTAAGCTAAAAAGGGAGGATTGTGGTGTATGTAACCTGTTCCACCTTAAGAGAACTACCTTAAGAGATGTACTACTTTCTCTTGGCTGCTGTATACTGTAATACCGGTGGTGACCACACCGGTATATAAACGTTGTGTAGTGATTTGCTGGGCAGTTCAGCCCTGACCTCCGAATAGTAAAGACCTGTTAAAATTATTCTTGTTGTCTGTGTCCAGTGATTTATAATAAGCATAACTGGGACACACAGACTCAACACGTGGGACTCAATTTTGAGATGGGGATTGCAGGAGAGTCTGCCAGAGTCTAGCGGAGCGGCAATTAATTTAATGTTCAGTTTGGCTAGATTCGTGATTGTGCAAAGAAGGAATGCTCTGTTTTTTAAGGGGAGGAGAATCAATCTAAAAGAGTATTTTAAATATAAGCTAAAAGACCATTATAAGGTTCTGTGGATGTTTAATTCAGAAAGGAATTTAAGGACAGTATTTTACAACCAATTTTTTAAGTACAATCGATTAATATATGTTACAGGTGACAAATTAAACTTCAGGTTTTGATGTTAAAATGTGGTGGCGGAATGGCTGTGCAGGGCGGTGGAATTGATTTGTATCATACAATGTAATGATCACGATGTTGTAAATGTTCTTAATGTTCAATAAAGTATAATAAAAAAATTAAAATAAAAAAAGTGGGCAGCACTCTTGCCTCTGAGTTAGAAGGTTGTGGGTGCAAGTCCCACTCCAGAGACTTAAGCACAAAAATCTAGGCTGCCACTTCATTATAGAACAAGATTAGGGCCTAGAAGTTCAGTGGGCTGCGGCTTAAGAGGGCGCTAAGTGGGTCGGAAGCCACTGGCCACGCCTCCCGCTAAATTCAGCGGGACGCTAATGGCGGCGCTAACTGTTAGTGCTGCGCCACTACCGATGATGTCATCAGTGTGCGCAGCGCCCCGCTGATGCCCCGATCGCGATATTTAGATGCGTCCCCTGCTTTAACGCCGGACGCTATGTGCGACCGGTTCAGGGGGGCCTACCTGCGGCGGTAGAGGCGCTAATTAAAGGAGAGGTGCGGGGCGGCCATTTTTGTTGCTGGCCGCCTGCCAGCACCTCTCCGCGCTGCCGTCCCCAGCCTCCTGAGCAACCCCCCCCCCCCGCCCCCCGCGGAGTGCCGACTGCGTTCCAAGAGCCCGGCACTTCTCCTCGGTGCCGGGCTCTTTTGCCGGCACTCGCGATCCTTGATCGCGCTGCAAGAGGCCCCTCCCCTTTAAGAAGGGGAGGAAGGCCTGCAGTACCGCAGCGCGCCGTGCCGCAGCATGTGGCACTGCGTCACGTTGCACAGCGATTATTCAGTTGCAGTGCCCCAAGAGTGATGCAGGGCACCTCCAGTAGCGCCGCGCTTCCCTCTGGGGCGTGCAAACTGAATTTCCGGCGGGTGGCCGCGACTGCTTCCGGGGCGCTACTTTTAGCGCCCTGGCGAGGCTGGCGCCCCAAACGGGGCTATAGTGAATTTCTAGGCCTAGGTGTTTACATAGGAAAGTAAAGAGTGACCTATCTTTTTACTGCAGTGCAGTGCTGAGGGGGTGCTGCACAGTCGGAGGTGCCGTCTTTTGGATGAGATGTTAAACCGAGGCCCCGTCTGCTCTCTCAGGTGGACATAAAAGATCCCACGGCACTATTTTGAAGAAGAGCAGGGGAGTTCTCCCCGGTGTCCTGGGGCCAATATTTATCCCTCAATCAACATCACTAAAACAGATTATCTGGTCATTATCACATAGCTGTTTGTGGGAGCTTGCTGTGTGCAAATTGGCTGCCGCGTTTCCCACATTACAACAGTGACTACACTCAGTGGCTGTAAAGCGCTTTGAGACGTCCGGTGGTCGTGAAAGGCGCTGTAGAAATGCAAGTCTTTCTTTCTATCTTACCACTGAAGGTAAAACAACACTTGTAACGATCACCAATTCTCCACAATTTCATCAAAAATTAATTTAAGTAGCAGTGGATTAGCACAAGCATAGAACTTTCAGCACAGAAGACCTTCCAGGCCCTCATGTTTGCACTGGTGCTAGCTTCACGTTGAAACCATTTATTTTTATCTCTTTCCCTCTGACAAGGGAACAGAAGCTTAAAATCAGAGCCCGGCCATTCAGGAGAGAAGTTATGTAGGATTCGCAAAATTGAACTTTATATTATAGAGGGTCGAATGGCAGAAGAGGCCATGATTTTAAAGACTGTTTTATAAGAAGCCTAGGAAAAAGGGGCATTCAAAATGGCCGCCAGACCCCGTGACCAACTTATTGGGACACTTTAAAATGGTTCCTGCAGTCCTCAGACAGCTTTGTGGATTCAGCCCACAGTAAGTTCTGGAAGCCGTTTCTGAGAGAACAAAACCAGACACCCACATATAAATATAGATTGGATGCAGATCCAGTCAAGATCGGCCTGTAGATAAAGGCCATCTAAATGTTTAACCAGACAAAAGGGAACAGTTTCATATTCATGAGAAAAGCATCAAGGACCCGTTAAGGATATCACCAGGCCATTAAAAATAATGAAGGTCATTCCAGACCAGAGATGGCCCGTTACCGGCCATCCAAGAACAGTTTAAAATATAATAACTACCCCGTTGTGCTCCCAGCCCGCCAAAATTAAAACAAAAGACTAACCTGATTTGGCGCGAGATAAGGGCTTCTGATGAGAAGTATATCTGGGAACCCAGGGGTAGAAAGAAAGGGACGTCCATCGCGGAGAGCGGTCCTCGTGGTGCTACCATCGTATCGGTGGCATCATCGCTAGAAGAAGGAGAAGAAGACGGTTCGAGCCGGCATCCCGCCCCGGGGTAAAACATCGGGAGATCATCGACCAACCCCGGGCCATTGATGAAACGGGAGGCCATCGACCCACCCCGGCTCGGGAGAAGAGACAATTAAAAACTACAGAAAAAACGATGGGGGCCAGCCCGAGGCTCCTCTGACCGGGGTCGAGCAAACGATCCCTGACCCCGCCGACATCCAGACCAGCCGGTGTCCAGCCGTCCCCGACCCCCACCTCAGGAGAGTGGTGTGGCGCAGCTCGCTGGGGCTCCACCAACCACGTGGAGACCGGACGCCTGAAAGGATCAAACGCAGACCTGTTTCAAAACCTTACACTTCCTAGTTGGATTGGTGAGCATGTTTCTGACCCTTCATAATCAGATCTAGATAGGTTTAAGGGGGTGGACATTTAAGGGTATAATTAACATGAGTTGTTGTCCCTCGATGTTCCGTGTGTTTTCCCCATTTCATGATGATCTTTGTAGAGTATAATATGCCTGTATTTGCCTTAGTTAGTACTGTGTCGTTATTATTCGCTTGTGTTTTCCCCTCCCATGTACCCTCTTATTTGCTTGCATTTTGATTTGTTTTACATTATGCAATAAAATTCCATTTTGTTTCATCAAACTTGGTCTATAAGAGTTTTCTCTACATTGTAGTTCCTGCCCCAAAGTCCAGGGTATAGAATCTAAGGGGCGAGTGGGTCGAACCACTCACGGTTTTACTGTGCAAGAGAGAGAGGCCTCTAGAGAGAGAAACCTCTGCGATCTAAAACCCCTTACAGTCAGGAAACACTTCTTCACGCAGAGGGTGGTACAAGTGTGGAACTCTCTCCCACAAAAAGCAGTAGGTGCTGGGGCTCAATTAATAATTTTAAATCTGAGATCGGTAGGTTTTTACTAGACAAGGGTATAAAAGGATATGGAGCCAAGGCAGGTGGATGGAGTTAAAATACAGATCAGCAATGATCTCATCGAATGGCAGAACAGGCTCGAGGGGCTGAATACAACAACTTGTATTTATATAGCGCCTTTAATGTAGTAAAATGTTTTAAGACAAAAAAATTTGACACCGATCCAAATAAGGATAAATTAGGGCAGGTGACCAAAAGCTTGGTCAAAGAGGTAGGTTTTAAGGAGCGTCTTAAAGGAGTAAAGAGAGGTAGTGAGGCGGAGAGGTTTAGGCAGGGAATTCCAGAGGTTAGGGCCTAGGCAACAGAAGGCACGGCCACTGAAGGTTGAGTGATTATAATCAGGGATGCTCAAGATGGCAGAATTAGAGGAGCGCAGATATCTCGGGGGGGTTGTGAGGCTGAAGGAGATTAGAGAGAGAGGGAGGGGCGAGGCCATGGAGGGATTTGAAAACAAGGATGAGAATTTTGAAATCGAGGCGCTGCTTAACCGGGAGCCAATGTAGATCAGCGAGCACAGGGGTGATGGGCGAATGGGACTTGGTGTGAGTTAGGACACGGGCAGCTGAGTTTTGGATGAAGTCAAGTTTACGTAGGGTAGAACGTGGGAGGCCAGCCAGGAGTGCGTTGGAATAGTCAAGTCTAGGGGTAACAAAGGCATGGATGAGGGTTTCAGTAGCGGATGAGCTGAGGCAAGGACAGAGACAGGCGATGTTACTGAGGTGGAAGTAGGTGGTCTTTGTTATGCTGCGGATATGTGGGCGGAAGCTTATTTCAGGGCCAAATATGACACCAAGGTTGCGAACAGTGTGGTTCAGCCTCAGTCAGATGTTCGGGAGAGGGATGGAGTCAGTGGCTAGGGAACGAAGTTTGTGGCGGGGACCAAAAACAATGGCCTTGGTCTTCCCAATATTTAATTGAAGAAGATCTGTGTACTTGCATTCCTAAATCTCTCTGTTCCTGCAATCTATTAAGGTACGGTGGCATAATGGTTAGCACTGTTGCCTCACAGCGCCAGGGACCCGGGTTCGAATCCGGCCTCGGGTGACTGTCTGTGTGGAGTTTGCACATTCTCCCTGTGTTTGCGTGGGTTTTCCCCGGGTGCTCCGGTTTCCTCCCACAGTCCCAAGATGTGCGGGTTAGGTTGATTGGCTATGATAGATTGACCCTTAGTGTTGGGGGGATTGAATGCGTGGGGTTGCGGGGATAGGGTGGGATATGTGTTGGTGCGGGGATCGGGTGGGATTTGTGTCGGTGCAGGCTCGATGGGCCGAAATGGCCTCTATCTGCATTGTGTGGATTCTGTGACTTCTGTATATTTCCATCTTTTGTATTCACTCCCACAGAACGTACAGCTACATGTTTATCTATGTTTGACTATATTAGTCACAAACCTGCCCATCCGCCTTAACCTGTCTATGTCTTGTTGCAGCCTCCTACATTTCCCCTCACAGATTGTCATGCCCTTAATTAACAATTTTTTATATTATTCCCTGTGCACCCATGTCTAAATCATTGATGTTATGGAGAACAAGAGAGGTCTCATCACAGGTCCCTGGACCACACATATCTTGGGAATCTTCCACAACTACTAAAACTCATCCAAGATGAAGCTATTACAGAAGCATGACATCTGTTATAACACTTTCCTCTCCCCACACATAATGTTTTGGCTGCTGAAGAACTTTTATACTTTATGCAATTTACATCATAATTAAGACCAAAGGGGAGTGTGAGGAAAGAAACAATGACTTAATATCTGCCTCAGATTTTACCATTTTTGATATTTTGTTTTAAACCTTGAGTTGTCAACGATGAGACAACTTGTTCTGATGACTTCCGAGAACCTGGGGCCCCGACCACAAACAGGGGGGCAGAAGTCAGGCTGCAGCTGTACAAAACCCTGGTTAGACCACACCTGGAGCACTGTGAGCAGTTCTGGGCACCACACCTTAGGATGGACATACTGGCCTTGGAGGGAGCGCAGCGTAGGTTTACTAAAATGATACCTGGACTCCAAGGGCTAAATTATGAGGAGAGATTACACAAACACAAAGACCCTACCCACCCCAGCCACAGTCTGTTCGCCCCCCTGCCATCTGGGAGACGCTACAGATGCATTCGCACCCGTACGACCAGATTTAGGAACAGCTTCTTTCCCAGGGCTGTCATCCTACTGAACTCCACAAATAAACTCTAAAGCCTGCACATCTGTCAATGCACTTTATTATGTTTATGTTAATGTATTACAAGCCAAATGAATGTTGAATGTTTAAATGTCTTAATCTAAATGTACACTCTCGGGAGCCGCAAGCCTACATTTCGTTGTACTGCACTTGTGCACTAACAATGACAATAAAGTTGATTATGATTATGATTATGATTATGAACTAGGGTTGTATTCCCTGGAATTTAGAAGATTAAGGGGGTGATTTGATCAACGTTTTCAGGATATTAAGGGGAACATAAGAGGGTAGATAGAGAGAAACTATTTCCGCTGGTTGGGGAGTCCAGGACTAGGGGACATAGCCTAAAAAAAATTGGGCGTTAGAGACCTTGAATATAATAATCAGGGGCCCAAAGTCTTTTTATTAGGAACCCAATGGCGAATTGGGCAAAAACTGGACCATGTATTCACCACTCAATTTTACCAGCTCTACAGCAGTTTAACCAGCAGGCCACCAAAGGAAAGGGAAGCTTTGTTTCTCTCTACTTACCTCAACACAGAAAAATGTGAGGTGATGCATTTTGGCAGGAAGAGTGAGGAGGGACAATACAAGCTAAATGGGACAATTGTAAAGGGGGTGCAAGAAGAAAGAGGCCTGGGGGTGTTGGTGCACAAATCTTCGAAGGTGGCAGGACAAGTTAACAAAGCAGTTAATAAAGCAAATGGGATCCTGGGCTTTATAAATAGAGGCACAGAGTACAAAAGCCAGGAAGTTATGTTAAACCTTTATAAAACACTAATTCGGCCCCAGCTGGAGTATTGCGTCCAATTCTGGGCACCGCACTTTAGGAAGGACGTGAAGGCTTTGGCGAGGGTACAGAAGAGATTTACTAGAATGGTTCCAGGGATGAGGGGCTACAGTTACATGTATAGACTGGAGAAGCTGGGGTTGTTCTCCTTGGGGCAGAGAAAGCTAAGA
Source organism: Somniosus microcephalus (assembly GCF_052327205.1). NCBI lineage: Eukaryota > Metazoa > Chordata > Chondrichthyes > Squaliformes > Somniosidae > Somniosus > Somniosus microcephalus. The sequence continues at coordinate 82,319,483 of NC_141003.1, read as the reverse complement.
GGAGATTTGATAGAGGTGTTTAGAATCATGAACGCTTTAGATAGAATAAATAAAGAGAAGCTGTTTCAAATGGCTGAAGGATCGGTAACCAAAGGGCACAGATTTAAGGTGATTGGCAAAAGAACCAGAGGCGACATGAGGGAATACTTTTTTTACGCAACGAGTGGTTAAGATTTGTAATGGACTGTCTGATAGTGATGGGATATTTACTAGTCCTAGCCCCTTTGGGGCTATCCCGGATCAGGCGTATTTCTCAGACATTCACTTTCAACTAAAGTTTGAGGTAGCCGAATCCTAAAGACGCTTAACTGGGTCTAAAGGTCTGACTATCTCTCCCTAAAGGAAAGGAACAACCCGAGAATGTTACCGTCCTCCAGATAGCACTTTTAATAAGTTTAGCCAGACTGTAACGTTCCGGATATTTTGAAGGTCCAGAGATCTCCTTCAGAAATGAACCTCTCCACTAAAAAGAGTACAGAGATTGAGTTCGTGAGTTATTCATACAAAAGACTTACGTGAGACAATTCCAAAAATATATAGAGATTTATTAAAAGAACCGACATGCAATTTACAGTTGGTGAATCAGTCAATCGCAACGTTAACAGTTCTAAAAAGAGAAAAAATACAATCTTTTTAACAGAGAATCTTACTTTTAAATCTTAACTTCATTACAGTATTACAGTTCTTAAAATTTTCTACACAGGATATCCATCAATATCAAAATACCTTTGATCCCTGAGGTACAAAGAGTGGAAGACTACAGACTTTGTAGTCGAGAATTGCTTTGCCCAATTAAAGCGACTCTGATATCCCATTTGAGACATCAATATTTATACTCTTTTTCAGTTGTATCCCATAAGGTTTCTGCAGATCCAAGTTAATTATCACTATTCATCTTTCTGCTGACCTCTTGCAATTCTTACTGCTACATCGGCAATAGTTATTGGGAGTTTTTACCATATAGGTGTGAAGGCAGATGTGCCTTATTTCATGTGTCATCTTTAAGAGGTTTCATTTGTATCACTTATCCAGGGTTGACCATTGTGTTGTTCCCAATTGGCCAGCCACTCGGAGCCACCCATTCTTCTGTTTCAATAAGGTTACTAATTCAGGGTCAACAACTTGTTCTGTTTCAATAGCCAGAATTCTTTCATAGCTATTTCATAGTTAGGTTTCTAAATTTCCAAACCCACTTTGTCATGTTTTAAAGAATTTATAAGGTAGAGTTCCTTATAAGGTACTCTTCAGGGTCAACCACTGTCTTATCTCAACAAGGCCAGAATTCTTTCATAAGATAGTGTATTTTTCTAAAAAGGCTATATACTGTAGTATATTCCTTCACAATAGGGCGGTGGATACAGATTCAATAGTAGCCTTCAAAAGGGAATTGGATAAATACTTGCAGGAGAAAATATTGCAGGGATATGGAGAGAGAGCGGGGTAAGTGGGACTAACTGGATTGCTCTTCGAAAGAGCCGGCGCAGACACGATGGGCCAAATGGCCTCCTTCTGTGCTGTACGATTCTATGATTCTATGTGGGGCCAGGAGGAGTAGGAGGGCTCCCCCTGGATCCACAGTAATTCTGTGGGCCACTGCCGGCCCTCGCTTGGCTCCCCGCCCCCCACCCCCCACCCTTCACCTCCTCCTAAGGGCTTACCTGCGGGTCAGCTCTCCGTTGGAGCCGGACAAATTTTCCAGGGCCCCGACCAGCAAGCTGTGAATACCAATCAGGCGTCCCGATGCAGCACGTCGGAATTATGTAGATGATGCCTGACATAAGAAAACTACTAGGCACTTGGTCAGAGTATTAAACAAGGCTTTAATCGACTGTTTCACAACATGGAAGTCTAGTTATCCTTCACTAGTTCCTGTTTACAAAATGTCCCTGAGCAAGCTGGGCCCGTGCCCGAGTATTGATACTCTCCCTGGACAGTGCCACCAGCAGGCCGCCCAGTGTATTTCATAAGACCAGCAGCCCGTCTTACATCTCTCCCAATTGTTATTTTATTTTTAAAATGGGCTGCCAATTCGCTGTCACCCCTCTTACACTGTCGCACAAAGTCAAAGTCTATCCCTCGATCTTTTTATTATGAATTTTCAAACTGTATATTTTAGTGACATTATAAATGACTACGGCAGTTAAAAGTTTCCCCTGATATCTCAGTCGCAATGTTATTGTCCCAAAAAATGTCGAAGAAATGCTGGCAGGAGTTAAGGTATCTTCGGTTAGAAGCATTGACGACTTGCTGTGAGATCCGATTTACACCGATACACAAAAGCGACACATTGCGGATGCTGGAAATCGGAAATAAAAGCAGAAAATGCTGGAAACACTCAGCAGGTCAGGCAGCGTCTGTGGAGAGAGAAACCGAGTTAACGTTTCAGCTCGATGACCTTTCCTCTGGTGATCAGTCTCACTGGTGAGTGAAAAGTGCCTTAAACAGTAACAGGCTGCCATTTATTTCCCATTTTCTTTGCCTTTATCATGCATCAGGCTGATTTTTTTTTGTCTTCTGTAATCCCAAATTTCTTTACGCAGCACTTCCCTCTCCATTGAGCTCTCAGTACCACTACTCATACCATCAAACCTTCCAACACTGCAGAGTAGTGTCAACTGTGCTGAATTTGAAGAGAGTTCAGCTCAATCAAGCTGTTAAAAGTCCCTTTGCCTTCAGGACATTGTGACATTATGGACACACCGACAGGAGCCGGAAGGAGATGTACCTCTTTACCTGGATGCTATTTATATCCAGACGGAAAGTGTCCTGAGCTAGCCAACAGCAACAACAAAAACAACTTGTATTTATATAGTGCCTTTAACGTAGTAAAACGTCCCAAGGCGCTTCACCGGAGCGATTATCAAACAAAATTTGACACCGAGCCACATAAAGGGATATTAGGACAGGTGACCAAAAACCTGATCAAAGAGGTAGGTTTTAAGGAGCGTCTTAAAGGAGAGAGCAGTAGAGAGGCGGAGAGGTTTAGGCAGGGAATTCCAGAGCTTAGGGCCAGGACAGCTGAAGGCACGGCCGCCAATGGTGGAGCAATGAAAATCGGGGGATGCGCAAAAGGCCAGAATTTGAAAGAGCGCAGAGATCTCGGAGGGCTGTGGGTCTGGAGGAGATTACAGAGATAGGGAGGGGCGAGGAGGCCATGGAGGGATTTGAAAACAAGAATGAGAATTTTAGAACAACCCCTGTACTATCAAAGCCTAGATTCCCTATCCAATTGATTTACCTTTTTAAAAAAAATTACTGAGCAAATTAAATTGTGTTGTAAATGTGGGCGACGAGATAAAACTCTGTGTGATACATTGAAATATCCATCACTTTCAATAATTGATACTGAAAACTCTAAAATAATAAAACTCAGTTAGTGAACTTTTTCATATAAATTATTTAATCATATTCCTTCTGGGATTGTGATTCTGCCGACTAACCCTCCTATCGACACAGTGCCTCCAGAGGTGCACTTAGAACATGTTTATTTGGGCATTAGCGAGCTAGGAAATGATTTCAACGTTGCATGAATTGTGTACATGTCAAGCTCGTCAGAATAACTCACCTAATTTTTATTTTGTTTCCATACATGCGGCCAGCCCCCACCACAACCTGCCCATTTATAATGCAGTGCGCACAATTAGTCATAAGTGGTCTGTTAAAATTGCAGCACAGACTGAAGCCCTCCGTGTCAAATGACTATCGCAAGAGAGGTGGGGGAGAGGGGCAGCGGGCAGGAGAGAATGTAAATCACTGAGTACAAATAGGACCGGATAACTAAGCTGCAGCTTTAATAGTCTTTTGTTGTATATACCTAATAGGCAGATTTCTAGATTTAAAAAGGTTTTGTTTAAAGAAATAAAGACTTGCATTTCTATAGCGCTTTTCACCACCTCAGGATGTCCCAAAGCGTTTTACAGCCAATGAAGTACTTTTTGAAGTGTAGTCACTGTTGTAGTGTAGGAAACGCAGCAGCCAATTTGCGCACAGCAAGCTCCCACAAACAGCAGTGTGATAATGACCAGATAATCTGGGTTTTTTTAACGTTGATCGAGGGATAAATATTGGGCAGGACACCACGTAGCACTCCCCTGCTCATCTATTGAAATAGTGCCATGGGGATCTTTGACGTTCACCTGAGAGAGCAGACGGGGCCTCGGTTTAACGCCTCATCCGACAGTGCAGCACTGGGAGTGTCACCCTGGGTTTTTTTGTGCTCAAGTCTATGGAGTGGGGCTTGAACTTTCAACCTTCTGATGGAGAGGCAAGAGTGCTACCCACTGAGCCACGGCTGAAAATGAATGAGATTAAAATCACCTTGGGGACAGAAAATATTTTGCTGCAGGGTCACACATTGAATTCTCCGGGAAGCCTGCAACAGAAAGTAGCAATAGCCTTTATCACTCAGTCGGACAAAGTACTAATGCTCAAGCTGCATTTATATGTGTACACTTTAGGGGTACGGTACCATATGTTACTGGACTAGTAATACAGAGGTCCAATCCCATCACGGCAGCTGGGGAATTTAAATTTAGTTAAATAAAAATCTGGAATAATAATTTCAGTAATGGTGACCAAGAAACCACCAGATTGTTGTAACAACCCATCTGGTTCACTAATGTCCTTTAGGGAAGGAAATCTGCCGTCCTTACCCGGTCTGGCCTATATGTGACTCCAGACCCACAGCAATGTGGTTGATTCTTAATTGCCCTCTGAAATGGCCCAGCGAGACACTCAGTTATAACAAACCACTACAAAGAAGTATCACAGACCGCAGCGGTTCAAGAAGGCGGCTCACCACCACCACCTTCTCAACGGCAATTAGGGATGGGTAATAAATGCTGGCCTTGCCAGCGTCGCCCACATCCTGTGAATGAATTTTTTTTTAAACACAATAGGGTAATTTTCCGATATGTGTCACTGCACAAGCTTCCCCTCTGCCAATATGTACTTAGAGCATAACCCTCAATCTGTTATATAAATTGTTCACGTTTGGAATGGGGGAAATAATCAGGGCTACCCTACACCAGACCCTCCAACCTCTGAACCAATCAGTCAGGGACACAGTCTAATCATTCAGGAACATCTAAACTCCAATTTTGAAAGAGCTTTTTCACTGGAACCTGATCAAAGTTACTCCCTTCTGCAGTGGATTATTTGGGAGGACTTTGCCTGGTTAATTATGTTACGGTTCTGTTTACAATATCACCGCTACATCAATGCACTGTTTTCCTTTTCTTAAACTCGCTCTCACTTTTAAAAGAATATTTTCCCCTTTTAATTACTTTTCCGGCTTTCTCACCTCTGCTTGCCTGTTAACTCTTGGTCCCGGACACTTGTTCTTTCATTTTCTCGCCTGCCTTCTGCCTTTTAGGGGCACTCGCGATATTTCTTGCTGTTTTGGAGCCTCTCTATGGGAGTAATTTTAACTCTGGGTGATGGTATAAAATGGCCAACATCGAATTACGCGTCCATTTTACACCACGCCCTATATTCCTTTCCATTGGTCAACGGAAAGGAAAATCGTCTGGGAAGTATAATGAGCAGCCAATTCATTATCACCCAGTTTAAACTAACGTCCAAAGTAAGTTTAAAAGTAGGGAAGTTATTCTAAACTTCTATTGAACCTTGGTTAGACCACACTTGGAGTACTGCGTACAGTTCTGGTCGCCATATTATAGAAAAGATATAGAGGCACTGGAGAAGGTGCAGAGAAGATTTACAAGGATGATACCAGAAATGCGAGGGTATACATATCAGGAAAGGATGAACAGGCTGGGGCTCTTTTCTCTTGAAAAGAGAAGGCTGAGGGGTGACCTAATAAAGGTCTTTAAAATCATGAAAGGTTTTGATAGAGTGGATACAGAGAGAGTGTTTCCACTTGTGGGGAACAGCAAAACTAGAGGCCGTCAATATAAGATAGTCACTGAGAAATCCAATAGGGAATTCAGAAGAAACTTCTTTACCCAGAGAGTGGTGAGAATGTGGAACTCGCTCCCACAGGGAGTGGTTGAGGCGAATAGTATAGATGCATTTAAGGGGAGGCTAGATAAGCACATGAGGGAGAGGGAATAGAGGGTTAAGCTGATAGATTTAGATGAGGAAGGCGGGAGGAGGCTCGAGTGGAGCATAAACACCGGCATGGTTGGGCCGAATGGTCTGTTTCTGTGCCGTATATCCGATGTAAAATTACCCCCACTATTTCTTGACCGGCACTTTCCCAAAATCTCAGTTTCAGTTTGGATTTACATGTTATTTCTTCTGACACTTTTGATTTTTTTGTCAGTTTCTGAACACATTGTTCTGTCGTTGCCACTTGCAGTGGCCCATCGATCGAGGGAGACTCGGTTTCAAGCTAACGGCAGCAGCTTTACTCATTGCAAGAGTACAATTATTCTCAGTTATGTGCTGACGTTGAGTTGAATGAGTAGTGAAGTTTTAAAAAAAACAGTTGTTCACAGGATGTGGGCATCGCTGGCAAGGCCAGCATTTATTGCCCATCCCTAATTGCCCTCGAGAAGGTGGTGGTGATCCACGTTGTACAAGTGAGTGTCTCGCTAGGCCATTTCAGAGAGCAGTTAAGAGTTAACCACATTGCTGTGGGTCTGGAGTCACGTATAGGCCAGACCGGGTAAGGACGGCAGATTTCTTACCCGAAAGGACATTAGTGAAACAGATGAGTTTTTACAACAATCTATTAGTTTCATGGTCACCATTACTGATACTAACTTTTTATTTATTAACTGAATTTAAATTCAGCCGTGGTGGGATGTAAACTCATATTGCTCGGATTATTCATCCAGGCCTCTGGATTACTAGTCCAGTAACATAACCATTATGCTACCACACCCAATATGCTACTTGTATACAAGAAACAGAACACCTGTACAGGCCCATGATGATTTAACTTGCTTTAATCTTTATGACTGGTTATAGCCTCTATCACTAGCTGGTCAAAACACAGTTACTTTGTTCGGGTTAACTATGATTAACATTGTTACTAGTGAAATAATCATTAAAGGTAAGACACAACGAGTATTACAACAGACCTGCACATTCCTGGTTGGTGAAAATGACCACCATCCCGACTCCCTTACACCTACAGGCACTTGAATTTTCAGCAAAATGTAGCAGACGTAATTAAAATAAGTCACTCTGTCTGAGTACCATTCAGACATAGAGAAACTGTAATTAGGTGCATGGGGGTAATATATTAGCATGGATAGAGGATTGGCTACCTAACAGAAAACAGAGAGTTGGGATAAATGGGTCATTTTCCGGTTGGCAAACTGTAACGAGTGGGGTGCCGCAGGGATCAGTGCTGGGGCCTCAACTATTTACAATCTATGTTAATGTCTTGGATGAAGGGACCGAGTGTACTGCAGCCAAATTTGCTGATGATACAAAGATAGGCGGGAAAGCAAATTGTGTGGAGGACACAAAGAATCCCCAAAGGGATATAGATAGGCTAAGTGAGTGGGCAAAAATCTGGCAGATGGAGTTTAATGTGGGAAATTGCGAGGTTATTCACTTTGCTAGGAAAAATAAAGAAGCAAATTATTATTTAAATGGGGAGGGATTACAAAATGCTGAGGTAAAGAGGGATCTGGGGGTCCTTGTATATGAATCACAAAACGTTAGCATGCAGGTACAGCAAGTAATTAGGAAGGCAAATGGAATGTTGGCCTTTATTGCAAGGGGGTTGGAGTATAAAAGTAGGGAAGTCCTGTTACAGCTGTACAGGGCGTTGGTGAGACCACACCTGGAGTACTGCGTACAGTTTTGGTCTCCTTATTTAAGGAAGGATATACTTCCATTGGAGGCAGTTCAGAGAAGTTTCACGAGGTTAATTCCTGTGATGAAGGGGTTGTCTTATGAAGAAAGGTTGAGCAGGCTGGGCCTATAATCATTGGAGTTTAGAAGAATGAGAGGGGATCTTATTGAAACATATAAGATTCTGAAGGGGCTTGACAGGGTAGATGCAGAGAGGATGTTTCCCCTCGTGGGGGAATCTAGAACTAGGGGGCATAATTTCAGAATAAAGGGGCGCCCTTTTAAATCGGAATTGAGGAGGAATTTCTTCTCTCAGAGGGTTGTGGAGGCTGGGTCATTGAGTATATTTAAGGTGGAGATAGACAGATTTTTGAACGTTAAGGGAGTCGAGGGTTATGGGGCGCGGGCAGGAAAGTGGAGTTGAGGCCAAGATCAGATCAGCCATGATCTTATTGAATGGCGGAGCAGGCTCGGGAGGCCCACATCATATGTTCTTATGTTCTTATGTACCAGATGGCATCCTTTTAAGGGTTTGTGAGGTCTTCAGAGTTTTTTGAACCCAAGAGGAAGAGCTGAAGAGAGATCAAACTGAGCAGACATCACTACAGCGGCAAAATCGGAAAGAGTTCATCGGATAGAATAAATAAATTTCTGAAATGGAGAAGAAAAAACTTGCATTTCTATAGTGCCTTTCATGACCTCAGGATGTCCCAAAGTGCTTTACAGCCAATGAAGTACTTTTTGAAGTGTAGTCACTGTTGTAATGTAGGAAACACAGCAGCCAATTTGTGCACAGCAATTTCCCACAAACAGCAATGTGATAATGACCAGATAATCTGTTTTCGTTATGTTGGCTGAGGGTTAAATATTGGCCAGGACACCGGGGATAACTCCCCCGCTCTTCTTTGAAATAGTGCCATGGGATCTTTTACGTTCACCTGAGAGAGCAGACGGGGCCTCGGTTTAACGTCTCATCCGAAAGACGGCACCTCCGACAGTGCAGCACTCCCTCAGCACTGCACTGGAGTGACAGCCTAGATTTTTGTGTTCATGTCTCTGGAGTGGGACTTGAATCCACAAACCTTCTGACTCGGAGGCGAGGGTGCTAATAACTGAGCCATGGCTGACACAAGAACAGAAGACAGAAGAGAAGAATGATTGTATTAGTGAAGCAAGCGAATGAAGAAAGCAGCTACAGACAACCAGTTTCAAAGGTCGCTGCACCGAAAAGCAAGTTACTAGTTTCAATTTTTTTTAGGTCACCAATTACTTATTGCTTTTCCATTTGAAATAGTGGTATCGTTTTGTGATCTCTGATGGGCCTCGTGTAAATGTTGTAATGGAATGTGCTGTCCTTTGAGACAAGTGAAAATAAGTCAATAAATTATTAAAACCTGTTTATTTCTACCGAATGCTGTTGGATCTGATTTCCAGCTGATAACTGCCGATCACCATCACACACCGTCAGACTGTTTCCCCGTTGGGATTTTAGATTTTTCTGCATTTTGCAGTGGTTAAACCAAGGATTACAATTACCTTTATTTCGCGTTCTAAAACGTGATTGTTTTTGCAGCCTTAAAATTATTTTCACAGTTGAATGAGGAAAACATTGCGCCGCATTGATTTAAAAAAAATTAAACACTCAGCATTGTAATTGCCCCCTCGCGCCGCTACAGCTTCCTGTTTTCAGTTCTGGAACAGTCAAGTGTTCATTTGCATTGCTTATATAAACCGTCCTCAATTCAAGGACAGGATATCCAGCCTTGTATTTTGTTAGTGCTTTCTGGGTTTAGCCTATTTTATTTGCTGGATGCACACGAAGACAGTGTGAACAGCTTTCCTTTCATGTCCTATCTTTAGGGATTTGTGGTGCTCAACCAAATCTGGTAATTTGGAGAATCAATCTCCTCCGCTACCTCAAAGTCAGATCCTTAACTGGGGAGAATGCAGCCTGTGGAAGCTGGTGATGTCATTGTTTTTATTCCTAAAATGAATTATATTTCGTGAGTGGAATGGAAGTAATATTGCATACTTCATCACAGGATTCTCTTGTACCTCATTGGCTGTAAAGCGTTTTGGGATGTCCCGAGGTCGTGAAAGGTGCTATATAAATGCACGTTCTTCCTTGTACTGCAGTTCTGGCAAGCACATTTGCTTTTTGCTTGAAATCAAACTTTGGAAGTTGGCCATTTTCAATTTGTAGTTCAGTCTTCGGAGCAATCAGTTGTTTTAAGAATTGAGAAGACTGAGTGTCAATTGGGGGCATTGAAGGTGATAGAATCATAACTCTATTGCCACTCATTGCAAAATTGTTTGAGAGTGAATGTTATTTTTGTTGTTATTACTTCTGAACGACATTTAATACTATGAATTAATTACAGGCATTAAGCATTGCTATCTGCCCATGCAGAATATCATCAACAAACAACTAAAATAAGCTCACTAATTATGTTACCTTTTTTGAGTTTGAAATGTATGCAGTTATGCAGATTGAAATGGGTCAGATTTTGTAGTCGGCGGCGAGCTCTTGCCCATCGTCTTTCTATGGGCTTTTGCACCAGAAGTTCCAGTCAGCCAAAAAGCACGGCGCCCTCTACAGGGGATCTGTGTGAACAGGTCAAGTAACTGTGTGTCTCCTCAACCAATCAGGCTGAAGAATCATTAATGAGCAGCGCAGAGTCTGAACCAGGAAGTGTGAGTTAGAATATTGAATTCAATGTCAAATCAAATTTAGAAAGCGAAATAAAGAGAGGGAAAGAAAGGTTGGGTGAAGGGAGTTAAAGAGACAGAAAGAAAAAGTAAAAAAAGTATTTTTTTTAAAAAAATCTCCAACAATAATTAAAAGCTGAAGGAGGAGACTCCACACTTGTAAAAGTTGATTTTCAGTGTTAGGGAAGTTGTTTGGAAGTAATTAAGACTTACACTGGAATGGAAGGTGAATTTCCTCACTGTTTTCAGTGTATAAACGGTGTAGGGATTTTTCTTTCGGCAGGTATAATTGAGAGAAGTTGTTTGCATCTGATTTCCACTATTAAAACACTTCTCCCGAGATCTCTCGTGCTTTTTGTGCCTTTTCGCAATCCATCCGCTAAGCCCCGCCTGGCCTCGTGTGCATACGTCGCAGTGAGGGCCAGTCGCACAGCAGCTGCCAGCTTCCTGCTTTTACACAACTCGTGCCCTGAGATTAATGAGGTGCAGCAGCGGCCGAGATCAGCTGATACAGGCGGAACGGAGGAGTTCCTGACACTGAAGAGTCTGGAGATTTGAATGTAGAATTCTGCCACTGAGAAATACGTTTTACAATTTTTTTTTGTTTGCTATTCTACCTAGAGGCACATGGAACCCCCTCCCCGTCTCATCATATGGATTGTGGGAGCCGAAAAAACCCTCCCACCGTATAGGACTAACCGTCCCCCCCTATCAGTGGGTATAAAGATGATTACGGCCATGGAAGGAGCTATCACCTCACAGCCTATTAATCAGCCTGCAAATCCTTCCACTGCTTCAAGAGGGAGATTGCAAAGATACCAAAACAACATCATGGAGGAGGAGCACCATGGAATGGTGGAAAGGAGACATAGGAAGCATTTACTGCAAGAGGCATCATGGCACAAGCCCATCACTGACATCTTCGTTACTGTGGAATATAGTCTACCTACGACACCACAGCCGTACCTTCTCGCCAACTGTGCTGCACTGTCAGAGGTGCCGTCTTTCGGACGAGACGTTAAACCGAGGCCCCGTCTGCTCTCTCTGGTGGACGTAAAAGATCCCATGGCACTATTTTGAAGAAGAGCAGGTATAATTGAGAGGAAGTTGTTTGCATCCGATTTCCACTATTAAAACGCTTCTCCCGAGATCTCTCGTGCTTTTTGTGCCTTTTCGCGATCCGTCCAATATTTATCCCTCAACCAACATCACTAAAACAGATTACCTGGTCATTTATTTCATTGCTGTTTGTGGGACTTTGCTTTGCGCAAATTGGCTGCTGCGTGACTTTTGAAGTGACTCCACGTCAAAAGTACTTCATTGGCTGTAAAGCGCTTTGAGACGTCCGGTGGTCGTGAAAGGCGCTATAGAAATGCAAGTCTTTCTTTCTTTAACTGTTCAACAAAGGGAAATTCTCTCAATACACAACCCATCTTACAACAGGACCACATTTCAGCAATCTCTCCCCTGCATGAGTGTCCCAATTCTCATCACCTGAGTGAAGATGTCAGCACCACATAAGTCCATCCTTTCCTGTGTGACTCGAACCTCCATCAGTAACAAAGCGCCATGTATTTTATTGCAGTGAATTCCAAAGTGCACACAATCATCCTATTCTTTCTTATCACCTTGCTTCCCCTTGGTGCCTACATGTGTCTTTCTCAGTCTATTATTGTGCATCTTCTACGTGTTATGTGGTGGTCTGGATAGGAAGGGGCCAGAGAGCAGTCAGCGCCACTGCCTCTACGGAAGCACGACTGCAGCTCTGCTACTAGAAGTGGATAAAACAGTGTGCAGTTTGAAAAAGAAAGAAAGATTTGTATTTATATAGCACTTTACACAACCTTAGGACGTCCCAAAGCGCTTTACAGCCAATGAAGTACTTCTGAAGTGTAGTCACTGTTGTAATGTGGGAAATATGGCAGCCAATTTATGCACAGCAAGCTCCCACAAACAGCAATGAAATAAATGACCAGATAAACTGTTTTAGTCATGTTGGTTGAGGGATAAATATTGGCTCCAGGACACTGGGGATAACTCCCCGGCTCTTCTTCAAATGGTGCAAGGAATTATTTACATCCACCTGAGAGGGCAGTTGGGGCCTCTGTTTAACGTCTCATCTGAAAGACGGCACCTCCGACAGTGCAGCACTCCCTAAGCACTGCACTGGAGTGTCAGCCTAGATTTTGTCCTCAAGTCTCTGAAGTGGGGCTTGAACCCACAAACTTCTGCCTCAGAGGCTTGAGTGTAACCAATGAGTCACGGCTGACACCTGCTTCCTGGCTTCCAGATCGTGGCACCCATTGTGTGTCTCAGAGCTTTCAGCACCTGACACCCCAAAGCCTTCCACCATCTACAAGGCACAAGTCAGGAGTGTGATGGAATACTCTCCACTTGCCTGAATGAGTACAGCTCCAACAACACTCAAGAAGCTCGACACCATCCAAGACAAAGCAGCCGGCTTGATTGGCACCCCATCCACCACCTTAAACATTCACTCCCTCCACCACCGGCGCACCGTGGCTGCAGTGTGTACCATCTACAAGATGCACTGCAGCAACCTGCCAAGGATTGTTCGGCAGCACCTCCCAAACCCGCGACCTCTTCCACCTAGAAGGACAAGGGCAGTAGGCGCATGGGAACACCATCACCTCCAAGTTCCCCTCCAAGTCACACACCATCCTGACTTGGAAATATATCGGCCGTTCCTTCATCGTCACTGGGTCAAAATCCTGGAACTCCCTCCCCAACAGCACTGTGGGAGCACCTTCACCACACGGACTGCAGCGGTTCAAGAAGGCAGCTCACCACCATCTTCTCAAGGGCAATTAGGGATGGGCAATAAATGCTGGCCTTTCCAGCGACGTCCACATTCATCCCGTGAATAAAGAAATTTTAATAAAAGCTACTATTAGACCAGCCATCCTCTTGATCAGCGGTGCTGCAGATCTAGGGCCCAGTTGAATAGCGATGGCTGGAGGCAACTTGCATTACCTCTCAGAGCACCACGGAACATAAAAGGCAACACCAGGCTGCTGCAGAACAAGCTCCAGAGATGCAGGCAGCAGCAACTCCCTGCCAGGAGCAAGCGGTCTTGAGAAGAGGAATACCTCAGTCCCATGACCATTCTGTAGAACAAGAGCAGCCAACCGCCTCTTGTTTACAGCCTTTTCCTTTAGGTGTGGCTCAGTGGGCAGCACTCTCGCCTCTGAGTCAGAAGGTTGTGGGTTTAAGTCCCACTCCAGAGACTTGAGCACAAAAATCTAGGCTGGCACTCCAGCGCAGCACTGAGGGAGTGCTGCACTGTCCGAGGTGCCGTCTTTTGGATGAGACATTAAATCGAGGCCCTGTCTGCTCTGTAAGCTGGACGTAAAAGATCCCATGGCACTATTTCGAAGAAGAGCAAGGGAGTTCTGGCCAATATTTATCCTTCAATCAACATCACTGAAACAGATTATCTGGTCATTATCACATTGCTGGCTGTGGGAGCTTGCTGTGTGCAAATTGGCTGCTGCGTTTCAAAATCAAATCAAATCAAATCAAATCAACTTTTATTGTCATTGTTAGTGCACAAGTGCAGTACAACGAAATGTAGGCTTGCGGCTCCCGAGAGTGTACAATTTGGATTAGGACACTTAAACATTTCAACATACATTTGTACATATACATTAGCATAAATATGACCATAATAAAGTGCATCGGCAGATGTGCAGGCTTTAGTGTTTATTTGTGGAGTTCAGTAGGATGACAGCCCTGGGAAAGAAGCTGTTCCTAAATCTGGTCGTACGGGTGCGAATGCATCTGTAGCGTCTTCCAGATGGTAGGAGGGCGAACAGACTGTGGCTGGGGTGGGTAGGGTCTTTGATGATGGACCGTGCCCTCCGTAGGCAGCGTTTCTGATATATATGTTCTATGGTCGGTAGCCGGGTGCCGGTAATGCGTTGGGCAGTTTTGACTACCCGCTGCAGGGCTTTCCGGTCATGGGAGCTACAGCTGCCGTACCATACCGTGATACAGTTTGTCAGGATGCTCTCTATAGTGCAGCGGTAGAAGTTAGAGAGATTACATTACAACAGTAACTACACTTCAAAAAGTACTTAATTGGTTGTAAAGTGCTTTGGGACATCCTGGAGTCATGAAAGGTGCTATAGAAATGCAAGTCTTTTTCTTTCTTTCTTTTTGATATTGGGCCTCGGGTTGCACCTAGAAGAAATACTAGAATACATGAAAGAGAAGCACGTGTAGTCACCCAGAGGAAGCACAGTGTAGGAAAAAATAGGTTGACTTGCAAGAGGCTTTGAGAGATCAGGGGGTGAGCCACTTGTTGCAGAGTACCAAGCCTTTGCTCTGCTCTTGTAGCCACGGTGTTGATGTGGCTGGTCCAGTTACGCTTCTGATCAATGATGACCCCACTGTGATCTGCATGCACTGGCACCGGCCATGTACAGCCTTCCCATAGAAAACAGTAGAGCACAGAAGGAGGCCATTCAGCCCATCAAGTCTGAGGCCTTCTCCTGCGCATAGATAGAAAATGTCGAAACAAAAAATGAGAAGTAATGCGGTAGATTTTCCTCTTCAGCGTGGGGTTTGAAGCGCTTGCTTCAGCAGAAGTCCTTGGGCAGGATTTTCATTGGGCCGTGGAGTTGGGATTGGAGGTGTGTGGGGGGTTAAAATCCCGAAATCGGGAGGCATGAACCCATCCCGCCCCCAACCCGCCTCCATGCCAGTTTCAAAGGAGGCGGGTACCCGACCCGCACTGGGACCCGCCTCCCCGAGGTGGGAAGGGGATTAGTGCCAATTAACTGCCTGTTAACAGGTAGTTAACAGGCAGTTTTTAGCCTAATTCCTATTTTCATTGGTGAAATGTGGGATTCTCAACGGCTCCAAACCACGCCAAGTTAGCGAGACGGGCTGTCGGGATGAAGGGCTTAGAGGGGTCGAGATGTCCAGTGTTCAGGTGAGTGATGGGTGCATGAGTGCAGAGGTAAGTGTGTTTGGTGTGTGTAAAGTGTTTAAAGAAGTTCTACTAACCTTTACTTACCTTTACAGCCTTCCTTCCTTCAGGTCTCGGGAGTCCCTCATCTCACCGGCACAGAAAGCAGAATGGCCGCGAGCTGTCAAAAGTTCCAGCATTCAGCTTTCTGTTCCGGGGAGATCTCTAAATCAGCCTGAGAGGAAGGAATTAACCTGGAGTACAGATTGTCAGTGTTTGACAGCTTCAAACAGCTGTCGAACGCTGATATTTCATCTGTCAAAAGGTCTTGACAGATGAAATATCAATCTCTGACGTCACCTGTTGCAAGGTGGCCCTTAATTGGCCTGCTGAGCCCGCTGGGTGGGCTCAACAAGGTCAATCAAGTCAAAATCGCATGGGTTGGCTAGAACTCGATGGAGGCGGGACTACAACTCTGAAAGTTGTAGTCCCGCCTCCTACCCGCCTCCTCAATGAAAATCCAGCCCCTTATCTCAAAACAGGCACAAGATGCTCACAGTTTTCTGTCTCTTTGTTTTGACGATCGTGAGTGACTTGTGGCTAATTTCTCGCAATAAAGACTTCCACCCAGCTATGCTCTTACCCTCTGGCACTGAGGCGGAAAATCTACCCGATGTGCATCACACAAGTACCCAGGCAGCAGCCACCTATGGGAGTGCCTATACACACAAGATGCAAGTAACTATTGTTGGCAGTGTGCTTAGTATTTGCAGCTTGCCACACTGATTAGATGATAAAAAAAGAAAGACTTGCATTTATATAGCGCCTAGCACAACCACCGGATGTCTCAAAGCGCTTTACAACCAATGGAGCACTGTCACTGTTGTAGAAACATAGAAACATAGAAAAATAGGAGCAGGAGTCGGCCATTCGGCCCTTCGAGCCTGCTCCGCCATTCAATATGATCATGGCTGATCCTCTATCTCAATACCATATTTCTGCTCTCTCCCCATACCCGTTGACGCCTTTTGCGTCTAGAAATCTATCTATCTCCTTCTTAAATAGATTCAGTGTCTTGGCCTCCACAGCCTTCTGTGGTAGAGAATTCCACAGGTTCACCACCCTCTGAGTGAAGAAATTTCTCCTCATCTCAGTCCTAAAGGTCCTACCCCGTATCCTGAGACTGTGACCCCTCGTTCTAGACCCCCCAGCCAGGGGAAACATCCTCACTGCATCCAGTCTGTCTAGCCCTGTCAGAACTTTATACGTTTCAATGAGATCCCCCTCTCATTCTTCTAAACTCTAGTGAATACAGGCCTAGTCGACCCAATCTCTCCTCTTACGACAGTCCTGCCATCCCAGGAATCAGTCTGGTGAACCTTTACTGCACTCTCTCTATGGCAAGTATATCCTTTCTTAGGTAAGGAGACCAAAGCTGCACACAGTACTCCAGGTGTGGTCTCACCAAGGTCCTGTATAACTGTAGTAAGACATCCTTGCTCCTGTACTCAAATCCTCTTGAAATGAAGGCCAACATACCATTTGCCTTCCTAACTGCTTGCTGCACCTGCATGTTTGATTTCAGTGACTGGTGTACAAGGACACCCAGGTCCCTCTGTACATCAGCATTTTCCAATCTATCACCATTTAAATAATTCTCTGCCTTTCTGTTTTTCCTACTGAAGTGGATAACTTCACATTTATCCACGGTATACTGCAGCTGCCATGTATTTGCCCACTCACTCAACTTGTCTAAATCGCCTTGAAGCCTCTTTGCATCCTCCTCACAACTCACAATCCCACCTAGTTTTGTGTCGTCAGCAAACTTGGAAATATTACATTTGGTTCCCTCATCCAAATCATTGATATATATTGTGAATAGCTGGGGCCCAAGCACTGATCCCTGCTGTACCCACTAGTCACCGCCTGCCACCCCAAAAAAGACTCATTTATTCCTACTCTCTGTTTCCTGTCTGTTAACCAATTTTCAATCCATGCCCCCAATCCCATGTGCTTTAATTTTGCACACTAACCTCTTATGTGGGACTTTATCAAAGGCCCACTGAAAATCCAAATACACCACATCCACTGGTTCTCCCTTATCTATTCTACCAGTTACATCCTCAAAAAACTCCAGTAGGTTTGTCAAACACGATTTCCCTTTCATAAATCCATGTTGACTTTGTCTAATCCTGTTGATGTTTTCTAAGTGTCCTATTATCACATCCTTTATAATAGACTCTAACATTTTCCCTACTATTGATGTTAGGCTAACCGGTCTGTAGTTCCCTGTTTTCTCTCTCACTCCTTTTTTAAATAGTGGGGTTACATTTGCCACCCTCCAATCTGCAGGAACTGTTCCATAATCTATAGAATTTTGGAAGATGACAACCAATGCATCCACTATTTCCATGGCTACCTCTTTTAGTACTCTGGGATACAGATTATCAGGCCCTGGGGATTTATCGGCTTTCAGTCCCATTAATTTCTCCAGCACTATTTTTTTGATAATACTAATGTCCTTTAATTCCTCCTTCTCACTAGACCCTTGGTTCCTTATCATTTCTGGGAAGTTATTCGTGTCCTCTTCCGTGAAGACAGAACCAAAGTATTTGTTTAATTGCTCACCCATTTCCTTGTTCCCCATTATAAATTCTCCCGTTTCTGACTGTAAGGGACCTACATTTGTCTTCACTAATCTTTTTCTTTTTACATACTTGTAGAAGCTTTTACCGTCTGCTTTTATGTTGTTTGCAGGTTTACTCTCATACTCTATTTTTCCCCTCTTAATCAATCTCTTGGTCCTTTTTTGCTGAACTCTAAATTGCTCCCAATCCTCAGCCTTGCTGCTTTTTCTGGCAACTTTATATGACTCCTCGTTGGATCTAATACTATCCTTAATTTCTTTTGTTAGCCATGGTTGGGCCGCTTTTCCTTTTGTGTTTTTGCACCAGAAAGGAATGTATAATTGTTGCAATTCATGCATTCGTTCCTTAAATGTTAACCATTGCCTATCCACCATCATGCCTTTTAATGAAGCTCCCCAATCTATCATAGCCAACTCACTCCTCATACCTTCGTAGTTTCCTTTGTTTAGATTTAGGACCCTAGTTTCGGATTGGACTACTTCACTTTCCAGCTTAATGTGTTATCATGTTATGGTCACTCTTCCCTAAAGGACCCCGCACAACAAGATTATTAATTAACCCCTTCTCATTACACAATACCCAATCTAGGATAGCCTGTTCCCTAGTTGGCTCCTCAACATACTGGTCTAAAAAAACATCTTGTACACACTCCAGGAATTCATCCTTCACAGTATTATTGCTAATTTGGTTTGGCCAGTCTATATGTAGATTAAAGTCACCCATGATTACTGTAGTACCCTTGTTACATGCGTCTCTAATTTCCTGTTTGATGCCGTCCCCTACATTACCACTACTGTTTGGAGGCCTATAGACAACTCCCACCAATGTTTTCTGCCCCTTGGTGCTTCTTAGCTCCACCCAAACTGATTCTACATCTTGATTTTCTGAGCCAATATCCTTTCTCACAATTGCTCTGTGGGAAACACAGCAGTCAAGGTCCCACAAACAGCAATGTGATAATGACCAGATCATGTTTTTTTTTGTTCTGTTGGTTGAGGGATAAATATTGGCCCAGGACACCGAGGATAACTCCCCTGCTCTTCTTTGAAATAGTGCTGTGGGATCTTTTACGTCCACCTGAGGGGGCAGACGGGGCCTCGGTTTAACATCTCATCTAAAAGACGGCACCTCTGACAGTGTCGCACTCCCCCAGCTCTGCACTGGAATGTCAGCCTAGCTTTATGTGTTCATGACCCAGGCATGGGACTTGACCCCACAACCTTCTACTGACCCAAAGGCGAGGGTGCTACCCACTGAGCCGCAGCTGACACTGATAGGCCTGATGCAGTGACATGGCAGCAATACAGAGTGCAGTGCAAAAACATGGGGATGCCTGAGTGTTTGGAAAGTAGTTGAACAGCTGTTGGGATGCTGGGCATTCTCCCTGGGTAAAGCTCCACCAAGCTCACAGTGAAAGGCCTTTAACATTGCATTGTACGACAAGACTGTAAAACCAGGCAAAGTGTGAGCATTTGGCAACTTTATGGAGACCAGCTTAATTTCTGCCTCACCGTCCGTCTCTCAATATCTAGTCACAAGTGAGACAATATTGGGCAGAACTTTCAACTTAGGTGGGAGCGCAAAGCCGATGGTATCAGATCGTTCGTCCATTATACCCCCCACCTGCTGGACAACAATGGAAAGGCGGGGTGTATAATGGACATCGGATCTGAGACCACCAGTTTTACACCTCTGCCAAAGTCTGTCAGCAATCTCTGACCAGGCTACTCCGGCACTGTTCTTTCATAGAACCATAGAATGGTTACAGCACAGAAGGAGGCCATTTGGCCCCTCGAGCCCGTGCCAGCTCTCTGCAAGAGCACTTCAGCTAGTCCCACTCCCCCACCCTTTCCCCGTAGCCCTGCAAATTTCTTTTCCTTCAGGTACTTATCCAATTCCCTTTTGAAAGCCACGATTGAATCTGCCCCCATCACCCTTTCAGGCAGTGCATTCCAGGTCCTAACCACTCACTGTGTAAAGAAGTTTTTCTTCATGTCGCCTTTGGTTCTTTTGCCAATCACCTTTAATCTGTGTCCTCTGGTTCTCGACCCTTCCGCCAATGGGAACAGCTTCTCTCTCTATCTACTCTGTCTAGACCCCTCAA
The DNA here is from genome assembly GCF_052327205.1 of Somniosus microcephalus. Taxonomy (NCBI): domain Eukaryota; kingdom Metazoa; phylum Chordata; class Chondrichthyes; order Squaliformes; family Somniosidae; genus Somniosus; species Somniosus microcephalus. The sequence continues at coordinate 82,299,316 of NC_141003.1, read as the reverse complement.
GATTTTGAACACCTCTATCAAATCTTTATTGGAGATGTCTCTTCAGCCATGATCTTATTGAATGGCGGAGCAGGCTCGAGGGGCCGAATGGCCGACTCCTGCTCCGATGTCTTATGTTCACTCTGCAGGAGTTCCTGAAGCAGGACCTCCAAAGCTGCTTCCTGGAATGCTGCTGTTCTGCCTTGTCATCTTAATCCAGGATTCCAGTAGCAGGGCAGCTATAAGGGTGGCCAGCGGCCCTATAAGAGCTGCTGGTTCTGGAGAAACTGTCTCTGACCTGCTCCTAGCTGGCCTTGCATCATAGCATAAGGTCAGCGAGGAGCATTGCAGGTGCATACAGCACCCAATGAGCAGTGGTCCCGCCACCAAGGCTGCGGAAACACATCATCACCTTGATATTGTAAAATCAACGCAGATGTCTATGCTGAAGTGCTCTGGCAGAGAGCCGGCACGGGCTCGACGGGCCGAATGCCCTCCGTCTGTGCTGCAACCATTCTATGATTCTACGATTCTTTTTGTGCAGTGATTTCCCCTCCCCCCCATTTTAAACAAGAAGTTCCCCATCCCACACATTATTTCCTGACCACTGGCCCGTATTTAAGGCTTTTTTTTTGAGCAGGCCATTTCCCTGTGGGAAAGCACTTTGCATGTTAGTCACATACCAACGGCAGCCCGGTTGAAATCAGGAATTCACTGCGTGGGAATCACTCAGTGGTAAAGCACATTATCACACTGACTTTAAATACGACCGTGTTTGGCTTCTAGTATTGATCATGGGTCAATATACCCTCAGATTTAAATCACGCCGTTCATTGTCTTCATTAAAATAGCAGGCAGAGAAATTCATGCAACACGTTAAAGCATTTGTATGCTCATCTCTCATCGTCTGACTTCACCCCATTTGGCTTATACTAAAACCAACCTTGGCTCCAAATCCCTTAATTCCATTCACTCGCTACTTCTTTCTCTATTAGACTTATGCAAACAATCATAAGCACCCATGCAAAATCTTCATGCTGTGGGGCACGGTGCAGAGGAACAAGCCATATACAATCAGGATAATTTTAAATCATCCTGCACTATTAAAATTAAGACGCATTGTCATTCTGTTGGGTTCCAGTTACTGTAACAATTTTGTCACTGTCTCTGGGGGTTTTACACATTGATATACAGCACATCATTGCATTTTTACGATTGCTTTCCATTCAAAGCGTTTATTGTCTCATAAATGTGCGTATTTGCATAAATGCTGATGATCTTTTTTATATGACCATAACCTTTGATTTAACAGCTATTGGCTAGAGTTTACAGGCACATTTGCCACATACAACTCTTAGAATTTGGGGAAAAAAATGTTAACCACTTAAGATGGTGCATTTTCACACCTCATCCAAATTCGGAAACCAGGGTATTTTCTTTTCCCCCCACAACCCTTGGTGGCCCCAATAGACAAAGGCAGCACCAGGTGTAGCGCTGAGGTCACGGATGCTAAATTTGCTGATGACACAAAGATAGGTGGGAAAGTAAATTGTGAAGAGGACATAAGGAGGCTACAAAGGGTTATAGATAAGTTAAGTGAGTGGGTAAAGATCTGGCAAATGGAGTATAATGTGGGAAAATGTGAAATTGTCCATTTTGGCAGGAAGAATAAAAAAGAAGTATATTATCTAAATGGTGAGAGATTGCAGAGCTCTGAGATGCAGAGGGATCTGGGTGTCCTAGTGCATGAATCACAAAAGGTTACTATGCAGGTACAGCAAGTAATTAGGAAAGCTAATAGAATGTTATCGTTTATTGCGAGGGGAATTGAATACAAAAGTAGGGAGGTTATGCTTCAGTTATACAGGGCATTGGTGAGGCCACATCTGGAGTACTGTGTACAGTATTGGTTTCCTTATTTAAGGAAGGATGTAAATGTGTTGGAAGCAGTTCAGAGAAGGTTTACTAGACTAATACCTGGAATGGGCGGGTTGTCTTATGAGGAAAGGTTGGACAGGCTAGGCTTGTATCCGCTGGAGTTTAGAAGAGTAAGAGGTGACTTGATTGAAACATATAAGATCCTGAGGGGTCGGGACAGGGTGGATGTGGAGAGGATGTTTCCTCTTGTGGGAGAATCTAGAACTAGGGGTCACTGTTTAAAAATAAGGGGTCACCTATTTAAGACAGAGATGAGGAGAAATTTTTTCTCACAGAGGGTCGTGAGTCTTTGGAACTCTCTTCCTCAGAGGGCGGTGGAAGCAGAGTCTTTGAATATTTTTAAGGCAGAGGTAGATAGATTCTTGATAAGCAAGGGGGTGAAAGGCTATCGGGGGTAGGCGGGAATGTGGAGTAATCAGATCAGCCATGATCTTATTGAATGGCGGAGCAGGCTCGAAGGGCCCAGTGGCCTACTCCTGCTCCTAATTCGTATGTTCATATGTTCGTATGTATGTGACCCCCCTGGTCCGTATCCGATGTCAGGAACTGGAGCACTACAAACAATAATCAGCCAGGGTTCTCACTCCACTGGGCAAAAACTGTGTGACGCAGGCATGTGTGAGGTCATCCATTTTGGACCAAAAAAAGGATAAATGGTGAAAAGCGAGGAACAAGTGGCGGTCCAAAGAGATTTAGGAGTCCACGTACACAGATCACGAAAGTGTAGTGGTCAGGTACAAAAAATAATCAAAAAGGTTAATGGAATGTTAGCCTTTATATCTAGAGGAAGTTTTGCTACAGCTATACAAAGCCGTGTTTAGCTTCCAATATTGACCATGAGTCAATATAATCTCGGATTTAAATCACGCTGTTCACCACACCTGCAGTACTGTACTGTGTAAGGTTCTGGGCTCCGCGCTTTAGAAAGAATCTATTGGCCTTGGAAGGTGTGCAGCGCAGATTCACCAGAATGTTACCAGGGCTCCAAGGTGTAGATTACGAGGAGAGATTGCATAAACTAGGCTTGTATTCCCTGGAATATAGAAGGCTAAGGGGTGATTTGATTGAGGTTTTTAGGATTTTGAAAGGAATTGATAGGGTAGACAGAAAGAAACTTTTTCTGCTGGTGGGGGGAGTCTAGGAAAAGGCGACACAACCTTAAACTCAGAGCCAGGCCATTCAGGAGAGAAGTTAGGAAACATTTCTTCACGCAGAGGGTGGTAGAAGTGTGGAACTCTCTCCCACTAAAAGCAGTAGGTGCTGGGGCTCAATTAATAATTTTAAATCTGAGATCATTAGATTTTTTGTTAACCAAAGGTATAAAAGGATATAGTTGGGTGAAATTCCAAAAGGTTGCTATCACCCACTAAACTGTATCAAGGAAGTGAGATCATTTGGAAAAGGAAAGGAGTACAGGTGCCAATGTGGGACTGGTATCTGCTGAGAGAGATGCATGGCTGACAGGCTGGAGTCAGTGCTAGCTCGACATAGCTCCCTGTGCAAGGAAAATTTGAAAGCCTGCTCAATTTCAATTTAAAATCGAAGTCTGAAGAGGCTGCTTTTCTACCTCAAATGGGTTTGAAGTCAAAATAGTGTCAGATTACCTGTGGAGGTGATCTCAGAACCTCTGTCCTTATTTCACTTTGGGGAAACTTAAACTCACAAAACAGACACCGAGCCAAAGAGATAAAGATTCGGAGGGGTGACTGAAAGTGTGTTCAAAGAGGCGGCTTTAAGAAGGGCCTTAAAGGAGGAGAGGGAGGTGTAGGGATTTAAGAAGGGAATTCCAGAGTGTAGGACCTAGGCAGCTGAAAGCATGGCCACTAATAGTGGGGTAAAGGAAGGAGGGGATACACAAGGGCCGCAGGCATTGGGAGCCAATGTAGGTCAGTGAAGGCAGGGTTGATGGGTGAGCGGAACTTGGTGTGGGAGAGGATGCAAGCAGAGTTTTGGACGATCTGCAGTTTGCGGAGTGTGAAGGGCCAGGAGCACACTGGAGTAATCAAGTCTGAAGGTGACAAAGGCATGAATTAATATTTCAGGGGCGAAGGCAGGTGATGTTATGGCGATCTTTTTGATAGAGAAGATATGGGATGGGAAACTCAGCTCAGGTTTGAACAGGATGTCGAGGTTGTAAACAGTCTGGTTCAGCCTGAGACAGTTAATGGGGAAGGGTGGGGCTGGAATCGGTGGTGAACTTACGGAATTTGTTCCAGGGCTGAAAACAATGGCTTTGGTCTTCCCGAACTTTAGCTGAAGAAATGATGCCTCACCCAGGACTGGATATTGGACAAGCAGTCTCATAGCACAGAGGCAGTAAAGAATTAGAGCGAGGTGGTGGAGAGGTAGAGCTGGGGGTTATCAGCCTACATGTGCAAGCTGACCCCATGTCTGCAGAAGATGTCACCAAACTGCAGCACACGGATGAGGAAGAAGAGGGGGCCAAGGATAGATTCTTGGGGGATTCCCGAGGTGATGATGCAGAGATGGGAAGAGAATCCATTTCAAGAGTTGCTCTGGCTGTGATCAGGTAGGTAAGAGTAGAATGAAGAAAGGGCATTCCCAGCAAGCTGCGCAATGGGGGAGGGTCTTCGGAAGAGGATGGTATGATCAAACATGTCAAAGGCTGCTGGGATAATACACGCTGGTCATAGTCACAGGGAATGTCATTCATGATTTGGGTTAGGACCACTTCAGTGCTATAGAAGGGGCAAAGAACTAAATGGAGGGATTCAAACAGGGGGTTGTGGGAGAGATGGGCAGAGATCTGGGAGGTGACAATGCATTCAAGGATCTTGGAGAGGAAAGGATGTTTGGAGATGAGGCAGTAGCTAGCAAGGACAGTGGTGTCGAGGATTGTCTTCCTGAGGAGGCCATTGATGGCGAAGTTGATAGCGTCTGAGCAGAGGGAATTATTTACGATGTCAGTTAGCATGGGGGCTGGGGAGGGCAATTGAACGGTTCAAGAGGCGGCTCACCACCACCTTCTCAAGGGCAATTAGGGATGGGCAATAAATGCTGGGCCTTGGCAGCGACACCCACATCCCATGAATGAATAAAACAAACGTCAAGAGTTTAGTGAAAATGGGGTCAAGGGTGCAGGAGCTCAGTTTCGTGGATGAGATAAACTTGGAGAAGGTAAAAAGGCAAATGGAGTGAAACTACAGACAAATGGGGGTTCAGCTTGGTGGGCAATGGGGTAAGCGGGGATCAGCAGAGTTGGCTGAAAGAATGGTCTCTATATTGATGATGAAGAAATCCATAAGCTCCTTGCACTTGTTGTTAGAGGTGAGGCTGGGTTTAAGGAGGCAGGTTGGTAGAAGAGAAAAGAAACCTTGGGCTAGCTCTGCCCTCCTGGATGATCTTCGATTACCATTACGACATGCCCAATACCAAGAATCATCTTCATTGCTTATCTCTACCTCCTCTCAAGGGGCAATATCTTTCCTAAGATTCAGTGACCAGAACTGCACACTGTGCTCCTGATGGGTTCTGACAGGTTGCGCTGTTTGTTCTGATTATTAGTAGATTGATGGTGACGTCACTATTGTGCTTCAGGCTACTTAGGTCCATGGAGAAAGCAGACTTTTAGCATGTGTTGACGTTCCCTCACTCAGCCAGTGAGACAATCAGCATTCAATGACTTATCTATTATTTTCCATTTAGACAGCTTACTACCAGCATTTGTCCTGCATACATTTCACTGACACTGTTTTTACTCACGGAATATACTTTGAATGAATAATGGCCCTGGCCCAAGTCTGACCACTCTCATACGTCAAAAAGGCGGGGGGGGGTGTTGGGGGGGGTGGTGAAGGAACCAATGCGATCAGTAGAATTAGTGTCTGGGTCAGGGCTGGGGAGGGAAGAGGCAAAAGCTCTTCCCATCCTGTTGTTTCGATAATTTTAGATGATTACGTTCACACCTACAATAAGATGTGCGTAGCAAGTTTTTAAAAATTAGTTTATGGGATCTGGGCATCGCTGGCAAGGCCAGCATTTATTGCCCATCCCTAATTGCCCCTTGAGAAGGTGCCGGTGAGCCGCCTTCTTGAACCGCTGCAGTCCGTGTGGTGAAGGTACTCCCACAGCGCTGTTAGGGAGGGAGTTCCAGGATTTTGACCCAGCGATGATGAAGGAACGGCTGATATACTCCCAAGTCAGGATGGTGTGTGACTTGGAGGGGAACTTGGAGGTGGTGGTGTTCCCATGCGCCTGCTGCCCATGTCCTTCTATTACAAGTTGTAATACAAGTGCACAATTTTTAAGTCAAAGTGACACAGAGAGAAAACGGCCCTAACTTTTGCATGGCTTTCTCTGGTTACGGAAAGAAACTGCGGGGAAAGAGTAAACGTGTCAAAACTGTAACCTGGAGATCAGCACCTCTCCTCTGTCAGCCCTCAATAATATTATTCTTCTGTATTCATAATGTGGGCAATTCTGAGTCATCAACAGCAGCTCCTAATGATGTTGGTCTGATAGAGCTCCTGCATATTCAGGCACATTGTTCGACCACGTGTCATGTTACACAGCCACAGATTGTAACAGGCCTCAGTAATCCCACGTGTATCACCTGTTATTGCTACTGCATTCCAGTTCAGGCTCACAGGGATCAGTGATTGGCACAGACTTGTTAAGCCTTCATGAGGAGGGTGCCTGCCCCGGAAACAACTGAGGGAGAGACTTTGGCCGTTAATAGCATTTCAATAAAAGAGAAACTTGCATTTCTATAGCGCCCTTCATAACCACCAGACATCTCAAAGCACTTTACAGCCAATGAAGTACTTTTTGAAGTGGAGTCACTGTTGTAATGTGGGAAACGCAGCAGCCAATTTGCGCACAGCAAGCTCCCACAAACAGCAATGTGATAATGACCAGATAATCTTTTTTTTTGTTATGTTGGTTAAGGGATAAATATTGGCCCCAGGACACCGGGGAGAACGCCCCTGCTCTTCTTTGAAATAGTGCCGTGGGATCTTTTACGCCCACCTGAGAGAGCAGACGGGGCCTCGGTTTAACGTCTCATCCAGAAAACAGCACCTCCGACAGTGCAGCACTCCCTCAGCACTGCACTGGAGTGTCAGCCTAGATTTATGTGCTACAAGTCCCTGGAGTGGGACTTCAACCCACAGACCTTCTGACTTAGAGGCAAGGGTGCTAACCACTAAGCCACAGCTGACAGGCAGAACACTCAGTGTGTTCAGCAGGTACTGCAGCAACTGACAGTAATTCACTGATCAAGGCTGATTGAACAGGCTTGAAGAGTATAAAATTGAAGTGATTCGAGATCAAGACAAATGTTTCTGAGGTATTTGAGATTATGTACATGGTGGCCATTCCCCACCCACCCCCCAAAATATTTATTAACTGAAGCAACCTTTAACAGCACTGACATTTTCATTCTTTTTTGTACTTCCCCAACAAAAGACAGACATGACCTTTTTTCCTGTTGGTGAAAGAAGTCTAGTTTCACCTTTAGAGACAGTGAGAAATAAATTACAATTTACACCTTTTAATTTTTTCCCCATTCTCCACTGTCCTATCCATGAGTAGGCAACTTGCTCCCAGGGCTCCATCGGTGCTTATCTAAGGTCGTTAGCCACAAGGTACATGGGATCAATATTCTTATGATGATTCTTAGGCAATTTCCCATCCAAATACTGACCCAGCCCAGCCCTGCTCAGTGTCCTTGACAAGGTGAGGTGCTTTCTGGCTGATGTGGCAACCGACCTTAGAGATCAGGTAGCTCATTCAGGTGAAGATCTGGCTCAGCGCGGGAAGATCTTCGGTAAAATCCTGGCCCGCTGTTTAAAAGCAAAATACTGCGGATGCTGAAAAACGGAAATAGAAAGAGAAATTGCGGGAAATTCTCAGCAGGTCGGGCAGCGTCTCTGGAGAAAGAGACAGAGTTAATGGGCTCAGTTTTGTCAATGGGGAGCTTTTGGAGGCGGGACTCCCACATTTTGGGTTGTAGTCCCGCCTCCATCGACTTGTGGCCAACCCACGTTACTTTCCCTTGATTAACCTTGTTAAGCCCCGCCCAGCAGGCTCAGCAGGCCAATTAAGGGACACCTGGTTACTGGTGACGTCAGCGATTGACATTACATCTGTCAAGAGCTTTTGATAGATGAAAAATCAGCGTTTGACAGCTCTGTGAAGCTGTCAAACACTGACAATCTGTCTTCTAACTTGAGTCCTTCTACTGAGACTCAGTTAGAGAGCTCTCCAGACCAGAAAGCAGAGGCTGTAGCTTTTGACAGTTCAGCGGCCATTCTGCTTTCTGTGCCGGTGAGCTGAGAGACTCCCGAGAACTGAAGGAAGGAAGTCTGCAGGAGAAAGTAAAGGTAAGTAAAACTTATTAAAACACTTTACACTTACCTCACACACTTACCTCTGCACACATGCACCCATCACTCACCTGCACAACGGACATCTCGACCCCTCCAACCCCTGCAGACCGATGGTCCGCCTCGCTAACTTGGCGTGGTTCGGAGCCGTCGGGAAGCCCACATTTCTGGGCTAAAAATAGGGATTAGGCAGAAAACTGCCTGTTAACAGGCAGTTAATTGGCACTAATCTCCTTCCCGCCTCGGGGAGGCGGATCCCAGCACAGGTCGGGTACCTGCCTCCTGGGACATTGGCACGGAGGCGGGTTGGGGGCGGGATGGGTTCCTGCCTCCCGATTCTGCAATTTTCACCCCACTCCCGCCTCCAAACCCGCCTCCTCGGGACTTGGAAAATCGAGCCCAATGTTTCAGGTTGATGACCTTTCGTCAGAAACATTGTCATGCTGCTGTAATATTTCCTGATTGTTCAGCAAGATAAACAAGGATAAGCATTCAATTCATGCATAATGGAGACCTACCTTGATGGGTTCTCTCTAATCAATCTGGTGACATTCCACTCCCCCCCTTCCCTGTAGGAAAATGCCTGGCCTCCAGGCAACACTCGCACAGGGGAGATAATAAGCAGAGGTTACTTGAAAAACTTAAGTCAAAATTGAATGAGATGAGAATTTTGACTCAAATAGAGAATGTTTTATTTTATTCCATACATTTGTCACACACTTCAGAAAATACATAAATTTAGCTATTTGGGTATTGGTTTTAAAGTAATAACCTATGTGAAAAATGTAATACATGCTATAATTGGGGACAGCAATGACAACATTGTATAAATCTCTACATTCAGATGATTCATATGTCATTGTCCTAAAAATATATAAAAGAGAAGTGTTTTGTCATTACTCATTTTAAGGCGGAGTTGTCCAGGCTACAGGCAAAGAGACGGCGCAAACAATTTTCCAATCAGCATTCAGAATAAAAAATGCGTCGCCCTTCGGTACGGTATCGTCCGTCACAAGGGTCGAAAAATATGATGAACAAATCAGCCACTGAATCAGCATTCACCTGGAGCGACAGGATTCAACATTCTCCACTACCAGAAGTGAGCTGCTTGATTCGTGCAATTGAGATTTGTCTTCCATTCCAGGCGGGAAAGAGCAGACGATAGAGATGAACGCAAGGTTTTCTGCTGTGTCACTGAAAATATTGATCAAGCAGCTTCTTAAATGCCAACATTTATTTCTGTTCATAACATCTAAACCACCCTTGCAGAGATCGGGGTTATTGTTGCAAAGAGATCTAACATTTCTAAAGTTAATGGAACGTGACAACAATGCAGGAAGCATGCCAGTAAACTATGTGACCAGATAAAAATTTTGGTTAAACAAGGAAGGTGTCGCTTTGAAAGACCTAAACATGAACAAAGAAGATTTGACATGGGGAGATTGAGTGTCGCCCTACCATCCTACATCGTGGAACACTGAGCTGACCCATCCACTGATTCTGGTAAATGTTACAGTTTTTAAAATCTCCTTAGCTCTAATATTTTACAACAGCAAGCCATGGATGTCAAAGATTCCACGGCACTATTTCGAAGAAAACTCCACTGCTCTTCTTCGAACTAGTGCCATGGGATTTTTTATGTCCACCTGAGAGGGCAGACGGGGCCTCGGTTGAACGTCTCATCCGAAAGACGGCACCTCCGACAGTGCGGCACTGGAGTGACAGCCTAGATTTATGTGCTCAAGTCTCTGAACTGGAACTTGAACATAGAGAAGATTAAGGGAAATGGTGAAAGAGCGGGGGAGTGGAACTGACTGGATCGCTCTTGGAAAGAGCCAGCGCAGGCTCGATGGGCCGAATGGCCTCCTTCTGTACTGTACTGTTCCATGATTCTATTCTATGATTCTATGATGATCTTGAAGGAGGATGAAGAGGAGGAGGAGCAGAAGGATGAGTAGCAGAACGACGAGGAGGAGAAGGAGGACTCAGCTATTACTAGAACATAGAATCAGAATCATAGAATTATAGAATGGTTACAGCACAAAAGAAGGCCATTCGGCCCATCGAGCCCGTGCCGGCTCTCTGCAAGAACACTTCAGCTAGTCCCACCCCCACACCCTTTCCCCGTAGCCCTGCAAATTTTTCCTTCAGATACTTATCCAATTCCCTTTTGAAAGCCACGATTGAATCTGCCTCCACCACCCTTTCAGGCAGTGCATTCCAGATTATAACCACTCGCTGCGTAAAAAAGTTTTTCCTCGGGCCGCCTTTGGTTCTTTTGCCAATCACCTTAAATCTGTGTCCTCTGGTTCTCGACCCTTCCGCCAATAGGAACAGTTTCCCTCTATCTACTCTGTCTAGACCCCTCATGATTTTGAACACCTCTATCAAATCTCCTCTCAAACTTCTCTGCTCTAAGGAGAACAACCCCAACTTCTCCAGTCTATCCACGTAACTGAAGTCCCTGATCCCTGGAATCATTCTTGTAAATCTTTTCTGCACCCTCTCTAAGGCCTTCACATCCTTCCTAAAGTGCGGTGCCCAGAATTGGACACAATACTCCAGTTGAAGCCGAACCAGTATCATCAGGTTCATTATAACTTCCTTTACCAAGAAAGATTGGCAAGAGGGAAGTTTAACAAAGTCCCTGTGATGGAATTGATATCTGATTATACAATCAGGCAGGAGAGAAAGCAATCTCGAAAGTGGAGGTACCTTTCACAGAGTTATAATACGTAAAGTGGTCACATCAGCTAGGCTACACAGCCAATGTCCTTCCATCAACCCTCAACACAGCTCCAGCCACACAGGAGGGAAATGTTAGGCCCTAAAGTCAAAGGTTAGATAGACAACGGGCTGTATTTTCCGATCGGACGCTTCCCGCGTGCGGAGGCCTCCAATCTGGAAAAAATCTACGGACTTACCTGAGGGCTCCTGAGGTCTGGACACTTCCGATCCTGGGCCTCTTCAAACTCGAAATGCGTGGGCCCACGTATCCCAGGGGCGCAGGCGCTTCGCAAGCGTCCCTGGGATCACGTGGGCTATGGGGAGCCAATAGGAGAAGGGAATCTCCCTTCATACACTTGACAGATAGACCTGTCAAATATATGAATGGAGATCACCCCAAAAACACTGTAAAATATTAAATTAATTTTTTTAAGTCACATTTTTAAAATGAGTTGAAATTACAATAAATTACATATTTTAAACAAAATTGTAACTTTTTGAAAAAAATCATTAAAGTTTTTTACGGGGCTAAAAACAAACTTACCTTTTTTAAAGTATTTTTAAATGATAAATGAATAAAATATTTTTTTTAACTTTTTCGACTCTTATGCTGGTTAAAGCCGGCCTCACGCTTTTACCAGGCGTAAGATTTCTCAGGGTTTTCAGCGGGCAGAGGTTCTGCAGAAAGCGGAATTCTCCCCCCGCAGAGGCCCTTCTCCAGGGCAGGCGGATGATCTGTCAAGAGCATTCTTGACAGATCGGAAATACCGGTTTTCCGCACATGCACTTGGCGGGCCTGAAACCGGCATTTCCGATGTCCCTACGGGTGGGTACACAGCGCGTACCCACCCGTATGGATCGGAATATCTGGGCCAACATTTCTTCAACCACTGTGCAGGAACATTTGCAATATCATGGAGTTTAATTGTTGCAGCACATTGCCTCCCTGGTCAGCCTGATACGCGGACAAGTGAGATTCCAGTTAAGAACATAAGAACATAAGAATTAGGAGCAGGAGTAGTCCATACGGCCCATCGAGCCTGCTCCGCCATTCAATAAGATCATGGCTGATCTTCGACCTCAACTCCACGTTCCTACCCGATTTCCATATCCCTTGATTCCCCTAGAGTCCAAAAATCTATCGATCTCAGCCTTGAATATACTCAACGATTCAGCATCCACAGCCCTCTGGGGTAGAGAATTACAAAGATTCACTACCCTCTGAGTGAAGAAATGCCTTCTCATCTCAGTCTTAAATGGCCGACCCCTTATCCTGAGACTATGCCCCCTAGTTCTAGACTCCCCAGCCAGGGGGAAACAACCTCTCAGCATCGACCCTGTCAATCCCCCTCAGAATCTTATATGTTTCAATGAGATCACCTCTCATTCTTCTAAACTCCAGAGAGTACAGGCCCAATCTACACAATCTCTCATCATAGGACAGCCCTCTCATCCCAGGAATCAATCTAGTGAAGTTGGTCTCTTGTATATCACACTGGGATAAAGAGAAGACTTGTTTTTAGACTAAGCCAATGTAAATAAAAATCAGGAGAGATGTAAATCGGGCTGCCAATTCGCATTCATACAATTGCACAAAATCAAAATGACCCCCTAAGAGTGATCATCGCATAGAATCGATTTCTAAGTAGAGTTCGGGGAGGCAAAAACCCTGGAATTGTTTAAGGAACAATTGAATGCTGCAATGGGGAAACTGTAGGGTCTTTTAGAATGCAGGAACTGAATGGGTCGAATGGCCTTCCTATTCCTTAGTTATTTTGTGATTGGGGATATTTTGCATCCATTGATCTTATGATAACAGCATTGCATTCCTCTGAACTCCTTTCCTGGAATTGTCCACTGATCATTGATTCATTCAATCATTGATTCCCTTCAGCCATTTATTATCAAAACTGGTTTGGAATTTGAATCCACAACCATTCACTCAAGTGAGCATGCTATCAACTAACCTAAGCTGATGTTTGGCACTCAAACTTCCATTCCTGAGAGCCAACTTCAAGGGATGGTAGCACCACTACTGACCGAGCTCGCCGAGTCCTGAAGGACATAGCTGCCAGTCTGGGCCTGCAACAGGTGGTGAGAGAAACAACATGAGGGAAAAACCTACTTGGCCTCGTCCTCACCAATCTACCTGTCGCAGATGTACCCGTCCATGACAGTATTGGTAGCAGTGACCACCGCACAGTCATTGTGGAGACGAAGTCCCGTCTTCACTCTGAGGACACTCTCCATCGTGTTGTGTGGCACTACCACCGTGCTAAATGGGATAAATTCAGAACAGATCTAGCAGCTCAAAACTGGGCATCCATGAGGCGCTGTGGGCCATCAGCAGCAGCAGAATTGTATTCCACCACAACCTATAACCTCATGGTCCACCATTACCACCAAGCCAGGGGACCAACCCTGCTTTGGCAGCACCTCCCAAACACGCGACCTCTTTCACCTAGAAGGACAAGGGCAGCAGGTGCACGGGAACACCACCACCTCCAAGTTCCCCTCCAAGTCACACATCCTGACTTAGAAGTATATTGCCGATCCTTCATCGTCGCTGGGTGAAAATCCTGGAACTCCCTACCTACCAGCACTGTGGGAGTAGCTTCACCACACGGACTGCAGCGGTTCAAGAAGGCAGCTCACCACCACCTTCTCAAGGGCAACTAGGGATGGGCAATAAATGCAGAAGTGCCAAGTGGATGAAACATATTTGCCTCCTCTTGAGGTCTCCACCATTACAGAAGCCAGTCTTCAGACAATTCGATTCACTCCACATGATATCAAGAAATGGCTGAGCGCAGTGGATACAGCAAAGGCTATGGACTCCGACAACATCCCAGCTATTGTGCTGAAGACTTGTGCTCCAGAACTAGCCGCGCCTCAAGCCAAGCTGTTCCAGTACAGCTACAACACTGGCATCTATCCGACAATGTGGAAAACTGCCCAGGTATGTCCTGTCCACAAAAAGCAGGACAAATCCAATCCGGCCAATTACCACCCCATCAGTCTACTCTCAATCATCAGCAAAGTGATGGAAGGTGTCATCGACAGTGCTATCAAGTGGCACTTACTCACCAATAGCCTGCTCACTGATGCCCAGTTTGGGTTCTGCCCAGACCCCTCGGCTCCAGGCCTCATTATAGCCTTGGTCCAAACATGGACAAAAGAGCTGAATTCCAGAGGTGAGGTGAGAATGACTGCCCTTGACATCAAGGCAGCATTTGACCGAGTCTGGCATCAAGGAGCCCTAGTAAAACTGAAGTCAATGGGAATCAGGAGGAAAGTGCTCCACTGGCTGGAGTCATACCTAGCACAAAGGAAGATGGTTGTGGTTGGAGGTCAGTCATCACACGGTCAGGCTTGGGCTGATAAGTGGCAGGTAACAGTTGCACCACAGAGGTGCCAGGCAATGACTATCTCCAACAAGCGAGAGTCTAACTACCACCCATTGACATTCAACGGCATTACCATCGCCGAATCCCCCACCACCAACATCCTGGGGGGTCACCATTGACCAGAAACTTAACTGGGCCAGCCACATAAATACTGTGGGAAGAAGAGCAGGTCAGAGGCTGGGTATTCTGCAGCGAGTGTCTCACCTCCTAACAGCACTGTGAGAGTACCTTCACCACACGGACTGCAGCGGTTCAAGAAGGCGGCTCACCACCACCTTCTCGAGGGCAATTAGGGATGGGCAATAAATGCTGGCATTGGCAGCGACGCCCACATCCCATGAATGAATTTTTAAAAAATTCAGTGGCACTATGAGGAGAGATTGAGTAGACTAGGCCGATAATCCCTTATTTAGAAGAATGAGAGGTGAACTCATTGAAACATGTAAAATTCTTACAGGGCTTGACAGGGTAGATGCAGGGAGGATGGTTCCCTTGGTGGGGAGTTTAGAACCAGGGGTCACAGTCTCAGAATAAGGGGTCAGCCATTTAGGATTGAGATGAGGAGAAATTTCTTCACTCAGAGGGTGGTGAATCTTTGGCATTCTCTACCCCAGAGGGCTGTGGAGGCTCAGTCGTTGAGTATATTCAAGACAGAGATCAATAGATTTGTGGCTATTAAGGGAATCAAGGGATATGGGGATAGTGCAGGAAAGTGGAGATGAGATGGAAGATCAGCCATGATCTCGTTGAATGGCGGAGCAGGCTCGAGGGGCCGAATGGCCTACTCCTGCTCCTGTTTCTTTTGTTCTTATGTAATGTGCCTTTTCATTCTGAGAGTGACCATCTCTCCAATGATGATCCCACCCTGAACTGTTCACATCAGTAAATATATGACATAGACAAATTTGTAGTGGGAGTTATATTCTTGGACGCGACCACTGCCAACGGAGTTAAGCAGTTGCACATGCGCGGTTCTATTGGTTGTTCCCACCGGATTTCCCACAGTTTGGTGAGATAGAAAGGAAGGGAGGAGGTGGGGAAAGGAGATCGCCGCTGCCGAACTGAGATGCGTCAGGAGCAGAAAGTAAAAATTAAAAGTTGAATTTGTGTTTCTATCGGCTTATAAAAGTTAACATTTACACGCAGAAGGCTCCTGCGCAGCCTGCGGTTCATTGGCAGCAGTCACTGTGTATATTCTTACATCAGTGACGTACCTCCAATGACTACTCCTGTTGCAACTTTACTCACGGTTCCTATTTAACATGATAATTGTGCATTGCTACCAGATGCAGCATTTCTCAACATCAGTTATCATTTACTGTATGCAAGGACTATCATTGGCATTCATTTGTTTGCTAAGACTGGAAGTGATGCAGTGAATATTATCTGCCATGGCTCAGTGGGCAGCACTCTCATCTCCGAGTCTGAAATGTTGTGGGTTCAAGACCCACTCCATGAGGCTTGAGCACAAAAATCTAGATTGCCACTCCCAGTGCAGTGCTGTATTGTTAGAGGAGCCGTCTTTTGGATGAGAAGTTAATCCGAGACCCCCGTCCGGTCTCTCGGGTGGACGTAAAAGATCCCGCGGCACTATTTCAAAGAAGAGCAGGGGAGTTCTCCCCGGTGTCCTGGGGCCAATATTTATCCCTCAACCAGCATAACAGAAACAGAGACCACACCTTGAGTATTGTGTGCAGTTTTGGTCACCTTATCTGAGGAAGGATGTTCTTGCCATGGAGGGAGTGCAGTGGAGATTCACCAGGCTGATACCTGGGATGGCAGGAATGACGTATGAGGAGAGATTGGGTCAATTGGGCTTATACTCGCTGGCGTTTAGAAGAATGAGAGGGGATCTCATTGAAACGTATAAAATTCTAACAGGACTGGACAGACTAGATGTAGGAAGGATGTTCCCGATGGCGGGGAGTCCAGAACCAGGGGTCACAGTCTAAGGATAAGGGGTAAGCCATTTAGGACAGGGATGAGGAGGAATTTCTTCACCCAGAGAGTGGTGAACCTGTGGAATTCTCTACCACAGAAGGCAGTGGAGGCCAATTCATTAAATATATTCAAGAAGGAGTTGGATATATTTCTTAAGGCTAAAGGGATCAAGGGATATGGGGAGAAGGCAGGGACAGGGTACTGAGTTTGGATGATCAGCTATGATCTCATTGAATGGCGGAGCAAGCTCGAGGGGCTGAATGGCCTACTCCTGCTCCTATCTTCTATGTTTCTATGTTTCTAGATTATCCGGTCATTATCACATTGCTGTTTGTGGGAGCTTGCTGTGCACAAATTGGCTGCCGCGTTTCCCACATTACAACAGTGACCACACTTCAAAAGGTACTTCATTGGCTGTAAAGCGCTTTGAGACGTCTGGTGGTCGTGAAAGGCGCTATATAAATGCAAGTCTTTCTTTTTTTAATATAACTTTGTGTAACTTTTTCTACCCCCTCCTCTTCTGCGAGCACTGGCTCGTGTTGGCGCACAGTCTCACCGACGCCGGCAGCGCTTCGATCTAACATTAGAATGTTGAAGTGGGTGGCTTCCATAACAGAACCGATTCTACGTTGGCCCTGAAATTGCGGTGGACGCCATCGTGTTCCCTTTGAAAGGCCCTGCAAGCTCCGGATTTCCGCAGGCGCTTGTGCACGCGCACGATAACCGGGACTGGCGATCTGCCGAGGCACACCTTGACATACCGTCCGTACCGCCGGAAAACTGGGTCTTGCCGGTGCAGAGTGGGGCTATTCGCCCAACAACTGCCCGGCACTTGCCCAGGCAACTCTTCCGGCTGGTAAAAGCAGGCTTGCATCAGTGCAATGGTATATATATATATAAGGCTTAAATAAAACATTCAAAAATCCAAAACTATGCACATACACTTTAAATGAGTTTATGCAAATATTGGCCCGGATTTAAATTATTTATCAAAAAATTAAATTTTTATTGAGGTTGGTGCAATGATGGAACTTATGTATAAAATTGCAATTCAGTACATTTAGAATGATTAGAATTCTGTTGATTGCATAATTATTTGGGGATTCCATTGCATGTCATTAGGGGATTCCCTTGGTAAATGATTGCAATGGAATCTTCCTTTGTCATTGGAAGATCAGGCCCACGTGATCCCAAGGACACTTCCGAACCGCCCGCGTCCCTGGGATCACGTGGGCCTTTACGCTGTCATTGGTCCTTAGTGTCTTTAGTTTGTATGAATATGTGCAACATGTAAATAGAAACAGTATTTACTTAACACCAAACTCTTCTCCAATCTGTCACCCCAGTTCATTTGGTATTTCCTAAAATTTGCACTATTAGGGGTTATTTTACAAAAAAACTAGGTAATAAGGTTCAATCTGGCCAGCATGGATTTGTTAAAGGCAAATTTGACTAACTTGATTGAGTTCTTTGATGAAGTAACTGAGAGAGTTGATGAGGGTAGTGTGGTGGATGTTGTGTATATGGACGTTCAAAAGCAATTTGACAAAGTACCATATAATAGACTTGTTAGCAAAATTAAAACCCATCAGATTAAAGGGACAGTGGCAGCGTGGATACAATATTGGCTAAGGGACAGAAAGCAGAGAGTAGTGGTGAACGGTTGTTTTTCAGATTGGAGGGAGGTGTACAGTGGGGTTCCCCAGGGGTCAGTATTAGGACCACTGCTCTTGTTGATATATATATTAAGGACCTGGACTTGGGTAGACAGGGCATAATTTCAAAGTTTGCAGATGACACAAAACTCAGAAATATAGTAAACCATGAGGAAGATAGTAACAGACTTCAGGAGGACATAGACAGACTGATGAAATGGGCAGACCCATGGCAGATGAAATTTAACGCAGAGAAGTGTGAAGTGATACATTTTGGTAGGAAGAATGAGGGGAGGCAATATAAACTAAAGGGTGCAATTCTAAAGGGGGTGCAGGAACAGAGAGACCTGGGGGTGCATGTACACAAATCGTTGAAGGTGGCAGGGCAGGTTGAGAAGACTGTTAAAAAGCATCTGTGATCCTTGGCTTTATAGGTGTAGAGTACAAAAGCAAGGAAGTTATGCTAAACCTTTATAAAACATTGGTTCAGCCCCAGCCGGAGTATTGTGTTCAATTCTGGGCACCGCACTTTAGGAAGGATGTCCAGGCCTTGGAGAGGGTGCAGAGGAGATTTACTAGAATGGTTCCAGAGATGAGGAACTTCATTTAGATAGAGAGACTGAAGAAGCTGGGGTTGTTCTCCTTAGAGCAGAGAAGGTTAGGAGGAAATTTGATAGAGGTGTTCAAAATCATGAATGGTTTTGATAGAGTAAATAAGGAGAAACTGTTTCCAGTGGCAGAAAGGAAGGGTCGATAACCAGAGGACACAGATTTAAGGCGATTGGCAAAAGAACCAGAGGCGACATGAAGAAACATATTTTTACGCAGCGAGTTGTTGTGATCTGGAACGCGCTGCCTGAAAGAGCGGAGGAAGCAGATTCAATAGTAACTTTCAAAAGAGAATTGTATAAATACTTGAAGGGAAAAAAATTGCAGGGCTATGGAGAAAGAGCAGGAGGAGTGAGACTAATTGGAGCGCTCTACCAAAGAGCTGGCGCTGTCACGACGGGCAAACGGCCTGCTGTGCTGAATCATTCTGTGATACTGTGATACTGGTGAAAGGCAGATTTAGGATCAATGTCAACAACAACTTCTTTATGTAATGAATGACAGGTGGAGGGAAAACCTTTGGAGTCAGTTAAGAGTCAAGGAAGTGCAGCGATGATGAAACTCTAGGTTTTTCTCAAAGGAATGACTGAAGATAGACCAAATGGCTGAGCTCGTCTGTACATATTGTGTGACCTTGTGAAAGTAATTGATGGTGAATTCACTGCCAGCCAATGCCTTTTTATAAATAGGATAATACAGCCAGAGCAATTCGCCCTTCAGTAATGCGAAGGTACTATTTAAATAATTTTTTTTAAATAGCAGCATTAAGGAGGAGGAAGATAAACATCAACCTTGATTCTTTCTAACTGATCTGTAAATTTTCTGATAGTGAAAATCCTTCTTTAACAATTTCTGAGCAGATTCCTGATGCCAAGGATGAGGTAACTGCCATAATAAATAAATATTCCCTGCAGTGCTATTTTTTTAATATGCAGTTTCGATATTAAGTGGCTGAAGGGATCAATGCTTCACAAAGACTCCGTACGACAACACCATTAAGGAAGTTTAGGAGAATGGAATGCTGTTATCATCAGAAAACTGTAAAAGCTGACACAGGAATCATACTGCAGTATTGGCACATTTAGTCTTTTAATGGATCTTTAGGGACTTTGAGTCTCAGACTACAATTGATATAAACTGTGTTTGTAGTCTGCTGTTGATGATTTGAGGACTTCATTTTTATTTTATGTCACCTCTCTGATTCCCTCTGGTTCCTAACTATAATGCAAACTATATAAAAGCAAACACTAATATAGATTATTTCCAGAGCTTCTGGACTTTACTCAAACTAAATTACTTGTACCCTCCCTGAATGACATCTTGCCAGCTGCATGGTGTTTCTCCTTCTCAGCATCACTGTCCGATCTGCTGTGCTCCAGCATCTCTGGGGTTGTTCTCCCTGGAGCAGAGAAGGTTAAGAGGAGATTAGATAGAGGTGTTTAAAATCATGAAGGGTTTAGATAGAGTAAATAAAGAGAAACTGTTTCCAATGGCTGAAGGGTCGATAACCCGAGGGCACAGATTTAAGGTGATTGGCAAAAGAACCAGAGGCGACATGAGGAAAAACTTCTTTACGTAACGCGTGGTTAGGATTTGGAATGCGCTGCCTGATAGGGTGGTGGAAACAGATTCAATAGTAACCTTCAATTGGATAAACACTTGAAGGAAAAAAAATTGCAGGGATATGTGGAAAGAGCGGGGGAGTGGGACTAACTGGATTACTCTTTGAAAGAGCCGGCGCAGACTCGATGGGCCGAATGGCCTCCTTCTGTGCGGTACTAATCTATGATCTCACCTGTGTTGCGCTCCTGACCAGAGCCTGTGCTTGGTCCCTGGGACTGGCTGCTCTCAGACCTAGGAATGTACTCAGGACATGGCCTGTATCATGGCCTTCATTTCATCCCTATACCCCAGTGTTTCCAGTCTCTTGTCTACTCCCTCGGTGCTCTCAGCTTCCTCCTCTGTGCTCCTGGAACACCTTTGCTGCTCACTGCTTCTAGTTCTGGAAACTGTCCTAAACCTATTTCGAGACACATATCCTCTGACTCACCATGAGTGTTGCCTTGGGAGAGCCGCTAGTGTGCGTGATGTATGTGTGTACATTTGTGCTGTCTATCAAATTTTGCTGTAGCTATGAAATGAGTACCAAAGCAAGAAGGATGCACAATTTTCCTTGTGCTTGTTTAACATCTTATCAATGAGTCTCCCTATGTGCATATCTGTTAATTACTGGAACTGGGTAACTGGTGGGTGCACATGAGCAAGAGGAGGCACCTTATCTGACAGCTTCCCCCTCTTTGCTGCCTAATAAAGGGCCTTTCCACTGGTGACCTGGCTGTGTTTTTGGGATGGCGGGCGAGGGGGTGTTAGGAGCTGTGATTGATCTGGTGACTTCATTAATGTACATCACCTCATTCACTGAGCCACAAAGTAAGACTGGAGGAGGTTTCTTATATTCATTCATGGGATGTGGATGTCGCTGGCAAGGCCAACATTTATTGCCCATCCCTAGTTGCCCTTGAGAAGGTGGTGGTGAGCTGCCTTCTTGAACCGCTGCAGTCCGTGTGGTGAAGGTGCTCCCACAGTGCTGTTAGGTAGGGAGTTCCAGGATTTTGACCCAGCGACGATGAAGGAATGGCCGATATACTTCTAAGTCAGGATGGTGTGTGACTTGGAGGGGAACTTGGAGGTGGTGGTGTTCCCATGCGCCTGCTGCCCTTGTCCTTCTAGGTGGAAGAGGTTGCGGGTTTGGGAGGTGCTGCTGAAGAAGCCTTGGCGAGTTGCTGCAGTCCATCTTGTAGATGGTACACACTGCAGCCACGGTGCGCCAGTGGTGGAGGGAGTGAATGTTTAAGGTGGTGGATGGGGTGCCGATCAAGCAGGTTGCTTTGTCCTGGATGGTGTCGAGCTTCCTGAGTGTTGTTGGAGCTGCACTCATCCAGGCAAGTGGAGAGTATTTCATCACACTTCTGACTTGTGCCTTGTAGATGGTGGAAAGGCTTTGGGGAGTCAGGAGCTGAGACACTCGCCGCAGAATACCCAGCCTCTGACCTGCTCTTGTTGCCACAGTATTTATGTGACTGGTCCAGTTAAGTTTTTGGTCAATGGTGACCCCCAGGATATTGTTGGTGGGAGATTTGGCGATGGTAATGCTGTTGAATGTCAAGGGGCGGTGGTTAGATGCTCACTTGTTGGAGATAGTCATTGCCTGGCACTTGTATGGCACGAGTTGGCAAAGACATGGTGGGGCAAGGCTGTGGATGCTTTTTAATATGAGGCTTACTAATTGTGTACTTGTGCTCCCTATGTAGAGGCTGGTGTGGAGCATAAACACCAGTATAGACCAGTTGGGCCGAACGGCGTGTTTCTGTGCTGTAAGTTGCCAGACAGTTCAATAATGCTCGTTTCTCACTAGTGCAGTTTGTCCTAGTCTCAAGAATTGGCTCCTGTTTCAGTGGGTGTAAATTGGCCAGCTAGCACCACATACGCCCAGAGTAAACACTGAGCCTTATATCATCGATACAGTCCATACACTGGGAAACTGCGGCATTTCACTCAAAGCAAATTACATCAGTCATGAGTTGAACTTAAACTCAAATATCTACTTCTGTCTCATGGGATCAGTCAAAGGAGAAAAGGGTCAGGTCAATGAAATCTCACAAAGTGAATAAGCTAAATTAAAGTTGATTGCTAATGGAGCTATGAATATAATCTGTGAAGAGTTGTTGCGGGGTGATTCCAGGATTTAGGTCTGTAAGTTACAGAGTGACACTCAGACAACTGAACCTGTTTTCATTACAGAAAAGACTGAGAGGAGACAGTGAAGCACGGAAGTTTACTTCACAGAAGGAGGCTATTCGGCCCAGTGTGCCCTGTGTCGGCTCTTTGTTAGAGCAATTGAACAAACTAATCCCACTTCCCCGCGCTCTCCCCATAGCCATGTGCCCAGTATGACACAAAACTTGGAAGTATAGTGAACAGTGAGGAGGACAGTGCTAGACTTCAAGACGACTTAGGCAGGCTGGTGAATGGGCGGACACGTGGCAGATGAAATTTAACGCAGAAAAGTGCGAAGTGATACATTTTGGTAGAAAGAATGAGGAGAGGCAATATAAACTAAAGGGTACAATCCTAAAGGGGGTGCATAGAAACATAGAAGATAGGAGCAGGAGTAGGCCATTCGGCCCTTCGAGCCTGCTCCGCCATTCAATGAGATCATGGCCGATCATCCAAATTCAGTACCCTGTCCCTGCCTTCTCCCCATATCCCTTGATCCCTTTAGCCTTAAGAAATATATCCAACTCTTTTTTGAATATATTTAATGAACTGGCCTCCACCGCCCTCTGTGGCAGAGAATTCCACAGGTTCACCACTCTCTGGGTGAAGAAATTCCTCCTCATTTCAGTCCTAAATGGCTTACCCCTTATCCTTAGACTATGACCCCTGGTTCTGGACTCCCCGGCCATCATAAACATCCTTCCTGCATCTAGTCTGTCCAGGCCTGACAGAATTTTATAAGTTTCGATGAGATCCCCTCTCAATCTTCTAAACTCCAGTGAGTATAAGCCCAATCGACACAATCTCTCCTCATACGTCATTCCTGCCATCCCAGGTATCAGCCTGGTGAATCTTCGCTGCACTCCTTCCATGGCAAGAACGTCCTTCCTCAGGTAAGGCGACCAAAACTGCACACAGTACTCAAGGTGCGGTCTCACCAAGGCCCTGTACAACTGTAGCAAGACATCCTTGTTCCTGTACTCGAACCCTCTTGCTACGAAGGCCAACATACCATTTGCCTTCTTAACCGCCTGCTGCACCTGCATGCTTACCTTCAGCGACTGGTGCACAATAACACCCAGGTCTCTTTGCACTTCCCCTTCTCCCAATCTATTGCCATTCAAATAATAATCTGCCTTCCTGTTTTTGCCACCAAAGTGGATAACCTCACATTTATCCACATTATAGTGCATTTGCCATGTTTCTACCCAATCACCCAATCTGTCCAAATCGTACTGGAGTTTCACGACATCCTCCTCACAACTTACCCTCCCACCCAGCTTTGTTGAACAGAGAGACCTAGGGGTATATGTGCACAAATCGTTGAAGGGGGCAGGGCAGGTTGAGAGAGCAGTTAATAAAGCTTACGGGATCCTGGGCTTCATAAATAGAGGTACAGAGTACAAAAGCATGGAAATTATTATGAACCTTTATAAAACACTGGTTCGGCCTCAACTGGAGTATTGTGTCCAATTCTGGGCACCACACTTTAGGAAGGATGTGAAGACCTTAGAGAGGGTGCAGAAAAGATTTACCGGAATGATTCCAGGGATGAGGGACTTCAGTTACATGGATAGACTGGAGAAGCTGGGGTTGTTCTCCTTAGAGCAGAGAAGGTTGAGAGGAGATTTGGTAGACGTGTTCAAAATCATGAGGGGTCTGGACAGAGTAGACAGAGAGAAACTGTTCCCATTGGAAAATGGGTCGAGGGCCAGAGGACTCAGATTTAAGGTGATTGTCAAAAGAACCAAAGGCGACGGAAGAAAAAACTTTTTTACGCAGCAAGTGGTTAGGATCTGGAATGCACTGCCTGAAAGGGTGGTGGAGGCAGACTCAATTGTGGCTTTCAAAAGGCAATTGGATCAAGTACCTGAAAGAAAAACATTTGCAGGGCTACAGGGAAAGGGCGGGGGAGTGGGACTAGCTGAAGTGCTCTTGCAGTGAGGCAGCACGGGCTCGACGGGCCGAATGGCCTCCTTCTGTGCTGTAACCATTCTATGATTCTATTCCTTAAAAGGTGCAGTGGTCTTTGTCTGAAACGTTACCCGTGGCAAAGAACGCTATGCTTCAACAACCCTCTAAGTGAAGAAATTTCTGCTGACCTCTCTCCTCATCATCTTAGTGAATGAGTTAAGTTGGTACTAAGAGGTATGTGCAATGATTGGCACTCCATCTACCACCTTAAACATTCACTCCCTCCACCACCGGCGCACCGTGGCGGCAGTGTGTACCATCTACAAGATGAACTGCAGCAACTCACCAAGGCTTCTTCGGCAGCACCTCCCAAACCCACGACCTCTTCCACCTAGAAGGACAAGGGCAGCAGGCGCTTGGGAACACCACCACCTCCAAGTTCCCCTCCAAGTCACACACCATCCTGACTTGGAAATATATCACCGATCCTTCATTGTCGCTGGGTCAAAACCCTGGAACTCCCTCCCTAACAGCACTGTGGGAGCACCTTCAGCACACGGACTGCAGCGGTTCAAGAAGGTGGCTCACCACCACCTTCTCAAGGGCAATTAGGGATGAACAATAAATGACGACCTTGCCAGCGACGCCCACATCCCATAAACGAATTAAAAAAAAATGTTTTAAATGTAGAATCAGGTGGGTTATATAACTAGGGATTGTGAGTGCAGATTAAAAGGAATGCAAGTATAAAATTAACAAGTCTTAAAACTTAATGCTAGGAACTGTTTTTCTGTTGGAGTTGTGGAATTGACTCACAGTCAAACTGGTTAATGCTGCGTTGATTAGCACCTTTTTAAAAAGAGCTGCATGAAACACTGGTTAGAAATGGAGTGATAAGGATAAGTACAGACCGAGATAATCTAACACTGTGACGTGCATAGAACTAATTCTGTGGATTTAATTCTCTGATACAGAATCCAAATACTGTCCTACAATTTACATGTTCATATAATGTGCCTCCTTTGGACAATATATTTGAGTAGTAACAGCAAGATGTATTTGATTTTAAAAGAAAATCAATCTGGGGTACTCATGGGCAGCCCGCCTCCCCCGTTATCTGTGGCCCTCCCATTCACAGCCAGCAGCTCTGGCAGGCTGTGAGAGCCAACCTATGACAAAGAGATTGAGATTGTGACCCTTGACAAATCAGTGAGTGATGTTGCCAAAAATAAAATTATTATAGCATTCTAATTCAATTAATTTTTACAAATGCACACCTACAACTGCATTCAAATAAATAAGTGTAAAGTGATTAAAAGTAAAATCATGCTAATCAACAACCTGTATTTATATAGCGCCTTTAATGTAGTAAAATGTCCCAAGGTGCTTCACAGCAGCGATTATCAAACAAAATTTGACACCGAGCCACATAAGGAGACATTAGGGCAGATGACCAAAAACTTGATCAAAGAGGTAGGTTTTAAGGAGCGTCTTAAAGGAGGAAAGAGAGGTAGAGAGGCGGAGAGGATTAGGGAGGGAATTCCAGAGCTTACGACCCAGGCAGCTGAAGGCACGGCCACCAATGGTGGAGCAATTATAATAGTGGATGCTCAAGAGGCCAGAATTGGAGGAGTGCAGATATGTCAGAGGGTTGTAAAGCTGGAGGAGGTTACAGAGACGGGAGGTGGGGTGGGTGGCGAACCCATGGAGGGATTTGAAACCAAGGATGAGAATTTTTAAATTGAGCCGTTGATTAACCGGGAGCCAATGTAGGTCAGCGAGCACAGAGGTAGAAACATAGAAGGTAGGAGCAGGAATAGGCCATTCGGCCCCTCGAGTCTGCTCTGCCATTCAATGGGTGATGGGTGAACAGGATTTGGTGCGAGTTAGGATACGGGCAGCAGAGTTCAAAATCAAAATCAAATCAAATCAACTTTTATTGTCATTGTTAGTGCACAAGTGCAGTACAACGAAATGTAGGCTTGCGGCTCCCGAGAATGTACATTTAGATTAAGACATTTAAACATTCAACATACATTTGGCTTGTAATACATTAACATAAACATAACCATAATAAAGTGCATTGGCAGATGTGCAGGCTTTAGAGTTTATTTGTGGAGTTCAGTAGGATGACAGCCCTGGGAAAGAAGCTGTTCCTAAATCTGGTCGTACGGGTGCGAATGCATCTGTAGCGTCTTCCAGATGGTAGGAGGGCGAACAGACTGTGACTGTGGCTGGGGTGGGTAGGGTCTTTGATGATGGGTTTTGGATGAGCTTAAGTTTATGTTTGTGTCTGATGTTCTCTAATATTTTCTCAGTGATATCTGTGGAGAGGGCAGGAGATTGAACACTGAGGATATTCTTAGTGCACTGGCCCAACGCTAATCAATGATGGATCTAGGGAAGGGGAAAGGGGAGGAAGAGAGAAAATGTCTCATAATTAGTGCTGATAATTATCCTTTGGGGGCAGGCTGTATTTCATGATAGGTGCATGACTAAGTTTCACAGCTAGAATAGAATGAACCCACAAAGCTGGCATAATTATACAATCCAGATGTCAACAGATCAGTGCATATGTATCACATGAAATATATTAACTGGTCATTAACTGCTTGTGGGCAATCTGGAGATGACAGATTTCCGCTTAAATGGGCATGAAGTCGGCAGAGTGGCTGCACTGCCTGCCAAAAGCTGATATCGAGAGGACTAAACCATTTGTGGGTTTGGACCCCCTTTAAATGCCACCGGCGAGCTGCGGGCACTAAATGGGCGAGCTGCTGCAGCTCGCTGGTCGGGGTGGGAAATCATCCGGCTCCCAAACCGTCGGCCAGAAGATGGGGCCGGGGGAGAGGGGCAGGTGATCACGGGGTGGTGGGGTTGTCACGTGGGCCAGCAGTAGGCCAAAGTTCAACACCTAGTACAAATGGGCGGAGCATGTGTGGGGGGCACACCCCACACATTTGTGCCTGAAAATTGCGATTGGTGTGCTGATAGGACCCGACTTGCCTATTTAAACAGCCATCTGCCTGTTGCAGGTAGGTGTGAGGCTCACCCAGTTACAGGCCCGTGTGAAAAGGACATCAATGGAGGGGGCAGAGTTGCTCCTCACCCCCCCACCACCATTTTCAATTGCTGGCTACTTGTTTAGGTGAGAAGCAGGCAGCTAGCTATCTCTGTGGGTGAGCAGCTGGCTCTAATAGTCATTGCATTGTTAGGTCTTGATTGATTAGGTATTTGTAGAAAAGTTAACTTTAAAAAAATCTATTTCATCATCTCTAAAACATTCAATTACCAAGAAAACAAGGGCAAGTATAAAAATCAGGTTAAGGATAATTAAAGTCAGTGTTAGGATTAGTGAAAAAGATAGTGAACTATTGCAACGGTGATGGCACGGCGTTTCTTTTAAAGTCATGTCAGGAGTCAAGGAGCAATCAAGGACCACATTGGTCCTTTCAAGGAGTTGTCCACATAACAATGGCACGGTAAAGTAGCATAGTGGTTATGTTACTGGACTGGTAATCCAGGGGCCTGGACTAATAATCCGGAGACGCAAGTTCATAATCCCACTACAGCAGCTGGGGAATTTAAATTCAATTAAATAAATCTGAAATAAAAAGCTAGTATCAGTAATGATGACCATGAAACTACCGGATTGTTGTAAAAACCCATCTGGTTCACGCCTGTCCTTTAGGGAAGGAAATCTGCTGCCCTTACCCGGTCTGGCCTATATGTGACTCCAGACCCACAGCACTGTGGTTGATTCTTAACTGCCCCTCTGAAATGTATCTCAGTTGTATCAAAGGGAAATTAGGGATGGGCAATGAATGAATTAAAAAAAAATTACATCTCAAAAACCAATCCAGTGGCTGTGAAAGGTATTGGGACATCTTGAGGATGTGAAAGCTGTGATATAAATGCAGGTTTTCATTCGTTCTTTAACTCAGGTTACGAATGAAAATAAAGGTATGGCTGATGAGCTAAATATATATTTTGCATAATCACTTCTGAAGACAAGGTCATGGTCCCAGTAATAGAAGATAGGTTTGTCGTTAAAATTGCTTCATAAAAACATGAGAACTAGGAGCAAGAATAGGCCATTTGGCCCTTCGAGTCTGCTCCGCCATTCAATAAGATCATGGCTGATCTTCTACCTCATCTCCACTTTCCTGAACTATCTCCATATCCCTCGATTCCCTTAATATTCAAGTATCTATCGATCTCTGTCTTGAATATACTCAACGAGTGAACCTCCACAGCCCCCTCTGGTAGATAATTCCAAAGATTCACCACCCTTAGTGAAGAAATTTCTCATCTCAGTCCTAAATGGCCGACCCCTTATTCTGAAACTGTGACCCCTGGTTCTAGACTGTCCAGCCAGGGGAAACATCCTCCCAGCATCTACCCTGTCAAGCCCTATAAGAATAGTCAAGCCCTGTAGGAATTGTGTTTCAATGAGATTGCCTCTCATTCTTCTAGAGAATATAGGCCTAGTCTACTCAATCTGTCCTCATAGGACAATCTCCCCATCCCAGAAACCAGTCTGGTGAACCTTTGTTGCACTCCCTCCATGGCAAGTATATCCTTCCTTAGGTAAGACCAAAACTGTACACAATAGTCCAGATGTGGTCTCACCAGGGCCCTATATAATTGCAGCAATGTCTTTACTCTTAAACTCAAATCCTCTTGTAATAAAGGCCAACATACCATTTGCTTTCCTAATTGCTTGCTGTACCTGCAGGTTAACGTTCAGTGATTCATGTACAAGGACACCCAGGTCCCTCTCAACACCAACATTTCCCAATCTCTCACCATTTAAAAAATGCTCTGCTTTTCCATTTCATTAGAAGCAACCACAGAAAATTATTTCCAAATGATTAAGATTGTGCTGCAGGACCAAATGCCATTGGCCCCAGACTGCTCAGGGAAGTGGCTCATCCATTCACCACTGACTGATATGCTGAATAGCTCATTGATGTCCATAGATTGAAGAGGAACTCGTGTGATCCTGTTATTTAAGTACTCAAAGAAATTGGACTCTAAATTATAGGCCTGCGCGCTTGACTTTGGCAGGAAAGAATTATAAATGATGCGATATATTGCCTGATTCAATTCCTGGTCTGTCCATTTATAGTTTAGGGTGTAGTCCTCAATTAAACTCGCAGTCTTAACTCATTATCAGGTATCAATCATAATCCATATAATTTTTCAAAATATTTACCATTAAGAGTGCATACTTTCATCTGAGTTTTAAAGTTATGGGAGATGCTAATTTTAGTGATAGTCTGTAGAAAAAATGAAAACTTAACAAGAGATCTCATTTTTATTTTATTCAATAATTTTTATTAAGACATCTTGCAACGTAAAAAGGGTGATGTTAAAAAGAAACAAAATATAACTCTGAATAAAGGTTTTATTTATTTACATGAAAACGTATATACAGAATACGCTCTTCAAACTTGTTGGGCCAGTAACCTCATTGTTTACTGTTTTCCGTTTGCGCAATCAGGAAACACACAAGAGAAACAGCAGTTCGAGCAGGAATAATTCAAATTAGTTTGCAAGCTAAAGCAATTTACTCAGCATGCACAGAATAACTGCTCTGAGCACAGTACCAAGTCCAAGGAAGCAATGTATTCAAATTCAGTACACATTAGCCTAGATTTTCTACTCTGGCTTATTCCAATGTCGATGTTACTAATCCCAGCATGGAATAACACTGGTCAGAAAATTTAGGCTTCTGTCTCATAAGCAACAACAGAAGTGTATTTCCATCCTGCAATGAACGTTTACAAGTATTATGAGGTTTTCACTCATTATTCCCCCCGCCCCACAAGATTTCTTGATTTCAGTTACAAAATATTTCTTAAATTACAACACTTGAAGGAGAAACATAAATAAGAAGTTTGCTCAAATCAAACACCCCTTCCCACTGTTGCACAGTATCACTTTCAGTCGCATTCTCAGAATGACAGCAACTCAGACGACCCAACAGGTTTGTTCAAACTGAAACCATTTTTTGTCATCAAGGACATTGCACGACCTACAGAAACATCTGCTTACGAGCCACCGGTACATTCTGGTGGATTTCTGAGGTATGAAAAAGTGCAGAGGTTGCATACTGATCACATAGCTTGTATTCTACCTGGAATAGTGTAGCAGAAAGCCATCAGCAACAATGCATTTCAATAAACTGCACACATGCATTGAAGGGGGGAGGGAGGCGGGGGGCGGCGAAGGTGCTCTGTACATACCAGAAGAAACTAAACTGGATGCTAATTTGAAGACCCCGGGACTGGCACACAGTACTAAATGATTAGATAAAATTAATTTATTTGATCCAAGTTTAAAAGTGGCAAGACAATTTAAACATTTCGTATTTATATTAAAACTGTTCCCTTTTACAAGTGCTGTATGTTTAATTTTATATACCTCAATTGCCTTGGGCATCGTTAATATTCAGTGACAAACATTCATAGCTAACCTGACATGGTATAACCACACTCAATTGGCATTGTTTCAAGAAACCTATCACTTCATCAGAACGGCGCACAAACAGCGTTTAAAAAGTGCAATGCACGGTTTGAGTTATGTCCTTTCGTTCACTTTAATAATGGCAGCACATTTCTTGCTTTTTCAATACACTGATAATTTTTTCACTTTTGTAATCATCATAGCGCAATAAATAACCAGTTGTTTGTGCTTACTTGGGAATAGTTGGAATATTTTGTGCCCCTGCTACTGACGGTCTGTTTGGCTAGAAAGAGATCGGAGCTACTACTAACTGTTACTGACAAATAATCTTAAATTCCAACCAGCTGAACAGACACGTTACTAATAAAAGATGGCTTAGAAAATGGAAATGAGCCCATTCATAAAATAGAAAGTGGGCCCAAAGAGCAACTGCAGCAATTCTTTGGTGTTTTTTTTTAAGTTAGCATCCACCGTACTGATCTACAATGGATCAGTATTGAAACTTAACGTAACATTTTCTATATCACAATCCTTTTGAAACATTTTTACTGAAATGATAATCTTCGACTAAATGCAGCATCACCAAAATAGGTCACTGTATTTTTCCTTGGTTGTACAAACATTAGATTCCGGCAACTGAACTGTTGTATTTTAATAAGCTAAACACAGCTTCAGAAAACATATGCACAATACCCGACAAAGGCTGCAACATGTAGATAGCATAGATTTAATTCTTCAAAATATATACAAAATGTATAAAGGCGGAGTAGGCTAACAAAGCAGGATATTGTCCTTCAGAAATTAAGCAGCAATAGCGAGATTTATTACATTTCCATTAAGTATAACATGCAAGTAAACCATTACAATGCACAGCTCCACATATCACCTCAGTGTTATCTGCACATTATTCTACTGATCTGGGGGGGGGGGGGTGGTGGAGAAAAAAACCACTTCGATATAAGTATTGTTTAAAAAATAAAACAATAACACCATATACACATTAAAATGGAATGTGCAATTTGCTTACCACATATACAAACTGTAAGTCCATACAGAAGATAAAACATAAAGCAATAACTGCTCTGCAGTAATTTGTACATCAAAACCCTTAATGTTACCAAGGGGGTAAAATTCAATGTCGGCAGGGCACAAAGTGGGCAGGACTGGACTGGACTGGACTGCCATTATACCCATTATCCCCACCCCCCCTGACCAATTACTCTTTCCATTTAAGTCAATGGAAAACTGCTTGATCCACTTCCGCCCATTTGGCGTCCTCACTGGAGTTGAATTTCACCAAAATTTCCCAAATGTTTACAATGGATTTACTTTTCCTGAATATTTCTTGCATAGTGGCGTTGACTTTAACCTCATGAAAATCCAGGTACTTCATTTACTGACATTATTTAATATACTTATTTATCGAGGGTGCCTGCCTATTTCGGATATAAAAACACCGCGGCAGAATGATGTTGCTGAACTGAATGGCAATGGAGGAAAGTCATACATTACACAGTACTATTAGTTTTGTAATGGAAGGAAATAATCTGAGTTTTAATCTTGCTCCAATTAATACTTAGTAAAACTGAGTATTGTTAGTATGCGGTGCTTTAAAAAAAAATACAGGTAAAGAGATTTTGCCAGGTTTTCAACCACGTTTGTGTTTTCAAGATAGTGATTGGGCCCATTTCTCAAAATTCCCCAGAAATGCAACATCAGATCCACAGACCAATCTCACCAATGTCAATGTAACACAGGCGCAAGGTTTGCTGAGGCACTTCTGTAGGCAAATAGCAGCCCCTAGAGATGTGGTTCCAGCATTCGTCAACAAAGAACCTTGGAGCTATGAAATGGTATGTGCTCTTAATGTATTTAATGGATTCCTGGTTTAAGAGTAACATGGTACATTATACAGTGAAGCACACTTCTATATTACTCTTGACATTCATGTCCTAGATTCTGACTCCTTTATAATATATATTAGCCCCCTTCCGTACAACTCTGTGCCTAGCCAATATATTTTCGATGTGAATTCTTCAGAAAGAAAATGCTAATTTTAAAATCACATCTCCTGAATATTAAATAGGCTATTTGGCAGGTAGAGAGATCATTATTAAAGTCTGTTTCAATGTTAAAGGCTGAATATTTTAACAGAGGCCTTTTCCTCATTTTTGCCTTGTAAATTTTTTTAAAAACTAATCCTAAAAGCATGTTCATAGCCTTCATATCTTTTCAGATATTCTCAGCTTCATAAGTGTACTTTTTGCACATTCAGACAATTGAATTACTGTATGCATCGCCTGCACTCAAGGCCACATCCAAGTCTGAATGGTTTACTGAACACTTGAGTACACCCGTTTTTATTTAGTGTAGGATATTGAAATTTGTTGGAGGTTACAAAAATTAGTTTATTAAAAAATAAATTACCATACTCCATGGCAAATGTGTGATTTTTGTTATGTGGGACAGGATTGCACGTAAAGAATTGATCTCATTTGAAATCATTGCGCTGTATTT
The DNA here is from genome assembly GCF_052327205.1 of Somniosus microcephalus. NCBI lineage: Eukaryota > Metazoa > Chordata > Chondrichthyes > Squaliformes > Somniosidae > Somniosus > Somniosus microcephalus. Next base: position 82,266,034 of record NC_141003.1, on the reverse strand, counting down.
TTATTGCAACATGATTCCTTTTAATTAAAAAGCACATTTGTCACTCATACACCACACAAACGATTTTAAATATTAGGAGTGAGGAAAACAAATGATTAAGTTGCTAGTTTCCACCCCCACACACTTTCATTAACTTACTTCAATTTGGATTTCCTGCACTACGACAAATAGGAAATTTAACAACAGATTTTCAACCTCGTGCTTCTGAAGAATTCACACAGAAGATGAGTGTGCAACATGGTTTTACTCTAGAAACAGTGATCTAGTACCAGGAGAGTGCAACAATTTAAAATTTCGATTTGATGCTCTTTTGCTCCCAACTTTGTTGGGCTGCAGGACTTTTTAACCCGTTGATTTGTTTTCACATCGTGGCAAGGCAAGCTGAGCTCGCATTAGATTTCTGCGATTTATGGCAAGTCTGCATGTGGTTTACTGGAACCTGGGGCCACCTCTCTACAGCCTGTCATTTAATACCTTCAGATCAACCTTGTAGATGCTGGCTTTAAAATTAACTAGTAAGCTTACCGAATTGATTCTAGGCAGAAACACCAAACACACTCCTTGAACATATACAAATATTTTGTGCGTGCAACGTGAATGGCACACACCGAGGATTGGATGAGCAGATTATCTGAAATATCTAGTAACTTTGACTGCTATTTATCCATTATGGTATCAAAAGTCTTTGACCAGAAAGAGTTAAGAAGCAAACCTGAGCCCTTCAACAATCTGTCTCCTGATGCTCACAGTACAAGGGTTGCCAAGTGACAGTAACCACCACAGTTATCCTCAACATTAAATGGCCTGTGGTCGAGAAATCTGAAGCCTAGACTATTTTTAATTAAGTCCTTATGGGACTACAAAAGGTGTGGTATACACTATAGCCGTCATTGTTCCAGAAAAGGTTTTTTTTTTGAAAACTAAACTTTTCCGCATGAAAGCGAAAGACGTGGAAAATAAGTGACTAACTTAACATGGGTGCATTATTTGAAGAAAAAGTTCAGTCTCCAAACATTTGATGCATAAAATATATCACAATTTAATTCTAATACTAAATTATGAATTAGTCTACACAGTAAAAATGTTCTAAACATTTACGAAGTCACTGCACTGCAAACAGCAATTCACTGTGTGAAGCAGATATATTTTGACAATGTTATGAGCTAAATAAATGCAAAAAATATATTTTACTTTTAACTGTGCAGATGAAATTATAAAAATCTAAAAAGGATTTCTGTATAGCACTGGCTTCCAAACAGGGGTTCCTAGTCCATAAAAAGATGTCTGTGAGATTATTAGATGTCTCTCGTCTGATCTGTGTTTTATTGACTCACTAGCTGTATGCTAATAAGCTACTGTTTCTGCAACAATAGCATAATGCCTTTCAGAAGGTTGCGCTGCGTCCCCAGGAATGTGCCATTATTAGCGGGGGGGGGGGGGTCTAACAGAAAGGTTTAAGTCATTGCTGTAACGTATCTAGAACCTGCAGTTCTTCCTCGAACATGTTGCAAATATTCAACCAATTGATGCAATTCATCTTAATGTCTACAACATAACAGACCTTGTTTTTTGGGTGCTGAAGCTCAAAGTATCTTGAGAAATTGGTTTCAAAGTATATATAAAACGGTGGCATGTTTTGTTTGAAAACATCTCCATACCCACACACTGCAGTGCAGTAATAGTATATCACTTAAAATGATCAACACTTGAGTTTTAACACTTAGAATGTATGATGACAGATCACATTGTCCTGTGCTCTCTAAAACTTGTTTTTTTCTTTTTACAGTACATGTAAAATCATATACAACTTTATTTTTCCGTTAGAAGATAATTTATATTGTACCAGTGTCAGCAACCTTCTTATTTTGGACACTAATCATTACAAAGCATTACTGCAGAGAAATTTCACACTCAACTCTGGGTTATAACCTGTTCTAGTTCATTACAGATAGTCCTGATCTCATTCAAATTCAGTGAGCTTGAACTGGATTCATTGTTTGGCTGCTACTAACCACAGGTTTAAAGAAATCTGCACGATAAAGGGCAGCAGAACTGCTCCTCATGTTTTCTGGTCCCAATTCTAAACTTGACAGCACAGTGCCACGGGAGTTAAACATTCTCCTTATAACTCAGGTTTGATAGCATTCATAACCAAATTGGCAAAATATAAATCACAACCAAATGGAGATGAACAGGAGTATTGTACAGAAATATTGTTCAACTGGAGAGCAAAGCAGATTGATGGACTGTTGTCAGAAGTACATTCAGTACCTCCAGGATCAGGCCCGTCCTTTCCCTGTTGACTCCAATTTGTGCACATGCCACCATTCTAAATGAGATAGAGAGTTAAAGCTTGAAGACTCAGCAAGTCTCAAAAGCCTGCCAAGTGATGAATCCTCGACAACATGGCTGCTGTTATCACGTTGAAATCCACATTCAAGGGATAGCTTCTCATTTCTATACAAATCTCTGAAGCGGTTCATATTAGATTGTGTCTTCATTATGTGCCCATTGGTGACTGATCTCATTCAAATATGTTGCAGAATCCACCACCTTGTAAAAAGAGGCTCTTTTACAGTTATGTAACTTCTTACTTCATTTTAATCAAATTACTTACGTGGGCAGCAAGTTTTAAAAAAGTGCTCACAAGGTCTACTTCACAGCATTGCTCTAGCTGGCAAGTTATCAGATGAATATCTGTCTGTTGTGTTAAATTGGAACACATTGGTCCAGTGCTCAGTTTAGAGCAATTCTGGACAAAGTAGGTTAGACGGAATCAAGACAAATTAAATCAGTTAGCGTACTGTGCATAGAAAGCAATTTTCACTCTCTCGATGTGATGACATAATTTGATAGCAGGGCCGAGTTTAAGCTCCATACATTCCTGGACTGTTGGCAGCGTTAGGAGCAGTAGTGCCTGGCCATCGATGTCCTGTGGGATAGATGAAAATAAATAAATGTTCCAATAATTCACTGAATTCAGGATATTGAAACAAGAAAACAGCAATATATTTACCAGCAGAACCTTTTGTACGTACTGTAAATACAGGATGAATTTGATTCTCAATTCATTTTATTTACACATGGAAATATTGTCTGACTGCTGTAACTTACTATGGAATACCCTTTGCATCTTGAACAGAACCTTCAAACTGTCTGAAAAATACACTGTACTTACGTTCGGAGTTGTATCTGGGGCAACATGAATACAAGTGCCAAAAAAAGGTGCAATAATACACATTCGATTACATTTACATACGTCAATGTGATCTTGTGGTAGGTAATATTGCCCCCGAATATATGTCACAGCAAAGAACTATATTAACTTACCAGGCTTCATCTGGCAGTAATGCATGTGCGACTGCAGCCAAGGAATTACAAAGTATATTTATTTTGGCTCACTTTTCCATTTTGAAAGTAATTTTACGCTGGTTCTGTGAACACTGCACTGTGATTCATACTTGAAAAGAACATGATGTGCTCCTAAATAAACAAGGAGACCTCTTAAAATCACTTCTTTGCCAGAAAAAGAGATGGGCTGAACCAAGGTTTGATCTCAACAGTTTGATCTAGGTTTCTGTTTACTAGAGTGAAAGCAGAAGGGAAATTACTGATGCATAGCCTTTCTGCCACTAGATTTCACTGACTTACACATTAAGATATTCGAAAAGTGTTTCAGATTAAGAGTTAGTTAAAAATTATCAACTTATAAATAAAAAAAAATGTACCAAAGATTTATATGTGGTAACAGCAATTGTGGTTTTATTAGCACTATTCAGCTTTCTGCCCAATGTTAAAAGAAAACATGTGTGCTGCCATTAACAGGAATAGAAAACCTCACAATGTTGGATTGTTAAGGCCTATTAAAACCTTGTTAATGATCTATCAAGAAAATGGTGCAGTTTCCCTCTGGGAGAGAGGTAAGTAACTGTTTGTAGCTCTGATGCAGATTTACTATAATAACAAAATATTTGGAAGCATCAGCACATCACTGACGGATGTCACAGAATAGGTGTAGGGCTGTGCTGTCCAGCTTACGGTGCAGTGGGAGCAGAGGATGACATCCGGACAGCTGAGATTACACAGAGGATTCAGAAGGAGGATTCACCAGACCAGAATTAGCCACCTGGACTTTACAGAAGAGCAGTGATGAGGAGACGCACGGACACTGCAAATACGGTGGATCACGTGGCAAATAAAGAGCTGCAAGAACACCGCACCATCCTTAGCATCCAGCATTTCACTTGGGTAACTCGAGGCCTGTTTCACCACGCAGACACCTCTCCACTCTGGTCAGTGATAACCAGCAGCAGCAGAGACAACCACAACTTTACCACGTTGCTCGTTTCCTTGAGGCACAGGAAACCAGCGACACTCATCACATCTTCAGGACATCTCAAAGCACTCAACAACAATTACTTGCAGTCACTATTGTTATGTAGGCAAACACAGCAGCCAATTTCTCCACATAGCAAGGACTCACTAACAGCAAATGAGATGAGTGACCGGTTAATCTGTTTTATTTTTGGGCTGTGTTGGTTGAGGAAGGTAGGTTGAGCAGAATATCGGGAAAACTTGCAGCTTTTCTTCAAATAGCTCCAAGAGATTTTTTACGCCTACCTGACCAGACAGGAACATCAATTTTAATGTCTCAGCACATTCAACAATGTAGTCCTCCCACAGTACTGATGTGCTCAAGTCCTGGAGTGGGACTTTGACTTATGACCTTTTGACTCGAAGGATATGTATGTAGCAAAAGGTATTACAGGAGACTTTGGTTTATCCGGAGGTTGTATGTCCGGAAACCTCGATCTACCGGCAGAAATCAGGAGCCGTTTTGTTAGGTTTTTTTTTTCTTCTCGTGGCTTTTTTTCCCCCCAACAGTCAGGCTCTGGAAAGTCTCTCTGAAGCTGTTGCTAAGCTACAGAGACGCTTCCAAGGTACAGGCCGACTGTTTAGAAGCTGTTGCTAAGCAACAGTGTTTGTTGTCAGATATGGAGATGAAAACCTCCGTATGCTTCAACATTAACGCTGATATGTCTGGCAGTTTTGATAGATCGGCAACAGCTCGGTCCCATCGGTGCTGGATATAACAAAGTTTCCTGTATTACATTGGCTTTCAAACAGTATGTGACCATGACCAGAAAATATATGATTTCCAAAAAGTATTCATGATGTTTACATTCTGAAGCAAATACTGCACATCTCTTTGAGGGAGACAGGAGGATAGAGTGGTGCCTGCTTGGAGCTTTGTATAGTGCAACCATGGCTGATAAAAACTCTATTTCTTTCTTACAGGATTTAATACAAAGAACTTGCATTTACAAAGCGCCTTTCACGACCTCAGGACTTCCCAAAGCACTATACAGCCAATGAAGTACTTTTGAAGTGTAGTTACTGTTGTAAAAACAACTTGTATTTATATAGCATCTATAACGCAGTAAAACATCTCAAAGCATTTTACAGGAGTATTATAAAACAAAATTTGACACCGAGCTACACAAGGAGAAATTAGGGCAGATGACCAAAAGGTTGGACAAAGAGGTAAGTTTTAAGGAGTGTCTTAAAGGAGGAAAGAGGTAGAGCGGCGGAGAGGTTTAGGGAGGGAATTCCAGAGCTTAGGGCCTCGACAGCTAAAGGCACGGCCACCAATGGTTGAGCGATTAAAATCTGGGATGCTCAAGAGGCCAGAATTAGAGGAACGCAGATATCTCGGGGTGGGGGGCAGGGTAGGAAACGAGGCAGCCAATTTGCATACAGCAAGCTCCCACAAGCAGCAATGTGATAACGACTCGATAATCTGCTTTTAGTGTTGATGATTTAGGGATAACTGCCCTGCTCTTTGAAGTAGTGCCATGGGATCTTTTACATCCACCTGAGAGAGCAGACGGGGCCTCGTTTAACATCTCATCTGAAAGACGGCACCTCTGACAGTGCAGCACTCCCTCAGTACCGCAATGGATTGTCAGCCTAGATTTTTGTGCTCAAGTCTCTGGAGTGGGACTTGAACCCTCAGAGGCGAGAGTGCTACCAACTGAGCCATGGCTGAAAACTGCATATAGTTTGTCTTCATTTTGGCCAACTGGCAATTTTTCTTCTCAAAAAAAGCATATGGCAAAATAGGTAAAGAAGAGAATCACATTTATTGTATCAATAAGTGTGTTATTATTTATTGGGCCGTATATTCTGATGCCTACGGGGGTGTACAGGCTGTGTACCCACCCGTAGGGACATCCGAAATGCTGGTTTCAGGCACGCCAAGTGCATGTGCTGAAAACAGGTATTTCCGATCTGTCAAGAATGCTCGACAGGTCAGACGCCTGCCCTGGAGAAGGGCCTCTGCGGGCGGAGAGTTCCGCATTCTGGAGAACCTCCGCCCGCAGAAAACCCTTAGAAATCTTACGTCTGGTGAAAGCAGGTGTAAGGCCTGCTGTTACCAGCATAAGAGTTGAAAAAAAAATAAAAAAATAAAAAATGTTCACTCATTTATAATTTAAAAATACTTTAAAGGTAAGCTTATTTTTAGCCCCGTAAAAAAACTAATTTTTTTGAAAAAAAATAAAATTTGTATAAAATATATTTTTTGTAATTTTAACTCATTTTAAAAACGTGAAGGTTTTTTAAAATGTATTTAATGTTTTACTGTGTTTTTGGGGTGATCTCCATTCATATATTTGACAGGTCATTCTGTCAAGTGTATGAAGGGAGATTCCCTTCTGCTATTGGCTCCCCATGGCCCATGTGATCCCAGGGACGCTTACGAACTGCCTGCGCCCCTGGGATACCAGGGCCCTGCGCATTTTGAGTTTGGAGAGGCCCAGGAGCAGAAGTGTCCGGACCTCGGGAGCCCTCAGGTAAGTGCGTAGATTTTTCCAGATTGGAGGCCTCCGCACGCGGGAAGCCTCTGATCGGAAAATACGGGCCATTGTGTTTTGCTACGGTGCTATCCCTTGTGATCGGAGAAGTAACTGACATGCCAGTTTGTTACATACTTCCCTAGGAGAAAGAGTAGCACTGGGGAGGTGAGGAAAGAAGTAGAGTGGCTGCAAAGCACATGTAGGAAGAAGGACCGATACCTCTGGCTACTGAATGTGCATCAGTGCCTGTGATACCGTCACTTTGAGCTCAATGGTGGGATTCTTGCCATTTGAGCAGGATTCAATCCTAACTCTTTGACCAAGCTTGTGCTCATCTGCCCTAATATCCCCTTGTGGCTTGGTGTCAAATATTGTTTGATAACGCTCCTGTGAAGCACCTTGGGACGTTTTATGTTAAATGCAATTTGTTGTTGGTATTGTGTCAACATGAAGACAACAACAACTTGTACTACTCCATACAATCATAGAATGGTTACAGCACAGGAGGCCATTCGGCCCATCGAGCCCATGCCGGCTCTCTGCAAGAGCACTTCAGCTAGTCCCACTCCCCCGCCATTTCCCCGTAGCCTTGCAAATTTTTTTCCTTCAGGTACTTATCCAATTCCCTTTTGAAAGCCACGATTGAATCTGCCTCCACCACCCTTTCAGGCAGTGAATTCCAGATCACAACCACTCGCTGCGTAAAAAAGTTTTTCCTCATGTCACCTTTGGTTCTTCTGCCAATCACCTTAAATCTGAGTCCTCTGGTTCTCAACCCTTCCGCCAATGGGAACAGTTTCTCTCTGTCTACTCTGTCTTGACCGCTCATGATTTTGAACACCTCTATCAAATCTCCTCTCAACCTTCGCTACTCTAAGGAGAACAACCCCAGCTTCTCCAGTCTCCCCACGTAACTGAAGTCTCTCATCCCTGGAATCGTTCCTGTAAAACTTTTCTGCACTCTCTCCAAGGCCTTCACATCCTTCCTAAACTGCGGTGCCCAGAATTAGACAATACTCCAGTTGAGGCCGAACCAGTGTTTTATACAGGTTCATAATAACTTCCTTTCTTTTGTACTCTATGCCTCTATTTATGAAACCCAGAATCCCGTATGCTTTTTTAACCGCTTTCTCAACCTGCCATGCCACCTTCAACGATTTGTGCACATATACCCCCAGGTCTCTGTTCATGCACCCACTTTAGGATTGTACCCTTTAGTTTATATTGCCTCTCCTCATTCTTCCTACTAAAATGTATCACTTCGCACTTTTTGGTGTTAAATTTAATTTGCCACGTGCCCGCCCATTCCGCCAGCCTGTCTGTGTCTTCTTGAAGTCTATCCCTATCCTCCTCACTGTTCACTATACTTGCAAGTTTTGTGTCATCTGCAAATTTTGAAATTGTGCCCTGTACTCCCAAGTCCAACTCATTAACATATAGATCAAGAAAAGCAGTGATCCTAGTAGCGACCCCTGGGTAACACCTCTGTATACCTTCTTCCAGTCTGAAAAACAACCGTTCACCACTACTCTCTGTTTCCTGTCACTTAGCCAATTTCGTATCCATGCTGCCACTGTCCCTTTTTTCCATGGGCTTCAACTTTACTGGCAAGCCTATTATGTGGCACTTTGTCCAACTCCTTTTGGAAGTCCATGTACAGCACATCAACTGCATTGCCCTCATCAACCCTCTCTGTTACCTCATCAAAAAACTCAATCAAGTTAGTTAAACATAATTTGCCTTTAACAAATCAGTGTTGGCTTTCCTTAATTAAACCATACTTGTCCAAGTGACTTAATTTTGTTCCGGATTATCGTTTCTAAAAGCTTCCCCACTACAGAGATTAAACTGACTGGCCTGTAGTTGCTGGGTTTATCCTTGCACCCTTTTTTGAACATGCATTCATGACATCTGTAAGTTCTCCGAGTCAATTCCTCATGGTATCAATCTTTCCACTTAAGAGTTTAAGTTGATCGTGACAGTTTATTGGGATTTAGTCCCCAAAGCATCCATAGCAGCAGTAGGAGTGCTCATGCAAGATGCTTCTACTATGCCAATGTTCCATGTAATTTAGTTTACTACTGCAGATGCAACTGCTGTGAGCATTTGCTCTGTGTCAGAATGCACGGCAGACAATTATAGATGCTCATCAGTTATGTGCGAGATAACTCACATGTTGGATTCCTATAAACTACCTAGACCATCTGTCAAAGTCATGTGTATAGATCACTCACTCATCAACAGCAACTACGTTACAATATTCTCTGATCGAAAAGCTGGCTCAGTGAGATCGTAATCCTTGCACAATCAAGGAGCATCTCTGTAGGCTGGGTCTCTGCCTAGAAACTCTGGCCTTTCTGGACCTCTCTCATAAGTGCTCAGTCTTACGCCCAGTGATTCCTCCTCTGCATTACTATTTAAGTGCCTCATGGTGCGAGTCTCTGTACTGGTGCTTGCAGTCTTTGAGGGCAATGATGAGTGTTGCTGTGGTGAGTAGTGCTCTTCTGCTGTGCTCTGGGAGGTGCTTGCCTCTCCACCTGTTATAAAACAAAAAGGCAGATGGGAGTTAGTATATAAACACACTTCTCCATTTGTGTAATGTATTGCTTGTAAATACACCATTAGCGGTTAAACATGGTCTGTATTAAGGAATACGTTGATGAAAATTAATATGCTCTTTATAGAGCGTAGGATTAATACTGGACCTATCAGGATGTTTGCAGTCCCCCAATCTCATGAGTCCCAATGCCAGAGAGTGTTTCCCTCCTAATGAATTGCATAAGGCAGATTTTCTAAGTAAGCAAAATTCCCCCCCACTTTGGCGGGTATGGGGGAGGGGTAGGTCCTCGCTCTGACATTGTATACCAGTTTAGGTTAGACAAGCAAGAACACAGAGGGTTCTGACAGAACACCCGCATGTTCATTCAAAACTCTTGCATTTGAGGGACCGAGCAACAAGTGACTATTTTAATGCGGTGTCCATATATGGACGTCACCACAACTTGAAGTCGGTTACCTTTTACAGTCATTCATATTCCTGTGTGGAAAAACAAAACTGTTCAACAGCCTTTTTTTTCCCATTTGAAGGGTTTTGTTTAAATTGTACATTTATTCATATTTCTTTTCCATGAAGAGAAATTGAAATAAAATTATCTATTTCAGCTCACTTTCCTTTTAGGACACTCGGCATTATTGGGAAGAATTCATTCATAGTTTTTTGCTTTCGTGTATGCAGAAAACATACTCTTCTGTATAGGAAACTTTTTTTTATCCGGCACGGACGGGACCGACGTGGTGCCGGTTCATCAAAAATTCCGGATAACCGAATGCTATAGTAAAAGATACGGAGCTGAGAGCTCCGTATAAAGCAACAAACCCAACAGCTTCAAAACAATGGCCACAAGTTGCAAGCGTCTCTGTAGCTTAGCAACAGCTGCAGCCACACCCTTGCACAGCAACACATGGAGGAAGGCAAGTAATAAAAGTTACCTGAACCTACTCCTGAATTTTGCCGGTTAACTGACATTTCCGGTTATTTAGGTGCCGGTTAATCGAAAGTTTCCTGTATATAGCTATCATTTCTGTGTCTGTCCTTTGCCACTAGCTTAGTGTAAGTTATTGGCTTACCTTGAGTGCTCTTGCTGAGGTTGTGAATTTCTTTTCCTGTTTCTCCTTTCAGGCCACCTGGACCATTGTCAAGGCCGAGGTGACCCTGACTGACACCTTGGCATTCACTTTGTCGATGGCTGATAGTAGTCGATACCTCTGCAGCTCCAAAAAGTTTCTTGCTGTTCACTATAAAATTGATCAGCACTTGTACGGCCATGCCAGTGAACCAAAGTTTGCAAATTCGCTGCCAAGGCTTAACTGCGCCTATTTTACATACCTCACTGCTGGCTTAATTGCCTTTGCTCTTATTTATACTAGCTGTAAAGCTATTGGAACCATCAGAAGTGAGCATTATTATTGGAACAGTGATTAGCTAGGTTTGTGCCACCAACCCCACTGGAGATTTTTTTCATAAAATCCTCCAAATGAAAAACTAAGGTGAGGTGCCATTTTAATTTGTTGCCATGAATTTAACAAAAAATTGGAAAATTAAATCTTCTTTCACCAAAAGCAGAAAATACGCCCCTTAATGGAGTAATGAGTTCCACAGACTAAGATATATTCCTGCTCCTCTATAGATATTCATGCATTTAAATTATGGGCAAACCTTGCCGGGTTCCATTTGATCGGTGTCTTCGGTTACAAATCAATCCTAAATATAGGAAAACTGTTAAATGGAGATTTATTCATAACCCTAATGACTTATACCAACAACATTCAATTGAAGAGTGCCAAAATCAAGGATTTTGTTACAGTAGAGGTATACTGACCTGATCCGCAATGTAATATAGCTCTTCCCCCACGTGTATTGTTATGGTCTCCTTTTAATGACCATTAAAACTATTAATTTATTTTTATCTGGTCTGTCCAAATAATACAATTGTCTGCTGTGTTCAAATAAAATAAGGCTAATTTATAAAAACGTCTGCAGTTCTCTTCTGCATCTATTTTCCCTACAGAATGTGGTTTAGTGGAGAACCATTAGGCTCTAGCCTCAGGGTTATTAAGCTTCTACTAATTAGTGTTTCCGCATTCGATAAGCTGCGCATAATTTTCAAGATCTCGGAGGAGAGTGGCAAAGGTGTATTCATGCACCACTCCCTTTTAACTGGCTCCACACATGTGAAGCAGGTAATAGCCACTTTATTTTCAACCAATTTAGTAGGAATATTCTAGCCCATTCATTCAGTTGCTGATTGTGTGTCAACTAACGTTGAGCCAGCAATGGTTGGTCAACAAATCAGAGGACAATAATTAGCCATTTACACATAAATGTTGATAGAAGACCTAATCATGCCTGGCACAAACTCTGCCCATCATTTGACCAACTAGCTTTAATGATGTTGATATAACAACAGAAAATGCAGGAAATACTCAGCAGGTCAGGCAGCATCGTGGAGAGTGAAACAGAGTTAACGTTTCAGGTTGATGACCCTTCGTCAGAACTGGAAAAAGTTGGCGATGTAACAGATTTTTAAGCAAGTGTAGGGGCAGGGAAAGGGAGGAGGGGAGGAAAGAACAAAGGGAAGGTCTGTGATAGGATGGAAGGCAGGAGATTAGGCACTTTACAGCCTTCTGGACTCAACATCGAGTTCAACAATTTCAGACTATAACCTTGGCCCCAATTTTTTTTCCTCTCACACGGCAGCTGCAGCGGCGGCAGTGCGTACCTGGGAGGAGCGGCGAGGCGGCGGCGGTGATATAAAGAGAGCCCGAGGCGCAGGTAGGCCCCACAGCAGCAGCAGCAGTGGCGGCAGTGCGGACCTGGGAGGAGCGGCGAGAGCGATACCAACTCAGCACTGGCAGAATTTTCAAAAAGTAACGTCAGAAGTCAAAAGTGACGTTGGCACAAGGGGAAGGAGCTGATTGAGGCCAGTGTCGGGAGCGGAGAGAGCGGCAGTACAAGGCTTACCAATCTCACAGACCGGCGGCGGCGTTCTGGAGCCACATCACAATTCAAAAAGTGACGCGGGCAAGAGGAAGCAGCTGATTGGGTGAGTACGGCCAGGTGAGTATTTATACTACTCTATAGTTTGACAGTTAATATTAATAGTTTATAAAGTTTAGAAGGTCTTAATTTTTGTGGTTATAGTTTCTAAGGTCCCTGTTGTGTATCGGGGAGTGCTAGTAACCAAGGGCCCTTGAGTATATAATTTAATTGTACAGGAAACTTTGGTTTATCCGGAGGTTAACTGTCCAGAATGCTCGAGCCACCGGCAAAAATCAGGAGCCGTTTCGTTAGGTTTTTTTTCTTTTCGTTGCTTTTTTTTCCAACCAGTCAGGCTCTGCAAGGTCTCGCTGAAGCTGTTGCTAAGCTACAGAGACGCTTGCAAGGTACGGCCGACTGTTTAGAAGCTGTGTAACAGGGTTTGTTGCCAGATACGGAGCTCAAAATCTCCATATGTTTCAACATTAGCGCTGGTTTGTCCGGCAGTTTTGATGGGACGGCAACAGCTCGGTCCCGTCGGTGCCGGATAGCACAAAGTTTCCTGTAGTGTAATTAGTGGTATTGATTTGATTTAAATTAATTAAAGGGTAAGTCATGGCAGGACAGCTCGGCCCCGTGGCATGCTCCTCCTGCGCTATGTGGGAAATCAGGGACATTTCCTATGTCCCTGACGACCATGTGTGCGGAAAGTGTATCCAGCTGCAGCTACTGACAGACCGCATTGCGGCGCTGGAGCTGCGAATGGATACATACTGGAGCATTCACGATGCTGAGGACATTGTGGATAGCACGTTTAGGGAGTTGGTCATACCGCAGGTAAAGGCTGCACAGGCAGGAAGGGAATGGGTGACCGCCAGGCAGAGTAGTAGGCGCAGGCAGGTAGTGCAGGGGTCCCCTGTGGCCATCCCCCTCTCAAACAGATATACCAATTTGGATATTGTTGAGGGAGATGGCTTATCGGGGGAAGGCAGCAGCAGCCAACTTCCTGGCACCGTGGGTGGTTCTGCTGCACAGGACGGGAGGAAAAAGAGTGGCAGAGCTATAGTGATAGGGGATTCTATTGTAAGGGGAATAGATAGGCGTTTCTGCGGCCGCAAACGTGACTCCAGGATGGTATGTGGCCTCCCTGGTGCATGGGTCAAGGATGTCTCGGAGCGGCTGCAGGGCATTTTGGACGGGGAGGGTGAACAGCCAGTTGTCGTGGTGCGTATAGGTACCAACGATATAGGTAAAAACTGGGATGAGGTCCTAAAAGCTGAATATAGGGAGTTAGGAGATAAATTAAAAAAATAGGACCTCAAAAGGTAGTAATCTCAGGATTGCTACCAGTGCAATCAGAGTAGAAATAGAAGGATATTTCAGATGAAAACGTGGCTAGAGGAATGGTGCAAGGGGGTGGGATTCAAATTCCTGGGACATTGGAACCGGTTCTGGGGGAGGTGGGACCAGTACAAACTGGACTGTTTGCACCTGGGCAGGACCGGGACCGATGTCCTAGGGGGAGTGTTTGCTAGTGCTGTTGGGGAGGGTTTAAACTAAAATGGCAGGGGGTTGGGAAGCTGTGCAGGGAGACAGACAGAGGAAAGGGAAGCAAGGATAGAAGCAAAAGACAGGAAGGAGAAAAGCAAAAGTGGCAGTCAGAGAAAGCAAGGGTTTAAATCAAACATGGCCACAGTAAATAATAATTCTAAAAGGCCTAAGAGTGTCAAAAAAACCAAGCCTGAAGGCTTTGTGACTTAATGCGAGGAGCAATCGTAATAAGGTGGATGAATTAGCTGCGCAAATAGATGTAAATGGATATGATATAATTGGGATTATGGAGACATAACTCCAGGGTGACCAAGGCTGGGAATTCAACATCCAGGGGTATTCAATATTCAGGAAAGACAGGCAAAAAGGAAAAGGAGGTGGGGTAGCATTGTTCATTAAGGAGGAGATTAACACAATAGTAAGAAAGGATATTAGCTCTGATGATGTGGAATCTGTATGGGTAGAGCTGAGAAATACCAAGGGGCAAAAAACATCAGTGGGAGTTATATACAGACCCCCAAACAGTAATGTGGAGGTTGGGGATGGCATTAAACGGGAAATTAGAGACACATGCAATAAGGGCACAGCAGTTATCATGGGTGACTTTAATCTACATTTAGATTGGGCTAACCAAATTAGTAACAATACTGTGGAGGAGGAATTCCTGGAGTGTTTACGGGATGGTTTCCTGGGCCAATATGTTGAGGAACCAACTAGAGATCAGGCCATCTTAGACTGGGTATTATGTAATGAGAAAGGATTAATTAGCAATCTGGTTGTGTGAAGCCCCTTGGGGCGGAGCGATCATAATATGATCGAATTCTTCATTAAGATGGAGAGTGAAGTATTTGACTCAGAGACTAGGGTCCTGAATTTAAATAAAAGGAAACTACGATGGTATGAGGTGCGAGTTGGCTAGGATGGATTGGGGAACGTTACTTAAAGGGTTGACGGTGGATAGGCAATGGCAAACATTTAAAGATTGCATGGATGAACTACAGAATTTGTTCATCCCTGTTTGGCATAAAAATAAAACAAAGAAGGTGACTCAACCGTGGCTAACAAGGGAAATTAGGGATAGCATAAGATCCAAGGAGAGGACATATACATTGGCCAGAAAAAGCAGCAAACCTGACGATTGGGAGCAGTTTAGGATTCAGCAAAGAAGGACAAAGGGATTAATTAAGAGGGGGAAAATAGAGTATGAGAGTAAGCTTGCATGGAACATAAAAAACTGACTGTAAAAGCTTCTATAGATATGTGAAGAGAAAAAAAGGTGGTAGAGAGAAAACGGGGAATTATACACTGGTAAGCCTGACATCGGTAGTGGGGAAAATGCTAGAGTCCATTATAAAAGATGTAATAGCAGAGCACTTGGAAAACAGTGACAGGATCGGACAAAGTCAACATGGATTTACAAAAGGTAAATCGTGCTTGACTAATCTACTGGAATTTTTTTGAGGATGTAACTGGTACAATAGATAAGGGAGAACCAGTGGATGTGGTGTATTTGGACTTTCAGAAGGCTTTCGATAAGGTCCCGCATAAGAGATTAGCGTGTAAAGTTAAGGCACATGCGATTGGGGGCAAGGTACTGACTTGGATAGAGAACTGGTTGGCAGACAGGAAGCAAAGAGTGGGAATAAACGGTTCTTTTTCCGAGTGGCAGGCAGTGACTAGTGGGGTACCGCAGGGATCGGTCCTAGGACCCCAGCTATTCACAATATATATAAATGATCTAGACGAGGGAACTAGATGTAATATCTCCAAGTTTGCAGATGACACAAAGCTGGGTGGGCGTGTGTGCTATGAGGAGGATGCAGAGAAACTCCAGTATGATTTGGACAGGTTGGGTGATTGGGCAGATGCAGTATAATGTGGATAAATGCGAGGTTATCCACTTTGGTGGCAAAAACAGGAAGGCAGATTATCTGAATGACAATAGATTGGGAGAAGGGGAAGTGCAACGAGACCTGGGTGTCCTTGTGCACCAGTCGCTGAAGGTAAGCATGCAGGTGCAGCAGGCGGTTAAGGCGGCAAATGGTATGTTGGCCTTCGTAGCGAGAGGGTTTGAGTACAGGAACAAGGATGTCTTGCTGCAGTTGTACAAGACCTTGGTGAGACCACACCTTGAGTATTGTGCGCAGTTTTGGTCGCCTTATCTGAGGAAGGATGTTCTTGCCATGGAGGGAGTGCAGCGAAGATTTACCAGATTGATACCTGGGATGGCAGGAATGATGTATGATGAGAGATTGGGTCGATTGGGCTTATACTCGCTGGAGTTTAGAAGAATGAGAGGGGATCTCATTGAAAGTTATAAAATTCTAACAGGACTAGACAGACTAGATGCAGGAAGGTTGTTCCCGATGGCGGGGGAGTCCAGAACCAGGGGTCACAGTCTAAAGATATGGGGTAAGCCATTTAGGACAGAGATGAGGAGGAATTTCTTCACCCAGAGAGTGGTGAACCTGCGGAATTCTCTACCACAGAAGGCAGTTGAGGCCAATTCATTAAATATATTCAAGAAGGAGTTAGATATATTTCTCAAGGCTAAAGGGATCAAGGGGTATGGGGAGAAAGCAGGGACAGGGTACTGAATTTGGATGATCAGCCATGATCTCATTGAATGGCGGAGCAGGCTCGAGGGGCCGAATGGCCTACTCCTGCTCCTATCTTCTATGATGATTCTGCCATTGTCATTTACGCCTCTTCTAGGCCCATCATTTGTTTCTTCATTTGTCCCATTACCATTACCTTTTGCCTCGCACCATCATCCCTTTTGTCTTTTAATCTCTCCTGCCTGCCAGCCTCTTCGGGTATGGCAGGCTTTGCTCCTCTTCTTAAAGGGGAAGGGTCTTGCGCAGCGCGACCCGGGGCCCAGCTGGGCCACCAGGATCAGAGTGCGGGCAAAAGAGCCCGGCACTCAAGAGAAGTGCCGGGCTCTTGGAGCGCAACCAGCACTCCGCCGGGGGGGGGGGGGGGGGGGGGGGGGGGAAGTGGGCTGTTCAGGAAGAAGTGAGCACAGGCAGGTGGCCAGCAACAAAAATGGCCGCCCCGCACCTCGCCTTTAAATTGCGCCACCCCGGCCGCAGGTAGGCCACCCTGACCCCGTCGGACATAGCGTCCGGCAGTAAGTCAGGGGGCGCTCCTGAAGATCGCGGCCGGGGTGCTGCGCATGGCGATGATGTCATCGCCGGAGGCGCAGCGCGGTGGTACCAATTAGCACTGCCGCTAACCTCCCGCTGAATTTTGCGGGAGGCATGTGTGGTGCCGCGCCCGGGCGCTAGTTGCTTTGCGCCCCGTTAGCACCCCAAGAGGCGCAAAGCAACCCAATTTTTCCCCCTATATCCCAAAATGTTATTTTCTAAAGAAATCTTTAAATTGGTCAGACGTTTTTAAAATTTAAAAAAGATGACTTTCCCTTACTATCTTTTTTATTCCTCTCTTAATCCAATCTTTCTCTCCCTCTCTATTTCTCTTTCTGCATCTGATTTGACTCTAATTCACTCTTATCCATCGTTCCTGTTTCTTTATCCTTAAATCTCATTGGTCAAGGAGGTAGACGGTTGGTCCCGTCATTCACCACGGTCCCAAATGCCCCGCACCCTTATCATCTTGCATTTCCAACAATTGGCAGCGCAAATTTTTTTCGGGCTAATGGTTGAGGGAAAAAAAATCTAATAAATGGGACACGCCGCGAGATGTCCCGCTCCAGTGTATTCCGGGCCATTACAATATCTGTATCTCTGTAAAGCAAGCAAGTCTAGCTATGTCACTACATAACAGTAGGGAACAGAAAAAAACCTCACACCAACCTTTTCCCAAAACTTAATTAAAACTAGAAATAATTCAGAGCAAAGTGTACATTGCACACTATATTCTACACCATGGCACACCAAACTGCAATGAATCAGCAGTAGCTGTTGTCTGCATTCTTCAATGACTTTCCCCCTAACACCAGCTGTTACTGAATTACTTCAATACACTCTATTCACACCTGTTCTTACTTCCTTCTTATTCTCATGTTTTAATCCAGATTCTTTAACAAAAATGTAATACTATTTCGTTTACACTGAAGGTTTTCAAAAATGAGTAACAATCAAAATCTCGGCAACAACATGGAACAGCAAATCTCTAAGAAACATGTTGCTTATTCCACAGTGACTCCACTGCAAAATTGTTCATTTTGATTGTTTCTCCAGAGAAAAATCATCTTGTAGCAAATTCATGCCTACCAAACAAAAAAAAAATGTCCCCAACTGAATCCCACTGTACACATAAACCACCGAATTCAACAGACCGCATTGGCAAATGAAAACTGTAATGAATTAAAAAACATATTGCACACCCAGGGGAATACCGAATAGACAACGAGATTGCTTTTTTTTTTTACTTGATGTGTATGAATTAAATTAGCAAATGCTTGATGAAGCATAACTACACACGGGCTCATTTCCCCAATTCAGGCGAGAGAGCCACACATGGAAACTGTAATCTTGAGGGAGAAGTCAAAAAAACAAAACCTCATCGTGGAATAAAATGCAGCTTTAGCCTCTGCCTTAACCATGACAACGGCTTATTTGTAAATAATAAGCATTTGAAAAGTTCATCATTTTCCTTAAAACCACACAGAAGAACTCGAGTAACAATGGGAACAACCTCTATAATTACATTTCCATGTTTCTATAATAAACTACATGTTCAAGCAAGAAATGCTTTATATAAAAGTTAAGTCCTTTGGAGACTGCGACTCGATGAATGCAAGTTTCTAATAATGCAGTTGGTGCTACACCTAGGAAATGTGTCAGATTCTATAAGAAAGGTGAAAATTGACTGAGAAGGGTGTGTAATTGGTGAGAAAACCTTTATGATTTACAAAATTTTTTGCGTAGTAAAATTAATTCATAGAAGTTTATATAAAGGCTTGTGAATGTATGATTAGACATAATTATCCACTGATTTTAATATCTTAATTATCAAGGAAAAAAATGTTCTTTTCATTAGAATGAATCATTTTCCTTTGTGTAATGAGTCTGTGTAGCATATTACTGCATAATTTGTACTGTAAATTTGGAGCCCAGGCAAAGCATTCTGCAGTGATTTAAATCATGGCATTTTCAACATTACCAGTGGCATGAATACATTTTACATTATGGTGTTAAAAATATTCCATATCTTGGCAGAGAAATGGCACACCACCAGCCTGTGACTTTCAAACATAAAATGACAGTGCGCAATTTCATAATGTACATTTCCCATGAACACAATAGTGGGGGTAATTTGCAATTATGCAACGGTAGCGTCGTGGTAATGTCACTGAGCTAGTAATCCAGAGGCCTGGACTAATGATCCTGAGCCGTGAGTTCAAATCCCACCACGGCAGCTGGGGAATTTAAATTCAGTTAATTAAATAAATCTGGAATAAAAAGCTATGAGACTATCGGATTGTCGTAAAAACCCATCTGGTTCACTAATGTCCTTTAGAGAAGGAAATCTGCCGTCCTTACCCAGCCTGGCCTATATGTGACTCCAGACCCACAGCAATGTGGTTGACTCTTAATTGCCCTCTGAAATGGCCCAGCGAGACACTCAGTTATAACAAACCGCTACGATAAAGAAACCAGACGGACAACCTGGCATCGACCGCGGCACCGGCTATGGACACGGCAACGGTGCAACCAGTCCAGTCGGCCCTGCAAAGTCCTCCTCACCAACATCTGGGGACTTGTGCCAAAATTGGGAGAGCTGTCCCACAGACTAGCCAAGCAACAGTTTGACATGGTCATACTCACAGAATCAGACCTTTCAGCCAATGTCCCAAACTCCTCCATCACCATCCCTGGGTATGTCCTGTCCCACCGGCAGGACAGACCCACCAGGGGTGGTGGCGCAGTGGTATACAGTCGGGAAGGAGTGGCCCTGGGAGTCCTCAACATTGACTCCGGACCCCATGAAGTCTCATGGCTTTAGGTCAAGCATGGACAAGGAAACCTCCTGCTGATTACCACCTACCGCCCTCCCTCAGCTGATGAATCAGTACTCCTCCATGTTGAACACCACTTGGAAGAAGCACTGAAAGTAGCAAGGGCACAGAACTTACTCTGGGTGGGGGACTTCAATGTCTATCACCAAGAGTGGTTCGGTAGCACCACTACTGACCAAGCTGTCAGAGTCCTGAAGGACATAGCTGCCAGTCTGGATCTGCAACAGGTGGTGAGAGAACTAATGAGGGAAAAACCTACTTGACCTCATCCTCACCAATCTACCTGTTGCAGATGCATCTGTCCATGACAGTATTGGTAGCAGTGACCACTGCACAGTCATTGTGGAGGCGAAGTCCCGTCTTCACATTGAGGACATCCTCCATCGTGTTGTGTGGCACTACCACCGTGTTAAATGGGATAGATTCAGAACAGATTTAGCAGCTCAAAACTGGGCATCCATGAGGCGCTGTGGGCGATCAGCAGCAGCAGAATTGTATTCCACCACAATCTGTAACCTCATGGCCCGGCATATCCCTCATTCTACCATTACCATCAAGCCAGGGGACCAGCCCTGGTTCAATAAGGAGTGTAGAAGAGCATGCCAGGAGCAGCACCAGGCGTACCTAAAATGAGGTGCCAACCTGGGGAAGCAGCATGCTATTGACAGGGCTAAGCGATCCCACAATCAACGGATCAGATCGAAGCTCTGCAGTCCTGCCACATCCAGTCGTGAATGGTGGTGGACAATTAAACAACTAACGGGAGGAGGAGGCTCCATGAATATCACCATCCTCAATGATGGTGGAGCCCAGCACGTGAGTGCAAAAGACAAGGCTGAAGCATTTGCAACCATCTTCAGCCAGAACTGCCAAGTGGATGATCCACATCGGCCGACTCCTGAGGTCCCCACCATCACAGAAGCCGGTCTTCAGTCAATTCAATTCACTCCACATGACATCAAGAAACGGCTGAGCACACTGGATACAGCAAAGGCTTTGGGCCCCGACAACATCCCGGCTGTCGTGCTGAGGACTTGTGCTCCAGAACAAGCTGTGCCTCTAGCCAAGCTGTTCCAGTACAGCTACATCTATCCGACAACGTGGAAAACTGCCCAGGTATGTCCTGTCCACAAAAAGCAGGACAAATCCAATCCGGCCAATTACCGCCCCATCAGTCTACTCTCAATCATCAGCAAAGTTATGGAAGGTGTCACCAACAGTGCTATCAAGCGGCACTTACTCACCAATAACCTGCTCACTGATGCCCAGTTTAGGTTCCGCCACGACCACTCGGCTCCCGACCTCATTACAGCCTTGGTCTAAACATGGACAAAGGAGCTGAATTCCAGAGGTGAGGCGAGAGTGACAGCCCTTGACATCAAGGCAGCACTTGACCGAATGTGGCATCAAGGAGCCCTAGTAAAACTGAAGTTCAATGGCAATCGGGGGGGAAAACTCTCCACTGGCTGGAGTCATAGCTATCACAAAGCAAGATGGTCGCGGTGGTTGGAGGTCAATCATCACAGCCCCAGGACATCGCTCAGAGCAGTGTCCTAGGCCCAACCATCTTCAGCTGCTTCATCAATGACCTTCCCTCCATCATAAAGTCAGAAGTGGGGGTGTTCGCTGATGACTGCACAATGTTCAGCGTCATTCACAAGTCCTTAGATAATGAAGCAGTCCATGCCTACATGCAACAAGACCTGGATGACGTTCAGGCTTGGGCTGATAAGTGGCAGGTAACATTCATGCTACAGAAGTGCCAGACAATGACCATCTCCAACAAGCGAGAGTCTAACCACCGCCCCTTGACATTCAATGGCATTACCATCGCCGAATCCCCCACCATCAATGTCCTGGGGGTCACCATTAACCAGAAACTTAACTGGACCAGCCACAAATACTGTGGCAACAAGAGCAGGTCAGAGGCTGGGTATTCTGCAGCGAGTGTCTCACCTCCTGACTCCCCAGAGCCTTTCCACAATCTACAAGGCACAAGTAAGGAGTGTGATGGAATACTCTCCACTTGCCTGGATTAGTGCAGCTCCAACAACACTCAGGAAGCTCGACACCATCCAGGACAAAGCAGCCCGCTTGATTGGCAACCCATCCACTACCTTATACATTCACTCCCTCACCACCGGCGCACCGTGGCTGCAGTGTGTACCATCTACAAGATGCATTGCAGCAACTCGCCAAGGCTTCTTCGGCAGCACCTCCCAAACCCATGAACTCTTCCACCTAGAAGGACAAGGGCAGCAGGCGCATGGGAACACCACCACCTCCAAGTTCCCCTCCAAGTCACACACTATCCTGACTTGGAAATATATCGCCGTTCCTTCATCGTCACTGGGTCAAAATCCTGGAACTCACTCCCTAACAGCACTGTGGGAGTACCTTCACCACACGGACTGCAGCGGTTCAAGAAGGCGGCTCAACACCACCTTCGAGGGCAACTAGGGATGGGCAGTAAATGCTGGCCTTGTCAGTGACGCCCACATCCCATAGATGAATTTTAAAAAAAAATCTGGGCACCAATTGCAGTCAAAAATTGCTTTAACTTTGAGAAGTTTTTTGTCTCAAGTTTCCGCTCAAACTCAATTGCATATTGACGAACGCAAAATCGGCCATGAACCAGCACAATCGGGCAATGTTTAAAAAAAATAATTTTTGCTTTAAAAAATATTCCTGAAAATAGGTTTATCACAGAAAGTAAGCATTTTAATCAATGTGTCTAATCCACCACCTGATTTTAAATAACTGAAAGTGACTTAAAAAAAATACCAATTTGCTGGTTACATTGGGGTACAGTAGTCAGTTCCTCAGTAAATTAAAAAAAAATTCAAAAGCTATTAAAATGTGCCCATCAGTGTTCTTGCGGCCAAAGGAACCAGTTTAATTTTTGGAGCCTCCTCGAAGGCCCACAAACGGTGCAATTAGCGGAAACGCGCCATGATGAGCAATTCAATCTGGGGGCGTGGCCAGTTTTGTGGGTGAGGCCTGCTTCTGGTGCAAATGATCGCGGATACTTGGGATTTGCACTGAACGTGCCTCAGAATAAGGGGTCGCCCATTTAAGACTAAGATGAGGAGGAATTTCTTCTCTCGGAGGGTCGTGAATCGCTGGAATTCTCTACCCCAGAGAGCTGTGGAGGCGGAGTCATTGAATATATTCAAGGCGGAGCTAGACAGACATTTGAACTACAAGGGAGTCACGGGGTATGGGGAGAGAGCGGAAAAGTGGAGTTGAGGCCAAGATCGGATCAGCCATGATCTTATTGAATGGCGGAGCAGGCTCGAGGGGACGATTGGCCGACTCCTGCTCCTTATGTTATGTTCTTATCTTCTTATGTAACGCAATGTGCGCTTAAAGTTCCGCGATCTTTTGCACTGGTATCGGCGATAAAAAAATCAGCGCAGCCGAGCGGAAACTCCAGGCCGTGGAATTTTTACTCCAACCCGGTCAGCAGGTGAATACTTTTGCATCATCTATCTGCCATCTTGTAGACAGTCGAGTGACAGTTTGTCATAACATAATGTAGTATTGATAACTTTCTCGCCACTAAAGAAGAAGCTGCTCACAAACATCTGACAAACACTCCAAAGGATCCCCATTAGCTGATTTTAACACTCAATTCACAGCATAGATGCTCTGACCTCAGAGACGTTTCAAGTATATATGGGTTATAAACAACAAAGATTATAATGCAAAATTAACTACTTGGCCACATCAGCAGACACTTTACAATCAAAATATCTTCTCATTTACCTGTTATGAGGTATGCTATAAAATTTAAGTCTCAGTAAGTTGAACCACACCCTCTGCTTGGTACATTCAATACTAAAAGGTAGATTGTCTTTAAAACATTCTTGGAAGTGTTAGCATGGTGCACCAAACATCACATCAGGTTGCCTTATTCCTCTAGGGACAGGTAGAGGGGCAGATCACATTATCCCTGCAAAACGTGTTACCATGGAAACAGGGGTCAAACTGCAGCAAACAGGAAGATACAGCCACATCTTCCACACCTTAGAGATGACAAGCATTACAAAAAAAAGTCATGGTCGTTTCCCGATTCCCATTAAAAAAAAATCATCTCCCTCCCCCCCCCCCCCCCCCATCACAAATTTTTCTATGCTCGGAAGAGAATCTTGAAAATGAGACAACTTCTTTAACATATACAATAACATTGAGATAACCATCCTCAAGCTCTTGAATTTTGAAAGGCATGCATTTGTAAAATTACCTGTTCCTGAAATATTTTTGCAAGAGGCGCACAGTCTGTGGACTTAATAAATCTGACAACTTCAGCCACTGACCATTCCAAGGGATTACTTTCCAGAACAAGTTTATCCTCATCGTTTTGCCTAATTTCCTACAGTAGGTACAAGACAACAAATTGATTAGTTATCATAGAAATAACAACATGGGTGAAAGAAAGAATTGGGCTTCAATCCAAGAACAGTATTTATATTTATTATTAAAGCTGTACTTTGTCCTTTAGAAATCTTTTGTCATCTAAAACGAGCAGTAGAAAAATAAGTGCACTCACGTAAGCTAATGTTTTCTCCCCAATTGGCTCATAAAATTAGTAAAGACGTAGTAACTTCAGTGGGTAAATGCACTGATTGATGCAGCACTGAGCCACACACAGATCGGAAGTCCCAGCTTGAATTGGTGGTCGTTGGACATTGCGGAGTAACTAATTTCAGTTGGGCAGTGGTGGGCTGCTACAGTTGCCCTTGAGATTAGGAAAGGGAGCAGAAATCACCCAGGGCACCTAGTCCTGATTGCTATCTGCGGATTCCTGCCGGGAAGTGCATGCGCCTCAGATGAGAGCAGGGTCAAGCTCAGCTGTCATTTTCCTTTCTCCCATAGTAAAATAGTCTACCGACAGTCACTATCTAAACTCATGTGTGATGGCCAAATGAATAAGGTACTGGAAGGCTGGTGGTGCCTGTGGAGCTATACGCCATTGTGAGCTATAACCTTCAGGAGAAGAGGGGAGAAATTTAAAATAATAATGCAGTACTGTTTACAGCATTTTCACTGTTATCTGTTATAGGATCATTAAGGAATTAAGCGATAATGTGTTGTATGATGTATTAATATGACAGAACTAATGAACAGTTTTGATTAGTAGCAATTTAACTAGACATTAAGTAAAAAAATTCTCTCTCAAGCAGCTGTTGCTGAGGATTCCGATATTCCCATTTAGTCCTCTAAACTCATCTTTTGTTCCTTTACTTGTCCCATTACCACCTCTGTTCACCTTGCGCCATCATCCCTTTTATCATTTAATCTCACCTGCCTTCCACCCCATCACAGACCTTCCCCTTTTGTTCTTTCCTCCCCTTCCCCAACCTCTGTACTTGCTTAACACCTGTTACAGCTCTAACTTTTTCCAGTTCTGACAAAAGGTCAAAAGGTCAATCGACCTGAAACGTTAACTGTTTCTCTCTCCACAGGTGCTGCCTGACCTGCTGAGTATTTCCAGCAAACACTTTTATATTTGATGATCTAGAAATATACCATTTTATTTTACGGCCGTTACAATAAAATGCTGATAGGAAACCTTTTTCAGGGGTAATAGTTGGGATTTTCAGGTTCCATTATGTGCCGTATCACATCAGGGTATAGTGAAGTATTAAAATGGGTGAGATCAGGGACGCTTGATCTTTGCTCATAACCTGCATTTCCAGAAGGTAAAATAAACAGTGCAGGAAGTTTCTGCCAAAAAGAGGGTTCATTACAATATTAAAAAGGTCATAAAATGTCAGACACATTTCTGCTATCTCCTGGCTACTATGCAGGACCAAAAGTCATTCACCAATATGCTCATATATTGTGGATGTCAAGGGTTGCTAGGCAGCAGTGAAATGTGGAAGTATTTAAAGGGATAGAGAATAAAAATTATTCTTCATTTTGAAGGATGTATTGAGTGTTTTTGTTTCACATGTTTTAGCACTGCCACATTTCGCTCAAGTCCACATAATGTGGACAATAGGTTTTCCTGCAGGAATCTGACATTTTTATGCTTATGGGAGGAAAAGGAGAAGCTGCCAGACAGGTGAGCTGTACTACAGGAGGTTTTTGCCCATCCACCATTACCAGCCCACCCACAAACACAGGCAGAGGCGGATTTAATCTGGATTTGTGCAAGGAACTGTGTGTGGGCAGCTTCTGGATTCACCATGGAGACAGTGAGTTGTGCTGTATGCTGTAATCTGATGTGCAGCCAAACTCTACCATAGGTATGGCACCCGCCAAGAACAGAAGAAATAGGAGCAGGTGTAGGTCACACGGCCCATCCGAGGGCTGTGAAGGTTACTTCCGTCCTTACCTTTTATCCCCTAGGCTTATTGTAGGAATGCCATACTGCTACCTTGGAATGCCAAAGAGGGCAACACTTCCCACTCCCACCTCAGGCCCACTTCGTCAGCCATTAAAGAGCGGGTCGGATGCTGCGCACCAACTTGATTTGCTCCTGGACTCCATATCATGCCTACGCATTGGGTTTCCTTTCACTGCACTTTGCTTGACATGTATTTGAAAGAAAAAAAAGACTTGCATTTCTATAGCACCTTTCACGACCTCTGGACGTCCCAAAGCGCTTTACAGCCAATTAAGTACTTTTGAAGTGTTGTCACAGTTGTTATGTAGGAGAACCTAGGAATTTGCCCTTTCTTCCCCTCCAGTCTTGGCAACGTCTAACAGTGGGTTGAAATGCCTTTCAGAATTTTTGCCCCCTTATTTGGCCAGTAAGTTTAAGTGGTCTTAAAATTTTGCCTATACTCTTATTTTTCACCCCCGGTCATTTTACACCCCACACGATTTTACTGTTCACCATGGAAAGTAAAATAGGGTGGGGTGTAAAATGGCCAGCCGATCCAATCTGATCCAGCCAATTTCCCAAGACGGGTTAGGTTTAATTTATTTCCATCTATACAGTAGTTTTTTTTTAATTACTAAATTGTATTATATATAAATGAAACATGAAAACAGAAAATAGCCACAGTTCACTGAACGCATCTTACAATTTACCTTTGGTGCTGAGCATTTGAGAGAATCATATTTGTCATCCTCAGAAAGCGATAATGTCCGCGCCCTTCTCTTTCGCCTTGCCCGGTCTACTATGTGAGGCCGAGGTAGTTCTGAAGCTGATCTCAGCCTTCCCAATCTTTTAGGTTTGGCGTCAGGCATTTCAGTGGATGTGTCTGTTTGATCATCACGCTGCTCAGAGCTCGTTCCATCACTACCGGTTTCATCATCCATCACATCATGGCCATCGTCTTTCTCGTCTCCATTTTCCTGTAGTTCATTTGGGATAAATATAAAATGTGAAAGTACGAATAAAGTCAGCTGTTTCTCTATTTGCGAAGGCCTAGAATCGGTCACTATTCTTCGCTTTTAGAATTAAACTCAGCTTAAGGGACAAGGCCTACCAGACGCACTGGGTGTTTATCCTCCACAGTCGTGCCAATCCCATGTGCCCGCCCTGTTCCCATACCTCTTTAACCCCATTTCTTCAACCACCTGTGCCAATTTCGTAAATGTTGACATGGTCTCTGCTTCCATCCCCAACTCTTCCAGTCTCACAACCCTCCGTGCAAAAACATTTCTCCTGCTCCCTGTCCTAAATCTCTTACATTTATACAGTTGTTATGGATTGATAGAAACATTACCACAATCCTACGTAACAAGCAAATGCTAATCATGCCAGCTATTTGTGGTTAATGAAGTTCCCACATTCAGACAGCAACTTGAAGTTGCCCCTGTAAATGAACTGCATCGGGTACCTGTGGAGTATAGTCCACTGAAGTGGACGAGCGCTTTTTCTTTTGGACAAAACAGGACCTGCGCTTCTTCCTGCGTCTTGCGGGTTTTTTATTGTTGCTTTCTATGCTGCCGTGTCCAACAGGAGGTCTGATGATTTTCTTCTTTTTTCCGTAGTAATAAGCTGGGTCAAAAAAAAAAAGTAAAAAAGGTACCTAATGAATGTACACGGGATAATCAGTTTCCTGTTATTATTGAATAATCAGATCAAACTATTCATCGCCACCATGCTGGATAAGCTGGAGCTGCAGAATTTTACTTTTCTCACCCTTCATTTTAATTCAAGTTAGAAAAATTGGTCGGATCAGTGATCACATTACTATTATTATTTCACTTTATGAACTTGATTTGCAAGACACTTCAAATGACAACATCCCGTAAGAAAATGTTAGGTGACTCTATACTTTCCACCAGTATACTTTCCATTGTTAAGACATTTTCAGAAATAGTTTTTGTACATATATTATAAATATATATTTCTGAAAGCTGCAAGAGGCACATTAACATGAAACACGTCATTTCCTATTCTACACTTATACGACAACCAATAACTATAACACCAACAAGTGCACAAAGTGATTAACTAGTACACCAATATTTATCCAAAGCAGCTGTAATCAGAAACACAAGAGTTGAACAACTAAGAAGATGGAAAAGCTAACTATTCCCCAAACACTCAACACTGCTCTGTAATCAACTCTCCTTCCTTCCAATTCTTGCCTTGCTTCAAAGGCCTAGATGATAAAGAACTCAGTGATCCAAGTGGATACAAATTACATTTTAATGAGACGAAAGGTCTAGATTCATTGTTCTATAAATAGTTCTATAAGTAGCATGACAAGAATTGTAAAAAAATGTTTTATGAGGTCAGCAAAGGCCTTTATATTTTTGTCTGCAGCATCGAAAGATTCAAAATAAGTCAGACTTGCATTCATATAGCTATAGAATGGTTACGAAAGGCGGCCATTTGGCCCGTCGAGCCCACGCCAGCTCTCTGCAAAGCAGACATTTAATTTCAACAGAATCTGACCTAACAGCTCGTTATTTCCTACTCGTGTACTGAGGCTGCTTAGTCATAATACCGAGTTAGAATATTTATCTGGTTATAATACTTACTGTATTTCGTTTTTGTGTGAACAGAGCAATTCTCGGGGCATTTGTCAGTAACCATGAGTGGTCCAAACAAGTTTGGACAGCATTCTAACTTCATGCAAGTCCTTCTGCAGAAATCTGCAACCCGATCTGCTGTCCTCACGATTTTCATAATTGCTCGGTATGTTTTTCCTTTGTACCTTGAAATAAAAAGGATAAAAATAATCCACTTGAAACAATTTACCCATAATTTAAAACATACAGCTGAAGGCCTGAAAGATAGACCTTTTAACCAGCTTGATTTATTTGACATTATTGCTTAAATACTTAAACTGTTTAAAAATAGCCATCTGCATTTTACTTAACTCACTTAAAGTGAACAACCTCCATTCTAGTTGTTCTGTGAAACCAGAAATGATATTTTTAAATTCAATTTTGACAAAAGGTACAAGGTGCGATCAGAAACGTTAATGCCTTTCGGTGATCATCTTTCATTGAGCTCCACTGGCTCAGTGAATTTACCCAGAGAATAGCCAAGCCACACAGACCCGGATGGCCCCACGCTTGATGCCTCGTCTGTACACAATTAGAAAATCTCGGCCACGGCAGCAGTCAGGGTACTACAACGGCCTTTGGAGCTCCTGGATTAGGAAGAGGAAAGTCAACCAGGGTTCCTGCTCCCAATGGCTATCCAGCGATCCCCCAAGGCCAAATAGGCTGCCGACATGGTCAAAGCTCACACGTGATTGATGAACACTTGGGCAGGTCTTCCTACAGCAACCACTGCCCATGGGACATGTACCCCAGCAAAACTTCAGGAAAGGAAGGGGCAGTGGAGAGAACTGATAGGAAAAAACAAATTCAAGTATAACAAATCCATCTTCTACCTATTCAGATAAGGGTAATCTTGAATACAGGAAAATAGATTTCCACTATGATTATCAACACAGTTTAATATAGGATATCCATATATTTTGTAATAATAGTTGCTGTATCGTCATTAAAGTTCAGATCATGACATCACCAGTTTGGAAATTCTTCAATATACAGTTGAGCTTTATTATAAATGAACCCACTCGGGTCTGGCAAAAAAGCTTGTTATGTACGCTGATGACACCCAGCTCTCCCGCACCACCACCTCTTCCGACTCCTCCGCTGCACGTTTGACATTCAGTACTGGATGAGCAGAAATTTCCTCCAATTAAATATTGGGAGGACCGAAGACAATACCTTCAGTCCCCACCACAAACATCCATTCCCTAGCCACCAACTCCATCCATCTCCCTGGCCACTGTTTGACCCTGAACTGAGCTTCTGACCCCATATCCTCTCCAGCACCAAGTCCGCCTACTTTCATCTCCGTAACATCACCTGTCTCTGCCACTGCCCCAGCTCATCTGTTGAAACCCTCCTCCATGCCTTTGTTATCTAGACTCGACTATTCTAATGCTCTACTGGTCAGCCTCCCACCTTGCACTCTCCATAAACTTGAGATCATCCAAAACTCTGCTGCCGTATCTTAACTCGCACCAAGTCCCGTTCACCCATCACCCTGTTCTTGCTAACCTACATAGCCTCCCGGTCTGGCAACACCTCGATTTTAAGATTCTTATCCTTGTTTTCAAATCCCTCCATGTTCTCCCCCCTCCCCATTCTCTGCAAACGCCTCCAGGTCTACAACCCTCCTTCAATTCTGGCCTCTTGCGCATTCCCGATTTTCTTTGCTTCACCATTGGCGGCAGTGTTTTCAGTTGCCTAGACCCCAAGCTCTAGAATTCCTTCCCTAAACCTCTCTGCCTCTCTATCTCTCTCCTCCTTTAAGACACTTCTCAAAACCTACCTCTTTGACCAAGCTTTTGGTTACCTGTTCTAATATCTCCTTATGTGGCTTGGTGTCAAATGCCAAATAAACAGGATAATCGCTCCTGTGAAGCACCTTGGGACGTTTTACTATGTTAAAGGCACTATATAAATGCACATTGTTGTTGGATTTGGTGAACTGCTGCATCAGAAAAATGAACAAATGACCAATTTAAATTGAACATCATTTTATTCTTTAAAAAACTATATGGCGTAGATTGGTTCATATTATTCGCGCTTTATCAATGCCCCCTGTTCTTGTTCGCCAGTCCAAAAAGATCCTCAGCTGCAGATTGTGGCTTGCAATTTTCCTTTATGGTCCAGATCATCAATGATTTGAATTTTTGTTTGCAGAGAAAAAAATGATCTAATACTCGCCATCTTCACCCATGCTGCCGGGCTGCAATTATCTCTTGCCAGTTTCCTTGTTGCAGTTGCCTCCTCATGCCTGTTGCCTCATTGCAGTTTGTGTGCAGATGGTGAGCTGTCTTATCAGGCAACGAATGCATACTCCATGCGGCATTTGCACTACAATAGCTTATCTTTCAATTAGCCTCAGTTTGAATTCCATTGTTGTATCGTGTCGGTCCAGTTGCTCCTGCTTAAGTGCTTGTTGTAGCAGGGTTGATTTACATTGAAAACAATCAGGTCTTGCCATTGGGATCGTTAACACCGGGTTCGTTATAGTGATGTTATACTGGGTACTTCAGACACAATGGCCGAGAAATTCAATCCCGTGTGAAAACGTGCCAATTGGGATCCATGCAGCCAGCACTACCCACGCTGTTCATTGTCTGCATGCTTCCCTCCTTCTTGCAGGAGAAGGTGGTACACAACACCAGGCAACAGGCTGGCGCCAGAAGAGGGAGAGTGCATCTGCCACTGCCGAGGCTGGAGGAAACTTTGAGAAGGGTTTCTTTATACCTAATCCTCTGTCTCTTCTATCTGCCCCCTCACTCCACACATTCTGATGAGCGGCAGATGCTTTCAACACCCACTTCGTTCACTCTGCTCTCCTTTACACTACATAACCCTTGTCCCCTTCTTTCATTCCAGCTCCCGAGAACATCGATGCTCCTCAGACAGTTGAAGAAGATAAGCGCAGTGTTATAGAAGTTGCACCATCACTTGATCTCACTCGTATAACCACCAGCTTGGATACCAACACCACGCAGACCTGAGGTTGGGTTAGAGGACGGGTATGCACGTGGTGACTCACCGGGCACAAATGCACAGGAACAAGATGGCAGGGGTGCTAGCTCGCCGGAGGGAGAGGTTGCATACTATTTCTAACACGTTGCATAGTATTTCTACCACTGAGGACTCAGATGCAAACTTTGATAAGCCAGGCTACCGAAGAAGTCTAATCTACATACACCAGGAAATGCTTGGTGCACTGGGCAGCCTGCTGGAGAGCTTGTGCACATTGTCGTGGAGCATGGAGCAGCTCCAACTTGGCACGAGGCCTTGTGCAGAGCATGGAGACCATTCTGTCCAACATGGTCAGCTCCATCAGCAACACAGAGCTTCTCATGACAAATCAGACCATTCTGTCCAACATGGTCAGCTCCATCAGCAACACAGAGCTTCTCATGACAAATCTGACAGGCACAAACTGCTGCCACGGAAGCTCTGATGTCTGCCATCTTGGCTTTGGGGCCACTGTTGAAAGGGGCTCCCAGGCATCATATCAGTCCAACGCTCTGTTTGAGATGAGCCCAAGAGTGCTGATGCGCCGCCCCAGGACGGGCCTTGGTTCTATGGAAGAGGCACTTGCAGTCCTCTCAGGATGCCAGCAAGCCTGCTCCCCCGCTAGATGCCCAATGACCTTACTGGTAGGCAGCCGGCCCAGACTGCTGCAATCCACGCCGAGATGCTTCAGTCTGCAGCCGGGCCCTCTAGGCCCAGAACTGCTTGAGGTGGTTCTCCAAGGCCATCTGAAGTATCCTCAACGGAAGCTCGGCAGCCATTCACTTTCCAAGCTGTAGCCACTGGGGAAACACTTCATAGGAGCACTAGAGTAGCGAAATAAACATGGAAGACAGGCACCAAGGGCAGACATGAGGGTGAATTTTAATTTTTTTATAAATGGATTTGACTTTGGTATTTGTCTTTCTAGTGAAGTGTGGCCAATAAGACCAATAAGTTCCTTGTGGCAGCATGGCGTTCGTGTGCTCTGCAGCTGTGCATATGTTCCTAACTGGAGTCATGTGCTATGTCTGGAGGAGATAACACTTGTTGCCCAATAACCAGCCTGTAGTTTGGCGGTCTGGAGGTAATAAAAGGCAGAACAGACTGAGAGAGTCATGACAGCTGCCGGGATAGCAGGCACAGACCTGCATGATGCGCTGCCAGTGTTCGCAAACCAGTTGTACATCGAAGGAGAGGAATCCCTCTTGATTGATAAATAATCCAGGCTAGTTATATGTAGCATGCAAGCCAATCTGCGTGTTGTCAGTGGCACAATGCACCATGGGGAAGCCTGCCATGCTGGCAAAACCTCAGGCTCTCTCGGCCTGCTTCATTCTGTTAATAGGGAAAGAGCTGTAAGCATTTCTCCTGGTGTAGAGAGCCTCGGTGACCTCCCCAGTAAATCATGCGAACTATGGGTTGTTGGACATGAAATTGGCAAATGAATTTCAATATAGGTTAAGTGTCAGGTGGTGCATTTTGGTTGGAAGAATAAGGAGGTCACATAGGGCCAGTAATTCCGGTCCCAACGCATGAGTACGGACGGGGTACTCACGCGCGGGCCCGTTGGAAGTGCCGGATTTCAGCATGCACAGCGCATGCGCGGGAAACCGGCATTTCCTCCAAGGGGTTCAGAGGTCCAACGCGTGCGCGCAGGACTCTGCGCGCACGCGTTGAACTTCCTTCTTTTTGACAGGTTTGCCCGTGTGTAAGGGCCTGAACGTTTTAAGACATATAAAAAGGAGGCGTAAGGACTTGATTCTTTAAGGTAAGTGGTCTATTATTTAAAATTATAACATTTTTCCCACAGCTTTATTGTTTTTAAGGACTTTACAGTAAGGTAAGTTTATTTTTAGACCTGATTTCTTAAAAAATTATTTTTTTCAAAAATTTGATTAATTGTTTAAAATAGTTTTTTAAAGTTATTTATAGTTTATTTAATTATTGGGATGTTTTTTTAAATTTTATTTAAAGTTAAACTAGTCTTTTGGGCGCCCGTACTTTTCATGAGTTTGACAGTTCTTACTATCAAACTCATGAATGAAGTTTCCCCTTCCCTGATTGGCTGCACAGTGCTCACCTGATCCCAGCCGGCACATCGCACTAACTACGCCACTGGATCAGGCAAGCACAGCGCGCAGACATCTGAACCGGGCCAGTGACAGGAATTCCAAGCAGGCCCAGGCTTCAGATGTCGGCGCGCCGGGTGAGTGCACATCGGGGGCTTGCACGCGCGGCAAGCACCCGATCCTAATTTCTGGGCCATTCTCTTTGGGAAAACAAGAGTCTAAATGGGGTAGAGGAGCAATAGGATCGAGGGGTACAGATACACAAATCACTAGAAGTAGCGACACAGGTTAATAAGGCCATAAAAAAAGCATTGGGGTTTATTTCTGGAGGGATAGAATTGAAAAGCAGAGAAGTTATGTTAAACCTGTATAGAACATTGCTCAGACCACACTTACAAGTACTGTGCACAATTCTGGTCTCCATATTATAAAAAAGATATAGAGAAGATGCAAAAAGGATTTAGGAGGATAATACCAGAAATGCGAGGCTATACCTATCAGGAAAGGTTGAACAGGCTGGGGCTCTTTTCTCTAGAAAAGAGAAGGCTAAGGGGTGACCGGATAGAGATCTTTAAGATTATGAAAGGGTTTGATAGGGTAGACATAGAAAAGATGTTCTCACGTGTGGGGGAATCCAAAACTAGGGGTTATAAATGTAAGATAGTCACTAATAAATCCAATAGGGAATTCAGGAGAAACTTCTTTACTCAGAGTGGTTAGAATATTACCACAAGGAGTAGTTGAGGAGAATAGCACAGATGTATTTAAAGGAAAGCTACATAAACACGAGGCAGAAAGGAATAGGTTATGCTAATACCAGGCCAATAATTATATCATGAAAACAATACTGCCAATGAAATACCAGCTTATATTTCACCAATAAAATATCACTTCGAGTGAGAAGGAATTTTACTTTCAAATAAATTATGGATGTTTCCATTCATGTTCGTCGAAGTAACAGATTGACATACTGTATCTGTTAAATTTGAAGCATTTGTTATTCTTTGCAGATATATCTTTCCATTTAAAGAATGACAATCTTACCCCTACAAGTCAAAATATTTTTGTGATTCTTGATTTTGAGATCTGTCTTATGTTCAAGATCCACTGTGTAAACTGACAAAGTCTTCAGCAGTTTTACATTATCTGTGACCTTGGATTAGCTGATATGCAAGTATTATTCAAATAATACATTCAAGAGAGAACAAAAACACATTGCTACACATGCACATTATCACTCACTTGATCAAACGTAATAATTTGCTTCAACAGGCGTGAACAATGTACTAGTAAATAAGTTAGAACTACCATTTGTTTCAATATTAAAGCAAACTTGTCTGTGATAAAGAAATCTTAATCGAGCGGAATTTACGATCGGAGGCATACCTCGGGAGTACGTCTCCGACCCGATAAAAAAATCCACACTTACCTTCAGGCTCCTGGGCTTCGAGCCCTGGGCCTGCAGGCACATGCCTGCGTAAGGGCCCACGGATCCCAGGGACACGGGTGGTTCGGAAGCGTCCCTGGGATCACGTGTTCCAGGTCCTCCAATCAGAAAAGGAGGATTCCCAATATGCTTATGGGGATTCTATTTACGAACGGGATTCTCATAAGCATATTAGGAATCCACAAACAATTAAATAAATAAAATTAATGTTCCCATTTTCACATTTAATTAAAAGTCCCTTCAATAAAGCACATACTATAATGGCCCGTATTTTCCGATGCCTACAGGTGGGTACGCGCTGTGTACACACCCGTAGGGACATCGGAAATGCCGGTTTCAGGCGTGCGAAGCGCATGCGCTGAAAACCGGCATTTCCGATCCTCTTGACACGCCTGCCCTGGGGAAGGGCCTCTGCGGGGGGAGAGTTCCGCTTTCTGGAGAACCTCCGCCCGCAGAAAACCCTTAAGAAATCTTACGCCTGGTAAAAGCCTGCGTAAGGCCTGCTTTTACCAGCATAAGAGTTTTAAAAAGTAAAAAAAAATGTTTTCCACTCATTTTTAATTTAAATATACTTTAAAAAAAGGTAAGTTTATTTTTAGCCCCATAAAAAACTTTAATTATTTTTTTCAAAAAATTAAATTTTAGTTTAAAATATTTTATTTAATATAATTTCAACTCAATTTAAAAACGTGATTTTTAAAAATGTTTTGATGTGTTTTTGGGGTGATCGACATTCATACTTTTGATGGGTCTATGTCAAAAGGATGAAGGGAGATTCCCTTCTCCTATTGGCTCCCCATGGCCCACGTGATCCCAGGGACGCTTGCGAACCGCCTGCGCCCCGGGGATACATGGGCCCTGCGTATTTCGACTGTGGAGAGGCCCAGGGGCGGAAGCGTCCGGACCTCGGGAGCCCTCGGGTAAGTGCATAGATTTTTTTCCGATAGGAGGCCTCCGCACGCAGGAAGCCTCCTATCGGAAATTATGGGCCAATAATTTAACATTTTGGAAAAAATATTTTAAACATTTTAATCCAGGCCAAAATTTGTATAAACTAATTTTAAATGCTTGTGCATGATTTTTAATTTTTAATTGAAGATTTATATTAACCCTTACGCTGGTGAAAGCAGGCCCTACCCCTGCTTTTACCAGACGCAAGGGTTTTGTGGGCATTTGCTGGGCAGTAGTTGGCCCAATCCTGCGCCAGCTAAAGTGGGTCATGTTGAACCATGGCAGATTGCAAGTTCCAGGTTTTCGCACATACGGAAACCCGGAACCAGCGGGGCCTTTCTGCTGGCTTTCGGCGTACGCTTTCATAGAGAGCGCAAAATCCGGGCCAATGTTTTTTGCCAAGATTATAGGCAGCAACAACATGGATTTATATAGCACCTTCAACGTAGGAAAGTTGGCCAAGATGCTTCATAGATGTGCACGGTAAAACTGGATGCTGAGCCAAAGAAGGAGATATTACGAGGTTAACCAAAACCTTGGTCAAACTGGGTTTTAAGGAGGGTCTTAAAGGAGGAGAGGAAGGTGGAATGGCAGAGGCATTCAGGTAGTGAAATCCAGAGCATGGGACCTATGCAGATAAC
This sequence comes from Somniosus microcephalus, assembly GCF_052327205.1. Classification (NCBI taxonomy): domain Eukaryota; kingdom Metazoa; phylum Chordata; class Chondrichthyes; order Squaliformes; family Somniosidae; genus Somniosus; species Somniosus microcephalus. The sequence goes on along the minus strand of NC_141003.1, from coordinate 82,229,020 downwards.
ATGGCCACCAATGGTGGGGCGATGGAAGGATAGAATACGGAAGAGTCCAGAGTCAAAGAAATGGAGAGTTTAGGGTGGGAGGTTTTAAGCCAAAGAAGGAGCCATTCTGATAGGTGACTCAAACCTTGGTCAGAGATAAGATTAAGGAGGGGCTTAAGGAGAGAGGGGTGGAGAGATATATGGAAGAAATTCCAAAGCTTAAGGCCTAGACAGCTGAAGGCACAGCTGCCAATGGTGGGATGAAGGATGTTGGAGATAGACCAGTTGTTTTTTTTTTTTTTTTAATTCATTCACAGGATGTGGATGTCGCAGGCAAGGCCAGCATTTATTGTCCATCCCTAATTACGCTCGAGAAGGTTGTGGTGAGCCGTGAGTTAGAAGAACGTAGAGTTCTCGGAGGGTTGTAGGGCTGGAGGAGGTTACAGAGATAGGGAGTGATAGAAAGACCATGGAGAGATTTGAACACGAGGATGAGATTTTTATTTTAAAATAGAGGCATTAGGAGACCTGCAAACAATGTAGGTCAGTGAGCACAGCGGTGATGGGTGAATGGGACTTGCGACTTGGCATTTAATGAGGTCTGGTCAGAAAACAAAGGATTATAATGTACTCAACTGGATATTTTGTAAAAAAAATTAGTGAATCTGTGTTAAACTGAATAGAACATCACCAGTTCACTGTGTTTAAAGAGAAGTACCACAGATAAAGTACAACAGTGATAAGTTTAAAGAACATAAGATTAGCAACAGTTTATTGTTAATCCCAATTCTATAGCTCCTATTTCCACTGTTGCTGTAACTCCATACAACCATACAATCACTTCGCTGTCCATAAAACTTCAATTTCACGCCATCTCCATTATGTGTGTGCTAAAAAGGAACCATCTATATTACATATATTTACGCCTTGGTTATACTGCCTGGTACAAGCAAGGTATCTAAAATAATGTGATTTCACTTAGGTTGGTCAGACTTTACTACCACACATAATTGGATGGTCCAGCTTCCTTGGAAACTTGGGGGGAAAAATTCAGTTGTTTGCGCCTCCTGTTAGCGCCTTAAGAGGGCGCCAAGTGGGGCACAAAGCAACTAGCGCCCGGGCGCGGCGATGTTTGTGCCGCTCGCGAAATTAAGTAGACATTTTGCGGCGGCGCTAAACACTACCGCCACGATCTCCTGCGCCGGCAGTTTGTGACGTCATTCGAGTGCGCAACGCCCCGTTAGCGCCCCGGACCGGATATTGAGTGGCGCCCCCTGCCGCTAGCAACGACAGGTTGAGGGGAGCGTTAGGCTGTCAGAAAGGGACTAGGGGAGCGCTATTTAAAGGCGAACGCTTCCTGCCTTTTTTTGTCGGTGACATTTTTGCACCACGCAGTCTGAGAGAGAGACTCTTCTGGAGAGATTCAACGCTGTGTGAAGGAGTTTTGGGTACTGAGCAGCACTTTGCAGGTTCATTTGGATTTGCCCTTCCTTGCTTCACCAGCGCTCTGAGGTAGCGCCTCGCTCCTCGGCCTTTGCGCCTTAAGACAGGTGTGAAGCACCTGATTTAGCGCTCCAATCACCTCCAGGGGCGATAAAAGCCAAGTTTGCTGTCGGAGGCGATAATTAGCGCCAGGTGCTAAACTTTGCGTACTGCCGATAATGGCGCCCCAAACGGGGCGATACCGAATTTTTCCCCCTTGGAGTACTATGAGGCATATATAGGTACACACGTGCAGTATCAAGTGCTTTTGAGGTGATGCTCTAAATTTCAGAGGAGCGCTCAGTTTGGCCCTTGTAGTACACATACAGTTCAGGTTTTAGGGTGGCTCCAATGGGACATTACATCAGCTCCCAGTATTACACGGTCATGGACGTCAACTATGGGAACAGACACAGCTGTGCTGCGATCAAACATCCTGACAGTAATCACTGGTGAGACTTGCATATGAACAATGGCCAAATTGGTGAGGTACTAGAGGCAACGCCAATTAGTATTTTGCTTTATGAGAGAAAAAAACCCATTTGTGACAGCATACTATTGTAGCTCCCTGTAAAACGAGGGGCAACTGCCACTTGTGGAACCATTTCCCAACAAGAATTTAACATCCTTGGAAGAGGCGAGTGCAAAAATGAAAAATTATTCAACAAACTCATACAGTAATTAAAACTATACTGTTTAACAAAATGGCTCATTAACACAAGAGTATACTGTATCCAGTATGAAAATTAAATTTGATATTGCCAAGGATGCTAAAGCAAAAAAGGGTTTAAAAATATCCCTTTCTGCCACTAGACAGCACCCAGCTTTACCTCACCACCGTCTCTCTCAACCCCTCACTGCCTCTAAGTTGTCATCCAGCTTTTGTTCTATCCAGACTCGACTGTTCCAACGCTCTCCTGGCTGAACTCCCATCTTCCACTATCCATAAGCTTGATCAAAAATTCTGCTGTCCGTATCCTAACTCACACATGCTCATCCTCCGTTTCACCCCTGTTGCCATCTTTCAATGCTTTCACTTGTTCTCAGATAGACCTCTCGTTGCTGTAAGAGAGAAGTTTTTGACTGTTATGTTTTGCCACTGCAACGATACTTTTTTCCTAAGTATCGCATTATCCCCCGATCAACCTTTTAACCTGTTTCTCCACATGCTCATATTTGTTTGCGAACCCCCCCCGCCTTTTTCCCTGCAACATGTTGAGGTAATTTTCCCCTCTTTAATTCAATTTTAATCTGTTATTCTCACCACATTGTAGTTCCTAGCCTCCAGTTTTGGCATCTTTTTTCTGCATTCATGTATTAGCATCTTAATATAGATTTACTGCCTTTCAACAGAAGAAATTCTATTCACGATGTAGAAATTGTGGATATGCAACCAGAAGATCACGATCTGGCCTTGTGGAGCAACTTGCCTCTTTCAGAGATACACTACTCATGCCATGCCTTTAAAGCTCTTGAAGCAAGCACCTCTGGAAGGGGGCTAATGGACCCCCTAAAGACTTGCTGAAGAGAAGCATATTCTAAGGGTGTTAAGTCTGTGTGTTCCAGTTGTATTAAGATTAATTACTGACACAGACTACAAGAATAAAGTTCAACAGGTCTTTACTAGTTGGAGGTCAGGACTATACTAAATACAATATCACTACACAGTACTTATATACCGGTGGTCACCACCGGTATTACGTATACAGCAGCCAGAGAAAGTAGTACATCTCTTAAGGTGGAACAGGCTTAAGTTCTCTTAAGGTGGAACAGGTTACATACACCACAATCCTCCCTTTTTAGCTTAACAGTCATATCCCCATTTAACATAACATAATAACATATATACATATATAACTTCAGGTATAAACAGTTCAAAGGTTCAGTCTCTCAGGAGGCCTTCTGATTCGGTTTGGATAACGCCTTTCAGTGGTCTCTGATCCTTGTTGCGGAGGTGACTCTTCTTGTTGGTTTCCTATGTATTGGACGTCATCATCAGGTACAGTCCCTGCCGAGGTAGATGCTTCAGGTTCATTAACGTCTTCCACAGTTGTCTCTGTCGCAACCATGGGTTCGACCCTTGCTCTTGATTCTACCAGTTGATCCGCATGACGCCTTATCACATTGTTACCAATATCTACTGTGTACATCAGAGGTCCTTGTCTGGCCCGAATTGTTCCGGACTACCATTTTTCGTTTCCATAGCCCCTTGCCAACACTGGTTGTCCTACGTCAAAACTTCGAGTGGACTTGTTATTAATATGCCGGAACTGTTTGTTTTCCACTTCCCTCCGCACATTTGGTTTTAACAAGTCCAACCTGGACCGCAACCTCCTGTTATAAAACATCATGGCAGGACTTTGGTTAGTCACTGCATGAGCGGCGTTTCGATATGCCATTAGGAAATTGTCCACCTTGTGTTGTAACGGAATCTGATCATCGTTCATGGCCTTTATTGCCTTTTTGAATGTTTGGACAAATCTCTCGGCCAACCCGTTTGTCGCCGGATGATATGGGGCAGAGGTATAATGTTTCACCCCATTCTTCTTTAAGAATTTTTGGAATTCTTCCGACACGAGCTGTGGTCCGTTGTCCGAACATATCTGTTCTGGCAATCCGTTCCTTGCGAATATTGTTCTTAACACCGCAATTGTCTTTTCTGAAGTAATGGTATTCATCTTGATCACTTCTGGCCATTTGGAATGTGCGTCCACCGCAATTAGGAACATGGAGTCCATGAATGGACCAGCAAAGTCAATATGTACGCGTTGCCATGGGGCTGAAGGCCATTCCCATGGGTGTAGCGGTGCGATCGGAGGTGCATTTTGCACTTTTTGGCACCCAGCGCAGCTTTTTGTCAACTCCTCTATCTGTTGGTCAATGCCCGGCCACCATACATAAGCCCCAGCAAGACTTTTCATCTTAACTCCCCCCAGATGACCTTCATGCAGTTCCTTTAGAACTCTTTCCCTTAACTTGGGAGGAATAATCGCTCTTGTCCCGTACAAAGTACCATGGCAGATGGACAGCTGGTCTCGCCTTGCCGAGAATGCCGGTAACAGAGGATCACCATGTGTTGGCCATCCCTTCACTGTCATCTCGTAAACTCGGGACAGTGTCGGGTCGTTCCTGGTTTCTCTTTCAATACTTGCATTGGTGACTGGTAAACACTCGATGATGGTCGAATGAAATAACTCAACAGGGTCAACTTTCGTCGTCTCTTCTGCTTCAGGTAGTGGCAGGCGCGACAGCCCATCAGCATTGCCATGCTGCTTTGTACCTTTGAATTCTATTTGATATTGATGTGCCCCTAGGAAAAGGGACCATCTCTGGAGTCGCTGTGCTGTCACCACCGAAACACCCTTCTTAGGGTTAAAAATGGATACCAACGGCTGATGGTCTGTCAGAAGTGTGAATTTTTGGCCCTGCAGGTAATGATTAAACTTCTTCACTCCCCATACAAGGCTGAGAGCCTCCCTATAGATCTGCGCATAGTTGCGCTTAGCGGAGGTCAATGATCTGGATGCAAACGCGACTGGCCTTTCCGTGCCATTTGGCAACTTGTGTGAGAGTACTGCCCCAATACCATATGGAGAAGCATCACAAGCCAACCGAATAGGCAGTGTCGGGTTGAAGTGAGCCAACACTTCCTCTGAGGTGATCAATTCTTTGCTTTTGCGAAATGCCTTCTTACAGTTTTCGCTCCATTCCCATGGTACCCCCTTCTGTAAAAGAGCGTTCAGCGGGTGCAGTACCGTGGATAGATTCGGTAGAAACTTATGGTAATAGTTAATCAATCCCAGAAACGACCTCAACTGAGAGACATTATCCGGAGCGGGAGCCTTTACAACTGCCTCTATCTTGTCAGGAGACTTATGAAGCCCCTCCCGGTCAATGACATGACCACAGTACGAGATCCGCTTCTGAAAGAACTCACATTTCTGCCGATTAACTCGAAGTCCATACTCTTTCAGTTTGTTGAGCACCAGTTCCAAGTTTGCGAGGTGTTCTTCATCACCATCACCTGTAATCAGAATATCGTCCAGGTAACATTGTGTGCCTGGAATTCCCTGTAATACCTGCTCCATGGCCCTCTGCCAAATTGCCGGAGCCGATGCCACTCCAAAAACCAGCCTATTATACCGGTACAAACCTCTATGCGTGTTGATCGTGAGGTACTGGCGTGACTCTTCTTCAACCTCCATCTGCAAGTACGCCTGCGCCAGGTCTATCTTGGTGAAGTGTTTCCCGCCAGACAACGAAGCAAAAATATCCTCAATCCGCGGAAGCGGATACTGCACCGTGTGAAGCACCGGATTAACGGTGATCTTGAAATCTCCACAGATGCGAACCTTCCCTGGTTCTCCTGGCTTGTTGCTCGAAGGACGTTTCATAACGGGAACAATGGGCGTAGCCCACTCACTCCAATCTACCTTAGACAGTACACCTGAACGTTCTAGCGCTTCCAGTTCCGCTTCTACAGTAGGTCGTATTGCATAGGGTACCGGTCTAGCTTTGAAAAATTTTGGTTGTGCATGTTCATCAATCTTGATGTTTGCCGTAATTCCTTTCAGTGTTCCCAGTCCTTGCTGGAACACCTCTTTAGCATCATCCAATATTTTGGACAATCGTTTAGGTTTGACATCTGTTTCCCCGGAATCTACCGTTAGTGCTTTTAAGGAGTGCCAGTCCATATTCATTTTCCTAATCCACGCCCGTCCCAGTAGTGGTGGACCTCCTTCAGGTAGCACATATAAGTCCATTACTTGGCTTTCTTCGCCCTTGTGGGCCACTTTTACCTCTATCTTTCCGATGGGGTACACTCTTTGCCCCGTGTATGTTTTCAATATAATCTCCGTATCCCGTAGGGGAATATGTTGGAATAACCTTTTGTAATCTTTCTTATTCATGACCGTCAATGCCGATCCAGTGTCCAATTCCATCTTTACTTGGACTCCTGCTATCTGAAGAGTGACCCAAATTGTCTGGAGATCTGCATCCTTACCAACGTTGTGTACTCTTAAGCTACCCAGTTCATTACTGCTGGCGTCTGAATCTGACTTCTGTTCGTTCGAACTGGTCTTTGTCACCTTGTGCACCTTTATGTATTTTCCTTGCGGTGACTTTTTGTTGCTGGTCTTCTTTCCTGACCGGCATACTTTAGCTATGTGGCCAAGTCTGCCACACGTTCTGCATTCTTGGTTTTTAAACCAACACTGGTTCTGATTGTGTGTTGTCTTTCCACAACGATAACATTTTACAGTACTCAAACCCAATTTATTTGTACTGAGTTCCGGTGACCGTAGCTGCATTACTGCCGTGCCTCTCACTGCGGCTTCGTGTGCTGCTGCCATAGTGACCGCTTTCTCAAGCGTCAGCTCATTCTCCTCGAGCAGTCGCTTTTGTGTATCTTCTTTTAATAATCCACACACAAATTTATCTCTTAGCGCGTCTGTTAGTCCCGTTCCAAACTGACAGTACTTTGCTAGCTTACGCAATTCCATTAAATATTCAGGATTGCTTTCATCCTTCAGCTGCCTTCTGCTGTAAAATTTAAATCGTTCCGCTAGCATCAGCGGCGTGGGGTTTAGATGATTTTTCAGGACAGTAACAATCTCCTCGAACGTCTTATCCGCCGGTTCATCTGGTGATAAAAGGTGTTTCAATTGCCCGTATGTCTTCGCACCCATTAAGTTTAATAAAGTTAGTGCTTTCTCTGCATCTGGGATTTTATTTGCTTTACAATAATTTTGTATGCGTTCTACATACATGGCCCAATCTTCGATGTCGCTGTCAAAGGTATTAATGTTTCCATGTTTAGGCATCGTTGCAATTTATTTTATCCCAAGATGGCGGCTTCCCACTCTTGTCTTCGTCCTCCGCCTACAAAATGGCGGTTTTCCCGCGCTTGGCGGTCTTCACCCACTGGCTGCAATGGCGTTTGGCGTGCCGCTGCTGCTCCCCTTTCCCAGCGGTTAGTAACTCCCCCGACGCTGTCTCCGCTTCACCGTGGCTCCCTCGGGCATTCGCGCTTCCCTGATGTTGCGCCTCGCAGCCCTTCTTGCAGCCCGGTTATTAGCACCGGCTGCGTTCACCTTCACTGCGGCTCTCGCGCCTTCAGTCGCCCCAGACGCTGCGCCTTTTTGGCCCGAAAGCGGCCCGGCCCTTATCACCAGCCGCGATCGATGTCCCCGCGCTGCACCTTTCGGCCCGAATGCGGCCTGGCCCTTATCTCCGGTCGCGATCGATCTCACCGCCGTTATTCCACCGTCTTCCTCCCCCCGTCTGTACAGCCAACGCAGCCGACTTTCTGCTCGCGTCGCTGACCGGCTTACCCACCACCGAGGTAGAAAGAAGATAGCTGACTGCCGCTGATGGAGGCTTCGAGTTCAGGATGTCTTCTGCACTCCGGGTTCTCGATGCCTGCCGCGCGATGTGTCTTCCAGCAGGGTGATGAGGGTGGATGCCTCTCTTCGACGCCCGTTCTGTGGACGAAGCCGCCGTGGATATAAACTGCCGCAGGGTAAGAATCGGACTCGTCGCCACTGTTAAGTCTGTGTGTTCCAGTTGTATTAAGATTAATTACTGACACAGACTACAAGAATAAAGTTCAACAGGTCCTTACTAGTTGGAGGTCAGGACTATACTAAATACAATATCACTACACAGTACTTATATACCGGTGGTCACCACCGGTATTACGTATACAGCAGCCAGAGAAAGTAGTACATCTCTTAAGGTGGAACAGGCTTAAGTTCTCTTAAGGTGGAACAGGTTACATACACCACAAAGGGTTGTGGGGGAAAAGAGAGAGAGAGAGAGAGAGAGAGAGAGAGGGGGGGCAGGCACAATATAAAAGTGCTACATTAATTTTAAAAAGTTGTAATAAATTAGGAGAAATTATCTACTTTATCTACTCGTTAACTGTTTTTATTTCTACCCATTTTATTTATTCTAAGCGATGAAAATTCCTTCTGAGTGTTGCCCCTGCAATTTAACTTGATTAGTCACTGTATTTACTGCATCAAAACAATAAAAAAGCTCAACGACTTGGGCTTCTAGGCTTCTAGTCTTTTACATGATAATTATTCTTTTGCGTAGAAATGCTTCAGACAACATCCTCAAACTTTCAAAATAATTGCCTATGGTACTTCAATACAGGCATTAACATACACTACACAGATGCAGATTCATTCATTTGCTTTAAATAGTTTTGTAGAACAAGCCAAAACTTACATACCTTCGAACAAGTAGATCTTAAAAGCATAATATCTATATTAAAAAAAACGCTGCACTTTGTATCCTCTTGGCAACTAATTCTAAGCATACACGCTGTACAGTCAAAGAAATAAAAGAGCATTTTGTGTGAACAAACATTATGTTATAGCTTTGCTAAGCCTGACTGGGTACAATCTGAAGTGCCACTTATTGACATGGCAGGATCTTGTTTTGTACAAAAGCTAGCAGTGCATGTATAAACTCAAATGGAGAGTGCTCACAATACATTCCTACATCTGGGTATTAAAACAAATTTGATGAAAAAAACCCACAAGTAAACATGAACCTTAATGAGGAGAAATGTCGTCCCAAAGAGTTGTTTTTTTTTCCAAAAAGTAAACCTTTTTAAACAAATGTACAAATGACATAAAAGGTATATTTTTTCCAGTGAACTTAAGACCAAAGGAATTAGGAGCAGGAGTCGGCCATTCAGCCCTTCGAGCCGGCTCCGTCATTCAATAAGATCATGGCTGATCTTTGACCTCAACTCCACTTTCCCCACCTGATCCCCATATCCCTCGATTCCCCGAGAGTCCAAAAATCTATCGATCTCAGCCTTGAATATACTCGATGACTAAGCATCCACAGCCCTCTGGGGTAGAGAATTCCAAAGATTCATAACCCTCTGTGAAGAAATTCCTCCTCATCTCAGTCCTAAATGGCCGACCCCTTATCCTGAGACTGTGACCCCTCGTTCTAGACTCTCCAGCCAGGGGAAACATCCTCTCAGCATCTACCCTGTCAATCCCCCTCGGAATCTTGTATGTTTCAATGAGATCACCTTTCATTTTTCTAAACTCCAGAGATTATAGGCCCATTCTACTCAATCTCGTGTACAAATGCTTAAAGTCCTTGTACTTCATTCTTCTGTCTGCTATCTTTAGACAGGCGTTAACTCAGCGACAATAATCAGGTTAACATCTACCCAACAACACTACCACCACAGAGGAATGTAGGAGAAGCATGCTAAGTGTTCGTATGCAACAACTGCAAATTGGAAAATATAGCCTAAAGCCCTTCACTCTTCCAAAAAACCCAAGAGCAATAAAGTAGTTATTTTCTTTGTTAGCCAAGTAATTATTTATTCCAAGAAACAAAACACTCCAAATCTTCCAGCAATGCATCATTCACATCCATGTGAAAAATTTAACAATCACTTTTTACTTCCTCTTAAAACCGTATGATTGAAAGATAACATTCTTTCAATAGAAAATTATTCAAAGTGCAAGAAGATAGCTATTTATTATTTTAGAACATCACATCCCAACATGAAGAAATGCCTAGTTATCTGTGTGAGGGCAGACGATTATTGTGGACTTCAAAACATGACAGGAATGTCAAGTATGATAAACACATTAGCTATCAAGGTAGCAATTACATAGGCAAGAGGCTATTTTCTACATTAAACTCAAAATCCCGGAAGCATAATGACATAAGAAAACTACTAGGCCCTTGGTCTAAGTATTAAACAAGGCTTTAATCAACTGTTTTTCAACATGGAGATCTAGTTGTGTCCTTCACTAGTTCCTGTTAAAGAATGTCCTGAACAAGCTGGGCCCATGCCCGTGTATTTATACTCTCCCTGGACAGCGCCACCAGCAGGCCGCCCAGTATAATTTCATTAGTCATTTCCATATGAATGACAAGATTCATGTCACATAAATTCATTGCTGAGCTAACATTTTAGAACCTCTTGATTTGAAATAAGACTGCTCTAAAATTGACAACATGCTAAAGTGTATCAGCAGCTGCTTTAGTGCTCCTGGTGTAAACACGGAACTATGGCTTAAATACCTTCACCTCTTGTTGCGCTACTCTCGCTGCCTTAAAGAGGACTCAAAATCTAGCCAATTTTCTTTGACATTGGAGGAAGTGTGGGCTCTGGTAATGGAACAGGCTGTACTGAGTCTAGAGGCAAAAATGAGGTCGTCTTGCAGCTTGACAAACTGTTACAATATTCCATCAGTGACCAGACAACCTTGAAGTTGCCAAGGCTGAAAATCTTACTTTCCTGTGAATTCACAATATTTTACAAGTTTTTCCAACTGTCTTTGTCTCATTATGAGACGTGACTCTCAAGCCAAGGAGCTGAATGTTTAACTGAAGAGAGGTTTCAATCTTTTTGTATTCAAAGTGGATCACATTGACCATTTTTGACAATTGCCAACTTGGTCTTCTCAGATTCGAAGGTAACGGGTTAATCGTCTGCCCACGTTTGCCTGAATAGTTTGCAGGTTGTCTTTTAGACTGGGAGTTAACCACTCTGTAAAGTATAATGTCATCAGCAAAGAGAAAAATGGCACTTTTGATGATCTCCATGATTCAATGCAGGAAAAAAAAACACAGAATGGGACGTGGGACGCTTCTCTGGAGAAATGCAATAAGCTGGCAAAAGATGATTTATAATGGCCCAGAACTTCGGGTCTCCACGGGTGAGTACGCACGGGGTACTCGCCTGTAAGCCCAATGGAAGTGCCGGTTTCCTGCATGCGCGTTCCCCTGAAAGAAGGGGTTCAGAGGTCAAACGCGTGCACAGGAGAGGCAGCGCCTGCACATCAAACTTATCTTTTTTTGCAGGTTTTCCCGGGAAGGTAAGTCTCTAGAAGTTACACATATAAAAAGCAGTCGCAAGGCCTGCTTTTTACAAGGTAAGTGGTGAATTAATTAAAATTAAAACATTTAAAAATAATAAACCTGTGGAAAAAATGTTTTAAAGAAAGGTAAGTTTATTTTTAGCCCCGTTAGAAAATAAAATTATTTTTCAAAAATTTAAATTACTGTTTAAAATAATTATTTCATGCAATTTATAGTTTATTTAAAAAATGTGATTAAAAAAAAAAATTATTTGAAGATTTAGTGATGTTTTGGGGCTCATAGTATTTATAAGTTTGACAGCCCTTCCTGTCAAACTTATGAATGAAGCATTCCCTGCTCCGATTGGCTCCCCATGGCCCACGTGATCCCAGGGGACGCATCGAACTAACTGCGCCCCTGGGATACGCAAGCACTGCGCGCCGGCAGTTGGAGGAAGCCCAGGATCGGAATCCCACGCGGGCCCACAGCACAACAGCCAGCGCGCTAGGTAAGTGTGGGTCGGGGGCTTACACCTGCGGGAAGCCCACGACCCGAATTTCTGGGCCATGAACTCAGTATTTTCCAGGGGACACCTGCATTAGATTTGTACAATGGGGATGTAGTCTATTTATCAGTGTAGCTTCCAGGGATGTCCAATGACCTCTTCTTCCACAGCTAAATGTCATTCCCAATTTCGCCAAAACAAACATAATTTAAAAAAAAAATCATTTCCACGTACTGTGTGCGTTTTTTAATGAAAGAACTACCGTCAATTACATTCTGGTGTTTCGAATGATGCATACTGACCAATGTACTTCTTGAGTATTATTTTTGAATGGGGAGCAATTCGCTACCTGCTATTTTTATCACTTCACAACATGTACACCAGCCAGCCTGAACACAATACTCACCAACGACTATACAACTGCATAAGAATATTGGACACCTGTTCCATAGTGTGTGTGTCATTCTTTTGTGACAGGAAGTGCTCACAAAAAAATACTGCCTTTCTTCTTTCAATCTTAAAAATGAATTAAGCTGATAAACATCAAATGCGGTATAAAGAAGGTGCACAATAGCACTTGTGGTTGACGGAAAAACAAGTCAGTCACCTTTTGCAACTCACTTGTTGTGCACGTTGCGAGTTATTTACCCAATATCACTTTTTCTGATCAGTAAACCAACTAATCACATCTTCATATAAGCATAAGTCTAACCGTTAGACATACTTGGCTTTTAGTGTCTCCTCCTGACAGTTCCATTCTGGGTCATCGTCGAGCTGTAATTCCCGGAGCACACGGCCTGGTTTGTATGCTGCATTAATCAACAGAGTGAGAACCTATTTCAAAGACAAAAGAAAAGTACAAATCAATTCTAAAGCCAGTAATTTCAATGTTGAAACTAAATTATGAAGAGTGTGAACATTTTATCTGAATACTTCCAATATGTGAAATATAGGTTGGGTAGGCTGGGGTTGTTTTCTTTGAAACAGAGGAGGCTGAGGGGAGACTTAATTGAGGTGTCTAAAATTATGAGGTGGCCCAGATAGAGCGGATAGGAAGGACCTATTTCCCTTAGCAGAGAGGTCAATAACCAGGGGGCATAGATTTAACGTAATTGGTAGAAGGATTAGAGGGGAGTTGAGGAGAATTTTTTTCACCCAGAGGGTGGTGGGGGTCTAGAACTCACTGCCTGAAAGGCTGGCACAGGCAGAGAACCTCATCACATTTAAGAAGTACTTAGATATGCACTTGAAGTGCCGTAACCTACAAGGCTACAGACCAAGAGCTGGAAAGTGGGATTAGGCTGGATAGCTCTTTTCGGCCGGCATGGACAGGATGGGCCGAATGGCCTCCTTCTGGGCCATAAATTTTTACGATTCTATGGTATTTTGAAATCCAGGAACAAAGACTTGCACCAGTTCTACCAATACTGGGCAGTACACGAGCAGTTACAATTGCAAAACTCTTATTATCCATATTAACTAACTCAGGGTCAAAAAAATATTAAATGGCCCAGAAATTCGGGTCGGGGGCTTCCCGCGGGTGCAAGCCCCCGACCTGCACTTACCTAGCGCGCCTGCCGTTGAGCTGTGGGCCCACGTGGGATTCTGATCCTGGCCCTCCTCCAACTACCGGCGCGCAGTGCTTGCGTATCCCAGGGGCGCAGTTAGTTCGATGCGTCCCCTGGGATGACGTGGGCCATGGAGAGCCAAAGGTAGCAGGGAATGCTTCATTCATAAGTTTGACAGGAAGAGCTGTCAAACCTATAAATACTATAAGCCCCAAAACATCACTAAAACTTCAAATACATTTTTTTAAAAACATCACATTTTTTGGCCGGGGAGTCCAGAACCAGGGGTCATAGTCTAAGGATAAGGGGTAAGCCATTTAGGACTGAAATGAGAAGGAATTTCTTCACCCAGAGAGTGGTGAACCTGTGGAATTCTCTGCCACAGAGGGCGGTGGAGGCCAGTTCATTAAATATATTCAAAAAAGAGTTGGATATATTTCTTGAGGCTAAAGGGATCAAGGGATATGGGGAGAAGGCAGGGACAGGGTACTGAATTTGGATGATCAGCCATGATCTCATTGAATGGCGGAGCAGGCTCGAAGGGCCGAATGGCCTACTCCTGCTCCTATCTTCTATGTTTCTATGTTAAGTAACTAAATTACATGAAATAACTATTTTAAACAATAATTTAAACTTTTGAAAAAATTAATTACATTTTCTAACGGGGCTAAAAATAAACTTACCTTTCTTTAAAGTATTTAAAAATAATAAACCTGTGGAAAAAATGTTTAAATTTTAATTAATTCACCACTTACTTTGTTAAAAGCAGGCCTTGCACCTGCTTTTTAAAAGTGGTGTGGAGATGCCGGAGTTGGACTGGGGTGGACAAATGTAAGAAGTCACACGACACCAGGTTATAGTCCAACAGCTTTATTTGAAATCACAAGCTTTCGGAGCGCTGCTCCTTCTTCAGGTGAAGTGGAGAAATGCATAAAGACACAGCTTATATAGTCAGAGAATCATGTCAGATGTTTACAGGTAACCTTTCCAACTGCCATTTATCACACCTCGGCAGAGAGATAATCACAGCAGTCAAAGGTGTGAATGGTGTCCAAACAGGTCAGTCAGGGAAACATTACATCAAAGAACAATGAGGTGGGGTCACAAGGGGTCAAATATTGCAGATGCTGGGGTCTGTATGAAAAACAAAAAACAGACAAAAAACATTTTTTTTGGCTGGAAATCACAGCAGGTCCGGCCGCATCTGTGTAGAGAGAACAAGCCAATGTCGACTCGAGTCTGGATGACCCTGCATCAGGTGGGGTTACATGTAGCGTGACATGAACCCAAGATCTCGGTTAAGGCCGTCCTCATGGGTGCGGAACTTGGCTATCAGTTTCTGCTTGACGATTTTGCGTTGTCGTGTGTCTCGAAGGCCACCTTGGAGAATGCTTACCCGAAGATCGGAGGCTGAATGTCCTTGACTGCTGAAGTGTTCCCCGACTGGGAGGGAACACTCCTGCCTGGTGATTGTTGCGCGGTGTCCATTCATCCGTTGTCGCAGTGTCTGCATGGTCTCGCCGATGTACCATGCTCCGGGGCATCCTTTCCTGCAACGTATGAGGTAGACAACGTTGGCCGAGTCACATGAGTATGTACCATGTACCTGGTGGGTGGTGTCCTCACGTGTGATGATGGTATCTGTGTTGATGATCTGGCATGTCTTGCAGAGGTTGCTGTGGCAGGGTTGTGTGGTGTCGTGGTCGCTGTTCTCCTGAAAGCTGGGTAATTTGCTGCGAACGATGGTCTGTTTGAGGTTAGGCGGCTGTTTGAAAGCGAGTAGTGGAGGCGTGGGGATGGCCTTAGCGAGGTGTTCGTCGTCATCGATGACATGTTGAAGGCTGCGAAGAACATGGCGTAGTTTCTCCGCTCCGGGGAAGTACTGGACGACGAAGGGTACTCTGTTGGTTGTGTCCCGTGTTTGTCTTCTGAGGAGGTCTATGCGATTTTTCGCTGTGGCCCGTCGGAACTGTCGATCGACGAGTCGAGCGTCATATCCCGTTCTTACAAGGGCGTCTTTCAGTGTCTGTAGGTGTCCATCGCGTTCCTCCTCGTCTGAGCAGATCCTGTGTATTCGCAGGGCTTGTCCATAGGGGATGGCTTCTTTAACGTGGTTAGGGTGGAAGCTGGAGAAGTGAAGCATCGTGAGGTTGTCCGTGGGCTTGCGGTAGAGTGAAGTGCTGAGGTGTCCGTCTTTGATGGAGATTCGTGTGTCCAGGAATGAGACTGATTCTGAGGAGTAGTCCATGGTGAGTTTGATGGTGGGATGGAACTTGTTGATGTTATCGTGTAGTCTTTTCAGTGATTCTTCGCCGTGGGTCCATAGGAAGAAAATGTCGTCGATGTATCTGGTGTATAGCGTTGGTTGGAGATCCTGTGCAGCGAAGAAGTCTTGCTCGAACTTGTGCATGAAGATGTTTGCGTATTGGGGTGTGAATTTGGTCCCCATGGCTGTTCCGTGTGTTTGGGTAAAGAACTGGTTGTCGAAGGTGAAGACATTGTGGTCAAGGATGAAGCGGATGAGTTGTAGGATGGCGTCTGGAGATTGGCTGTTGTTGGTGTTGAGTACTGAAGCTGTCGCAGCGATGCCGTCATCGTGGGGGATACTGGTGTAGAGTGCCGAGACATCCATCGTGGCGAGGAGTGTTCCTGGTTCAACTGGTCCGTGGGTGCTGAGCTTCTGTAAGAAGTCTGTAGTGTCGCGACAGAAGCTGGGGGTTCCCTGTACGATGGGTTTCAGGATGCCCTCGACATATCCAGAGAGGTTCTCACACAGGGTTTCGTTGCCTGATGCGATAGGACGTCCAGGTGTGTTGGCTTTGTGTATCTTTGGGAGGCAATAGAAGTCTCCCACGCGGGGAGTACGTGGGATGAGAGCATGTAGGATGCTTTGAAGGTCTGGATCGAAGGTTTTGATCAGTCTGTTGAGTTGGCGGGTGTGTTCTTTGGTCGGATCTGCGGGTAACTGTCTGTAGTGTTCCTGGTTGTCCAGTTGTCGGTATACTTCTTTGCAATAGTCCGTTCTGTTCTGTATGACGATGGCACCTCCTTTGCTGGTTTGATGACGATGTTGCGGTTGGTCTTGAGAGCGTGGATGGCGTTGCGTTGTGCTCGGGTGACATTCTGGACTGTCTTGTGAGTGCGGCTGATGAATCTGGCGTTGATGCATCTCCTGACAGCTTGAGCATACATGTCAAGCTTAGGGCAGCGACCCTCCGGAGGGGTCCAATTTGACTCTTTCTTCTTCGGTTGCTGCACTGCGGATCCCTCTGTCTGCTGTTCCGGATCATTGATTGTCTCATTGGGTTCGCTGCTGACATCTTGGGATTTGTGGAAGAATTCCCGGAGCCTCATTCTCCTGATGAATTCCTCTGTGTCTGCTGCGAGACCGATGGGGTCCATTTTGGTGGTGGGGCAGAAATTGAGCCCTCGGCTGAGAACTTCAATTTCGTCTGGTTGAAGGGTGTGGTCGGACAGGTTGACGATGGATTTCCCTGTGGTTTCAACCGTGGTACCGGGGGAGGCTTGGTTGCTGCTGCTGGTGATGCCAAGTTTCTCAAGCTTCCTGTTCTTGGTGTGCATGTAGGTAGCGTAGTTCCGTTGCCTTGTTTGTTTGGCGGTGTCTCGTAGCTGGTCTGCTGCGTCCTGAGCACAGGCTGAGAACATGGACTCCATCTCGGTTTCGAGGTTGCGGCGTCTGCTGTAGAGCTGGTGTACGAGATGGTTGAGGAGTGTGCGAGAGGTACGACGGCAAAGTCTCTCAGCGTAGTCTGTGTTGTAGGTCGACTTGAGTGGGTTAGTGATCTGTAGTCCTTTCGGGATCTTGTCTGCTTTCTTGCATCTCTGTAGAAACTTGATGACTGTGTCGATATGCGCGATCTTCTTGGAGATCCTCTCCACTTTGAGCCGGCAGTTTGTGGTGTCGATAGTAGCCATGGTGTGGAGATGCCGGAGTTGGACTGGGGTGGACAAATGTAAGAAGTCACACGACACCAGGTTATAGTCCAACAGCTTTATTTGAAATCACAAGCTTTCGGAGCGCTGCTCCTTCTTCAGGTGAAGTGGAGAAATGCATAAAGACACAGCTTATATAGTCAGAGACTGACCTGTTTGGACACCATTCACACCTTTGACTGCTGTGATTCTCTCTCTGCCGAGGTGTGATAAATGGCAGTTAGAAAGGTTACCTGTAAACATCTGACATGATTCTCTGACTATATAAGCTGTGTCTTTATGCATTTCTCCACTTCACCTGAAGAAGGAGCAGCGCTCCGAAAGCTTGTGATTTCAAATAAAGCTGTTGGACTATAACCTGGTG
This sequence comes from Somniosus microcephalus, assembly GCF_052327205.1. Lineage (NCBI taxonomy): Eukaryota > Metazoa > Chordata > Chondrichthyes > Squaliformes > Somniosidae > Somniosus > Somniosus microcephalus. The sequence goes on along the minus strand of NC_141003.1, from coordinate 82,211,316 downwards.
TCGTGTGACTTCTTACTTTTTAAAAGTGTAACTGCTGGAGACTTACCCTCTCGGGAAAAACCTGGAAAAAAAAGTTAAGTTCGATGCGCACGCGCTGCCTCTCCCGCGCACCTTTCCACCTCTCAACCCCTTCTTTCAGGGGAACGGAAGTGCCGGTTTCCCACACATGCACGAAACCGGCACTTTCGTTGGGCCTACGCTGAGTACCCCGTGCGTACTCACGCATTGGGACCCGAATTTCTGGGCCATTATTTTCATCCTCACTTTCATCTAGGTGGCAAAGAAACCATATAAAGGGACTTGTACAAAGCATGGAATGAGACAATTAATTGCATCCACAGTGAAATTATAACCTCAGTACAAACATGACGTTAAAAATTTCAGGGGCATGCCCAAGATATCCTCTTAGATTTAGCAAATTTGGTCACTCCTGTAAGTAGACAACAAAAATTCCAAAATTAACCACATGTCCTAGTGCTGGTCAATCATTTCTCTATAAGCACCGAACGGATTCTTCCTTCGCTCCTTACATTTCTGCTCGTGTACTTCAGGCGTTAAATCGTACGTACCAAGAACAGCATGTTTTACAATATTACAGCTCATACTATCGACAGGAGGGAACGAGAAAATGCTAGCCTCCTTTCCACTTAGTGAAGTCGCCAGTTAGCTGCTCCAGTCATTTTTGACCCACTTGTGGTGACTGGCTAACAATTCAAATACCCGGATAAAACTATCAATTTGGAATCAGATTCAATGTAATAAAATGGCAGGCCCAAAGTTCTATGACCCTAATTAGTGGTCTTGCCACTTATATGCATTTCTCCGCCAGTTTAAGAGCATGGCAATGCTCTTTCACCCTCTCTTGGCCTCAAATTTGCATCTGTCACCCTCTTCCTGCCCACTTTGCTCTCATTCTCACTCTTCTTCCCATTTGTATTGCTCTTCTTCCTGTCTACGTTACTCAAGCTCTAATTGAAATTCATGCTCTTTTGCTGCCAACCTTACTAACTCAAGTTTGGCTTCTTTTGACTTGGGCATTTTTATTAAAATCTCTGTTACTGATCAGTTCACTTTAACATACTGCCTTTGTCACCAATGTAAATCAGCCCCGGGCAGTGCTGACCAAGTCAAATTTCGGATTTGCCTTAGATGTTTGATTCAGTGGTACTGGTCACTCTCTTAAATGGTACAGTCAGAAATCCCAGGACACAACGTGTGGGTAGTGGGTTCGCTTCCCGTATTCGCCATTATCAAAAAGTCCCATTTTCAACTCCACTGAATATTGTAAAATTTTCCCCATATTTACTCTAGTTACACATTTAATTGTTTAAGAAACAGTCTTCTCTCTCCACGAAATAAGTCTGAGCACTATTGACTCACATTAAGAATTACTGCAGTAAAAACAAGTGCTCTCTACAGCCGATATTGGATTTATTTTCAGTTGTCTATTGTGGAGGTGGAATTCAGATAGATCATGAAGCGCCAAAATTTGGAATTTTTGGGTATCATGGTTTTATTAAAGGAAGTATTAGTTCTCAATTTTAAAACAATCTGGTTAGCTAGGTAACTTGATTGAAGGTTTTCCATCTAGCCTACCTCTTTCAGAACGAGCACACATTTTCCAGGTCCAACCGATTGAGGAAGTTCTGCTATTCTTCCTTTGTTTAGATATGGACCTGAGAAACAGCGATGATTGAAATAGATTTTGGAACAGCAGTACTTGCCATTGGTAGTACCTGCAGAAAGAAGGAAAATCAGCTTGTTTCCAAGATTTGGATTTTGTTATGAAGTACTACATTAAAATTGAGGCAACCTAACAATAACACAAATCTATAGTGGAAAGTTTTGAGAATTTTTCACAGTAAAAACAAATGAAGTAGATGATAACATAAATGAAAATGACTGATTCAAATACAATTAACAGTTATAATTAGTGGTATGTGAAAACACATGCAGTTATACATCATGATCATTAGAGGAAAACAAAAAACCCCCCACAAAAGCCCTGATTTTAACTTGGGGCAGGAAGTCAGCTGGGCAGAGGCCAAGGCGGGCAGCAAACCGTCCTGGTCTCGGCAATGTGTGGCCCAGGGTATTTTAACTCCCGGGTCTCTTCCGAGTGCCGCCAGTCAGTTTCCTGTCCGGAACTGGTGGGGAATGGCAGCTGGTCAGCGGCAGGAGCTCTTCCTGGCCCCACAAGCAAAGTTGAAAAAAGGTGCAAAGACTTGCCTTTTTTATTTTGAGCCTCCTCTGGCCCCCAACTCCCCTTCCCACTGGGTTGGCCTGGCGTGAAAGCCACAACCGCTTCTCCGCTCGGGCCCTCGGTTAAAATAGCAGTCGAGCCCCAATGACAACATCAGAGCTCAATCTGCACATTTAAAGAAGGACCCGCCGGTTTGCAAAAGGCGTCCGTCTCACCTGCTAAGGGGAGCAAGTTAACATCGCAGCCTGTGGGATTGGCGCGGGTGAGTCCTATGGGTGATTTTTACTGCCCGCCCGTCCGGTTTCCGCCCAGAATTGCCCCTCAAGTCGAAGTTCAGGCTGTTGATAATTTTTATGCCCAATTACCACTATATGGAAAATGGTATTTAAAGCATTAAGATTGTATTGATCCAGTTTGCATATTCCAGTATAGATTAATTTAACGGTAAATATTTAATGTCAATAGACTAGAAGTACCAATCGAGCCAATTGTGTTTTTTATTCCTGTTTGCAATGGGAAGCAGGAAGGGAGGAGAAAGGGTACTGGTGGAACCAGATAAAAGTCATGTTCTATTTTCTGATTTGTAAAATGGAGCGATTCACCAGTACCACCAGCAACAGAACTAGGCATCAAGAAAACGCGAGATTAAAACATTGGGGGTCATGTTAACCTAATATGCCTGGCAAGAAATTAACGGGATCAGATCAGCCACCAGTTCTACATGTTTTTGCAACTTAATATAGAAAGAAATTCAAGAATAAGGAACAGCAGTTTCGCCCACTGAGCTCATCTCTCTCGTACTCCAATACACCCAGCCTAGCAGAATATCTTTGACTTTACCTGGTGGAAATGGTTATCACTGTTTGAAATTTTTTTTTTTTTTTTCCTGAGAGTCGTTTTAAATTTACTTTTAACTAATTTATAATCATATTCTGTTTTCCTACTGGCCTGATTTACTTTGAAGGAAGTTTCTGGGCTCCTCCTCTTACTGTCAATTTATATTGTGTGTAACTTCGCAGAATCCCCCAAACTTTCTTCTCTCTGGACTGTAGAGATTAAGCTTCTCCAACCCGGCCTCCTAGTTCAGCCCCCTTACAGTTGGGATTATTTGTATGGATCTACAAGATGCACTGCAGCAACTCGCCAAGGCTTCTTCGGCAGCACCTCCCAAACCCGCGACCTCTACCGCCTAGGAGGACAAGGGCAGCAGGCGCATGGGAACACCACCGCCTCCAAGTTCCCCTCCAAGTCGCACACCATCCTGACTTGGAAGTATATCGCTCTTCCTTAAACGCTGCTGGATCAAAATCCTGAAACACTCGCCCCAACAGCACTGTGGGAGTGCCTTCACCTCTCGGGCTGTAGCAGTTCAGGAAGGCGGCTCACCACCATCTTCTCAAGGGCAATTAAGGATGGGCAAATACCTCAATTTGACTGTTGGGGGGTAACTGTAACCTTCCCTACCTGCTGGGAGTGGAGTGGTTTTGGGTTTGGGCGGGACAGCAGTTTTACCTGATTTTTTTTTTTTTTACTTCACGGCGTGTAAAACTGGGCAGGATGTAAAACAGGTGTCTGACCTGAAACTGCCCTGTTCCCGCTGGGCAAGTTAGGTTACCATTACCCCCTTAGTCATTCTAGCCAAACCAGTTTTCCACTCGATGTGTCAGCAATCAGACCATTTATGATGACAACAAGCAGGTTATTTACCCATAACCTTTCATTAGTGTAACTTACCTGCTTCTGTTGTAATAGGGCAAGAATCGTGAGGGACAGTCTCCACAGGTGTGGAATGTAGCCTATTATTAGAAACAAAAGAAGTCAAATTCAGAACTGCATTCTTGAAACTATTATTATAGCCCTATTATAAAACAAGTTATAATGTTCACCCATTAGCACACACAGTAACTGTACTGGGTAGGCTGGTACTGAGCGCAGTCGATCCAATCCAGTCAGTTTTCCAGTCAGCTGAGTTTGGTTAAAAATACCCCCAAGCAACGTTCTCCCCAAGGTGTGCAGGGGCGCGGCACGCAGCAATTGGGAGGTCCCGCGCAGGCCGCTCACCAGCTGTTGCCACTGGAAATGATACCGTGTTCACAGAATCATAGAAATTTACAGCACAGAAAGAGGCCATTCAGCCCATCTTGTCCGAGACGACAGTCAAAGAGCTACCCAGCCTAATCCCACTTTCCAGCTCTTGCTCCGTATCCTTGCAGCTTACAGCACTTCAAGTGCATATCCAAGTACTTTTTAAATGTGATGAGGGTTTCTGCCTCTACAACCCTTTCAGGCAGTGAGTTCCAGACCCCCACCACACTCTGGGTGATAAGATTTCTCCTCAAATCCCCTCTAATCTTTGACCAATTACTTTAAATCTATGCCACCTGGTCATTGGCCCTTCTGCTAAGGGAAATAGAGTGGAGAGGAAGGACCTATCTAGACCCAGTTAAAAGGGACTGCACAAGGAAAAAAAATTAGAGGGAACATTGCCCCTCAAAGGTGTTTTGTTTTGAACTTTTTTAGCAGTGGGTTGGCGTCTCAAATTATCAATATTTCAGGAGGCTGTCCAAGTCCCAAAAATTAAGTCAAAGTTTAAAACTTAGGTTATGTTCTGTTAATGTGGCACATCAGAATACAAAATGTAAAAGCCACCAGCACTGTGACACTATCCAAACTGGACTTCTGTCTTCACTGTGGAACTCAAACAATCCTAAAATTGAATAGGTATTTTTTGCAGGACTTTTCTTGTAGCTTTTCCCCATATCCCTAACTGAGTGGCTACACATATGGCAAAGCATTACACTGGCAGGTTATGCCGATCTGAACAGAAGGACAATGATTTTTGATTACTATTTTAAACAAAATCAATTATTTTCTTAGGTCTGGACTACCATCTTTATACTTTTAGATATGAATTGATTTCAGATCAACCAGGCAAATTCCTTCTCGTCCATTCCTCTTTTCAGTTAGCGATCGTGGAGGTACAAAACAGAAATGAGGCGCTTCCTCACTGCAGTGAGACAACATCAGAAAGCAAGACACCCTGGCAGTCTTGAGTGCTTCTCAGCAGTTGCTTTGAACAACTAGGAGCAGGCTTCTTGCCAGTTCGTTTTAATCCAGAAATAGATCACAATTCAGAGGATGATTTTTTTTTAAGTTTGCAGAAAATGTGTGTACACCAGATGTATTTTTATCTTGTATTGTCTTTTTTAATTTTTAAAAGAAGCAAGCGGGATATTTAGTGCTTCACTTGAACCGTTGCAGTCTGTGCTGTTTGATACAACTGAGTGGCTTCTGGAGTCACAGAGGCGGCAGATTTTCTTCCCTAAAAAGGACATTAGTGAACCAGATGAGTTTTTACAACAATCCAGGAGTTCCACACTCGCCATTACTGATACTAGTTTTTTTAATCCAGATTTATTTAATTAACTGTATTTAAATTACCCAGCTACTATGGTGGGATTTGATCTCCAAATCATTAGTCCAAGCCTCGGGCAGCACGGTGGCATAGTGGTTAGCACTGTTGCCTCACAGCTCCAGGGACCCGGGTTCGAATCCGGCCTCGGGTGACTGTGCAAACTCCACACAGACATTCTCCCCGTGTTTGTGTGGGTTTCCTCCGGGTGCTCCGGTTTCCTCCCACAGTCCAAAGATGTGCAGGTTAGGTTGATTGGCTATGATAAAATTGACCCTTAGTGTTAGGGGGATTAAATACGTGGGGTTACGGGGATAGGGTAGGATGTGTGTTGGTGTAGGGGTTATGGGGATCGGGGGTGGGATATGTGTCGGTGCAGGCTCGATGGGCCGAAATGGCCTCTATCTGCACTGTGAGGATTCTGTGATTACTAAGCCAGTAACATAACCACCATGCTACCTTTCCCATATAGCTAAGAAGCTCCAATGCTTCGTTTACCTATTGAGCCATCAGCTTTATTGGGTTTTCTTTTAATAGGAATATCAGACTGGAAACACAGGACAAGTTCTGTGACATCAGAGGATAGATCTATTAAGGCCAGAACTAAACTTGGGACAACAAATTATAAAATCATATGTTAATAGCACTTAAATGAGAATGTGACTTTTAAAAAGAGGTGCAGCACAAAATACAATGATGAAAATAACAGCCTGAGAAAAACGATTTTTTGTATATTTCAGACACTGCAATAGATGGTTGATTTTGAAAAAGTGTGGAAAAGTCTAAAGTGTGTGTTTTAGAACAGAATCAGATTGCATGTTATGACCAGTTGACAGCGTTGGATATACTCAATGATTATAAAACACCATCAATTCAGTAGATATTTAAGCAAAATAGGAAAGTTATTCTCCCATACAGATCACCAAATACAGATACAGGTAGACTATCCTTTATCCGAAAACCTCGGGACCAGCCGTGTTTCGGTTTTCGGAAAATTTCGGATTTCAGAAGGTATTTTATAAGACTGGGAAATTTGTTGGGGGTCGGTGTCGGCGGGGGGGTCGTCGGGGGGGGGGGGGGGGTCGGCGTCGGCGTCGTGCGCACGACTTACGCTGAACGAAAAAACTTTCGGTTTTTAGAGGTTTTCGGAAGTTCGGATAAAGGATAGTCTACTTGTAGTAGAATTGACAATGAAGCTTTGGACACCAGTTAAACAAACAGATTCTGATTAGGGCAGTGACAGTATTTAAAAGTACTATACATTTAATTCTTAACTTACTGTTTTTCTGGTTGTACTACTGCAATTTTCTTCTGTTTCTGACCTGTAAATTAATAGAAAGGAGGATTATCTCTCCTGTATATACTTAATTCTTTGAATTGCAGCGTCTTTCACACAACCCAGAATCCTAGAAATTTACAGCACAGGAGGCCGCCATTCGGCCCATCTTGTCCGCTCCGGCCGACAAACAGCTATCCAGCCTAATCCCACTTTCCAGCACTTGTTCCGTAGCTTTGTAGGTTACGGCACTTCAAGTGACTATCCAAGTACTGTTTAAATGTGATGAGGGTTTCTGCCTCTACCACCCTTTCAGGCAGTGAGTTCCAGACCCCCACCACCCTCTGGGTGAAAACATTTCTCCTCAACTCCCCCTCAACCTCCACCCAGAAAGCCAAGCCAGTGTCCTGCTCCTGGGGGAAAAACATCAAGGAGAGCAATGACCCTTTAAAAGTCCATGTGGGTGAAATTGATCTTTGGCAGTGACACAAAACAGGCAATAACGAATTGGCAGCCTCATTTCTACCCCATGGACTTCAAAGGCGAACTTCATGTGGTGAACAGTGTGCTCATTTCACTCATCCAGTGAAAGGGGCCATAGGAAAATCAACCAGTCTACAAAAGGATGCATAATTACACATCTACAACGAGCCACGAGGAAAGATTGGGTAGGCGGGGGTTGTTTTCTTTGGAATATAGGAGGCTGAGGGGAAACTTGACTGAGGTGTATAAAATTATGAGGAGCCTAGATAGAGTGGATAGGAAGGACCTGTTTCCCTTAGCAGAAGGGTCAATAACCAGGGGGTATAGATTTAAAGTAATTGGTCAGAGGTTTAGAGAGGAGTTGAGGAGAACTTTTTTCAACCAGAGGGTGGTTGGGGGTCTGGAACTCACTGCCTCACAGGCAGAAACCCTCATCACATTTAAAAAGTACTTGGATATGCACTTGAAGTGCCGTAACCTACAAGGCTACGAACCAAGTGCTGGAAAGTGGGATTCGGATGGATAGTTCTGTCGGCTGGCACGGACAAGATGGGCCGAATGGCCTCCTTCTGTGCTGTAAATTTCTATGATTCTATGATACAATGATGTCACCCAGCTCTACCACCTATATCCGCCCCTCCACTGCTTCGGTGTCGTCAGACTGCTTGCTTGATATCCAGTTTTGGATGAGCCACAATTTCCTTGGGTTAAACATTGGGAAGACTGAAGCCATAGTCTTTGGCCCCCGCCACAAACTCCACATCCTCGCCACGGACTCCATCCCTTTTCTCAGGCTAAACCAGATGGTTTGTAATCTCGGCGTCCTACTCGCTCCCGAGCTGAGCTGAGCTTCGAACCCATTACTCTCCGTTACAAAGATAGTCTAATTTCATCTCCGTAACACAACAAAGTTTATTTTCATTTGATTATGACTCTCTCTGCACTTTGTGCGTCCCATGCCCCAAGTGGTAAAATCTAGAATTACTCTTATTTTTATGCAAAAAGGCCTTGGGATTTGAAGGGGTTAGCTTAACTAACAACTCTATCTGAAACAAAAGAGTCTGCTTGGGTGGCCTATCTTTGGACTCCCTGGAGAGAGTTATACCTCCCTCCTCTCCACCAACAGCAGGCTGCGCACCTAACTTACCATGATTGGGAACGTAATAGTTAATTAAGTAACATGCATCTTTCACAAATTAATTAATTAAGACCCTGAGGCCGCCTATTTTGACTCTCCGTGTACAAGAACATGGAGTCAGGGACTTTAGAGAGAGAATAAATTAAAAGTAAAGTTCTACTGGTTGTTCAATCCTCTGTAATGCAACTTGAGAGTAATGCGACAATCTAATTACAAATTAAAAGAGACAATCAGAACAAAATAATCAAATTTGATTAAACAATTTGGACCTAAAAAGGAAGCTCTGTGTTCCTAGGTTAAAACTCAAAAAAAGTTGACAACCCTTGGCTTAGTTAGTAGATATACATAAAATATAACCACTTGAGGCATCCTGAACTAAAATTACCTAGTTTAAACTAGAACTGGTATGCGAGGGGAAACAAAGTGTACAGTCTCTGAAAGACTGGCAACTCAAGTTATGATGAATTTGGTACGATCTTAATATGCGTTTCCTTGGCAATACTTACAGACTGCACGATATGGTGGGGTCAGAGGATATCCATTCGCTTCACACCAACCAACTGGAAAAATGTCCATTGACTCTACATCAACAATGTATTCAGGGACAGATTTCTTAGAGTCTGCAATACAGTTGAGTTACATTAAAATGTGGTTGCTTAAAAAAAATCATTACCCACTGCTGTGTAGTCCTTTGATTAAGTACTTCATCATTTTATGCTATAAAAACAATACTGGCTATTTTGTTGCATGTTTATGAATTAAAAGTCTGAATATGCCATGATAAAGGTTAGAAACACCAAGTGAAAACCCAGTCACATTTAGATAAGTCACAGTACAGTAGTCAGAATGCATTTTCAACCAATTAATACAGTTGTGACTGACGTACAATAGTCCCTCTTCAAAAAGCTTAGACTACATTTTTGGCCATCTCAGTCAAAACGCACAAGAACAGAAGGATGGATGAAAAATGTTTGTCCAATATCTTCCATCACGTGCTCAGGTTTATGCATAATTTGGAGAAAATCCTACAAGTCATTTCCTTTGTAGCTTTAAATTATGTTTGCTAGAGTGTGCTTTAGAACCATAAAATTATAGAATGTTACAGCACAGAAACAGGATATATGGCCTGTTAAATTTGTGCTGGTGTTTTTTTTCTGTAATGTAGGCCGGGATTTTACTAACCTCGGCGGGCGACATCGGTGGCGGGTCCTGACCCCGCTGCAGTCTCCATCCCAGCCTCCGAAATGAATTTCCCCTGACTGGGCTCGTTAAGCTCCGCCCAGCACTTTTCCAGGCCAATTAGAGGGAGTGGGTCTGGTGGCGTCATTTGATGACACGTCATCAGCCAGTTTCCTTAAAGGGACCATGGTCAACTTTATTTTGACAGTTGTGCTGTCAGTGTTCTACAGCATTGAGGTGCTGCAAACACTGACAAGCACTGCACAAGAGGTGCATGGCTGCACCCAGGCTCTCCCATTACTCCCTCCATATGTACGCAGGGAGGTCCTCTTCCCTTCCCATGGGCGGAAGAGACCTCTTCAGGAGATCAACGCAGCCTGGTTGCACATTGCACAGGCGGGCACAAGCAGGGATGTGGTCAGGAGGACCTGGGTGCAGTGCCGCAAACCTTTCAATGATCTCAGTAGATCACGAAACCTTAGTACAAAGCAACACTCAACCTCATCCTGCTGTGCCTCTCATCACATCCCCATCACTCTGCCTTCCCTATCCTACTCCTGCACATCCTTACTCACACCAACTTACCTTGCACCTCCACCCATCTCGCTCTATCTACATTATCAATTCCCCATTTCACTAGCCACCCCTCACACTCATCCTAGTGCAATCATAACAACTAACAACACACAAGGGTAGGCACTTGGATGATTTATGAAATGTTTATGTAGTTTCTGTTAATGTGGTGTCAAACATTGAAACCTTTATTTTCAACACTGTGTTCTTGAACAGATTTGTGTGCACCTTTGGAAGTGGTTTAGTGAGTTGTAGTGAATGGCGAGACATAACGGTACTCCCCGCAATGCTGATGAGTGTGAAAGGAATGGCTTGGGCATTGTAGGGATGCTTATGGTGTTGGTGTAGGGTGGTGCCAACCTGGCACATGTGGCAGCCAGGGTGTGCAGCATCAAGTGAAGTAAATCTGGCCATGGCGAGGCCATCCCTGGCCAGCAATGTGCTCGGGTGCTGATGCCCTCTGTCCTGTGCAGCATCAGGTGATTGCGGAGGTTGGTGTTATTGTTGGTGCTGCTGGTGTGATTGGTGCTGCTGGTGTTGGGGCTGATCGTGGTGGGATTCTGAGGACCAAGATGAGATAGTATAAAGAGTACCCATGCTGATGGAATAGATGGCAGGTAAAGTAGAGATGACAGAAGCAATGTCAATGGTGAGAGAGGTAATGAGTTCAGACTGGATGGAAACTTGTGTAAAGACTTGCAGAATGATGAATTTGTTGTGGAAATGCAGTGAGGAAGAGTTTGTGGCTGAGGGAAGATATCTCTAAAGGTGGGAGCTTTTATTGTATACTTGAAGCTGTCAACTCAACAGCTGATTCAATGGTCAGTGAACTCTCGCCTCAGCTTGACAGACGTGGCCCACAACCAGCATGGACCCTGTGGGCGAGCTGTCAAATGCAGGTGGTGAGCTGAAATTCATTCTTCAGTGGCTCTGAACAAGCCACTAATTACCTGAATTGGGTCCCTCGCCGTGAACCCGCTACTGCATGTCGGGTCTGCTCAGCGCTGACAGACCCAACATCGGGGAAAGGCACGTGGCGGCGGGGTCCCAACCTGCTAGGGGAAAAAAAAACACTTTCCCACCCGACCCGCCACCGATCGTGCCCGCTGACCCCCTGCAAAATCCGACCTGTGGTCTCATCCACTCCCCTGCTCAATCTTCATACCTTTAATATTCCCTTTTTCAAGCAACTATCTCATTCCCTTCTAAAAAGAATGCATGGACTTTGCTTCAACAATAGTTTGCGGCAGAGAATTCCACATTCTAACCATCTAGTTAAAAGATTATTGAAACTGAACATTTACAATATATTTTAACAAATCAAATTAGATTGTTTCAAATATAATTTGTCACAAGAACTGGAAACACACCAATATGCACAACAAAATATTACAATAATTCCATAATGTAGCTTGCATTTAAAAAACTGAATTTTAATAAACCTCTTTATAGAAACACAGGACATGAATTTCAGAGCAGAACAATACCATATAAAATTTACAAAAAAATGAAACATGTAATGGATATGATCATGAAACTTACAAGAACTGTGCAGCAAGTTACTGTTAGGAATCTTGAATAATTCTGGCCAGAAATCTAAGCTAATTTTCACTTGCTGTGTTTGAAAATGGTGCTTGGTTTGAACTTAAGTTTCATGAAAAATGACGGAGTTCATGCTTTTTGTTTTACCAACAGCAGGGAGCTAAGCCAGTTTTCACTTGGATGTTGATTTCTATGAGCAAGTCGCGACTTTTGTATTCATTGTCACAAATTCAATGAGCTTGGGATTATTAGCGGTCATTGGCAGCCAAGATTCTGAAATAGTCATCCGAGCAGTCATATCATCAATACTGCGACATCACCACCACAGCAGGAATCATCCTTTGTCTTTGCATGCAGATAAAATACGAGCTTTAATTGTCATAAGAATTTTATTTGTCTTGTGTTGTCTTTTCCCCGCTGCTTAAAATCTCTACACCCAAATGTCAGGAAAACAGTGTACAATATTTAATTGCTTGCAGTAATAATAGTTGCAACTCACTAAATGTTTGAGAGTTAAATCCATTCTAGTTACTGTGGAATAAAAAGCTTCTGTAAATGGTACTGTGGAGTATCAACATGGCTCTTGATCACTTTGTGCGAGTTGAATTTTATTCACCATATGCACATCGGCACTGTGCCTTCAGGATTTATTCTGCTTCATGCTAACAAATAAAATGTTTAAAGTTAAATAGGTTTCCCTAAAGCTCTTGCATTGGAATTTCAGAAATGGCATTGTGCTATTTTCGCCTTGTAGCAAAAATATAAAAAGTACATTTATAACAAATTCTTCTGGATACCTAGTCCATTGAGGAACAGTCTTGTTTCTCAATTTGTTAAGTAGTTGCATTATAAATACTTTGTGGAACAATGTACGGTATTGCTATTGTTTCAGCAGCAATCCTGAACATACAATTTGAGGTTATGAGTCATGTGCTCCCTCAATAACATAACTTTGGTGTTACTGGGCTGTCCCAGTAAGTCAGGCTCAGTCTCTTGATTGTATTATGCCACAAAAATTGAAGGTCCTTGCACAACAAGTAAATCATTATACTGGGGCAAAAAGAAAACAAATTTCTGCCACAAAAAAAAAATCTAATTTAGTTCAACTCTGTGCACGATGAATAGTCCGGTGTCTGCTGTACCAATGAGAAAGAGATCTGATCATCCATCTCCCCTGTGCTCGCTGACCTACATTGGCTCCCGGTTAAGCAACGCCTCGGTTTTAAAATGCTCATCCTGGTTTTCAAATCCCTCCATGGCCTCCCCCCTCCCCATCTCTGTAATCTCTTTCAGCCCCACAAACCTCCGAGATATCTGCGCTAACTCTAATTCTGGCCTCTTGCACAGCCTTGATTTTAATCGCTCCACCATTGACGGCCGTGCCTTCAGCTGTCTAGGCCCTAAGCTCTAGAATTCCCTCCCATAAGCTCGCCGCCTCTCTTTCCTCCTTTAAGACGCTCCTTAAAACCCAACTCTTTGGCCAAACTTTTGGTCACCTGTCCCAATATCTCATGTGGCTCGGAATCAAATTTTGTTTGATAACACTCCTGGTGAAGCACCATGGGACATTTTACTATGTTAAAGGTGCTATATAAAGGCAAGAAGTTGTTGTTGATTAAATATACATTTATAGCATATGGAGGTTTGTAATTAGAATATGTACTAAAATGGACAAAAGTTCTTAATTGTACATTAAAATGTCTAGGAATTCAAAATGTTCTCCCCCGCATTTCATTTTAGTGATAAAAAAAAATTCTGTTTACCATATTATCCTAATGGCTTGTTTCAGAGCAGCGCCAACAGACCATCCTATCAGTTAATGTAACATGAATACGGTTTATTCCTCAGCAAATATGAAATTGAGTTATGTAAATATCAAAATTACGGCCGAAACTAAAGTGACTGATTATCACAGAATTCTAAGGAATGCCCACTGCACTCTTCAAAACATTAATTCTGAATTGCTGTGTCCTCAAATATTGGACCTGTTCAGTTAAGCTTCATGCAACACAGTGTTGTCTAATACGCTGGCTGCTAGACACATGTGGCTAACTGGGAACTCAGATGTGCCCAATTGCAATTTTGATTAGTAAATAAGAAATGAGTAATAGACACCATCGTTAGGCATGTGATCTCAATACGCATAGTTGCACCGCCTATACATGTAGACCGTAACCTTTTTGTGTGTGTTTGTTGGTAAAAATGGCAAGACGAAAAGCAGAGCATGTAAGCGTTTTTTTGATAGTTGTGAGTTCTTTACTTCCTTGGCTAATGCTCATTGGTAATCTGCTAAAATATAGTGTGTAACACACGCGAATACGCAAAACTTCAGCACCATGAAGACACCAACTGTATGGAGAGGGGAGCTGTCATTGAAGCCAACTTGACCAATTGGAAAAACCACTGTCAACACGTCAAATTTTGATCCTAACTAGGTACCCAGCAAATACAGTAACATTCAGGGAACTCCAGTGAAGTAGTTAATGAAGCAAATCTTGGCTACTCTTTAATGTACCTTGTACCAGAGTATCAAGACAATGATGACACAGAAGAAAACACTGCTGGATAAAGTAACAAACATGCCATCAGATTAAACAACTGAATGTCAATCCAGTTTATAAGATCTTATATGATGAGAGATCACCTTTGTTCCAGATACTTGGGAGAGAAAAAAAAATCAATGAATTCCTATAAAGTCTAGTCTTCTGCAGTGATGATTAAATGCTTCTCTTGAATGATGACCTGAAATATGTATTTTAATAAGGCTTTGATATTAGTCGTTATAGAATTTAGTCCTGTAATTTATTTTAAAATCATTGTTACCACTGAGCCAAGCTGACACTAGACTTCCAATGTATTATACATACATATAATGTCATCTCCTCTAAGATCCACTGAAATAAACTCAAGAAAGCTGATTTTCCTAGACCACTGCCCCCCTAGGGAATGCCAGAACTGTGTTCCTTTAAAGCTGGCCTGTGATTTCCAGGACCTTCAGGAGGAGAGAGGGTGCTGGAGGGCAGGCGAAGCTTGGCCTGTTGTGCAGCTGCATGTGCGAGAGGCCTGCAGCCGCCCCCTATTTTTCTGCCCCCAACGCCAGGGCTAGGTCCTGCACTTGGAGTGCAACCGGGCCATGTGAATAGCCCTTGGCAGGAAATCCCAGCAATGCTGGAGCTGGACAGGGTTTGGTCCAGTACCCGGGCAGGCAATACCAGGAAAGTTAGCTCTTCATATCACTGCAGTTCAAATTACATCATAGAAGAGCAATTTGGGTTAAATCAAGTGATTATAGAATCATAGAACCTTACAGCATAGGAGGCCATTCGGCCCATCATGCCTGTGCCGGCTCTTTAAGAGAGATATTCAATTATTTCCACTCCCCTGCTCTTTCCCCATAGCCCTGCATTTTTTTCCTTTTCAAGCATATAACCAATTCCCTTTGTAAAGTTACTACTGAATCAGCTTTTACCACCCTTTCAGGCAGTGCATTCCAGATCGTAACTCGCTGCATAGAAAAAAATTCTCCTCACCTCCTCTCTGGTCCTATTGCCAATGATCTTAAATCTGTCTCTTCTGGTTATCGACCCTTCCACCAGTGGAAACAATTTTTCCCCATCTACTCTACCAAAACCCAGCATAATTTTGAACGCCTCTATTAAATCTCCCGTTAACCTTCTCTGCTTGGAAGAGAACAATCCTAGCTTCTCTAGCCTCTCCACATAACTGAAGTTCCTCACTCCTGGTGCCATTCTATTAAATCTCCTCTGCACCTTCCTAAAGTGTGGTGCGCAGAATTAGAAACAATACTACAGCTGTGACCTAGCCAGTGATCCACAAAGCCAAAAGACCGTCCCCTGTTGGCTACCATAATGCCCACCATTGGCCAATATAAAAAACAATCTGTTAAAAATGCATTAATATCACCCTAGAGTTCACCAGTATACTATATTGAAGAATATAGATCGAACTGCATTTCAGGAACATAGCACAACTCTATGTTCAGCTGACACTAATAAACCATTTGAGCTTTGATCTTCTGGTTTACAACATGAACTCAGTCTCGATGTGCTACTGTCTTGCAACACACAACAAATGATGCGATGATGCGTTCAGATATTACATCACAATTATTAATCCTTAATGTGGGGTCCTTAACGTAGGAATGACTGAGGTGGTCAGTCTGCTGTGGAATCTACTGCTCCCGAAAAGGCTCTACTCTAATCTGAGGAATCAGATGACTGTTATAAAACCCTTGAGCTTTGGTCTTGCGGCTTAGAGCATGTGACTGATCTTACGGTTTACATCATGTGACCCTTTAATGAGGTTAGTGCCTTGCAATCATTCCCTAATGTCCATTATTGCGTATATATTCTATATAATTCATGTTTCGGTATCTATCAGATAAAATATATTATAACCCAGTTGTATACAAGATTTCTCAAAAGTTGTACACCATCAAACTGGCAGCTGAAGGGAGGGGAGGACAGCTTCGGGAAGAAGGCAAGTGTTTCCCCCCCACCCGGGGTCGGGGATCGGACACCCCTCCCGCCCCATGAACTTCCAGGTTTCCCGACAGAAACTCCGTTCCCTGCCGCCAGCCACCTACGCAGCCAACCCCCGTCAAGGTTTAGCCCAGGATTTTTTTTTTTAGTGCTTTATATATTTTTACTACTGGAATAATTCACATTCTTTGCAGTGCACGCACAAACTAAGTTTCAGGGATTGATATCTTCCTATGAGGAGGAAGTGAGTAGGCTAGGCCTATATTCTCTAGAGTTTAGAAGAATGAGAGGTGATCTCATTGAAACATACTAAATTCTTACAGGGCTTGACAGGGTAGATGCAGGGAGGATGTTTCCCCTGGCTGGGGAGTCCAGAACCAGGGGGGTCACAGTCTCAGAATAAGGGGTCAGCTATTTAGGACTGAGATTAGGAGAAATTCCTTCACTCAGAGGGTGGTGAATCTTTGGAATTCTCTACCCCAGAGGGCTGTGGAGGCTCAGTTGCTGAGTATATTCAAGACAGAGATCGATAGACTTTTGACTATTAAGGGAATCAAGGGATATGGGGATAGTTTAGGAAAGTGGAGATGAGGGAGAAGATCAGCCATGATCTCATTGAATGGTGGAGCAGGCTTGAAGGGCCAAATGGCCGACTCCTGCTCCTATTTCTTATGTTCTTATGTTAAAAGGCTAAAGGCAGTACCATACAATATTGAAATATTTAACAGTTCTGTTTATTTCTGTGCAGAGATTTGAGATACAAACAATTCAGACTATAAATTATATTTTACTTAGAGAAGTTCAAAATTGTGTCACAGTAAACTGATTGTCTCAAGTTGCTATGGAATGTCAATCATTTTCAAGCTACGTTTTATTTTGCCGTTAAATAGAAAATTCTTCAGAAGCAAAATCATGCCTTCATCCTGTTTAATTCACTGGCTTTTTTTAAAAAAATCACCGAAGAAATACTCCAACTGAAATAGAAATGATACTAAAATAGGTATGCGGTCTCTTAGTCATCTTGTTCAAGTAGATTACCAGAGCTCTTCAAAATGATAATCTATTTCTGCTTCTGGTCATTGTTCTACAGGAAAAAACCCTTTAAGTTTCTTAATTATTCAACCGCATAGTAAAAACAAAGAATGTAATTGACATGTGGGAAGAGTTGGAAAGTTACTGACTGCATGCTATTGATAAATGGTTAGATGAGCCAGTTTTGTTTTTGTGTGTCAACAATGTTTCCATTTCCTGAACTCACATTGCTGGTCCTGGTTGTCAGGCTGCATTATCTGCTGTCGGTTTGGGTCGCTAGCCCTCCCCCCAACTCCACGCTAACTATAAATGTATGCCAACTTAATGCACAACATCCGCTCTTTGTTCAAGATAATGTTAGTAATTCTTCTGTATTTCTTTGAATGTATATTCAAAATCCTTTTGAACATCCTTGATTTTAATCACTCCACCATTGGCGGCCGTGCCTTCAGCTGCCTAGGTCCTAAGCTCTGGAATTCCCTCCCTAAATCCCCCCTCTTCTCCATTTCTCTTTCCTCCTTTAAGATGCTCCTTAAAATCTACCTCTTTGACCAAGCTTTTGGTCATCTGGCCTAACATCGCCTTATATGGCTCATTGTCAAATTTTGCTCTTTTGTTTGATAACGCTCCTGTGATGTTTTATTATGTTAAAGGCGCCATATACAGTAAATACAAATTGTTGTTGTATCCTCTGCTAATTACTACCAATACTTTTCTGAATTTGTGGTTTTGAACTTGCATCCTATTTCTTGGCCTTTAACTCACTATGCCTCTATTCTGTTGTTGTAGTCTCTTACCACTCTTAAGCCTCGATTTTACGATAACCCACCTGGTGGAAATAGGATGGGTTAAGTTAAAATCGGGACTAAATTTTCTCGTCTCTGGTACTCGTTAAATTAAGAAAAAACTTGCACTGCATTCACTGAAAGTGTGTTTTGTACTAAAATACAACATTTCCAGACATCTTTGAAGGTATTTGAAGCTTAAGAATAAAGTTATATCAAGACAGGATTCTATTTGCATACTGTTTTATAGAGGTGTCATACTAGCACTAGCGTAACAAAGTTGTTTCAAGTTTTCTGCAAGTCTACTGTCATTATGTAGCAGAAAGTTTATTCTCAGCATGATTCAGGATGAAAAGTGCCTCAGGAGCTTAGATCAAAATCTGACTGAAATTTATCTCTGCGTGATGGTTGATACTCAGAATATGTGAACATAATCTTACTACAGCCCAAAAAAAGGCCCCCAAACAAGCATGAACTCAAAGTCCAAACCTCAGCTTCCCTTTCCCCTTCTACATGTGGTTCATTGCTTCCAGCATTTAATTGAAAATGACGGTGTAGACATTGTAGAACAAGGAGTGTCATATTAATATCCAATTTGAGATACACAAGACATAAAAAGTAATTTGCCAACAGTCTAAAGGTTGCAATATATGCTGCAGATTAATAAAACTCAAAACCAAGGTCTTCCTGTCTAATAATGAATAAGATCTGGTTCAATGTATTTATTTTATACAAAGACAGTTTTGGAGATTGATTTTTTTGTACAATGTTTAAAATGATTGCAAAATGCTACTGTCCTTTGCACCAAACTCCTCTTGATTGGATAAAAACACTGTTGAAAGTGCTTTGTAAAATATTTAACCAGCAAATATTTTAATCCAAGCTAAATTTGATTACAATGAGAAAAACATGACCTTGTAAAGTTTCTACCTGCATTCCTATCAATATAAAATAATCAAACTAGATCCAAGAGAGCCAAAATATATACTTTTAATGTATTTTTCTGTCATCAGGACAAAGGTTGTCTGCACCAGGGAATGGGAACACCTCAGTTCAGTCCGTAAGGGTGACCCCGAGCTTCCGGTCACCTGTCACTTTAATTCTCCGCCCCACTCCCACTCTGACCTCTCCGTCCTCGGCCTCTTGCATTGTTCCAATGAAGCTCGAGGAACAGCACCTCATCTTTCGATTAGGTACTTTACAGCCTTCTGGACTCAACATTGAGTTCAACAATTTCAGACCATAACCTCGGCCCCAATTTTTTTCTCTCACATGACAGCTGTTGATGATTCTGCCGTTGCCATTTACACTTCATCTAGAGTCATCTTTTGTTTCTTAACTTGTCCCATTACCATCTCCTTTTGCCTCGCACCATCATCCCTTTTGTCTTTTAATCTCTCCTGCCTTCCATCCTATCACAGAGCTTCCCTTTTGTTCTTTCCTCCCCTCCCCCCTTTCCCTGCCCTTACACCTGCTTAAAAACCTGTTCCATCTCCAGCTTTTTCCAGTTCTGATGAAGGGTCATCGACCCGAAACGTTAACTCGGTTTCTCTCTCTACAGATGCTGCCTGACCTGCTGAGTGTTTCCAGTATTCTCTGTTTTTATTATAATGAGAAACTGTACTCGTTTCAGTCACTTCTTCTCAGGTAAAGAGCAGGGTGATTGAAGAGTTAAACTTGCTCTGCTACACTAACAATTTCCTATTTCTTTAAAGTACATCCAGATTAAAATAAAAAAAAGTAAACGGTTGACAAATATACACATTTTTTAAAATTTTAGATACAACAAAATAACAGAATATTTTTATCTCAGCAAGATTTACTCATTTCGTAGTGTCCCCCGTAACATCAAAATTAATGAATTACACAAGCTCGCTTCACTGGCCTTAATATTTCCCATTATGGGGCTAGATTTTCGTGGAGCCATCAGGCGGGGTTTCAGATGTGTGGGGGGGGGGGGGGAAATCCCGAATTTGGGGGTCCCGACACCATCCCGCCCAAAACCCCGCCCCACATAAGTTTCAGGGGCGGCGGGTACCCGCCCCGCACTGGGACCCGCTGAAACCAGGCGGGAAGGGATTAGTGCCAATTAACTGCCTGTTAACAGGTAGTTTTTAGCCTAATCCCTATTTTGAGGGGTTTCGTGTGGGTTTCCCGACGGCTCCAAACCACGCCAGGTTAGAGCAGGCGGGCCGTCGGGTTGAAGGAGTTGGAGGGGTCGCGGTGTTGGCGCTCAGGTGAGTGATGGGTGCATGAGTGTAAAGGTAAGTGTGTTTGGTGTGTCTAAAGTGTGTAAAGAACTTTTACTTACCTGTATTTACCTTCACAGCCTTTCTTCCTGTAGCCGTCGGGAGCCCATCACTCAGCCGGAACTTAAAGCTGAACGGCTGCGATCTGTCAAAAGTGACAGCCTTAAGCTTTGAGTGCCAGTAAGAGTTCTAACTGAGTCTGTGCAGAATGACTCATGGTAGAACTGAGACTGAGACTGTCAGTGTTTCACAGCTTCAAACAGCTGTGAAACACTGATACAGGTATTTCATCTGTCAAAAACTCTTGACAGATGAAATTGCAGTCTGTGACGTCACCTGTTGCCGGGTGGCCCTTAATTGGCCTGCTGAGCCCGCTGGGCGGGCTCAACAAGTCAAACAAGGGAAAATCGCGCGGATTGGCCGGACGTCGAAGTAGGCAGGTCAAAAACCCGAAAGGGGAAGTCCCGCCTTCTTCCCGACAGGTTCGGGAAAATCTACCCCCACGTGTTTATGCCTCAATCTAGAGGTTCTCACAGCCTTCCTCTGGTAGGAGAAAGCAAAGCTTGTGTGTCTCATTGATAGTTTCAAAATCAAACTGGCTTAGACATTTTTTGACCGAAAAACCTACCGTCTGCCCCTACCTCAACTCTCAATCGAGGATTGACACCTCTCTGAAATGTTCTAACAACTCTCTCGTCTCAAACTGATACGGCATAGCAAGTATGCACAATTCTATTAATTACTTCATCAGATACTTCAGGTGTTGGGCCCAATCAACATTCCAGAGAGCTTGTGTGTTGCTGGGTGTCATTCCCAAAATTCCTTCTAGATCAAATAGGCAAAAATCTTGAAATATGACAGCACTGAATGATGGTTGAAAATGTTAGTTACTCCTGTGCTTGGATGAGATTCTAAAAAAAGTGCTCAAACTTTTCTAAGAGCATCTATTCTTGCATTATGCTAAATAGATATTATTCAAATACATTTAATACCACCAGTATAATGAAAAACCCAACGGTTTTAAAAACATAAGGGGTACCCTGGGGGAGTGGGGCGGGTGGTTAAAATTGCTGTAGAGGACTTACTGCTTCCACCGCTGCCCGTTTCCCGATGAGATCAGGTGGGCAGCCCGTCAATCATCTTAAAATTAGGCCCAAGAGTTAAAGTTGCTTAAGCCTCACACTGGCGTCGTAATGGGGGCTTGCTGCTCGCCCCACCTCCCGTCCGCCTGATTCTCACCCAGAGTTAAGATCGGGACTCTAGATCTGTTACATAGCCATGGTAGCCTGCACCTTCGGCTCAGACAGTATCTCTGGATTTGCTGACTGTGGAATAAGGATGATCAAGACCAATGAAAATTGGACATTAGTGCAGCTGGAACTTCTACTTAATCATGCCTGAAAAGAAGCCTGGTCCCTTCCCAATTCACTGTGCTTCTGCACCTCAAATGATTTAAGTGAAAAGTCACTGGTTAATATTGCACTCATTCATGAAAATGTCAATTTCTTTAAACTATATACACAAATTCTGATTTTCCCTGTCCACAAAAATCTAAAATGGCTATTACCAGCCAATTAAGTTCCTCCATTCAAAGTCCAAAAGCCATTTCTATACATTTAATTTTGCATGCACATCCCAGAATCACACCTTCATCTGAATCCTCTGAAATGCATCAATACCCTTTTGAAGGAATGTGCCTAGACTTGCTCACAATATTCTAAATGTTACTGACGTGTTACACTTGGTTATAACCAGTTTTAATTTATAATTAAATACTATTGATATCCATTAAAGAACTCAATTGGATTTACAGTGAATGGATACTTAGTGAATGCTCATTATAACCAAATCATTATCTTTTTTCTATCTTTCATAATGGATTCATTCATTATATACACACACAGAAGCATATAGGCTTCTCGTTCCAATGTATACTGCCTTACTTTGGTGGTTTTCTATACTCTGACAGGGCTCCCCGTCCTAACATCCGAAAGATGAAGTCAGCTACTCAAAAAGCAAAACCACACTATCTTTGCAGAAAACATCAAATGTGCTAAGCAATCATCAAATACAGAAAAATTGAGAAATGTTGTGGATCACTCTGGGGTCCTGGGATTTCCATACGAGTTATGAACAGTGTAACTATCCAGGGTTCTAGAACATAAGAAATAGGAGCAGGAGAAGGCCATTCGGCCCCTCGAGCCTGCTCCACCATTCAATAAGATCATGGCTAATCTTCGGCCTCAACTCCACTTTCCCGCCCGATCTCCGTATCCCTCGATTCCCCTAGAGTCCAAAAATCTATCAATCTCAGCCGTGAATATACTCAAAGATTCACAACCCTCTGAGTGAAGAAATTCCTCCTCATCTCGGTCTTAAATGCCCTACCCCTTATCCTGAGACTATGCCCCCTAGTTCTGGACACTCCAGCCAAGGGAAACAACCTCTCAGCATGTACCCTGTCAATCCCCCTCAGAATCGTGTATGTTTCAATGAGATCACCTCTCATTCTTCTAAACTCTAGAGAGTATCGGCCCATTCTACATAATCTCATCATAGGACAGCCCTCTCATCCCAAGAATCAATCTAGTGAACCTTCGTTGCAGCGCCTTCAAGGCAAGCATATCCTTCATTAGATAAGGAGACCAAAACTATGCACAGTACTCCAGGTGTGGGCTCACCAAGGCCAGAACAAACCTCTGTGGAATGCCACTAGTCTCTGGTTCAAAACTGTATTTTCCATTTACAGGAATTTGCTTTCTATTGCTAAGCAAATTTTCAGTCCAACTAACTTCCATTAACCTACAAAGCTTTCTTTTTTCAAGCTTCCGATATAGGCAAGTTGTTTGAAAATGCAAGGAAACTATACTTGCTGGATAACCCTCGTCTGTTAATTTAGTTACCTTCTTCAAATAATTCCAGCACATTTGAGACATGAAATATTGCTTCTCCAATAATGATTACTATTCCTTTGTTTGATGAACAGATAGTGCCCTGTATAATGTTCTATTGACATTACACTTACTCGACTACTTTACCAATTGAGGGCTGCATTTTTTCTGCACATTTTGGGGCCTTCAAAGCTGTAGATTGCCCTGCCTCCCCCCCAACCCACCCCGACCACCAAAAGATTCGGTGGGGAGACTCAGCCAGGGCTGGTGAAGGTGAATTGGGGCCTCAACAAAATTCAACTAAACACAAAAGCAGCACTAAAAAAGCAAAGCTTCAATGCCATACTACAGCGCCTTATCTTAAATGTTTGTTTCCTGAAGGTGGTGTTGCTGGTTATTGTACAACAGTGCAGTATTTAAGTGGTTAAAGGCTCTGAAACTAAAACTTAATAATGTTTTTAATGGATGACTTACATATGATATGGCAATCAATACATTTTGAATTAAAAACTTTTTTGAAAAAAAACCCAACATAAAACATGGGCTTACACAGACTATATATTTTTTTATTCGTTCCTGGGATGTGGGCGTTGCTGGCAAGGCCGGCATTTATTGCCCATCCCGAATTGCCTCTCGAGAAGGTGGTGGTGTGCCGCCACCTTAAACCGCGGCAGTCCGTGTGAAGTTACTCCCACAGCGCTGACTTTGTTGCAGCGGTTTGGTACAACGGAGTGGCTTGCTGGGCCATTTCACAGGACAGTTGCTGTGGGTCTGGAGTCACATATAGGCCAGACCGGGTAAGGACGGCAGATTTCCTTCCCTAAAAAGACATTAGTGAACCAGATGGGTTTTTATGACAATCCAGTAGTTCATGATAGCTAGCTCTTTAATTCCAGATTTTTTATTTAATGAATTTGAATTTAAATCCCCCAAGCTGCCGTGGTAGGATTTGAACTCACGGCTCAACAGATTACTACTACCAGGGCTCTAGGATTACTAGTCCAGTAACATAACCACTATGCTACCGTTCCTATGACCTGGGCATGGAACAAACAGCCACAAATGTTTAACAAGTCAAAGCATTACTATTTCCAACAAATCTATTCTCCATTCATCTTACCTTCAAGGTGAAGCCACATTAATCGACCTTTTACTTTTGTGATTGAAGCAACACATATTTCTGCCAGGTTATTAAGGGCAACAGCCTCCAACTTCATATTTTTGGTGAAGCCTCGATTGAGTGAAGTCTAAAAAAGGGTGTAAAAACAAAACCCCAAATAAACTAAAACTATAAGAAAACAGCACTAATAAAAATCAAACCTTCTCATTGTTACATAGTCTTTGCAGCCAAGTTTGCTGCATGTTATAACAGCTATATTGAATGTTCTGAAACATTATAAATATAATGCGATAATCATCGGAACAAAAACCCAGCAGCTTTGTCACAGAACCTTATAATGAGGTGGAGTGTGAATTCTTAATGTAATCAGATTTGAAAAGATGTTCAAAATGTGATTGAATTAAGAATGCTCTTTAATCAAAGAATTGAGAAGAAACGAAAATAATTCTACAAAAAGACACATAAATGAAGAGTTTAATGATATTTAATTAAGCAGTCAAGGATTTCACGAGGCCAGAAAACGTTGCATTTAGCATCAATATTCAGTTGTTTAAACAATCCAACTTGATTTCTTTGCCACAGGTCAACTTTATCCTAGTACAAGGCCCGAGGGTATTAAAATGGCTTTCGAAACATTCCAGGTAAATTCTCATTATAATTATAAAAATAATGTAATCCAAATACCACATGGAACCAAGTTAATTTAGTTTTTTAAATGTTGCATGTAGGAATAGAATTAACAACTAAAATATCTGATCATGTGGCAACCTGTTAACAAAAAATATAGCAAGTAAATGTGATCTTGGGTTAAATCTTCAGCTTTCAGAAGAAGATATAAAAGACTTGTATTTCTACAGCGCCTTTCACGACCTCAAGACGACCCAAAGCGCTTTACAGCCAACGAAGTACTTTTGAAGTGTGGTCACTGCTGTAATGTGGGAAACGCAGCAGCCAATTCGTGCACAGCAAGTTCCCACAAAGAGCAATGTGATAATGACCAGATCATCTGTTTTAGTGATGTTGATTGAGGGATAAATAATGACCAGGACACCAGGGATAACTCCCCTGCTCTTCTTTGAAATAGTGCCGTGGGACGTTTTACGTCCACCTGGGCGAGTAGACGGGGCCTCGGTTTAACGTCTCATCTGAAAGAGGGCACCTCCGAAAGTGCTGCACTGCAAGCTTAGATTTTTATGTTCAAATCTCTGGAGTGGGACTTAGAACCCACAACCTTCTGACTCAGAAACAAGTGTGCTACCCACCGAGCCACAGCTGACACTTAATCATTCCTTAGTTTACTACACTTATGCCAAGAGTTATAAAACTTCCTCCTAAGTCAAGACAGTCAGAAAGATCAGCCCGTAGTAAATCATATTTTAAATCATTTTTCCACACTTTGAAAATTGCCATATATATTTTTCACTTCTTGCATATACACTTAAAACAAAACCCAAGTGGCAAACTGGAAGATAGTCAATCTCGCAAACATACTCAGAAACTACAAACTACAAGCAAGTCCAAAGCACAATTGTAGGTTCTTACCACTAGAGTTTGCCACGAATTCAGATATATAAAAAAAATCACGACAGATGAACATAAAATAGATCACATTTTGTTCCCGGAAACAAATGTCTCAAACATGTTCATCCAGGGAAATGCATTAAGATAGGTCACTGATTTTTTGGGGGGAATAGCTTCTAATTGTGTTCCGACAAGAGAAAGCACCTGCTAATCTAGCACGACACATATATTCTTTAATGGCTGTGTTTATGTTGTGCCTGAAGGCAACCTACACAGGATCAATGTCAGGACAAAAAATTGTGTGCCTGTACTTACTTAGCATCTGATAATATTAAATGACTTAGCAACAATGTGGTGAATATCCTATGGGAAACTGCAGAAATAGCAGCAGGTGCTTTTGTGTGTTGCACTATATCAAAAAGATATGTAATTAAAACAGACATGTTTGTAACAGAATGAAGCAGTGTCTTTGAACTGGTGAATCCATGCTGAAAATATTTAAATAAACACTACAGCTAAAATAATTTGTTCAAACATTAATGCAGGCCATTAAATGCTCCATAAAAAGAGATTGCCACCGAAATGTCCACATCAAAGTGCAAACTAATGAGAAGCACATCTCTCCATTTAAAGGCACTTTTATATTAATGCTAAGCTCTAGGAGTGTGATGCTAAACTGGAGTGCTGTGGCCTCAGAGCACTTTACTCTACCGGGGGTACCTTTAATTCTTGAAGAGAAAACAGTACGAAAACCATGTTTTCTGTGCCTTTGAGGGCTGCTCTCAGGATGGTAGTTGGGTCCAGGATGGTATTGGAGGCATGAAGGTCACTTCTTTATATTAAAATGCACTGCTGAGAATACAGTTTGTCTGCTGATGGCACATTATCAATATTAAAATGGTTCGGAATCAATGGCCCCAATATTTTCAGCCATGAACGCTGAGGAATCAAAACTTTTTAAACAGGATCCCTGCCCGGAAGCCAGCCCGACTGACAGGCTTGGCTCCCTGTTGGACAGGGAATGCTGCAGCAGGGGCCGCAGCCCAGGAGCAGGAGTAGGCCATTCGGCCCCTCGAGCCTGCTCCGCCATTCAATGAGATCATGGCTGATCATCCAAATTCAGTACCCGGTCCCTGCCTTCTCCCCATATCCCTTGATCCCTTGAGCCTTAAGAAATATATCCAACTCCTTCTTGAATATATTTAATGAATTGGCCTCAACTGTCTTCTGTGGTAGAGAATTCCACAGGTTCACCACTCTCTGGGTGAAGAAATTCCTCCTCATCTCTGTCCCCTTATCCTTAGACTGTGACCCCTGGTTCTGGACTCCCCGACCATCGGGAACATCCTTCCTGCATCTATTCTGTCCAGTCCTGTCAGAATTTTATAAGTTTCAATGAGATCCCCTCTCATTCTTCTAAACTCCAGCGAGTACAAGCCTAATCGACCCAATCTCTCCTCATACATCATTCCTGCCATCCCAGGTATCAGTCTGGTGAATCTTCACTGCACTCCCTCCATGGCAAGAACATCCTTCCTCAGATAAGGCGACCAAAATTGCACACAATACTCAAGGTGTGGTCTCACCAAGGCCCTGTACAACTGCAGCAAGACATCCTTGCTCCTGTACTCGAATCCTCTCACTATGAAGGCCAACATACCATTTGCCTTCTTAACCGCCTGCTGCACCTGCATGCTTACCTTCAGCGACTGGTGCACAAGAACACCCAGGTCTCGTTGCACTTCCCCTTTTCCCAATCTATTGCCGTTCAGATAATAATCTGTCTTCCTGTTTTTGCCACCAAAGTGGATAACCTCGCATTTATCTACATTATACTGCATCTGCCATGCATCTGCCCAATCACCCAACCTGTCCAAATCATACTGGAGTTTCTCTGCATCCTCCTCACAGCACACACGTCCACCCAGCTTTGTGTCTTCTGCAAACTTGGAGATATTACATCTAGTTCCCTCGTCTAGAGCATTAATATATATTGTGAATAGCTGGAGTCCTAGCACCAATCCCTGCGGTACCCCACTAGTCACTGCCTGCCACTCGGAAAAAGACCCATTTATTCCAACTCTTTGCTTCCTGTCTGCCGACTAGTTCTCTATCCAAGTCAGTACCTTATCCCCAATCCCATGTGCTTTAACTTTGCACGCTAATCTCTTATGCGGGACCTTATCGAAAGCCTTCTGAAAGTCCAAATACAATACATCCACTGGTTCTCCCTTATCTATTCTACCAGTTACATCCTCAAAAAATTCCAGTAGGTTAGTCAAGATTGATTTACCAGAGGCAAGTTCCGGTTGCTCGAGGCAGAGAGCGTTGGGGCGGGAGGGGGGAAAGAGTGCGGGGATGCAGCTTGTAGGGTCGGGGGGGGGGGGAGCTGTACTCGCCCTTGCTAATCTTGTGAAGTCATTGATGCCCTTCGTGCACTGCATCCAGATGCCGGGGTGATAGTCCTGCAGTTGACAATGTCAGCAATGCCTTTCCAGGCCCGGTGGATTTGGTGTTTTGGGGTCCTCCTGCCATTGGCTGGAAATAGAACTTCCCTTCTCATGCTGACCTCTTCCAGCAGTACCTCCAAGGAGACGTCAGAGAACCTGGGAGCTTGCCTGCAACTCGTTTCTGAGCAATTTCCTTTCCCAGCAACAAAACTGCTAAATCTTGCCGAAGAGAATGCAACCTCATTTTCAGAGGTTCATTCCCACTTTAAATAAGTCTCGAGGTGACCTGCCAGAAATGGTGCTGATAAAATGGGTGGGATTCCTGTTGTTTTCAGCAAATCCAGGCCTGTTTTCTGGTACAGTGGATGAGTTTCAAACTCGCACTGCTACCCACTTGCCTGTAGTTAAAATCTGGGCCTATATATTTGAAAGCTAAAGGAGTTTATTTAACTCATAGGACTCCCAGCACAATTTCTGCACTAATTTAGCCGAAAAACACAAGATTGTATTTTCATTATATCAAGTTTAGTCAAACACAGTTGATAAGATTAATGCTCTTTATAACCCAAAACATATTATTGCTATTATATATTTACAGAAACACAGTTGTGTAAACCTTTTATGAACATTTGTCTGAAGCAGTGAAATGTTCTTAAGTGAAAGGTTTATTGCGTAACAGTGCAATTGTATATGAAAGCACAACTTACATTTCTGAAGCAGTACTGAGAAAGTGCCTCTGCCCCACATTGCTTAAGATAATCAGCCCAGTCAAAGTCTAAACCTGGATAACCTGCAATATTACAAGACAAAATATAATCAAAAAACAGCATATTTTTTCCTCTCCTATCCTACCCCGATGGTGCTGACTGTTGCTAGGGTACACAGGTCAGCAGTCTTCTGACAACTTTCTTGATGTTTGACTCTAGACAGTGAGCGATAACGGGCTTTTGCCATTGAAGGTCTCTCAGCTGAGTTTAATCCTCAAAGAAGGTCACTGAAGCACTGGGCTGGGGGGCGGGCTGGGTGGCACACCCACTTCCTTGGCCTCCCAGAAGCCTAGCAGTTCCTTGGCAGCTGATACGCCAAGAAACAAAATGCACACCAGTTTCTTCAGTGGCAGAACTAGGGGCTCACCGGAGACTATTATCGGAAATTCTACACACCAAGTGCTATTTTCCTACCATGAATTTAAATGGTTGTAAAAGCATACAAAACATGTGCCCAAATTTCCAATATCCGCTCCCAGGCAAGGCTGCTCCCAAGGAGCACAAAGTAGGGTGCCTATAATGTTGAGGAAAATATCAAACTAATAACCCTGGAAGACTTCCTTACAGTACGGGAAGTGGCATTTGCCTATCTTCTTGATGGGTTGAAAATGATGCAAAGCACAAATGACTTTCATGATAATAAATCTGAACAACATGTAGTGGGATAGTATTTCAAACATAAGTTAAAAATTTTAATCAGCACGACATATAAAGAACTGCATTACAACTGATGTAAATCCATGAGTTGTCAAACTACCACAGATGTTCTTTAGCTCTGCTTTCACCACTGTTGCTATGCAACAGCCAGCATTCACATTGTAGAAACAGTACAAAGTTTAAAGTAAAATGAAAAATGATCATAGAACTCATAAAAATTCACGGCACAGAAGGAGGCCATTCGGCCCATCGTGTCTGTGCCGGCCAAAAAAGAGCTCTCCAGCCTAATCCCACTTTCCAGCTCTTGGAAGTGCCGTAATCTCCAAGGCTACGGACCAAGTGCATATCCAAGTACTTTTTAAAGGTCATGATGATATTCAGTTAAAAAATAAAGAAAAATTGGTTTTATCGAAAGCAATTCATCATTTCATTTAAAAAAAAATTTCAAACAGATACAGACCCTTGGGTGGAGTAAGATGGACCCCATTTTTAAGGCACCACTGAACAGGTTGGATTCCTGGCGAATCAGCATGGCAAAGCACCGAGTTTTCACTCGCCTCTGGTCTCAAGTCATCAATTGTGATCATAAAATACTGATCATTAAAAACCTGCAAGCATAAGGACAACACATATAGCATGTATAATGTTTTATGAGATTCATACAACATACTCAAACTGATCACATTTCTTAAATAATCATTCCCAATTTTCAAGCAGGCTAATAAACAATCATGTATATTTTTATATACAGTTTTAGTGACACCCATTAAAAAATGTAGTACTTTAATTTCAGGTAAAAATGTTAATTGAAGGGAACCTAACTGTTACAAAAGCAAAATACTGCAGATGCTGGAAATCTGAAATACAAACAGAAAATGCTGGAAACACTCAGCAGGTCAGGCAGCATCTGTGGAGAGAGAAACAGAGTTAACGTTTCAGGTCGATGACCCTTCGTCAGACCTGGAAAAAGCTGGAGATGGAACAGGTTTTTAAGCGAGTGTAGGGGCTGGGAAAGGGGGGAGGAGAGGAAAGAACAAAAGGGAAGGTCTGTGATAGGATGGAAGGCAGGAGAGATTAAGAGACAAAAGGGATGATGGTGCGAGGCAAAAGGAGATGGTAATGGGACAAGTTAAGAAACAAAGGATGGCTCTAGATGAAGTGTAAATGGCACTGGCAGAATGATCGACAGCTGCCATGTGAGAGAGAGAAACCTAACTGTTGCTATTTAAGGAGCATTACAAAATTGCCAGATTACAACAAATGTTTCTTTTAAAAAATAAAATATAATCCCTAATGGTTTATCCCAGAATTTAGAAATACCTGTTCTGCTAATGCCTTGTAGCAAATATCAAATTTTTCCCCAATAAGTTTTTAGGGAGTGGTATCATGAGTAAATCCGAGTAGTAATCACTGTAAAACAATGATGCAATAGATCAAAAGCAAAATACTGCAGATGTTGGAGTTCTGAAATTAAAACAGAAAATGCTGGAGATACTCAGCAGGTTAGGCAGCATCTGTGAAGAGAGAAACAAGGTCAACGTATCAAGAGGGAAAATTCAGTTGTTTGCGCCTCCCGTTAACGCCTTAAGAGGGCGCTACTGGGGCGCAAAGCAACTAGCGCCCGGGCGCGGCGATGTTTGCGTCGCTCGCGAAATTAACTAGACATTTTGCGGTGGCGCTAAACACTACCGCCACGATCTCCTGCGCCGACAGATCGTGACGTCAGTTGAGTGCGCAACGCCCCGGACTGGATATTGAGTGGCGCCCCCTGCCGCTAGCAACGACAGGTTGAGGGGAGCGTTTTGCAGTCAGAAAGGGACTAGGGGAGCGCTATTTAAAGGCGACCGCTTCCTGCCTTTTTTTGTTGGTGACATTTTTGCACCACGCATTCTGAGACAGAGAGAGAGAGAGACTGAGACTTCTGGTGAGATTCAATGCCGTGTGAAGGAGTTTTGAGTACTGAGCAGCACTTTGCGGGTTTATTTTGATTTGCCCTTCCTTGTTTCACCAGCGCTCTGAGGTAGTGCCTCGCTCCTCGGCCTTTGCCCCTTAAGACAGGTGTGAAGTGCCTGATTTAGCGCTCCAATCACCTCCAGGGGCGATAAAAGCCAAGTTTGCCGTCGGAGGTGATAATTAGCGGCAGGCGCTAAACTTTGCGCACGACCGATAATGGCGCCCCAAACGGGGCGATACTGAATTCCCCCCCCCCGCCCCCCAAGTGTTTTAATTCTGGAGTGCATCTCCACAGGATAGTTTGATCTAGCTGACTACGGAGTCTTTGGTGCTCACCTTGGTTACTGTGGCAGGGCAGATGGAATAGGGCTCCCTTGGGTCTACTGCCTCCAACTTCATGCCAACTGTGAAGCAGTGAGCCCTTAGATCAGGCTGGTCCTGCAATCAAAAAAAAACATAAGTGATCATGAAGTCTGAATCTTCTACGGTACAGGCACCAAGTTTGATAGTGCCCGATAACGGGCGCAAAATAGTCAGCAGGCTAGACTTGCGTGCCAGAAGAGAAAGGCCCATCCTGAATTCATCCTCTCGCCTCATTGGAATAAATCTGGCGAACTGCTGGTGCCAATTGGGCGCCCCGACAGAGCTCACTGATTCGGGCCCTTTGAATTTCAGCGACCTTTTAAGGACTGCTGGCTAGGCCACCGGAGAGCCTGAAAAACTAGCTGGAACTTGTGCAGTGCAAGCTCGGACTAGTTTGAATGAATTTCTGGGAAATTGTCACAGGATCATCATTTTAATATTGTAACGATGCCTGTTGTCATTTCAAACGGGCGCCAGAAAGAGAAAAAGAGAAAAAAGTTACAGAAATACAAAGATATATTGTTAAAAATTTTATAATTAACTAACTCATCTTTCTGGGACAACTGTAGTTTGCAGACTGCCTTTCATTTCCCGGTCCTGAGATCCGACACAAAACATCTCTCCTTCTCTCGCTGTTGGCTACAATGCATCCTTATAAAATGCAATTAGGTAGGCTCAAGCAAACTCCGTGGGGCAAGAACAGGCTGAAACGATGGGTCTACCAGGGCAGTCCTGTTTGTGGATCTTGGGAAGGAGGTAGAAGTGGGCTGTGCGGGGTTGGGGTCTATGAGGTTGGCGGCCATGGAGGGAAGATCTCCAGAGGAGATGAGGTCAGTGACACACTTGGAAACAATGGCTTGATGTTTGCTAGTGGGGTCATGGTCCAGGCGGAGGTAGGAGGAGGTGTTGGAGAGTTGGCGTTCAGCTTCCGCACAGTAGAGGTCGGTTCGCCAAACAACAGCACCACCCTTATCAGCAGGTTTAATGATAATGTTAGGGTTGGATCGGAGAGAATGGAGTGCTGCAAGTTCAGAGGGAGGTAGGTTGCCCCACGGAACTACTCTCTTCCTATCTCGACTCTATTTTTTCTCCCCTTGTCCAGTCTCTTCCCACCTACATTCGCGACTCTTCCGACACCCTCCGTCACTTTAACAGTTTCCAGTTTCCTGATCCCAACCGTCTCCTTTTCACTATGGACGTCCAATCCCTCTACACCTCCATCCCCCACCAGGACGGCCTTCGGGCGCTCCGTTTCTTCCTTGAACAGAGGCCCAACCAGTCCCCATCCACCCTCCTCCGCCTGGCTGAACTTGTTCTCACATTGAACAACTTCTCCTTTGACTCCACTCACTTCCTCCAAATTAAAGGTGTTGCTATGGGAACCCGCATGGGCCCTAGCTATGCCTGCCTGTTCATGGGACATGTGGAACATTCTTTGTTCCAGTCCTACTCAGGTCCCCTCCCTCACCTCTTTTTCCGGTACATTGATGACTGTATTGGTGCCGTTTCCTGCTCTCGCCCTGAACTAGATAAGTTCATTCACTTTACTTCCAATTTCCACCCTTCCCTCACCTTCACATGGTCCATCTCCGACTCTTCCCTTCCCTTCCTTGACTTCTCCATCTCCATTTCTGGCGATCGGCTTTCGACAAACATCCACTTCAAGCCCACCGACTCCCACAGCTACCTGGACTACACTTCCTCCCACCCCGCTTCCTGTAAGGACTCTATTCCATTCTCCCAGTTTCTCCGTCTCCACCGCGTCTGTTCCGACGATGCCACCTTCCATACCAGTGCTTCCGACATGTCTTCCTTTTTCCCCAACCGAGGATTCCCCTCTACTGTGGTTGACACGGCCCTTGACCGTGTCCATTCTATTTCCCGCACTTCTGCTCTCACCCCTTCCCCTCCCTCCCGGAACCACGATAGAGTTCCCCTTGTCCTCACCTTTCACCCCACCAGCCTCCACATTCAACGGATTATCCTCCGCCATTTCCAACGTGATCCCACCACCAAACACATCTTCCCCTCACCTCCCCTTTCAGCATTCCGAAGGGACCACTCCCTCCGCAACACCCTGGTCCACTCCTCAATCACCCCCAACAGCCCTTCTCCTTCACCTGGCACCTTCCCGAGCAAGCGCAGGAAATGCAACTTTTACCTCCTCCCTTCCCACTGTCCAGGGCCCCAAACACCCCTTCCAGGTGAAACAGCGATTTACTTGTGCTTCTTGCAATTTAATATACTGTATTCGCTGCTCACGATGCGGTCTCCTCTACATTGGGGAGACCAAACGCAGATTGGGCGACCGCTTTGCGGAACACCTCCGTTCAGTCCGTAAGGGTGACCCTGAGCTTCCGGTCGCCTGTCACTTTAATTCTCCGCTCCACTCCCACTCAGACCTCACCGTCCTCGGCCTATTACACTGTTCCAGTGAAGCTCAACCTAAGCTCGAGGAACAGCACCTCACCTTTCGATTAGGCACTTTGTAGCCTTCCGGGCTCAACATCAAGTTCAACAATTTCAGATAATTATCCCTGCCCCCATTTTTCATGCAGTATGATTTTTGCCACTCCCATTTGCAACATTTTATCTTTCCTGCCTCTTACAAAAGTACAGGGTGTTCTTTCAATTCCTTCCTCCCCTCCTAACCGCCCCCCCCCTTGTCTCTGCACCTGCTTAATATCTGTTACATCTCCAGCTTTTTCCAGTTCTGATGAAGGGTCCCAGACCTGAAACGTTAACTCAGTTTCTCTCTCCACGGATGCTGCCTGGCCTGCTGAGTATTTCCAGCATTTTCTGTTGTTATTTCAGATTTCCAGCATCCGCAGTATTTTGCTATTGTCTCATCGATCTATACTTGTTTTCTTTGGAAGAATAGATTGAACAGAGACACCCTATGAGACTAAGCATACGAGAATAGAA
This sequence comes from Somniosus microcephalus, assembly GCF_052327205.1. Classification (NCBI taxonomy): domain Eukaryota; kingdom Metazoa; phylum Chordata; class Chondrichthyes; order Squaliformes; family Somniosidae; genus Somniosus; species Somniosus microcephalus. The sequence continues at coordinate 82,176,295 of NC_141003.1, read as the reverse complement.
CTAGAAAATATATAGGTTTGAAATCAAAACTTGAGTTAGAAGAAACTCCCCTCCCCCCTCATCACTATGAGATGCAGTCCTATCTCCAGCCTATGCTCACATCAACTGAAGCTCCCATGTTGGAAGAGCAGGATTGTTGAATTCACTGTTACGAGCTGGTGCTTCAAGTTATAGGGAACCAATGTAATACAACAACTTGCATTTATATATCGCCTTTAACAGTAAAACATCCCAAGGTGCTTCACAGGAGTGTTAGCAAACAAATTTTGACACTGAGGCTTACAAGGAGGTATTAGGCCAGGTGACTAAAAGCTTGGTCAAAAAGGTAGGTTTTACAAACAAGCACCTTCTCTATATATAATTCCAAGGAAACTGCAACCGTTTTTCACTAATTTACTTTCGGTTACAGAATGCTTGCAGACGAGCAATATCAATGATATTTCTGGAAAAACAGACCATTATATTCCACTGATGATAGTGTAAGTGCAATTAAAATTGCAATGTGAGCTATATTGAAGGCTTTCTCTGGCATTAGCAAGTATTAAGTTGGCTTAGGACATTAACATAGGGAATCCTTAACAGTTGCTTCCAACATAGAAAAGCTGGCAACTCTAGCTACTTCTTGTAATAAGATACTGCAGATGATATTAGAATTTTCAGCCATAGCCCAAGCAGTCCAAGTTAAATACTCAGCAATCCAGGATAGTGGAAAATCTACAAGTCATGAATGTCATAATAAAGAGCAAGGAACTAGAGTAAATTATTTTCATTCCCGCTGCAGACAGGTTTAATATATCCTACCAACATCGGCATTAGTGCAACACTAATGTGCTAGTTCGCAAAAGTATTATTTTACAAAACTCACTGTCCCTTACTGACACAAGTCAAACATATGGACAATTCAGCTTTCAGTGCTCTCTTGCACCGAGGTAACTATGAGATAGCACGTGAAAAGCTAAACACTTCCTATCCTGTTATTATAAAAAGTTTGTTTTGAAATAACGGCCGTTAAAATCCTGTCCCACAGACAAATGCACATATGGCTCACTTGTGGCGATGCTCGTGCTTAAAAATTAAAAAACACTTCAGTGCATGAATAAATTTATGATCCCGCTCACCCAGCTCAGTTACATAACTAAAGAAATATGTTACTCTCGCCCATCCCAGTTACATCAATAAATCTGTGATAATCACCTACACCAATACTTACATAAATCTGTGTCCCACACCAGCTCCGATTTATGCATTAATTACCATTAGGACAGATGATTATAAACAAACGCAAACTAGAAGGCATCAGATTTTGATATAAACTAGTGTATCTCTTGTAGCATTGCTCATGATGATTCAGGGCGAATATACTGTTTCACAATAATAGGGGTGTCATGCCATGCACAATGATTTATGCCCTCTGTCCAATAGGTTGAATTTTGGTTTCACTACGTGGTATTCTTGAATTTTACCAGTGCTTTGTTTGTCGATCGCATTCAGTGATTGTTCATTTTTGCATGAGCGCGTAAATAAGTGGCTTTGATTATTATATGTTTCTTCATGCATTTGGCGGAAGGGTTGAGAACCAGAGGACACAGATTTAAGGTGATTGGCAGAAGATCCAAAGGCGACATGAGGAAAAACTTTTTTACGCAGCGAGTGGTTAGGATCTGGAATTCACTGCCTGAAAGGGTGGTGGAGGCAGATTCAATCGTGGCTTTCAAAAGGGAATTAGAGAAGTACCTGAAGGAAAAAAAATAGCAGGGCTACGGGGAAAGGGCGAGGGATTGGGACTAGCTGACGTGCTCTTGCAGAGAGCCGGCACGGGCTCGACGGGTCAAATGGCCTACTGTGCTTTAACCATTCTATGATCCTATTGTTACTCCTTGTTCTTTTATAAAGCACAGGATACCAGGAGATAGCATGTGACATGTAGCAGATTGGAGCTATGTATGTGGGGATTTGTAGTAGTGACACAGGGTTGAGTTATTTTGGAGCAGTTATTGGGAAACATTGGTAGCTTTGGAAAGGAGCTTTGGGGTACGGGGAAGGGCGTACCCATGGGATTTGGTATCACAGGGGAGGAGGTGCATTATATGGCTGTATGTATAGTATGATTCTTGGGAACTGATAGAAGTGGGGGTTGAGTTTAAGTAAGGTTTGGCAGTAGTGACAGCATTCCAGGGTATGACAGTAGGGCAGATCTCAGGGTCCGAGAGTTTTAGGAGGAGCTAGTCAGCACTAGTGGCTGGGGAATGTCACAAGAAGTAGCAACAGTTGAAAGGGCAGTGCTGTTTGGAACACTGATGGGGGTTCTAGGGTGTTTCAAGACTGGGAGAGCCCAGGATCTGAGAGCACTGGGTTGCAGAGGCAGGTCCTGGAATGAAAAGGGGAGCTAGTGGGCTAAAAATTTGAGGTCTTACCTCCGGCCGTTACCACCCAGTTCAGGGAAAACAATAGCGGCTGCCGCACTTTCGCCCGCTGCCCGGCCACCATTTTCGGCCTGTCGGCAGCGCTGCCGTTGCCTGCACTTGTCGAAAATATTGTAATGAGTTGGAGTGTGACATCAATCAGCGTGCAAAGCCAAGTTGACGCCCACTCGTCCGTTTTGGATATCGCCGCTCCTCTTGCCGCCTGCTCTAAAGCACGCCCATGCATGCAGCTGCTAAAAGCACCTCAGCAGTGTTAACAGCCATGAGGATGTTTCAACTGACGAATGCAAGACAGCCAGGACTAGCAGGATTTGGCAGATTTTAAAACGAAGATTGAGGCTGACAAGTGGAAAATAGCTCAGATGGATGTCGGAACTTCAAATGCTTCCTTTGCCAAGGTTCTTCTTTTATACTTTCATCAGCTGGGGGGGCGGGGTTGCATTTTCTGGCGGCTTTCTGTTGTGGGTCAGTAAATCAATGGGTGAAACAAGCTTTTAGTTCCGAACTGAACGCCTGTACAAAACTGCAAATCCCTTGGCGGATTCCCAGTAAATAAAGTAAAAAATTCCTGAAGAGCATCAGATTGCCTAGAGCTCCATTGCAATGTTTGAAGATCATCTCTGATAAGATCTCTTCTATCTTTATGATAACATCAGCAGAACGTAACCCCCTAGCAAATCTGGGCTCAACTGCTTAAGATTTTAAGGAATTATAAATTAATTTATCCAAAATACCATAACCAATTATTTATCAAATAATTATTTTGTGTTGAATATGCAGGGCCCACTAAAAGCTGACACGATTACTACACATTTAAATACTTTCAAGAGTAACCATTGGGGAAAGATTAGTGTTAGAGAAAACGCAGATGCATTCATTTCATGAACTATTTAAAAAAAATCAATAAACAGTTAATAATTGGGTGGCAGGTAATATTGTTGCAGCAGGTACGACAACTGTTCCGTACATGGCCTACAGGTTCGCTCCTTTCTTCCCCATTCTCCTTCACTGCAAATGGGACACAGACACAACCTTCAGTCTCCTGCTGAACTTTGCGCTGGAAAGAGCGCGCTACACCACCAATTCTGATGTTAATTAGCAGGCAGCACCAAAATACTGGTGCTGCCTGCGCGCTCTCGGCAGGTGGCCATGAGCCTTGGCCAGCACGGTCACCGGCAGGTTTCCAGCGCACTGGAAACTTTAGCCCGTGTCTGTAAGCAGGAGGAGTAGTACTGGGGTCTGACAACATTGGGATGGAGCGCTCTTGGAGCATTTGAGGAAAGTACTGGGGTGGAAGGTCCAGGAGAGGCAGGGTCCCATCGTCGGTTAGATGCAGGAGCAGGGAGGAAGAGGGCGAGTCCCCAAGTCTGGGAGTAATGGAAAGTTGGAACGAAGGTCCCAGCATCTGGGAACCTTGTGAAGGGGGTGTCTGAGATCACTGAAAAGTTGCATATTTGGGTCCAGGAGCACTCAGCAGCGGGGTCCCAGAGTGCAGCACCATTTGAGGGAGCGTGGGGAGCACCAGGGTCTGGCGATATTGGGTCTGGCTACATTGAGGAGTGACTAAGATCTGGAATCAGTGGGGAGTGAGTCCAAGGTCTGGCAGCATTAAAGAGTGGGGACTGGGGTCAGGCAACATTGAGGGACCAGGAGAAAAAAGCTGACCAAGCCAATCCCTTTGTGGCCAACAAGCATTACTGCAACGCACACAGGATATTTGTCAGGTTCTGGACTTGAAGACAGTTAGAAGCGTGAAATGTACTGACCACACACTTATTTTATAATTAACACAGCTGTAATTAATTAAACATTTTAGTCTAAATAACGAAGGTAATATAATTACACGTTTAACTGAAAACATATCAAAATTCAATTAGATTGTGTTTTTATAAGCTCTCAGAAATAAGCCCTCTAGGAAATTGGAAGACAAAAATGAATTTTTCACAATTACATGATTATATAACCAAGCTTCTGACACTGACTCATGGGCCTAGATTTTGCAATGGACTTGATGCAGAAAATGACTAAGGTCTTACAGGAAGACACCTGCCATATACAAAATCTTTAATATGTTTATGGAATTACGTTTCAATTGTACAGTAGACCCGATTTTACGCAAATATGCTAGATGTAAATATGATCTTTATCTGAAAGTGGTTTATAATCTCACTGTCTCCGCAGCATTTTGCTATTCTATAATCTCACTATCTGTTGCTCTCCCTATAGTGTATTTAATAGCATCATTCACTTCATTATCTGATATGTCAGATACTGTACATTGATATCACTGTTCCTCTAATTTATAAGCATGAAAATTATGTGCACACTATCATTCTAACACTTAATGTGCTTCTATAATATTTCTCTATTCACTAAAGGTTAAAATAGAAGAATGAATAAGTTAATATGGATACATTGAGTGCTTGTATAAGATGAGAATCAACATTCAAGACGCTACCGCTATGGTTATTGGTAAATCTACACATAATCCCATCTTTACTAATGCATCATTGTGCTTTCAGGCAAAACCTGAAATGCCAGTTTATCAGCTGCAAGATCGGTTCTTGCATTAACTGATTTGGCTGTGCGACGCTGTTCCCATTGAAAGCAACAAGCTTCTGCTGGCAAGATCAGTTGCGATCTTAAATGAGCGAGCACATATGCTGAAGAAAGGAATTTTCGATGAATGGGTGAAGTTTTTGTATGCCCCGCTGTATTTTCAGGGCTAAGAGCTTTTATTATAAAACGCTATATAGAATTAACTTTCACAATACAGTACCTGCCACCCAAATCACAGAATTTCTTGCACTGTTTTGGCTCAGCCCTTTGCAATGGTTACTTTTGCTAAAATCTATAGGACCACCTGCCCTACATTTCTCATCTCCGATCCATGCAAGAATAATAGTGTACAAAACCTGTGCATAATTACCAATATTCACATCAAATAGCCAAACTGGAAGTAACTCATCTTAGATTACTTATGATACAAGTATGGTTAAACACCAGCATTAAAAAGTATACGGTTCAGGTTCTTAACCTAATTTTTACAAGACTGTCAAACATAGGCTCCAGTCTTAATCTTAAATTGATTGACTCCCAGAACTTTTGCGAGCAATAGATTTATTTCAGGTCTTAACATTTTTACTTTTTAATATACAAAAATGCGATTACCTTCAAACATCAGAACAAAGGGAAATTACCAACCAACCATCAGGAACCTCAACTATTAACTATTAAGAAATGCCAGCATAAATTAATTATATACAATGATTTTTAATGAACATGCTGCCGTCTTTAGCAATGAGAGGTCTTCCAAGTGTCTAATTTACTTGGCAACTGCAAATTCTAAGTTAAGATCCTGGTCCTAATATGAGCAACGAGAAATGCACAGGACAAATTCTATGGGCTCCAACAACATCCTGCCTGTAGTACTGAAGACTTGTGCAGCAGAGCTAGCTGCTCCCCATGCCAAGCTGTTTCAGTATAGTTATGACATTGGCATCTAACCCGACAATGAGTGCCCAGGTATGTCCTAGCCGCAAACAAAAAAACCAGGATAAATCTAACCTGGCCAATCATCACCCTATCAGCCGCCTCCCCATCACCAGTAAAGTGATAAAAGGAGCCATCAACACTGCCACCAAGCAACATCTACTCGCTAATACAACAGCAAAATACTGCGGATGCTGGAAATCTGAAAGAACAGCAGAAAATGCTGGAAACACTCAGGTCAGGCAGCATCGTAGACGGAGAAAGAGTCAACGTTAGCTCGGTTTCTCTCTCCACGATGCTGCCTGACCTGCTGAGTGTTTCCAGCATTTTCTGTTGTTGTTTCATCTACTCACGAATAATCTGCTTACCACCGCTGCATTCAGGTTCTGCTAGAACCATAGGTCCAGACCTCTTCAAAGCCTTGATCTACACATGGATGCAAGAGCTGAATGCCAGGAGAGATAAGAACATAAGAAATAGGAGCAGGAGTAGGCCATTTGGCCCTTCGAGCCTGCTCCACCATTCAATAAGATCATGGATGAAAGTAACTGCCCTCAACATCGAAGCAGCATTCGACCAGATATGGCACTAAGGAACCCTAACAAAACTGAGGTCAAAGGAAAAACTGCCCAGTGCCTGGAGTCATACCTAACATAAAGGATGATAGCTGCGGCTGTCGGATGCCAAATTATCGCAGCTATTACTGCACGAGGCCCTCAGGAAAGCATCCTGAGCCCAACCATCTTCAGCTGCTTTCTCAATTCACTTAAGTGTCATAAGATACGAGTAGGGCTGTTTGCTTACGATTGCCGTGTTCAGCTCCATTCACAACGATGCTGATAATGAAACAGCTCATGCCAGCCTACAGCAGGATCTGCATAATATCCAGGCTTGGACAGACAATGGCAGGAAACATCCACACCACATAAGTGCCAGGTAATGCCCATCTCCCCATGACCTTCAAAAGAACCATTGCCGAGTCCACCAACATCTCGGGGATCACTATTGACCCGAAGCTTACCTAAACCAGCCATATCAATACTTCGGCTACAAGGGCAGGGCAGATGCTAGGTATTCTGCGAGTGGCTCACTTCCGGACCCCCTCATGCCTCTTCACCATCTACAAGACTCAAATCAGGTGAGTGATAGAATACTTGCTACTCGCCTAAATAGATGCAGCCGCTACACTCAACCAGTTCAACACAATCCAGGACAAAGCAATTTGCTTGATGGGGCAACCTGCCACTGGACTCGATAGCCATCCTATCCAACACCGGTGTTATGTAGCTTCAGTATGTACGATCTACAGGATGTAATGCAGCAATTCGCCAAGATTACTTGAACAGCAACTCCCCTGCAACCTCCAGCACAGAGAAAGAAAAGGCACATACTATCCTGATTTGGACATATAGGGGGAAAAATTCGGTATCGCCTCGTTTGGGGCGCCATATCGGCCGCGCGCAAAGTTCAGCGCCTGGCGCTAATTATCGCTGCCGACAGCAAACTTGGCTTTTATCGCCCCTGGAGGTGATTGGAGCGCTAAATCAGGCGCTTCACACTTGTCTTAAGGCGCAAAGGCCAAGGAGTGAGGCGCTACCTCAGAGTGCTGGCGAAGCAAGGAAGGGCAAATCAAAATGAACCTGCAAAGTGCTGCTCAGTACCCAAAACTCCTTCACACAGCGTTGAATCTCTCCAGAAGTCTCTCTCTCTCTCTCTCAGAATGCGTGGTGCAAAAATGTCACCGACAAAAAAAGGCAGGAAGTGGTCGCCTTTAAATAGCGCTCCCCCAGTCCCTTTCTGACAGCATAACGCTCCCCTCAACCTGTCGTTGCTAGCGGCAGGCGGTAAGGCAGGGGGCGCCACTCAATATCCGGTCCGGGGCGCTACCGGGGCGTTGCACACTCGAATGACGTCACAATCTGCCGGCGCAGGAGATTGTGGCGGAAGTGTTTAGTGCCACCGCAAAATGTCTAGTTAATTTCGCGAGAGGCGCAAACATCGCCGCACCCGGGCGCTAGTTGCTTTGCGCCCCAATTGGCGCCCTCTTAAGGCGCTAACGGGAGGCGCAAACAACTGAATTTTTCCCCCCATAGTGCCATTCCTCCATCATTGCTGGATCAATATCCTGGCATTCCCTACTTAGCACCATTATGGCAGCACCATCATCACAAGGACAGCAGCAGACCACCACCTGTTCAGGGTTAAGAACGTGGCAATAAATGCAACCTTGACAGCATTGTCCACACCCCAAGAACAAAAAAACCCTAAGTGAAATAGATTAAAATACACTTCTCCTGTCAGTCAGTAATAAAAATCAGAATCATCTGTACAACCACAGATAATTATACGGTAATGCTTCTATAATCCGTAAAACAAATGGATTTCAAATTCATGTGCATTTGGCGGAATGCAGATAAACAGTAAATTAATGTTGATGCAGCAATGCAAGAAAAAAACTGAATTCCAATTTTATATCAGTTAGCGCTGAAATATTTCACACACACAAAACCAATGCTGTGCCAATAAATAACAAAAAAAACAATAATCTTTCAGGACTGCAGTATATGCCAAAATGATTTGCATTAAACTTTGTGTTATTAGTTCATTTGAAAAATAAGAAATTTTCCATAGTTCTGTAGTTTTTTTCTAATTCGACTGCAACCCATTTGACATTCAAAAATCATCTTGTACATGAATGAAGGTTCTCGCATCGAAAGAACATTGAGTACTCAAATGCAAATGTCACCATCAACCCCAGTCATGAGCTTCCAAAGACTGAAATTGCCCTTAAAGACTAAATAAATAGTTAATTACAAAAGTGTTCTATCTTGCCTGCATTATGCTACATTACAAAATGCTTGTTAAGGTTATTTCTTTAAGACTGAGTGGCATTGAAAAGACACAGAGAGCCATGCACTTGCCTATTCAGTATCCACGTGTACCTTCTTTTTAAGATCACAATCAATATACAAGATGTGTAAGAATGAGCTGCCCTGAAGGATAAAAAAAGGCCTTTAATTAATTTTATCCCAGAACTGACATGATTTTGAAGAGTTCTAATTGCCTCATTCAAACTACTGATTTCCATTCATTGTTGAAGCATTAATTAATCTTTTGCCTGCTAGTTTATGACAACTGATGTACTTCTAAATCTTTTGTTGTGGGTGCAGTCTTTGACAAAATCAGTTTTCTCAATCATGACATACATAACATTACGATCATATTCCAGAAATACTAAGCAAGTAATCAAACGCTGTACAAGGTCTGTCTAGTATAAGAGTTTTCTTACACTTAAGTCAACAGCATGCTTGTCTTTTACGGGGAGTCAGGGAGGGAAGCGTGTTTGTGGGGGGAAAAACACAGAATTTAATGGCGGTTCTTCATTATGATTTTTTTTTAAACTCAGTTTCCTGCCCGGCGAGCGGCCAGATTGACAGGCTGGCCGGCTGCCAAGCGGGAAAGCCTGTGGTAGAAGGCCGCAGCCGGGGACCCTTGGGGACGGACCCCGGCAACCAGGAAAGATCGGGGGTTGGTGGGTGTCGGTCCAGCAATCGGGTAGTGGGGGAAAATCAAGAGAGAGGGTTGATCGGACCGGGAGAGATTGCGGATCTGGAGGGGTGGAAGAAGATTTGCTTGAGGAGCCGGGGAGCACTCTTGCTCTGGGAAACCCATGCAGGGGGTGTTAATTTCACATCGCTGCCAAAATATCAGGAACGAAGCCTCAGTTAAATTATTACGGACCCGCCTCTCCAATCATTACGGACCCGCCTCTCCAAAGCTGGTTACTCTGACATCCTAATATCCGCCAGGGTTAAAGCAGAAACTGGTGTGTGCGCAGTGGGTTAGGGTGGGGTTTCACGAGTTGGAGTTGGAGGATTTAACCCCCCCGATCATAAGGGGCTTAAAATTCCTCCCAGTGTTTCGAATGATTTCTTCAAAATTGGCTCTTCACATATTTAAGAAAGTAGGAAAGTGTTTGTTGTAAAACTTATTTTCTTTCTGCAGTAACACTTTTTTTGCCATCTTATACAGTCCTTTAGAAATGGTCTTCAAATGACTAACATTGCTTCTGATCATCAAATATATATGACCTTCAGGACCATAATTTACATTTGGTTTATGCTGCCTTCAAGTGAGCACTCGAAAGTTGTTCTTGTTCATTAGTCATGTTGCCACAAATCAATTTTGACACTAGTTATTAACATAACATTAATGGAACAATTGCTTCCAGAGTATAGTTAAATCCATGATTCAGAATGTATGAACTTGAAAATCCATCACTTAAGCCCTTAGAAACAATATTGCCCTTAAACTCCAACATCCACCCACAGTGAAATTGCACATGACATCATCCAACCACATTATCACTGCACTCAGGATAACTCGAAGTGGCATTTTAAGCTACTTTAACCTGCTTTAAAAAAAAAGCAAACATAAAATATGTCTTTTGCAGCATCCCAGGTTGCTGCACAGAATTGGACATAGGGCAGGACCATCCATGTGTGCCTGGCTTTATTCATATGCCAAGGAGTGAAGATTATGCAGGGTTTGATAGCAGTTTGAATGGCCCTCATGCATTTTACTGCAAATAATGATTGTGAAAGCTTGTTCTCAAAATTTCCTCCATTCTCCTCTTATTTGGTGGCTTGAGTAACACTCCCAGGCTCCCTTTAAATTTTCTTAATGTGGTGGGCACATTGTACAAGGCAGAATTATAGCTGTGTTTCTTTGGGGCTGATCTCATTGGAGGGAATATTGCTGGCTCCTGGAGAAAGTGCTTGATTTTGAGGTATCGGAGAAGATCTTGCTAGGTGGGTGAAATGTGTCGACTGCTTGTGGAGAATCTGACCCAATCTGGCGAATGTCCTTCTCAGAGCAAGCTCTGGATCTACTTGTGGAAAGCACATCGAGGAGTTCTTTGCTGCATCAGATACAGGAAAGGCACAGTTCGATCTTCAGGAGACTTCGCCTCTTTCCAGATTCTACAGTGTTAATGCAATTCTAATATGTTCCTTTACTCCTTCTGGTTTATTGTCAGATTGTACGAAAGGCAGGTTAGACAAGGAAATCGGTTGCAAAGCTCCAGCTGCTCTACCCAGCCATGGGTTCTGCAGAGAGGGCTTGTTCCAAGGTTCAAGAGACCTGGTCTTCCTATGAGCTGGGGATTTCAGGCATGTGAATTAAAACACTAAGGAGGTATATGCCGGAGTGTATGGCTTCTGTTTTGACCTGGAAAAGTACGAAGCAGCCCAGACCCTTTCCTGGAAGTCGACCCAAGTTCCCCCTTACAACATCCAAAAAATCCACGAATGGTAAAGGACAGGTTGATGCTCAACAGACAATTGATTAAACCATTTTCCGAAATGTAAATAAGAAGTGACAGAAAAAGCAAGTGAAACCTATACACCATGGCTGGCTATCGTTCCCCAACTGAATAGGCATCCTGAAACATGCAAAATTAATGCCAATGTGTCTTCTAAACTTTGTGTTACGAAATGCATCGTAACTACACAATATGTAAGCCAGTGTACTTTTCTCTTTACACCTTAACTATGTTTAATGTCCAACAGTGTTTCTGTTTGGATGGGTTTCTTGAAATAAAGTATATGGCCCTGAAATTCTATAGGAATTCTACCAGTCAAAGACTGACAAAACCTCCAAGGAAACAGGAGAGACTCTGATGTCAGGTCCTCTGTTTCTGCCAATTCCCATGTTGACCTGCAAGAGGTGGAAATTCCACTCCTGAAAAGCAGTCTGGATCTCCAAAGAGGAAGATTTTTTTTAATTCCTGGTTGGCCCCCCACTTGCTCAAGAGCCAGTTGAAAAATAGAGCAATTAAAAAAAATAGCAAAGCATATTTAAACTAATGGTTTACAGAAAATAAACCACTCATAACTTATGCAATTTGCATCTCTACAACTTGCATTTATATACCACCTTCAATATAGTACAAGGTCCCAAGGCACACAACAGGAGCGATTAGCAAACAAAATGTGGCACTGAACCACATAGGGAGGTATTAGGACAGGCGACCAAAGCTTGGTCAGAGATAGGATTTAAGGAGCGTCTTAAAGGAGGAGAGAGGTGTAGAGGGGTTTATTTTGCATAATTCACCAATCCTGGGGTGCACCTTCCATGTATTTTACCAAGAAGAAAGTTAATCTACAAAATGTTTATTGTTGCCTAAGTATTTTTATGTTAAAAGAGACGGAAGTTGATACACATGAAAAACGTAACAATCGTAATGATCACAGGTAGTGTAATGTATATACCTTTATAAGGGGGGGGGGAACTACTTTTTACAGCTCATGTATACTGCAGTATCGGCAGTGACCACACCTGTATATAGCACTGAGTAGTAATCTGTACAGACCAGTTCCCGTGTGAGCCACGTTGAGTAAACACCTGTTATACCGTTCTCCTGCAGTCTGTGTCTTATCTTATTATATACAGACACAACATTGGCGACAAGGCAAGTTCGAACCTACCTGCAACTCTGCATCACCTCCCGGGGATTCGTTCCTGGAGATCAGTGGATTGGAGGTCAAGGCCAGAGACTCGGGCGTCGACCACGGGCAACCGCCCAGTCATCCAGCAGAGACTCGAGAATTGCGGGGGAGGCTGTCGAGAGTCAGGCTTGGCTTTCCAGTCGAGGTGGACCAGCGAAACGGGCTGGCAACAGGTAGTGCACAGACCCTTCCCGGACAGCGGCGGGCTAGAGCCCGACCGAGCGGCACAGCAAAGGGCCGAGCAGCGTCAACGGGGGGAGAGAGAGAGAGAGGGCAGAGCGCACAGGGCGCAGCCGGTGTTCAGGGGCCGAGCAGCGTCGAAGAGAGGGAGAGAGGCGCGCAGAAACCCGCGAGGTGCCGCCATTGCCACGAGGACCGCAGAGAGCGGCGTTGGCAGCAGCGCAGGAGAAGCACGCGAAACCTACAGGGCGCCGCCATTGCCATGAGAACCGCCGGGAGCGGCGTTGGCAGCAGCGGGGGAGGAAGGAAACCGCGGGAGACGCCATTTTAAGCCATTGGGAGACGCCATTTTAAACCACACCCAAAATGCCGAAGAGTGGCAGTATCACCGCATTTGACAATGAAGTCGAAGATTGGACTACATATGTCGAATGAATAGAGGTATACTGCAAGGCAAATGAGGTGTCAGATGACAAGAAAGCGTCGGTATTGTTAAATTTAATGGGTGCAAAGATGTATGGTTTATTACGAAATCTAGTAACCCCAACGAAGCCAATGGAAAAGAGTTTTGAAGACATAGTAACGATACTACAGGAACATTTAAACCCCACACCGCTGCTGATAGCAGAAAGATTCAAGTTTCACAAACGGAACCAGCATAAGGATGAAAGCAATGCTGATTATTTAACAGAACTGCGCAAACTATCGAAACACTGCCAGTTTGGAGCGGGACTGGCAGATGCCTTAAGGGACAAGTTTGTGTGTGGGCTTCAAAGTGAAGGAACCCAGAAACGGCTTTTATCTGAAAAGGACCTTACGCTAGAAAAGGCTTTCAGCATTGCGGTATCATATGAAGCAGCAGCACGGGGCGCTGCAGAGATACGACAGAGACCGCAAGAATATGGCACAAACGAAATGTCATATAGAACAGAGAAGTGCTATCGCTGCGGCAGAACAACACATGACCAGAATGATTGCTGGTTCAAAACAAAGTGTGCAGACAGTGTGGAAAAGTAGGACACACAGCACGAGTCTGCAGGTCGGGAAAGAAAACTAGCAATAAGAAACCTATCAAAGAAAAGTACAAGAAGGTACATAAGATGACGGAGAATAGCTCAGACGAACAAGAGTGATAACGACTCCGAAAGCAGGGAACGGAGTTGTCTGAAACTACATAATGTGATCACAACGGAGGATCACCGAACCATTTGGGTCACTCTCAAGATAGCAGGAGCCCAGGTAAAGATGGAATTGGACACAGGATCAGCCCTAACAGTCATAAACCGACGGGACTACAAGCGGCTATTCTCACACATACCCTTGAGACACAAAAAAATTATTTTGAAGACGTACACGGGGCAAAAAGTCTACCCCAAAGGAAAAATAAGGGTGACCGTTATATATAACGGTAAGGAAACACCAAAACTAGACCTGTACGTATTGCAAGATGGAGGACCACCATTACTGGGACGTGAATGGATCCGGAAAATACAACTGGATTGGCATTCCATACAGGCACTGATTGTGGCTGACAAAAAGGATGACGACGTCACACCTGGGCGACTGTCAAAGATCCTAACTGACGCGAAAGAAGTGTTCCAGCAAGGACTCGGAACACTAAAAGGCATGACAGCGACGATTAAAATTGAAGAAAACGCAAGCCCAAAATTTTTAAAGGCCAGACCGGTACCTTATGCGATCCGCCCAGCCGTCGAAGCAGAGCTAGAGAGTCTGGAACGTTCAGGAGTACTGTCCAAGGTAGACTGGAGCGAGTGGGCTACACCCATCGTCCCTGTGATGAAAAAGTCGTTGAGCAGCACGCCTGGGAAACCAAGGAAGGTTCGCATCTGTGGGGACTTTAAGGTAACAGTGAACCCAGTCCTTCATACCGTACAATAGCCACTTCCACGGATTGAAGATATTTTCGCCTCGCTATCTGGAGGGAAACGCTTCACTAAGATTGATCTGGCCCAGGCGTATCTGCAAATGGAGGTAGAAGAAGCATCAAAAAAATACCTCACAATCAACACCCATAAAGGTCTCTACCAATACAACCGGCTGGTATTCGGGGTAGCATCAGCTCCGGCTATTTGGCAAAGGGCAATGGAACAAGTCCTGCAAGGGATCCCAGGGACCCAGTGTTATTTGGACGACATCCTGGTCACGGGCGAAAATGACAGTGATCACCTTGCCAACCTGGAGCAGGTGCTCACTAGATTGCAGGAATATGGGCCCCGAGCTAACCGCCCCAAATGCGAGTTTTTTAGAAAACAGATCTCGTATTGTGGCCACGTTATCGATAAAGAGGGGTTACATAAGTCCCCAGAGAAGATTGAGGCAGTAGTCAAGGCTCCAGCACCGGAAAATGTGTCACAACTGAGGTCGTTCCTCGGGCTGGTAAACTACTACCATAAGTTCTTGCCAAATTTGTCTACAATACTACACCCACTGAACACCCTACTGCAAACTGGGGTGCCATGGAAGTGGAGTGACGAATGTGGACGAGCTTTCCAGAAGAGCAAAACACTAATCACATCGAAAGAGGTATTGGCCCATTACAACCCGGCATTACTGTTGTGTATGTACCTTTAAGAGAATAACTGGTCTCAGACTGCAGTACCGGCAGTGACCACCCCTGTATAAAAGGCGCTAGTGAGCCTCTGTTGTTTTCAGTTTCACTATTGACTTCCATCAGTAAAGACTTGTTTTGTTCAACTCCTGCTGTCCGTGTCTCAATCATTCACGGACGTAATACTGGCGACGAGCAGATACGAACCTACCTACAGTCTGCTCCACCTCCTGGGATCCATTCCTACAGTTAAGTGAGCAGAGGTCGAGGCCAGAAAGAAAAGAAAGTAAGAGGCAGTAGAAACGGGCGTCGACCGTGGGCATCCGCCCGTGTTAGCGGAGTTGAAGATTGCTGGAGAAGCTGTCGGAAGCGGGGCCTGGTTCCTGTTGACGGTGCTTCAGCAAATCGGGCTGGTGGCAGGTAGTGCACTGATCCTTCCTGGGCTGCGGCGGTCGCGAACTCGAGCGGGTGGTTTGCAACGGGGCCGAGCAGCGTTGTCGGGAAGAGAGAGAGAGGGTGGAGCACACAGGGCGCGGCCGGTGCTACGAAGCCGGGCTGCGTATAGACCCGCGAAGAGGGAGGCAAAAGTCCCACAGGGTTGTTCCACGATGGGAAAATAATAAAAAAAGAAATATTAAACGCGCAAGAAACCGCGAGGAGCTGCAGGTTGCAACGGGAACCGCGGAAAGCAGCGCTAGCAACAGCGGGGAAGAAGGCAAAGCGCGGGAGGCGCCATTTTAGATTTGCAAGATGCCGAAGACTGGCTGTATCACTGCTTTTGATAATACAATAGAGGACTGGACCACGTATGTGGAAAGTGTCGAGGTATATTTCGAGGCAAACGAAATAGTGGAGGAGAAAAAGGCATCGATATTGCTAAACTTAATGGGCGCTAGAACGTACGGCCTATTGCGGGACCTGATTACTCCAGCCAAACCGAAGGCGAAGAGTTTTAATGAAATTGTTGCTGTCCTACAGGAACACCTAAACCTTGCACCGCTGTTGATAGCAGAAAGATTTAAATTCCACAGGAGAACTCAGCATAAAGATGAGAGCAATGCTGAGTACCTTACGGAACTACGCAAGCTATCAAAGCACTGCCAGTTCGGAGCAGGACTGGCAGATACCCTACGGGACAAATTTGTCTGTGGACTCCTGAGCGAAGGAACACAGAAGAAGTTACTCTCAGAGAAAGCTGACGCTAGATAAGGCTTTCAGCGTGGCAGAATCATATGAAGCAGCAGCCAGGGGAGCTGCAGAAATTCAACAAAAACCACAGGAATACGGCACCCACGAAATGACACGGGGATTTGCAAAATGTTATCGCTGCGGCAGAACTAACCATGACCAGAAGGACTGCTGGTCCAAAGACAAAATATGCAGGCAATGCGGGAAGATGGGACACATTGCACGAGTTTGCAGGTCTGGGAAGAAGACCAGTGACAACAAAAAGGCTACTAAGGAACCGTACAAGAAAGTACAAAAGATGACGGACAGTAGTTCCAAAGACCAGATGAGCGATAGTGAATCCGGGAACAGGAGACTAAGCTGTCTCAAACTTCACAATGTAATCGCAAAAGAGGATCACCGAACCATTTGGGTCACCCTCACGATAGCAGGGTCCCAAGTTAAAATGGAATTGGATACAGGATCAGCGCTGTCATGAATCGACGAGACTACGAGCGGCTATTTTCACACATACCCTTGAGAGAGACATCCATCGTCTTGACGACGTATACGGGGCAAAAAGTATACCCCAGAGGAAAAATAAGGGTGCCTGTCGAATACAACGGCAAGAAAATACGGAAATTGTATCTCTACATACTGCCAAATGGTGGACCACCATTATTGGGACGGGAATGGATCAGGAAGATAAACTTAGATTGGCACTCCATTCATGCAATGACGGTGGACGGTAAAAAAGATGAAGACATCACTCCTGGACGATTGTCAACAATCTTAGCTAACGCCAAAGGGTATTTCAACAAGATCTGGGCACGCTTAAAGGCGTAACTGCCTCGATAAAAAAAGACAATGCAGTTCCCAAGTTTTTCAAAGCAAGACCGGTACCATATGCAATTCGCCCAGCCGTCGAGGCAGAGCTGGAGAATCTGGAGAAGGCAGGCGTGTTGTCTAAGGTCGACTGGAGCGAGTGGGCGACACCCATCGTTCCTGTCATGAAGAAAACGTTAAGCAATAAGTCCGGGGAGCCAAGGAAGATTCGCATCTGTGGGGATTTCAAGGTGACGGTGAACCCAGTCCTTCACACAGTACAATATCCTCTTCCAAGGATAGAAGACATCTTCGCCTCACTGTCTGGAGGGAAGCGTTTTACAAAAATTGACCTAGCACAAGCATATTTGCAGATGGAGGTTGAAGAGTCCTCTAGGAAGTATCTCACGATAAACACTCACAAAGGTCTTTACCAGTATCATCGATTGGTATTCGGAGTAGCATCGGCTCCGGCGATATGGCAAAGAGCGATGGAACAAGTCCTGCAAGGGATTCCGGGGACTCAGTGTTACTTGGACGACATCCTTGTGACAGGTGAAGATGACAGTGAACACCTTAACAACCTAGAACAGGTGCTCACTAGACTACGGGAACATGGGCTGCGAGCCAACCGCCCCAAGTGCGAATTTTTTAAGAAACAGATATCGTATTGTGGCCACGTGATTGATGAAGAGGGGTTACATAAGTCCCCTGACAAAATTGAAGCGGTTGTTAAGGCCCCAGCGCCTGAAAATGTGTCGCAACTGAGGTCATTCCTCGGATTGGTGAATTACTACCATAAGTTTTTGCCGAATTTGTCGACAATTCTGCACCCACTGAACGCCCTGCTACGAACGGGGGTAGCATGGAAATGGAGCGATGATTGTAAGCGGGCCTTTCAGAAGAGTAAGGACTTAATCACTTCAAGGGAAGTATTGGCTCACTACAACCCAGCACTGCCGATCAGACTGGCGTGTGATGCGTCTCCCTACGGCATTGGGGCGGTACTGTCACATAAATTCCTTGATGGTTTAGAGAGGCCGATAGCTTTTGCGTCACGCTCGTTAACTTCTGCCGAGCGTAACTACGCCCAGATTGACAGAGAGGCCCTCAGCCTAGTGTGGGGGGTGAAGAAGTTCAATCACTACCTGCACGGTCAAAAATTTACTCTACTAACCGATCATCAACCTCTTGTCTCCATTTTCAACCCTCAGAAGGGCGTACCGATAATGACGGCACAACGGCTGCAGAGGTGGTCGCTTTTCCTAGAGGCACACCAATATGACATCGAGTACAAAGGAACTAAACAGCATGGGAATGCTGATGGATTGTCACGCCTACCGTTGCCGACGGTGGAAGAAGAAGACCTTGCAGTGGATCCAATGGAGTTATTCCACTCGACCATAGTCGAATGTCTCCCTGTGACGAATGCAAACATAGAAAAGGAAACACGGAATGACCCGACACTATCACGGGTCTATGATTTAACGGTGAAGGGATGGCCAGCACACGGTGAACCACTGCTGCCAGCATTCTCGCCGAGAAGAGAACAGCTGTCAGTGTGCAGAGGAACCTTGATGTGTGGATCCAGAGTAGTAATTCCACCTAAGTTGATGGATAGAGTGCTCAATGAGCTTCATGAGGGTCATCTGGGTGGGGTAAAAATGAAGAACTTAGCCAGAGCGTTTGTGTGGTGGCCGGGAATCGATAGAGAAATCGAAGAGATGACCAAGAGCTGTGCAGGATGCCAGAAGGTCCAAAACGCCCCACCACAAGCTCCTCTGCATCCATGGGAGTGGCCCTCATCTCCATGGCAAAGGGTGCACATTGATTTTGCTGGTCCCTTCATGGACTCGATGTTTTTAATTGCGGTGGATGCACATTTAAAGTGGCCAGAGGTAATAAAAATGTCCTCAACCACCACAGAAAAAACTATCACAGTTTTACGAACCATATTCGCCAGGAATGGGCTGCCTGAACAGATTTGCTCTGACAATGGACCACAGTTTGTGTCTGAAGAGTTCCGGAGGTTCTTAAAGAACAATGGTGTTAAGCATTACACATCTGCCCTATATCATCCAGCCACTAATGGATTGGCCGAGAGGCTTGTCCAAACATTCAAGGAGGCTATCAAGGCAATGTGTAATGAAGATATACCCCTACAACACAAGGTGGACAACGTCTTGTTTGCCTACCGGAATGTGACACATGCGGTTACCAACCAAACTCCAGCCATGATGTTCTTCAATCGAAGACTACGATGCCGCTTGGATTTGGTTAAGCCAAACGTCCGAAGAGATGTGGAGAACAGGCAGTTTCAGAATATGAATGAAAGGCCGACCAGGAGTTTTAAGATAGGTCAACCAGTTTTGGCCCGGGACTACCGCACTGAGAAATGGCAGCCAGGAACGATTTGTACACGGCAAGGACCTCTCATGTATACCGTGGACGTTGGGGAGAGCATTGTAAGATGCCATGCTGACCAGATTCTAGAGTCACTGGAAAACGTCAACTCCACACCACGATCTGATACACCTGGTAATGAAATCGACGTTCCAATTGCAGCTACCGCAGAACCGGTAATATTGGAAGCAGATGAACCAAACAACGGCATTGATCCCGACTCAACATTGCCAGAAGAACCTGATACCCCAAAGAGGCGTATCCAGACAGAATCAGGAAGCCTCCTCAAAGACTGAACTTATAATTGCTTAAACTTAACCAATGTATCTAGCAACCGTAATTGTGATTGTAATTAGTTATCATTTAGTTGTTAAATGAATGTTATGTACTGTTTATCTAAAAGGGGAGGAATTGTTGTGTATGTACCTTTAAGAGAATAACTGGTCTCAGACTGCAGTACCGGCAGTGACCACCCCTGTATAAAAGGCGCTAGTGAGCCTCTGTTGTTTTCAGTTTCACTATTGACTTCCATCAGTAAAGACTTGTTTTGTTCAACTCCTGCTGTCCGTGTCTCAATCATTCACGGACGTAATAATTACCAATTCGGTTGGCATGTGATGCGTCACCCTACGGCATTGGAGCGGTGCGGTCACACAAATTCTCGGACGGCTCAGAGAGGCCAATAGCCTTTGCGTCACGATCACTAACCTCATCCGAGCGTAACTACGCCCAGATTGACAGGGAGTCCCTCAGCCTAGTGTGGGGAGTGAAAAAGTTCAATCACTATCTGCACGGGCAGAAATTCACCTTGCTGACTGATCACCAGCCTCTTGTCTCCATTTTTAATCCGAAGAAGGGCGTTCCGGTGATGACAGCGCAACAACTACAAAGATGGTCACTTTTTCTCGGGGCGCACCACTATGAGATTGAATATAAGGGCACGAAACAGCATGGAAATGCTGATGGGCTATCACGCCTGCCACTGCCTACTGCGGAGGAAGCACCAGCAGTGGATCCTGTCGAAAGATTCCATTCGACTGCAGTTGAATACCTACCGGTAACTAACGCTTGTATCGAAAAGGAAACCCGAAATGACCCGACACTGTCTCGGGTATATGATTTGACGGTGAAGAGATGGCCAGCACATGGCGACTCACTGTTGCCAGCATTCTCGACAAGGAGAGAACAGCTGTAAGTGTGCCGGGGGACCTTGATGTGTGGATCCCGAGTGGTAATTTCACCCAAGTTAAGGGATAGAGTGCTCAATGAGCTTCACGAGGGTCATCTGGGAGGGGTAAAAATGAAAAGCCTAGCCAGGGCTTATGTGTGGTGGCCGGGAATCGATAAACAAATCGAGGACCTGACCAAGAGCTGATCAGGATGCCAGAAAGTCCAAAATGCACCACCACAGGCCCCTCTACACCCATGGGAGTGGCCCTCATCTCCATGGCAACGGGTGCATATTGAGTTTGCTGGTCCATTCATGGACTCAATGTTTTTAATAGCCGTGGATACGCACTCGAAATGGCCTGAGGTCATCAAAATGTCCTCCACCACCACGGAGAGAACTATTGCAGTCCTACGGACCATTTTTGCCAGGAATGGCTTGCCAGAACAGATTTGCTCCGACAACGGACCACAGTTTGTGTCCGAAGAGTTCCGGAGGTTCTTGAAAAAGAATGGGGTAAGGCATTACACATCCGCCCCGTATCATCCAGCCACAAATGGATTGGCTGAGAGGTTCGTACAAACCTTTAAGAAGGCAATAAAGGCTATGTACAATGACAACATTCTGCTGCAGCACAAGGTGGACAATTTCCTGTTCGCCTACCGGAATGCGACACATGCAGTCACCAACCAGGCCCCAGCCATGATGTTCTTTAACCGAAGGTTAAGATCTCGCCTGGATTTGCTCAGACCAAATGTACGAAGAGATGTTGAGAGTAAGCAATTCCAGCACATCCATGAGAAGCCAACAAGGAGCTTCAATGTAGGGCAACCAGTCTTGGCCCGCGACTACCGAACAGAAAAATGGCAGCCAGGAACGATATGCACACGGCAGGGCCCACTAATGTACACAGTGGACGTTGGGGAGAGCATCGCGAGACGCCATGTCGACCAGATCCTAGAGTCACAGGAACAAGTCAACCCCATGCCTCGCCCATGCGTACCTGGTGATGAACCCGACGTACAGGTCGCATCTACCCCAGAAACAGTAGCATCGGAAGCTGATGAACCACCTGACAACAGGGGGCCAGAATCGCCTCCGCACCAAGAGAAAGACACTCGGGAAAGGCGCTATCCAGAAAGGATCAGGAAGCCTCCCCAAAGACTGAATATATAAATAGACTATTTTCAACTAATGTTGCATGTTAAAAGTGTTAATTGTAATTAGTTTGATATTTAATTGTTATGAGTGTTATGGTACTGTTAATCTAAAAGGGGAGGAATTGTAATGTATATACCTTTAAGGGGGGGGAACTACTTTTTACAGCTCATTTATACTGCAGTACCGGCAGTGACCACACCTGTATATAGCACTGAGTAGTAATCTGTACAGACCAGTTCCCGTGTGAGCCACGTTGAGTAAACACCTGTTGTACCGTTCTCCTGCAGTCTGTGTCTTATTATACACAGACACAACAGGTAGTACCCAGGACATGTTCCTACCAGAGTTCCAGTATCAGTCATCAGAGATGTACAGAAATATATCTATTCACAGGGACCTAAAGCAGGTTTTGATTATCTGATTCAGTGGCACAGTGTTTTCATTCTGGCTTAAAGATGGGATGGGACTAAAAGGGTGACTACAAGAATTTTCTTACACATTTGATCAATGGCTAAACCTAATGCTCCCCAAGGTTGATGCGCAGGACTAAGAGTCACAATGTTTCTCTTTTTCTTCTCGGGTATTACATTGTTGAGCATATCTTCGCAAACTCAATTAGCTTTGCTTGCAGATTATAACACCCTTCATAAAGCAGTTTCCACTTTGACTTTCATCTGCTTCATGCAGGTCAAGAGTGGCCTGCTGAAGAATGTTGATTTTTCACTATTGGGTTGAGAAAGAGTTAACAACAACAAAAACAGGAGATTTACTGAACAGTTCAATTTCTCCACAGTTGATCTGCAATTTAAGAAACTATGGTTGAGCATGCATCAAGAAAAAGTAACATGCATCATGATTTTGCAATAAACGGTTTCAAAATTCAGTAGATTTTCTGAAAGGGTAGAAAAATGTATGGTTACAATACTCTTAAAGGATTTAGGCCTGGACTTAAATAGAGTTTCCATCCATCGAGGGCCTTGAAAAGGCCCTAAAGTGCCATAGGATTTTCTGTGACATTATTGACTGTTTTCAATTAATGGCCTGTATGTCCTTTTGACTGCCACTAAAGTCTGCACTGAATTTTTCAGCAAACAATTCTAGATTTCTCCTCAAAAGTCACAGAGGACACAATGTCAAAATAAATGCTTATGGCAAATTAATACTTTTCCATCATCTGTTTTTAATTTTAAAATGTTTAAAAACTAACATGGTTTTCTCACAAAGCATTCGCTCTTTCTGAAGTGTTAAGGAGACCTGAACCATTACTCAAATTTATAGAAAGGAGATTAACAAGACTCCTGCATGAAGCAGACATTTTAAGAAGCTGCAAGACAAACTGAATGCTAATACAAGCAGTAACTGCAAACAGCTATGAATGACTAACTAAATGTAATTAGAATAGAACTGGGAGCACTACTAGCTATAAAATGAGTCATAATTGTTTATATAAAAACAAACATCCAAAGAGGGCACAATTTATGTGGTTATTGCAAATCGATGAATAAAATAGTATTCATCTTTTGCAGCTCACATCTATGTAGCAATCATTTGTCAATAGCGGGGTTTCCAGCATCACGGTTAACATTTCTTTCCAGCGTCCCACATGCAATTACAGCAAGAACAAAATGAAATCAAAACTGGCAGAATGCCAAACTGAAAGGGCAGATTGGCAAGTTGAATAGATTTTCTGCACAGGCCTCTTGTTACTCATTCCTAGAGATGCAAGGCAATAAAACTATTCAGAATACAACTGCTGCAATGATATCCTTGCTTCAACCACATCTACAACATTTACTGCATATTTTTGGAAGAGTCACAGTCTTTCTCTCACATTAAACACATCCTACAAGTTGAATGACTACATTTCTTGGAAACTTTTCCATCACATGGTTGCCAACTTGCATTTATTGATATCAACAATGTGGCATAACTGATAACCCTGCGCAGATTTAAACCAGCACTACAATGACACTACAGTACAGGAGGACAGCGAGGTTTATTCATGAAGTACTCAATTACTTAAGCTTTTCAATAATAATAACAACCTCAAAATAGTCTACATACCACAATTAATAAAATAAACCTTAACCAATGAGCTAAAAGGCATTTTTAAACTAGAATCTCAGGATTCGGCTGCGAATGAATCAATCCGCACACTCAGTTCATAATGTCACCTGAATTCCTCCCCCACACACCATACCCACAATTGATTTGTGTAATTGCCCTGTAACTCAATCCCAACTGTCCATTATTGTACACCTTTTTCGGTGCTACAGGTGCAATAATCTTTTTATCTCGTGACTTTATCTGCATCCAATCGAAGAATGCCCAGGCAGCTGATAAAGCGCGTATTCCCATAAGTACATCAAACACTTTCAGGTTAGCTTTAAAAGCATTTTTTTTAAATCTCAATAGATATTAGTGTTCATCAGTTAGCCAAAGGGGGATAAAGAACAATGGGAATTTTCAGTTTATTTCATTGAAATAAAATTCTATGAATTTCAAGGGTCACTTATCTTCAGTGTTTGCATAAAAAGACAGTTCCCATATGAGATGCGCAAACCTGATTATTTTACTTAGTCCACTGTCGTAACGATTAATTGAAATATTCAGGTACAGTAGGATCTCTATTATCTACCACAAATGGGGAGAACACTCATGGATAAGAAAAAAAATAGCAGATAATCAAGAGTCCCCATATTTTGAATGTGCGCATTTGGTGCTGCAATACTCAGAACACGGGAATTAAAATAAGTACAACACAAATAATAAAATGTAGCTCTATTTACCAAGTAAAGAAAAAATACAAATAATATAAGAGGTTGTGAAATTAGGCAATATTTTGAGGAAAGACAACCCTCCAGAATATTTGCAGGATAAATAGAAGTGCAGCTAATGGGACTACCACTGTAGAATAAATTCCCAAAGAACCTGTGAAAAGCCTTATTTTCAAAAGGAAAAATGTCCACTCTCCTTTAGTATTTTAAATTATTATTTTCTTTGCACTAAAGGGGTCTTAAAAAGTCTTTACTTGCGGTTGGCTTCCTGATTAGAGTGGTTATCTTTATGCCATGTTGTTTAAGTCTGAACATTGAAAAGGTGAAATTAAAACACACAGTACAGTCCTAGTTGGCATGATAAGCCAATTAATATTCCATTTCCTGTCAATTAAAATTACAATCCATTAACTGGAACAGTCCTAAACAGTCTCTTTACTTATGTGCTTCTCTATTAGTAAAGTGAATTATGGATGTTCTCCAGGTTAACCTCAAACATGTACATGGGAAATCAACTGCTAAGAAGAAAATTGAAATTACATTTACAACTACAATATATTTAAGTTTTTCCATATACTCTGTGGCTGCTGGTAGAATGAGTATAAAAACTCAATGCAGCTACAATATAGTAAACACTATACAGACGAGCAACAGAAGCAGCAGTCACAGTAACCAGCACAACCAGCTGGTAGGTCTATTAGAACACTGCAAGAGAGGGGGGCTGCTCGTAAGAGGCTATACCCAGCACACAGGGTCTATAGGCCAAGAGTCACTTTTCTGGATCTATCTAAGGAGCAGTGGATCAGGAGGCTGCACTTATCCAGGGAGGCTGTTGTAGATCTCTGCAGCAAGACCTATTGCCTGCTGTACCAGGTGACCAAGCTTCGCCAGTGCACAGCAGCATCAAGCAAGTCACCAAGGTCCTGTTCAGCAGAGCTAACCAGTACAATCACTTTTGTACTGTGCTCACTGACCTACATTGGCTCCCAGTTAAGCAACGCCTCGATTTAAAAATTCTCATCCTTGCTTTCAAATCGCTCCACGGACTAGCCGACTCTCCATCTCAGTAACCTCCTCCAGCCCCACAACCCTCCGAGATATCTGCGCTCCTCCAATTCTGGCCTCTTGCGCATCCCTGATTTGAATCGCTCAACCATTGGCAGTCGTGCTTTCAGCTCTGGAATTCCCTCCCTAAACCTCTCCGCCTCTCTTTCCTCCTTTAACACGCTCCTTAAAACCTTCCTCTTCTGCCCTAATATCCCCTATGTGGCTCGGTGCCAACTTTTGTTTGAGAACGCTCTGAAGCGCCTTGGGATGTTTTACGACGTTAAAGGCGCCATATAAATGCAAGCTATTGTTGTTATCACTTTTCCTACGGAGGTCAACGGTCAACTGGAGAGAGCTCGACATTCTTCTATCCACTTAAAATATTTTGTCCAATTCATTTAGTGATTTCTTAGCTGCCTCTGTGGATTCCAGTGCCCCTTCTAGTTTGGCATCATCTGCAAATTTGACTACTTTGCATTAAAAAAATGCATTACCCTAAATCCCCACAGCTTTGAGTTTAACTAACAGCCTTTTGTGTGGCACGCTTATCAAAAGCCCTCTGGAAGTCTAGGTAAATCACAGCGTAGGGCTTTCCACAGCCCACTTGGGTTTTCACTTCCTCAAAGTCAAGGAAATGGAGCTTCTGGCTCCGATTTCCCCCCCCCCCCCCCCACCGCACCCCCAGTGGTAGAGAACAGTTAAAATGAGGGAAGTGGCTTACCCCCCTCTGATCCCCCCCACCACCACTTGCCTGACTGGCAGGGACAATCCCTTGGGTTCCTGGCTGCGGTCACCTGCCACCCGAATTCCTGCTCCTGCCTGCCAGCGAGGTATTGGATCCAAGTCAGAGAAAATTCATGGAAATTAGGCCCGGTCATCAAGATCGGCTGTGCTTCTAAGTCACCGGACTTCCCCAGGTTCGCTGCTCACGTTGGGCCTTGCGCGCAGTACCCACACTTCTCCCTCCCCCTACTTTAAAATCGTGGGCTGAGTCAGAAGGTTGTGACTTCCAGTCCCACTTCAAAGACTTGAGCACATAATCTGGGCCAACACTGTCGGAGGTGCCGTCTTTTGGGCGAGACATTAAACAGAGGCCCCCGTCTGCACTCTAAGGTTGTTGTCAAAGATCCCATGGCTTTATTCAAAGAGCAGGGGAGTTCTCCCGGTACATCAGCCAGCATTTATCCCTCAACCAACACCTAAAAATATAGATCATCTGGTCATTTATTTCATTGCTGTTTGTGGGAGCTTGCTGTGCTCAAATTTGCTGCTGTTATTTCCTGCATTTCAACAGTGACTACACTTCAAAAGAACTTAAATGGCTGTAAAGCGTTTTGTGACGTCCGGAGGCTGTGAAAGGTGCTATATAAATGCAAGGCTCTCTTTCTTCTTTATATATATCTATTTTGTCACCCTTTTTGAACGAGAGCCCATTTTCAATCTTTATGTACCTCCCAATGCCTATTGACTCTCCCATGATGATCGCCAGTGCCTCACAACTTTCCTCTCTAGTCTCTCTCAGCACATGAAATACCATCCATCCCTGGTGAGTTATTCGTTTTGAGCCCTATTAACCTTTCGAGAACTTCCATCTCATTTATGTCAAAATCATTGATTTTACTTAGGTTATCATTTTATGCACAAACATAAAGCAGAGCTGGGTTGGATAAAGTGGATGGGAGAGCTTTGCTGGATAATGTGATGCAGCGCCGTAGAAAGTGGAGACCGAGTAGTGCGTTTGCCAACTGTGCTTGTGATGCTGCGGCCAGTCTCCTAGTGGATAAAGTGGAGTGGAAAATTGTCCACAGCGATGCCAAGTACAGGAAACTCTTTGGTATCCGGCACCGATGGGACCGGCGTGTTGCCGGTTGATCAAAAATTCCGGATGACGGACAGGGTTATCTACCGAGGCTATTTTTAACAAAGAAAAATTTTAAAAAATCAAGAAATGTGCAGTATACAGTAATTGGGTACTCACCTACAGAATGCGGTGTTAAATGGATGGTGGAAGATGCTTGATTAAGTACAGTACTGCCAGTTGAGGGTACTGCAATGCAATGACTACCAGCAGCGTGGGAGGCACACAGTACCCCTATAAAATGGCGGATCAGAAGAGACTACCGGCAGCGCGGGAGAGTCAGACTCCTGTTACAGGGTATTGAGGTGTTCCGACTTCCGACAGCGCCAAGAAGCCGAGTAGTGGCAGTTTGGAGAACTACCCCCACTGACTAACTCGGCCACCGCGGGAGACTCGGACTCGGCAACATTGCCGGTTATTGAGGTGTTGTTTTCGGAGTGAGAATTTTGCCGGTTAATAGAGAATTCCAGATATTTAGGTGCCGTTTAAATGAGAGTTTCCTGTACAGCACTCAACCTCAGCAGCAATCGTTTCCTGTTCCACTTTATCCAACTCTCATTTTTTTTTGTGGGCTGAAAAGTAGATGAATTCTCTTTACATAGAATCTACAGCACAAAAGCAGGCCATTTGGCCGACTAGTTCATGCTGGTGTTCATACTCCACACGAGCCTCCTCCCACTCTAATGACCTCTTTCCAACCTGCCCCCATATCCCTCTAACCCCTTCTCCCTCAAGCCTGCAGGTTGTCCTTTAAGCGGGAGGACGGGCTGTTGCAGTGTAGTGTGGCCTGCAGCCTCCGTGCTGCCTGAAAGAGAGTTTAAAATTTTTAAAAACCCTTAGTGTATGCAATCGAACAGGCCAAGGTGGCGGTTTAATTTTTTAAATCCCCACCCAATGTTTTATGCAAAGAATGCACAGGCATTCCTTTTACCCAGCATTGCTAGGGCACTAATGACAGCAATTACTGAGTTTGTATGGTCTTTGAATTCACTCTTCCATATTTGGGTAGACATGATCTACATCATCTGGTTGTCTGCACTAGTGCTTGTTAAGGTGCAGCACTTAGCCCTAAAAACAAATTTGACCTGGCATCAATATGATAATTTTTTTATGTTTATAAGAACTTAAAATGTATTCCTCCCCCCCCCCCACAGGATTAATTTGTAAAACAAAATCATTTTGAAGGGATTTGGAAATTTTAAACAAGCAAATCCAAACGCATTGGTTTATTTTTTGTAAATCTAGAAGGCTAAATAAATCATTACCTTAAACACCTCCAGTGGCAATGAAAAATTTTCAGCTTCAGTCAGAGCCTTTTCAAGGGCATCCTTCCATTCAGTGTCACTTCGAAGAGCCTGGATTTCTGCAAAGGAGCACATAAAGAGAATTTACACCAAGAAGCCACCATAGTCTACAAGATTTTCAAGCAATTTTCAATACTTACATGAATTCACAGCTGCTAAATCCATCACTTACTTTTTTGTACTGTTCCATGCTGACATTTTTGAAACTACTATTGATTTCCAATCCTGACTTTTTAAGCCCAAGATCGAGCGATTTTACTAAAACTTAAGGTTAACTTGCAGTTGAGATTATTGAGCTCTAAGTTTTGTCAATAAAATGAATCTCAATTTATACTAATTGGAAGCTAAGGAAGTACAATCCAAAAGCCAGCAACACGTGAAAGCAGGTCCAGATTAAACAGTACAGCATGAAGACAAAGTTCAGAGTACAAAATATTATTTTGCTCTTTGATTTGCTACTTTTAAAGAAATGCAACACATTCCTACACTTCAACATTTTTGTATTCAAACATTGAGTGACCAGGGCTCAGTAAACCAGGAAAAAATGGCGCTCTCTATACAGGAAACTCTCTTTTTACCAGCACCTAAATAACCGGAAATCTCTGTTAACCGGCAAAATTCAGGAGTAGGTTCAGGTAAGTTTTACTTCATATTAGTGGCCGTGTAACCGGGGTTCCTGGATCTGTGGCCGTGTAACCGGGGTTCCTGCACCTGTTGCCATGCAACAGGGACGCCTGGATCTGTGGCCGTGTACAGGGCTCTCCTACCTTGGTAAGTATACCTCTCTGTAATCCGGACTTTTTGATCAACCGGCACCACGCCGGTCCAGTCGGTGCCGGATAAAAAAAGTTTCCTGTAATAGTTTGAATGTGCTATGCCCAAATGGCAAGTTCAAAGGTTTGCCAGGTCCTATAAATGAAAGGAAAATGTAATAAATTGCAGCATTTCCAAATCCCCTGTAATTATTTTAACTCCATCCTCACTCTTCAAAAAAATTTTTAATTTTAGTAACCCACAATCAATCCAAGTGCACAGTGGTCATCAGTAAATTATATGAAAAGGACCCAACATAAAAAAAAGTGCAATACTCAAATGGAAAATGAATACTGCGGCTTTGAAACTCAATTGTGTGGGCAATATTTTTATACTGAAATGTATGTGTGCAGATCAAACAGGAATTGAGCTTAGCTGCAAGGTCGTGGAAACAAAATCATTTTTGTTAACTTCAGCATCACTAATATCCACAATATCGACCAATGTTATAGCCCAGCAACAACTAAACATTAAAAAAACACTTTACTAATGAAGCAATTTTCCATAGGATAACGAAGAATAATGGTATGTGTATCACACTTTCAGAATTATTCTTTATAAACATAAAATAACATAATGAAAATATTACTCATTGTATCTAATGTGCAAATCTCTTCAAAGGAAGCTTAAAAAAAATCACTTAGTTTGTGTTAAACACGGTTTGATTGTTGTTCAAAAACATGCTTTTAGTTGCTTCTGTCATATTTACTAAATGGCTCTACACCTCTTATTCTCTAACCTCCACAACACATTTTCAAATGTTATTTTCTGTCTTTATTTTTCTCCAGTCAGGACCAACGTTCCTATTAAGCTGTGCGGCCGCGCAGCGCTCCAGGGATCTTGCGCATGCACGGTATTTTGAATGGCCTGTGGGCCCCTTTAGGTGCCAAAAAAATTAGAGGGAACATTGGACAGGACATCAATAGCCTCCTTGCCCCAATCAGCACACGCTCGCCAAGCTCCACACCCCAGCACGTGACCGAAATCCTCATCCTTATCTTCAAATTCTTCCACGGCCTACTTCCACAATCTGCTACAATTATGCATTGCGCACATTCTCTCCCTCCTCCAACAGTGATTCATTCTTTGTTTCCACCCCTCAATGGTCTGCATCCCTGCCCTCTAGAACGCTGCATGAATTCCTCCATCTTGCAACTTCTTCCCCCCCATTCAAAAACCCTGCTCTTCAATTGTGCTTTCAGCCTCCACCCCTGCACTTCTGTCCCTTTCTATCCCGGTTAGGGTTTTTTTTTTTTTTAAACTACAAAGCAGTTCTAAATGTTCTCTTTAGACGAGAACGGCTATAAAAATGTAAACTACTTTTCTTGTAGTTTCTCCACCTCATACAATACTCTCCAGTCGAGAGCGTTGGCCAGACAACAAGCTTTTAGTTGGCTTCTATGAGATACAAATGAGTACTCCGAGGCAACTTCTCTATTTTCCTCCTTATGGGAAAGCACTTGGCCTGCACCTAGCACCTCTCTCAACCTAGGTTGAAATGTTCCAAAATGGAGCATCAAACTGCACAGTATAGGTGTCACTCTGTCTGTCCTCGATCATGCTTTGGGACCCACTATACAGTTGTAAACTTGAAATGTTCTATTCAAACACAGCCTGAAAGCGCTACTATATGAATCTCACTAGGAATGGGTTGAAACAACAAATTTATGTTCATCTGAAATGGCTTGAATGCAATCACAAACCACCAGCAAGAGCTACAGTCACTTACAGTCAATCAGAGGCTTATTGCAACATCAAACTGCTAATATTAAATCTAAACAATTAAATTCAACACTCAACAGCCCACATTCCATCAGGACAATGTTCTAACTTTTTTGGAGTTAAAAAGAACCGCCTCTGAAAACTTACCACCCTGTTCCTGCTCACTGCCGCTTTAATCACAAACTTTTTTTTATTATGTCGCCGAGGCGATATGAGTACATGCAAATTGGGGTCCTGTGAGGTCATTAAGAGCGTGACATGTTTTTAACTCAAAAAATGATTAAGTCTCGCCCAACCTGCTAAACAAAACCTAGCGGGATTGGTTTCAGAGGGCAACAGGAAGCACTATTTAAAGGTGCATTTCGGTGTAGGCACTCAGATCATTGTAATCTGTGTGCTATTGAACCTTTTGGATTTCCACAGGATTTTTGAGTTGTTTTTTTACATTTCATTCCATTCTAAATTGAGAGTTCTAAGTGAACAAACTGAGGTGATGCAAGATTTAAAACACAAGAGTTAAATCAAACACTTACATAAACCATCTCCCTTAAATAAAATATTCGACAAGTTCCTTGCTTTTCCACCTCAGATACAAAACAATCAAAACTGTAAACTAATCCCCTCATTTAGGGCGAATCAATTTGCTACCACAATAAACTGTTATTCCTCAGTGCAGCATTCACTTAGGTCTAGCAAATCAACAGATTGTTCCCAAAACAGCGGAATGCTGGGACAGGCCATTTTAAGCTTCTTCATTTACCTCAGTTATTAAGATATCAAATTAAGAAAGAGCAGTAAGTTTAATCAGTGGGAAAGAAAATTACTTTGTACTTCAAACTGTACAAAAAAAATCATAACTTCATTATTTTAGCATTAAGTGCTTATTTGATTTTGAAATCAATTATAGCATAGCAGGCACAAAAGTGCTTGCTGGCAAGGCAGAACTGTCTAGCAGAGCTGGAATACCACACAAAGCAATAATTATAAACTAAAACTTGATAGTCACAAATTAATCTAATCAAAAATAAACAGATTAATGAAATGGCTTGGTGTTCTAAAGATGATATTATGCCCAAGGAATATTACAGCTAGTAATTCTGTATAATTAAAGGAGATTTTTCTGTTGCTTCTTTTTATGTGGTTTTCTTTCTGAAGAAGTTAAACACATTGGCCTAGAAATTGAGTTTTGGCTTAGCCAGGGCTTTAGCGCCGGAAGTTAGTGCCGGCGCTAAGTCCCCCTGCGCGCGCCAAAAATTCAGCAGGGCCGCGCCCAAACGGCTGCCGGCGCTACTGAAGGGTCTTTGCGGCGGTAAATCGGCGCTAACTGCCGTTTCGCGCCGCAATTCCGGCGCTGCGGCACCCGATGCGGTGCGGCAGGCTCGGGAAGTGCAGGCCTCCTCCTTCCCTTAAGGAGGAGCTGCCTGCACCCGATCGCGGCCCGCGAAAATCTTTTTAAAAATGAGCCCGGCACCTCGGACAAGTGCCGGGCTTGCTTCTGTTCCGGGGGGGGGGGGGGGGGGAAGTCCGGGGAGGGAGCTGCGGCCAGGCGGCCGGCGGGAAAGCGGCCGGCCGCCGCGGGGCCTTTAATGCGCCGGCGCAAAGACTCGTAAGACTCTGTTGCCAGAGTCTTAGTTGCGGCTGTCACGGGCGAGGCGGCCGCAACTGAATTTCGGCGCTGGGGCCCGTCGGCATGGCAACCGGGACGCTGCGCACACCGATGACGTCATCGGTGCCGGCGCAGCGCTACCGGTCTACCGCGGCGTAAGGGCCCCAGGCAATTTCGGCGCCGGCGCCAAATGCAGCGCTAGGCCCTCTAGCGCCGCAAAATCGGCGCTAAGGGCACTCAATTTCTAGGCCATTGTGGTGTATGTAACCTGTTCCACCTTAAGAGAACTTAAGCCTGGTCCACCTTAAGAAAGGTACTACTTTCTTTGGCTGCTGTATACGTAATACACCGGTATATAAGCACAGTGTAATAATATTGTATTCAGTATAGTCCGACCTCCAACCAGTAAAGACCTGTTGAGTTTACTCTTGTGGTCTGTGTAGTAATTCTCACTATAACACACAGACTTAACAGTGGCGACGAGTCCGATTCTTACCCTGCTGCAGTAATTTCCACGGCGACTTCGTCCACAGACAGGACGTCGAAGAGAGGTTTCCACCCTCATCACCTACGGGAAGACACGTCGAGCGGCAGGCATCGAGCAACCGGAGTGCAGAAGACATCCTGACCTCGAAGCCTCCATCAGCGACTGTCAGCTTCTTCTACTACCTCGTGGTGGGTAAGCCGGGCAGCGACGCGACAGAAAGTCAACCGCGTTGGCTGTACAGACGGGGCTGGGAAGACGGAGGAATAAGGGCGGGGAGGTCGATCGCGACCAGAGATAAGGGCCGGGCCGCTTTCGAGCGAGAGGCGCAGCGCGGGACATCGATCGCGACCGGAGATAAGGGCCGCATTCGGGCTAAAGGCGCAGCGTCTGGGGAAACTGAAGGCGCGAGAGCCGTGGTGAAGCGGAGACAGCGTCGGGGGACGGGTGAAGACCGCCAAGCACGGGAAAACCGCCATTTTGTGGGCGGAGGACGACGGCAAGCCGCCATCTTAGATAACATTAAAAATACGATAAATTGCTACGATGCTTAAACATGGGAACATTAATGCCTTCGACAGTGATATAGAAGACTGGGCTATGTATGTAGAACGCATACAAAACTATTGTAAGGCAAATAAAATTCCTGAGGCAGATAAAGCACTAACATTACTAAACTTAATGGGTGCGAAGACATACGGGCAATTGAAACACCTGTTATCACCAGATGAACCGGCGGATAAGACGTTCGAACAGATTGTTACTGTCCTAAAAAATCATCTTAACCCCACGCCGCTGATGCTAGCGGAACGATTTAAATTTTACGATAGAAGACAGCTGCAAAATGAAAGCAATGCTGAATATTTGATGGAATTACGTAAGCTAGCAAAATATTGTCAGTTTGGAACGGGACTGACAGAGGCACTTCGAGATAGATTTGTGTGTGGTTTATTTAAACAGGAAACACAAAGGCGACTGCTCGAGGAGAATGAGCTGTCTCTCAAGAAGGCGGTCACTATGGCAGCAGCACACGAGGCCGCAGCGAGAGGCACGGCAGTAATCCAGCTACGGCCACCGGAACTCGGTACAAACAAATTGGGTTTGAGTTCTGTCAAATGTTATCGTTGTGGAAAGACAACGCACGATCAGGACCAGTGTTGGTTTAAAAACCAAGAATGCAGAACGTGTGGCAGGCTTGGCCACATAGCTAAAGTATGCCGGTCAGGAAAGAAGACCAGCAACAAAAAGTCACCGCAAGGAAAATATGCAAAGGTACACAAGGTGACAAAGAACAGTTCGACCGAACAGAAGTCAGATTCAGACGCTAGCAGTAATGAACTGGATAGCTTAAGAATACACAACGTTGGTAAGGATACAGACCTCCAGACAATTTGGGTCACTCTTAAGATAGCAGGAGTTCAAGTAAAAATGGAATTGGACACTGGATCGGCATTGACGGTCATGAATAAGAAAGATTACAGAAGGTTATTCCAACATATTCCCTTACAGGATACGAAGATTATATTGAAAACGTACACGGGGCAAAGAGTGTACCCCATCGGAAAAATAGAGGTAGAAGTGGTCCACAAGGGCGAAGGAAGCCAAGTAATGGACTTATATGTGCTACCTGAAGGAGGTCCACCACTACTAGGACGGGAGTGGATTAGGAAAATGAATATGGACTGGCACTCCTTGAAAGCACTAACGATAGATTCCGGGGAAACAGCTGTCAAACCTAAACGATTGTCCAGAATATTGGATGAGGCTAAAGAGGTGTTCCAGCCGGGACTGGGAACACAGAGGAATTACGGCAAACATCAAGATTGATGAACATGCACAACCAAAATTTTTTAAAGCCAGACCGGTACCCTATGCAATACGACCTGCGGTTGAAGCGGAGCTGGAAGCACTAGAACGTTCAGGTGTACTGTCTAAAGTAGATTGGAGTGAGTGGGCTACGCCCATTGTTCCCGTTATGAAACGTCCTGCGAACAATAAGCCAGGAGATCCAGGGAAGGTTCGCATCTGTGGAGATTTCAAAATCACCGTTAATCCGGTGCTTCACACGGTGCAGTATCCGCTTCCACGGATTGAGGATATTTTCGCTTCACTGTCTGGCGGGAAACACTTCACCAAGATAGACCTGGCGCAGGCGTACTTGCAGATGGAGGTTGAAGAAGAGTCACGCCAATACCTCACGATCAACACGCATCGAGGGTTGTACCGGTACAATAGGCTGGTTTTTGGAGTGGCATCGGCTCCAGCAATTTGGCAGAGGGCCATGGAGCAGGTATTACAGGGAATTCCAGGCACACAATGTTACCTGGACGACATTCTGATCACAGGTGATGGTGATGAACAGCATCTCGCTAACTTGGAACTGGTGCTCAACAGACTGAAAGAGTATAGACTTGGGGTAAATCGGCAGAAATGTGAGTTCTTCCAGAAGCGGATCTCGTACTGTGGTCATGTCATTGACCGGGAGGGGCTTCATAAGTCTCCTGACAAGATAGCGGCAGTTGTAAAGGCTCCCGCTCCGGAGAATGTCTCTCAGTTGAGGTCGTTTCTAGGATTAATTAACTATTACCATAAATTTCTGCCAAATCTATCCACGGTGCTGCATCCGTTGAACGCTCTTTTACAGAAAGGGGTACCATGGGACTGGGGCGAAAACTGTAAGAAGGCATTTCGCAAAAGCAAAGAATTGATCACCTCAGAGGAAGTGTTGGCTCACTACAACCCGACACTGCCTATTCGGTTGGCTTGTGATGCTTCTCCATATGGTATTGGGGCAGTACTCTCACATAAATTGCCAAATGGCACGGAAAGGCCAGTCGCGTTTGCATCCAGATCATTGACCTCCGCTGAGCGCAACTATGCGCAGATCGATAGGGAGGCCCTTAGCCTTGTATGGGGAGTGAAGAAGATTAATCATTACCTACAGGGCCAAAAATTCACACTTCTGACGGACCATCAACCGTTGGTGTCCATTTTTAACCCTAAGAAGGGTGTTTCGGTGATGACAGCACAGCGTCTCCAGAGATGGTCTCTTTTCTTAGGGGCACATCAATATCAGATAGAATTCAAAGGTACGAAACAGCATGGCAATGCTGATGGCCTGTCGCGCCTGCCACTACCTGAAGATGAAGACACGACGGAAGTTGACCCTGTTGAGTTATTTCATTCGACCATTATCGAGTGTTTACCGGTCGCCAACGCAAGTATTGAAAGAGAAACCAGGAACGACCCGACACTGTCCAGAGTCTACGAGGTGACAGTGAAAGGATGGCCAACACGGGGTGATCCTCTGTTACCGGCATTCTCGGCAAGGCGAGACCAGCTGTCCGTCTGCCATGGTACTTTGATGTACGGGACAAGAGTGATTATTCCTCCCAAGTTAAGGGAAAGAGTTTTAAAAGAACTACATGAAGGTCATCTGAGGGGGGGGGGGGGGGGGGGAGTTAAAATGAAAAGTCTTGCTAGGGCTTATGTATGGTGGCCGGGTATTGACCAACAGATTGAGGAGTTAACGAAAAGCTGCGCTGGGTGTCAAAAAGTGCAAAATGCACCTCCGATAGCACCGCTACACCCATGGGAATGGCCTTCAGCCCCATGGCAACGCGTACACATTGACTTTGCTGGTCCATTCATGGACTCCATGTTCCTAATCACGGTGGACGCACATTCCAAATGGCCAGAAGTCATCAAGATGAATACCACTACTTCAGAAAAGACAATTGCGGTGTTAAGAACAATATTCGCAAGGAACGGATTGCCAGAACAGATCTGTTCGGACAACGGACCACAGTTTGTATCGGAAGAATTCCAACAATTCTTAAAGAAGAATGGAGTTAAACATTATACCTCTGCCCCATATCATCCAGCGACAAACGGGTTGGCTGAAAGATTTGTCCAGACATTCAAAAAGGCTATTAAGGCCATGAATGATGATCAGATTCCGCTGCAACACAAGGTCGATAAGTTCCTGATGTCATATAGAAATGCCGATCATGCCGTGACTAACCAAAGTCCTGCTATGATGTTTTATAACAGGAGGTTGCGGTCCAAGTTGGACTTGTTAAAACCAAATGTGCGGAGGGAAGTGGAAAACAAACAGTTTCGGCATATTAACAGCAAGACCACTCGAACTTTCGACGTAGGACAACCAGTGATGGCAAGGGGCTATGGAAACGAAAAATGGCAGTCCGGAACAATCCGGGCCAGACAAGGACCTCAGATGTACACCGTAGATATTGGTCATAATGTGATAAGGCGTCATGCGGATCAACTGGTAGAGTCGAGAGCAAGGGTCGAACCCATGGTTGTGACAGAGACAGCTGTGGAAGACGTTCATGAACCTGAAGCATCCACCTCGGCCGAGAATGTATTTGATGATGAGGGCACCCAATACATTGGCAACCAACTAGAGGAGGCACCTCAACAACAAGAATCAGAGACCACTGAAAGGCGTTATCCAAGCCGAATCAGAAAGCCTCCTGAGAGACTGAACCTTTGAACTGTTATACCTGAAGTTATATATGTATATATGTTATGTTTATTTGGGGATATGACTGTTAAGCTAAAAAGGGAGGATTGTGGTGTATGTAACCTGTTCCACCTTAAGAGAACTTAAGCCTGGTCCACCTTAAGAAAGGTACTACTTTCTTTGGCTGCTGTATACGTAATACCGGTGGTGACCACACCGGTATATAAGCAGTGTAATAATATTGTATTCAGTATAGTCCGACCTCCAACCAGTAAAGACCTGTTGAATTTACTCTTGTGGTCTGTGTAGTAATTCTCACTATAACACACAGACTTAACACACATGAGCTAATATCTCACACCTGCTACAAGGAACTCCAATCTTTCTCATAATGTGAATGCTTAGCAGAATCTTCAGTGCATGAACAAAACATGAAGGAACATCATTAAACAAATGCTAATGGAAACACTGCAACCTCTGGTAGTACCGGATTGCAATTAATTTTGATATTCAAATATATTTTGCTCTCATAGAAAGAGCTATCCAGCCTAATCCCACTTTCCAGTTCTTGGTCCGTAGCCCTGTAGGTTACGGCACTTCAAGTGCACATCCAAGTACTTATTAAATGTGATGAGGGTTTCTGCCTCTACCACCCTTTTAGGCAGTGAGTTCCAGACCCCCACCACCCTCTGGGTGAAATAAATTCTCCTCAACTCCCCTCAAATCCTTCTATCAATTACTTTAAATCTATGCCCCCTGGTTATTGACCTCTCTGCTGAAGGAAATAGGTCCTTTCTATCCGCTCTATCTCGGCACTCAATTTTATACCCCTCAACCTCCTCTGCTCCAAAAGAAAACAACCCCAGCCTATCCAACCTTTCCTCCTAGCGGAAATTCTCCAGTCCTGGCAACATTCTCGTAAATCTCCTATGTACCCTCTCTAGTGCAGTCACATCTTTCCTGCTCTATTGTACCTTTTGGATTTCCACAGGATTTTTGAGCTTGGAGATGGCTTGTTTCTGATTTTATTTTTGCCTCACACACCATGAATAAACACTCTCAGCTTTTGGGTGCCATTCTTGTGGATTGAGGAATAGGAGCAACAACAGCAGCAGCAGGTGGACTGGTTAGAAGACAGCAAGTGAGGGAGAAACATAGAAGATAGGAGCAGGAGTAGGCCATTCGGCCCCTCGAGCCTGCTCCGCCATTCAATGTGATCATGGCTGATCATCCAAATTCAGTACCCGGTCCCTGCTTTCTCCCCATACCCCTAGATCCCTTTAGTCTTAAGAAATATATCCAACTCCTTCTTGAATATATTTAATGTATTGGCCTCTACTGCCTTCTGTGGTAGAGAATTCCACAGGTTCACCTCGCTCTGGGTGAAGAAATTCCTCCTCATTTCTGTCCTAAATGGCCTACCCCTTATCCTTAGACTGTGACCCCTGGTTCTGGACTCCCCGACCATCGGGAACATCCTTCCTGCATCTAGTCTGTCCAGTCCTGTCAGAATTTTATAAGTTTCAATGAGATCCCCAGGGAGGCTGCTCACAGATGGGCCAACACAGCCAACAGGATTTTTAAGTCACGAGTGTGTTTCTTGGCTATATCTAAGGAGCAGTGCATGTGAAGGCTGTGCTTCTCCAGGGAGGTGGTCACTGATCTATGCAGCCTCATGCAACAAGACCGTCTGTCGGCTGGCCAGGTGGTTATGCTTTGCCAGCGACTGTCCAAGACATCTCCACTCTTAAAACTTTTTTTGCCTCAGGCTCCTTCCAGGACACTTCAGTGGACATCTCCCAGCCTGCAGTGCACAGCTGCCTCCAGCAGATGACTATTCTCCGAACAGTCACAGCCAACTAATACATCATCTTTCCCATGGACGCCAACAGCCAAACAGAGCGCTCTGGGATTTGCAGCATGGCTGGTTTCCCTCATGTCCAGGGGTTCACTGCACTCATGTAGCCATCGAGGCATCAGAAAACGAGCCAGCAGCTTTTCGTACCAGGAAGGGCCATCACATCATTAATGTCCAGCTGGTCTGTGAACATCACTGAAGGATCATGGAAGTCTGTGCCAGTTTTGCAGGCAGCTGTCACAATGCCTTTATCTGCAAAAGTCAACCATCCCCCCACTATTCCATCCTCTAGGAACATTAGGGGACTGCTGCTTGGGGACAAGGGCTACCCCTTCCACACATGGATGAGGACACTCCTCCACAACACCACCATGTCTGAACAGATTAGGTATGACAGCCATGGTACCACCAGGATCACTGAGCACACTTAGAGCTCGTGCAACAAAGGTTCGGGTGCCTGAATAGATCTGGGGGCTTCCTACAAAATGCCCAACATCATTTAGTGTGCTGCACGTTGCACAATATAGTAATAAAGGTTGTGGGTTCAATTCCCACTCCAGAGACTTGAGCACTAAAATCTAGGCCGACACTCCAGTGTAGTGCTGAGGGAGTGCTGCACTACCTTTCGGATGAGACATTAAACCGAGGCCCCGTCTACCCTCTCAGGTGGATGTAAAAGATCCCATGGCACAATTTCGAAGAAGAACAGGGGAGTTATCTCCGGTTTCCTGGCCAATATTTATCCCTCAATCAACATCACTAATACAGATTATCTGGTCACTGTCACTTTGCTGTTTGTGGGAGCTTGCTGTGTGCAAATTGGCTGCCACGTTTCCTACATTACAACAGTGACTACACTTCAAAAGTACTTCATTGGTTGTAAAGCGCTTTGGGATGTTCTGAGGTTATGAAAGGCGCTATAAAAATGCAAGTATTTCTTTCTTAAAGAGAGGATTGCATTTGGAGGTGATAGATGATGACAGTTGCTGTTACTCTAACAAAGAAGACTTGGGTGAAGGCAAGGTAGAAACAGAAGGAGTGCCAACCCAATGACTGGCAGCCAGTATGCCAGGGATCAGTTGGTCTGGTGACCTGCTCATTCCTCTCTCCTGAATAGTTACACAAAGCCCCTCTGCATTAACAGTTCTCGTTACCACCTCTACCACTCCCTTAATTCTACATTAATGAACATTGAAACCATTCTGCCAACTTGTGACATACTGACATTGCAGACTCAGAAGCTGCCATGAAAAGACACTGCAGACCAATGTGTCAAATGTGATAAAGGTGATTAATTTAATGCCGTATACAACAATTGCCTGAAATTTATCACACCAAGTGTCAATCGATACTGCTTTTCTTAAAAGACTTACCAACTCTGCTACTCCTATGAGGTGCTCCCACACTGGCTTCAGCAAAGCTGGTGGAAGGCGGCTGTTGTTCATGTTAAAATTCCCCCCTTGGGTTCGATTTTCCAAGCCCCAAGGAGGTGGGTTTGGAGGCGGGAGTGGTGGGAAAATTGCAGATTCGGGGGCAGGAACCCATCCCACCCCCGTGCCAATGTCCCAGGAGGCGGGTACCCGACCTGTCGGTCTGCAGGGGTTGGAGGGGTCGAGATGTCCGTTGTGCAGGTGAGTGATGGGTGCATATGTGCAGAGGTAAGCGTGTGAGGTAAGTGTAAAGTGTTTTAATAAGTTTTACTTACCTTTACTTTCTCCTGCAGGCATCCTTCCTTCAGTTCTTGTGAGTCCCTCAGCTCACCGGCACAGAAAGCAGAATGGCCGCTGAACTGTCAAAAGCTGCAGCCTCTGCTTTCTGGTCTGGAGAGCTCTCTAACTGAGTCTCAGTAGAAGGACTCAAGTTAGAAGACAGATTGTCAGTGTTTGACAGCTTCACAGAGCTGTCAAACGCTGATTTTTCATCTGTCAAAAGCTCTTGACAGATGAAATGTCAATCGCTGACGTCACCAGTAACCAGGTGTCCCTTAATTGGCCTGCTGAGCCCGCTGAGCGGGCTTAACAAGGTCAATCAAGGGAAAATAGCGTGGGTTGGCTACAAGTCGATGAAGGCGGGACTACAACCCAAAAAGTGGGAGTCCCGCCTCCAAAAGCTCCCCATTGACAAAATCGAGCCCAAAGAAGCAAAACAGTCATTTCCAAATGAGCAATACAGATGTTTTTATATAATGGTTAGAAGTTAGACAATTCATGCAAACTACTTTTCTGCAGATTTGACCTCTATCCTAAGCATTTTTGAAAAGTGTTGCTTTTTCCCCCCCTCAGCATATAATTGCGCAAAGATGGGTGACAGGTCAGAAGATTGGACAGAATATAAAAAACAGCAAAGAATGACTAAAAGATTAATAAGGAGAGAAAAATTAAGAGTACGAGAGAAAGCTAGCTAGAAATACAAAAACAGATATTAAGAGTTTCTATAGATATTTTAAAAAGTTAACAAAGTGAGCGTTGG
Source organism: Somniosus microcephalus (assembly GCF_052327205.1). Taxonomy (NCBI): domain Eukaryota; kingdom Metazoa; phylum Chordata; class Chondrichthyes; order Squaliformes; family Somniosidae; genus Somniosus; species Somniosus microcephalus. Next base: position 82,133,974 of record NC_141003.1, on the reverse strand, counting down.
TCCTATAGAAAGTGAGTCTGGGGAATTAATAATTGAAAATAAGGAGATGGCAGTTGAATTGAACAGGTATTTTGCATCAGTCTTCACTGTAGAGAATACAAGTAACATCCCAGAAATTGCTGTAAATCAGGAAATGGAAGGGAGGGAGGAACTCAAGAAAATTACACCAGGGAAGTGGTACTGAGCAAATTGTTGGAGCTGCGGGCTGACAAGTCCCCGGGTCCTGATGGACTTCATCCTAGGGTCTTAAAAGTGGCTAGTGAGATAGTTGATGCATTGGTTTTAATTTTCCAAAATTCCCTAGATTGAGGGAAGGTTCTATTAGATTGGAAAATAGCGAATGTAACTCCTTTATTCAAAAAGGGAGGGAGACAGAAAGCAGGAAACTACAAGCCAGTTAGCTTAACATCTGTCATTGGGAAGATGTTAGAAGCTATTATTAGAGGCGTTATAGCAGGGCACTTAGAAAAGTTTAAAGTAATCAGGCAGAGTCAACATGGTTTTGTGAAAGGGAAATCATGTTTAACCAATTTATCGGAGTTCTTTGAGAAACTAACATGTGCTGTGGATAAAGGGGAACCGGCGGATGTACTGTACTTAGATTTCCAGAAGGCATTTGGTAAGGTGCCACATCAAAGGTTATTGCAGAAAATAAAAGTTCATGGTATAGGGGGTAACATATTGGCATGGATAGAAGATTGGCTAGCTAACAGGAAACAGAGAGTAGGCATAAATGGGTCATTTTCTGGTTGGCAAGATGCAATGAGTGGTATGCCACAGGGATCAGTGCTGGGGCCTCAACTTTTTACAATTTATATAAATGACTTGGATGAAGGGACCGAAGGTATGGTTGCTAAATTTACTGATGACACAAAGATAGGTAGGAAAGTAAATTGTGAAGAGGACATAAGGAGGCTACAAAGGGAACCTGAGGGGGCAAAGATCTGGCAAATGGAATATAAAAATATGGGAAAATGTGAAATTGTCCATTTTGGCAGGAAGAATAAAAAAGAAGCATATTATCTAAATGGTGAGAGATTGCAGAGCTCTGAGATGCAGAGGGATCTGGGTGTCCTAGTGCATGAATCACAAAAGGTTAGTATGCAGGTACAGCAAGTAATTAGGAAAGCTAATAGAATGTTATCGTTTATTGCGAGGGGAATTGAATACAAAAGTAGGGAGGTTATGCTTCAGTTATACAGGGCATTGGTGAGACCATATCTGGAGTACTGTGTACAGTATTGGTCTCCTTATTTAAGGAAGGGTGTAAATGCATTGGAAGCAGTTCAGAGAAGGTTTACTAGACTAATATCTGGAATTGACGGGTTGTCTTATGTGGAAAGGTTGGACAGGCTAGGCTTGTATCCGATGGAGTTTAGGAGAGTAAGAGGTGACTTGATTGAAACATATAAGATCCTGAGGGGCCTGGACAGGGTGGATGTGGAGAGAATGTTTCCTCTTGTGGGAGAATCTAGAACTAGGGATCACTGTTTAAAAATAAGGCGTCGCCCATTTAAGACAGAGATGAGGAGAAATTTTTTCTCACAGAGGGTCGTGAGTCTTTGGAACTCTTCCTCAGAGGGCGGTGGAAGCAGAGTCTTGGAATATTTTTATGGCAGCGGTAGATAGATTCTTGATAAGCAAGGGGGTGAAAGGTTATCGGGGGTAGGCGGGAATGTGGAGTAATCAGATCAGCCATGGTCTTATTGAATGGCAGAGCAGGCTCGAGGGGCCGACTCCTGCTTCGTATGTATGTTCATTCATTATTCGTTCCCAATATTAAACATTTACTTTGGATATTCAAAGCAACCGAAATGTTGTTTAAAGTACCTGAATGAAGTGAAACTTTTAATCATTAATGTAACTTATAGAATCTACACCACCATAAAAGCATAAAACAAGTTAGTAACACTTGAATGGCATAACTAGCGTAGATAAGCAATTCTTATTTACACAGTTAGGACAACAATATAGTGCTCAGGACGACACTAAAGAGTACTATACAACATCATCAGTTCTCAGTACTGTACAACATCAGTTCTCTAGTGCACTCCTTTCATAGAAACATAGAAGATAGGAGCAGGAGTAGGCCATTCAGCCCCTCGAGCCTGCTCCGCCATTCAATGCGATCATGGCTGATCATCCAAATTCAGTACCCTATCCCTGCTTTCTCCTCATATCCCTTGATCCCTTTAGCCTTAAGAAATATATCTAACTCCTTCTTGAATATATTTAATGAATTAGCCTCTGCTGCCTTCTGTGGTAGAGAATTCCACAGGTTCACCACTCTCTGGGTGAAGAAATTCCTCCTCATCTCAGTCCTAAATGGCTTACCCCTTATCCTTAGACTGTGACCCCTGGTTCTGGACTCCCTGACCATCGGGAACATCCTTCCTGCATCTAGTCTGTCTAGTCCTGTTAGAGGACCACAGATCTCCCTGAAGCTTCCACGGACACACCCTTTCAAGCTGGTCATCATTTACAATCACTACCAAAAATAGTTAATATACCACAGTACACAGAAATAAAATAAATTTTACCCAACAGCTAAATCTGTAGTACTCCCTGAATTGTGTTTTTTTTAAATTAATATTAGTCGATCTCCCATTGCATTGCACATGGGGAATCGAGACTAAATCTTGCCTTCAGGTGAAGCAGGGCTAGAAAGCAGTGGCTAAACGAACCAAAGCAGATAAAAGTTAAGATTCTTTAATGATTATAGATAGATATACAAATTAAAATGTATAATATATAACTGATGAAAGATCATCAACCTGAAACGGATTTCATTCTCCACAGATGCTGCCTGACCTGCTGAGCAATGTTCTCTGTAAGCTGGGCTTTGTTCTGCGTGGTCTGTTTCTTTCAATGTGTGGTTCCTTTACATTTCTGCTCATGCGCGATATTTACAATGTAAAAGCTGGTGAGCGGCCTGCGCGGGACCCTGCAGATTACTGCGTGGCCGCTCACCTTAGCGGGAGGGAACCTTGCTGCTGAGTATTTCCAGCATTTTCTGCTTTTATATTATGTAAAATACATACGTATCCAGTGTATAAAAAACAGAAAATGCTGGAAATACTCAGCAGGTCAGGCAGCATCTGTGGAGAGAGAAAAACAGAGTTAACGTTTCAGGTCGATGACCCTTACGTATCCAGTCCTCATTTTAAATTCATACATGCTGCTCTTATTTTTTTTTTTTTTATATACTTTGATTTTATATTATTAGCAGTTAAATAGCACGAGCTACTACAATTTGAGAATTGGTATGAGCAGAGGTCAAGGAGCTAGGAACATGAAAAATGGATGCTATAGCACCCTCACTGGTGGGAGGCTGTAAGTACAGAGTGACATTCAAAGAAGCAGTTTTCATTATAAATATGAGAACATAGGAATTTATAATGGGAAAAGTTAACAGGAAATTTGCAGACAAAAAAATACATCAATACTAATTAAAAACAGCTGTCTGAAGATTCTGCCCAAGCAAATATTCATGTTACACGTGAGTTGCTGGAAAAGAGCACGTCAAAGAAATGAATTATTTATGTGCCGACATGTAATATCGTTTCCTTAATCAACTCTCAAATTGATGCACCCAGTGTAAATGATTAGCTCATATATAACAAAATAAAAATAATGTTATCAGCTTTTTTTTTTAACATTTCATTCCATTCTAATTTGAGAGTTCTAGGAGAACAAACTGTGAGGTGATGCAAGATTTAAATCAAACACTTACATAAACCATCTTCCTTAAATAAAATATTCTGCAAGTTCCTTGCAGCATCAGATGCTTTTCCACCTCAGATACAAAACAATCAAAACTGTAAACTAATCCCCTCATTTTAGAGCTAATCAATTGACGATGAACAACCTGTATTTATATAGCGCCTTTAATGTAGTAAAACGTCCCAAGGCGCTTCACAGGATCGATTATCAAACAAAATTTGACACCGAGCCACATAAGGAGATATTAGGGCAGATGACCAAAAGCTTGGTCAAAGAGGTAGGTTTAAAGGAGAGTCTTAAAAAGGAGAGAGGTAGAGACGTTTAGGGAGGGAATTCCAGAGCTTTGGGTCCTGGCAGCTGAAGGCATGGCCACTAATGGTGGAGCAATTAAAATCGGGGAAGCAAATGAACATAGATTGTTCCCAAAACAGAGGAATGCCGGGACTGGCCATTTTAAGCTTCTTCATTTACCTCAGTTATTAAGCAATCAAATTAGGAAGAGCAGTAAGTTTAATCAGTGGGAAAGAAAATGACTTTGTACTTCAAACTGTGCAAAAATCATAACTTCATCATTTTTGCATTAAGTGCGTATTTGATTTTGAAATCAATTATAACATAGCAGGCACAAAAATGCTTGCTGGCAAGGCAGAACTGTGCAGCAGAGCTGGAATACCACACAAAGCAATAATTATAAACTAAAACTTGAGATCTTACAAATTAATCTAATCAAAAATAAACAGATTAATGAAATGGCTTGGCGTTCTAAAAATGGTATTATGGCCAAGGAATATTACAGCTAGTAATTCTGTATAATTTTCCTGTTGCCTTTTTAATGTGGGTTTTCTTCCTGAAAAAGTTAAACACATGAGCTAATATCTCACACCTGCTACAAGAAACTCCAACCTTTCTCAAAGTAAATGCTTAGCAGAATCTTCAGTGCATGAACAAAACAGGACGAGACATCATTAAACAAATGCTAATGGAAACACTGCAACTTCTGGTAGTACCGGATTGCAATCAATTTTGATATTCACTTATATTTTGCTTTATTGGACTGAGCAGGGAGAAGACGTAAATTAATATTGTTCTATTAGTCGGCAGAGAGAGATTGGAGAAAGCACATTCAAAAAATTGACTTGGCAAATCATGGTACATATGCATTCAATTGCATTGCTGGTGAATAATAACATTTTGATTCTGTCTCAATAATGCTACAAATGCAAATTATGTTGTGTACATTTGAAGCTTGGAGATGCTGGAGCGTGTCGAGCACTATCAAAATGCTCAATTACAGCAACACAGCTCATACTTTAAGTGCTAAATTATGGCTTAAGCGTATATTTAAAGTATATTGCTAATCTTTTTGGATTTTGGTTTTCGTTGCTCAAACTCCACCATATGTTTAAAGATAACGGCCTAGAAATTCAGTTGCGTCCGCCAGCCGTTAGCGCCATAAGAGGGGTAGATTTCCAGCGCTAGGCACTTAGCGCCCGGGCGCAGGCCGATCTGCGCCTACGCCCAACTTCAGTTGACATTTAGCGCCGGCGCAAAGTGTTTGCGCCCGCTCAGCTGCGCGCGCAGCTTATGACGTCATTTCGTCGTGCAACGCTGTTTGTGCGCCCCAAACCGGAAATTCAGTGGCGCCCGCCCAATGTGGGCGTGGCGCTGTTAAGAACTGTGAAGTGGAACGCAGCAGAGGCCCTGCGGGCCTCGGGGAGCGCTAATTAAAGGGCACTTAGACTGAACTATAAAGGCCAGCCATTTTGCTGCAATGACTTTAGTGCTTTGGATTTCTGGACAGAGACCAAGGAACAGACCTTCCTGATTTGGGACAACATGGGAGAGGTATTTTTGGCTTCTGGCCAGAGCTTGGAAATTTCACTCATTGTGATTTCACTGTTTGCAAGTTTATTATGGGGGCTGCATGGGGTTCCAACCCTCAGTTCCAGCATTATGTGCGAAGGGCTCGCAGACGCTGTGTGAGAGGGCCAGCCATGCCTAGACGCAGAGGGGCCATCAGGCGTCGGCAACGTAGGCCTTACCCACTCAGGGAATACCGGCAGCAGGTGTCCTATCTCACCATGACTGCCGCGCATTGTGTTAAGAGGCTGCGCTTCAGAAGGGAGGTGGTTGCAGAGATCTGCCAGCTGCTTCACAGAGATCTGCGTCCACAGCTGATGTGCAGGACGTCTCTGTCGGTGGAAGTGAAGGTCACGGTGGCTCTGAACTTTTATGCAAGCGGCTCATACCAAGCCGCTGCTGGGGACATAGCGAACATTTCCCAGTTCGCCGTGCATCGCTGCATCCGGCAGGTCACCGATGCCCTTTTCGCAAGGAGACGCCAATTCATCTCCTTCCCCATGACCCTAGAGAGGCAGGAGCAGCGTGCAGTCGGATTTGCCAGGATCGCCGACTTCCCCATGGTGCAGGGCGCCATTGACTGCACGCATGTGGCTATGCGGGCACCTATCGACAATGCCGAGGATTACCGCAACCGGAAGGGCTACCATTCCCTCAGTGTACAACTGGTGTGTGACCACAGGCAGCGCATCCTAGCTGTCAATGCCCGCTTTCCAGGAAGCAGCCACGATGCATTTATCCTGCGCCAGACTACTGTGGCTGACATGTTCGAGGCACAGCCTCCACCAAGGGGATGGCTTATTGGGGACAAGGGCTACCCTTTGTGTACATGGCTCATGACCCCGCTCCGCGCGCCCAGGACCCCTGCGGAGGAGGCATACAACGAAAGCCATCAAGCCACAAGGAACATCATAGAGCAAACGATTGGCGTCCTCAAGCAACGGTTCCGCTGCCTGGATCGATCCGGCGGATCTCTACAGTATTCGCCGGATAGAGTCTCCCAGTTCGTCGTCATTCGCTGCATGCTGCACAACCTGGCTATCCGCAGGATTCAGGCACTGCCACCTCACGTTGGACCACCACCACCTCAGGAGGTGGAGCAGGAGGACCATGAGGAGGAGGAGGAGGAGGAGGAGGAGGAGTACCAGCCCAGGAGGGAGCCACAAGGTCCAAGGGCCGTCCGCCGGCGGCTTATTGAACGACACTTCTAGGCCCGTCAGGGAATGGCTTGTGGCAATGAACGCACCTGAATGCAGCCGCTCCGCAAGCCCTCAGCCGTTTAACGCAACAACCACTTGAAACATGACACCTGGACAAGCTGAATAAATAAAAAGCTTTATTTAACAAACTCAGGGCCCTTCCCACATGAAACAGAAAAACAGACAACACCCCCAAAAAAGTCAAAAACATATCTCACTCCCACAACCTGGGGAGGAATAACAAAACTTGTCCATCCAATTGGCCTTCATCCTCGGCCTAACCAAGGCAAACCCCCCCATACAGAACACAAACACCCCCATATAAAAAAACAGTTGGCAACACACTCCACTTGGTGTGCCGACAGGGCGAGTCCTTGTGCAGGCTTCTCCGGCCCCTGCCCGACCTGTTGCTCCGCCTCAACCTGGGCCCTGTGGGTGTTGCAAGGCTGGGGGGAAGGCTCCTGAGGGGCACAATGCGTGACGGCAGATGCCCTTGGGGGTCGGCCTAGACGAGGTCCGGCCCTGGAGGGGCCAGCTGCTGACTGCTGCAGCTGTGGCTGGGCAGCATCAGTCTCTCCAGCAGCTCGTCGCAGCTTGGCTGGGGGAGTGGCAGTGGCGGCTGCATCAATGGGGGCAAGCTGGCTGATGCCAGGCGCTCGCTGGTCGCCAGAGACACTGGCACTCGGCCGGGCTGGCACTGCAGCAAGCGCAGCAATCTGGTGAAGGCCAGACCGCTGTGCTGCAGCAGGGCGGCGGGTGCCCTGGCGATGCTTCCGTGACACAGCGAGTGTGGCAGAAGTGAGTGCCCGAACTGCCCTGGTCTGTGCCCGCATCAGATCAGCCAGTGTCTGCACGGCACCACTCATGAACTCTCGACTCGCGTCCTGTGCTGCCGCGAGTTGGTCGACACCCCTGGCCTGTGAGTCCCCGAAATCGGCCACACTATGAGCCAGGGACTCAATGGCCTGAGGCAACTGTCCCACAACCCCCATGAACTCGTTGTGGCGCCGCTCCGAGGCCGCGGACATTTCATCAAGGAGGCGCACCTCCTGGGCGAGGACCGTCTCCGGACTGGAGGCCGGACTCTCCCTCTGGGGAGAAGGCCGCCGAGCTGCCCGACCCTTCCCGCGTGCCTGGACGCCACTGGGCCCAGCAACTGCCCTCCCCTGCAACACTTCCCCCCTCTGGGGAGAAGGCCGCCGTGCTGCCCGACCCTTCCCGCGTGCCTGGACGCCACTGGGCCCAGGAGCTACACCCCCCTGCAACACTTCCCCCTGGCTCTCCTCCAGGCAAGACGTGTCCCCTCCATTGCCATCCCCTGGCGCGGATGAGGGTTCCCCCGATGTGCCGCCTTCCTCTTGGTCCTCGTCGTCCTCCTCTTCCGAGGGACTGGCACTCTCAGCTTCAGGGACCTCCTCCTCACCAGCTGAAAGCAGGAAGGCACAAGAGTAGCTTTAGAGTGAGGACAGGGCGTCAGCGAGGGAGGCATGATTGGTGGCATTATGCGCATTGGTCGGACAGTGGCAAAGGATGTAGATCTGAAGCGCAAGGGGAACGAGAGAGGTGCAAACGGTCATGTCCTTACCATTGGGGCCCAGCACAGGGTCGGCATCTCCAATAGCAACGGGGCCAACCACCCGGGCACGCATGAGTCGAGCCACGCGCTCCTCCAGGTCACTGAGCTCCTGGAACTGGGCACGCCCTCCCCCGGTGACAGTCCGGCTCCTCAGATTCTGCGCCAGCTTGGCCTGCAAGAGAAAGGATGGCCTCTAAGTACAGTGTGGTGCCCTGTTGTTGTGTGCACTGCCTCCCATGGTCGAATAGCTTGGCCAGTGTGGTGCCCTGTTGTTGTGTGCACTGCCTCCCATGGTCGAATAGCTTGGCCAGTGTGTGAAGTGCAGAAAGTGCTATTGATGATCACGCCAGTGCCATAGCTGCGGGGAGGAGGGCTGGCCATTAGGCCTTTGAGGTCCCTTTGCCCATAATGTGAGGTGTACATGCAAGGATGAGGAGGACACTGGAAAGGGTACTCACCCTGACCAACCGAGTGAGGTCATTGTACTTCTTGCGGCATTGGTCACCAGTCCTGGGGACATCGCTGTTGGCTGACACCCTCAGGGCGATTTCCCTCCAGGCTCTCCTGTACTGCCTCCTGGGAGCCTTCTTGCCACTGTCCGGGCACAAGATCTCTCTGTTCTTTTCCAACCCCCTAAGCAGCACCCTCAAAGCATGCTCTGAGAAGCGCTGCGCTCATTCACAGGCCTTCTGCATGGCTTCAGGCGCTATTTGGGTCCACCAGCAGTGTTCAGGCCTAGCTGCAGGGCTCCACTATCCAGGGCGTGGCAGCAAACAAAGTCGACCCTTCCCCCTTTAAGAGCTGGCCGGCGTCAGGGTGTCTGCTGTCAATCAAAACATGACCGCACCTGCGCTGCGCCCGGCCTCGGCGTTATCAGTCCGCACCGCCGGCTTAGCGCCTAAAGATAGGAGTGCAACGCCAGTTTCAGCGCTCGCCCAAACTCCTTGGCCAAAGCTACTGAATTTCGGCGAAGTGGCCTCCACTTTCCGGCGGGCGCTAACTTTACCGCCCGCCCGACTTTACCGCCCCAAAAGTGGCTAGACTGAATTTCTAGGCCAACATTTACCAGTTTGATGGTGGATTATTGGCAGAGGAAAGGCTGTGGAACACTATAATAGTGGTAGGTGAGAAAGAAGCTCTAGCTCATCTCTATCAATCACACTCTTGCCTGAGTTAAAAGGTTGTGGGTGCAAGGCCCAGTCAAGGACTTAAGCACATAATCAAGGTTGACACCTCACTGCTGTACTGAGGGAGTGCTGCATTGTCAGAAATGCTATCTTTTGGATGAGACATTAAACAAAGGTAGCATTTGCTTGTTCATGTGGATGTAAGAGGTCCCCAGATATTTTTCAAAGAACTGCAGGGATCTATGGTGTTCTGGCCAAAATCCTCTCAACCACCATCGCCACCACCACAACTGAACCGGGCACTCATCGCATTTGCTCTATAGGACCTTGCCGTGCACAGAATTGGCTGCTTCAGTTGAATGTATTTTCAAAAGAAAAATTCATTGGGGTTTTCAAGCACTTTGGCACGTCCTGAAGATGCGGTAAAGTGTTATTATATAAATGCAAGTTCTTTCTCTTTTTATTTATAAAAAGGAATATTAGAGGAAGTTCATCTCTATACAGGAAACTTCGCAATATCTGGCACCGACAGGACTGGCGTGATGCCGATCTATGAAAACTTCCGGACAGACCAGCGCTAATGTTGAAGGATACGGAGGTTTTCATCTCCGTATCTGACAACAAACACTGTTGCTTAGCAACAGCTTGTAAACAGTCGGCCCGTACCTTGGAAGCGTCTCTGTAGCTTAGCAACAGCTTCAGAGAGAGGCTTTCCAGAGACTGACTGTTTAAAAAAAATGCTAGGAGAAGAAAAAAAACCTAACAAAACGGCTGCTGATTTCTGCCGTTAGATCGAGGTTTACGGACATACAACTTCCGGATAAACCAAAGTTTCCTGTATCTATTATAAATTAAAGTTGGTATGTGGAACATGCATTTAATTGAAAACTCATTAGAAGTACCTCCAGTACTCGTTACTCCTGTAGATAAGCCTTTTTAATGTCAAAGGTCTCAGGTTGTGTGACACACAGTAACTGCAATTTTATAGTGAGAGAATATTATCCTGCGATTGTATAATTTTGCCACTGGGTTCTCACACATCACTCAATTTTTTTCCCCTCTGCCATTTTTACCTCAGTTACTGAACTTACTCATATCCATAATGTGGCTTTAAACAAAATAAGAAATTAAAAAAATACACAACACAAAATAACATGATTAAATTCATCCTCTGAACTGTCTTTTAATGTTTTCATAGAGTTTTTTTACTTGAAGGTTTTAGCATTTCCCAAAAACCTGGGCCCAGGTTTAGTATTTTTGTGCAGAGCTGGATTTGGATTGTGCAGTCTGCATCAATACCAGTCCGGCATCTATAATGATGGAATATTTTTCTTTAGCTTCTACTACTTTCTACTTATTACTTGTTCTTGAAGAGCAGGAGGACAAATTTCAAAAGCCAAGTGGCAACATTTATATTGTTTTATTTATTGTATTTTTTTTTTAAGTGCGAGAATGAGAAAAAAATATTTCTGATTGCACGTGATATCGTTTTTGTTTTCTGTTCTATAACTTTCAGAACATCGATTAAGCTGGTAGGGGGGAATGGGTGAGAGACTTCCTTCATTGAATATTAATCCCATTTAAAATAAAAACACTATTTGAATTTTGAAAGCAAACAAAAGCTCTTAAGAGGGAAAATGGTTGGGTATGAAGCAATGTTGCCCCCAACGTGCGTGGCCATGCATCATAAGAACATAAGAAATAGGAGCAGGAGTAGGCCAATCGGCCACTCGAGCCTGCTCCGCCATTCAATAAGATCATGGCTGATCTGATCCTAACCGCCAATCCACTATCACAGAACCATCTCCTGAATCTAACAGAATTAGACACACGAAATAGGAGCAGGATCAGGCTACACGGCCCCTGGGCCCGCTCCGCTACCCACAGGGCCATGACCAATCCGAACCTAGACTCATGTCCAAATTCCTGCCCGCTCCCCATAACCCTCAATTCCCTTTACTTCTAGGAAACTGTCTATTTGTGTTTTAAATTTATGTAATGATATAGCTTCTACAGCTTTTTGGGGCAGCATATTCCATGGACCTACCACCCTCTGAGTGAAGTAGTTCCTCCTCATCTCAGCAAGTATGTCCTTTCTTAATTATGGACACCAAAACTGTATGCAGTATTCCAGGTGCGGTCTCACCAATACCTTGTACAACTGAAGCAATACCTCCCTATTTTTATATTCTATCCCCCTAGCAATGAAAGCCAACATTCCATTGGCCTTCTTAATCACTTGCTGCACCTGCATACTAACCTTTTGAGTTTCATGCACCAGGACCCCCAGATCCCTTTGTACTTCAGTGCTTTCCAGTTTCTTGCCATTAAGATAATAACTTGCTCTATGATTTTCCCTGCCAAAGTGCATAACCTCACACTTTCCAGTATTGTATTCCATCTGCCAAATCTCTGCCCACTTACTTAGCCTGTCTATGTCCCCTTGCAGGTTTTTTTATGTCCTCCTCACTCACTACTTTCCCTCCCATCTTAGTATCATCTGCAAACTTTGATATGTTACATTCGGTCCCCTCCTCCAAATCAATTGGGAGGTCCCGCGCAGGCCGCTCACAAGGGGTTGTTGTTTTAAGAGACTGCGCGTGCGTGGCTGCACAGCAAATTTAAAGGGACTGCACACAAAAATATAGAAGGAACATTGGTAGGAAGATAGGAGGGGGGGAGGGAACAGGACACAACAGAAACTGGTCGAGGGGGAGGGGCACTCTTGGCTTCTCACCACCCACCCTTGGAGGAGGAAATGGCAGCAGGGTGTGGGGCGAATGGATGGAGTGTTGAGTGCGAGGTGAGTGAGAGTGGACAAGGGAGAGGGCCGGATACAAGAGTTGAACAGATATTTCAAAGGGGAGCAGGTAGAGGTAGTAATGGAGTGAAGGGATGGTAGAATAGGGAAGAGGTAGTAGAAAAATGAAGTGGTACAGGAAGCACGAGTGATTGGAGGAGGGGATCGGAAGGAAGTCGCTGATGGCCACATTTTTCCACATCCCCCACCCATGAAGCAGTTGTTGGTGGCTCTTTGCACTGCTGCACCACAACCCAAAAGAACAAAACAAAAAAAGAGATGAAGAGAGAAGCATAAAAAGCGTGTGGGGCGAGAAGGAGAAGAAGAGGCAGATAAACAGCTGCATGAAGACAACAGAGACAGGTAAGAGTGACAATATTCTCCAACTTACCCTATGCAATGCCACACAAGATTAACTAGCATACATAAAAATGTACAAATAAGATTTTCTTTTTAAAAAGGAAAATGCTACAAAGAATCCTTTCTCCAACTCCCTTGGATACAGAAGGTTGTGGGTTCAAGTCCCACTCCAGCGACTTGAGCACATAAATCTAGACTGACACTCCAGTGCAGTGCTGAGGGAGCGCTGCACTGACGGAGGTGCCGTCTTTCAGATGAGACGTTAAACCGAGGCCCTGTCTGCTCTCTCAGGTGGATGTAAAAGATCCCATGGCACTATTTTGAAGAAGAGCAGAGGAGTTATACCCGGTGTCCTGGGCCAATATTTATCCCTCAATCAACATAACGAAAACAGATTATCTGGTCATTATCACATTGCTGTTTGTGGGAGCTTGCTGTGCGCAAACTGGCTGCCACGTTTCCCACATTACAACAGTGACTACACTTCAAAAGTACTTCATTGGTTGTAAAGCGCTTTGAGACGTCCGGTGGTCGTGAAAGGCGCTACATAAATGCAAGTCTGTCTTTCGACACAATTTTACGTTAAATACTAGAGCACCTGGAGATATCCTATCTTAATATTCAACCGACAAATGAGGAAAATCACCAAACTCAGGACTGGTGTGAGCGTCTGCCTATACCTGGACTCCAGCCCTGGTCGAGAGCAATGTGCAACAACCATTCTGTTACTGATCCATTCATTCACTTTCCTTAAATAATATCACGATTTTTCGTACTGCTTTCTTGGAATGATCAGAAAAAGGGAAAGAAAAAAAAAATCACAGCTAATACAATTTCCATGGGATTTATACGGCATAATACATTAGCAGAATCAATATACAGGACTCAGATTGATTATTGATGTATACAAATGTCCTTTGAAAAATTACTGCATTGCACTGCATTTGAATTACTTAGGTGCTAGGCAATTTGCAACATCTACCCGTAGCTTAATACAATCTCAAATGGTTAACAGAATCTGAAGACAACTGTTAATCAAAATCCATTAACTGTTAATCAGCTGTCAATTAAGTACAACGAGCCACCCCAGCCACAACCTCTTCGCCCTGCTCCCGTCCGGTAAGAGATACCGAAGCACACGGTCTCGTACCAACAGGTTTCGAAACAGCTTCTACCCCCAGGCCATAAGACTCATGAACGTATAATTTATTATTATTGATTACTGTTGTTTTATTTATTATTACTGTATTTCTATTAGTATTTTTATCATTGTTATGCCATATTTATTCCAATGTTGGGAGGACTCGTAAAAATCAACATTTCATTGTGCAGTACACACGTCTGCTGCATATATGACAAATAAAAATTGAATTGAATTGAACTGTAATACCATTTACATAAAATAATTTTATGCCCCTCGTTATCACAATATCCCTGATCTCAAATGTTTAGAGCAATGCAGCCAGTGTAAGAGATAACACTGGCACACAGAACACAAAGAAGCAGCACTCCATTTGTGTGGGGAAAAACAGTTTCTTTATTTTTAAACAGGGGAGGCACATCATTTATATGGCTACTGCATCCATTGGCATGGACAGACAAATAAACCTTTCCAGCACAAAACAGATTGTGTTCTTAAAGGCCAATTTTTTAATATTGTGCACATCCAGTTACCCAGTTAGTGCAGGAGTTAGTACCGTGATGTACACATTACATATACTGTACCATGCAGCAGCAGACTTCATTGACTGGTTACCTGCCATACAGTAGCTCCCTCACCCTTCCCCAGACTTGGAATACATACCTGTAGGTGGGTCTAGCTTGCAGTTGTTTTCCTGGCACCATCCCACTGGTCGGAGTCGGCAGTCCAGATAAAACAACCACTGGTCATGCTTTTCAATATCGTTCAATCCTTCGTAGCGCAAGCACAACCTCCCGCCAACATTCTCAATCACGCGGACTATCCAGTATTGGAAAGGGTTTCTAGAGTCCTGAAGTTCAATTAGAGATTTAGGTGTAACGAGGTCCACAGTGTTCTTCCCTCTTAGTGGCTGTTTGAAGTGAGAGAAAAAATATATAAAATTACAAAAAATTAAGTTTTTTAAAATTATTCTCTGTATAAAAAGAAAATACAAGATTTTGCAAACATTTACAAAGAATGGCCACTCATTTTACATTGTATTCACACTGTACTCCGCATATTGATTGATTATTTCCTACTTTAGCATCATGGACTTACTCTAGCAGTAGGCAGAGAATGCTGAAAATTAAGTGTATATCTGTTTATTTTTCTGCGGCATGATTAGCCAAAAGACAACTATGCAACATTCTAAAAGGGTACATGTGCCCTTTAGGTCTATTATATGACCATTTTTAGATGCTTACCCCTTCCAGGAGGTTTGCAGGAGCTGTCCGTGCACCAGTCAAATCCTGAATTAGAAACTCTGTCCAGTCTCCATGTTTCTCACTAATTGCTGCAAAACAGGATTAGAAAATTTGTGAACCAATCACAGATTCCTTCCCCCCTCTTAGATTGATCCCTTTAGATATGGTTGCCTGCTAGCTTACAACTGTGGGCATTTATTAAGCACCTGGTAAAATTACTTCAAGTAATCTGAATTTACGACTGGAATAAATATCCAGGTTTCACAGCTTTCCGGTTAACTGATCAAAAATAGCATAATTCATTTTAATATGATTAATCACACAAACGCGAGCACAGTAATTACACAGTAGATTACAAAATGCCCTCTGTCACAATCATGACACAATCAATTCATGGTTAAATAATAATAAGCTACTCCATACATTCTATTAAGGATATTAATGACTTGGAACTCTCTAAAGAGATGGGTTTTGAACCGTGTAGCAAACAATCCCAGTACTTTGGCCAAATACCAATAAATTAATCATTTAATCACAAACAAAAATGTTGGTCCTTGGCAAAACACTATATAGAGTATTAGAACTTCCGGCTATTTGTAATCAATTTTTAATCGAAATAACAATGTATGCATTCATAAACTGTCATCTTCAAAATAAAGTTTTGTCAGATGTTCATCAATAAAAATGAAATGGGTTTCAATTTGTCAGAACACGGCCCCCTTCTCAAACACAGCCATTAATTGCCTCAAGAACACAGTACAATGACACCCTATCAAGTTACACAGCCAATGAACACTGCATCTGCTACTGAAGTGAAGTCAGGTAGCTAGATAAGTACTTAAGTTAACTCGCCATCAAATTATACTTAACATTTGTGAAGCGAGTGGAATAAATTAATAGAAAGTTTATTACAGCAAAAATAGGAATCTAATTACTTTATTGAAATCAGGAAAGAGGCATCACATATAGTACTAATGTTGTCTCATTTTTTTTTTTAACCAACATGTTGATTTAAGTTTCCTATTAAAATTGGGAATATTGTGGAATAAGTTAATATGACTACATAGAAACAAACCAAAAAAGTCTTCAATTTGCTTTTCGCCTCTGTACTGAACAAAAACAAAAGTGATGTTGGAGAAAATTTATAGAATAGCTTCCAAAAATAATTTAAATAAAAGCACACATTTGGCCCCTGTAGCTAGAAAAAAAACATACATTGCTGATTGACAACAAGCTGCTTACACAATAGAGTGGGGGACTGGAGACACAATACAACTAAATGTCACCATTCATGATAGGTGGCTGCCTCAAAGGGAAAAATATGATTTTGTCCAAAATATTTTCAAGGGCTAGTGCTCTCTGAACATCTGCAAACTGGATAAGTGACCTATCAGAGAAACATAGAACAGAATTAACAGATATTCACATATGTGCAAACCTATATAAATGCAAGTTCTTTCTTTACCCAGGAGTAAGTTTAGAAAATTGGTTTGTTCGTATGACATACTTGAACTTGTATGGAAAACAAGGCTGAACTACACAGGCATTACTAATCTACTACTGTATTATTACTATCTTTTTCTTTGCTCCAGGATGGAGTTGCAGGTTTTTTTGCAACCATCTGCATAGCCTTGGTTAGCACTGCATTACTAGACTAATAGAAGCGGAGACATGAATACAAATAAATGCAAGTTGTTATTGATTATAAATCAACAGATGATCTGGTCATTACCACATTGCTGTTTGTGGGATCTTGCTGTGCATAAATTGGCTGCTGTGTTTCCTACATTACAACAGTGACTACACTTCAAGAGTGCTTCATTGGCTGTAAAGCACTTTGGGACATCCAGTGGTCACAAAAGGTGCTATAGAAATGCAAGTCTTCCTTAAATCAGAGGATCTACTCCTTGTTCACGCATATTCCTTCTCCACACAACAGTAGAAAAGGGTATACAAATTATTCTCTTAAGAACTGAGTTTGTTCTTATTCTATCGAACAATTTCTATCCAAGCACTTAAAAAAAAAAAAATCATACAGCTGTAAATGGAATCTGTATTCCTGCCTGTCCTTAATCACGAGCACGCGGTTGATGAGATGACTCGTTGGTAGTCCAGAGAAGCAGACACTGGCAAAATGAGATCTGATCAAGTATCTTGTGTGTGTCTCACATTGTGGCAAAAAACATGCCAAACCACCAAGTGGCCACTTAAATGATATTAGCAGGCCAGATTTTCAATTCAACGAACATCCTTCTTTTTAGATCAGGATCCCAAAGATCTGAATCTGTAGGCGCGGGAGCCGGAGGCCGACTTCTGCAGAGCACCCCTCCTCCCTGACGGATCACACTTTGCACCCTCTGGCACTGTGAGGGTAATGAATGAAGAAGGTACTACACATTTAAGACGACTGCAAGGTTCAGAAAGGGGAGCAGTTAGCTTAGCTTGGCTTCTCTGGTGAGGTTATTAAATTTCTTCCTGCATTGCAGAGAAGTCCTGCGGTTCTAGGAGGTGGCCGACACTGCTATAGCCACCGCCCTCCACAAAGTCCATCCTGCATTCTTGGCAGGTCTCTAGCCTTGACCCCAAATAAGCCTACAATCCTGGTCCGTGTCTTTAGTATGAGGACGTTCAGGTCCTGTTCCCTAAAGTTTACCACTTGTTTCTTCAATCTAGTTGTCATCACTGTTACCTTAATTGCCTGCGTTGTCCAGTGCTGTCATTACCCTCTTAAGCAGCAGCAGGTTTTATGTCCTGCTTCTGCACCAGCTCTGCAGCAGCAGCAGCGGCAGCGGCAATGCAGACCTGGGAGGAGCGGCGAAGCGGCAGCGGCAGTATAAAGTGAGCCCGAGGTGCAGGTAGGCCTCACAGCAGCAGCAGCAGCAGCAGTGCGGACCTGGGAGGAGCGGCGAGGCGGCAGTGTAAAGTGAGCCCGAGGCGCAGGTAGGCCCTGTCATGAATCTTGTCCTTCGTGTGGAAATTACTTATGAAATTATACTGGGCGGCCTGCTGGTGGCGCTGTCCAGGGAGAGTATAAATACTCGGTCATGGGCCCAGCTTGCTCAGGACATTCTTTAACAGGAACTAGTGAAGGACACAACTAGATCTCCACGTTGAAAAACAGTTGATTAAAGCCTTGTTTAATACTCAGACCAAGTGCCTAGTAGTTTTCTTACGTCAGGCCCCACAGCAGCGGCGGCAGTGCGGACCTGGGAGGAGCGGCGAGGCGGCAGCGGCGGTACCAACTCAGCACCGGCAGAATTTTCATAGAGTGACGTCAGAAGTCAAAAGTGACGTCGGCACAAGGGGAGGGAGCTGTTAGAGGCCAGTGTCGGGAGCGGAGAGAGCGGCGGTACAAGGCTTACCAATCTCACAGACCGGCAGCGGCGTTCTGGAGCCACGTCACGATTCAAAAAGTGACACGGGCAAGAGGAAGCAGCTGTTTGGGTGAGTACGGCCAGGTGAGTATTTATACTCTATAGTTTGACAGTTAAGATTAATAGTTTATAAAATTTAGGTGGTCTTAATTTTTGTGGTTATAGTTTCTACGGTCTCTGTTGTGTATCAGGGAGTGCTACTAACCAAGGGCCCTTGAGTAGATCATTTAATTGTAGTGTAATTAGTGGTATTGATTTGATTTAAATGAATTTAAATGAATTAAAGGGTAAGTCATGGCAGGACAGCTCGGCCCCGTGGCATGCTCCTCCTGCGCTATGTGGGAAATCATGTGTGCGGGAAGTGTCTCCAGCTGCAGCTACTGACAGACTGCATTGTGGCGCTGGAGCTGTGAATGGATACATACTGGAGCATTTGCGATGCTGAGGACATCGTGGATAGCACATTTAGGGAGTTGGTCACACCACAGGTAAAGGCTGCACAGGCAGGAAGGGAATGGGTGACCACCAGGCAGAGTAGTAGGCGCAGGCAGGTAGTGCAGGGGTTCCCTGTGGCCATCCCCCTCTCAAACAGATATACCACTTTGGATATTGTTGAGGGAGATGGCTTATCGGGGGAAGGCAGCAGCAGCCAACTTCCTGGCACCATGGGTGGTTTTGCTGCACAGGATAGGAGGAAAAAGACTGGGAGAGCTATAGTGATAGGGGATTCTATTGTAAGGGGAATAGATAGGCGCTTCTGCGGTCGCAAACGAGACTCCAGGATGGTGTGTTGCCTCTCTGGCGCAAGGGTGAAGGATGTCTCGGGGTGGCTGCAGGGCATTCTGGAGGGGGAGGGTGAACAACCAGTTGTCGTGGTGCATATAGGTAAAAAATGGGATGAGGTCCTAAAAGCTGAATATAGGGAGTTAGGAGGTAAATTAAAAAATAGGATCTCAAAAGGTAGTAATCTCAGGATTGCCACCAGTGCCAGGTGTTAGTCAGAGTAGAAATAGAAAGATATTTCAGATGAATACGTGGCTAGAGGAATGGTGCAAGGGGGAGAGAATTCAAATTCCTGGGACATTGGAACCAGTTCTGGTGGAGGTGGGACCAGTACAAACTGGACGGTTTGCACCTGGGCGGGACCGGGACCGATGTCCTAGGGGGAGTTGTTTGCTAGTGCTGTTGAGGAGGGTTTAAACTAAAATGGCAGGTGATTGGGAACCTGTGCAGGGAGACAGAGGAAAGGGAAGCAAGGATAGAAACAAAAGACAGGAAGGAGAAAAACAAAAGTGGAAGGCAGAGAAATCAAGGGTGTAAATCAAACAGGGCCACAGTATATAACAATTCTAAAAGGACTAAGAGTGTTAAAAAAACAAGCCTGAAGGCTTTGTGTCTTAATGCAAGGAGCATTCGTAATGAGGTGGATGAATTCGCTGCGCAAATAGATGTAAACGGATATGATGTAATTGGAATTACAGAGACATGGCTCCAGGGTGACCAAGGCTGAGAATTCAACATCCAGGAGTATTCAATATTCAGGAAGGACAGGCAAAAAGGAAAAGGAGGTGGGGTAGTATTGCTGGTTAAAGAGGAGATTAACACAATAGTAAGGAAGGATATTAGCTCTGATGATGTGGAATCTGTATGGGTAGAGCCGAGAAATACCAAGGGGCAGAAAACGTTAGTGGGAGTTGTATACAGACCCCCAAACAGTAATGCTGAGGCATTAAATGGGAAATTAGAGACGCGTGCAGTAAGGGCACAGCAGTTATCATGGGTGACTTTAATCTACAGATAGATTGGGCTAACCAAATTAGTAACAAAACTGTGGAGGAGGAATTCCTGGAGTGTATACGGGATGGTTTCCTGGACCAATATGTCAAGGAACCAACTAGAGATCAGGCCATCTTAGACTGTGTATTATGTAATGAGAAAGGATTAATTAGCAATCTTGTTGTGCAAGGCCCCTTGGGGAGGAGCGATCATAATATGATGGAATTCTTCATTAAGATGGAGAGTGAAGTACTTGACTCAGAGACTAGGGTCCTGAAGTTAAATAAAGGAAACTACGATGGCATGAGGCGCGAGTTGGCTAGGATGGATTGGTGAATGTTACTTAAAAGGGTTGACGGTGGATAGGCAATGACAAACATTTAAAGATCGCATGAATGAACTAGAGAATTTGTTCATCCCTGTTTGGCATAAAAATAAAACAAAGAAGGTGACTCAACCGTGGCTAACAAGGGAAATTAGGGATAGCATAAGATCCAAGGAGAGGACATATAAATTGGCCAGAAAAAGCAGCAAACCTGAGGACTGGGAGCAGTTTAGGATTCAGCAAAGGAGGACAAAGAGATTAATTAAGAGGGGGAAATAGAATGAGAGTAAGCTTGCAGGGAACATAAAAACTGGCTGTAAAAGCTTCTATAGATATGTGTGAAGAGAAAAAGATTGGTGAAGTCAAGCGTAGGTCCCTTGCAGTCAGAATCAGGGAAATTTATAATGGGGAACAAAGAAATGGCTGACCAATTAAGTACATACTTTGGTTCTGTCTTCACAAAGGAGGATACAAATAACCTTCCAGAGATTTCGGGGAACATAGGGTCTAATAAGAGGGAGGAATTGAATGAAATCAGTATTTGTAGGGAAACAGCGTTAGGGAAATTGACGAGATTGAAGGCTGATAAATCCCCAGGGCCTGATAATCTACATCCTAGGGTACTTAAGGAAGTGGCCCTAGAAATAGTAGATGCATTGCTGGTCATCTTCCAAAATTCTATAGACTCTGGAATAGTTCCCATGGATTGAAGGGTAGTTAATTAGCTAATGTAACCCTACTATTTAGAAAAGCTGGTAGAGAGAAAACGGGGAATTATAGACCGGTAAGCCCGACATCGGTAGTGGGGAAAATGCTAGAGTTCATTATAAAAGATGTACAGGAAACTTTGGTTTATCCGGAGGTTATATGTCCGGAATACTCGATCTAACGGCAAAAATCAGGAGCCGTTTTCTATAAGTTTTTTTTAGTTCTCGTTGCTTTTTTTTCCCCAGTCAGGCACTACAAGATCTGTAGCTATAGCAACAGCTTCAGCTAGAGACGCTTGCAGCTGCAGCAGACTGTTTTGAAGCTGTTGCTAAGCAACAGGGTTTGTTGATTCACACGGAGCTTTTCAGTTCCGTATGTTTCAACATTATGCTGGTATGTCCGGCACTTTTGATGGTACGGCACCAGCTCGGTCCCGTCAGTGCCGGATATCAGAAAGTTTCCTGTAATAGCAGAGCACTTGGAAAACAGTGACAGGATCAGATAAAGTCAACATGGATTTACAAAAGGTAAATCATGCTCGACTAATCTACTGGAATTTTTTGAGGATGTAACTGGTAAAATAGATAAGGGAGAACCAGTGGATGTGGTGTATTTGGACTTTCAGAAGACTTTCGATAAGGACCCGCATAAGAGATTAGCGTGTAAAGTTAAGGCACATGGGATTGGGGGCAAGGTACTGACTTGGATAGAGAACTGGTTGGCAGACAGGAAGCAAAGAGTTGGAATAAACGGGACTTTTTCCCCCCGAGTGGCAGGCAGTGACCCCAGCTATTCACAATATATATTAATTAACGATCTAGACGAGGGAACTAGATGTAATATCTCCAAGTTTGCAGACGACACAAAGCTGGGTGGGCGTGTGTGCTGCGACGAGGATGCAGAGAAACTCCAGTATGATTTCGACAGGTTGGGTGATTGGGCAGATGCAGCATAATGTGGATAAATGCAAGGTTGTCCACTTTGGTGGCAAAAACAGAAAGATTATTATCTGAACGGCAATGGATTGGGAGAAGGGGAAGTGCAACGAGACCTGGGTGTCCTTGTGCACCAGTCGCTGAAGGTAAGCATGCAGGTGCAGCAGGCGGTTAAGAAGGCAAATGGTATGTTGGCCTTCATAGCGAGAGTATTAGAGTACAGGAACAAGAATGTCTTGCTGCAGTTGTACAGGGCCTTGGTGAGACCACATCTTGAGTATTGTGTGCAGTTTTGGTCACCTTATCCGAGGAAGGATGTTCTTGCCATGGAGGGAGTGCAGCGAAGATTCACCAGACTGCTACCTGGGATGGCAGGAATGACGTATGAAGAGAGGTCGAGTTAGGCTTATATTCGCTAGAGTTTAGAAGAATGAGAGGGGATCTCATTGAAACTTATAAAATTCTAACAGGACTAGACAGACTTGATGCAGGAAGGATGTTCCCGATGGCGGGGGAGTCCAAAACCAGTGGTCACAGTCTAAGGATAAGGGGTAAGCCATTTAGGACTGAGATGAGGAGGAATTGCTTCACCCAGAGAGTGGTGAACCTGTGGAATTCTCTACCACAGAAGGCAATTGAGGCCAACTTATTAAATATATTCAAGGAGGAGTTAGATATATTTCTTAAGGCTAAAGGGATCAAGGGATATGGGAGAAAGCAGGGACAGGGTACTGAATTTGGACGATCAGACATGATCTCATTAAATGGCGGAACAGGCTCGAGGGGCCGAATGGCCTACTCCTATCTTCTATGTTTCTCTTGGTTTCCTCCAAGTCCCACCTACCAAACCTCCAGGCTCCCTTTTCAAGGCCAATTTGGAGCCCAACTCTTGCCCGAGCTATTTCCAGGTGTATGAGGCATTGCAAGCTAGATTTTCACAGCGTGCATGCATGGGCCTATGTAAATCAGCTGACCTCGCAATTGTTGACAGGGGTAGCGTCAATACCTAATGGAGAACTGCTCCGACCTCGTTCTATCGGTAGAAGGGCTCTGTCAGAATTTTCTCTTTAATTTTATTGAAGAATAATTACAGAAAGGTTAGAACAGGGTACAGTCATGAGAAATATTTAGAAGTAAAGTGATGAAACTAGGTTTGTTTCAGCATCACAGATGCCTAAATTTTGTGAGTCCTTGGCACTGGCATAGACTCAGAAAACCTATCACAGGGATTGAACTTAAAATTAACAAACTGACCAGACCAAGAATCTGGAAATTCCCTGGAGGTGCCAGCAGTAAACAGTTAAACTTTTTCCATTTATTCCTCTCCTCGTTCCCTATGGACCATTCTCCAGCAAAGAGAACAGGCAAGTGACACGTTACCATATACCTTTGCTAATGCTCCTTTCGAGCACTTGCAATTTTCCACAAAGAGAGTGGTTCTACATGACAACTACTGGTTTCATCTCTGTTGGGGAAAGCACCTAGCAAATTTTTGGCATTTCCCCGAAGGATATAGTCAAGGAATGCATGGAATTTAACTTCCATGTCACTATTTTAAATAAGTCTGATTTACAATGCCTTAAATGAATATGGCCAATACTAAGTTATAAAACTAAAAGGAAAATTAATTTTCAATATTCATCATCAAATAATCTTCATAATGGCACAGATTTTCGTCATGAACCTGTTCACTGGAATCCAACTAGATTAGTTGAAGTTAAATAATACGACTATGCTTCCACTATGATCTACTTATGTGCTACTGACCCACTTCAGTCTATCTTGATTTATCTACTGAAGCTTAACACAGTCGCTTAAATATACTGACATACTGTAATTGATTCAGATTCAATTGGTGCCTTGTTAGCAAATAGTCTTCACTGGACTATTAAAAGAAATGGTATTTTTAAAGGCACTAATAGTCTCCTTATGAATATTGTTAATACAATTAACAGAAATTAGCAATTTAGTAACCTTTAATTAACAGACATCCACCAGCATCTGTAGGCCATATGCCAGTCACAGAGAATGATATTCAACCTCTACCCGTGAATGGAAAAGTACGAGTCAGTTACAGCCCCTCCCAAAGGACCCCTGCCAAACACTAAGGCACATACCCAGAGGAGGTTGGTCAGACTGATATGCAAAATGAGAACACGTACTAGGCAGCACAAGAATAGTGATCCAACCAAAGGGCACACCTGGTAAGGTAAGTGATGTGGTTCCTGTGCATTCTTGCCCAGTTACCTCAATCCATCCATGTGGCCATCACCAAAAGCACTCTGATTCTAAGCACGTAACACAGGTATACCGAAACATTGACTGTATCAAGTTGTACTCTTGTAAACGTTATGAGCAAAACGTATTACTCCATCAACATGTACAACAGTGTACAATGAGGAAAAAATCAATGCAAGATATTTATGTGATAAATTAACTTGGAGGTTAAGAGAAGTTTTTAAACAACACTATAAGCTATCACTTTAAATACAAATGGACTAACACGGTCAGTTAACATGAGCACGTGCAAAGATTTTGGGACATTTTACTTCCAAACACCACAAAGGATAAAATTCGATATTGTATATAGTTTCCCCAAATGGATTATTTCTGCTACTATCTCCTGATGCATAGCGCCATCTGTCACATGCACAAGAGAGGAAGACGAGAGTCTGGACAGGAGCATATTTTCCGGCTCCAGTATTTTCAGAGGAGGAAATCACATCTATTTACATGAAAAAATACATCGAGAATGACTGGGTGACAAAGAAAATCCCAGCTACTGATTTACTGTTGACAAGTTTTAAAATTTAGCTACAGCAAGTTGACAGCTGGAATCTTGTTGAACAACAAAATCCAAGAGACTCCAACCAACAAAATCAAATCAAGGAGATTCCTACTGCCTTCATACACAATATAGTAATTATTATATAAAACGCAAACATGGGGCTCATCATACCTGCTGCATTTACTGACCTCTCATATTATCAGCGACTCTGCACAATTTACTACCAATAAAGAAAGCGGCAATTTTGGGACGGTAACTTCAGAGAGGGATACACCACCAGCATTGGAAAAGGCGGCAGCAGTTATCTTGGAAGCTGAACGTAGCAGTGGAACAGCACCACAGAATAGAATGAAATGCCCCCAAAATTACCATAGTCAGATCGGATTTTAGTTTACCTATTTCTTTCCAGGGTCATTTTTGTAAATAACTTTTTACAATTTCATAAATTAAGGAAGCATAAACCTGCATCTGAATGAATACAAAATGTGGCATAGGTTCCTACAGGGATCAAGTACTCACATTCAGGAATATCAAAACCAAACCAAGTTGAACAACCTTACATAAAGCGTTCATGGTATGTAAAAGTACACAATCTTACAAAAGGATTGCATGTCTCATTATTGGATGGGGCAGGGGGGTAGAGGTGGAATAAAAAGGTGCAATTTCTCTCTGGCAGACAAACAAAG
Source organism: Somniosus microcephalus (assembly GCF_052327205.1). NCBI lineage: Eukaryota > Metazoa > Chordata > Chondrichthyes > Squaliformes > Somniosidae > Somniosus > Somniosus microcephalus. The sequence goes on along the minus strand of NC_141003.1, from coordinate 82,108,352 downwards.
CACTGTAGTGTACTTGGTTCAAAGTGCCCAGTCCTTGTTGTGTTACTAAAAGAATTAATTATTCATTTTAGTGCTGCAAAAATAATTCACAGTGCTATGAGTAGTTTTTAAGTTTTCTCTTAAGAACGCTTTTCACTCATTTCCTCACAAATCTTATAAGAGCACTGAAGTATATGGTTAACTGTTTTATTTCCCAATTTCATTTGTAAATGTTGAAAACATAGCCAACATTCACCATACTTTGAAGCTGGCAGGACAAGTTAGATAAAGCGGTTAAAAAAAGCATATGGGATCCTTGGCTTTATAAATAGAGGCGTAGAGTACGAAAGCAAGGAAGTTATGCTAAACCTTTATAAAACACTGGTTAGGCCTCAGCTGGAGTATCGTGTACCATTCTGGGCACCAGACTTTAGGAAGGATGTCAAGGCCTTGGAGAGGGTGCAGAAGAGATTTACCAGAATGATACCAGGGATGAGGGACTTCATTTATGTGGAGAAACTACAGAAGCTGGGATTATTCTTCTTAGAGCAGAGAAGGTTAAGGGAAGATTTAATAGAGGTGTTCAAAATCATGAAGGAGTTTGATAGGGTAAACAAGGAGAAATTGTTTCCACTGGCGGGAGTGTCGGTAACCAGAGGACACACGTTTAAGATACAGGAAACTTTCGATTTACCGGCACCTAAATAACCGGAAATCTCGGTTAACCGGCAAAATTCAGGAGTAGGTTCAGGTAACTTTTATTACTTGCCTTCCTCGATCTGTTGCTGTGCAAGGGTGTGGCTTCAGCTGTTGCTAAGCTACAGAGATGCTTGGAACTTGTGGCCATTGTTCTGAACCTGTTGCTAAGCAACAGGGTTTGTTGCTTAGCAACAGGGTTTGTTGCTTTATACGGAGCTCTCAGCTCCGTATCTTTTACTATAGCTTTCGGTTATCCGGAATTTTTGATGAACCGGCACCACGTCGGTCCTGTCGGTGTCGGATAAAAAAAAGTTTCTTGTAATTGGCAAAAGAACCAGGGGAGATGAAATTTTTTTTTATATGTAAGATGATCTGGAACGCGCTGCCTGAAAGGGTGGTGGGAGCAGATTCAATAGTAACTTTCAAAAGGGAACTGGATGGCTTGGAAATTGCGGTTAGAGGCTTGCCGCCGGCGTAGGCCTCCGAACCGAAAGAAAACAACGAACCGTTCCGGTCCTGGGCCTGCAGGCGTATGCCTGTGTAAAGCCCCACAACTCCCAGGGGCGCACACGATTCGCTAGCGTCCCTGGGATCACCTGGGCCAGGTCAACCAATCAAAATGGGGGATTCCTATCCCTGGGATCACCTGGGCCAGGCCAACCAATCAAAATGGGGGATTCCTATGATGGTTATGGGGATTCCATTTACGTACTGAATCCCCATAAGCATAATACGAATCCCCTAAAAACGCACTTTCATAACACTTAAATAAAAATAAATCACACGTTCAAAATTAAAAGACCCTTTAATTAAACAGTTCAAATTATTTATTTATTTTCAAAAATAAATTTTAACATTTTAGTATGGGACAAAATTTACCTAAACTAATTTTAAATGTATGTGAATGTTTAAATCATTAAAAAAAATTATTTCAACATTTATTTTAATCCTTATGCTGGTAAAAGGCAGTCTTTACCAGGCGTAAGGGTTTCGTGGGCATTCACTGGGCAGTAGTTGGGCAAATAGCAAATAGCCCAACTACTGCGCCAGCGAAAGTGAATTTGTAGCGGTGCGGTGACCTGTCCAAGCGAAACGCAACAGCTCGCTAGTTGCGGGTTTTTGTACATGCTGAAACCCAGAACTTGAGGGGCCATTCTGAAGGCTTCAGACAGCACACGCTGTGGGAAGCACTGTAAAATCCGGGCAGATATATACTTGAAAAGATAAAATCTGTAGGGCTATGGGGAAAGAGCGGGACTAAATAGTGGCTAGCTTTTTCAGAGCCTGCACAGTCACGATGGGTCAAATGGCCTCCTCCTGGGTGGTAAAATACTGTGAAACATGTTATACTCTTTCCTTCTTGTATTTGTTTAGTAGCAAGAGAGACATTGGCGTTTTGTTCCTTTTCTAATAAGGGGGTGAAGACAAACGGGATTAATACAAACCTCCTACTTAAGGATAAGCATTTTTCCATTTTTGTCAAAAAAGCTTAACATTCATCCCAATAATGGTCCACGGTGGGAAAGCGCGAGCGCTACTCTGCTTCCAAATATCCACTTTATAGAAACCGTTTTACAGACGTTATGAAATAGGAAAAACTGTAAGGTCCTTTTGTCACACAAAGTGGTTCAATTGAGGTCAAGTATTACCATCTTAAAGTTCCAGCATATAGTGACATTTTAGGCAATATATTACAACCCTGAACATAATAACTCAGTATTCCTCAACCTTATAAATTAGGAAATTTCTAGATAAGTCACCAGAAATACTGTAATTTTCCAATGCTTTTCCCATGATCAGTGAAAACTGATCGATGGTTCATAATCTCAAAAGTTTCTTACACACAAATCGGTTTGTGATAGAGAGAATACTTTCCTAAGGATGCAGTATAGATTTTTGTTAAGCAAAACAAAGTATTTTTAAGAAGTAGCTTTCTAACCCACAAGGACACTTGGTGAATACTGCACACTTGATGGATAGTAAACATACAGCCTTCAGTTTGTAATAGCTCATCGTGTCCAATGCTGTGATAAGTGAACACATCAGATTCTTAACAAGCTTCGACCAGATAAGTGCCCAGATTGTTTTTAGCTCAATATAACATCATTGGATTTTATTTTCAAGTATATATTTGATTCCCTCTTGAACGTTACTAGTGAATCTGCTTCCATCACTCTTTCGGGTAGTGCATTACAGATCATAACAACTCGCTGCATTCTCCTCAGAAGGGCATCTTTCAAGTAAGTCTGCAGTTTGACAAACTTGCAACTTATATTGTTTCAAAGCGGTATTACACATTTTGAAGTCTTCACGTGATACTTCACTGCACTGAGGCCACAGATCACAGTAAGGGTTTGTCCGATAAAATTTAAATATGAAAGCAATGCTCATTTATTGAAAAATGTCCTTATTACAGTTCAACCATATTAAGATATAGCAAGTTTCACTGCTAATATGGTTAAAACTGCACAAAATTTAGCTGGTCGTTACATAATGACAGGAAGAGATTAGGCCCAATGTCCAAAGGAAGCATTTGCCAGTGACAAAGCTCTAAAATGAAAGGCTTTTCAAGTAGGTGAGGAAAAGACAAAACACAGATCTTGAAAATGATGTCTGAAACAAATAGTCGATGAACAACTCGTTGTGAAGGATGATATGTAAAGCTTTGCATCTTCCGGCTATTCATTCCAGATGAATGACATACAGCAGGGTATTCAACAGAGATTTGCCGTTCAATAACAGAAGCAGCAAGCATTTTAAATGGTAGCTCAGCACTCCGGCACCGATCAGCCTACAAAGCCCCACAATCCTAGTAATTAGGTCCCTTGTCGTTGAATATCTTTGCTACAGTGTGCTAATTGCACCAATGAAGTTCCATTAAAAATAAATCCATTACAGGAAAGCTGGTGTGGAAACCTAAGTGACCGAAATAAATGGGACATAATCTTAATTTAAACTGTTGCTGCTACGGACAACCAACCATTTTGTAGACAAATAATGTGTTAATGAAATGCCCGGTACTGCTGAAAGATTCCAACCAGCTTAACAATGATCTTTGTTCGCTAAAATGAGGGGAAAAAATAATCACCTCAACAGAAATTTGGGGATTTTCACACATATGGTTCATTTCAGGAAGCAATATACTTATCAGTGAATTATAGCCCATTACTGCAAGTAGGAGCACAATGAATGACAATGAAGTGTCACACACAGCTGGTCCACTTTCTGCCTGCCAGACCCAGCTGGTATTCGGATAATGGGCAAACACTGCCGCATGTTCAAAACCTTTTTAGAACTTTCATTTCTCTTTACAAGTGAAAGTAATTAGTGGAATTTACTCCAGGGAGGGACTTCAGACACTTTCAATACTTGCTGTTATTATTCGGATATAGATGCAAGTTACTAATGATCAAAGGCTCATCACATCTTGTACCTGCAGTGTGGCCACATGTAGAACTAAGTGAGGAAAAAGTAAAATGTGTTTATTTGCTTGCCAACAGAATTATATGAATCAGAGACCAGCAATCACATCAGCGAGACAGATGCAGCTTAATTCCCATATATATGACACCAGAATACAAAAATTGCCATGTGCCTGTGGGAACCTCTCTGACCCCAGAAGGGACATTACTTGCTAATTATGCTTAAGGCAGACAGATGAACAAATTACAGTACCCACTGAAGATTAGTAGTCAATGCTGAGCAAGATGTGTAACGTAGCTGTTCAAATCTACTTATTAGTGATGACTGTGTCCTACACCATTAATACTGATCTGTGTTGACTCAGTGCTACAAATAGTCTCAGCAGCCCTGGGCCGGGAAAGGAAAAATCTAACCAGGGTTTTTTACCTAATGTGTTGTCTAATAACAACTGCTCAAAAGTGAATGTGTGGACATCAGATAACAACAGCGATCTATCGACAGTTAAACAGCTTGCTGTCACCACCTGACCGAGCTCACATGGAGAATGGTGCAAATTAGATAGATTTCTTTCAGAAAGTAACATTTTGGGATACAGCATGAGCAATTTGAGACATGACATGTGGTGAGTGTAGTGTGCTCAGGATAAACAGATGACTTTGGACCTATGGCTTCCAAAGCTCTCCACCACTGCAGCTTTCCTGTGTCATTTCTGGGTCTGTTGTAGGATACAGAGATTGATTGCTCCGATTAGTCAACAACTCCATTATCGTTGTATTATTGCAGGTGAACTACAGGAAACTGTGTGTTATCCGGAGGCTAACTGTCCGGAATGCTCGAGCCACCGGCAAAAATCAGGAGCCGTTTTCGTTAGTTTTTTTTTCTTCTCATTGCTTTTTTCCTCAACAGTCAAGCTCTGCAAGGTCTGCTGAAGCTGTTGCTAAGCTACAGAGACGCTTGGACTGTTTAGAAGCTGTAAGCAACAGGGTTTGTTGACAGATACGGAGCTCAGAAGCTTCCGTATCTTTCAACATTAGCGCTGGAGTGTCCGGCAGTTTTGAGGGAACGGCAACAGCTCGGTCCCGTCGGTGCCGGATAGCACAAAGTTTCCTGTAGATGGGCTGTGGCTATTTTTCGTCTAGCAATTCCTAGTGGCTACTTGAGTGAGGTACTGAAGGACTGTTGGCACCCATGGAATAATGTGGCACAAAATACTTGAAGTATTGCCTAGAATTTAATTTTTTTGTGAAAGAGTTGATGTAGTTATTCTAGAAGTAGCTATTCTCCATGTAGGAGCTCAGACAGTGGTCTTTCAACATCCACATTTTAACTTTTGAGTAGTTGTCACTGAATAGCAATTAGGAGCAGAAACCCTGATTAGTCTTTCCCTTCTCCAGCCTTGGTTCACAGACTATTTGCAGCATTTATAGTGCTGCCCTCAGAGATCAACTAAAGTACAGTTCACGAATAGCAGCTAGGCCTTTCCAATACATATTAGCACTTCTGGTGGACATGTGGCTTTCATTATCTCTCCTCGGCCTCAGTACTTGGCCTCCTCAAGGGTGTCATGAGCCACGTCTTCAGTGGATAGCCCTCGTCTCCAAGCAGCCGGCCGTAAAGTGTGGCAGTCTGGAAGACTGGGAAAAGTGGGACTTCCTGGTAGTCATTCTTAGCAAGCCTCAGCAATTTTTCATTTGACTTTCAGCAGGCTTGAGACACCATAGTACTGGACATTACCATGGGTCTTGTACAATGTAAGAGTGCCCTATGACTCAGTAGCATACCAAGCACTTGAGCCATCAAAAATGTTACACGCTTCTAACAACCATACATTGTTTTGGCAATTCTTTTGATTGGCTCAACAGTAACAACATTACAAAATTTTCCAAAGGAGCCTGTAGTTGCCCCTTTCTTGCAAGGGTTTAACTGTCACATGATGAGGCATTGAAGCTTCCCCTACTTCAAGTAATCCTCCTCACCAACACTACTGGCTGGGCCACTGGAGCCTTCAGATGGGAAGGTCCGAGCAAGGGGTCATTTAGCCCACTTGATATAAACAGTGCACTTGCAAAAGTTTGTCTTACCTGGCAACAACGTAGTGTGTGTTTGGGTCTCCTTCATTAAGCCAATATCCACTATTGTACATACTAAGCAAGCTTTCAAAAACCTCTTAGGTAAGAGAAACCTTCATGAGGGTTTTTAAAACTGTTACTTTCACTGAAAGATCAGCTATATACTATCCCTATCCGATATTATCCCTCTTGAAAAATATTTCTTTAATTGATGCAGCTAGACTAGCAAAAAAAAACACTACCAAAGTATATCTCTATCATTGCTTAGATAACACTGCTGGACTTGCAATGCAGTTGAATAATGATCTGATTCTCCCTCAAAGTAGATTCAGCCACAACATCTAAGTCCCTACTGTGTCAATGATCTCTGGTGCTTTTAGGTTTTCTGATCAGTGCCTGATAGCACCAAACAGCAGTTTGTGATGAACTTTTCCCAAAGGGGTCAGTGCTTAGCTTTTTCTGCTTACGATATTAGTGATTATGTCTAAGCTATGACATCATCTTATACTGTAGACTCCTGCACAATGCTTTCCTTTTCTCTGCATTGTTTAAAAACAATGAGTGCATTTGGTACCTGGTTTGGAGAATACGGGGGTGAGATTGATCTTTGGCAGCAGCGCACAAAGGCAATAGTGAAATGGCATCCTGTTTCACACCCCGCCGGATTTCATTTTCCATTGAATTCAATCGTTAGCCCCCATTTGCGCTATCACCAAAGACCAATTTCACCCCCTCTATATATTTAAAAACAGAAATACTAATGTATGTCAAACTAGTATCAATTATACTTGCATTCTATAAAGAAACTAAATGGTGATACACTTTCTTCAATTAAGTTATACAAAATCAAAATACCTTAATTATAACAAGTGTGTACTTACATCAGTAGGACACTGTTAGAGGTTTATTAACTTTGAAGCTTTCTCAAAGGACAGCCTCACCAAACACTCAAACACCTTCTTTACTCAAAGCCAGTCTCTCAACTCACTTTACATATCACAAAGGCTTCTGCTAGTCCTCAAGGACATTTCATTTAAAGGGACAAGGCACCTTCACTTCTCCTCATCATAGCATGCATAACCTCATATCGGGGCAAGTCTCTATGACGAGCATAGTTGTCTTTGTTGCCTCCACAGAAAAAATGTGTATAACCAGCACTACAGAAGAACAACCGGGGAGGAACACCACTGAAAACCCTGAATTTTTAAGAAGTGGAGGCTTAATAGGAAGATGTACAGGAGAACCCATAAGAAAGGGTGAGGGTGGAGGTGAGCTGCCAAGAAAAGATTGACAAAGGCTGAGCATGGCTCATCACGTGTAGTTTCAGCTTCATGTGGTTTCTCAGTACTGCAATGCCCTTACACTCTCAGCTATTTCTTCAAAGGCAAATGTCACTGTGTGCACAGCTAAACAAGCTCTTCAGTCTTTCACATTATAAGGAGTGCCTTGGGGAGAAGAGGTCACCTACTCCCATGACTGCCCCAGTACTTCCAGATTCACAGCTGCTGCCACTTCCTCATCAACTTTGTCATGGCATCTCATCTGTGTAAGCACCAGCAGAGAGACCCACTCAGGAGGATTAGTTAGACAGTCAGAAGGTATGTCACTAGTTCTTGAAAATGCTGGGCTCTCAGTTGTGTTTTCCTTACACTAGCAGCAGGGGTCTGGCTCTTGCTGTTCCACTTCCTCTCCTCTTTGCTGTGGGTCTATCCAAGTTAAAACCTTCTTGTAGACCCTGGTAAGTGAGTGTCTACGTGTAGGGAAGAGATACATTCAATGATGCCTGACTCAAGAGCCTCCAACCTAGTCTTTTCCATGACTTCATCCTCCTCTTCTTCGGTTATCAAAATAAAAGGTATTCGCATTAAGAATTCCATATCTAGATGGCAATGCAGTACTTTCAGCAAAGTGGAGTAAAAGTAGAAGTCCTGACTCAATCCCCAAAGTACTATAAAAAATTACTATGCAAGCAAAGAAACACCAGTCTTCAGCAGCACACAGAAAACCTCCTTAATGTGGTATCTGCCTCAGAAATACCTTGCAGCAGCTCTCCACCACGAATATAGCAGTGGAAATTACTTGGGGTGGATTTGAGGGGGGAAATGGGGTGGAAGGGGTAGCCACCTTCCCATAATGGATTAAAATGTGGCAGAGCAGGCTCCTGGCGGGCCTTCAAGAGAACTGGCGGTTTTTGGGAAGCAAGTGCAGGTGAAGGTTTTTTGTGGCGCATTTGAGGCGATACCATCCCAACATGGGTAGGGATTCAGGAGGAAAATCTAGGCCATTTTTCTTTCCAGAGCTTCACTGACGCAGTCCTCGAGACCAAGTGGAGAAAAAAAAGTAGTCTCAGCACCTGCACTTGAATAAGTTATACAAACACCAAACAAATTTACCACCCCCCCCCCCTCCACTCCCCATAAATGGTATAAAATTCTAATACACCTGCATGTAGCAAAAGCTTTCATATGACCATACATTTTTGGGGGTGAAATCGGTCTTGGGCGATAGGGCAAAACGGGCGATAGGGAATCGGCAGCCCGTTATACACCCAGATTCCCGATCGACCATTTTGCACTATGGCGCAAGACCAATTTCAACCCCTTTGTCTCAATACATATAATTTGTTCGCTTTGGTATCTCAATTTTTTTTATTTTTTTTTTTAAATTGCTACCTTACCCTTTCTGCCAGAGTAACTCCTCCATGATGCCTGATGAAGGGGCAGATCAAAAGAATCCCAGAAAAACTCATTTAATTTCTGAGGTGTATCCCTGCCATGACTACAATATGATATACAGACTGCTCCATCCAAATATTCGCGCTGGTATTCCGGGGCACAAATATAATGTTGTGCTACAAATCCATCAACATAATCCTACAAATATTTATTCTGCTTCACAGCATCAAGCAGAATAACTGAGACAGCACCTTGAGGTACTGCAAGTCAGCATCCATGCTGACACTTATGCTTGCGTTATACTAGGATAATCACGCCAAATTTACATAAGCAGTGACACAAATCTGGCACAGAAATTCTAGCATAAAGCAGCGGAATTAAACTCCTATTTAGATCCAACGGCTCGTCAGGACTCAAAAGTAGGCTGCTCATTGCTGGAGAGTGATCGTACTGCTGCTCTAGTGTAGTAGCTGGAGCAAGCAGAACACCCCAGAAATCAATACATGTCGGAACATTTTTTCAAAATGGACTGCTCACTTTTGGGTGCTCCGATTTCTTCCAAAGCATAGGAGCACAACTGTGCACATGCAGGAATCTATGCATGACAAAGCATATATGGGCATGCGCACCACTTCTTTTGAATTTTAGAGGAAAGCTAAGCAAGTGCCATTCTGGGGATACAGCTGTGGCCTCTTGCCTGCATTGAGTTTAGTGGTCGCACTCCTGCCCGAGTCAGATGATCATGGGGTCAAGCCCCACTCCAAGACTTGAGTGCATAATCTGGACTGGCACTGCAGTGCGGTACGGAGGGAGTGCCATATTCAGAGATGTCGTTTGGATGAGATGTTAAACTAAGGCCCCATCTGTCTGTTCAGGTAGATGTAAAAGATCCCATGGCACTACTCAACGAACAGCAGGGTAGTTCTCCCAGTGTTCCGGCCAACAGTTATCCCTAAACCAACATCACCAAAACAGATTAACCAGTCAGTCATTCATCTCATTGCGGTTTGTGGGACCTTGCTGTGTGCAAATTAGCTGCTGTGGAAGATGTGTGTCAGACTTACTGTAATTTCCTCTATTGGTTGCTTAGGGATCCTCGTTTGCATCTTCTACACCCCCGAGATTTATTTAGTTTAAGTTTGCACAACTGTTCGGCAACTATGTTAGTAGAAATGTCAACAGGGTCACAACTTACCTTTGCAACACCCTCTAGTTCCCTTTCCAGATCAAATAAATTACTTGGCTTCTCCTTGGTAAAAACAGAGGCAAAGAACTTACTGAGCACCGTTGCAGCCTGTGTAGCATCAATTGTCGTGCCCTCACCCGATCTTATTTTCTCCCACTCCAACCTCAGTTTTTCCCCATTTCTTTTAATGTAACTAAAGAAAACTTATTATAATCCTGCACTTCTCTTGCTGTATTCAATTTGAAATTTTTCTTTGCCATTCTGATGCCTTTTTTGCACTCTTGGTATGCCTTTTGGTACTGAATCAGTCTTAATTCTGTTTAATTTTCCTTTATTATGGCCTTAAATACCTTATTGTTTTCTTCTTTGAGTTGCTTAGCAGTCCGTTCATCCAAACAGTGGTGACTTTTAAGCTTGTATTGAAGGTAAACTATCACGACACATCCTACATAATTTACTTGATTTGTGATGTTTGTGTACTATCCGGTCCTGCCCATTTGAGCATCTTTTGTACCTAGTTATTATAGATGGCAGCTATTTTATATGCTTGCAAACGCCAGCTGTTGCTGTGCCTATTATGTCAAAATTGAGATTTACAGGTTTAACAGTCTGGGTGGTGGTGATGAAAATTCATAGATGTCTAGTCAGTCATGCAATTGTTGGACAGAACTGCAAAAACATTGCCTTCAGGAGGTATTAATTGGGAGATACTTATTTTAAAACGCTTTTAATTTTCTTTTAGTTTAAACACTGCACTAGAACTCTAATGAAGGATCTACACCTGAAATTTTAAACTTATTTGTTCTCTACACAGACTCTGTCTGACCTGCTGAGCTTTTTCAGCATTTTCAGTTTTTGTATTAGAACCCAAAATAAATGTTTTCATCACCAAACCATCCACTAGCTGAGGCCTTAAATACAAAGTTGGGATTAAAATATGCTGAGGGTGCGCTGGGAGACTGCAGTTATCCTCAGCACCTCTGAGCTAGGAAGGCTGGGGGCGGGGGGGGAAAATCAGCCAGGATTGCAGGACCTGATTACTATCCAAAGCCTCTGGCTACAGAGTGCATGTGTGCGCTGTCACATTAAAAGTAGGGTCAGGCTCCACTGTGATGCCCCCCACAGTTGAATAACCTGCTGACACTCGTTCTGGAGATCTGCAGTTAAAGATTGACTACTTGGGTGAGTAAGAGGGCTGCCAGTGCTTTCAGGTGGTGAACAGGAGAAAATGAGAATTAAAATTTCAAAAAGCACATGCACTGTAAATAAATCAACATCCTACAATTCCGATCATTTATGTAAACAAGTATCTGCAAAAAAATTGCATTTGATTTCTTTCAAATATTTTCACTGATGATACTGATAACTTGCCCTGCTCTGTGAATATTATCAGGTTTGTGATGTCCAAGATAGCACTTTAATTCTATTGCCCCTTATCACTGATCATCTAAAAGTAGTGCCCGTTTTGTCAGTTTATGGAGGGGGCAACAATGATACGTTAATAATCATCGTATAACTTGCTATTACAGAGGACTTGCGATCTGTAGCTGATTTTTAACAGAGCAGTGGTTTTGCTGGCCACAATTAACCTAAATACCCTGGGCTAGGGAAAGAAAAAAAATACCGTCAGTCTTGACGCTATCCATTAAACCTCGCTGCAAGTGGATGTTAAAGGTGGTGTGTGTAGGACCATGTTATTTTTAGCACGCTGCAGCCAGTACTAAAAGCTTGGTTAGAATCTAATTGTATTTGAACCAAATGATGCTCAATATCACAGTTCAATGCTGGAAAAATTCCAACATGTGAAAAACAGGCTTTATTCTTGGTTTTGTTTTACATCCAAGATGATAGCCATATAACTAAATATATGGTCCCAACGGTAAATCAGATTTTTCCACTTCAATGCTATATGCTACATGTTAAGTCTGTGTGTTCCAGTTATGGTTAATATGAATCACTGCACACAGACCACAAGAATAACTTTAACAGGTCTTGACAAGTCGAAGGTCAGGGCTGAACTGAATACAATATTATTACACTGTGCTTATATACCGGTGTGGTCACCACCAGTATTACGTATACAGCAGCCAAAGAAAGTAGTACCTTTCTTAAGGTGGACCAGGCTTAAGTTCTCTTAAGGTGGAACAGGTTACATACACCACAATCCTCCCTTTTTAGCTTAACAGTCATATCCCCAAATAAACATAACATATATACATATACAACTTCAAGTATAACAGTTCAAAGGTTCAGTCTCTCAGGAGGCTTTCTGATTCGGCTTGGATAACGCCTTCCAGTGGTCTCTGATTCTTGTTGTTGAGGTGCCTCCTCTAGTTGGTTGCCAATGTATTGGGTGTCATCATCATCAAATACATTCTCGGCCGAGGTAGATGCTTCAGGTTCATGAACGTCTTCCACAGCTGTCTCTGTCACAACCATGGGTTCGACCCTTGCTCTCGACTCTACCAGTTGATCCGCATGACGCCTTATCACATTATGACCAATATCTACGGTGTACATCAGAGGTCCTTGTCTGGCCCGGATTGTTCCGGACTGCCATTTTTCGTTTCCATAGCCCCTTGCCATCACTGGTTGTCCTACGTCGAAAGTTCGAGTGGTCTTGCTGTTAATATGCCGAAACTGTTTGTTTTCCACTTCCCTCCGCACATTTGGTTTTAACAAGTCCAACTTGGACCGCAACCTCCTGTTATAAAACATCATAGCAGGACTTTGGTTAGTCACGGCATGATCGGCGTTTCTATATGACATCAGGAACTTATCGACCTTGTGTTGCAGCGGAATCTGATCATCATTCATGGCCTTAATAGCCTTTTTGAATGTCTGGACAAATCTTTCAGCCAACCCGTTTGTCGCCGGATGATATGGGGCAGAGGTATAATGTTTAACTCCATTCTTCTTTAAGAATTGTTGGAATTCTTCCGATACAAACTGTGGTCCGTTGTCCGAACAGATCTGTTCTGGCAATCCGTTCCTTGCGAATATTGTTCTTAACACCGCAATTGTCTTTTCTGAAGTAGTGGTATTCATCTTGATGACTTCTGGCCATTTGGAATGTGCGTCCACCGCGATTAGGAACATGGAGTCCATGAATGGACCAGCAAAGTCAATGTGTACGCGTTGCCATGGGGCTGAAGGCCATTCCCATGGGTGTAGCGGTGCTATCGGAGGTGCATTTTGCACTTTTTGACACCCAGCGCAGCTTTTCGTTAACTCCTCAATCTGTTGGTCAATACCCGGCCACCATACGTAAGCCCTAGCAAGACTTTTCATTTTAACTCCCCCCCACCACCCCCCCCCCCCAGATGACCTTCATGTAGTTCTTTTAAAACTCTTTCCCTTAACTTGGGAGGAATAATCACTCTTGTCCCGTACATCAAAGTACCATGGCAGACGGACAGCTGGTCTCGCCTTGCCGAGAATGCCGGTAACAGAGGATCACCCCGTGTTGGCCATCCTTTCACTGTCACCTCGTAGACTCTGGACAGTGTCGGGTCGTTCCTGGTTTCTCTTTCAATACTTGCGTCGGTGACAGGTAAACACTCGATAATGGTCGAATGAAATAACTCAACAGGGTCAACTTCCGTCGTGTCTTCATCTTCAGGTAGTGGCAGGCGCAACAGGCCATCAGCATTGCCATGCTGTTTCGTACCTTTGAATTCTATCTGATATTGATGTGCCCCTAAGAAAAGAGACCATCTCTGGAGACGCTGTGCTGTCATCACCGAAACACCCTTCTTAGGGTTAAAAATGGACACCAACGGTTGATGGTCCATCAGAAGTGTGAATTTTTGGCCCTGTAGGTAATGATTAATCTTCTTCACTCCCCATACAAGGCTAAGGGCCTCCCTATCGATCTGCGCATAGTTGCGCTCAGCGGAGGTCAATGATCTGGATGCAAAGCGACTGGCCTTTCCGTGCCATTTGGCAATTTATGTGAGAGTACTGCCCCAATACCATATGGAGAAGCATCACAAGCCAACCGAATAGGCAGTGTCGGGTTGTAGTGAGCCAACACTTCCTCTGAGGTGATCAATTCTTTGCTTTTGCGAAATGCCTTCTTACAGTTTTCGCCCCAGTCCCATGGTACCCCTTTCTGTAAAAGAGCGTTCAACGGATGCAGCACCGTGGATAGATTTGGCAGAAATTTATGGTAGTAGTTAATTAATCCTAGAAACGACCTCAACTGAGAGACATTCTCCGGAGCGGGAGCCTTTACAACTGCCGCTATCTTGTCAGGAGACTTATGAAGCCCCTCCCGGTCAATGACATGACCACAGTACGAGATCCGCTTCTGGAAGAACTCACATTTCTGCCGATTTACCCCAAGTCTATACTCTTTCAGTCTGTTGAGCACCAGTTCCAAGTTAGCGAGATGCTGTTCATCACCATCACCTGTGATCAGAATGTCGTCCAGGTAACATTGTGTGCCTGGAATTCCCTGTAATACCTGCTCCATGGCCCTCTGCCAAATTGCTGGAGCCGATGCCACTCCAAAAGCCAGCCTATTGTACCGGTACAACCCTCGATGCGTGTTGATCGTGAGGTATTGGCGTGACTCTTCCTCAACCTCCATCTGCAAGTACGCCTGCGCCAGGTCTATCTTGGTGAAGCGTTTCCCGCCAGACAGTGAAGCGAAAATATCCTCAATCCGTGGAAGCGGATACTGCACCGTGTGAAGCACCGGATTAACGGTGATCTTGAAATCTCCACAGATGCGAACCTTCCCTGGATCTCCTGGCTTATTGTTCGCAGGACGTTTCATAATGGGAACAATGGGCGTAGCCCACTCACTCCAATCTACTTTAGACAGTACCCCTGAACGTTCTAGTGCTTCCAGCTCCGCTTCAACCGCAGGTCGTATTGCATAGGGTACCGGTCTGGCTTTAAAAAATTTTGGTTGTGCATGTTCATCAATCTTGATGTTTGCCGTAATTCCTCTCAGTGTTCCCAGTCCCGGCTGGAACACCTCTTTAGCCTCATCCAATATTCTGGACAATCGTTTAGGTTTGACAGCTGTTTCCCCGGAATCTACCGTTAGTGCTTTCAAGGAGTGCCAGTCCATATTCATTTTCCTAATCCACTCCCGTCCTAGTAGTGGTGGACCTCCTTCAGGTAGCACATATAAGTCCATTACTTGGCTTCCTTCGCCCTTGTGGACCACTTCTACCTCTATTTTTCCGATGGGGTACACTCTTTGCCCCGTGTACGTTTTCAATATAATCTTCGTATCCTGTAAGGGAATATGTTGGAATAACCTTCTGTAATCTTTCTTATTCACGACCGTCAATGCCGATCCAGTGTCCAATTCCATTTTTACTTGGACTCCTGCTATCTTAAGAGTGACCCAAATTGTCTGGAGGTCTGTATCCTTACCAACGTTGTGTATTCTTAAGCTATCCAGTTCATTACTGCTAGCGTCTGAATCTGACTTCTGTTCGGTCAAACTGTCCTTTGTCACCTTGTGTACCTTTGCATATTTTCCTTGCGGTGACTTTTTGTTGCTGGTCTTCTTTCCTGACCGGCATACTTTAGCTATGTGGCCAAATCTGCCACACGTTCTGCATTCTTGGTTTTTAAACCAACACTGGTTCTGATCGTGCGTTGTCTTTCCACAACGATAACATTTGACAGAACTCAAACCCAATTTGTTTGTACCGAGTTCCGGTGGCCGTAGCTGCATTACTGCCGTGCCTCTCGCTGCGGCCTCGTGTGCTGCTGCCATAGTGACCGCCTTCTCGAGAGACAGCTCATTCTCCTCGAGCAGTCGCCTTTGTGTATCCTGTTTAAATAAACCACACACAAATCTATCTCGAAGTGCCTCTGTCAGTCCCGTTCCAAACTGACAATATTTTGCTAGCTTACGTAATTCCATCAAATATTCAGCATTGCTTTCATTTTGCCGCTGTCTTCTATCGTAAAATTTAAATCGTTCCGCTAGCATCAGCGGCGTGGGGTTAAGATGATTTTTTAGGACAGTAACAATCTGTTCGAACGTCTTATCCGCCGGTTCATCTGGTGATAACAGGTGTTTCAATTGCCCGTATGTCTTCGCACCCATTAAGTTTAGTAATGTTAGTGCTTTATCTGCCTCAGGAATTTTATTTGCCTTACAATAGTTTTGTATGCGTTCTACATACATAGCCCAGTCTTCTATATCACTGTCGAAGGCATTAATGTTCCCATGTTTAGGCATCCTTGCAATCTTCTTGAGAAACAAAAAAAAATTCTCTTATTTTAAAATGGCGGTTTCCCGCGCTCGTCTTCTTCCCCCGCCTACTAAAATGGTGGCTTCCCGCGCGTGTCTTCTTCCCCCGCCTACGAAAATGGCGGCTTCCCGCATTTGCCTTTCTCCCCCGCTGGCTGTAATGGCGATTGTCGTATTGCTGCCGTTCGCGCCTCCCCAGCGGTTCTCAATTCGTGCCTCCCAGCCCCTCTTGCATGTAACCCCACCTGATGCAGGGTCATCCAGACTCGAGTCGACATTGGCTTGTTCTCTCTACACAGATGCGGCCGGACCTGCTGTGATTTCCAGCCAAAAAAAATGTTTCTTGTCTGTTTTTTTGTTTTTCATACAGACCCCAGCATCTGTAATATTTGACCCCCTGTGACCCCACCTCATTGTTC
Organism: Somniosus microcephalus; assembly: GCF_052327205.1. Taxonomy (NCBI): domain Eukaryota; kingdom Metazoa; phylum Chordata; class Chondrichthyes; order Squaliformes; family Somniosidae; genus Somniosus; species Somniosus microcephalus. Next base: position 82,091,676 of record NC_141003.1, on the reverse strand, counting down.
TTTGATGTAATGTTTCCCTGACTGACCTGTTTGGACACCATTCACACCTTTGACTGCTGTGATTATCTCTCTGCCGAGGTGTGATAAATGGCAGTTGGAAAGGTTACCTGTAAACATCTGACATGATTCTCTGACTATATAAGCTGTGTCTTTATGCATTTCTCCACTTCACCTGAAGAAGGAGCAGCGCTCCGAAAGCTTGTGATTTCAAATAAAGCTGTTGGACTATAGCCTGGTGTTGTGTAACTTCCTACAATATTATTACACTGTGCTTATATACCGGTGTGGTCACCACCGGTATTACGTATACAGCAGCCAAAGAAAGTAGTACCTTTCTTAAGGTGGACCAGGCTTAAGTTCTCTTAAGGTGGAACAGGTTACATACACCACACTACATTTCCTTTCTTTTATTCTTTTGTCCGATCGCAGCCCTGCCTTCGATCTAGTTCCTTTTCTCTCCAGTTTTGAAGAAGGGTCAAACCCGAAACGTCAACTCAAATTTCTCTCCACAGATGTTGCCTGACTTGCTGAGTTTTTCCAGCATTTTCTGTTGTTATTTCCTTAACCATTCCCCATCTCTGCTTGGCATTCACTGCTGATGCACAACAAAGAAGGGCATCGCTTCTAAGTTATGGGGGAGAATTTTAACCCCACCCAACACCAAGACAGGTGGGTAGGGGGTGGATGGGAAGTAAAAAAATTTAAATCTCAAACCCAATGCCAACCCGTCCACTTTACCGGGTTGGGGGGAGGGCGACCAATCCGTTCTCAGGAGGCAGGTCGGTCAGTAATAGCTTTTAAAGGAGACTGCGTGCCTCCATTTTAACAATTTTTAAAAATTTTTAACCCCATGGAGACCAGATTTCCTGGGGCTCGGGAAATACGGCAGGTAAAAGGAGTCAGGAGGGGCCGGATCCATGAGGTAAGTGCATTTACAGCATTGCTTGCAGGCCAGGAGGAGCAGGAGAGTTTCCTCCAGGACCAACAAGCTAACCTCGTTACACACCCCACCCCCTGCGATCTCAGACGCCCCTCCAACCTCCCCGCGATCAGCCTCCCCAACTCCCCCAATTATAATGCCAAGTGCCTAGAGCTGCAGAAACATGCGCCAGCTTAAAACCTCTCATCCCGTGATCCAAAACAACATTTTGGTCTAGAACTGTGTTCATTTGTATTGCATCCATTTGTTTACATATTTATACTATTACAATGATACTGTGACATAGCAACTTGTCCTGAGAGGAACCACATAGCAAAATGGTAAAATGTTACACCCTGAACAAGCAGGAATTCCAAATAGTTAGCACAACAAATGTAGCAACTAGTCCTTGACAAGTTTAGCATTTATCAACAAAACATTTTTACATATCGTGTTCTCTCGGTTGGTTCTTTTATAATACAATCCACATTATAACATTTACAAAACAAGCTCCGCCAATGGCTCAGTGAGTCTCCACAATAAGTAACTTAGCCATACAGACCAAGTAACATAGAAACATAGGAGATAGGAGCAGGAGTAGGCCATTCGGCCCCTCGAGCCTGCTCCGCCATTCAATGTGATCATGGCTGATCATCCAAATTCAGTACCCAGTCCCTGCTTTCTCCCCATACCCCTTGATCCCTTTAGCCTTAAGAAATATATCCAACTCCTTCTTGAATATATTTAATGAATTGGCCTCTACTGCCTTCTGTGGTAGAGAATTCCACAGGTTCACCACTCTCTGGGTGAAGAAATTCAATAGTAGATCCAGGCTTCAATCTCCGGTCTGTGCTTAGTTAACTGATTCCTACCAGAGCAGTGGTTTTGGTGGCCACAATTAGCCTAAATACCCTAAAAGAAAAAAATACCGTCAGTCTTGACACTATCCATTAAACCTCGCTGCAAGTGGACGCGTGTCGACTTTGGGAGGACAGGATCAGACTTGGATTTGTGCCACACCCCTCCTGCAATAATCACTGTTGTTAAGGCTCGCACATGAATTGCGGCCACTTGGCCAAGTTACCGGAGGTGGCATTCGATCAATGCAAGGACTCAATGCACTCTGGACAGGAAGGAGGCAACAGACAAGAAACAAAATCAAATCGACATTAACATTCATGAAAAATGCACAGTTGCCAAGCTTTCGATGGCATTCAATGTTACCAAATGTTCATTTCAAAAAAAGCATAAGCACTATTAGTAAGAGTCGAAAATTTAAAAAAAATGTAACCACTTATAAAGAAATCTACAATCTCTCTTCAGGAACAGATGACATATTTACAGCAAGCCGCAGCATTGCAACCTCCACCTTTGTTAAATTTCCACTTCAACAGATGATGATGAGCACATTTACATTTGTAAAGGCATTCCACAACCAAATGTACAATCATTTCTGCAACACGTAACTACCTCAAACTGCAAAAATTAGAAACCTCAAGAGAAAGTCTGGATCAGCGAACAGCTTGGAGAGAGACATTCAAATAACACAATGCCCCCACAGTTTACAGCTTCTGTGTATTTGTTCCAGCTTTGAAAGTTGCATGGTAATTTTTTTTTTTTTTTTTTTTTTTAATTAATTCGCGGGATGTGGGCATTATATCCCCAAGAGCCACCTCTTGAACCGCTGCAGTCTGTCGTAGCAGTTTGGTACAACGGAGTGGCTTGCTGGGCCATTTCCGAGGGCAGTTAAAAGTCAACCACATTGCTGTGGGTCTGGAGTCACATATAGGCCAGACCGGGTAAGGACGGCAGATTTCCTTCCCTAAAGGACATTAGTGAACCAGATGGATTTTTATGACAATCTGGTAGTTACATGGTCACTATTACTGACAGTAGCTTTTTATTCCAGATTTATTTAATTAATTGAATTTAAATTCCCCAACTACTGGGGTGGGATTTGAATTCACGGCTCATACATCATCAGTCCAGGCCTCTGGATTACTAGTCCAGTAACATAACCACTATGCTACCGTTCCCTAAATGTTCACTTGATCAAGCTATATCTCACACTGTAATGTGCTTATTTCCCAGAAATTAGATAATTTGGTACAACTGCAGTACGAGATATTTTGTAAAAGAAATTAAACACTCAACAAGATAAAACAATTTTTCAACATTTGGCTCTTGAATAGAATATCATATTACAGATAAGATACAAACTTTTTCACTACAATGCAAATGTAAAAATACAAAGAAACAAGTTATTTGGATGATAATATCATAGTGTGCAGACTACTGGCAAACAGCATCCTGTACAATGGTTAATCGGCTATGCTGAGCAAGTAAATATTCTTTGCCAAAATGCTCTACGCAACTAGAGGTTACAACTGTAGCATAATACCTCATTTCAATAGAGTCTGAATAAATGCAGAAAATTCCAATTTATACACTCCCATCCACTAACTGCAAAAATTGCAATTTGTGTGAAAAATCAATTCTATTCAGCTGCATAATATACACTTTTGCACCACTGAATGTTATCAAGTAATTTAAATGTGATTCCAGTGCACCATAATCATGTCAAATCATCAAGTAGGCTTCATATTATACAGGAAAGATGAGGAGCGATTTCCTGACATATTAATGTCAAGGTATTTTAAACAGTTCTCCACTGCCAACTATTCGGAGAATAGCCCAAAAACGAGACTTCCTGCAACATTCCCTTCTCATAGCAACACAATTGAGATGGCGACATTGAGGGATGGGGTGGGAAGGCAAAGAGGAAAAATTGTACCATGTAGAAATATAGAAACATAGAAGATAGGAGGAGTAGGCCATTCGGCCCCTCGAGCCTGCTCCGCCATTCAATGCGATCATGGCTGATCATCCAAATTCAGTACCCGGTCCCTGCTTTCTCCCCATGTCACTTGGACGGAACAAATTTATTGTTTTTACTATAAATGGTCACCAACCACCACTTTTATACTACTCCCAGATATGTGTGGGACCATGAAAATATGAGTCCAACGTGCCCCACAAAATTCTGTCACCAGCACCTCAAGCAGCACCTTTTAAATAAACACTAACTAGCCTGCCCACTCCAAACTGGCGCAAGCAGCGGCTAACAGGCTGCAACCAAGCAAGGGAAAGGAGAATAAAATAGGACAGTCTGCGGGCTTCAAAACTGCTTCCACGCTATTAGATTGGCATTAACACAATTTCATTTTGGTACTAGGCAGGTGAAAACAAGTCTTAAATCCTGATCACAGCACAGTTTTTGGAATAATCACAGTTCCCTTTCACCCGACAAACAAACTAAGTTGTTTTTTAAAAAAAAAAAAATGCGTACGAACCACTATTCCTTCTGAGCCGTTTTCTCTTCATCTCCCCATGTCTCACACACACACGCTAAAAACTGCAGAGGGGACAGGCTTCCATAAATCCCGATTTCCCTCCTCTCCACCACACTGGGCACCCATTTGGTACGTCTCACAGCATTAGGGTTGAGATCAGGAACAAAGAGTAGGGAAACTGAACCCATGCTTCCATCACTCCACGCTGCTGCTCCAAAGTACTATAGCATTGTTCATGCAAGTTTTAACAGTGCAATATTTTTGCTAGTTTCAATCACACAACCACAATACCTGCGTTGCAATTGAATCACAAATTATATCATATACAGCACTATGCAACATTTTTTTAACATATCTACTTTGGAGACAAAAGTACATTACATGACACTCCAGATTACTGTCCTGGAGACATGTGTAGCAACTAGTCAAACAGCTGAACTGAACGTAAGCTGACACACAGTATCTGAAGTCTGCGCTCATTAGCTAACACTCTACAGATGTGGTTTTATAGAAGGGCTGTGAAAGAGTCAGTAAAGTTTATACATAGGGTGTGACTATACGAGGATGTTTGGCTTCTAAGGCTGCATCATCGTGAAACTATAAACAGTCAAAGTTCTGGCCATCTTTTCACATCAAAATTGAGAGAAAATAAGGTCAGGGTCAGTTGGTGCAGAGAAAAATGGAGCTTTGAACCCCAGCACTGTGGGTTTTTAATTTCAACCCTAATTACAGGAACCCAAATTGTTTTTAGTCTCATCACTGATAGCAGTAATATCACTTTTCCAGTGATAAATTTGAATACATATAAAATTAGTTTAACAGTATATATGTCAATTTTAAAGACTTCAGCCACTGGCTTCAAAAGAAAAATGTTTGGCATATACAGTCCTATATCTGCCATTTTAACACAATCCAATCACCTGCGATATTCTTTTTCACTATGCTGTCTTTGTGCTTAACTATCTCACAATTCAAGGAAATATATTCTAAAATCATTTGAACAAAATTAAACATTTTACAGTACATTTCAACTATACGCCAGGATGTCTATTAATTTCTAACTAGAACAACGTTATGGATGACTTAGCACTCATTTCATTATTTTAACTACCACTATGAGAAATAACAAATTACAGCTTCTCAAACCAACCAAGCATGATTATTGTAACAATACCATTATTTCCAAATTACTTCACTACGTCAATTATAAAGATGCTGATAGTAATATTTACCTCTATGCACAGATATTCAGAGGCAATAATGTGCAGAGGTGTCAAACTTGTAAACGGTCCATCTTTTGTTTATTTACATTACAGAATATTTACAGTACAGAAAATGAATTGAATTTTCAGGATTCTCATGCTAGTTACAATCAGAAGCATTGTCTGCTTGTGCGTTTAATCTAAAGGGTCACTCACATCAGCCAAGCGACCTCACTCCACTTAAGTGACGTTACATATTCAAAATCTTTGCTGAGTTCAGCAGCCGTGCTGCACCAGAGCAGCAGTCTAATTATAATTTCAAGATGTTGCACTCCCAACATGTGCACCCATACAGCTCATGCTGGTTTGATGAAAATGGGGTATAAGCAGTAACTACATCCCATCTGAGGGATCTATACATATTGCTTACGTCTGCGAATACCATACGAGCCTAAAGATAGCAGTCATGCAGCTAGGCAAATCTTAATACCAAGTAAAGGTACACAGACGGAAAAACAGTCAAAATTAATCTGCCCATCAGTTACTCAAAAGAAAGCCACGGTCTCTTCTGAACACTGCCACCACGGCTTTCTGAATAGTACATTTTAAAATACTTATCCGACTCCAATTTTATTGAACCTTTCATAAATTGCAGTATTAAGTGCCTGTCACAAAGCATCACAAACAAAAAACATATCTCTACGAAAGAAATAATTGAGCCAAAGTAGGTAGTATTTATGCCAAGCTAAAGTCACATGTTGTTACAGCTACACCTCAACATTCTGCATCAAATAGGAAGTCCACACAATACCACTGGCAAAACATTACACACGGCTTCTCCTCCCTCTGGAGGCCTCTCGTAGACAGTGTGGTCACCTGGAAACCTGTCTTTTTGTATAAAGAATTTAGATGTAGAGTTAAGCACCACTTGCCTGGATTGCAAGAGCATACATTAAGCCATGCATATTCAGTTGGGTGTTAGTAAATACCCTAATCTCGCTATACTTCCAGCAACCACCAAAACCAGTTTCAGAAAATGTATCTATCATAGTTACAGTTTGCTTAGTTTAAGTTATTCAGACCAATATTTAAAAGAACAAAGCAACTGCTGACAAGTACAATCAATTCAAATTACTTCCCCATGGAACAACTCCTTTAGTTAAGCTGCCCGCCCAAAGCCAGCAGGGACCTTCTTCAAATATGCAGATATATATGATGCCGGACCCCAACTGTAATTTTAACCCAGGCCTGATCGGGGAAGCCAGTTTTAAGAAGTTTTTTTTTGCCCACATTTGCGCTCAAACTCATTTGCATATAGTCAAACGTAAAATCTTCCATGACCCAGGGCCATCGGGCAGCATTTTAGAGTGTAATTTTTTTTAAAGATTTTTTTCGATTAAAAATATTCCTCAATATATCGACGAGTGGTAACCTGGTGTAGTTTGATTAATACAGCTGAAAATGGGTTTATCACAAGAAACAAGCATTTTAATCAGTGTCTAGTCCACCACCTGTGAGTAACCCAATTTTAAATAACTGAAAATGACTTCAAACAAAACAGAACCATTTACTAGTTAGTTACATTGATGTAACAGTCGTCAGGTTTAGTAAATTAAAAAAATATTTAAAAGCTTTTAAAATGTGCCTATTAGTGTCCTTGCGCCTAAAAATAGCTAACAAAAGAAATTAAAGCTAGTATTAAGTCAAAGGAGGAAGCTTAAAGTTGCCAGAAAAAGCGGTCAGCCTGAGGATTGGGATCTTTTTAGAAATCAGCAAAGGGGGACCAAGAAATTGATAAAGAAAGGGAAAATGGAATATGAGCACAAACTAGCGAAAAATATAAAATAGGATTGTAAAAGCTTCTATAGGTATGTGAAAAGGAAAAGACTGGCGAAGGTAAATGTAGGTCCTTTACAGTCAGATGGGAGAATTTATAATGGGGAATGAGGAAATAACAACGAAATTAAATAAATACTTTGTTTCTGTCTTCAAGGAGGAAGACACAAAAAACCTCCCAGAAGTACGAGAAAACCAAGGGTGTGGCGAGAATGAGGAACTTAAAAAAATTATTAGTAAAAAAACAGTACTAGCAAAATTAATGGGACTAAAAGTCGATAAATCCCAAGGACCGGATGACCTACATCCTAGGGTTTTGAAAGAGGTGGCCATTGGGATAGTGGACGCAATGGTTGTCATCTTCCAAAATTCTATAGCTTCTGGAACGGTTCCTGCAGATTGGAGGATAGCAAAAGTAACCCCGCTATTTAAGAAAGGAGGGAGAGAGAAAACGGGGAACTACAGACCTGTTAGCCTCACATCAGTAGTTGGGAAAATGCTGGAATCTATTATAAAGATGCAATAACTGGGCACTTAGAAACTAATAGTAAGATTGGGCAGAGTCAACATGGATTTATGAAAGGGAAATCCTGTTTGACAAACCTATTGGAGTTCTTTGAGGATGTAACTGGTGGAGTAGACAAAGGGGAACCGGTAGATGTGGTGTATCTGGATTTTCAGAAGGCCTTAGAGAAGGTCCCACACAAGAGGTTGGTGAACAAAATAGGGCACATGTAATTGGGGGTAATATACTACCATGGATTGAGAATTGGTTAACAGACAGAAAACAAAAAGAGTAGGGATAAACGGGTCTTTTTCAGGATGGCAGGCTGTGACTAGTGGGGTACTGCAGGAATCGGTGCTTGGGCCCCAGCTATTCACAATCTATATCAATGATTTGGATGAGGGGACTAAATGTGACATCTCCAAATTTGCTGATGATACAAAGCTAGGTGGCAGTGTCAGTTGTGAAGAGGGTGTGAAGAGGCTTCAAGGGGATCTCGACAGGCTCAGTGAGTGGGCGAGAACATGGCAGATGGAATATAATGTGGATAAATATGAAGTTATCCACTTCTGCAGAAAAACGGAACAGCAGAGTATTTCCTAAATGGTGAAAGATTGGGGAATGCTGATGCTCAAAGGGACCTGGGTGTCCATGTACATGAGTCAAAGTGAATGTGCAGGTGCAGCAAGCCATTAGGAAGGCAAATGGTATGCTGGCCTTCATTACAAGAGGATTTGAGTACAGGAGTAAAGAAGTCTTACTCCAATTATATAGAGCCTTGGTGAGACCACACCTGGAGTACCATGTACAATTTTGGTCTCCTTACCTAAGGAAGGATATACTTGCTATAGAGAGAGTGCAACGAAGGTTCACGAGATTGATTCCTGGGATGGCAGGACTGTCATATGAGAAGAGATTGAGTAAACTAGGCTTGTATTCTGTTGAATTCAGAAGAATGAGAGAGGATCTCATTTAAGCATACAAAATTATTACAGGGCTTGATAGGGTGGATGCCGGGAGAATGTTTCCCTTGGCTGGGGAGTCTAGAACCAGGGGCCAGTCTCAGGATAAAGGATAGGCCATTCAGGACTGAGATGAGAAGAAATTTCTTCACACACAGGGCTGTGGAGGCTCAGTCATTGGGTATATTCAAAACAGAAGTCGATAGATTTCTGACTAGTAAGGGCATCAAGGGATATGGCGATAGGGCCGGTGAATGGAGTTGAGGCAGAAGATCAGCCATGATCTCATTGAATGGCGGAGCAGGCTCGAAGGGCCGAGTGTCCTACTCCTGCTCCTATTTCTTATGTTCTTAATTTTAAGAGCTTCACGAAGGCCCACAACGAGCGCAATTAGCGGAAAATGGCCATGGTGATTAATTCAATCCCAGGCGTGGCCAGTTTTGCAGGCGGGTCGGCTTCTAGCACAAAGTTTTTTTAAACAAGTGCAAAAGATTGTAGAAACTCGATTTGTGCTCGAAATACCTCGATCTTTTGTGGTGGTTTGGCCAATTTCGCGCGAATTGCACTGAAAAAGCAGCACAACCTAGCAGAAACTCCAGGCCAATGTCTTTAGTCTTAATGTTCAGCTGGAGGGAGTCGTCATCTAAAAGCATGGAGGCAGTTGAGGGGTTTGAGAAGTGTGGAGAGGTAGAGTTGAGTACCATCAGCGAGCATTTGAAAGCTGACTCCATGCCTGTGAATTATGTCATGTAGATAAGAAATAGGAGTGAGCCAAGGATAAGAGCCGTAGGATGTGCTGGTTGTATTTAGATAGGTAGGAATAACGTCATGCAAGGGAAGTACCATGGAACCAGGCAATAGAGAAGAGGTATTGGTGGGGAGGAAGATGTGATCAACCATAATGAACACTATGGAAAGATCAGGGAGGATGAGGGCAGGATAGTGCACCATAGGCACAGTCAAAGAGGATATTGTTCACGACTCTGACTGGAGCTGTGCTGTGAATCTAACAACGTATACAGACCCAGCTCTTTGAGCCTATCTGGATAGCTAAAATGTTTTAAACTGGTAATACACTTGTGGCCTCCTCTGCAACCTTTCCCCTCACCCTTTTGAGAACCTTAATATCTCCCACCATGCGAGGGAGCCAAAACTGGACACAGTATTCTAACTGAGGCCTAACCAAGGTCTTGTACAAAGACAAAATGGTATGCTTTGTAATGAATTGTCCTGTGAATACGAACTAGAACCCAGTTTGTTTTTAGCTATAGCTTCACGGCATTGGTCATGAACATTGAGAGAGTGATTCACTACAATACCCAGAGCTTTTTATTTTGCCACTGGCATCAATTCAGTTCCTGCCGGGTGTAGCTTATGTTGACCTTGTAGATTGAAAACCACACTCTAATACTGCACTTCAACTATGTGTTCAGTGCCCAAAAACAAATTCGCTTTTAAAAAAGATCTTTTTTAGTTTCTTGGAAAAAGATCAATACAATTTAGAAAGACATTCATCATCAATACAGTTCACTAAGCACGCAGGTGTAAGAGAATGTTCTATGTAGAGGTCTTAAATGGACAGACTTCTGATGAGGATAAATGATAGCATCTTAGAAACTATCTGAACAAGTCCCACTGCAGAACACAAGGGCTTGAGATGGGTCATTACAGCTCATAAAATGTTTAAACAGAAATTAAATGATTCTTTGAAATGATGCAAGACTTTTAAAATATAAAGGCCTAGAAATTCAGTTGGCGCCGCGCCAGGGCTTTAGCGCCGGAAATTTAGCGCCGGCGCTAAGTCCCCCTGCACGCGCCAAAAATTCAGTAGCGCCGCGCCCAAACGGCTGCCGGCGCTACAGGAGGGTGTCAGCGCCTCGAAATGGGCGCTGACTGCCGCATTGCGGCGCAATTCCGGCGCTGCGGCACCCGATGCGGTGCGGCAGGCTGGGGAAGTGCAGGCCTCCTCCTTCAGTTAAGGAGGAGCTGCCTGCACCCGCCCGCTGGCCGTTGAAATCTTGAAAAAAATGAGCCCGGCACCTCGGAGAAGTGCCGGGCTCGCAGGCCAGACGCATCTGTTCCGCGGGGGGGGGGGGGGGGGGTGGGTGGGGTGGAGGAGTCCGGGGAGGGAGGTGCGGGCAGGCGGCCGGCGGGAAAGCGGCCGGCCGCCGTGCGACCTTAATGCACCGGCGCTAACTCGCGTAGGACTCTGCTGAAACATCGTTAGTTGCGGCTGCCACGGGCGAGGCGGCCGCAACTCAATTTCAGCGTTGGGGCCCGTCACCACGGCAACCGGGACGCTGCGCACACCGATGACGTCATCGGTGCCGGCGCAGCGCAACCGGTCTAACGCCGATGGCAGGGCCCCACTGAATTTACAAACCGGCCATAACTCCGGCGCTAGGCCCTCTAGCGCCTCAAATGGGGCGCTAACCCTACTGAATTTTCAGCCCAAATACTTCTCTTTACGGTACATGGGTAAAAGGCACTATTATTTTTATTACATTTAATTACCAAATGGCAGGACTATATAAATTTAAATTATCTTTATGCACTGTGTAATTCTGTTTCTCAGAATGCCTAAACACATTTCCCCCCCTCAGATTTACAAATCTTTCAAGATGTCATGTTCAAGCTATGTCTGCTGCCAGAATGCCCCGGGGATTATTGCAGGTTAAATTCAAACCCTTGTTATGTTCGCTAGCATTTTATATACTGAGAAAATGCTTCTTCGCTTAGTTCTGATAAATCAGAAGATTCTGCAGCCCCTCAAATGAGCAGGGGAATGGGTTCACACAATTAGCAATGAAAAAAAATTAATTACCTTTATGAAAATCATGTTTGCATGCAAAGCAACAAAGAACCTTATACTGCAAAGCAACTGCTTGCTTGCAAACATGACATTAAATAAAAAAAAGTGTTGATTATTCCTTCTGTATGGCTTATTGGGTTAACCCCTTCCCAACGTATTCAAAATTAGAAAAAAAAAATCCACGTGTTTAAAATGGGCAAATTATTAAAACATAAATAGTGACATGGAAGCTGCTCCAACGTCAGATTCCAACAGTGAAAATCAGCTGACGAGAATAAACTGCACCCTTCAAAACCTGGACTACAAAATCTTTGGATTTATGTTGGAAATGGGTAGCAAGCAATTTTTTTCATTAATAAAACAATACCAGAAAGAATGCCAGGAGCAGAATTTAAGAACTGGATTTGGCCCCTGAACTTTCTTTTTTGCGATTTACTTTCCACACAAGAAGATCCTGTAACATAAGTCCACATCCTTACACTACCAATAGATGTCTCCGAATTTATAATGCTACCGGCAATAACAAACAACTCAAATAATGGCAGTATGGATGCATTGCTCATATTCTGCCAAACTCCTCTTTAATTAAAAATTGGAATTATGGAAGAAAAAAAAAATTCACAAAAGCGATAAAAGTTTAAATCTACCTTGAATTTGGAAATTCACACCCCTGTACATGCACATGTTCTGGAGAAGTTGGAGGCAGAGTAAATTTACCAACTAAACTACACGAGCCCTTGATCACACTTCATGCTTTTGGAACTTTCCTACATAATAATCATCATACAGAAACTTATTTAGCATTTAGCATGGTCAACTGCCATACCATCAGTTCACTGATTATATAGCTAAAATAAGGGCCGATCATCTCACCCAGGGGAGAAAGAGAAATTTATAATACTACCTGCAATAATTAGGAGGGTTTAAAAAATTTATGTTAGCTGACCAACAGAATTTGTTCAAAATATTATACTACTACTATAGTCAGCAACCCAACGGCTTTCAACATTTGATTAGCAAGGTTCACAGCCTAGTATTAAATCTTCATCGTGTAACAGTAGTCATCAATCTTGTTTTTGATTTTAATGGCCATTTCTGGGGAAATTGGCTTGTAAACATTATAGCCAGCAGCATAACTCTGATATTTATGATAATAATGTCATTTAAGGCCAAGAATAGTCCCACTGTGTTAAAGTGCGTGCTGAAACTACATCTAGCAAATATTTTCCCTCAAACTTCTGTCCATCACCTTTCAGCATCATTAGGTGTTTCATTATTGCGTTTTATATTCCTGAAAAATTGTGAATAAAATTGCAAAGAAAAATAAGCAGGCACCAGCTGGCCGCTCATTAAATCCGCCTTTTCTGAAACGCACTGCATATTACACCTGTGACATAGGAAAAATAACTGCTATGGGAGTCTATATTCTGTGAAATACAAACTCAACTCTGTTTTCTAGTAATTTAATACTTCCTTCAAGATGCTGAAATATTCGGAATTATGTCAGTCTCAATTAGACAAAAGAGCAAGGTTATAGAACAGGAAGGGGGTCTTACAGGCTTCACCAACACTCGGCCACAACTAACACCTTTTAAACAGTCTTCCAATAAAAGCAGTAATTAATGCAGAAGTCTGTTTCAGCATCTCCGTTATTTACTAATGCTGGCCTCTATACCAAAGTCCACAATAAAATGTGAATTAATCATCAAGTAAATATAGTTAACAACAACAACAACTTTATATAGAAACATAGAAGATAGGAGCAGGAGTAGGCCATTCGGCCCTTCGAGCCTGCTCCGCCATTCAATGAGATCATGGCTGATCATCCAAATTCAGTACCCTGTCCCTGCCTTCTCCCCATATCCCTTGATCCCTTTAGCCTTAAGAAATATATCCAACTCTTTCTTGAATATACTTAATGAACTGGCCTCCACCGCCCTCTGTGGCAGAGAATTCCACAGGTTCAGCACTCTCTGGGTGAAGAAATTCCTCCTCATTTCAGTCCTAAATGGCAGCGCCTTTAACATAGTAAAACGTCCCAAGGCGCTTTACAGGAGCGTTATAAAACAAAACTTGACATTGAGCCACACAAGGAGAAATTAGGACAGTTGAACAAAAGCTTGGTCAAAGAGGTAGGTTTTGAGGGTTTAAAACCACCCCACCTCCCGGTCGAGATATCTGCACTCCCCTAATTCTGGCCTCTTGAACATCCCCGATTTTAATCGCTCAACCATTGGTGGCCGTGCCTTCAGCTACCTGGGCCCTAAGCTCCGGAATTCCCTCCCGAAACCTCTCCGCCTTCGTCGCCTCCAAAATCTGTGCCCATCTTTTCCGGAACTCCATGTCTGAATCCCTCCAAACAGGTTTCCGCCCCGCCACAGTACCGAAACGGCTCTCATCAAAGTCACAAATAACATCCTATGTGACCCTCCTTGTCCTTCTCGACCTGTCTGCAGCCTTTGACACGGCTGGCCACTCCATTCTCCTCCAACGCCTCTCCACCGTCATCCAGCTGGGTGGGACTGCACTCGCCTAGCTCCATTCTCATCTATCTAATTGTAGCCAGAGATCAAATCGTAACCGCTCCTGCATTGTTGCCTCTGGTAAATACAATATACATTTGGGCTCATCATGGTGACAATGTTTTTCTACTCTATACTATCCATAGGTCCCGGTTTTAACTCTAGGCAGGTAAGCAAGGAGAGCTGAAAACTCACCCACTGCTTCAGAAATGAGGATCAAACTATCTCAACTCCCCGGTCTCACTTAAATCCTGCCGGCCGACTTCCCTGAAGGAAACATTCCCATCACTCTGTCCCAGCACTGTACCGTAAACATCAACATCAGAATCAGTTTATTACTGCTTAAGCAGGAATTTTCTTCTTCTCGCGCTTTCTTCTCAGAACAAGTCTAAGAACTTAAACACCTGTGGTCTACTGTAACTGTTTTGTGCTGTCAATTCCCGTGATTCCTAATCATTGAGGATAATCTAGAAATCATACCTTCGGGGGGCCTCAGTTCCTTTTCATTTTGTGAACACCATCCAACAGGGTGCAAGTCAGCAGTCATGACATCGCACCAGAAATCTGCCCTGCGATCATCTCCATAACCGCTGTATCGCAGGAGTAAAAGCTGACCACACGTTGTGATGATTGTGGCTACCCAATAGGTATCAGGGTTACTTTTATTAGCAACTTCCAACTTCATCCCTGGCTGAAAACTACTCTGGAGACTGATCTCAACCTGTGGGCAAAAGAAAATACCAATTGTTCAGTAAGTTAGTTATAATTTATAATCAATCCCAGTTTATGTGAGACAATGGCTTGGAGCAGAATCGCCCCATAAAAGGAATATTACCTAGCATTTACAGCACAGAAACAGGCCATTCGGGCCAACAGGTCTATGTCGGTGTTTATGCTCCACACAAGCCTCCTCTAACCCCATGAACATTATTATGTCCATGTGTAATTGAGACATGGACTGCAGGAGTTGGTTATAACAGGTCTTTACTGAGTGGAGACAAACTGGAACTAATTATGCAAAGTTACTACACAGGCTTATATACAGGGGTGGTCACTACTGGTACTGCGGTATACAGGGGCTGCAGAATATAGTTCCTTCTGCAAAGTACATACACTACAATTCCTCCCCTTTTAGCTAAACAGTACATAACATTCGATTAATAATTAAATAACATATTTACAATTACAGTTGTCATATACATTAGCTGAAGTTAAGCAATTAGAAGTTCAGTCTTTGAGGAGGCTTCCGGATTCTGTCTGGATAACGCCTCTTTGGGGTATCAGGTTCTTCTGGCAGAGTTATTTGGAATCAACGTCGTTGTTGGGTTCGTCTGCTTCCAATATTCCCGATTCTGAGGTAGATGCAATTGGTACTTCGGTGTCATCACCAGGTGTATCGGATCGTGGTGTGGAATTGACGTTTTCCAGTGACTCGAGAATCTGGTCAGCATGGCGTCTTACAAGGCTCTCTCCAACGTCCACGGTATACATTAGAGGTCCTTGCCGTGTACAGATCGTTCCTGGCTGCCATTTCTCTGTGCGGTAGTCCCGGGCCAAAACTGGTTGACCTATCTTAAAACTCCTGGTCGGCCTTTCATTCATATTCTGAAACTACCTGTTCTCCACATCTCTTCTGATGTTTGGCTTAACCAAATCCAAGCGGCATCGTAGTCTTTGATTGAAGAACATCATGGCTGGAGTTTGGTTGGTAACCGCATGTGTCACATTCCGGTAGGCAAACAAGAAGTTATCCACCTTGTGTTGTAGGGGTATGTCTTCATTACACATTGCCTTGATAGCCTTCTTGAATGTTTGAACGAACCTCTCGGCCAATCCATTGGTGGCTGGATGATATGGGGCGGATGTGTAATGCCTAACACCATTGTTCTTTAAGAACCTCCGGAACTCTTCAGACACAAACTGTGGTCCATTGTCGGAGCAAATCTGTTCAGGCAGCCCATTTCTGGCGAATATGGTTCGTAAGACTGTGATAGTTTTTTCTGTGGTGGTTGAGGACATTTTTATTACCCCTGGCCACTTTGAATGTGCATCCACCGCAATTAAAAACATCGAGTCCATAAAGGGACCAGCAAAATCAATGTGCACCCTTTGCCATGGAGATGAGGGCCACTCCCATGGATGTAGAGGGGCTTGTGGTGGGGCGTTTTGGACCTTCTGGCATCCTGTACAGCTCTTGGTCATCTCTTCGATTTCTCTATCGATTCCCGGCCACCACACAAACGCTCTGGCTAAGTTCTTCATTTTTACCCCTCCCAGATGACCCTCATGAAGCTCATTGAGCACTCTATCCTTCAATTTGGGTGGAATTACTACTCTGGATCCACACATCAAGGTTCCTCTGCACACTGACAGCTGTTCTCTTCTCGGCGAGAATGCTGGCAACAGTGGTTCGCCATGTGCTGGCCATCCCTTCACCGTTAAATCACAGACCCAGGAGAGTGTCGGGTCATTTCGTGTTTCCTTTTCTATGTTTGCATTCGTCACAGGTAGACATTCGACTATGGTCGAGTGGAATATCTCCACTGGATCCACTGCAGGTGCATCTTCCACCGTCGGCAACGGTAGGCGCGACAATCCATCAGCATTCCCATTCTGTTTAGTTCCTTTGTACTCGATGTCATATTGGTGTGCCCCTAGGAAAAGGGACCACCTCTGTAGCCGTTGTGCTGTCATTATCAGGACGCCCTTCTGAGGGTCGAAGATGGAGACAAGAGGTTGATGATCAGTTAATAGAGTAAATTTCTGTCCGTGCAGGTAGTGATTGAACTTCTTCACCCCCCACACCAGGCTGAGGGCCTCTCTCTCAATCTGGGCGTAGTTACGCGCAGCTGAAGTTAACGAGAGCGATGCAAAAGCTATCGGCCTCTCTGAACCATCAAGGAATTTATGTGACAGTACCGCTCCAATGCCGTAGGGAGACGCATCACACGCCAGTCTTATCGGTAGTGATGGGTTGTAGTGAGCCAATACTTCTCTTGAAGTGATTAGGTCTTAACTCTTCTGAAAGGCCCGCTTACATTCATCGCTCCATTTCCATGCTACTCCAGTTTGTAATAGGGCGTTCAGTGGGTGCAGAATTGTGGACAAATTCGGCAAAAACTTATGGTAGTAATTCACCAATCCGAGGAATGACCTCAGTTGCGACACATTTTCAGGCGCTGGAGCCTTAACTACCGCTTCAATTTTGTCAGGGGACTTATGTAACCCCTCTTCATCAATCACGTGGCCACAATACGATATCTGTTTCTTAAACTCGCACTTGGGGCGGTTGGCTCGTAGCCCATGTTCTCTTAGTCTAGTGAGCACCTGCTCTAGGTTGGCAAGGTGTTCACTGTCATCTTCACCTGTCACTAGGATGTCGTCCAAGTAACACAGAGTCCCCGGAATCCCTTGCAGGACTTGTTCCATCGCTCTTTGCCATATCGCCGGAGCTGATGCTACTCCGAATACCAGTCGATTATACTGGTAAAGACCTTTGAGAGTGTTTATCGTGAGATACTTCCTAGAGGATTCTTCAACCTCCATCTGCAAATATGCTTGTGCTAGGTCAATTTTTGTAAAACGCTTCCCTCCAGATAGTGAGGCGAAAATATCTTCTATCCTCGGGAGAGGATATTGTACTGTGTGAAGAACTGGGTTCACCATCACCTTGAAGTCCCCACAGATGCGAACCTTCCTTGGCTCCTCAGACTTATTGTTTAACGTTTTCTTCATGACAGGAACGATGGGTGTCGCCCACTCGCTCCAGTCTACCTTAGATAACACGCCTGCATTCTCCAGATTCTCCAGCTCTGCCTCGACGGCTGGGCGAATTGCATACGGTACCGGTCTTGCTTTGAAAAACTTGGGAATTGCATTCTCTTCTATTTTTATCGAGGCGGTTACGCCTTTAAGAGTTCCCAGTTCTTGTTGAAATACCTCTTTGGCGTTAGCTAAGATTTTTGACAATCGTCCAGGTGTGACGTCGTCATCCTTTTTACCAGCCACCATCAGTGCCTGAATGGAATGCCAGTCTAAACTTATCTTTCTGATCTGTTCACGTCCCAATAACGGTGGTCCACCATCCTGCAGTATGTACAGATACAATTTCTGTATTTCCTTGCCGTTGTATTCGACAGGCACCCTTATTTTCCCTCTGGGGTATACTTTTTGCCCCGTATACGTCTTCAAGACAATGGATGTCTCTTTCAAGGGTATGTGTGAGAATAGCCGCTCGTAGTCTCGTCGATTCATGATGGTCAGGGCTGATCCTGTATCCAATTCCATTTTGACTTGGGACCCTGCTATCGTGAGGGTGACCCAAATGGTTCGGTGATCCTCTTTTGCGATTACGTTGTGAAGTTTGAGACAGCTTAGTCTCTTGTTCCCGGATTCACTATCGCTCATCTGGTCTTCGGAACTACTGTCCGTCATCTTTTGTACTTTCCTGTACTGTTCCTTAGTAGCCTTTTTGTTGTCGTTAGTCTTCTTCCCAGACCTGCAAACTCGTGCAATGTGTCCCATCTTTCCGCATTGCCTGCATATTTTGTCCTTGGACCAGCAGTCCTTCTGGTCATGGGTTGTTCTGCCACAGCGATAACATTTTTCAAATCCCCGTGTCATTTCGTGGGTGCCGTATTCCTGTGGCTTTTGCTGTATTTCCGCAGCTCCCCTTGCTGCTGCTTCGTACGATACTGCCACGCTGAAAGCCTTATCTAGCGTCAGCTCTTTCTCTGAGAGTAACCTCTTCTGGGTTCCTTCACTCAGGAGTCCACAGACAAATTTGTCCCGTAGGGTATCTGCCAGTCCTGCTCCGAAATGGCAGTGCTTTGATAGCTTGCGTAGTTCCGTAAGGTAATCAGCATTGCTCGCATCTTTATGCTGATTTCTCCTGTGGAATTTAAATCTTTCTGCTATCAGCAGTGGTGTAGGATTTAGGTGTTCCTGTAGGATATCAACAATTTCGTTAAAACTCTTCGCCATCGGTTTGGCTGGAGTAATCAGGTTCCGCAATAGGCCACACGTTCTTGCGCCCATTAAGTTTAGTAGTACCGATGCCTTTTTCTCATCGGCTACTTCGTTTGCCTCGCAATATACTTCGACTCTTTCCACATACGTGGTCCAGTCTTCTATTGCATTATCGAAGGCAGTGATATTGCCAGTCTCCAGCATCTTGGAAATCTAAGATGGTGCCTCCCGCGCTTTGCCTTCTTCCCCAATTTAACAAAATGGCGCCTCCCGCACTTTGCCTTCTCCGCAGCTGCTAGCGCTGTTGCTGGCGTTTTATGCCTTGATGGCGACGCCCTATGGTCTTCGCGTACTTCCCCCCGCGCTGCTGCTAACGCCGCTCTCCGCGGTTCCCGTGGCAAACGGCAGCTCCTCGCGGCTTTCTGCGCTTCTAATTTCTTTTATTTCCCCGTCGTCGGAGCAACCCTGCGGGACACTTTCCTCCCTCTTCTCGGGTCTGTACGCTGCCCGGCTTCGTAGCACCGGCCGCGCCCTGTGTGCTCCACCCTCTCTCTCTCTCTCCTCTTCCCGACAACGCTGCTCGGCCCCGTTGAAAAGCCACCCGATCGAGCTCTAGCCCGCCACAGCCCAGGAAGGATCAGTGTACTACCAACTGCCACCAGCCCGATTAGCTGGAACACCATCGACAGGGTAACCAAGCCCCGCTCTCGACAGCCTCTCCTGCAAATCTTTCACTCCGATAAATCAGAGGCGGCTGCCCCACGGTCGACGCCCGTTTCTTCTGATCATTTTTTTTTCTTTCTTCTGGCCTCTGACAACTTCGCTTCAGGGATGGATCCCCATGAGGTGGTGCAGACTGTAGGTAAGTTCGGATCTGCTCGTCGCCAGTATTATGTCCGTGTGTAATTGAGACACGTACTGCAGGAGTTGGTTATAACAGGTCTTTACTGAGTGGAGACAAACTGGAACTAGTTATGCAAAGTTCCTACACAGGTTTATATACAGGGGTGGTCACTACTGGTACTGCAGTATACAGGGGCTGCAGAATATAGTTCCTTCTGCAAAGTACATACACTACAAACATATCCTTCTAATCCCTTCTCCATTGTGTTTATCTAGCTTCCCCTTAAATGCATCTATGCTCATCAACTGCTTCTTGTGGCAGCGCATTCCACATTCTAACCACTCTCTGGGTAAAGAAGTTTCTCCTGAATTCCCTATTGGATTTATTAGTGACTATCTCATATTTATGGTCCCTAGTTCTGGTCTCCCCCGCAAGTGGAAAGATCTTCTCTACATCTACCCTATCAAATCCTTACATAGGGGGTGATTTTTGCCGGAGCTCTGGGGTCAGGTTTGGAGGTGGGACTGCTGGCAAAATCATGGCTGATCTTCTGCCTCAATTCCATTCACCGGCCTTATTGCCAAATCCCTTGATGCCCTTACTAGTCAGAAATCTATCGACTTCTGTTTTGAATATACCCAATGACTGAGCCTCCACAGCCCTCTGGGGTAGAGAATTCCAAAGATTCACCACCCTCTGTGTGAAGAAATCTCTTCTCATCTTAGTCCTGAATGGCCTATCCTTTATCCTGAGGCTGTGGTCCCTGGTTCTAGACTCCCCAGCCAAGGGAAACATTCTCCCAGCATCCACCCTATCAAGCCCTGTAATAATTTTGTATGCTTCAATGAGATCCCCTCTCATTCTTCTGAATTCAACAGAATACAGGCCTAGTTTACTCAATCTCTTCTCACATGACAGTCCCGCCATCCCAGGAATCAATCTCGTGAACCTTCGTTGCACTCCCTCTATGGCAAGTATATCCTTCCTTAGGTAAGGAGACCAAAATTGTACACAGTACTCCAGGTGTGGTCTCACCAAGGCCCTATATAATTGGAGTAAGACTTCTTTACTCCTGTACTCAAATCCACTTGTAATGAAGGCCAGCATACCATTTGCCTTCCTAATGGCTTGCTGCACATGCTATTTCACTTTGTGACTCACGTACAAGGAAATCCAGGTCCCTTTGAGCATCTGCATTACCCAATCTTTCACCATTTAGGAAATACTCTGCCTTTCTGTTTTTACTACCAAAGTGGATAACTTCACATTTATCCACATTATATTCCATCTGCCATGTTCTCGCCCACTCAGTGAGCCTGTCGAGATCCCCCTGAAGCCTCTTCACATCCTCTTCCCAACTGACACTGCCACCTAGCTTTGTATCATCAGCAAATTTGGAAATGTTACATTTAGTCCCCTCATCCAAATCATTGATATAGATTGTGAATAGCTGGGGCCCAAGCACCAATCCTTGCAGTACTCCACTAGTCACAGCCTGCCATCCTGAAAAAGACCCGTTTATCCCTACTCTTTGTTTTCTGTCTGTTAACCAATTCTCAATCCATGCTAGTATATTACCCCCAATTCCATGTGCCCTAATTTTGTTCACCAACCTCTTGTGTGGGGCCTTATCAAAGGCCTTCTGAAAATCCAGATACACCACATCTACCGGTTCCCCTTTGTCTACTCCACTAGTTACATCCTCAAAAGAACTCCAATAGGTTTGTCAAACAGGACTTCCCTTTCATAAATCCATGTTGACTCTGCCCAATCTTACTATTAGTTTCTAAGTGCCCAGTTATTGCATTCTTTATAATAGATTCCAGCATTTTCCCCAACTACTAATGTGAGGCATTTTCCCAACTACTGATGAGGCTAACAGGTCTGTAGTTCCCCATTTTCTCTCTCCCTCCTTTCTTAAATAGCGGAGTTACATTTGCTATCCTCCAATCTGCAGGAACCGTTCCAAAATCTATAGAATTTTGGAAGATGACAACCAATGCGTCCACTATCCCAACGGCCACCTCTTTCAATACCCTAGGATGTGACGCAGGTTAGTAAGGCCATTAAAAAGCAAATGAAGCACAGGGGTTCATTTCTAAAGGGATAGAATTGAAAAGCAGAGGGGTTATGTTAAACTTGTATAGAACCTTGGTTAGACCACACTTGGAGTACTGTGAACAGTTCTGGTCTCCATATTATAAAAAAGGATAGTGCCACTGGAGAAGGTGCAAAAAAGATTACAAGGATGATACCATAACTGAGAGGTTATACCTATCGGGAAAGATTGAACAGGCTGGGGCTCTTTACTCTAGAAAAGGAAAGAATGCAGGGTGACCTAATAGGGTCTTTAAGATTATGGCCGGGATCTTACCTGAAGAGGCGCATTGGGGGTGGGACTGCTGCCTTTCGGATTCTAGT
Organism: Somniosus microcephalus; assembly: GCF_052327205.1. Taxonomy (NCBI): domain Eukaryota; kingdom Metazoa; phylum Chordata; class Chondrichthyes; order Squaliformes; family Somniosidae; genus Somniosus; species Somniosus microcephalus. Next base: position 82,069,332 of record NC_141003.1, on the reverse strand, counting down.
CCCACCCCTAGCGATGTCCGAACGCTATTTTGCATCAATTGGCCTTGTTAAGCTGCCCTGCTTTCTGCAACACCATTTTTAATATTTTGTGTGAGGAAGACTTTATAGAACTTAAGTGAGTTACCACTTATGTTTATAATAAACTTTCTTGTGCTTGTTGCATCCATTGAATGTCAGTCAATTTTCTTCTTCCTCATTGCTTGTCTCTTTTTTCTTTCTCCAAACAAGAGAAATAAACAGGTAAAGTGAAATCAGAGAAAAGTAGTGCCAAAGATGAGGAGGAAAAAAGTGAAGAAACAGAAAAGTGAAAGGCATATGCGGAGGAACCGGTCTCAGAGAGACAAACTCCTGACTTGCTTTATTTCATCCTGTGGCCCAGGGAATGGGGGGGGAAAAAGGACACAGAAATATGGACACTGTGGCTGTTGGACAACAAAAAAAAGGGATTGACATGCCCTTGGGGAGAGGGAGAAGTTGTTAAAGGAGAAGGAACAGGGAGGGAAGTTAAAACACAAAGAGAGGCCATTTGGCCCAACCCGTCCATATCGGTGTTTACCCTGCACGTGAGCAAATAGACCGAATCACATTTACCCGTCCTGTTAGCATATCCCTTTATCCCCTTTTCTTCCATCCACATGTCCAATCTAATCTTGAATGTTAACATGGTTACTGCCTCAACCACCAATACGGCAAGTTGAATGCCACAGCCTCACAACTCTCTGTGTAAAAGAAGTTTCTCTGGCTCGGAGTGACAGACAGAATAACTGAGTGACAAACAGGCAGCCTGTTGAGTGAGTCAGTGCTGGGAGAGAGAGGGAAGAACACCTCCTGGTGAAGGTAGTGGAGGGAGGTAGTGCCTGTGGGGCAATTGCTGTTTGGGGGTTAGCAGGCTTCTGATACAGAATACTGAATCTTCAAAATTATCATAAAAGGTACAACACTAGAGTTCAACTACTTTATTATATGCTTGGATCAGTATCATAATGTGCAGCTTAGCAGACTAGTGTAAATTGTGAGCCCTAGTATCTATTATAATTAAATTAGTAATTTCACACACACACAGTGTACACCCAAAATATCTGGGAAACTCCCAACATACCAGATGAAGACTCATAATATGCAAATCAAAAGAGCAACAATACTTTGTTTCAGTAGCTTTCATTTGCATGTTCTAAAAGAAACACAAAAAACTGTTCACTGTGATACAAAAAGGAATGAATTAAGTAGTTTACTAAACAAGCGGCAGTCAGTTTTGCTATTGCCCAATTTTTGATTACTAGGTGTGCACGTCGCTTTGAGTGTCACTTATTAAACATAGCTCAGTTGATACCAGACGGTATGCTCGAAGGCAATAATTCATTCAATGAAGTGGTGCTGATGTCATAAACCACAATGCTGACGCTTTGAACGATGATCAGCAGAACCTGAAGGCTGCTTTAAACTCACTACCAGCCATTTGCTATTTCAGCTATATCACAGCATTGCCTTTAATAAGTAAGTTAGTAAGTGTTTATAGTTATATACAGTGGGCATGCCAAGTGTAGTAGGGCACTACCATGTAGGTGGGAGAGTACCTGAATGCGTAAGGTATCACAATAAGTTACTGTATATTAGTATTACAATATAGGATGTTACTTTCAGTAGATAACTAGAAAATTAAAATGTATACTCTACATTAATCTTTGATAATTAATCTTTAAATAAGGCCGAATGAATTTATAATTATCTTTCAATATAAAGTATGCATTAATCCAGGCTTTTACTTTTGAGTTAAGTCACTGTTGCTGTTCCACATCCAGATAACCACAAACCATAGCATAATAGATTATTAAATACTTTGCATAATGACCTCAAATAGATAGCTCTTAAACTGTAAACTACAGATTATGAGGCAAAAATTATATTGGCCATTAATTTCATTATGTTCAAGAGTTCACATACGTACATGTTTGAATGAGTTATGAGGAGCAGGACTTGCACCCGTTTCTTCAAGATATTCATCCCAGTTGAAGTCGAGGTCCTCACCCCCAGAGCCTGCATCTGTTTAAAAAGAGAGAAGATGCTCAGCATCTGTATTTACTTTACTTCATGCTTTAAAACTGAAGTGCCTGACAGTTACCCAGAATTACACTTTTCTACCTTACAGGCAGCACCTAAAGAAACCTATTTGTCAAGAGCAAAGTTCTTTGCAGCTCCCTCAGTTATGAAGATATTGCACGATTTCACAGTTTTAAGGAATTTGATGATTTGCACCAATTCCAATGGTTTATGGCTCTGCACCTGGCAGGAACCCTAGACCAATTACACAAGTCAGCAATATCTGTACATTAATGATACTGATGCCTGTAAAATTGAGTTTGAAAAGACTTCCAAAGGTAAGCTTTTACCTCATAACATGCAGCGATGGAAAAATTGCAGAATCGTCACAATTAGAAGCAGTGCAGAAAAAATGAAACTCGACTGAACGCAGGAGGAGGAGTTACGAGTAAGGATCAGAGAAGCTTACATTTTACAGCAGAGAAACAAGGGACCTCATTAAATGAAACACATTTATTCAAACACTGAAATATTTACAATAACCTACCAAGCAAGGTAAAAGGCAAAAAGTATTTAAAACACAATTGTGTGTCATGACGGGACAGTCAATGCATTGGTAGAATGACCTTTCCAAATATCTGACTTTCATATGTTCAGTTTTTACATCCCTTTTCAAACCTGTGCCTAGGATTTCAAGGTCCAGTTACAAGCTCATTCCCTGTTTACTAAACCCAAGCATCAAAAATTGTATTATTCTTAATGATGGCCAGTAATTCTATCATAATTTTAGGACTGCAAATACCACTCTATCCAGTTCATCTTTTTAAAACAAAATATTATGCCCGTAACTGCACTATACTAATTTTTCTTTTGACAATACTGAAAAGCAGACACATTGATTATGGGCCAGAATTTGCTGTCAGAATAATGGTGAGGCGAATGGCGCTCACTGTTAGTTATGCATAAATGGTACAGAAACTTCAGGCGAGGGGCACATGCGTGGTTAATGCCAATATCCAAAAAATTATTGTCCACGTTCCGCCGCTCTGCCATCGTTTTCGCGGAAAGAACATCTCGCCGTCTGCCTCAGGTTGTGAAATTGCTGCATTTTCACGGTAGATAGGAACGAACCTCGCCACAGAAAGTTAAGTCGCCATTGCATGCGCAAGTACCCTTTTAACGACATGATCATTGTTTATTACTGCCAATCAACCTCTCTGGCACTGAAAATTAACTATTAAAAGTATGGAGGCTCATTCCTTCAGGTATTAATTGTGGTAAATTTAATATCAAATTTTATTTTAAAAATTAAAAATTTTACTTTTGCATTGTCGCTTTTTTCTCTCTCTCTCAATACAATCTTTCTTTCCCTCTCTTTCTGTACCTGGTTAAATTCATTGTCAAATCACTCTAATTTACACTTCCTTCTCAGTCCTCCCGCTGTTTATTTCTCAATCCTTCAATCCGATTGGTTAAGCAGATACACGGTTGCCCTGTTCACTCAGGTCTCGGATGCACGGTTTCCCCTCGCTGTGCCGTTATCAGCTCGCCTTTTCAACAACTTAGTGGGCAAACATGTTTTGAGCTGAAGGGTGCAGGGGCAAGTCTAGCTACAGCAAAATCTGGCCCAGTGTGTTTCATCGGAACAGGTAGACTGACATTCACCTCTAGAGACCTACTGGTCTGCTATATCAAATAGCAAACTTCAATCAAATCAAACTGTTCCACCAGTATACCCATTCAGGTTCTAATAGTACTCAGAATGGAGCAACAATGTAGAAACAGTTTCTACCAGTAAAGACAGGAAAAAAGACTGATGCACTTTGTTTGCTTTACAAATACAATGAGGAAAATATACCCAAGGAACAATGAATTAAGCACCACATTACATGCTACTGCTCTAACCCAGTAAACTTCCACCTTGCTCCAATCATTCCCTACCACACACTTAGGATTACCATCCTCGAAACATACATTTTTAATTTGAATTTCCATGACTACATGCAAAGAGAACAATTCTCCTCCTCATCTCCAGGGGCTGTTTTAGTTGTTGCATAAATTCAAGCACATCTATTCAAATTGGAAACAATCTGACCAAAATATATTTATTGCAGCATCATATTTGATGGCAATATAATAATTTGTAAAAGAAAATTCAGTGCTACGATATAGGCAGTATTCAGTGTTGCGGAATTCCATTTGATTACTTTCCAAAAATGTTTTTGTACAGGTAAGTAAGTTCCACTACAGCAGGACTTTTCCTGTTGATTTTTAATTATTAATATTCAGTTGAACACATTAATATACAAACATCAGGAGAGTGCCGCCCAACATAGAAGTCTAATGTCATATTAAAGTAATAGTTATCTTGAAGGTTATTTTCCAGATTGCAGATGGATTGACACTTACAGGTTTATAACTTGTTTTGAGGAACATTACCAGCCTAGTGTTTTCCAACAAATCTCCCACTGTGATGACAAACATTTCCATCAAGGTGAGCACAAGGCATCCAATCAGAAGTCACTTGCAATTATTAAAAACAACCATTTTATCGATCAGAAACACACCACTAGATCCATGCAAATAACTTGCCCCGTACAGACAATAAAGAGCAGGAAATGTCATTCACTGAGGGCAAATAGCAAAACATCCAAGTTTTCCACATTGACTTTAAGAGTACTTGAAAAATCAATTCACAACAACTGCAGTATTAAAGAACAAGTATAATGATCACCACTGACAAAAGTTGACATGTATGAAAAATTACTGCAAAAAAAATCAAGTTTCCAATATTTCATGCACATCTGAGAACTCCTTAAAGCACATCAATGACTTACAACAGATCATGAGGCCAAAAAAAATGTTTTCAAATGGATTAGAGCTACAAGATGCCAATGTGATCAATTGGAAAATTCTAAGTGGGCAGAACAAAAAGTGGCCCAAATATTCCACTTGTGCAACATAGACTATTTTTCCTTTTTGGATTCCAGTAATTCTAGTCAAGGTTAATTATTTTGATCACCCTCATGTTTTACTACTTAACATAATAAATATATATAATATATTATCAGCTATCATTACATATTGTGTATATACTTAGCAAGTCGATCAAAGCACACAGATAGATGGTGTATGCCCGCAATTAGTTGCTTTTGCTCAAGTACAACAGTTATCTTTGATGCACAAAATTCTTAAAGTTCTACTGTAAATATACAACATATAAATTAAGCAAATCTCCTGTTTTTCCAATTGCCACAAGGTATTTCTTCTGGGACACAAAGAAGAAACTGATGATCTTTGACACCCAGAGACTGTTTTCACTGGCAGGAGGGTCGGTAACCAGACGAGACAGATTTAAGATAATTGGTTAAAAAAAAGGCCGGGGGAAGACAAGAAGAATTTTGTTACGCAACGAGTTGTTACGATCTGGAACGCGCTGCCTGAAAGGGTGGTGAAGGCAGAGTCAATAGTAACTTTCAAAGGGAATTGGATATATACTTAAAAAGGAAACATTTACAGGGCTATGGAGAGGGGGCAGGGGAGTGGGACTAATTGGACAGCTCTTTCAAAGAGCCAGCACAGGCACGATGGATCGAATGGCCTCCTTCTGTGCTGTATTAGTCTATGATTCTTCCAAGAAGCAGTTGTCAGTCCAGGAGAACGAACTTGGTGTGTCTAAGAAAGGCATGAAAATCAAAGAAATACAACAACGTAGAGCAAACAGACTCCAGGTGTAGTCAAATAGCAAGTGGTACTGTCTTGTTGAGGGAGACAAAGGGCCAAAACATTTAGCCAGTAAGACAGGCACCAAATATCATCTTCTTTGGCTCATTGTCCATTTTTTCACTGCACCTCTGAAGTGCCTTAGGACGACTTCTCTCCAGTAAAGTGGCCAGAAAATGCAAGTTGTTGTTACACAATTCACAGTTCCAAATTCAATGTGCTGATTTCAAGCGTATAGAATCAAAGAATGGTTACAGCACGGAAACAGGCCATTCGGCCCGTGCCGGCTCTCTGCAAGAGCACTTCAGCTAGTCCCACTCCCCCGCCCTTTCCCCGTAACCCTGCAAATTGTTTTCCTTCAGGTACTTATCCAATTCCTTTTGAAAGCCACAATTGAATCTGCCTCTACCACCCTTTCAGGCAGTGAATTCCAGATCTTAACCACACTGCGTAAAAAAGTTTTTTCTTACATCGCCTTTGGTTCTTTTGCCAATCACCTCAAATCTGTGTCCTCTGATTCTCGACCCTTCCACCAATGGGAACAGTTTCTCTCCATCTGCTCTGTCCAGACCCCTCATGATTTTGAACAGCTATCAAATCTCCTCTCAACCTTCTCTGCTGTAAGGAGAACAACCCCAGCTTCTCCAGTCTGTCCACGTAACTGAAGTCCCTCATCCCTGGAACCATTCTCAAATCTTTTCTGCACCCTCTCTCAAGCCTTCACATCCTTCCTAAAGTGCGGTGCTCAAAATTGGACACAATACTCCAGTTGAGGCCGGATCAGTGTTTTATAAGGGTTCATCATAACTTCCTTAAATTATTTCTTGGATTTCAGTGGAACATTTAAATGGAAAAGACACATGCCCAATACAGTGAATTGGAACGGTTAGTTTGTGTATTGTAGCACAATGGGTTATTTTTTTATCATTGTGCTGCCAGTCTGGTATAGGTAGCTGAAGCTGTTGCTTGCCTTATCAAGGCACCCTTGTTCAACTGGTATTTGGGTGTATGAGATAGCAAAAATGTTTTTATAAGGAGCTAACTGGAAGTGTGGACAGCGGAGTTTATTATAAGAGGGGTTGGTTTCCTAGCTATCAGTCTGTTTTTACAAGGCAAGAAATTGGATTTGAGGCGGTGAGATTCGCTTTGGCCTTTTTTTGTCTTGCCAGTTTGATTTGACTAGCCTGTGTTTGGATGGAAAAAGTTTAATGCAGTGTCAATCTGCCACTAAAGGCACTGTTAAAAGGTAGAGGCTTTTAACTGGTGCCATTGTCTACCATTTTAGCCTTCTGCCACAAGAAAAATTTGGGCCTACTCAGAAGGTTTAAAGCCCCGATTTTAAAGGGGGGGGGGGGTGTTGATACGGTGCGCGTGAGCTCCAAATCGAGAGTAGCATCCAGAGACGTAGATGTCATCGAGCCCCAATCTGTATATTTGAACAGAACCCCGCCAGCCTGGGGCAGTGTCCTCCTCGCCTTCTCAAAAGAGTAGGTCCCGTCAGGAAAGCAGCGGGATCGGATGGGGCAAGTAGTTTCACTCATTTTAACTGGAGTTAAAATCAGGTCCAAAGGCACTAAAGAAAACTTCTGTCCCTGAATTGTAGTACAGGAAACTCTTTCTTATCCGGCACTGACGGGACCGGCGTGGTGCCGGTTGATCAAAAAGTCCGGATTACAGAGGAGGTATACTTACCAAGGTATGAGAGCCCCGTACACGGCCACAGGTGCAGGAGCCCCGGTTACATGGCCACAGATCCAGGAGTCCCTGTTGCACGGCCACAGGTGCAGGAACCCCTGGTTACACAGCCACTAATATATAGTAAAACTTACCTGAACCTACTCCTGAATTTTGCCGGTTAAGAGATTTCCGGATACTGTATTTAAGTGCCAGTTAAAAGAGAGTTTCCTGTATTTTGTTGATAAAATCATGCATCATGTAACTATTTTTATTACAATTACTTTTAACAAGTAAACTAGCATATGTTGTATAAAGTCTTAAATCTTACAGCCGAACTCTTGTCAGTACTATTGCAACATTGGGAAGGATGATCTTTGAAAATGTGTTTAGGGAAGTTTATGGTTATTACAAAAATACTTGTTTATTTTTAAAATGGTAAAATCCAAGCCACATGGTTTGTGTTTTCTTTTTCTTCTACCTCTTCTCTCCCAATCATTATGCTGTCTGGCTCCTCAATCGCTTGTCTGTTCTTCACATAGGAGCATCATGGCAGGGTCTGATTCTGTCCTTGCTTGAGGTCCACACACATACCTGCACTGCCAAGAGCAGTCACAGGGCCTCTTTCCTCTTCCTTCCTAACCAAGCGACGCAGAGGTCATTTGTCGAGTCCCTACCATTGGCCTGGCTGAGATCAGCAAAGTTGTCGCAAACCTGGAGCCTCCCAGGACTGCACGGCTCAGCAACCCCTGGCTAAACCATCAGGGAGCCCTGCCACATTCTTAGTTAACATGTAAACAGAAGCAGGACGCACAAGATAAAAGGCCACATCGGATCGCCGATTCCAGAAACTCTTGATGAATAATCATAAATTAGGATAAACTGTCAACTTTTGCATGAGACATGAACATTGCCACAAAAAAGACAATACAAAGTGATGCATATAAACCTTTCATATTGCAAACATGAACAACAGAGAAGAAAACAATACCTGAACTCTAAAATTAAGTTCTATTCATTACGTAAATTTTAACCTCAAGAATGGATTAATGTCAGTGATAAATTCTTGTATGTATGAAGAATTTTTGAAGATTCCCTCTATCTACTCTGTCTAGACCCCTCATGATTTTGAACACCTCTATCAAATCTCCTCTCAATCTTCTCTGCTCCAAGGAAATGGGCAGCCACGTGGCAGATGAAATTTAACGCAGAAAAGCGTGAAGTGATACATTTTGGTTGAAAGAATGAGGAGAGGACATATAAACTAAAGGGTCCAATTCTAAAGGGGGTGCACGGACAGAGAGACCTGGGGGTATGTGTGCACAAATCACTGAAGGTGGCAGGGCAGGCTGAGAAAGCAGTTAAAAAGGCTTCCGGGATCCTGGGCTTCATGAATAGAGGTACAGGTAGACTATCCTTTATCCGCACTTCTGAAAACCGAAAACCTCTGAAAACCGGAAGTTTTTTTGTGGAGCGTAAGTCGTGCGCACGACATAACCCGAGTGGCGCCAAACATGACCCGACGCGGCCGATGCTTTTCTGACCTGATTTGCGGGCCAGCTTAGCGTAGGAGTCAGCCGATATCCGGCTTTCCCACAACTGGCGGCGGCAGTCGAGCCCCAGACCCCCGCTAAGTCAAGGAATTCAGACACGGAGCAGGGGGAGCTGTAAACAGACTGTGAGCGGCAGCACAGAGAAGCAGGAAGAGGAATGAAACATGGAACAGTCGCAAGAGGTAGCCTGAACTTTTAAAATTTATATTAAATACAAATACTAATTACCAAATTAATTTAATGTTCAGAGTTTCCCAGTCTGAAATAATACCTTCTGAAATCCGAAAATTTCCGAAAACCGAAACACAGCTGGTCCCAAGGTTTTCAGATAAGGGATAGTCTATCTGTATAGAGTACAAAAGTATGGAAATGATGATGAACCTGTATAAAACACTGGTTCGGCCCCAACTGGTGTACTGTGTCCAATTCTGGGCACCACACTTTAGGAAGGATGTGAAACATAGAAACATAGAGATAGGAACAGGAGTAGGCCATTCGGCCCTTCGAGCCTGCTCCGCCATTCAATGAGATCATGGCTGATCTTCGTCTGAGATCATAGCTGATCTTACCAGTTCAGTACCCCGTCCCCGCCTTTTCTCCGTAACCCTTAATCCCCTTAGCCTTCAGAAATATATCCAATTCTCTCTTGAAAATATTTATTGAATTAGCCTTCACAGCCCTCTGTGGCAGGGAATTCCACAGGCTCACCACTCTTTGAGTGAAGAAATTCTTCCTCATCTCTGTTTTAAATGATTTGCCCGCTATTTTTAGACTGTGACCCCTGGTTCTGTGCTCCCCGGCCATTGGAAACATTCTCTCTGAATTCAGCCTGTCCAGGCCTGCCATAATTTTATATGTTTCGATGAGATCCCCTCTCAATCTTCTAAACTCCAGTGAGTACAAGCCCAAACTATTTAATCTCTCTTCGTAGGTCATTCCCGCCATTCCAGGTATCAGCCTGGTGAATCGCCGTTGCACTCTTTCCATGGCAAGAACATCCTTCCGCAGATGGGGCGACCAAAACTGTACACAATACTCCAGATGCGGTCTCACCAGCACCTTGTACAGCTGTAGTAAGGTATCCCTATTCCTATACTCGAACCCCCTTGATATGAAGGCCAACATACCATTTGCCTTCTTAATCGCCTGTTGCACCTGCATGCTCTCCTTCAGTGACTGGTGCACAAGAACACCCAGGTCCCTCTGCACTTCCCCATCTCCCAATCTATTGCCATTTAGATAATAATCTACCCTCCTGTTTTTACCCCCAAAGTGGATAACCTCGCATTTATCCACATTATAGTGCATCTGCCACGTATCCGCCCATTCCCCCAACCTGTCCAAATCGCACTGTAGCCTCCTGACATCCTCATCAGAGCCCATCCCTCCTCCTAGTTTAGTGTCGTCAGCGAATTTGGAAATATTGCATCCAATTCCCTGATCCAGATCATTTATATATATTGTGAACAGCTGGGGTCCCAGGACAGATCCTTGCGGCACCCCGCTGGTCACTGCCTGCCACTCCGAAAACGAGCCGTTTATTCCAACTCTCTGTTTTCTATCAGAAGGTAGTGATTACACTTCAAAAGTACTTCATTAGCTGTAAAGCGCTTTGGGACGAACAGAGAAAGACACGATAGAAATGCAAGACTTTCTTAATGGAGTCATTTTTTGCAGAAAATTAATTATCCAATAATTTGAATTAAGCAACATAAATAATGCAATAAAGTGCAGTTTCGTGCTAAAAAATGATCAGATAATGCAAAGTCAATTAAAAGTAGACTACACAGTATATCCAGATGATGGAAATAAGGCACTAAATTAGGTTCTACCACTCTTGCCTATTAATAAAAAGCAGCAGAAAGGGTATCTGAACACTTCTTTTACCGTTTCTCCCATTTCCTATTTTTGTTTCTTTCAGCCACACAGTTAACACACATATACACAATCCCCCCATAAACACGCACATCTATTCCAATCTACCTTCCCTCCACCGCCCCCCACATAATCAAGTGGAACAAGACTTGTGATGTGCTATAACACTAATACTGTACTGATAAGCTGCAATCTCATTCTCTGATTTGCAGTGGCAGACCTGTGTGCTGTATACATCATAGCACTTTTCCAAAACCCAATTAGCCTCAATGCCCCTCAGATTTGAAAACAGGAAATACTTAACTTTATTTTTAAAGTGGTCTATATATGACAACACCATAAAATCACAGAGCACTATGAATAGACCTTGGACAGCACTTGCTTAGGGCCACTGCGGGCCAAGAACGGAGAGCTACTCATCAAGGACAGAGAGGCAGTCAGTGCCCGCTGGAAGGAGCACTTCGAAGATCTCCTTAACCACGACTCTGTCTTCAACGCGAGTGTCCTCAACTCCATCCCGCAGCATGCAAGCCGCCACCATCACAGCACAACCCAGCCCGGCATGAGGTTGAAAAGGCAATCCGACAACTGAAGAACAAGGCCTCAGGAGCAGATGGAATCCCCGCTGAGGCACTAAAGCATGGCAGAGAAGCACTACTGGCACGAATTCATGAACTCATTTCTCTTATCTGGAAGGAGGAGAGCATGCCGGGGATCTGAGACACCGTAATTGTGACCATCTTCAAGAAAGGTGACAAGTCCGATTGCGGTAATTACAGAGGAGATTCCCTGCTGTCTGCCACAGGGAAAGTCATCGCAAGAATCCTCCTCAATCGCCTTCTCCCAATGGCCGAAGAGCTCCTCCCAGAGTCGCAATGAGGATTCCGCCCACTAAGGGGCACAGTGAACATGATCTTCACCGCACGGAAATTACAAGAGAAATGCAGGGAACAGTACCAACCGCTGTACATGGCCTTCTTTGATCTCACAAAGGCCTTCGACACGGTCAACCATGAGGGATTATGGAGTGTCCTCCTCAAATTCGGCTGCCCTCAAAAGTTTGTCGCCATCCTCCGCCTGCTTCACGACGACATGCAAGCCGTGATCCTGACCAACGGTTCCACCACAGACTGGGGTCAAACAAGGCTGTGTCATCACACCAACGCTCTTCTCGATCTTCCTTGCTGCAATGCTCCATCTCACCCTCAGTAAGCTCCCCACTGGAGTGGCGCTAATTTACAGAACAAACGAGAAACTGTTCAACCTCCGTCGCCTCCAGTCCAGATCCAAGGTCGTCCCATCCTCTGTCGTCGAATTACAGTATGCAGACGACGCTTGCGTCTGCGCTCACTCGGAGGTCGAACTCCAAACCATCGTCAACGCCTTCACCGAAGTGTATGAGAGCATGGGCCTTACACTAAACATCCGTAAGACAAAGGTCCTCTGCCAACCTGCCCGGCCACAGTACTGCCCCTCGATTATCAAAATCCACGACAAGGCCTTGGACAACATGGACCACTTTCCATACCTTGGGAGCCTACTGTCAACAAGGGCAGACGTTGACGACGATGTTCAACACCGCCTTCAGTGTGCCAGTGCAGCCTTCGGTCGTTTGAGGAAGAGAGTGTTTGAAGACCAGGACCTCAAACCCGGCACTAAGCTCATGGTCTACAGAGCAGCAGTGATACCCGCCCTGCTGTATGCCTCAGAGACATGGACCATGTACAGCAGGCACCTCAAAGCACTGGAGAGGTACCACCAACGCTGCCTCCGCAAGATCCTGCAAATCCATTGGCAGGATAGGCGCACCAACGTCAGTGTTCTCGCGCAGGCCAACATCCCCAGCATCGAAGCTCTGACCACGCTCAATCAGCTCAGATGGACGGGTCACATTGTCCGTATGCCCGATACGAGACTCCCAAAACAAGCACTCTACTCGGAGCTCCGGCACGGCAAGAGAGCCCCAGGTGGGCAGAGGAAACGCTTCAAGGACACCCTCAAAGCCTCCTTGAAAAAGTGTAACATCCCCACCGTCACCTGGGAATCCCTGGCCCAAGACCGCACAAAGTGGAGGAGAAGCATCCGGGAAGGCGCTGACCACCTCGAGCCTCTTCACCGGGTGCAAAGGGAAGCCAAGCGCAGGCAGGGCAAGGAGTGCACGTCAACCCAAGCACCCCACCCACCCGCCCCTTCAACCACCGTCTGCCCCACCTGTGACAGAGACTGTAGGTCCCGCATTGGACTCATCAGTCACCTGCAAACTCATTTTTAATGTGGAAGCAAGTCATCCTCGGTTCCGAGGGACTGCCTAAGAGGAGAAGAAGAATTTTTTGCTTCACAGACAATGATATTTCAATGTGACAACATAGGAAATATTTCCAAATGAAATGTTTAGCTATCCCCCCCCCCACCACACCAAACATGAACTGCTTATTATTCTTCAAACATAAACTATAGGCCCTGACTTTAACTCCAGGTGGATTCCCCGCTCAGGCCAGAGTTAAAATTACAGTCGGGTCTCAATGAGGTCATTGGGCCGCAACATGTATATGTAAAGGAGGACCCTGCTGGCTCCGGGCGTGTGTCCTTGCTGCCTGCTCAGGAGTGCAGGTTAAAACTGCAGATGTTCGATCTTGGCGGCTTTCGGACAGTTAAGAGCCAGGGCGATTTTAACTGCCCACCTGCCAGGTTTCTGCGAGCAAATAGCGTTAAAATCGCCCCCTATGTATCAGGAAACCATCGACATAGGAAAACAAGATTGTGTTCAGTTGCAAGCTTTGAAAATCTGGCCTAAATGTTCAAACGGTAACTGAAGTTAAATCCTTTTGTTTCAGGTGTTTTGATGGCTTTTTAAATTAACACACACAGACAGAACTTGTACCTGAGTCATACTGCTCTCCGTTTAAATTGGCTGGACTTTGAGTCTTCTCGAAAAACAAAGTTGTTGGTTCTTGCATACTTGAAATCAAGGGCTTTCTGTTTTCAGGTTCCAAGGACAATAAAGCCTGTGTGAAGCATTCAACCATTTCCTCTGCTTTAGTTCATGCCGCTCAAACTTTTTCTGTGGAAGAACAGTCAAATAAGTACAAACAAAATAGAAAAAAATCATATTCATATACACCAAACAGAGCAGCTGGAGGCAAAATACCCACAAATTTTAATCTCCCCACTTTAAACACGCATTGTTTTTGATTAACCAATTTTATTGCATCGCGCTGCAGGTGCATTTCCTATACTGTAGTCTGTCAGACTTAACAATTAAAGTGTGAAATCATCCAAATCAAAATTCTCTCAGGAATAAAGCACAGGCCTGACATTGAATTAGCAAAAAACAAATTCAAAATGACACGTTTATATGTGTTGCAACCAAAACAAAAAAGAAGAAAAAAAAGATTTGTCAGTTTACAATGCATATAATGATTAGATTGCCCCACACCACCACCATCACAAACATCCATGAAATCAAAGCCATTAATTCCTACCTCAGGAATTTTATTCAATATAATTAACAACTTGTATTTACATAGCGCCTTTAACATAGTAAAATGTCCCAAGGTGCTTCACAGTAGCAATTATCAAACAAAATTTGACACTGAGCCACATAAGGAGATATTAGGTTAGGTGACCAAAAGCTTGGTCAAAGAGGGAGGTTTTAAGGAGCTTCTTAAAGGAGGAAAGCGAGGCGGAGAGATTTAGGGAGGGAATTCCAGAGCTTAATATAATTAAGGAAAAATACTCATTTAAACTGAATACTGTGGAAATTATGTTCACATTTGCTTTTAATCCTATTTCATGTAGCAGTGTTCAAATAAATGTTGCTACAATTCAGCATGCTTCATTTTAGTAACACTTGTTGTCTTTGTAGTTTGAATCATTAACCCATCTTATCTTGGTTATTCAGTAGCCTAATGTCACTGGCTCTCTCAGGTGGACGTAAAACATCCTGTGGCATTATATTGAAGAAGAGCAGGGGGGAGTTCTCCCCGGTGTCCCAGGCCAATATTTATCCCTCAATCAACGTCACTAAAGCAGATTATCTGGTCATGATCACATTGCTGTTCGTGGGAGCTTGCTGTGTGCAAACTGGCTGCCGCATTTCCTACATCACAACAGTGACTACACTTGAAAAAAGTACTTCATTGGCTGTAAAGTGCTTTGGGACATCCAGTGATCGTGAAAGGCACTATAGAATGCAAGTCTTTCTTTTTTTAATCAGTGTACATGCCTTTGCGTTACTTCCTAGAGTTCAACTGTGGATAATTACTTCATAAATTGTGAGCGATTATTTCAGAATTGTTAACCTAACGTGGAGTTATTACACATTACTATAGGGAGTGCACCAGTGATCATTATAACCCTCACCCTATCCCTCAAAAAAATATTGCAGGAGTCAAACTCTGTTCAAGACCTCCACTGAATGTCTTATTTAAAGAAATAAGTGGAGGGATTTCAAAGTTATAATGCCATCACTAGGCAGGATAATAATAGTTATAAACCAGCGTTTCTCAAACTGGGCTCCGCGGACCCCTGGGGTTCCGTAGAGACGTTCCAGGGGGTCTGTGACCAGAGGTAATTTCAAGCCTGCTCCTCTTTATAAAACTGATGCGCTATCAATTACTCATAAAAGACTGAGAGTTACTAAAGGCTTTTATTAACAAAAGAATGAAGGTCTGTCTCGAGTGGTCGACCGGTCCAGAAATACAAAGGGCTGGGGAGCAGTCACCTTTATACTAGGACTTGTGGGAGGAGTCAGCCGAGGCATGTACACAGTGGAATACAAACAGTGGTTTACCACAAAAACCGACACTGATTCAGTTCTTACGAACTATTCTCAATGGCTGGGCCCACCGCCTCAGAGGCCCACAGCTCTCCCTCGCTTTGCAACAAGCGCGCCCTGCAGGTCGAGCCGATTCCTCTCCCTGGCGCCGCGACCCTGTGCCACCCTCCTGACACGTGATCAGAGCACCTGCGGGGGCCCTTCAAACACGCGCCCGAACGTGATCACGCAAACACGTACAATCCCACAGCGCAGCTGTTACAGAACGTGCCAGAGGGACAGTGTGGCGGTGAGTCGCGCTTCCAGCAGCGTCCCAGCACGTGCGCGGGTGCTCGTGCCCTCACTCACCTTGTCCAGCCTGCGGACGGCTTTAAAAACTGTCCGGCACTAAGCGGCAAATGGTGGCCATCGGTTGCTGTGGCGTGCCCAGAACTGGTGTGAGAAGCCGGCAGACCCATCTCGCTGATAACAGTAAGTAAATACCTGTTTTCTTCGAAGCATTATTAAAACACACTTTACATGCAGCACTTTCATATTCTGAGTATTAAAATTTAGATGGGGGGCGGTCCATGATTACTAATCAATTTGAAGAGTGTCCTTCAACCAAAAATCTTTGAGAACCACGGTTATAAACCACAAGAACTTCATGTTCACCATTCATGATGTTTTCTGGACTCTTCAAAGGAGATTATTGAGCTGCAATCACTCTGGGGTATCATTATTCTCTGTGCATTGCCAGTTAGTCACATAAAATGCACAAGCTTCACACTTTGCACTGATTTTGTTGCTGTTGACTGTGCAGTGGAATTTTGACAGATTTATCCATCAAATCTTTCTAAAGAAATCCTGCAGTTCCTATAGAATTTACAACATCTTTGTACAATAAAAGTGACTGTCGGTCTTCCCCTTGGAAATAATGACATGCTGTTTTGAGTGAACTTAAAAGTAGAAATTTGCCTGGCGATTCCCCACACAAATTCCCAATCGCAAATGGACTGTGGGGAAAACACCGAGTTCCCCACAGTCTGAGGAGTTCCCCGCAACAACAGAAGGAAAACTATAGCACAAGTCATCCCTCTCTTATCCTCATCCGAACAACGCTGGCAGAGGCCTGGGACGAGGTCATGTGCACATGTTTTTGGACTTAATGGCAGTGGGGCAACAAAGATATCCCAATTATTAATTGTTTTTTGATAGATGGGACACTCTTCATAATAATTAGAAAGTAAAACATTTCTCCTTTTGGAATCTGTGGAAACTGAAAGACGTAGCAAGGCCAATCTAATCAAGCAGAAGTGCACGCTTTGCCAACAAATCATCAAGTGATACAGACAGGGACATACCGACCAATTCTACAAAGATGTTAGCATGGTAACAGTTGGAACCCAAGGAGTGTGGCATGGAGTAGGAAGAAAAATGCCTCTGCAAATTTACGACACCTTCATAGATTATAGACACAGAAAACCCACTCACTGAGGCCCCAGAAACATGACTGGATAATTCAACGAATTGCAGCCAAGAACATCCATTCTGTTTGGTGGATCAACATGCAATTTTGTGCCTTTGAGTGCTTATTAACTCCTTTCCGTGTGGATACTGCAAAGCAGTGGAAATGCAAAGTACATCCGTTACTGAGAACCGGAGTAAATTACTGCAGACTCCTAGAAAAAGGTTTACGACAAAATCTCAAAGCTCTGTACTGGGGAAGGAGGGCGGTGGGGTGGGGGGTCTGGATCCCTCCTGGATATCTGCTCAGGAAAATCCGCCATGCCATTTACTCTGCTGTATCTTCCATTTCTTTAGAGGCACGCATGAAACATCCCCCGTCAACCAAAATGGAAAAGATAAAAGACAAACAAGGATGAAAGTTAGAAAATGATAAAGTAAAGACAATTCTTAAAAGTCCAAGAACACAAAACTAGCAAACAAAAGAAAGTAAATTAACATTTTTTTCTTCCTACTCCCTCCCTACCCCACTGCCAATGTGCCAACTGTTTTCCTGAAGGTAAATGAGTATTAATTTCCAAACCTGAACACTCAATAGTCACTAATTTTAAGTGTTCGAACCCGAGTAAAATATCAACGGACAACCAACAAATTGTTGACTTCCAAGTTTAAATTGCTGAGAACTGTCATTTGACTGAGATTGCTTTTTTAAATATTATCCACCACAAACAATATATGTGCAACTAGTAGGGGAGCAACTTTTTCCTCCGAGTTTGGGTGTCCTCTATAACAATAAAATATCTAACGCTTAACATGAAGTTTCCTGGCATTAAAAGCCTAACATTTTTAAGTTAGCGATCTACTGTTACAAGAATTTCCCCCTCACTCCTGCAATTACAGGAAACACTTTTTTTTATCCGGCACCGGCGGGACCGGCGTGGTGCCAGTTGATCAAAAAGTGTGGATTACAGAGAGGTATACTTACTAAGGTACGAGAGCCCCGTACACGGCCACAGATCCAGGCGTCCCTGTTGCATGGCAACAGGTGCAGGAACCCTGGTTACACGGCCTCAGGTGCAGGAACCCCGGTTACACGGCCACTAATATGAAGTAAAACTTACCTGAACCTACTCCTGAATTTTGCCGGTTAAGAGATATTTCTGGTTATTTAGGTGCCGGTAAAGAGAGTTTCCTGTACTGTATAATGATAACAATTGAGACTCTGTTCTTAATTCTATTCTGATCACCTACCATGCCACTTAGAAAAAATACATTTCTGCTGCCAAGATCGAACTAGCAACAATTTGATAATTATACGAACTATCTGCTCCATAATCCAAATGGGCTTTAACGTGTAGATTGAAAAGGATGTTTATTAAAAGTGAAATTAGGACACGAGAAATGATAAAACAATGGGCGAAAAAGGTTAAAGCTTGCATTAGAAAGATACACTAGGAGCAAATGTACTGATACACCCACAACACTAGTTCGATGCATGTAATATCAAAAATGAAATAAAACATTATATTAAAAAATGCAAATCATTTTGAGCCGAGTGCAGACATACAGTTCAATTATGTACAGTGCATATTAATTACATATTTAAAACTTATAATCTTATTTTAATTGTTGAAGTAATTATACATTACTCCAAGATTTGGCACTAAAATTGAAACACTAATTGAAAAGTAAACAACTTTAAGAAGTTAATCAATAATTAAAATATGTAATTTTACTTTTAAAAATGAATGCTCTCTGCTTTCTTTAATTTCCCCTTGAATCATACACTATGCCCAGCCGAGAAGGTGAATGGTGGCTGATGTAAAAAGACTACTGAGCCCTCGGTTTGAGTATAAAACAAGGCTTTAATCAACTGTTTCACAACCATGAGATTCTAGTTACATCACTATTTCCTGGTTACAGAAACGTCCTGAGCAAGCTGGGCCCATGCCCGAGTATTTATACTCCTTGGACGGCGCCACCAGCTGGTCGCCCAGTGTTACTTCATGAGTCATTTCTTCATGAATGATTCATGACAGTGGGTGATTAACAAAGCCACTCCGAACTTACACACCAAGGCCTAGGAATTGGTCTCGGGTGGTGGTGCAAACCAGGCAGTATGGATCAGCCGCCCGTTCTACACAGCGCCTGGTATTCGCTTCCACTGACTGCAATGAAACTGAACAGACGCTGTGTAGAACGGGCGGCTGATCCAATACCGCCCGTTTTGCGCCACTGCCCGAGACGAATTTCTAAGCCCAGGAGTGGCCCAGAGTGATCACTTTGATCTTGCTGATTTCCCCTTTGATTCATTGTTGATAAATTCCCAATCCACCAGGAAAAGTATCATGGGACTAATCGCAAATGCAAACCCGCCCCATATTGCTGTGAAGCACAGCACACTAAAACATGCTACTGTACCTTTCAGACCATCTCACCCTTAAATAATTTTGTACCATTAATAAAATTTGCCCCTAACCGAAAGTGCTATCATTACTTCCTGTCCCACCTTACAACACCAAGGTATTAACAGTTTTAGCTCACCAGTGACTGGAGATAACACTTGACACAAAAAGGCGAACCTTTTACCCCATCAACTTTCCTGCATTGATTTTTCCCCCCACCTCTTAAGAAGTGATTAACTTTTCACTAGAGCATAGTTCCCCATGTTCTAGTTGTCCTCCAATACCTAACCTAAGTGAGCGTTGATATTCAACAATTTCAGACTATAACCTTGGCCCCTATTTTTCCTTCTGATTTTTTCTCTCACATGGCAGTTGATGATTCTGCCATCACCATTTATGCCTCATCTAGACTCATCCTTTGTTTCTTAACTTGTCCCATTACCATCTCCTTTTGCCTCGCACCATCATCCCTTTTGTCTTTTAATCCCTCTTGCCTTCCATCCAATCACAGACCTTCCCTTTTGTTCTTTCCTCCCCACCCCTTTCCCTACCCCTGCACTTGCTTAAAAATCTGTTACAACTCTAAATTTTCCAGTTCTGACGAAGGGCCATCGACCTGAAACGTTGACTCTGTTTCCCTCCACAGATGCTGCCTGAACTGCGAAGTGTTTCCAACATTTTCTGTTCTTATTTCAGATTTCCAGCATCTGCAGTATTTCGCTTTTGTATCAGAGAAGGTTAAGAGATGACCTAATAGAGGTTTTCAAGATGATGAGAGGTTTGGATAGAGCAGAGAGAGAAAAGCTATTCCTTCTGCCAAGTGGAACAATAAGCAGCGGTCATAGATCTAAATCATTGGCAAAAGATCGAGAGGGGAGACAAGGAGAAATGTTTTCACTCAGAGGGTTGTTGGGATCTAGAACGCTCGACCTGGAAACGTAGTGGAAGCTGATTCCATCAATAATTTTAAGAGGGAGTTGGACGGGTACTTGAGGATGAGGAACTGACAGGGTTACGGACACAAAGCGGTGATGTGGGACTGAGCACGACGGCTCTTTCAAAGAGCCAGCACAGGCACGCCGGGCCGAATGGCCTCCTTCTGTGCTGTAAGTTTCTGATTCTACAATCACTTCTGATTGATAACATACAACTAAACTCTCTCTCTCTCCCCACTTGAATATCTGCTACTGGGAAATAATGCACTTGATTAGCAAAAAAAAACTGTAAAACTTTAAAGAAAGCACCAGGAACTCCCATAACTTATTCTTTAAAGTATTAGTTCCACTGAATACATCAGTACAGGGACCATCCCTTGCTGTATCTGTATTAGGATAGCTTTCCAACTTGGTTTACTAGCATCGCCAACACCCTCCCCCCTCCTCCCAAATAATAGTTCTGAATTCCCCCTTTAAAAGGAACACAGTTAACTGGAACCACAATACTGTAATGTAGAATAGCGGCTCCAGAGGCAATGCCTTAGCCTAGTGGGCACCATTTAAATAATAAAAAACTTGACCCTGATCTCCACCCAACCATTTTACTGCAGTACATTTGAGGGGAAGTGCACAGCACGGACTCTGAGGTTTGCAGGCTGCCTTATATCATAGATATTTACGGCACAGGAGGCCATTCGGCCCATCGTGTCTGTGCCAGCCGAAAAAGAGCTATTCAGCCTAATCCCACTTTCCAGCTCTTGGTCCGTAGCCCTGTAAGTTACGGCACTTCAAGTGCATATCCAAGTACTTTTTAAATGTGATTGTAATTTAATGTAATGTGTTGCAATTTAAACAACCCCAGCCTATCCAATCTTTCCTCATAGCTAAAATTCTCCAGTCCTGGCAACATCCTCGTACATCTCCTTTGTACCCCCTCTACTGCAATCACATCTTTCCTGTAATGTGGTGACCATGATTGTATGACGTACTCGAGCTGTGGCTCAGTGGGCGGCACCCTCGTCTCCAAGTCAGAAGGCTGTGGGTTCAAGTCCCACTCGAGACTGGAGCACAAAAATCTAGGCTGAGGGAGTGCTGCACTGTCGGAGGGGCAGTGCTGAGGGAGTGCTGCACTGTCAGAGGTGCCGTCTTTCGGATGAGACGTTAAACCGAGGCCCCGTCTGCTCTCTCAGGTGGATGTAAAAGATCCCGTGGCATTATTTCGACAAAGAGCCAGGGAGTTATCTTCATGTCCTGGGGCCAATATTTATTCCTCAACCAACATTACTAAAAGAGATTATCAGTTCATTATCACATTGCTGTTTGTGGGAGCTTGCTGTGCGCAAATTGACTGCCTACATTACAAGTGACTGCACTTCAAAAGTACTTAATTGGCTGTAAAGCGCTTTGGGACGTCTGGAGGTGGTGCAAGGCGCTATAGAAATGCAAGTCTTTCTTTTCACTCACCTACAGGTTTAGCAGGGTCATGGTGAGGGGGGACCATGGGTAGAGTCTGGTGCGTGTGTGTGTGTGTAGGGGGGGCCAGAGGACAAGGCAAGGCAATTCAGCGGGATAAACGTCAACATGCCATCACCTTGGGTGAGGGGGGCAATTTACTGCGGCCTCCTGCGTCGAATGGGCTTAGTGGCTGGCAGTTCTTGGTGGTCCGACCATCAGAGCTGCGCGGCAGCAGCGGCAGCAGCGGCAGCCCCTCTTCTCCCCTCGCCGCCCCGCCGGGCTCTGAGCGCCAACCGTCGAAATGCCAACCTCTCTCGGGCTGGCACGTGACGCAACCGCGCGGCGCGCAGGCGCCAAACCTCCGCCGCCTCCCCATTGGTCGGCAGCGGCTGATCAAAAGAGGGGGGGCGGCGGCGGGGAAAAAAAATGCCGCCCGCCATTCACAAAAATAAACCCGCCTCGTGCCACTGCAGCCGGCGCCACGAGCGCTGATTGACACCCGCACAGCCCCGGGGGAGCCCGGGCACCAACCAGCTCTACCCGGTGCATCTCCGCAGCCTTGCTAGGCAGGGATCAGGTCCTTAAATGCACCTTTAAAAAAAAAAGTATTTATCATCAATTGCAATTTTGCTTCCTGCATCCCTCCTCTTGCATTTGTCGGGAGTGTTGTCATATCGCCTGTCGATCGGTAATCGAGTGCAAAAATGATTCAGTGGCAGGGAAACGGATCGGAGGGAATTGCTATATTTGCAATGCTCATTCATTGCAATATGTATTATTTATTTATACAAATAAAGCACCAGCCGTTTTCCTTATAAATTATGCAGATGATGCTTTTGCGAACCATTGCCTTTGTATTCATTCATCATACTTTATACGAGTCGTGGTCTAAGTTTCAGGCTAACATATTTCATAGTCAGATATATACTGGATTATTGCGACTTTTAATGCGGAGCTATCGCATCAGCCATAGTTTGCATTCCTTCTTTTATCTATTCAATTATAATTGTCACCGGAGCCCTCAAAGTGACAGAAGTGAGTACAACATTTTCCAAACACTATGAAAAATGTGCGACAAACATTTAGTTCTGCAACCAGCATCACAGTAAAATCAAAATGCAAGCATCGGCGACATAAAACTGCTGACAAACTACTGATGTTGCTACCCAAGCTATAGCAAGCACGTTATACTATGCTGCAATCGAATATAACTTATTACTGCTTAGATTTACTGGAGTTTTGCCTTAACTTTGCAGCAGATTTAGTTACTAGGCAACAGCAAAAGGAACAATCAAGCATCCATCCATTCGCTGTGCTCATTAATGCACACAAACGTTTCTTGTCCAACACATTCACTTCTTTAATCACTTTTCTCTTCAAACACACAAGTACTTCTAAAACCTCGCTTTTTGTAATATTTCAAAATAAAATATCCCAGATGCATACATCAACAGTAGCTGCACCAATTGCAACCTAATTTATGTATGTAACTGTTCCCTTTATACTTTCAGAGCACTAGCCATAGTTGTGCCAGTAGTAAGGAGATAGACATTTAGATATATATGTCTGCATTTAATTTGTAATTTGTATCTACACAGAGAGAACTCAAATAGTAGGCCAACTTATACCCAAGTGGCTGATAGGTTAGAATTATTTATTATTTTAATGAAGAACAATTGGCTTCTCTACTTATATTTAATCTTCGTGCCATCTATTTCTTATATATTGTTGGCCTAGAATTCTGCTGTTGTGTGTACTGGTAGTTATGCTTCTTTTTATGAAATAATAGAAACTATTGGGTGGGAGTTAGTTACAAAATATCTTAAAGCCCGCATGGTTTACAAAACCAGGTGCATTAACCATGCAATGGATTCAATGAGTCTTCCTATTCGGTTGTTTAAAATGGAGTGTCTTTAGAGCAAGGAGCCACATGGAGAATCTGGGTCAGCTTGTCCCACACCATCAATGGTTGTGTATTAATGCAGTTCCAACAAAAACCTGCCAGATACATCACCATGTTCTAGTTTAGTTTCACCCCAGGCAAAATTTCATCTTTGCTGTCCTACCGGATTGTTTTCCTTCATAGGCTGCTGACCGACTGACTTCCCACCATTTACTAATCCATCTACAGCAAATATGAACTGAAAAAAAGTCACATTTCCTACCGGCCACTCCACGGTCAAGTGCGTTTCATTATTTTATAATAGATCAAATCTATGTCCCTTAAAGAAAAGTGATTGGGATGCAATACAAATATGCAAATACATCTTCCATACGATGCATGAGAAGATACGAAATCAGTTCACTGTACTTTGAGCATAAAGTTCTGGTTCTCAAATCCTTCCAAGTCAGTCCATTAATCTCACCACTATTAACTTGCTACTAATTTTCAAATTAAATTGTTCTTAATTGACTCTGGAATATAATAAGGAAACAAACATAAGTGAAACACCTTGTAGGCCTCAACAGAGGAATTTTTTTTTTTATATAAACGGTAACAAATCATGATAGTAGATCAGCTAATACTCAGTTTACTGTGGGATTTAAAGCTACTATAATTCTTTGATGGGCATCACTGTCACGCTGTGTAAGCATCAAGGGCTGCTTGGGAGATTCAGGTGGATGCTAAAACATTTGAACACACGAACATGCAAAATGGAATGGCAGGAAAAGGCCAGCTGGTCCATCAAGCCTACCCGACACCATCAAGGTCGGCGTATCATGACTAAAGCCTTTGAGCTAATCAGAAGAGCGTTATTTTGGAAATTTGTGGACAATCCACTTTCCCCAATGTTCTAAAGATCTACATTAAAGTGTGCACTTTCACCAAAAAGGTAAACATTTCTGGAACACCAGAGTATGCTAAATACAATACGACGCTGACTTTTTACATTTATAAACTTGGCTTCTGTAAGTAGCAAGCTTCAATGTCCAGGAACCATTTTAAAAATTGGATCGGTATAAAGTACCAAAGCGCCATTAACTTTTAAAGCACAGGAACGTCAACAACAGTAATAAACTTGCCTGTATTTGTATTAAACTATGCTTTTTAAAATTATTTCACATGCACCTCAGCTCAAGATCTTGGGATCCAAGATAAATACATAGGGCCTTCCTGAATAACAGTTATAAGTGAATTTCTATTAGAAGTTAACGTGCGTCCTGGTGACTTCCTAGGTAGTGTTACAGATGTGGTTTCTTTATTCATTCCTGGGATGTGGGCGTCGCTGGCAAGGCCAGCATTTATTGCCCATCCGTAATTGCCCTTGAGAAGGTGGTGGTGAGCCGCCTTCTTGAATACAACTGAGGCAGTTAAGAGTCAACCACATTGCTGTGGGTCTGGAGTCACATATAGGCCAGACCGGGTAAGGACGGCAGATTTCCTTCCCTAAAGGATGTTAGTGAAGGGTTTTTAGAACAATCCGGTAGTTCCATGGTCACCATTACTGATACTAGCTTTTAATTCCAGATTCCAGGAACCTTGAGGCGCTGTGTGCCAAGACAGTATTTTAAAAACAAATGAACTAGTAACCCTTCCCTTCATGTGCTTATATTGATTGATCAATGCAAATAGTTCTTCCATGTGGTGCCCGAGAAGATACAAAATCAGTTCACTGTACTTTGAACAGAAAAAAGGTCTGGTTCTCCAATCCTTCCAAATTAGATCGTTAGTCCCACCACTAATAACTTTCTACTAATTTTCAAATTAAATGGTCTTCCACTTTCGCTGATCATAGTATTGTATGCAATCGTACATTCATTGTGCAATTTTGCTTTAGCAATTACATGGTTTATGCAGACATGTGCTAGATCTAATAACCTGCTCACTTTCCAAAGCACCTAGAGAGTGATGATGGTCACAATTTGCTATCTGGCATCTAAAATACTGGCTTTGTTAAAAAAAAAACACGCCATTTCACTAAGGCTTTGTACATCACCCATGACGTGAGGCATAATATTGTAAATAGCACGTTACTCGCCAGAGGTACAAAATAGCAAACCACGCAACCCACTTCAAAAAAAAGGAAACATTATTGATCAATTATCCCAATCACACTCACCACTAAATCTTAACTTTGCCATTTGTTCACAACTGCAGCCCAAAAGTGGTGCTCCTTTGAAAAAAAAAGGAAGCAGCGGGCTTTAGGACCCAGAAGAGTAGTTGGGTAGTGACAGGACCTACACATTCCCCAGCTCACCATATCCATATGGCGCCAAACAGCGATCAGTTGCCGCTACAGAGACCAAACCTCTTTTTATTATTATATATATATATATATATATATCAGGGACAAGGGTTACATCTTGATTTGCAATTATGGCTCTGGAGCCGAGATTAAAAAGAAGAATTGCTTTAAAACACACACAGAGCGAGGTGAAAACTGGAACCCAGCACTGTATCTGATGGGCAGAAGTGAAGTCTTGCCATGCGCGCTTGACAGAATATCGGCATATTGATTTCTTCCGCAAAACTAAAAATGGACCTCATCGTAGCTTATTTGCATCAAACAAATCCACTCTCGGAGGCTTCGGCTCTTAATTCTAGCCTCATCAGGAAACGACCTAAATGTACAATCGCCTTCAGAACTCAAAACATTATTGCACACATTTCAATAATAACACTATTGACTTGCCCCCACTGCCATTTCCCAAAGTCGGCACATTTATTTTCGCAACTGACTTAAAAGATCATTTATTGTTATTTCTCACCACGAATGAGTAAAAATCCCCCCCGACCGTTGCTACATCCCACCTGATTCGGGCTTTACAGCAATTAACAAGCTGCCTCTAATCTAAATATACAAGAGAGCGCAAAAAAAAAATCAGGAAGTATTTCCCCCACCCCCCAGTCTGAAACTCCACTGCACCGCCCTCCCTCCCACTGTAGCACTCGCTTACCCGAAACTAAATGTTAAAAACCAAAGTCTACACCACCGCTTTCAAAACTACCCCCCGCCCCCAACACACACACAACGATCGCATATTGTCTTCAAGATATTTCAAATATGAGATGCAATCTCGAACGCCAACAAGTGGTTCAGAGAGAAAAAAATAAAGCACGATCAGCAATGCAACACACGGTGCACATCATTTGCATCGCATTTTTTTTTTAACATTAATCCTCATCTCCAATCGCCTGACTTTTCGGTATGAATATCACCGTCAATTTTTTTTTTGGACAAATGATGTAACGCTAGTTTTTTTTTCAAACATATTTCGTTCCAATTTCATCACTGATTGATATTGGGCAACACCCCCTTTAATACAGAAACGTACCTTGGTGTTTTGCCAAGCTTAGTTCTGTAGTCAGAAAAGTCTTCAGGAGGAAAAAACTTTGGCAAAAAAGCAACGCCTTAATTTACCATTTAATTCACTAAAGGACTCCAGTGTGCACCAAAAGACGCCGGAGAGAAGTCGAATATCAAGACAGTTGTGTTTTTTCCCGTGAAAAAAGCCTTAATTTTCACTTTAACAAAAACACCTTTCCCCGCCATATTGAAATTGGCAAGGTTGTTCAATATTTATAGAGGCACTTACGTAACTTGCAGGCAAATACTGCCAAATACCCAGCGGAATATATATATACACACTGTATATAAAATAGGACAGGAAAATACAAGAAATGCTATTAAAACTATCAAGGCAGCTAGGTTAGACGGAGATAGGTCAGCTTAGTGAAATCGAAAGGAGGTCACGAGTCTTCACGCAAGCAGAGATGACAGGATATCAGTTTGGGGAAAAAATTATATATATATGGCAGATTTTTTTTTTTTAAAAAGCGTTTATAATCAGCAAACTGGTGTGGCATTTCGAAGAATAATTGTTCTCAAAAGAAGCCTTTTTTCCCCCTAAACCTCAATCCCCTCCGCGTGTTTAACAAGTAACACAAAAAAAAAGCACCCGGAGCTAATAGATGCAAAAAAAAGAGACAAGACAGACAGACAGCAAACACTTTGCACAACTTGCTCTGAACGTCATTGCAACAAAAACACACACGCACACACAAAACAAGCTTCAAATGATTCGCGAGGAAGGAAGGGGAAAGAGAGAGAGAGGAAAAAAAATAGAATCCTCCAGGGTTATACAATCGAGCAGAAAAGGACAGCCTCGGGCAGCCTGGTGTGTGTGTGTGTGTGCCCGGCCAGCCAGTGCAATGACCCGCCGCTGTCTAACTTACCTGCGGTAAGTTTTAATTGTGAGTGTAACAATGTTGCCCCCGCCGCCTCAGTGCTCAGTTTGTGGAGCCGCTCTCCGCTCTCAGCTCCTTCCAATATGGCATCCTCTGGCTGCGCATGCGTTGCCAATTATATTTTTTTTGCCTGCCAACTCCTTCTGACCTTTTCCCTGCAGTTTGCAAAAAAAATTGGGGGGGGGGGGGTTTGGGGTGGAGTTAGGGGGGAAAGAGAATGATTCTTAAGCCAATTATAAATCGATTTTTTTTTTGGACCCACGCCCAACTTTTTTTTGGGGTGGGGAGGGTGGAGTTGGAAGGGTTCCCTTCCCTTAAGAAACAATCAAGTAAAAACCTTGCTAATCTTCTGATTGACATCATTATCCGGGCCTTCTTATTTCATTTCACATCTGAAACGGACACGGTTTTACGGGAAATAAATAAGGAGAAAGTTGGGCAGGCAGTCACTCACACACAGCGACAGAGAGAGCCAAAGATGTGTTGTAACTAAAAAGCTGCAACTATTGCCTCCCGGATAAACCTAAGTCGTATAATCCAGAATTTGTGTGCTCTGTAAACCAGTCGATTGCGAAACTGATACATTCTAGGAAACTTGAAACTCATTTTTTTTAGCAGAATGTGTGCCGATGTGAAATTTGCATTATTTTTCTTTCGCTGATTGCAATCGCTGTTTATAGACACACACACACATATATAAAATAAATATTTAACATGCAAGTGTTCGACTGTCTTGGTGTGGTTTTTTTTCCCTGTTTATCTAAACATGTCTCGCAGTGATGTCTCCACTTCTTTTCCAAAGCAGATTCACACAATGAATTTGGGTGCTGGAAATGGCGTTTCTTTGTGGGATGTGTTTTTGTGTGTGTGTGTGTCTGCGCTGCTGCGCACTGTTATGACCGACACAACGGCAAGCATCGCCAGACAGCTTTAAAGCTTGACAATGAAGATTAAACACTGACGATCCGGGGCTCGCAAACATCGCCGCCAACCCGCCCCTTCAACTACGCCCGATTTCCCGTCAACGAAACTGCGAGCGCAGATCGATCTCTGTGACACTTGTGTGTGTGTGTGTGGGGGGTGTTTATCCCCACTCGAACGGCGCTTCCTTAAATGTCACAGGATGATACGGTGTCGAACTTTGTCTCTACACCTGTGACTGAATACCTGACCCATTTTGCGTGTTTGCCTACCGCACGTTTACAATACCCACTTGTCGATAGACATTTTAAAAAAACATCGAGGCTCAAAAATGTGTTTCACCGGTTGGAGGTGAAACACAAGTTAAAAATTGGAAATGTGTCTGGGTGCGTGTCAGTTTCCTTTGCGAATTTCACGGTATCTCCCAAAAGGGAACTGGCGCGATTCTATTACCGTGCCCAGTGTGGTCAGATATGCTATTTGTTTCATTCTTCCATTTGTGAGATTGACAATAAATGTATAAATATGATGACTCAAGCATGAGTCAACATAAAGGAAGCCCCCCCCCCCACTCACTCACATTACAGCATCCTTCTCTTCCCATGCAGATTTTCATATTGTTCATCTTACTTCTTTCATCGAAAACAAAAATTATTGGGATTTTTGAAACCACGGATAACGCCAGCCCAATATGTGCGACCCAGAAATAGTTGCAAGCCGCACTCGCTCGCAGGCAAACAACTTTTGTATCCATCGCATCGTTGAGTGTCCGACTCTAAACAGCGAGTGTAACAATTTGTTCAGTACTTCGCCGTTACCAAAAGGGAAGGTGTGTGTGTGGCAGCTTAAATGGGATTGTTTATTAAAGTATTCTTCAAAAAAGTAGAACCCGCGCACAAACGTGTGTGTGTGTGTGTGTTTTTAATATAATCTTATTCGATGGCTCTTCACTCACTTATGCACGTTCATTGATCAAGGTGAGTTTTTTTTCCATGGACACAAGCTTCACACACAGCCTTTGCGGTGCAGCTTCAAGAAATTCGCTTAAAGTTGCTGTGTCCGCTCTCTCTCTCTCTGTATCAGTCGACGTCAGCTCATTTTAAACTACACGATACAACATCACCCTGCCAAAACCGATCTCCCTGTAACATGTCACCTTGAAACTTGCTTGTACCATAGATATAGGGCAAGAAAAACATTGGCATCATCACTCGCCATTATTTCCTGGCTGGCATAACTCAACAAAAAAAATTGTACATTTCAGTTCTCATCCCTAGCCATGTCACCCAGCGAGTTTTACCCGATAATAATGAAAATGAATGTTTTAATAGAGAAAATAAACACTGTTACGCAAGCCTTAATGGTTCGTATAGTTGTAAATATACATAAAAAACACAATCTATTTCTTATTCTGGACAAAATGCTATGGCTATGATGGCATCCAGCTTATAATACTAATAATGTCATTCTCTCACACACACACGTATGCAATTTATAATGCGTCATCATGTCAATATTTTGAAGCGAAAAACATAAATCGAAGTAATCTGCTTTTATTTCTCTCTGCCCAGACCCCCTCAACCCGAAACCGTAAGTAACCCCGAATTCTCGTGGGATAAGAACTGCGGGAGGTAACAGTGCAATAAATGCCACTCCACCAGGAAAGTTCGAATAAGCATCACATCAGAAACCCTGAAAACTGTTAAGAGTGGGCTGGGTTTGTGATTTTTCTGTTTAAAGCATTCTTAAGATAAACAAAAGCTGTCGAATATATTGGGGGTAAAAATACTGTTTACCAGTAGTTCATTCACTGAAATGAATGAAATCTCCTGTAAATTTTAAATGCTGGGCAATTAAGGAAACAAATCGATGTGTTTTCCCTCAGATACAAAGTTTTCTCAGACTTGGAGACCCGACACGAAAGGATTCATCTCCTAGCCTGGGTCGTTGCTGCCACCTACAGACTGATAGGTGCTACTCTGAGATCCATATGTCGTGGGGAACTACTGATCAATGAAAAAACGGGGTTTGCATTTAAGTTTCATTCTGCAGACAAAATTGTGAATTGCATTTTTTTTTAATATAGAGGTCAATAACCAGAGGGCAAAACTTAAAGTAATCGGTAGAAGGATTAGAGGGGAGTTGAGGAGAACTTTTTTCACCCAGAGGGTGGTGGGGGTCTGGAACTCACTGCCTGAAAGGGTGGTAGAGGCAGAAACCCTCATCACATTTAAAAAGTACTTGTATATGCACTTGAAGTGCCGTAACCTACAGGGCTACGGACCAAGAGCTGGAAAGTGGGATTAGGCTGGAGAGCTCTTTTTTGGGCTGGTATGGACACGATGGGCCGAATGGCCTCCTTCTGTGCTGTAAATTTCTATGATTCTGTGATTGAGACGCCCTACAAAGGAGGAAATGTCACCGCATTGGTTCAACGATGACTTTGCTAGTTAGACATGACCATCTAAAAACGCAATCGTCAGGAGGGGAAAATCAGAAGTTATTTTAAAAAAAACATGTACGGACTCGGTAAAAAGTTGCAAACTTTATAAACAATTACATGTTAATTCAACAGTTAATGGTTGTTTACACAATTTGGAATGTGCAGGTGGGGGAGAGATAGGGTCTATAAACAGCGGGTTTAAAATGTATGTTTTATGCCTTTCATTTCATTTAAGATATACCAATACATCAAGATTACACTACCAAGGGAGATGGCAACCTTTTAGATCAAAATCATAATCAACTTTATTGTCATTGTTAGTGCACAAGTGCAGTACAACGAAATGTAGGCTTGCGGCTCCCGAGAGTGTACATTTAGATTAAGACATTTAAACATTCAACATACATTTGGCTTGTAATACATTAACATAAACATAACCATAATAAAGTGCATTGGCAGATGTGCAGGCTTTAGAGTTTATTTGTGGAGTTCAGTAGGATCACAGCCCTGGGAAAGAAGCTGTTCCTAAATCTGGTCGTACGGGTGCGAATGCATTTGTAGCGTCTCCCAGATGGCAGGAGGGCGAACAGACTGTGGCTGGGGTGGGTAGGGTCTTTGATGATGGACTGTGACCTCCGTAAACAGCGTTTCTGGTATATGTGCTCTATGGTCGGTAGCCGGGTGCCGGTAATGTGTTGGGCAGTTTTGACTACCCGCTACAGCTGCCATACCATACTGTGATACAGTTCGTCAGGATGCTCTCTATTGTGCAGCGGTAAAAGTTAGAGAGGATCAGGGGTGACAGGTTACATCCCTTCAGCCTCCTTAGGAAATATAAGCAATGCTATGACCAGTCTTAGCATTGCGGTATCGTATTGAACCGAGAATACAAGAACTATAAGTTAGTAACAACACCATTCTAATACCTCGAAGTTAAGAGCTACAAATTACCCTAATACTTTTAGAGTTACCTAATATCATTACTAATTTGCAGAGAATATCTGACTTTCCGTGTGCTCATGGGATTCCCCGAAAGTTTGCGCGGAGTTTAGTTGTAATTCTCGCAAATTTCCAACCTATACGAGCACAGGAAAATAGAAAGTCTCATCTTAAACTTTTCTAACAGAGGATCATCAATAATCGGCATAACGTAGACAAAATTTACACGTGCCCGACACGGGCTCGACAGGCCGAATGGCTTCCTTCTGTGCTGTAACCATTCTATGATTCTGTGATTCTTAAACAACTAGAAACACTGGTGACTCTCGCTACAATGAATAATTCCATAAAGATATTTAATTTACAGTGGGAAATACACAGTTTCTGTAGAGCCAACAAGGGTGGTACTGGTACAGTTATGTAGCCAATTGAACAAATGCTATTAATAATCACAAGGAATTCTTCCAATCACTATACAAAGTCCCTGCTGTAAAGACCTAGAATGTGGGTGAAAACTGCTGTACCACTATAACATCTCTGTAAGGCCACATATTTATTAATCCAGTGCTGAGGGAGTGCTGCACTGTCGGAGGTGCCGTCTTTCAGATGAGA
This sequence comes from Somniosus microcephalus, assembly GCF_052327205.1. Taxonomy (NCBI): domain Eukaryota; kingdom Metazoa; phylum Chordata; class Chondrichthyes; order Squaliformes; family Somniosidae; genus Somniosus; species Somniosus microcephalus. The sequence continues at coordinate 82,036,347 of NC_141003.1, read as the reverse complement.
CGTTAAACCGAGGCCCCATCTGCTCTCTCAGGTGGACGTAAAAGATCCCACTGCCACTATTTGAAGAAGAGCAGGGGAGTTATCCCCGGTGTCCTGGGGCCAATATTTATCCCTCAACCAACATCACCAAAAACAGATTATCAGGTCATTATCACATTGCTGTTTGCGGGAGCTTGCTGTGCGCAAATTGGCTGCTGCGTTTCCCACATTACAACAGCGACCGCACCTCAAAAAGTACTTCATTGGCTGTAAAGTGCTTTGAGATGTCTGGTGGTCGTGAAAGGCGCTCTATAAATGCAAGTCTTTCTTTTTAATCACATTTTCCAATAAACACAGGAAAAGGGATATCCCATCCATTTCCCACCAAGTCTTTAGTAAATCTTTTCCTAAAACCCTTCACTGCTGTTTAGATATTTTGGTGAGCCTGGGACACTAAGGTATGTACAGGAAAATAATGGCCCTGAATTTGCAGTCAGCAGCGAAGTGAAGGTGTTCGCGGCTGGCCCCGAAGTACGCGCCGTAGAAGGATCTCCCGATCCCTGTGTCGAGAACTTCAGGTTTTCTGACCTTCAATTCAAATCAACGGACTGTAGTGGGGATCCCCCTGTGCAAGCTGCTGTGATGTCAACAAGTTGTCAAAGCAACCAATCAAAAGGCAGAATTCTCGTCGACTGCAAACAAGGACGTGAGTAAGCTCTTAAAATTCTAACTTGTTAAAATAGTTAGACAGAGAAAGTCAAAGATTGGGGCTCTCACATGGGGGAAAGCCAAACCTGAAATAAAGCTGGACAAACTTTAAAAGAAGATTTTAAAATATTTTTTTGAAACGTTTAAATTTTTATTAAAATGGACAAGTTTCACACGGCACAAAATTAAGATTAGTTTTCCGGGCCCTTAACATTTGTTTAGCAGTAATAACACTGTCAAAACCCCGGTTACACCGAATTCCTTTGGGTCTAACTTTTAGTGGGGAATTTAACAGCGTAATTACCGCGGAAAGGCCGAACTTTTCGTCAGTGTCCCTGATTTGGCTGATTACACAGATTGACGGCTCTGTGGGTGGGGGCACAGAGCAGTCTGTTTCGGAGCTGTCAGTGACCGACCGCAATTTCGAGACTTCCTCATGCACCCGCACCTGCGCCAAATCCCGAGGTTGCGGTCAGTTTCAAAGGCGGAATGACGGCGAATGTTGCCAGTACGCCGTCACCCAGACCGCTAATTCCGGGCCCTTGTGAATTTGATATTCAGAAAATTTACTTTTAGTATACTTTTATTCTTCTAGTTGCAATATTCTTTAACCAGACATGGAGATAACATTGCATGGTATCTAGTTCTAAATTGTACGGACATTTCAGGCCACTGTACAAATAGCTGAGTCAGATATCAAAGCAATTACTGCACTCATTCCTACGGCATAGCAGGCTAAGACACATTTAATCTTTAAATTGCTCATTCCTCCAGCCCAAATTTGTATTTTTCAAGACTTCCAGACAAGAATTCCTACCACATTTTCTTGGCCTTTAATCTGTACAACTTTAATTAAAATCAGATTTTCATACAAGTTCAACATGACCAGTGCAATTCCTTCCATGTTAAATGGAGCAGGACCCCCCTACTCTTTGAAGTATGGAGGATCAAGAAACCTTATCATAATAGCAGAGACTGAGATGGCTGCCAGCCCAGGTGCGGGGCTGCCATCATTCTGACCTACCTGCCATTGTTGGAGCGAAGGTATAAGAACACTAGAACAAACAAAAGTATGAAACTACAAGAGCCATTTTGACATCATGAGCCCATCCCTTCCAATAAATCATATACCATTCACACTCTCATATACTATGCTCCATTGATTTAATCTCCTGAGGGAGGTGCAGTGAAATATCTCAGAAGATAAAACTCTCCCTGAAATCTCTCTCAATTACCCTCTACATTAATTAACTCCAGAATATCAATGTAACGGTACAGTAACACTACGACTTTAACATTGGTGTGAAGCTCTGGCTATACACGGACACTAACGTTGTCATGTAAATACAGAACCAGGATCTAACCTGACACCAACATAGAACCAAAGAATGGTTACAGCACAGAAGAAGGCCATTCGGCCCGTTGAGCCTATGCCGGCTCTCTGCAAGAGCACTTCAGCTAGTCCCACTCCCCTGCCCTTTCCCCGTAGCCCTGCAAATTTTCTCCTTCAGGTACTTACCCAATTCCCTTTTGAAAGCCTCGATTGAGTCTGCCTCCACCACCCTTTCAGTCAGTGCATTCCAGATCCTAACCACTCGCTGCGTAACAAAGTTTTTCCTCATGTCGCCTCTGGTTCTTTTGCCAATCACCTTAAATCTGTGCCCTCGGGTTCTCGACCCTACCGCCAATGGGAACAGTTTCTCTGTATCTACTCTGTCTAGACCCCTCATGATTTTGAACACCTCTATCAAATCTTCTCTCAACTTTCTCTGCTCCAAGGAGAACAACCCAGCTTCTCCAGTCTATCCATGTAACTGAAGTCCCTCATCCCTGGAACCATTCTTGTAAATCTTTTCTGCACCCTCTCTAAGGCCTTCACATCCTTCCTAAAGTGCTTCCATGAAGCAAACTGAGGCCCTCAGGATCTAAACCAGGTGTAAAATGTGCAGTGCATGTACATCCACCAGCACATAGCTAGGCAGGAGCTAGCCAGTGTAAACAGGATACTGGATACTGGCTGGCTGAAACTAGCGGAAGCAGCATGCTACAGACAGAGCTAAGCGATCCCACAACCAACGGATCAGATCAAAGCTCTGCAGTCCTGCCACATCCAGTCGTGAATGGTGGTGGACAATTAGACAGCTAACGGGAGGAAGAGACTCCATGAATATCCCCATCCTCAACGATGATGGAGCCCAGCACATGAATGCAAAACACAAGGCTGAATTGTTTGCAACCATCTTCCACCAGAAGTGCAGAGTGGATGATCCATATCGGCCTCCTCCTGAGGTCCCCACCATCACACAAGCCAGTCTTCAGCCAATTTGATTCACTCCACCTGATATCAAGAAACGACTGAGCGCACTGGATACAGCAAAGGCTGTGGGCCCCAACATCCCGGCTGTCATGCTGAAGCCTTGTGCTTCAAAACTAGCCGCGCATCTAGCCAAGCTGTTCCAGTACAGTTACACCACTGGCATCTATCCGATAATGTGGAAAACTGCCCAGGAATGTCCTGTCCACAAAAAGCAGGACAAATCCAATCTAGCCAATTACTGCCCCATCAGTCTACGCTCAATCATCAGCAAAGTAATGGAAGGTGTCGTCGACAGTACTATCAAGTGGCACTTACTCACCAATAACCTGCTCACTGATGCCCAGTTTGGGTTCCGCCAAGACCACTCAGCTCCCGACTTCATTACACCCTTGGTCCATACATGGACAACGGAGCTGAATTCCAAAGGTGAGGTGAGAGTGACTACCCTTGATAATAAGGCAGCATTTGACCGAGTGTGACATCAAGGAGCCCTAGTAAAACTGAAATCAATGGGAATCAGGGAGAAAACTCTCCACTGGCTGGAGTCATACCTAGTACAAAGGAAGATGGTTGTGGTTGTTGGAGGTCAATCATTACAGCCCCAGGACATCACTGCAGGAGTTCCTCAGGGCAGTGTCCTAGGCCCAACCATCTTCAGCTGCTACATCAATGACCTTCCCGCCATCATAAGGTCAGAAATGGGGATGTTCGCTGATGGCTGCACAGTGTTCAGTGCCATTCACAACTCCTCAGATAATGAAGCAGTCCATGCCCACATGCAGCAAGACCTGGATGACATTTAGGCTAATAAGTGGCAGGTAACATTCGTGCCACAAAAGTGCCTGACAATGACTATCTCCAACAAGCGAGAGTCTAACCACTGCCCCTTGACATTCAACGGCATTACCATCACCGAATCCTCCACCATCAACATCCTGGGGGTCACCATTGACCAGAAACTTAACTGGACCAACACATAAATACTGTGGCAATAAGAGCAGGTCAGAGGCTAGGTATTCTGTGGCAAGTGTCTCACCTTCTGACTTCCCAAAGCCGGCATTCCGTGGCTGTGCACCATCTATAGGATGCACTGTAGCAACTCATCAAAGCTTCATCGGCAGCACCTCCCAAACCCGCGAGCTCTATCATCTAGAAGCACAAAGGCAGCAGGTGCATGAGAATACCACCACCTCCAAGTTCCCCTCCAAGTTACACACCATCCTGACTTGGAAGTATATCGCCGATCCTTCATCGTCGCTGGGTCAAAATCCTGGAACTCCCTCCCTAACAGCGCTGTGGGAGTACCTTCAGCACACGGACTGCAGCGGTTCAAGAAGGCAGCTCACCACCACCTTCTCAAGGGCAACTAGGGATGGGCAATAAATGCTGGCCTTGCCAGCGACGCCCACATCCCAGGAACAAATATTTAAAAAACCTAAAAGGATAGCTTACAGTCTCAGGCTACAGCTTATGTGCACTCTGCACTATTCTATTCTGACAACCTGCATTTTGGAAGAAGGAAGAAAGAAAGAACTTGCATTTATATCTATTGATCCAAGATGCATAGAGTCACTGGGCAGATTTCCTCTGACCTCTTGCCATTTTTGACCCATAGTTTGCATCTGGGTGACCCTTGAGCACCAACATCTGGTGTCTACCAGCTTATGCCTTCTATAACCAATAGGCACTTTTTCTTTTCATTTCACTTGATTTGACCCCTTTCATTAAATTTGGTTGTTTTATATAATATTTTTTGGAAGGTGTCACTCCTTTAAGGGGAAATACTTGATTTTGTGTCAGTACGGTTAGGCTCTGCTAATGCCGCAGGTTTTCTGATCTAAATAGAATAGTGCCTGACGTAATAAAACTCACTACACACTTGGTTTGAGCGTAAAGCAAGGCTTTAATCAACTTGTTTCAGAACATGGAAGTCTAGTTGTATTTCACTAGCTCCTTGTCGTACAAAATGTCCCTGACAAGCTGGGGCCCACACCCGAGTATTTATACTCCTTGGACGGCGCCACCAGCTGGCCATCCAGCGTTATTTCATAAGTAGTTTCTTGATGATGAGATTTATAACAGTGCCCTTTCATTGTCTTTTTAGAACCAGTTTGGATGGGCTACCCATCCCTGTAATTGTAATGGTTTCATCCCTTTCTAGGGAAACCCAACCCCACAATTACACTGGCTTACCTAAAGTAGGACTCTTTCATGTTATTGACTTAGATATTTTAGTTAATTTTTTTTGTTTCAAAGTAAGAAAGAAAGACTTGCATTTATACGGCATCTCATAATCATAATCATAATCATAATCAACTTTATTGTCATTGTTAGTGCACAAGTGCAGTACAACGAAATGTAGGCTTGCGGCTCCCGAGAGTGTACATTTAGATTAAGACATTTAAACATTCAACATACATTTGGCTTGTAATACATTAACATAAACATAACCATAATAAAGTGCATTGGCAGATGTGCAGGCTTTAGAGTTTATTTGTGGAGTTCAGTAGGATCACAGCCCTGGGAAAGAAGCTGTTCCTAAATCTGGTCGTACGGGTGCGAATGCATCTGTAGCGTCTCCCAGATGGCAGGAGGGCGAACAGACTGTGGCTGGGGTGGGTAGGGTCTTTGATGATGGTCCGTGACCTCCGTAAACAGCGTTTCTGGTATATGTGCTCTATGGTCGGTAGCCGGGTGCCGGTAATGCGTTGGGCAGTTTTGACTACCCGCTGCAGGGCTTTCCGGTCATAGTAGCTACAGCTGCCATACCATACTGTGATACAGTTCGTCAGGATGCTCTCTATTGTGCAGCGGTAAAAGTTAGAGAGGATCAGGGGTGACAGGTTACATCCCTTCAACCTCCTTAGGAAATATAGGTGCTGCTGGGCCTTCTTCACCAGAGAGGAGGTATTGAGGGACCAAGAGAGGTCTTCCGTGATGTGGACTCCGAGGAACTTAAAACTGTCCACCCTTTCCACCACAGCCCCATTGATGTGGATGGGGGTGTGACTTCCGCCTTTAGACTTCCTGAAGTCCACAATGATTTCTTTGGTTTTCTTGATGTTAAGGGTCAGGTTGTTATCAGCGCACCACTTAACGAGATGCTGGACCTCCTCCCTGTAGGCTGACTCACCGGACGTCCCAGAACGCGTTACAGCCAATGATGTACTTTTGAAGTGTAGTCTCAGTTGTAATGTCGGGAAAACAGTTTGAGTTGATCACCAATTCCTTATCGTCTAATCCTATAAAAGGAGACACCTGTATCCAAGTGGGGTTGAGTTTAATCCAAACCGACAGACCCATCAGCCTCTCTCAAAGTAGAAACCTGGTTAATCTTGGACCCATTTGTTGCTTAACCATGTTTTATGTTTTCTTTGCCAATGCTCATTACCTTAAATTTACCCACATTAAAATTAATTCACATTCCCTAGCCCACCCATTAATTTCTCCAGATCCTCTACACTTGTATACTAATCACATGGGGGTATATTTTCCTCTGTTTGCTGTTTTTAATGGAATAAATAGATGTGCATGCTCTCTGCTTTCCACCGATGTTGACTATCTCTCCAAAAATTGCAGGGGAAGATATACCCCATAGCGAGGTAACAGTAGGAAATTTTATAAATTGCAAGAAGTGCTCTCTGCCATGTCATTCATGAATAATACAAACAGCAACACACCTAAAACAACAACAGCTTGCATTTATATAGCACCTTTAATGGAGTAAAACATCCCAAGGCGCTTCACAGGCGCGTTATCAAACAAAATTTGACGCCGAGCCACATAAGGAGATGTTAGGACAGAAGAGGTAGGTTTTAAAGAGCGTCTTAAAGGAGGAGAGAGAGGTGGAGAGGCGGAGAGGTTTAGCGAGGGAATTCCAGAGCTTAGGGCCTCGGCAGCTGAAGGCACGGCCGCCAATGGTGGAGCAATTAAAATCGGGGATGCTCAAGAGGCCAGAATTGGAGGAGCGCAGAGATCTCGGGGGAGGGAGGTTTGTAGGGCTGGAGGAGCTTACAGAGATAGGGAGGGAGAGGCCGTGGAGGCCTGCAAAAGCTCTGCTACTCACTTCTCCCTTGACAGAGCTTTTTCCATTGCTGCTTTATATTTCCAAGCCAATACAGCTAGCCAATTTACCCTGAGTTTGAAGGGATAATTACTAGTCCTAGCCCTTTTCGGGCTACCCCGGATCAGGCGTATTCCCCAGATATTCACCTTCAACTAAAGTTAGAGATAGCCGAATCCTATAAGATGCTTAATTGGGCCTAAAGGTCCAGACTATCTCTCCCTAAAGAAAAGGGACGACTTGAAGATGTTACCGTCCTCCAGATAGCACTTTTAATAAGTTTAACTAGACTGTAACCTTCCAGATATTATGAGGGTCCGGAATACTCCCCCAGAATTCTGTAACTCCTCACCAAAGAGTGTACAGAGATTGAGTTCGCGAGTTTGATACAGAAGTACTCTGTGAGACAATTCTAAAAATATATAGATTTATTAAAGAACCGACATGTAGTTAACAGCTGGTGATTTCAGTTGCAACATTAACAGTACAAAATACAAATAGCTTACAATTTTTATTCTCAGAGATCCTTATTCTCAAATCTTAACTTCGTTACATTTTTACATTTCTACTTCTTTCTTAATCCAGGATATCCACCAAAATCAAATAAAAGTACCTTTTTGATCCCCGAGTCTCAAAGAGTTAAAAACTTACTGAGCCTGCCTCTGAAGAATGAGAGAATCGCTTTGCCCCTTTCAGCGACTTCTGTCTTTCTATTTCACAGTTCTATTTTTTATACCCTTTTTTCAGTAGTATGTCCTTTGAAGTTTTCTGCTGATGTAAGCTAATTATCTCTAGTCATTTCTCTGTTGACTTCTTTCTATTCTTACTGTCAATTCAGCTGTTAGCTTGCAGAATTCTGTCTGCAGTGTAGGTGTTCAAAACGTATAATAAAAACGGTTATAACTGATGTATCTATTTGATGACATTTTTACAAAGGTCTTCTATTCAATTCTTAAATCACCTTAGCTGGTTGGAAGCAGACTTCATGTCTCCTATGTGTTCCAAGTTCAATACAGAAACCATGTGATTGCTTGGTGAATCTATTGATATCATATCTACAAAGTCTTCTGTTTGTATATTTTACAACATGTAAATTGAAAACACTTCAACCGAGTATTTAATTGTCTTCCTAGCTACCTCAGTTGGTTATATTACAGACATTGTGTCTCCTTGTTTCATTTGATGTGATATTTATGAAGGCATATGGTTCATTAATGTTCTGAGTTTCTGTTTCCCAAAGTGTTGTTTTATGGCACCTTAACATTATACCATTATGCCCTTTCATGTGCCTATTTACCAAGTGTTGTTTAAAACAATTTAACTGGGTAAATCTTATTGTGTTCCTTCCAAAGCTTAGACTTTCTGGAAGCTCCAATGGTTTGCTTCAATAGGGCCATTGTTTCATTGTCAACAACCCATTCCCATTTCAAAAGCTTGTATGGTGTTTACAGCTTTGTGTTAACAACTCATCTTATCTCAAAAGCCTGTATTCTGTTTACAGCCTGTGTCATTGAGGCTTTTAGATTTTTAAACCCAGTTTTCATGTTTTAATAAAGTCAAAATTCCATTCATAGGATGGTGTATCTCTTGGAATATGGCTATTTCCTTTACAAGTTCCACAAGTTTTAGATTTTGTTAAAAATCCCATATGTGGAAATTTATCAAATACCTTCTGAAAATTCCAATTAAGTATATCCATTAGATAGTTTTCATTCACTAATTTGGATACTTTATCCAAGAATTCCAGTAGATTAGTGCGGTATAATCTATTTCTTCTAAAAACCATGCTGAAAATGTTTTCTGGTAGAATTTCCACAAGGGTTCTCACAACCTCCTGCTGTAACATCGGCGTAAAATCGATGGAAATCCCAGAGGAATGGTGTAAATGGCCACTTACATTGATTCTCTGGGGGTTCCACCAATATTGTGGCAGGAGATCAGGAGAATCCCTACAGAAATTCTACCCTATTTTCTATATGTTCTCTTGATCTAGTGGCCAACCTTTCAAAGTTCAAGAGGTAGAAAGAGAAAATGAAATTTGACAAAGAGCTTCAGTTAATTGTTCAGGCCTTTTTACATTACAGCTTGGCTGCGCGGAGAGCAAAGGTCGCTGCTGACTTTACAGAGGTGGGCCATTTATGTTCAGGAGCAGCAGGGAAACTCTGCAGCTTGATCCATGCCACTCTAGTACAGTAAAAGTGCCTTCAATTAACATATATCACTAGGTATCTTAGTATGAATAGTGTCAGTTTAACATATGGCACATTTATTTTGTTTAGTAGATTTGTAGCAACAGGATTCCAGTCATTTTTTAAGAAAAAGTTACTAGTTTCCAAAAATTCCAGCAATTAGCATTAAAGATTAGTAATAGGAAATATAATTCAATATTTTTTGGTAACAAATAGGGAAACAACACCACTATTGGTAGTAACTATTCCCATTAGTTGATGGTACAAGGACTAGGGGACACAGATTTAAGATTTTGGGCAAGGGATACAGGGGGAATGGGAGGAAACACTTCTTTATGCAGCGAGTGGTGAGGATCTGGAATTTGCTGCTGACGGAAGTGGTGGAAGTGGAGACACTCGTTGTTAACAGGCAGCTAATTGGCACTAACCCCCTTCCTGTGTCAGGGAGGCGGGTCCCAGTGCGGGGCGGGTACCCGCCTCCTTTGAAACTGGCATGGAGGCAGGTTGGGGGCGGGATGGGGTCAGGACCCCCGATTTCGGGATTTTAAACCCCCACATGCCTCCAATCCCGCCTCCACGGCCCAATGAAAATCCTGCCCTAAGACTCTATAATACTGAATGATTTTATTATTGACACTACAGCAAAAATATAGAAAGAAAGACTTGCATTTATATAGCACCTTTCACAAACTCAGGACGTCCCAAAGCGTTTTACAGTCAATGAAGTACTTTTTGGAGTGTAGTCACTGTTATAATGTAGGAAACATGGCCTCTAATTTGTGCACAGCAAGCTCCCACAAACAGCAATGTGATAATGACCAGATAGTCTGTTTTTGAGGGATAAATGTTGGCCAGGACAACTCCCCTACACCCTTCTGTGAAATAGGGATCTTTTATGTCCACCTGAGAGCGCAGACGAGGCCTCGGTTTAACATCTCATCTGAAAGACGGCACCTCTGACAGTGCAGCACTCCCTCAGCACTGCACTGGAGTGTCAGCCTAAATTTTTGTGCTCAAGTCTCTGGAGTGGGACCATGAACCCACAACCTTCTGACTGAGAGGCACGAGTGCTGCCCACTGAGCCACGGCTTACACTGAGCTATAAGCAAAAATATGCGAGCATTGCACCAGGTACAATCAGGTACAGAAATTAACACAACTTTTGACGTGTTTTTTCATTATTTAATTTAAATCCAGTTTCTGTTCATTTGTGTATGAACATAACAACTTTGAAATGTGAGTCAGAGCAGATCTACACTTTTATTTCACAATGTTATAGGGTAGAAACAAACATTCACATACATAGGTGGAACTAAACATAGAAATCAGTCACAAGGTACAACAATAACTTGTATTTATATAGCGCCTTTAATGTAGTAAAACATCCCAAGGCATTTAAAGTAGTGGTGTTGAAGTTTGGATACTTCTCAGATGGCAACATCCTCCAACATGCAGCTGAAAACCAACATGTTTAAAGCACTTCACTGCACACCCTGGCTTTGGATTTCGTAAAGAAGAGACTTCAGCTCAGCGGCAACAATTTTCCAAAATTCTGTCTAAAGGAAAATTGTGCCAGAGGACTGGATGATTGTAAATGTAACATGCCTCTTCAAAAAGGGATACAGGAATGAGCCAGGAAACTATCGGGCAGTTGTTGGCAAATTAGTTGAATCTATAATATGCAACTAAATTATTAAGCAATTGGGGAAAGATTAATTAAATAGGGCCAGTCAACAAAGATTTCGAAAAGATGTTGAACCAATGTTACAGAATCCTTCAAAGAAATAACAGCAGAGAGGATAGATAAAGGAAATACAGTGGATGCAGTTTATATGGATTTTCAAAAAAGTATTTGATAAAATGTAGCATAAGAGATTTATAGCAAAAATAATGGCACATGGAATTAAGGAAATGAGGGCACATGAATAGAGAGATGTTTGGATGGCAGAAAGAAAATGGTAGAGGTAAAAGGAAGTTTCGCTGACTGGAAGGATGTACTGAGTGGTGTTTGACAGGGGTCTGTGTAGGGCCACTCTTAATTACATTATACTTCGGAATTGAGGGAACAATATTGAAATTTGTGGTTGACATCAAACTAGGGGTATGGCAAATCGTGCTGAGGAAAGGCATCTGCTAGCAGCATGGGCAGAATGGCAACCGGTTTTATGAAAGCATGATCCTGATGGGGAGCCTGATTGCCGGGAGCGCATAAAGAAAGAAAGACTTGCATTTCTGTAGCACTTTTCACGACCACTGGACATCACAAAGCGCTTTACAGCCAATGAAGTACTTTTTGCTGTTTAATCACTGTTGTAATATAGGAAACGTGGCAGCCAACTTGCGCACAGCAAGCTCCCACAAACAACAATGTGATAATGGCCAGATAATCTGTTTTTAGTGATGTTGGTTGAGGGATAAATATTGACCCCAGGACACCGGGGAGAACTCCCCTGCTCTTCTTTTAAATAGTGCAGTGGGATCTTTTACACCCACCTCAGAGGGCAGACGGGGCCTCGGTTTAACGTCTCATCCAAAAGACAGATATTGGGAAATCACAGGCATGCGTCCCATGATTTCCTGTTCATTGGTTGCAATGAGTTCACATGCTTTTCCCCCGATATGCATCCTCATGGGCGAAGCTCCATGCAGGGAACACGCATTAGTAAAATCAGCCATCGGGAGTCTTGTCTATTTCTAATCTAATTTCTCTGAGGATTCGATTGTTTATCCCATCTTCTACAGGTACTCTGTAAATGTTTAACACTTTGAGGTTTTTTTTACAGCATTTGCTTTATTGACCTCCATATATATGTTAAAGATTTATATACTCCTGAGCCAACTTGACTGTACTTGGAATCTGTCCACTGTTTTCCTTTGTGAAGACTGATGTAAAAAATTAATTTTAACACACCTGCCATTTCCTGATCCCCTACAATATTCCAACCCATCTTATCTTTTAAAGGACGCTATTGATATTTTAATCGGCCACATATTTTAGACATATATGGAAAATTCTTTGAAGCAGCTCTTGCTGCTATCCACAATTCACCTTCCTATTGATCTTTTATCTTTTCTAATCCTCACTTTAGTTATCCTTAACTACTTTTTTCTCTGATTTTGAGTTCTCACTACTTCCAATTCATCTTAGCTGTTAGATTTCTTTGAGCTCTTTATTTAGCAACTGTAGTTTAGGTTTTGCTACTTTACTGCTTTCTCTCGTATGAATCTATTCTCTTTCCATATCACTTAAAGCAGCTTTTAAGAATTTCTACCTTCTGCTTTTGATTTCTATTCAATCCTCCTGTCAGTTCTTCTCATCACCCAGAAGATCCCCATTGGGCTTGGAACTGATTAATTGGAATTTCCGAAATGATGACCACATAAAATGACATTACAGTATTCAAATGACACAGAACATAGGCATTTTTAAGAACACTCAAAGGCCATTCAGCCCAGCAATTCCATCCCCTTTTTGTAAAATAATTCTACCTGTCCATCTTCTCAATACCTTCTCTCTCCAGAAATACATCGAATAGCCTCTTGAAACCAGTTGTACGCTGCCTCATTGACCTTCCCTGGTAACGTATTCTACATCAAAAACAGAAGACTGCGGATGCTGAAAATCTGAAATAAGAAGGGAAAATGCTGGAAGCACTCAGCAGGTCAGGCAGCGTCGGTGGAGAGAGAGGAACAGAGTTGATGACCTTTTGCCATTGACCTGAAACGTTAACTCTGTTTCTCTCTCTCCACAGATGCTGAGTATTTCCAGCATTTTCTGTTTTCATTAGAGATTAGAAGAATACTATCCTCACAAAATAGTGAATACATTTTTCAATATTTCATGTCAATTAACTCCTGTAAGGAGAAGCCGGATGATTACAGGTAAATGGGTAGATGAGCAGTAAAACTAGAAAGTGGCAGAAGTGCACAACAGGCCACCTGAAGGAACATCTTGATTCCTTAATGTTGCCTGACCTGCTGAGCATTTCCAGCATTTTCTCTTTTTATTTTATAACTTATTCTACAACTCTGCTTTATGTTTGCTGCACAACCTCCCTACTCACTCCTTATTTCGTAATGTTCAACTTGTGTCCCCTGGTATTTGAAACTTTTGCCATGGTGAGCAATTATCCTGGGGTGAATTTTGTCAATTCTATTCCTAGTCTTGAAAACTTTGAAGATCCCCCTTTAAAAAAAAAAATGTCTAATTTCATTAACCTTCCCTCCATACCGTAAATTCTCAGAGTCGTTTTTCGCTATTATACCGATGCAGAAAATACCAAGGAGAAAAACTACCGATTTGTGAGAGCACTATCACAGACTTTATCCGCCAGTTATTGGGCCGGAATTTGCAGTCGGAGACGGACCTCTGGAGTACGCCTCCGACCTGGAAAAAAAAATACGAAAGCACCCGGCAGCTCCCGAGCTTTGGAGTCTTCGGGGCATGTTTTTTCAGCCCTGGGGAGGCAGTTATGGAGGCAGGACTGCCAGGAAAATGGCAGAAACTGGGAGCGGGTACCGACCCCGCTCCCAACCCGCCTCTGTGCCATCTTCCCAGGAGGCAGGTCCCCGACTCGCACAGGGACCCGTCTCCTCGAGGCGGGAAAGGGATTACAGCCAATTAACTGCCTGTTAACAGGTAGTTAACAGGCAGTTTTGAGGCTTATCCCCATTTTACCCCTGCAAGCGCGGGCTTCCCGACGGCTGCGAACCTCGCCAGGGTCAGCAAGGCGAGCAGTGGGTCTGCGGGGGTGAGAGGGATCGAAAAGTACGCTGTGAAGGTGAGTGATGGGGGCAAGTGTGGAGAGGTAAGTATGAGAGGTGAGTGTAAAGTGTTAGAAAAAGTTTACTTACCTTTGCTTCTTTCTGCAGGCTTCAACCCTTGGGGATCCGGAGGTCCCTCATCTCAACGGCAGAGATGACAGAATGGCTGCTGCATTCTCAGATGCAGCAGCCATCTGCTTTCTGCTAAGGAGAGAGGTTTTGATGAGCCTTCAGTGCAAGGGCTCACCTTAGAACAGAGGTTGACAAATGTAAGAAATCACACAACACCAGGTTATAGTCCAACAGCTTTATTTGAAATCACAAGCTTTCGGAGCGCTGTTCCTTCGTCAGGTGACGAAGGAGCAGCGCTCCGAAAGCTTGTGATTTCAAATAAAGCTGTTGGACTATAACCTGGTGTTGTGTGATTTCTTACATTTGTCCACCCCAGTCCAACACCGGCATCGCGACACCATAGAACAGAGGTTGTCAGTGTTTGACAGCTTCTCAAAGCTCTCAAATGCTGACAATTCATCTGTCAAAAAATTTTCGACAGATGAAACGTCATTAGCTGACGTCCTCTGCCACCGGCTTTCCCTTAATTGGCCAGTAACAGAGGGCTTAACAAAGTAAATCAAGGGAAAATAGCATGGGTTGCTCAGATGTCACTGGGGTCTGAAACCCAACAACCAGCAGTCCCGCCCCCAACGCGCCCCCATTGACAAAATCCAGCCCTTAGGGTCCTGGGCCTGTAGGCGTACACCTACGTAAAGGCCCACGGATCCCAGGGACGCGGGCGGTTTGGAAGCATCCCTGGGATCACGTGGGCCCGGCCAACCAACTAGAAAGGGGGAATCCCCATAAGCTTCTGAGAAATCCCCCAAATAATTAACACAATTCTAATAAAAATAAATATTTCCATGTTCGAAATGAACTTAAAGTCCCTTTGATTAAGCATTTAAAATAAAAATGTCATTTATTGAAAAATAATTTTTAAAAAACTTTTAATCCAGCCCAAAATTTACATGAAGTAATTTTAAATGTTTTTGTATGTTTTAATCATTTTTTTAAAAATTTAAATTATTTTAACCCTTACGCTGGTAAAAGCAAGCCCCACGCCTGCTTTTACCAGGCGTAAGGGTTTCGTGGGCGTTCGCTGGACAGTAGTTGGGCAAATAGCCCAGCGAAAGTGTTTTTTGGGGCGCATGCGGATGATCTGTCATGGAGAAACTTGACAGATCACAAGTTCCGCGGCGTGTGCGGACACCCGGAACTCGCGGGACCATTCTGAGAGCTTACGGCAGTGCGCCGTCATCAGCCCCGCACAATCCGGGCCAATGTATTGCTGTTTGATGTGCCCGTTCAGAATAGGTTTTGCCTGCTGGACCCATTTTGTGGTACTTAACCTGCTCAAAACTCAACTTGTTAGTAAAGTGTCTTTAAACTCGGTCTTTACCTCAGCCTTGTTGACCAAAGATATCAAAGAAATTCCAGGTAACTCGCAATGAAGATTGCTAAATCCTGCAGTTACTGTAGTAAATGGTCTCTGGCAATCAATCATTTAAAACAATGTGATCAGGATTGATTTCAGTTCTTAGTGAGGATGGAACATCCCATTGTATGAAAATTCCCTTTTTTGGAAGAGAAAAAAAATCCAGTAGTCTTGTAGCCCCACTGTCAGCTGATCAGAAAGCAACATTTAACCGTAAGCATGGAGAAGTCCAAGTTCCAGATCAGAGCCTTGCGCAAGTTGAAACCACTGAAACAACGAGTTGATATTATCAACCTGGTCCATACTTTAATATTAGACTTCACCCTGATTTATGGCTCATTAAATACCAATGCTTTCTAGATTAAACCACTTTAAAAGAAAGAAAGACTTGCATTTATATACCACCTTTCACGACCACTGGACGTCTCAAAGCGCTTTACAGCCAAAAAAGTACTGTTGTAATGTGGGAAATGCAGCAGCTAATTTGCGCACAGCAAGCTCCCACAAACAGCAATGTGATGATGACAAGATAATAGCCCAGAAATTCGGGTCCCCACGGGTGAGTACGCACGGGGTGCTCACCCGTAAGCCCAACGAAAGTGCCGGTTTTGTGCATGCACTGCGCATGCGCGGGAAACCGGCACTTCCGTTCCCCTGAAAGAAGGGGTTAAGAGGTGGAACACATGCGCGGGAGAGGCAGCGCGTGCGCATCGAACTTACGTTTTTTTTGCAGGTTTTCCCGGGAAGGTAAGTCTCCAGAAGTTAGACATGTAAAAAGCAGTTGCAAGGCCTGCTTTTTACAAGGTAAGTGGTGAATTAATTAAAATTAAAACATTTTTTCCACAGGTTTATTATTTTTAAATACTTTAAAGAAAGGTAAGATTATTTTTAGCCCCGTTAGAAAATGTAATTAATTTTTTCAAAAATTTAAATTATTGTTTAAAATAGTTATTTCATGTAATTTATAGTTATTTTAAAAATGTGATTTTAAAAAAATTATTTGAAGTTTTAGTGATGTTTTGGGGCTTATAGTATTTATAGGTTTGACAGCTCTTCCTGTCAAACTTATGAATGAAGCATTCCCTGCTACCATTGGCTCGCCATGGCCCACGTGATCCCAGGGGACGCATCGAACTAACTGCGCCCCTGGGATACGCAAGCACTGCGCGCCGGCAGTTGGAGGAGGCCCAGGATCGGAATCCGACGCGGGCCCACAGCTCAACGGCTGGCGCGCAAGGTAAGTGCAGGTCGGAGGCTTGCACCCGCGGGAAGCCTCCGACTCGAATTTCTGGGCCAATCTGTTTTAGTGATGTTGATTGAAGGATAAATATTGCCCAGGACACCAGGGATAACTCCCCTGCTCTTCTTCGAAAAAGTGCCATGGGATCTTTTACGTCCACCTGAGAGAGCAGACGGGGCCTCGGTTTAACATCTCATCTGAAAGACGGCACCTTCGACAGTGCAGCACTCCCTCCATACTGCACTGGAGCGTCAGCCTAGATTTATGTGCTCAAGTCTCTGGAGTGGGACTTGAGCCGACAACCTTCTGACTTTTATTGTAGCATAGGCAAAAAAATATGTTTTCTGCAAGAAGATTGAATCCTTCATTTGCAGAGGGTTCCTGTTGACTTCTCACCAATGCTGGTACCCAGTTACAAGAGCATAGAAACAAGAGGAGGCCATTCAGCCCTTCAAGCCTGTTCTGCCATTCAATTAGATCATGGCTGATCTGTATCTTAACTCCATCTACCTGCCTTGGTTCTTTAACCCTTAATATCCTTACCGAACAAAAATCTATCAATCTGTTTTGAAATTTTCAATTGACATAGCCTCAACAGCTTTTTTGTGGATGGGAGTACCAGATTTCTACTACCCTTTGTGTAAAGAAGTGTTTTCTGACATCTACCCTGAATGGACTAGCTCTAATTTCTTGCAATGCTCCTGTAAAGTGCCTTGGGGACATTTTACTACGTTAAAGACGCTATATAAATACAGGTTGTTGTTGTTGTAAGTAATTGCCTTGAACAAAGAACTCACTACAAGTGGTTTTCAATCTGCTTAACATTAACCGGGCTAAAAGGGTTAAAGTATGAGGACGGGTTGCATAGACTAGGGTTATGTTCCATTGAATATAGAAGATTAAGGGGTGATCTAATTGCTGTGCTTAAGATGATTAACGGATTTGATAGCGTAGATAGAGAGAAACTATTACCTCTGGTGGGTCTGAAGTTGTTGAACTCGATGTTGAGTCCAGAAGGCTGTAAAGTGCCTAATCGAAAGAGGAGGTGCTGTTTCTCGAGCTTACGTTGAGCTTCGTTGGAACAGAGGTCTGAGTGGGAGTGGAACAGAGAATTAAAATGACAGGCGAGCGGAAGCTCGGGGTCGCCCTTACGGACTACTGAACGGAGGTGTTCCGCAAAGCGGTCACCCAATCTGCGTTTGGTCTCCCCAATGTAGAGGAGACCGCATCGTGAGCAGCGGTGTGGTGATCGACCTGAAACGTGCTCCATGGAGCCACTGCCCCTCCCCCGGGGCAGTGCCTCAGCAATCCCACTGATCTGTTGGAGAACAGATTGATGGAATGCTGTGACAACGTTGGCCTACCATAGTGATTTTTGGCCCAATGTAGTGAGCTGGGAAGGGATTGTGCGGATCATATGATGCTAACACGAATGGAAACAGCAGGCTGTGGTATAGGACACAAAAGCCCGAGAGTAAAAGTACGATCAGCAACACACACGCAGCAGAATTGAAGTTGGTATAATTCCTACAGTTAGCTTGGAGCATGTAACTGGCTTTAACACTCTCTGGCAAGACTAATGACTTCGTAAACTGCCTGCGTTTGAGTCGGAAAGTTCATTACATCATTAGAACCACTCAACTGTGTTACAGACACACTCCCTACCATCTGTTATTTAATATGCAAAATAACCCTCCTGCCCTGCCATCCCCCAAAAAAGATAAAATTAGAAAACAAAGCCAGCCCTAAGTACTAATTTGCCTTGAAGACTGACTAATTTAAAGTCATGATTCATTTGCACTGCAGTTGCTGTTGAACCTGACTTTTCGTTGGCAGCACTGTATGGTAAATGAGGGGACATTGCTGCCTCTGAGGGTGCGGAAACCCATCTGAAGTGCTGGTTGCCCCCAGTGCTTCTCAAGGCAGCGGCAGCGGCAGCATAAACACTTGCCTCCAGTGGCATTGGCCGCCAGATCTCTCCGGCCACGGGCCGGCTGAGTGCTCAATCCCACCTGTACAGGCTGACAATGACGTTTTTCTGACCTCTGACCTGCAATGATCCCCCCACCCCCCCGCAACCATCGGTCAAGGATTGACGGACAGATATGGTTGTGAACTGCGGCTTCCCAAAACAACTGTCCGCCTTCTGCTGTCTCTCTGCCACCACCGGTGTGGAATTCATCCCACAACGTAAACAAGGGTGGGGTTTGGCAGCACCGGGAGCTCTAGCGTATTACAGAGCCATGGGGGTTAAATTGGCTAACCCCTGAAAAGGGGCATGGGGATCGCAATGCGCGGTTAACCCGCGCCCGTTAAGTTCATGTTGCCTGCTGTTTTAAATGCTTGCTGCGCACAGCCAGAGCTCCCTGCACATCAGCAGGGGGCCCAATATCGCAAGTGGCCTGCGTTATTTAAAGGCAGCCTGCACCTCTTAAAGGGGAGGTGCATTGTGGCTGCAAGGAGTATCGAGACGATATCAAAATACTGCGGATGCTGGAAATCCGAAATAACAACAGAAAACACTGGAAAAACTCAGCAGGCCAGGCAACATCCGTGGAGAGAGAAATAGAGTCAATGTTTGGGTCGAAACCCTTCTACAGAACTGAGAAAAAAAGGCAGGAAATGAAACAAAAGGCAGCTTGGGGGCTGGGAAATGGGGAAGGGGATGAAAGAAGAGACATTGGGCCAGTAATTCGGGTCCCAACGCGTGAGTAAGCACCGTGTACTCACGCATGGGCCCGATGGAAGTGCCGGTTTTCAGCATGCACAGCGCATGCGCGGAAAACCGGCATTTCCTTTCCTCTGAACCAAGGGGTTCAGAGGTGGAACGCGTTCGCACAGGAGTCTGCGCGTGCACGCTGAAATTCCTTTTTTTTTTTTACAGGGTTGCCCGTGCGATAAGGCCTCCAGTTTTTACGCGAGAAAAAAGCAAACGTAAGTACTTAGTTTTAAAAGGTAAGTGGTCTATTAATTAAAGTTAGAAATTTTTTTCCACAGGTTTATTATTTTTAAAGACTTTACAGTAAGGTAAGTGTATTTTTAGACCCGATTTTTTTTTAAATTATTTTTTTCAAAAATTTGAATAATTGTTTAAATTAGTTTTTTTTACAGTTATTAATAGTTCATTTAATTAGTGGGATTTTTAAAACTTTTATTTGAAGTTTAAGTACTGTTTTGGCCGCCCGGAGTTTTCATGAGTTTGACAGTTCTCACGATCAAACTCATGAATGAACTTTTGCAACCTCCGATTGGTTGCCCAGTGCTCACGTGATCCCAGCCGGCTCATCGAACTAACTACGCCGCTGGATCACGCAAGCACAGCGCGCTGGGAGCTGAACCGGGCCACTGACAGGAAATCCACGCAGGGCCAGGCTTCAACTGTCGGCGCGCTCTGTAAGTGTAGGTCGGGGGCTTGCACCCGCGGGAAGCCCCCGACACCAATTTCTGGGCCATTAAGAGATATTCAAGGTGAGACGAGATGGTAATAGGACAGGTAAAGAAACAAACAATGGCTCTAGATGAAGTGTGAAATGCGCTGGCAGAGTGAGAGACAGCTGCCATGTGGGAGAGAGAAAGAAAAAGAAAAGGCACAAACCAAAAGTGTGGATAAAAAATATAAAAATATAATCGGGGCCGAGGTTATGATCTGAAGTTGTTGAACTCGATGTTGAGTCCGGAAGGCTGTAAAGTGCCTAATCGGAAGATGAGGTGCTGTTCCTCGAGTTTTGGGAGTTTTTTGAAATGTGAATCTGGACTGCGATACTTTGAAGAATGGCTGAAGATGCGAGAGCGCGAGCGCCAAGGTTTTCTGACAATACACTGGAGGTCTTGGTGCAAGACGTGGAGAGATGGAGAGACGTCCTGTATCCGCAGTGGGACAGGAGGGCCTCCAGACATATGCTCAGGAGGCAGTGGGATGAAGTAGCGGTGGAGATCAATGCCTGGAGTTTTGCTCCAAGAACATGGATGCAGTGCAGGAAGCAGTTTAACAATCCGACACGAGTTGTAAAGGTGAGTGAGCTCATCTTCAAATGGCTTATCCTACCAATTGCGCCACTCGTCTCATCCACTGCTCAATTCATTACACCCTCATCACCCACCTACCAACAATCTGTATTAATCAGTACTCAGCCCTTCAATTCATATGCTTCACCTCCCCCTCACTGTTGCAAGCCTCGCACCCACAACTCACAGCTCGCACACACTGGCAGCTATTCAACTATGACAGCCACATCACCCAAACATATTGCAGGACACTCATTGACACACTTCCCTCTTCCTTGCAGGAGTAGGTGGCACATAACAGCAGGCAAAGAACTGGAGGAGGACAAGTACGCCAGCATGTTTTAACTCCCATGGAAGAGGCAGTGCTGGTCATCATGGAAAGAGACATCAACGAGGACCATGGCCACTGGCAGGGCTGGAGGGATCGATGCTGAGGGTATCTGCATAACTAATCCTCCATTTCTCATCCCACTTCTCCCTCATCCCACAATCACGCCTGACTCACAAGCTACAGATGGTGTGTGCATGCGTTTCATACTACCTTCTCTCCCCTCACCACAACCCAACCCTTGTCCTTTTTTCATTTCCGATGTCCAAGAACTGGAACCTTCCCGATCGGAGGAGGAAGAGAAAGAAGACAGTGAAGATGAGGGACACCGTCACTCGATCTTACACTCGGGCACAAGTGCGCAGGTGCCAGGTCGGGGGGTAAGGATAGCACAGATGCCAGCTCGCCAGAGGGTGAGGTCGCACACTAGTTCTGCTGCAGAGGAGTCAGATGTGGACTTTGATGTGCCAGGCTACAGAAGAAGACTGATAGGTGTACATAACCAAATACTTGGTGCACTGGAAAGCCTGCGCACAATGCCAAGGAGCATGCAGGAGTCCAGCACCAACATAGAAGGGGTGGTCACCTCCATCAGCACACCTGTGGAACCCACCATGATGCAGCATCTGATGGCCGATGTCACAGCTTCCATTGCAGCACAAACTGCTTCCATCAACAGTCTAAGTGCTGCAGTGGAAGCCCAGACTGCTGCCTTGCAAGATCAGAGTGCTGCCATCATGGCTCTGGGTACCACTGTTCAAAGAGGCATCCAGTACGTACAGCAGTCCATCAATCTGTTCTCCAACAGATCAGTCAGATTGTTGAGGTGCCGCCCCGGAAGAGTGGCAGTGGCTCCATGGAGCATGAACCTGCATTACTGCTCCCACTCCGCCAGTGCACTTGCCTGTCAGCCAACCAGCCCAGACTGCTGCAGCCTAGGCCAAGATGCTGCAGTCTGAAGCTGGGCCCAAAGCTGTTCGAGGTCACCCTCCAAGGCCATATACAGTCTCCTCAATTGAAGGTTAGCAGCCTCCCACCACCCATGCTACAGCCACTGGGGAAGCACTGTGTAGGAGCACTAGAATAGGCAAAGGCACAAAAGGAATGCACAAGGATAATTATTTTATTTTGTATGCATTATGTAAGGATTGAATTAATAAAAGTGGATTGAAATATGCATTTTCTGGTGGTTTTTATTTTTCTGTTGTCTGAAGGAGGGCGACGTGATGGTCAGTGATAGAGAAAAGGTAACGAGTATGGAACTGATGGTGAATGGGAAGGTGTGGTTGAGGTTACTGGTATCGCTCATGAATTATTTGATCACATAGAGCCCGGGCAGAACGGGGCTGTCTACATTGTAGCCTACCTTCCCCTTCCTGTTCCTCCACTTCCTCCTCCTCCTCCTCTTCCTCGTCCTCCTCCTCTTCCTCGTGCTCCTGCTCCTCAGCTTCTCGCCTGATAGGTGGTGGCAAGGGCTGTTCCCTCATAATGGCCAGGTTGTGCAGCATACTACCACAAATCTTGATACCTGCTCAGCTGAGTACTGCAGGGCTCCTCCACGGCAGTCCAGGTAGAGAAAATGTTGCTTGAGAGCCAGACGCATAAAAGTTAAGAGCCACGGTCACCTTGACAGCCACAGGCAATGCGGTCCTTGCCCTGCTTTGAGGTTGCAGTTGTGGCAGCAGCAGTTGGCAGATTTCAGTTACAACCTCCGTTGTGAAGCAAAGACGTCTCGCGTATTAGTCCTCGCTGAACCTTAGGTAGGAGAATTGCTCCCTGAACACCCTGGGCGGATATGGCCTCCTACTGAGAGCCCTTCTTCCCCTCCTCTTCCTCCCTCTTCTAGCACCTTGTCCTGCTCTGCGTGGCCTCTCTTCATTCTCCCAGTCATGCTCAAGTCCCAGAGGAAGCCCTACCATGCCACCCATGTTTCAGCACAAGCTTTTTAAAAAAAAAAGTTATATTAGTTTATGGGATGTGGGCATCGCTGGCAAGGCCAGCATTTATTGCCCATCCCTAATTGCCCTTGAGAAGGTGGTGGTGAGCCGCCTTCTTGAACCACGGTCATCCGTGTGGTGAAGGTACTCCCACAGTGCTGTTAGGGAGGAAGTTCCAAGACTTTGACCCAGCGACGATGAAGGAATATATTCCTAAGTCAGGATGGTGTGTGACTTGGAGGGGAACTTGGAGGTGGTGGTGTTCCCATGTGCCTGCTGCCCTTGTCCTTCTAGGTGGTATAGGTCGCGGGTTTGGGAGGTGCTGCCGAAGAAGCCTTGGCGAGTTGCTGCAGTGCATCTTGTAGATGGTACACACTGCAGCCACGGTACACCAGTGGTGGAAGGAGTGAATATTTAAGGTGGCGGATGGGGTGCCAATCAAGCGGGCTGCTTTGTCCTGGATGGTGTTGAGCTGCTTGAGTGTTGTTGGGATGTGGGCATCGCTGGCAAGGCCAGCATTTATTGCCCATCCCTAATTGCCCTTGAGAAGGTGGTGGTGAGCCGCCTTCTTGAACAGAAAAGTACTTCAGCACCAGCCAGACAACTCCCTGTAGATAACTCAAACTTTAGCCAAGTATAGCAAAGCTCCAAAAACACATACAATTGCATAAACAGCTCGGAGAAATAATCCAGCAACTAACCTGTAAGTAGTTCATGATCCCTTTAAATAGCGCTGGTAGTGGGGTCCTTCATTCCGTTTAACGTCGTGTTCAGCTGTCCGAGGTTAAGACAGGGCGTTGGCTGGAGTGTGCAGTTGGAAAATGGCAGCACTGGCGTCAAATCAGCGTTGCACACTGATTGAGCTCATAATCTGCTCTGCATGCTGCTGGCAGTTGTTAGGTGCGCGCACAAACCCCTTTACCAAGATTGCGTCCTGCACATTTCCCGTTATGTGCATCTCGGACTCCATTTTTGAGCGTTAGGTGGCCTCATAGCACCTAAAAAACAGGCTCTACACAGTCCAATTTAGCTCCCTATGTATTCTTGAAGTAGTTCCATGATATAGGTGCAGCATAAAGTTTGATGTGTGTTCAGAATTGCCATTGCTGCTGTTTCAATGTATAGGTTGTCAATCAATCACAAAAGAGTAGCACAGAGTTGAGTGAGGTCTGTAACTGGCCCTGATGCATTTGTGGCCTTTAATTTATATTAAACCTTCACTATAGACAAAAGTAATTGTGAGAATATGACAAAATAACGTGATGAATAGATATGCTCGCCACCCCCCACCCCCCCCCGCCCCCTCCACCCCCATGCATTTGGCAGCCGAAAGACCCATAATTTAAAAAACTTTCCTGGAATATTTTTGTTAATTGAGGTTTAGAGTGGTTGGTGCTGGAAGAGGAACACATTGTCATTTCAGGCATCTAATGTCAGCATCAAGCACTCACTCACAGGTCAGCCTTTCCACCATCTACAAGGCACAAGTAAGGAGTGTGATGGAATACTCTCCACTTGCCTGGATGAGTGCAGCTCCAACAACACTCAAGAAGCTCGACACCATCCAGGACAAAGCAGCTCGCTTGATTGGCACCCCATCCACCACCTTAAACATTCACTCCCTCCACCACCGGCGTACCGTGTCTGCAGTGTGTACCATCTACAAGATGCACTGCAGCAACTCACCAAGGCTTCTTCGGCAGCACCTCCCAAACCCGCGACCTCTTCCACCTAGAAGGACAAGGGCAGGAGGCGCATGGGAACACCACCACCTCCAAGTTCCACCTCCAAGTTACACACCATCCTGACTTGGAAATATATCGGCCGTTCCTTCATCGTCGCTGGGTCAAAATCCTGGAGCTCCCTCCCTAACAGCACTGTGGGAGTACCTTCACCACACGGACTGCAGCGGTTCAAGAAGGCGGCTCACCACCACCTTCTCCGGGGCAATTAGGGATGGGCAATAAATGCTGACCTTGCCAGCGACGCCCACATCCCGTAAAAAAAGAATTAAAAAAAACATGGTTAGATGCACAGTAGAAGTCAATGGCCCGCACTTTCTGATCGGAGGCTTCCTGCGTGCGGAGGCCTCCGATCTGGAAAAAATCTACGCCCTTACCTGAGGGCTCCCGAGGTCCGGACACTTCCGCTCCTGAGCCTCGCCACAGTCGAAATGCGCAGGGCCCACGTATCCCAGGGGCGCAGACGGTTCGCAAGCGTCCCTGGGATCATGTGGGCCATGGGGAGCCAATGAAAGAAGGGAATCTCCCTTCATACTTTTGACAGCTTAGGCCTGTCAAATATATGAATGGAGATCACCCCAAAAACACATCAAAAGATTAAATAAATTTGAAAAAAAAAAATCATGCTTTTAAAATTAGTTAAAATTACATTAAATTAAATACTTTAAACAAAAATTAAATTTTTTGAAAAATATTAAAGTTTTTTATGGGGCTAAAAATAAATGTACCTTTTTTTAATGTATTTTTAAATTATAAATGAGTGAAAACATTTTTTTTTTAAACTTTTTTTAAACTCTTATGCTGGTAAAAGCAGGCCTTACGCAGGCTTTTACCTGGCGTAAGATTTTTAAAGGTTTTCAGCGGGCGTAGGTTCTGCAGAAAGCGGAACTCTCCCCCCGCAGAGGCCCTTCTCCAGGTCAGGCGTGCGATCTGTCAAGAGGATTCTTGACAGACCGGAAATGCCGGTTTTCAGCGCATGCGCTTCACATGCCTGAAACCGGCACTTGCGAGGCCCCTGTGGGTGTGTACACAGCCCGTACACACCCGTAGGCATTGGAAAATGCGCGCCCTTCTATTCTCTCTCAAGAATCTGCCTCAGTCTCACCCTCAGAGGTTCACTGCTGGGGTACGTAGACTTACCAGAATGATTCCAGGGATAAGCGGATATAATTAGGGTGAAAAACTAGGGCTGCATTCTCTGGGGCAGAACAGGTTAAGCGGGAGAATCTAATAGAAAGTGTTGCAAGTTAAGGGTAAGCAATGAAAGATTATTTCCACTGGTTGGTGAAGTGATAACAAGCAGATGTAATTTTCGAACTACTGGAAACATAATGTTTTTTCAGTCGAAGGGTTATTAGGATATGCTTTACCAAGTGAAGTCGAGCAAATCATGGAACCATTGAAGTTTGCATTGTAGAAGGAGGCCATTTGGCCCATCACATCTGTGTCGGCCTCTTTGTCGGAGAAATCCCAAACAATTCTCTCCGCCCCACTCTCTTCCCTTGGCTCTGGATTGTCTGCTTCAAATACTTAACAAATATTGTCTTAAAAGATGCAATGGTCTCTGCCTCAGCTAATCCCTGTGCCAAAACATTTCATGCTCCAGCAACCCTCCGATTAAAGACATTTCGCCGAATCTCTTTCCTCTCTCTCTCTCGCTTTGTGGCAATTGATGGCCCCTTGTCACTGGCTACCCAACCCAGAGTCGTTCCCTATTGACGTGGAATTTAAGAGGGAATTAAATAAACACTTGGAGGTAGAAAAATATTAAGGGTCACAACAGAAAGCAGGGAAATGGCATTAGAGTAGATAGCTCAAATGTTGAGCAGCACCTACACAGAGACAAGGGGCAGGATTTTCATTCAGAAGTCGGGAAGGAGGCGGGACTACAACTTTCGGGGTTGTAGTCCCGCCTCCATCGAGATGCGGCCAATCCACGCGATTTTCACTTGATTGACCTTGTTAAGCCCGCCCAGCGGGCTCAGCAGGCCAATTAAGGGCCACCCGGCAACAGGTGACGTCACAGATTGATATTTCATCTGTCAAGACATGTTGACAGATGAAATATCAGTGTTTCACAGCTGTTTGAAGCTGTCAAACACTGACAATCTTACTTCTAACCTGAGTCCTTCTCCACAGACTCAGTTAGAAATCTCACTGGCACTGAAAGCTGAAGGCTGTCACTTTTGACAGCTCGCAGCCATTCTGCTTTCTGTGCCGGCTGGATGATGGACTCCCGAAGCCTAGAGGAAGGAAGGCTGTGAAGGTAAGTACAGGTAATTTAAACTTCTTTACACAAATTAGACACACCAAACACACTTACCTTTGCACTCATGCACCCATCACTCACCTGAACACTGACATCTTGACCCCTCCAAGTCCTTCAACCCGACGGCCCGACTCCTCTAACTTGGCGTGGTTTGGAGCCGTTGGGAATCCCACACGACAACCTTCAAAATAGGGATTAGGCTAAAAACTGCCTGTTAACTACCTGTTAACAGGCAGTTAATTGGCACTAATCCCTTCCCGCCTTGGGTTGGCGGGTCCCAGTGCGGGGCGGGTACCCGCCTCCTTTGAAACTTACATGGAGGCGGGTTTTGGGCGGGATGGTGTCGGGACCCCCGAATTCTGGAATTTACCCCCCCCCCCCCCGCACGCCTCCAATCCCGACTCCACGGCACACTGAAAATTGACCCCAATGGGTTGAAAAGATTCATTCAGTGCTGAAATGGATTCCTTATAGAGGACCCCACAGCACAACCTGAAGGATCAAACCTTCCTCGCAAACAGCGGACAACCATCAACCGCCTCAGAACCGGTCATGGTAGATGCTGCCACCTTCTCCATAGATGGAAGATTAAAGCATCCCCATCATGTGACGGCAGAGCCCCTGATCAGACCCTGGAGCACATCATTGAGCACTGCCCTCAGAGGAAATTGGCAGGCAGCCTACGAGATATCCACACTGTTACACCGGAAGCTTTGGGCCTGGATATCCAACTTAGATATTGACATTTGATTTGCTTTGCTACTACCATACGAAAGAAGAATTTGCTGAAATGCCAATAATTTCTAGGCAAGTTCTAAAAGTAATAGATGAAATATAAGTATATACAAGAATTAATTTAAAATACAAGGACTAATTTCACCATCAGTAGCTGGGTGAGATCCTGGAGGAGGCTGATACCATTGCGGGCAAATGGTAGCTGGGATGTTAGGTGATGTACCTCGTGGTCACAGATATACCTCTTTTTGATCACCTTTGGCAATTGGAGAGGAATTTCCCAGATTCCTTTTCCCCTGAATTGGCCGAGGGTTTTTTCATCTGTTTCTTTTCTTTGCCTCTCCCAGGGGATTACATGGCTTCTGGTGGATAGGGAGCACTGAGGGTCATGATGTTTAGAATTATAGAACGGTTACAACACGGAAGAAGGCCATTCGGCCTGTCGAGCTCGTGCCGACTCTCAGCTAGTCCCACTCCCCAGGCCCATTCCCCATAGCCCTGCAAATGTTTTTCCTTCAAATACTTAGCCAACTCCCTTTTGAAAGACAAGATTGAGTCCCTTTCAGGCAACGCATCCCAGATCTTAACCACTCGCTGCGTAAAACAATTTTTCCTTATGTCGCCTCTGGTTCTTTTGCCAATCACCTTAAATCTGTGTCCTCTGGTTCTTGAACCTTCTGCCAATGGGAACAGTTTCTCTCTATCTACTCTGTCCAGACCCCTCATCATTTTGAACACCTCTATCAAATCTCCCCTCAATCTTCGCTGCTTATTTGCAGCATGACTTAATGAAACAGACTCGATAGATCAGCTGGTCTTTCTTCTGTCCGTCTTTTTTGTGTGTTCGTATTAGTACGCCTTTCAAAAATCAGTTCACAAAGGATTATGATTAATTTTGGTAACCTTTTAGGGGGGTGTGGTTTATGTCTATATCTGTTAAATTTTGAAATAATATTGGTGAAACAGTAAGCATTGACGGCTTGGAGGAGTGACTGAGCCTAATCATTGGTGTGAGATAAATTTACACGCGCACACAGGTAAAATGGCAAGCTTGTGGGTTAATGACCATTTGTACTGATGTCAATTCAATTCACCCCCCCCATCACATTGACTGGCTCAGTAACTCCAAGCCAGCTCCCTCAATGATGTTGTCAGCAGTCAATGTTAACGGGCAAAATAAACTATGTTTCAATTGTTCTTACTGTAGATTCTCATGCAGAAGCTGCAAGTTTCCTTTCCACTAACACAAGACGCAGGATTTTTATCTCATTGTAATATAACAGAAGCAATTCAGATAGAGATGTGTTAAAAACCTGGATTTTTAGGACAATTCTTTGTAACTGTTTGATTTTCAAAACTGGGTTCCTGACAGCGACACTTTAACGGTACGTAGAACAAATTATTGAAGAAAATGCTCGGTAAGGAACTGATTGCTATCAGTCTGCTGAAAACAGCAGAGCTTCCCCTCAGCGGGACTTCGACTCTCTCTTCTCCGCCTGCTCTCCTCCTGCTGCTGATGGCTCCGGACCCAATTCAGCCCCCTGCCGTGATACCTTTCTCTTCCCTCATAGTTAGACTGGCGCTGGCAGATATTCCGTCATACCTCAGGATGGTGTCAGGATCAGTATGGTCGCTACTTGTGCCAATTGAAAAGTGCATTTCGCATCCATGTTCAGACAGTGTGACTTATTCCCTAATACAAAAATTATTCCCTAATCTCTTTGCCTTGAATATCTCTTAATGTCTCTTAACCTCTCCTGCCTTCCAGCCTATCACAGACCTTCCCTTCTGTTCTTTCATCCCCTCCCCACTTTCCCAGCCCCTACACTTGCTTAAAAATCTGTTCCATTTTCTGCTTTTTTCCAGTTCTGACAAAAGGTCGTCGACCTGAAACGTTAACTCTGTTTCTCTCTTCACAGATGCTGCCTGACCTGCTGAGTATCTCCAGCATTTTCTGTTTTTATTTCAGATTTCCAGCATCTGCAGTATTTTCTTTTTGACTTATTCCCTACTTCACTTGCCAGCTGAAGCGTGATCCCTCTGCCACCTCGAACCTTGCTCTCTCTCTCTCTCCATCGCAACCTTTCTTTTCTTGGTTGTATCAATGCAACTGCAGCCAGTACTTTTCCCTTTTGTAAGATTCTGAGGGGGCTCAACAGGGTAGATGCAGAGAGGATGTTTCCCCTTGTGAGAGGGAATCTAGAACTAGGGGGCATAGTTTCAGAATAAAGGGCCGCCCATTTAAAACTGAGATGAGGACGAATTTCTTCTCTCAGAGGGTGGAATTCTCTGCCCCAGAGAGCTGTGGAGGCTGGGTCATTGAATATATTTAAGGTGGAGATAGACAGATTTTTGAACAGTAAGGGAGTGATGAGTTATGGGCAGTGGGCAGGGAAATGGAGCTGAGCCCAAGATCAGATCAACCATTAAATGGCGGAGCAGGCTCGAGGGGCCGAATGGCCGACTCCTGCTCCCATTTCTTATGTTCCTATGTTCCTTCTAAGCTGCAAATCCACCATTTCAAGTGCTCGGTCCTCTCTCCGGATCCTCAACCACTAGAAATCAAGATTCATGTCAAACTCTTAACCAATATTCTCTCTAATTTTTTTTTTGTGCGCGGTCCCTTTAACTGGCTGCGCGGCCCATTCAAATGTTTGCGGTTTCTTCCATGTAAAAGCCGGTGAGCGACCTGTGTGGGACCTCCAGACCGCTGCGCGGACACACAGCTTAGCGGGAACGTTGCTCTGAACTCATTATTCACAATCCCTGAAAACTGATTACCTCCCGCCTTGCCCCCTGACAGTCTTCTTCCTACAATCTACAAAACTTTGACAATCCAAGCTTGGCATCACCTAAACAATACTTCTTGATTTATCTCGTATTTTCAACCTTGTGGAGTATCCTGATCAACAGGCCTCAGCCCAGCCCCTAGATTTCTCAACAATTAAAAACAAAAATAAGGGTAAATTGCTTTTTTCACCGCATGGCCAGATTGCCCGCCCGCCTACCCATTCGAGAACCCCTTCGAATTTCATTCCATTGATAGCGATAGAATGAAAGTTGGTTGGATGATGCAAACCACGTGACATGAATCAGTCATTCATGAAAGAAAGATTTATGAAATAATACTGAGCGGCCTACGGGTGGCGCTGTCCAGGGAGAGTATAAATACTCGGGCATGGGCCCAGCTTGCGCAGGACATTCTTAACAGGAACTAGTGAAGGACACAACTAGACCTCCATGTTGTAAAACAGTTGATTAAAGCTTTGTTTAACGCTTAGACCAAGTGCCTAGTAGTTTTCTTACGTCACCACGGGCAATCCGTTCCGTCAGATTATCACCCAGGTGGTGAAGGTGAAAATTTACCTCATAGCTTTATTGGCATAAACAGTGAGCTTTAACTTTTGTACCCGTCGGGGGAGGCCCGGTAGCGCACGGGAAACCCGGAAGTCTGGGTTTCCCCGCACGCAGTGGAGTTTTAACTCCACCATGTGCGTGTGACGTCACTGACAGCTTCCCCGCCCGAAGTCAGCCTGATTGACAGGCTTGGCTTCCAGTCGGGCGGGAAACGCTGGAGAAGGGGCCGCAGCCCCTGGCCGGTCCGAGCCTCTAGCCTGGGCAGTGGTGGGGGGGGGCGGGGGTCCGATTCCCGACCTCGGAGAGGGTCTGAACCCGGGGGTTTGCCATCCCAGATCCCAGGGAGGGAGGTCTGATCCCCAAACTCGTGGGGTACGATCTCGGGAGGGAGGGGTCTGATCCCTGACCCCGGGGGGGGGGCCGTCCGATTATGGGGGTTTGCCATCCCAGATCCCAGGGAGGGGTATCTGATCCGTAAACTCGGGGACGGGTACGATCTCAGGGGTGGGGAGGTCCAATCCCTGACCCCGGGGGGGGGGGGTGGTCCAATTATGGGGGTTTGGGGTCCCTGACCCCGGGGACGGGTACGATCTCGGTGGGGCAGGGTCCAATCCCTGACCCCGGGGGGGGGTGGTCCGATTACGGGGGTTTGGGGTCCCTGACCCCGGGGACGGGTACGATCTCGGTGGGGCAGGGTCCGATCCCTGACCCTGGGGGGGGTGGGGGGTGTCCGATTACGGGGGTTTGCGGTCCCTGACCCCGGGGACGGGTACGATCTCGGCGGGGGGGGTGGCGGGGAGGGGTCCAATCCCTGACCCCGGGGGGTCCGATCCGAGGGGGCGGGGGGTTGTATGGGGTGGGGTGATGGTAGAGGACCACGAGGGACCGGAAGGAAACACTCCTACTCCTCCCGGCCCACAAGAAGTGATCCCCGAGGCTGTCCTCGCCTCGCTGCAGCTGCCGGGATTCCCAAGGCCCGGGAACCCTGACCGGTCACAGGTAAACCTGCAAAGCGGGTTAATTCCCAAGCTTCCAGCCTCATTGTCATATTTAAAGTGCCAATCCGCTGCCTGGGTGCGGGTTGGTTGCCCGCCCCCGTCCCATCTCCGTTAAAATCAGAAGTGGGCGGGTTGGAGCTGGGTTTCAGATTTTTAACACTTTAACCTCTCACCCAACCCAAACCCGCCCGATTTTGGGGGTTAAAAGTCCCCCAGTATGTTTGAAGGAGATCAGTTGCGTTTCTTGGGAGGATGTGGTGAAGGGAGTAAATTGATGTGCTTTGCCAGTTTGATGGTCTGTTTGGAACACAGTGACTGGATTAATTTGTGTGGTTTTAAAAAGAAAGCGAGAGAGAGAGAGAGGGAGAGCAAAAAATTATTTCACTTTCCTTTCACAGTTCATGTCACTCACCAGTATTTCGAAATGATGGTGAAACAGCTTCTACAGGTAATGGCTTTACTACATTTGTATGAGATACAGATTTGCAGCCTTTCGTACATCTCATACCTGGCTATAAGGACAGGGCTCTGCATCCCGCACTGTAAACTCCTTCCATCAGGATCAAGTGACAGCTCTAAATGGAAACAATCGCTATTTTGTGTGCTAAATACTGACATATTCCTATAATCATTGAGGATTATTTTTAATCTTCGACAGCACCTCCCAAACCCGCAACCTCTACCGCCTAGAAGGACAAGGGCAGCAGGCACATGGGAACACCACCACCTCCAAGTTCCCCATCAAGCCACCCACCATCCTGACTTGGAAGTATATCGGCCGTTCCTTCATCGTCGCTGGGTCAAAATCCTGGAACTCACTCCCTAACAGCACCGTGGGAGCAACTTCACCACACGGACAGCAGCGGTTCAAGAAGGCAGCTCACCACCACCTTCTCAAGGGCAACTAGGGACGGGCAATAAATGCTGGCATTGCCAGCGACGCCCACATCCCATGAACAAATATTTAAAAAAATCACTTGCTGTGGCCCCCTGACCAGTAATTATAGATAAATATGAATAAGGCTCTTCTTTCTCACTTTCCTTTCCCCCTGCCCGTCTCCCCTGCACATGTTCCATTAACTTGCCCATTCTTCCTCTGTGAGCATAGACAAATGAGTTTTGGTGAGATATTTGATCACAGGAAGCATCACAGCCAAACCTGAGCCTGTCTTCACCTGACATCCAGGCACAGGTTCGTTCCAGCAGGTGTCCTTAGATGATGATCGTGGGTGTGGCAGGGGGGGAGGCCTTAGCTGACACCAAGGCACTCCTCAGACCATAATAACAACAGAAAATGCTGGAAAAACTCAGCAGGTCATCGACCCAAAACGTTAACTCTGTTTCTCTCTCCACGGATGTTGCCTGGCCTGCTGAGTTTTTCCAGCGTTTTCTGTTGTTATTTTGGATTTCCAGCATCCGCAGTATTTTGCTACCTGTAAGACCATAGTTAATATCAGGCAGCTCACCATAGACCTGGATCAGATCTCGAACCTTCGGATGAGTACCTCACTGCAGCGCATTCACCAGTTGAGCCACTGGGGCACCCTGACAGGAACACTTACCATTCACTTTAATTTTGTACGTTGCACGGTGTAAACAAACCCTTTCGAAAAAACTAAAAGCACAATTGAATATCTTTGTATGTTCATCTCGTATTAATGTCAAATATTTCCATCATATAGGCAGTGAAGGTGTGCTGCTCTGCTGCAAAAATAAATTACTATCGTAAATCATTTTAATTGTAAACATCCTGCAGTCAAATTAGCTTTTAGCAAAATAAAAAGAAAGACTTGCATTTCTATAGCGCCTTTCACGACCACTGGATGTCCCAAAGCACTCTGCAGCCAATGAAGTACTTTTGAAGTGTAGTCACTGTTGCAATGTGGGAAACACGGCAGCCAATTTGTGCACAGCAAGCTCCTACTAATAGCAACGTGATAATGACCAGTTAATTGGTTTTGATTGAGGGATGAATATTGGCCAGGACAATTGTTTTTAAATTCCTTCTGTCAGTCTTGTTACAAATGGTCATTCGTTGATGCATTTGTTCCTGATTTGTGTCCTCTATTAAGAATGGGAGGGCTGTTTCAGCTGCTACTGGCTGATAGCCTTCCGTAGAATTGCGGCACCTTTTAATCCTGCTGATTAAATTAGTAACACAAGATTTACTAAGCGGATATTAGACTTTGACACTCAGCCAACATGATTGGACTATTTGGAGAATATGTGGTAAAACACTTGAACAAGTCATAGAGTTATAATGGTACAGAAGGCAACCATTCGGCCCATCGAGTCCGTGCCAGCTCTCTCTAGAGCAATCTAGTCAGTCCCATTCCCCCGCTCTATCCCCGTTGCCCTGCAAGTTTATTTCCCTCAAGTGCCTATCCAGTCTCCCCTTGAAAACATTGAGGGCTCGATTTTGCCAGGGCCGAGAAGGCGGGATTGGAGGCGTGTGAGGTGTTAAAATCGCAAAAAATGGCATGCGGGCCCGATCCCGTCTCCATCCTGCCTCCGAGCAATTTTCCCAGAATCAGGGTTTCAGACCCCATTCCCATCCTGCCTCCAAGAGGTGGGATAGGCCCTTAAGGCCCTTAACAACCACTTAATTGCCTCTATAATCCAATTTTGAGAGGCCTTTCTGATTTTTAGACATTTCCCCCATACTACACGCCTCCTCTGGAACACGTCAGTGAATCCTGGCGGCCTCACAAGTGGATTGCTTACTAACAGCTGCAGCTCCACCATTAAAAAGGAGTTTTCACCAATCATCATTTGCAGGTGGCAGAACTTTGTTGTCTCAGGTCTGGGGGAACTTTTAGCAGGCCTACTCATTGTTGTGGAAGTTTGGAGCCTGACACCCATCTCCAGTGTGACCTCCTGGGAAACCCCTCTCCCCACCTTGACTGAGCGCTTCCTCAATTGAGGTATATACCAGAAGCATGGCGACCATTTAATTCCTTTCCTCCTGGACATCAGATTCGGACGAAGACCAGCCGCGGTGGCAGCAGAACCCTGAACAACAGCAGCACCAACAACAGCAGCAGCAGCAACAAGAGCGCCAAGCTGCTAGTTACCCACCTGAAACTGCACAGGCCAGAAGGTGCCAACGCGCGACCACATTGCTGCCCAGGATGCAAGGGACGCACTCATGTTGGCCAGATTTGCTTAGCCTGCACACAATCAAATACTTTTGCCTCACACCTTCTTACTGTATTGATTTCTTTGTGGGTTCAATGATGAGACATTTATGAAAGAGAATGAGTTTTAATCTAAAGTCTGTTCAACTCTTTTATACAGCTTTTACAGGAGACACGATGCTGTGATGCATCTAGAATGAAACCGAAACTAAACTAGCTGCCTTGCTTCTCTCGGTCACATGCCCTCTGCTGGTCAGGCACAAGCAATCAATACATACAAACATGCTATTAAGGCATCATAATCGAACAGGCAAATACCATCTCTATTTGCTGATATCATTACATCTCCTTTCCTTAAAACAAAAGTATTTTACTTTTAACTAACAACATGTTTTCTTTGTATTAATCTGCATTTTAACTGTAACACTTAATGAACTTACATTATCATTATCATGATCAAGGTTTTTTAACCTTGCTTTGTGTGTTCACATGAAATATGTCAATACACTAGAACTTGAAGAAAGAATAAGATAACATTACTTCCTTCTATAACAATAGTCCTTAAATTTGCTCAATGAGTCTCTCAGGAGGCTTCACGTGTCTTGAGGATTTTCTGATTGATTGTCCTTGAATCTGAGTTGTTGCCTCAGATGATGTGTTCTCAGCTGTGTGATCAGGTTGTTCAACAGTATCAGTCTCTTGACCTGCTGTGGCTGGTCCCATGAGAAGATCTCGACGATTTCTTCTCAGAACAGCACCCTCATCTGTCTGAATGGTGTATGATCTTGGTTGAACTTCACTCAGGACAGTTCCCTTCTGAGTCCATGTGTTTGTTTTGTCTTTCAACCTTACTTGGCCACCAGTGTGGAGTTCAGGTAGGTTTTGTGTTCCTCTGTCATAGTAGTACTTTTGCTTTTCTTTCTGTTGTTCTTTGAACTTCCTCACTTTCTCCCCCTCTTTTGTTTTCAGGAGGTTCTCCGGGATGGGTAGGTTTGACCTTAGCCGACGTCCCATCAGGAGTCGGGCTGGTGACTTACCACACTCGAGCGGCGTTGTGCGGTATACAAGCATGCTTTGGTAGAAGTCAGTTCCACTGTCTTTTGCCTTGTACATCAGTCTTTTCACTGTGTTTGCGGGCTCTCCTGGGTCAACAGCTCTGGACAACGTGTCTGCTGTATACATCAGCTTACCCGGTGTGTACGCAACATTCAGTTCATCATAGACTGTCTCTCTTTCGCTTTCCACAACGAGGACTCTCTTTACCAGGTTCAGTCTCTCAGAGGCTTTTAAACCTAGTATGGCTTGCACATCCTTTGGCACCATGATTAATGCGTGTGCTCTCTGTCCTTGTGTGTTACTTTGACAATGCATTTTCCTTTCACTGGTATATCAGTACCTGAGTATCCTGTCACTTTCACTTTTATTCCATGTATCTTTGGTCTGGGTCTAATTTTCTTAAAATCAGTCTCTGATATCACATTAACTTGTGCTCCAGTATCCAATTTAAATGGAATGTATATGTCATTCACTTTTAGTGTCAACATCCAGTCTCTTTCTCCTTCTTTGTTTTCAGACACAATATCTACATTGAACTCCTCTATCTCGCTTTCATCTACTGCATGGACCTTGCTTTGTTGCATTTGGTTCTTACAGCAACGGGCATAATGGTTGTTCTTGTTGCAACTATTGCATGTTTTACCATATGCTGGACACTTTTTTGGTGGATGCTGTGTACCGTATCGACTACATGACTTTCGATTGTCCCTTTCATTTTCGTTCACTGGCCACGCCTCTTTTTTCACATTGGCGCTCTTTTTGTTAAACGGTTTGTGTCCGTTCATTCTCACTGCATCCACGTTGCAGCTATTGTCACTGAACAGCTCCTTTGCCTGCAACTTCACAGTCTCTGTAGCCCTACACAGTGCTATGGCTTTTCCCAGGTCTAGATCTTGCTCTCTTAGCAGTCTTTCCCTTAGACCATTATCCGGAATACCACACACCAGTCTGTCTTTTATCAGCGAGTCTGTCAGTCCCCCAAATTCACACGATTTGCTTCTGTTTCTCAGTTCAGTCACATACTGATCAATAGTCTCTTCCGTTTTCTGTACACATGTGAAAAATCTGTGCCTCTCAAATGTCACGTTACGTTTAGGTATGCAGTAGGCCTCAAACTGTTCCATTATTTTATCTAGCTTCATTTTGTCTCCATCAACAGCGAATGTGAAGTTATTATACACCTCCAGTGCTTCATCACCCACAACATGTAAGAACAGTGACGATTTCTTTTTATTACTTTTCTCGTCAGCTCCGATTGCCGCTAAATACAACTCTACACGTTGTTTGAATCTCCTCCAATTTTCAGCCACATTACCTGTCAACTGAAGCGTCGCCGGTGGGAGTAAACCTTCCATTTTTCACTTCGTTAGCTACTCTCTAATGGTAAGCAACGATGTTCTCTTTTGGCTTGCTAATTTGTGGAGAGCTGATTTTGCTTACTTGCCACTATCTCGTCGAGTTGCTAGCTTCAGATTTTTTCTCTTCATCTCTTTCAGTCACTTCTGACACCATGTATTGATTTCTTTGTGGGTTCAATGATGAGACATTTATGAAAGAGAATGAGTTTTAATCTAAAGTCTGTTCAACTCTTTTATACAGCTTTTACAGGAGACACGATGCTGTGATGCATCTAGAACGAAACCGAAACTAAACTAGCTGCCTTGCTTCTCTCGGTCACATGCCCTCTGCTGGTCAGGCACAAGCAATCAATACATACAAACATGCTATTAAGGCATCATAATCGAACAGGCAAATACCATCTCTATTTGCTGATATCATTACACTTACCAGAGCATCGACAATGGACAAGAACCTTCGGATTCCTATCACTCTGACCACCATACTGACAATTGCAAGTCGCTCTAAGCCCTCAATGTGGAAGTCCCATTTGCGAAATGACACAGGCCACAACTTCAACAGTTTGCCATCAGAAATTTTTAACACAACAAGTAACTGATGGCATTTCAAAAATAAACACAACATAACACCCAAGTGACTACCCTTGTGATTACTTGTGCATTATATTCCTCTTACTTGTGCTCCATCTTCCTCTTACTCATGCTCCTACGTGGTGCTTCCCCGGTGGCTTCAGCAGATATGGAGGCCCGTTGCTCACTTTCTTGCTGCTCCTATCTCGACACCTTTGGCGGCTGTCCTCTGGGGTTGCGAACCTTTGAGGGCTCGGCAACAGTCTGCTGCTCCTGCGGCTGTGCAGGGGATTAGACGCCCATCTCAGTTGGGTGAGGGTTCTGGTGGGGCTCTGACCAAGGGCTTTGCAGTGGCATGGTTGTATGAGCGCTTGGAGAGAAGCCCCCACTTCCTTCTCTGCCACCAACATCCCTCTCATGGGTCAGCCCCACTTCAGAGCTAGCAAGTGGCTTGACAGCACCTTGCTGCACTTCAGGGGAGCCATGAGGACCCGTTTCTGCACTGGAAGTCCTAATCCAGAGGACTTCCATGAAGGTCTGGTTTCTATGCTCAATAGCTGACCATCGCTCCTCAAGAGATGCCAGTCTATTCTGAACAATTACCATGTTTTCAAAACTCTGGCAACTTAGCTCCTCCATGGCCGTAGCCATCCTCTCCTCTACCGTAGCCATCCTTTCCACGGAGGTTGCCATCCTTTCCATGTTGATGCGTTCATGTGCCAACGCCTCCACAAAGGCTCTGCTCATGTTAGCGATGGACTCCTCCATTCGCTCCACACTCACAGTGACCCTGGAGACAAAACCTGACAGAGACTCCTGCACCTGTTCCTGGAGTTCCAGCACCGCTCTCCTTCTGGATGGACCCGGAGGCACAGGGTCGACATGCAGTGGAGCTGAGTTGGGAGCGTCCTGCGCCCTCCGACGAGGACTCTCCACTGCTGTCCCTGTCTCCACCATCTGTTGATGCTCACTTGTGAGCTGTGATACACCAGTTGCCAACACTACTCTATCTCGCGAAGGTGTGAATGTCTGCGCTGGTGCTGGGTGCGCTGAATTCTGCTGACGCTGCGCCCTCAGAGGTTGCAGCTTCCCCTGAGGGGTCTGGAAGCTCAGGCTCTTCCTCCTGGACAGTGGGGACAGGGGCTTTCGATGGTCCTGTGGGGGAGTAAAGGAAAGAGTTAGAGATGTGAGGTCAAGGTTAGATGAACATTGAATAGTGCAGATGATCATAAGTCAATCTGTTAGAGCATGTGACTCATTATCAGTGATTCATGCAATGTCAATGAGAGAGATGCCAAACTATTCTGTCACAAGCTTGCTGTGATGCACCCGTCTGTCCGTCCCCCACTTGGGTATCGTCCTCGATCCCAGCGATTTCCAGGGCCGCCTCCTCCCAAGGGGTGAGGTGGGCTACTGAGGGTAGCCCTACTCATGTCATGGCTCTTTCCCTCTTATTGTGAGCTCTCTTTCCCTGCAATGAGGGAGACAAGTGGAGTTTGCGTGAGAATGAAGGAGTGAGTGTCGAGAATCCATAGCATAGATGCTTAGAAGGAGATAAAGGGCCCTCCCTGTGTGTTGTAAGTTGTTGTTGCATCACAGTGATAGGGAGTGTGAGGGCTATATGGTAGAATAGTTAAGTGAGTGTGCCCATAGAGAGAGAGGCAATGGGTAAGGGTGCAGGGATGTAAGTGTCAAGTGGGATGTGGAGGAAGAGGTTGGCAAAGCAGAGTGCTGGTGAGGAGAGGCGATGGGGATCAGATTGAGGGTGATGGGAAAGTCATACTCACTTTTCCTGTGCAGAGAAGGTCATGAAACCTCTTCCTGCATTGCAGCCAGGTTCTGCGTCTCATTGATATGGAGTTGACCTCCTGGGCCACTTGCAGCCACACAGCTTTAGTCTGTTGTGGTGGCTTTTTTCTCCCTGAGGAAGGGAAGAGCACCTCCTTATTAGATCTTGCTCCCTGCACCAGAGCCTGGAGGGAGGGCTCATCAAAGCGAGGTGCACACTTTTGCTTGCTGGTGGACATGGTCGGTAAATGAAGTCCTTCATACAATGTCCAAAGCGTTTCCAGTCTCCAGAAGAAGCAAGGCTGCTTGCAGGCCTTAAATCCAGCAGCATTGATGACATCATCAGAGGCGACTTTCTGTATGAAAAGACTCACTGGGCCAGGGGTTTCCACACGCTGGAAATCAAGTGCCCAATTAGGGAAAAATCACACTTTTTTCCCACTTCACATCGGAGTCGGGGTCCTAACACGAAAACCACCTGACGCCTTCCAGCCCGCCCCCAATGGCAAAATCGAGCCCTGAGTGTCTCCGCTTCCACCACTTCCATCGGCAGTGAGTTTCAGGTCATCACCACTCGCTGCGTAAAAAAGTTTTCCCTCACATCCCCCTGTATCGCTTGCCCAAAACCTTAAATCTGTGTCCCCTAGTCCTTGTACCATCAATTAGTGGGAACAGCCTTTCCCCATCTAGCCTATCCAAACCCGTCATAATCTTGTACACCTCGATCAAATCACCCCTCAACCCCCTTTGCTCGAATGAAAACAAATCCAGTTTCTCCAACCTGTCCTTGTAGCTAAGATCCCCCATCCCCGGAACCATTCTGGTAAATCTCCTCTGCACCCTCTCAAGGGCCTTCACATCCTTCCTAAAGTGTGGTGACCAGAGCTGGACGCAATACTCCATTTATCTTTTGTCTAGATATTAAGGTGTAGGATGAAGGCTATCCTTCTGTTTCAGCCACATTAATGGAACGTTCGGCCTCAGGGCTGTTGGGTTGGCAGTGGCACAGATGGGCTGTCTTGTCACGGTGCAATCTCTCTAGCCAGGTCACTACAAAAGACCAGGCGGTGTGCGAAAATTACATCAAAGATTGACCTGGTCGCACTAATAACTTATGCCCATCTTTAAACTGCTGGGTCTCGATTGGCTGAAAATTCAGTCAGTTATTTAACTTGTGTCATTTTTTTTAGCAAAGCAGGGAGGAATGCTTCTTAAATTGTATCAGCTTTGGTTAATTAAAAGTAAAAATAAGCAGGTAACCGAAACCAGGAATAAAATAAATCAGGTCAGAAAGATAAAATAAACAACCATGATGTTGATATAAATGTGAACAGGCAACTCCTTTTGCAAGCACTTAATGAGATAAGTGCTGATAACCAATCTTTGAATTTCACTTTCATGCTTGCATGCATTAAAAACATTAACAAAAATAAACTGAGCCCCGCCCCCCCCCCCACCCAGGGTGCAAGGGATCCGGAACAGAAGAGCCTCTGCAGCCAAAAGCTTCAGTCAACGTCGCTTGTAAAGCATTTGTTTTTGGAAGTGATATTAAACACAAAAACAAGAGAATTAAGACCTGGCATTCTCAGAAATGACATGGTTCAAGGCAACACACTTCCTCCATTTCGCCGGTGAGATGTTAGTAACAAAGCAAAAACTGGCATTCTCTCATTTTTCATGAAAACTTATAAAATTCTAACAGGACTAGACAGACTAGATGCAGGAAGGATGTTTCCGATGGCGGGGGAAGTCCAGAACCAGGGGTCACAGTCTAAGGATAAGGGGTAAGCCATTTAGGACAGAGATGAGGAGGAATTTCTTCACCCAGAGAGTGGTGAACCTGTGGAATTCTCTACCACAGAAGGCAGTTGAGGCCAATTCATTAAATATATTCAAGAAGGAGTTAGATATATTTCTTAAGGCTAAAGGGATCAAGGGATATGGGGAGAAGGCAGGGACAGGGTACTGAGTTTGGATGATCAGCCATGATCTCATTGAATGGCGGAGCAGGCTCGAGGGGCCGAATGGCCTACCCCTGCTTCTA
Source organism: Somniosus microcephalus (assembly GCF_052327205.1). NCBI lineage: Eukaryota > Metazoa > Chordata > Chondrichthyes > Squaliformes > Somniosidae > Somniosus > Somniosus microcephalus. The sequence goes on along the minus strand of NC_141003.1, from coordinate 81,994,274 downwards.
TCTTCTATGTTTCTATGTTTCTAAAACGGTTATTTCAAAGCGCAGGTCCATCTTCTCCTGATAATAGAAAAATCCCTGTATCTTGGTGATTCAGTAATGGCTTCTAGTCTGTCCATCACTGGACTGATCCGAACTCAATTCCCGATCCACGTCCTTTGTATCATCCTTTAGAGATACTGAGAGAGTACAGGAACAGAGAGGGAAACAAACAGCTGACTGAATTCCAATTCCACCCCCACGGTTACTCCTTGATCAACTAACCCAACCGGAGCAATCCTCATGCAGCATCTTCTCTAATCTGTGGGGCAGAAATTGGGTTGCTTTTCGCCTCTCTAATGCCCTAGCGCCCGGGCACGGCGCCGCTAACACCTCCCGCGAAATTCAGTGGGAGTCTAGCAGTGGTGGTAGCCGGTAGCGCCTCGCAGTGACGCGCCGGCGATGATGACATCATCGCCGTGCGCGGCGCCCCATTTGCGCCCCGGCCGCAAACTTCCCTTGCGCCCCCTGAACAATCGGCGGGCGATGGGACCGACGGGATCAGGGGGCGGTAGCGGGCAGCGTCGCTGCTTAAAGGGGCAGGTGTCGGGCGGCCATTTTTATTTTGGCCGACTGCCAGCACCTGCCCACCTTTTAACATTTCTATGCGGGGTGCCGGCCGCGATCGCTCAGCCTGGCGCTCCTCTTGTGTGCCAGGCTGTTTCCACGGCACCCCGCTCCCCGGTGGTCCGGCAGGGCCCCAGTGCGTGCAGCGCTAGGCTCCTCCCGTTTAATTAGGGGAGAAGGCCTGCAATGACACGGCACTACAGCCGCTGCGCGTGGTGCTGCTGCACGTAACGCCGTGACATTGAGTAGTAGCACCCCAAGAAGGAGGTGGACCACCTCCTTCTTGGGGCGCTACTACTGAATTTACAGGGGAGGGGCACTAACGTTTTAGGTGATGTTAGCCCCTCAAAATGGGTGCCACCCAATTTTTCCCCCTATTTTTTTTGCGCAGACACAGTTAACCGGGACTGTTAGCTCACCCCTTTTAAACAGACACAGGCACAGCCCGAAACAGCAACGTGCTTAACAAGCCTTTGTACTGGACTCCTATGGTACTGCCAAGTGGTTATTTACCTTCTATAGGTGGCTGCTTGTGATAAGCGTGGACGGTATAAGTGGCGAGGAATGTAGCTGGTCGCAAAGTGATCTGCTGCCCTAAGGAAAATGGTAATTTCAGAAAGGGGCCAACTTTTTCCCCTGCAGGGGTTACTTGGCCAGACTTGCCAGCACTGTGGCTGGCAAATGCTGCAATTTCTACTCCTCCCCCGTGGACACCCAGCAGCGCTGATACTGGCACGCTCTCCCGACCATTTTATTCCATTTATGTAACCCCGGAAATCCTGATGAGTAAGTAGCCAGCAATGGGGTAGTCGCCCACGCTCCACATTTACATAAGAACTTAAGAAATAGGAGCAGGAGTCGGCCATTCGGCCCTTCGAGTCTGGTCGGCCAGTCAATAAGACATGGCTGGTCTTCTCCCTCTACTCCACCTTCCCGCACTATCCCCATTTCCCTTGATTCCCCTAGAGTCCAAAAGTCTATCGATCTCTGTCTTGAATATACTCACCAACTGAACATCCACAGTCCTCTGGGGTAGAGAATTCCAAAGATTCACAACCCCTCTGAGTGAAGAAATTTCTCCTCATCTCAGTCTTAAATGGCCGACCCCTTATTCTGAGACGGTGACCCCTGGTTCTAGACTCCCCAGCCAGGAGAAACATCCTCCCTGCATCTACCCTGTCAAGCCCTGTAAGAATTTTATATGTTTCAATGAGATCACCTCTCACTCTTCTAAACTCTAGGGAATGTAGATCCTGCTCCATTGCCATATTTGGTATGGCGGTGGGGCAGGATCACAGATTTTTGACACATATAAGAAAGGGGAAAGGAAACACAAATGCTGGAAGTATGAAGTAAAAACCGAAAATGCTGAGCACTCAAGGGCAGGTCCATCATCATCTGAACAAAAGATAGGTTGAATTTCAGGTGGACTTTAATCAGACAGGAAAACTCTTTTATAGGAGTGACCAAGGCAAAGAGGGATGGGGAGAACAACAGGAAGATGACAAGAATAGAAAATTGCATGAAGAAGGAATAGATGACATTGACAGTTAAACAGGATGAAAAAGGCAAACAAAAATCAAGATGACGAGCGATATAGAAGCTGTTGAAAAATTTCTAAGAGAAATGGCGGTGAATTAAATCACATAGATAAAAAAAAATACTTGAACGTAAGAACTAGGAGCAGGAGTCAGCCACACGGCCCCTCGAGCCTGCTTCGCCGCACGGCCCCTCGAGCCTGCTCCGCCGCACGGCCCCTCGAGCCTGCTCCGCCGCACGGCCCCTCGAGCCTGCTCCGCCACACGGCCCCTCGAGCCTGCTCCGCCACACGGCCCCTCGAGCCTGCTCCGCCACACGGCCCCTCGAGCCTGCTCCGCCACACGGCCCCTCGAGCCAGCTCCGCCACACGGCCCCTCAAGCCTGCTCCGCCGCACGGCCCCTCGAGCCTGCTCCACCATATTGCCCCTCGAGCCTGCTCTGCCACACGGCCCCTCGAGCCTGCTCCGCCACACGGCCCCTCGAGCCTGCTCTGCCACACGGCCCCTCGAGCCTGCTCCACCACACGGCCCCTCGAGCCTGCTCCGCCACACGGCCCCTCGAGCCTGCTCCACCATATTGCCCCTCAAGCCCGCTCCACCACACGGCCCCTCGAGCCTTCTCCACCACATGGCCCCTCAAGCCTGCTCCACCATACGGCCCCTCGAGCCTGCTCCGCCGCACGGCCCCTCGAGCCTGCTCCGCCATTCGATGAGATCGTGGCTGATCATCGACCTCCACTCCACTTTCCCGCCCGATCCCCATATCCCACGATTCCCCCGAGAGTCCAAAAATCTGAAATCTGAAATGTTCCCAAAATCTTAGCACGTGTCATCAAACTGAGTACGGACTCTGCTTTTACACTTATCTCTCAGCTGAGCTCCAACTTCATGCCTGTTGTTATTTATTAGGGGTGATTTTGCCAACCTGCACTTAAAGCAAGGAGCAACGCTCGCAAGCAGCGCAATTCAGGAAATCACAGCACGCAGCTCATGACTTTCCGCCCATTTAATTCTTAATCTTATTTGACCACTGCGAGAATGCTTTCTCTCTCTCTCTCACTGATTGCTTGTGCTGCCAGCACATTTGGAAAAAAACCCACATTCCTTCATCTCCAGGAATGTAAATATTACTCTGAGAATGTAATCTTGAATGGTACACTGCCATTTGGGCCTGCAGGGTTGTCACACTAGTTCAGCTGAAATACAGCAGAAAAATCTTCACTATCAGCTGATTCAGGCTAGCGCATTTTTGTTTTTCCGTTGTTGCTTACATTGGTTGACGTCTGTTCTCTCTGTCCTTGATATATCAGCACTCCCACCCACTGGACAACTTTAACAAGTGCATTCAGTAGAGATCCGAATTTATACATGCGCATGAGGAAACAAGCTCACCATGGAAACAGATTTAAGAACATAAGGACATAAGAAATAGGATCACAAGTAGGCCATTCGGCCCTTGGAGCCTGCTCTGCCATTCAATAAGATGATGGCTGATCTTCGACCTCAACTCCACCTTCCCCCACTATCCCCATATTCTTTGATTCCCTTAGTATTCAAAAATCCATCGATCTCTGTCTTGAATATACTCAACGACTGAGCCTCCACAGCTGTCTGGGGTAGAGAATTCCAAAGATTCACCACCCTCCGAGTGAAGAAATTTCTCCTCGTCTCAGTCCTAAATGGCCGACCCCTTATTCTGAGACTGTGAGTCCCTGGTTCTAGACTCCCTAGCCAGGGGAAAACAACCTCCCAGCATCGACCCTGTCAAGTCCTGTAAGAATTTTGTATTTGTAAATATTAATATCAAATAGCTGTGTTCCTTCTGCTTAAATATTTTGTCAACCACACAGCTCTTTAAAATCTGCAGTTATGGTATTATATAATGGGAGGCTAATTTTTAAATGGCTCAAAAAAACAATTTGTTAAGTTTTGTTAGGTTTTTCGTTTGATGACACTGGGGCACCACAATATTTTCGGAGAATACTCCCTCTAATTTACCCCAGTTTCCTCCCATTTATAGCCTCATAAAAGCTTTCATAGATACCTCTTCAGCACTTCCTTTCAGAAGATAACTGAAATTAGCTTAATGGAGTAAGGAAGCCTTTTAAAGACTTGTATTTATATAGTTAGCACTGGGAAATGCAGCCCAGAACCAGCATGAGGTTTTGCGGGGTTAGATGCAGGTAAATCCCCAACAACGTGCCTTAGCGCCAGCTTCAGCAGACCTACAGAATTACATTTTCCCTTTCCCTGCCTCTGCAGTTGCTTAAAACCTGTTGCTGATGATTCTGCTATTCACATTTACACCACTTCTAGACCCATACTTGTCCCATTACCATCTCCTTTTGCCTCGAACCATCATCCCTTTTGCCTTTTAATCTCTCCTGCCTTCCATCCTATCACAGACCTTCCCTTTTGTTCCTTCCTCCCCTCCCCCCTTTCCCTGCCTTAAAAGCTGTTAAATCTCTAGTTTTTTCCAGTTCTGACGAAAGGTCATCGACCTGAAACGTTAACTCTGTTTCTCGCTCCACAGATGCTGCCTGACCTGCTGAGTATATCCAGCATTTTCTGTTTTGAGTTCAGATGTCCTTTTGTAACAGAATTAAATCATAGAATCATAGAATGGTTACAGCACAGAAGAAGGCCATTTGGCCCGTCGAGCCCGTGCCGGCTCTCTGCCAGAGCACTTCAGCTAGTCCCACTCCCCCGCCCTTTCCCCGTAGCCCTGCAAATTTTTTTCCTTCAGGTTCTTATCCAATTCCCTTTTGAAAGCCACGATTGAATCTGCCTCCACCACCCTTTCAGGCAGTGCATTCCAGATCCTAACCACTCGCTGCATAAAAAAGTTTTCCTCATGTCACCTTTGGTTCTTCTGCCAATCACCTTAAATCTGTGTCCTCTGGTTCTTGACCCTTCCGCCAATGGGAACAGTTTCTCTCTGTCTACTCTGTCTGGACCCCTCTTGATTTTGAACACCTCTATCGAATCTTTCAACCTTCTCTGCTCCAAGGAGAACAACTTCCTGGAATCATTCTTGTAAATCTTTTCTGCACCCTCTCTAAGGCCTTCACATCCTTTCTAAAGTGCGGTGCCCAGAATTGGACACAATACTCCAATTGAGGCCGAACCAGTGTTTTATAAAGGTTCATCATAACTTCCTTGCTTTTGTACCCTGTGCCTCTATTTATGAAGCCCAGTATCCCATAAGCTTTTTTTTTACTGCTTTCTCAACCTGCCCTGCCACCTTCAATGATTTGTGCACATATACCCCCAGGTCTCTCTGTTCGTGCACCCCGCTTTAGAATTGGACCCTTTAGTTTATATTGCCTCTCCTCGTTCTTCCTATGAAAATGTATCACTTCATACTTTTCTGCATTAAATTTCATCTCCCACGTGTCTGCCCATTTCACCAGCCGGTCTATGTCTTCCTGAAGTCTATCACTCTCCTCCTCTCTGTTCACTATCCTTCCAAGATTTGTGTCATCTGCAAATTTTGAAATTGTGCCCTGTACACGTCCAAGTCATTAATATATATCAAGAAAAGCAGTGGTCGTAGTACTGACCCTTGGGGAACACCACTGTACACCTTCCTCCAGTCCGAAAAACAACCGTTCACCACTACTCCCTGTTTCCTATCACTTAGTCAATTCCGTATCCATGCTGCCACTGTCCCTTTTATTCCATGGGCTTCAACTTTGCTGGCAAGCCTATTATGTGGCACTTTATCAAACACCTTTTGGAAGTCCATACATAACCCGTCAACCGCATTGCCCTCGTCAGCCCTCTCTGCTACCTCATCAAAAAACTCGATCAAGTTGGTTAAACACGATTTGCCTTTAACAAATCCGTGCTGGCTTTCCTTAATTAATCCGCACTTGTCCAAGTGACCGTTAACTTTGTCCCTGAGTATCGTTTCCAAATGCTTCCCCACTACCGAGGTTAAACTGACTGGCCTGTTGTTGCTGGGTTTATCCTTACACCTTTATGGTCAATTAGGGGCAATACTGTGGATTGGGACTGCCTAAACGTAGGACCTTTACAGCGAGCAGGCAGAGGAATCTGGGTTGGATTTAAACCCAGGTCCCAGAGGCATGAGACCAGCGTCTAATCCATCACACAACAATTAGCATTTATATACATCATATATATATTGGTGATGGGAGCAGCTTTCAGGAAATTGGACTTTGATTCTGTAAGAAAGTGTCCTAAGGCTGCTCTCTCATTGAATCAAGGGCAAAAAATTGATATAGGCACATGATAAATATGACCAATTGAGTCAATTTTCTGGCATCAAACCCCAGCTGATCGAGTTATCCATGGAGCTGGCAGTGCGAGTCACTCAGGTGATCTAACTCACTAGAGCCATTTTAACCCCCCGCGGCCCCCCCGGACCCCGCCACTCCCCCCCCGCTCCGGCCCAGTGGTCAATGGTACGGGTAGAGAGGATAAGATGGTGAGGGGGATTCGCGCCGCATTCTCAATGTGTTCCCCCCTCCGCCCACCCCAGCATTCGCTTCTCCGGGGCCCGGGAACTCTGCTGCCCTGCCCCCGAGAAGCGAGGACCCAATTCTAATGGCAGCCATTGCGTCCCGGTGATGTCATCGAGGCGCACGCGCTATTTTAACCTTGGGCCCGATTACGGCCCGCACAGTTTCCAGCCAGCGAGTAGGAGCTGGTGGCGGCAAAGATCCGGGCCACGTTAAGTGTTTTTTTTAAAGGTAGGCGCGCTCCTTCTTGGCCCCACAAGGATACCCACGGTTCCTTAGACACCCCCATCCCCGAACGCAAACTTCTCCCTAAATCCGTACTTACCTTGCCAGAGACCGTTTCCATGGGTTCCTGGCTGTGGCCTCACGACCTCCCCCTCCCCCACTGCCTACTATTTTGAACTTCCACTTGCTGGGCGGTGACATCTTTGGCGCTGGTTTGGGTGGGAGTCAGAACCGGGGGATGCAAATGAATTCTGGGAGTTAAAATCTCCTGGGCCTCATGCTTGGGGGGGTGCGGCGGGGAGGGGAGGGGAGGGGGAGGGGCTGGATGCGTTTCCACCCACTCCGACCCCTCCCCCTGCGCAAACACCGATTACCAGCCCGAGTTAAAATCGGCCCTTCTGTGTCATGTCAAGGAATAATCAAAGAGATGTTAATTGAGATTATTTTATTGGGCGTTCAAAAGAAAACTTTTAAAAATAAATGCGCGGTCACTTTAAATTTCTGCGCATGCGCGGTGTTCACGGTGTAAACGCCGGTGAGCGGCCGGCGCGGGACCGTTCCCATTACTGCATGGTCGCGCGGCCGAGAGGAGGCATTGACTCGTGCCCTTTACCCGTTGTAATCCGTGCCCCCTCCCCCTGCCCCTTGCTTTGGTCGGTCCTATAATGAGGTTCTCCTGCCTGTACAGTACTAGTTCAACTGGAAGCGCAGCGAACACTCAGCAATTTTTGTTTTCATTTCTGATTTTTTTCTTCTCTCTGTGTATGTGTGTGTGTGTGTGTGTGGGTGTGTTAAAATGACCATCTGTTCTCAGCTGAAAATGAAACTGAGACACACAGAAACTTCTAATTTTAGTCAACAGTAAACAGTGCACCAGGAACATCTGGAAACAAAGGCTGTTAACCATTGCTTCAAAGCAGTTAATACCAGCCTTTAAAGAAATCGAAAACATCTACTTTGAGACTTATCGTGTGCAGATGAAATATAAAAACAATTAAATGTTAGGGATTGGATACAGAAAGAGAAATCTAAGCATATGCTGTATGGAATGTGAAGATATCCTTTAGGATTTATCCGTGTTTAACTGCTATCATGCTGTTTTTGTTGAACTACAGCCCAGACAGTTCAATACTATCCACATCACATGCCTGCCCTGCTACTATTCGACATGAGGTGCCCAGTTTTATTTTTTCTTGCCTGACTATTTATAACTTAATACTGGCACTGAAGAGAGAAAGAGATGTATTTAATGTTCACAGATAAGAAAGAAAGAAAGACTTGCATTTATATAGCGCCTTTCATGACCGCTGGACGTTACAAAGCATTTTACAGCCAATGAAGTATTTTTTGAAGTGGAGTCACTGTTGTCATGTGGGAAACACGGCAGCCAATTTGTGCACAGCAAGCTCCCACAAACAGCAATGTGATAGCGACCAGATAATCTGTTTTTGTTATGTTGGTTGAGGGATAAATATTGGCCCAGGACACCGGGGATAACTCCCCTGCTCTTCTTCGAAATAGTGCTGTGGGATCTTTTACGTCCACCTGAGGGAGCAGACGGGGCCTCGGTTTAACGTCTCATCCGAAAGACGGCACCTCCGACAGTGCAGCAGACTCCCTCAGCACTGCACTGGAGTGTCAGCCTAGCTTTATGTGCTCAAATTCCTGGAGTGGGACTTGAACCCACAACCTTCTGACCAGATGGTACCAGAGACCAGGTGTGAACTAGAAAGCAACTAATAATAGGGCTCCATAGTCATGACACAGAATTATACGGTTAGCAGCATTCCAAATTATATGCATTTAAAGGGTAATGCGAAAAAGGGCTCATCATTTTTGGCCTGCGAGAATAAACACGAAAATAGGACGATGTAAATTGCATTCAGGCAATTCACGTCACTTGCAAGTGATGTCATTACGATGAAAATGACACGTGTCTCTTTTACATCCTCCAAGAACAAATGTTTTCCAGGGTTTTTTTTTAAGTGAAGGCAGCGCCATTTTAAATCTCATATCAACGACCAACCCACTGAGGTACGAAGCAACTTGTAGATTCAAGAGAACCCGGAAACGCAGCGCTTCCAGAATATCCGCCGTCGATGTTGCGCGATACTTACAAAAGGTATGGGGCCAGAATTTGCGGTGGGTAACGACGGTGAACTGTCAGCGTTCGCTGTTATTACCTCTTTGAAACTGACTGCAACCTCAGGACGTGGCGCGTGCGCATCTAAAGGCGGAAGTCCTGAAGTTGCGGCCAGTCGTTCACTGCTCAGACACTGGCTGCGCTGTGGACCCTGTTGCCCCATAGGCGGAAATCAGTGAAATCCGTGAAATCCATGAAATCAGTGAAATCCGTGAAATCTGTGAAATCAGTGAAATCCGTCAATTCAGTGAAATCTGTGAAATCTGTGAAATCAGTGAAACTGACAGAAACTTGCAGGGAAAAATTGGGTTGCGCTACTTTTAGTGCCCCGAAAAGGTTAGCAACCCCGTGCCTGAAGTTCATTGGTAGCACCCCAAGCAGGAGGCGGGGAACTACTGGAAGCGCTCCCCCTCCCTCTTGGGGTGCTCCAGCCCAATATTGCAGCACTACATGACGCTGTGCCGCGCGCGCCGGCACGTAGCGCCACGGTACTGCAGGCCTTCCTCCTTTTATTAAAGGGGAGGGGCCCTGCACCACGTGAACTGGGGCCCGGCTGGAGGAGGGAAGAAAGGGGCAGGTGCTGGCAGATGGCCAGCAAAAAAAATGGCCGTCCGGCACCTCCCCTTTAAATATCGCCGCTCCGGCTGCACATATGGCCTCCTGACCCTCTTGGACATAGCGTCCGGCGGTATGTCAGTGGCCGTGACCCAGGTTTGTGGCCAGGGTACGAACGGGGTACTACACACGGCGATGATGTCATCACCGCAGGCGCAGTGCGGCGGGGCGCTACCGGCTACTGCCACCACTAGCCTCCCGCTGAATTTTGCGGGAGGCGTTAGTGGCGCCGCGCCCTGGCGCTAGTTGCTTTGCACCGAATTTTGCCCACCAATTGGGCTTTTACTCAGTAATATTGCAAGTTAGACCTTGTTGGATTCGGTGTAACTGGGGTTTTAACAGCGTATTGACTGCTGAACAAATGTTATGGTCCTGAAAAACTAATTTTTATATTTGTGGAGTGTCAAATTTTTCTATTATGATAAAAATTACAATTTTTAAGAAACTTAAAAAAAAACTTAAGTTTGTTCTTGATATTTCAGGTTCTACCTTATCCCCATGTGAGAACCCCAATATTTGTTTTGCTCTCTGTAACATTTTAAAAATGTCTGGATAAAAGCAGCTTCTCATTTCCTGGTTTCCTTTTTGAGAATTCTGCAATGTGATTGGCTGCTTATTCAGGTTGTTGACGTCACAGCAGCTTGCACGAGGGAATTCCCATTACAGAGCACTGAAAGGCAAACTTCTCACCATAGAGATCTCTGTCTTCGGGTAAACTTTCTTCGGGAGCCAGCGGCAACCGCCTTTGCTTCACCACTGATTGCAAATTCCAGGCCATGAAATAAACTGTATAATACCATCTGCATGAATTGAAATGAGCAAATTCATTTTGAGAGTGGAGGTGGTTAAGAGGCTGGAAAGGGTATCAAGAGATGAGGAGTTTTGCCTTCAACACCTGGGTAGTAATCTGACAGGGCAGATCGCCCACTCATTATAGAACCCATCCAATTTTCATTGCATTGATTTCAGACAATTCACTCCACCAGAATAGCAGCCAGGCGATGAGGATGAAAATCTGCTCCTACATTTTCGGGTAGTATTTCAGCAATGAAAGGGTGCTAGGAAAAAAACAAATAGACTCTCTAGTTGGTTTGGTGGGGGCGGGAGGGGAGGGGTGGTAAATGTACTGCTGGGATTAAAGTTGAACTATAGAAAGCATGAAGGTCCTAGGTTCAATTCCTGATTTGTGCTGAGTAAGCTTATCGCAACCAGTGTTGCAGTGTAGACTCTTACACGCGACCTCAGTCCTGAATTAGGGAGAAGATTTATCATGCTGGATTCTTGCTGCTGATTGCTATCCAGTGACTCCTGAAGAAAGTGTGTATGTGCGTGTCTGTGTGTCAGTATGTGTATGTGCGTGTATATGCATGTGTGTCTGTATGTGTGTATGTGTATACGTATGTGTACGTGTGTGTGTACATGTGTGTGTGTATGTGTGTGTGCACGTGTGTATTTATGTGTATATGTGTGTGTATGCATGTGTGTGTGTCTGTATGTGTGTATGTGTATATGTGTCTGTGTACATGTGTGTGTGTTTACATGTGTGTGTTTACATGTGTTTGTACGTGTGTGTACATGTGTGTGTACATGTGTGTGTGCACGTGTATGTGTCTGTATGTGTGCATGTGTATGCGTATGTGTACATGCGTGTGTGTGCATGTGTGTGTTTACATGTGTGTGTACATGTGTGTGTACATGTGTGTGTGTGTACATGTGTGTGTACGTGTGTGTGTACATGTGCCATACAGGGAGTGTAACGAAGGTTCACCAGACTGGTTCCTGGGATGGGGGAATTGTCCTATGAGGAGAGATTGAGTAGACTAGGCTCATATTCTCTAGAGCAAATTGCTTACTTGTCTTTTAGAATCATAGAAATCATAGAATGGTTACAGCACAGAAGGAGGCCATTTGGCCCATTGAGCCCATGCCGGCTCTCTGCAACAGCACTTCAGCTAGTCCCACTCCCCCGCCCTTTCCCCGTAGCCCTGCAAATATTTTTCCTTCAGGTACTTATCCAATTCCCTTTTGAAAGCCACGATTGAGTCTTTCAGGCAGTGCATTCCAGGCCCTAACCACTCACTACGCAAAAAAGTTTTTCCTCTTGTCGCCTTTGGTTCTTTTGCCAATCACCTCAAATCCTTGTCCTCTGGTTCTCGACCCTTCCACCAATGGGAACAGTTTCTCTCTATCTGCTCTGTCCAGGCCCCTCATGATTTTGAACACTGCTATCAAATCTCCTCTCAAACGTCTCTGCTCTAAGGAGAACAACCCCAGCTTCTCCAGTCTATCCACGTAACTAAAGTCCCTCATCCCTGGAATCATTCTCCTAATTCTTTTCTGCACCCTCTCTGAAGCCTTTTCACTTCAGTTTAGGAATTGGAGAAAATAAACAATTTCAAAGTGTGAAAGAAAGTATTAGGAGCAATACAATGCCCTCAGCTAATGGCAAACAGCTCGCCCACCAACTGTGTGATCAGACATTCTATTTTCAGTGCTTAACTACCAAATGGAGGATTTGGCAGCTTATATTCTTACAAACATACCAAATTGACAGGCAGGAAAAGACCAGCTGGTCCATCAAGCCTGCCCCAGGTCACCTGCTATCCTAGCTATGGTAGGTTGTTACCTTTGTTTTTTACAATGTCTTTGTTACCTCTAGACTTGAGTATTCCAACGCACTCCTGGCTGGCCTCCCGAGTTCTACCCGCCATAAACTTGATGGTATCCAAAACTCTGCTGCCTGTGTCCAAGTCCCGTTCACCCATCACTTCTGTGCTCGCTGACCTACATTGACTTCTGGTTAAGCAACACCTCGATTTTAAAACCCTCATCCTTGTTTTCAAATCCCTCCATGGCCTCACCCCTCCCTATCTCTCTAAACTCCTCTAGTCCTACAATCCCCTAAGATCCCTGCGTTCCACCAATTCTGGCCTCTTGAACATCCCCGATTTTAATCGCTCCACCATTGGTGGCCGTGCCTTCAGCTGCCTGGGTCCTAAGCTCTGGAATTCCCTCCCTAAACCTCTCCGCCTCTCCACTTCTCTTTCCTCCTTTAAGACGCTCCTTAAAACCTACCTCTTCCTGCCCTAATATCTCTTTATGTGGCTCGGTGTCAAAATGTGTTTGATATGCGCTCCTGTGAAGTGCCTTGGGACATTGTACTATATTAAAGGCGCTATATAAATACAACTTGTTGTTGTTGTGAGGTGACGTTGAAAAGCTTTTTTAAGAGAAAGAGAGAGAGAGAGAGAAATGAAACTGAAAGAAATGTAAGCTCCATCAGCAGATAGATGTAAGACCATGAAATACCATGCAAGCCTCGATGAGTGTGGTCTGGCACTAGTCCAGCTACTGTCATTTCCCTCTAACCCTTATCTGCTTCGAACAGCAAAACTAGTTTAGTTAGTTCATAGTAAGCTACAGCATTATTTTTGGTCATACAGAACGTGAAATACTTACGCTTATTTAATTTGTGCACAAAAGATATTAATTTCTACATTTGCAGAGGCAAACTAAAGTTAATATAATATATGTCAAAAATTAACTTGATCAAGAACATGAATCTCATTGTCAATGTGTCACATTTATGTCATTTCCTCTCATGTCACAGGTCAAATTCCACAATATTTTGGTCTTCCATTACTACTAGAATAGTCATGGAATAGAAATGTTCACATTTCAAGCTTATTGAACCATGTAAATCACAAAGCTCCCGAGTTCAACCCCTGTTTGTGCTGATTTAGCTGTTCTCAAATAGGGTGGCAGTAATGACCCTAGTTTAAGGGGGGGGGGGGGGGGGAGAAATCAGTTGGAGTTTCCTGTTATTAATCGCTGTACAGTGTGTTAAATCCGTGAATCATGAGGTATGGTGCTCTTCAATAAATAGACAGAGACTGCAGATGAACAATCAACAGGTGTTTACTGGATGAGGGTATTCTAAAAACTAACAGTACAGCGCCCTACTCAGGGCTTATATACAGGTGTGGTCACTGCCGGTACTACAGTATACAGGAGCTGTAAAAGCAGTTCTCCCCTTAAAGGTACATACACTACACAGTGACTACTGCCGGAAAGTGAATGTTGCACGTGAAACAACATCGGGTGAAGGATAGGCTTGGACCGGGCTGTGGTGCTCCTCAAATGAATAGCCTACCAACACTCAATGTTAAGACTCACAGATGAATAATCACTTGGTTGAGGTACGGGAGGGCATCAAATGCATGCAACCGTGCGCCGATATGAGTCAGCGCCTTCAGGAGAGGAGTGGGCAAGAAATATTGACACCTCATTGAGGAGGGAGTAGGTTTCTTTGAATGAATTTAAGCTTGGGGTCATAAGAACATAAGAAATAGGAGCAGGAGGAGGCCATTTGGCCCCTCGAGCCTGCTCCGCCATTCAATAAGATGATGGCTGATCTTCTACCTCAACTCCACTTTCCTGCACTATCCCCATGTCCCTTGATTTCCTTGATATCCAAAAATCTATCGCTCTCTGTCTTGAATATACTCAACGACTGAGCCTCCACAGCCCTCTGGGGTGGAGAATTCCAAAGATTTACCACCCTCTGAGTGAAGAAATTTCTCCTCATCTCAGTCCTAAATGACCGACCCCTTATTCTGAGCCTGTGACCCCTGGTTCTAGACTCCCCAGTTGAGTAACTGGACTCTAGAACATGCTCAGAATCGCTCCTTGTTGACTTCTCCTGACTTTACATCACTACCTGTTGAGAAAATGCTTCCCCTCCCCCTGGTGGCAATCTGTGGTGCAGCATGCTATCCCAATATCCTGTTCCTCCCTGGTACCCACAAACTTTAAAAGCCTGCGTTGCTTCGGCATATATGAACCTGTACAGTCCAGATTCATGATATCAAAGCAGTCAGCACTGGGAAACTTATTTTAAAGTTATTCACTATTTTGTGACAAGCATATGTTTAAACTTGCCTAAAGTCACTTTATAATCAGGAAAGCTAACTGGAGGAATTAGTCAGCCGTGGCTCAGTGGGCAGCACTCTCACGCCTGAGTCAGAAGGCTGTGGGTTCACAGTCCCACTCCAGAGACTTGAGCACAAAAATCTAGGCTGACACTCCCAGTGCTGAGGGAGTGTCAGATGTGCCGTCTTTCAGATGAGACGTTAAACCGAGGCCCCCGTCTGCTCTCTCAGGTGGATGCAAAAGATCCTGCAGCACTAGTTCGAAGAAGAGCCGGGGAGTTTTCTCCAGTGTCCTGGATAATATTTATCCTTCAAACAACATAACAAAGGTCATTATCATGGCGCTGTTTGTGGGAGCTTGCTGTGTGCAAATTGGCTGCCTTGTTTTCTACATTACAACAGTGACTGCAGTTCATTTGCTGTAAAGAGCTTTGGACGTCCGGTGGTCGTGAAAGGTGCTACAGAAATGCAATTCTTATTTAGTCTTAATGTACAATTATAGCTGTGAGAGGGATGGGAGTGCTGATCCTGGAGAGAAACTGAATCATGCAGGCACGAAGTTAGATAAATATTCCTGACAACCTGTGGGGATCGGAGAATAGTAAGACAGTACTTTCCTTCAGGTGATTGCATTGCTGGGATAGATTTCACAATAGGATAAGACTGCACACAATCGGTTAAAGAATAAGTCAAAAGGCCTTGTCTCATTCTGTGCTTTCTTGTGTTCTTAGCAAAGTGTGCTACCTAGCGGTGAAGTGGCATGGTAACAAAAGAAGTTAGCTCAAGTTGTTAACAGATGAATGTGGAAATACAGTGGAACCTTGTTTATCCAACATAATCAAGGAGACCTCCCAAGTGGATAAAGAAAATTAACATGCATTTGAAAGTTCCCAAATTTAGGTTTTAATCGTGTGGGACAGCAATACCCGAGGCTCAGAAATGCAGACATGTACAATATAAATAACAAAAAGAAACATCATGCTTTTTTTCTTAAAGCCAACAAAGGATGCCGTGCAAATAACAAAAGCAAACTGCAATGTGCTGGTGTCTTTCACAAGGTTTTGTCCGGTAGAAAGTCTAGCGGATAATTGGAATCACAGATAATATGACTGAGGATAATGGAGGTTCTGCTGGCGATGTACAATCAATCTGCCTTGCTTACTTGCTGCAATCATGCAAGAGTCTCAGGAATAATTGTAAAATCGAGTTCACATTAATGTTTTATTCAGTCCCTTTAAAGAGATTGCAGTTATTTCTCCTGTGCTGGTAACTTCGCTCACAATTGAAAAAAGGCCCTTCAGACACTAAGGTGTACATCAGCATTTCTCATTTGTATATATTTTACACCTGGTTTGAATAGTGCCTTTTGATGTCTATAAAGAGATAGCCCCAGTATCCATCCTGTAACTTTCAACAAGCATTTAACGCTTAAAACCTTAGAGGAGAAAACAAAGACTCTTGAGGTGAGAAAAATAAAGAGCTTAAGTACACTACTTACCATCTGTGAAGACCCATCTGCATCATAGCTCCAGAAAGTCAATTTGTTATTCTTAAAACTGACTTATAGAAACACATTGAACGAAGCGAAGGATTGCGCATTGCACCCAGAAAAGCCTAGAACTGTACCTACACAATTTCTACAGATCGACCATTTGTTAATAGCTCTACGTTATAGACAGTAGAAGGTTACGAGGGGGCATTGGCCAGGCATATAAAATATTAAATGGCCACAATATGATAAACTAGGAATATTACTTTAAAGCAAGTCAGGCCATTAGCACCAGAGGACATAAACTTAAATTAGCGAAGAATAAATTAGACTGATAACTGTTTGGAATAAATTGCCAGACAAGGCAGTAGTAGCGAAAATATTAGGGCCATTCAAAATGCAGTTGAATGCTACAGATTTATGGGGATCTTGATGGGCCAAATGGTCTTTTCACATCCTTGATGGTTCTTAGGTTTTGGTTTTAATAGCAATTCCTTTCTTCCTAATTGTTAGGCTATTTCTTGTAATAACGTGGATGCAATTTAATTCAAACTATTGAAAATAAAAACACTATCAGTAATCATAGAGGCAAAGCCTCCATTCAAAAGAATTTCCTTGTTTGCAGATCCATCACTTGGTGACACTAACTGCATCTAAACATGCCATTTTGTTATTTATGTGTGACAAGACAAAAATGGACCACTGCTCTTCTGGTCTTTTCTGGCCAAACATTGGCCCGGATTCTGCGGTGGTAATGATGGTGAAACTGTCAGCGTTTGCCGTCATTACCCCGCTGGAACTGGCCGTAACTTCAGGATGTAGTTCATGCACAGATAAAAGTGGAAATTCTGAAGTTGCGGTCAGTCATTCCCTGCTCTGCCGCAGGCTGCACTGTGGAACTCCCCATAGCCGGCAATCAGTGCAATCAGCTGAACTGATGAAAACATCCCCTAATATCGCTGTTAAAAAGCCCATAAAAAGTTAAGCCTTGTTGAAAGAGATGTAACCGGGGTTTTAACAGTGTATTGACTGCTTAACAACTGTTCTGACCCTGAAATACTAATATTATATTTGTGGAATATCAAATTTCTGCATTATGATAAAAAATACTAGCTTTTTAAAAGAATAAACAACATTTTTTTTATTTTTTAAAGTTTCTTTGTGATATTTCAGCATCTACCTTAACCCCATGTGTCTGTCCCAATCTTTATTTTGCTCTCTGTAATTTTTTTTTTAAGTGAATGACAATCAGTGCTTTTTATTTCCTGGTTTGCTATCACAGAAACATAGAAGATAGGAGCAGGAGTAGGCCATTCGGCCCCACGTGCCTGCTCTGCCATTCAATGAGATCATGGCTGATCATCCAAACTCAGTACCCTATCCCTGCCTTCTCCCCATATCCCTTGATCCCTTTAGCCTTAAGAAATATATCTAACTCCTTCTTGAATATATTTAATGAATTGGCCTCCACTGCCTTCTATGGTGGAGAATTCCACAGGTTCACCACTCTCTGGGCGAAGAAACTCCTCCTCATCTCTGTCCTAAATGGCTTACCCCTTATCCTTAGACTGTGACCCCTGGTTCTGGACTCCCCGGCCATCGGGAACATCCTTCCTGCATCTAGTCTGTCTAGTCCTGTTAGAATTTTATAAGTTTCAATGAGATCCCCTCTCATTCTTCTAAACTCCAGCGAGTATAAGCCCAATCGGCCCAATCTCTCCTCATACGTCATTCCTGCCATCCCAGGTATCCGTCTGGTGAATCTTCGCTGCACTCCCTCCATGGCAAGAACATCCTTCCTCAGATAAGGCGACCAAAACTGCACACAATACTCAAGATGTGGTCTCACCAAGACCCTGTACAACTGCAGCAAGACATCCTTGTTCCTGTACTCGAACCCTCTCGCTATGAAGGCCAACATACCATTTGCCTTCTTAATCAACTGCTGCACCTGCATGCTTACCTTCAGCGACTGGTGCACAAGGACACCCAGGTCTCGTTGCACTTCCCCTTCTCCCAATCTATTGCCATTCAGATAATAATCTGCCTTCCTGTTTTTGCCACCAAAATGGATAAACTCGCATTTATCCACATTATACTGCATCTGCCATGCTTCTGCCCAATCACCCAACCTGTCCAAATCATACTGGAGTTTCTCGGCATCCTCCTCACAGCACACATGCCCACCCAGCTTTGTGTCGTCTGCAAACTTGGAGATAGTACATCTAGTTCCCTTGTCTAGATCATTAATATATATTGTGAATAGCTGGGGTCCTAGGACCGATCCCTGCGGTACCCCACTAGTCACTGCCTGCCACTCGGAAAAAGACCCGTTTATTCCAACTCTTTGCTTTCTGTCTGCCAACCAGTTCTCTATCCAAGTCAATACCTTACCTGTCTGTGAGAATTCTTCAATGTGATTGGCGGCTTAAACAGCTCGATTACATCACTGCTGCTATACGCTGGAGATTTCCTTTTGACAGCGCTACAATCAAATTAAAGTCGAGAAAGCGAAAATTTTCACCACGGAGATCGCGAGGTCTTTGTGGGCAGCTTTTTTTGATGTCAGCGGCGAGTGCCGTCACTTCGCCGCTTCGCCACTGACCGCAATTTCCGGGCCATTTTTTCATGAAGACGCATCCCTTTAATTACTGATAGCATGCAATATTTTTAACTTATTTTCTAAATATTCTCATTGAATTTCCGTTTTATTCACAAAATAATATGTGGAGATAAAATATGAAGGTTTGTAAAGAAATTGAAATAAGAAAATAGGTTAATGATAGCTGGAGACCACTTTGTTCCAACTTAAACATAGCTGTAATAAAAACAACTTGTATTTATGCAACATCGTGTCAAAGTACTTTGTACAACCAAGTACTGTTGAACAGCAGTAACTGTTATTGGGAAACCGCTTAGCCATTCTGCACCAGAGATGTCCTGCTGACAGTAATAAGATGAAGAACCAGTTAATCTTTTTTTTTTGGTGGTGTTGGTTGAGGGAGAAATGTTGGCCATGAAACCAGGAGAACTCCGCACATCTTCCTCAAATAATACCATGGGAATGTTTGTGACTTCCTGTCAGACAGGACTGCGGTTTAAGGTCGGATCGGAAGGGCAACACCTCTGGCAAAGCAACACTTCCTAAATACTGATTGGAGTGATAGCCTAGATTATAAACTCACCTCAACAACACCTGAAATATCTGTGCGCTAGGCATAAATAATCCTGATTAAGGGGAAGCAAAAGAGATCAACATTGGAGACATATTTTGCTTTAAATATTTTAGAACTAACATGTTAGAAAGACAAGAACACATGAATTTCATTCTATCTGATACAAATGTGTGTGTGTGTAAAATATATATAACCAGACTTATGGGTTTACCAAAAAATACAGAAGTCCCAAAGAAACAGTGGACTACATAAATACTTTAATAATTAAAGAGTGAATTTGCATCCAGTTTGCATCATGGCCCTTTACTGATTTCTGAATTTGTTTTATCAATAAACATAGGAACAAAGGGACATGAGGAGGTCATTTAGCCCCTCGAGCCTGTTCCGCCATTCGATGAGATCATGGCTGATCTGTGATCTAACTCCATATACCCCGCCTTTGCCCCATATCCCTTAATACCTTTGGTTAACAAAAGTCTATCAATCTCAGATTTAAAATTAACAATTGACCTAGCATCAATTGTCGTTTGCAGAAGAGAGTTCCAAACTTCTACCACCCTTTGTGTGTAGAAGTGTTTCCTAATTTCACTCCTGAAAGGTCTGGCTCTAATTTTTAGACTATGCCCCATAGTCCTAGAATCCCCAACTAGCGGAAATAGTTTCTCTCTGTCTACCCTATCTGTTCCCCTTAATATCTTGAAAACTTCAATCAAATCACCCCTTAACCTTTGAAATTCATGGGATTACGACCCTAGTTTGTGTAATCTCTCCTTGTAACTTAACCCTTGGAGTCCGGGCATCATTCTGGTAAACCTACGCTGCACTCCCGGCCTAGATTTTCTGATTGATGTTACTTTAACGCCAGCGGGTACTGTTACCATTAAAACGTCTTCGAGTAGAAACCCTAAGTGTCAAAGTCAACGTGGGAATAGCGCACCACAGCCCATCAGCAGCAGAACACTTCCTGAAGCCTTGTTGCCATGGAAACCACGAATGTACAGTCTACCCATAATAATTTGAAGTTGTTTTCACACTAGAAAATTTGGATTTATTCAATAATTTAAATTAAACAACGTAAATAACACAGCAAAGTGGGAATTTAGTGCTAAAAATTCATCAGAGTCAGGGCAGGAGAAATTGGACCCCACTGCACCGGTTTATCGAGCGCAGAACAGGGGGAAAACATAGAAACATAGAAGATAGGAGCAGGAGTAGGCCATTTGGCCCCTCGAGCCTGCTCCGCCATTCAATGAGATCATGGCTGATCATCCAAACTCAGTACCCTGTCCCTGCCTTCTCCCCATATCCCTTGATCCCTTTAGCCTTAAGAAATATATCTAACTCCTTCTTGAATATATTTAATGAATTGGCCTCTACTGCCTTCTGTAGTAGAGAATTCCACACGTTCCCCACTCTCTGGGTGAAGAAATTCCTCCTCATCTCAGTCCTAAATGGCTTACCCCTTATCCTTAGACTGTGACCCCTGGTTCTGGACTCCCCGATCATCGGGAACATCCTTCCTGGAAAATGCACCAATTTCCTGGCGTTGTCTCTCACTCCCCAAGGGTGCCTGAAATACATCCAATGCCATATTGGATCGGGAAATACTCAGTCATCCCTGCTGGCCACCTAAAACAGGCGTTCAGCCCCTTGTCGTAGAGTCATAGAGTCATAGGCCGCGATTTTGCCGGGGCTCAGAGAGCGGGTTTGGAGGTGGGTCAAAGGGTAAATTTGTTTTGATTGACAGCGGGTTGCGATCCCCCAGTCAACCCGCCTCCAAACAATGTTCCCATGTGTCGGGTCCCCGATTTGCGCATGGACCCGACACCTAGTGGCGGGAAGAGGATTAAAGCCAATTACCTGCCTGTTAACAGGTAGTTGAGAGTAGTTGACAGGCTATTTTTTAATTTTGTCGCTTCTGCCTCGGGTTTCCCGACGTCCGGACACCACGCCAGGTAAGTGTGGCGTGTTGTGAGTCTGCTGTAATGTTTCTGGATTAATGACAGCTGCAGAAGTGGTGTGAAGGATGCAATGGTGCACTGGTGAGTCTCAGAGGTAAGAAAATCTTGGGAAATTCGTTTTTACTGCATTTACACATTTCTTTAGTTAACAAGTTTTGAAATCCATGTCCAATGCCACCTCATTGGGAGAACCTCTCTCACCAGTGACAGATCGCTTCTGTCACCTCACCTGTAGCTGCCATCTATTCCAGCCTATGGAGAGAGTCATTGGAGAGCCTGGGTGCAAGAGCTCACCTTTGTGCAGTGATTGTCAGTGTTTGCAGCACCTCAATGCTGTCAAACACTGAGAAATCAGCTGTCAAACAAAAATTGTGCGTGGTCCCTTTAAGGAAACCGGCAGATGACGCATCATCAAATGATGTCATCTGACCGGCTTCCTCTTAATTAGCCGGCAAGCCCACAGGGCGGACTTAACAACGTCTATCAACATAAAATCACGTCTGTGGGCCGGATACAGCTGGGGGCGGGACTGGAAGCCGGAAACCACCTGACCCACACCCAACCCACTTCCACTGAAAAAATCACGGCCTTAGAGTCATAACCGCACAGAAGGAGGCCATTCGGTCCATCAAGTCTGTGCTGGCTATCTGTAGAGCAATCCAGTCAGTCCCATTCCCCCGCTCTATCCCCGTAGCCCTGCAAGTTTATTTCCCTCAAGTGCCTAACCAGTCTCCCCTTGAAAACATTGAGTGTCTCCGCTTCCACCACTTCCGTCGGCAGCGAGTTCCAGGTCCTCACCACTCGCTGCATAAAAATGTTTTTCCTCACATCCCCCCTTGTATATGTTAATGTTTCAGGACCTCTCCCGGAAAGTATTAGCACTGAGGAAAGCATGTGCCAGGCATGCTCCACTCACATTTTTGCCTCTTTCTGCGGCCTAACCAGCGCTCCTTTAAGGAGTATCTGGAGACCACCACCAAAAAGGTGAGCACCTTTCACAACCTCAGGACATCCCGAAGCGCTTTACAGCTAATGAAGTGCTTTTTGAAGTGTAGTCACTGTTATAATGTAGGAAACGGGGCAGCCAATTTGTGCACAGCAAGCTCCCACAAACAGCAACGTGATAATGGCCAGATAATCTGTTTTTTAGTGATGTTGGTTGAGGGATAAATATTGGCCCCAGGACATCGGGGATAACGCCCCTGCTCTTCTTCAAAATAGTGCTCACGGGATCTTTCACGTCCAACTGAGAGAGCAGACGGGGCCTCGGTTTAACGTCTCATCTGAAAGATGACGCCTCTGACAGTGCAGCACTCCCTCAATACTCCACTGCAAATGTCAGCCTAGATTTTTGTGCTCAAGTCTCTGTGTTCACAAATACGAAAATGCCAGACAGTAATTGGCCTGTTGGTCCATCTAGCCTGCCCCATACAGACGTGATGCCTTATGCATCATGATACAGACACTCCCTACCAGCCCCTGCCAAAATATGTAGGGCTAGAAATTGACCTCCTTAGCGCCTCCTGTTATCACCTCCGGGGGGCGATACCGGGGCGCTACCAACTTACCGACAGGGCGCAGCGAAACGAACGACTCCTGCTAAATTAGCCGAGAGGTTTGCGGCGGCAGTAACACATTGCACCACGATCTCCTGCGCCCGGAGAGCGTGACGTCATTGCCATGTGCGTCATCCCCTGGTTCCGACTCCTGCAGCATCGCCGGGCGACAACACCGACAGCTGCAGGAGGCGCTGACCGGGAGACCGGGCGCTTCGGGGGCGGAGGTTAAAGGGGAGGTTGCCGAGGTAAGTAGCAAAATTTCTAAAATGCTTTTTTTCCAATTTTTAAAAATTCCACTGGAGGGCGTGGGGCTGATCGGACCAGATCGCGGCCGCGGTCGGGGACCAGCCAACTGGTCCCAATGCAGAGCCTGCAGCGATGGCCCTTCCCTTTAAGGGAGAGAAGGAGCCTCGGATCGCGGCAGCACTTTACGGGACATTTTACAGCGCCGCACCACCACCGCCCCGCCTGCGTCCTTTAGAGCTGCAGGAAGGAAGTGGACCACTTGATTTAGTGCTCCACTCCCTTCCTGGAGCGCAAACACTGAATTTAGAAAAAAAGCTGGGAATCATTATTGCCTGGCGCTACGTTTCTCAGCTTTCAAAAGTTACCGCCCCCCAAACGGAGCAATACTGAATTTCTCCCCCAAAATTAGAAGAGGTAACACCAAAAGGGGTTGAATTGAATGTTTTGCAGCTGTGTCCAAGCTCAGAGATTTGTATTAGAGCCTTGAACCCATTTACTGATGCTTAATTCTTTGCATAAAACAATAGATAGGCCACAATACACGTTTTTAATTATAACAGCTCTCATATTGCAGGAAGGATGTGATTGCACTAGAGAGGGCATGGAGGAGATTTACGAGGATGTTGCCAGCACTGGAGAATTTTAGCTATGAGGAAAGATTGGATCGGCTGGGGTTGTTTTCTTTGGAACAGAGGAGGCTGAGGGGAGATTTAATTGAGGTGTATAAAATTATGAGGGGCCAAGATAGAGTGGATAGGAAGGACCTATTTCCCTTAGCAGAGAGGTCAATAACTAGGGGGCATGGATTGAAAGTAATTGGTAGAAGGTTTAGAGGGGAGTTGAGGAGAACTTTCTTCACCCAGAGGGTGGTGGGGGTCTGGAACTCTCTGCCTGAAAGGGTGGTAGAGGCAGAAACCCTCATCACATTTAAAAAGTACTTGGATATGCACTTGAAGTGCCGTAACCTACAGGGCGACAGACCAAGAGCTGGGAAGTGGGATTAGGCGGGATAGCTCTTTAAGGCCGGCACAGATACGATGGGCCGAATGGATTCCTTCTGTGCTGTAAAATTCTACGATTCTATATTGTTGTTAACCAATGTAAGCAAAAATGTGGTCTGAGTTAAGTGGTACATTTTTGACATAAACAGCTGTGCTAAGCAACATTTGAAGGATTTTACAGGGCCCTTTATTTTACCATATTAGAATCTGCTGTATTTTAGTAACATGTTTTATATTACTTCTAGATTCATAACAGTCAGAGCTGAATGCTGAACAAGCATCAAAGTAAATTGTAGTGAAGTTGGAATTCACTCATCTGATTGATGTTAGTCCACAGGCCACAATGATCAGTGATCCACTGCAATCTCGCAATCTTTTTTTGTAATGTTCTAAGTGAATGTGGCTCCATCTGTTAATGTCAGCAATTCAGCATAATTGGCCTGACTCATCACCTTATTAAACAAAATTAGTTTGGGTTAATATGTACAGGCCCACATACCGGTAAAATATCAGCGTTACTGTTCTTCTCAGCATATATTTAGTTATTAATAGTTGGGCCAGTTCAAATATTTGATGAATAATAGATGACCAGCATCAAGGAATTAAGAAAAGACCAATTGATCGAGAGATGAAGCTGCAAGTTAAGTCCTTCTCTGAACACGTCTATCCCTAATTTCCGCAGTGTAACACAGAATAGCCAGTGTCCACACTAGCTATTCGATCATCTGTGATTGGAGTCAAGACTGTGTCTGTGCAGTTACAGAGCTGGGGGTAGAAATATATTCTATATGCTGTTGCACAGACCCCCCCCCGAAGCTGGAAGGGGAAAGGTGAATTTACAGACCCCACACTCGATCAAAGTTCTGAACGTTTCTGACCGAGAAACTTGGGTGAGGAACCAAGGCCTCAAAGTTGGAAAGAGCAGAAAAGGTGAAGTAAACCAGGAAGTGGTGGGCTTTGAAAGTCTGTAGATTGTAGCAGCACGGAAAGACTGATATAACGCAAGGAATTCTAGAATTTTGAGTTTGTGGGAAATCATCTCTTGAGTAGACGATAGTACGACGAGCCTTCATTTCAAAAACATCGAGGATGATCACATAGGATGGCATATTTGGAACTTAGGAGGAAGAGGACAGAACAGTTCAGAAGAACAATGGCCAAATTAGTGTTAATAAATTATAGAGGGAAAAAAAGCAATGCAGAGGTCAGAAGCTAGAGGTGAGACAAGGATTGGCTATCAGATATGCTAATATGAAAAAAAATTCTGTCGGCCTTTTCACTTCTAGAGGGCCCTGACTGGATTATGTACCCACATGACTGATCCATTCAATCCAGCGGTTCATGCACACCACAATGGCGGAAACCTGTCTCACAAAGCCCTGAAGGTTACCTCCCTCACAAGAACATAAGAATTAGGAGCAGAAGTAGGCCATACGGCAACCTTGAGCCTGCTCCACCATTCAATAAGATCTTCGACCTCAACTCCACTTTCCCGCCCGATCCCCATATCCCTTGATTCCCCGAGAGTCCAACAATCTATCGATCTCAGCCTTGAATATACTCAAAGACTCAGCATCCACAGCCCTTTGCTGCAATACACCCAATGTGCAGTCCCCCCTTTCATGGGGATAACTTCCATCAGGCTGTGATATCCTGCTATAGGAACATAGGAATTGCTAGATGAAAAAAGACCAAGGTGCCTCTAGTTGGCCTTCCACCATCCTGGTAGCCTCATGACACAATAATAATGGAGTAGTTGACTAGTCACAGCAATCAATCTCTATCATTGATCTACAACAGACCCAGACATGACATGAGGAAAACCTCAATGGTGGAGAGCTTTGGGAACCATAGGTCCAAAGACACCTGTTCCTCTTGAGCACGCTACACTTACCGCACATCATGCCTCAAATTACTCTTATCCCCAGAACTTCGGGTCCCCACGGGTGAGTACGCGCTGGGTACTCACCCATAGGCCCAACGAAAGTGCCGGTTCAGTGCATGCACTGCGCATGCGCGGGAAACCGGAACTTCCGTTCCCTTAAAGGAAGGGGTTCACAGGTCGAACGCGTGCGCCGGAGAGGCAGCGCGTACGCCTGGAACTTCCGGTTTTTTCGCATATTTCTCCGGGAGGGTAAGTCTCCATGAGCTACGCTTATAAAAAGCAGTCGCAAGGCCTGCTTTTAACAAGGTAAGTGGTGAATTATGTAAAATTTAAACATTTTTTCCACAGGTTTATTATTTTTAAATACTTTAAAGAAAGGTAAGTTTATTTTTAGCCCCGTTAGAAACTGTAATTAATTTTTTCAGAAATGTAAATTATTATTTAAAATAGTTATTTTATGTAATTTATAGTTATTTTAAAAATGTGATTTAAAAAAAAAATTATTTGAAGTTTTAGCTATGTTTTGGGGCTGAATTGTATTCATAGATTTGACAGGTCTTCCTGCTACCATAGGCTCTCCATGATCCACGTGATCCCAGGGGACGCTTCGAGCTAACTGCGCCCCTGGGATACGCAAGCACTACGCGCCGGCAGTTGGAGCAGGCCTAGGATCGGAATCCCACGCGGGCCCACAGCACAACGGCCGGCGCGCTAGGTAAGTGCAGGTCGGAGGCTTGCACCCACGGGAAGCCTCCGACCTGAAATTCTGGGCCACTATATCCCAAAATGTCATTTTCTGAAAGAAATCCTCACCAAACAGGGGCCACTGGATAGAGATCAGGGTGAGGAGCCCTAGACCATATTTTCCTCCTCCCAAGCCTAGGGATGCTGGAGTCAGTTGCATCGTCTCCACTGTAACCCCAGCTGCGACCTGTCTAGCTCAGTACAGATTAGGGTACAAACATGGAACCTTTCTAGTCTGTGTGGCTCAAGATCACAGCTCGTGTGGCATTAAAACCCCTAAAGTAATAAGGGAATTAAAGTGAGACAATTTCAAGCGAAACCTTATTGCTTATTGGTCAATTCTGGATTTGTGACTTCTTCACAATGTAGTCATTGAAGACCGAAACTCTTAGCAAGACACTTTGGCTGATGAACTTTCTGTAAAAAGCAGGCGATCAGAAGATTTAAAAGAGCATTTTGACTTGCAGCATCCACTCTGTCATTCATTAACCCCTGACTCAATGTCCACAAGATTTTTTTTGCTACTGTACCTAATGAATTTGGAACTTTATTCCACAGCGCATACTGTTTATATTGAAACAGAAATGGTAGAGGAAATGGTACCGCCTATCTACCTATAACATATTGCCTTTGCCGTTAAATGCGCCGCACCCTTCCTGTTTGTAGTCACCTTTATGTTGTGCGACAGTTTTGTCACGCCTGGCAGTCACGACGAGGTGTACTGCTTACAATTCCTTTTATTAAAAATTTTAAGGCTTCTATAAATTTTTATACTTTCCAATTCTTATCTTTCAGGCCTTCCAATGATAGAGCAAGAAAGAAAGACTTGCATTTCTACAGCGCCTTTCACAACCTCAGGACGTCCCAAAGTGCTTTACAGCCAATGAAGTACTTTCAAAGTGTGGTCACTGTTGTAATGTAGGAAATGCGGCAGCCAAATTGCGCACAGCAAGCTCCCACCAACAGCAATGTGATAATCACCAGATAATCTGGTTTAGTGATGTTGGCTGAAGGTTAAATATTGGCCCAGGACACCGGGGATAACTCCCCTGCTCTTCTTCGAAATAGTGCCATCGGATCTTTTACCTCCATCTGAGAGAGCAGACGGGGCCTCGGATTAGCACGTGTTGCCCAGACGTTATCACTTTGTTATAGATGCAACACAGTCTTAAAAAGAGAGAGGGAGAATGTCAGTCAGTTAATGCTGGGCGCTTTTGACCTGTAGATTGAAATTTACAAGCATTTTCCAATTGGCACAGTACCCTCACGAAACAGTCAAATTCTGATTGACCTGAGTCTCTGGTTGCTTAACAACAATTAACCTTGATGGCCTTTAAATTACGCAGCTCCATTTTAGGAGCAGAATAATAAAATGTATATATAGTATAATACTCCTGTCCTTATAACACAATGGGGGGAAAATTCAGTATCACCCCATTTGGGGCGCCATTATCGGCCGTGCGCAAAGTTTAGCGCCTGGCGTTAGTTATCGCCTCCAACGGCAAACATGGCTTTTATCACCCCTGGAGGTGATTGGAGCACTAAATCAGGCGCTTCACACCTGTCTTAAGGCACAAAGGCCGAGGAGCGAGGCGCTACCTCAGAGCGCTGGCGAAGCAAGGAAGGGCAAATCAAAATGAACCTGCAAAGTGCTGCTCAGTACCCAAAACTCCTTCACACAGCGTTGAATCTCTCCAGAAGTCTCTCTCTCGCTCTCTCTCTCTCAGAATGCGTGGTGCAAAAATGTCACCAACAAAAAAAGGCAGGAAGCGGTCGCCTTTAAATAGCGCTCCCCCAGTCCCTTTCTGACTGCAAAACGCTCCCCTCAACCTGTCGTTGCTAGCGGCAGGCGGTAAGGCAGGGGGCGCCACTCAATATCCGGTCCGGGGCGCTACCGGAGCGTTGCGCACTCGACTGACGTCACGATCTGCCGGCGTAGGAAATCGTGGCGGTAGTGTTTAGCGCCGCCGCAAAATGTCTAGTTAATTTTGCGAGCGGCGCAAACATCGCCGCGCCCGGGCGCTAGTTGCTTTGCGCCCCATTAGCGCCCACTTAAGGCGCTAACGGAAGGCGCAAACACCTGAATTTTTCCCCCAATGCATCATCTGGCTTGCTCTAACCAATGCCACGGGAGCTCCACTCATTATTGTTAAAATGGAAGAAAAGTCTGAGGGGTGAACTTTACGTTCAAAGTGTTCCCAGTTTTATTCGTCTCCAACAATTTTATAAAAAGTATCCATATTCTTAGGCACGTGGAAACTCTAAAGTAAGGCGTCCCGCTGGAAGCCACTCTGGGGGTGTCACTGATGGATGGCGACTCCCATGCAACCTGGAGAGGCTCTGTAGGCCGCAGTGGGGAACTATAACTCGGCCTAGCCACAGAGCCGATCCGAAGCCGCAGGACCTCAGGAAACCCCGGTTCACCTTTTACATAGATTTCGGTGATTGACGACTGGTGCCATCACCAATAAGACAGTAAGCAGGTGCCCCCTTTTAAAGGGGCACAACCAATAAACCGCAAATCAAACAGAATTTAAATGAAACATAACAAATCAAATTAAAATGTTGTTTCCCGGGGCGGGGGGCGGGGGGGTGGGGGGTGATGAAGCACTCCCAGTCCCTCCGGTGCCTGCCGGTCGCGGAAGGCCGCAAGCCTGTCGGCGGACACCGCGCGCTCTATCTCCAGGGACACCCGGGCGCGAACATAACCACGGAAGAGAGGCAGCAGTCAGGCCGAAGGACCCCCTCGACCGCCCGCTGCCTGGACCAGTTAAAGGAGAAACCACAGTACAGGCTGGGCTGTACGTTCCCCAATCAAAAACACGCAGCATCCTGCAGCTCTCTCGGTCTTAAAGGGAAATCGTAATGCCGTCACACTCCCATGAAGGCAGTGTATTTTTTTTTAACAAGCTCATTACCGATAATGGAACAGATCGGGAACTCCCTCCCTAACTGCACTGTGGGAGCACCTTCACCACACGGGACTGCAGTGGTTCAAGAAGACGGTTCACCACCACCTTCTCAAGGGCAACTAGGGATGGGCAATAAATGCTGGCCTTGCCAGCGACGCCCACATCCCACAAACAATTTTTTTTTTTAAATAGACCACAATGGCAGCCACACGGGTTGTGCACATCTAGAAAGGGGGAAGCAATGGACAATATTTTCAGTGCAGGTTTGAGCTGCTTTCCTTCCCGGATGATTGCAGAGCAGATGGGGCTGAACGTCTGATTATCCCTGCAGGATGCCGATCATCAGTGCTGAAGAAGGATTAGACAATGGTTTTCACGTGACTCGGCAACAGTTGTTGTGCTTTGACCAAGAACAAAACTGTGAAGAAAACGTCGGCGGGGGGGGCGGTGGAATTTAAAAAAAAATCAGACAATTTGCAGAACCGAGCTTGTTTCACAAAGGAATTCCTATTTGACTTGTTTACAAAGAAGCTGAATCATTTGACTTAACCCAAGGCCCATCGATCTACATGGTTATCCACAAACGAATCAACAGATTAAAAGTAGATGTTGCTCTGGTACTGCCACAAGAAAGCACCGCTGATTGTGGGTTTCGAAGCAGGCAGTGACTGAACCTCTAAAACTGGGTCAGTAAGGAGTGACTTTCAGACAAAGCTTGAGAAAGAGTTCTATAGCCTCACTGATCTTCCTTGGCCCAAATGTTTTTCAATCAGTGCTTTTACAATAGTCCTTTGGCATCCATGTGGCATCGTCTTGGATGCCATAAGAACATAAGAATTAGGAGCAGGAGTCGGCCATTTGGCCCTTCGAGCCTGCTCCGCCATTCAATAAGGTCATGGCTGATCTTCGACCTCAACTCCACTTTCCCGCCCGATCTCCATATCCCTTGATTCCCCTAGAGTCCAAGGGAGAAAAATTCAGTATCGCCCCGTTTGGGGCGCCATTATCGGCCGTGCGCAAAGTTTAGCGCCTGCCGCTAATTATCGCCTCCGATGGCAAACTTGGCTTTTATCGCCCCTGGAGGTGATTGGAGCGCTAAATCAGGCGCTTCACACCTGTCTTAAGGCGCAAAGGCCGAGGAGTGAGGCACTACCTCAGAGCGCTGGCGAAGCAAGGAAGGGCAAATCAAAATGAACCTGCAAAGTGCTGCTCAGTACCCAAAACTCCTTCACACAGCGTTGAATCTCTCCAGAACTCTCTCAGAATGCGTGGTGCAAAAATGTCACCAACAAAAAAAGGCAGGAAGCGGTCGCCTTTAAATAGCACTCCCCCAGTCCCTTTCTGACAGCATAACGCTCCCCTCAACCTGTCGTTGCTAGCGGCAGGCGGTAAGGCAGGGGGCGCCACTCAATATCCAGTCTGGGGCGCTACCAGAGCGTTGCGCACTCGACTGATGTCACGATCTGCCAGTGCAGGAGATCGTGGCGGTAGTGTTTAGCGCCACCGCAAAATGTCTAGTTAATTTCGCGGGTAGCGCAAACATCGCCGCGCCCGGGCACTAGTTGCTTTGCACCCCATTAGCGCCCTCTTAAGGCACTAACGGGAGGCGCAAACAACTGAAATTTTCCCCCAAAAAGTCTATCTATCTCAGCCTTGAATATACTCAAAGACTCAGCATTCACAGCCCTCTGGGGTAGAGAATTCCAAAGATTCACAACCCTCTGAGTGAAGAAATTCCTCCTCATCTCAGTCTTAAATGGCCGACCCCTTATCCTGAGACTATGCCCCACAGTTCTAGACACTGCAGCCAGGGGGAAACAACCCCTCAGCATTTACCCTGTCAATCCCCTTCAGAATCTTGTATGTTTCAATGAGATCACCTCTCATTCTTCTAAACTCCAGAGAGTATAGGCCCATTCTACACAATCTCTCCTCATAGGACAGCCCTCTCATCCCAGGAATCAATCTAGTGAACCTTCGTTGCACCGCCTCCAAGGCAAGTATATCCTTCCTTAGATAGGGAGACCAAAACTGTGCACAGTACTCCAGGTGTGGTCTCACCAAGGCCCTGTACAATTGTAACAAGACTTCTTTACTCTTGTACTCCAAACCCCTTGCAATAAAGGCCAACCTGCCATTTGCCTTCCTTATTGCTTGCTGTACCTGCATGCTAGCTTTCTGTGTTTCTTGCACGAGGCCATCTCGATGTTAAATGTACAGTAAAGAGAGTGGGCAGTGCACTTCAGATCCCCATTGACTGCAGTATTTGAGCGAAAGTGCAACAGCAAAAATCTTCACCCATTAACGCAGTCCGCCACTGTCAAAAAAAAACCAGACAGGAATGAAAGTTAAAAATAAATTCTGCAGTAGCCCCATTCACAGTTTAATGAATAAATGGAACTGATTACCTAATCAGCTCCTTTTAAAATCACTGCCAATCTCACTGATAGTCAGAGGTCAGTAAGTACACCATGCACACACTTGTGTGTACACCTGCCTTGCCCAAACTCACAGCAGCCCAGACCGTTAGACGCCCCTCCCCCACCCCTCGCACCATCGTCGAAACAGAAGTGATACCGTTTGGTGCAAAGATAAAAACGGCATACAGTCAGCCCGTGCACCCCAAAGCTGAGGTAACAGTTGTAGTAATCTGCCTCTCCCTAAAGTGAAGACGCATTACGTGAGGCGTAACCTCTTTCAGATAAAGGAAGGTAACACTCTCCAGCATCTTCAATCACTGATTTGTGATCACCAGTCAGTATCCCCGATTATAAGGCAGTCGCATGCTATAGCTTCGACCTAATTAAACCCTGTTAAACGGACAGGATGGTGTTTCTGCTTAACTTGAATATTTAGCTAAAGGACTCTCAAATACCAAGAAGAGAGCAGAGCATACAATTGATTTTTAGAAAGATTTATTATTGACAATAATTTTTGTTTGTTTGTACAGAGTCTGGACTTTGCTCTGGGGTATTACAGATAATGGTGCAGTAAATCAGGCATTGTACTGTTCATGTATAACATTACTTCCTGCATGCGAAAATGCCACTGACAATAAGTTAAGCCATCCAATTGGGTGCAAGTTGAAGTCATACAAATGAATTAGCTTTAAGGTAAGGTAGAATAAATCTGCGTAGCATCAGTGCGGAAAATATATAACTTCACAAGAAGTTCAATGAGGCGAGTAAATGATTAGTTTAAAAGTCAGGTTTTAATAACGGTGTTTATATTCTGATTGTTTTTTTACTGGATGTCAAACATCTTGGTCTGAAGATCTTTGCGAGCAATCCTCAGTCGAAGTCAGCACCCCACCCACACAGAATCATCCTCCGACATATCACATTGCGACCTCCTCATGTCCTGTGACTGTCTGGAGGAGTGACTGGTATGCTGTCTTGGTAAGGAAGAGGCCTGCTGGAGTCTCACAAGCGCGTCCATCACATCAACGAGCGACCACATTATGCAACAATTGGTCTTGATAGTTGTAATGTATTATCACATGGTTTGTCGCATGGTTTGGTATGAGCATGCTCAGTTCGCTCTGGCCTAGTAAAGCAAGCACATGGACTAGGAACTCATCGTGTCTCTGTCCTTCTATGATCCCTAAAAATGGCTTTGGGATCCCATCCTTGTCGCCAAAATGTAACATATGACTCCATCCCTCGTCCCAACATCTGTCTGAGGCTGAACCACACTGTTCGCAACCTTGGTGTCATAATTGACCCTGAAATGAGCTTCCGACCACATATCCGCAGCATAACAAAAGCCGCCTATTTTGACCTCCATAACATCACCCGTCTCCGCCCCTGCCTCAGCTCATGCGCTGCTGAAACCCTCATCCATGCCTTTGTTACCTCTAGACTTGACCATTCCAATGCACTCCTGGCTGGTCTCCCACATTCGACCCTACATAAACCTGAGGTCATCCAAAACTCTGCTGCACGTGTCCAAGTCCCGTTTGCCCATCTCCCCTGTGCTCGCTGACCTACATTGGCTCCCAGATAAGCAACGCTTCGATTTTAAAATTCTCATCCTTGTTTTCAAATCCTCCATGGCCTCGCCCCTCCCTATCTCTGTAACCTCCTCCAGCCCCACAACTCTCCAATATCTCTGCACTCCTCCAATTTTGGCCTCTTGCGCATCCCCGATTCTAATCACTCCACCATTGGCTGCCGAGGCCCTGAGCTCTGGAATTTTGTCCCTAATCCTCTCCGCTTCTCCAACTCCATCTCCTGCTTTAAGACTCTCCTTAAAACCTACCTCTTTGGCCAAGCTTTTGGTCACCTGTCCTAATATCTCCTTATGTGGCTCGCTGTCAAATTTTGTTTGAGAATCGCTCCTGTGAAACGCCCTGGGACGTTTTACTACGTTAAAGGCGCTACATAAACGTATGGTGTTGCTGTTGATTAGCTGATCTTAGCTGGGGCACTAGTAAAGGGGCTACAATTGGCTTCAGCATCTCTGGCTTGTAGGGAAGGAATCAGCAAGGGGTCCAGCTCATAAAGGCTGGCATTGCTGGAAGTGCGGATGTGTGGATATTGGATGAGGGCAGGGCTGGGCTCAGCCGCAGCATGCCCTCCCCACGGTCGAGTAACCTATCAACACTCGCTGCGGGGGATCGGGCACGAATGAATGATCATTTGGGCAAAAGCACGAGAAGGGGCTTTGTGTCCCAGCAGAGAGTGTCAGTATCATAGAGAGGAGGAAAACTGGCAGAGAAAATTAGTGAGAAAGAATAAAGTAGCAAGGTTCCTGTTACATAGAGTTTGTGAATGTGTTTCTCTTTCTTACATTTTTAAGGGCTACAATCAAATATTATTTTCCTGATTTATTGCCCTGTATATTTATTTACTTATAATATAAATAAAACATATTGGGCTAGAAATCCGCCTCGGGCGGTGGCACAGCTCGGCCGTTATCGGATCGCCCGCCCGTTATACGCAGCGCCCGATAATCCACGGGCTGCGATGGAACTGAACATCAGACGCTGCGAATAATGGGTGGCCGATCCAATACCGCCCGTGCTGCGCCACCGCCCGGGACGGATTTCAAGGCCGTTGCACATAGCTCCATGCTTAATTTTAAAATGTAACTGCTTTCTATATATAAAAATAGAATGTGAATGCCCCTTTTTTAGGGGAGAGGGAGCAGTTTCAGTATAAAATATTCCTCCCATGGCACTTACCAAACGAGTCTATTGTCTCTGAGGAAATACCACAGCTTTAGCTGCCATCATGTTCCATTGGCTTTGATCTTCCCATTTCCCACCCAGACAGCGAGGACAATGGGGCCCTGCTTTGCCCCCCACATTTTGTTAGGATCATCTAAACCATGTCAACATCTCACTGCTCCTGAAACATTGTTCTTGGCAGAATGTTTATAAATCCTATCATAAAATGTTCAGATTAAAACTAAAGCATCATGCTTTTGATTTTACCTCATTTCTGCCCCACTTTTCAATAAGTGTAGAGTGACATAAGAAAACTACTAGGCACTTGGTCTAAGCGTTAAACAAAGCTTTAATCAACTGTTTTACAACATGGAGGTCTAGTTGTGTCCTTCACTAGTTCCTGTTAAGAATGTCCTGCGCAAGCTGGGCTCGTGCCTGAGTATTTATACTCTCCCTGGACAGCGCCACCCGCAGGCCGCTCAGTATCATTTTATACGTCTTTCTTTCATGAATGACTGATTCATGTCATAGAGTGTGCCACACTATGTATGAATTAAAGCCCTGATTTTAAAATAATGCTGATTGCTGGTCAGGGCTAACACAGACGTAGCCACTCGTGGGCACGTGAGAGCAGTTTGAGTGGGATTTGGAATAACAACAGAAAATGCTGGAAATACTCAGCAGGCCAGGCAGCATCCGTGGAGAGAGAAACAGAGTTAACGTTTCAGGTCTGGGACCCTTCATCAGAACTGGAAAAAGCTGGAAATGTAACAGATTTTATGCAGGTGCAGAGACAGGGGGGGGGTTTAGGAGGGGAGGAAGGAATTGAAAGAACATGCTGTGAAAATGTTGCAAATGGGAATGGCAAAATCACACTGCATGAAAAATGGGGGCAGGGATTATTATCTGAAATTGTTGAACTCGATATTGAGTCCGGCAGGCTGTAAAGTGCCCAATCGAAAGGTGAGGTGCTGTTCCTCGAGCTTACGTTGAGCTTCATTAGAACAATGTATTAGGCCGAGGACAGAGAGATCAGAGTGGGAGTGAAGCGGTGAATTAAAGTGACAGGCGACCGGAAGCTCAGGGTCACCCTTACGGACTGAACGGAGGTGTTCTGCAAAGCAGTCGCCCAATCTGCGTTTGGGCTGAACGGCCTCATTCGCTGCTGTATCATTCTATGATTCTATGGGGGAAAAATTCGGTTGCTTTGCACTTCTCGTTAGTGCCCTAAGAAATTCAGCGGGAGGTTAGTGGCGGCGCTCACTGTTAGCGCCCCGCAGCGCTGCGCCACTGGTGATGACGTCATCGCCATGCGCAGCGCCCCGCTCGCGCCCAGGCCGCGATCTTCAGTAGCACCCCCTGACCTACCGCTGGACGCTATGTCCGACGGGGTCAGGGGGGCCTACCTACGGCCGGGACGGCGCTATTTAAAGGCGAGGTGCCGGGCAGCCATTTTTGTTGCTGGCCGCCTGCCAGCACCTGCCTCCGCACCCGTCCCCGGCCTCCTGACCCACCCCCCTGTGGAGTGCCGGCTGCGCTCCATGAGCCTGGCACTTCTCTTGAGTGCCGGGCTCTTGCCGGCACTCCGATCCCCGGTGGCCCAGCTGGGCCCCGGGTCGCTCTGCGCAAGGCCCCTCCCCTTTAAGAAGGCCTGCAATACCGCGGCGCGATGTGCTGCAGTGCGTGGTGCTGCGGCAAGTAGCACCGCAATATTCCCTCGCAGCGCCCCAAGAGGGAGGCGGGGCACTTCCAGTGGCACCCCACTTCCCTCTTGGGGCACTACCACTCAATTACGGCAGCGGGGGCGCTAATTTTTCCGAGGCGCTAAAAGGCAAAGTTAGCGGCCCAAAGGGGGCGCGACTCAATTTATCCCCCTATGATTCTATGAAATTCACGGCAAATCATTTGCAATATGTAAAATATCTATTTAGACATTTCTATAATAACAGAACCATAATTAAATGAATACAAGTAAAAAGGTACTTCCAAGCAATTTTTATGGCAATATATTTTGTCCTTTTGAAATCATATAAATCTCTATTAATTGTCTGCTATTCTGCTTTTCCCCTCTCCTCTCCTGATGATGCGGGCTCTTGCTGGGGTACAATTTCATGGGTGCCAGAATTCATCAGCTTCTTGGCCCAAGTTGCCATTCTTCATTAGTGCTCCCAGCAGTGAGTGCTAGCAGGATATTCCAGCTTGGGGTGGTATCACAGTCAAGCCTAGTTCTGCCCTTACCCAAGGCGTGACTTGCACATTTTCTGGTAAGGGTCACTGGATAGTGATCAGGAGTGGGAATACTGGCTGATCTCTTCCTTCCCCTTCCCAGCCCAGGCGATTGGAGACCATTAGCAGTGTCCTAACTGCTGCTGCCGCTGAGATGGGCTAACTCAGTATACATTGGAGATTGCACCTTGGGCCTTCCAAAAACTAAACTAATTGATTGAAAAAAAAATCAATTAACTAATCAAATAAATAAAGAAGGTTAGATAGACATGGCAGGACAGGTGGTGTGCTGTAATTGCAGCATTGGGGAGCTTGTGGAGACCAGCGAGATCCTGAGCAACCACATCTGCGGTAAGTGTCTGAAGCTCGAGGAACTTCGGCTCAGAGTTGTTGAGCTGGAGTCCGAGGTGCAGACATTGCGGGGCATCAGGGAGGGGGAGAGTTAGCTGGACACTTTGTTCCAGGAGGCAGTCACACCCCTCAGTGTAAGTAGTACTTTAGAGTTTGTCAATGGTCAGGGACAGGAGGGTGTGACCACGAGTCAGGAAGGTATGGGGACCCAGGATGTAGTGAGTGATGTGCCTCAATAATCCCGAGACTCGATGTTAGCGAAACAAAACAAGGCTTTTATTAACTTAGAAGATAACACGCAGTGGAGAGAGGTATCTTCCCTGGAGGTCTGCAGTACTGGCTGTGAGGCCAGACTGAGCTGGCTTACATAGAGGCCAGGTATGGGTGGAGCCCTACACACAACACATTCCATACATTCCAATACACAATACAATGGTGAGGAGAAACCTGAAACCAACCACAGTCACAGGCAGTGATGAATGGAATATTTCATCACATTCACCCCTTCTATAGATTTAGTCTGTTCAGGGGTTTGGTAGTCCTCTGCGACCGACGTGGCTGTTGTGGTGTCGCGGGTGTCGGCTGGGTGTCCCCGGTGGCCTCCTGGGTCTCTGCCGGGGGTGCCGCCAGGGTTGTTGAAGGGGTAGTTGGTGGGGGTGCCGTTGGTCGATGTTCTTCCAGGGGTGATGAAAGAGTAGTGGGTGGGTAAGAGTTGCTGTGGTCGTTGTTGCTGCTATTGCCGTGGTTGTTGTCGTTACCGGCTGGGGCGACGTCTTTTATTGACACGGTGTCCTCCCTTCTGTCGGCGTGCCGGACATACGCGTATTGGGGGTTGGCGTGGAGTAGGTGCACTGGCTCCACGAGAGGGTCCGTCTTATGGCCCCTCACATGCCTTTGCACGAATACCGGACCCGGGGTGGAGAGCCATGATGGCATGGATACGCCTGAGGTGGATTTCCGGGGGAAGCTAAACATTCGTTCATGAGGCGTGGCATTGGTGGCAGTACACAATAGCGACCGTATCGAATGGAGCACATCTGAGAGGACTTCCTGCCAGCGGGAGATAGGGAGGCCCTTGGTCCTTAGAGCTAGAGTGACTGCTTTCCATACTGTCCCGTTCTCTCGCTCCACTTGACCGTTACCCCGGGGGTTGTAGCTGGTGGTACGGCTTGTGGCGATACCCCTGGACAGCATGTACTGGCGTAGCTCTTCACTCATGAAGGACGCCCCCCTATCCGTGTGGATGTAGCTCGGCATACCGAACAGGCAGAACAGGCTGTTGAGGCATTTAATGACCGTGGCGCTGGTCATGTCTGGGCAGGGGAAGGCGAATGGGAACCGGGAGTATTCGTCCACAATGTTCAGGAAGTAAACATTGCGGTCGACGGACGGGAGGGGGCCCTTGAAATCTAAGCTGAGCCGCTCAAAGGGCCGTGTAGCTTTGATTAAGTGGGCTCTATCAGGGTGGTAGAACCGAGGCTTGCACTCAGCGCAAGTGCGGCAGTTCCTGGTCAGAGACCGAACTTCCTCAATCGAGTAGGGTAAGTTGCGGGACTTTATGAAGTGGAACAGCCGCGTGACCCCTGGGTGGCAGAGGTCGTTGTGGAGGGTCTGTAGCCGATCCCCGGTGGCGCTGGCACACATCCCTCGTGAGAGGGCATCTGGGGATTCGTTAAGGGCCCCTGGCCGGTAAATGATGTCATACTCGAAGGTGGAGAGCTCGATCCGCCACCTAAGAATCTTATCATTTTTGATCTTCCCCCTCTGTTTATTATTGAACATAAACGCTACCGACCGCTGGTCGGTAAGTAGGGTGAAGCGTTTGCCGGCTAGGTAGTGGCGCCAGTGGCGCACTGCCTCCACGATGGCTTGGGCCTCCTTTTCCACGGAGGAGTGTCTGATCTCGGGCCCTTGGAGGGTCCTCGAGAAGAAAGCTACGGGCCGCCCCGCCTGGTTGAGGGTGGCCGCCAAGGCAAAGTCAGACGCATCACTTTCCACTTGAAATGGAGTGTTCTCGTCCACTGCCTGTAGCGTGGCCCGCTCAATATCCTGCTTAATGCTTTTGAAGGCGGCGTGGGCCTCAGCAGAGAGCGGAAAAGAGGATGCTTTCAAGAGGGGGCGGGCTTTGTCGGAGTAGTTGGGGACCCATTGGGAATAATAAGAAAATAACCCCAGGCACCTTTTCAGGGCTTTGGGAGTGTTGGGCAGGGGCAGCTCCCGTAGGGGGCGCAATCGGTCGGGGTCTGGTCCGATTTCCCCATTCTCCACCACGCTGCCTAGTATGCAGAGGCGCGTGGTGTTGTAAACGCACTTGTCCTCGTTGTAGGTGAGGTTGAGTTTTTGTGCGGTTTTCAGGAACCTCTCGAGGTTCGAGTCGTGATCCTGCTGGTTGTGACCGCAGATGGTGACATTGTCGAGGTAGGGGAAGGTTGCCTGCAAGTGGTGGTCATCGACCATGCGATCCATCTCCCTCTGGAAGACCGAGACCCCATTCGTCACCCCAAAGGGGACTCTGAGGAATTGGTAGAGGCGTCCGTTCGCCTCGAAGGCGGTGTACGGGCGGTCCTCTGGTCTGATAGGGAGCTGGTGGTACGCTGACTTGAGGTCGATGGTGGAGAACACCCGGTATTGGGCGATTTGGTTCACCATTTCTGATATGCGGGGTAGCGGGTAGGCGTCTAGTTGGGTGTACCTGTTGATCGTTTGGCTATAGTCGATCACCATCCGTTTCTTCTCGCTACCCCTTACTACCACCACTTGGGCGTGCCACGGGCTATTGCTGCATTCAATAATGCGCTCTTTCAGGAGCCTGTCTACCTCGGTTGCGATAAACCGCCTGTCCTCCCAGCTGTACCTCCTGCTTTTGGTCGCTATTGGCCGGCAGTTAGGGGTAAGGTTCGCGAATAGCGAAGGCAGCTTTACCTTCAGGGTAGCCAGGCCGCACACTGTGAGGGGCGGCTGGGACCCACCGTACTTGAGCGTGATGCTTTGGTGTTTGGTGGTTGCACTGGAAATCCAGGCCCAAGATCACGCTCGCGCATAGATTCTTCATGATTAATACTTTAAAATTATCGTATACAGTCCCGTTAACGGACAATTGTACCGTGCAGTAACCCAGAATGGTCGATGTCTGGGTTTTATCAGCCATAGAGATGGTACCCCGAGTAGGGACCACCTTTAGGGAGAGTTGTCGTGCCAGTTCCGGGTGGATAAAACTCTCCGTGCTTCCACTGTCAATTAAACATTTAACCCCGCACCCGTTTACCTCGATGTCCACCATTGATTTGGATAGCGGGCGGGGCCTGGTCTGGTCCACTGTGACCGATGCCACTGTAGGGCCCTGATCGAGACAAGATGGCGTCCGCGCTGTCTGCTCACAAGATGGCGGACCCCACGAGGTCGGGCAAGATGGCGTCCAAGATGGCCGCTCCCACGGCGCACACGCGGCGGTGGCGGGTTTTGGTTTTCCAGCGGGGTTCCCTCTGCACACCTTCCCAAAGTGCCCCTTCTTACCGCACTTAAAGCAGGTGGTGCCTTTCGCCGGGCACAGGTTTCTGGTGTGCTTTGGCTGCCCGCAGAAGTAGCAGTTGGGTCCCCGACGCGTCGCGGCTGTCGTAGGGCTTCTGGGGGGAGAGCGGGGCCCCGACGGTGTCGGGCTGCCGGGCGGGGAAGATGCCTTCCAAGATGGCGGCGCCCTTGGTGCACACGTGGCGGCGTGGACGGCGCAGGCTGAAGAGTAGGCGTCCGAGTTTCTCTGGGCCACATCCAGGGATCGCGCGGTGTCCGCAGCCTGTTTCAGGTCCAATCCCGTTTTTTCCAGCAGTCTTTGCCGGATGTAAGTGGAGCTGAGGCCTGTGATAAAGGCATCGCGAACAAGCTCGTCGGTGTACACTGCGGCTTTTACATCTCGGCACTTGCAGTCTTTGCCAAGCATTTTCAGGGTGCCTAGGAACTCCTCCACTGATTCCCCAGGTCGCTGTGCGCGAGTGGCGAGCAGATGCCTAGCATACACCTCATTCGTAGGCTGCTGGTAATGCGCCTTTAAGATGTCGCAGGCGGCCAGGTACGTGTCGGCGTCTTGGATGAGGGGGTAAACCCGGTGGCTTACCCAATTCCGCAGAATTCCGAGTTTCATACTCGCAGCGTCCGTAGCGTCTTTGACGGCTGCGGAATTGTCCAGGAAGAATTCCATACACATAAACCAGTGTCCAAAGCGTGCTGATGCGTCCGGAGCATGCTGATCCAAATCCAAACGTTCGGGTTTCAGGAGTTGATCCATTGTGTTGAAAAATAAGTTAATAAAATTGATGTGCCTCAATAATCCCGAGACTCGATGTTAGCGAAACAAAACAAGGCTTTTATTAACTCAGAAGATAACACGCAGTGGAGAGAGGTATCTTCCCTGGAGGTCTGCAGTACTGGCTGTGAGGCCAGACTGAGCTGGCTTACATAGAGGCCAGGTATGGGCGGAGCCCTACACACAACACATTCCATACATTCCAATACACAATACAATGGTGAGGAGAAGCCTGAAACCAACCACAGTCACAGGCAATACAATGGTAAGGGGGAACCTGAAACCAACCAGTCACAGGCAGTGATGAATGGAATATTTCATCACAGTGAGTGTAGTGTATGTACCTTTAAGAGAGAACTACTTTTACAGCTCCTGTATACTGTAGTACCGGCAGTAACCACACCTGTATATAAGCCTTGAGCAGGCATCTGTACTGTTAGTCTTTAGACTACCCTCCTCCAGTAAACACCTGTTGATTGATAATCTGCAGCCTCCGTCTAGTTATTGAAGAACACCATACCTTAAGATTTACGGATTCAACAGTGACGACGAGGTCGATTCGAATCTACCTGCAACTCTGCATTTCCTTCCAAGGATGCGCTCTGGGAGGACGGTGGAAGAAAGTCGAGGCCAGAAGCACGGGCGTCGACCACGAGCAACCGCCCAGTCATCCGGCAGAAAGTGATCATCGCAGGGGAGGCTGTTGAGAGCTGGGCTTGGTTCTCCAGCCACGACGATCCAGCAACAGACTGGCAACAGGTACAGCACAGACCCTTCCCGGACAGTGGTGGCTGGAGCCGACCGATGGCACAGAAAAGGCCGAGCAGCGTCGATGGGGTAAGAGAGAGGGTAAAGCGCACAGGGCGCAGCCGGGGGTTGAAGACCAAGCGGCGTCGATGGAAAACAAAAAAGAGAGAGAGGGTAAAGCACAGCCGGGGTTTAGGACTGAGCGGAGGCAACGAGAGAGGCGCACAGGAGAACGCGCAGAGCGCAGCCAGGACTCAAAGGCTGAGCAGCGTCCGCGGGGAAAGAAAGGAAGCGCGGGAGACGCCATTGAGCCATGGAGAAGAAGGGAGAGCGCGGGAGATGCCATTTTAGCCAGTCTAACCACATCCAGGGATGCCGAAGAGTGACAGTGTCACAGCGTTCGACAATGAAGTCGAAGATTGGGCGACATATGTGGAACGCATTGAGGTGTACTGCAAGGCGAATGAAGTGCCAGATGCCAGGAAAGCACTGGTTTTGTTGAATTCCATGGGTGCAAAAACATATGGCTTACTGCGAAACCTAATAACCCCAGAGAAGCCAGTGGATAAGGATTTTGAAAGCATAGTGGAAATCCTACAGGACCACTTAAACCCCACACCGCTGCTGATAGCA
Source organism: Somniosus microcephalus (assembly GCF_052327205.1). Classification (NCBI taxonomy): domain Eukaryota; kingdom Metazoa; phylum Chordata; class Chondrichthyes; order Squaliformes; family Somniosidae; genus Somniosus; species Somniosus microcephalus. The sequence continues at coordinate 81,951,335 of NC_141003.1, read as the reverse complement.
GAAAGATTTAAGTTCCACAAAAGGAACCAGCAGAAAGACGAACGTAATGCTGAGTATTTAACGGAACTGCGCAAGCTATCGAAACACTGCCAGTTTGGAATGGGACTAGCAGATACGTTAAGGGACAAGTTTGTGTGTGGGCTTCAAAGTGAAGGAACCCAGAAACGGCTTCTATCAGAAAAGGATCTTACGCAGGACAAGGCTTTCAGCATGGCAGTATCACATGAAGCAGCCGCACGGGGCACTGCAGAGATACAACGGAGACCGCAAGAATATGGCACCAATGAAATGTCATATGGAGCAGGGAAGTGTTATCGCTGCGGCAGAACAACACACAACCAGAAGGATTGTTGGTTCAAGGACCAAGTGTGCAGACAGTGTGGGAAAGCAGGACACATAGCAAGAGTCTGCAGGTCAGGGAAGAAAACCAGCAGCAAGAAATCTCCACAGGAGAAGTACAAAAAGATACATAAGGTGATGGACAGTAGTTCAGATGAACAGAAAAGTGATACAGACTCCGGAAGCAAGGAGCTGGGTTATCTGAAACTACATAATGTAATCAAAATGGAGGATCACCAGACTATCTGGGTCACGCTCAAGATAGACGGAGTCCAAGTGAAAATGGAATTGGACACAGGATCAGCCCTAATAGTCATAAACCGAAGGGACTACAAGCGGCTATTCTCACGTATACCCTTGAAAGCTACAGAGATTGTCTTGAAGACGTACACGGGGCAAAAAGTCTACCCCAAAGGAAAAATAAGGGTGAACGTGATATACAAAGGCCAGGAAACACCAAAAATGGACCTATATGTATTGCCAGATGGAGGACCACCACTACTAGGACGCGAATGGATCCGGAAGATACAATTAGATTGGCATTCCATACAGGCACTGAAGGTTGAGGCCAAAAAGGATGACGACGTCACACCTGGACGACTGTCAAAAATGCTAACTGACGCACAAGAAGTGTTCCAGGAGGGACTCGGAACACTAAAAGGCATAACAGCGATGATTAAAATAGAGGAAAATGCAAGCCCAAAGTTTTTTAAGGCCAGACCGGTGCTTTATGCGATCCGACCAGCCGTCGAAGCAGAGCTGGAAGGTTTGGAACGTTCAGGAGTACTGTCCACAGTGGACTGGAGCGAGTGGGCTACACCCATCGTTCCTGTAATGAAGAGGTCGTTGAGTAATACGCCTGGGGAACCAAAGAAGGTCCGCATCTGTGGGGATTTTAAGGTGACAGTGAACCCAGTCTTTCACACGGTACAATATCCGCTTCCACGGATTGAAGATATTTTCGCCTCGCTATCTGGAGGTAAACACTTCACTAAGATTGATCTGGCCCAGGCGTACCTGCAAATGGAGGTAGAAGAAGCCTCGAAACAATACCTCACGATCAACACTCATAAAGGTCTCTACCAATACAACCGGCTGGTGTTCGGGGTAGCATCGGCTCCGGCTATTTGGCAAAGGGCAATGGATCAAGTCCTGCAAGGGATTCCAGGGACCCAGTGTTATTTGGATGACATCCTGGTCACGGGCGAAAATGACAGTGATCACCTCGCCAACCTGGAGAAGGTGCTCGCTAGATTAAAGGAATATGGGCTACGAGCTAATCGCCACAAGTGCGAGTTTTTCCAGAAGCAGATCTCGTATTGTGGCCACGTTATTGATGAAGAGGGGTTACGTAAGTCCCCTGAAAAGATTGAGGCAGTAGTCAAGGCTCCAGCACCGGAAAATGTGTCACAACTGAGGTCGTTCCTCGGGCTGGTGAACTACTACCATAAGTTCTTACCAAATTTGTCTACAGTATTACACCCACTGAACACCCTACTGCAAACGGGGGTACCATGGAAGTGGAATGACGAATGTAAACGAGCTTTCCAGAAGTGCAAAGAATTGATCACATCAAAAGAGGTGTTGGCCCATTTCAACCCAGCACTACCAATTCGGTTGAACGTGTGATGCATTACCCTATGGTATTGGAGTGGTGCTGTCGCACAAATTCCCAGACGGGTTGGAGAGGCCAGTAGCCTTTGCGTCTCGGTCACTAACCTCAGCTGAGTGCAACTATGCCCAGATTGACAGGGAGGCCCTCAGCCTAGTATGGGGAGTAAAAAAATTCAACCACTATCTGCATGGGCAGAAGTTCACCTTGCTGACTGACCACCAACCACTTGTCTCCATCTTTAATCCAAAGATGACTGCACAATGGCTACAAAGATGGTCCCTTTTTCTAGGGGCGAACCAATATGAAATAGAGTATAAGGGCACGAAACAGCATGGAAACGCTGATGGGCTATCACGCCTGCAACTGTCTACTGTGGAGGAAGCACCAGCAGTGGACCCTATCGAAATATTTTATTCATCGATAATTGAACGCTTGCCAGTAACTAACGCGGATATAGAGAAGGAGACCCGAAATGATCTGACACTGTCTCGGGTATATGATTTGACGGTGAAGGGATGGCCAACACATGGCGACTCACGGTTGCCAGCATTCTCATCCAGAAGAGAACAGCTGTCAGTGTGCCAGGGGACAGTGATGTGTGGATCCCGAGTGGTAATTCCACCCAAGTTAAGGGAGAGAGTGCTCAATGAGCTTCACGAAGGCCATCTGGGAGGGGTGAAAATAAAAAGCCTTGCTAGGGCTTATGTGTGGTGGCCGGGGATCGATCAACAAATCGAGGACCTAACAAAGAGCTGCTCAGGATGCCAGAAGGTCCAAAATGCACCACCGCATGCCCCTCTACACCCATGGGAGTGGCCCTCCTCTCCATGGCAATGGGTGCATATTGATTTTGCTGGTCCATTCATGGACTCAATGTTCTTAATAGCAGTGGATGCGCACTCGAAATGGCCTGAGGTGATCAAAATGTCCTCCACCACTACGGAGAAAACGATTGCAGTCCTACGGACCATATTTGCCAGGAACGGCTTGCCAGAGCAGATTTGCTCTGATAACGGACCACAGTTTGTGTCCGAAGAGTTTCGGAAATTTATGAGAAGGAATGGGGTAAGGCATTACACATCCGCCCCGTATCATCCAGCCACAAATGGATTGGCTGAGAGGTTCGTACAAACCTTTAAAAAGGCAATAGGGCCATGTGCGATGATGACATTCCACTACAGCATAAGGTGGACAATTTCCTGTTAGCCTACAGAAATGCGACACATGCAGTTACCAACCAGACCCCGTCCATGATGTTCTTTAACCGAAGGTTGAGATCTCGTCTGGATTTGCTCAGACCAAATGTGCGAAGAAATGTTGAGGATAAGCAATTCCAGCACATCAATGAGAAGCCGACAAGGAGCTTCAATGTAGGACAACCAGTCTTGGCCCGCGACTACCGAACAGAGAAATGGCAACCCGGAACGATATGCACACGGCAGGGGCCACTAATGTACACAGTGGATGTCGGGGAGAACATTGTGAGATGCCACGTCGACCAGATCCTAGTGTCACAGGAACGAGTCAACCCCATGTCTCGCGTACCTGGGGATGAACCCGACATACCGGTAGCATCTACCCCAGAAACCGTAGCAGCGGAAACTGATGAACTAACCAACGAAAGGGGGCCAGAATCGCCTCCGCACCAAGGACAAGACACGCAGGAAAGGCGCTATCCAGAAGGGATCAGGAAGCTGCCCCAAAGACTGAATCTATAAATGGACTATTTCAGTTAAATGTGCATGTTAAAGTGTTAACTGTTATTTGAATGTTATGGGTACTGTTATTCTAAAAGGGGAGGAATTGTAGTGTATGTACCTTTAAGAGAGAACTACTTTTACAGCTCCTGTATACTGTAGTACCAGCAGTGACCACACCTGTATATAAGCCTTGAGCAGGCATCTGTACTGTTAGTCTTTAGACTACCCTCCTCCAGTAAACACCTGTTGATTGTTAATCTGCAGCCTCCGTCTAGTTATTGAAGAACACCATACCTTAAGATTTACGGATTCAACAGTGAGGGAGGAGCCTCAGCCCTTGACTTTCACCAACAGGTATGAGATACTTGCTACCTGTGGAGATGAGAACAAGGACTGCAGGGTGAATGAGCAAACTGACCACTGCATCATGGTGCAAGAGGCCATTCAAATGGGGGAAGTGAAAAGGAATGTGGTAGTGGTAGGGGACTGTATAGTCAGAGGGATAGATACTGTTCTCTGCAGCTGTGACCGGAAGTTCCGAAGGTTGTGTTGCCTGCCTGGTGCCAGGGTAAAGGATTTCTCCTCGCGGCTGGAGAAGAACTTGGAGTGGGAGGGGTAGGATCCAGTTATCGTTGTCCACATAGGAACCGACACAAAGCTGGGTGGGCGTGTGTGCTGTGAGGAGGATGCAGAGAAACTCCAGGAAGATTTGGACAGGTTGGGTGATTGGGCAAAAGCATGGCAGATGCAATATAATGTGGATAAATGTGAGGTTAACCACTTTGGTGGCAAAAACAGGAAGGCAGATTATTATCTAAATGGCAATAGATTGGGAGAAGGGGAAGTGCAATGACACCTGGATATCCTTGTGCACCAGTCGCTGAAGGTAAGCATGCAGGTGCAGCAGGCAGTTGAGAAGGCAAATGGTATGTTGGCCTTCGTAGCGAGAGGGTTTGAGTACAGGAACAAGTATGTCTTGCTGCAGTTGTACAGGGCCTTGGTGAGACCACATCTTGAGTATTGTGTGCAGTTTTGGTCGCCTTATCTGAGGAAGGATGTTCTTGCCATGGAAGGAGTTCAGCGAAGATTCACCAGGCTGATACCTGGGATGGCAGGAATGACATATGAGGAGAGATTGGGACGATTGGGCTTGTACTCGCTGGAGTTTAGAAGAATGAGAGGGGATCTCATTGAAACTTATAAAGTTATAACAGGACTAGACAGACTAGATGCAGGAAGGATGTTCCCGATGGTTGGGGAGTCCAGAACCAGGGGTCACAGCCTAAGGATAAGGGGTAGGCCATTTAGGACAGAAATGAGGAGGAATTTCTTCACCCAGAGAGTGGTGAACCTGTGGAATTCTCTACCACAGAAGACAGTAGAGGCCAATTCATTAAATATATTCAAGAAGGAATTGGATATATTTCTTAAGGCTAAAGGGATCAAGTGGTATGGGGAGAAGGCAGGGACAGGGTACTGAATTTGGATGATCAGCCATGATCTCGTTGAATGGCGGAGCAGGCTAGAGGGGCCGAATGGCCTACTCCTGCTCCTATCTTCTATGTTTCTATGTTTCTATGTTTCAACGACGTAGGTAGAGCTAGGAATAAAGTTCTGCTGAGAGAGTTTGAGGAGCTAGGGTTGAAATTAAAATGCAGAACTTCACAGGTAATAATCTCTGGATTGTTACCTGAGCCACGCACAAATGGACATAGGGACAAACAGATTAGAAGGTTAAATGTGTGGCTCAAAGAGTGGTGTGGGAGGCAGAGGTTTTAATTCATGGGGCATTGGCAACAGTACTGGGGAAAGAGGGAGCTGTACCATGGGGACAGGCTCCACTTAAACCGGGCTCGGAGCAGTATCCTGGTGAATCGAATAACTAGGGCAGTAGATAGGGCTTTAAACTAATGAAGGGGGGTGGGTGGGAGGATTCAGGAAAGGGTTAATTCAAAAGCAGTGAGAGAAATGTCAAGGCTGTAGAGCAGAGTAGTGATCTGGGTAAAGAGAAGCAGAGTGGGCCAGGAAGGGACAGAATGATTAATAAAGGTAATAGGGCATTAATGACTAAAGTGACATCAGGGAAAAATAGAAAAAAGTTAAAGCTAAAGTTACTATATCTGAATGCATGAAGCATTCGCTATAAAATAGATGAATTAATAGCACAGATAGAAATAAATGGGTTTGATTTAATAGCCATTACAGAGACACGGTTGCAGAGTGACCAAGGTTGGGAACTAAATATTCCAGGATATTTGGCTTTTAGAAGAGACAGGCAGAATGGAAAAGGAGGAGGGGTAGCCCTGATAATAAAGGAGGGAATAAAGACAGCAGAGAGAAAGGATCTTGGCTCGGAAAAACATAATGTAGAATCAGTTTGGGTGGAGCTAAGAAACAACAAGGGGCAGAAAACATTAGTGGGAGCAGTCTATAGGCCCCCTAACAGTGGTTGTAGTGTCAGGCAGAGTATAAATCAGGAAATTAGAGATGCATGTAACAAGGATAATACAGTAATCATGGGGGACTTTAACTTTCATATAGACTGGGCAAACCAAATTTACAGAAATAGTGCAGAGGAAGAGTTCATGGAATGCATTCAAGATAGTTTTCTAGATCAGAATGTTAAGGAACCTACGAGGGAATTGGCTATCTTAGATCTAGTACTCTGCAATGAGAAAGGGTTAATTAATAACCTTGTACTAAAGGAGCCTCTGGGGCACAGTGATCATAATTAGATAGAATTTTAGGTTGAGTTTGACATTGATTTAGCTAAGTCCGAAACTAGGGTCCTAAACCTGAACAAAGCAAACTACGTAGGCATAAGAGGCGAGTTGGCTAAGGTAGGTTGGGAAACTAGAGTAAAAGATATGACAGTAGAAAAGCAATGGCAAACATTAAAATAAATAATTTATAATTCGCAACGAATATACATTCTCTTAAGGAATAAAAACACCACGGGAAAAATGCTCCAACCGTGGCTAACAAGAGAAATTAAAGATAATATTAGATTAAAGGAAAAGTAATGTTGCCAAAAAGAGTAGTAAGCCTGAGGATTGGAAGGATTTTAGAATTCAGCAAAAGAGGGCCAAGAAATTGATAAAGGAAAAATGGAATATGAGAGTAAACTAGTAAGAAACATAAAAACAGACTGTACAAGCTTCTATAGGTATGTAAAAAGGAAAATATTAGCAAATGTAAACATGGGTCCCTTACAGGCTGAGACAGGAGAAATTATAATGTGGAATAAGGAAATGGCAGGGAAAATAAACAAATACTTTCGCTGCGATTTTGCGTTCGGTGTCGGGATGGGTGGGGGTCAGCTGGTTTCTGGGTTCCAGTCCCACCTCCAGCTGCCTCCGCTCCACAGATGTGATTTTTCCTTCATTGATCTTTTTAAGCCCGCCCTGCGGGCGTGCCGGCCAATTAGCAGGAAGCGGTCTGATGATGTCATGTGATGACCCGTCATCTGCCGGTTTCCTTAAAGGGACCATGCACAATTTTATTTTGACAGTTGATTTCTCAGTGTTTGACAGCATTGAGGTGCTGAAAACACTGACAGTCACTGCACAAAGGTGACCTCTTGCACCCAGGCTCTCCAATGACTCCCTCCATAGGCTGGAATAGATGGCAGCTGCAGGTGAGGTGACAGAAGCGATCTGTCACTAGTGAGAGAGGTTCTCTCAATGAGGTGGCACTGGAGATATAGTTGGATTTAAAAACTTGTAAGCTAAAGAAATCTGTATATGTTTTAAAAATGCAGTAACCAACATTTTCTTTGCTCTGAAACTCACCATGTGCAACATTGGATCCTTCACGCCACTTCTGCAGCTGTCATCATTCCACAAACATTACAGCAGACTCACAACATGCCACACTTACCTGGCGTGGTGTCCGGACATCGTGAAACCTGACCCAGAAACAGGAAAATCGAAAAACAGGCTGAAAACTGCTGACAAGTACCTGTTAATAGGCAGGTAATTGCCTTTAATCCATTTCCCATCGCTAGGTGCCAGGTCCATTCGCAAATCGGGGACCCAACACTTGGGAAGGCTGTTTGGAGGCAGGTTGATGGCGGGTTCGGAACCCGCTGTCAATCAATAGGATTTTAACCTCTGACCCGCCTGTCTGAGCGCCGGCAAAATAGCGGCCACTGTGTATCTGTCTTCACGGAAGAAGACGCAAAAAACTTCCCGGAAATAGTAGAGAACCAAGGGTCTAGCGAGAATGAGGAACTGAAAGAAATTAGTATTACTAAAAATATAGTACTGGAGAAATTAATGGGACTGAAAGCCAATAAATCCCCTGGACCTGATGGTCTACATCCTAGGGTTTTAAAAGAGGTGGCTATAGAGATAGTGGACGCATTGTTTGTCATCTTCCAAAATTCCATAGATTCTAGAATGGTTCCCTTGGATTGGAAGGTAGCAAATGTAACCCTGCTATTTAAGAAAGGAGGGAGAGAGAAAACGGGAAACTACAGACCTGTTAGCCTGACATCAGTATTAGGGAAAATGCTAGAATCTATTATTAAGGACGTGGTAACAGGGCACTTAGAAAATAATAATAGGATTGGGCAGAGTCAAGACGGATTTATGAAAGGGAAATCATGTTTGACAAATCTGTTAGTTTTTTTTGAGGTTGTAACTAGCAGAATGGATAAGGGGGAACCAGTGGATGCGGTGTATTTGGATTTTCAGAAGGCATTCGATAAGGTGCCCCACAAAAGGTTATTAAAGAAAATTAGGGCTCATGGGATTGGGGGTAATATACTAGCATGGATTGAGGATTGGTTAATGGACAGAAAACAGAGAGTAGGAATAAACAGGTCATTTTTGTGTTGGCAGGCTGTAACTGGTGGGGTACCGCAAGGATCAGTGCTTGGGCCTCAGCTATTCACAATCTACATCAATGATTTGGATGAGGGGACCAAATGTAATATATCCAAATTTGCTGATGATACAAAGCTAGGTGGGAATGTAAGTTGTGAGGAGGATGCAAAGAGGCTTCAAGGGGATATAGACAGGCTAAGTAAATGGGCAAGAACATGGCAAATGGAATATAATGTGGAGAAATGTGAAGTTATCCACTTTGGTTGGAAAAATAGAAAAGCAGAGTATTTTTTAAATGGTGAGAGATTGGGAAATGTTGGTGTTCAGAGGGACCTGGGTGTCCTTGTACACGAATCACTGAAAGTTAACAGGCAGGTCCAGCAAGCAATTAGGAAAGCAAATGGTATGTTGGCCTTCATTACAAGAGGATTTGAGTATAAGAGTAAAGACGTCTTACTGCAATTATATAGGGCCCTGGTGAGACCACACCTGGGGTATTGTGCACAGTTTTGTTCTCCTTACCTAAGGAAGAATATACATAGAGGGAGTGCAACGAAGGTTCACCAGACTGATTCATGGGATGGGGGGATTGTCCTATGAGGAGACAGTGAGTAGACTAGGCCTATATTCTCTAGAGTTTTGAAGAATGATTTAGAAGAATACAAAATTCTTACAGGGCTTGACAGGGTAGATGCAGGGAGGATGTTTCCCCTGGCTGGGGAGTCTAGAACTAGGAGTCACAGTCTCAGAATAAGGGGATGGCCATTTAGGACTGAGATGAAGAGAAATGTCTTCACTCAGAGGGTGGTGAATCTTTGGAATTCTCTACCCCAGAGGGCTGTGGAGGCTCAGTCGTTGAGTAAATTCAAGACAGAGATCGATAGATTTTTGAATAATAAGGGAATCAAGGGATATGGGGATAGTGCAGGAAAGTGGAGATGAGGTAGAAGATCAGCCATGATCTTATTGAATGGCGGAGCAGGCTCGAAGGGCCTAATGGTCTACTCCTGCTCCTATTTCTTATGTTTTTATGTTCTTATGTAAAACCTGTTACATCTCTAACCTTTTCCAGTTCTGACGCAAGGTCAACGACCTGAAACGTTAACTCTGTTTCTCTCTCCACAGATGCTGCCTGACCTGCTGAGCATTCCCAGCATTTTCTGGTTTTATTTCAGATGTCCAGCATCCGCTGTATTTTGCTTTTGTATTGTGTGAGAGAAGTGATTGGTTGTGTGTTCTACATTGGGCTAACTCTTGCTAAGACTGATTTCTTTAGCTCTTTCACTGGATGCCTTTGGCATGTCACTGTTGCTCTTATGTTTTATGGGATTACTGTACTTTATAGCTAAACACAGAGAATGACACCTTTGAATAAACAGGGTTTGGGGCTTCCATTCTTTTCAACCTGGTTCCAAAATGGCTGCCTCATGTTTGTTGAATCTAAAATCACACTGCAATATCACAAGCTTTTTTTCTCTGAATTTTCCCCTTTGGAAAAAAAAAATCATAAAATTACATTTAAAAAAAACACATTTTAAAATGTGCAAATATAAACTGCCCATTTCATTTGGATGCTTGTGTACTGAGTCATGGGCAGAGGTCACCATTAGGCCAAGATACTTGTACCAATTAATGATCAATAATTGATACAGGAAGAAGTGTGAAATATTTTTTTTCCAACCTCTTTCTTCCCTTGATCTCCCTCGGACATGGTATGGGATAGCTGTGCTCAAGAGGTTGGGCATGTGATCTACTCCCAGTCCTCATCCATTATTCCTACATTACAACAGTGACTCCACTTCAAAAAATAAAGTACTTCATTGGCTGTAAAGCACTTTGGGACGTCCGGTGGTCGTGAAAGGCGCTACAGAAATCCGAGTCTTTCTTTTCTTTGTCATCAATGGATCTCAGATCCAACCATTAAAAGATGCACAGACATGGCCAGGTGACAACACTTACTCCGATCTTCCCCCTTGAGGGGGGCTAACTGACCCCTGCTCACATCTCTCCACAATGGCAGGGTTGCTGTCAGAATTTTAACAGTCAGGGATTGAAACATCATCTGATCAATGGCACCATACACTGAGGCTTCAACTTATTCCATCACTAAGCATTTCATTACCCTATATTTAAATTAATGTAATTAATTATTATAATTTAAATAAGCTAATTAAATAAATCTGGAATGAAAAGTTACTCTCAGTAATGGTGACCATGAAACTACTGGATTGTTGTAAAAACCCATCTGGTTCACTAATGTCCTTTAGGGAAGGAAATCTGCCGCCCTTGCCCGGTCTGGCCTATATCTGACTCCAGATCCACAGCAATGTGGTTGACTCTTCACTGCCCTCTGAAATGGCCTCACAAGCCACTCAGTTGTTTCAAGAAGGCGACTCACCACCACCTTCTTGAGGGCAATTAGGGATGGGCAATAAATGCTGGCCTTGCCTGCGACGCCCACATCCCATGAATGAATTTTTTTTAAACCCTAATTCCGCACTGACCAAGGATCAAACCTAGCACTTTCAGGTCCATACAGCCGGTACTCCGGTGCTCCCTTCACCCAATGGAAGCGCTCTGGTTTTAATAGAGAGACTTCACTGCTTCTATGAACGTTGGGATAGCCATGTCCTTGCCAGCAAGAAAACATTACAAGGGAAAGCACAGCCAGGAAGGCCAGAAAGAGAGAAAGAGAGAGAGAGAGAGAGAGAGAGAAAGAAAAGAAAGGCAGAAAAAGAAGACAAAAATGTGCCAAAAATTGTAAGAAACAAGAGAAACACTGCTATCCTCTGCTATCTGCACGAGAGATGAAGCTTGCCGCTTTTAGCCATGTTTATGTTTTGGGTGTGAATGCACGTCTCAGATATAGGGCTTGTAATTGAAAATCTCACACCTAGGATATGTCCAATGTTGACAGCTCTGTCTAAATATAATGTCTTCCAATTATCCACTGCTGGCAGAATATCTCTTTGCTGATTGATGGAAGAGTCTGCACCTTATTTAGCCGAGTTTACAGAGACTAACTGGCTCAAGTTAATTAGATTCTCGCAGTCAATTGACTGAAAAATAATCAATGTTTCTCCTAGCCATAGTGATTTTTATTGCTGTGTTACTTGGATACCTATTAAATTTGATGCATGTTAATAAAAACTGCATTTGTGTCTTTTATTGCAAGCCTGTAACAGTTTTGTGTTGCACAGGCCACTTCTTAACGGAGTAATCTGGATATCAGTCAATTGGAGGCACTCTCGTCTCTTGGTTGGGAGGTTGGAAGTTCCAGACTTAATACAGACTTCAATACATAATCTACACTGAGACTTCAGTGCTGAGGGAGTGCTGCATTGACACTGCTGTCGTCCTCTGGGTGAAACATTGCCGTGGTCCCATCTCTCTGCTCAGGTGGATGTCAAACATCCTGTAACACTATTCCAGGAAGAGGAAGAAGTTTGTCATAGTCTGAAACCTATGAATGAGATGGGCAACGCTGGCAAAAAATGGATCGGATTCATTAATGAATTACTCTGATCCGCTGAGAAACAGGCTCTTCCAGGGCTATGAAAGTGGGGGCTGTGATGGAGAGGCTTTGGGTGTCGTGTTCAGTTCTCTAATGTGGAAGTGCGGGGCCAGACTGGCTAATTTGGCTTCTTTTCTGCAGCTGCATTATTATTATCGATACTTCAAAAAGTTTGAATCCAATACAACGGTGACTTAGATGTTCAGGAACTATCTCCAATTCTCCCTAGTGTGGCAACATAATTCATAGAATCAGACAGCACCGAAGGAGGCCATTCGGCCCATCGTGCCTGTGCCAGCTCTTTGAAAGAGCTAAACAATTGGTCCCACTCTCCTCTGCTCTTTCCCCATTGCTCTGCAAATTTTTCCTTTTCAAGTATATATCCAATCTCAAGTAACTTTTGAAAGTTACTATTGAACCTGCTTCATTGGATCAGTAGGGTCGATATCCGAGTTCGGAAAGGATGCCAGTCTGTACAGCAAGAGTCCCTGCTGAAGCCATCAGAGGGGCAACTGTCCAGTAAATGCGAAGCCTGATGTACAATGTCTCACAAGCATCTGCTGGCAACTAGTGAAAGAGGTCATTTCTCCTCACAGATGAGAAAACAAGAGGATTGATCTTTTAGTAAAGAGACTCATAATGGGACACTCCCTCCCCTGAAAAGAAATACTGGTCCCTACCAACGTTTAAATTGTTTCTTGAATTTTTCTAAACCTAATTCACATCAGACACGGTAAAGCTTTCAACCTAAGGCCTATTACTTGGTTTTTTTGTAAAGTCACCAGACTCGTGCTGTTTCTCTGACCTTTCTCTACAATTGCCCTTGTTTTGGTGCCCCTGGGATCTAATATTCAGAACATGTAACTTTTGCCAAGGATGCTGTGGTATTTCTATTGGTCACAGTTCAGTAACATCCGCTGCCACCAGGGAGCAGTTTGCGTCCTATAAATTGGTGCGTTATCAGTGAAATGGAAAATGCTGATTTGTGAATGTGTGCAGTGTGTGTCCTGGGAATGTACGTGGGAACCCTGAGACACTGCTGCTTTTATACATGAATAGCTTGTGCTTTGCAACACTTCTGCACCAGGTGATATATGTACATGTTGATAAAGTATTTTAACAGGCAGTCCACCGTGTTTCCACTAATAAGATCGCTGGGATGGAAAGACTTACTTCAAGGAATGGAGTAGCTGTGCTTTTGTTTCTGTCGAGGTCAGATTATTGGCCGCTGGTTCCTTAGGTATTGAACCTGTGTAAACGTGATTATCGTTGAGTGGCAGTGTATTACTTTGATAAACTGGTGCACCACTGCAGGGGTAGGGGAAAGGATACCTGTAGAACATAAGTCAAAACCGCAGCTTCCACTGCACTGGTAATTTATTCCTAGTGATTATTTGTCTGGTGAACTTTGGGTGATTGCCACACTGTAAGAAAGAAAGGTTTGCATTTCTATAGCGCCTTTCACGACCACTAGACGTCCCAAAGCACTTTACAACCGATGAAGTACTTTTGAAGTGTAGTCACTGTTGTAATGTAGGAATATGTCGGCCGTTTCTTCATCGTCGCTGGGTCAAAATCCTGGAACTCCCTCCCTAACAGCACTGTGGGAGCACCTTCACAACACGGACTGCAGCGGTTCAAGAAGGCGGCTCACCACCACCTTCTCAAGGGCAACTAGGAATGGGCAATAAATGCTGGCCTTGCCAGCGATGCCCACATCCCTGGAACAAATAAAAAAATTGTGTGCACGTACTTTCCTCTTCATTTCGGACCTCCCAGTTATGTTGGAATTAGAGCTCAGCACAGCACGACATAAAAGCTTTTGAAGTCCCTGAAGAAAATCACTTCAGATAGTGCACTGGGTTGGAAAAAGCTGGAACATGAAGAGGGGGACTGGAATGATGTTTGATGACATTAAGTAGCAGAGTGTGAATGGCTGGGTGTAATGGGTACTTGTCAGAAAATGAAAAAACCCTCGTCACAATGTCAAACTAACAAAAGGATGGGTGGTGTCTCCTCGGTGGACTTGGTGCTGGGACGTTTCTACAGACTAGGGGCACTCCCACATTTCAGATTGATGGTATGCTCATCTCCCAGTGCACAGTAGATGGAGTCGCCTCTTATTTGTCCAAAATAAATTTGAACTAATGAGCACCACTGGGCAGTTTTGAGACTTAAGGTGTGTTCTAGATAGCTCATTGTTTACACTGTAGGCCAACTATGTAGAGTTACATTAGGCAGTTAAACAGGGAGAGAAGAGAAAGAAAAAAAGTATTAGCTGGTCAACGATTTAGTGATCCTGAAATGTAATTTTTTTTTTAATTATAAAATTGTTTCCAAATTTGTGCCATTGAGTACATTGTATGGTTTCTGAATGTAATCCATTACCAAAAATCCCCTTTATGTTTTTAATGCAGCATTTAGCATGGGAGTAATGGTCCAAATCCCATGAACACACAAAGATGGCCTGTGTGCTTCGCTGTGTTGAGAGGGCTCGAGCTGTTAATTATTTCTGCATCAGGCCAGCCTTCATCTCATGCACAACAGGTCCTCTCTGTCTCTATAAACAGCAATTACACGGCCTTGAATACCTCCTTGGCACTCTAATGAGCCGTGACAGGGCTCAATGACAGTGGCACCACTCCATTAACTTATTGGCCCCTCTGGTTCGTTTATCATAGTAGATTATTACTCGCCTGAACTCTTGTTACTACAGTGAATGTGCATTCTAATGGAAAATGACACACAGTGTCTGTGGCTGCAAATAATACCGCTGGATGGGTCTGTTATTTGTATGCTGCAAGGCCTCAATATGTTCCTTTGTGTTGTGTGGACACCTCCCAGTGCTTGTAGTAATTAAGAAAGCGATTTATTAAGCAACACTGGGCCACCTTCCTTGCTGCTCATTCTAAGTGTTCAAGGCTATCAGGCTTGCTGTTAACAACAAATGTGTGTGTGTGTGTATGTGTGTAATATATAGAGGCACTGTTATAACAGGCTTACTCATAGGTTTCAGCCGTGGCTTGGTGTTAGCCCTCTAGCCTCCGAGTCAAAAGGTTGTGTGGTTCAAGTACCACGAACACAAAATCTGGACTGACTCTCCAGTTCAGTACTGAGGGAGTGTTGCACTGTCAGAGGTGCCATCTTTTGGATCAGATGTCAAACCAAAAGTCTGCCCTCTCAGGTGGCTGTAAAAGATTCCATAGCACTATTCGAAGAAGAACAGGGGAGTGTTCCCCGGTGTCCTAGCCAATGTTAGTGCCTCAACCACCATCACTAAAACAGATTATCTGGTCACTAATCGCATTACTGTTTGTGGGAGCTTGCTGTGCGCAAATTTGCTGCCGCGTTTCCTACATTACAACGGTGACTACACTTCAAAAATACTTCATTGGCTGTAAAGTGCTCTGGGACATCCTGAAGGTACTATATAAATGCCAGTTTGTTCGTTCTTTCTTTCTTTCTTTCTTTCTTTCTTTCTTTCTATCAGACCTAAGTTATACTGGCAGATCTCGTGCCACTCTGTGCTCAGGGAAAACTGAACTCTGTGCTTGCTTGCTTGGCACCCGCCGCCATTCAACTGCGAAAGAGACAGTGATCCCAACAACTGCTGTGGCATTTGAGTTGAGAGAGAGTGTGGGAAGTGGGAGAAAAGTCATTTAAGTGTATTTTGTGAATTTTAGTGCGCTAAAAAGTTAATTATTTGAAGTGAGTTTAATTTTTTAAGTGTAAATTAAACTGCTGGGGAGTTTAAACCGGAAGTAGAATCCGGGTATAAAGGGGCAGGACTAGTGCTGCTGCACAAGTGCAGTGCATTGAGTGTAAGCAGAGTTTGGTAAGTGGGAGAATTCGGGCAAGTGGGAGGTGAGGGGGTGTTTTTGCTCTGTTTTGTTCCCCACTCCCAGGCTTAGACAGCACAGCGGAAGCGGAGCAGCGAGATGAGTCAACCAAACAGGCCCCACAGACAGTATTCAAAGAGGAGGTTGGTGATCAGCTGGTTGGTAGGTTTTCTTCCTTCTCTTTTATACCTTTATAAGTTGGTAAGTCCTATTGAATAGTGGTGTGATATTATCATCTGTATCTGGGCAGGGTCTTCATAACTAATAATAAGAAATTTAATTAAGTATATAGAATGGAGCAGGTGATGTGTTACTGTTGCAAGATGTGGGAGCCGGTGGACCCCATTGAGGCTCACCATTATTAAATCTGCGACAAGTGTTTGCTGCTAGAGGAACTCCGGCTCCGTATTGAGGTGCTTGAGACCGAGCTTCAGACACTGCGACACATCAGGGAGGGGGAGAAGTTCCTGGACTCTATGTTTCAGGAGGTAGTCACACCTATGAAATTAATTAATTCAGATGTAGTCCGTGGTCAGGGACAGGACAGTGTGACTATGAGTGAGGCAGGTACGGGGAACCAGGAGGTAGTGTTGGAGGAGCCGCAACCCTTGCTCTTGTCAAACAGCTTTGAGATTCTTTCTCCCTGTGAGGGCGGGAGCGGGGACTGCAGGGAGGATGAGCAACCTGGCCACAGCACCGTGGAACAGGGGGCCATTCAAGTGGGGGGAGTAAAAAGAAATGTTGTAGTGGTAGGGGATAGTATCATTAGGGGGATAGATAGAGTTTTCTGCAGTCGAGAGCAGGAGTCCCAAAGGCTGTGTTGTCTGCCCGGTGCCAGGGTTAAGGACATCTCTTCTGGGCTGGAAAGAAACTTGGAGTGGGAGGGGGAGGATCCAGTTGTCGTGGTCCATGTTGGTACAAACGACATAGATAGGACAAGGAAGAAGGTTCTGTTAAAGGAGTATGAACAGCTAGGGGTCAAATTAAAAAACAGAACCTCAAGGGTAATAATCTCTGGATTATTACCTGAGCCACAAGCAAATTTGGCTAGGACAAATAAAATTAGAGAGTTAAATGCGTGGCTCCAAGACTGATGTGGGAAAAATGGGTTTTGCTTCTTGGGACACTGGCACCAGTACTGGGACAAGAGGGAGCTGTTCCATTGGGACGGACTTCACTTGGCCAGTGCTGGGACTAGAATCCTGGCGAATCATATAACTAGGGCTGTAGAGAGGGCTTTAAACTAATTAGTGGGGGGGAGGTTTCTAGAGAGCAAATAATAAAAATGACTACGGAGAAGGTCATAGACTTAGGTAGCAGTGGGGAATTAAAAAACAGAGTGTGTCAGGAAGGGACAGAAGGTATGGAGTAAAAGGTAAAGTAGTAAAAGGGGAAAAAGCAGGAACTAAGTGTCACAAAACATATTTGAAAGTTCTTTATCTGAATGCACGTAGCATTCATAACAAAATGGACGAGTTAATGGCACAAATAACTACATATGGGTATGATCTTGTGGCCATTACAGAAACATGGCTGCAGGGAGACCATGACTGGGAATTAAATATACCAGGTTATTTAATAATCAGGAAGGACAGGCAGGAAGGAAGGGGAGGTGGGGTGGCTATGTTAATAAAGGAAGGAATCACTGTAATACAGAGAAATGATATTGGGTCAAAGGATCAGGATAGTGAAACAGTTTGAGTGGAGATACGGAATAATAAGGGAAAAAAAACACTAGTGGGCGTAGTCTATAGGCCTCCCAACAATTGCAACTCTGTTGGATGGAGTATTAATCAGGAAATAGTTGAGGCTTGTAGTAAGGGAACAGCTATAATTATGGGGGATTTTAACTATCATATTTACTGGACAAATCAAATTGGGCAGGGCAGCCTTGAGGATGAGTTCATTGAGTGTATTAGGGATGGGTTTCTTGAGCAGTATGTAACTGAACCGACCAGGGGGCAAGCAACCTTAGATTTGGTCCTGTGTATTGAGACAGGATTAATTAAAAATGTCCTAGTAAAGGATCCCCTTGGAATGAGTGACCATAACATGGTTGAATTCCATATTCAATTAGAGGGTGAGAAGGTTGGATCTCAAACAAGCGTGCTGAGCTTGAATAAAGGAGACTATGAAGGTATGAGAGTGGAATTGATTAGAGTGGACTGGGAAAATAGATTAAAGGGTAAGACGGTACATGATCAGTGGTGTACATTTAAGGAGTTATTTTACAACTTCCAAAAAATATATATTCCACTGAGGAAAAAAGGGTGTAAAAGAAAAGACAGCCATCCATGGCTAAGTAAAGTAATTAAGGATAGTATCCGACTAAAAACAAAGGCATATAAGGTAGTCAAATCTAGTGGGAGGATAAAAGATTGGGAAGTCTTTAAAGGACAGCAAAAAATAACTAAAAGATTGATTAAGAAAGGGAAGATAGATTATGAAAGTAAATTAGCAAAAAATATAAAAACAGATAGCAAAAGCTTCTATAGTTATATAAAAAGAAAAATGGTGGCTAAAGTAAATGTTGGTCCCTTAGAGGATGAGACCGGGAAATTAATGGTGGGAAACATGGAGATGGCAAAAACGCTGAACAATTATTTTGTGTCAGTCTTTACGGTAGAGGACACTAAGAATATCCCAACACTGGACAAACAGGGGGCTCTGGGGGGGAGGAGCTAAATACGATTAAAATCACTAAGGAAGTGGTACTTGGTAAAATAATGGGACTCAAGGCGGATAAATCCCCTGGACCTGATGGCTTACATCCTAGGGTCTTGAGGGACATGGCGGTAAGGATTGTGGATGCACTGGTAATAATTTTCCAAAACTCCCTGGACTCAGCAAAGGTCCCGGCAGATTGGAAAACTGCTAATGTAACACCCTTATTTAAAAAGGGTAGTAGGCAGAAGGCTGGAAACTATAGACCTGTTAGCCTAACATCTGTGGTTGGTAACATTTTAGAGTCCATTATTAAGGGGACAGTAATGGGACATTTGGATAAACATAATTTAATAGGACAAAGTCAGCATGGTTTTATGAAGGGGAAGTCATGTTTGACAAATTTGCTTGAGTTCTTTGAGGAAGTAACATACAGGGTGGATAAAGGGGAACTAGTGGATGTAGTGTATTTAAACTTCCAAAAGGCATTTGACAAGGTGCCACACAAAAGATTATTGCTCAAGATAAAAAATCATGGGATTGGGGGTAATATTCTGGCATGGGTAGAGGATTGGCTATCTAACACAAAGCAGAGAGTTGGGATAAATGGTTCATTCTCAGACTGGCAATCAGTAACTAGTGGTGTTCCGCAGGGGTCAGTGCTGGGTCCCCAACTCTTTACAATCTATATTAATGATTTGGAGGAGGGGACCGTGTGTAACATATCAAAGTTTGCAGATGATACAAAGATGGGAAGGAAAGTAGTGAATGATGAGGACATAAAAAACCTGCAAAGGGACATAGACAGGCTAAGTAAGTGGGCAGAGATTTGGCAGATGGAATACAATATTGGAAAGTGTGAGGTTATGCACTTTGGCAGGAAAAATCATAGAGCAAGTTATTATCTTAATGGCAAGAAACTGGAAAGTACTGTAGTACAAAGGGATCTGGGGGTCCTGGTGCACGAAACTCAAAAAGTTAGTATGCAGGTGCAGCAAGTGATCAAGAAGGCCAATGGAATGTTGGCTTTTATTGCTAGGGGGATAGAATATAAAAGCAGGGAGGTATTGTTGCAGTTGTACAAGGTATTGGTGAGACCGCACCTGGAATACTGCATACAGTTTTGGTGTCCATACTTAAGAAAAGACATACTTGCTCTCAAGTCAGTACAAAGAAGGTTCACTCGGTTAATCCCGGGGATCAGGGGGTGGACATATGAGGAGAGGTTCAGTAGATTGGGACTCTACTCATTGGCGTTCAGAAGAATGAGAGGTGATCTTATTGAAACATATAAGATTGTGAAGGGGCTTGATCGGGTGGATGTGGTGAGGATGTTCCCAATGATGGGTGAAACTAGAACTAGGGGGCATAATCTTAGAATAAGGGGCTGCTCTTTCAAAACTGAGATGAGGAGAAACTTCTTCACTCAGAGGGTAGTAGGTCTGTGGAATTTGTTGCCCCAGAAAGCTGTGGAAGCTACATCATTAAATAAATTTAAAACAGAAATAGACAGTTTCTTAGAAGTAAAGGGAATTAGGGGTTATGGGGAGCGGGCAGGAAATTGGACATGAGTCTATGTTCGGAACGGTCATGGCCCTGTGGGTAACGGAGCGGGCCCAGGGGCCGTGTAGCCTGGTTCTGCTCCTACTTCTTGTGTTCTAATTATGTGTTAGATTTCAGGAGATGGTTCTATTCCTGTTCCTGGCTGGGGTGGAGATCACCTTTTACAGAAGGTAAGTACTGTAGAAAATATAGGGACAGTGAGCTCCTGGACGAGTTTCGATCACCTTGATGGGTCGGAGAGGAATTTCCCAGATTTTTTTCTCCCAAATTGGCCATTGGGTTTTTTATCTGGTTTTTTGCCTCTCCCAGGAGATCACATGGGTTCGGGAGGGATGTAGACTGATAGTAGATTTGAGGTTAGGATCAGATCAGCCATGATCTTATTGAATGGTGGAGCAGGCTCGAGGGGCCGATTGGCCTACTCCTGCTCCTATTTCTTATGTTCTTATGTTCTTATGTAACGGAAATAGCCATATTCCAAGAGATACACCATCCTATGAACGGAATTTTGACTTTATTAAAACGTGAAAACTGGGTTTAAAAATCTAAAAGCCTCAACGACACAGGCTGCAAACAGAATACAGACTTCTGAGATAAGATGAAGTGTTAACACAAAAGTTGTAAACACCACACAAGCTTTTGAAATGGGAATTGATTGTTAATACTAAGACAGTGGCCCTGTTGAAGCAAAGGGTTGGAGGTTCCTCTATGTCTGAACATTGGAACCAACACAATAGCAATACCCAAGTAAAGTGTTAAAAACTAACACTTCGAACAGGAACACAGAATATTAAAAAGCCATGTGCCTTTGATAAAAGTAACATCAAATAAGACAGGAAATATGATTATATATGCAACCAATTGAATTAGCTAAGAAATGCAATAAACACCCTAGTTGAAGTGGTTTTGATTTACATGTTGTAAAAGATACCAACAGAACACTTTGAAAATATTACATCAATAGATGACACCAAGCAATCACATGGTTTTTGTTGAACTTGGAACACATAGGAATCACGATGTCTGCTTCCAAACAGCTAGGTCATTTTAGAATTGAATGGAAGGCCTTCGATAAAAATGGCATCAAATAGATACATAAGTTATAACCATTTTTTATGATAGGTTTTGAACAGCTAAACAACAGACAGGATTCTGAGAGGTGGCAGCTGAATTGACAATGAGAGTAGAAAGAATTCAATAGAGAATGACTAGGGATAATTAGCTTACATCATCAGAAAACTTCAAAGAATAAACCACTAAAAAAAGGTATAAAAATAGAGCTTTTCAGATGGAAAGTCAGAAGTCGCTGGAAAGGACAAGCGATTCTCAACTTCAGAGGCAGGCTCTGAAAGTTTTTAATTCTTTGAGTCTCGGGGATCAAAGAGGTACTCTTAATTGATTTTGGTGGTTATTCTGGATTAAAAATAATACGAAATGTAAAAATGTACGAAGTTAAGATTTGAGAATAAGGATCTCTGAGAATAAGAAATATAAGCTATTTGTATTTTGAACTGTTAAAGTCGCGATTGACTCACAAGCTGTTAACTGTATGTCGGCTCTTAAATAAATCTATATATTTTTAGAATAGTCTCAAATAGTATTTCAGTATCAAACTCACAAACTCAATTTCTGTGCACTCTTTTGTAAGGAGTTGCAGAATTCTGGGGCAGTATTCCGGACCCACATAATATCCAGAAGGTTACAGTCTAGTTAAACTTATTAAAAGTGCTACCTGGAGGATGGTAACATCTTCAAGTCATTCCTTTCCTTTAGAGAGAGATAGCCTGGACCTTTAGACCCAATTAAGCATCTTATAGAATTCGGCTATCTCTAACTTTAGTTGAAGGTGAACGTCTGGGGAATACGCCTGATCCGGGGTAGCCCGAAAAGGGCTAGGACTAGTAATTATCCCTTCATGCTCACATGAAAAAAGATTCAAAATGGAGTTTGGTAAGTCTTTAAACTTTTCATTGCACCAGTTGCTGCCTCTCAGTGTAACAGGAGATTACCTGCTGAGGCATTTTGGATGAATTACACGACACGGTTTGTGTTGATGCGAAACCGAAACCACGTTGAATCGAGCGCACCCGTGTACTATAACTAACCGAGAAATAGGCAACGTGGCTTGGCAGTGGGCACAAAATAAAAGAGCTATCGAGGTGCAGAAGCCTAAGTTCTGCTGCTAGGAATGATTGGATTATGGATCATTTTAAATATCCTGCTGATCCAAAGTTGCTTTTAATGTTCCCACGACTGGTACAACTCTTATTATTAGAAGTATCTCTCCGACATTGCGATATTTGAGGGGGGACTATAACTGCTTTGTACCTGTCTGTACGTTCACTTCTCTGAGTTGATGGATGATACACTAATGGTGTGCTTTGTGTAAGCTGGAAAAATGAAAGGCTGCTTCAGATCAGCACAGTGTGATGCAGTCTGACTATGGGTTGCCATGGAGACAGTTGATAAAAAAAAGAGAAAAGAAAGGCTTACATTTATATAGCACCTTTCACGACCACCGGACGTCTCAAAGCACTTTACAGCCAATGAAGTACTTTTTGAAGTGAAGTCACTGTTGTAATGTAGGAAATGCAGCAGCCAATTTGCGCACAGCAAGCTCCCACAAACAGCAATGTGGTAATGACCGGATAATCTGTTTTTGTTATGTTGGTTAAGGGATAAATTCACTCACCTCCTTTACATTAGAGAATACTGTGTACAGTAGGGAGACAGTATATCTGCCACCAGGAGCTCTCCCTAATGCTGCCTCCGATATGTCTCTTTGACCTGTGTTGAATGTTGTGGATTTACTAGCCCTAGACTTTTTACTGGTCCTGAGAATTCTTTCTGTGTTAGTTTCTTGCGGGACTGATGCACTTCAGGAAGCCTGAGAATAACCTGCGTGGAGGAACTCTCGTTACATAATGCAGGACTGTCGCCTCATAACACACAGGGGAACCCGAGGTGAAAAGTGTGCAATGGAGACCCAAGCCATATTAGACAAGTTGACATACAATCTCAAAATGCATATAGCCCATCAGGGTTACAGCAGGTCTCTCTCTCACTTGTTTGCATTCTTTATGCACAATATCTGGATTCCGATGCCTTGCATTCTGTGTTAATCCTTAAAACAAAGGGACTAATGGTAAAGTCTGTCATTCACCTCTATGACTTGAGTTAAAATCCAACCCAGACTGATGGGATGAAACAAAAAGAAAATACTGCAGATGCTGGAATTCTGAAATAAAAACAGAAAATGCTGGAGAAACTCAGCAAGTCAGGCAGCATCTGTGGAGGGAGAAACAGAGTTAACGTTTCAGGTCGATGACCCTTCATCAGAACTGGAAAAAAAGCAGGAAACCTGTTCCATTAAATGCAAGTCTTTCTTTTCTTTTTCTTTCTTTTGTTCGCCAGGGGATTCTTATGTAAAGTAAGCTTTTGGGCAGTCTGAAGCCAATTTCTAGTGGGCGCAAGCTCACAGCTCGCAACGGTTTAGAATTTGGCGCCAACAACAGAATCTTGCTCAGTATGTGCCAGAAGTCTGAAACAAAGAGAGAAAATGTTAAAATAATTTTTGTTTTTAAATACGGAGCAAGTCATCCTGCAGCTGAAAAGGCAGGTTAACGATTTAGGCGTATAATCTTCGTCAGAACAGAAGCCTTTTTGTCAGGGAAGAAGGGTGGCTGGTACGGAGGCAAAACCCTGGAGCAGATTTTCAACTTGGCACTCGCTCGGGCGTGAAACTAGCATTGTGGAGAGGCCGTTGCATCTCCATTGAGTTCAATAGGAATTGACGTCGGGCAGTCTCTATCACGGGCACCCGATCCGCCATGCCAGTTTTATGCCCAGGTAGCAAGATGAAAAACAACCAAACCACCACCCCTACCCCCCTTCTCCCCCATCACCACCCCCCCCCCCCGAAATCAGTTGTGCCGTGAGACTGTAGGTATGTTCTGGATGGATGAGTTGGATGGCTTTCCTCATCAGTATCCATCTTGTGTAGGAAGTGAAAATAATCAGACTATGCATTGAAGTTTGGAGTTAAGTCCACTGTTGAGGGAGAGTAGGGGGAGCTTTACTTCTCATTCAACCGTCCTATCTCTGAACTGCAGTGCATCATGCTACAAGTGCAAAGTATTCTAACCCCAACACTGACCCACTCACCCAGACAAATGTAAATATTCCCTGGAGTTTAGAAGAATAAGAGATTATCTCCTTGAAACATATAACATTTTAAAGGGGCTTGACAGGGTAGATGCTGGGAGGATGTTACCCCAGCTGGGGAGTCTAGAACCAGGGGTCATACAGTCTCAGACTAAGGGGTCGGCCATTTAGGACTGAGATGAGGAGGAACTTCTTCACTCAGAGGGTGGTGAATCTTTGGAATTCTCTACCCCAGAGGGCTGTGGAGGCTCAGTCATTGGGTATATTCAAAACAGAAGTCGATAGATTCCTGACTAGTAAGGGCATCAAGGGATGTGGCGATAGGGCCGGTGAATGGAGTTGAGGCAGAAGATCAGCCATGATCTCACTGAATGGCGGAGCAGCCTTGAAGGGCCGAATGGCCTACTCCAGCTCCTATTTCTTATGTTCTTAAAGAACGCAATGCATGGAATATTAGAATTTCACTTCCAAGGTTAAAAGGGGATGGCAATTCTTCTCTCCATCTTGTTGAATTCCAGAAAATCCTTTATGGACAGGAGTAGGTTAACCCCCTCTCCTCAGCACAATAGGCCACTGACTCCATCCATCTCCCTAACATCTGTCTGAGGCTGAACCACACTGTTCGCAACCTTGGTGTCATATTTGATCCCAAAATGAGCTTCCGACCACATATCCGCAGCATAACAAAGACTGTCTACTTCCAGCTCCGTAACATCACCCGTCTCCGCCCCTGCCTCAGCTCATCCGCTGCTGAAACCCTCATCCATGCCTTTGTTACCCCTAGACTTGACTATTCCAACACACTCCTGGCTGGCCTCCCACATTCCACCCTACGTAAACTCGAGGTGACCCAAAACTCAGCTGCCCGTGTCCTAACCCACACCAAGTTCCGTTCACCCATCACCCCTGTGCTCACTGACTTACATTGACTCCCGGTTAAGTAGCGCCTCGATTTCAAAATTCTCATCCTTGTTTTCAAATCCCTCCATGGCCTCACCCCTCCCTATCTCTGTTCTCCTCCAGCCCCACAAACCCCCGAGATATCTGTGCTCCTCTAATTCTGCCCTCTTGAGCATCCCTGATTATAATCGCTCACCCATTGGCGGCCGTGCCTTTTGTTGCCGAGGCCCTAAGCTCTGGAATTCCCTCCCTAAACTTCTCTGCCTCGCTACCTCTCTTTCCTCCTTAAGACGCTCCTTAATGCCTACCTCATTGACCAAGCTTTTGGTCACCTGCCCTAATTTCTCCTTATGTGGATCGGTGTCAAGTTTTTTGTCTTAAAATACTCCTGTGCAGCGCCTTGTGATGTTTTACTATGTTAAAGGTGCTATATAAATACAAGTTGTTGTTGTTGTTGTTGTTGACCACTCAATGGGTGGAATAAGGCAGGCGCGCATAAAACTCGAGAGAACAAATCAAAATGTTCGCTTTAAAATACACTAAAAATATAAATCAGTAATGCAGACACAATTCATCGCATACAGACTATAGGGGAGCTAGATACTCTTGCATTGATGTTTATGGAGTTGTCTAAACTTCTTGATTGGATTGCTGTCCCGTCCTTGTGTCAGCCAGTAGCTCAGTGGGCAGCACCCTCACCTCTGAGTCAGAAGGTTGTGGGTTCAAGTTCCACTCCAAAAACTTGAGCACAAAAATCTAGGCTGACACTCCAGTGCAGTGCTGAGGGAGTGCTGCACTGTCAGAGGTGCTGTCTTTTGGATGAGACGTTAAACCAAGGCCCCGTCTGCTCTCTCAGGTGGACGTGAAAGATCCCATGGCACTATTTCGAAGAAGAGCAGGGGAGTTCTCCCCGGTGTCCTGGCCAATATTTATCCCTCAATCAACATCACTAAAAACAGATTATCTGGTCATTATCACATTGCTGTTTGTGGGAGCTTGCTGTATGCAAATTGGCTGCCACGTTTCCTACATTACAACAGTGACTACACTTCAAAAAAGTACTTCATTGGCTGTAAAGCGCTTTGGGACGTCCAGTGGTCGTGAAAGGCACTATTTAAATGCAAGTCTTTGTTTTGTTTTATTTCAGAGATCGCTCCAGTGTTTCTGTGTCGTTCTCCAGCAGGTGGCGCATGTGTGTGTAGTTAAAAAAACTTTTCAATATTTGTACACGATCACATCTTAAATCACCAGTTTTGGGTGAATTATTCATGTCCAAAATAATAAAGCCACCTAGTAATGTAGCCCCTTGCCTGAGCTCTTATAAGCTGTTAGAGAAAAGTACAACAACAATCTTGTCTCACTGAGTTTATCCTCAATAATGAATCTGTAATGTCCCTTCTGCTCTGAAATGAAAGTTGGGCACCTTAATCGCCTACACTGATTAAATCAAGGGAGGTATTTCAACATGTGAAAAGTTTTCTATAAATGTAAAAAAAATGTATTCGTCAATTGCATTACCGTTCCGGTAATTAAGTGATCCCAGTTTCATGGAAGATTCAAAAAGGACCTTTGGAGTGGGCTTGTAGACTGCCAGGTGTAGAGTGTGCTGCTTAGTCGGCAGATAGGAGTTATACCGTTGATTGAACCGTGCGTGGAACTAGCAACAAAATGCTTCCCTGCTTGGGTACATGCGCAGAGCTCTGTAACCTGTGCAGCCAGTAGAACACAGCAGGAGCAGACACTTTCTCAACACATTAAGTAGATTTTAAAGATTTTGGCATCTAAATTTTACTAAATTTTGTAAATAATTTTCGGGATATTATACAGCATACAGCAACGAATGGGGATTGGATGACAGACTGGATAGATCTATCTGAAAGACATTTCTACATACTGTAAGATTTTAATGATCTCTCAGAGTTCTTGGACAAGACACCAATAGGCAGCAGCCAGTATGTTTGAGCAATAGATCAAGATTTATTAAGCATACAGCGTAATATACTTAACAGCAGGCGATAGTTTAACGAGTAGCTTGCAACCCTTGGTCTCTGGAACCTCTCGGACACAGGTGGCGTCGTCTTCAGTCTGTTCCTTTGTTCTCGCAGTAGGTCTGTGTGAAGTTGTTCTTTGAGTATCAAGGCTTTAACCCTTTGCTTATCAAAAGTTCATTTGGCCAGTGTCCAGATATGGTCTTTAACAAAATCACCTTTTTTAATTGGTTCTAATGGTCAAAATACCATTGTCACTCAGACTAAGGTTAGCATCTTGGCCCCGCCTGGCCCCAGTATTTTTCCTACAACTTTACCCTGTTCATCGTTATCTTGTTTATAGTTCTTCACCCCATTGGAATTTACCTTATCTCTCTTATTTCTAGCTTCCCTGGTACAAGCAGTACAAGGCCTTTCTATACCAAGGGGCCCAATGTCAGCGCTGTTTCACTCGTCTTAAGGTGTCCAGACTATCTCACTTCAATCTACCAGATGGATACCTAACTCCCATGACCTCCTTCGATTCTATGTTCCTTATACTAGTTTAACTTTTAATTATCTTTGCAATTAGTTTTGTTAAGCGAACACTAATTCCTACTTAGCGTTATAATGACCCGTATTTTCCGATCTGGAAAATTCTGCGCCCTTGCCTGAGGGCTCCCGGGGCGCACACGCTCCTGGGCCTCACCAAACTGCAAGTGTGCAGGGCCCACATATCCCAGAGGCGCATGTAGTTCGCAGCATCCCTGGGATCACGTGGGTCATGGGGAGCCAATCACAGAAGGGAATCTACCTTCATACACTTGACAGGAAGACCTGTCAAATATATGAATGGAGATCAATGAAAAAACACAGTAAAACTTTAAATACATTTTTTTAAATCACATTTTTTAAATGATTTGAAATTACAATAAATTAAGTATTTTAAACAAAAATTTAATATTTTGAAAAAAATAATTAAAGTTTTTTATGGGGCTAAAAATAAACTTACCTTTTTTAAAAGTATTTTTAAATGATAACTTTTTTCAACTCTTATCCTGGTAAAAGCAGGCCTTACGTCTGCTTTTACCAGGCGTAAGAATTGTAAGTGTTTTCTGCGGGCGGAGGGTCTCCAAAAAGCGGAACTATCCGCCCACAGAGGCCCTGCTCCAGGGCAGCCGGAGGATCTGTCAAGAGGATTCAGGCACAGTGCATGCCTGAAACCAGCATTTCCGATGTCCCTACGGGTGGGTACACAGCACCTACACACCCGTAGGGATCGGAATATCTGGGCTAACATGTTATTTAACAATTTAACCTTCACTCGCAGGCTTGTGGCTGGTCAAAACTGCTTCTGACTGTCCTTGCGGCTGCATTTTGAACAAGCCTCAATATTTCCATACCCACAGGGAATTATGGGTAAGATTAGTTGGTCTTTAATTTATACATCTATGATTCTCATCTCCTGAGGACCTCTAAATACCCGCCTTTCGTACAGCCTGTGAAAGGTTTTCTATAAATGTAAATCATTTTATTCGTCAATTGCATTACCGTCCCAGTAATTAAGAGATCCCAGTATCATGGAAGATTCAAAAAGGACCTTTGGGGTGGGCTTGTAGTACAGCCTGAGACTGCCAGGTGTAGAGTGTGCTGCTTTGTCGGCAGATAGGAGTTATACCATTGATTGAACCGTGCGTGGAGCTAGCAACAAAAATGCTTCCCTGCTTGGGTACATGCGCAGAGCTCTGTAACCTGTGCAGCCAGTAGAACACAGCAGGAGCAGACACTTTCTCAACACATTAAGTAGATTTTAAAGATTTTGGTGTCTAAATGTTGCTAAATTTTGTAAATAATTTTTGGGATATCATACAGCATACAGCAAAGATTGGGGATAATTGGATGACAGGCTGGATAGATCTATCTGAAAGACATGACTACATACTCTGTGAGAGAATTAAAACCTTTTTTTTAAAACAAACATCAACACTCAATAACTTCTTTCCTTTGTGCTATGATGGTGTGAATGTTGTATAACTCCAGCACGAGGCTTGTGTGTTTTCTTTTTCAAAGCTGTTAATTGATAAATGAATAAGCAAGCTCTCCTTGATTCAGCCCCTTCCACAATCTGGCCAGACGAGGGCAGCATTGGGATCTTGCTGGCGCTCTTGAAGATTATTACTTTTTTGTAGGTTTATATTTTCCTTTTCAGTCTCTAATCGCTTAAAGCAGGTATTCCTACTGCCTGTGGTTTTTTTTTGCGTGTGTGGAAAACCTTGGGTCTTCCTGGTTGTGGCTATGACTGCAGTCATAATGTAGCTCCTAACATCAGATTGGTAGCTGACCAGCCCTAGTCGGCAGTATTGTGTTTGCACTGGCTAGCTGCGATTCAAACTACCAGATCCAGGAGCGAGTTTTGCCCATCCTTGTTTACAAGCACGGTTGGAGAGCACGCATGGGAGTGGCCTCTTTCGCAACACATGTAACTAAGCTGTGGGTAGGTCTACACTCCGTGGGGTAATGATGAGACTGCTCCCTGCAGTGCATCTCCCCACCAGAGTTAGGTCGGGATTACAGAGTTATACATTCACTTCTGTGTCCCTGAAAGCGGAACTGCTTGACAACAACGCCCCATGATGCAGGAATTCGTGAAGCCGAGAGTTCAATCTTACTGAGGAATGCAGACAAATCTGCCCACACGTTCTCATACTGACCCTGCACGAAACCCACTTTATTTAAAGTTGGCTTGGCTAATTCCTGTAATATATTTTGCCCTTCTTCTCTAGTTATCTGATAAACTTTATTCTGGATTCCACCCTTGGTGTGATGCTGATCTGGAAGGGAACCAAGATGGCCGGGCCCCTTGATGGCCGGGCCGGGAGTGCTGGGCCCCTCAGAGGACAGTGTTCTCAAGTTGAACTTAATCAGGGGAGAAACTGTGGTTGGAAGGGAGAGATAAAGGTCCAAAGACTTGGGCCGGGACCCCAGGAGGTTTGGAAAAGAAAACACGGTGGTGGTTCGGTGTGAGGATAAGGAGATACGAGCTTGGGATATTATCCAAGCGGTACATGATGAATATAGCGGGGGAAGCTACTTTGCCTGCCGACCAAAGCCAAATGTTGGCTTCGAGGTGACGGTCAGTGGCTGAGAGGAGGTGGAAAGACTTTTACTCAGTTTGAAGGTTGGTGATAAGTTCTTGGAGGTATCTCTGCTATATTCGGAAGAGGTGGTGGTCTCATTCTTAAACTTGAGGGCGATGTGCTAATCAAAAGGTTGGAGTCATGGGACATTAAAATTTGCTCGGCAATAGAGAGGAGATACTGTCCAGGAACACGGGTAGCAGATGGAACCCGTTACATAAAGGTGCAGTTCCCAGAGGGGGTGAAGTCATTACCGTACAGCATGAAATTTGAGACAATGGAAGGAGTGCAGTACTTCCGAGTACTGCATGATAACCAAGTGAAGGTTTGTTATTATTGTCTTGGACATGACCGTCTTGTAAGAAACTGTCTGGACTTGTACTGATATAATTGCAACGAGTCTGGACACATCGCTCGGAGCTGCAAGGCAGAGAGCTGTGGGGTGTGTCACAAAGGCCCCACCCACTGTGAGTGTGAGGCAGAACTATGAGTGATGAGGAGATGGGGGAAGGAGCAGGACGTGTGAGTGGAACGACCGGAGGAGCGGAGCAGTCGGAGGACACAGCTGCTGAATTGAAGGAGAAAGGAGCACAGGAAGAGGCAGAAAATTGCGGAGCAGAGAACAGGATGGAGATGGTGGAAAACACACCAAGTACAGTGGAAAAGAACAAAGACAGCAGGGGGCAGCACGGGTCGAGGGCAGAGTCGAGCCATAATACGGTTCAGCTCTCCCTAAAGAATCTGGTGTCCACGGGGGGAGGGGAGGATGGAGCAGGGTGTGTGGTAAATGTAAGTACTCCAAAGAAAGATTGGGAGTCAGACATCTTGGTGAGCAGGAGGGGGCAAGACAAGGAGAGGGTGCAAGAGGCAGGAGCCTTAAAGGGGCAGCAGGACGGGAGCGGCGAGACAAAGACGCCAAAAGGGAACAATATAGGTGCGCCATTGTCCCATAGAGAGAAGGATCAGGGAGCAACGGTCAGAGGTAGAGATGAGGTCGAAGGGAGCGGAGAAACCGCAATAGCAGGAAGACTCTCTATGGGAGATGATGGGCAGGATTTTCATTGGGCTGTGGAGGCGGGATTGGAGGCATGTGGGGGGTTAAAATCCCGAAATCGGGGATCCCGACCCCATCCCACCCCCAACCCGCCTCCATACCAGTTTCAAAGGAGGCGGGTACCCGCCCCGCACTGGGACCCGTCTCCCCGAGGCGGGAAGGGGATTAGTGCCAATTAACTGCCTGTTAACAGGTAGTTAACAGGCAGTTTTTAGCCTAATCCCTATTTTTAATGTTGAAGTGTGGGATTCCTGATGGCTCCAAACCACGCCAAGTTAGAGGCGGACCATCGGGATGAAAGGCTTGGAGGGGTCGAGATGTCCGGTGTTCAGGTGAGTGATGGGTGCATGATTGCAAAGGTAAGTGTGTTTGGTGTGTGTAAAGTGTTTAAAGAAGTTTTACATACCTTTACTTACCTTTACAGCCTTCCTTCCTTCAGGTCTCGGGAGTCCCTCATCTCACCGGCACAGAAAGCAGAATGGCTGCGAGCTGTCAAAAATTGCAGCATTCAGTTTTCTGTTCCAGGGAGATCGCTAAACCATCCTGAGAGGAAGGAATTAACTTAGAATACAGATTGTCAGTGTTTGACAGCTTCAAACAGCTGTGAAACGCTGATATTTCATCTGTCAAAAGGTCAAAATATCAATCTGTGACGTTACCTGTTGCCGGGTGGCCCTTAATTGGCCTACTGAGCCCGCTGGGCGGGCTCAACAAGGTCAATCAAGTCAAACTCGCGTGGGTTGGCTAGAACTTGATGGAGGTGGGACTACAACCCCGAAAGTTGTAGTCCCGCCTCCGACCCGACTCCTCAATGAAAATCCAGCCCGATGTATCTGACGGGGAGCAGGATTATGTATCTGATGGGGAGCAGGAACAGAAGGTTACAGAAGAGCTCGAGAGTGAGGAAGTAGAGGGGGGCAGAGACATGGAAGCGGGATGGCATCATGTGGAAAGGGAACGGTTAGTGAGGGGCAGAAGGAGGGAGAAGGGGCAGCTCCTTGGCCCAAACTTAATGCAAAGAAGAGGCTGAAACAGCAGGGAAGGTTCAAAAAGGAGATGAAAAAGAGTCGGAGGCTGCAGGAAAAAGCAATAGCTGGCCAAAAAGTTGGGAAGGAGCATGAGAGGAGGAAAGGGCCGGAGATTAAATGATGGGGGGATTATCAGGCATACTTCCCTTCTTCGGAGTCATGATTACCTTGGTCTCGATTAATGTGAATGGACTGAGGGGTGAGAAGAAATTGCAGCAGTTGTGAGGTGAGGCCCGATCAGAGCATCGGACCTGTGAGGGGGCAGTGACCGGCAGAGCTTAAAAGCGGCGGCAGTTGCGAGGTGAGGCGTACCAATTCAACAGCAGAGGAGAGAGGTAAAAAGTAATCCAAGTGTGACGCCACCAGGAAGCAGGTAAGTGATTGGTTGGTGAGTATCTCTTTTATTACAAGCTTAAATTCTGCAGTTTATATTTTCTTGGGTCTCTGTGGTGTAGTGGGGACAGTTGGTAAATAAGCGCCCTAGAGTATATCTTTAACTGGTGGTATTGAATTAATTTAAATTAATTAAAGGGGTAAGTCATGCCAGGAGAGCCCAGCCCCGTGTTATGCTCCTCTTGCTCTATGTGGGAATTCAGGGACGCTGCCAGTGTCCCTGATGACCACGTGTGCCGGAAATGCATCCAGCTGCAGCTACTAACGGGCCGTATTGAGGCGCTGGAGCTGCGGATGGATGGGTTGTGGAGCATTCACGATGCTGAGAGGGTCGTGGATTACACGTTTGATGAGTTGGTCACGCCGCAGGGTAGGGCTGCACAGGCAGGAGGGAAATGGGTGACCACCAGGCGGAGCAGTAGAAGCAGGCAGGTAGTGCAGGAGACCCCTGTGGCCATCCCCCTTTTAAACAGGTATACCAATTTGGATACTGTTGAGGGGGATGACTCACCAGAGGAAGGCAGCAGCAGCCAACTTCCTGGCACCGGGGGTGTTGCTGCTGCTCAGGAAGGGAGGAAAAAGAGTGGGAGAGCAATAGTGGTAGGGGATTCTATCGTAAGGGGAACAGATAGACGGTTCTGTGGCCGTAGACGTGACTCCAGGATGGTTTGTTGCCTCCCTGGTGCCAGGGTCAAGGATGTCACTGAACGGCTGCAGGGCATTCTGAAGGGGGAGGGGGAACAGGCAGAGGTCGTGGTTCACATTGGGACCAACGACATAGGTAGGAAGACGGATGAGGTCCTGCAACAAGAATTTAGGGAGCTAGGTAGCAGATTAAAGAGCAGGACCTCAAAGGTAGTAATCTCTGGATTACTCCCGGTGCCACGTGTTAGTGAGTATAGGAATAGGAGGATAGAGCAGATGAATGCATGGCTAAAGAGTTGGTGCAGGAGGGAGGGCTTTAGTTTCCTGGATCACTGGGCCTGCTTCTGGGAAAGGTGGGACTTGTACAAGTCGGACGGGTTGCACCTGAACCAGAGCGGGATAAATATCCTTGCGGGGAGGTTTGCTAGCACTGTTCGGGGGGGTTTAAACTAAAATGGCAGTGGGTTGGGAACCTGAGCAGGGAGACAGAGGAAAGGAAAACAGGGATAAAAGCAAAAGATAGGAAGGAGAAAAACAAAAGTGGCAGTCAGAGAAATCAACGGTTTAAATCAAACGTGGCCACAGTAAATAATAATTCTAATAGGTCTAAGAGCGTTAAAAAAACAAGCCTGAAGGCTTTGTGTCTTAATGCGAGGAGCATTTGTAATAAGGTGGATGAATTGGCTGTGCAAATAGAGGTAAACGAATACGATTTGGTTGGGATTACAGAAACGTGGCTCAAGGATGGCCAAGACTGGGAACTCAACATCCAGGGGTATTCGATATTCAGGAAAGATAGGCAAAAAGGAAAGGGAGGTGGGGTAGCATTACTGGTTAAAGATTGTAATGAAGGATATTAGCTCTGATGATGTGGAATCTGTATGGGTAGAATTGAGAAATACTAAGGGGAAAAAAACATTAGTGGGAGTGGTTTATAGACCTCCAAACAGTAAGGTGGAGGTTGGGGATGGCATTAAAAGGGAAATTAAAGAAGCGTGCAATAAGGGCACAGCAGTCATCATGGGTGACTTTAACCTACATATAGATTGGGCCAACCAAATTAGTAACAATACTGTGGAGGAGGAATTCCTGGAGTGTTTACGGGATGGTTTCCTGGACCAATATGTCGAGGAACCAACCAGAGATCAGGCCATCTTAGACTGGGTATTATGCAACGAGAAAGGATTAATTAGCAATCTTGTTGTACGAGGCCCCTTGGGTCGGAGCGATCATAATATGATCGAATTCTTCATTAAGATGGAGAATGAAGTAGTTGACTCAGAGACAAGGGTCCTCAATTTAAATAAAGGAAACTACGATGGTCTGAGGAGTGAGTTGGGCAGGATTGAGTGGGGAATGGCGCTCAAAGGGTTGACGGTGGATAGGCAATGGCAAACATTCAAAGACCGAATGGATGAGCTACAGAATTTGTTCATCCCAGTTTGGCGCAAAAATAAAACAAAAAAGGTGACTCAAACGTGGCTAACAAGGGAAATTAGGGATAGCATAAGATCCAAGGAGAGGACATATAAATTGGCTAGAAAAAGCAATAATCCTGAGGATTGGGAGCAGTTTAGGAGTCAACAAAGGAGGACAAAGGGATTAATTAAGAAAGGGGAAATAGAATATGAGAGTAAGCTATCAGGGAACATAAAAACTGACTGTAAAAGCTTTTATAGATACGTGAAGAGAAAAAGATTAGTGAAGTCAAGCGTAGGTCCCTTGCAGTCAGAATCGGGGGAATTTATAATGGGAAACAAGGAAATGGCAGACCAACTAAATGCATACTTTGGTTCTGTCTTCACAAAGGAGGACACAAATAACCTCCCAGAGATGCCGGGGAACATAGGGTCTGATGAAAGTGAGGAACTGAAAGAAATCAGTATTTGTAGGAAAATGGTGTTAGGAAAATTGATGGGACTGAAGGCCGATAAATCCCCAGGGCCTGATGGTCTACATCCCAGGGTACTTAAGGAAGTGGCCCTAGAGATAGTAGATGCACTACTGATCATCTTCCAGAACTCAATAGACTCTGGAACGGTACCCATGGATTGGAGGGTAGCTAATGTTACCCCATTATTCAAAAAAGGTGGTAGAGAAAAAGCGGGGAATTATAGACCGGTAAGCCTAACATCGGTAGTGGGGAAAATGCTAGAGTCTATTATAAAAGATGTAATAGCAGAGCACTTGGAAAGCAGTGACAGGATCGGACAAAGTCAACATGGATTTACAAAAGGTAAATCATGCTTGACTAATCTACTGGAATTTTTTGAGGATGTAACTGGTAAAATAGATAAGGGAGAACCAGTGGATGTGGTGTATTTGGACTTTCAGAAGGCTTTCGATAAGGTCCCACACAAGAGATTAGCGTGCAAAATTAAGGCACATGGGATTGGGGGCAAGGTATTGACTTGGATAGAGAACTGGTTGGCGGACAGAAAGCAAAGAGTTGGAATAAACGGGTCGTTTTCCGAGTGGCAGGCAGTGACTAGTGGGGTTCCGCAAGGATCGGTCCTAGGACCCCAGCTGTTCACAATATATATTAATGATCTGGATGAGGGAATTGGATGTAATATCTCCAAATTTGCAGACGACACAAAGCTGGGCGGGAGGGTAAGCTGCGAGGAGGATGTCAGGAAAATCCAGTACGATTTGGACAGGTTGGGTGATTGGGCAGAAACATGGCAAATGCACTATAATGTGGATAAATGTGAGGTTATCCACTTTGGTGGCAAAAACAGGAAGGCAGATTATTATTTGAATGGCAATAGATTGGGAGAAGGGGAAGTGCAAAGAGACCTGGGTGTCCTTGTGCACCAGTCGCTGAAGGTAAGCATGCAGGTGCAGCAGGCGGTTAAGAAGGCAAATGGTATGTTGGCCTGCGTAGCAAGAGGGTTCGAGTACAGGAACAAGGATGTCTTGCTACAGTTGTACAGGGCCTTGGTGAGACCGCACCTTGAGTATTGTGTGCAGTTTTGGTCACCATACCTGAGGAAGGACGTTCTTGCCATGGAGAGAGTGCAGCGAAGATTCACCAGGCTGATACCTGGGATGGCAGGAATGACGTATGAGGAGAGATTGTGTCGATTGGGCTTACACTCACTGGAGTTTAGAAGATTGAGAGGGGATCTCATCGAGACCTATAAAATTCTGTCAGGTCTGGACAGACTAGATGCAGGAAGGATGTTTCTGATGGCCGGGGAGTCCAGAACCAGGGGTCATAGTCTAAGGATAAGGGGTAAGCCATTTAGGACTGAAATGAGGAGGAATTTCTTCACCCAGAGAGTGGTGAACCTGTGGAATTCTCTGCCACAGAGGGCGGTGGAGGCCAGTTCATTAAATATATTCAAGAAAGAGTTGGATATGTTTCTCGAGGCTGAAGGGATCAAGGGATATGGGGAAAAGGCGGGGACAGGGTACTG
Source organism: Somniosus microcephalus (assembly GCF_052327205.1). Classification (NCBI taxonomy): domain Eukaryota; kingdom Metazoa; phylum Chordata; class Chondrichthyes; order Squaliformes; family Somniosidae; genus Somniosus; species Somniosus microcephalus. The sequence goes on along the minus strand of NC_141003.1, from coordinate 81,914,562 downwards.
AGTTTGGATGATCAGCCATGATCACATTGAATGGCGGAGCAGGCTCGAAGGGCCGAATGGCCTACTCCTGCTCCTATCTTCTATGTTTCTATGTTTCTATGTTTGTTGCAGGGTTTTAAAGGCACTGACTTGTTGTGTCTTCAAGAAACCTTTTGGGATGAGGATATTCTAGAAAGAGTTCAGAAGGTTTGGAAGGGAGAGGTGTTTGTAAGTTGTGCAAACAATAACTGTAGAGGGGTGGCTGTTTTGGTGAGTCCGTCCATAAAAGAGAACGTTGCCTTGGTGGATAAGGACACTGAGGGGAAATTTTTATGGCTAAGGGTAAAAACGGAAGAATTTAATTGCGATCTCTTTAATATTTATGCACCGAACGACCATTGCAAGTGACGCGAGTTTTTTCGGGGGTTATTCACTGAAGTGGCAGAGGTGGAAAACCCTTGTATAGTGGGGGGTTTTAATGTATTTTTATCTCGGATGGACATTTCAGCCCAGATGACCTTTAAGGATGATAACTCCAGAGTTGTAAAAATGATCTCAAATTTAAATTTGAGAGACTTATGGAGGGACCGGAACCCCATAAAAAGGGAGTTCTCCAGAGCAGGTTGGGTGGGTGATGTTTTAAAACAGCCGAATAGATTTTGTGTTAATGCGGGAAGGGTTAAGTTCAGAGGTGATGGAGGTTTATTATAAAAAAGTATTTTTTAGTGACCACTCGGCTTTGGTTCTTAGAATTAGGAACAGCAGAGTTAAGATCGGTTCAGGGGTGTGGATTTTAAACAATCAATACTTGAAAGAAATTTCTTATAAAGAAGTGATTATAAATATAATAAAGAATGCTCGGAAGGAACCTTTGTTCTTGAAAAAAAGAAGAGTTTGGTGGGACAATTTCAAATATGAGGTCAAAGTTTTTTCGGTACATTATGGGAAAAAGAGAGCGGCAGCTAACCGGGGTCGAGAAGAGAATATAAACAAAAGGTTTACGGATGTCTGTAAAGCAGTTGACGGAGGGGATAAGGGAGCTGAGACTAAGTTCCGGGTGCTAAAGGAAGAGTGGGAATTATTGCAAGCTGAAAAATGCAAGGGGGCCATTCTCCGTGCAAAGGCTAGAGATGCATTGGAGGGCGAAGGATGCACTAGATATTTTTAGAGCAAGAGAAGCTGCGACAGAGATTATCATTAATTGGAGAGTTGAAGGTTGGGGAGAAGATCATTCATGAAAGTGGGGAGATTTTAGAGGAGGCTAGCAGCTTTTATCAAGAGTTATATACAAAAGAAGACATTTCCAATTTGGCGATGGAGAAGGTTACTGCTTTTATTGAAGAGGGTTTAAAGGAGGATGAGAGAAGCATGTGTGATAAAGAAGTAGGATTAGCGGAAATAAAAGTAGCAATAAGTAGAATGAAGGGGGGGGGGTGAAGCCCAGGGTCCGATGGACTAATGCAGAATTTTATAAAGAATTCTTAGAGATTTTAAGTCCATTGCTCTTAGAAGTTTTTAAGGAAATTAAAATTGAGGGAAGCCTGGCCCATGTATCTATGAGGAGAGGTGTCATAAACATAGCATATAAAAATAAAGGTGATAGAAGGGATCTGAAGAATTGGAGGCCCATCACATTATTAAATGTGGATTATGAGATCTTGGCGAGGGTTATGGCAAATCATATGAAGGAGGTGTTGCCGCAGATAGTTTTGCCCTCTCAGTCCTATGGGGTCATAGGCCGGGACATCGCAGACTCTGTTGTCTCAATCCGAGATGCGATAGAGCTCATGGAAGAGAGTGGGAGGGAGGCTTATGTATTAAAGATAGATCAAGAGGAAGCCTTTGATAGGGTCTCTCATGAGTTTTTATTGAAGCTTTTGGAAGCATTTGGTTTCGGGGAAAATTTCATTGAGTGGATAAGGATTTTTTATTCAAACATATTTAGCTGTGTTAAATGTAATGGTTTTCTATCCAAGTATTTTCAGATACAGAGATCAGTGAGACAGGGTTGTCCCCTGACCCCATTATTGTACACATTGGTAGCAGAACCATTAGGTTACATGATGCGAAAGAAACAAGGTGTAGTTGGGAATGCAGTTCGCAGTTCCGGGCTGGTGTCAGTGATACACCAATATGCAGATGACACAACCTTAACATCGAGAAATGGGGAGTCAGTGAGGAAAGCTATGGACGTAGTGGAAGAGTATTGTAGAGCTTCAGGAGCCAGAGTGAATTATAGTAAGTCCCAATGCCTGGTTGCAAGAAGGGGTGGGGGGAATGGTTGGGGGAAAGTCCCTTTAAGGTGGTGGAGGTTTTGGAAGTTCTGGGGGTGCATATGGGGTACAAGAAAGACAGGGATGAAGTGGATCGATTAAATTGGGAACCAAAGGTTCTGAAACTTAAAAAGATTTTGGGAAGATGGGAAAGAAGGTGGTTGAAAGTGCAAGGAAGAGCAACAGTGGTGTCCTGACGAAGGGTTTTGACCCGAAACTTTGACACTATTTCTCTCTCCACAGATGTTGCCTGGCCTGCTGATTTTTTCCAGCATTTTCTGGTGTTATTTCGGATTTCCAGCATCCGCAGTATTTTGCTATCGTAATGGTGTCTGCTCGCCTGCTATCTAAGCTATGGTACTTATTGACGGTGGACGATATTCCTGAGTGGGTGTAAAAGTCCATCCGAGAGGCTTGTGTGAGGTTTTTATGGGAAGGGAAACCAGCCTTGGTGGCTTACAATACCATAATTGGATGGAGAAATCAGGGAGGACTCAATTTCCCAGATATTGATTTGAAGAAAAAATCCTTTAGAATCAAATGGGTGAAGAGATTTCTTCAGAAGTCAAATACATGTTTTTGGAAGAGTTGTTTTGAGCATTTTTTTAAATGAAGTGGGATAGGAGGGCAGGGGATATTGTATATGGAATACAATAATACGTTTTTGAAATCGATTAAACTTCTCCCAAGGTTTTATAAGGGGGTTATAGAGACTTGGGCCCAATTTTTAAAAAGTGTGCAGTTTATGCCCAAGGGGGCTGAGGAATTTTTAGAACAGCCCTTATTTTTGAACAGGTGGGTCAACATTGAAGGAGAGGTATTATTTAATCAAGCTTTTATAAAAGCTGGGATTATATCTGTGAAAGATGTATTATACAAGGTAATTCCAGGTTGGTTGCCGGAAGCGATAGAGAGGGACATGGTGTGGGAGGAGGATCAGGAGGTAGAGGAAAAAGCAATTATGATCATGTATGAGAAGATTGTGAGGGCAATGCCACAGGATTGGATGGAAGAAATAAATGCGGAAATCTCCAAAGGAAGTAAAATGCGTCCTGCTTTTCCAAACTTTCTGCTGGAGAAAGGGGGAGAGTTGGTCCAATTTGACAACTGTAATACTCGAGATTTCTATGAGGTATTTAGATAATGGAGATTCAAGACACCTGTTGGTCAGGAGTTTTGGCAGAGTATATACCCACAGCTGGACTTCAACAGGATTTGGAAGAGAATGTGGGCCAATTTTAAATGTCCAGAGTGGATTGAACTGGATTTAAAATTGGCTCATAACCAGATTTTTAACATGACAGTCTTGTGTAAGATTGGACGAGTGGAGGGGGCAACTTGCCCAGTGTGTGGGATACAGGATGAGACTCTGTCCCATTTACTGGTGTTATGTCCACAGTTAAATGTTTTTAAGTACTATGTTCGACAGTTGTGTGAAGTTTTTTTGCTGGGTGGGGACCGAAGAGCGAGAATGGGAATCCCGTGGGACTCAATTTTGAGATGGGGATTGCAGGAGAGTCTGCCCAAGTCTAGCGGAGAGGCAATTAATTTAATGTTCAGTTTGGCTAGTTTCATGATTGTGCAAAGAAGGAATGCTCTGTTTTTTAAGGGGAGGAGAATCAATCTAAAAGAGTATTTTAAATATAAGCTAAAAGATTATTATAAGACTCTGTGGATGTTTTATTCAGAAAGGAATTTAAAGATAGTATTTTACAATCAATTTTTAAAGTACAATCGATTAAGATATGTTACAGGAGACAAATTAAACTTCAGGTTTTGATGTTAAAATGTGGTGGCGGAATGGCTGTGCAGAGCGGTGGAATGGATTTGTATGGTACAATGGAATGATCACAATGTTGTAAATGTTCTTAATGTTCAATAAAGTATATAATTTTTTAAAAAGTGGGTAACACCCTTGCCTCTGAGTCAGAAGGTTGTGGGTTCAAGTCCCACTCCAGAGACTTGAGCACAAATATCTATGCTGACACTCCCAGTGCAGTATGGAGGGAGTGCTGCACTGTCAGAGGTGCCGTCTTTCAGATGAGTTGTTAAACCGAGGCCCCATCTGCTCTCTCAGGCGGACGTAAAAGATCCCACGGCACTATTTCGAAGAAGAGCAGGGGAGTTATCCCCGGTGTCCTGGACAATGTTTATCCCTCAACCAACATCACTAAAAACAGATTATCCGGTCATTATCACATTGCTGTTTGTGGGAGCTTGCTGTGCGCAAATTGGCTGCCGCGTTTCCTACATTACAACAGTGACTACACTTCAAAAAAGTATTTCACTGGCCGCAAAGCGCTTTGGGACATCCTGAGATTGTGAAAGGCGCTATAGAAATGCAAGTCTTTCTTTATTTTTCTTTTGGTGGTTTCTTTCACAATCCACAGCTGCACTGGGTATTCCGTTTACCCTCCTCCCCACTCACCTTTGGCAAGTTCCCAGCGAGAGGCCCAATCCAGGCTGGGAGCTCAACTCACACTGCCAGTATAATTAGGGCCGTCCCAAGAGAATTTGGTGGGGTTCAGCTGTTCCCATTTACTACTGCTGCAAAGCTTGCAGCCCACAACCGGGACCGGAAAATCCACCGTATGTTCCTTGGTGAATTCCAGACCCGCTCATCAGTGCAGCAACCGATATGGTTGAAGCTGGCTTAAAAAAAAAAACTTTGAGGGGAAAAAAAAATCCTCTGCTACTATACAGAAAGTGAACTCTGGCATTATAGGATGCTGCCATCTATTTGCATAATACTGATTTAGGGCACAATAATGCTTTATTAAGTACATAGGCAGTTCATACAATGGATGTAATTGGGCTCAGTGTAATGGAAACTCCTTCCACTTCAGCTTTTGTTACTGTAAAAGACAGACTTTCACTTACAATCCAAATTTGGAAAGCAAGAAATAGATTCAATCAGAAAATTAACCATTTTGACTATCGCTAGCATTTTAGAAACCAGGATGAATTTTGTCATATTTTCGTCATTTGATTTATCAGTTAATGCTTCAAGACCCTGATCTTTCAATGAACGTCTTTTAAAAATTCATTCATGGAATATGGGCATCGCTGGCAGTGCTATTGCCCTTGAGAAGGTGGTGGTGAGCCGCCTTCTTGAACCGAAGAGGGCAGTTAAGAGTCAACCAGGCTGCTGTGGGCCTGGAGTCACATATAGTCACACGGATCTTTTTCAGCTTGGCAGGCTGTTACTAGTGGGGTGCCGCAAGGATCAGTGCTGGGGCCTCAGCTATTTACAATCTATATTAATGACCTAGACGAAGGGACCGGGTGTAATGTATCCAAGTTTGCTAACGATACAAAGCTAGGTGGCACAGTGAGCTGTGAGGAGAACAAGAGTCTGTAAAGGGATATAGATAGACTAAGTGAGTGGGCAGTAAGGTGGCAGATGGAGTATAATGTAGGGAAATATGAGGTTATTCACTTTGGTAGGAAGAATGGAAAAACAGAATATTTTTTAAATGGTGAGAGACTTTCAGATGTTGCTGTTCAGAGAGATTTGGGTGTCCTCGTGCAAGAAACACAGAAAGCTAGCATGCAGGTACAGCAAGCAGTAAGGAAGGCAAATGGCATGTTGGCCTTTATTGCAAGGGGGTTGGAGTATAAGAGGAAGGAAGTCTTGCTACAATTGTACAGGGCTTTGGTGAGACCACACCTGGGGTACTGGGCACAGTTTTGGTCTCCTTATCTAAGGAAGGATATACTTGCCTTGGAGATGGGGCAACAAAGGTTCACTAGATTGATTCCTGGGATGAGCGGGCTGTCCTATGATGAGAGATTGTGTAGAATGGGCCTATACTCTCTGGAGTTTAGAAGAATGAGAGGTGATCTCTTTGAAACATACAAGATTCTGAGGGGGATTGACAGGGTAGAGGCTGAGAGGTTGTTTCCCCTGGCTGGAGAGCCTAGAACTAGGGAGCACAGTCTCAGGATAAGGGGTCGGCTATTTAAGTCCGAGATGAGGAGGAATTTCTTCACTCAGAGGGTTGTGAATCTTTGGAATTCTCTACCCCAGAGGGGCTGTGGATGCTGAATCGTTGAGTATATTCAAGGCTGAGATCGATAGATTTTTGGACTCTAGGGGAATCAAGGGATATGGAGATCGGGCGGGAAAGTTGAGTTGAGGTCAATGATCAGCCATGATCTTATTGAATGATGGAGCAGGCTCGAGGGACCGTTTAGCCGACTCCTGCTCTTATTTATTATGTTCTTAGAACAGGTAAGGACGGCAGATTTCCTTCCCTAAAGGACATTAGTGAACCAGATGGGTTTTTACGACAATCCGATAGTTTCATGGTCACCATCATTGATACTAGCTTTTTATTCCAGATTTATTTAATTAACTGAATTTAAATTCCCCACTGCCGTGATGGGATTTGAACTCATGTCTCTGGATCACTAGTCCAACATAACCACTAGGTTACTGTACCCCGTGCGTACATGCTCCCAATGAGGTCTCCAATCCATATGTTCTCCCCCAATTTAAGAAAGGTTTTCTCAGAAATGTCCTGTGTGACCTTCACGATGCTGCAGCCAACACAATCCTTTATATTCAAGTGGAGCGGCTCCATAACTTGGCTGTTAAACTATTCGTAGAGGAAGTGAAATTGTTTCAGGATGTCCTGCTGACAATAAAGCAGCCATCAGTTTGAACTCCGTCTCTGACAGGTATCTGAACTCAGTAGGTGAAGTTGGTCAGTTGCTGGATAGGTTAATTGAAAAGAATGCTGGCCCACGCCACGGTCCAGAACGGGAGGAAAAACTGACCAATTGCAGTTTCTGAGAGGCCATCATAAAGCAGCACTGTCAGCATTCCTTGACATTGGTGGTGCTGCCCGCCTAACTGAAAGATCAAGTTCTTGGATGCTGGCAAAGTTATATTCATTGGTGTGATATATATGTGGGTAGAACAAATGAAGGACAGAGACACCATATGGGGGGAAAAATTGGGTTGCTTTGTGCCTCCCGGGGAGGGTGCTAACGGGGCGCAAAGCTCCTAGCGGCGGCGGTAGCCGGTGCAGCCCGCGGCGCTGCGCCGCCGGCGATGACGTCATCACCGTGCGCAGCGCCCCGGCTGCAATCTTCGGTCGCGCCCCCTGACCTATGGCCGGATGATATGTCCGACAGGGTCAGGGGGCGTTTTTGCAGCGGCGCAAGTTAAAGGGCAGGTGTCAGGTGGCCATTTTTTTTAGGCCGACTGCCAGCACCTGCCCCCTTCCCCTTTTTTATGAGGGGTGCCGGCCGCGATCGCTCAGCCCGGCGCTCCTCTTGAGTGCTGGGCTGTTTTCACAGCACCCCGCTCCCCGGTGGTCCAGCAGGGCCCCGGTGCGCGCAGCACTAGACCCCTCCCCTTTAATCAGGGGAGGGAGGCCTGCAATACCGCGTGGCGCTGTTGCACGTAGCGCCACAATATTCAGTTGTAGTGCCCCAGAAAGGAGGTGGAGCCCTTCCAGTAGCGACCCGCCTCCTGCTCGGGGCACTACCACTGAATTTACGGCATGGGGCGTTAACTTTCTCCCCCCGCGAAGTTAGCGCGCCAAATGGGGCACCACCGAATTTCTCCCCCCATGAGTTGCTAGTCCATGTGCTTGCTTTATTAGGCCAGAGCGAACTGAGCATGCTCATACTAAAACACGTGACAAACCATGTGATAATACATTACACTGCTTTCCCCTTCAAAAAAATGCATATTCCCCTCTCAAATACAACAAAACTATGGTCCCACCTTTCCCAGCATTACATGTACCACAGAACTAAAACTCCTGGCTTTGTTTTCTTTGAAATGAACTACAAATCCAGTTTAATATCAGGTTTGCGGAGCCTTCCTGATCTCCTTACAGAAGGTTTTGATGTTGAACCAATTCTCGGGCTGTTTTGTTCTGGTTCCAAACTCAAAGATGATCCCATTTCTATCTCAGACTTGTTTGAACTGAAGTCTGAACTGAGTCAAACTCATGTATGTGTTCATGGTCAAGTGGTTCAAGGTCACTGTCCAATCCAGGCCAGTAAACAAAGCTTCTTGCGATTGATTTCATGCTGACGGTTCCTGGATGTTCAGTATGAAGTTTGGCCAGAATTCTATCTCTCAAAGAAGTAGGTACCACCACTCTGTTTCCCCACTTGATAAAACCTTGCTCACAAGACAATTCAGTACGACGGTTATGGAATGGTTTCAACTCTGTGTCCAGACCCTGATCAGTCCATCCAGTCAAGGTGTTTTCATATAATCTTTTCAGTACCGAGTCCTTTTGAGTCTCATCTGCAACTTCAGTTGCATTCATGGGAACATCTTTGTCAACTGCACCTAGCATGAAAATAGCACCTTCACTCCCAATACGAGACCTCAAGTGGCAATCTGGACAAGGCATCTGCGATTGTGTTTTGCTTTGAAGTGCGATATTCAATCGTGTAGTCATATTGTGACAACAACACTGCCCAACGTTGCATTCTTGATGCGGTCATTGCAGTGATGGAAGATTTGGGCCCCAATATTACTAGGAGCGGTTTGTAATCGGTTATCAGGGTAAACGTTCTCCCGATCAGGAACTATTGGAATTTCTTGATTCCAGCACTATGGCGACTAGTTCCTTTTCAATTTCTGCGTCGTTTCTTTCGCGATTGCTTTCTCTTGACCATCATCCATTCCGTGGCCTATGACAGCTCCCACACCATAACTAGAAGCATCACACGCTAAATTAAGCTGATGCTCTGTGTCGTAGTGTACAAGTAGAGCATCGCTAGAGAGACTTCTCTTACAAGCGTCATAAGCTTCCTGTTGCACTTTCGTCCACTTCCACTGGACATCCTTCTTGAGGAGCTCGTGCAATGGAGCTAACATGGTCGCTAACTCAGGTAAGAAACGTGTGTAGTACTGGACCATTCCAAGGAAAGATAACTCAGACACGTTCTGTGACTTTGGAGCATTGATGACAGCATCAACCTTTTCCTTCACTGGTTGCAAGCCATTTGCATCAATTTTCAGACCAAGGTCCACAACCTCGGGCTGCACAAAAGCACATTTGCTCCTTTTCACTTTGATATTTTGGGCATTCCAGCACCGCTGTTCTCCTGGATGGACCTAGAGGCAGAGGGTCGACATGCAGCTGAGCCGAGCTGGGAGAGTCCTGTGCCCTCCGACTAGGACTCTCCGCTGCTGTCCCTGTCTCCACAATCTGCTGATGCTCACTTGTGAGCTGTGATACACCAGGTGACAACACTACTCTATCTCACGATGGTCCCACCGAGAAGTGAGTGTCTGCGCTGGTGCTGGGTTGGCTGAATTCTGCTGACGTTGCACCCTCAGAGGTTGCAGCTTCCTCTAAGGAGTCTGGAGGCTCAGGCTGTTCCTCCTGGATAATGGGGACGGGTGCTTGCGATGGTCCTGTGGGGGAGTAAAGGAAAGAGTCAGAGATGTGAGGCCCAGGTTACATGCACATTGCATATTGCAGATGATCATAAGTCCATCTGTTAGAGCTTCAGAATGATTATCAGCGACTCATGCAATGTCAATGACAGAGATGAAAAACTATTCTGTCACCAGCTTTCTCTGATGCATCCGTCTGTCCGTCCCCCACTTGCGCATCGTCCTCGAGTCCCACTATCTCCAGGACCGCCTCCTCCCAGGGGGTGAGCTGGGCTACTGAGGGTGGCCCTCCTCCTGTCCTTGCTCTTTCCCTCTTATTGTGAGCTCTCTTTTCCTGCAATGAGGGAGACAAGTGGAGTTTGAGTGAGAATGAAGGAGTGAGTGTAGAGAATCCATAGCATAGATGCTTAGAAGGAGACAAAGATGGAATGAGTTGGCAAGACCAAGGGCCCTCCCTGTGTGTTGTCAGTTGTGTTCAAAGCATCACAGTGATAGGGAGTGTGAGGGCTGCATAGTTGAATAGTTAGGTGAATGTGAGCATAGAGAGAGAGGGAATGGGTAAGGGTGCAGGGATGTCAGTGTCAAGTGGGATGTGGAGGAAGAGGCTGCTAAAGCTGAGTGCTGGTGAGGAGAGGCAATGGGGATCAGATTGAGGGTGATGGGAAATTCATACTCACTTTTCCAGTGCGCAGAAGGTCATGAAACATCTTCCTGCACTGAAGCCAGGTTCTGCAGATCATCGACAATGAGGTGACCTCCTGGGCCACCTGAACCCACACAGCCTTCGTCTGCTGGGGAGGCTTCTTCCTCCCTGAAGAAGGGAAGAGCACCTCCTTACTAGCTCTTGCACCCTCCACCAAAGCTTGCAGGGCGACGTCATCAAATCTGGGAGCAGACTTAGGTCTCCCGCTGCTCATTCTGCCTCCAGGTCCCTCTCACTGCAAAGGCCAAAAGGTTGGCAGTCTGCAGACGAAGCAAGGCTTCTTGCAGACCTTAAATGCAGCAGCAATGATGACGTCATCGGAGGTGAGTTTCAGACTGAAAAAACTAATTGGGCCATGGGTTCCCACACGCTGGAACTCAATTGCCCAATTAGGTGAAAATCGCATCAATCTCCCACATCAATTTGGAATCGGGTGGATAACACGAAAAGCGGATGAATCGACCCCAGCCCGCCCCAATGACAAAATCCAACCCAATGAGATGATAGTTAGTGTGCTTGCTTTATTAGCCCAGAGCGAACTGAGCATGCTCATACTAAACCATGTGACAAACCATGTGACAATACATTACACTTGGGATGCGGCTATGCTGGCAAGGTTGCATTTATTGGGTTGCGGACTATGTTGGAAAGGCTGTATTTATTACACATCCCTTGTTCCCCTGAGGTGGGGGCGGTGGTGGGCTTTCTACATGAACTGCAGGCTTTGTGCCAATGGCGCTGTCACTGTGGTGTTAGATAGCGAATTCCACTTCAGAATGGTGTGTGATGGAGGTGATAATCTTCCCATGATTTTGCTGCTCTTGACCTTTTCGATGGTAAATATTGCAGGGATTGGAGGTGCTATCTAAGTAAGCTTTGTGAGTTAACTGCAGTGCATCCTGTAGATAGTACACACTGCAAACCAAGGGACACTGGTGGTGGTGGTGGGGGTGAATGTTGAGTCCAGTGCCAGGGACACCACTCAAGTGGGCTGCTCTGTCCTGAACAGTGTTGAGCTCCTTGAATATTGTTGCAGCTGTACCCATCCAGGCAAGTGATGAGTATTCCATTATACTCATGACTTGAGCCTCGTAAATGGTGGCGAGGGGGGTGTGAGTTATGAGGTGAGCTATTCAGTATAGAGTCCCCAGCCTCTACACTGCGCTTGTAGCCATGGTGTTGGAATAGTTGTTCCAATTGAGTTTCTGATCAATGGTGACCCACCCCCCAGATATTGATTGCAAGGGACTTGGTGATGATGATGCCATTGAAGGTTAGGGAGAGGTGGTTGGGACTTTCCTTGTTGGAGATGATCATTGCCTGGCACCTATGTGGCATAAATGTACCTGCCACCAGTCAAGTCAAGCCCAGATGTAAATAGAATTGCACACTGGCATCATAAGCAAACAGCCCCGTGCCTGACCTTATGACGAATGGAAGGTTATTGATGGATGAAGCTGAAGATGGTTGGGCCAAGGACGTTGCCCTGAGTAACTCCTGAAGAGACCTCTTGAGCTGCAATGATTGGCCTGACAACCACAACCTTCTTCCTTTATTTGACGTATGCCCCTGGAGGGCTTTCCCCTTGACCTTCATCAACCTCAGTTAATACATAGGCTCCTTGGTGCTTTACTTAGTCAAATTCTGCCAGTTTTAGTCATTGCCTCGTTGTTGGTTGTAGATTGGAGGGGACTGCTCATTTCCTTGGGATTTTAGATTTTCAGTGTTATAAATCTCATCATTCATCAAGAAACTACTCATGAAATAACGCTGGATGGCCAGCTGGTGGCGCCGTCCAAGGAGTATAAATACTCGGGCGTGGGCCCAGCTTGTCAGGGACATTTTGTAAGACAAGGAACTAGTGAAGTACAACTAGACCTCCATGTTCTGAAACAAGTTGATTAAATTGACGTAATAAAACTCACTACGCACTTGGTTTGAGCGTAAAGCAAGGCTTTAATCAACTTGTTTCAGAACATGGAGGTCTAGTTGTACTTCACTAGTTCCTTGTCTTACAAAATGTCCCTGGCTAGCTGGGGCTGACGCCCGAGTATTTATACTCCTTGGACAGCGCCACCAGCTGGCCGTCCAGTGTTATTTCACGAGTAGTTTCTTGATGAATGATGACATTTATAACATTCAGTTTTGCATGCGCAGTACTCAAATTCAACGTATAATCCCAGACAAAATTGAACGCACTGGGCTGCTGTCCTTCCTCTCTCCAAAGTCACTGCAGCTGGTCTTTAACCCACCCACTTCTTAAAATCCCCAGTTCATCATGTGTATGCTGAATGTACAAACCAAATCAGCTGTGATCGTGAGCACATCTGGAAAAGATCAATGTTTACAGTTTATGTTCTGTGTAGAGCGGAAAGATTAGGTTATCCTCATCTCAACAAAATGTCTCAGAAAAAACAAAGAAGACAAGCGGCTGCAGCTCACACGGGTCGATGCACTGCACACCATCGAGTGGTGTGTTATCCAAAGCCTCACGTGTAACGTAGATTCTGCTGTAGTGAAAACCACCTTCACATCCAAATGAAATTCCTTCCTTTAGTCAACAAAACAGAAAGACTTGCATTTCTATCGCGCCTTCCATGACCTCAGAACGCCCCAAAGCACTTTACAGCCAATGAAGTACTTTTTGAAATGTGGTCACTGTTGTAATGTAGGAAACGTGGCAGCCAATTAGCACACAGCAAGCTCCCACAAACAGCAATGTGATAATGACACAGATAATCTGTTTTAGTGATGATGACTGAGGGGTAAATATTGGCTAGGACTCCGGGGATAACTCTCCTGCTTTTCTTCAAAATAGTGCCATGGGATCTTTTACTTTCACCTGAGAGAGCAGACGGGGCCTTGGTTTAACGTCTCATCCAAAAGACAGCACCTCCGACAGTGCAGCACTCCCTCAGTACTGCACTGAGAGTGTCAGCCTAGATTGTTGTGCTCAAGTCTCTGGAGTGGGACTCTGAACCCACAACCTTCTGACTCAGAAGTGAGGGTGCTACCCACTGAGCCACGACTGAATCATAGAATGGTTACAGCACAGAAGGAGGCCATTCGGCCCGTCGAGCCCGTGCCGGCTCTCTGCAAGAGCACTTCAGCCAGTCCCACTCCCCCGCTGGGGATAACTCCCCTGCTCTTCTTCGAAATAGTGGCCATGGGATTGTTTACGTCCACCTGAGAGGGCAGACGGGGCCTCGGTTTTTCATTTCATCCAAAAAGACGGCACCTCCGACAGTGCAGCACTCCCTCAGCACTGCACTGGAAGTGTCAGCCTGGATTTTTGTGCTCAAGTCTGTGGAGTGGAGTTTGAATCCTTACAGAATTATATCTCCTCCCAGTGCAGAGCGGAAAATAATTTCTTAAACTCTGCCTGCTGGTGAGCACAAGCATGAAAAGGAATGTGATAGAACTAGTCGGAGATTATTGCTTACAAACTTTTTTAACTGTAATACATCTTTTTTTCCTGGTTCAGACATAAGAACATAAGAAATAGGAGCAGGAGTCGGCCATTCGGCCCTTCGAGCCTGCTCCGCCATTCAATGAGATCATGGCTGATCTTCGACCTCATCTCCACCTTCCTGCACTATCCCCATATCCCTTGATTCCCTTAGTATCAATGCATTACAATTAAAAAAGCTTGTAAGCAACAATACCCCACTAGTTCTATCACATTCCTTTTCATACTTGTGTTCACCAAGAGACACAAGTTAAATTTAGAGTCTGAGGAAAACACAGGCTCGACGGGCCGAATGGCCTCCTTCTGTGCTGTAACCATTCTATGATTCAGTCGTGGCTCAGTGGGTAGCATCAGGAGTTTTGGTAAACTCCTGATTTATGATGATAATAATAGAACAACTGAGAATTATGGAAGTGCAGAGAAAATTGTCTCTTTTTGTTTTGAACCGACCACTTCTCATTACAGGTGAGCCTCCACATGCTGCAGATATGTGTGTTTGTGTGTGTGTGTGTGTGTGTGTGTGTGTGTGTGTGTGTATGTGTACGTGTGTGTGTGTGTACTTCTGTGAGTGTATTTCTGTGTGTGTATACATGTGTGTGTATATGTATGTGTGTGTACATGTGTGTATATGTGTGTGTGTGTATGTGTGTGTGTATACGTGTGTGTGCGTACGTGTGTGTGTGTGTACTTGTGTGTGTGTGTGTGTACGTGTGTGTGTGTGTATACGTGTGTGTGAGTGTACATGTGTGTGTGCACATGTGTGTGTGGTGTGTGTATACTTATGCGTGTTTATGTGTGGTTGTGTGTGTACGTGTGTGTGTGTATGTGTGTGTGGTGTGTCTACATATGCATGTTTATGTGTGTGTGTACATGTGTGTGTGGTGTGTGTGTATGTATGTGTGTTTACATGTGGATGTATGTGTACGTGTGTGCGTATGAGTGTGTGTACTTTTGCATGCTTACGTGTGTGTGTGTACGTGTGTGTATGTTTGTGTGTACTTATGTGTGTTTACGTGTGTGTACATGTGTGTGTACGTGTGTTTGTACTTATGCATGTTTACGTGTGTGTACATGTGTGTGTACATGTGTGTGTACGAGTGTGAGTACTTATGCGTGACTATGTGTGTGTACGTGTGTGTGTGTATGTGTGCATGTGTGTGTGTGTACGTGTGTGTACGTGTGTGTACGTGTGTACATGTGTGTACGTGTGTGTATGTGTGTGTGCGTGCGTGTGTGTATGTGTACGTGTGTGTGTGTACCAGTGTGTGTACTTATGCGTGTTTGTGCGCACGTACGTGTGTGTGTGTACATGTGTGTGTGTATGCGCGCGTGTGTGTACGTGTGTGTGTACTTGTGTGTGTACGTGTGTGTGTACATGTATGTACGTGTATGTGTGTGTGTACATGTGTGTGTGCATGTGTGTATGTACATGTGTGTGTGTACTTGTGTGTGTGTTTACTTGTGTGTGTGTAAGTGTGTGTGTACGTGTGTGTGTGTACGTGTGTGTGAGTGTACGTGTGCGTGTACATGTGTGTGTGGTGTGTGTATACTTATGCGTGTTTAGGTGTGGGTGTGGGTGTGGGTGTGTGTGTACGTGTGTGTGTGGTGTGTGTATACTTATGCGTGTTTAGGTGTGGGTGTGTTTGTACGTGTGTGTATGTGTGTGTGTGGTGTGTGTACGTATGCATGTTTACGTGTGTGTGTACATGTGTGTGTGGTGTGTGTGTACTTATGCGTGTTTATGTGTGAATGTGTGTGTGTACGTGTGTGTACGAGTGTGTGTACTTTTGCGTGCTTACATGTGTGTGTTTACATGTGTGCGTGTACTTATGCGTGTTTACGTGTGTGTACGTGTGTTTGTACTTATGCATGTTTACGTGAGTGTACGTATGTGTGTGTATGAGTGTGTGTACTTATGCGTGTTTATGTGTGTGTGTAAGTGTGTACGTGTGTGTGTACATTTGCATGTGTGTGTGTACGTGTGTGTGTGTGTACGAGTGTGAGTACTTATGCGTGTTTATGTGTGTGTATGTGTGTGTGTACATGTGCATGTGTGTGTGTATGTGTGTGTATGTGTGTACATGTGTGTGTACATGTGTGTGTATGTGTATGTGTGTGTACGTGTGTGTATGTGTATGTGTGTGTGTGTATGTGTGTGTGTGTACGTGTGTGTGTACGTGTGTGTACGTGTGTACATGTGTGTGTACGCGCGTGTGTGTGTACGTATGTGTGTGTGTACGTGTATGTATTTGTAAGTGTGTGTGTTTGTGTATATGTGTGTGTGTGTGTGTACGTGTATGTGTGTGTGTACGTGTGTGTGTATGTGTGTGTGTACGTGTTTGTGTGTACGTGTGTGTATGTGTATGTGTGTGTGTACGTGTATGTGTGTGTGTGTGTACGTGTATGTGTGTACGTGTGCGTGTGTACGTGTGTGTGTGTACGTGTGTGTACTTGAGTGTGTGTGTACTTGTGAGTGTGTGTACTTGTGTGTGAGTGTACATGTGTGTGTGTACATGTGTGTGTGGTGTGTGTATACTTATGTGTGTTTAGGTGTGGGTGTATGTGTACGTGTGTGTGTATGTGTGTGTGTGCTGTGTGTACAGGTGCATGTTTACGTGTGTGTGTACATGTGTGTGTGGTGTGTGTGTACTTATGCATGTTTACGTGTGTATGTGTGTGTGTGTACGAGTGTGTGTACTTTTTGGTGCTTACATGTGTGTGTGTATGCGTGTGTGTACTTATGCGTGTTTATGTGTGTGTGCCTGTGTGTGTACGTGTGTTTGTACTTATGCATGTTTACGTGTGTGTACGTGTGTGTGTGTGTGTACGAGTGTGTGTACTTATGCATGTTTATGTGTGTACGTGTGTGTGTACGAGTGTGTGTACGTGTGTTTGTACTTATGCATGTTTACGTGTGTGTATGTGTGTACATGTGTATGTGTATGAGTGTGAGTACTTATGCATGATTATGTATGTGTACGTGTGTGTGTGTACGTGTGCATGTGTGTCTGTGTATGTGTGTGTACGTGTGTGTATGTGTGTGTGTGTATGTGCACATGTGTGTGTGTACCAGTGTGTGTACATATGCGTGTTTATGTGTGCATGTACGTGTGTGTGTACATGTATGTGTGTGTGTACGTGTGTGTGTGTACATGTGTGCGTGTATGTACATGTTTGTGTGTGTACGTGTGTGTGTACCAGTATGTGTACTTATGCGTGTGTGTGTACATGTGTGTGTACGTGTGTGTGTGTGTGTGTGTGTATGTGTGTGTGTACCTAGGGGGACAGAGGAAAGGGAAACAAGGATAAAAGCAAAAGATAGGAAGGAGAAAAACAAAAGTGGCAGTCAGAGAAATCAACGGTTTAAATCAAACATGGCCACAGTAAATAATAATTCTAAAAGATCTAAGAGCGTTAAAAAAACAAGCCTGAAGGCTTTGTGTCTTAATGCGAGGAGCATTCATAATAAGGTGGATGAATTAGCTGCGCCAATAGAGGTAAACTATTATGATTTGATTGGGATTATGGAAACGTGGCTCTAGGGTGGCCAAGGCTGGGAACTCAACATCCAGGGGTATTCAATATTCAGGAAAGATAGGCAAAAAGGAAAGGGAGGTGGGGCAGCATTGCTGGTTAAAGAAGAGATTAACACAATTGTAAGGAAGGATATTAGCTCTGATGATGTGGAATCTGTATGGGTAGAACTGAGAAATACCAAGGGGCAGAAAACATTAGTGGGAGTGGTATATAGACCTCCAAACAGTAATGCAGAGGTTGGGGATGGCATTAAAAGGGAAATTAGAGAAGTGTGCAATAAGGGCACAGCAGTCATCATGGGTGACTTTAATCTACATATAGATTGGGCTAACCAAACTAGTAACAATACTGTGGAGGAGGAATTCCTGGAGTGTTTACGGGATGGTTTCCTGGACCAATATGTCGAGGAACCAACCAGCGATCAGGCCATCTTAGACTGGGTATTATGTAACGAGAAAGGATTAATTAACAATCTTGTTGTACAAGGCCACTTGGGTCGGAGCGATCATAATATGAAGTTGTTGACTCAGAGACTAGGGTCCTGAATTTAAATAAAGGAAACTACGATGGTCTGAGGCGCGAGTTGGGTAGGATTGATTGGGGAATGTCACTCAAAGGGTTGACGGTGGATAGGCAATGGCAAACATTCAAAGACCGCATGGATGAACTATAGAATTTGTTCATCCCAGGTTGGCATAAAAATAAAACAAAAAAGATGACTCAACCGTGGTTAACAAGGGAAATTAGGGATAGCATAAGATCCAAGGAGAGGACATATAAATTGGCCAGAAAAAGCAGTAAACCTGAGGATTGGGAGCAGTTTAGGATTCAACAAAGGAGAACAAAGGGATTAATTAAGAAGGGGAAAATAGAATATGAGAGTAAGCTTTCAGGGAACATAAAAACTGACTGTAAAAGCTTTTATAGATATGTGAAGGGAAAAAGATTGGTGAAGTCAAGCGTAGGTCCCTTGCAGTCAGAATCAGGGGAATTTATAATGGGGAACAAAGAAATGGCAGACCAATTAAATACATATTTTGGTTCTGTCTTCACAAAGGAGGACACAAATAACCTCCCAGAGATGTCGGGGAACATAGGGTCTGATGAGAGGGAGGAACTGAAAGAAATCAGTATTTGTAGGAAAATGGTGTTAAGGAAATTGATGGGATTGAAGGCCGATAAATCCCCAGGGCCTGATAATCTACATCTTAGGGTACTTAAGGAAGTGCCCTAGAAATAGTAGATGCATTGCTGATCATCTTCCAACATTCGATGGAATCTGGAACAGTACCCATGGATTGGAGGGTAGCCAATGTTACCCCACTATTCAAAAAAGGTGGTAGAGAGAAAACGGGGAATTACAGACCGGTAAGCCTGACATCACTAGTGGGGAAAATGTTAGAGTCCATTATAAAAGATGTAATAGCAGAGCACTTGGAAAACAGTGACAGGATCAGAAAAAGTCAACATGGATTTACAAAAGGTAAATCATGCTTGACTAATCTACTGGAATTTTTTGAGGATGTAACTGGTAAAATAGATAAGGGAGAACCAGTGGATGTGGTGTATTTGGACTTTTAGAAGGCTTTCGATAAGGTCCCGCATAAGAGATTAGCATGTAAAGTTAAGGCACATGGGATTGGGGGCAAGGTATTGACTTGGATAGAGAACTGGTTGGCGGACAGAAAGCAAAGAGTTGGAATAAACGGGTCTTTTTCCGAGTGGCAGGCAGTGACTAGTGGGGTACCATAGGGATCGGTCCTTGGACCCCAGCTATTCACAATATATATTAATTATCTAGACAAGGGAACTAGATGTAATATCTCCAAATTTGCAGATGACACAAAGCTGGGTGGGCATGTGTGCTGTGAGGAGGATGACGAGAAACTCCAGGATGATTTGGACAGGTTGGGTGATTGGGCAGAAGCATGGCAGATGCAATATAACGTGGATAAATGTGAGGTTATCCACATTGGTAGCAAAAACAGGAAGGCAGATTATTATCTGAATGGCAATAGATTGGGAGAAGGGGAAGTGCAATGAGACCTGGGTGTCCTTGTGCACCAGTCGCTGAAGGTAAGCATGCAGGTGCAGCAGGCGGTTAAGAAGGCAAATGGTATGCTGGCCTTCGTAGCGAGAGGGTTTGAGTACAGGAACAAGGATGTCTTGCTGCAGTTGTACAGGGCCTTGGTGAGACCACATCTTGAGTATTGTGTGCAGTTTTGGTCGCCTTATCTGAGGAAGGATGTTCTTGCCATGGAAGGAGTTCAGCGAAGATTCACCAGGCTGATACCTGACATGGCAGGAATGACGTATGAGGAGAGATTGGGTCGATTGGGCTTGTACTTGCTGGAGTTTAGAAGAATGAGAGGAGATCTCATTGAAACTTATAAAATTCTGACAGGACTGGACAGACTAGATGCAGGAAGGATGTTCCCGATGGTCGGGGAGTCCAGAACCAGGGGTCACAGTCTAACGATAAGGAGTAGGCCATTTAGAACAGAAATGAGGAGGAATTTCTTCACCCAGAGAGTGGTGAACCTGTGGAATTCTCTACCACAGAAGGCAGTAGAGGCCAATTCATTAAATATATTCAAGAAGGAGTTGGATATATTTCTTAAGGCTAAAGGGATCAAGGGGTATGGGGAGAAAGCAGGGACAGGTCACTGAATTTGGATGATCAGCCATGATCGCATTGAATGGCGGAGCAGGCTCGAGGGGCCGAATGGCCAACCCTGCTCCTATCCTCTATGTTTCTATGGTCAAAGGGGTCGATTTTAAGGAGCATCTTAAAGGAGGAAAGAGAGGTAGAAAGGCAGAGAGGTTTAGGGAGGGAATTCTAGAGCTTAGGGTCTTAGCAACTGGAGGCATCACCACCAATGGTAAAAGAAAGAAAGACTTGCATTTATATAGCGCCTTTCACGATCACCAGACATCCCAAAGCACTTTACAGCCAATTAAGTACTTTTTGAAGTGTAGTCATTTTTGTAATATAGGAAACGCGGCAGCCAATTTGCGCACAGTAAGCTCCCACAAACAGCAACGTGATAATGACCAGATAATCTGTTTTAGTGATGTTGATTGAGGGAAAAATATTGGCCCAGGACACCGAGGATAACTCCCCTGCTCTTCTCCAAAATAGTGCCATGGGATCTTTTACATCCACCTGAGAGAGTAAACGGGGCCTCGGTTTAACGTCTCATCCAAAAGACGTGGAGCGATTACAGTCGGGGAAGTTCAAGAGGCCAGGGTTGGAGGACCGCAGCGATCTCAGAGTGCTGTAAGACTGGAGGAGTTTACAGAGATAGGGAGGGGTGAGGTCATGGAGGGATTTAAAATTGAGGCGTTGCTGGACCGGGAACCAATGTAGGTCAGCGAGTAACAGGGACGAGGGGTGAGGGGTGAACGGGACTTGGTGCGAGCTAGGACACGGACAGCCGAGTTTTGGATGAGCTCAAGTTTACGGAGGGGGTGAGCTGGGAGGCCGGCCAGATGAGCGTTGGAATATCCCGGCAACCAGCACGTCTTCAGGAGAGGAAGGATAGCAATTAGAAAAGAAAAATGTTTTTTCAACAATGCTTTCCACAAGTTCTGATGGTAGTGTAGACCAGTGGCTTTATATTCAGAAATGACTGCTTCCAAAACACAGGACTATTAAGCTCTGAGTTTGTTGTGATATGTCAAAATCCTTAAAATCATATTAACACAGCTCGCTTTTCATCTTGTTCATCAATACTGTTACAGTGTTTTAGTAGACTTTATCACATGTATTCATACAAGGATATATTTTAAAATGAAACTGAGGGAAACATCTTGTGAAGCCCACTTAGCGGCCATTTGCTAATTTTATTCCTGCCACCAAGGAGAAAATGGGGAATTTAGGCAATAGATTGCTGTAAGAAATGGCCGTTGTAAATCGTAGACATTTACGGCACAGAAGGAGGCCATTCGGCCCATCGTGTCCATGCCGTCCGAAAAAGAGCTCTCCAGCCTAATCCCACTTTCCAGCTCTTGGTCCGTAGCCCTGTAGGTTACGGCACTTCAGGTGCATATCCAAGTACTTTTTAAATGCGATGAGGATTTCTGCCTCTACCACCCTTTCAGGCAGTGAGTTCCAGATCCCCACCACCCTCTGGGTGAAAAGGGATCTCCTCAACTCCCCTCTAATCCTTCTACAAATTACTTTAAATCTGCAACACTCCTAGACGTTGTGTCACTCAGCATTAGGCAACTTCAAGCCTGAATTACACCACATGGTGTATGCGCCAATATAAAAAGAAAGACTTGCATTTATATAGCACCTTTCACGACCACCAGACATCCCAAGGCGTTTTACAGCCAATGAAGTACTTTTTGAAGTGTAGTCACTGTTGTAATGTAAGAAACGTGGCAGCCAATTTGCGCATAGCAAGCTCCCACAAACAGCAATGTGATAATGACCAGATAATGGCCTAGAAATTCGGTGGGCTGCGCCACCGGTTAGCGCCTAAAGAGGGCACTCAGTGGCTTTAGCGCCACTGGCCACACCTCCTGCGATATTTAGCAGGGCGCTAATGGCAGCGTTAGCCTGTTGCGCTGCGTCGCCACCGATGACGTCATCGGTGTGCGCAGCGCCCCCCTACCGCCCCGATCGCGATATTTGGTCGCGACCACCTCTGTAATGCCAGTCGCAAATCGCGCCCGGTTCACAGGGCCTACCTGTGGCGGGAGTGGCGCAAATTAAGGTGGAGGTGCGTGGCGGCCATTTTTTTCGGTGCCCGCCTGCCAGCACCTCCGTCCCTGGCCTCCTGATCCCCCCCCCCCCCCCCGGGCAGTGCCGGCTGTGTCCCGAGAGCCCGGCACTTCTCCTCGGTGCCGGGCTCTTTCGCCGGCACTCGCGATCGGTCATCGCGCTGGTGCAGGCCCCTCCCCCTTAAGAAGGGGAGGAAGGCCTGCAGTACCACAGCGCACCGTGCTGCAGTGCGTGGCGCTGCGGCACGTTGCACTGCGATATTCAGTTTCAGCGCCCCAAGAGGGACGCGGAGCGCCTCGAGCAGCGCCCCGTGTCCCTCTTGGGGCGCTCAAGCTGAATTTCCGGCGGGCGCAACGGCTCCGATCGCAACGGTAATTCTGGCGCCCAGGCGAGCGTGGCGCCCCGCCATCGAATTTCTAGGCCAATCTGTTTTAGTGATGTTGATTGAGGGATAAATATTGTTGTACAGCATTGAGGTGCTGCAAACACTGACAAGCACTGCATAGAGGTGCAGGGCTGCACCCAGGCTCTCCCATGACTCCCTCCATATGCTTATGGAGGGAGTCACAGCACACAGGGTGGTTCTCTTCCCTTCCAATGGGCAGAATGGAACCACGCAGCCTGGTTGCATATTGCACAGGAGGGCACAAGTAGGGATGTCGTCATGAGGACCAGGCTGCAGTGGCGCAAACTTTTCAATGGTCTCAGTAGATCACGAAATGTTACTGCAAAGCCAGATTCAACCTCATCTTGCTGTGCCATTCATCACATCCCCATCACTCTGCCTTCCCTACCTTACTCCTGCACATCCTTACTCACACCAACTTACCTTGCACCTCCACCCATCCCTCTCTATCTACATTATCACTTACCCATCTCACTAGCCACCCCTCACACTCATCCAATCATACCAACTAACAACCCACAAGGGTAGGCACTTGTGTGTTTTAGCCAATGTTCATGTAAAGTTTCTGTTACTGTGCTGTCAAACATTGAAATCTTTATTTTCAACTCTTTCTGTTCTTGGACAGATTTGTGTGCACCTTTGGAAGTGGCTTAGTGAGTTGCAGTGAATGGTGAGACATAACGGTACCCCCCGCAATGGCGATGAGTGTGAAATGAATGGTTTGGACATTGTAGAGATGATTTATGGTGTTGGTGTGGGGTGGTGCCAACTTGGTGCATCATGTGGCAGCCAGGGTGTACAGCATCAAGAGAAGTAAATCTGGCCATGGTGAGGCCATCCCTGGGCTACCGGGCAGCAATGTGGTCGGGTGCTGATGCCCTGTGTCCTGTGCAGCATCAGTTGATTGTGGAGAAGGTTGGTGTTGTTGATGGTGCTGCTGGTGTTGGGGCTGATCGTGGTGGGATTCTGTGGACCAAGATGAGATAGATTCAAGGTCACCGATGCTGATGTAATAGATGGCAGGTGAGGTTGAGATGACAGAAGTGATCTTTCAATGGTGAGAGAGGTTGTTCCAATGAGGTGACACTGGTTACAGAGTTTACTCCAAACACTTGCAACCTGCATGATACGCTTATCAATTACTTCATAAAAGGTGATGAGTCGAAGAAGAGATGATGAGTCGAAAGAAGAGATGAATAAGGCTTTTATTAGCTAAGAAGAGACCATGCTTCTTCGTGAGTGACTGAACAAGTCTGAACGAAACCCACACAGTGGTGGGTGGAGTCAGCTGAGGCATGCCTCCATACACAGCGCCACCCAGAGGTGGCAATATACAATACAGTGGTTTACCACATTCACCCCTTGTTTAATGTGAAGTCCGGCGGGGTGAAGGGTACTACAAGTTAAGTCTATCAGGAGGCCTTGTCTGATGTCCTGATCGTCGTGGTGGCGGCGGTGGTGTTGCAGCATCCGACGTCGGGTCTGGTGTCTGGGTGGTTGGCGAAGATTCCTGGGGCTTTGGCATGCCGTCTGCAGGGGTTGGGTTGGGAGGGGTGGTGGGGGATAACAGTGGTAAGGGGGATAACGGTGGTAAGGGGGATAACGGTGGTAATTCAGGGGTACCCGAGGGTGCGAGATCTCGTATGGAGACCGTGTCCTCCCGCCCGTCTGGGTATGTCACCCAGGCATACTGGGGGTTGGCGTGTAGGAGGTGCACCCGCTCGACCAGGGGGTCCGTTTTATGCGTCCTCACATGCCTCCGCAGTAGGACGGGCCCAGGAGAAGTCAACCATGCCGGTAGCGAGGTTCCCGATGTAGACTTCCGGGGGAAAACGAACATTTTCTCATGAGGGGTCGCATTAGTGGCAGTACAAAGCAGTGACCGAATGGAGTGAAGCGCTGCAGGGAGGACCTCCTGCCAGCGGGAGGTCGGAAGGCCCTTAGATTTTAGTGCTAAGAGGACTGCCTTCCAAACCGTCGCGTTCTCCCTTTCCACCTGGCCGTTCCCCCGGGGGTTGTAACTGGTGGTCCTGCTCGTGGCGATACCTCTTGTTAGCAGGTACTGCCGAAGTTCGTCGCTCATGAACGATGAGCCCCTGTCGCTATGTATATAGCTGGGGAACCCGAACAGAGCGAAGATGTCATTCAGACACTTGATGACCGTGGTACTGGTCATGTCTGGGCAAGGGATGGCAAAGGGGAAACGGGAGTACTCATCAACTATGTTGAGGAAGTACACATTGCGGTCAGCGGAGGGGAGGGGCCCTTTAAAATCGACGCTCAGGCGTTCGAAGGGGCGGGTGGCCTTGATCAGGCTTGCTCTGTCCGGCCTATAGAAGTGCGGTTTGCACTCGGCGCAGATTTGGCAGCTCTTGGTCATGGTCCTGACCTCCTCGATGGAGTAGGGCAGGTTACGGGATTTGATAAAATGGAAAAACCTGGTGACCCCCGGGTGGCAGAGGTCATTGTGGAGGGACTGCAGCCTATCACTCTGCGCGTTGGCGCATGTACCACGTGATAGGGCATCTGGGGGCTCATTGAGTTTCCCTGGCCGATACAAGATATCATAATTGTAGGTGGAGAGTTCGATTCTCCACCTCAAGATCTTGTCGTTCTTGATTTTACCCCTCTGCTTATTATTAAACATAAAAGCTACTGAACGCTGGTCAGTGAGCAGGGTAAATCGTTTCCCGGCCAGGTAATGCCTCCAGTGACGCACCGCTTCTACAATAGCCTGGGCCTCCTTTTCGACGGAGGAGTGTCTCGTCTCGGGGCCCTGGAGGGTCCTTGAGAAAAAGGCCACGGGTCTGCCCGCCTGGTTAAGGGTCGCGGCTAGGGCGAAGTCGGAGGCATCGCTCTCCACTTGGAAGGGGATGGACTCATCCACCGCGTGCATTGCGGCCTTCGCGATATCGTTCTTGATAAGAGTGAAGGCTGCACACGCCTCTGGTGTCAGGGGGAAGGAGGTGGCTTTGATGAGGGGCCTGGCTTTGTCTGCATAGAGGGGCACCCACTGGGCGTAGTAGGAGAAAAACCCCAGGCATCTCTTCAGTGCTTTTTGGCAGTGGGGAAGGGGTAGCTCCATTAGGGGGCGCATTCTGTCGGGGTCGGGCCCGATGACTCCGTTCTCCACCACGCAGCCGAGGATGGCCAGGCGCTTGGTGTGAAACATACATTTTTCCTTATTGTACGTTAGGTTCAGCCGTTGGGCCGTACGGAGGAAATTTGCTAGATTAACGTCGTGGTCCTGCTGGTCGTGGCCGCAGATGGTGACGTTATCCAAATAGGGGAAGGTTGCCCGCAGCGCGTTCTGGTCAACCATTCGGTCCATCTCCCTTTGGAAGACCGAAACCCCGTTGGTGACGCCGAAGGGGACCCTAAGGAAGTGGTAGAGGCGGCCGTTTGCCTCGAAGGCAGTATACTGGCGGTCCTCATGGCGGATGGGCAGCTGGTGGTACGCTGACTTAAGGTCGATGGTGGAGAATACTTTGTATTGCGCAATCTGATTGACCATATCAGATATGCGAGGGAGGGGGTACGCGTCCAGCTGGGTGTACCGGTTTATGGTTTGGCTGTAGTCGATTACCATGCGGCGTTTTGCAGTGGTTTTAACGACTACAACCTGGGCTCGCCAGGGGCTAGTGCTACCTTCGATAATGCCCTCCTTCAAGAGCCGCTCCACCTCAGAGCTGATAAAAGCTCTGTCCCCGGCACTGTACCGCCTGCTTTTGGTAGCGATGGGTTTACAGTCGCGGGTGAGGTTAGCGAACAGGGGAGGGGGGGGGACTTTTAATGTGGAAAGGCTGCAGGTGGTTTGCAGCGGGCGATTTAAAAGTTGTTGGTTGCAGACTATGAGTGGGGGGAGGGGTCCACCGTATGCTAGTGTGACACTCTTAAGGTGGCACTGAAAATCCAACCCTAGCAGGACGGCAGCGCAAAGACGGGGCAGGACTAGCAGTTTAAATTTTTGATATTCAGTGCCCCCTACTGACAGGGTCACCACACAGTAGCCGCTGATGTCCATTGACTGGGACTTGGACGCCATAGAAATGCGATGGTGCGTTGGCAGAATCGTGAGGGAGTGGCTACGTACCGTGTCGGGGTGGACGAAACTCTCTGTGCTCCCGCTGTCGATCAGGCAACTGGTGGCGCGGCCGTTTACCGCGATATCCATCATGGAGCTGGATAGATGGTGAGGGTGGCCTTGATCCAGCGTCACGGAGGCCAGTATGTGGCTTAGTGAGTCACTATAGTCATCCGCCGAGACGGTGGTCGGTTCCGGTGACGAAATGGCGGTTGAGTGCGTTGGATACGATGGCGGCGGATGCCATGCGGCCGGGGGTACACAAAATGGCGGATAAGATGGCTGCTCCCACGGCCCGCACGCTGCGCTGCTGGCTGGCTTCCCCTTGCAGGCGTTAGCGTAATGGCCTTTCTTCCCGCAGCCCGAGCAGGTAGCTGTCTTAGCTGGGCAGTGCGCTCTGGGATGTTTTAACTGGCCACAGAAATAGCATTTTTGGGCCTGGTTACTGGGCATCGAAGCAGTTCTTACCGGAGGCTGCTGTCTCGGTTGGGTCGCTGCAGCGGTTGGTGCCGGGGGCGGCGGTCCCGTGTCCCACGGTTTCGATTGCCATGTCTCGGCGCCGTTACGGGGGTATGCCTCGAGGTTTCGGTGGGCCTCCTCTAACGAGAGCGCAAGGGCAATGGCCGTCTTCAGGTCGGGTTCCTTGCTTTCTAGCAGTCTCTGCCGGGTGTGGTCTGACTGGAGGCCCCTGACGAAGGCATCACAGGCGAGTCCCTGCGCGTGCTCCACAGCCGTTACCGCTTTACAATCGCAGTCTCTGCAGAGTGCCAGTAGCGCCCGTGCAAATGCCCCTACCGATTCTCCCGGTTGCTGCCTGCGGGATCCCAAGAGGTGTCGGGCGTAAATTGTGTTCACTGGGCGCGTATATTGCCCTTTTAGTAGCTCGAGGGCCGCCACGTACGTATTAGAGTCCCGGATTAGCATATATACTTGATGGCTCACCTGGGCGGTCAAAATTTTCAGTTTGTGATCCTCCTCTGTAACCTGTGAGATTGCGAGGAAGGATTCAAAGCAGCTCAGCCAGTGTTCAAACTTGGCTGATGCACCCACATCTTGAGGGTCGAGGTCCAGGCGTGGTGGTCTGAGGGCTCTCAGCAATGTCTGCTGTATCCGTTGCTGTTGTTGCTCCTCAGGTGTCGCCATTTAACTTTTAGCTAATAAAATTGATACGCTTATCAATTACTTCATAAAAGGTGATGAGTCGAAGAAGAGATGATGAGTCGAAAGAAGAGATGAATAAGGCTTTTATTAGCTAAGAAGAGACCATGCTTCTTCGTGAGTGACTGAACAAGTCTGAACGAAACCCACACAGTGGTGGGTGGAGTCAGCTGAGGCATGCCTCCATACACAGCGCCACCCAGAGGTGGCAATATACAATACAGTGGTTTACCACACTGCATAAAGCTCAACCTGTCTTCCAAATGCAGTAAGAAACAGCTTCTGAGCTTGGAAAGTGAACAGCTGTGAGATGGGAGATTTTATGGCACATTTGCAGCTGTCAAGTAATGAGATGATTCCATGGACATACAACTCCCGACCTCCTTACCTGACCTGATCCCCGAGCAGCGTGGACCCTATGGGTGACCTCGTAAAATTTAAAGGTGAGCTCAAAGTACTTTTTAAGTGGCTCTTAGCAAGGTCATGATGACCTAAACTGCCTCCCCCGCCACTGCGTGTCGGGTCTGTTCAGCGTTGACAGATCCGACATCTGGGAAAGTCGTGTGGTGGCAGGGTCCTGACAGCTGTCAAAAAAATACATTTTCCCACCCGACCTGCCACCCAACGCACCCGCTGACCCCCCCGGAAAAACCCCCCCCTACGAAGCCAAACCCCTTTGCACTGACGCAAACTGTGTAGTACTGACCGCTAGGTCAAATTATCCCAACCACACACTTTTCCGTCACATTGTGCTACAGAATTTTGCATTAAAAGACCCTACTTTTTATGTATTTATTCACTGATCATCTCGATAATGCCTGCTTCCCAATGACTATCCCCTTCACCAGCTCATCAATGCACAACAGAAATTTTAACAATTACAGTGACTTGGAATGTTTATATGGATGATGAGATGACATGAGTTACTGGAGGGACAGTGTTGCTTTTGTTGCTCTATATAGGCTGAATTTGAAGTTCAAACCTACACGGCATTCTGTTCTACTTAGCTCAGTTGTGCTACGAAGTTCATGGTATATTTAAACCCAGTCAGTGATGGTTGTTGAAGCACTAAAACAATTTACTGTCTGTGGAACTGCTGACTACAAGTTTTTGCTTGGAGGGCAGTGCCAAGTAGCTCTGTATCTGGCTGGTAGGCACACTTACTGTGGCGATCTCTGCTCTCCTACAACTCTGGCCTCTTGAGCATCCCCAATTTTATTTGCTCCACCATTGGCGGCCGTGCCTTCAGCTGCCAAGGCCCTAAGCTCTGGAATTCCCTCCCTAAACCTCTCTACCTCTCTCTCCTCCTTTAAGACGCTCCTTAAAACCTCCCTCTTTGACCAAGCTTTTGGTCACCTGTCCTAATATCTCCTTATGTGGCTCGGTGTCAAATTTTTGTCTTAACACTCCTGTGAAGAGCCTTGTAATGTTTCACTGCATTAAAGGCGCTATATAAATGCAAGTTGTTGTGGTGGATGAAGAAGGTAAGGTTGTCCATCTTGTTTGGTGCAGCAGTTCAACCATTGACATTTACTTCAGATGCAGCCTAATAGGTTTGTGTAGATTCCCTTGTGTAACAGTTACAGATAACATAGGATAATCAAACTAAATATTCGACAGGAAAATTGCATGAAATGGAACTGACTGCCTGAGATCATTCTAGGTTGTCCATGAGTGTTTACAGATAAGGTGTGGTTCCACGATGAGAAGCTGGAGAAGTAACAACCAAGAGTGGGGAGAATGGTTTTATTTTTTAAAGGCTTCAAAGACTGTTCTCCAAAACCTACCTCTTTGGCCAAGCTTTTGGCCATCTGCCCTAATATCTCCTTATGTGGCTCATTGTCAAATGTTGTTTGATAATCGCTCCTGTGAAGCACCTTGGGATGTTTTACTATGTTAAAGGCGCTATATAAATGCAAGTTGTTTCCCCTATAGGTTAGTGTTAGTGCTGGGGAATGGAAGAGTATTCTAGAATTCACACCCAATATTAGTGTCAGGCTCCTGGCCAATAGCATGGACTAGATGAAGAGAAAAGCTTCCTTTAGAAACTTAGAAACATAGAAGATAGGAGCAGGAGTAGGCCATTCGGCCCCTCGAGCCTGCTCCGCCATTTAATGAGATCGTGGCTGATCATCCAAACTCAGTACCCTGTCCCTGCTTTCTCCCCATATCCCTTGATCCCTTTAGCCTTAAGAAATATATCTAACTCCTTCTTGAATATAATTAATAATGAATTGGCCTCAACTGCCTTCTGTGGTAGAGAATTCCACAGGTTCACCACTCCCTGGGTGAAGAAATTCCTCCTCATCTCAGTCCTAAATGGCCTACCCCTTATCCTTAGACTGTGACCCCTGGTTCTGGACTCCCCCGGCCATCGGGAACATCCTTCCTGCATCTAGTCTGTCTAGTCCTGTTAGAATTTTATAAGTTTCAATGAGATCCCCTCTAACTTTTTCCAGGTCTGACGAAAGGTCATCGACCTGAAGCGTTAATTCTGTTTTTCTCGCCACAGATGCTGCCTGACCTGCTGAGTATTTCCAGCATTTTCTGTTTTTATTTCAGATTTCCAGCAACCGCAGTATTCTGTTTTTATAAATAATTACCAATTTGATATTCACACAAGTGATGGCTGATGTGAGTCATTCAATAAACAATCACATTGATGTAATAAATAGTGATGTTAAGACACATTGGTAAGGCAAAGACGAGGGAACTAGATGTAATATCTCCAAGTTTGCAGATGACACAAAGCTGGGTGGGCATGTGTGCTGTGAGGAGGATGCCAAGAAACTACAGGATGATTTGGACAGGTTGGGTGATTGGGCAGAAGCATGGCAGATGCAATATAATGTGGATAAATGTGAGGTTATCCACTTTGGTGTCAAAAACAGGAAGGCAGATTATTATCTGAATGGCAATAGATTGGGAGAAGGGGAAGTGCAACGAGACCTGGGTGTCCTTGTGCACCAGTCGCTGAAGGTAAGCATGCAGGTGCAGCAGGCGGCTAAGAAGGCAAATGGTATGTTGGCCTTCATAGCGAGAGTATTCGAGTACAGGAACAAGGATGTCTTGCTGCAGTTGTACAAGGCCTTGGTGAGACCACATCTTGAGTATTGTGTGCAGTTTTGGTCCCCTTATCTGAGGAAGGATATTCTTGCCATGGAAGGAGTTCAGAGAAGATTCACCAGGCTGATAACTGGAATGGCAGGAATGACGTATGAGGAGAGATTGGGTCGATTGGGCTTGTACTCGCTGGAGTTTAGAAGAATGAGAGGGGATCTCATTGAAACTTATAAAATACTGGCAGGACTGGATAGACTAGATGCAGGGAGGATGTTCCCGATGGTCGGGGAATCCAGAACCGGGGTCACAGTCTAAGGATAAGGGGTAGGCCTTTTAGGAAAGAAATGAGGAGGAATTTCTTCACCCAGAGAGTGGTGAACCTGTGGAGTTCTCTACCACTGAAGACAGTTGAGGCCAATTCAGTAAATATATTCAAGAAGGAGTTGGATATATTTCTTAAGGCTAAAGGGATCAAGGGGTATGGGGAGAAAGCAGGGACCGGGTACTGAACTTGGATGATCAGCCATGATCGCATTGAATGGCGGAGCAGGCTCGAGGGGCCGAATGGCCTACTTCTGCTCCTACCTTCTATGTTATGTTTCTATGTTTCTATGGTCTGAAATTGTTGAACTCATGTTGAGTCCGGAAGGCTGTAAAGTGCCTAATTGAAAGATGAGGTGCTGTTCCTCGAGCTTACGTTGAGCTTCATTGGAACAGTGTAAGAGGCCGATGACAGAGAGGTCAGAGTGGGAGTGGAGTGGGGAATTAAAGTGACAGGTGACCGGGAGCTCAGGGTCACGCTTGCGGACTGAACGGAGGTGTTCCGCAAAGCGGTCAACCAATCTGCGTTTGGTCTCCCCAATGTAGAGGAGACCGCATCGTGAGCAGCGAGTACCGTATACTAGATTGCAAGAAGTACAAGTAAATCGCTGTTTCACCTGGAAGGGGTGTTTGGAGCCCTGAACAGTGGGAAGGGAGGAGGTGGTGATAATTCATGTTGAACTCAGAATAGTTTCCACTGCAGACCAGACCCCATTAACAATGCTTTAAGAATGCCCAAAGTAACTTATGATTCGTTCTCAAATTTCACTGAAGAAAAAAGTAATTTAACTCTCACCCGAGTTACAAGGCTACGTTTAGAACTTCTTTGAGTCGCTGTTCTTTGTTTAAAATCTTTTTTGGAGCTGTTCCGCAGCTTTTACTCATTTTCTAGGTTGGCCTGTCTATTGACAGATAATTTCCCTGTTACAGTTCCACCTGTTCCAGTTTCTAATGAAATTGGCAAGATTTCAGTTGAAGTATTGTAGTATGGAACTTGACGGAAATCCGTGTGGGTTCTTTCATTTTGTATTTCATAATAACTATTACATGGGGCAGCAAAATGATAGGCAAAGAAAGAAAAACTGCCCATTGCATAACATAAGGACATACGAAATAGGAGCAGGAGTCGGCCATTCGGCCCTTCGAGCCTGCTCCACCATTCAATGAGATCATGGCTGAACTTCTACCTCATCTCCACTTTCCTGCACTACATAGAAACATAGAAGATAGGAGCAGGAGTAGGCCATTCAGCCCCTCGAGCCTGTTCCGCCATTCAATGAGATCATGGCTGATCATCCAAACTCAGTACCCTGTCCCTGCCTTCTCCCCATATCCCTTGATCCCTTTAGCCTTAAGAAATATATCTAACTCCTTCTTGAATATATTTAATGAATCATATCCGTTGATTCTTTAGTATCCAAAAATCTATCGATCTCTGTCTTGAATATACTCAACGACTGAGCCTCCACAGCCCTCTGGGGTAGAGAATTCCAAAGATTCACCACCCTCTGAGTGAAGAAATTTCTCCTCATCTCAGTCCTAAATGGCCGACCCCTTATTCTGAGACTGTGACCCCTGGTTCTAGACTCCCCAGCCAGGGGAAACATCCTCCCTGCATCTACCTTGTCAAGCCCTGTAAGAATGTTTCAGGAAGAAGCAATTTTCCAAGGGCAAAGTCAGGTCATAATATAACACCAGTTGTTTCACCCAGGCTAATATTTGCCAAGACGAGCCTCTCTCCATCAAAGTGTTCAAGCAATGATTTCACTGGACTAAAGCCCTATAATAATCAGTGATTTCACGGCACTATGGATCTGGTCCACTCAGGGTAATTGCAAGCAGAAAATTCTTCTGACCTAAAGTAATGGGAATGATTTGCAATGAGTCAGCTCTCTGTGATTTGCCAGTTGCTAGGAGATTGTCAACTATATGACTTGAACAGATGTTAGTAAGCCTTTTAGGATGATGGAAGTAAAATTAGTTGGCTAGAGATTTGAGTTCAGATGTTTTTTTTGCGATTCTGTAACTGGATCTTTCTCTTATTTTGCTTCCTATTCCTGTCTCCACCCTTCATCATGTGACTAGGCCAAGGTCTGTCTTGGATTTTCAAACAGATTCATTCAAAAAAAGGAACTGAACAGCATTTAACTACTTCAACAATCTCACAGCAGAATCTAACAACTGCCTGAGTAAACTAGAACTATTCCAATGTCAATCACATGACTAATTGGAAACCCCCCCTTAACCCCCAATACTTGACTCAACTTATCATCAAACCCTTGACTTGAGCAACCTACCATCAACCTGTCTCAAATCTAGAAGGCTATTTTGGACCGTCGCCGAGGCCCTTCAGCGAGTTCCCCTCAGCCTTGATGACTGAGGGCGAAATGCTTGGAAGATGTACTGTGATGTACGGAATGGATTCCTTATAGAGGACCCCACAGTACAACCTGGAGGATCAAACCTTCCTCGTGTTAAGTCTGTGTGTTATAGTGATAATTACTACACAGACTACAAGAGTAAATTCAACAGGTCTTTACTGGTTGGAGGTAGGGACTATACTGAATACAATATTACTACACAGTGCTTATATACCGGTGTGGTCACCACCAATATTACGTATACAGCAGCCAGAGAAAGTAGTACATCTCTTAAGGTGGAACAGGCTTAAGTTCTCTTACGGTGGAACAGGTTACATACACCACAATCCTCCCTTTTTAGCTTAACAGTCATATCCCCATTTAACATAACATAATAACATATATACATATATAACTTCAGGTATAACAGTTCAAAGGTTCAGTCTCTCAGGAGGCTTTCTGATGCGGCTTGGATAACGCCTCTCAGTAGTCTCTGATTCTTGTTGTTGAGGTGCCTCCTCTATTTGGTTTTCAATGTATTGGGTGTCATCATCATCAAGTCCATTCCCTGCCGAGGTAGATGCTTCAGGTTCATTAACGTCTTCCACAGTTGTCTCTGTCACAACCATGGGTTCGACCCTTGCTCTCGACTCTACCAGTTGATCCGCATGACGCCTTATCACATTATGACCAATATCTACTGTGTACATCAGAGGTCCTTGTCTGGCCCGAATTGTTCCAGACTGCCATTTTTCGTTTCCATAGCCCCTTGCCAACACTGGTTGTCCTACGTCGAAAGTTCGAGTGGTCTTGTTGTTAATATGCCGAAACTGTTTGTTTTCCACTTCCCTCCGCACATTTGGTTTTAACAAGTCCAACTTGGACCGCAACCTCCTGTTATAAAACATCATGGCAGGACTTTGGTTAGTCACTGCATGCTCGGCGTTTCGATATGACATCAGGAACTTGTCGACCTTGTGTTGCAGTGGAATCTGATCATCGTTCATGGCCTTAATTGCCTTTTTGAATGTCTGGACAAATCTTTCAGCCAACCCGTTTGTCGCCGGATGATATGGGGCAGAGGTGTAATGTTTTACTCCATTCTTCTTTAAGAATTGTCGGAATTCTTCCGATACAAACTGTGGTCCATTGTCCGAACAGATCTGTTCTGGCAATCCGTTCCTTGCGAATATTGTTCTTAACACCGCAATTGTCTTTTCTGAAGTAGTGGTATTCATCTTGATGACTTCTGGCCATTTGGAATGTGCGTCCACTGCGATTAGGAACATGGATTCCATGAATGGACCAGCAAAGTTAATGTGTACGCGTTGCCATGGGGCTGAAGGCCATTCCCATGGGTGTAGCGGTGCTATCGGAGGTGCATTTTACACTTTTTGGCACCCAGCGCAGCTTTTCGTTAACTCCTCAATCTGTTGGTCAATACCCGGCCACCATACATAAGCCCTAGCAAGACTTTTCATTTTAACTCCCCCCAGATGACCTTCATGCAGTTCGTTTAAAACTCTTTCCCTTAACTTGGGAGGAATAATCACTCTTGTCCCGTACATCAAGGTACCATGGCAGACGGACAGCTGGTCTCGCCTTGCCGAAAATGCCGGTAACAGAGGATCACCCCGTGTTGGCCATCCTTTCACTGTCACCTCATAGACTCTGGACAGTGTCGGGTCGTTCCTGGTTTCTCTTTCAATGCTTGCATTGGTGACTGGTAAACACTCGATGATGGTCAAATGAAATAACTCAACAGGGTCAACTTTCGTCGTGTCTTCTTCTTCAGGTAGTGGCAGGCGCGACAGCCCATCAGCATTGCCATGCTGTTTCGTACCTTTGAATTCTATTTGATATTGATGTGCCCCTAGGAAAAGAGACCATCTCTGGAGACACTGCGCTGTCATCACCGAAACACCCTTCTTAGGGTTAAAAATGGATACCAACGGTTGATGGTCTGTCAGAAGTGTGAATTTTTGGCCCTGCAGGTAATGATTAAACTTCTTCACTCCCCATACAAGGCTAAGAGCCTCCCTATCAATCTGCGCATAGTTGCGCTCAGCGGAGGTCAATGATCTGGATGCAAACGCGACTGGCCTTTCCGTGCCATTTGGCAACTTGTGTGAGAGTACTGCCCCAATACCATATGGAGAAGCATCACAAGCCAACCGAATAGGCAATGTCGGGTTGAAGTGAGCCAACACTTCCTCTGAGGTGATCAATTCTTTGCTTTTGCGAAATGCCTTCTTACAGTTTTCACCCCATTCCCATGGTACCCCTTTCTGTAAAAGAGTGTTTAACGGGTGCAGTACCGTGGATAGATTTGGCAGAAATTTATGGTAATAGTTAATTAATCCTAGAAACGACCTCAACTGAGAGACATTCTCCGGAGCGGGAGCCTTTACAACTGCCTCAATCTTGTCAGGAGACTTATGAAGCCCCTCCCGGTCAATGACATGGCCACAGTACGAGATCCGCTTCTGGAAGAACTCACATTTCTGCCGATTTACTCCAAGTCCATACTCTTTCAGTCTGTTGAGCACCAGTTCCAAGTTTGCGAGATGTTGTTCATCACCATCACCTGTGATCAGAATATCGTCCAGGTAACATTGTGTGCCTGGAACTCCCTGTAATACCTGCTCCATGGCCCTCTGCCAAATTGCTGGAGCTGATGCCACTCCAAAAACCAGCCTATTGTACCGGTACAACCCTCGATGCGTGTTGATCGTGAGGTATTGGCGTGACTCTTCCTCAACCTCCATCTGCAAGTACGCCTGCGCCAGGTCTATCTTGGTGAAGTGTTTCCCGCCAGACAATGAAGCGAAAATATCCTCAATCCGTGGAAGCGGATACTGCACCGTGTGAAGCACCGGATTAACGGTGATTTTGAAATCTCCACAGATGCGAACCTTCCCTGGATCTCCTGGCTTGTTGCTCGCAGGACGTTTCATAACGGGAACAATGGGCGTAGCCCACTCACTCCAATCTACCTTAGACAGTACACCTGAACGTTCTAGTGCTTCCAGTTCCGCTTCAACAGTAGGTCGTATTGCATAGGGTACCGGTCTGGCTTTAAAAAAATTTGGTTGTGCATGTTCATCAATCTTGATGTTTGCCGTAATTCCTCTCAGTGTTCCCAGTCCCTGCTGGAACACCTCTTTAGCATCATCCAATATTCTGGACAATCATTTAGGTTTGACATCTGTTTCCCCGGAATCTACCGTTAGTGCCTTCAAGGAGTGCCAGTCCATATTCATTTTCCTAATCCACTCCCGTCCTAGTAGTGGTGGACCTCCTTCAGGTAGCACATATAAGTCCATTACTTGGCTTTCTTCGCCCTTGTGGACCACTTCTACCTCTATTTTTCCGATGGGGTACACTCTTTGCCCCGTGTATGTTTTC
Source organism: Somniosus microcephalus (assembly GCF_052327205.1). NCBI lineage: Eukaryota > Metazoa > Chordata > Chondrichthyes > Squaliformes > Somniosidae > Somniosus > Somniosus microcephalus. The sequence continues at coordinate 81,877,691 of NC_141003.1, read as the reverse complement.
AATATAATCTCTGTATCCTGCAGGGGAATATGTTGGAATAACCTTCTGTAATCTTTCTTATTCATGACCGTCAATGCCGATCCAGTGTCCAATTCCATTTTTACTTGGACTCCTGCTATCTGAAGAGTGACCCAAATTGTCTGGAGATCTGCATCCTTACCAACGTTGTGTACTCTTAAGCTATCCAGTTCATTACTGCTAGCGTCTGAATCTGACTTCTGTTCGGTCAAACTGTTCTTTGTCACCTTGTGTACCTTTGCGTATTTTCCTTGCGGTGACTTTTTGTTGCTGGTCTTCTTTCCTGACCGGCATACTTTAGCTATGTGGCCAAGCCTGCCACACGTTCTGCATTCTTGGTTTTTAAACCAACACTGGTTCTGATCGTGCGTTGTCTTTCCACAACGATAACATTTGACAGAACTCAAACCCAATTTGTTTGTACCGAGTTCCGGTGACCGTAGCTGCATTACTGCCGTGCCTCTCGCTGCGGCTTCGTGTGCTGCTGCCATAGTGACCGCCTTCTCAAGCGTCAGCTCATTCTCCTCGAGCAGTCGCTTTTGTGTATCCTTTTTTAAATAAACCACACACAAATTTATCTCGTAGTGCCTCTGTCAGTCCCGTTCCAAACTGACAATATTTTGCTAGCTTACGTAATTCCATCAAATATTCAGCATTGCTTTCATTCTGCAGCTGCCTTCTGTCATAAAATTTAAATCGTTCCGCTAGCATCAGCGGCGTGGGGTTTAGATGATTTTTCAGGACAGTAACAATCTCCTCGAACGTCTTATCCGCCGGTTCATCTGGTGATACAAGGTGTTTCAATTGCCCGTATGTCTTCGCAGCCATTAAATTTAATAATGTTAGTGCTTTATCTGCATCAGGAATTTTATTTGCCTTACAATAATTTTGTATGCGTTCTACATACATGGCCCAATCTTCGATGTCACTATCAAAGGTATTAATGTTCCCATGTTTAGGCATCGTTGCAATTTATTGTATTTTTATGTTATCCAAGATGGCGGCTTCCCGCTCTTGTCGTCGTCCTCCGCCCACAAAATGGCGGTTTTCCCGCGCTTGGCGGTCTTCAACCGTCCCCCAACGCTGTCTCCGCTTCACCGCGGCTCTCGCACCTTCAGTTTCCCCAGACGCTGCGCCTTTTAGCCCGAATGCGGCCCTTATCTCCGGTCGCGATCGATGTCCCCGCGCTGCGCCTCTCGCTCGAAAGCGGCCCGGCCCTTATCTCCGGTCGCGATCGATCTCACCGCACTTATTCCTCCGTCTTCCCAGCCCCGTCTGTACAGCCAATGTGGTTGACTTTCTGTCGCGTCGCTGCCCGGCTTACCCACCACCGAGGTAGAAAGAAGAAGCTGACAGTCGCTGATGGAGGCTTCGAGGTCAGGATGTCTTCTGCACTCCGGTTTCTCAATGCCTGCCGCTCGACGTGTCTTCCAGTAGGGTGATGAGGGTGGAAACCTCTCTTCGACGTCCTGTCTGTGGACGAAGCCGCCGTGGAAATAACTGCCGCAGGGTAAGAATCGGACTCGTCGCCACTGTTAAGTCTGTGTGTTATAGTGATAATTACTACACAGACTACAAGAGTAAATTCAACAGGTCTTTACTGGTTGGAGGTAGGGACTATACTGAATACAATATTACTACACAGTGCTTATATACCAGTGTGGTCACCACCGGTATTACGTATACAGCAGCCAGAGAAAGTAGTACATCTCTTAAGGTGGAACAGGCTTAAGTTCTCTTAAGGTGGAACAGGTTACATACACCACACCTCGCAAACAGTGGACAACCATCAACCGCCTCAGAACCAGTCATGGTAGATGATTCCACCTTCTCCATAAATGGAAGATTAAAGCATCCCCATCATGTGACGGCAGAGCCCCTGATCAGACCCTGGAGCACAACATTGAGCACTGCCCTCAGAGGAAATTCACAGGCAGCCTACTAGATATCCACACTGTTACACCGGAAGCTTTGGCCTGGATATCTGACTTAGAGATTGACATCGGATTTGCTTTGCTATGAACATATGAAAGAAGAGAAAGATCATACCCTTTTATTCACTTTAACATTTGCAGTGCCATCACAATAAGATGTTAACAATTGAAGGCACATGCATTTTATAATATTTTTATAAAGTGTTTACTCTGAAATGACCCAATGCAGGAAGACATGCAGCATAGAAAGAATAGAGAATATATTTTTTTAAGTTGACATGACTGTAACCCAGGATTTTTTTTTATCAAGTAATATTGGGATTACTGTGTGCAATTGTATTATTAATTTTAAAAATTGCTATAATATACTGCATTCTGTAATGATTTAAGATTAGAAATTACTGTCGGTAGTGTTATTGTGCAATACTTAATGCATGTATCAAATCCCCTTTCCCCCAATTTTAACAGAGATTTTAACCTGTTTAATTTATACGTAGGAAGGAAATTGAGATGACAGAAGAAGCCTTCATAAAACGACATCGTGGACCGTAGTTTCTCGGCTTCAGTCTTGATATTATTCAGAAATCCAACCAAAAACCCCGAATGGATCAAATCCGCAGGCCATGAAATCACTGATTACTGTCAGCTTCGGTCTGGTGAAATCATTCTTTGCACAGTGAGGAACATCGTATAAAAGGGGGTCCTCCAGCCTGAGCCTGCCAGCTCTGATGAAAGGCCACCCCCAAAATATTAATCTTTCTCTTAAAGATCCTCAGCAAAGGCCTCAGCTTCATGCCCTTACGCCCCCACCTCAAAAAACTCTGACCCCATCCCTTCTCCCGATCTATCCCCTCTGACCTTCCCCTCTCTGACCCCGAACGATCAGTCCTCAGCAAAGGCCTCAGCTTCATCCCCTTATGCCCTTACCTCAAAAATTGTCTCTCTTTAAGATGCTTGACTGAACGGCAATAGATTGGGAGAAGGGGAAGTGCAACGAGACCTGGGTCCTTGTGCACCAGTCGCTGAAGGTAAGCATGCAGGTGCAGCAGTTGGTTAAGAAGGCAAATGGTATGTTGGCCTTCATAGCGAGAGGGTTCGAGTACAGGAACAAGGATGTCTTGCTGCAGTTGTACAGGGCCTTGGTGAGACCACATCTTGAGTATTGTGTGCAGTTTTGGTCGCCTTATCTGAGGAAGGATGTTCTTGCCATGGAGGGAGTGCAGCGAAGATTCACCAGGCTGATACCTGGGATGGCAGGAATGACATATGAGGAGAGATTGGGTCGATTGGGCTAATAGTCGCTGGAGTTTAGAAGAATGAGAGGGGATCTCATTGAAACTTATAAAATTCTAACAGGACTAGACAGGCTAGATGCAGGAAGGATGTTCCTGATGGCCAGGGAGTCCAGAACCAGGGGTCACAGTCTAAGGATAAGGGGTAAGCCATTTAGGACAGAGATGAGGAGGAATTTCGTCACCCAGAGCGTAGTGAACCTGTAGAATTCTCTACCACAGAAGGCAGTGGAGGCCAATTCATTAAATATATTCAAGGAGTTAGATATATTTCTTAAGGCTAAAGGGATCAAGGGATATGGGGAGAAGGTAGGGACAGGGTACTGAATTTGGATGATCAGCCATGATCGCATTGAATGTCGGAGCAGGCTCGAGGGGCCGAATGGCCTACTCCTGCTCCTATCTTCTATGTTTCTATGTTTCTGATCTATGAATTTCAAATATTTTCTGTTTTTATTTCCTGCATTTGCAGTTTACTTTTACTTCCTGACTGCTGATTATATGGTGAGGTTCAGCTTGTGTGTATTCAAAAAATGCGTATGTGTCATAGAATCATAGAATGGTTAAAGCACAGCAGGAGGCCATTCGGCCCATCAAGCCCGTGCCAGCTCTCTGCAAGAGCACCTCAGCTAATCCCACTCCCTCGCCCTTTCCCTGTAGCCCTGCAAATTTTATTTCCTTCAGGTACTTATCCAATTCCCTTTTGAGAGCCACGATTGAGTCTGCCTCCACCACCCTTTCAGGCAGTGCATTCCAGATCCTAACCACTCGCTGCGTAAAAAAAAGTATTTCCTCGTGTCTGTTAAATCCGTGAATTTTGATGTATGGTGTCCTTCAATAAATCAACAGAGACTGCAGAGGAACAATCAACAGGTGTTTACTGGATGAGGGTTACTCTAAAACTAAAAGTACAGATCCCTACTCAGGGTTTATATACAGGTGTGGTCACTGCCGGTACTACAGTATACAGGAGCTGTAAAAAAGTAGTTCTCCCCTTAAAGGTACATACACTACAATTCCTCCCCTTTTAGATTAACAGTACCATAACATTAATTTAACAGTTAACACTTTTAACATGCAACATTAACTGAAAATAGCCCATTTATAAATTCAGTCTTTGGGGCAGCTTCCTGATCCTTTCTGGATAGCGCCTTTCCTGAGTGTCTTGCTCTTGGTGCGGAGGCGATTCTGCCCCCCTGTTGTCGGTTGGATCATCAGCTTCCGATGCTACTGTTTCTGGGGTAGATGCTACCTGTATGTTGGGTTCATCACCAGGTACGCGAGACATGGGGTTGACTCGTTCCTGTGATGCTAGGATCTGGTCGACATGGCATCTCACAATGTTCTCCCCAACATCCACTGTGTACATTAGTGGCCCCTGCCATGTGCATATCGGTCCTGGTTGCCATTTCTCTGTTCGGTAGTCACGGGCCAAGACTGGTTGCCCTACATTGAAGCTCCTTGTTGGCTTCTCGTTGATGTGCTGGAATTGCTTATTCTCAACATTTCTTTGTACATTTGGTCTGAGCAAATCCAGACAAGATCTCAACCTTCGGTTAAAGAACATCATGGCCGGGGTCTGGTTGGTAACTGCATGTGTCGCATTTCTGTAGGCTAACAGGAAATTGTCCACCTTATGCTGCAGTGGAATGTCGTCATCGCACATGGCCCTTACTGCCTTTTTAAAGGTTTGTACGAACCTCTCAGCCAATCCATTTGTGGCTGGATGATACGGGGCGGATGTGTAATGCCTTACCCCATTCCTTCTCATAAATTTCCGAAACTCTTCGGACACAAACTGTGGTCCGTTATCAGAGCAAATCTTTTGAACACCTCTATTAAATCTCCTCTCAACCTTCTCTGCTCCAAAGAGAAGAACCCCAGCATCTCCAGTCTATCCACGTAACTGAAGTCCCTCATCCCTGGAACCACTCTGGTCAATCTTTACTGCACCCTATATATGTATAAAATACCTGTGATGTATTTTGAATTCACTTTGAAAATCAGAAGAGTCTTATCCAATTCCATGGGACACCCCAAATGAAAGAAAACTCTTTCTTCTGATTTAGAGTGACATCATAAGCAAGATTAGACAGAGCCTAAACACTTACCATGCAGTTCCTCAAGTAATATTTATTATTTAATATTTGCGTTGTGAATAAGTCAAACCAATGTGAGCCAGCAGTGGAAGTCTCCGATCTTTAGCTCATCCATGCTTACACGCCCATTATTCAGTAGAGGGCGGTAAAACCCACCTTTCCCTGCAAGGTAAGATCTCACACCCGTGTCCCCATTGTAAATGAACCTGAGCCTTTCTGTCTAAAATAACAGAAAACGCTGGAAAAACTCAGCAGGCCAGGGCAGCATCCGTGGAGCGAGAAACAGAGTCAACGCTTCAGGTCGATGACCTTTCGTCAGAACTTCTGTCTAACCCTTCCTGTCCGGCTGTGTGAGTTTTTTGAGTGCATTTATTTAACACATCACATCAGAAAAAATTAAGCAAAAAAAAGAACCCTTCAAAAAATTGCACTGAGCCGTGTTTTGTGGGCCTTTTGATCAAGGAGCCACAAGTGGAATATGTACTTATGGGGCTGATGACGGCACTTATCAAAAATAACGTGACATTTACTGTATATGTAGCAATGAACAATTCTCATGCTTCAGGGGCTAAATGAGGAGGCCCAGAAAAAAGGCTTTGGAATCATTTTAAAAGCTACAAAGAACTGCAAGTGAGAAGCGTTGGATGTCACACAAACATCAGTCGAGGAAATTAAAAATCTGGATTGTCAATAATAGACAGAAGGATCACATTAACTGTTGCAGTCACGTCCATAGTATGCAGTGTGCCCTCTAAGGGATACGTTGGATGGAAGCATGAAGGAAACAGGATGTGCAAAGAATCCACTTAAAAGTCACAAATTCCCAATTCAGTCAAACAGTCTGTAACTGTGTAACAGATACTCATCAAAACCCATGGACTTTGAATTAACTCCTTTTTAAAGCATATTTGATTATTAAAGGGATTCAAGATTATTGGTTGGTATAGTCTGTTGGTTTGCTGGGTAAACCTGTTATAGTACTGAGCAATACATATGTTGAAAAGAGAAGGCTGAGGGGTGACCTAATAGAGGTCTTTAAAATGATGAAAGGTTTTGATAGAGTGGATAGAGAGTGTTTCCACTTGTGGGGAAGAGCAAAACTAGAGGCCATCAATATAAGATAGTCACTGAGAAATCCAATAGGGAATTCAGAAGAAACTTCTTTACCCAGAGAATGTGGAACTCGCTACCACAGGGAGTGGTTGAAGCGAATAGTATTAGTACATTTAAGGGGAGGCTGGATAAGCATATGAGGGAGAAGGGAATAGAGGGTTATCTGTTAGAGTTAGATGAGGAAAGACGGGAGGAGGCTCGAGTGGAGCATAAATGCCGGCATGGACTGGTTGGGCCGAATGGCCTGTTTCTGTGCTGTGAATATTTTGTAATACTTTGTAATAAAGATTAAGAAGGCATCATACCATCTGAAAATCGAGTTAGTCAGAGCTTATTATTTCTGTGTCATGAAGTTGCCGTGGAAGTATAGTGAACAGTGAGGTGGAGAGTGATAGACTTCAAGAGGAGATAGACAGGCTGGTGAAATGGGCGGACACATGGTAGATGAAATTTAATGCAGAAAAGTGTGAAGTGATACATTTTGTTAGAAAGAATGAAGAAAGGAAATATAAACTAAATGGTACAATCCTAAAAGAGGTGCATGAACAGAGAGACCTGGGGGTATATGTGCACAAATCGATGAGGGTGGCAGGGCAGGTTGAGAAGGCGGTTAAAAAAGCTTACAGGATCCTGGGTTTCATGAATAGAGGTATAGAGTACAAACGAATGGAAATTATGTATAAAACACTGGTTCAGCCTCAACTGGAGTATTGTGTCCAATTCTAGGCACCGCACTTTAGGAAGGATGTGAAGGCCTTAGAGAGGGTGCAGAAAAGATTTACGAGAATGGTTCCAGGGATGAGGGACTTCAGTTACGTGGATAGACTGGAGAAGCTGGGGTTATTCTCCTTAGAGCAGAGATGATTGAGAGGAGATTTGACAGGTGTTCAAAATCATGAGGAGTCTGGACAGAATAGATAAGAGTTCCCATTGGCGGAAGAGTCAAGAACCACAGGACACAGATTTAAGGTGATTGGCAGAAGAATCAAAGGTAACATGAGGGAAAACTGTTTTACTCAGCGAGTGGTTAGGATCTGGAATGCACTGCCTGAAAAGATGGTGGAGGCAGACTCAATCACGGCTTTCAAAAGGGAGTTGGATAAATACTTGAAGGAAAAAATATTGCAGAGCTACGGGGAAAGAGCGGGGGAGTGGGACTAGCTGAAGTGCTCTTGCAAAGAGCCGGCACGGGCTTGACGGGCTGAATGGCCTCCTTCTGTGCTGTAACCATTTTATGATTCAATGCCTTATCTAGTATCAGGACCCCTTTATTAAGTTATTGCAGCATGTACCTGCCCAGTCACAAGGGTCATCGACCTGAAACGTTAACTCTGTTTCTCTCTCCGCAGATGCTGCCTGACCTGCTCAGTATTTCCAGCATTTTCTGTTTTTATTTATGTACTTGCCCATAGTTGTTGGCCATCAATATATAGATTTAACAATCTTGAGTTCCTTCGATCGCAGTTGAGGCCACATTTACAATTTTTGCATAACACATAAATAAAGTGAAGGGAAAAAATCCTCACTGGTTTCTGAAAGAAACAACTGACAGAATATATTGCAGGTGTCATTTAAAGCTGGCATGAAAAAAGATGTCCACAGGACAGATTGTATCCATCCCAAACAAGAATTGGTTTAATTTCATACATAAACGAAAGGACAATGTCAACGGAACTGTTAAAGGAATAAAATTCTTGCTTTACATTCCTTCTTGTAAAGAGTTTCCCTCTCTCTGTCCCCAACTTCTAGAACGAGGGACAGCTAGGTAGGTCTAATGCTCTCCTTGCTAGATATCAGACCAAACAAGTTGCTCCTTAATTTAGCAATGTCCTGTTTGTCAGAGGGATGCAAACTGTAAGGACACATTTCTAGGGAAGAGGGGAAAAGAAAGAGGGAAAGAAAGACTTGCATTTTAAACAGCGCCTTTCACGACCGTAGGAGGTCCCAAACCGCTTTACAGCCAATGAAGTACTTATTGAAGTAGAGTCACGTGTTGTAATGTAGGAAATGCAGCAGCTAATTTGCACACAGCAAGCTCCCATATACAGCAATGTGATAATGACCAGATAATCTGTTTTGAGATGTTGGTTGAGGGATAAATATTGTCCAGGACTCTGGGAATAACTCCCCTGCTCTTCTTTGAAATAGTTCCACGGGATCTTTTGTGTCTACATGAGCGAGCAGACGGGGCCTCGGTTTAACGTCTCATCCAAAAGGACGGAATCTCTGCCTGTGCAGCACTCCCTCAGCACTGCACTGAAGTGTCCGCCTAGATGATAGGCTGAATCTTTGAAGTGGGAACTAAACTCATAACCTTCTGACTCAGAGGCAAGAGCGCTACCAACTGAGCCACAGCTGTCACCTGAAGGGAAAATCTAAACTAAAACATAATTTAATGTATTGAGGGAAACTGGTAATAAGCTGAATACCTTCCGCCCTGACTCTCACCACCTCGGGTTTCAAAAACTGATCCAGAGCAGAACAGACAAACTGAATGCATTTGGAAGAGGATTTCACACGTAGTAGCCAGTGAATCTTCTCTGTGGATGGGTAGTCACTCCTGAATATCTGCTAGCAAGACCCAATTAATACACATAAACAAAGAGCCTTAGGGGGAAAAATTCAGTTGTTTGCCCCTCCCATTAGCGCCTTAAGAGGGTGCTAATGGGGCGCAAAGCAACTAGCGCCCGGGCGCGGCAATATTTGCGCCGCTCGTGAAATTAACTAGACAGCTGGCAGATCGTGACGTCAGTCAAGTGCGTAACACCTCGTTAGCGCCCCGGACCGGATATTGAGTGGCGCCCCCTGCCTTACCGCCTGCCGCTAGCAACGACAGGTTGAGGGGAGCGTTTTGCTGTCAGAAAGGGACTGGGGGAGCGCTATTTAAAGGCGACCGCTTCCTGCCTTTTTTTGTCGGTGACATTTTTGCACCACGCAGTCTGAGAGAGAGAGAGAAAGAGAGAGAGACTTCTGGAGAGATTCAATGCTGTGTGAAGGAGTTTTGAGTACTGAGCAGCACTTTGCAGGTTTATTTGGATTTGCCCTTACTTGCTTCGCCAGCGCTCTGAAGTAGCGCCTCGCTCCTCGGCCTTTGCGCCTTAAGACAGGTGTGAAAGGCCTGATTTAACGCTCCAATCACCCCCAGGGGCGATAAAAGCCAAGTTTGCCGTCGGAGGCGATAATTAGCGTCAGGCGCTAAACTTTGCGCACGGCCGATAATGGCGCCCCAATCGGGGCGATACTGAATTTTTCCCTCTTATTGTCTTCTTTAATCTTCATTATTCAGGAAAAGACTAAAGTCATTTTTACTTGGCCACAGCTTTCCTGTGCAATTGTGTGTTACATTGAAATGTAACCGGATCCTGCATAAATAGTTAATCAGAAGCCTTACATAGATTCCGTTTTTGTAGGTGACACGGACTGTAATTTCGTTGACCCTCTAATACATTACGTAAGATATTGGAAAAAGCAGATATTGAAAGCATGGATTTCAAGGTTTGCACTTTGAACATAGAAGGAAGGAAATGCTAGTGACATTTGTATAAAGACAAATCATTTTTTCATTTAGATTGTGTGCATATAATTTCCAATTTTTCTGCCAGATAACTCGTGACAATATACTCATTGTACACTGAATGCTAAACACATGCAAATAACTTGAGATCTGAACTCTATCCAGCAACCCTCGACTCCTGAGAACAGCATTTCCATTGAACCTCTGAAACGCTTGTCTCCTTCATCCCAGCCCTATAGAAATTGGTGCATGATTGTGACAGGTCATTCCTTTAAGGATCTCATCATGGAGAGGAACAACATTTTGGGAAGTCGGTATTTTATTGCCTATTCATCCCACGGTTCATTTTGTTTTGAAAGGCAAACATTATCTGTTTTTTTTGATTGAGCAACTTAACCTGAATTTTTGAACCCCTCAAGAGTCAAACCTAGAACTTTTTCGCGGGACACAAAAGTAATTTAAGTACATTTTATCAGAAAATGCCGCAATTTTTAAGGCTGATTTTTCAAAAACTGTTTTGTTGCAACTATCTGCCACACTCCTACACTTTGTTGAGTTAGTTGGGCCAAGAAATTTGGGTTGCGCGAGAAACCAGCAAGAAGCCGACATTCCATTGAGAACACGTGGCTTGCTCGTATCCCCATGCCTAAACAGCGCAAAAACTTGCCTTTAACATAAAAAATGTTCCACAGTGCTCTACACAGAGGAGAATCTACACTGATGTAAGAGTAAAAATAACAGAAAACGCTGGAAAAACTCAGCAGGCCAGGCAACATCCGTGGAGAGAGAAATAGAATCAACGTTTCAGGTCAAAACCCTTTGTCAAGAATAAAAATATATGTTTTGTATGTGTGATGGACTCGAGACTATTAATATAAGATGTATGTAATAAAGATGAATTTGATGTGTATTGATCTCCCTGCTCAAGGCAGCGACGCGAAACATAACAAAGGAAACCTGCATAACAGGATAACCCCCCCCCCCCCACCCCCGGAGACACCATCGAAAACCCATCGAAACTCACCATCGAAACTCAAGAGCCATTAAAAGGTGTTAACAAATAATTAACTTAATCAAGAAATGGCACCGGCCACTGCAGACACACACATGTTCAAAGGAAAGCCAATCAAGTACTGCCATGAAACTAAGACCCAATCCTGGGGTCTTAGCAATTTAGACTAGAGACAATTGACTTAAAAAGATATAAAATAAGAAACCCAAAGGCTCTCTCGCTCTCCCTCTGGACGCAGAAAACCCTCCCTCTACAGACCAGGCCAAGAAGCAAGGAAAAAGGCCGCGTGCATTGCTTGACTCAGGGAAGTAAAAGTCTGTTTACATCTAACCCATTACCTCACCTGTTGCAATCGAGTAGAGTCCATAGATACCAGTAGGCTATTGTTTTGATGTGCACGAGTGTGTGTGTGTTTAATAAACTTATTCCAAATTGTTTCAAAAGAATTGGTCTTGCTGTCAATTTAATGCCAGTCGAAATAAAAAGCTTACACTGAGCCAGGAAGGGACAGCTTGTGAGGGAGAGGTGAGGTTTCAGAAAGTTCTTAAAGGAGGAGACAGAGGTGGAGAGCCACAAAGGTTTCGAGCAGGCTGCCATCAAAGGAGAGGATAGGAGTGCACAAAAGGCAGCACCATGGAGTATTCAATGGTTGATATAGGACTGGACGAGATTGTATCATCCCACCTCTACAGTCTTAAATTCTCTTTCATGTCCTCCAATACTCTGACTCTGGCATAAGAACATAAGAAATAGGGGCAGGAGTCGGCCATTTGGCCCTTTGAGCCTGCTCCGCCATTCAATGAGATCATGGCTGATCTTCGACCTCAACTCCACTTTCCTGCCCAATCCCCATATCCCTTGATTCCCTTAATATTCAAATATCTATCGATTTCTGTCTTCAATATATTCAGTGACTGAGCCTCCACAGCCCTCTGGGGTAGAGAATTCCAAAGATTCACAACCCTCTGAGTGAAGAAATTTCTCCTCATCTCAGTCCTAAATGGCCGACCCCTTATTCTGAGACTGTGACCCCTGGTTCTAGACTCCCCAGCCAGGGGAAACATCCTCCCTGCATCTACCCTGTCAAGCCCTGTAAGAATTTAGTATGTTTCAACGAGATCACCTCTCATTCTTCTAAACTCTAGAGAATATAGGCCTAGTCTACTCAATCTCTCCTCGTAGGCATCCTCCCTCCCTCCAATTCACAGAACCTTTGGCTATCACCTTGACTCCCTCCCCAAAAATCTCCAACCAGCCCACCCACCTGCCTTTAAAAGTCTTCTCAAGACTCATCTCTTCAACAAAACCTTCTCCTAACTCTCCCACAAAGGCTTGGTATCCATTCCTTTCTTACTCTGTGACCTCCCTTGGGATGGTTTTCGACATTAAAGTTGCCATGAATCAGTCATTCTTGAAAGAAAGACTTAAGAAATAATACTGAGCGGCCTGCGGGTGGCGCTGTCCAGGGAGAGTATAAATACTCGGGCATGGGCCCAGCTTGCGCAGGACACTCTTAACAGGAACTAGTGAAGGACATAACTAGACCTCCATGTTGTAAAACAGTTGATTAAAGCTTTGTTTAATGCTTAGACCAAGTGCCTAGTAGTCTTCTTACGTCAAAAGGCACTTTATTAATGCAAGTTGTTATTATTGTGCAGCTTTTACACAGCTCCCAATGAAAAAGGGACATGGAGTCCACTACAGTAGCACTACCCAAGTCTATGAAGGAGTTTGTGTGTTTTTTTTGCTCTCTGTTGTTTCTATTCTTGCGAATTGGACAACAACTATTTTAACATATTGCATGTTTTTTTTGGAACGTGGTCACAGGGTTGTTGAATCCGCTGAACACACATTCTTTGGAAATGAAGGAACAGTCTTTTCACGCGAGGTAATTGCAGCAATGGCTTGCTTTATTTCTGCTCTACATCGGGTCACCTATTCTCTGTTCTCATTCTGATCATTTCCCCGACAGGAAGGAATGAACTGAATCCCCACCAGTCTTTTCAAGATTCTAGACAATTGCTGCGACATTTGATGTGAAATATTTTAGAGAGCAGGCTGAGTCCGTTAGGGTCCATGTTGGCATGTTGGTGTTGAGCTCTTTTCGTTTGCACCCTCTCTTATCATTTTGGCCACAGGAAACATAAAAATGTCAGGAGTAACAGAAGCTTTCAAGTAAAATAGAATAGAAACCACAATGGGCCAGAACTTCGGGTCCCCACGGGTGAGTCCGCGCTGGGTACTCACGCGTAGGGCCAACGAAAATGCCGGTTTCATGCATGCACTGCGCATGCACGGGAAACCTGAAATTCCGTTCCCTTGAAGGAAGGGGTTCACAGGTCGAACGCGTGCGCCAGAGAGGCAGCGCGTACGCCTGGAACTTCCGTTTTTTTTGCAGGTTTCTCCGGGAGGGTAAGTCTCCAGGAGCTACACTTATAAAAAGCAGTCGCAAGGCCTGCTTTTAACAAGGTAAGTGGTGAATTAAGTTAAATTAAAACATTTTTTCCACAGGTTTATTTTTAAATACTTTAAAGAAAGGTAAGTTTATTTTTAGCCCCATTAGAAACTGTAATTAATTTTTTCAAAAATTTAAATTATTGTTTAAAAGTTATTTTATGTAATTTATAGTTATTTTAAAAATGTGATGTTTTTTAAAATTTATTTGAAGTTTTAGTGATGTTTTGGGGCTGAATTGTATTCATAAATTTGACAGGTCTTCCTGTCAAATCTATGAATACAGATTCCCTGCTACCATTGGCTCTCCATGGCCCACGTGATCCCAGGGACACTTCGAACTAACTCTGCCCCTGGGATACGCAAGCACTGCGTGCCGGCAGTTGGAGCAGGCCCAGGATCGGAATCCCACGCGGGCCCACATCACAACGGCCGGCGCACTAGATAAGTGCAGGTTGGAGGCTTGCACCCGCGGGAAGCCTCCGACCCGAATTTCTGGGCCAATGTTTTTTAAATGGTGAGAAACTTTCAAATGTTGGTGTTCAGAGAGATTTGGGTGTCCTCGTGCAAGAAACACAGAAAGTTAGCATGCAGGTACAGCAAGCAATAAGGAAGGCAAATGGCATGTTGGCCTTTATTGCAAGGGAGTTGGAGTATAAGAGTGAGGAAGTCTTGCTACAATTGTACAGGGCCTTGGCGAGACCACACCTGGAGTACTGTGCACAGCTTTGGTCTCCTTATCTAAGGAAGGATATATTTGCCTTAGAGGCGGTGCAACGAAGGTTCACTAGATTGATTCCTGGGATGAGAGGGCTGTCCTATGATGAGAGATTGTGTAGAATGGGCCTATACTCTCTGGAGTTTAGAAGAATGAGAGGTGATCTCATTGAGACATACAAGATTCTGAAGGGGATTGACAGGGTAGATGCTGAGAGGTTGTTTCCCCTGGCTGGAGAGTCTAGAACTAGGGGTCACAGTCTCAGGATAAGGGGTCGGCCATTTAAGGCTGAGATGAGGAAGAATTTCTTCACACAGAGGGTTGTGAATCTTTGGAATTCTCTGCCCCAGAGGGCTGTGGATGCTGAATCGTTGAGTATATTCAAGGCTGAGATCGATAGATTTTTGGACTCTAGGGGAATCAAGGGATATGGAGATCGGGCGGGAAAGTTGAGTTGAGGTCAATGATCAGCCATGATCTTATTGAATGGCGGAGCAGGCTCGAGGGACCGTATGGCTGACTCCTGCTCCTAATTCTTATGTTCTTATGTAAAATGTATCTGTCAGAAGCAACAAACAGCTTCTCCAAAGCAGGTGAATTTTAGACTTCATAGACAAGACCCTTGATACTGTTGTGTAACTTGAGATATTTAGAGATGTTCGAGATCAGGGTGAGTGATACCAGTTTTGTACTTTTGGCATCCAGGTCAGGTAGAGAATATGTTAGATGAAGACTAAAGACACCTTTTGACTTTGGCCAAGTAATAGGCCTGATCACGAAGATTCATCATTATTTTGTTTTGCTTTCTTTTTTCAATTTACACTTGAGAAATTCAGGATGGAGAGAAATATATTTCACAGGTGACAATTGAGGATAAATGACAAATTAAAACTCACTGAAAGCTTTACCTTTATCTTGCTGGTTGTATGTTTCTTTTTCCATTTCCCACATCAGCTGTCCTGTGGTGGCTGAGTGAGTTTAGCAGTTTAAGCCCATCCCTAATTGCCCTTGAGAAGGTGGCGGTGAGCTGCCTTCTTGAATCGCTGCAGTCCGTGTGGTATACTTCTTTGTAGCGGTTTGGTACAACTGAGTGTCTTGCTCGGCCATTTCAGTGGGTAGTTAAGAGTCAACCACATATGCTGTGTGTCTGGAGTCACATATAAACCAGACCAGGTAAGGACAACAGATTAGTGAAGCAGATGGGTTTTTATGACAATCCGGTAGTTTCATGGTTACCATTACTGATACTAGCTTGTTAATTCCAGATTTATTATTATTTGAATTTAAATTGCCCAGTTGCCATGGTGGGACTTGAACTCTTTGGCCGCGATTTTGCAAATGGATGCGGCTTGGGAGCGGGTCAGCTGGTTTCCAGGTTCCAGTCCCGCCCCCAACTGCATCCGGCCCACGGACGTGATTTTACGCCGATTGACCTTGTTAAGCCTGCCCTGCGGGCTTGTCGGCTAATTAAGAGGAAGCTGGTCAGATGACGTCATTTGATGACGCGTCGTCTGCCGGTTTTCTTAAAGGGACCACGCATAATTTTTCTTTGATAGCTCATTTCTCAGTGTTTGACAGCATTGAGATGCTGCAAACACTGACAATCACTGTACAAAGGTGATCTCTTGCACCCAGACTCACCACTGACTCCCTCCTTATGCTAGAACAGATGGCAGCTGCAGGTGAGGTTACAGAAGCGATCTGTCACTGGTGAGGGTGGTTCTCCCAATGAGGTGGGACTAGACAGCCAATTCAAAACATGTTACCTACAGAAAAGTGTAAATGTATTAAAAATGATTTTCCCAACATTTTCTTACCTCTGAAACTCACCAGTGCACCTTTGGATCCTTCACACCACTTCTGCAGCTGTCATCAATGCAGAAACATTACAGGAGACTCACAACACGCCACACTTACCTGGCGTGGTGTCCGGATGTCGGGGAACCAAGGCAGAAGTGGCAAAATTGAAAAAGAGCCTGTTAACAAGTATCAAGTACCTGTTAACAGCCAGGTAAGTGGCTTTACATACGTACATACATACAAACATACGAATTAGGAGCAGGAGTAGGCCACTCAGCCCTTCGAGCCTGCTCCGCCATTCAATAAGATCATGGCTGATCTGATTACTCCACATTCCCGCCTACCCCCGATAACCTTTCACCCCTTGCCTACCAAGAATCTATCTACCTCTGCCTTAAAAATATTCAAAGACTCTGCTTCCACCGCCCTCTGAGGAAGAGAGTTCCAAAGACTCACGACCCTCTGAGAAAAAATTTCTCCTCATCTCTGTCTTATTTTTAAACAGTGACCCCTAGTTCTAGATTCTCCCACAAGAGGAAACATCCTCTCCACATCCACCCTGTCCAGACCCCTCAGGATCTTATATGTTTCAATCAAGTCACCTCTTACTCTTCTAAACTCCAGCGGATACAAGCCTAGCCTGTCCAACCTTTCCTCGTAAGACAACCAGCCCATTCCAGGTATTAGTCTAGTAAACCTTCTCTGAACTGCTTCCAGTGCATTTACATCCTTCCTTAAATAAGGAAACCAATACTGTACACAGTACTCCAGATGTGGTCTCACCAATGCCCTGTATAACTGAAGCATAACCTCCCTACTTTTGTATTCAATTCCCCTCGCAATAAACGATAACATTCTATTAGCTTTCCTAATTACTTGCTGTACCTGCATAGTAACCTTTTGCGATTCATGCACTAGGACACCCAGATCCCTCTGCATCTCAGAGCTCTGCAATCTCTCACCATTTAGATAATATGCTTCTTTTTTATTCTTCCTGCCAAAATGGACAACTTCACATTTTCCCACATTATACTCCATTTGCCAGATCTTTGCCCACTCACTTAACCTATCTATATCCCTTTGTAGCCTCCTTATGTCCTCTTCACAATTTACTTTCCTACCTATCTTTGTGTCATCAGTAAATTTAGCAACCATACCTTCGGTCCCTTCATCCAAGTCATTTATATAAATTGTAAAAAATTGAGGCCCCAGCACTGATCCCTGTGGCACACCACTTGTTACATCTTGCCAATCAGAAAATGACCCATTTATGCCTACTCTGTTTCCTGTTAGCTAGCCAATCTTCTATCCATGCCAATATGTTACCCCCTACACCATGAGCTTTTATTTTCCGCAATAACCTTTGATGTGACACCTTATCAAATGCCTTCTGGAAATCTAAGTACAGTACATCCACCGGTTCTCCTTTATCCACAGCACATGTTACTTCTTCAAAGAATTCCAATAAATTGGTTAAACATGATTTCCCTTTCACAAAACCATGTTGACTCTGCCTGATTACTTTAAACTTTTCTAAGTGCCCTGCTATAATATCTTTAATAATAGCTTCTAACACCTTCCCTATGACAGATGTTAAGCTAACTGGCCTGTAGTTTCCTGCTTTCTGTCTCCCTCCCTTTTTGAATAAAGGAGTTACATTCACTATTTTCCAATCTAATGGAACCTTTCCTGAATTTAGGGAATTTTGGAAAATTAAAGCCAACACATCAACTATCTCACTAGCCACTTACTTTAAGACCCTAGGATGAAGTCCATCAGGACCCGAGGACTTGTCAGCACGCAGCCTGAGGGTTTAATCCTTTTCCCGCCGCTAGGTGTCGGGTCCATGCGCAAATCGGGGACCCGACACTTGGGAAGATTGATTGGAGGTGGGTTGACAGCGGGTTTCCTGTCCGCTGTCAATCTTTGTGATTTTGACAGTGGCCCCGCCTCCAATCCCGCACTCTGAGGACCGGCAAAATTCCGGCCTATATCTCCAGATCATTAGTCCAGGCTCTCTGGGTTACCAGTCCAGTAACATAACCACCATGCGACTGTTCCCTATTAACAGGTAAGGAGGGAGGTTCTCCCCAAGCAGCAACCCTGGACCTCCTAACAACCAGCTTCAGTTTGCCTTTGGTATGGGAAAGGAGCAAGCCATCTCCCAGCAGAGAGACGAGGTGCAATGAGACCTGAAACATGCAAAGTAAATGTATTGAAAAAAGGGAATCTCTCGCCACCAACAATAGGGGGGAAAACCCACCACAAGCACACATAGTATATTCTCTGTAATGGGAGAGATAGAAATCCAATCTGCTGCCTATAAGGGTTCAAGTGAAATGTCTCTAGCCGGTTCCTAGCCAGTTCACAGCCCAAACATGGTAATCTCACTTAGAGATACCGGTGTGGGAGATGGAAAAACTATATAACCAGCAAGATAAATGCAAAAAGCCCTTGATGGTAGTTATTTTATAACATAGAATTTTTCCCTCCGTTTTCACCTGTAAATTTTTTATCCGTGCCCTTGAGGTGTTTTTTTGCCACAAAAAGGTATAAGTTGATTCCACCCTCCTGCTTTCTCCTAACTCTAAACTTCATTCCCCACATGGCAAGTTGTTAGCATCTAAGGGTTGGATTAGACACTGATAATCGTCACATAACAAAACAGAATTTACAATGCAGCCCCATTCCTATTTTAGCTGCCGTGGCCAAATTGGTCTACTGGCTAAGAACTATCTATCTTATTTCTAAAGATGAAAATTAAGCTTCTAGTTTGAAATGAGAAATGAATTCTGGGCACCACACTTTAGGAAAGACATGAGGGCTTTGGAGAGGGTACAGAAGAGATTTACGAGAATGGTTCCAGGGATGAGGGATTACAGTTACCTGGATAGACTGGAGAAGCTGGGGTTGTTCTCCTTGGAGCAGAGAAGGCTAAGAGGAGATTTGATCGACGTGTTTAAAACCACGAAGGGTTTAGATAGAGTAAATAAAGAGAAACTGTTTCCAATGGCTGAAGGGTCGATAACCAGAGGGCACAGGTTTAAGGTGATTAGCAAAAGAACCAGAGGCGACAGGAGGAAAAAAGTTTTTACGCAACGAGTGGTTAGGATTTGGAACGCACTACCTGATAGGGTGGTGGAGGCAGATTCAATAGTAACCTTCAAAAGGGAATTGGATAAATATTTGAAAGAGAAAAAATTGCAGGGATATGGGAAAAGAGTGTGGGAGTGGGACTAACTGGATTGCTCTTTGAAAGAGCCGGCACAGACTCGATGGGCCGAATGGCCTCCTTCTGTGCGGTACTGTTCTATGATTCTATGAATGTGAAACCAGTGTAACGCTGCCGCAGTATAAATGGTGTCATTAATGTAAAATGAGCATGTCTCGGTCCTGAGCAGGACATTGAGTACTGATGACATAGACAGTGGACTCCAGCATGGAATAGACCAATAATACAAATGCAAAATACTACGGATGCTGGAAATCGGAAATAAAAACAGAAAATGCAGGAAATACGCAGCAGGTCAGGCAGCACCTGTGGAGAGAGAAACAGAGTTAACGTTTCAGGTCGATGACCCTTCGTCAGAACCAGCTCATCAATTAGTCCATTCGCTTCACATCCACTCCTCTGCATTGGTTTGGACTCTATTGTCTGGCTGCTGTCATCTCACAATCCCTCCCAAGGGCTGGATTTTCATTCAGAAGTCGGGAAGGAGGCGGGACTACAACTTTCGGGTTGTAGTCCCGCCTCTATTGAGATGCGGCCAATCCATGCGATTTTCACTTGATTGACCTTGTTGAGCCCGCCCAGCGGGCTCAGCAGGCCAATTAAGGGCCACCCGGCAACAGGTGACATCACAGACTGAAATTTCATCTATCAAGACGTGTTGACAGATGAAATATCAGTGTTTCACAGCTGCTTGAAGCTGTCAAACACTGACAGTCTTACTTCTAACCTGAGTCCTTCTACGCAGACTCAGTTAGAAATCTCGCCGGCACTGAAAGCTGCAGGCTGTCACTTTTGACAGATCGCAGCCATTCTGCTTTCTGTGCCGGCTGAATGATGGACTCCTGAAGCCTAGAGGAAGGAAGGCTGTAAAGGTAAGTACAGGTAATTTAAAATTCTTTACACACTTTAGACACACCAAACACACTTACCTTTGCACTCATGCACCCATCACTCACCGGAACACTGCCATCTCGACCCCTCCAAGTCCTTCAACCCGACGGCCCGACTCCTCTAACCTGGCGTGGTTTGGAGCCGTCGGGAATCCCACACGACAACCTTCAAAATAGGGATTAGGCTAAAAACTGCCTGTTAACTACCTGTTAACAGGCAGTTAATTGGCACTAATCCCTTCCCGCCTCGGGTAGGCGGGTCCCAGTGCGGGGCGGGTACCCGCCTCCTTTGAAACTTACATGGAGGCGGGTTTTGGGCGGGCTGGTGTCGGGACCCCCGAATTCGGGATTTTAGCCCCCCGCACGCCTAAAAGCCCGCCTCACGGCACACTGAAAATCAACCCCAAAGTCTCTGCTTGTAATAGCCATGTGGACAATCCTTGATTTGATTGAATGCGTACAGCCAAAATGACACAGAGGAAACCCGTCTCAGTGTTACAATACTTTAGCCCGTGGAGCTGAATGTCTCAAGGAATCATTATTTCAGAAATAACAGCAGAAAGTGCTGGGAACGCTCAGCGGGTCAGGCAGCATCGAAGAGAGGAGAAACAGAGTCAACGTCTCGGGCCGAACCCTTCGTCAGAACTGAATCATTATTTCAGAATGTCAGCTTCAAGTCTGATGTCATTTTGTTAATGAGAGCTTGTTGACCCCCTCCAATTATTGAGGCTTTTTTTTTTAATTACGGAAAGTATTTTCGCTCATTGTGGATCAGAACGAACAAAGCTTCATTTCATTAACACAAATACTGCCCAGTTACCATCAAATCCCATAATGTTTTAATCAAATTGGCCAGCTTGAAGTAGAATTGCCCTGTAGGGGAGCAGCGCTGACAGGAAATATTTACCCCTCCTGTAGGCCTCAGCTTTTGGTTTTCTTTGGCAATTGTTTAAATGCCAATCGTGTCTTGAGCCACGACAGCGTGGAGTACAGCCACTAACTGCTGTTGGTCTTGTAATTTGATTTTGTTTACGGGTCAACGGGAAGTGACTTCATTTTTCAAACAGCTCCGATTGAGCTTCACCGTGTAAATCAGCCCAACACATCCACGCCACTCACCTGCCTCCGAATTCACCCCAAGTCACGGGATCCGATCGACGTGCAGCCCTGTATCAGGACGCACATAGCAGCCTATCACCGTGGTAAATCTTCACATAATAAAGTAGGTGATCCTTAAAATCCAGTAGGAGCGAATTTTTACGGGGGAAAAGAGGGAAGTTCTCCTGCTTCCCCGTTTTTCCTTACACAACGTTTTTCCAGACAGCCCATCCGTCGTGGTTACAGCAGATAAGCGGGAGAGTCCCTATGGAAATTCACCCCCACTATCTCACTCCAACAACAACAACTTGCATTTATATAGCGCCTCTACCTTAGCAAACCATCCCAATGTGCTTCACAGGAGCGATTATCAAACAAAATTTGACGCCAATCCACATAAGGAGAAATTAGGGCAGATGACCAAAAGCTTGGTCAAAGAGAAAGGTTTTAAGGAGCGTCTTAAAGGAGAAAAGAGAGTTAGAGAGGCAAAGAGGTTTAGGGAGGGAATTCCAGAGTTAGGGCCTTGGCAGCTAAAGGCACAGCCACCAATGGCGGAGCGATAAAAATCTGTGATGCTCAAAAGGCCAGAGTTGGAGGAGCGCAGATATCTCAGAGGGTTCTAGGGCTGGAGATGGTTGCAAAGATAGGGAGGGGCGAGGCCATGGAGGGATTTGAAAACAAGGATGAGCACAGGGGGTGATGGGTGAACGGGACTTGGTGCGAGTTAGGACACGGGGCAGCAGAGCGTTGGAATAGTCGAGTCTGGAGGTAACAAAGGCATGGATGAGGGTTTCAACACACCACCGCCATAACAATAGGCTGAGAATAAAGTACCTGGTCTTGCCATATTTCCCCCAGGTCAGGCAATATGTACAGTGTTGGTTGGGCTCCTGTGCCACCTTCGATGCAGCTAGTCTGCCCGCTAGGTGGGGTGTCAGGAAAATGTGACAGTGAGCAGCCGCTTGGGGGCAGAGGAGCCGGCAGATCCGGCTGAAGATGTTGGTGAAAAATAGACATTTGCACCTTTCCAGGAAGGACAAATTCACAATGGTACAATTTCACTTGCTGTGGGCCATGAAACCTGCCTGAAGCACGCTTTGTGGACCCCAGTTCCACTGATGAGAGACGGCGTACTCTGCCTCTTGGACCGTACACTGGGGGCACCTGGAGGTGGGACTAGGGGGAGTTTTGATAGGTAACACCATCCCACTGATCCTGCCTTCATTCCTGACATCAGGCACTTTGATGAGCACATAGGTTATTTAATATGTAAAACAATAAACCTTCTTTATCCATACCAATAGTAAGTGTAGGTTTTTTTGGGGTAATGAGGTGAGGGTCAACTATTTAGAGAAAAGGCAGAAACTACACAGACTCAAAGAAAGACTTGCATTTATATAGCGTCTTTCACGACCTCAGGACGTCCCGAAGCGCTTTACAGCCAATGAAGTACTTTTTTTTTGGAAGTGTAGTCACTGTTCTAATGTAGGAAACGCGGCAGCCAATTTGCGCACAGCAAGCTCCCACAAACAGCAATGTGATAATGACCAGATAATCTGTTTTAGTGATGTTGATTGAGGGATAAACATTGGCCAGGACACTGGGAACAACTCCCCTGCTCTTCTTCGATATAGTGCCATGGGATCTTTTACACTCACCCGAGAGAGCAGACGGGGCCTCGGTTTAACATCTCATCCGACAAACTCAGAACGGTTTTGCGTTTAATTGAATGCTCCCTTCTAGTTCCAGGTTGTAGTTCTGTATAAATCGTGGTGGGACCTCGAAAACAGATGTGTTGTTGAAGGCTGATAGGGGTCAGCACTGCAAATACTCGCAGTATTTCACTTAAACTGTCCACCAGAAACAAATGCTAAGACAATAGAAGAAACCTGTCAATGTGCCCTTTCATTCTGCGGGTGATGTGATTTACAGCCTTGCTTGTTTAGAATAACAGGGGAAGTCTTCAGGCTTAAGTCAGCAAACCCTTGGTTTGTTAGTGTCGTTTGACTAAAGTTCATCTCTTATTAACTCCCTGCAGGATATCTAAAGCAAAAATCAAACTACAATATCATATCCTTTTAAATGTTATGTGTTACAATTAGGAAAAACAAAACTCTATACCTTAAAGTGTATAAATCATTCCATAGGATTGTAAGAGGTTAAAAGATGATGCAAGAAGCATAAGCGGGAGTCAACCTGTAATCTCATTAATGTAACAATGGCCTGGAATTTGTGGTGGTAATCACGACGAAACTGTCAGTGTTCGCCATCATTACCGCTCTAAAACTGACTGTAACTTCAGGATTTATCGCATGCGTAGATAAACGTGGGAATCCAGAAGTTGCGGTCAGTCATTCCCTGTTCCGCCACGGGTTGTGTTGTGGAACTCCCCCGTGCCGGCAATCAATTCAAGCCACACTGAAGGATGAGAACTTCCCCTATTACGCTGGAATATCGCTGTTAAACCTGCCCCCCGCCACCCCTCTGACCCCCCCCACCCCCGAAAAAGTTAAACCTTGTTGAAAGAGGTGTAACAGGGTTTTTAACAGTGTATTGACTACTGAACAACCATTCTGGACTAGAATGAATAACTAATTTTATATTTGTGGAATATCAAATTTTTCCATAAATATATTGATTTTTAAAGTTGGTTTATGATATTTCAGCTTCTACCCATGTGTATGTCCCAATCTTGATTTTGCTCTCTGTAAAATTTATAAAAAGTAAATTAGGATCTGTGCATTTTACTTCCTGGTTTGCTGTCCATGAGAATTCTTCAATGTGATTGGCTGCTCAACCTGCTTGATGACATCACTGTTGCTGGACGCTTAGGATTCGCTTGATTTGGTGCCAGATTCAAACTAATGTCACGAGAGCTGAAATTCACACCACAGAGATCGTGAGATCTGTGTGGGCATCTTTCTTCGAGGTCAGCGGTGAGCGTCGTCGCTTCGCTGCTGGCCGCAAATTCCGTGTCAATATTGCGAGCAAGGGGAGTTTTATGCATTTTATAAGATAGAAAATGCATTGCCAAGATTTGAGACTTTATCCTTTCTGATGCAGGAATCTAGTCAGAATTTGTGAAGGTGGTGGCTAATTTCAGTTGGCTTGTAAGTTGCAGATATTTTACGGTTCCTGATGTCTCTTTAATTAGTTCCCAGTTATAACTTAAAGCTGAAGTATCTCTAGTTGGAGGCACTGGGAGACTGGGTGACATGGACACCTAGTGTGGAAGCGGATGGTGCTCACTAAACCTGTGATATTGTACGCTAGCAAAATACTGCGGATGCTGGAAATCCGAAATAGCAACAGAAAACGCTGGAAAAACTCAGCAGGCCAGGCAACATCCGTGAAGAGAGAAACAGAGTCAACGTTTCAGGTCAAAACCCTTCCACAGAACTGAGAAAAAAAGGCAGGAAATGAAACAAAAGTCAGTTTGGGGGCTGGGAAATGGGGGAGGGGATGAAAGAAGAGACATTAAGAGATATTCAAGGTGAGACGAGATGGTAATAGGACAGGTAAAGAAACAAACAATGGCTCTAGATGAAGTGTGAAATGCGCTGGCAGAGTGAGAGACAGTTGCCATGTGGGAGAGAGAGAGAAAAAAGGGAAAGGCACAAACCAAAAGTGTGGATAAAAAATATAAAAATATAATAGGGGCCGAGGTTGTTGAACTCGATATAGAGTCCGGAAGGCTGTAAAGTGCCTAATCGGAAGATGAGGTGCTGTTCCTCGAGTTTGATATTGTACCTGTGATATTGTAGTTTTATTTTGGTTTGGAAATCCTGCAAGGAGTTAATAAAAGAAGCTCTTAGGCAAACTACACCAGCAAGCCAATCGCTTTTACAGATTTATTTCCTCGCGTAAGCCTGCAGAATCCTGCTGGGTTGGAAGTTCCGAGGGCTTCTCCGATCTCCAGGCTCAACCCCAATGGAAGTTCAGCAGAAACCTCAGAGAAACGGAAAAGGCTGCCATTTATGCCATTTATCTGGGGTTTCCAGTGATTTTCCGTCAAAGTTATGGCAGGAGATCGGAAGAACCCCCAGCGGAAATGCCAGCCGACTATGCTGATTTAAACCAGCAAGTCTACAAATCACATCATCCACAGAATGAAAGGGCACATTGACAGGTTTCATCTATTGTCTTAGCATTTGTTTCTGGTGGACAATTTAAGCGATAAACCGAGGTTTTTTTCTGGACTGACCACCCACCTCTTTCAGCAACATGCCACCCAGTCGCCCAACATGTCCTTTCATCTCTGAGCCCTTGGTTTACATCCAGTCCCCGGTTGGACAGGATGATGGATCCTTCCTGCTTGCTGAGATGTGTCTGGGCAGTAATTAAAATGTTCATGTGGGCCACACTCACACACAAAATGGCACTGAGTTAGCATTCTCACTCAGAGGTGGCTGGTTTGTAAAATGGAAATGTCACATTAATGCAATGGGGGCTCTTCCGTTGTTGGGGCAGAGTAACGTTACTTAATGCTGCCGCAACATAACTGATACTGGGGAATAGTTTATTCCACAATGCTAACATCTTTGCTTTAATGAGCACAAAAAAGGAAAAAGAAAATGTTAGAGCAATTTTTTCAAAGCATCCATGAAGTAACGGAGAGGGTTGATGAGGGTAGTGTGGTTGATGTCATGTATATGGACTTTCAAAAGGCTTTTGATAAAGTGCCACATAATAGACTTGTTAACAAAATTAAAGCCTATGGGATTAAAGTGGATATGAAATTGGCTAAGGGTCAGAAAGCAGAGAGTAGTGGTGAACGGTTGTTTTTAAGACTGGAGGGAGGTATACAGTGGTGTTCCCCAGGGGTCGGGATTAGGACCACTGCTCTTTTTGATATATATTAATGACCTGAACTTGGGTATACAGGGCATAATTTCAAAGTTTGCTGATGATACAAAACTCAGATATCAATGAGGAGGATAGACAGACTGGGGAAATGGGCAGATACATGGCAGATAAAATTTAACACAGAGAAATGTGAAGTGATACATTTTGGTAGGAAGAATGAGGAGAAGTGATATAAACTAAAGGGTACAATTTTAAAAGGGGTGCAGGAACAGAGAGACCTGGGGGTGTATGTATACAATCTTTGAAGGTGACAGGACAGTTTGAGCAGGCTGTTAAAGCCAAGGGTCCCATATGCTTTTTTATTAATAGAGGAATAGAGTACAAAAGCAAGGAAATTATGCTAAACCTTTATAAAACACTGGTTAGGCCTCAGCTGGAGTATTGTGTTCAATTCTGGGCACTGCACTTTAGGAAGGATGTCAAGACCTTGGAGAGGGTGCAGAAGAGATTTACTAGAATGGTTCCAGAATTGAGGGATTTCAGTTATGCGGAAAGACTGGAGAAGTTGGGGTTGTTCTCCTTAGAGCAGAGAAGGATAAGAGGAGATTTGATAGAGGTGTTCAAAATCATGAAGGGTTTGATAGAGTAAATAAGGAGAAACTCTTTCCAGTGGCTGAAGGGTTGGTAACCAGAGGACACAGATTTAAGGTGATTGGCAAAAGAACCAGAGACGACATGAGGAATTTTTTTTTTCACACAGTGATCTGGAATGCGCTGCCTGAAAGGGCGGTGGAAGCAGATTCAATAGTAACTTTCAAAAGGGAATTGGATAAATACTTGAAGGGAAAAAATTAACATGGCTATGGGGAAAGAGCGGGGGAGTGGTATTAATTGGGTAGCTCTACCAAAGAGCTGGCACAGGCACGATGGGCCGAATGGCCTCGTTCTGCTCTGTTTCATTCTATGATTCTATGATTTTAATACTCAGAGTCATTCAACTGTGCTAAAATTTATATCAGGAATGCTTTGTGCAAGTTGGGGAGTCCTCTGTATCAACTTAACACAACTCTTTGTTAAATTGATGGCAAAAGTAGACAAGTTTAATGGCACAATACAAAGAACGTGTGAGTACAGATTCACAATATTTACCTGCTGTAAAAAATGAAACGATTACATCACATTTTCCCCAAAGGGAATGCAATAAAGTTATTGAAAAGCAACATGTTCTCTGATATGCACAGTCAAAATACCTCAATGGACACATAACTCAGGAAGCCTCTCAAGTGTACGGTTCACCAGAGTTCACTGGGGCACCTGAGTGAAGTAAGAGAAACGGTCTAGAAAAGAAGAGAACAGTTGGGAGAGAGTTCAACTCCTACAGCTTAAGGATGTCTCCTTGCAGACAGATCAAGGAAGTGGCCATAGATGGTTTAGCCCTGTCTTCCCAATCAAAGCTGACAAAGACAGTGAAGGGGGCAATTGGGGAAAAAGATATATATGCTCTATACTGCACTAAGCAGATAGAAACTGGTCCTCAAAACCTTTTCTGGTGAGGCAATTTCTGTCCAGAACTTTTATTCAAAAGAATGTAGATGTAGGAGCTGGACAGGATTTTCAAAAGGGAAACTGGGATAGCAACCAACTCAAGTCGAAGACACAATGGCTATTTGAATTAACATCAAGAAAATGCTATTATTAAATCTTTGGCGGTAGAAGTATAAAATGGAAGGGCTATGTGAAACTGGCTGGTGTATGGAGTACATCATTTGACTCAGTTTGATGAATATAGATGAACCCATTTAAATAATGGTAAAGGGCCGATTCTAACTATTAATGGATTGAGCCACAGTTTTGACAAGCACATCCTCCCAAGACAAAAACAAACTGAGTTGATCTTTAACTCAATCCATGTAGAAATGCGCCAGTGCGAGCGTTGGGTCAAAGAACTTAGTTTTGTACAACTGGTATTTGAACACTGTTAGTGAACAGCCTTGGTTATGTGTAGATGATAATTACATAGAATTACATAGGATATCCAGCACAGAAACAGGCCATTCGGCCCAACCAGTCCATGCTGTCGTTTATGCTCCACTCGAGCCTCCTCCCACCCTTGCTCATCTAACTCTATCAGTGTAACCCTCTATTCCCTTCTCCCTCATGTGCTTATCTAGCCTCCCCTTAAATGCATCTGTACTATTCGCTTCAACCACTCCCTATGGTAGCGAGTTCCACATTCTCACCACTCTTTGGGTAAAGAAGTTTCTCCTGAATTCTCTATTTGATTTCTCGGTGACTGCCTTATATTGATGACCTCTATAGTTTTGCTCTTCCCCCACAACTGGAAACACTCTCTCTGTATCCACTCTATCAAAATCTTTCATAATTTTAAAGACCCCTATTAGGTCACCCCTCAGCCTTTTCTTTTCAAGATAATGGGCAGGATTTTCATTGGGTCGTGGAGTCGGGATTGGAGGCATGGGGGGGGGGTTAAAATCCCGAAATCAGGGGTCCCGACCCCATCCTGCACCCAAACCCGACTCCATGCCAGTTTCAAAGGAGGCGGGTACCCGCCCCGCACTGGGACCTGCCTCCCTGAGGCGTGAAGGGATTAGTGCCAATTAACTGCCTGTTAACAGGTAGTTAACAGGCAGTTTTTAGCCTAATTCCTATTTTTAAGGTTGAAGTGTGGGATTCCCGACAGCTCCAAACCACGCCAAGTTAGAGGAAGCAGGCCGTCGGGATGAAGGGCTTGGAGGGGTCGAGATGTCAGTGTTCAGGTGAGTGATGTGTGCATGAGTGCAAAGGTAAGTGTGTTTGATGTGTCTAAAGTGATTAAATAAGTTTTACATACCTTTTCTTACCTTTTCAGCCTTCCTTTCTTTAGGTCTTGGGAGTCCCTCATCTCACCGGCATGGAAAGCAGAATGGCTGCGAACTGTCAAAAGTGACAGCCTGCAGCTTTCTGTGCCGGTGAGATTTCTAACTGAGTCTGTAGAGAAGGACTCAGGTTAGAAGTAAGACTGTCAGTGTTTGACAGCTTCAAACAGCTGTGAAACACTGATATTTCATCTGTCAAAACCTCTTGACAGATGAAATTTCAGTCTGTGACGTCACCTGTTGCCGGGTGGCCCTTAATTGGCCTGCTGAACCCACTGGGCGGGCTCAACAAGGTCAATCAAGTGAAAATCGTGTGGGTTGGCTGCATCTTGATGGAGGCGGGACTGCAACCCCGAAAGTTGTAGTCCCGCCTCCCACCCGACTCCTGAATGAAAATCCAGCCCAATGTGTGACTAAGAACAATGGGAAGTGCTTCAAATGCAATCTAATAAAAAGACTGGATAAGCATAAGCAGCACCAACTGGAGTTGCAGCTGATGGGAGATTCAGGGTGGACAGTGTTCAGTATCCTTGCCTGCAAAGTACAATTCTTTCTGCATGTTAATGTTTCGCAACTTCGCTGGCGCTGCTTTTCTGCAAGTTTGAATGGCCATTTGTTCCTTATCAATTGATGCATATGTTTCTCTCTTAGATTCATTCATAATTCTAAACTTATTTATACCAGCGTATGGCAAGTATAAATCAACCTGCCAGACGGCTACTACACTAGAATTAAAAGAGAACCAGTGTATTAAAACTAGGTCTAAACTAGACTACAAAATATTGTGAACAGAGGTGACATTCTCCACTATATCTTTGGCCATTAATCCTTTAAATATTTTGCCTTTATTGAGCAGGAATATGTGTCTCGCAGTATTCTAACTGTGTGGCACATCAACTTCCGACATAACATTCTAAGACATTCACCTGAAATGCTGTTCTTTTTGTGAAAAATCGTTACATCGCAGGTTTTGATGAAATCAATCAAAATTATTAAAGAGGTAAAGCCCATCCCCTTATTGAAGAGGACTGCAGAGTCCAAACTTAATACTATTTGCTGATATACACATTTGAGAGAGGGGCGAGGAACTAGTTAGAATACTCAGTTAGCAAACCCATCCTTTCGCCTCTGTGCCTTGCCTTTATCCAGAGAAGAATGATGATATGAACATCTCCTCTCTCTCTCTGCCAGCTGGATAGTGCCAATCCACTGCCAATGACTAGCCCTAACCTGCCCTAATTGGCAATCTTACTCAGTGAGATCACAAGAGCAACTGCTCTCAGAACGCAGAAAAGTGCGAAGTGATACATTTTGGTAGGAAGAATGAGGAGAGGCAATGTCAACTAAAGGGTACAATCCTAAAGGGGGTGCATGAACAGAGAGACCCGAGAGATGTGCACAAATCATTGAAGGTGGCAAGGCAGGTTGAGAAAATGGTTAAAAAAAGCATACAGGATCCTGGGCTTCCTAAATAGAGGCATAGAGTACAAAAGCAAGGATGTTATAATGAACCTTTATAAAACACTGGTCTGGCCTCAACTGGAGTATTGTGTCCAATTCAGGGCACATAGAAACATAGAAGATAGGAGCAGGAGTAGGCCATTCGGCCCCTCGAGCCTGCTCCGCCATTCAATCATGGCTGATCATCCAAATTCAGTACCCTGTCCCTGCTTTCTCCCCATACCCCTTGATCCCTTTAGCCTTAAGAAATATATCCAACTCCTTCTTGAATATATTTAATGAGTTGGCCTCTACTGCCTTCTGTGGTAGAGAATTCCACAGGTTCACTGCACTTTAGGAAGGATGTGAAGGCCTTAGAGAGGGTGCAGAAAAGATTTACAAGAATGGTTCCAGGGATGAGGGTCTTCAGTTACGTGGATAGACTGGAGAAGCTGGGGTCATTCTCCTTAGAGCAGAGAAGGTTGAGAGGAGATTTGATAAAGGTGTTCAAAATCATGAGGGGTCTAGACAGAGTAGATAGAAACTGTTCCCACTAGAGGAAGGATCGAGAACCAGTAAACACAGATTTAAGGTGATTGGCAGAAGAACCAAAGGCAACGTAAGAAAAAACTTTTTTACACAGCGAGTGGTTAGGATCTGGAATGCACTGTCTGAAAGGGTGGTGGAGGCAGATTCAATCACGGCTTTCAAAGGGGAATTGGATAAGTACCTGAAGGAAAAACATTTGCAGGGCTACGGGGGAAGGGCGGGGGAGTGGGACTAGCTGAAGTGCTCTTGCAGAGAGCCGGCACGGGCTCGACGGGCCGAATGGCCTCCTTCTGTGCTGTAATCATTCTATGATTCATTGAAACCAGGCAGGAAAAGGTGCTATTTTGAGATTGGAGCTAAGGCAAATAATTGGGCCAGTGAAGGGAGCTTTCCTCCACAGCTTGCTGTGCTCTGCTGTTTGTGGCCTGGAAATGTTTCAGGCTGACATTGTGTGGCCCCGATTTTAACTCCAGGTGGATCCCCCGCTCAGGCCTGAGTTAAAATTACAGTCAGGTCTCAATGATGTCATCAGGCTGCAACATGCATAAATAAAGAAGGACCCCATTGCCTTCGGGCGCCTGTCCTTGCTGCCTGTTCAGGAGAGCAGGTTAAAATTGCAGATGTTGCGATCGTGGCAGTTTTCGGACAGGAAAGAGCCATGGGCGATTTTAACCGCCCACCCGCCAGGTTTCTGCTGAGCGAGTAGGGTTAAAATCACCCCCCATGCGTGACTGAAATGGCATAGTGTTCCATTCCTCAATGCCTTGCCTAGCAGAAGAAATTCACTCAAAATAAAATACAGATATCCCAGCCTAGGTGTTTCATTTGAGTTACCAGGTGACAGAGAACATACAATACAATGAATGGATGGGCATGTTGGAATATTGTGCAAATGACGGGAATATAATATTTAAAATATTATCCATCATTTGCACCATAGCCACACTGGACATCCAACGTTGCTCTTGGTGGCAGAGATGATAATTGAGGTTTAGGGGGTCAAAAAGTCCATGCAATTGATTACAGAGTGATTGATTATGTATGTTTAGACACTTTTATAAATATTAATTTTTGTTAAACTTCCACCTTCAGCGCAGGGGCCTCTCTCAGCCAATCTCTGGCTCCTCTCCAGGATACAGAGGCTGGGGAGATTGCCAACAACATACAATGGACCCTGACTCTGGAAAAGCAGCTGGCCTCGGGGGCGTATCATTGTGATTGGCAGAAGGGTCCTTGTGCATGAAACACAAAAAGGTTAGCATGCAGGTACAGCAAGTAATCAGGAAGGCTGATGGAATGTTGGCCTTTATTGCAAGGGGGATGGAGTATAAAAGTAGGGAAGCCTTGCTACAACTGTACAGGGCGTTGATGAGACCACACCTGGAGTACTGCGTGCAGTTTTGGTCTCCTTATTTAAGGAGGGATATACTTGCATTGGAGGCAGTTCAGAGAAGGTTCACGAGGTTGATTCCTGAGATGAAGGGGTTGACTTATGAAGAAAGGTTGAGCTGGTTGGGCCTATACACATTGGAGTTTAGAAGAATGAGAGGTGATCTTATTGAAACACATAAGATACTGAGGGGGCTCGACAAGGTAGATACAGAGAGGATGTTTCCCCTCATGGGGGTATCTAGAACTCGGGGGCATAGTTTCAGAATAAGGGGTCGCCCATTTAAAACTGAGATGAGGAGAAATTCTTCTCTCAGAGGGTCGTAAATCTGTGGACTTCTCTGCCCCAGAGAGCTGTGGAGGCTGGGTCATTAAATATATTTAAGGAGGAGATAGGCAGATTTTTCGAACAATAAGGGAGTGATGGGTTATGGGGAGTGGGCAGGGAAATGGA
Source organism: Somniosus microcephalus (assembly GCF_052327205.1). Taxonomy (NCBI): domain Eukaryota; kingdom Metazoa; phylum Chordata; class Chondrichthyes; order Squaliformes; family Somniosidae; genus Somniosus; species Somniosus microcephalus. The sequence continues at coordinate 81,845,003 of NC_141003.1, read as the reverse complement.
GCTGAGCCCAAGATCAGATCAGCCATGATCTCATTAAATGGCCGACTCCTGCTCCTATTTCGTATGTTCTTATGTTCTTATGCAAATCCCGTCAAGAATGCACAAGGACCCCGCGAGTGTGGAAAATCCGAAACCCTCCCCTTTTTTTTACAATCAGTGAAAAATTAGAAATCCAAAGCACTTTCTGACCTATTCCATTTCCTTTCACTTGTTGCTAAGGTCCTAGCTTTTCCTGTTATATGGCGGACAGCCATTAGCTTACATGACTCGTGCTTCTTTGGATATGGAAATCCTGTCTTTAGTCCCGATAATAGTTGGTAGATCTCCTTGTATTGGTTGGGGTTGTACTAAGCTCCACAAGGATATTCCAGTCTCCTGGGGTAGTTTTTTTTTTGCTATCTCTCTTTCTCCGTGTCTATTCTTATTATAATTTTCTTCTCCTACCCCGCCACCATTTCAGTTCCTCAACTCTTCGGACAATTTTCTCTTCTGCCCTTCCCTTTGCCTAGTTTTCAAACCCAAGTTTGGCATTGCTACTTCTGGATTAACCTTGTCTTCTCTTAGTGAAGCCAGTACAATGAGGCTTGGCTCTTCACCATGTTACCCCAATATAAAAAATTAATTTGTATTATGTATTAACCAGTAAAGATTAAAAAAAGGATACAAGGGGATCTGAAGGAGCAATGGTCTTACTCGCCCTGTGCATGGTGCAAGTCCACAAACAACACTTGCTCAAAGTAGTTTGCACCCAGCAGTATTTTAATTTTCATAATTAAATGAGAGAAATAGACTCTTGTCAGTGCGAGACCAGAAAATGAGTGGGAATTTTCATCAAAAAAACTTCAAAATGGGAAGAACAATGTCTTTCTTTGGTGCTGGGACTGTATGGAACCATTCCTCATCGCTGCCCCAGGTTCAGAAGTAGCACATAGGGAAAATTCCAATATTATATCTAGATATAAATCAATAACATTTGTGTTTGACTAGCTGCAACTGTGCACCTAAATGAAAATCAAGTTCTTCCAAAAGCAGGGTTTCCATTGAGGATAGGGAGAAAATTGGGGGGTGGGGGAAATAATTACAGTCCATTTAAGTGTTTACCTGCTGTGTTTTTTGGGCACGGAGGGGGAAAAATTCAGTATCGCCCTGCTTGGGGCGCCATTATCGGCCGTGCGCAAAGTTTAGTGCCTGGCGCTAATTATCGCCTCTGACAGCAAACTTGGCTTTTATCGCCCCTGGAGGTGATTGGAGCGCTAAATCAGGCGCTTCACACCTGTCTTAAGGCGCAAAGGCCGAGGAGCGAGGCGCTACCTCAGAGCGCTGGCGAAGCAAGGAAGGGCAAATCAAAATGAACCTGCAAAGTGCTGCTCAGTACCCAAAACTCCTTCACACAGTGTTGAATCTCTCCAGAATCTCTCTCTCTCTCAGAATGCGTGGTGCAAAAATGTCACTGACAAAAAAAGGCAGGAAGCGGTCGCCTTTAAATAGCGCTCCCCCAGTCCCTTTCTGACAGCATAACGCTCCCCTCAACCTGTCGTTGCTAGCGGCAGGCGGTAAGGCAGGGGGCGCCACTCAATATCCGGTCCGGGGCGCTAACGGGGCGTTGCGCACTCGACTGACGTCACAATCTGCCGGCGCAGGAGATCGTTGCGGTAGTGTTTAGCGCCGCCGCAAAAAGTCTAGTTAATTTCGCGAGCAGTGCAAACATCGCCGCGCCCGGGCGCTGGATGCTTTGCGCCACATTAGCGCCCTCTTAAGGCGCTAACGGGAGGTGCAAACAACTGAATTTTTCCCCCAGACTCTCCATTAATCCATTGGAGGCGTCACGAGGTAGATACAAATAGTGAAGCTCGATCGATCCATCCTAGCTCGTCCATCCCTATGGTCCGCTCATCACAGTGTCCAACTGTTGCCCAAATTATCCCAGTATTTTCACTATGCTGCCTATTAATCTATTCCATTAATGAATAGACAGTCACATGCCTGAATTATCCCAAGATGTGCTGCCCCCAAGCACCACGACTGGGAGGGCCGGGTCACAGAGTTACCCCTTTTGTGTGAAGGAAGTCTTGACACCAGTCCTAAGTTTGCCTTTCACTAATTTGAACTTCTGTCCCCTTGTTTGTACTGCCATGTTTTTGTTTGAAGTAATGTTTCGGATTTTTCTTTTCTGTTGTTTACTATTTTAGATAAGGTCACACCATCGTTACCTCCTCTCGCAACTGAAAAGTCTAAGGGGGAGAAATTGGGTGAGTAGCGCCACTTGTTAGCGCCTAAAGAGGCAGTCAGTGGCTGTAGCGCCACTGGCTGCGCCTCCCGCGATATTGAGTTGGGGCGATAATGGTGGCGTTAGCCTTTTGCGCTGCGCCGCCACCGATGATGTCATTGGTGTGCGCAGCGCCCCATTCGCGCCCCGTTCACGATATTTGGTTGCGAACGCCGCAGTTGCGCTTTTCGCTACCCGCGCCCGGTTCACGGGGCCTTACTGTGCCAGCAGCGGCGCAAGTTAAGGTGGAGGTGCGGGGCGGTTTCAGCGGCCGCCTGCCAGCACCTCCATCCCCGGCCTCCTAACCCCACCCCCCCGTGGCATTGCCGGCTGTTTCCCGAGAGCCCGGCACTTCTCCTCGGTGCCGGGCTCTTTTGCCGGCATTTGCGATCGGGGATCGCGCTGTTGCAGGCCCCTCCCCCTTAACAATGGGAGGAAGGCCTGCAGTACCGCAGCGTGCCGTGCCGCAGCGTGTGCTGCTGTGGCACGTTACGCTGCGATATTCAGTTTCAGCGCCCTAAGAGGGACACGGAGCAGCTCGAGCCTTGCCCCGTGTCCCTCGAGGGGCACTTCAACTGAATATCGGACGATCGCTGAAGACTCGAACGCTGCGCTAAATCCTGCGCTCAGGCGAACTTGGCGCCAGTTTGGCGCCTCAACCCAATTTCTAGGCCAAAATTTCTTCAGTACTTCCTTGTAACTCAATCATCTGGCACTAGCCATCGGTCTCATAGCTGAATGCCTCCCTTGTGTTTGAATGATTAGATCTGCATTCGTGGTGTAGTTTGACCAGAGCACTCTATGGCATAACTTCCTCTGCCCTTGTACTCTAGTGTTTTTACTACACATAGACCACCTTCAGTGACATTCGATGGTTACGTTTCACTAAATTCATGTAGAGCTACTGTCCAAGTTCTACTCTCAGTTACTGCTGAACCTTCTGACCACTATTTCCCATATATGCTACGGAGGCTGATGGAAAGGCTGACTGGCTGCAGGCGGGTAGGCCTGTGGCACTAGGCCGCAGAGAGGAGGCAGGGGGGAATTGGGGGTGGTTGGGGGCTGCAGCATCAGGGGGGGTGGGGGGGAAGGATTGGGGCTGGTGGGGGAAGTCTGGGAAGGCGATCGGAGACCTTGAGGGAGGGGGGGGGGATCGGAAGCCTCGTGGGGGGGTCGGCGAGGCAGAGACGCTGGATCCAGGAAGTAAATGTAAAGGCACTTACCTCCTGGATCCAGCAGTCCCCGCCTTACTTTAGCTGGCGGGGTCCCCGAGACCTGAAAAAACCCGAACAGCCAGAGTTAAATTTGAAATGGTGGTTAAATCTGAGGCACGCCAGTCTCATTATGATATTTAAATGGGCGACCCGCCTCATGGGAGTGAACCGGAAGTGCGTGGGTTGGAGGAGGGTTGGGGGTCGGGATTTCATTTTTTAACACTTTAACCTCCCACTCGACCCCAACCCACCCATTTTGTGGGGTTAAAATTCCCCCCCATACTTTCTGTGATAGTCCTGTGGAGCAGTCAACAGTACCTTCTAACATGTAAAACTAGAAATTACCATTAGCAATATTAGTGGATGAACACTTGCTGCATCAGTGTAGCTTTCCTCTGCCTTACTGTTTCATGGTGGCATTTAAAATAAAGGGCTTAACCTGCTCCATTAAGCTCGCGACTGGGGGAAAGTTATACTAATGTGTTAAGGATTCAGTCCCTAATATCGCCAACTCTAATTTCTCAGCATATTTGTTACTACAACCCTATATCTGTTATCACCTTGCACCTTGCACAAATCTTCTTGATCTTCCACGTCAAGGCCACCTGTCTGTTACTTTATTTTGGAAAAGACTTGCATTTCTATAGCGCCTTTCACGACCTCAGGATGTCCCAAAGCGCTTTACAGCCAATGAAGTACTCTTTGAAGTGTAGTCACTGTTGTAATGTAGGAAATATGGCAATCAATTTGCACACAGCAAGCTCCCACAATCAGCAATGTGATAATGACCCAGATAATCTGCTTTAGTGATGTTGATTGAGGGATAAATATTGGCCAAGGTACAGGAAACTTTGATTTGTCCGGAGGTTGTATGCCCGGAAACCTCAATCTAATGGCAGAAATCAGCAGCTGTCTTGGTGAGGTTTTTTTTCTTCTCCTAGCATTTTTTTTAACAGTCAGGCTCTGGAAAGCATCTCTGTAGCTTAGCAACAGCTTCAGAGACGCTTCCAAGGTACGGGCCGAGTGTTTACAAGCTGTTGCTAAGCAACAGTGTTTGTTGTCAGATACGGAGATGAAAACCTCCTATCCTTCAACATTAGTGCTGGTCTGTCCAGAAGTTTTGATAGATCGGCAGCAGCTCGGTCCCGTCGGTGCCGGATATCAGAACTTTTGCTGTACTGGGGATAACTCCCCTGCTCTTCTTCGAAATAGTGCCATGGGATCTTTTACAGCCACCTGAGAGAGCGGACGGGGCCTCGGTTTAACGTCTCATCCAAAAGGACAACACCTCGGACAGTGCAGCACTCCCTCGGTACTGCACTGGAGTGTCAGCCTAGATTTTTGTGCTCAAGTCCCTGGAGTGGGGACTTGAACCCACAACCTTCTGACTCAAGAGGCAAGAGCGCAAACTCACTGAGCCACAGCTGATGCACAATATCTAGTTAACATGACAGTCTGTCAGAAAGAGAAAGTCTTGCTTTACTTATAGGAAAATGTTAGTGAAGGAAGTATCTGATCTGGCCCAGCCTGGCTGCAACGGGTGGGCGGGGAGAATGAGTGGGTTTGAACACATGTGATGCCTGTCATATTCTTGGTTCGGTGGGGACTGATTATTTTGTCAAAATCCGCAATGCAAACTCCTTTGAGGAAGGTCCCTGGAGACAAACAGTTTGCTCATTTGCAAAAAGATTCTTTGGACTGCGACCTTGAAAGCCTTGGATACAGACTGAGTTTTTAAAAGTTTCCCATCTATGGAAATCTCAGGAGAACATCTGCAGTGGAATTTTACTAACTGTGTCGTTACCAAGGAAACAAAGCATGACATCTATAATTGTGTAAAAGCCAACTAAATGTTACTGTTTCAACAGCTTTCTTTTGTGGTGAAAAATGTACATTATATTCTATTCTACCCGTTGAAGTTAAAGTTTATTTGCGTTGCCTGAGTTTGTCTCAAAGAGATGTGAGACGAGATAATCTTTGTACGATCCATCGATCAGATTGGCGGCATTGTTCTTTACGAACCAACAGTCGACCTGATGCTGCCCATTGTAAATCCGTCTTTGCTTTTTCACCACAGGCACGAGTCGATCTTTAATAGTTAACATGATCGTCAACCCCTTGGACCCCTCGCTTCCTTCGGACCAAGCTCCTGCCTGATTCTGCTGTCTTGCAGGTCCAGTTGTATTTGTAGATGTTTCAGTGATTTGGACATCGCTGTACAAGAACTGGCCTGCAGGAGAAATATTGATATAATAATGTCTGGTACTGAAATGAAATATTGAGCAATGCACAGACTTTAACTCTTCAAAACCCAGAACATGCCAGTTTGGTAGGGAGGGGTAGGAGATCAATGTTTCACTGTAAATAGGAGGAAGGGGTGAAAGGCATAAGATCGCTTACATATTTTGAAAAGGAATGGGAATTACACAGTTTTTTATTCAATTTTGGCCATTTTTTTATTTGTTCATGGGATGTGGGCATCACTGGCAAGGCCAGCATTTATTGCCCATCCCTAATTGCCCTTGAGAAGGTGGTGGTGAGCCGCCTTCTTGAACCGCTGCAGTCCGTGTGGTGAAGGTACTCCCACAGTGCCGTTAGGGAAGGAGTTCCAGGATTTTGACCCAGTGATGATGAAGGAACGGCCGATATACTTCCAAGTCAAGATGGTGTGTGACTCAGAGGGGAACTTGGAGGTGGTGGTGTTCCCATGCACTCAAAGCCCTCGTCCCTCTAGGCGGAAGAGGTCGTGGATTTGGGAGGGTCTTCTTCCCTCCTTTTCTAATGATCATGATTCTGTGGGAGTGGAGGCTCCAGGGACACCACCAGTCCTCCAGTACCTCACTCAAGTGGCCATTCTTCAAGTGCGAACCCAAACAACAAGAGCAGTGAGTGTCAGCATCCTATTTGCATCGGCCCGCAGGGGGGAGGCATTATAGGCAAACCCTGTTCTGTCCGCACCTGATGTCCTTCGAATAATTTCAAGCAGAGGTCACTGGACAACAGGAACATTAGGGAAATACTTTCAAGAGTGTCCTGGGGTGTTGCTCAAAAGCAGATTTCATCCCTATCTGAATATTTACCCTTTTTATTTCAAATGAGACTAAATTTTTGGAAAGAGCCGTCACTTTCTTTTACCGGCAAAGTGCTTTTTCCTACTGAATCAGAATGTGGTGAAGCTGCGAATGAAAATTTAAAAATCTAATAAGTCTTTGCGATAGTTTTAGAAAAATTTTGTTTGCTTTTAGTTCAAAGCATGAGGTTGAGGTGTGAGTCAGGCAGTAGATTAGTCACTAGATTGATTCCTGGGATGAGAGGGCTGTCCTACAAGAACATGATAGAAATATAGAAACATAGAAGATAGGAGCAGGAGTAGGCCATTCGGCCCCTCGAGCCTGCTCCGCCATTCAATGAGATCATGGCTGATCATCCAAATTCAGTACCCTGTCCCTGCCTTCTCCCCATATCCCTTGATCCCTTTAGCCTTAAGAAATATATCCAACTCTTTCTTGAATATATTTAATGAATTGTCCTCAACTGCCTTTTGTGATAGAGAATGCCACAGGTTCTCCACTCTCTGGGTAAAGAAATTCCTCCTCATCTCTGTCCTAAATGACTTACCCCTTATCTTTAGACTGTGACCCCTGGTTCTGGACACCCCCGCCATCGGGAACAGCCTTCCTGCATCTAGTCTGCCTAGTCCTGTTAGATCTGATGAGAGATTGTGCGGAATGGGCCTATACTCTCTGGAGTTTAGAAGAATGAGAGGTGAACTCATTGAAACATTCAAGATTTTGAAGGGGATTGACAGGGTAGATGCTGAGAGATTGTTTCCCCCTGGCTGGAGTGTCTAGAACTAGGGGGCATAGTCTCAGGATAAGGGTTAGGCCATTTAAGACCGAGATGAGGAGGAATTTCTTCACTCAGAGGGTTGTGAATCTTTGGAATTCTCTGCCCCAGAGGGCTCTGGATGCTGAGTCATTGGGGTCGATTTTAACTCAGGTGCGGGGAATACGAATCTAAATGGGTTTGTGAGATTGATGCAATTTTAACTCAATTGGCCAATTGATTTCCAACATGTGGGAACCCTTGGCAAATGAGTATTTCCAGTCAGAAAGTTGCATAATATGACGTCATTATTGCTGCTGCATTTAGGGTCTGCAACAAGCCTTGCTTCTTCTGCAGGCTGCCAACCTTTTGGCATTTGCTGATACACTGAGCTGGAAGCAGAATGGCAAGGGAAAGACCGAGGTCTGCACCCCGTTTTGACGACGTTGCCCTGCAGGCTTTAGTGGAGGGAGCAAGAGCTCACAAGGAGGTGCTCTTCCCTTCGTCAGGGAGGAAGATGCCTCCCCAGCAGACAAAGGCTGCATGGCTGCAAGTGGCAGAGGAGGTCAACTCCTTATTGGCTACCCGCAGAACCTGGATACAGTGCAGGAAGAGATTTCATGACCTTCAGCACACTGGAAAAGTGAGTATGAAGTTCCCATCACTCTCAATCTGATCTCCATTGCCTCTCCTCACTAGCACTCAGCTTTAGCAATCTCTTCCTCCACATCCCACTTGACACTGACATCCATGCACCCTTACCCATTCCCTCTCTCTCTATGCTCACATTCACCTAACTATTCGACTATGCAGCCCTCACACTCCCTATCACTCTGATGCTATGAAAACAACTGACAACACACAGGGAGGGCCCTTGGTCTTGCCACCTCACTCCATCTTTGTCTCCTTCTAAGCATCTATGCTATGGATTCTCTACACTCACTCCTTCATTCTCACTCAAACTCCACTTGTCTCCCTCATTGCTGGAAACGAGATCTCACAATAAAAGAGAACGAGCGAGGACAGGAGGAGGGCCACCCTCAGTAGCCCACACCCCCTGGGAGGAGGCGGTCCTGGAGATCGTAGGACTGGAGGATGAGGCGCAAGTGGGGGACGGACAGACGGGTGCATCACAGCAAGCTGGTGACAGAATAGTTTTCCATCTCTCTCGTTGACATTGCATGAGTCGCTGATAATGATTCTGAAGCTATAACAGATGGACCTATGATCATCTGCAATATGCAATGTGCATGTAACTTTGACCTCACATCTCTAACTCTTTCCTTTACTCCCCCACAGGACCATCGAGAGTCCCCATTCCCATTGTCCAGGAGGAAGAGCCTGAGCTTCCAGACTCCTCAGAGGAATCTGCAACCTCTGAGGGCGCAGTGTCCGCAGAATTCAGCGCACCCAGCACCAGCGCAGACACTCATACCTCGGTGGGACCTTCGGGACATAGAGTAGTGTTGTCACCTGGTGTTTCACAGCTCACAAGTGAGCATCAGCAGACGGTGGAGACAGGGACAGCAGTGGAGAGTCCTCGTCGGAGGGCACAGGACTCTGCCAGCTCGGCTCAGCTGCGTGTCGACCCTCTGCCTCTGGGTCCATCCATAAGATCAACGGGGCTGGAACTCCAGGAACAGATGCAGGAGTCTCTGGCAGGTTTTGTCTCCAGGGTCGATGTGAGTGTGGAGCGAATGGAGGGACCCATAGCGAACATGAGCAGAGCCTTTGTGGAGTCATTGGCGCAGGAACGCATCACCATGGAAAGGATGGCAACCTCCATGGAGGAGATAAGTCACCAGGGAATGGAAAACATGGTGAGTGTTCATAATAGAATGACATCTCTTGAGGAGCGATGGGCATCTATTGAACAGAGAAACCAGACCTTCATGGAAGTCCTTCTGAGTAGGACTGCCAGTGTAGATACAGGTCCCCATGGCCCCCTGATGTGCAGCAAGGTGCTCTCAAGCCACTTCCAAGCGCTGGCCCCTTCTGGCCTGTGCAGCTTCAGGTGGGTGAGCAGCAGCCTGGTGCTCCTGTTGCTGCTGCTGTTGTTCCTGGTTCTGCTGGTGCTGCGGCTGGTGTTCGAGCTCATCTAATGCCCAGAAGGGAAGGAAATAAATGGCTCCCATGCTTCTGGTATACGCCTCCGTTGAGGAAGCGCTGAGTGAAGGTGACGAGCGGGGTTTCCCAGGAGGTCACACTGGAGATGTGTGTGAGGCTCCAACCTTCCACAGGTGTGGTTAAGCCTGGTAAAAGTTGCCCTAGGCCTGAAACAACAAAGCCCTGCCACCTGCAAATGATGACTGATCAAATCTCCTCTTTAATGGTTGACCTGCAGCTGATAGTCAGCAAGCCAATAGTGCTCCCGCCAGGTTTCACAGGCGTGATCCCCACCAGGCGTGTTTTACGTGGGAAAAGGGTTAAAAATGCAAGGGCCTGTTAAAATGGGATTATAAAGGCCAATTATTGCTGATTAAGGGCCTTAAAGACCAGTCCCGCCTGTTGGAGGCGGGACTGATTCGGGACCATCAGACACGCCTGGGTTAAAATGACTCGGGGTCGGGAACCAGGCAGGGGGGGTCCCAACCCCCAGTTTTTGCAATTTTTACCCCCCACACGCCTCAAATCCCGCCTCACGGCTGAGTTAAAATCGACCCCATTGAATATATTCAAGGCTGAGATAGATAGTATTTTGCACTGTTGGGGAATCGAGGGATATGGAGATCGGGCGGGAAAGTGGAGTTGAGGTCGATGATCAGCCATGATCTTATTGAATGGCGGAGCAGGCTCGAGGGGCCGTAAGGCCTACTCCTGCTCTTATTTCTTATGTTCTTATGTTCTTATGAAGGCTATGGATACTGGATCAATTGAAATTTTCAAGACTGCAGTCGATAGGTTTTTGTTGGGAAGGGTATCAAGGGCTATGGGTCAAAGGTGGGTAAACAGATCTAGGTACAGATCAGCCACGATCTAGTAGAATGGCGGAACAGGCTCGAGGGGCCGAATGGACTACTCCTGTTCCTATGTTCCTTCCTGGCTCAGAGTGATGATAAAAGGTTTTAGCCTCGATTTTAACATGGGGCAAGATCGGGCGGTTGAGGGGCGAGGCAGATGCCAAACCATGCCAGTCTCACCAGCATGAGTCCCATGCGATTTTAACCCCCAGGTCTTGTCTGCATGCCGCTGGCCAGCTGCCCGCATGAAACAGATGGAGAGCAGTAGCAGACCGGCGGGGGCGGGAGTGGAAAGCCGCCAGACGGCACCAAAGGAAGACTCACCGGCAAGAAAATAACCGCATTTATCTGCACTTCAAGGTCCCTCTGCTTTGTTTGAGGTTCGGGATTGAAGCACATTGTTGGGACGGTGTAGAGGTAGCTTTACTCTGCTTGCTGTCCCTGAGCAGGGAGTGTTTGATACTGACATTTGGTTAAATGGGTTAACGTCTCTGCTTTCATCCCACAATGTAATTTTAAGACCTTGGTGTACTTAATGGGAAAATGGTCTATTCCTCAGCATTAACATCCCTCAGCTGATGAACATGTGAAGGAATATACTATATAACCTTTTTAGAAAAATATACTATATAGCCTTTTTAGAAAAATACACTATCTTATGAAAGAATTCTGGCCTTGTTGAGCTAAGACAGTGGTTGACCCTGAAGAGAACCTTATAAGGAACTCTACCTTATAAATTCTTTAAAACATGACAAACTGGGTTTGGAAATTTAGAAACCTAACTATGAAATAGCTATGAAAGAATTCTGGCTATTGAAACAGGACAAGTTGCTGACCCTGAATTAGTAACCTTATTGAAACAGAAGAATGGGTGGCTCTGAGTGGCTGGTCTTTTGGGAACAAAACAATGGTCAACCCTGGATAAGTGATCTAAACTAAACCTCTTAAAGATGACACATGAAATAAGGCACATCTGCCTTCACACCTATATGGTAAAAACTTACAATAACTATTGCCGATGTAGCAGTAAGAATTGCAAGAGGTCAGCAGAAAGATGAATAGTGATAATTAACTTGGATCAGCAGAAACCTTATGGGATACAACTGAAAAAGGGTATAAATATTGAAGTCTCAAATGGGATATCAGAATCGCTTTAATCGGGCAAACCGATTCTCGACTACAGAGGCAGCTCTGTGGTCTTCCACTCTTTGTACCTTGGGGATCGAAAGTAATTTAATATTGATGGATATCCTGTATAGAAAATTTTAAGAACTGTAATACTGTAGCGAAGTTAAGATTTAAAAGTAAGATCCTCTGTTAAAAAGATCATGGCCCAGAAATTCGGGTCTCCACGGGTGAGTACGCATGGGGTACTCACCCGTAAGCCCAATAGAAGTGCCAGTTTCCTGCATGCACTGCGCATGCGCGGGAAACCGGCACTTCCGATCCCCTGAACGAAGGGGTTCAGAGGCCGAACGCATGCGCAGGAGAGGCTGCATGTGCGCATCGAACTTTGTTTTTTTTTGCAGGTTTTCCCGGGAGGGTAAGTCTGCAGAAGTTAAACATGTAAAAAGCAGGCGTAAGGCCTGCTTTTTACAAGGTAAGTGGTGAATTAATTAAAATTAAAACATTTTTTCCACAGGTTTATTATTTTTAAATACTTTAAAGCAAGGTAAGTTTATTTTTAGCCCCATTAGAAAATAAAATTCTTTTTTTCAAAAAATTTAAATTATTGTTTAAAATAATTATTTCATGTAATTTATAGTTTATTTAAAAAATGTGATTTTAAAAAAAATTATTTGGAGATTTAGTGCTGTTTTGGGGCCGTAGTATTTATAAGTCTTGACAGCTCTTCCTGTCAATCTTATGAATGGAGCATTCCCTGCTCCGATTGTCTCCCCATGGCCCACGTGATCCCAGAGGACGCATCGAACTAACTGCGCCCCTGGGATACGCAAGCACTGCGTGCCGGCAGCTGGAGCAGGCCCTGGATCGGAATTCCACGGGGGCCCACAGCTCAACGGCCGGCGCGCAAGGTAAGTGCAGATTGGGGGCTTGCACCCGCGGGAAGCCCCCGACCCGAATTTCTGGGCCCATATTTTTTTCTCTTTTTAGAACTGTTAGCGTTGCGATTGACTGATTCACCAATTGTAAATTGCATGTCGATTCTTTTAATAAATCTCTATATATTTTTAGACTTGTCTCACATAAGCCTTCTGTATCAATAACTCGCAAACCCAATCTCTGTACTCTCTGTGGTGGAGAGGTACATTTCTGAAGGAGATCTCTGGACCCTCATAATATCCGGGACGTTACAGTCTGGCTAAACTTATTAAAAGTGCTATCTGGAGGACGGTAACATTCTCGGGTTGTTCCTTTCCTTTAGGGAGAGAAAGCCCGGACCTTTAGACCCAGTTAAGTGTCTTTAGGATTCAGCTACCTCAAACTTTAGTTGAAAGTGAACATCTGAGAAATATGCCTGATCCGGGATAGCCCCAAAGGAGCTCGGACTGGTAAATATCCTTTCATGCACATGTGGTTTACAAACTTTTCCTGTATTACCTCTGGCAGCAATTATTATTCATGGAAAAGTGAGCTCTGATGAGAGGTATTTTAACATGGCATGTAATTAAACATGGTCTAAACAGGAATCGGCTGTGCTTGGAGGAGCTGAGGCCTGCAAATGTTTAGAAAAGACTGCAGCTCACTCTTGCGAACGGACCCTGTTGACTGTGCAGTTCTGCAGTGTAACTTACTCCCTTTCCAATGTATTACTGTGAACGTTGTGTATTCTTCACTGGCTATTAGCTTACATGACTCATGCAATCCCTCCTCTCACTCGGAATCATAAGGATGTGAAAAGGCCAAGTTTCTGAGTGCCATCACAGGCAGCTGCTGGTGGGACTCAATCTAAGTCTGCCTGCTCGGGCTCTAATGAAGTACTGCACACCGTTTTCTTCAATTGCACACGTGTTTATCAACTTCAGGCATAAACTCATCACATTATGGTGAGAAAAAGCAAGCCGTGATGATGAATGTGTTGCAGTAGTCCCTTTTATGTGGTCCATCTATGTGTTTCCTACATCAGCAGCTGAATGAAAAATCTGTGTTTGGCAAAAGAGAATGAAAACTGCTGAAAAGAACCAGGTTTTCTGTCATTTCTCTGCAGATCAGCTGGATTGTAGCTGACAAGATAGTTTCATCTTGGTTTGCTACTTTTGGCTTCTTACCCCAGCTACGATGCAATCTGAACTCTGTTGAGTGCACCGTGACAACTTCGATAAGAAACTCTTGCATTTAGAAAGCGCTGGTTAGGCCACAACTGGAGTACTGTGTCCAGTTCTGGTCACCACACTTTAGGAAGGATGTGAAGGCCCTTGAGAGGGTGCAGAGGAGATTTACCAGAATGGTTCCGGGGATGGGGGATCTTAGCTACAAGGACAGGTTGGAGAAGCCGGATTTGTTTTCATTAGAGCAAAGGAGGTTGAGGGGGTGACCTGCTAGAGGTGTACAAGTCTGTGCCGTTATGACCCTATGACATTTATATATTTCAGAAACATCCCAAAGGGCTTCACGTACACCAGATTAGGTAAAAAGGCACTGACTACCAGGTAGGCAAACACAAAAGCCAGCAAGACCCCACAAACAGCAATGAGATGATTGACCATTTTTCCCTGATGTTGTTGGTTGGGGGAGCAATGTTGGGAGAATTTCTTGATCTTCAATGAATGGATCTTTAATTCCAAATTGAGTCGCCAGCTGGCAGCTCAGGTTAATGACTCACACAAAGGAACTCTGCACTCCCCTAGCATGCCCAAAACCCACCCACACCCCTGTCCCCCTGAGCTCTCTAAATGTGCTTGACCTAAAATAACCTCTGCCAAGGAAAGGCCCTGCTATTGTCAACCCTCAATATTTAGTAGCACTACTGAAATATACAAAATTATTACGCAAGATCCTCATTGTATCGTGTAATCTGTAATAGCATAGCCTAAGAAACTTTGTAAACTTTGTTAAATTTCATAAATTTGTAACTACAACGCACTCTGGTACAATATATCATTTAAAAAGCACAGGCCACTTACCCAAGAGTCCATGGGCACTGGACGAGAGTCCTTTGCTGTTGAGAATGTAGAATCCCAGGTGATCTCTCTGATAGGGAGCAGGATTCTTGTACTGATGGACCAGGATGACAAAGGAGGTGTAATCCTGTATTGTCACAGTAACCTTAGATTTTGCAGTCACGGAAACCACTAAGCCTTCGCTCTCCACCTCTATGGTTTTATCACACGATAAGATAAACCTGTCTCGGCTGTCAAAGATGACCTTGTGAGGTGTGATTTCAATGTAGGAGCGAGAAGGTTTACTGACAATGATGGTAACGGCACTGAAATAGGTGCGCTGTTTCTTACGTCCATTAGGAGGCGCTGGAGCTCCAATTAGCTGCCCATTGACTGTCACCCCTGCCAGAAACAGAAGGCATCATTATTATTATTAGACATCTCAACATTAAAGTCATTAACATGCTGAAAAAAATCATACAAATCACAATCCCTTTTGAAATCACAGATCAGTGTGGCTTAGTGACAAAGCAGTAGACAATAGGTCATTTTTTTCTTTCAGTTGGATGTGAAGGATTATTGTATTAAGGATACAAGTGTGGAATACTCTTCACTTGCCTGGATGAGTGCAGCTCCAACAACACTCAAGAAGCTCGACACCATCCGGGGCGCAAATGGGTTTACGACCGGGTGCGGCAATATCAACGCCTCCCGCTAAATTCAGCCGGAGTTTTGATGCGACGGTAAGACGTTGTGCCCCGAGCTCCTGCGCCCAGAGATCGTGACGTCATTGCAGTGCGCAGCGCCCCGGATGAAAATTTCCCTCTCGCCCCCTGCTTGTGCGCCTGCCGTTAACAACGACAGGTAGAGGAGGCGACTTTCAGTCGGATGTCCCCTGGAGGAGCGCTATTTAAAGGCGTCCACATCCGGTTTAGTTTTGGTCGGCCAACAATGCTGCATTGTTAGTTTTACATGGGCAAAGAGGCCTTTTGACCGATTTCATTTTAACGAGCGTTCTGGCACATAAAGATTCTTCAGTTTCATTAAGGGGAGATTTGAAAATGTAATATTTGGATCCTTTCATGGGGGCTGTACTGGCACTGGACCTCGCCCTCCAGCATCAACGTCAGAGGCAACTGAGGCACAGAGAAAGAGTGCAAAATGTGGCCAGAGGTAGGAGGGCCAACAGGGCTCTCAACAGGAGGCCTTACCCACCCAGGCTATTCCGGCCGCAGTTCTCCTACATGAATTTCACTGAGGACCAGTGTGTTAGAAGGCTCCGCTTCAGCACGGACGTGGTCACAGAGCTCTGCCACCTCCTGCAGCCAGACCTCGAGCCTCAGATCAGGACCACCACGGCTCTCTCAGTGGCATCCAAGGTCACCGTCGCCCTCAATTTCTACACCAGCGGATCATTGCAGTGTGCAACAGGAGACATCTCCAACATCTCCAAGTTTGCCGTCCAATGCTCCATCCGTCAGATCACAGATGCTCTCTACAGAAGGAGAAGGGGCTACATCTCCTTCCCCATGACCACAGAGAATCAGCACAAGCGTGCATGTGGCTTTGCCACGATAGCGGGCTTCCCCATGGTGCAGGGCGTCATTGACTGCGCCCATGTCGCTTTGCAGGCACCTCAAAACAATCCTGATTTACCACCCCACTTCCTTCCTGGGGGGGGCGATAACACCCAATTTAGTAGAAGTTGAGAATCCTTAGCGCCTGGCACTAAATTTTCAAAATTTCAAAAGTTAGTGCCCCAAACGGGGCGATACCCAATTTCACCCCCTCTATATTTAAAGGGATTTGGTCTTATTCCAAAATGTCACTCAACATAGCGTTGGAATTCACGTTGAAATACATCATTATGTCACGAAAACGTTACGCTGTTACTTGTATGTGATGTTACAATGGAAATGAGACGCCACAGGTGAGCCTTTTCTCTCAGTCGTATGAACAAATACAATACCTCTTGGAAGCAAGAAATCATCTTGTTTTATTCTTTAGGCAATGAATAAGTAAGAAGTCTGCACATAAACTTGAAGCCACATAATAAGACAAAACGAGTTGGTTTGGAGGACGGAATTGTGCATTAACGCAGTGCTCCGTTACCTCAGGGGGCAGGTTTTGAATCTGGTTCAGGCTTCTCACACTGCTCTATGTGAGGGGCCTTTGTGAAAGGGGGTTTGGGAAACTTCAACCCAGTTACTAAGGTGTGTGAGCTCAATGGATAAAATTGCCCCTAAATTGGCAATCTAACTCAGAAAGACTGTAAAGAAAGGTGGTTTGGGCAATGGAAAATAAACCCAGCAAAAAAAAAACTTCTGAGGTCAAGACAAAGGCACATTTTTGTGACAGAAAAGAAGGAGCGTTACTCCAACAGCAACAACAACTTGTATTTATATAGCGCCTTTAACGTAGTAAAACATCCCAAGGTGCTTCGCAGGATTGTTATAAGACAAAAAAATGACACCGAGCCACATAAGAAATTAGGGCAGGTGACCAAAAGCTTGGTCAAAGAGGTAGGTTTTAAGGAGCATCTTAAAGGAGGAAAGAGAGGTAGCGAGGCGGAGAGGTTTAGGCAGGGAATTCCAGAGCTTAGGGCCTCGGCAGCTGAAGGCACGGCCGCTGATGGTTGAGCAATTATAATCAGGGATGCTCAAGAGGGCAGAATTTGAGGAGCGCAGATACCTCGGGTAGTTGCGGGGCTGAAGATTACAGAGCTAGGGAGGGGCGAGGCCATGGAGGGATTTGAAAACAAGGATGAGAATTTTGAAATCAAGGTGCTGCTTAACCGGGAGCCAATGTTGGTCAGCGAGCACAGGGGTGATGGGTGAACGGGACTTGGTGCGAGTTAGGACACGGGCAGCTGAGTTTTCGATCACCTCAAGTTTACGTAGGGTAGAATGTGGGAGGCCAGCCAGGAGTGCATTGGAATAGTCAAGTCTAGAGGTAACAAAGGCATGGATGAGGGTTTCAGCAGTGGATGAGGTGAGGCAAGGGCAGTGACAGGCGATGTTACGGAGGTGGATATAGGCGGTCTTTGTTATGCTGTGGATATGTGGTCGGAAGCTCAGTTCAGGGTCAAATATGACACCAAGGTTGCGAACAGTCTGGTTCAACCTCAGACAGGTGGTACGGAGAGGGATGGAGCCGGTGGCTAGGGAACAGAGTTTGTGGCGGGGACCAAAGACAATGACTTCAGTCTTCCCAATATTTAATTGGAGAAAATTTCTGCTCATCCAGTACTGGATGTCGGACAAGCAGTGTGTCAATTTAGAGACTATGGAGGGGTCAAGAGAAGAGGTAGTGAGGTAGAGCTGTGAGTCGTCAGTGTACATGTGGAAACTGACGTCGTGTTTTCGGATAATGTCGCCAAGGGGCAGCATATAGTTGAGAAATAGGAGGGGGCCAAGGATAGATCTTTGGGGGGACACCAGAGGTAACGATGCGGGAGTGGGAAGAGAAGCCATTGCAGGTGATTCTCTGGCTGTGATTAAATAGATAAGAATGGAACCAGGCGAGTGCAGTCCCACCCAGCTGGACGATGGTGGAGAGGCGTTGGAGGAGGATGGAGTGGTGAACTGTGTCAAAGGCTGCAGACAGGTCGAGGAGGGAGAGTTTATTTTCGTCACAGTCACAAAGGATGACATTGATGAGAGCCGTTTCGGTACTATGGCAGGGGCGGAAACTGGATTGGAGGGATTCAAACATGGAGTTCTGGGAAAGATGGGTACGGATTTGGGAGGTGACAACACGTTCAAGGACTTTGGAGAGGAAAGGGAGGTTGGAGATGGGGCGGTAGTTTGCAAGGACGAAGGGGTCAAGGGTTGTTTTTTTGAGAGGGGTGATGACGGCAGATTTGAAGGAGAGGGGACAGTACCTGAGGATACTCCACATCTAAGTGAACATTGTTTTGCATCTGGTTGTGCAATACTTGACCTTGGAATGTTTGTTGCTGGCACTGAGTGACAACAATTAGTAAAAAATGTTCTACTTGATATATATTAATGACCTGGACTTGGGTAAACAGGGCACAATTTCAAAGTTTACAGAAGATACGAAACTCAGAAATGTCATAAACAGTGAGGAGGATAGTAACAGACTTCAGGAGGACATAGACAGTGAAATGGACAGACACATGGCAGATGAAATTTAACGCAGAGAAGTATGAAGAGTTAGATTTTGGTAGGAAGAATGAGGAGAAGCGATATAAATTAAATGGCACAATTTTAAAGGGGGTGCAGGAACAGAGAGATCTCGGGGTGTATGTACACAAATCATTGAAGGTGGCAGGACAAGTTGAGAAGGCTGTTCAAAAAGCAGACGGGGTCCTTGGCTTTATTAATAGAGGAACAGAGTACAAAGGCAAGGGAGTTATGTTAAACCTTTATAAAACACTGGTTAGGCCTCAGCTGGAGTATTGTGTTCAGTTCTGGGCACCACACTTTAGGAAGGATGTCAAGGCCTCTTAGAGGCTGCAGAAGAGATTTACTAGAATGGTACCAGGGATGAGGGACTTCAGTTATGTGAAGAGAGACTGGAGATGCTGAGATTCTTCTCCTTAGAGCAGAGAAGATTGTTCAAAATCATGAATGGTTTTGATAGAGTAAATAAGGAGAAACTGTTTCCAGTGGCAGAAGGGTCGGTAACCAGAGGGCACAGATTTATGGTGATTGGCAAAAGGATCCAGAGGCGACATGAGGAAACATCTTTTTACGCAGCGAGTATTTATGATCTGGAATGCATTGCCTGAAAACATGGTGGAAGCAGATTCAATAGTACCATTCAAAAGGGAATTGGGCTATGGGGAAAGAGCAGGGGAGTGGGATTAATTGGATAGCTCTACTAAAGATATGGCACAAGCACCATGGCCTCCTTCTGTGCTGTATCATTCTATGATTCTAAGCTTAATGAGCAATAAGTAATCGCGCTTTTAAAAATTCTCCAGTTTGCTACTTACCCGAGTTCTCATGATCGGACACCAGTCTGAGTACGTTACCCGGCTCACCATCTATGTTAAAGCACACGGACAACTTGCTCAAGGGGAAATCAGCAACAAAATGAGGATCTCCATCAGCTGGATAACAAACAAATACTACAGTTCATGTCAATGGTAGTCAATTGGTACATACAGTAAACAGGTTTGCAGCAAGAGTACATTCAGTTCATTTGTTTGCAATTGATGATAATTGCTTATCGCCTCTTAACTTTTAAAAAAGGGAAGACAAGAATCTTAACAGAAATATCTCAAAGTTGCATACAATGAGTTACTGTGCCTATTGTAATGTAGGCAAATGTGGCAGCCATTTTGCACATAGCAAGATCCCACAAATACCAATAAGATGAATGACTATTTCATTTGCCTTTGGTGGTGTTAACTGAGGCAGGAATGTTGGTCAGGACAACATCCTGTTCTTTGTTGTGGCACAGGTGGAATTGTAACACAAAATATTTTTCTGACCTACCCATTCCTTCTTTTAGTGATGGACCTGAGTTCATGCTCCCTTGTTGCAGATTGACCCCAGTTGAAACAGTATTTCAATATGCTGAGAGGTTGTTTCCCCCTGGCTGGAGAGTCTAGAACTAGGGGCATAGTCTCAGGATAAGGGGTCGGCCATTTAAGACTGAGATGAGGAGGAATTTCTTCACTCAGAGGGTTGTGAATCTTTGGAATTCTCTACCCCAGAGGGCTGTGGATGCTGAGTCATTGAATATATTCAAGGCTGAGATCGATAGATTTTTGGACTCTAGGGGAATCAAGGGATATGGGGATCGGGCGGGAAAGTGGAGTTGAGGTTGAAGATCAGCCATGATCTTATTGAACGGCAGAGCAGGCTCAAGGGGCCTTATTTCTTATGTTCTTATAAGCAAAACTAGAGGCCATCAATATAAGGCAGTCACCAAAAAATCAAATAGGGAATTCAGAAGAAACTTCTTTACCGAGAGAGTGGTGAGAATGTGGAACTCGCTACCACAGGGAGTGGTTGAAGCGAATAGTATAGATGCATTTAAGTGGCGATTAGATAAGCATATGAGGGAGAAGGGAATAGAGGGTTATGCTGATAGAATTAGATGAGGAAAGACGGGAGGAGGCTCAAGTGGAGCATAAATGCCGGCATTGACTGGTTGGGCCAAATGGCCTGTTTCTGGGCCGTATATTCTATGTAAAATGGTACAATGCTGCAGCCGACCTACGTGAACGAATGACCATCACTCTAAGTGATCTGGAGAGAGGCATGGCCTTCTGGGATAGGGGGCCAGTTTTACAATATTCAAAAAAATCAATGGGGGGAGTCTTTTTGACTTCCCTCAGTTATCCCTCACTCCTATAATCTAAAGAGTTTTTTAATATCTAACTTCAGTGTCACCTCATCACTATTTCCTGATTGATCTTATCTTCTCTCCCTGCTTTTTTGACCTATGATGGTGTCGACCTTCACGACCTTCCTCTAGGTTTCTCAATTTAAAACAAGACTCCAATTTAAAAAGGACAATTTTTTGCGCAAGCTTTTAACATCACATGCGGTTATATTTAGAAATGTTGTTTATACCACAGATAGCTCTGAAAACAGATTCAACGTAGGGACAGTCGTCACAGGAAATGGAAGTCAGCTCCCCTCTGTTGTAATGGAGAGAGAGGGGAACAAGTATAAAACGGCAGGAGGGTGAAAATAAACCAACAATGTAAGATTGGGCCTTGGAGCAACACGCTGTCACCCCAGCTGCCTGACTGGAGTGGTAAAGCACGCAGGTTCACTTCTGTGGTTCCTCATGCTACGAACATGTCATCCGGGCAGCCTTTGGAGACACGCCAAGCAAAGGCCAAGAACAAAGCAGAAGTCATTATGGAAAGTCACACAAAGCCACTCTCATACACGACTCCAGGAGCCAGCTTCAGGAATAGCTTCAGCAAAGACACGCAAGGAGCTCCCAAGACTATATCAAATAAATTGAAAACATTATGGTGCATATCAATTCACTTACATCTTCGATAGTTTTCACTTCAAATATGTTTTTCCTTCAATCTCCCCTCCCTCTTTCAAAGGGAATGGGAGCACGCCTCTCACTCAGCAGCCCCTTGCCTTTTGCGGAATGCCCTGACATCACAAATAAGGTCTCAGTCTCCGTCCCCATTGTGCCCCCCTCCCTCCAAGGCAAAAGTAAAATGTCACATTCTTCAGATTGGTTTCAGAGCCCGTGGTTCTTCAATCTTCAGCTCGCTCCGGTTGGCTAGATCTGAAGCCACACTTCTCAGTTTCACTGTTACTATTCACATCACCAGCCCTCCGCCACCCCCAACTGCCCAGTGTAAAAAATAACAATATATTATACCAAATAGTATTTTTTTTTAAATCTAGCTAAAGTTCTCAGATGCAATCTTGTAAAAAATATATTGACTACAAAATAAATAGTCCAATTTTTTAAGCGTACAAATTTTTAATGTATTTGCGTAAGGTTGTTCTGTCTGGTGTTTTAATGGAGATGTCAGCCTGTACATTATTTTATTCTAATTTTAAACAAGCATTGCTTCCATTTAAATAGCGAGCAAAGGGATTTCATAAGAATATATTAAATATTCCAATGCTAAAGTATACACAGCATAATTTCAGGGTCTACGCCATCAACTATTATCTGCCAGCATGAGAAATATTTCTCTAAGTGGAAAGGATCCCTTTTTGTGATTTCTGGTTTTTGTTCAGATCTCAGCAATTCCGTACAGTCAGTCACACAGAAGCAGGTCTGTGCGCTCCCCAGCCCTGAAAATGCTTCACAAGTTGAATTTTAAAAAGGCGAACCCTGGGTAATTAGCAGTCTGGTACAATGGTGTGCCGGTCACTGTAATTTTCGCCCTGACTAAGACTTGAAGCAATGGTTCAAAATAACTAGCTGAAGGGCCTTTAGTGAAGAAGTTCAAAGCTGAAGCACTTACCTGATGTTTTTGAAACCACTACAGTCTTCTTTCTCTTTGTTAAGGAGGTGCTGTCTAGACAAAGAAATATCAGTGTCAAACCAATTGTTGAACTTAATTCTGCTCTAATAACATCTGGCAATTACCTGGACTATGTCTTTTGTTGGATACTTAAAATGTTAGCACACACGTCATTTATATTGAACTCTTTGAGTACTGAATCTCCTGGGCAGTTTTGTGCCAGTAGTTTCTGTGAGGGTTCTCCCGATCTCCCTCCGTCGCTTCCCTGGAAGAGCAGCGGAACCCATGGAAAAACGGTGTACACAGCCACTGGTGCTATTTTTCTGGCCTTTGCACTGATCTTCCGTTGAAGGAATCCTTTCTCTCTAGTTATCATGTGACATGGGTTGTGATGGTGCACTCTGCTAATTGTAGTTTCACACAAGAGAGGTGAAAACTACAAAAGGGGTACGGTAGCATAAGTGGTTATGTTACTGGACTAGTACTGCAGAAGCCTGGACTAATGATCCAGAGACATGAGTTCAAATCCCATCACGGAATTTAAATTCAGTTCATTAAATAAATCTGGAATAAAATGCTAGTATCAATAATGGTGACCATGTAACTACCGAATTGTCGTAAAAACCCATCTGGTTCACCAATGTCCTTTAGGGAAGGAAATGCCATGGAGGGAGTGCAGCGAAAATTCACCAAACTGATACCTGGGATGGCAGGAATGACGTATGAAGAGAGATTGGGTCGATTGAGCTTATATTCACTAGAGTTTAGAAGAATGAGAGGGGATGTCATTGAAACTTATAAAATTCTAACAGGACTAGACAGACTAGATGCAGGTAGGGTGTTTCCGATGGCGGGAGAGTCCAGAACCAGGGGGTCACAGTCTAAGGATAAGGGGTAAGCCATTTAGGACAGAGATGAGGAGGAATTTCTTCACCCAGGGAGTGGTGAACCTGTGGAATTCTCTGCCACAAAAGGCAGTTGAGGCCAATTCATTAAATATATTCAAGAAGGAGTTGGATATATTTCTTAAGGCTAAAGGGATCAAGTGATATGGGGAGAAGGCAGGGACAGGGTACTGAATTTAGATGATCAGCCATGATCTCATTAAATGGCGGAGCAGGCTCGAGGGGCCGAATGGCCTTCTCCTGCTCCTATCCTCTATGTTTCTATGTTTCTATGAAATCTGCTGTCCTTACCCGGTCTGGCCGATATGTGACGCCAGTTTACTCTTTACCGCCCTCTATGGTTTAAGAAGGCAGCTCACCACCACCTTCTCAAGGGCAATTAGGGATGGGCAATAAATGCTGGCCTTGATGCCCACATCTCATGAACGAATAAAAAAAAACTTGCATGAAGCATCTCTCTCATACACACAGATGTTGTCAATGGAAGCTAGAAGTCCCTGCCCCAATTGATTAATCCAAGTTATGGGAGCGGAGCCTAACTAAAAGCCCAGATTGCAGAGAGAGGGGAACAAGCCAATGCGAGGGTGATTTCTTCTAATAGACAATGGCTAACTTTATGGGTAAGTTTTTCTTTAGAATTATGTCATGTTAACTTATTATTATGGCATAGATTTAAATTTAGGCATGTGTAGTGGGATGTGACAGAAACCAAAGTGGCCACTCACAGAACACAAAGAAAGTTGAGTATTTGGATTGGTCAGTCTTACGCTACTTGCTGGTTTGTGAATGGTAGCATTGAGCAATTTGATTGGTTAGTCTGGTAGCGATTGCTGGTTGTTGATTGGGAGCTTTTCCTGCCTGACTAATGGATGAAACTATTTTTTGATTGTTATTTTGATGCGTTTGCGTTTAATCCTCAGAATATTTGAGCCATTTGGCATGGTGACTTCGCATACTGTGGTCATTTCGGCCAATCACAATGTTTTGCTCCACGCACGATTTTGAGGGGCGACTCTTTGAAGTAACAAGTCTTTGAGCTGTGAAGCCATTGACAGATTTACATCATGCGCACATACCAGGCACAAGTCTTTTAGTTATATAGACAGTTGTCAGCCAATAAGAACATGGTGCTTTAGAACTGTAAAGCTGAATGAACTTTAAATGACACGGGGAACGCATTACACCAATAATCAACATTTTTTGCCGATTAATATTTATGATGAAGCCATCTTTACAAGGTACACTGCACAACATTTGGCCCTAATTCATTATTAATTGATAATCTAATTCAGAGGGTCCAAAGGAATACTTGTGTTGGAATTGGAGATTTCACACTATTATGGTAGGGGCGCTCTTTTGGGCTTGGGGTTAACATAGAAACATAGAAACATAGAAGATAGGAGCAGGAGTAGGCCATTCGGCCCCTCGAGCCTGCTCCGCCATTCAATGAGATCCTGGCTGATCATCCAAATTCAGTACCCTGTCCCTGCCTTCTCCCCATATCACTTGATCCCTTTAGCCTTAAGAAATATATCTAACTCCTTCTTGAATATAAGGCTCTTTGAAGGGGAAGATATCCTGTGCACATTATGGGTAACAAGTTGTAAACCCAGTTTTTATAAATAAGTTTGATTTTTATAAATAGGTTTATGATTGGGCCTATACTCTCTGGAGTTCAGAAGAATGAGAGGTGATCTCATTGAAACATATAAGATTCTGAGGGGGCATTGATGGGGTAGATGCAGGGAGGTTGTTTGCCCCTGGCTGGAGTGTCTAGAACTAGGGGGCATAGTCTCAGGATAAGGGGTCGGCCATTCAAGACTGAGATGAGGAGGAATTTCTTCACTCAGAGTGTTGTGAACCTTTGGAATTCTCTGCCCCAGAGGGCTGTGGATGCTCAGTCATTGAGTATATTCAAGGCTGAGACAGATAGATTTTTGGACTCTAGGGGAATCAAAGGATATGGGATCGGACGGGAAAGTGGAGTTGAGGTCGAAGATCAGCCATGATCTTATTGAATGGCGGAGCAGGCTCGAGGAGATGTATGGCCTACTCCTGCTCCAAATTCTTATGTTCTTATGTTATACGCAATGCACAGAGAATGTCTTCCCCCATCATTGAAGCAAAATAGAATGGCGTTAGGCCTCAGTTGGTTGAGTTGCAATTGATCCAGAAATGCTCAGTGCTGGCATTGAGGAACTAAAATGGGAAAGTATTGCAAATTCCATTTTAAAAAAGAAACATCAAAAAGGACAATCCTCTAAAGGTATTTAAAGAGCAAATATTTGACTGATTAATAGGGCAAAAAGGAATTCAATAAGTTGCCAGTTAAAAGCTGTGCTCACTGTATAAATCTGCTTTACCTGGTTTAGTTATTCTGTGTAAACTCTGTACTCTCTCATCTTTCATCTCAGGTACATTCATCACATTCTCTTTGGATCCGTTGGTCTGTTCATCTGAACTCTTCACACTCATTGAAGTGAGAGGGGTGACAAAATGGTATTCCAGCGAAAGATTTCTTGCTTTGTCTGAAAGAATTTCCTTCTCTTTGCTGCTGTCACTCTTTATTCGAGATCTCAGCAGTTCCTTTATGGTTAAGTAGCCCCAGGCTCTCTGGATTAACTTGGCGTCATTAGATTTGGCCTTGTTGGTGTTTGAACTTTTCCTGGTTTCATTGATAATCACGTCCGTCTCCAGCATGAGGTGTTTGTCACTCGTGCTTGCCGTAACTTGCACGTGCAAGTTGTCGACCGTGTTGTTGGCCAGCTTGCCTGCGATCACCAGCTCAGATCCATTGAAGTAGTTTGTGAAGAAGTTCTGCGTCACGTACTCCACAGAATCTTCAGAATAATCCACACGAATGTCCGAGAGGAGCGGAGTCCCGATTTCGTCATAGAAACCTTTCAGTTGGGCACTGGCCTCCGAGTCTTCATAGATCCTCCGCATTACTCCGCAGTTTTCCAGTGACATTCGCTCGAGGAGTTTGTAATCCACATCTTTTCCTATTCCCAAACTGAAGAGGCAGAACTGGTTTTCAATGGCCTTTTTCGTATTGCTTAGGATTTTGTGAGGCTGAACTTCAGCGATTGTTGGCCGCCCATCTGTCAAGAAGATGATTAACGATACTGTCCGCACAGCCTTGTCCTGCTGAGCTATGTAATCTTTCAACAATTTGGATCCAGTCTGGATGGCATCATTTATATTGGTACCTGGGAAGCAAGGTAGCATTTTGAATAAAATTGCTATCATAGAACTATAGAGTTTCACGGCACAGAAGGAGACCATTTGCCCCATTGTACCTAGGCAGGCATTCTGAAAGAGCTACCAGTTCTAAACTCATGATTTTATTTTGATTTGTTCATCTAGCTGGGTAGATATTTGGCAAAGGAAATAATTGAGGTGTACAAGCGATCTAGACCTCGACTTTATAACTCGGGGTGGGATCGGTGCATGCAGGGGGGCCGGGGCAAGCGCTAAGCTTGCACGCCAAGGCCTGGTAAGACTGCAGCTGCTGGGTCCGATTTTCACGTTAAGGATCGGACTCCTGCCCACACACCTGGCAGGAATCACTGCCTGGCGGGTGGGCGGGAGCGGGACGTTCAGCCGGCATCCGGGAACCCACAGGAATAGTCCCCCCGGCATTGAGGTAAGTCTCGGGAGGGGGAATTCCGATCGGTGAGAGGATGGGAAGTTTGGGGCAAGGGATTCCTGATCCCCGCAGAAACAGTGGCTCGCAGGACGCAAGAAGGAATTATGTTCACGGAAAGGGTATACGATCTAGAAACATAGAAGATAGGAGCAGGAGTAGGCCATT
Source organism: Somniosus microcephalus (assembly GCF_052327205.1). Taxonomy (NCBI): domain Eukaryota; kingdom Metazoa; phylum Chordata; class Chondrichthyes; order Squaliformes; family Somniosidae; genus Somniosus; species Somniosus microcephalus. The sequence goes on along the minus strand of NC_141003.1, from coordinate 81,818,025 downwards.
CGGCCCCTCGAGCCTGCTCCGCCATTTAATGAGATCATGGCTGATCATCCAAATTCAGTACCCTGTCCCTGCTTTAAAAAGAAACAAATTGGTCTATTCAATTTATTTTTAAAAGAAGTGCTGATGCTGCCAACAAGGAACTGGCTTGGCAGGTTCACTGAGCCTGACAGTGAGGGAGCGGTTTTACTATCGGCAGATATATTTTCAATGGTTCTGGTGTTGTTCATAATCTCGGGCTCAGTAACTCCACATAACCAATTCTCCCCACTTCTGCCTCTATACTGAAGGTTAAATATTCTGGAAAATTATTTAAAAAACATAGTGGACAAAAAAAAAATCCCATAAAGGAAGCTGAAATTAATTATAGCTCTTGCCAATATTGCAAAATATACGCAATGTACCAAGATGTGGAAAACATGGGTACCCCTTCCGGTGATTTACATGGCCATCAGTAACACCTAACAATTTGACATAGATGTCTCTACCATGACAGGAAAAATCGCCAAGTGTTTCACTCACTAAGTTTGCTAACTTATTGCAGTTAAATTATATTAATTCTTTTGTAGTTTGAACAGGCTATATAAAACGGAAATGAGGAGGAATTTCTTCTCTCAGAGGGTCGTGAATCTTTGGAATTCTCTTCCCCAGAGAGCTGTGGAGGCCGGCTCATTGAATATATTTAAGGTGGAGATAGACAGATTTTTGAATGATAAGGGAGTGAAGGATTATGGGGAGCAGGCAGGGAAGTGGAGTTGAGGCTAAGATCAGATCAGCCATGATCTTATTGAATGGCGGAGCAGGCTCGAGGGGCCGAATGGCCGACTCCTGCTCCTACGTCTTATGTTCTAATGTTCTTATATAAATGATGAGTGACCAGCTGAGCACAAACTCATTGTTGGTGCCAGACAAACCTGGTGGCCTCCATTGAAACCATGTCCCAAACACCGAAGGGCAAGATTTTCTGTTAGAGATGAGAGAGCAGAAGCAAAGGTTTCAGCGTGAAATTACAACCCAGCCCCATTTACCTCCGGAAGGTGACATTAGGTAGATGTACTTCTTGGCATCCCGTAGAGTCTCCCGGATGACAGGGACAAGTTTTCCACGTTGCCAGACCTTGACATGGCTGGAGAAGCTGATGATGTTGAAGTGGTCAGTGGGTCGAAGATCATTGAGGATGGTGAAAAGGGCATCTTTAGTCTGAAAATATACACATTGCTTAGTGGGAAGGCATTTTTACATAAAGTCAATGCAACACTTTCACTGCTGCAGTCTTTGGCCACATGTTACTCCCCGTATTCTACAAGTTATGCTGTACATTTATTGCACTAGTGATCAGAGACCATTAGGGGCAAAGTGGGAAACACAGCTGCTATGATATGAGATAGACTACAAGCTATGAACCAAGCTCTGCCCACCTGGAGAGAACTATGCTTACAAGCTTGCTCCCAGCTTCACTCCCAACCAGGAAGCTTTTAGTATTTTGAGCGGGGTGGCATCGCTTTCTCAAAACATTCAACGGTAAGTTTATAAACCTGCTTTCACATTGTAGTGGAACTGTATTCTACACAGCTGTCAAACCCAAGCCCTGTGTGATGGTCTTTCCAAGGAACATTTCACCTTGCTTGGTTTAAGTGTGGTCTGCAGTCTGATCAATGGATACCCTTTCATTCAATCCAGCCTAGACTAACAGGATGGAAGTCTCCACAGTCTGCTGGCTCAATCCAAATTCTAATTGACAATGCTACTGAGACACGGTTTATGGGAAACAGAAAACAAATGCCATAATGGGGCTGTAGGGGGTGTTCTTCTGAGGGTCTTACTGAGAAACAGGCACATTGTTAGGACAGAGTAGAAGGAGCTTGACTTAGCATTTAGCTGTTCTATATTTGACCTGGGAGTGATTGACGTTGCCCATGAGTGCCTGAAATGGAAAGTGTTCCATTTCCCAACAGTCTCGAGGCATTAGCCACTACTTGGTTGAAGAATGCAGTTCCAAGCATCGACTTATTCAACGGAAGCAGCTTGTCACTGGGATTTTAATAAAATGTAAAGACGAGTATATGTTGCAAGTCACCACCCAGTATTGCAGTAAATCGTTTCCAAACTAATGGGGCCATTCTCAGTATTTTTGCATTCTCTTTCAAATGCTCTGAGTTACTGATATTCTTCAGCTATCACTACAGCTGCCGAGTCAAGTTTCCTAGTAACTTCGGGAATCAGTGCTTTCAGCCAGTCACATATCAGACACCACCCTTAGATGAAGTGGTCTCACACCGGCAGGATTGGGCATTGGCTATAGTATAAAAAAACAGTGAATCTTTGGAATGATCTACCCCAAAGGGCTGTGGATGCTGAGTCGTTGAGTATATTCAAGGCTGAGATCGAGGGGCCGTACGGCCTCCTCCTGCTCCTAAATCTTATGTTCTGATGTTCAAAGCTCCAGCAAAAAAAAAGGTAAGTCTTCAAGTTAAAACAAATTCTGACCGCCCGCTTTACTACCATGTAAATTTACTGCTGAGAGGGAACCAATTATTTCGCAATAAATCAGAAAATACTGCAATTACACAGTAAGTCTGCCAGCACCTGAAAAGGCAGATGGAGAACTGAGCTAACCTGTCGGTTCTCTTCTTGGAAGTGGAAGAGCCTGCTGTGTATTTCTAGCATTTTCTGTTTTTATTTTAAATTTCCAACATTTGCATTTTTATTTTTTATTTTTTTCTATTTTTCCTTTTTGTCTGTTGTCAGCCAATGCCTCAGTGGGCAGCACCCTCGCCTCTGAGTCAGAAGGTTGTGGGTTCAAGTCTCGCTCCAGAGACTGGAGCACTAAAATCTAGGCTGACACTCCCAGTGCAGTGCTGAGAGAGTGCTGCATTGTCGGAGGTGCTGTCTTTCGGATGAGACGTTAAACCGAGGCCCCGTCTGCTCTCTCAGGTGGATGTAAAAGATCCCATGGCACTATTTCAAAGAAGAGCCGGGGAGTTCTCCCCGGTGTCCTGACTAATATTTATTCCTCAACCAACATCACTAAAGCAGATTATTTGGTCATTTTCACATTGTTCTTATCTGAGGAAGGATGTTCTTGCCATGGAGGGAGTGCAGCGAAGATTCACCAGACTGATACCTGGGATGGCAGGAATGACGTATGAGGAGACATTGGGTCGATTGGGCTTATATTCGCTGGAGTTTAGAAGAATGAGAGGGGATCTCATTGAAACTTATAAAATTCTAACAGGACTAGACAGACTAGATGCAGGAAGGATGTTCCCGATGGTCGGGGAGTCCAGAACCAGGGGTCACAGTCTAAGGATAAGGGGCAAGCCATTTAGGACTGAAATGAGGAGGCATTTCTTCACCCAGAGAGTGGTGAACCTGTGGAATTCTCTACCACAAAAGGCAGTTGAGGCTAATTCATTAAATATATTCAAGAAGGAGTTAGATATATTTCTTAAGGCTAAAGGGATCAAGGGATATGGGGAGAAAGCAGGGACAGGGTACTGAATTTGGATGATCAGACTTGATCTCATTAAATGGCGGAGCAGGCTCGAGGGGCCGAATGGCCTACTCCTGCTCCTATCTTCTATTATGTTGTTTGTGGGAGCTTGCTGTGTGCAAATTGGCTGCCGCGTTTCCTACATTGCCACAGTGACTACACTCCAAAAAAGTACTTCATTGGCTGTAAAACGCTTTGGGACATCTGGTGGTCGTGAAAGGCGCTATAGAAATGCAAGTCTTCCTTTCTTTCAGGCAAATACAGCTGATTGATTGAAATACTCTACCTGCAATTTTGTCCTTTAATTGAGTTGCATTTCCTTAATTATCACATGATGGGAGATACAGAGGCCCCAGAAAAGTTTCAGAGTTGGCCCACTAGATTGATATGTAGCTTAAAGGCCCTCAGTTACAAGAAGAGACTAAGAGAACTGTGCCTTTTTATTTTGGAAAGACATAGGGCTGGATTTTACCTTCCGGTGTGGCCTAGGGGTGGGACAGCTTCCTTCAGGTTCCGAGCCCGCCCCCAACAATGTTCGACGCACAGACGCTATTTTGCGTCAATTGGCCTTGTTAAACCCGCCCTGCAAACATGCCAGCCAATTTGGAGAAAGCCGGCGTCAGATGACATCAGTTGATGACGCGTCATCTATTGGTTTTCTTAAAGGGGACACGCTCAATTTTTTTTGACAGTTGATTTTTCAGTGTTTGACAGCATTGAGATGCTGCAAACACTGACAATCACTGTACAAAGGTGAACCCTTGCACCCAGGCTCTCCAGTGACTCCCTCCTTATGCTAGAACAGATGGCAGCTGCAGGTGAGGTTACAGAAGCGATCTGTCATTGGTGAGAGAGGTTCTCCCAATGAGGTGGGACTAGACATCCAATTCAAAACTCGTTACCTACAGAAAAGTCTAAATACATTAATGATGATTTTCCCAACATTTTCTTACCTCTGAAACTCACCAGTGTACCATTGGATCCTTCACACCACTTCTGCAGCTGTCATCGATGAAGAAACATTACAGTAGACCCACAGCGCGCCACACTTACCCTGGCATGGTGTCCGGACATCGGGAAACCCGCAGTAGACCTGTCAAAATTGAAAAAAGCCTTTTAACTGCTTGTTCACTACCTGTTAACAAGCAGTTAAGTGCCTATAATCCTCCTCCTGCCGCTAGGTGTGGGGTCCATGCGCAAATCGGGGACCCAACACCTGGGAAGATTGTTTGGAGGCGGGTCGACAGCGGGTTCGGAACCCGTTGTCAATATTTGCAATTTTACCGGATGTCCCGCCTCCAAACCTGCCCCCTGAGCGCCGGCAAAATTCCCCCCATAGACTTTAAGATCATGAAAGGATTAGATTTAGCCAAGGGAATAAGTTAATTGAGCTGGACAGGTTAGGGAGAATGAGGGGGCATATCTCTTATTATTTTTTCTTCCTTTTTAAAAAAAAATGTTTTCCCCACTTGTGTCCAGTAAATTGTTGAACAGTGGGTAGGTCTGTTTGAAGAAATATAACAGATTTTAGTATTTCTTATTCTCTGTTTTTGCAAATCTTTGGGAAGGTGTTTGGAATCTTCAAGGGGTTTTCTCAGATTCTGTGATGTATCAATGAAATCCTGTACATATCTCTGTTAACATGTTAACATGCGAACTAGGAGCACTCGGCCCCTAGAAGCACTCGGCCCCTCGAGCCTGCTCCGCCATTCAATAAGATCATGGCTGATCCGATTACTCCACATTCCCGCCTACCCCCGATAACCTTTCACCCCTTGCTTATCAAGAATCTATCTACCGCTGCCTTAAAAATATTCAAAGACTCTGCTTCCACCGCCCTCTGAGGAAGAGAGTTTCAAAGACTCACGACCCTCTGTGAGAAAAAAGTTCTCAAGGAATGATTTAGTGGGAAGGAGCTGATAATAAAAGACAGATCCCCCGACAGGGGAATATTAATTGTGCAGTTCCTAGAGCATTAATCATACTTTTCAGTTGCAATCAATTGGAACTCCAGTCCAGCAGAGATTGATTCACCAAATAATTTGAGATTTGAATTCACAGGAATGCCAACCTATAGAGAAAGCCAACAAGTGTCGATACCAATATTTTACACGAACTGTTATTTTACAAGTTTTCCCTCCAGCTTTGTGGCATGTATGATGTCAGAAGAGCAGTCCTGGGCCCATTATTTAGTTAGCCATTTCCTTGACTTTGTGTGCAACCTCTGATTGGAAGCAACTACTTCTTAAATAGAAAATAGCAATGGGATGCACATATTGACGGACCAACAGACCTAATAGAATGTATCACGTGTCTGCACACATTTTCTATTGCTGTGCTCCCAACAATGAGAAATCATTTCCTTTATATTTCCATAGTTCTAAATTCACTTGTGCTCCCATTAGGCCTTCACTTCCGTGCTAATACAAAAGTAGTTTCAGGTGCAGTAAGCGATCTGACTCCCAAGCACACGGAAACCAGGTTTTGTTTATACATATTAGCTGGGGTCTTGTGTTTCTATGCTCACCACAATTTTCTGTCCATTATTGAAGAATGGTGATGCCATTCTTTAAGTTGCTTCTGCATAATAGTAGTTTCAGGTTATATCTGTATAACTAGATATGCAAATCTAGTTACAGAAATAACTCAATAAGTTTTCCGCCCGAACCCACAACTTCTTCCACCTAGAAGGACAAGGGCAGCAGGTGCACGGGAACACCACCACCTCCAAGTTGCACTCCAAGTCACACACTATCCCGAGTTGGAAATACATCGGCCGTTCCTTCATCGTCGCTGGGTCAAAATCCTGGAACTCCCTCCCTAACAGCACTGTGGGAGCACCTTCACCACATGGACTGCAGCGGTTCAAGATGGCAGCTCACCACCACCTTCTCAAGGGCAACTAGGGATGGGCAATAAATGCTGGCCTTGCCAACGACGCCCATATTCTAAGAATGAATAAATAAAATGAAAAAAAGTTCTGGGACACAGTTGGGATTTGGGAATTGGGAGTTGACAGGATGATGGGAAAAAAAACATTTCTGAGGGGTTAACAAACCAATGTATTTAAATGCATCTGTCACCTTAGATTCTGCTGGGGCATTACTCTTAACAGACTGGTGTTACCACATAATTCAAGATGAAAAGACAAATTTAAAACAAAATAATTAGAAAAAGAAGATGTGATAATTTAGCATACCCAAAATGACATCTGGCAAGCAATGTTCCCTCTAATTGTTTTGGGGCCACACGAACCTTTAACGGGCTGCATGGCCCATTCAAAATTTCACGCATTTGCATTTTTTCCATTTAACAGCCAGTGAGCCGGCTGCGTGGGACCTCCAGAGCGCTGATTGGCCGTGCAACTTAAAGGGAGGATTGCTGGCAGGCCTGGCTCAATTTGGCATCTCTCCCAACACTTTTGTTTTCTGCTCCCAGCAAGGCAATCCAGGACAAAGCAGCCCACTTGATTGGCGACCCATCCACCACCTTAAACATTCACTCCCTCCACCACCAGCATACCGTGGCTGCAGTGTGTACCATCTACAAGATGCACTGCAGCAACTCGCCAAGGCTTCTTCAACAGCACCTCCCAAACCTACGACCTCTTCCACCTAGAAGGACAAGGGCAGCAGGCGCATGGGAACACCACCACCTCCAAGTTCCCCTCCAAGTCACACACAATCCTGACTTGCAAGTATATCGGCCGTTCCTTCATCGTCGCTGGGTCAAAATCCTGGAACTCCCGCCCTAACAGCACTGTGGGAGTACCTTCACCACATGGACTGCAGCGGTTCAAGAAGGCGGCTCACCACCACCTTCTCAAGGGGCAATTAGGGATGGGCAATAAATGCTGGCCTTGCCAGCGACACCCACATCCCAAAAATGAATTTTTAAAAATTGTTTCTTTAAGGATATTGATCCCTAAGAACCAAAACCGGCATCCTTGTGTGTGCCGTGAGTGGGGCGATATGCTATAAATTAACCGTTATCCCCTAATTATGTACCAAATTTTACATCAAATGTTCGCAACATCCTCCTGGCTCCAAAGGTGGAAAATGCCATGCCATTAGACCAGTGTAGACAGGCTAAAACTAATAGTCAGATTTATTTACAAGTAGAATATAGAGAAGTGGGACACAGCAAGCCACAAAGAGTGCATTGTGTAGATACAGTACTTTACTTACACCTACATGATTCTGCCCTGGTGATCAGAGACCACCTACATTTTGCTGGAGTTAAAAATGTTTTTGGCCCTTGTTTCAATCAGTGACCTGACCTTTGCACTCTTGGGAAGCTAATAGACCTGTAGAATTGTGCAGCCACCTCATTCTGCTATTACTGGTTAGCAGCAAATGCGATGAAGATATTGGCCTAACTAATTAAATAATGCATTTGTCACCCATAAGCAACAATGTACAGTAAACTGCTGACACACAGATATTAGCAGTGCTAACCTGGAATTAAAGGACTGAATGCCATGATGACCTTGACATCCATTAGCAGTGCCTGCCACATGGTAGGTCTTGTGTGGAGTTTTTCTGAAGGAAATGGCACACCTCTGTCCCTGCAAAGCCTCAGCCCCCTCCAGCATTGCTCTTCAGTCATTTCTAGATGGTTGTGCTTGGTCCTTGAGTGCTGCCTGACATCCATCTCCTGCTCTTACTGGGTCTCCTCATGCAATACTCACTGTAATCACAGTTCTGTATCTTTAAGCTCAAACATGCAGCACTTCACCTGTCACTGCTGATAGGCAGTATCTGTCTCTGATGCAATACCTGATTGATACAGGAACAGGAGAAGGCCATTCAGTCCCTAGAGCCTGCTCCGCCATTCAATTAGATCGTGGCTAATCTGTACCTCAATTCCATTTCCCCGTATTAGCTCCATATCCCTTCGCACCCTTACCTAACAAAGATGTGAGGATCTCAGTCTTGAAAGATCCATTTGTCCCAGTCTCTTGAGGGAGAGAATTCCAGATTTCTACTACCCAATTATGTGAAAAAATGCTTCCCGATATCCCTCCTAAATGGCCCGGCTCTAATTTTAAGATTATGTCCCCTTGTTCTTGATTCCCCCACCAGAGTAAATGGGCTGGATTTTCATTGAGGAGTCGGGTAGGAGGCGGGACTACAACTTTCGAGGTTGTAGTCCTGCCTCCATCGAGTTGTGGCCAACCCACGCGATTTTCACTTGATTAACCTTGTTGAGCCCATCCAGCGGGCTCAGCAGGCCAATTAAGGGCCACCCGGCAACTGGTGACGTCACAGATTGATATTTCATCTGTCAAGGCCTTTTGACAGATGAAATATCAGCGTTCGACAGCTGTTTGAAGCTGTCAAACACTGACAATCTGTACTCTAAATTAATTCCTTCCTGTCAGGATGATTTAGAGATCTCCCCAGAACAGAAAGCTGAATGCTGGAACTTTTGACAGATTCTGCTTTCTGTGCCGGTGAGATGAGGGACTCCCGAGACCTGAAGGAAGGAAGGCTGTAAAGGTATGTAAATGTAAGTACAACTTCTTTAAACACTTTACACACACCAAACACACTTACCTCTGCACTCATGCACCCATCACTCACCTGAACACCGGACATCTCGACCCCTCCAAGCCCTTCATCCCGACGGTCCGCCTCGCTAACTTGGTGTGGTTTGGAGCTGTCGGGAACCCCACATTTCAACAATGAAAATAGGGATTAGGCTAAAAACTGCCTGTTAACTACCTGTTAACAGGCAGTTAATTGGCACTAATCCCCTTCCTGCCTCGGGGAGGTGGGTCCCAGTGCGGGGCGGGTACCCGCCTCCTTTGAAACTGGCATAGAGGCGGGTTGGGGGCGGGATGGGTTCGTGCCCCCCGATTTCAGGATTTTAACCCCCAACACACCTCCAATCCCGCCTCCACGGCCCAATGAAAATCCTGCCCAATGTATCTACCCAATCGAATCCTTTTAACATTTTGAATATTTCCATCAGATTGCCCCTCAATCTTCTATACTCAAGGGAACACAAGCCAAGTTTATGCAACCTGTCCTCATAATTTAACCCTCATTCTGGTGAATCTGCGCTGCACCCCCTCCAAGGCCAATATATCCTTCCTGAGGTGAGGTGTCCAGGACTGAATGCAGTTACTCCAGGTGGGGTTTGACCAAGATACGGGCATTAGAAATGCTTCTCACATGTGTTGTGTCTGTGTATAATAAGACACAGACTGCAGGAGAACGGTATAACAGGTGTTTACTCAACGTGGCTCACACGGGAACTGGTCTGTACAGATTACTACTCAGTGCTATATACAGGTGTGGTCACTGCCGGTACTGCAGTATACATGAGCTGTAAAAAGTAGTTCCCCCCTTAAAGGTATATACATTACAACATGCAATGCTTGAGCTTGCAATATTGGTACGTTTCCCCTAACACACATCAGCTCTGGAGCATGTGGAAATCACTTATCACAGCAGCAATTGGACAGTGATAAATAGGCTGGAAATGTGTGTGCTCCACACCCCCAGCGCTGCTCTTTAGCAACCCTCAAATAATGCAGGCATTGCAGTTAATGCCAGCAGTAATTTGTCAAGTTTAAGTGTTAATATAATGGACAAGCAAAATGTTTCAAGCAATTATAGAGGGAATAAGGATAATTCCGATGAATAGGGATAATTTGTATGATTACAAAGGAGACTAAGAGTTGGTAACATTTTAATTACAGATGACAAGTGAAATTTTATGTTACAATGCAGCAAGGGAAATATTAAAAACATGTTATGATTATGTTAGTGTAAAGAATAAAGTAATATTATTTTCATCACTGGTTACAAGACACAATATTACCAATTCCTGCATTGCCATCCTTTCTAATGAACATCAAACACTACTTACTGCAGATGCTTCTGTTTGTGTTATAATTACATTCCTATTAAAACTGACAATCAATTCAGATCAGCCTGACAGCATTGCATACACTGCTCCGATTTGGAGATGGCAAATATTGCAAATGACATATTTTTCAATTTCTTGAATTAAGCGTTTTATTCTCTCAATCGGTCGAACAGTTGCCGTTTGTTCAGCAAGGACTCGTGAGCTCTGGCCTCTCTTACACTCCTACATTTATGAGAAAGTGAGTCACACACACGAGAAAATGCCATCAAACAGCAGAATAATTAGGCAAATAATTGGCCTGCTTTTACTGTTTTCTTTACTTTGTCTGGTTTTCCCAAGTCGACACGTGATAATCTCAGAGTACTGGCTTTTGGTTTGACAGAAATGAATGGCGAATCGTGGCGTGGGACTTTGGGTCAATAAGTATAGCTGAATTTCATATCCATATAAATAGACATGTAGGTCTGGGGACAGAGCTGGGAGTTGAGGAATTAGAAGTTGAGTGCGGGGGGGCGGTGGGGAAATCACTTTTGAGGGGCTAGCAATTAAACGTAATTTAAATGCTTCTGATATCTAGGTTTCTGACAGGGGGCATTAGTCCTGTCAGATTTGTTTTATCATATAACTTACCAAGTTTAAAGCATCATCGTTATTACAAAAGAACTTAGTTCTCTCTTAAATATCTATCCAATTTTCCCTTGCCACATTATCCACATCCCGGGGCTGTTTTCCCCTCCTATTCACCACTCTAAATCTAAACTGTTTGTGCAGTTTCTTTCTTGTAAGCTTGAGCCTGTATCCGCTGCTCCTAGAGTTTGTAGCAAGCACAACCAGAACGTCGGGGTTCAATTTATCTATTCCTTTAAGAACCTTGAATAATATCTTCCTTCTCTTCCCCAAACGCTCCCAGCCTCTTCAATCGGTCTTCCTAGCTCCGGTGCCTTAAGCTAAGTATCAGTTTGGTTTCCCTGTTCTGCACTGCCTCTGATGCCTGGGTATTCTTGCTGTAGTGCTATGGCCAGAAGTGTGCAGGGTACTCCAGATGTGGCCAAATGGGTGCCTCATACAGACGCACTTATCACCTCCTGGGATTTATGCTGTATCCCTCTGGCTATAAATCTCAAAGCCCGGGTAGCTTGCCTTACCACTCGTGTACACCGCACTGTTGGTTTCAATTAGCTCTCCACAAATATATCTCTCCTGTGTCTTGCCCTGTAGCCCAGAACCACCTAATTTATATTCTTATGATAGCAAAATACTGCAGATGCTGGAAATCTGAAATAACAGCAGAAAACGCTGGAAACACTCAGCAGGCCAGGCAGCATCCGTGGAGAGAGAAACAGTTAACGTTTCAGGTCTGGGACCCTTCATCAGAACTGGAAAAAGCTGGAGATGTAACAGAGTTTAAGCAGGTGCAGAGACAGGGGGGAGGGAGATGAAGGAATTGAAGGAATATACTGTGCTTAGGTAAGAGGCAGGAAAGATATTGGCCCAGAAATTCGGGTCGGGGGCTTCCCGCGGGTGCAAGCCCCCGATCTGCACTTACTTTGCGCGCCGGCCATTGAGCTGTGGGCCTCCGTGGAATCCCAATCTGGGGCCTGGTCCAGCTGCCGGCGCGCAGTGCTTGCGTATCTCAGGGGCGCAGTTAGTTCGATGCGTCCCCTGGGATCACGTGGGCCATGGGGAGCCAATCGGAGCAGTGAATGCTCCATTCATAAGTCTGACAGGAAGAGCTGTCAAGACTTATAAATACTACGGCCCCTTCTTCTTACAAAACAACACTAAATCTTCAAATAAATTTTTTAAAATCACATTTTTTAAATAAACCATAAATTAAATGAATAACTATTTTAAACAATAATTTAAATTTTTGAAAAAAATAATTTTATTTTCTAACAGAGCTAAAAATAAACTTGCCTTGCTTTAAAGTATTTAAACATAATAAACCTGTGGAAAAAATGTTTTAATTTTAATTAATTCACCACTTACCTTGTAAAAAGCAGGCCTTACGCCTGCTTTTTATATTTCTAACTTCTGCAGGCTTACCCTCACGGGAAAACCTGTAAAAAAAATGTAAGTTTGACGCGCACGCGCAGCCACCCCCACGCACGCGTTCGACCTCTGAACCCCTGCTTTCAGGGGAACGGAAGTGCCGGTTTCCCGTGCATGCGCAGTGCATGCAGGAAACCGGCATTTCCATTGGGCCTACGGGTGAGTACCCCGTGCGTACTCACCCGTGGAGACCCGAATTTCTGGGCCAAAATGTTGCAAATGGGAATGGCAAAATCATACAGCATGAAAAATGGGGGCAGGGGTTATAGCTTGAAATTGTTGAACTCAATGTTGAGTCCAGAAGGCTGTAAAGTGCCTAATCGAAAGATGAGGTGCTGTTCCTCCAGCTTACGTTGAGCTTCATTGGAACAATGTAATAGGCCAAGGACAGAGAGAGCAGAGTGGGAGTGAAGCGGAGATTTAAAGTGACAGGTGACCGGGAGCTCAGGGTCACCCTTACGGACTGAACGGAGGTGATCTGTAAAGCGGTCGCCCAATCTGCGTTTGGTCTCCCCAATGTAGAGGAGACCGCATCGTGAGCAGCAAATACAGTATACTAGATTGCAAGAATTACAAGTAAATTGCTGTTTCACCTGGAAGGGGTGTTTGGGGCCCTAATATTTATATTCTTATTGCTTGTTTCCCTTCCGTAATCATTAATCTTCAATAAAAAGTACTTACATTGCACGTATCCACGTTAAATGTCATCTGCCACTCATTGGCCCACTTCCCAATCTATCCTGATTTGTTTATCTGCTCCTTATTGTTTTCAAATGCCCTGCATCCCATTTGGTGACACCTGCAAACTTTGACAGCTTTGTTCCTGTCCCCAGCTCCAAATCATTTATATACACAGCAACAACTTGCATTTATAAAGCACCTTTAACGTAGTAAAACATCCCAAGGTGCTGCACCAGAGCCATTATCAAACACAATGTGACATCCAGGCCACACAAGGAGATATTAGGACAGGTGAGAGCTAGGTTTAAAGAAGCATCTTAAAGGAGGAGAGCGAGGCAGAGAGGCGGAGAGGAGGAGAGGAGGAGAGGCGGAGAGGCGGAGAGGCGGCGAGGAGGAGAGGAGGAGAGGAGGAGAGGCGGAGAGGAGGAGAGGAGGCGAGGAGGAGAGGAGGAGAGGAGGAGAGGCGGAGAGACGGAGAGGAGGAGTGGTTTAGGGAGGGAATTCCAGAGTTTGGAGCCTAGACAGCCAAAGGCAAAGCCGCCAGTGGTGGGGCAAAAGAAATCGGCGATGCACAAGCAGCCAGAAGTTACACTTTGAACAGTAGTGGCCCCAACACTAATCCCCGTGAATAGTGACCAATATGTTATGTATTGTGTGTTCTCCTCCCACCTGTGGTGGCACTGTCACAGCAGATAAATGGTTGGGTGTTGTCTTGGTTAAGTTTAGCTCTCTTTGTTTGGAACTTTCCAGAACTTCCTTTCCTTCCTGAATAAAGCACTTCATGTTTGAATCTCTGAGTTCTGAGTCCTAAATTGTGTCTAGGTAGAAAGGTACCGACACAACACACTTGGCACATTAACACAGGTCCATTCACAGTCACGCTTTGCTTTTTCTAGTTTGCCTAATTTTCCACCTGCCTCAGAAGCTTGCTTCCTGTCCCATTCCTTCCCACCTGTGGACTATCTGCTATGTGGCACAATAGCAAAAGCCGAGCTGAGATCTAAATATATATCACACAATTTGGTGATTTCTCAGGTGAATAACTTACAAAGAAAGTGCGTTGCACCGTGCAAATGTAGACACCTCTGCAATCCAATTTTTGTATATGTTTAGCCAGTAATGATTTCCTTGGTAGGTGAGCAGAATACAATAAACACAACTACAATTCAGTGGCAGCATGACTTGGCTTACGTTGACTGGTATTAATTCCTAAGGAGAAGCTTGCCAAATGCAGCATAACGTTGACAGTTTATTTGGCTCAAAAGAGAGACCAAGATAAACACGTGGGGGTAGATTTTCCCGAACCTGTCGGGAAGAAGGCGGAACTTCCCCTTTTGGGTTTTTGACCCGCCTACTTCGACGTCCGGCTAATCCGCGCGATTTTCCCTTGATTGACTTTGTTGAGCCTGCCCAGCGGGCTCAGCAGGCCAATTAAGGGCCACCCGGCAACAGGTGACGTCACAGACTGAAATTTCATCTGTTAAGAGTTTTTGAAATATCAGCATTTGACAGCTGTTTGAAGCTGTCAAACACTGACAGTCTGAGTTCTGACATGAGTCATTCTGCACAGACTCAGTTAGAACTGTCACCGGCACTCAAAGCTGAAGGCTGTCACTTTTCACAGATCGCAGCCGTTCAGCTTTAAGTGCCGGGTGAGTGATGGGCTCCCGACGGCTACAGGAAGAAAGGCTGTGAAGCTAAGTACAGGCAAGTAAAAGTTCTTTACACACTTTAGACACACCAAACACACTTACCTTTACACTCATGCACCCATCACTCACCTGAGCGCCGACATCGCGACCCCTCCAACTCCTTCAACCCGACGGCCCACCTGCTCTAACCTGGCGTGGCTTGGAGCCATCGGGAAACCCACACGAAACCCCTCAAAATAGGGATTCGGCTAAAAACTGCCTGTTAACAGGCAGTTAATTGGCACTAATCCCTTCCCGCCTGGTTTCAGCGGGTCCCAGTGCTGGGCGGGTACCCGCCGCCCCTGAAACTTACGTGGGGCGGGGTTTTGGGCGGGATGGTGTCGGGACCCCCAAATTCGGGATTTTCAGCCCCCGCCCGCCTGAAACCCCGCCCGACGGCTGGGGGAAAATTGGGGCCCAAATATTTGGCTGTTAAAAGCCGAAGACAGCAGCAGCGAAACTCAGTAGTGGAAGCCACAGAATATTTCTCACGTTAAGTATTTGCACCAAAATTAGCTGCAAGGAGACAAGAAAGATGTGGTATTTAACAATTTTGGGAAAGTGATACATATTTTCACATTTAATGGCGAGTTGCGGTGCTAATGATTAGGTCCTGTTACCTGACGTCTACCTAATGAGTACTTAACTTACACTTGTTTAAAGGCCAGCTAGTAACTAGAAAGAAAGACTTGCATTTCTATAGCACCTTTCATGGCCACCGGACGTCCCAAAGCACTTTACAGCCAATGAAGTACTTTTGAAGTGTAGTCACTGTTGTAATGTGGGAAACGTGGCAGACAATTTGCGCACAGCAAGCTCCCACAAACAGCAATGTGATCATGACCCAGATAATGTTTTAGTGATGTTGATTGAGGGATAAATATTGGCCAGGACATCAAGGATAACTCCCCTGCTCTTCTTCAAAATAGTGCCAAGTGATCTTTTACGTCCACCTGAGAGGGCAGACAGGGCCTCGGTTTAACGTCTCATCTGAAAGATGGCACCTCCGACAGTGCAGCACTCCCTCAGTACTGCACTGGCGTGTCAACCTAGATTTTTGTGCTCAAGTCTCTGGAGTAGCACTATGAACCCACAACCTTCTGACTCAGAGGCGAGAGACTGCTGCCCACTGAGACACGGCTGACACCTCCTTGTGGTAAGTCAATCTTCAGGATATGTTACCACTATTAATGCATCAGGTACAGCAAGCAATTAGGAAGGCAAATGGCATGTTGGCCTTTATTGCAAGGGGTTGGAATACAAGAGTAAGGAAGTCTTACTACAATTGTACAGGGCTTTGGTGAGACCACACCTGGAGTACTGAGCACAGTTTTGGTCTCCTTATCTGAGAAAGGATATACCTGCCTTAGAGGCGGTGCAACAAAGGTTCACTAGATTGATCTCTGGGATGAGAGGGCTGTCCTATGAGGAGAGATTGAGTAGATTGGGCCGATACTCTCTGGAGTTTAGAAGAATGAGAGGTGATCTCACTGAAATTTATAAGATTCTGAGGGGGATTGACAGGGTAGATGCTGAGAGGTTGTTTCCCCTGGCTGGAGTGTCTAGAACTGGGGGGCATAGTCTCAGGATAAGGGGTCGGCCATTTAGGACTGAGATGAGGAGGAATTTCTTCACTCAGAGGGTTGTGAATATTTGGAATTCTCTACCCCAGAGGGCTGTGGATGCTGAATCGTTGAGTATATTCAAGGCTGAGATAGATAGATTTTTGGACTCTAGGGGAATCAAGGGTAAATGGGGACTGGGTGCGAAAGTGGAGTTGAGGTGGAAGATCAGCCATGATCTCATTGAATGGCGGAGCGCGAGGGGCCGTATGACCGACTCCTGCTCCTAATTCTTATGTTCTTATCAAAGTAGAACTGACTGGTTTGGATACCACCAGCAAATGGATAACTACCAAAATAGGTGATGGTCAAAGTCAATGGGGGGGAATTTTAGCACACAAAAACGTGTGGTTTGGGAGTGAATGGGGGGTGAAAATTTTAACTCTGAACCCTGACCCCAACCTGCCCACTTACGGGTTTTACGTAGGCGGGACAAAGGGTGGGCAGCCAACGCTCCCAGGAGGTGGGTTGGCAATTCAATTATGTCAATGAGTCTGGCAGCCTCTGATTTAACCTTCTTTGCAGGTTTTACAGTGGGCGACTGAGTTACCCAGGCCTCGGGAAACGGGGCCACTGAAACAAGGCGAGGACAGCTTCGGAGAGAAGGTAAGTGCCTTCACAGCACTGATATAGGCCAGGAGGAGCAGGAGTGCTGCGCCCAGGCACCCCCAAGCTCCACCCCCCCTATCAGACACCCCCCCCCAATACAAACCCCCAAGGTCGGGGGTCGGGGATCGGACACCGCCCCCGCCTGGGACCAAGAATCGGACCCCCCCCCCCCCCGGGGCCAGGGATCGGACAACCCCCCCACCAGGGTCGGAGGTCGAATCCCCCTGGGTTCATGGGTCGGACCTACCTGGTCCTGCCGCCTGCTCTCGAGTCCTCCTCACCCGACTGGAAGCCAAGCCTGTCAATCAGGCTGACATCCGGGTGGGAAAGCTGTCAGGGCCGAAAGAAACCCAGACTTCCCGTTCAAAACTCCATTCTCCACCAGCCCTGCCCCCCCCACCCCCCACCACCTCCGCCCTGCCTACATAACCCGCCCTAGTAAATATCCAGCCCAATGGCTCAGGTGTTGGCCCATGGCTAACAGATGGAAGCTATTTACTAATTCCTGAATAGCATACGAATTGACTGGGATAAAAAGACTTAAAATATCTATCTGACCAATGATTATATCAGAGTGTGGCTTGAGCATATTAGCCTAGTGATAACAATGAATGACGGGTGTAGTCATACATCTGCAAAGTTATTATTTGAGTGCAATAAAATTGGGCCCTTTATCAAAGTAAAGAAGTATACCTGTTTTATTTTTTTTCCAGCCATTGATCCACTTGTGTCTATTACAAAAACCACATTCTTTGGCACTGGAGGAAGATCCTTGGGTGCAAAGTAATGAACAAAATATCCATTTTGAACCTGTAAAGGAAGAATAACAATCTTAATAAAACTCCTTTTTCCATACGGTTAAAGTTAACAAAATATAATTGTTTGGTTCGTCGGTGTTTTGTAGAACAAGTAACCCCGAGATGGTGGCTGGGTGACAGTGGGTAAACAATGGGTGTAAGCCTGTGGGCCCTGGGTTCAAAAAGCAGCTCTCTGCTGGCTCTGGGTACCCCATGTTATGAGAGTTTGGACACAATCTGCTGGCTCTGGGTACCCCATGTTATAAGAGTTTGGACACAATCTGCTGGCTCTGTGTACCCCATGTTATAAGAGTTTGGACACAATCTGCTGGCTCTGGGTATCCCATGTTATAAGAGTTTGGACACAATCTGCTGGCTCTGGGTACCCCATGTTATAAGAGTTTGGACACAATCTGCTGGCTCTGGGTACCCCATGTTATAAGAGTTTGGACACAATCTGCTGGCTCTGGGTATCCCATGTTATAAGAGTTTGGACACAATCTGCTGGCTCTGGGTACCCCATGTTATAAGAGTTTGGACACAATCTGCTGGCTCTGGGTACCCCATGTTATAAGAGTTTGGACACAATCTGCTGGCTCTGGGTACCCCATGTTATAAGAGTTTGGACACAATCTGCTGGCTCTGGGTACCCCATGTTATGAGAGTTTGGACACAATCTGCTGGCTCTGGGTACCCCATGTTATAAGAGTTTGGACACAATCTGCTGGCTCTGGGTACCCCATGTTATGAGAGTTTGGACACAATCTGCTGGCTCTGGGTACCCCATGTTATGAGAGTTTGGACACAATCTGCTGGCTCTGGGTACCCCATGTTATAAGAGTTTGGACACAATCTGCTGGCTCTGGGTACCCCATGTTATAAGAGTTTGGACATAATCAACAAAATTCCCTCGTAGGAGGGATGGGGAAAATGATGCTTGGAATATGAATTTAAAATTAATACAAAGACAAATTTCGATGGCACGATGTTGCAGATGGAAAATACACAGACACTTGTTTGAGATCCACAAACACCGACTTAGCCTGTGAACCCAGTTGAAATGAAGCTATCTTGGTTTAAACTGCGTTCTTAATAACACGCAGCAACGTGTCATAGAAACATAGAAACATAGAAGATAGGAGCAGGAGTCGGCCATTCGGCCCCTCGAGCCTGTTCCGCCATTTAATGAGATCATGGCTGATCTTCCAAATTCAGTACCCTGTCCCTGCTTTCTCCCCATATCCCTTGATCCCCTTAGCCTTAAGAAATATATCCAACTCCTTCTTGAATATATTTAATGAATTGGCCTCCACTGCCTTCTGTGGTAGAGAATTCCACAGGTTCACCACTCTCTGGGTGAAGAAATTCCTCCTCATCTCAGTCCAAAATGGCTTACCCCTTATCCTTAGACTGTGACCCCTGTTCTGGACTCTCCGACCATCGGGAACATCCTTCCTGCATCTAGTCTGTCACACAGAATCACACAGAAACCCCACAGTGCAGATAGAGGCCATTTCGGCCCATCGAGCCTGCACCGACACATATCCCACCCGATCCCCATAACCCCTACACCAACACATATCCCACCCTATCCCCGTAACCCCACGTATTTAATCCCCCTAACACTAAGGGTCAATTTATCATAGCCAATCATCCTAACCCGCACATCTTTGGACTGTGGGAGGAAACCGGAGCACCCGGAGGAAACCCACGCAAACACGGGGAGAATGTGCAAACTCCACACAGTCACCCGAGGCCGGATTCAAACCCGGGTCCCTGGTGCTGTGAGGCACAGTGCTAACCACTATGTTAGAATTTTATAAGTGTCAAAAGCAAGCACTTCTGAGTGTTGTGTAAATAAGACATACACCCTTGGGATACGCTGGGCCCAGAATAGAAGGAAAACATTAAGAGTAATACCTGAATATCGCCAACTCCCAATTCTCTGTTAACATCGTATCTCACAATGAAGTCACCCAGAACTCCATTCTCAGCGATTCCAGCTTGCTGCCGAATAGTTGGAGTAAACCTGATGTGGGCTGTTGTCCTGGTTCGGTCGATATTAGTGGATGGTGGAGGTGAGGCTTTAACAGCACAGGAGGGAAACATTCAAGATGTAGCAATCACTTTGTAACTTGAAATGCATGTTTGTATAACAATAGCACAGTTTTACTAAATTAAAAAAGTGAAAAATATAATTTCTTGGTCTGAGGAAGTTAATGCAAGTAAAATCCAACCTTAAATATTCCATAATGGGACCTGCCAAATTTCAGAATGCTTTTAAAATATTTAACTACAGTGGATAGATGCCCCATCCTTTAGTCACAAACCTTACGGGCAAATACCACCCCCCCCCCTTATCACCAAATCTTTTTAGAAGTTATTAAACCTAACATATTTCAAGATCATAATATTAGGCCCATATGAACTAGATTTTTGAGCCAAGCAAAAATGAAAATTTACCAACTCCACTTTAAAACATAGTTTGTCAAATGAAATACTTTCAATGGTTATTTAAAGGTTCTTTTTTTAAATAATAACTCTGAGACTTCAACATTTTGAATGGAGGGTTTAGATAGAGTAAATGAAGAGAAACTGTTTCTAATGGCTGAAGGGTCGATAACCAGAGGGCACAGATTTAAGGTGATTGGCAAAAGAACCAGAGGCGACATGAGGAAAAACTTTTTTACGTAACGCGTGGTTAGGATTTGGAATGTGCTGCCTGATAGGGCGGTGGAGGCAGATTCAATAGTAACCTTCAAAAGGGAATTGGATAAATACTGGAAGGAGAATAAATTGCAGGGATATGGGGAAAGAGCAGGGGAGTGGGACTGACTGGATTGCTCTTCGAAAGAGCCGGCGCAGACTCTTCTGTGCGGTACTAGTCTATGATTCTATGATTTTTTTTCTCAATCCTCGTCCTCTAATCTCCTGAAGATACTGGAGTTTAATTCCACAGTCGCTGCCTCCTCATCCACGTAATTATCCTTCACACTAAGTTTGGTCAGTGGCTTCACAGCTCAGTCGCAAGTTAAAATTGCGGTTGGTACCCAATGACAGCATCAGACCATGATCTGCATATTTAAAGCAGGACCCCATTGGCTTCAGGAGGGGAATGGTTTTACCAGCTGCTCAGAAGAGCAGGTTGAAATCGAGATTAGCATGAAGCAGGCGGGTATGTCAGCAGTGGAATCTTAACTGCTCACCCACCAAGTGGGTAGGGTTAAAATCGACCTCCCGCATTGTTTAATGCAGTCAATAGGTTACTGAAAAAAGTTAATCCACAGGATTTGCCCATATACTGAGGACACATTATTGGAAAGGTAGAGTTTCTGGATTGTATGTGACTTGGTCCGCATATGGGTACCATAAGCAAACTCTGTCAGCTGTGGCTCAGTGGGCAGCACACTCGCCTCTGAGTCAGAAGGTCGTGGGTTCATAGCCCCCACTCTAGGGACTTGAGCACAAAAATCTAGGCTGACACTCCAGTGCAGTGCTGAGGGAGTGCTGCACTGTCGGAGGTGCCGTCTTTCTGATTAGACGTTAAACCGAGGCCCCGAGTGCTCTCTCAGGTGGATGTAAAAGATCCCATGACACTATTTCGAAGAAGAGCAGGGGAGTTATCCCTGGTGTCCTGGGGCCAATATTTATCCCTCAACCAACATCACTAAAACAGATTATCTGGGTCATTATCACATTGCTGTTTGTGGGAGCTTGCTGTGCGCAAATTGGCTGCCGCGTTTCCCACATTACAACAGCGGCTACACTTCAAAAAGTACTTCATTGGCTGTAAAGCACTTTGAGACGTCCGGTGGTCGTGAAAGGCGCTATAGAAATGCAAGTCTTTTTTTTTAATGGAAAATCGTTGTATTAAAGCTTAAAATTCTAACAGACAAACACACCTGTTCTTCCTCAGGAGACTGAAGAAATTTGGAATGGCCCCCCAGATTCTCACCAACTTCTACCGGTGCACCATCGAGAGTATCCTGTCCGGCTGCATCACTACCTGGTATGGCAACTGCACCGCCATAGACCGCAAGGCTCTACAGATGGTGGTGAAAGCTGCACAACATACTATAGGAATTAAACTACCTGCTGTGCAGGATATCTACCCCGAGAGGTGCCGGGGGAAGGCCCTGAGAATCATCAAAGACGCAAGCCACCCCAGCCACAACCTCTTCACCCTGCTCCCGTCCGGTAAGAGATATCGAAGCATACGGTCTCGTACCAGCAGGTTTCGAAACAGCTTCTACCCCCCAGGCCATAAGACTCATGAACGAATAATTTATTATTATTTATTACTGTTGTTTTATTTATTACTACTGTATTTTTATTTGTATTTTTATCATTGCTATGCCATATTTATTCCAATGTTGGGAGGACTCATAAAAATCAACATTTCATTGTGCAGTACACACGTTGCTGCATATATGACAAATAAAAATTGAATTGAATTAAAAAAGGAAGACCTTGCCTTATATCTCTCAGGATATCCCAAAGCACTTCAAATATAAATGAATTACTTTGAAGTGCAGTTGCTGTTTCTGTGGTAAGTGAATTAGGGGACATCTATTTAACTGGTATTAGCTCAGCCAGTCATGCACCTCCAAGCCTAAGACCCAACAACAGGCCGTCTGTTATTTTTATAATAATGTATATAAAAGCCACTTTGTTTTCTTTTTTCTTGTTCATGAGAAAAAAGTTGACATTGCAGTTAAATCTAAAACAAGTATCACTAACAGATATGGCATTGATTGTAGACTTGGAGATGATACAGATAATGAAGAATAATGGACATCTAACGTTATGTGCAAAAATTGTACTGCGTCAATGCCAATTCATTTATGCCAAAGCCAGAGACCAGAATATGCTCATTTCCAGGGTACAATAATGACTCTGTGTGTAATCAGATCTTATTTGTTTTCAATTGAAAAAAGAAAGACTTGCATTTCTATCGCGCCTTTCACGACCACCGGATACCCCAAAGAGCTTTACAGCCAATGAAGTACTTTTTGAAGTGTAGTTACTGTTGTAATGTGGGAAACGCAGCAGCCAATTTGCACACAGCAAGCTCCCACAAACAGCAATGTGATAATGACCAGATAATCTGTTTTTTTTAGTGATGTTGATTGAGGGATAAATATTGGCCCCAGGACACCGGGGAGAACTCCCCTGCTCTTCTTTGAAATAGTGCCATGGGATCTTTTACATCCACCTGAGAGGGCAGACGGGGCCTCGATTTAATGTCTCATCTGAAAGACGGCACCTCTGACAGTGCAACACTCCCTCAGCACTGCACTGGAGTGTCAGCCTAGATTTTTGTGCTCAAGTCTCTGGAGTGGGACTTGAACCCACAACTTTCTGACTCGGAGGCGAGAGTGAAACCTTTAGCACAAGAAAGTGCGGGACAGGGAAAAAGCCACTTGTCTCAACAAGCATGCTCGTTCCGATTTATACCACCATGCACGCTCCAAAAAGTATTTAATCTCTAGGGATAATAACGGGAAAGACTCCGCCATGATTGAAATAAATCAAGCCTCGTGTTCATCGTACAGGGGTTGTAGTTTGAAAGGAGGCTGAAGACTTGGAAGGAATGCTTCAAAATTATTCTATTGACCATAATCCAAAGTATAAAGCCAGAAAGAGGGACAAAGAAGGGGGAAGGAGCTGTGATGAACATGTTCAGCCACAAAGGGCCTTCAATTACTTAACTCTCATGTAAAAAAAAGAACAATTATTCAAAACATAAAAATTCTTCATAAGAACAAGAAAACTTGGAATGAGACAAGGTCATTCAGTAACCATTCCTTACACAGTGCCTGACTACCTAAATCACAGAATTTTCTCTTTAAGGATCTTTATACTCTCTTCCTAACAACATTGTGCATTAAACAGATTTATTACCATCTCAATAACCCTCAACCGCTTGACAGTAAACAAATGCTTTGTACCTGTCTTCACGGTAGAAGACACAAAAAAATTCCAGAAATAATGGGGAACCAAGGGTCTAGAGAGAATGAGGAACTTAAAGAAATCAGTATAAGTAAAGGCATAGAACTGGAGAAACTAATGGCCCAGAAATTCGAGTTGGAGGCTTCCCGCGGGTGCAAGCCTCCGACCTGCACTTACCTAGCGCGCCGGCCGTTGAGCTGTGGGCCCCCCGTGGGATTCCGATCCTAGGCCTCCTCCAACTGCCGGCGCGCAGTGCTTGTGTATCCCAGGGGCGCAGTTAGTTCAAAGCGTCCCCTGGGATGACGTGGGCCATGGAGAGCCAATGGTAGCAGGGAATGCCCATTCATAAATTTGACAGGAAGAGCTGTCAAACCTATAAATACTATAAGCCCCAAAACATAACTAAAACTTCAAATAATTTTTTTAAAAACATCACATTTTTAAAATAACTATAAATTACATAAAATAACTATTTTAAACAATAATTTAAATTTTTGAAAAAATTAATTAGTTTCTAACAGGGCTAAAAATAAACTTACTTTAAAGTATTTAAAAATAATAAACCTGTGGAAAAAATGTTTTAATTTTACTTAATTCACCACTTACCTTGTTAAAAGCAGGCCTTGCGCCTGCTTTTTAAAAGTGTAACTGCTGGAGACTTATCCTCCCAGAGAAACCTGCAAAAAAAACGTAAGTTCCAGGCGTACGCGCTGCCTCTCCGGCGCACGCGTTCCACCTGTGAACCCCTTCCTTTAAGGGAACGGAAGTTCCGGTTTCCCGCGCATGCGCAGTGCATGCACGAAACCGGCACTTTCGTTGGGCCTACGCGTGAGTACCCAGCGTGTACTCACCCGTGGGGGCCCGAATCTCTGGGCCATTGTGACTAAGTGGCGACAAATCCCCTGGACCGGACGACCTGCATTCCAGGGTTTTAAAAGATATAGTGGATGCATTGGTATTAATCTTCCAGAATTCCCTAGATTCTAGAATAGTCCCCAAGGATTGGAAGGTAGCAAACATAACCCCGCTATAGGCCAGTTAGCCTGACATCAGTAGTAGGCAAAATGCTGAAATCTATTATTAGGGGTGTGGTAACAGGGCACTTAGAAAATCTTAACTATGATTAGGCAGAGTCAACTTGGTTTTATGAAAGGGAAATCGGGTTTGACAAATCTGTTAGCGTTTTTAGAAGATGTAACTAGTAGGGTGGATAAGGGGGAACCAGTGGATGTAGTGTATTTGGATTTTCAAAAAGCATTCGATAAGATGCCACACAAGAGGTTATTACACAAAATTAGGACTCATGGGATTGGGGGTAATATATTAGCATGGATTGAGGATTGGTTAATGGACAGAAAACAGAGAGTAAGAATAAACGGGACTTTTTCGGGTTGGCAGGCTGTAACTAGTGGATCAGTGCTTGGGCCTCAGCTATTTACAATCTATATTACTGATTAGATGAAGGGACTGAGTGTAACGTATCCAAGTTTGCTGATGATACAAAGTTAGGTGGGAAAGTAAGCTGTGAGGAGGACGCAAAGAGGCCGCAGAGAGATATAGACAGGTTGACTGAGTGGGCAAGGTGCTATATAAATATAAGTTGTTGTTGTTATTGTGAGGAAAGCAGATAAAAGTTAATAAAAATTATTAAATACACCTTTAGAAAGTAAGATAGCAGCCAAAGTGTTGGTGATATCAGGGGAAAATGCAATAATAAAACGGGATTTGCATTTTAAATCTAACATACATTACTTAACAAACTTGTTCATCGTAAACTTATCACAGAGAGGGTGTAAATCTCGCTCTTCGATTCTCTGTGCTGAGATACCTGCCCTGCTGCGACTCATCTGCTTGCTGTTTCTCAGGGGGGCGACTTCTACGAAAGTGATCCCGGAACGCTCCGTCAAATGGATCTCCACCAGGAGTTTCGGAACGATCTGCTTGGGCCTGACGCTGATCACGTGCGTGTACTTTCCCAGACGCCTCTCCAGCAGCTCTTCATAGGTCAGGAGAAATAATCCTTTGGTCCTTGCAGGCAAATTCACGGTGACGGTGAAAATTTCCACTTCGCTGTCTCTGTCGGGAAGCAATAGGCTACAGGTTACAACAGCCCACGTTCTGAGCCTGGCGTTGTTTTTGCAGGATTGGAGTATCCAATGATTAATGATTTTGATTGAAGGTTATCTTGTGTGATCACGCAAGTGGAGATCATAACCACAAAAATTTTAAAGTGTATTTGTATAAACCATATCCCAACCTGTAACATTTGGGGCTTGAATCTGCGGTCGGAGGCTTCCCCTGCGAACGAATGCCTCCAAACCGCAATAAATCTACGAACCTACCTGATGATCCCGGGGGTTTGTAAACTCGCGCTCCTGGGCCTCTACGCCTACGCACGAGTAAAGGCCCATGTACCCCGGGGGCACAGGCGGTTCGCGAGCGTCCCTGGGATCACGTGGGCCGGCCCAACCAAAGACAAAGGGGGATTCCCATTTACCTATTCAATCCCCCATCAGCCATGAATAGAAATCCCCAAAAAAACACAATTACACACCAGTTAAATAATAATAAATTGTCACATGTTCAAAACGAATTCAAATACAATTAAATTAAACCTGATACCTGGGATGGCAGGAATGACGTATGAGGAGAGATTGAGTCAATTAGGCTTATATTTGCTAGAGTTTAGAAGAATGAGAGGGGATCTCATTGAAACTTATAAAATTCTAACAGGACTAGACAGACTAGATGCAGGAAGGATGTTCCCGATGCCGGGGGAGTCCAGAACCAGGGGTCACAGTCTAAGGATAAGGGGTAAGCCATTTAGGACTGAGATGAGGAGGAATTTCTTCACCCAGAGAGTGGTGAACCTGTGGAATTCTCTACCACTAAAGGCAGTTGAGGCCAACTTATTAATATATTCAAGAAGGAGTTAGATATATTTCTTAAGGCTAAAGGGATCAAGGGATATGGGGAGAAAGCAGGGACAGGGTACTGAATTTGGATGATCAGCCATGATCTCATTAAATGGCGGAACAGGCTCAAGGGGCCGAATGGCCTACTCCTGCTCCTATCGTCTATGTTTCTATGTAAACATTTAAAACAAAAATTTAATTTTTTGAAAAATAAATGTTAACTTTTTAAAGGGGCTAAAAATAACCTATTGTAGGAGTTCTCAACTCCTAACGAAAGTACTGAGATTGAAACTAGCAGTTAACCAAATGTGGTTTAATGCACTGGTAAAAGTTACAAACAAAAACGCAGGAGAAACTCTAAACAGGTCTGTACAATACTTGGTTCCACGAGGACTGAAAGGACACGCCTCTCCCCTCTGACGTCATGATGTCATCACATTTCCCGCCGTTGGGTACGTCACGTGACCAGCGTGATGACGTCATCGCGCTGGATCGACATTTTACCGAACCCGCGCTATTTATCCAGAGCAAACATTTAAAGGTAACAAACCCCTGTTAAAGGCAATTATATACATTACTGCAAGAGTCTCTTGGTGGCTTTGCCACATACGCCCCCCCAGAATTGTTTTTAATTAGAAAAGTCAATCGCCGAGGAGGTCGGACGAGCCTGTTGGAACGACTCCTAAATTCCCGGAATCGCCGACCACCATCGTGGCTGCGGGGCATGCCCCGGATCCAGTGCTCTTGACGCGCAGGGGTCTGTTCGTTGCTTTGGACGCAAAACTGCAAGGCGGACGGCAGCATCTGGCCTTCACGCCAAACCGAGCGTGGTAATAGCAGAAACCGCTTGGAGGAGGCGTCGAGTCAGGGCCCTTTGGGGCGGGGTGTCCCGCGATGGCGCAGTTTTGCTGTCGGACCGCGTATATTTTATCCGCCTCTTCGGCGAGCGCTATACAACCCCCGGCGTCCGATCTGGCGAGGGCCGCCTGCACCTGTTTGGGCAGTTGAGTGAGGAACAGTTCACGGAACAGGAAACATTGCGGCTCCGACCCCAGGAGAGTGAGCATCTGGCTCATCAACTCCGAAGGTTTGGAGTCACCCAACCCGGGCAGCGTGAGTAGGCGGCGTGCGAGCTCTGCCTTCATAAGGCCGAATACCTGCATGAGCCGAGCCTTAATGGTGATGTACTTGTCGGTAGCTGGGGGTTTTCCAGTAGGCTGATGATCCTCGATGCCGTCGAGCTGTCGAGTGCGGAGACCACGTAAAGATAACGGGTCTGATCCTGCACGATGTTGCGGAGCTCGAACTGCGCCTCCGCTTGCACGAACCAGGAGGCCGCCTGTTGTTCCCAAAATTGGGGGAGCTTCAAAGCCACTGCGTTGGCTTCCATCATGGCCTGCGTTCCGTTTCTGCCACGAAAAACGTCCGCGAGGATTCGGGGTCACCAATGTTCTAACGAAAGTACTGAGATTGAAACTAGCAGTTAACCAAACGTGGTTTAATGCACTGGTAAAGTTACAAACAAAAACGTTCCACGAGGACTGAAAGGACACGCCTCTCCCCTCTGACGTCATGACGTCATCACGTTTCCCGCCGTTGGGTATGTCACGTGACCTGCGTGATGACGTCATCGCGCTGGATCGACATTTTACCGAACCCGCGCTATTTATACAGAGCAAATATTTAAAGGTAACAAATCCCTGTTAAAGGCAATTATATACATTACTGCAAGAGTCTCTTGGTGGCTTTGCCACACTATAACTGATTTTAAAGTTCTTATATGTTTAAATTTTTTTTAATTATTTTAATATTTATTTAAACTCTTACGCTGGTAAAAGAAGGCCCTATCAGGCATAAGAGTTTCACGGGCATTTCCTAGGCTGTAGTTGGGCAAATAGCCCGACTCTCCGCCCGCGAGCGTCCATTTCCCGGGGATGCGGTGGATCCGTCGAGCTGAAGCTTGACAGATCGTAAGTTCTGGGTTTTCGCGGATGCACAGCGCACACAGAAACCCAGAACTTACGGCCACCTATGCACCTCGTACGCGGTTCTAGGCCCTGGAAAATCTGGGCCTTTGTCTTGAATGTTTTCCAGAATATCCATTAAATAAAGACCTATACATCGCAATATGACAGCTGAGCATTCATTGTAAATTGATTGTGCAGGATCACTAATGGCTTAGAGACAAAGCCGTGGCTAATAACTCAGTGTGGATTGTCAGCAAAAATGACACAAAACTATTAAGATTCGAAACAAAAATGCCTCCAGGGTCAAAGTGACAGTCGTCAGTATACTTGTTAATGGGATAAAAAGTCAGGCCAATACGAACCTGGCCAGATTATTCAAAGCCAGCCAAATGCAGGGTTTAGCTTGAATGATTTCATGTTATTTTATTGCTTTTCTCCTCCCCTGAAAACTGCTTGAATCTTTGCTGGGTGCAGTTCCATGGGTCCCAGGTACCCTCTGGTAGCTCAGCCAATTGGCCTTGAGTGTACGTGTTGGCAAGGGGGTTTGTGTCAGCTGTGGCTCAGTGGGGAGCACTCTCTAGGTGGGAGGGGCTAGGAGTGAGCCAGGTGTGACTGGTTGCCTGATTGCAGCTGGGAGTTGGAGGGAGTTTTGTAAAAAGTTGGTGGTGGGTTTTGGGGTTTGGTTTTCAGGTTTTAGGGCGTTTTGGGCCCACAAAAACAGCCAGATGGCTGCTGAGGGGTCCGGAGTGCCGGGCCCCTCAGAGGACAATATTCCTGAGAGGAATTTAATTAGGGAAGAAACAAAAAATCAAAATCAAATCAAATCAACTTTTATTGTCATTGTTAGTGCACAAGTGCAGTACAACGAAATGTAGGCTTGCGGCTCCCGAGAGTGTACATTTGGGTTAAGACATTTAAACATTCAACATACATTTGGCTTGTAGTATATTAACATAAACATAACCATAATAAAGTGCATTGGCAGATGTGCAGGCTTTAGAGTTTATTTGTGGAGTTCAGTAGGATGACAGCCCTGGGAAAGAAGCTGTTCCTAAATCTGGTCGTACGGGTGCGAATGCATCTATAGCGTCTCCCAGATGGCAGGAGGGGGAACAGACTGTGGCTGGGGTGGGTAGGGTCTTTGATGATGGACCGTGACCTCCGTAGACAGCGTTTCTGGTAGATGTGCTCTACGGTCGGTAGCCGGGTGCCGGTAATGCGTTGGGCAGTTTTGACTACCCGCTGCAGGGCTATCCGGTCATAGTAGCTACAGCTGCCATACCATACTGTGATACAGTTTGTCAGGATGCTCTCTATAGTGCAGTGGTAAAAGTTAGAGAGGATCAGGGGTGACCGGTTACATCCCTTCAGCCTTCTTAGGAAATATAGGCGCTGCTGGGCCTTCTTCACCAGAGAGGAGGTATTGAGGGAAACTGTGGTGGGAAGGGGAAAAAAAAGGCCCAAAGATTTGGGCCGGGACCTCAGGAGGTTTGGTAAAGAAAATACGGTGGTGGTGCAGTGTGAAGATAAGAAGATTCGAGCCTGGGATATAATCCAGGCAGTTCATGAGGACTGTGGCGAGGGAAGCTGCTTTGCCTGCCGACCAAAGCCAAATGTGGGATTTGAGGTGACAGTCAGTGGTCGTGAGGAGGTGGAAAAACTGCTACTCAGTCTGAAAGTTGGTGAGAAATTCTTGGAGGTGACTCTGCTATATTCAGAGGAGGTGGTGGTTTCATTTTTGAACTTGCCAGTGTACATTGAGGATGAAGTGCTGAGCAAAAAGTTGGAGTCGTGGGACATTAAAATCTGTTCTGAAATAAAGAGGAGGTACTATCCGGGAACACGGGTAGCAGACGGAACCCGGTATGTAAAGGTGCGGTTCCCAGAGGGGGTGAGGTCTTTGCTGTACAGTATGAAGTTCGAGACACTGGAAGGAGTGCAGTACTTTCATGTGCTGCACGATAACCAAGTAAAGGTGTGCTACTATTGTCTGGGACATGACCATCTCGTAAGAAACTGTCCAGATTTGTATTGTTACAATTGCGGCGAGTCGGGACATATCGTGCGGAGCTGCAAAGCAGAGAGCTGTGGGGTGTGTCACAAAGGCCCCACCCGCTGTGAGTGTGTGGCAGAAGGGAGCGATATGAGTGATGAGGAGATGGGAGAAGGAGAAGGAGATGAGAGTGGAACAGCCGGAGGAGTGGTGCAGTCGGAGGACACAGCCGGTAAAATGAAGGAGAAAGGAGCACAGGAAGAGGCAGAGGATGGCGGAACGGAGGACGGGATGGAGATGGCGGAAAACATGCCGAGTGCTGTGGAGGGGAACAAAGACAGCAGCGGGCAGCGAGGGTCGAGTGCAGACTCGAGCCTTAGTGCGGTTCGGCTCCCCGTGGGGAGTCTGCTGGCTGCGGGAGGAGAGGAGGCGGGAGCGGGGTGTGTGGTGGATGTGGGTGCTCCGGGGAGAGGCGGGGAGTCGGATATCTTGGTGAGCGGGAGGGGGCAGGACGGGGAGAGGGAGCAAGAGTCAGGAGCCTTAAAGAGACAGCAGGATGGGATCGGCGAGATAGAGACGTCAAAAGGGAGCAATTTAGGTGCACCATTGTCCCATGGAGTGAGGGAACAGGGTGTAAGGGTCAGAGGTGGAGATGTGGTCGAAGGGAGCGGCACAGTGGGAGAAACTGCGACAGCAGGAAGACTCTCTATGGGAGATGAAATGTCTGACAGGGAGCAGGATTATGTATCTGACGGGGAGCAGGCACAAGGGGTTGCAGAAGAGCTTGAGTGTGAGGAATTAGAGGGGGACAGAGACATGGAAGTCGGGGGTGGGGTGGCATCATGTGACAAGGGAAAGGTTAGTGAGGGGCAGAAAGAGGGAGGAAGGGCAGCTCCTGGGCCCAAACTTAATGCAAGGAAGAGGCTGAAACAGCAGGGAAAGTTTAAACAGGAGGGGGAAAAGAGTCGGAGGCTGCAGGAAAAAGCAACAGCTGCCCGAGAAGTTGGGAAGGCGCATGTGAGGAGGGAAGAGCCAGAGATTAAATGATGGGGAGATTATCAGGCATACTTCCCTTCTTTGGAGCCATGATTACATTGGTCTCGATTAATGTGAACGGACTGAGGGGTGAGAAGAAATTGCAGCAGTTGTTGCAGGGTTTTAAAGGTACGGACTTGTTGTGTCTGCAAGAAACCTTTTGGGATGAGGATATCCTAGAAAGAGTTCAGAAGGTTTGGAAGGGAGAGGTGTTTGCAAGTTGTGCAAACAATAACCGTAGAGGGGTGGCTGTTTTGGTGAGTCCGCCCATAAAAGAGAACGTTGCCTTGATGGACAAGGACGCTGAGGGGAGATTTTTATGGCTAAGGGTAAAAATGGAGGGATTTAATTGCGATCTCTTTAATATCTATGCACCGAACGACCATTGCAAGCGTCGCGAGTTTTTTCGGGGGTTATTCACTGAAGCGGCAGAGGTGGAAAATCCTTGTATAGTGGGGGATTTTAATGTATTTTTATCTCGGATGGACATTTCAGCCCAGATGACCTTTAAGGATGATAACTCCAGTGGGATGATTGTAAAAATGATGGCAAATTTAAATTTGAGAGACTTATGGAGGGACCGGAACCCCATAAGAAGCGAGTTCTCCAGATCAGGTTGGGTAGGTGATGTTTTAAAACAGAGCCGAATAGATTTTGTGTTAATGCGGGAAGGGTTAAGTTCTGAGGTGATGGAGATTTATTATAAAAAAGTATTTTTTAGTGATCACTCGGCTTTGGTTCTTAGAATTAAGAACAGCAGAGTTAAGATCGGTTCAGGGGTGTGGATTTTAAACAATCAATACCTGAAAGAAATTTCTTATAAAGAAGTGATTATAAATATAATAAAGGACGCTCGGAAGGAACCTTTGTTCTTGAAAGAAAGAAGAGTTTGGTGGGATAATTTCAAATATGAGGTAAAAGTTTTTTCGGTACGTTATGGGAAAAAGAGGGTGGCAGCTAACCAGCATCGAGAAGAGAATATTAAATGTTTACGGATGTCTGTAAAGCAGTTGACGGAGGGGATAAGGGAGCAGAGACTAAGTTCCGGGTGCTAAAGGAAGAGTGGGAATTATTGCAAGCTGAAAAATGCAAGGGGGCCATTCTCCGTGCAAAGGCTAGAGATGCATTGGAGGGCGAAAGATGCACTAAATATTTTCTACAGCAAGAAAAGCTGCGACAGAGATTATCGTTAATTGAAGAGTTGAAGGTTGGGGAGAAGATCATTCATGAAAGTGGGGAGATTTTAGAGGCGGCTAGCAGCTTTTATCAAGAGTTATATACTAAAGAAGACATTTCCAATTTGGCGATGGAGAAGGTTGCTTTTATTAAAGAAGGTTTAAAGGAGGATGAGAGAAGCATGTGTGACAAAGAAGTAGGATTAGCGGAAATAAAAGTCGCAATAAGTGGAATGAAGGGGGGGAAAAGCCCAGGGTCCGATGGACTAAGTGCAGAATTTTATAAAGAATTTTGCGAGATTTTAAGTCCATTAGGGAAGCCTGGCCCCATCTATGAGGAGAGGTATCATAAGCTTAGCTTATAAAAATAAAGGGGATAGACGGGATCTGAAGAATTGGAGGCCCATCACATTATTAAATGTGGATTATAAGATCTTGGCGAGGGTTATGGCAAATCGTTTAAAGGAGGTGTTACCGGAGATAGTTTGGCCCCCTCAGTCCTATGGAGTCATCGGCCGGGACATCGCAGACTCTGTGGTCTCAATCCGAGATGCAATAGAGCTCATGGAAGAGAGTGGGAGGGAGGCTTATGTATTAAAGATAGATCAAGAGAAAGCCTTTGATAGGGTCTCTCATGAGTTTTTATTGAAGGTTTTGGAAGCATTTGGTTTCAAGGAAAATTTCATTCAGTGGATAAGGATTTTTTTATTCAAACATATTTAGCTGTGTTAAATGTAATGGTTTTTTATCCAAGTATTTTCCGATACAGAGATCAGTGAGACAGGGTTGTCCCCTGTCCCCATTGTTGTACACATTGGTAGCAGAACCATTAGGTTACATGGTGCGAAAGAAACAAGGTGTAGTTGGGATTGTGGTCCCCAGTTCTGGCTGGTGTCGGTGATACACCAATATGCAGATGACACAACCTTAACATTGAGAAATGGGGAGTCAGTGAGGAAAGCTATGGATGTAGTTGAGGAACATTGTAGAGCTTCAGGAGCCAGAGTGAATTATAGTAAGTCCCAATGCCTGGTTGCAGGGAGGGGTAGGGGGGAATGGTTGGGGGAATGTCCCTTTAAGGTGGTGGAGGTTTTGGAAGTTCTGGGGGTGCATATGGGGTGCAAGAAAGACAGGGATGAAGTGGATCGATTAAATTGGGAACCGAAGGTTATGAAAATTAAAAAGAATTTGGGAAGATGGGAAAGAAGGTGGTTGAAAGTGCAAGGAAGAGCGACAGTGGTGTCTGCCCTCCTGCTATCTAAGCTATGGTACTTATTGACGGTGGAGGATATTCCTGAGTGGGCGGAAAAGTCCATCCGAGAGGCTTGTGTGAGGTTTTTATGGGAAGGGAAACCAGCCTTGGTGGCTTACAATACCATCATTGGACAGAGAAATCAGGGAGGACTCAATTTCCCAGATATTGATTTGAAGAAAAAATCCTTTAGAATCAAATGGGTGAACAGATTTCTTCAGAAGTCAAATACAAGTTTTTGGAAGAGTTGTTTTGAGCATTTTTTTAAACGAAGTGGGATAGGAGGGCAGGGGATATTGTATATGGAATACAATAATATGTTTTTGAAATCGATTAAACTTCTCCCTAGGTTTTATAAGGGGGTTGTAGAGACTTGGGCCCAATTTTTAAAAAGTGTGCAGTTTATGCCCAAGGGGGCTGAGGAATTTTTAGAACAGCCCTTATTTTTGAAAAGGTGGGTCAACATCGAAGGAGAGGTTTTACTTAATCAAGCTTTTATAAAAGCTGGGATTTTATCTGTGAAAGATGTATTATACGAGGTGATTCCAGGTTGGTTGCCGGAAGCAATAGTGAGGGACATGGTGTGGGAGGAGGATCAGGAGGTAGAAGGAAAAGCAATAGGAATTATGTATGAGAAGATTGTGAGGGCAATGCCACAGGATTGGATGGAAGAAATAAATGCGGAAATCTCCAAAGGAAGTAAAATGCGTCCCGCTTTTCCAAGCTTTGTACTGGAGAAAGGGGGAGAGTTGGTCCAATTTGACAACTGTAATACTCGAGATTTCTATGAGGTATTTAGAGAATGGAGATTCAAGACACCTGCTGGTCAGGAGTTTTGGCAGAGTATATACCCACAGCTGGACTTCAACAGAATTTGGAAGGGAGTGTGGGCGAATTTTAAATGTCCAGAGTGGATTGAACTGGATTTAAAATTGGCTCATAACCGGATTTTTACCATGACGGTCTTGTGCAAGACTGGGCGAGTGGAGGCGGCAACTTGCCCAGTGTGTGGGGCACGGGATGAGACTCTGTCCCATTTACTGGTGTTGTGTCCGCAGTTAAATGACTTTAAGTACTATGTTCGACAGTTGTGTGAAGCTTTTCTGCTGGGTGGGGACCGAAGAGCGAGAATGGGAATCCCATGAGACTCAATTTTGAGATGGGGATTGCAGGAGAGTCTGCCCGAGTCTAGCGGAGCGGCAATTAATTTAATGTTCAGTTTGGCTAGATTCGTGATTGTGCAAAGGAGGAATGCTCTGTTTTTTCAGGGGAGGAGAATCAATCTAAAAGAGTATTTTAAATATAAGCTTAAAGATCATTATAAGGCTCTGTGGATGTTTTATTCAGAAAGGAATTTAAGGATAGTATTTTACAACCAATTTTTAAAGTACAATCGATTAATATATGTTACAGGAGACAAATTAAACTTCAGGTTTTGATGTTAAAATGTGGTGGTGAAATGGCTGTACAAAGCGGCGGAATTGATTTGTATCATACAATGAAATGATCAAGATGTTGTAAATGTTCTTAATGTTCAAGAAAGTATATTTATTAAAAAAAAGTGGGTAGCACCCTTGCCTCTGAGTCCAGAAGGTTGTGGGTTCAAGTCCCACTCTAGAGACTTGAGCACATAAAGCTAGGCTGACACTCTAGTGCAGTGCTGAGCGAGTGCTGCACTGTCAGAGGAGCCGCCTTTTGGATGAGAGGTTAAACTGAAGTCCCGTCTGCTCTCTCAGGTGGACGTAAAAGATCCCATGGCACTCTTTCAAAGAAGAGCAGGAGAGTTATCCCCAGTGTCGTGGCCAATATTTATCTCTCAATCAACATAACAAAAACAGATTATCTGGTCATTATCACATTGCTGTTTGTGGGAGCTTGCTGTGCGCAAATTGGCTGCCACGTTTCCTACATTACAACAGTGACTACACCTCAAAAGTACTTCATTGACTGTAAAGTGCTTTGAGACGTCCAGTGGTCGTGGAAGGTGCTATATACATGCAAGTCTTTCTTTCTTTTTGACCATGGGAGACGGTTTCACAGCCAAGGCTTATCTTGTCCTCACCTGATGTTCTCCCTCCCGCCAACCATCTGAGACTGGGAATCAAGCCTGGGGTCTTCCTGGCCAGTATGACTTAGCCACTCACTGGATAAACTCACTGAGCCATCGAGAAAGCTCAAAACTTATTTTTAAATGGTAGACTACTGTTTGGACAGAGAAAGCTGATTAAAAAAAAGAAAGACGTGCATTTCTATAGCGCCTTTCACAACCAGTGGACATCCCACAGCGCTTTACAGCCAATGAAGTACTTTTGAAGTGGAGTCACTGTTGGAATGTTGGAAATGTGGCAATCAAATTGCGCACAGCAAGCTCCCACAAACAGCAATGTGATAATGACCGAATAATCTGCTTTAGTGATGTTGATTGAGGGATAAATATTGGCCAGGACACCGGGGATAACTCCCCTGCTCCTCTTCGAAATAGTGCCGTGGGATCTTTTACACACACCTCAGGGGGCAGGCGGGATCTCGGTTTAACGTTGCATTCGAAAGATGGCACCTCCAACTGTGCAGCACTCCCTCAGTACTGCACTGGGAGTGCCAGCCTAGATTTACTGTACTCAATTCTCAGGAGTGAGACTTAGAACCCTCAACACTCTGACTCAGAGGCGAGAGTGCTGCCCACTGAGCCACAGCTGGTAAGATGCCTAGTGATCTTATGGTGATCTGCAGCTCAGTCACATGGTCAAGGCTGTGATAAATGTTACCTCAGGGAGTTGAGATTTTCATGAGTTTGAAATTTGAGTCAGTGCAGACTGTGTTGCAGCTGCTCTGTACAGTGTGAGAGGTAATAAAAAACGTCCCTTTTTTCAGCTGTACTATACAACTGTTGTAATCTGAGGAGAAAAAATTAAAAGTGGGTGGAATTATGATGGGAATAAGGAGCTTATGAGAAATGCAAGGAAGCAGTGGGACGTTCTTTAGGAATGTTGGCTGTGTTGACCTTAAAATTCATATCTTCACAAAGTCAAAAAAAAAACTTCATCCAGGATTATAAGTTCTTCTCTATTTAAGAAACACAGACACATTAACCTCACCTCCTCCACCCCACCCCACCCCAGCCCCAATTTGACCACTAGGTAGATCATTCCACAATGCAAATACGTACTGATCAGACCAGGCAAGAGCATGGAGGCAGGCACATATAGGCTACCCCACCAGCATTGCACTACAATCAAATCTCCCCCTGAACTTTCCTCTCATGTTCCTCTGAAGCTCCAATTATGCCATCCCTCACTGTGTTGACATCAAGACTCATCACAATGCCTCTATTCTAACACATTCCTTCACAGGACTTCAAAACTATGGAACTCTCTGTCTCCTTCGATCTTTCCGTCCTCTTAAAATCTACAGGCTTTTAAAATCCAAGCTTGGCACCCCCTAACCATTACTTCATGACTTCTCCTGCCCTTTCACAAATTAAAGAAAAGCATGGCTCATTAGAATCTTTAGACTTTTCCCTGAACTCACTCTGCGTTGGAACCTTTTTCAGTCACTGTACCGGCCGCGCTAGACGTGCTCCTATCTAGCTATCCAGCAAGTTAAACACTCATTCAAAATAATTCTTCCTGAAGCCGTTTGCTGTTTTGAAGCTTTTACTTGAACAAATTTGTGAAACTGTAAACAAAGACAAAGTATGTTTTGTACATAAACTGAGTACTACACATTCGATATTACACAAGATACAAACATATTTACAACAGTAGAATAGACTAATTGTATAACTAACTAACATTTGAACTAACTTCTGTAACTATTAAATATTAACCTTTTATAAACATAGTATTATCAAAATATTACTCTGACAACATTGCTATTATGCTAAGAACTAAAGATACTCACAGATATTGCGTTTGGCCTAACATATGAAGTCAGATTACATTAGATTGTAAGTGGAACCTCTCACAGCAAATTCTCCATTACTCAAGTCAGGTTCTTCCTGGCAAAACTGCTTCCTGGGGTCAACAGGAAGAAAGGTAAGAAGGTCAAATGACCTCTCACAGGAAGAAAGGAACAAAGATCAAATGACCTCACACAGGAAGAAAGGAACAGATGACCTTTCCAGCTTACAAACTGTTAACACAATAACCGCCACCAGAGGGTGCTATTGCATGTAAAAATGTCCATCGGTCCAGAACAGTCACTGCACATTCTTCTTGTGTGAACCTGTTATCTGAGACCACCTTGAAAAGGTTAGTGGCACTTGACGAGGCTTTCTATTGACTCATCAGGTAACCAAGATTCTTCACAGCTGGCCAATCTCCTTGACCAGCAAGTGCAGGCATTTTACTGAGATGCACCATAGAGTCATAGGCCTAGAAATTCAGTTGTTTGCGCCAGCCGCTAGCGCCTTAGGAGGAGGAGAAGTGGGGCACTAAGCGGCTAGCGCCCAGGCGCGGCGCGATCTGCGCCTCTCGCGAAATTCAGTTAAGATTTAGCGGCGGCGCATCGCGAAATTCAGTTAAGATTTAGCGGCGGCGCAAAACCTTTGCGCGCGCTCAGCTGCGCGCGCAGATCTTGACGTCATTTCATGGTGCAACGCCCTTTGTGCGCCCCGAACCGGAAATTCAGTGGCGCCGCCCTTCTTTGCGACTGGCGCCCCCAGCAACTGGTAGAGGGGAACGGTTCCCAGTCGCTGTGGGCGCGGGGGGCGCTATTTAAAGGGGACTCCTCCTGCATCATAAGTGGCAGCCATTTTGTGCCAATCCTTCCATGTGAGAGACGGATATTTGGAGAGAGACAAAGGCAGAGAGCTTTCTGCTTTGACTCAGTGCTCGCACAGGTAATTCTGGCTCCAGGCCAGAGCTTTGCACTTGGATTTAACTTTCAGTGCCATAGCCTTGAGTCGCCACATATAATGGGGGCTGCAATGGGTGGAAACGTTGGCTTTCTGCATTGCATTCAAAGGGATCAGAGACGCCGTGAGAGAGTGCCAGTCATGGCCAGACGGAGAAGGGCCAACAGGCGTCGGCACAGGAGGCGTTACCCACCCAGGGTATACAGTCAGCAGTTCTCATATCTGAACATGTTTGAGGAGCAGTGTGTTTGGAGGCTGCGATTCAGAAGGGAGGTGGTCACTGAGATCTGCCACCTGCTTCGCAGAGATCTGCAGCCACAGCTGAGGAGCAGGACGTCTCTGTCAGTGGCAGTGAAGGTGGCTCTCAACTTCGATGCCACCGGCTCTTTCCAATCCGCTACTGGGGACATTGCCAACATCTCCCAGTTCGCAGTACATTGCTGCATCCGCCAAGTGAACAATGCCCTTTTCAGAAGGAGACATCGGTACATCTCCTTCCCCATGACCCTGGACAAGCAGCAAGAGCATGCAATGGCATTTGGAAGAATAGCGGGCTTCCCCATGGTTGAGGGCATAGAACTGATGAACCAGCAATGGTCAAGCCTTGCTTCAGGGCTGCAATGTGCAGGGCATGGCAGCCAAACAAGTCGACCCTTCCCCTTTAAGAGCTGACCGGTGCCAGCGTGTCTGCCTTCATTGAGCAACTCGCCGCACCTGCGCTGCGCCCGCCCTCGGTGTTAGCGCCCTGGATTGCCGGCTTAGCACCTAATGATAGTCATGCATTGCCTGCTTTAGTGCAGCAGCAACCTCTTGGGGCGATGCAACTGAATATCGGCGAAGGTGGCGCTAAGTTGCGCTGAGCGCAAAATTTAGCGAACGCCCAGCTGTAGCGCCCCAAACGTGGCTATACTGAATTTCTAGCCATAGAGTCATAAAATTATACAGCACAGAAAGAGGCCCTTCGACCCATCGTGTCCACGCCAGCCATCAAGTCCTGTCTATTCTAATCCCATTTTCCAGCACTTGGTCCGTAGCCTTGTATGTTATGGCATTTCAAGTGCTCATCTAAGTGCTTCTTGAATGTTGTGAGGGTTCCTGCCTCTACCATCCTTTCAGGCAGTGAGTTCCAGATTCCAACCACCCTCTGGGTGAAAAAGTTTTCCCTCAAATCCCCTCTAAACCTCCTGTCCCTTACCTTGAAACTATGCCCCCTGGTTATTGACCCCTCTACTAAGGGGAAAAGTTCCTTTCTAGCTACCCTATCTATGCCCCTCATAATTTTGTACACCTCAATCAGGTCCCCCCTCAGCCTTCTCTGCTCTAAGGAAAACAACCCCAACCTGTCCAGTCTCTCTTCATAGCTGAAGCGTTCCAGCCCAGGTAGCATCCTGGTGAATCTCCTCTGCACCCTCTCCAATGCAATCACATCCCTCCTATAGTGTGGCGACCAGAACTGCACACAATATTCCAGCTGTGCCCTAACTAGCATTTTGTACAGCGCCATTATAACCTCCCTGCTCTTATATTCTATGCCTCGGCTAATGAAGGCAAGTATCCCATATGCCTTTTAAACCACCTTATCTACCTGTCCTGCCGCCTTCAGGGATCTATGTACATGCACACCAAGGTCCCTCTGATCCTTTGTCCTTCCTAGGGTCCTACCTTTCATTGTGTATTCCCAAAATGCATCACCTCACACTTTTCAGGGTTAAATTCCATTTGCCACTGTTCTGCCCATCTAACCATCCCGTCTATATCGTCCTGTAGCCTGAGGCTTCCCTCCTCGCTATTTACCACTCCACCAATTTTTGTGTCATCTGCGAACTTACCAATCATATCTCCTACATTCATATCTAAATCATTCATGTACACTACAAACAGCAAAGGACCCAGCACCGATCCCTGCGGTACACCACTGGACACAGGCTTCCAGTCACAAAAACAACCTTCGACCATCACCCTCTGCCTCCTGCCACTAAGCCAATTTTGGATCCAATGTGCCAAATTGCCCTGGATCCCATGGGCTCTTACCTTCTTGACCAGTCTCCCATGTGGGACTTTGTCAAAAGCCTTACTGAAGTCCATGTAAACTACATCAACTGCGCTACCCTCATCCACACACCTAGTCACCCCCTCGAAAAATTCAATCAAATTGGTCAGACATGATCTCTCCCTGACAAAGCCATGCTGACTATCCCTAATTAATCCCTGCCTCGCCAAGTGGAGACTAATTCTGCCCTCAGAATTTTATCCAATAATTTCCCTACCACTGATGTTAGGCTCACTGGCCTGTAATTCCCTGGTTTATCCCTACTACCCTTCTTGAACAATGGTACTACGTTAGCTGTTCTCCAGTCTTCTGGCACCTCCCCTGTGGCCAGAGAGGTTCTGAAAATTTGTGTCAGAGCCCCTGTAATCTCCGCCCTTGCCTCACACAGCAGCCTGGGATACATCTCATCGGGGCCTTGGGATTTATCCACTTTTAAGCCCGCTAAAACCTCCTCCCTCTCAATACTAATTGGTTCAAGTATATCACAATCCCCCTGCCTGATTTCTATGCCTACATCACCCTTCTGCATAGTGAACACAGATGCAAAATATTCATTTAAAGCCTCACCTACATCTTCCGGCTCTACACACAGATTGCCACTTTGGTCCCTAATGGGCCCTACTCTTTCCCTGGTTATTCTCTTGCCCTTAATATACTTATAAAACACCTTGGGATTTTCCTTTATTTTGCCCACCAGTGTTTTTTCATGCCCCCTCTTCGCTCTCCTAATTTCTTTTTACATACCCCCCTGCACTTTCTATACTCCTCTAGGGCTTCCACTGTTTTTAGTCATTTGTATCTGCCAAAAGCCTCCCTTTTTTTCCTAATCCATTCTTGTATATCCCTTGACATCCAGGGTTCCCTGGGTTTGTTGGTTCCACCCTTGGCCTTTACAGGAACATGTTGGCGTTGTACTCTCTCTATTTCCTTTCTGAAAGACTCCTATTGCTCTGATGTGGATTTTCCTACAAGTAGCTGATCCCAGTCCACTTTGGCCAGATCCTGCCTTATCATATTAAAATCAGCCTTCCCCCTATTTAGAACCTTTATTTCTGGTCCACCTTTGTCCTTTTCCATGACTACCTTAAATCTCACCGAATTATGGTCACTGTCACCAAAATGCTCTCCTACTGACATATCTACCACTTGCCCGGCTACATTCCCTAGAATTAGGTCCAGTACCGCCCCCTCTCTTGTAGGACTTTCTACATGCTGGCTGAAAAAGCTCTCCTGGATGCACTTTAAGAATTCCGCACCCTCTAAGCCTTTCACACTCTGACTATCCCAGTTAATATTGGGGAACATAAGAACATAAGAAGTAGGAGCAGGAGTAGGCCATACGGCCCCTCGGGCCTGCTCCACCATTCAATAGGATCATGGCTGATCCGAATCTAGACTCATGTCCACTTCCCTGCCCTCTCCCCGTAACCCCTAATTCCCTTATCTGCTAGGAAACTGTCTATCTCCGTTTTAAATTTATTTATATGTTGCAGCTTCCACAGCTCTCTGGGGTAGCAAATTCCATAGATTTACTACCCTCTGAGTGAAGAAGTTCCTCCTCATCTCAGTGTTGAAAGGGCAGCCCCTTATTCTAAGATTATGCCCCCTAGTTATAGTCTCACCCATCAGTGGAAACAGCCTCACCGCATCCACCCGATCAAGCCCCCTCACAATCTTATATGTTTCGATAAGGTCGCCTCTCATTCTTCTGAACTCCAATGAGTAGAGGCCCAACCTACTCAACCTTTCCTCATGCGTCAACCCCCTCATCTCCGGAATCAACCGAGTGAACCTTC
Organism: Somniosus microcephalus; assembly: GCF_052327205.1. Lineage (NCBI taxonomy): Eukaryota > Metazoa > Chordata > Chondrichthyes > Squaliformes > Somniosidae > Somniosus > Somniosus microcephalus. The sequence goes on along the minus strand of NC_141003.1, from coordinate 81,775,214 downwards.
TCTGAACCACCTCGAGAGCAAGTGTATCTTTCCTTAAATATGGAAACCAAAACTGCACGCAGTATTCCAGGTGTGGCCTCACCAATACCCTGTATAACTGCAGCAAGACTTCCCTACTTTTATACTCCATCCCCCTTGCAATAAAAGCCAAGATTCCATTGGCCTTCCTGATCACCTGCTGCAGCTGCATACTAACTTTTTGTGTTTCATGCACCAGGACCCCCCGATCCCTTTGTACTGTAGCACTTTGCAGTTTCTCTCCATTTAGATAATAACTTGCTCTTTGATTTTTTCTGCCAAAGTGCATAACCTCACACTTTCCAATATTATATTCCATCTGCCAAATCTCTGCCCACTCACTTAGCCTGTCTATGTCCTTTTGCAGGTTTTTTATGTCCTCCTCACTCACTGCTTTCCCTCCCATCTTTGTATCGTCGGCAAACTTGGATATGTTGCACTCGGTCCCTTCCTCCAAATCGTTAATATAGATTGTAAAGAGTTGGGGTCCCAGCACTGACCCCTGCGGAACACCACTAGTCACTGATTGCCAGCCCGAGAACGAACCATTTATCCCAACTCTCTGTTTTCTGTTAGATAGCCAATCTTCCACCCATGCCAGTATATTACCCCCAATCCCGTGATTTTTTATCTTGATCAGTAATCTTTTGTGTGGAACCTTGTCAAATGCCTTTTGGAAGTCCAAATACAGTACATCCACTGGTTCCCCTTTATCCACCCTGTATGTTACGTCCTCAAAGAATTCGAGCAAATTTGTCAAACATGACTTTCCCTTCATAAAACCATGCTGACTCTGTCCTATTAAATTATGTTTATCCAAATGCTCTGTTACTGTTTCCTTAATAATGGACTCCAACATTTTACCAACCACAGATGTTAGGTTAACTGGTCTATAGTTTCCAGCTTTTTATCTACTTCCCTTCTTAAATAAGGGTGTTACATTAGCAGTTTTCCAATCTGCCAGGACCTTTCCTGAGTCCAGGGAGTTTTGGAAAATAATCACCAATGCATCCACAATCCCTACCGCCACTTCTCTCAAGACCCTAGGATGTAGGCCATCAGGTCCGGGGGATTTATCTGCCTTAAGTCCCATTATTTTACCGAGTACCATCTCCTTAGTGATTTTAATCATGTTTAGCTCCTCCCCCCCCCCATTGCCCCCTGTTTGTCCAGTGTTGGGATATTTTTAGTGTCCTCTACTGTAAAGACTGATACAAAATATTTGTTCAGCGTCTTTGCCATCTCCATGTTCCCCACCACTAGTTTCCCGGTCTCATCCTCTAAGGGACCAACGTTCACTTTACCCACCCTTTTTCTTTTTATATAGCTGTAGAAACTCTTGCTATCTGTTTTTATATTTTTTGCTAGTTTACTTTCATAATCTATCTTCCCTTTCTTAATTAATCTTTTAGTTATTGTTTGCTGGCTTTTAAATGCTTCCCAATCTTCTATCCTCCCACTGGATTTGGCTACTTTATATGCCCTTGTTTTCAGTCGGATACTATCCTTTATTACTTTACTTAGCCACGGATGGCTGTCTTTTCTTTTACTCCCCTTTTTCCTCAGTGGAATATATTTATCTTGAAAGATGTGAAATATCTCCTTGAATGTAGACCACTGCTCTTGTACCATCTTATACTTTAATCTGTTTTCCCAGTCCACTTTAGTCAATTCTACTCTCATACCTTCATAGTCTCCTTTATTTAAGCTCAGTACGCTGGTTTGAGATCCAACTCTCTCACCCTCAAACTGAATTTGGAATTCAACCATGTCATGGTCACTCATTCCAAGGGGATCCTTTACTAGGACATTTTTTATTAATCCTGTCTCATTACACAGGACCAGATCTAAGATTGCCTGCCCCCTGGTTGGTTCAGTTACATACTGCTCAAGGAACCCGTTCCTAATACACTCTATGAACTCTTCCTCAAGGCTGCCATGCCCAATTTGATTAGTCCAGTCAATATGAAAGTTAAAATCCGCCTACTATTATTACCCTATTATTTCTACGCTTCTCTGAGATTTCCCGACATATCTGTTCCTCTATCTCCCCTTGACTGTTTGGGGGACTATAGTATACTCCTAGCAAAATGCTTGCCCCCTTTTTGTTTTTAAGTTCTATCCATATGGCCTCATTAGAGGAACCTGCTAAGTTATCATCCCTCCTTACAGCAGTAATTGACTCCTTGATTAATATTGCGACACCCCCTCCTCTTTGACACCCCCCTCTGTCTCGCCTGAAGATTCTATACCCCGGAATATTGAGCTGCCAGTCCTGCCCCTCCCTCAACCATGTCTCTGTGATAGCAACAATATCATACTCCCATGTGTTCATCAACACCTTCAATTCATCTGCCTTACTCACAAGAACCTTGCATTAAAATAAATGCCATCCAGCCTTGCCATACTCCCTTGTGCCATTACATATTTGCTCTGCCTTCCAGGCTGACTTGTTTTTTCCTCTATATTTGGCTGTGCATCACCCCCTACTATAGCTCCACTCCGTATCCCATCCCCCTGCCAAGTTAGTTTAACCGCCCCCCCCGCCCCACCCCCAGGGCACCAGAAAATAAATAGTAGATTAAATGCAGAAAACAAATTCTTGGGGTTGAGATCTCTAGTGATCAACAAATTCACACCAAGTACAAAGCATTTTGTGCATATGTTTGGGGAGATATATTTGCTTGTTTTTCCTGTTGTTTTGGGCTGGATTTTCTGATCGGAGGCTTCCTGCGGGCGGATGCCTCCGATCTAGAAAATTCTACGCACTTACCTGCTGGCTCCGTAGGTCCCGAGACTTCCGATCCTGGGCCTCCCCTGGTCCACGCGCGCAGAGGCCCGGGTATCCCAGGGGCGCAGGCGGTTCGCAAGCGTCCCTGGGATCACGTGGGCCATGGGGAACCAATCAAAGAAGGGAATCGCCCTTCACACTTTTGACAGGTCTCTACGCACAGAACTGTCAGAAGTATGAATGGGGATCACTTAAAAAACAGTTAAACATTTAAAAAAAATTATATCACTTATTTAAAATTAGTTAAAATTACATTAAATTAAATATTTTAAACAAAAATGTAATTTTTTGAAAAAAATAATTAAAGTTTTTTACGGGGCTAAAAATAAACTTACCTTTTTTTAAGTATTTTTAAATTTTAAATGAGTGAAAAAATTTTTTTTTTTTTTCTTAAACTCTTAAAGGGGGAGAAATTCGGTTGGTTGCGTCACCCATTAGTGCCTAAATAGGCCGAGAAGTGGGGCGCTAACCAACTAGCGCCCAGGTGCAGCGAACCCTGCGCCTCTTCCCATATTGAGCGGACATTTAGCGCCGGCGCAAAATCTTAGAGCCCGCTCACGGGCGCAGGCAGATCATGACGTCATTTCAGTGTGCAACGCCTTTTGGGCGCCCCGGACCGGAAATTCAGTGGCGCCCCCCTCCGTTCCGCCTGGCGCTAATAAGGACAACTTACCTGGAACGTTCCCCAGTCGCTGTCGGGCTGGGGGGGCGTTCTTTAAAGGGGACTGCTGTGGTATAAAAGCGGCAGCCATTTTTGGAGCACAACTTCTTTGAGAGTTAGAGATAGTTGCTGAGCTGCACACTGAGAGCCATTTCACCACTGAGCCAGCGCTGGCAGCAGAACTTCAGCCTTCTGACCATCACCTTGCTGTTGGTGAGCATATCAAACGGGGAGACTTTCTGTGCGCACTTATTATGGGGGCTGCTTTGGAGGGGAACGTCCTGCTGCTGAATCATCTGGAAAGGGCACAGAGACGCAGGGAGAGAGGGGCAGGCATGGCCAGACGGAGGAGGGCCAACAGACGTCGCCACACCAGACCTTACGCTGCCAGGGTTTTCTGACGGCAGTTTTCCTACATGAACATGTCGGAGGAGCAGTGTATCAGAAGGCTGCGCTTTAGAAAGGAGGTGGTGACTGAGCTGTGCCACCTGCTTCAGCCAGATCTGCAGCCTCAGATAAGGTGCAGGACATCTCTGTCGGTGGCTGTGAAGATGGCTGTTGCCCTAAACTTCTACGCAAGCGATCCTTTCAGGCCGCAACTGGGGACATAGCCAACATCTCGCAGTTTGCGGTGCATTGCTGCATCCGTCAAGTGACTGATGCCCTGTTTAAAAGGAGGCGGCAGTACATCTCCTTCCCAATGACCCCAGACAAGCAGTGGGAGTGCGCAGAGGGCTTCGCAGCAATAGCGGACTTCCCCATGGTGCAGAGTGCCATTGACTGCACGCACGTGGCTTTGCGGGCGCCTGTATTGAATCCGGAGGTGTTCCGCAACCGCAAGGGGTTCCATTCCTTGAATGTCCAGCTGGTCTGTGACCACCGACAGCTGATCCTCGCAGTGAATGCACAGTTCCCAGGCAGCAGCCACGACGCCTTCATCCTGCGCCAGACTTCTGTTGCAGACCTTTTCGAGGCCCTGGCTCACCCAGGAGGCTGGCTTCTCGGGGACAAGGGCTATCCTCTGTGCCCGTGGCTGATGACTCCGCTCCGTTCGCCCAGCACCCCTGCTGAAGAATGCTACAATGCGAGCCATCAGGCGACGAGGAACATTGTGGAGCACACAATCGGCGTGCTGAAGCAGCGGTTCCGCTGTCTGGACCATTCTGGAGGAGCCCTGCAGTACTCACCTGAGTGAGTCTCCCACTTCGTGGTTGTATGTTGCATGCTGCATAACCTCACTATCCTACGAACCCAGCCAATGCCACCAGACATTGAAGCACCAGCAGAGGAGGAGGAGGAGGAGGAGGAGGAGGAGGACCAAGATGGGAGGGAGACACAAACTGGAAGGGCCGTCCGTCAGAGGCTGATCAGAAGTCACTTCTAGGCCCCTCTCACGGAATGCTTGCTGCCATTCCAAGAACAGGAATGGAACCGTTCTGATACCCCAAAGCCTGTGATGGGCAAAATGCATGTAAATAGCAGACATGGCCATTGTAAATAAAGAAAGTTGTTTATTGTACAAAATGTGCTTCCTTCCAACAAGACAAAGCAATGGCAACAGAAAGCAAAACTAACACACTGACACATAAGTGGCTCGCACACCTGGGAGACTGTCCAAAACATAACTAACATTCAGACCAGCATCCTCGGCCTTGATTTCTACAAATAAGACGTTTCAGCAGCACCTTCTACTCTTTCCCCCTTGATGGTGATCTGCTTCTCTTGCGAGATTGGCCCCTTCCCTCCCTGCAGCTCCTCCGTAATGGGACCCCAGTGGCTGGAGCAAGGCTGGGGGAGGTCTGCTGACTATTCGAAAGCGCAGATGCCCCTGAGGGACGGCCTGGATGACCTCTGGGCCTGGAGGGCCCGGCTGCTGACTGCTCCAACTGTGCATGGGTGGAAGCAGTCTGTCCTGCAGGTGGTAGCAGCTGCAGTGGAGAAGTGCCAGTGGTGGCTTCAGGAATGCTGTCATCCTGAGAGCAGACAGCAGCTCCCTGGTTGGCCGACACACTGACACTCTGACGGGGCAGCACCGCAGCATGCGCAGCAATCGGATGGTCCACAGATTGCTGGCCTGCTGTGGTGCTGCAAGGGCCCCGGGTAATCCTGCCTGATCCAGCGAGGGTGGCAGCAGTCAGTGGTCGCGTGGCCTCAATCAGCGTCTGCATGAGACCAGCGAGTGACTGCATGGCAGCACTCAGCAGCTGAGTGCCAGGTGCCAGTGCTTCGGTGAAGCCCTGGACAGTCCTTTCCAGTGCTGCCCCGAAGTCCTGCGCTCCTTGCCTGTGCTGCGCCGAAGTCTTGGACACTCGATGGATTCAGGCATCCTTGCCACTGCAGCCATGAGCTCAGTGTGCCTCAGCACAGCCTGGGCGCTCATTTCTGCGAGGGCACGCACCTCTTCTGCGCTCTGTGCAGCAGCACTCGCGGCCTGACTCGCCCTCCGGGGAGACGGCCCTCGAGCTTCCCTACCCCCCTTGCGTTGCTGCAGCCCGCTGGTTCCTGGAGTTGGTTCCTCCTCAGAGCATTCCCCCCCGCTCCCCTCCAGGGAAGTAGTCTCCCCAGTCTGCAGAGGGGCTGGCTCGCCTGAGGGTGGTAGGGATGGTCCGGATTCCTCCTGCTCGTCGCCTCCAGAGTCAGTAGCAGTGGCAGCTTGAGGGCCCAGCTCCCGAGCTGGTGATACAGCATCTGAAAGCAGGGAGGTTGAAGAGTGGCTTTAGCGAAAGGACAGGGTGGCAGCAAGGGATGCATGAGTGCTGCAATGCACTGACTTGGGTCCAAAGTGAAAAAGCATGCTGGTGGGGGGAACAAGTGGAAGGAGAGAGTTCAAAAAGGTGATGACCTTACCATCGCTGTGCACAATGGGGTCGGCAGCTCCAGAGGTGACAGGACCACTCATCCGGCTTCCAACAATCTGGTGGACTCGCTCCTTGAGGTCTGTGAGGGTCTGCAGGTGAGGCCGGCCTCCTCCGGTACGAAGCTGCTCCCTACGGTTCCTGGCCAGCTTGGCCTGCAGGAGAAAGGACGGGAAGTGATGAAACATGCTGCCCTGAGCTGACATTACATGCCCCCCATGGTAGAATAGCCCTTACATTATGCACTGAGCTGAATGTGCGTGTGTGTTTCCAGAAAGGGCCATGGGTGCTGGCTGGCAGATGGCCATTGGGGCTTCGCGCACCCTCTGGCCATAAAGTCAGGTGCAGATGGAGGGATGAAGATGAATGTGAAAAAGGCACTCACCCTAACGACCCGAGTGAGGTCATTGAACTTCTTCCTGCATTGCACAGGAGTCCTGGGCACCACGCTGCTGGAGGTGACTCTTTGGGAAACATCCCTCCAAGCTCTGCAGTATTCGCTCTGATGAGGCCTCCTGCCATTCTCGGGGTACAGCACAGCTCGCCGGCGCTCCACTGCGCCAACCAGAGCATCCAATGCCCCGTCGCTAAAGCGCTCCGCTCTCTGCCTGACCCTCTCCACACCACAGGTAGGTCACCACCGATTTTGAGGCCTACAAGGCGCAGAGTGTGACTGCTGATGTTAATTGACCCGCCCCTTTAAGAGCTGGCCGGCGCCAGCGTGTCTCGGGGAAATCGATTATTGACAGCACCTGCGCTGCGCCCAGCCACCGAGAAATTGAGTAGCGCCGCCGGGTTAGCGCCTTAAGAGTACCGTGCAGCGCCTGATTTAGCGCCGCAATCACCTTCAGGGGCGCTGCAACCCAATATCGCTCAAGGTGGCGATAAATTGCGCCTGGCGTTAAACTTTGCATACCGCCAATACTAGCGCCCCAAACGGGGCGATACCGAATTTCTCCCCCTTATGCTGGTAAAAGCAGGCCTTATGCAGGCTTTTACCAGACGTAAGATTTCTAAGGGTTTTCAGCGGGCGGAGGTTCTGCAAAGAGCGGAACTCTCCCCCCGCAGAGGCCCTTCTCCAGGGCAGGCGGATGATCTGTCAAGAGGATTCTTGACAGATCGGAAGTGCCGGGTTTTAGCGCATGCACTTGGCATGCCTGAAACCGGCATTTCTGATGTCCCTACGGGTGTGTACACAGCTCGTACACACCCGTGGGGGTCGGAATATCCGACCCATTGATGCAGCCTGTTCTTATAAGGTCCATGCCTCAAGTCGAGTCCAAACTGGAATTTCTCTCCTTTCCCTATTGATATCTGCTGTCCTGAGCTCATCGAGGCTCTCTTCTTTCTGTCCTTCGTGAATCGTGCACCATTCCCAAAGCGAAAGGGCAGTTGGGTTTATTTAGTTTCAGGCCTCTGTCAGTGCCAACTTTGAAACAGTCACTTGGACAGACCTGGGTTGGCTCACCTATTGGTTTTTTGCTTTCTCCGCACCTGTGGACAATGATAATTGGCTCTCACCCATACCCTAGTAGCCGAGCTGAGATTGGTAACTCCCCATGCGGGAACTATAGGTGCGAAATCACACTGTGTAGTGTAGTTTATTAGTCCTCCCCATCGCCTTCTATCCTTTCACCTAGCTGCATCTGTCCTTTCTACTGTTTCCTTTAAGATGAAAGCAATTATTTTGAATAAAGACCTATTTAATTTCCTTCTGTTGTTACTATGAAGGCAAGTCACTGTGACTGAATTCTGAGATGCTACTTACCCTTGTCGTTGTTTAAAACTAGCCACCGTCCCTAAAAACCATCTGCATTACATTAACGACCAGTTTAAATTACATGTCAGTTAATCAGTACCTGTTGGAAACGTTTAACTCCTGTTTTACACGGAGGGTCTTTCAAATATGTGACCGCAGGTAAGTAAGGAACTGAATACCTACATCTTTTCATTTTTTCTGGAATGCTCTTTTGGTTTATCTTTGGATTTCTTCGCTTTGCCTGTCACCTCGCTCTGATGTACTTTTTTGCCTATGATCCTGCACAGAAACAGAAAGCACAGATCAAACGGTAATTAAATCCCAGTACAGTCCAGTCATTATTTCCCGGGTTTCAGTGTTGTGCGAGTGGATTTTGGCATTCCACGGTTAAGTAACTACCAGTGTTTCACAGGTAACTATAAATCTCGCTAAGGTACAACGAGCACAAATGGGGTTCTTTGCACAGACTGCCAACATGGTAAATCTTTCATCATATGCTGCCAGATATTCTTTTAGTTCCGCTTCGTAACTCACTTAAAAGTAAAGGAAGTTTTTACAAAGTGTTCATGCATGGCTGTCCCTTGAGTCTATTTCACCATCAGACCTGTACAACGTTTTTTTCTATTTTAAAGTATTACATTGTGGAAATCAGACCTTACGGTTCATTTCCAAGAAAAAAAAATGATGGAACAAAAACTAATTCTTATCCATGCATTTACTAATCATTTTCTACCCTTGTCTTTTAACCACTATCTTAAGTAACCATACATAAAGCATGTTATTCAGAGAGGGACGTGTTATATAGGTTCCTTACATGAGTTCTCCATTATTGAGTGAGCCATGATATAACTTTCTATGATACATAGCTAGATAGATCACTAGATCGACAGACAGGCTGCTTCATAGTAGTGTTTGAGTGTCAGAAGAACCGCAGAATTGGATAAGGGCCAGGGATTTGTTCCTCTTTACACTGTATACTCTATTCATTTTCCCCTCTCCCTAACATCTGTCTGAGGCTGAACCACACTGTCCACAACCTTGGTGTCATATTTGACCCTGAAATGAGCTTCCGACCACATATCCGCAGCATCACTAAGACCGCCTATTTCCACCTCTGTAACATCGCCCGTCTCCGCCCTTGCCTCAGCTCATCCGCTGCTGAAACCCTCATCCATGCCTTTGTTACCTCTAGACTTGACTATTCCACCACACTCCTGGCTGGCCTCTCACATTCTACCCTACGCAAACTTGAGGTCATCCAAAAGTCCTAATTCGCACCAAGTCCCGTTCACCCATCACCCCTGTGCTTGCTGACCTACATTGGCTCCCGGTTAAGCAGCGCCTCGATTTCACAATTCTCCTCCTTATTTTCAAATCCCTCCATGGCCTCGCCCCTCCCTAATCCCTGTAATCTCCTCCAGCCCCACAACCAACAACAACAACTTGTATTTATATAGCACCTTTCACATAGTAAAACGTCCCAAGGCGCTTCACAGGAGTATTATAAGACAACAATTTTGACACCGATCCACATAAGGATAAATTAGGGCAGGTGACCAAACGTTTGGTCAAAGAGGTAGGTTTTAAGGAGCGTCTTAAAGGAGGAAAGAGAGGTAGCGAGGCAGAGAGGTAGCGTGGCAAGGAATTCCAGAGCTTAGGGCCTAGGCATCAGAAGGCACAGCCACCAAAGGTTGAGCGATTATAATCAGGGATGCTCAAGAGGGCAGAATTAGAGGAGCGCAGATATCTCGGGGGGTTCTGGGGCTGAAGGAGATTACAGAGATAGGGAGGGGCGAGGCCATGGAGGGATTTGAAAACAAGGATGAGAATTTTGAAAACGAGGCGCTGCTTAACCGGGAGCCAATGTAGGTCAGCGAGCACAGGGGGTGATGGGCGAACGGGACTTGGTGTGGGTTAGGACACGGGCAGCCGAGTTTTGGAGGACCTCAAGTTTACGTAGGGTGGAATGTGGGAGGCCAGCCAGGAGTGCGTTGGAATAGTCAAGTCTAGAGGTAACAAAGGTTTCAGCAGCAGATGAGCTGAGGCAAGGGTGGAGACGGGCGATGTTACGGAGGTGGAAGTAGGCGGTCTTAGTTATGCTGCGGATATGTGGTCGGAAGCTCATTTCAGGGTCAAATATGACACCAAGGTTGCAAACAATGTGGTTCCCCCTGAAATATCTGCGCTCCTCTAATTCTGCCCTCTTGAGCATCCCTGATTATAATCGTTCCACCATTGGTGGCCGTGCCTTCTGTTGCCTGGGCCCTAAGCTCTGGAATTCCCTCCCTAAACCTCTCCGCCTCTCCGCCTCTCTCTCCTCCTTTAAGACGCTCCTTAAAACCTACCTCTTTGACCAAACTTTTGGTCACCTGCCCTAATTTCTCCTTATGTGGCTCGGTGTCAAATTCTTTTGTCTTATAATACTCCTGTGAAGCGCCTTGGGACGTTTTACTATGTTAAAGGTGCTATAGAAATACACGTTGTTGTTGTTGTAAGCAAACTTTTCTTTTTGACTGCTACTTGTTCGTAGTATTAAATGCTATGGAGGGTTGCACCTTTGGATAGAACAAAATGGGTTCAATTCAGGCCAATCTGGTTTTGGAATGCCTTTGCAGATCTTCCCTACTCCTTCAGAGGCCTGCTACAAACCTGTAAGTGAACACAGAACCACTCGCTCGGCAGTAGTTCTCATCCTGACTTGCTCCTGCCATCAGCTGTGAAAAAAATAGAGTATGTGCCAAGTACCCAGCCAGTGCTTATCATCTCACTAATTCCTCCTAAATAACATCTAGGACTAAGAATGCCAGAACGTACTATAACAGTAACAGCTACACACTGGGGAACACCCTCTCCCTCTCTGCATTCGCATCAGGTAAGCATCTCTTTTTTTGGCTCATAAAGCCAAAATGCTGGATCTCCAGCAAACTGATGGGTTTTCGTTCCTGGGATTTGAGCATCGCTGGCAAGGCTGGCATTTATTGCCCATCCCTAATTGCCCTCGAGAAGGTGGTGGTGAGCTGCCTTCTTGAACCGCTGCAGTCCGTGTGGTGAAGGTGCTCCCACAGCACTGTTAGGGAGGGAGTTCCAGGATTTTGACCCAGCGACGATGAAGGAACGGCCGATATACTTCCAAGTCTGGATGGTGTGTGACTTGGAGGGGAACTTGGAGGTGGTGGTGTTCCCATGCGCCTGCTGCCCTTGTCCTTCTAGGCAGTAGAGGTCGCGGGTTTGGGAGGTGCTGTCGAAAGGTGAGGACAGAAAAACAAAGATCCGTCTTAACTAGTAGGAAATATCTTTGTTAGTATTTTCCCCCCTAACTCTATGGAAGTACCTTACACTGAAACTACTCTACTATACAGTGAAGGTCCTGTTTAACTGATAATACAGTTTTATGTCCTTAATGCAAGACTAGTTCAGTTACTGAATCTAAAGTCAAACAAGGATACAGCCCTTAAGTTCAACCCAAGATAATGGGCCAGAATTTGCTATCAAAATAACGGCTAGGTTAATGGCGCTCGCCGTTATTTATGGGTAAATGCTGCAGCAACTTCAGGCGAGGAGTAGATGCGCGGTTAAATACGAATTTCCAAAGGTTGCTGACCGAGTTGCACCGCTCTGTCGGCGGCATCACGCTGTCGGCCTCACCATTGAATGTCATGAAGTTGCTGTATTATCGCAGTCGATATGGTCTAAACTCGCCACAGATATTTAGGGCTAGTAATTAGTAGTACAAGTATCGTTTTAACGATGTGATATTTGTTAATGACTGCCAATCAACCACTCTGGCACTGAAAATCAACTATTACAAGTGTGGAGTCTCATTCCTTCAGGTTTTGAATTTTTCAGGGAGATTTTAAAAATTTCAAATTTTCAATTAAAAAAAATGTTTTCTTACTTTTCCTTTCTGTCTCTTTATTCTCTCCTTCTTAATCCAATCTTTCCTTCCCTCTCTTTATTTCTCTTTCTGTACCTGATTTGACATTGAATTCACCCCCTTTAATTCACCCTCCTTCTCAGTCCTTCCTTCCGCTGTTTATTTCCCAAACTTTCCATCTGATTGGTTACGGAGACACCCTGTTGGTTGCCCTGTTCACTCGGGTCCCAGATGCCCTGTTTCCCTCACTGCGCCGTCATCAGCTCCCACTTTCAGTCACTTTGTGGGCAAACATGTTTTGAGCTGAAGGGTGCAGTGGACAAGCCCAACTAAGGGCAGACGCCGTCAGGAGCCCAGCTACAGCAAAAATCAGGCTCCGAATGTCATCAATTCATTGACGCTTCTGGTCAATCTGCTACAAACTCTCCATAGACCATCGCAACCCCAGATGAAGAGAATCAAGTCTGGCAGGTACCCACATTGTGAAGTTGGAAATGAAGGCTGTGGCTGGAATTTGCATCTGGAAAACTGCACCTTTGGGCCTATAAGCCCTATTGACCATGGTGCAGGAAACAGCTGTGAATGCATAGCGAGAAAAGATAGTGGATTTCACTATGAAATCTGTCACCTGGGGTTTACTGTCCTGCAAGAGAGGGAACACCAAAAACACAAGCATTAATATCCATACTGAGCAGAAATGAAATGATTTTTTTTTCTCCTAATTTTCTCCGTAGGCCACAGTGTGTTGCAAGGTGGTAACACATTAAAGAATCAAGATGTTTCTTCAGGTGGCCTGCCGTGCACTTCTGCCACCTTCTAGTTTTACTTCTCCTCTACCCATTTACCTGTAATCATCCTGGCTTCTCTTTACAGGAGTTAACATAGAAACATAGAAGATAGGAGCAGGAGTAGGCCATTCGGCCCCTCGAGCCTGCTCCGCCATTCAATGCGATCATGGCTGATCATCCAAATTCAGTACCCTGTCCCTGCCTTCTCCCCATATCCCTTGATCCCTTTAGCCTTAAGAAATATATCTAACTCCTTCTTGAATATATTTAATGAATTAGCATCAACTGCCTTCTGTGGTAGAAAATTCCACAGGCTCACCACTCTCTGGGTGAAGAAATTCCTCCTCATCTCTGTCCTAAATGGCTGACCCCTTATCTTTAGACTGTGATCCCTGGTTCTGGACTCCCCTGCCATCGGGAACATCCTTCCTGCATCTAGTCTGTCTAGTCCTGTTAGAATTTTATAAGTTTGAATGAGATCCCCCCTCTCATTCTTCTAAACTCCAGCGAATATAAGCTCAATCGATCCAATCTCTCCTCATACGTCATTCCTGCCATCCCAGGTATCAGTCTGGTGAATCTTCGCTGCACTCCCTCCATGGCAAGAACATCCTTCCTCAGATAAGGCGACCAAAACTGCACACAATACTCAAGGTGTGGTCTCACCAAGGCCCTGTACAATTGCAACAAGACATCCCTGTTCTTGTACTCAAACCCTCTCGCTATGAAGGCCAACATACCATTTGCCTTCTTAACTGCCTGCTGCACCTGCATGCTTACCTTCAGCGACTGGTGCACAAGAACACCCAGGTCTCGTTGCACTTCCCCTTCTCCCAATCTATTGCCATTCAGATAATAATCTGCCTTCCTGTTTTTGCCACCAAAGTGGATAACCTCACATTTATCCACATTATAGTGCATTTGCCATGCTTTTGCCCCATCACCCAACCTGTCCAAATCATACTGGAGTTTCTCGGCATCCTCCTCACAGCACACACTCCCACCCAGCTTTGTGTCATCGACCTGAAACGTTGACTCTGTTTCTCTCTCCACAGATGCTGCCTGACCTGCTGAGTATTTCCAGCATTTCTGATTTATTTCAGATTTCCAGCATCCGTAGTATTTTAGTCTTCTGATCTCTAGCCAGTCCTGTGGTTTGAGGCTTGCTGATTTTCTGTTGCTATACATCCTCCCATGACAATCTGTGACTACAGCTTAAGTTATAAAGATTTTGTTTCCATTTGCCTTATTGCATCCTTCAGCATTTTAAAGCTCAGCATCTAGTGTTTTCATTTAAGCTGCCGCAGCATATAAGATTGGTACTTCAGGTGCTCTCTAAAGCTCTGTGACGTAAGAAAACTACTAGGCACTTGGTCTAAGCGTTAAACAAAGCTTTAATCAACTGTTTTACAACATGGAGGTCTAGTTTTGTCCTTCCCTAGTTCCTGTTAAGAATGTCCTGCGCAAGCTGGGCCCGTGCCCAAGTATTTATACTCTCCCTGGACAGCGCCACCCGCAGGCCGCTCAGTATTATTTCATAAGTCTTTCTTTCATGAATGACTGATTCATGTCACTCTGGTTGTGGGTTTGAATATTATCTTTGGATTACAGTGCAGTTCATCAGCAACATCTAAAATGAGTTTATTCATATCTCACCTTCACGGCGCGATACCATAGAGAGAAAGCTGAATGAATTGAGTCGGATCTCACCCGCTCCCTCACCATCAGGTGGGATATAGTAAGAAAGAAAGAAAGACTTGCATTTATATAGCGCCTTTCTCATCCACCGGACGTCCCAAAGCACTTTACAGCCAATGAAGTACTTTTTGAAGTGTAGTCACTGTTACAATGTAGGAAACCCAGCAGCCAATTTGCGCACAGCAAGCTCCCACAAACAGCCATGTGATAATGACCAGATAATCTGTTTTAGTGATGTCAATTGAGGAATAAATAGTAAGCCAGGCGTTTTACCTCAGCAGAAGCAGTGGCACACTTTTCTTAACTGAGAATGGTTCTGACAGTGAGACCTGCCAAGGAGAACGTGACATATTTGCCAGCTTTCAAAATGACTAATTTTAGCTGTGATCACAGCCCACTTAAATGGCACCCCATCCACCACCTTAAACATTCACTGGTGTACCGTGGCTGCAGTGTGTACCATCTACAAGATGCACTGCAGCAACTCGCCAAGGCTTCTTCGGCAGCACCTCCCAAACCCGCGACCTCTTCCACCTAGAAGAACAAGGACAGCAGGTGCACGGGAACACCAACATCTCCAAGTTCCCCTCCAAGTCACACACCATCCTTACTTAGAAGTATATCGGCCGTTCCTTCATCGTTGCTGGGTCAAAATCCTGGAACTCCCTCCCTAACAGCACTGTGGGAGTACCTTCACCACATGGACTGCGACGGTTCAAGAAGGCGGCTCACCACCACCTTCTCTAGGGCAATGAGGGATGGGCAATAAATGCTGGCCTTGCCAGTGATGCCCACATCCCATGAAAGAATTAAAAAATAATAATAATTTTGAAAAATGGCTCAGAAATGCTTGCAACAGAATATTATGATGCAAGGTATGACTTTCCAACTGCCATTTACCTCTCCATTAATGGCAATGATGAGCCCAATAGTGTGGATTTATAATGGGCTTTGGCCCACACGAGTTTATTATGTAATCTGGTTACACCCAAGGAACCCATTGATTGGACTCCACCCAGAAGACGTAAATCCAATGGTTGGAACTTTACACAGAGAAGGTTATTTTAACTGGCTGGACGTTAAAGCCTGGGGAGCCTGAGGAAAAGAAAGCCTAAAAGACTCTTAGGATCTATAGGAAATCCTCAACATATCTAAAATAATGAAGCTGCCCCTAATTTGAGAATGCAAGCAAATATTGAATTGTGGTATTAAATTGTATTTGTGTCATATTTGGCCCTGAAATGAGCTTCCGATCACATATCCGCAGCATAACTAAGACCACCTATTTTCACCTCCGTAACATCGTCCATCTCCGCCCTTGCCTCAGCTCATCCGCTGCTGAAACCATCATCCATGCCTTTGTTACCTCTAGACTTGACTATTTCAACACACTCCTGGCTGGCCTCCCACATTCTACCCTATGTAAACTTGAGGTCACCTAAAACTCGGCTGCCCGTGTCCTAACTCGCACCAAGTCCCGTTCGCCCATCGCCCCTGTGCTAGGTGACCTACATTGGCTCCCGGTTAAGCAGCACCTCGATTTCAAAATTCTCATCCTTGTTTTCAAATCCCTCCATGGCCTCACCCCTCCCTGTTTCTGTAACCTCCTCCAGCCCCACAACCCTCTGAGATATCTGCGCTCCTCTAATTCTGCCCTCTTGAGCATCCCTGATTATAATCGCTCAACCATTGATGATCCTTAAAACCTACCTCTTTGACCAAGCTTTTGGTCACCTGCCCTAATTTATCTTTATGTGGCTCGGTGTCAAATTTTTTGTCTTATAATACTCCTGTGCAGCGCCTTGGGAAGTTTTATTACGTTTAAAGCACTATATAAATACAAGTTGTTGGTGTATGCTGAAGATTGAGGGGTGACCTGATCGAGGTGTATCAAATGGTAAAAGGATTTGACAGGGTAGATACAGAGAAACTCTTTGCTCTGGTGGAGGGATCTAGAACAAGGTGACATAATCTTAAAATTAGAGCTAGATCATTCAGGAGCGAAACCGGGAAACATTTTTTCACACAAAGGGTAGTAGAAATCTGGAACTCTCTTCTCCAGAAGGCTGGGGATGCTTGGGGCACAACTGGAGCTTTCAAGGCTGAGATCGATAGATTTTTTTGTTAGGTGAGGGTATCAAGGGATATGAGTGAAGGCAGGTAAACGGAGTTGAGGTGCAGATCAGCCATGATCTCATTGAATGGCGGAGCAGGCTCGAGAGGCTGAATGGCCTAGTCCTGTTCCTAATGTTCCTATGTTCCTAACTCAATAGACATTTACTTCATGTTGCAATTAATTTGCTTTACCAGTCGCATTGGCCACCATATTATTATTTCTATCAGCCAAAAATGTGGGGTTACATAGAACCCTGTCTTTCAGAACTGAATGGTTTATGTATTCATGCCAGTAATATCCATTCTTCACCAATAAGTCCTTGCAATAGAATGGTCCAGCGACAAAGTAGAATGACTTGCTTTTATAAGGCACCTGATCACATCTCTCAGAAATATCTCAATGAATTACTTTGAAGTGTGTAGTGACTTTGTTATGTAGGCAGCTATGTGCACACAGCACAATGTCACATCGGCAATTAAGTTAATGTTTTTTTGAGGGAGGAACGTTGGCCAAGAAACTGGGATAACAGCCTGCTCTTCATCGAATAATGCCAAGGGATCGTAAAGTTCACCCATACCAGCAAAACAAAGCATCAGTTTAGCATTTGAAGGTTGACATTTCGAAGAATACAACATCCCCTCATTACTGTGAACGTAAGAACATAAGAATTAGGAGCAGGAGCAGATCATGTGGCCCCCTCGAGCCTGATCCGTCATTCAATAAGATCATGGCTGATCGTGACTGAGGGTTAGCCTAGATAAAGTACTTCAATCCAACAGTGAGGCTTGAAAGAAGTTGGGCACCATAGCGCCTCCAGGGGGGGGGGGGCGCTAACAGAACGCTACCGGCTTTGTGACTGGGCGATAGTACTGACACCCGCAAAACTGAGGTGGAGGTTTGCGGCAGCGGTAATCAGTAGCGCCGCAATATAGAAATATAGAAACATAGAAGATAGGAGCAGGAGTAGGCCATTCGGCCCCTCGAGCCTGCTCCGCCATTCAATGAGATCATGGCTGATCATCCAAATTCAGTACCCTGTCCCTGCTTTCTCCCCATATCCCTTGATCCCTTTAGCCTTAAGAAATATATCCAACTCCTTCTTGAATATATTTAATGAATTAGCCTCTACGGCCTTCTGTGGTAAAGAATTCCACAGGTTCACCACTCTCTGGGTGAAGAAATTCCTCCTCATCTCTGTCCTAAATGGCTTACCCATTATCCTTAGACTGTGACCCCTGGTTCTGGACTCCCCGGCCATCGGGAACATCCTTCCTGCATCTAATCTGTCTAGTCCTTTTAGAATTTTATAAGTTTCAATGAGATCCCCTCTCATTCTTCTAAACTCCAGCGAGTATAAGCCCAATCGACCCAATCTCTCCTCATACATCATTCCTGCCATCCCAGGTATCAGCCTGGTGAATCCTCACTGCACTCCCTCCATAGCAAGAACATCCTTCCTCAGATAAGGCGACCAAAACTGCACACAATACTCAAGATGTGGTCTCGCCAAGGCCCTGTACAACTGTAGAAAGACATCCTTGTTCCTGTACTCAAACCCTCTTGCTACAAAGGCCAACATATCATTTGCCTTCTTAACTGCCTGCTGCACCTGCATGCTTACCTTCAGCAACTGGTGCACAAGGACACCCAGGTCTCGTTGCACTTCCCCTTCTCCCAATCTATTGCCATTCAGATAATAATCTGCCTTCCTGTTTTTGACACCAAAGTGGATAACCTCGCATTTATCCACATTATATTGCATCTGCCATGCTTCTGCCCAATCACCCAACCTGTCCAAATCATGCTGAAGTTTCTCGGCATCCTCCTCACAGCACACACGCCCACCCAGCTTTGTGTCGTCTGCAATCTTGGAGATATTACATCTAGTTCCCTCGTCTAGATCATTAATATATATTGTGAATAGCTGGGGTCCAAGGACCGATCGCTGCGGTACCCCACTAGTCACTGCCTGCCACTCGGAAAAAGACCCGTTTATTCCAACTCTTTGCTTTCTGTCTGCCAACCAGTTCTCTATCCAAGTCAATACCTTGCCCCCAACCCCATGTGCCTTAACTTTACACGCTAATCTCTTGTGCGGGACCTTATCGAACGTCTTTTGAAAGTCCAAATACATCACATCCACTGGTTCTCCCTTATCTATTTTACCAGTTACATCCTCAAAAAATTCCAGTAGATTAGTCAAGCACGATTTACCCTTTGTAAATCCATGTTGACTTTGTCTGATCCGGTCACTGTTTTCCAAGTGCTCTGCTATTACATCTTTTATAATGGACTTTAGCATTTTCCCCACTACCGATGTCAGGCTTACCGGTCTGTAATTCCCTGTTTTCTCTCTACCACCTTTTTTGAATAGTGGCATAACATTAGCTACCCTCCAATCCATGGGTACTGTTCCAGAGTCTATCGAATTTTGGAAGATGACCAGCAATGCATCTACTATTTCTAGGGCCACTTCCTTAAGTATCCTAGGATGTAGATTATCAGGCCCTGGGGATTTATCGGCCTTCAATCCCGTCAATTTCCCTAACACCATTTCCCTACAAATACTGATTTCTTTCAGTTCCTCCCTTTCATTAGGCCCTATGTTCCATGACATCTCTGGGAGGTTATTTGTGTCCTCCCTTTGTGAAGACAGAACCAAAGTATGTATTTAATTGGTCTGCCATTTCTTTGTTTCCCATTATAAATTCCCCTGATTCTGACTGCAAGGGACCTACGCTTGACTGCACCAATCTTTTTCTCTTCACATATCTATAAAAGCTTTTACAGTCAGTTTTTATGTTCCCTGAAAGCTTACTCTCATACTCTATTTTCCCCCTCTTAATTAATCCCTTTGGCCTCCTTTGTTGAATCCTAAACAGCTCTCAATCCTCAGGTTTACTGCTTTTTCTGGCCAATTTATATGTCCTCTCCTTGGATCTTATGCTATCCCTAATTTCCCTTGTTAGCCATGGTTGAGTCACCTTTTTAGTTTTATTTTTATGCCAAGCTGGGATGAATAAATTCTGTAGTTCATCCATGCGATCTTTGAATGTTTGCCATTGCCTATCCACCGTCAACCCTTTGAGTGACATTCCCCAATCAATCCTACCCAACTCGCGCCTCATACCATCATAGTTTCCTTTATTTAAATTCAGGACCCTAGTCTCTGCGTCAACTACTTCACTCTCCATCTTAATGAAGAATTCTATCATATTATGATCGCTCCGACCCAAGGGGCCTTGCACAACAAGATTGCTAATTAATCCTTTCTCATTACATAATACCCAGTCTAAGATGGCCTGATCTCTAGTTGGTTCATCGACATATTGGTCCAGGAAACCATTCCATATGCACTCCAGGAATTCCTCCTCCACAGTATTGTTACTAATTTGGTTAGCCCAATCTATATGTAGATTAAAGTCACCCATGATAACTGCTGTTCCCTTATTGCACGCATCTCTAATTTCCCGTTTAATGCCATCCCCAAACTTAGCATTACTGTTTGGGGGTCTGTATACAACTCCCATTAACGTTTTCTGCCCCTTGGTATTTCTCAGCTCTACCCATACAGATTCCACATCATCAGAACTAATATCTTTCCTTACTACTGTGTTAATCTCCTCTTTAACCAGCAATGCTACCCCACCTCCTCTTCCCTTTTTGCCTATCTTTCCTGAATATTGAATACCCCTGGATGTTGAGTTCCCAGCCTTGGCCACCCTGGAGCCATATTTCCGTAATCCCAATCATATCATATCCGTTTACCTCTATTTGCACAGCTAATTCATCCACCGTGTTACGAATGCTCCTCGCATTAAGACACAAAGCGTTCAGGCTTGTTTTTTTAACGCTCTTAGACCTATATATATATATATATATTCATATCTCTAATATTCACAGCTAGTACCATCAAAATAGATTATTGGTCATTCATCTCATTTGCAGTTTCTGGGATCTTGCTGTACCAAAATGGCCACTTAAAAAAATTCTCTGGATGTGGGCGTTGCTGGCAAGGCCAGCATTTATTGCCCATCCCTAATTGCCCTTGAGAAGGTGGTGGTGAGCTGCCTTCTTGAACTGCTGCAGTCTTTGTGGTGAAGGTGCTCCCACAGCGCTGTTAGGGAGGGAGTTCCAGGATTTTGACCCAGCGACGAAGGATCGGTGATATACTTCTAAGTCAGGATGGTGTGTGACTTGGAGGGGAACCTGGAGGTTCCCATGCACCTGCTGCCCTTGTCCCTCTAGGTGGTGGAGATCACGAGTTTGGGATGGTGCTGCGGAAGAAGCTTTGCCGAGCTTGCCTACAAAACATCAGTGGCTACACTTCAATAAACAATGACTGGTACCAAAAGTCTCTGGATGTCCTGAGGACTTAAAAAGTCTCTATATAAATGCAAGTTTGTTTCTTGATTTGCATCGTTGACGATTTGATGTTTAATTTCCTTTCTGGGCCATGCTCCAGATGGCGCTGCGTTTTTTGCAACAGAAGATACAGGAGCCTTCAGACGCGAACTAGAAGTGACAGATAAGGTGCATGTTCTGGAGCCTTAGCCCCTCTAACAGTGTTGGTGTAGATCCCCCTCCCTGAAAGCAGTGCCACCACCAATACTTCACCAACAGACCCTCTGGACTCCTGCAAACTGACGTGGTCCATTAAAAGCTGCACTGGCACAGGGGCCAAGAACTGTAAAGTTCCTGCACAGTCCTGTTGCTCTCTATCTTATCAACCCAAAGGATAATTCGAGAAACCAAAGATCCAATAACTTACCGATCTGGGCAAAACAACGGCCTGTCTCGGTAGACGCTGAGATTCCTTAAGGGAAAAGACACATTTATATATAAAAAAAATAAAGTAACCATTATCTCAGAATAGGTTGGTTATTTGTATACGGTCGAATTCTTGTGCCATTATGTCATTTTAATGCAAATATACTGCTAAACTTTATAAATTCGATCAGATATAAAATGATAGAAAATACAAGCTATGTAAATTTAATGAGATAAATGATTTCCCTTTCGCCGTTGAATACATGAACCTTTATTCAGGTCTTTAGTCTAGTACAGTTATTTTGTTTTAACTTATTTCATTAAACTTAGACATGTAAAAGTACTCCGGTTTAAATGCCTCTTATGTTCACTTACAGGTTTAGAATGGGAATCTGTGCCGAGCTCGCCGTCCGCAACCCGAGGGTCCTGTCCCCAAACGGCCAGAGAGGCGCACAGTAAGAGCAGGACGATCATTGTCCAGCTGCCCTTTGCCGAGCTCTTGCAGCCTGAAACTCCCCAGCTTCAGCCCGAACTGACTCACTGACTGACTGACTGACTGCCGAGCCCCCCTGGGGCTGAACACAACACACACCAGCTACTGGAGGTGCCCCCCTCCCCCCGCACTGGATCAGCCCAGTCGCCTCCTACACTTTCTGTTCTCTTTTTTTTGTTTAAAAAAAAGTACAACCCACACAGATCTGTGAAAAAAATTATTCATTTAAAGTTCCTTTTTTACTTGGAGGTACACTTGATACTTGCAGGGCGATGGGGAAAGAAGGGGTGGGGTAGTAAAGAAAGACTTACATTTCTATAGCGCCTTTCACTACCACCGGACGTCCCAAAGCGCTTTACAGCCATTGAAGCCGTTTTTGAAGTGTAGTCACTCCGCCATTCAATATGATCATGGCTGATCCTCTCTCTCAATACCACAGAAGGCAGTGGGGGCCAATTCATTGAATATATTCAAGAAGGAGTTGGATATATTTCTTAAGGCTAAAGGGATCAAGGGATATGGGGAGAAGGCAGGGACAGGGTACTGAATTTGGATGATCAGCCATGATCTCATTGAATGGCGGAGCAGGCTCGAGGGGCCGAATGGCCTACTCCTGCTCCTATCTTCTATATTTCTATGTTACTGTTTGTAATGTAGGAAACGCGGCAGCCAATTTGCGCACAGCAAGTTCCCACAAACAGCAGCGTGATAATGACCAGATCATCTGTTTTAGTGATGTTGATTGAGGGATAAATATTGGCCCCAGGACACCAGGGATAACTCCCCTGCTCTTCTTCGAAATAGTGCCCATGGGATCTTTCCGTCCACCTGAGAGAGCAGGAGGGGCCTCGGTTTAACGTCTCATCTGCAAGACGGCACCTCCGACAGTGCAGCGCTCCCTCAGCACCGCACTGGCGGAGTGGGGAGTTTGACTAATTGGATAGCTCTTTCAAAGAGCCGGCACAGACACAATGGGCCGAATGGCCGCCTTCTGTGCTGTATGAGTCTTTGGCAGATCTACAAGAGGAATATGAAAGCGTACAAGTGTATTCCCAGAAACTGGAGGGAGTGACTGAGGCTGAAGTTATACTGCACCCTGTGAATTCAAATGGTCCTTTACGGCCTCACTTCAGGGGGATTTTCAACTACCGCCTGCCTGTTTCTTGCCAGAAAAATGGGCAGCGGCCAGAGAAAAATCGGAGGGGGTGGGGGTAGGTTGGAGAATGTAGACTGCCCCTTGAATGCCCATGGTGAGCCTGTGAATGGACATAGAACATAGAAAAATAGGAGCAGGAGTAGGCCATTCGGCCCTTTGAGCCTGCTCCGCCATTCAATGTGATCATGGCTGATCCTCTCTCTCAATACCATATTCCCGCTCTCTCCCATACCCCTTGATGCCTTTTGTGTCTAGAAATCTATCGATCTCCTTCTTAAATATATTCAGTGACTTGGCCTCCACAGCCTTCTGTGGTAGAGAATTCCACAGGTTCACCACCCTGAGTGAAGAAATTTCTCCTCATCACAGTCCTAAGTGTCCTACCCTGTATCCTGAGACTGTGACCCCTCGTTCTAGACCCCCCAGCCAGGGGAAACATCCTCCCTGCATCCAGTCTGTCTAGCCCTGTCAGAATTTTATACGTTTCAATGAGAAATAGTGCCATAGGATCTTTTACGTCCACTTGACAGTGCAGACAGGACCTCGGTTTAACGTCTCATCCGAAAGACGGCACCTCCGACAGTGCAGCACTCCCTCAATACTGCACTGGGAGTGTCAGCTTGGATCTTTGTGCTCAAGTCTCTGGAGTGGGACTTGAACCCACAACCTTCTGACTCAGAGGCGAGGGTGCTGCCCACTGAGCCACGACTTTGGAGAAGTTTCAATGATGCGATAAGGCATTATCTTAATGATGATTCCTCCCTTTTATGTTCTTTAAGCAACTACTCAGCTATCTATTCATCTTTATATCTCTATTCATAATCTTTATTTTGCTGTATTAAGAAAAACTTCATTACCACATATACTGTTCCGATCTGCTAAGGTTTATTCTTCATACGAGTAACACAAGATTAAAGGAAATATCTGAATGTTCTTTGCCATCTAGACAACTGAAAAGGAAGTTCAGACTGCTAACTTGCATTTAATATATACTGAACACTTCTTTATTATCCGGTTCCAAGTATTATTATTTAATCATTTCCTCTGTTCAGTAAAAATTCAACTTTCAAAGTAAAAGCTTTCTCCATTTACCTGGGAGCAGCCATTAACTGTTTTGAAGATACGCTCATAACCTTTAGTCACCAGATGATGGTGTCAGGGGTTACCTGCTGCTGACTAACAGATAGGAAAACTTAAGAGTCCGCGTGCTTTAAATTTATACTCTTTCCCTCTTTTCAACAGACTGCAAGTCTGCAATAATATACAGAAAGCTACTTTGCAGTAGAATATTTTTAAATGAACTCCTCAATTAAAAAAAAAAGGCTATTATGCACTGATATTTTAGTTTCCTGTGTGGCCGATAGCCTTCTGGCGTTATTACTTGGTGTCAAAAGAGTTACTGCTGTTTCCAGTTTGGCTAATGGCTGCTCTCAGTAAAGAGGGAAAACACACGTTTTGAAACTGACTTTTTCCGATGCAGATAAAATGATTTTTAAAATGAATTACCACCGGTCCTAGATATTGAAGAAAGGCTGTATGCATTAAACATAAGTTATTTAGAGTCGGAGTTTCCTTTTTAATCAGTTTTCGCGATAAGTACCTTTTCTAATAAAGAATTTCAAAGGCGCTTTTAAGGAATAATTATGTAGTTTCTGCTGACACTAAAGTTGAACATTTTCTTACCGGCCATACATACAGATTAAAACATTACCTTTTGGATGGTTTGTCCGTATTACAACAGAAAATTCTCAGATTGTTGTGTGTTTGCAGAAACATTTCAGGAGGATTTGCTTGCTTCGTAGGAAGGATAGTTCATATTGTTTTTTATTTAGTCTGATGTTTACATAGTTGCAGTACAACTTGCATTTATGTAGCGCCTTTAACATAGTAAAACATCCCAAGGTGCTTCACAGGAGCGTAGTCGGACAAGCATTGACACAGAGTTACGTAAGGAGATATTAGGACAGAGGTCCAAAAGCTTGGTCGAAGAGTTAGGTTTTAAGGAGCATCTTAAAGAAGGAAAGAGAGGCGGAGAGGTTTAGGGAGGGAAATCCAGAGCTTAGTGCCCAAGCAACTGAAAGCACAGCCACCAATGATGGAGCAATTAAAATAGGGGATGCGCAAGATGCCAGAATTGGAGGAGCGCAGAAAATAAGTGGAGTAGAAATCTTAAAGCTGACAGTGAGATAAGGCAGTTTTTTTACGTGTGGTTTTTTAGACATTTGCAGGTATGGGAGAACAGGATCCCATTTGACTGTGATTCCACACTCAAATATCTTGCTGACTGTTTATGTCGCACAGAGGGCAGCCCGATCTGGTGGAGCCATATTCTGAAGTTAAGTCAACACCTAGAGGAGAGGAGAAAATTGGAGAAGGCGGCTAGAGTATATAATGCAGCTGTGTTGAACAGCTGACACTCATCCATGCAGAAATCTCTATCGCCCAGAACTCAAGTAGTACAACTCTCCGAGATCTCTGCACTCCTTCAATTCTGGCCTCTTGAGCATCCCTATTTTCATCACTCCACCATTGGCGGCCGTGCCTTCAGCTGCCTGGGCCCTAAGTTCTGGAATTCCCTCCCTAAACCTTTCCACCTCTCCAGTTCTCTCTGCACCTTTACGATGCTTCTGTCAGCTGTGGCTCAGTGGGCAGCACTCTTGCCTCCAGAGTCAGAAGGTTGTGGGTTCAAGTCCCATTCCAAGAGACTTGAGCACAAAAATCTAGGCTGACACTCCAGTGCAGTGCTGAGGGAGTGCTGCACTGTCGGAGGTGCCGTCTTTCAGATGAGACGTTAAACTGAGGCCCCGTCTGCCCTCTCAGGTGGACGTAAAAGATCCCACAGCACTATTTCGAAGAAGAGCAGCGGAGATGTCCTGGGGCCAATATTTATCCCTTACTCAACATAATAAAAAACAGATTATCTGGGTCATTATCACATTGCTGTTTGTGGGAGCTTGCTGTGCGCAAATTGGCTGCTGCATTTCCTACATTACAACAGTAACGACACTTCAAAAAAGTACTTCATTGGCTGTAAAGCGCTTTGGGATGTTCAGTGGTTGTGAAAGGCGCTATGGAAATACAAGTCTTTCTTTTTTTCTTTCTTTAAAGCCTACCCCTTTGTCCAGGTTTTTGGTCATCTGTCCTAATATCTCCTTACCTGGCTCAGTGTCAATCTTTGATTGATAACGCTCCTGTGAAGCGCCTTGGGACGTTTTACTACGTTAAAGGCGCTATATAAATGCAAGGTGTTGTTGGTATGCGTTCCAGCAATACAAGCAAAACTGCAGGAAGTTCCACTGGTGTTACGGATAAACCTCACCCAGGATGAAAATCAACTTTAGTAGGGCTCTCATGGTTAGCTGGTTGACCAGATGGCCTATTGGTGTGGCTTTAATTGTTTAATTGCAACAATTTTAGGTCCCCTTGTGCCCGGTAACATTCACTGGGGAGAAGGCTAGCCAGGCAACCAGTTCTTAGTTCTTCAACAATGCCATTCTGCTCTCATTCACCAGGAAAGCCACAAGAATTGCTCATGTTTAGCTGTGCTCTAATTTCCCTCTCTCTGAGGGTATCTCTGCCCTTGGCAATGTAGTTGTGATCCAGAAGGTGCAGCCTGAATATGTGAAATGTGTTGGGGAACAAACACACCTTGATAATTTTCTCAAAGTACTTCATATGGATAATATGTGACAGATTCGTACTTTCATTGCCGCGTTTCCTACATCACAACAGTGACTACACTTCAAAAAGTGCTTCATTCGCTGTAAAGCGCTTTGGGACGTCCGGTGGTCGTGAAAGGTGTTACAGAAGTGGAAGTATTTCTTTCTCTCTATATTTTTGACTTTACCAAACCAGCACTATCACTGTGGCCTCTTGAGCAGCCCTGATTATGATCGCTCAACCCTAAACCTCTCCGCCTCTCCGCCTCTCTACCTTTCTTTCCTCCTTTAAGATGCTCCTTAAAACCTACTTCTTTGACCAAGCTTCTGCCCTAATTTCTTCTTATGTGGCTCGGTGTCAAATTTTTGTCTTATAACAATCCTGTGTAGCGCCTCGGGACGTTTTACTACCTTACAGGAGCTATATAAATACAAGTTGCTGTTGTTGTTGGTAACAGCTCTGTTACTGTTACCTCTGTTCTTTGAGGTCACCAGGGTCAGGCTGATTTACTTTCTTCCCCGTGAGCAGATAATGGGCCTGACCATTTACAATGTGAAGTTGGGCTGAGACACAATCATCACAACAGACACAAGCCAAAGACACATTTACAACAGGACTGGCTAAACTATTATGAAAGAAAAGAAAGACTTGCATTTATATATCGCCTTTCACGACCACCGGACATCTCAAAGCGCTTCACAGCTTTACGCTTTTCAAGTGTACTCACTGTTGTAATGTAGGAAACGCGGCAGCCAATTTGCGCACAGCAAGCTTCCACAAACAGCAATGTGATAATGACCCAGATAATCTGTTTTTGTTATGTTGGTTGGGGGATAAATATTGGCCCCAGGACTCCGGGGAGAACGCCCCTGCTCTTTGAAATAGTGCCGTGGGATCTTTTATGAGCCATAACATTGGGCTTGGCGTTAATTTGCAAATACAGGTAGACTATCCTTTATCCGAACTTCCGAAAACCGAAAACCTCTAAAAACCGAAAGTTTTTTCGTTCAGCGTAAGTCATGCGCACGACATGACCAGAGTGGCACACGACTTACGCTGAGCAGGGCAGAGGGTCACAGAGTTCCCTCCTGGGTAGAAGATTGCAGGCCGAGCCGGGCAGTGTGAAGGAGGTACCGGGAGAGTGAACCCGACAATACAGCGGCCCGTCCGATAGCTGCAGCGGCCCGTCCGATATTCTTTTCTCCCCCGCCACCACCCCCCACCCGACCCGACCCGACCCCCGACCTGTCCGATATTCTTTTCTCCCCCCTGGCCCGACCCGACCCCCGACCCGAACCGCGGCCCGTCCGATATTCTTTTCTCCCCCCCGACCCCCACCCCCGACCCCCCACCGACCCCGACCCCCCGCCGACCCTCACCCCCGATCCCCCGCCGACCCCCACCCCCAACCCCCCCCGCCGACCCCCACCCCCCGCCGACCCCCACCCCCGACCCCCCGCCGGCTCCCCCCGCCGACCCCGACCCCCCGCCAACCCCCACCCCCGACCCCCCACCGACCCCCCCGCCGACCCCAACCCCCTGCCGACCCCCACCCCCGACAAATTTCCCAATACTTTCTGAAATCTGAAAAATTCCAAAAACCGAAACTCAGCTGGTCCCAAGGTTTTCGGATAAAGGATAGTCTACCTGTATGGGGACATTCCCAGTTGATTACCAACATCAGGATGATGTTTGTGGGGTAAGAATTCCTCTGTTTGTCATCTTCAAAATCAAAGGAAAGGAATAGAAAGGGCGTGTTTACAATTTTGCTTCAAAGTAGTGAACAGAGGAAATTCTCCGCCATGTGTGGATCCATTTGTGCAGCTAAAAATCGGGTAAATACAGCTTTGGGAGCAGCCAGTTACAGCAGGCAGGGAATAAACTGGTCTGCCCATATTATAAACCCTACTAATAAAAGTTTGAAAAAAACTGCGAATGCTGGAAATCTGAAAGAAAACTCTAAATACAAGATTCAAGATTCAAGATTCAAGATCATTTTATTGCCATATGTAACTAGTACAATGGAATGCTTACTCCCCACTCACTCCCACAATACAAGCATATAAATATAAAAGCAAAAAATAAAAACAAGTATAAATAAAAACAATAAGCAAATAAGCAGAAAGTATAGCAATAACAGTCTGAGTTGCAGGATATGGTGAATAGTGCAAAAAAGCCTCAATTACCACTGGAAATAATAGTAATGTAATATGGTAAATATATGGTAATATAAGTATAATATATATATTTACATAAACATATAACTATAATATATGGGGCAGTGCGGTTAGCAGTTCAGTAGGCGCACTGCCTGTGGATAGAAACTGTTCTTAAACCTGCTGGTCCTGGTTCGGATGCTGCGGTACCGACGTCCGGACCGCAGGAGGGAGAACAGTTTGTGCCCAGGGTGATTGGGGTCCTGGATGATGGAGCGGGCCTTGTTCCGGCACCTGGTCTGGAAGATCTCCTCGATGGACGGAAGTGCACACCCGATGACCTTTTCTGCCGTATTCACAACTCTCTGGATGGCTTCCTTGTTCTGTGCAGTGGTGTTACCATGCCACACAGCAGGTCATTCAGCATCTGTAAAGGGAAAAGACAAGTTAACCTTTCGGGTACAGAGTTTCTGTTTTTTGAAAACTCTACTCATTATTTAAGGTAAAGTGGAAAAGGAACTATTATTAATGAGATTTAAAACAAATTTTTTTCAACATGCAGTTCTAGAAAATGATTTCAACCGCTAACTAACCCTTGTATTTATATGAACTTGATCGAGGTGTTCATGAGGGGTCTGGGCAGAGTAGAGAGAAACTGTTCCCATTGCCGGAAGGGTTGAGAACCAGAGGACTCAGATTTAAGGTGATTGGCAGAAGAACCAAAGGCGACATGAGGAAAAACTTTTTTACGCAGCGAGTGGTTAGGATCTGGAATGCACTGCCTGAAAGGGTGGTGGAGGCAGACTCAATTGTGGCTCTCAAAAGGGAATTGGATAAATACCTGAAGGAAAGAAATTTGCAGGGCTACGGGGAAAGGGCGGGTGAGTGGGACTAGCTGAAGTGTTCTTGCAGAGAGCCGGCACGGGCTCGACGGGCCAAATGGCCTCCATCTGTGCTGTAACCATTCTATGATTCTATGATATGAACTACACAGTGCCAAAATGTTTAAACAATGGGACAGAAGTGGCTCTGTGTTTATATATATGAAGAAACCGTGGTAGTGATGCCCCTTGTACAGTAAACATCTGTCTGCATCCCTTTCCTACATTATAAAAGCCATTACACCCATTAACATTGTAATAGTAGCATTTTTATACCCTTGAGTGCTACCCATTGTTCTTCCCCATGCAGGTGCTTCTTCAGCCTGACTGTGCCACCTTTGAAGAAATATCTCACAAACATTGGGGAATCAGTGACGAGGCATCATCAATTTAAAATTGTCACCGAAGGGGTTGGGAGAAATTTCTTCATGCGACAAGTTTTTGGGGCAGGGAATGCTTTACCATAGAGAGCAGCTGAGGCAGGAACCATTGCATCTCTTAAGGGGAAAAAGTGGATAAACAGCTGAAACGGAGGAAGGTACAAGGAGAGAGCGGGATTAGTTTTGGATTGTTGCAGCAAACAGCTGGTGCAGGTACAATGGGAGTCAATTTAACTTTTGCCGTCAGTGTAAAACGCGTGATATCAGATCAGCCGCCCGTTAGACACCTCTCCCGATTTTCACATTGACTGGAAATGGCCTCCCTCTTTGCTTCTTCGATGCTTCGATCTTTCTCTTTCTGGTGGTGGTTGATTGATTGCATATTCCTGCCACTGGCTCCTTTGATTTAAAATTTCAGGCATTCAGAGATTTTTTTTTTCTTTTCATTGGCAATAGTGTGTGGCCCTGCCCTTCCCTAAGGGTTAATTAATATTCTTAACCTACACAAATGTCATGCAGAAGGGGTCTTTTTTGCTCTGCTCACAACGTCTCAGTGGAGCCAATGTTGGTGGAAAATTAGGAACCACGTCCAGAACAAACTATGTTTAAAGGAAATAAATATGCCGGTTAAGTATTTCTTAAAATATCCAAGCCAACTTTGCGCTTGTTCATTCAGATACAGTTTGAGATAGCCTGCCTTGCTGTAAGACCACCATCTAGTGTTGTAATAATGTATCGGTTCAATTAAGGTACTGTCTTGGATAGAGAACTGGTTGGCAGACAGGAATCAAAGAGTTGGAATAAACGGGTCTTTTTCCGAGTGGCAGGCAGTGACTAGTGGGGTACCGCAGGGATCGGTGCTAGGACCCCAGCTATTCATAATATATATTAATGATCTAGACGAGGAGACTAGATGTAATATCTCCAAGTTTGCAGATGACACAAAGCTGGGTGGGCGTGTGTGCTGTGAGGAGGATGCCGAGAAACTCCAGTATGATTTGGACAGGTTGGGTGATTGGGCAGATGCATGGCAGATGCAGTAGAATGTGGATAAATGTGAGGTTATCCACTTTGGTGGCAAAAACAGGAAGACAGATTATTATCTGAACGGCAATAGATTGGGAGAAGGGGAAGTGCAACGAGACCTGGGTGTCCTTGTGTACCAGTCGCTGAAGGTAAGCATGCAGGTGCAGCAGGCAGTTAAGAAGGCAAATGGTATGTTGGCCTTCATAGCGAGAGGATTTGAGTACAGGAGCAAGGATGTCTTGCTGCAGTTGTACAGGGCCTTGGTGAGACCACACCTTGAGTATTGTGTGCAGTTTTGGTCTCCTTATCTCAGGAAGGATGTTCTTGCCATGGAGGGAGTGCAGCGAAGATTCACCAGACTGATACCTGGGATGGCAGGAATGACGTATGAGGAGAGATTGGGTCGATTGGGCCTATATTCATTGGAGTTTAGAAGAATGAGAGGGGATCTCATTGAAACTTATAAAATTCTAACAGGACTAGACAGACTAGATGCAGGAAGGATGTTCCCGATGGCGGGTGAGTCCAGAACCAGGGGTCACAGTCTAAGGATAAGGGGTAAGCCATTTAGGACAGAGATGAGGAGGAATTTCTTCACCCAGAGAGTGGTGAACCTGTGGAATTCTCTACCACAGAAGGCAGTTGAGGCCAATTCATTAAATATATTCAAGAAGGAGTTAGATATATTTCTTAAGGCTAAAGGGATCAAGGGATATGGAGAGAAGGCAGGGACAGGGTACTGAATTTGGATGATCAGCCATGATCTCATTAAATGGCGGAGCAGGCTCGAGGGGCCGAATGGCCTACTCCTGCTCCTATCTTCTATGTTTCTATGTTTCTATTTACGTGAAGTAAGACACGAGCATAGATTTTCTGTTGCATTCCACCTGATTTTGGGGGTAGGAATCAAGATGGGGATCCATTACACTCACAGGCATTCCTCAAGTAAGCAAACTTTCTGGCATCCATCCAAAACAATTTTTTTGTGCTATTATTCCTTTAAGATGCTGCAGGCCATTGTATCCTGCAGCAGGACACACGAGGTCCCAGCCCTCTAACAGTGAGCTTCCAATGACTGGCATTCCTAATGCTGGAAGATCTTTCATTGCATTGTTCAAGTCTAGGGTCTAGGGTCTAGGCCAGAGGCTGCAACAGTCGGGTAGGTAAGAGAGCAGCACTACATTGGTGAGGCTTGCTAGAGTTTCAGAAGTTTTCCGGCGCAGGCACGATGGGCTGAATGTCCTCCTTCTGTGCTGTATCATTCTATGATTCTTATTTCATTTGACTGCCTAAAAATCAGGAAATATGTAAAACGGGCTGCTGAGTTGCTGTCAGCTGATGCTCAGCGGGTAGCACCCTCACCTCTGGGTCAGAAGGTCGAGGGTTCAAGTCTCACTCCAGAGACTTGAGTGCGTAAAGCTAGGCTGACACTCCAGGTCAGTACTGAGGGAGTGCTGCACTGTCGGAGGTGCCGTCTTTCAGATGAGACGTTAAACCGAGGCCCCAATCTGCCCTCTAAAGGTGGATGTAAAAGATCCCATGGCACTATTTTGAAGAAGAGCAGTGGCATAGTGGTTAGCACTGTTGCCTCACAGCGCCAGAGACCCGGGTTCGAATCCGGCCTCGGGTGACTGTCTGTGTGGAGTTTGCACATTCTCCCCGTGTTTGCGTGGGTTTGCTCCGGTTTCCTCCCACAGTCCAAAGATGTGCGGGTTAGGTTGATTGGCTATGATAAATTGACCCTTAGTGTTAGGGGGATTAAATACGTGGGGTTACGGGGATAGGGTGGGATATGTGTTGGTGTAGGGGTTATGGGGATCGGGTGGGATATGTGTCGGTGCAGGCTCGATGGGCCGAAATGGCCTCTATCTGCACTGTGGGGTTTCTGTGATTCTGTGAAGAGCAGGGGAGTTCTCCCCGGTGTCCTGGGGCCAATATTTATCCCTCAATCAACATCACTAAAACAGATTATCTGGTCATCACATTGCTGTTTGTGGGAGCTTGCTGTGCGCAAATTGGCTGCCGCTTTTCCTTCATTACAACAGTGACTACACTTCAAAAAGTACTTCATTGGCTGTAAAGCGCTTTGGGACGTCCAGTGGTCGTGAAAGGCGCTATAGAAATGCAAGTCTTTCTTTCTTTGTCACCCATTTTACACTATCGCACAAAGTGAAAATGACCCTCCACTGTGGGAACTGCTGATGAGGATGAGGAAGCACAGGGTGAGTCACTGAGCACCAGTGAGGAAGAGACGGCAAGAGACACCAACTGGTACAAGCCAGAAGCTCAACACACTGAACGCCCCCACTGAGATCCAAGGAGATACAAGCCTTAGTATTTCTGCTTTCAAATGGAGGCCGATAGAGAATGTGAGTCAAATTGAGAAGCCACTAGCCTTCTCACATATGATTTTAGAAGGTGCTCTTGGCAAGTTGAAAGAGCCCGGTGCTTGGATATGCATTGCCATCTCCCAAATCAAGGGAGTAACGCTTGTCTGCATGATAATACACCCACGCAGGTGACAACATAGTGGCATTGCTCCCCAAGGCAATTATTTTTTAATGTTACGATAGCAATTGGCAGTTGTGCTTCTCTCAATGTTAAAAAGATTCCATTCTAAATTTAAAGGTAGCCAGGGAGCATTTGAAATGTGGCTTCGTACCCGGTTAGCACAAGCCCAGTGGTGCGAGGCTACAGACGGCTTCACATCTCCCAGCATCAGTGCACCCAAGCTATGGATCAGCACCTGACTCCTGAGTTGTGCTGATGCCTTTACATTGATCTTCACCAATGCAGAAATAATAGTTTAACAGCAGCCTTACAGACACTGTGAAGCTGGGAAACAGCATGATTAAAAATAATAAATAACTAGATAAAAGCTGCCTAGCCAAAAGTTAAACAGATGGAGAGATGGACATAAGTAACTATAAATCATAATTGCAAATATTATTCACAAAAGTATATATTAGCTACATCATGCTGCCTGGAAAATATTCAAAGTTAAATAGATTAATGGCAATGAGTTTTAGTAAGCTGTTTATATTTACAACTCTAGTAGTTAATGTATTCATTCACAAAACCCAGGGGGGAATTTTTCGGGGGGTCAGCGGGCGCGTTCGGTGGCGGGTCAGGTGGGAAAATGTTTTTTTTGACAGCTGGTCAGGAACCCACTGTCAACCCTCCACCACGTAACTTTCCCAGATGTCGGGTCTGTCAGCGCTGAGCAGACCCGACACGCAGCGGTGGGGGAGGCAATTCAGGTCATTAGGACCTTGTTAACAGCCCATTAAGAAGTATTTTGAGCCCACCGTACCATTTTACGAGGTCGCCCACGGGGTCCACACTGCTCGGGGATCACGTCAGGTCAGCAGGTTGGGAGTTGTATGACCATGGAATCATCTCATTGACAGCTGCAAATGTGCTATAAAAGCTCCCATCTCACAGCTGTTCACTTTCCAAGTTCAGAAGCTGTTGCTTACTACATTTGGAAGACAGATTGAGCTTTATGCAGGTTGCAAGTGTTTGGAATAAACTCTCTATCTAGTGTCCCCTCATTGGAACAACCTCTCTCGCCATTGACAGATTGCTTCTGTCATCTCAATTTCACCTGCCATCTATTACATCAGCGTCGATGTCCTTGAAACTATCTCACCTTGGTCCACAGAATCCCACCATGATCAACCCCAACACCAGCAGCACCAGGCACACCAGCAGCACCAACAACAACACCAACCTTCTCCGCAATCAACTGATGCTGCAGAGGACACGGGGCATCAGCACCCGACCACATTGCTGCCTGGGAGGCCAGGGATGGCCTCACCATGACCACATTTACTTCACTTGACACTGTACACCAGGTTGGCACCACCCCACACCAACACCATAAAGCACCCCTACAATGCCCAAGCCACTCATCACCATTGCGGGGGTGGGTACCGTTATGTCTCACCATTCACTGCAACTCACTAAGACGCTTCCAAAGTTCACACAAATCTGTCCAAGAATGCAAAGTGTTGAAAATAAAGATTTCAATGTTTGACAGCACATTAACAGAATCTTCACATGAACTTTGGCTAAAACATACAAGTGCCTGCCCTTGCGTTTTGTTAGTTGGTATGATTGGACTAGGATGAGGGTGAGTGTGAGGGGTGGCTAGTGAGATGGGAAAGTGATAATGTAGATAGAAAGGGATGGGTGGAGGTGCAAGGTAAGTTGGTGTGAGTAAGGATGTGCAGGAGTAGGGTAGGGAAGGCAGAGTGATGGGCATGTGATGAGTGGCACAGCAGGATGAGGTTGAGTGTGGCTTTGCAGTAACGTTTCATGATCTACTGAGATCATTGAAAGGTTTGCGCCACTGCAGCCTGGTCCTCCTTACAGCATCCTTGCTTGTGCCCTCCAGTGTAATGTGCAACCAGGCTGTGTTGAGCCTCCAGTGTTCAGAAGTTTAAACTCTTGAATTTGCACTTGAAACGCCATTGATGCAGGACTGCCACCCACTATTTTAGAAGATGGAAGATGAATGACTGAACTTTGACCCATCAGTGGGAAAACCTATTGACTTGGGGGAGAAAACTGACCCGGAATTTGCAGTCAGCAGCAAAGTGATGGCGCTTGCCGCTGACCTCGAAGAAAGCTGCCCACAAAGATGGCTGTGGCGTGAATTTCAGCTCTCCCAAACTTTGTTTGAATCTGGGGCCAAATCAAGCGAATCTCCAGCAACCAGCAACAGTGATGTCATCAAGCAGGCTGAGCAGCCAATCACATTGCAGAATTCTCACAGACAGCAAACCGGGAAGTAAAATGCACAGATTCTAATTTGCTTTTTCTAAATTTTACAGAGAGCGAAATAAAGATTGGGACATACACATAGGATTGAGGTAGAAGCAGAAAAATCATAAACCAACTTAAAAAAAAAAGAATTTAAAAACCACGTAATTCTTAATCATATTGATGGAAAAAATTGATACTCTACAAATATAAAATAGGCCAGAACGGTTGTTCAGCAGTCAATACGCCATTAAAAACCCAGTTACACTTGGTTCAACGAGGATTAACTTTTTCGGGGGGAGGGGGGCAGGTGGTTTAACAGCGATATGCCAGCGTAATAGTGGAAGTTTTCGTCCTTTAGTGTGATTTGAATTGATTGTCGGCTCGGGAGGGGGGGGGGGGGGGAGTTCCACAGCGCAGCCAGTGGTGGAGCAGGGAATGACTGACCGCAACGTCTAGATTTCCGCGTTCGTCTGCACAAGCGCTAAATCCTGAAGTTGCGGTCAGTTTCAGAGGAGTAATGACGGCAAACAGTTTCGCTGCCATCAACAACGCAGAATCCGGTCCATTATCTTTAACAATAAAATTAAAGGTATGCATTCTGGATATTTTGGGCAGAATCATTCTACCTATGCTAATCTTGCCGCAGGGTTACCTCTTATACCGGCACGGTTATTTTAGCAGTTAGTGTAATTACTGAAAATTAGTATTTTTACAGCGAGTACTTTAAGGATTTTATGCTGGACTACATACTAGGAAAATGACAATTACTAAACTGAAATAGTTTTGCACCAATGAGTTGCAGTAAATCTCAGCTCTGATCACATATGCTTATAACTCGTTGCCATCAGTCACTGCATTGGTAAAAAGAAACATGTTGGTTATAGTCTGTTGACATGGGATGTTGTAAATCAACAGAGAGTAACCTCAATAGAGTCCCGATATCATCTACCGGGTCGAAGTATGTTTAGTCATTTCCAGCATTCCTTCAATCAAATTAACGTCTCCTCCCTAAATCAAGGTAATCAAACAACTTGGGACATCATCAACCAAGTCACGTTATCATCAAGCAGTGTAGTGTATCCTTGGCTGATTTAAGGGTATTCTCAATTGAGTCAGATATACTCAGAGATATGAAACAATGGTTGGAAGCCAATCAAAAGGGAAACATTTTCACTGATATGATCAGATGTACTTTTAATTGTAAATGTTAGTTTTCCTTTAAATCGTTTAAAAAGGAAGGAATGCTGTAAACGTGGGTAAACAAACCAAACAAACATGATCAGATTAAAAACTACTTGAAAAACTAGCTTGACTCTTTTGAATGCATTTTCCAATGAGGCAGATTGACAAATCATTAACTTTCACTTGTGTTTGTCCAGCACCAGTACCATCCAAACCTTTGAACCCCTTCCTATTCATTGCGCCAATATGATGATCGGACTGTTTCTGTGCACTGCTGATTCCTTCTTGTGCTCCCACAGCAATGTTGTTTTTTTTTTCTCTTGCCTTGCTGTACGCAGACAGGATTGAAGCATGCCAAGAGAAAGAATTAATTAAAAGCCACAGAAATCGAGGGAGAAACTTAAGATCAGATAAGAAAGTGGAAACATAGAAGCATAGAAGATAGGAGCAGGAGTAGGCCATTCGGCCCCTCGAGCCTGCTCCGCCATTCAATTAGATCCTGGCACGGTCCATCATCAAAGACCCTACCCACCCCAGCCACAGTCTGTTCGTCCTCCTACCATCTGGAAGACGCTACAGATGCATTCGCACCCGTACGACCAGATTTAGGAACAGCTTCTTTCCCAGGGCTGTCATCCTACTGAACTCCACAAATAAACACTAAAGCCTGCACATCTGCCGATGCACTTTATTATGGTCATATTTATGCTAATATATATGTACAAATGTATGTTGAAATGTTTAAGTGTCATAATCCAAATTGTACACTCTCGGGAGCCGCAAGACTACATTTCGTTGTACTGCACTTGTGCACTAACAATGACAATAAAAGTTGATTTGATTTGATTTGATTTGATTTGATCATCCAAATTCAGTACCCTGTCCCTGCCTTCACTCCGTATCCATTGATCCCTTTAGCCTTAAGAAATATATCCAACTCGTTCTTGAATATATTTAATGAATTGGCCTCAACTGCCTTCTGTGGTAGAGAATGCCACAGGTTCACCACTCTCTGGGTGAAGAAATTCCTCCTCATCTCTGTCCTAAATGGCTTACCCCTTATCTTTAGACTGTGACCCCTGATTCTGGACTCCCCCGCCATCGGGAACATCCTTCCTGCATCTACTCTGTCTAGTCCTGTTAGAATTTTATAAGTTTCAATGAGATCCCCTCTCATTCTTCTAAACTCCAACGAGTATAAGCCCAATCAACCCAATCTCTCCTCATACGTCATTCCTGCCATAAGAACATAAGAACATAAGAACATAAGAAATAGGAGCAGGAGTAGGCCAATCGGCCCCTCGAGCCTGCTCCACCATTCAATAAGATCATGGCTGATCTGATCCTAACCTCAAATCTTCTATCACTCTGCATCCACCCGAACCCATGTGATCTCCCGGGAGAGGCGAAAAACCAGATAAAGACCCAATGGCCAATTTGGGAGAAAAAAATCTGGGAAATTCCTCTCCGACCCATCTAGGCGATCGAAATTCTTCCAGGAGATCACTCTGTCCCTATAGTTTCTACAGCACTTACCTTCTGTAAAGGCGATCTCCACCCCAGCCAGGAACAGGAATAAAACCATCTCCTGAAATCTAACAGAATTAGAACACAGTAGGAGCAGAACAAGGCTACACGGCCCCTGGGCCCGCTCCACTACCCACAGGGCCATGACCATTCCGAACCCAGACTCATGTCCAATTTCCTGCCCGCTCCCCGTAACCCTTTATTCCCTTTACTTCTAGGAAACTATCTATTTCTGTTTTAAATTTATTTAATGATGTAGCTTCCACAGCTTTCTGGGGCAGCAAATTCCACAAACCTACCACCCTCTGAGTGAAGAAGTTTCTCCTCATCTCAGTTTTGAATGAGCAGCCCCTTATTTTAAGATTATGCCCCCTAGTTCTAGTTTCACCCATCATTGGGAACATCCTCACCGCATCCACCCGATCAAGCCCCTTCACAATCTTATATGTTTCAATAAGATCGCCTCTCATTCTTCTGAACTCCAATGAGTAGAGTCCCAATCTACTCAACCTCTCCTCATATGACCACCCCCTCATCCCCGGGATTAACCGAGTGAACCTTCTTTGTACTGACTCGAGAGCAAGTATGTCTTTTCTTAAGTATGGACACCAAAACTGTATGCAGTATTCCAGGTGCGGCCTCACCAATACCTTGTACAACTGCAGCAATACCTCCCTGTTTTTATATTCCAACCCCCTAGCAATAAAAGCCAACATTCCATTGGCCTTCTTAATCACTTGCTGCACCTGCATACTAACTTTTTGAGTTTCGTGCACCAGGACCCCCAGATCCCTTTGTACTACAGTACTTTCCAGTTTCTTGCCATTAAGATAATAACTTGCTCTATGATTTTTCCTGCCAAAGTGCATAACCTCACACTTTCCAGTATTGTATTCCATCTGCCAAATCTCTGCCCACTTACTTAGCCTGTCTATGTCCCTTTGCAGGTTTTTTATGTCCTCCTCACTCACTACTTTCCCTCCCATCTTTGTATCATCTGCAAACTTTGATATGTTACACTCGGTCCCCTCCTCCAAATCGTTAATATAGATTGTAAAGAGTTGGGGACCCAGCACTGACCCCTGCGGAACACCACTAGTTACTGGTTGCCAATCTGAGAACGAACCATTTATCCCAACTCTCTGCTTTCTGTTAGAGAGCCAATCCTCCACCCACGCCAGAATATTACCCCCAATCCCGTGATTTTTTATCTTGAGCAATAATCTTTTGTGTGGCACCTTGTCAAATGCCTTTTGGAAGTCTAAATACACTACGTCCACTGGTTCCCCTTTATCCACCCTGTATGTTACTTCCTCAAAAAACTCAAGCAAATTTGTTAAACATGACTTCCCCTTCATGAAACCATGCTGAGTTTGCCCTATTAAATCCCAGGTATCAGTCTGGTGAATCTTCGCTGCACTCGCTCCATGGCAAGAACATCCTTCCTCAGATAAGGTGACCAAAACTGCACACAATACTCAAGGTGTGGTCTCACCAAGGCCCTGTACAACTGCAGCAAGACATCCTTGTTCCTGTACTCGAATCCTCTCGCTACGAAGGCCAACATACCATTTGCCTTCTTAACCGCCTACTGCACCTGCATGCTTACCTTCAGCGACTGGTGCACAAGGACACCCAGGTCTCGTTGCACTTTCCCTTCTCCCAATCTATTGCCGTTCAGATAATAATCTGTCTTCCTGTTTTTGCCACCAAAGTGGATAACCTCGCATTTATCCACATTATACTGCATCTGCCATGCATCTGCCCAATCACCCAACCTGTCCAAATCATACTAGAGTTTCTCTGCATCCTCCTCACAGCACACACGCCCACCCAGCTTTGTGTTGTCTGCAAACTTCGTGATATTACATCTAGTTCCCTCGTCTAGATCATTTATATATATTGTGAATAGCTGGGGTCCTAGCACCGATCCCTGCGGTACCCCACTAGTCACTGCCTGCCACTCGGAAAAAGATCCGTTTATTCCAACTCTTTGCTTCCTGTCTGCCAACCAGTTCTCTATCCAAGTCAATACCTTGCCCCCAATCCCTTGTGCTTTAACTATACACGCTAATCTCTTATGCGGGACCTTATCGAAAGCCTTCTGAAAGTCCAAATACACCACATCCACTGGTTCTCCCTTATCTATTTTACCAGTTACACCCTCAAAAAATTCCAGTAGATTGGTCAAGCACGATTTACCTTTTGTAAATCCATGTTGACTTTGTCCGATCCTGTCACTGTTTTCCAAGTGCTCTGCTTTTACATCTTTTATAATGGACTCTAGCATTGTCCCCACTACTGATATCAGGCTTACCGGTCTATAATTCCCCGTTTGCTCTCTACCACCTTTTTTGAATAGTGGGGTAACATTAGCTACCCTCCAATCCATGGGAACTGTTCCAGAGTTTATAGAATTTTGGAAGATGACCAGCAATGCATCTAATATTTCTAGGGCCACTTCCTTAAGTACCCTAGGATGTAGATTATCAGGCACTGGGGATTTATCGGCCTTCAATCCCGTCAATTTCCCTAACACCATTTCCCTACAAATACTGATTTCTTTCAGTTCCTCCCTCTCATTAGACCCTATGTTCCCCGACATCTCTGGGAGGTTATTTGTGTCCTCCTTTGTGAAGACAGAACCAAAGTATGTATTTAATTGTTCAGCCATTTCTTTGTTCCCCATTATAACTTCCCCTGATTCTGACTGCAAGGGACCTACGCTTGACTTCACCAATCTTTTTCTCTTCACATATCTATAGAAGCTTTTACAGTCAGTGTTTATGTTCCCCGCAAGCTTACTCTCATACTCTATTTCCCCCCTCTTAATTAATCCCTTTGTCCTCCTTTGCTGTATCCTTAAACTGCTCCCAATCCTCAGGTTTGCTGCTTTTTCTGGCCAATTTATATGTCCTCCCCTTGGATCTTATGCTATCCCTAATTTCCCTGGTTAACCATGGTTGAGTCACCTTTTTTGTTTTATTTTTATGCCAAGCAGGGATGAACAAATTCTGTAGTTCATCCATGTGATCTTTATATGTTTGCCATTGCCTATCCACCGTCAACCCTTTAAGTAATGTTCCCCAATCCATCCTACCCAACTCGCGCCTCATACCATCGTAGTTTCCTTTATTTAAATTCAGGACCCTAGTCTCTGAGTCAAATACTTCACTCTCCAACTTAATGAAGAATTCTATCATATTGTGATCGCTCCGCCCCAAGGGGCCTCGCACAACAAGATTGCTAATTAATCCTTTCTCATTACATAATACCCAGTCTAAGATGGCCTGATCTCTAGTTGGTTCATCGACATATTGGTCCAGGAAACCATCCCGTATACACTCCAGGAATTCCTCCTCCACAGTATTGTTACTAATTTGGTTAGCCCAATCTATATGTAGATTAAAGTCACCCATGATAACTGCTGTGCCCTTATTGCACGCGTCTCTAATTTCCCGTTTAATGCCATCCCCAACCTTAGCATTACTGTTTGGGGGTCTGTATACAACTCCCACCAACGTTTTCTGCCCCTTGGTATTTCTCAGCTGTACCCATACAGATTCCACATCATCAGAGCTAATATCCTTTCTTACTATTGTGTTAATCTCCTCTTTAACCAGCAATGCTACCCCACTTCCTTTTCCTTTTTGCCTGTCTTTCCTGAATATTGAATACCCCTGGATGTTGAGTTCACAGCCTTGGTCACCCTGGAGCCATCTTTCCATAATCCCAA
Source organism: Somniosus microcephalus (assembly GCF_052327205.1). NCBI lineage: Eukaryota > Metazoa > Chordata > Chondrichthyes > Squaliformes > Somniosidae > Somniosus > Somniosus microcephalus. The sequence continues at coordinate 81,732,917 of NC_141003.1, read as the reverse complement.
TCACATCACATCCATTTACATCTATTTGCGCAGCTAAATCATTCACCTTATTACGACTGTTCCTCGCATTAAGACACAAAGCATTCAGGCTTGTTTTTTTAACACTTTTAGACCTTTTAGAATTATTATTTACTGCGGCCATGTTTGATTTAAACCGTTGATTTCTCTGACTGTCACTTTTGCTTTTCTCCTTCCTGTCTCTTGCTTCTATCCTTGTTTCCCTTTCCTCTGTCTCCCTGCACAGGTTCCCAACCCCCTGCCATTTTCAGTTTAAACCCTCCCCAACAGCACTAGCAAACAGTCCCCCAAGGTCATTAGTCCCGGTCCTGCCCAGGTGCAAACCGTCCAGTTTGTACTGGTCCCACCTCCCCCAGAACCAGTTCCAATGTCCCAGGAATTTGAATCCCTCCCCCTTTCACCATTCCTCTAGTCACATATTCATCTGAAATATCCTTCTATTTCTATTCTGACTAGCACGTGGCACTGGTAGCAATCCTGAGATTACTACCTTTGAGGTCCTACTTTTTAATTTACCTCCTAACTCCCTATATTCAGCTTTTAGGACCTCATCCCAGTTTTTACCTATATCGTTGGTACCTATATGCACCATGACAACTGGCTGTTCACCCTCCCCTCCCCCCCAGAATGCCCTGCAGCCACTCCGAGATATCCTTGACCCTTGCACCAGGGAGGCAACATACCATCCTGGAGTCTCGTTTGCAGCCACAGAAACACCTATCTATTCCCCTTACAATAGAATCCCCTATTATTATAGCTCTCCCACTCTTTTTCCTTCCGTCCTGTGCAGCAGAACCACCCACGGTGCCAGGAAGTTGGCTGCTGCTGCCTTCCCCCGATAAGCCATCTCCCTCAACAATATCCAAAGCGGTATATCTGTTTGAGAGGGGGATGGCCACAGGGGACCCCTGTACTATCTGCCTGCGCCTACTACTCTGCCTGGTGGTCACCCATTCCCTTCCTGCCTGTGCAGCCTTTACCTGCGTTGTGACCAACTGATTAAACATGATATCCATGACATCCTCAGCATCGCGAATGCTCCAGTATGTATCCATTCGCAGCTCCAGCGCCACAATGCAGTCTGCCAGTAGCTGCAGCTGGATACACTTCCCACATATATGGTCGTCAGGGACACAGGAAGTGTCCCTGATTTCCCACATAGTGCAAGAGGAGCATGCCACGGAGCCGAGCTGTCCTGGCATGATTTTCCCTTTAATTAATTCAAATTAAATTAAATCAAATCAATACCGCTAATTACACCACAATTAAATTATATACTCAAGGGCCCTTGTTTCCAAGCACTCCCCACTACACAACAGAGACCTTAGCAACTATAAACCACAAAATTAAGACCTTTTAAACTGTATAAACTATTAACCTTAACTGTCAAACTATAGAGTAGTATAAATACTCACCTGGCCGTACTCACCCAATCAGTTGCTTCCCCTGCGCCGGCGTCACTTTCTGTACTGTGACGTCACTCTTGAATTCTGCCGCCGCTCCTGCTGCTGAAAATCACCGACCTTTATTTTCACCCACAGCCGCTGCTCCCTCGCAGGAAAGCAGAAAGTACTCCTGAGAGGTGTAATGTCATACTAGGGGGAACTGCTGAGTTGAGCCTCACAAGGGCTTGGACCCATCGGGATAGATGCAGGTCTCTACTCCATGGGCATTAAGCATCAGCTGGTTGGAGCACAGAGGGAAAAATCTGGCGGGAGAGTGTTGCACGCCCATTATGAAACGCAACAGATTTTCCTTCCATTCATTTAACTGGGAAGATCAAGCGAGTTCCGTAACAGGCATGCGAATCTCCTTCCGAGGCCGAGACCCACCTTGATTCGAATTTACGATAAAGACCTGGATACCAGAACCCATCATTTTCGATGAGCAGACAAATTGAAGTCTTGGATGTGCGGTTTAATCACCGAAGCTGTGTTGTGTCAGGTTTGCTATGTAGCTAGCTGCATCTCACTCAGCAAGGCAGTTTCAGTTCATCCCGTGCATCTCAAGATGTGGGATGTCAGGATACAGAGGTGCATAAGAAGCATGGACCACCATTACACTGTTGTGTGATGTATTCTTGAGTGACTCATACATGCACAGATGCAGTTTTTTTTTTTAAACATTCACGCTTGTAAACTGGCCCAAGTGGAACAAAAATCCACTTCTGATAGAGTGGGAGTGCAGCAGAATTGAACCTGGACAATTCCAGGGTCTAGTACCAAATATCAGCATGATTGAGGTATAAGATACCTCTAAAGCTGTGCTAATTGGCTAGTCTGGACTGAGAAGCCAATAGTGTTTTATTTATCTATTCCATATTTTACTGATGGGTAGAACTTTCCTCTGGTGTTCCACCTAAGCTACAAATATTCCCAGCTCAATGCTTTTCATTCGCCTTGCACCTTTGCTGTTTTGAAATCAAACCTCACCATTCTATTCTAAATCATTCTTTTCTAGAAAGAAAGAAAGACTTACATTTATACAGCACCTTTCACGACCACCGGACGTCCCAAAGCGCTTTACAGCCAGTGAAGTACTTTTGAAGTGTAGTCACTGTTGTAATGCAGGAAATGCAGCAGCCAATTTGCACACAGCCAACTCCCACAAACGGCAATGTGATAATGACCCGGGTAATCTGTTTTTGATATGTTGATTGAGGGATAAATATTGGCCAGGACACCGGGAATAACTCCCCTGCTCTTCTTCAAAATAGTGCCATGGGATCTTTTACATCCAACTGAGAGAGTAGACGGGGCCTCGGTTTAACGTCTCATCCGAAAGACGCCACCTCCGACAGTGAAGCACTCCCTCAGCACGGCACTGGATTGTCAGCCTAGATTTTGTGCTCAAGTCTCAGTAGAGTGGGGCTTAGAACCCACGACCTTCTGACTCCGAGGCGAGAGTGCTGCCCACTGAGCCACAGTTGATGAGGATGTCACATCTGTGTGGAACTCCTTATTTCCCTCAGTCTTGCCTTCTTCCTACAATCAACAAGTTTCTAAACCCAAGCTTGACTGCCCCTAATCATTACTTCCTCATTTACTTTGTCTTTTCTCCTACTCTTTTCAGCCTTGGTTGTGTCCTGCATTATGGATCTTGGCCCTTCATCTAGGTTTCTCAGTTTAAACACGATCTATCTCTATTACCATTTAGAGTAGACCGTGACTTCGTAGTCTTTTAATCAGCACCGCAATCATAGCAATTGGCAATTTTTTCCTGCTCGCTCCATTTTATTAAGATGCAATATTTTTCTTAATTGTTAATGGTCTGTAGATGATGGTGCCAAGGTTGTGTTTAATGCCCATCCGAAGTTACCCTAAGAAGGTGATAGTAGGTCTTCTCCTTGAATTGCTCCTGGTGGTGATGGTGCTCCTGCGATGGTATTAGGTCCAGGACTTTGACCCAGAGACGATGCAGGAATGGTGATATATGACCAAGTCTGGATGTGTGTGTGTGACTTGGAGGGGAACTTGGAGGTAATGGTGTTCCCATGATATTGCTGCTCTTGTGGTAGAAATGGCAGTGCTGGGAGGCAGTGTCAAAGTAAGCTTTTGGCATGCATAGGAAATCTAGGGAAAAAGACAGAGACATTGCCTTGAGTGGCTGCCAGTGCCTGTTGATAACTAGAAACTGGCAATAGCCCAGTTTCAGGACAGTTTATTCCCCAAATAAATTTAGTATTGATTGAACTCCAGAGAGAAATTGCTAATAGACATTGGTAAAGTCTAGGCTCGAGAGTTTATCTGTAACAGGACCTGCTATCAATCCAAGTCTCCCACATGGAGGCAATGGGAAGCCACCAGCAGAATGATTGGAAACTGTGGCACTTTTAAGAGAAATGTAGTAGAAGCGTGTGGGGTGAATTAACTTTTATTATGTAATACTTTTCTTCCATATCTGTGTATCAGGGTGTCCGAATTTACACTGGAGAGGTAATTCTCCAGATTATAGAAACATATATTTATAGATATACTGTAAACTAAAGTGTCATTGAGAACATGCTTATCTGGAGTTCAACTAGGATCAATTAAGATTGTGTAGACTAGGCCTACATTCTCTGGAGTTTAGAAGAATGAGAGGTGATCTACTGAAACATACAAAATTCTTACAGGGCTTGACAGGGTAGATGCAGGGAGGATGTTTCCCCTGGCTGGGGAGTCTAGAACCAGGGGTCACAGTCTCAGAATAAGGGGTCGGCCATTTAGGACTGAGTTGAGGAGAAATTTCTTCACTCAGAGGGTGGTGAATCTTTGGAATTCTCTACCCCAGAGGGCTGTGGAGGCTCAGTCGTTGAGTATATTCAAGACAGAGATCGATAGATTTTTAGATGCTCAGGGAACCAAGGGATATGGGGATAGTGCGGGAAAGTGGTGATGAGGTCGATGATCAGCTATGATCTTATTGAATGGCGGAGCAGGCTCGAAGGACCAAATGGCCGACTCCTGCTCCTAGTTCTGTTATGTTCTTACATACGATCCAAATGGCCCTAGAACCAATTGAACATCTCATGAGCAACGATGAGTTGCTTGTGTTCTATCTGGCTGCCTTCTTCGTTAATTACTTGGCATGGAACGTTATTTCTCATACTTGTGCGCAAAGTGCAGTAGGATTCCCTCACTGGCAGAGGTAGTTTTATTTTATTTTTGAATCTCACAGTTTCTAATCAAATGCAATAACAAGGAGCCTACAAAGCAAAAGAGAAGAAAAAAATCAATCAATCAGTCTTTCAGGGGTTATCATCCAAAGGTACAGAGAACATCAGGCTGTTTGCACAACCTCCACAGCCTATTTGCAAGTTTGGTAACATACTCAATACAAATATTGACCCTATCTCAGGGCAAAGTATTCAGTGGACTCAAGAAGGAACTTCAAATGCAACTTTTCCAGTTGTTTTGCCTGAATTTATAAGTGAGCAGCCAGTCCTGGGTCTGGTGTCGGTAGCATCAGTGTGGGAGCATCAGGCAGCATGAAACGCCTCACCCTCTTCATCTGCCTCTTGTTCATCCCTGAAATACGAAGTCTTGAAATAATTGCAGGCGACTTTTTCGATCTGAGTGTAAGTGCTTGGTGCAGTGTTTGCACATTTTGTTTTACATTTTAAAAAGTTTGAATTTGATAATTAACATTGTTAACTGAACATAGCAATCTAAACATCTGACTTAAAGGTTGCATGGTCTTGCTGTGATCTGAGAAACGGAATTAATTTTACAAAACTATAACGTACATATTAAATTAAGCCTTTTTTCTGCAACTATTTTTTTGCTTTAAGTGAGGATACAGTATCTTAAAGGGACATTGTACCCATATTCTATATTACTTTGATTAAGGTCATTTTGCAATAACTAGTTTGTATCATAGCAACAAAATATTAAAATAGTTAAATAAATATATATTGTTGGACCATGTTACATTTTTTAACACTTGGGAGTCTGGGGTTTGACATGGGCTCCTGCAATTGCATTTTCTCAATTTTGTTTTAAGCCTGTCTGGTGCAAAGGTCTCTGTGTGTTGAGGGAGGGGATTAAAAGAAGAAAAAAAGAAAGACTTGCATTTATATAGCGCTTTTCACGACCACCAGACGTCTCAAAGCGCTTTACAGCCAATGAAGTACTTTTTGAAGTGTAGCCGCTGTTGTAATGTGGGAAACGCAGCAGCCAATTTTCGCACAGCAAGCTCCCACAAACAGCAATGTGACAATGAATAAATAAACTGTTTTTGTTATGTTGATTGAGGGATAAATATTGGCCAGGACACCGGGGAAAACTCCCCTGCTCTTCTTCGAAATAGTAGCCATGGGATCTTTTACGTCCACCTGAGAGAGCAGACGGGGCCTCGGTTTAACATCTCATCTGAAAGATGGCACCTCTGACAGTGCAGCACTCCCTCAGCACCGCACTGGAGTGTCAGTCTAGGTTTATGTGCTCAAGTCTCTGGAGTAGGACATTCAGCCCACAAACTTCTGACTCAGAGGCAAGAGCGCTACCGCACTGAGCCACTGCAATTGCAAAACTATTGGGCTCATTTATAAATAATGATGATAACATTTACTTTACCAAATACGTCATTCACGTTGCAAAAGATGTAATTGTGTGACACTATTGTAATGAAATTGGTGCTGAGCTTTCGGAGGCTGGCTCAACTCCTGAAGCTATGGCGCCGCTTTTATTTTATTAAGGAGGAGTTTGATACATGCTCTTTATTGCGGCGTACTCGTACTCCATCAATGGAGCTCAGAACAAGTCATTCGGGTTTGGAGACTCCATTCACATAGGCATATCCAAAACCCAATCTGAGCTGATGGGCATTCCTTTGGTGGTGACATCTTGTTGTATGATAATTTAGAAAAGTTCACTTCATTTTTTAGCATTAGAAATATTTCTAACTTTATCCCTGGGAGGGACAACCAATTGGAATAAGGCTGGACATTTAACATTCTTGTCGTTGTTACTAAATTTTGCCCTTTAGAACCCAAACTGTAGAAGATCACCTTTACACTGCAGTCTGAGGTCTGCAGTCACTGGCTTCCGCGTTAGACAGTTGGGCCTTGAGATTGCTTTGATCTGCCGTCAACCCTGTACACACACCACCTTCAGATGATGCGAGAGCGTATTTTTGGACACGAAGGGAATCAAAGGATGCGGGGATAGGGCGGGAAAGTAGAGTTGAGGTAGAAGATTAGCCACGGGTCTTAGTGAATGGCGGAGCAGGCTCGAGGGGCCGTATGGCCGACTCCTGCTCCTCATTCTTATGTACCTACAGCGAAAGAACCTCAAAAAACGTGTTGTACCAGACACTTGTGATACACCTGACAGCCTCAGGAGGCGCTTTGTGATATTATCCACTCTGATACCACGTAGCGAATTGAAAAGTTGTATTCCGTGCTGCATCTAATTAGGACTATTAACAGAGAAGCCATGAGCAGGTAATTGGGTGCGATTTGATGCGTCACTATTTCAGCTCAGTAAAAGACATCACCTTGGAAACTGCATGTTCATCAGGAGTGCAACAATTCAACGCTGGATTTTCTATTCCCACACAGGCCAGCCTGTGCTTTTCCACCCATTCACTTCAGTGGATGATAATGAAAGGCTGGTGAGTGCAGAAGTGGAAAACCCTGGCCTAAAGTGTCTCAAATCTATTTTCTTACATCTGTATCCAGTATAGAGTCCTGGCATGTAGACCAATGTGGATATTGATTCCTTTATTTGCAATTCCATTTTAATTGTTTCCCCTCTTTTCCACTCCCAGCGCAAAAGTTGGGCTGGAAAACCTTATCCAAACCCTCTCCATTGCTGCTCTTTAACCAATGACTCACTCGCCCTCTGATATTCCTTCCCCATCTATGGGAAGCCATCATTTCAGCCTGAATTTAGTTTATGTTTAAGTGAAATGATGTCCTGATGGCTCAGAGGTAAAGCCTGTGTCTTGGAGCCGTGCAGACCTGGAACGGTCCTAGCCTTGACTTCAGGGCCAGTGCCGGAGGTATTCCAATGGGTTGCGATGCACTGAAGGTGGGAGCCGTGCTTGGTGGTGTTTTTGCCCTGACCTACCTTCCCCTGTATGGGCAAGGTCACAGCATCTCCAACCCCACATCAAGACCTCAGGGAAATTTGAAGAAGGAATCGGACCTGTATCCCACCACCCTGCTCTATAAGCCCCAACTTTAACCCCCCAAGCCCGAGGCGAATGGTTCGAGAGGGGTGGGGGGTGATGTTAAAATAGGGACAAAATAGCTACCAATTTATCTCCCGGATTTTGGGAGATTCTCGTTACAGGCAGGAGAGGGGCGCATAAATATACAAAAGTCTGGTTCCTATCATGCAAATAGGATATCACAAAAATATATCCTGAAATCTAACCATGTTGTATTATAGTTGTGATAGTAATTTAACGATGAGTTAATGAAACTTATTCTGAACTAATAAAAAGTCCCATGTTGTTGTTGTTCGACCTCAATAACAAACTTGCTTCTTTCTGTGTCAGCATATTGGAGTTCCTGAACCTGGTGAGGTTAAAGATGGTCCTCCTGCAAACATAAACACATACGAAAGACGCCAAAAGGTACGGCTCAATCCATTCATCCTGACAGCAGCTCACTATATTGGCATGTAAATTGTCTGAGTGGATCAATATCTGCTGATGTTGAGTGCACTAATCACTGAGGGTGACAAAAGTCTGATGCAGTGCAAAGATTTTCATTAACTCTCTGGGGAGAAGAATGGCTCTTGTCACTGTGTGCAGTTACATCGGAAAGTTTTTTAAAGCTTTTAAAAAGAATATAATTATGATGTTGCTACACACAGGGACCAGGGAAATCATTCCTCCCAGATGTCCACTAAGAACATAAAAAGTAAAATTACATTCCTTTCCACGACAGGTTATTAGTGTGTGTGTAATGGGTGTTTCTATATCTTTTCAATTTTCCTACCCTTTTCCTCCTGCTTTCTACAAGGTGCTGACTTATAAGAAAGATTGCTATAGTACCTTTCACGGCCTCAGGACGTCCCAAAGCACTTTACAGCCAATGAAGTACTTTTTGAAGTGTAGTCACTGTTGTAATGCAGGAAAACGCGGCAGCCAATTTGTGCACAGCAAGCTCCCACCAACAGTAATGAGTTAATGACCAGATCATCTTTTTTTTTAGTGATGTTGTTTGAGGGATAAATATTGTCCGGGACACCAGGGAGAGCTCTCCTGCTCTTCCTTGACTAGTAGTGAGAGTGCTACTGCTGAGCCAAGGCTGACTGGTGCTGCTGTAAAGTTCCCCGAGTCCTATCAGCATCCCAGTACCTCACTCACACCATCTTCTTAATGTGTGGCCCTTGACAATGAGCAACAGCAGGTTATTCGATTGCAGCTGAGTGAATCTTGTCGCTCCTTACCCAACACCCAACACCACATAGATGTGGTTCCAGCAGAGGTCGCTGGATGAAGATCAGGAGCAGGAACTCTGTCTGATCATTTCTCTTCCTGGCTGAAAGGTACTAAAGGCAATGGTTGTACCCCTTAGCACCACCCTCACTGAAATTAATTAACTTAGGACAGACATGGAAACAAACGTAGCCTCACTGGGCCTTCAGGGATAATTGGAATGGTTTAATGGTGGGAATGAGCTGGTGAAACAGCTTCTGAAGAAGATTCAGTCCGTAAGGATGACCCCGAGCTTCCGGTCGCCTGTCATTTTAATTCACCGCCCCATTCCCACTCAGACCTCACTGTACTCGGGCTCTTGCATTGTTCCACGGAAGCTCAGCGTAAGCTCGAGGAACAGCACCTCATCTTCCGATTAGGCACTTTACAGCCTTCCGGACTCAATATCAAGTTCAACAATTTCAGATCATAACCTCGGCCCCCATTACATTTTTACTCATTTTTTATCCACAACTTTGTTTTGGCCCTTTCTCCCCCGCCCCCCCCCCCCGCTTTTTTTCTCTCTCTCCCACACGGCAGCTGTCTCCCATTCTGCCAGCGCATTTCACACCTAATCTAGAGCCGTCTTTTGTCTCCACTAGTCCTATCACCATCTCGTCTCGTTTTGAATACCTCTTAATGTCTCTTCACTTCTCTTTTGTTCTCTCCCAGCCTGGCCTTCAGTCTTGACAAAGGGTTTGACCCGAAACGTTGACTCTATTTTCTCTCCACGGATGTTGCCTGGCCTGCTGAGTTTTTCCAGCATTTTCTGTTGTTATTTCTGAAGAAGATTGCTGCTTTAGAACCAGCCTCAGACAGCATGATTTATTATTCTTCTTCTGGATTTATACATTTATATAAATTAATTTTATTAATTTCAATGAACTTTTTTGGACAAATATTTGATTGTGTACATTCAAAATTTAAATTGATTTTATTTTATTCAAATGGCACAATAATTTTTCTTAGCAAATATATAAAGTACAGGCAAGTCAGATAACAACTGAATGAGGGCAGGTCCATAATTCCTGGGGCTGAAGAGTGAGTGTGAAGTTGGGTGGGAGGGTATGCTGTGAGGAGGATGTTGTAATCCCCTGAATTTGCGGGTGATTTTCCCATTAATAATGCCGTTATTTTTCCAGCAAGATTTGGCTCGGGAGGACAGCTGGCGGAAATGTTTTAAGCTACCTCTTAAAGGAGGAGGGAGGGGTGGAGAGGCAAAGAGGTTTGGGGAGGGAATTCCAGAGCTTAGGGCCTTGCCGGCTGAAGGCACGGCCACCAATGGTGAGGTGAAGGAAGTGAGGGCTGCACAGGAAGCAAGAGGCTTAATCTTAAAAATGGTAGCCTATTTCTGGTTGTGTAGTCTTGGCTCAGTTGATCGCACTCTGGCCTCTGAGCCAGTAGGCAGTAGGTTGAAATGTCACTCTAGTATTTGAATACGTAATTTAAGATGACCTACCAGTATGTTACCTGAGGGAGTGTTGGATACATAGTGGCTGCCCTTCAGATGGTGCTTTGCCAAAGCTGTTCCGATGGATGTCAAAGATTCCATGGCGTTATTCAAAGAAATCCAGGGAGATGTCCTGGCCAACATTCCTTCTTCAAACAAAACAAATTAATTGATTATTCATCTTGTTGCTGTTTGTGAGAATGTGATGCAAAATGGCTGCTATGTTTGTCATTGTGTGAAGCACTTGACACATAATAAATACATCTCTTTCTTTCTATTAGCACGGTGTTTCAGAATCTGGTTATGTAGGGGAAGGGTGGAGCTGTGGATTTTGTAGACTTCTTTTTCATATAAGTCCATGCCACGAGCCTGAGAGTCTTATGTGTAAGGACTTTGTGCATTTTGAACCCAGTTCCTAGTGGAATTATGTCCAGACACAAATAGAACTCACATTTTGTACAAATTAGCTTTAACGTTGATAACCTCGTCAGAGGGCAAAATAATGGGTTAATACTGGAAATGAAACAAAGTTCTCATCGGTGTGGTGTGGTGTGGGTACTAACCCAAGCTATGCAGTCAGGCGTGTTGTTTGAGTAGAGTAAAGGAGCTGTACTCCGCATTTGACCTTTTCTGTATCTAACCTGGGAGTGATTGCTTGACGAGGGAAATAGGGATCAAGTGGGAAAAAGTGCTCCATCATCCAACACCAACAGCCTTTAACTTTATCAACACAAAAAATTACCATATCTTTATTTTGTTAACTTTCCTTAAGTGAAGGGCGAAGTGAGTAACATGAATATGAATCAACTAAAATTAAGGAGAAAATTCATATCTTAAAAGGATCTTAAAAGGTCCACACTTCAGTTTGCACTGATGGGTGGGAAAAGTGTTGAGAAGGTTAATTCCTCATTGCAGAGAAAATGTCAGTTTTGATTCCCAGATAATACATCCAAATTGTCAATGTTTAACTCTGTTTGATGTAGCTCAATCGGAGCATGCTGATTCTTGTTGCACCTATGAAAAGGGAAAAGCAAAGTTTTGTGATTTCGGTCATGCGTAACTTTGCTTTTTTTTTTCTTTTGTGCACGTATCCAATACGTTTGGCTGTCAGAGCTTGTGATGTGTCTAACCGTTGGTTGACTGACGTGACTTATCAAAGATACGTGAGGGTTTACGGCCTTGCTGATGAACAGATAGAGAAGAGAAAAAAACAGGTCAAATGCAAACAGATAATGTTGCTTTTGACAACTGTGAACTAGAACAGCGTGTATCTCAGAGATAGGGATTTGAGTCTGAGCTGAAAGAGATGGAATGAAAGTCTCCTCTGTTGTCTGTTAAAGGGCCTGAGTGAATTGAGTTTGGACAATATTTGATAGATGTGTCCACAGCCCAAAAAAAGGCTTCGCTGGTCTTAAATCACCATCACCACAAACAAAGTGGGCCAGATTTTGCAGGAGCAGGGCAGCTCGCGGCGTGCGCCATAAGTTAGACTTTTTCCTGCACCTTTCAGCTTGAATATAATCTGCACCGTAACTTCCTGGAAGTGTGAACTGATAACGGCGAGAGCAAATGGGCACCTGGGACTTTAGTGAACGACAGGACCAACAGCATATCTCGTTAACTAATGAGATTTAAGGATTACATAGAAACATAGAAGATAGGAGCAGGAGTAGGCCATTCGGCCCCTCGAGCCTGCTCCGTCATTCAATGAGATCATGGTTGAGAAAGAAACAGGAACGACGGAGATCAGGGGCGGTGGGGGTGGGGGGAGGGGATTAATTAGAAATCAGGCACAGAAAGAGAAATAAAGAGAGGGAAAGAAAGATTGGATTAAGAGTGAGGAAAAAGAGACAGAAAGGACAAGTAAGAAAAAAGGTTAAAATTTAAAAATTGAAATTCTTTAAATCTCTAAGTATTTACAGGAAACTCTTTTTTTATCCGGCACCGACGGGACCGGCGTGGTGCCGGTTGATCAAAAAGTCCGGATTACAGAGAAGTATACTTACCAAGGTACGAGAGCCCCGTACACGGCCATAGATCCAGGAGCCCCTGTTGCACGGCCACAGGTGCAGGAGCCCCGGTTACACGGCACTTGTGCAGGAGTCCCGGTTACACGGCCACAGATCCAGGAACCCCGGTTACATGGCCACAGATCCAGGAGTCCCTGTTACATGGCCACAGATCCAGGAGTCCCGGTTACATGGCCACAGGTGCAGGAGCCCCGGTTACACGGCCACAGGTGCAGGAGCCCCGGTTACACGGCCACAGATCCAGGAACCCCAGTTACATGGCCACAGATCCAGGAGTCCCGGTTACACGGCCACAGATCCAGGAGTCCCTGTTACACGGCCACAGATCCAGGAGTCCCTGTTGCACGACCACAGATCCAGGAACCCTGGTTACATGGCCACTAATATATAGTAAAACTTACCTGAACCTACTTCTGAATTTTGCCGGTTAAGAGAGATTTCCAGATATTTAGGTGCCAGTAAAAAGAGAGTTTCCTGTACTACACGCAAGAATGAAACTCAACAGTTTTAAATTGTTCCCTTTCTGTGTCGGAGGGATTGATTGGCATTGCATTAAAAATTATTGCATCATTTAAAGGGTACTCACACTATCAGTTATGAGCCCTAACTTTCTGCGACAAGTTTAATGGCCAATTAATGTGCAAATCCAGCAAGTTCTTAAAAATAATGGGAAGGCTAAGGGCGAGATGCCGTTTACGCGAAGCAAATGGCAGAGCAGCGTAAATCGACCAACAAGTTCTGGAGGTTTGCAAGTCACCACCTATCTCTTCTTCCCCTGAACTTGATGGCCGATTTGCACGTTAATGAAAGCGTGCGTCGTGAACTCGCTGGCATTTTCTCCAGGAACATTTGGCCTAACACTATTGCCGAACCAGGCTCTGCTGTCTTTTCTTCATGGTCGACTGGCTGAGCAGTGGTTTAGACCAAGCCAGCAGTTACGTCCCTATATGCTGCCAAAAGTCATGTCCTGGTAAAGGAACTGAGAAATGCCCTTGAGTGCTTCAGATAAGGAGCCCACTGCCGATTCAGCCTGGCCAAGTCTGATCAAGTCCACTCTCTAGGAAAGCCTGAATGCAACTGTCGACTTCGATCTTTGAATCAAGAGCTCAACGCTCCAGCATCAACAACAACAACTTGTATTTATATAGCGCCTTTAACGTATTAAAACGCCCCAAGGCACTTCACAGGAGTATTATAAGACAAAAATTAGACACCGAGCCACATAAAGATAAATTAGGGCAGGTGACCAAAAGCTTGGTCAAAGTGGTAGGTTTTAAGGAGTATCTTAAAGGAGGAAAGAGAGGTAGAGAGGCGGAGAGGTTTAGGCAGGGAATTCCAGAGCTTAGGGCCGAGGCAGCTGAAGGCATGGCCACCAAAGGTTGAGCGATTATAATCAGGGATGCTCAAGAGGCCAGAATTTGAGGAGCGCAGATATCTCACGGCGGGGTTGTGGGGCTGGAGGGGATTACAGAGATAGGGAGGGGCGAGGTCATGGAGGGATTTGAAAACAAGGATGAGAATTTTGAAATCGAGGCGCTGCTTAACCGGGAGCCAATGTAGGTCAGCGAGCACAGGGGAGATGGGCGAACGGTGCGAGTTAGGACACGGGCAGCCGAGTTTGAGATGACCTCGTAGCATTTTAATCCATAGAACTGCATCAGCAACATTAATGAAATATTGTAAAATCTCCCTGACGTGGAGGTTAATCGGTGAAGAACAAATAATGTTAACAAATAAAAAATGTATCTTTTTTGATTCATTAATACTTGTCCTAATTCAAAAAATAACATTTTACAATGGCATGAATGAGTTAAATTTTTTAAACATGAAGAAACTTATTTTTCTGCTGTTTTATTTTTATCTTTGACAGAGAAGCGATGACAGCAGCGAGAAGGAGGAGGAGGAGGAGGAGGTGGGGTCGCGCTTTTTTTGTTATGCTATTGTGTTTAAAATTGCTGACCAGTTTAACCATTATCTATCTACTGATCATGATGTTTGCATGACTAGTAGGTTATTGACATCTTTCATTTTACTGGCAATTTACCTTCGTAAATAATTTCTATGTGCGAGTTTCACAAGTTTGCTAGTTGTCACTGACAGGGGTCCTTTACTGAAAGGTTAGGTGGGTCCTTGAATAAATCTAACTAGCTCCTTATGACAGTTTTCTCCCTGATCGCATAAGTGTAATTGATTATTCCCAGCCACGTTGTTTAAATCATGTGCCTCTTTCAGCGATCAGGAGATAGTTTTGATGAATGAATGGATGGATGAATAGATGAATGGGTGGATGGATGGATGGATCTGGCGGAACCCAGGCATGTGGGCAGTTAAAATCACCCAAGTTATTTACCCACCCTAGAGCAGCCAGGTGCTGACAGGTTTGCATTTTAATCTGCTCAACTGAGCAGGAGGTAAGGGCACCCGTCCAAAGCCAAAGGGTCCCGATGGCATCATTGGGACCTGACTGCAATTTTTACTAGCAGCCTGAGTGAGTTTCCCACCAGGTCAACCCAGCAAAGAGAATTGGAGCCAGAAGAGGCCCAAAAAGGTCATTGTTTTTTTTAAATGTTTAACTTTCCTTTTGGGGCCAAAAGGAGCACGAGTGCTCCAGCGGGACCCGCTGGGGTCCCTGCCATGATCTCATCCCCTGCCCCCTCCCCTCCCCTTCCCCCCTCCCCTCCCCTCCCCCCCCCACCCCCACCCCGATCACAGGACCCCGTGGAACCGCCCTGCAGCCAATCCCTCCACTTTCCTGTCGGCGGCAACCTCCGACCCGTACAGTTTTCCGCTGCTTCCCGACGACTTCCCACCTGCAAGGTTGAGGAGTTGGCTGGGTGGAATTTAAGTGAGGCCCTGTTGTTAAACTCAGCTGGGTCTCATGCTACCGCGGGCAGGAAATGAACTCGCTAGTGCGTTTTCCCGCCCGGAAATCAGCTGGCAGTTAAAATCCAGGCCTACCTTTTGACCTCTGGGACCAAGGTCCAAGTCCAGGCCAAACTGTTGAAAGAAAATTTCCTGCTTTTGCCAACAGCAACAAGTCAATGCCAAATGAGCTCGGACCACTTTAACTCACTGGATACAGGTCCACGATACTAAACACCCACATTTAGGCACTAGTTGGTAATCTCATTCAGAAAACGCGTATGGATAGCTGGTCTGGGAAGAGATAAAATTCCCCATGAGCATTAGAGGACGCTCTCCTGAGGGCAAAAGGCTCACAATCGGCAGGAAAGGTTAAAGCTTTACCCTGCATCTCCTCCATTCCTCTGTTCCTGACCCTATCCTCGATGTGAATCTGGTGCCAAAGGTAGAAAAGTCCTCCATTCTCCAGAAAGTATTTATTTTTATTGAAAAGGTTTACAGATAATGTCCTGAGTGACAGAATAATAAACGTGTTTGTTGAAACCCTTTGTTTTATCAAATAGGACCTTATTGATGGGCAGATCACCATCCACAGCTACAAAGTTAAATCCATTATCACCTCACGCTTTGCTGAAACTGTATTCAGCACCAAGGTAGTGAACAAGGAATCGACTGCGCAGAATGTGGTGTTCAACGTACAGATTCCCAAGGGAGCCTACATCACGAATTTCACAATGTGAGTCCTCAAAGCAAGAGAAACTGTTCATTTTAATAGCTCCTGGGGCGGGGGAGGGTGGGGGGGCGGGGGCAGTGGGGGGGCTGTGGAGGGAGGTACTTTCATAAACCGAGAAAGTGCACGAAACGCACAGCAGGTCCACAGGGTTTTAGTCCCACTGTAGGAATCAACGGATTCCTAACTGAATCACTGAGGTCGAGTCAGTTCAACCGAATTTAATTAAACAAGTGAACAAAACAAAAACATGCAGGAGCAACAGCAACAGCAAACAGGTCTATACAGCAGCTTGTTCCACGAGGTCTGAACTCAGGACCTCCCACTCTCTGACGTCATCACGTTTCCCGCCATTCGGGCATCACGTGACCAACGTGATGACGTCATCGCGTTGTTTCAGGGCTTTTACAGAAAGCCTGTTTACACTCAGCAAACGAACATAGATGCTGTAACATTGGTTTAAAGACAGTTATGCGTTTGTACAGGAGTTCATTGGTGGTTTTGCCACAACGCCTCCATTTTGAGGCAGATGAATTGTCATCGTTTGACAGCTCTGTGAAGCTGTCAAACACTGACACTCTCTGTAGTTTGATGAGTTCTTGTATTCAAGACTCACCAAACCTCTTGTGAGCAGAAATTAGATGTTTGTTGCATCAGAGAATGCAGCAGCCATTCTGTCACCTCTGCCGGTGAGATGCCGGAGTCTCCGCATCCCCAACTGTTGAAGCCTGCAGGAAGTAACAAAGGTAAGGAAACTTTTTCTATCACTTTCCACTCACCTCACACACTTACCTCTCCACACTTGCACCCATCACTCACCTCCACAGCGCACTTTTCGACCCCTCTGACCCCCGCAGACCCACTGCTCGCCTCGGTGACCCTGGCGGGGTTTCCTGACGTCGGGAAGCCCGCACTTGCAGGGGTAAAATGGGGATAATCCTCTTATCTGCCTGTTAACTACCTGTTAACAGGCAGTTAAGTGGCTGTAATCCCCTTCCCGCCTCGGGGGAGGCGGCTCCCAGCGCGGGTCGGGTACCCGCCTCCTGGGAAGATGGCACGGAGGCGGGTTGGGGGTGGGGTGGGTGCCCGCTCCCAGATTCTGCCATTTTCCTGGCAGTCCCGCCTCCAACCCCGCCTCCCCGGGGCTGGCAAAATCCAGCCCCATTGGGGTCAATTTTTGGTCCGCTGTGGTAATCGGGCAAGTGGCCGTGGTTGTGATCTCACCACAAGAGCAATGGCAGAACCGCCTTGGTACTCAGGCCGCGTTAGTATTGTGCTCAAACGGGTGTCCTGTGGCAGCTCAGCCGCTCTGGGAGGGCAGGAAATCAGCCGGCTCCCACGCTGTGCCAGCTGACAGTACAGATCGGGGGGAGGCAATCCGAGGGCAAGTGGGGGGAGGGGGCGGGGGGGGCGGGGGGAGTGCGCGGGGACCAGCGGCAGTGCTTTTGTGAGAGCACTTCTCCTCCTCCTGGCCCCCATACAAAAAAAAACGAAAGAAAAAAGAAATTTTGGTCCGTTTACGGAGCAGTCTGCAAATACGGGTCCCGTTAAGGACCGTTGGTTAGGCCACTCCACGCCAGGCTTGAGTTGCGCGCACCCACCCATTGGTCCATGAAAATCAACGCCAGTTTCCTACAACAAGCGTAGAACCCGATCCAAATATTTAAACGGGGCACCCGCCTGAATTCGGGCGGCAATTTCGAGGCCTGCACAGCAATCGAGTCAGGCGGGCAGCACCCTTCAGAAGCTTGGAAAAGGAAATGGGGAGCAACGTCAAATGGGCGACCGAATCACTACGAGCCTGTTTCCTGCTACTAGCTGGGGGGGGGCGGGGTGACCAATTTCACCCCCACGTGTATCTAAAATTAGTTATTAAGTGCATTTAATCATAAACCATAGTTGTAAAGTATGAAGGATTAAGATCAAAGTAAGTTTTCAAGTAGGGAATATTTTTTTTAATCTACTTATCGCTGATGATCATTTTACTGAGAAGGTACGATGGTTTCTGTGAAACGGTTGGACTCTGGCATTTTTGTTTTCTGTGCATATTTGCTCATGTGAATACTCTTGGGGTTGTTGTCTTTAGAGTTTGACTGTTCAGTATGTCGCCAGTAGATTTTTTTTTAATTGTGTAAAATGCAAGTAGGTTAATAAAATCGTATTTTTAAAGGAAATTTACAGAACTAAAATTATTTCCAAGTCATGTAAACTCTAGAACAAGCAGCCTGCTGCATTGTTTCAAAGGCCACTCCTACTCTCCAACTGCCTGCCTGACACCAAGGTCCTAGAGTCCTAACAGCACAGAAGGAGGCCATTCGGCCCATCGAGTCCGTGCCAGCTCTCTGTAGAGCAATCCAGTCAGTCCCATTCCCCCGCTCTATCCCCGTAGCCCTGCAAGTTTATTTCCCTCAAGTGCCTATCCAGTCTCCCCTTGAAAACATCGAGTGTCTCCGCATCCACCACTTCCGTAGGCAGCGAGTTCCAGGTCCTCACCACTCGCTGCGTAAAATAGTTTTTCCTAACATCCCCCCCTCTGTATCTCTTGCCCAAAACCTTAAATCTGTGTCCCCTAGTCCTTGTACCATTAACTAGTGGGAACAGCCTTTCCCCGTTTAGCCTATCCAAACCCGTCATAATCTTGTACATCTCTGTCAAATCACCCCTCAACCTCCTTTGCTCTAATGAAAACAAATCCAGCTTCTCCAACCTGTCCTTGTAACTAAGGTCCCGATTTTAACTCGAACTGCCCAGTGGGAGTTGGGCGGTCGTGAAAATCGACTTGCCGCTCGTTCCCGCCAGAAACCCACCATCAACGTTCCCTCGAAGCTGTGCAACGAAGGTTCACCAGACTGGTTCCTGGGATGGGGGGATTGTCCTATGAGGAGAGATTGAGTAGGCTAGGCCTATATACTCCAGAGTTTAGAAGAATGGGAGGCGATCACATTGAAACATACAAAATTCTTACAGGGCTTGACAGGGTAGATGCAGGGAGGATGTTTCCCCTGGCTGGAGAATCTAGAACCAGGGGTCACAGTCTCAGAATAAGGGGTCGGCCATTTAGGACTGAGATGAGGAGAAATTTCTTCACTCAGAGGGCGGTGAATCTTTGGAATTCTCTACCCCAGAGGGCTGTGGAGGCTCAGTCATTGAGTATATTCAAGACAGAGATCGATAGATTTTTGAATATTAAAGGAATCAAGGGATATGGGGATAGTGCAGGAAAGTGGAGATGAGGTAGAAGATCAGCCATGATCTTATTGAATGGCGGGGCAGGCTCGAGGGGCCAAATGGCCGACTCCTGCTCCTATTTCTTATGTTCTTAATTCAAAAATGCAATATTTTGTAGTGAATTCTTTTGTTATCCAAGTGATCAACTCCATAGTGCTTTTTTCAAAAGAAGGTTTACTGTCTCTAATACTCCTATAAAGTGCTCGCCCAGTGTCTTCAGCAGAGCTGGTGGATGGCTGCTGTTGCTCAAGTAGGGACCTCTGAGATGCTTCGAGGAGTTTCGAGCCTCTGAGGGCTCAGCTGGCTTTCTGGCACTGGCATTGGGTCGAGGGGGTGGCGAGGAAGCAGACGTACTGACATCCTGAGAGAGGGCATCACGTGCCACTCCCACTGTGCCTGTTGATCTACATAGAACGTAAGAACATAAGACGTAAGAGCAGGAGTCGGCCATTCAGCCCCTCGAGCCTGCTCCGCCATTCAATAAGATCATGGCTGATCTGATCCTGGCCTCAACTCCACTTCCCTGCCCGCTCCCCATAACCCTTCACTCCCTTATCATTCAAAAATCTGTCTATCTCTGCCTTGAATATATTCAATGACTCCACCTCCACAGCTCTCTGGGGAAGAGAATTCCACAGGTTCACGACCCTCTGAAAGAAGAAATCCCTCCTCATTTCCGATTTAAATGGGCGACCCCTTATTCTGAGACTATGCCCCCTAGTTCTAGATTCCCCCACGAGGGGAAACATCCTCCCTGCATCTACCCTGTCGAGCTCCTTCAGGAGAGAAGACTTCAGAAGATGAGTGATGCCTTCCAAGTCCCTGACCTTTTGCTCCATCAACCTATCCAAGGTGGACTCTCCAAAGTGGAGCACAGCTTTGAGCCCAGATCCTGCAGAGCCGCCCTTTGAGCATCCACTAAAGCCCCAATGGCTGTGCGCATTTACACCTGTGAGGGCCTTGCTGCAGCATCGCTGGAGGTGGCCACATTCTCCAAGGTAGACTGCAGAGTGCTGATGCCCTGGGACATGACACCACACAGCTGGAAGTGGACTGCTCCACAGTTTTAGACATGACGGTGAAACCCCTTGGTCGGCCTTCCAATACCTGATATAACTGTTTGTATGAAGCAAACAGTTTTCTTCTCATTGCTGGGCCCCTGTTCAGAGATGCCCCATGACTCGAAATCTCCTATCTTGACAGCCCTGGAGGGCCCCCTGATTTTCAGTGATATGGGGGGAAAAATTTGGTTGCTTTGCACCTCCCGTTAGCGCCCTAACAGGGAGATAATGGGGCGCAAAGCACCTACCGCCCGGGCACAGCAATGTTTGCGCCGCTCGTGAAATTGACCGGACATTTTGCGGCGGCGCTAAACACTTCCGCCATGATCTCCTGCACAGATCGTGACGTCAGTCGAGTGCGCAATGCCCCGGTAGCGCTCTGGACCGGATATTGAGTGGCGCCCCCTGCCTTACTGCCTGCCGCTAGCAACGACAGGTTGAAGGGAGTGTTTTGCAGTTGGGAAGGGACTGGGGGAGCGCTATTTAAAGGCGACTGCTTCCTGCCTTTCTTTTCAGCGACATTTTTGCACCACGCATTCTGAGAGAGAGAGAGAGACTTCTGGAAAGATTCAATGCTGTGTGAAGGAGTTTTGGGTACTGAGCAGCACTTTGCAGATTGATTTTGATTTGCCCTTCCTCGTATTGATTTAGAAGAGACTGTGGGGGCTGCACTCTGAGCTCTTTCCCTGGTTCTCTCCATTGTTCTTTCCAGCAGATTTGATGTACAGGCCTCTCCAGGCCGAGATTCAAGGCTGCAATGAGCAGGGTGCGGCTGGCGAGCAAGATTGACCCTCCCCTTTAAGAACTGGCCGGCGCCAGTGTGTCTGTGTTCCATTGCTGACTGACATCACATGAGCTTCGCCCGCGCTCTGAGGTAGCGCCCCGCTCCTCGGCGTTAGCATCTTAAGAGAGGTGTGTAGCGCCTGATTTAGCGCTCCAATCACCTCCAGAGGCAATAGAAGCCAAGTTTGCAGTCGAAGGCGATATTTAGCACCAGGCGCTAAACTTTGCGCCCGGCCGATAATTGCGCCCCAAACGGGGCGATTCCGAATTTCACTCCCTTGGTGTTTAGAGATCCTCCTGGCACTTGTTGGAAAGAGCACTTTCTTCCTCATCCTGACCTCTTTTAGCAGGATTTCCAGGGGGATCTTCAGAGAACCTTAACGCTTGTTTCCTAGACATCTCTAATGTTCTCCTTCTCTGTTCAGCAAAATAGTCATTTCTATCGATCGCTTATTATTCTGTCTACTATTTTTATATTGCCCATTACAAACATGCTTTTTCACAATCGGACACGGTGGATTTGACACCAGATTAAGCAGGTAGCATCATTTTCTAGTAAAATATCAGGGTCTCAAACTGAACCTTTGCACGGGGGCCCCACTGCAAACACCGCTCCTGGATTAGATGATTAAGAAGGCAAATGGTATGTTGGCCTTCATAGCGAAAGGATTTGAGTACAGGAGCAAGGATGTCTTGCTGCAGTTGTGCAGGGCATTGGTGAGACCACACCTTGAGTATTGTGTGCAGTTTTGGCTACCTTATCTGAGGAAGGATGTTCTTGCCATGGAAGGAGTGCAGCGAAGATTCACCAGACGGATACCTGGGATGGCAGGAATGATGTATGAGGAGAGATTGGGTCGATTGGGCTTATACTCACTGGAGTTTAGAAGAATGAGAGGGGATCTCATTGAAACTTATAAATTTCTAACAGAACTAGACAGACTAGATGCAGGAAGGATGGTAATTTTTTTTAATTTATTTATTTTTTATTCATTGATGGGATGTGGGCGTCACTGGCTAGGCCTGCATTTAGTGCCCATCCCTAATTGCCCTTGAGAAGATGGTGGTGAGCCGCCTTCTTGAACCGCTGCAGTCCATATGGTGTAGGTACACCCACAATGCTGTTGGGAAGGGAGTTCCAGGATTTTGGCCCAGCGACAGTGAAGGAACGGCGATACAGGTCCAAGTCAGGATGGTGTGTGGCTTGGAGGGGAACTTGTAGGTGGTGATGTTCCCATGCGTCTGCTGCCCTTGTCCTTCTAAGTGGTAGAGGTCGCGGGTTTGGAAGGTGCTGTTGAAGGAGCTTTGGCGAGTTGCTGCAGTGCATCTTGTAGATGGTACACACAGCAGCCACAGTGCGCCGGTGGTGGAGGGAGTGAATGTTGAAGGTGGTGGATGGAGTGCCAATCAAGCGGGCTGCTTTATCCTGAATGGTGTCGAGCTTCTTGAGTGCTGTTGGAGCTGCACTCATCCAGGCAAGTGGAGAGTATTCCATCACACTCCTGACTTGTGCCTTGTAGATGGTGGAAAGGCTTTGGGGAGTCAGGTGAGACACTCGCCGCAGAATTCCCAGCCTCTGGCCTGCTCTTATAGCCACAGTATTTATATGGCTGGTCCAGTTCAGTTTCTGATCAATGGTAACCCCCAGGATGTTGATAGTGGGGGATTCAGTGATGGTAATGCCATTGAATGTCAAGGGGAAATGGTTAGAGTCTCGCTTGTTGGTGATGGTCATTGCCTGGCACTTGTGTGGTGCAAATGTTACTTGCCACTTGTCAGCCCAAGTCTGAATGTTGTCCAGGTCTTGCTGCATATGGACACGGACTGCGTCAGTATCTGACGAGTCTCGAATGGTGCTGAACAGTGTGCAATCATCAGCGAACATCCCCACTTCTGACCTTATGATGGAGGGAAGGTCATTGATGAAACAGCTGAAGATGGTTGGGCCTAGGACACTGCCCTGAGGAACTCCTGCAGTGATGTCATGTGATTGAGATGAATGACCTCCAACAACCACAACCAACTTCCTTTGTGCTAGGTATGATTCCAACCAATGGAGAGTTTTCCCCTTGATTCCCATTGACTTCAGTTTTGCTAGGGCTCCTTGATGCCACACTCGATCAAATGCTGCCTTGATGTCAAGGGCAGTCACTCTCACCTCACCTCTTGAGTTCAGCTCTTTTGTCCATGTTTGGACCAAGGCTGTAATGAGGTCAGGAGCTGAGTGTCCCTGGCGGAACCCAAACTGGGCGTCAGTTAGCAGGTTATTGCTGAGTAAGTGCCGCTTGATAGCACTGTCGACGACACCTTCCATCACTTTGCTGATGATTGAGAGTAGACTGATGGGACGGTAATTGGCCGGGTCGGATTTGTCCTGCTTTTTGTAGACAGGACATACTTGGGCAATTTTCCAGATTGCCGGGTAGATGCCAGTGTTGTAGCTGTACTGGAACAGCTTGGCTAGGGGCGCAGCTAGTTCTGGAGCACAAGTCTTCAGTACTATTGCCGGAATGTTGTCAGGGCCCATAGCCTTTGCAGTATCCAGTGTCTTCAGTCATTTCTTGACATCACGTGGAGTGAATTGAATGGGCTGAAGAATGGCATCTGTGATGCTGGGTACCTCAGGAGGAGGCCGAGCTGGATCATCCACTCGGCACTTCTGGCTGAAGATAGTTGCAAATGCTTCAGCCTTGTCTTTTGCACTCACATGCTGGGCTCCACCATCATTGAGGATGGGGATATTTTTGGAGCCTCCTCCTCCTGTTAACTGTTTAATTGTCCACCACCACTCACGACTGGATGTGGCAGGACTGCAGAGCTTTGATTTGATCCGATGGTTGTGAGATCGCTTAGCTCTGTCTATCGCATGTTGCTTCCGTTGTTTGGCATGCAAGTAGTCCTGTGTTGTAGCCTCACCAGGTTGACACCTCATTTTTCGGTATGCCTGGTGCTGTTCCCGGCATGCTCTCCTGCACTCTTCGTTAAAACAGGGTTGATCTCCCGGCTTGATGGTAATGGTAGAGTGAGGGATATGCTGGGCCATGAGGTTACAGATTGTGGTTGAATACAATTCTGCTGCTGCTGATGGCCCACAGCGCCTCATGGATGCCCAGTTTTGAATTGCCAGATCTGTTTGAAATCTGTCCCATTTAGCACGGTGGTAGTGCCACACAGCACGGTGGAGGGTATCCTCAACATGAAGACGGGACTTCGTCTCCACAAGGACTGTGCGGTGGTCACTTCCACCAATGCTGTCATGGACAGGTGCATCTGCAACAGGTAGATTGGTGAGGATGAGATCAAGTAGGTTTTTCCCTCTTGTTGGTTCCCTCACCACCTGTCGCAGACCCAGTCTGGCAGCTATATCCTTTAGGACTCGGCCAGCTTGGTCAGTTGTGGTGCTTCCGAGCCACTCTTGGTGATGGACATTGAAGTCCCCCACCCAGAGGACATTTTGTGCCCTTGCTACTCTCAGTGCTTCTTCCAATTGGTGTTCAACATGAAGGAGTACTGATTCATCAGCTGAGGGAGGGCGGTAGGTGGTAATTAGCAGGAGGTTTCCTTGCCCATGTTTGACTTGATGCCATGAGACCTCATGGGGTCCTGAGTCAATGTTGAGGACTCCCAGGGCTACTCCCTCCCGACTGTATACCACGGTGCCACCACCTCTGGTGGGTCTGTCCTGCCGGTGGGACAGGACATACCCAGGGATGGTGAGGGTGGTGTCTGGGACATTGGTTGTAAGGTATGATTCGGTAATTATGACTATGTCAGGCTGTTGCTTGACTAGTCTGTGGGACAGCTCTCCCAATTTTGGCACAAGCCCCCAGATGTTGGTAAGGAGGACTTTGCAGGGTCGACAGGGCTGGGTTTGCCGTTGTCGTTGTCGTTGTCGTTTCCGGTGCCGAGGTCGATGCCGGGTGGTCCGTCCGGTTTTATTCTTATTGTTTTTCGTAGTGGTTGTTTACAACTGAGTGGCTTGCTAGGCCATTTCAGAGGGCATTAAGAGTCAACCACATTGCTGTGGGTCTGGAGTCACATGTAGGCCAGACCAGGTAAGGATGGCAGATTTCCTTCCCTAAAGGACATTAGTGAACCAGATGGGTTTTTGCAACAATCGACAATGGTATCATGGTCGCCATTACTAAGACTAACCTTTAATTCCAGAATTAAATTGAATTGAATTTAAATTCCACCAGCTGCCGTGGTGGGATTTGAACCCATATCCTCAGAGCATTTAGACTAAGGCCTCTGGCTTACTAGTCTAGTGACATAACCACTACGCTACCGCCTCCCCCGGCGGGGGAGTCCAGAACAAGGGGTCACAGTCTAAGGATAAGGGGTAAGCCATTTAGGACTGAGATGAGGAGGAATTTCTTCACCCAGAGAGTGGCGAACCTGTGGAATTCTCTACCACAGAAGGCAGTAGAGGGCAATTCATTAAATATATTCAAGAAGGAGTTCGATATATTTCTTAAGGCTAAAGGGATCAAGGGATATGGGAAGAAAGCAGGGACAGGGTACTGAATTTGGATGATCAGCCATGATCTCATTAAATAGCGGAGCAGGCTCGAGGGGCCGAATGGCCTACTCCTGCTCCTATCTTCTATGTAACTGTGTGTATACATTGGATGCAGACAGGATTCCGTTTGGTTGTGATGGCCCTCTAAGGTTGAATAACATGCCCACACTCACTGTGAAGAACATCAGAACATAAGAATTAGGAGCAGGAGTGGGCCATATGGCCCCTCGAGCCTTCAATAAGATCATGGCTGATCTTCGACCTCAACTCCACTTTCCCGCCCGATCTCCATATCCCTTGATTCTCCAAGAGTCCAAAAATCTATCGATCTCAGCCTTGAATATACCCAAAGATTCGGCATTCACAGCCCTCTGGGCAGAGAATTCCAAAGATTCCTCCTGTTGTGTATTTTGAATGTGTATTAGAATTGTCCCACATGGGATACCGTAGTGGTGATTTGCAATGCACTATGGGAAATGTAGTGCATTGAGTGAAGAAGCACATTGCAAATCACCACTACGGTATCCCATGTGGGACAATTCTAATACACATTCAAAATACACAACACCTCCTCATCCCAGTCTTAAATGGCCGACCCCTTATCCCGAGACTGTGCCCCATGCTTCCACATGAGCAATGGCCACCTCAGCAAATTATTGGATTATTGGCACCTGGTACCTGTGGACACAGACTCTAGCAAGAAGCCAGATCCTTCAGGAGAGGAAGGAAGAAAATTGAGGAAAAGAAATCTAGGCTTCTGTCATGTACTTCCCAGAAAGCAGCTAAATAACATCACCAGGACAGGCCTGGGAGCAAGTCTCCAGCCAGTCCTCTCGGCCAAGGAAGCTGCAGGGTTCAAGGAAACTATGCAGCAGGAAAAATGGGAGAAGAAAGTTAGATATCAAAGTGCAAAAAGAAACCTGCATTGTTAATGCTACAGAATGAATTGATATGCTTTTCATCTTCCACACAGGACTGTGAATGATATAACATTTGTTGGATCCGTGCAGGAAAAGAATCTCGCCAGAAATCTTTACGCACAAGCAAGAGCCAAAGGAAAGGCGGCTGGAATTATTAGGTGAAGCTTTCTCCTGATGTTTCTGTTTTTTTGTCTGTATTACGCACCCTGTTTAAATACTGGAGTTGGTGAAGTGGTGCAGTGGAGGCCGGAGGGCCCCAGGTTCAGCATCTGGAAGGGTGAGGCCTAGAAATTCAGTAAGGCCCCGCCAGCTGGCGTGCGCCCAAAAGTTAGCGCTGAGCGCGGAGCCAGTTGCGACCGTCAGATATTCAGTTTTTGCGCCCCAAGTCGGAACTGGGCGCTATTCCAGGGTGTGCCCGCCCCCGCTTGGGGCGCTGAAACTGAATTTCAGCACTCTAGGCGCCGCTGCGCCACCCGCTGCGGAGCGGCAGGCTGCGGTACTGCAGGCCTCCTCCTTCTCTTAAGGGGGAGGTGCCTGCAACGGGGAGATCGCCGCTGGATAGTGCCGGCAAATGAGCCCGGCACCACGGAGAAGTGCCGGGTTCGCGGAAAGCAGCCGGCAATGCCACGGGGGGGGGGGGGTGGAGGAGGCCGGGGAAGGAGGTGCGGGCAGGCGGCCGCCGAAAAAGCGGCCGGCCGCACCTCCACCTTAAAGCGCCCCACTAAGGCTACAGTACGGCCCCGTTTTCTGATTGCTGTTTGCGGCCACTGCGGAAGAGGCGGCCGCAACTCAATATGGGGGTCGGGCCGGTAGCGGGGCGGTAGCGGGGCACTGCGCACACCGATGACGTCATCGGTGCCGGCGCAGCGCTAACGGCTACCGCCGCCATTACCGCTGCGCTGAATATCAGCGCAAACTCCTCTATTGGCGCAGAAGCCCTCTTTGGGCGGTAACTGGCCGCAAAGCTGGCAGCGCCTTACTGAATTTCTAGGCCTCAGTCTCCAAACCCAACCACAAAAATGATAGTCTCCTTACCTGTGTTAGTTGCCCAATAAAATATTCAGCTGCCGAAAAAAAAAAAGGTCTGTTCAGTAATTTATTAATGCTTTACACGTTTAGGACATCTGCCCATGAGATGGAACACTTTAAAGCTGAAGTGAACGTACCTGGAGGGAGCAAAATTAGCTTCGAACTATTCTGCCAAGAACTGTTACAACGACGACTGGGACTTTATGAGCAGATCGTTATACTTCGCCCAGGCAACTTAGTGAAGCAGCTCCAGGTACATCTGATAAGGCAGTACTGTGCAGTCTACGGGTTTCACTCGAACTGGGTGGCAGGTATTGCCTCCAATCGGATCATTTCCCATTTGAATTCCTGGAGTTCATTCCCACCTCCCTTTCCTCCTTTGTGACCCTCCTTAAAAGCCACCTCTTTGACCAAGCTTGTGTTCCCCCTTCCTCATACCTCCTTCTTTGGCTCAGCATCGATTTCTCTGATTCCGCCTTTGTGAAAGATGCTATATAAATGCAATTGGCCTCGGAAGATTTACTGTTCTTTCCAATGTAGTGCATAGTGACGTAAAAAAACTACTAGGCACTTGGTCTAAGCATTAAACAAGGCTTTAATCAACTGTTTTACAACATGGAGATCTGGTTGTGTCCTTCACTAGTTCCTGTTAAGAATGTCCTGCGCAAGCTGGGCCCATGCCCGAGTATTTATACTGTCCCTGGACAGCGCCACCCGCAGGCCACTCAGTTGATTCATGTCACACAGTATATTGTCGGGGTCTCTGATTTACCGTGACTGAATAAGTTACATTTTATTTTCATTACCACGTATTGTGGAAGTGTTGTAAGAATTTTTGGGTCGAATTCCATGACTGCATATATGGGCGTACAGGGCAAGTCAGTGATCTTAATTATTCCCAGCTGGTTTGGCCCACACCCAATTCATTACATGTCTCTCAGGCCTATCGCTAGTCTGAAGCTGCTTTGCAATGGTGCGCGCACTTTATACTGTATTTGACAATTGTGCTCACAGCTGCGGCCAACAGATACAATAGAAGCCTGCATAGCACTGAAAACTGTCTTCGGGCAGCCATCGGACGCGTGAGGCTGTTCAAAGGTTGAAGGCGTGTTCGAGCGAAGGTTAGGTCAGGACAGTGATTCTTCCCCCACCTCCTCCGCCCCCAAGACTACAAGAGGAAAAGAATCCCCACGCTGCCAGATCCCAGATCTCCCCAATGTGGGCAGATCGAGGACCTTGTGCTGCCTGGCACTGGCTCAGCAGTTTATATGTGCCTACAATTACCTGGACCTCCCTGTTTATAACAGCTGTCATAGAAACATAGAAACATAGAAGATAGGAGCAGGAGTAGGCCATTCGGCCCCTCGAGCCTGCTCCGCCATTGAATGAGATCATGGCTGATCATCCAAATTCAGTACCCTGTCCCCGCTTTCTCCCCATATCCCTTGATCCCTTTAGCCTTAAGAAATATATCTAACTCCTTCTTGAATATATTTAATGAATTGGCCTCTACTGCCTTCTGTGGTAGAGAATTCCACAGGTTCACCACTCTCTGGGTGAAGAAATTTCTCCTCATCGCTGTCCTAAATGGCTTACCCCTTATCCTTAGACTGTGACCCCTGGTTCTGGACTCCCCGACCATCGGGAACATCCTTCCTGCATCTAGTCTGTCTAGTCCTGTTAGAATTTTATAAGTTTCAATGAGATCCCCTCTCATTCTTCTAAACTCCAGCGAGTATAAGCCCAATCAACCCAATCTCTCCTCATACGTCATTCCTGCCATCCCAGGTATCAGCCTGGTGAATCTTCGCTGCACTCCCTCCATGGCAAGAACATCCTTCCTCAGATAAGGCGACCAAAACTGCACACAATACTCAAGGTGTGGTCTCACCAAGGCCCTGTACAACTGCAGCAAGACATCCTTGTTCCTGTACTCAAACCCTCTCACTATGAAGGCCAACATACCATTTGCCTTCTTAACCGCCTGCTGCAGCTGCATGCTTACCTTCAGCGACTGGTGCACAAGGGCAGCCAGGTCTCGTTGCACTTCCCCTTCTCCCAATCTATTGCCATTCAGATAATAATCTACCTTCCTGTTTTTGACGCGAAAGTGGATAACCTCGCATGTCTATTAGGGACAGGGCAGGTTAGCAGCTAAGCATTTCAACCTTGCTCCAGATTCCAGCCTACCCATGAGTTCAGTGGCTAAATGTAACACCGAGGCCGGAATCTTGCCGGCGCTCAGAGGGCAGGTTCGGAGGTGGGTCCGCTGTAAAAATCGAAAAGATTGACAGCGGCTCAGGATCAACGGAAAGTTCTTCTCAGAGCGGGATGGAGCCGGGAGCAGTATCGCAACCCACCACCGACCTCGGCCGCACTGAGCCCGCCTCGGTAGGCAAAATCGCGGCTATGGTGTGGGACTGCGACATCCTAACCAGGTTTGGTCCCAGATTCTGGCCGCTCGATGCGGCCGAGGTCAGTGGCGGGTCGCAAACAAGCTCTCGGCTCCATCCCGCTCTGTGAGAAAAAATTTCCGTTGACTGAGCTTGTTGAGCCCATCCTGCAAGGTTCCCAGCCAAGTAAAAGGAAGCAGGTCTGATGGCGTCATTTGATGACACATCATCAGCGGGTATTCTTAAAGGGACCACGTCCACATTCATTTTGACACTTGTGCTGTCAGTGTTCTGCAGCATTGAGGTGCTGCAAACACTGACAAGCATTGCACAGAGGAGTATAGCTGCACCCAGGCTCTCCCATGACTCCCTCCATGTGCTTATGGAGGGAGTCACAGCACGCAGGGAGGTTCTCTTCACTTCCAATGAGCGGAAGAGACCTCCCCAGGAGACCAACGCAGCCTGGTTGCACATTGTACAGGAGGGCACAAGCAGGGATGTTGTCAGGAGGACCAGGCTGCAGTGGTGCAAACCTTTCAATGATCACAGTAGATCATGAAACGTTACTGCAAATCCACACTCAACCTCATCCTGCTGTGCCACTCATCACATCCCCATCACTCTGCCTTCCCTACCCTACTCCTGCACATCCTTACTCACACTAACTTACCCCAACCCATCCCGTCACATCCACATCTCACTAGCCACCCCTCACACTCACCCTCATCCTAGTCCAATCATACCAACTAACAACACACAAGGGTAGGCACTTGGGTGTTTTGTTTAAGCCAATGTACATGTAAAGTTTCTGTTAATGTGGTGCCAAACATTGAAATCTTTATTTTCCACACTTTTCCTTCTTGGACAGATTTGTGTGCCCCTTTGGAAGTGGCTTAGTGAGTTGCAGCGAATGGTGAGACATAACGTTACCCCCCACAATGGTGATGAGTGTGAAAGGAATGGCTTGAGCATTGCAGGGGTGCTTTATGATGTTGGTGAGGGGTGGTGCCAGCCTGGCGCATCATGTGGCAGCCAGGGTGTACAGCGTCAAGTGAAGTAAATCTGACCATGTTGAGGCCATCCCTGGCCTCCCGGGCAGCAATATGGTCGGGTGCTGATGCCCTGTGTCCTGCGCAGCATCGGGTGATTGTGGAGCAGGTTGGCATTGTTGTTGGTGCTGCTGGTGTGCCCGGTGCTGCTGGTGTTGGGGCTGATCGTAGTGGGATTCTGAGGACCAAGGTGAGATTTTTTCAAGGGCACCGATGCTGCTGGAATAGATGGCAGCTGAAGTTGAGATGATAGAAGCGATCTGTCAATGGTGAGAGAGGTTGCTCCAAAGAGGTGACAGTGGATAGAGAGTTTACTCCAAACACTTCCAAACTGCATAGAGCACAAAAGTGTATTGCAAATCCTGAAGGCTGCAGCTTCTAACATTGGAAAGTGAACAGCTGTGAAATGGGAGCTTTTATACCACTTTTGCAGCTGTCAACTATTCAGAGGAATGGAGAGTCACTGACAGCCCGACCTACTTACCCGACGTGATCCCCGAGCGCCGGGAAACTTGTGAGAAAGCTGGTAAAGTGGTGCTTAAGTACCTTTTAACAAGCTCTTAAATATCTGAATTGGCTCACCCGCTGCTTGGTGTTGGGTCTGTAAAGCGCAGACAGACCCGACAGTTGGGAAACTGACACGGGGGCGAGTTGACAGTGGAATCCCGACCCGCTGTCAATCTTTTTGATTTTTACAGTGGACCCGCCTCTGAACCCGCCCTCTGAGCACCGGCAAAATTCCGACCTCTGTCTCTAATCTCTGCTGCATTAACTAGCCTCAGTTCAGACACCAATGGGAGCATTTTAACTGGCCTCAGCATCACTGGACTAGAGAGGGAAAATTGGTTAGGATTCCTGCTCCTGATCCTTATGTAGTGCCAGAAATGCATGTGAACATAAGAACATAAGAAGTTGGCCATAAGGCCCCTCGAGCCTGCTCCACCATTCAATACGATCATGGCTGATCTTCAACCTCAACTCCACTTTCCTGCCCGATCTCCATATCCCTTGATTCCCCATGAGTCCAAAAATCTATCGATCTCTGTCTTGAATATACTGAACAAGTAAGCCTCAACAGCCCTCTGGGGCAGAGAATGCCAAAGATTCACCACCCTCTGTGTGTAGAAATTTCTCCCCATCTCAGTCCTAAATGGCCGAGCCCTTATCCTGAGACTGTGACCCCTAGTTCTAGGCTCTGCAGCCAGGGGAAACAACCTCTCAGCATCTACCCTGTCAATCCCCCTCAGAATCTTGTATGTTTCAATGAGATCACCTCTCATTCTTTTAAACTCCAGAGAGTATCGGCCCAATCTACTCAATCTCTCCTCATAGGACAGCCCTCTCATCCCAGGAATCAATCTCGTGAACCTTTGTTGCACCGTCTCTAAGGCAAGTATATCCTTCCTTAGATATGGAGATCAAAACTGTGCACAGTGTGGACATCAGGTCAGGACTTGATTGGGATGCAGCCCAGTCGATTGTGTTCGCACCCAGCAAAAGTTATCACCTTCAGGAGAGGAAGAATAAAAGAAGAAGATTTGATATCAATTAATTAATCAATCAATCTTTTAAAAACATAATCTATTTTTCCCTTAGGTGGATGTCTACATATATGAGCCACAAGGGATCAGCCTCATTGATGCACCCAATATGCTTGGAGCACAGTTTGATGGGCTCATCCACATAACTAAAGGCGAGAACAAGGTAAACGAGGGTTACAACTTCTACCGGGTTTTTCTTGAAAACCATCAAATCTTCTTCTTCTTAGGCAGTCCCTTGGAACCGAGGATGACTTGCTTCCACACTAAAAATGAGTTTGCAGGTGACTGATTAGTCCAATGCCGGACCGACAGTCTCTGTCACAGGTGGGGCAGACGGTGGTTGAAGGGGCGGGTGGGTGAGGTGCTTGGGTTGACGTGCGCTCCTTGCGCTTGGCTTCCGCTTGCTCCCGGTGAAGAGATTCGAGGTGTTCGGCGCCTTCCCGGATGCTTCTCCTCCACTTTGTGCGGTCTTGGGCCAGGGATTCCCAGGTGTCGGTGGGGATGTTACACTTTTTCAAGGAGGCTTTGAGGGTGTCCTTGAAGCGTTTCCTCTACCCACCTGGGGCTCTCTTGCCGTGCCGGAGCTCCGAGTAGAGCGCTTGTTTTGGGAGTCTCGTATCGGGCATGCGGACAATGTGACCCGTCCATCGGAACTGATTGAGCGTGGTCAAAGCTTTGATGCTGGGGATGTTGGCCTGAGCAAGAACACTGACGTTGGTGCGCCTATCCTGCCAATGGATTTGCAGGATCTTGCGGAGGCAGTGTTGGTGGTACCTCTCCAGTGCTTTGAGGTGCCTGCTGTACATGGTCCATGTCTCTGAGGCATACGGCAGGGCGGGTAAATAGCAGAGATCAGAAAGCAGTGTTACACTTGTTTCGTACGTTCTACCCAAAGGCTTGGAATTTGCGGTCAGCGGTGAAGCGAAAGTGTTCGCCACTGGCCTCGATGTACGCTTCGCACAAGGATCTCGCCATCCCTGTGTCGGGAACTTCGGGAATCCCCTTGTGTGAACTGCTGTGACATCAACAGGCTGCCTAAGCGGCCACTCAAAGGGCAGAATCTCACAGCCAGCGAACAAGGAAGTGAGTAAGCTCTTAAAATTCTAACTCTTTAAAATAGTTACCGAGAGAGCAAAAGAAAGATCTGGGCTCTCACACGGGGGAAAAGGCAAACCTGAAATAAAGACGGACAAACTTTAAAAGAAATGGAAAAAAAAATCTTTTTGAAAAGTTTCTTAAAAATTTAGATTTTTATTAAAATGGACAAATTTCACGCTGCACAAATGAGTTTTTCAGGCCCTTAACATTTGTTTAGCAGTAATATCGCTGTTAAAACCCCGGTTACACCGAATCCCTTTGGGTCTAACTTTTACTGAGGAATTTAGTAATTACTGCGGAAGAGCCGGAGTTTTCGTCAGTTTCAATGATTTAGGAGATTTCACTGATTGCTGGCTGTGTTGGGAGTGGGTGGGGGGCGGGCACAGCGCAGCCTGTGTCGGAGCTGTCAGTGACTGACCGCAACTTCGGGATTCCCGCACCCGCCTGCGCCAAATCCCGAGGTTGCGGTCAGTTTCAAAGGCGGAATGGCGGCCAACGCGGCCAGTTCGCCGTCACCCTGACCGCAAATTCCGGGCCATTATTTCTAGCCCGTCAGAATCCAGTGTTATAACACTGAGGTCTTTCATTGATCAAAGGAGCTGGCTCTGCACCATCACTTCTTCAGCTGCTCACCGTGCTCAATGCCTCGCAGGCACGTTCGAAACACAAGAGATGATAAAAAAGGAAGCTGGCGAATGCCAGAAATCTGAAATGACAAACGGAGAATACAGAAATGTCTGTTGGGTCAATCAGCAGGCGAAAGAAATGATATGGTTAATGCTTCGAATGCAACCTTTCATTAGAACCATTTCTCATGAAGGGCCCGACTGAAACGTTAACTTATCTTTCTCTCTCAGATGATGACCAACGCGCCCTGCATTTTCAGCATTACGCTTTTTGCATTTAAAAAAAACAACCAAGTCTTTAAAACCCAATTATAATTCATGAGATCTCAGATGCTTCTGCACTGAGGACCAGCTCGGTGCGACAAGATGGGGTTGCTATTGCACTGGCTCGTGTGATAAGACCAGCTGAGTTATCATCCTGCCACTCTCTGTTACACACTAGTGCTTAAGATAACGCTGCCTGCAAAAACGTTAGCACCCTGCATCCCCAACATGTAATCACAGCTGATTTCATGACTGACTTCAACCACAGAATTCTCTCTGATAGTGTTTGGCCCGGGGCTCTGTACACTCCTCCGCTAGTTTACATGTACTTAAAGGGGACTTTACTCGCAGAGATGAGGAGAAGGATTTAATTTGATGTATCCCTTTAAGAGACCTTTGTTATCTTTCTACTGCAGCGGTTCAAGAAGGCGGCTGACCACCACCTTCTCAAGGGCATTTAGGGATGGGCAATAAATGCCGGCCTTGTCAGCGACGCCCACATCCCATGAACGAATAAAAAAAATGTTAGATATGGGTACTCACTCTCACAGCTGGCAGGAACAGTAGTTTCCGACATAAATGCCTGATTCACACTTGTGGTAAATTTAAATATTTAAATAAATTAATTCTTTATTCCTATTTACCCTCGTCAGTTGGAATGTAGTATTCTATTACTTCTCTAATCAATGCAAAGTCACCTCTTGTGTTCTTAAACCTCCTAACATTTTACTAATTTTATTAACATGTTTTTGTTTTCAAATGATTACAAACCCTTCAAAACAAAAATGCATAAAATAGTCTGGCATTAAAAGAAATATATAAAAATTCCTGATTATGATCCAATTTTGCATCACTGCAGTAGAATATGAAGGCCGACATATTATTACAGCACAGGATTCATTATGGTTGGTCAGAAAGATTCTTATTGACTGTAAACTTTGATTAAAAAACCTTGTTAAGCACAGCTTGGTTGAATCTCGTACAGTATATCGTGCAGATCCTTTATGTATACAGGATGGGCCCGATTTAAACTTTTGGCACGGAATGGGTGGTCAGCGCAATTACTGCCCGCCCGCTGTTGCTGCCGTGAGGCTTGAGCCATTTTAAGGCCCGGGCCTGATGTGCAACAATGCATCAAGCTGCATGCACCAAACCCGCACTCCGATGCAGCTCACAGTTTGGGGGACACAGGAAATCGGCCAGTTCCTACACGGAGCCAGACGGCCTTTGGGAGGGGAAGGCAATCCGGGGAAGGAACACATGTGGGTCGGAGTATTTTAATAGCACGTGCTCTGCTCATTTGTATGGTAAAATTGCACTTGGGGGGTTCTATGTACGTCCTGGGACCCCAATTTACATATTAAAAGTGGCGTGCCACCCATCTTTGGTTGCGGTAGCATAGTGATTATGCTACTGGACTAGTAATCCAGTAGGCCTGGGGATGATCCTGGAGGTAAGAGTTCAAATCCCACCACGACAGCTGGGGAATTTAAACTCAGTGAATTAAATTTTAAAAATCTGGAATTAAAAGCTAGTGGCCGTGAAACTACAGGACTGTCATCTAAACCCAGTCTGGGCCTATATGTGACTCCAGACCCACAGTAAGGTGGCTGACTCTCAACTGCCCGCTGAAGTGGCCTAGCGAGCCACTCAGTTGTAGCAAACCGCTACCTTCACCACAAGGCTCACCACCACGCTTCTCAAGGGCAATTAGGGATGGGCAATAAATGCCGGCCTTGCCAGCGACGCCCACATCCCGTGAACGAATTTAAAAAAAATCTAAAGACAACTACCGAGATGGCGGAGGCCGGAGCGCCAACATAAATGGGACAGTAAATAATCTGGCGCCAATTTCAGGCCAATACCTTCCTGTTTATGCCAGGTGGCTACGGTTAAAATCAGCCTTGCTGTATCCAGATGGTCCTCGTAGTCAAGGTGGCTTCAACCCAGGCAAAGTTTTCTAGGCGAAGTGCTACTGTGCCTGGCAACTGGGAGGTCCAGCGGAGTAACAAGGCTGTAAGCTGAGCAACCTCCAAAATATATTATAGTGTCAGTCATTTTAACCTTTTTACAAAACCTGTCAATTTATCAAGTGTAACAAGCCACTGTGGAGTGAAGTTATTTGATCTGCTGGGTGAAGGAGAAAAAGTCACCACCTCAATATCTCGCGATCTACAGCCCAGTGAACAATGCTAGATTCACCTTTGCATGCCATTACTTGGCGAGGCGCTCACAATTCCATTTTTTTTTTCAGGTTCATGTTTCCTTCAAGCCAACTTTGGAACAGCAGAGGAAATGTCCAAACTGTTCCGACACCGCCATTGATGGAAGCATTGTTGTGAGATATGATGTGAAACGGGAGCTCAATGGTGGAAACATTCAGGTTAATTTGTGTTCTTACCCGATTTTCAGAACATTTCACTTGCACATTGCTGCTTTCTTTTCATTTTTCGGGAAACTTTTTGTGCTGAAGCATTGCTGATTTTTTTTTCTCTTTTATCGCAGGTTTCCAATGGTTATTTTGCTCACTTTTTTGCTCCAAGCAATCTTCCACCACTTCCCAAAAACATCATCTTTGTCATTGATGTCAGTGGCTCAATGTGGGGAATTAAAATGAAGCAGGTAAGCCTTTTTGCTTCAGTGATGGTGCTTCAATGTTAAGTAGATCTTAAGTAGAGCTTGAAGGATCTCAAGTGGTGCAGTGGGTCCTTTCATCTTTTTCTGTATCCCAACATCTCAAAGGCTGACAACATTTCTTTGTCATTCTTTTTATGTCTCCATGGTTCACACTCAATATACCTATTCTGGCCATATCAAGGCCTCTTCTCTGTTCCACAAGATGTCCCTCTAGTCTTCTAAATCTTGCTCTGCCTTCCAATTGCCTTTGTTGCTGGGGCCAGTCTAATTTTCTTCTGAAGACTTGTGCCCTGTGACTCATGGATCCCAAACAGCAGAATCTACTGAAGCTTTGATCTTTCGCTATGTATTTGTACGTGCATTCCTGTTGATCCCTAGTTGCTCCATACCATCTCTTTTATTTCCTTTGGGTTCAACTTGAGTCTATAACAGCTGCTTACAGTGGCCAACCTGTTCACTGGTTTCTATTGGTTTCTTTTATTTTCAGCTATATGCTTCCTTGAAAAAAGCTGTCCTCAGAATACATATTGAACAGCTAGGAGAAGAGAATGCATCCTTGTCAGACAGCGTTCTCTATTCTGAATTCTTCTGTGTGTCCTTTGGGTGTTTTCATGGTTACATAGGATTACATAGGATATACGGCACAGAAACAGGCCATTCGGCCCAACCAGTCCATGCCGGCGTTTATGCTCCACTCGAGCCTCCTCCCGTCTTTCCTCATCTAACTCTATCAGCGTAACCCTCTATTCCATTCTCCCCCATATGCTTGTCCAGCCTCCCCTTAAATACATCTATACTATTCGCTTCAACCTCTAGTTATGCTCTTCCCCACAAGTGGAAACATTCTCTCTGTATCCACTCTATCAACATTTTTCATAATTTTAATAGACCTCTATTAGGTCACCCCTCAGCCTTCTTTTTTCAAGAGAAAAGAGACCCAGCCTGTTCATCCTTTCCTGATAGGTATACCCTCGCATTTCTGGTATCATCCTTGTAAATCTTCTCTGCACCCTCTCCAGTGCCTCGCCATCCTTTTTATAATATGATGACCAGAACTGCACGCATGGTCTTTGTGTTCTTCCCTCCTCCTCTTCTCTTGCTCTCCAGCATGACGAAGCAGTGTGGGAGGAAGGGCTACCCCAACATCCACAGCAAAAGTGAAAGGCCGCTCAGCAACTCTCCAATGTACAGTAGTACAATTGAAATCGGGAGAACCCCAACTGAGGAATCCTGGGCATACACCCATATCACATTGCTCTGTGAGCCATACCACGTTCTGTGGTACAGCATGTTGGATCATTGCAGAGCTGCCACTACTCTGTGGAAGATTGTGGCCCTTCATAAAATGTTAGCAAACAACACTGCTCTACAGTGATAGCAGCACAGCCTTCAGTATTTCCATTTTGTTGTACCTAGTTTAGCTTCTAAACATTTAAAATCATTACAAGACTTCGAACCAATTGGAAGTTCTGTCTGCTGACCTCGCATGATATCGTCAGTGAAGAGTAATATGCCTGGAATGTTATACACTTTCCGTTCCAAAACAAACTCACAATTTCTTGATGAAGCACTTCATTGCAAATATCATTATTCTTAAATGTAATGGCCAAGTTGTTAGATGGAGACCATTTTTTTTTTAATTACCAAGATATTGTTAATGGCATATTTTCTCAACTTCCTCATGGGTGTTGTAAATAGAGACTTTTAGTTCGAGAGCGCCAGAAGATTCTTGGCATAGAACTAAATGCTCCCTGTGTCATTATTAAATTGCACTTTATATTAATTATAATAGGGATCTACTTGCATGCTTCTAATTTAAAGAAATTTGAATCCTTCCATCCCCAGCAGTACAGTATTTAAACCCAGAATAGCAGTCATTAATATAATTGCTCACAGGACAATTTCCAGGTAACACTGTCAATCCCTTTTACAGTTTGCATCTATATTCAGTTTGCATTATAATTCAGAGTTACCAGCCCAGATGTTTATTGATTGATGTAAAATATTCAACCAGAGTATCGGATAACGATGGAGTATGTGATTTGTCTCGTGTGGCAGTGAAGAGCAAATGCTTTAACATATGGGGGAGGACAGAAAAGAAATAAAGCTGCAGTTCAGTAATGTCAATGAAGGTTCACTAGATTGATTCCTGGGATGAGAGGGCTGTTCTATGAGGAGAGATTGTGTAGAATGGGCCGATACTCTCTGGAGTTTAGAAGAATGAGAGGTGATCTCATTGAAACATATAAGATTCTGAGGGGGATTGACAGGGTAGATGCTGAGAGGTTGTTTCCCCCTGGCTGGAGTGTCTAGAACTAGGGGGCACAGTCTCAGGATAAGGGGTCGGCCATTTAAGACTGAGATGAGGAGGAATTTCTTCACTCAGAGGTTTGTGAATCTTTGGAATTCTCTACCCCAGAGGGCTGTGGATGCTCAGTCGTTGAGTATATTCAAGGCTGAGATCGATAGATTTTTGGACTCTAGGGGAATCAAGGGATATGGAGATTGGGCGGGAAAGTGGAGTTGAGGTCAATGATCAGCCATGATCTTATTGAATGGCAGAGCAGGCTCGAGGGGCCATAAGGCTGACTCCTACTCCTAATTCTTATGTTCTTATGTTCATATGCTAATCACTAATATAACATTGAGACAACAACGGAGTCATCAAAGGATATTAGAGCTGTTTCAAAATGCACAAAAAATAAGGAGAAATAAACAGAGAACCATTAATGATGCCAGTTTACTCCATCATCAAAGACCCTACTCACCCCAGCCACAGTCTGTTCGCCCTCCTGCCATCTGGGAGGCGCTACAGATGCATTCACACCCGTACGACCAGATTTAGGAACAGCTTCTTTCCCAGGGCTGTCATCCTACTGAACTCTACAAATAAACTCTAAAGCCTGCACATCTGCCAATGCACTTTATTATGGTTATGTTTATGTTAATGTATTACAAGCCAAATGTATGTTGAATGTTTAAATGTCTTAATCTAAATGTACACTCTCGGGAGCCGCAAGCATACATTTCGTTGTACTGCACTTGTGCACTAACAATGACAATAAAAGTTGATTTGATTTGATTTTGATAAACAGATGTTCCTTCATAATTAGTTTAAAACATTGGGAAATAATCTATTCAAATTTGCTCCTTAACTAGAGAATTCACAATGATGATTAAAGAAGCTTAGTCCATGCGCGCATGTTGTGTATCAATAAATCTGCTACATACTGGTTGTAAAATTTCCTAATAACCAACCCCAGGCTTTTGCTCACAAATATTTGCCAAAGGAAACTGCTGACCTCATAATCATTAATCCTTTACCCTTTGGCGGCAGGCCTTTCAGCCATCAGGACCCTCTTCCTAAACCGTTCCACCTTGCTCATAATTTCAATGTCTTCAAAGGCATCCTTAAAATCCATCTCGTTGGCCATGTATTCAATCACCTGCCCTATCTCCTCTACTACTGCTTGGTGTCCACATCTCCTCTGTAAAGCACGCTGGGATATTTACTAAGTTAAAAGGTGCTAGTTGTGACTGTGTGAACATCATTACAGTTCAAAGTGCGCTGACTGCCAGTGTGACTGCAAGTGGTTGGGAGGTGCCGGAATGGCATTCCGATTCATAAGCAAAAAAAAAAGGCATTTCTTTTTCTCAGTTGCCTGTATTCAGAACAATGACAATAGACATTAGCATCCAATAGCAATAGAATCAAGTCATCTGGCTTCCCATCCTAGCTACAATCCTTTGGAGTTTAGTTTCCTCTGGTAGCTCACTGGTGACATATTTGAGTAATAATCCTCTGTGCACTATTTTAACGCAATCATTAGCCCGATTAAAATAAACAAATTTGCGACAACGTTAAAATAGCGCACAAAGAGAATTCCGTGTTCCCAAGGGGGACATTAAATCCCTAAATTTGATGGATATTCTTCAGGGTAATCTTTACGAGACCTCGTGCCACTGGCAAGGCCTTGCACACGACCAGCGCACATCCAAAAATTCTCCATTTGTCCAATTCAGTTGATGGTCAATAGCAGGAGTGCGCCCATAATTTTCTGATATACTTTGGCTCCATGCAAAGCCCCACCAACAGAGAGGGGCCTCACAAAATGTCTGATTTTTATAGAAAAATACGAGTTTTTTGACAATATTCTAAGATTGCATGTTTTTTTTCAATGAGTGGCTACATTCTTAGATGGAAATTAACTGGACAATCAACGCAAAAATGTAACTCTCGAACAACTGTTAAAATCACTTATCATTCTGTAAATCTGAATCCACTAATAAGCAAACCCCACTGTATTTTCAACTAATCAATACTCTTCGTTTTCCAACTTAGACCATTGAAGCCATTGCGACGATCCTGGCCGATCTCCGTCCTGAGGACCAATTCACCATCATTGACTTCAACCACAATATCCGGTTTTGGAATGATCATCTGGTTCCAGCCACTCCTAATCAGATTGAAGAGGCCAAAAAATACATTCAGAAAATCCAGCCGAATGGTGGTATGTGTTTCAGGAGATGTGTAGGAATAGCCCAGGGGGGCGACTCACCGCTAATCTCCCCTTTCAACCTTTGGGGGAAAGAACTGGACTCCATTCTGCTTCTCAGAATCTCACAGTTAAAGCGTTAGCACTTGCCGAATGAGGAATCACAGGTTGGAACTTGTACCGATATGCAGCGCTACCCACCACCAGCAAAGTGGTCATTTAAAATGGGCTTCAAATGTGCTTATTTATTTGTCTTTTCTCTTTTCTTCGCCAAATTTCTCCGCCAATTTTCTTTCCTCTCCCTCTTCTGAAGGCGCGGACTATTTGCTGCATATGATTCCACAGGAACCAGATGCCCTCCAGCACCTCACCCAAGTGGCCATCATTCAGGTGTGAGCCTTGGCGGTGACTGCTAGCAGGCATGTTGCTCTTCTTGTTAGGCAGTCCCTCGGAACCGAGGATGACTTGCTTCCACATTACAAATGAGTTCTCAGGTGACTGATGAGTGCAATGCGGGACCTACAGTCTCTGTCACAGGTGGGGCAGACGGTGGTTGAAGGGGCGGGTGGGTGGGGTGCTTGGGTTGACGTGCGCTCCTTCCGTTGTTTGCGCTTGGCTTCCGCTTGCTCCCGGCGAAGAGACTGGAGGTGTTTGGCGCCTTCCTGGATGCTTCTCCTCCACTTTGTGCGGTCTTGGGCCAGAGGTTCCCAGGTGTCGGTGGGGATGTTACACTTTTTCAAGGAGGCTTTGAGGGTGTCCTTGAAGCGTTTCCTCTGCCCACCTGGGGCTCTCTTGCCGTGCCAGAGCTCCGAGTAGAGCGCTTGTTTTGGGAGTCTCGTATCGGGCATGCGGATAATGTGACCCATCCATCAGAGCTGATTGAGCGTGGTCAAACCTTCGATGCTGGGGATGTTGGCCTGAGCAAGAACACTGACATTGGTGCGCCTATCCTGCCAATTGATTTGCAGGATCTTGCGGAGGCAGCGTTGGTGGTACCTCTCCAGTGCTTTGAGGTGCCTGCTGTACATGCTGTACAATTGTGTGGGTGCCACGACTGAGCCTGATCCTGTGCTCACCTGATAGCCACACCAATGCGCTTCCAGCAGGAGGTCATTGGGTAGCTAACAGGAATGAAACCCTGGCTCACCCAGAGTGCTGAGGCCAATTACAACATCCTTGTTGTCACATGGCTGAGGTCAGTTAACTCGGCACAGACCAGGGAGCGTAGCTGTGACCTATATGACAGCTACTTACTGGCTAACCTCACAGAGCCATTGGGGGAACTCTTCAGGTTTATTTTGTCACTATTATTCCTTCGCGATGAGGCGGTTTCCCATCCTGATA
This sequence comes from Somniosus microcephalus, assembly GCF_052327205.1. Taxonomy (NCBI): domain Eukaryota; kingdom Metazoa; phylum Chordata; class Chondrichthyes; order Squaliformes; family Somniosidae; genus Somniosus; species Somniosus microcephalus. The sequence continues at coordinate 81,689,923 of NC_141003.1, read as the reverse complement.
ATTCATTGATTACTAGTGAATCGTGTGTAGTGTTGCTCATGGTAGGTTGGTTAAAGCATTGTGTTATCTAAGCAGGAGCATTAAAATCATATAATGCACAATGTAATAATCTGCTACTAAGGTGGAATCTATGTTTAACTTGTCTCTTTATGACCACAGAGTCTAATTAATGTATATAGGGGCATCCTTTTTTTATTTGTTCGTGGATATAGGCGACATTGACAAGGCTGCACTGATTGCCCATACCTAGTTGCCCTGAGAAGGTGTTGCGTGGCCACCATCTTGAACCTCTGCAATCCTTGTAATGATGGAGTTCCCATGATGGTGCCAGGCAGGGAATTCCACGTTGTTGACCCAGCAACAATAAAGGGACGTTGAGATATGTCCAAGTCAGGGGTAGTGTGTGACTCGGGGAGGAGAACGTGGAGATGATGGCGTTCCTAAGATATTGTAGCTCTTGCCCTTCTTGATGGCAGGGGTCACAAGGCCGGGAGGGGCTGTCAAAGCAAGCTTGGTGAGGTTGCTGCAATGCATTCTGTAATAGTACACGCTGCAGCCACAGTGCACCGGAGGGGGTGGATATTGACTCCAGTGTCAGGGCCACTGATCAAGTGAACTACTTTGCCTGGGATGCTGTTGAGCTTCTTGAATGTTGTTGTGGCTACACCAATTCAGGCAAGTGGTGTGTATTCCATCGCACTCCTGACTTGAGTCTTGTGCATGGTGGAGAGGCTTTGAAAGGTCAGGACATGAGTCACTTATTAGAGAGTATCTAGTCTCCGTCCTGCTCTTATCATAATGCTGATATAGCCTAGTCCAGTTAAACTTCTGGTCACTGGTGACCAAGGTATTTTTGAAGTTAATTGCTGCTGGTGAGGGAAGGTTGCAGATTGGCAGGTGATGGTAAATTCCTGGCTCACATTTAGAACAAATCAACGTGAAGCAACTGTCTTTCTTTCTCTTTTTTGTAACTGTTTTTGACATGTGACATCTGAAGAGTGAAGCACTAGGCACAAGACCAGTGCTTATATCTACATCGATCAGTACAAAATAAGCTGAGGCTTCTAAAAGTAGAACGGTTACAGTTCACCAGTAAAAAAAAAGGGAAATTTGTCTTTAAAAAAATGAAGCAAATCTAAAAAAAATCATACAACTACTGCACCTCGCGATCTCCAAGTTGCTCCACTGACTGGCCTATCAATAGCAGTTCCATTTATATTGCATGCATCTTTCAGTAACAGTTTTCAATGTTTCTTTTAAATAGGGACAAACATTAATGAAGCAATCCTCTCGGCCATTTATATACTAACGGAGGCCAATAACTTGGGTCTGCTGGATCCTCGCTCTGTATCGCTCATCATTATGGTTTCAGACGGAGACCCCACAGTAGGTAAGCACGCTCTTAGAGTACTTTGATTAAATGTAGGATATTACAATACGCCAAGGGGGGAGTTTTTCAGGGGGTCAGCGGGCGTGTTCAGTGGCGGGTCGGGTGAGAAGGTTTTTTTTTGTTAACCCGCCGCCACGCGACTTTCCAAGATGAGGGCTGAACAGGTTTGACATGCAGCGGCGGGAGAGGCAATTCAGATCATTTTGACCTTGTTAGCAGCCCATTAAACAGTATTTTGAGCTCACTTTAACATTTTACGAGGTCGCCCACGGGGTCCACGCTGCTCGGGGATCACGTCAGGTCAGCAGGTCAGGAGTTGTATGACCATGGAATCATCTCATTGACAGCTGCAAATGTGCTATAAAAGCTCCCATCTCACAGCTGTTCACTTTCCAAGCTCAGAAGCTGTTGCTTACTGTATTTGGAAGACAGATTGAGCTTTATGCAGGTTGCAAGTGTTTGGATCAAACTCTCTATCCAGTGTCACCTCATTGGAACAACCTCTCTCACCATTGACACTTCGTTCTGTCATCTCAAGTTCACCTGCCATATATTACATCAGCATCGGTGTCCTTGAAAAAATCTCACCTCTGTGAGATGCTTGTCAGTGTTTGAAGCACCTCAAATGCTGTAGAACACTGACAGCACATCTGTCAAAATCAATTTGCGCATGTTCCCTTTAAGGAAAATGGCTGATGACACGTCATCAAATGATGTCATCAGACCCGCTTCCTTCAATTGGCCGGCAAATGCGCTGGGCGGGCTTATCAAGCCCAATCAACGTAAAATCATTCTACACGGCGGGCTGGAGTCAGCAGCGGGGTCGGGACCTGCCACCCACGTCGCCCGCCCCGGACCCGCCAAGGTAGCGGAAATCACAGCCCAAGTTACATCGAGTCTACAGCACAGAAACGGGCCATTCGGCCAAACTGGTCAATGCCGCTGTTTGTGCTCCAAATGAGCCTCCTCCCACCCTTCTTCATCTAACCATATCAGCATAACCTCTCTCTCTCATGTGCTTATCAAGCTTACCCTTAAATGCATCTATACTATTCGCCTCAACTACTCCCTGTGGAAGCGAGTTCCACATTCTCACCACCCTCTGGGTAAAGAACTTACTCCTGAATTCATTACTGGATTTATTTACTGGATTTATTTACACTAGAATGAGAGGTGATCTCATTGAAACATACTAAATTCTTGCAGGGCTTGACAGGGTAGATGCAGGGAGGATGTTTCCCCTGGCTGGGGAGTCTAGAACCAGGGGTCACAGTCTCAGAATAGGGGGTCGGCTGTTTAGGACTGAGATGAGGGGAAATTTCTTCACTCGGAGGGCGGTGAATCTTTGGAATTCTCTACCCCAGAGGGCTGTGGAGGCTCAGTCGTTGAGTATATTCAAGACAGAGATCGATAGATTTTTGAATATTAAGGGAATCAAGGGATATGGGGATAGTGCGGGAAGGTGGAGTTGAGGTAGAAGATCAGCCATGATCTTATTGAATGGTGGAGCAGGCTCGAGGGGCCGAATGGCCGACTCCTGCTCTTATTTCTTATGTTCTTATCAGTGACTATCTTATATTTATGACCACTAGTTCTGGCCTCCCACACAAGTGGAAACATTTTCTTCACTTCTACCCTATCAAACCCATTCTTTATCTTGAAGACTTCTATCAGGTCAGCCCTCAGCCTTCTCTTTTGTAGAGAAAAGAGCCCCAGCCTGTTTAGTCTTTTGTGATAGTTATAACCTCTCAGTTCTGGTATCATCCTTGTGAATAGTGCAAATGAAATTAGGCAGAAGCACCGAACGATTTCCAGTGTAAACTACCTAGTAAGATAAAGTTGTGATAAATCGCCCTGTTTAAGGTCACAAAGTTGAATTGTTGTAGGTAGGTGCATCCTGAGTCCATTGAGGGTTCGTAGCTTTTCTAGAGGGGATTTGAGGAGAGATTTTTTTCACCCAGATGGTGGTGGGGGTCTGGGACTCACTGCCTGAAAGGGTGGCAGAGGCAGGAACCCTCAGCGCATTTAAAAGTACTTGGATATGCACTTGAAGTGCCGTAATCTACAGGGCTATGGACCAAGAGTTGGAAAGTGGGATTTGGCTGGAGAGCTCTTTTTTGGCTAGTATGGACACGGTGTGCCGAATGGCCTCCTTCTGTGCCGTAAATTTCTAAGACGCTTTGTTGCTATGATTGGCAGGTACTTATAATTTGCGGATCCATGTGATAAGAAAACAGTCTAAAATAACTGCCTTTCTTTCTCTGTTATATTTTTGAAATCTTGGAAGTCTGATGTACTTTTAAAAACATAAGAACATAAGAAATAGGAGCAGGAGTAGGCCAATCGGCCCCTCGAGCCTGCTCCACCATTCAATAAGATCATGGCTGATCTGATCCTAACCTCAAATCTTCTATCACTCTCCATCCACCCGAACCCATGTGATCTCCCGGGAGAGGCGAAAAACCAGATAAAAAACCCAATGGCCAATTTGGGAGAAAAAATCTGGGAAATTCCTCTCCGACCCATCTAGGTGATCGAAACTCGTCCAGGAGATCACTCTGTCCCTATATTTTCTACAGTACTTGCCTTCTGTAAAGGCGATCTCCACCCCAGCCAGGAACAGGAATAAAACCATCTCCTGAAATCTAACACAGAATTAGAACACAAGAAGTAGGAGCAGAACCAGGCTACACGGCCCTGGGCCCGCTCCGCTACCCACAGGGCCATGACCGTTCCGAACCTAGACTCATGTCCAATTTCCTGCCCGCTCCCCGTAACCCTTAATTCCCTTTACTTCTAGGAAACTATCTATTTCTGTTTTAAATTTATTTAATGATGTAGCTTCCACAGCTTTCTGGGGCAGCAAATTCCACAAACCTACCACCCTCTGAGTGAAGAAGTTTCTCCTCATCTCAGTTTTGAAAGAGCAGCCCCTTATTCTAAGATTATGCCCCCTAGTTCTAGTTTCACCCATCATTGGGAATATCCTCACCGCATCCACCCGATCAAGCCCCTTCACAATCTTATATGTTTCAATAAGATCGCCTCTCATTCTTCTGAACTCCAATGAGTAGAGTCCCAATCTACTCAACCTCTCCTCATATGACCACCCCCTCATCCCTGGGATTAACCGAGTGAACCTTCTTTGTACTGACTCAAGAGCAAGTATGTCTTTTCTTAAGTATGGACACCAAAACTGTATGCAGTATTCCAGGTGCAGTCTCACCAATACCTTGTACAACTGCAGCAATACCTCCCTGTTTTTATATTCTATCCCCCTAGCAATAAAAGCCAACATTCCATTGGCCTTCTTGATCACTTGCTGCACCTGCATACTAACTTTTTGAGTTTCGTGCACCAGGACCCCCAGATCCCTTTGTACTACAGTACTTTCCAGTTTCTTGCCATTAAGATAATAACTTGCTCTATGATTTTTCCTGCCAAAGTGCATAACCTCACACTTTCTAGTATTGTATTCCATCTGCCAAATCTCTGCCCACTTACTTAGCCTGTCTATGTCCCTTTGCAGGTTTTTTATGTCCTCCTCACTCACTACTTTCCCTCCCATCTTTGTATCATCTGCAAACTTTGATATGTTACACTCGGTCCCCTCCTCCAAATTGTTAATATAGATTGTAAAGAGTTGGGGACCCAGCACTGACCCCTGCGGAACACCACTAGTTACTGATTGCCAGTCTGAGAACGAACCATTTATCCCAACTCTCTGCTTTCTGTTAGAGAGCCAATCCTCCACCCACGCCAGAATATTACCCCCAATCCTGTGATTTTTTATCTTAAGCAATAATCTTTTGTGTGGCACCTTGTCAAATGCCTTTTGGAAGTCTAAATACACTACGTCCACTGGTTCCCCTTTATCCACCCTGTATGTTACTTCCTCAAAGAACTCAAGCAAATTTGTCAAACATGACTTCCCCTTCATGAAACCATGCTGAGTTTGTCCTATTAAATTATGTTTATCCAAATGTCCCGTTACTGTCTCCTTAATAATGGACTCTAACATTTTACCAACCACAGATGTTAGGCTAACAGGTCTATAGTTTCCAGCCTTCTGCCTACTACCCTTTTTAAATAAGGGTGTTACATTAGCAGTTTTCCAATCTGCCGGGACCTTTGCTGAGTCCAGGGAGTTTTGGAAAATTATTACCAATGCATCCACAATCCCTAATGCCACTTCCCTCAAGACCCTAGGATGTAAGCCATCAGGTCCAGGGGATTTATCCGCCTTGAGTCCCATTATTTTACCAAGTACCACTTCCTTAGTGATTTTAATCATATTTAGCTCCTCCCCCCCTAGAGCCCCCTGTTTGTCCAGTGTTGGGATATTCTTAGTGTCCTCTACCGTAAAGACTGATACAAAATATTTGTTCAGCGTTTTTGCCATCTCCATGTTTCCCACCATTAATTTCCCGGTCTCATCCTCAAAGGGACCAACATTTACTTTAGCCACACTTTTTCTTCTTATATAACTATAGAAACTTTTGCTATCTGTTTTTATATTTTTTGCTAATTTACTTTCATAATCTATCTTCCCTTTCTTAATCAATCTTTTAGTTATTTTTTGCTGTCTTTTAAAGACTCCCCAATCTTCTATCCTCCCACTAGATTTGGCTACCTTATATGCCCTTGTTTTTAGTCGGATACTATCCTTAATTACTTTACTTAGCCACGGGTGGCTATCTTTTCTTTTACACCCTTTTTTCCTCAGTGGAATATATATTTTTTGGAAGTTGTAAAATAACTCCTTAAATGTACACCACTGATCATGTACCGTCTTACCCTTTAATCTATTTTCCCAGTCCACTCTAATCAATTCCGCTCTCATACCTTCATAGTCTCCTTTATTCAAGCTCAGCACGCTTGTTTGAGATCCAACCTTCTCACCCTCTAATTGAATATGGAATTCAACCATGTTATGGTCACTCATTTCAAGGGGATCCTTTACTAGGACATTTTTAATTAATCCTGTCTCATTACACAGGACTAAATCTAAGGTTGCTTGCCCCCTGGTCGGTTCAGTTACATACTGCTCAAGAAACCCATCCCTAATACACTCAATGAACTCATCCTCAAGGCTGCTCTGCCCAATTTGATTTGTCCAGTTAATATGATAGTTAAAATCCCCCATAATTATAGCTGTTCCCTTATTACAAGCCTCAACTATTTCCTGATTAATACTCCGTCCAACAGAGTTGCAACTGTTCGGAGGCCTATAGACTATGCCCACTAGTGTTTTTTTCCCCTTATTATTCCTTATCTCCACCCAAACTGTTTCACTATCCTGCTCCTTTGACCCAATATCATTTCTCTGTATTATAGTGATTCCTTCCTTTATTAACATAGCCACCCCACCTCCCCTCCCTTCCTGCCTGTCCTTCCTGATTGTTAAATAACCTGGTATGTTTAATTCCCAGTCATGGTCACCCTGCAGCCATGTTTCTGTAATGGCCACAAGATCATACCCATATGTAGTTATTTGTGCCGTTAACTCATTCATTTTTGTTACGAATGCTACGTGCATTCAGATAAAGAACTTTCAAATATGTTTTGTGACACTTAGTTCCTGTTTTTTCCCCTTTTAGTACTTTACCTTTTACTCCATACCTTCTGTCCCTTCCTGACACGTTCTGTTTTTTAATTCCCCCACTGCTACCTAAGTCTATGACCTTCTCCGTTGTCATTTCTATTATTTGCTCGCTAGAAACCTCCCCCCCACTAATTAGTTTAAAGCCCTCTCTACAGCCCTAGTTATATGATTCGCCAGGACTCTAGTCCCAGCACTGGCCAAGTGGAGTCCGTCCCAACAGAACAGCTCCCTCCTGTCCCAGTACTGGTGCCAGTGTCCCAAGAAGCAAAACCCATTTCTCCCACACCAGTCTTTGAGCCACGCATTTAACTCTTTAATTTTATTTATCCTAGCCAAATTCGCTCGTGGCTCAGGTAATAACCCAGAGATTATTACCCTTGAGGTTCTGTTTTTAATTTGACCCCTAGCTGCTCATACTCCTTTAACAGAACCGTCTTCCTTGTCCTATCTATGCCGTTTGTACCAACATGGACCACGACAACTGGATCCTCCCCCTCCCACTCCAAGTTTCTTTCCAGCCCAGAAGAGATGTCCTTAACCCTGGCACCGGGCAGGCAACACAGCCTTCGGGACTCCCGCTTTTGACTGCAGAGAACCCTATCTATCCCCCTAATGATACTATCCCCTACCACTACAACATTTCTTTTTACTCCCTCCACTTGAATGGCCCCCTGTACCACGGTGCTGTGGCCAGGTTGCTCATCCTCCCTGCAGTCCCCGCTCCCGCCCTCACAGGGAGTAAGAACCTCGATCCTGCTTGACAAGAGCAAGGGCTGCGGCTCCTTCAACACTACCTCCTGGATCCCTGTACCTGCCTCACTCGTAGTCACACCGTCCTGTCCCTGACCACGGACTACATCTGCATTAATTAATTTCATAGGTGTGACCACCTTCTGAAACATAGAGTCCAGGAACTTCTCCCCCTCCCTGATGTGTCACAGTGTCTGAAGCTCGGTCTCAAGCTCTTTAACATGGAGCTTGAGTTCCTCTAGCAGCAAACACTTATCGCAAATGTAATCACCGTGAGCCTCAATGGGGTCCACCAGATCCCACATTTTGCAACAGTGACACATCACCTGTTCACCCATATCTATGTAATTAATTAAATTTCTTATTATTAGTTATGAAGACCCTCTGCCCCGATATAGATGATAATATTACACCATTATTCAATAGGACTTACCAACTTAAAGGTATAAAAGAGAAGGAAGAAAACCAACCAACCAGCTGATCACCAACCTCCTCCTTGAATACTGTTTGTGGGGCCTGTTTGGTTGACTCATCTCGCTGCTCCGCTTCCGCAGTGCTGTCTAAGCCTGGGAGTGGGGAACAAAACAGAGCAAAAAACACACCCTCACCTCCCACTTGCCCGAATTCTCCCACTTACCAAACTCTAGCAGCACTCAATGCCACAGCACTCTGTGCAACAGCACTAGTCCCGCCCCTTTTATACCCGGATTCTACTTCCGGTTTAAACTCCCCAGCAGTTTAATATACACTTAAAAAATTAAACTCACTTCAAATAATTAACTTTTTAACACACTAAAATTCACAAAATACACTTAAATTACTTTTCTCCCACTTACCAAACTCTAGCAGCACTCAATGCCACAGCATTGAATTCAAAGAAACCCATAGTCTAATGAATATGATTTCACTTAAATAACAGAGAAGTGTTTTTGAAGTATATGTGAGGATATGTCTACTGTTGGGTAATATTCAAGAATATTTCCTGGGTGCACTTTTTTTCAAAGGGTTAATGAAGGTAAACCATGTTTGGCAATATTTGTGTTGGAGTTCAAGGGTTCAAGTGTTAAGTTACGAGGAGAGATTCCACAAATTAAGGTTGTATCCCCTAGAATTTAGAAGGTTAAGGGGTGATCTGATATTAAGAGGAACAGATAGGATAGACAGAGAGAAACTATTTCCACTGATTGGGGCGTGAAATTAGGAAACACTTCTACACACAAAGGGTGGTAGAAGTTTGGAACTCTCTTCCGCAAACGACAATTGATGCTAGATCAATTGTTCATTTTAAATCGGAGATTGATAGCTTTCTGTTAACCAAAGGTATTAAGGGATATGGGCTAAAGGAGGGTTTATGGAGTTAGGTCATAGATCAGCCATGATCTCATTGAATGGCGGAACAGGCTCGAGGGGCTGAATGGCCTCCTCCTGTTTCTAGGTTCTGATGTGTTTTAATTGCCATTGATTTCTTGTAGAACATTCCAACTTTATTTGGTCTTTTCCAGAATTGCATTTTATATCTCAATACAGTAAAGTGTTTGCAATATTAGTAATGAATATATAGCATGTTCATATGACTTCCTTTTTTATTTTAATAATAAAGGCTCTCACTTATTTTAAATGGGGTAACATCATAATCAGAATGGAAGAACTTGCATTTCTATAGCGCCTTTCATATCTTCAGGATGTCCCAAAGCGCTTTACAGCCAATGAATTACTTTTGAAGTGTGGTCGCTTGTTTTCGAGGCAAACACAGCAGCTAATTTGCAAACAGCAATAAGATAAGTGACCAGTAAAACGGTCTCTGCTTTTCTAGAGTAAAAAGGCCCATTCCTCTGAGTCTATTGTGATACCTAAGGATTTTTAAACTAGGAATAAACCTAGTGGGTTTCCTCAGGACCTTTCCCAGGGCTTCTATCTTTCCCCACCATGTGAGGAGACCAGAAGTGGACATAATATTCGAGATGAGGCCTAACCAAGGTCTTGTACAGGGCACTATGATGCTTTTTGTTTTATATTGGATCGTCCTAGCTCTACATCCAATCTTTGCTTTCGCTATAACCTTTCGGCAGTAGTAGTGAACCTTTACACACATGTGCTATAACACCTCGATCTGTTTCCTTCTCAGCAGACTTTAATTCAGAACCCAGCATGGTATACACATGTTTGGCATTAGCCTTACTTACATGCATAGCAATACATTAATCTATATTAAATGTCATCCGCCAGAGGCAGGCCCATTCCCGCTTCACATCTAGATCAGATAGTAATCATTTTTTCTCTCATTCAGGCAACTGACACTGGCACAGACCTTCGTGTCATCTGTGAACGCATGAACAGTATCCCCAACACCTTTAGCCAGATCATTATTATAGATCATGAAGAGTAATGGTCCTAACACTGATCCCTGCATGACTCTACTAGGAACCAGTCTGCACACAGAACCACTACCTTTAATGAAAATCTTCCATCTATGAGAATGCAACCAATTCTCTGTCCAACCTAGGATTTGCCCTCCAATCCCACAGGACTTCACCTTAGGTGCCAGACAGGTTCAGTAGTAGCACTCTGGACTCTGAGTCATAAGGTCATGGGTTCAAGCCCCCCTTCAAAGAGTCATAGAGTCATAGAGTAATACAGCACGGATAGAGGCCCTTCGGCCCATCGTGTCCGCGCCGGCCATCAAGCCCTGTCTAATCTAATCCCATATTCCAGCATTTGGCCCGTAGCCTTGTATGCTATGGCATTTCAAGTGCACATCCAAATGCTTCTTAAATGTTGTGAGGGTTTCTGCCTCCACAACCCTTTCAGGCAGTGAGTTCCAGACTCCAACCACCCTCTGGGTGAAAAAGTTCTTTCTCAAATCCCCTCTAAACCTCCCGCCCTTTACCTTGAATCTATGCCCCCTAGTTATCGACCCCTCTACTAAGGGAAAAAGCTCCTCAGCATCCATCCTATCTATGCCCCTCATAATTTTGTACACCTCAATCATGTCCCCCCTCAGCCTCCTCAGCTCCAAGGAAAACAAACCCAACCTGCCCAGTCTCTCTTCATAGCTGAAGCGCTCCAGCCCTGGTAACATCCTGGTGAACCTCCTCTGCACCCTCTCTAACGCGATCACATCCTTCCTGTAGTGTGGCGACCAGAACTGCACACAATATTCCAGCTGTGGCCTAACCAGTGTTTTATACAGCTCCATCATAACCTCCTTGCTCTTATATTCAATGCCTCGGCTAATGAAGGCAAGTATCCCATATGCCTTTTTTACCACCTTATCCACCTGTTCCGCCGCCTTCAGGGATCTGTGTACTTGCACACCCAGATCCCTCTGACCCTCCGTCTTGCCTAGGGTCTTTCCATTCATTGTGTATTCCTTTGCCTTGTTAGTCCCCCCAAAGTGCATCACCTCGCACTTTTCCGGGTTAAATTCCATTTGCCACTGTTCTGCCCATCTGACCAACCCATCTATATCGTCCTGCAGACTGAGGCTACCCTCCTCGCTATTTACCACCCTACCAATTTTTGTATCATCCGCGAACTTACTGATCATACCCTTTACATTCATATCCAAGTCATTAATGTAGACCACAAACAGCAAGGGACCCAGCACCGATCCCTGTGGTACCCCACTGGCCACAGGCTTCCAGTCACAAAAACAACCTTCGACCATCACCCTCTGCCTTCTGCCACTAAGCCAGTTTTGTATCCAATGTGCCAAGGCACCCTGGATTCCATGGGCTCTTACCTTCTTGACCAGTCTCCTGTGCGGGACTTTATCGAAGGCCTTACTGAAATCCATGTATACCACATCCACTGCGTTACCCTCATCCACACACCTAGTCACCCCCTCAAAAAATTCAATCAAATTAGTCAGACATGATCTTCCCTTGACAAAGCCATGTTGACTATCCCTGATTAATCCTTGCCTCTCCAAGTGGAGACAAATTTTGTCCCTCAGGATTTTTTCCAATAATTTTCCTACCACTGATGTTAGGCTCACTGGCCTGTAGTTCCCCGGTTTTTCCCTACTACCCTTCTTGAATAATGGTACTACATTAGCGGTTCTCCAGTCCTCTGGCACATCCCCTGTGGCCAGAGAGGTCCTGAATATATGTGTTAGAGCCCCCGCAATCTCCTCCTTTGCCTCACACAGCAGCCTGGGATACATTTCATCCGGGCCTGGGGATTTATCCATTTTTAGGCCAGCTAAAACCGCCAATACCTCCCCCCGCTCGATGTTAATATGTTCGAGCATATCACAGTCCCCCCGCCCTATTTCTATGTCTACATCGTCCTTCTCCATAGTGAAAACAGACGCAAAAAATTCATTCAGAACCCCTCCTACATCTTCCGGCTCCACACACAGATTGCCACTTTTGTCCCTAATGGGCCCTATTTTTTCCCTAGTTATCCTCTTACCCTTAATATACTTATAAAACATCTTCGGATTTTCCTTTATTTTGCTTGCCAGTGTTATTTCATGGCCCCTCCTTGATCTCCTAATTTCTTTTTTAAGTATCCCCCTGCACTTTTTGTACTCCTCTAGGGCTTCCTCCGTCTTTAGCCTTTTGTATCTACCAAAAGCCCTCCTTTTTTTCCTAATCCATTCCCGTATATCCCCTGACATCCAAGGTTCCCTGTGGTTTTTGGAACCACCCTTGACCTTTACGGGAACATGTTGCCATTGTATGATCTCAATCTCCCTTCTGAAAGCCTCCCATTGCTCCGATGCGGATTTTCCTACAAGTAGCTGATCCCAGTCCATTTTGGCCAGATCCTGCCTTATCCTATTAAAATCGGCCTTCCCCCAATTTAGAACCTTTATTTCCGGCCCATCCCTGTCCTTTTCCATGGCCACCTTAAATCTTACCATATTATGGTCACTATCACCAAAGTGCTCACCTACTAGCACTTTTTCCACTTGGCCGGCCACATTCCCTAGAATTAGGTCCAGTACCGCCCCCTCTCTTGTAGGACTTTTTACATGCTGGCTCAAAAAGCTCTCCTGGATGCACTTCAAGAATTCTACACCCTCTGAGCCTTTCACACTCTGACTATCCCAGTTAATATTGGGGAAGTTGAAATCCCCCATTATTATTACCCTATTATTTGCACATTTCTCTGAGATTTGCCTACATATCTGTTCCTCTATCTCCCCCTGACTGTTTGGAGGCCTATAGTACACTCCCAGCAAAGTGCTTGCCCCCTTTTTGTTTTTAAGCTCCACCCATATGGCCTCATTGGAGGACCCTGCTAATATATCATCCCTCCTTACTGCAGTAATTGACTCCTTAATTAATATTGCGATACCCCCTCCTCTTATACCTCCCCCTCTGTCTCGCCTGAAGATTCTGTACCCCGGAATATTGAGCTGCCAGTCTTGCCCTTCCCTCAACCTCAAAGACTTGAACATATTGAGCTGTAATTTGCGACCCCTACGGGTTGTGTACGAGGTGCACACGCACCCGTAAGGGCTGCGCAAGTTCAGGGTTTAGGCATGCGAAGCACACGTGCGAAAACCCGGAACTTGCGAACTGTCAAGAATTCTCTTGACAGATGATCTGCATCCCTGGGAAAAGGGCCTCCGCGGGCGGAGAGTTGCGATATTTGCCCAACTTCTGCCCAGCGAATGCCTGTGAAATTCTTACACCTGGTAAAAGCAGGCCTGCTTTTAGTGTTTTAAAAAATAGAAAAATAAAATTTTATCACTCATTTATACATTAAAAACCCTGTCCAATAAGGTAAGTTTATTTTTAGCCCCATTAAAATATATATTTTTTTCAAATGGCATTTTAAATATGTAATTTTAAAATTTATTTCATGTGTTTGTATTTTTTAAGTGATTCCCCATTCATACTTATGACAGTTCTGTAAATACGGAATCCCCATAAGTATGAATGGGGATCCCCTTCTTTCATTGGTTGGGCCGGCCCACGTGATCACAGGGGCGCTTGTGAACCGCCTGCACCCCTGCGATACGGGGGCCTCTGCCCGCGGGTACCGGGCGAGGCCCAGGAGCACGAGTCTCCGAACCTCCCGGACCACCAGGTAAATTCGTAGATTTTTTTGCAGGTTGGTGGCATCTGCCCGCGGGAAGCCTCCGATCGCAAATTTTGGGCCGTTATCTAGGCTGACACTCCAGTGCAGTACTGGGGGAGGGCTGCACTGTCGGTGGTGCCGTCTTTCGGATGAGACGTTAAATTGGGGTCCTGCATACCCTCTCAGGTAGATGGAAAATATCCCGCGGCACTATTTGAAGAAGAGCAGGGTGAGTCCTCCCAATGTCCTGCCCAATATTTATCCCTCAACTAACCCCTAAAAACGCATGGTCTGGTCATTTATTTCAGTACTGTTTGTGGGAGCTTACTGTGCGCAGATTGTCTGCTGCGTTTCCTACATTATAACAGTGACTACACTTCACAAAGTACTTCAGTGGCTGTCAAGCACTTTGGGACATCCTGAGATGATGAAAGGCACCATGCCAAAAGCTTCAAAAAAAAAATCAAATGTGCAGTGTCTCCAGGGCAATATAGATCCATCAACCTAGTAACCTCCCTGAAAAATTCAATCAAGTTGGTAAGACATGATCACCTTTTGCAGAAGCCACGTTGTTCATCTCCGTCAAGGTGTTCATGCAGAGTATCCTTAATGATCCCTTCCAACAACTTTCTTATAACTCTTCTTCTCAGGCAGTCCCTCGGAACCGAGGATGACTTGCTTCCACATTAAAAAAAAGAGTTCTCAGGTGACTGATGAGTCCAATGCGGGACCTACAGTCTCTGTCACAGGTGGGGCAGACGGTGGTTGAAGGGGCGGGTGGGTGGGGTGCTTGGGTTGACGTGCGCTCCTTCCGTTGTTTGCGCTTGGCTTCCGCTTGCTCCCGGCGAAGAGACTCGAGGTGTTCGGCGCCTTCCCGGATGCTTCTCCTCCACTTTGTGCGGTCTTGGGCCAGGGATTCCCAGGTGTCGGTGGGGATGTTACACTTTTTCAAGGAGGCTTTGAAGGTGTCCTTTAAGCGTTTCTTCTGCCCACCTGGGGCTCTCTTGCCGTGTCGGAGCTCCGAGTAGAGCGCTTGTTTTGGGAGTTTCGTATCAGGCATGCGGACAATGTGACTCGTCCATCAGAGCTGATCGAGCGTGGTCAAAGCTTCGATGCTGGGGATGTTGGCCTGAGCAAGAACACTGACGTTGGTGTGCCTATCCTGCCAATGGATTTGCAGGATCTTGCGGAGGCAGCATTGGTGGTACCTCTCCAGTGCTTTGAGGTGCCTGCTGTACATGGTCCATGTCTCTGAGGCATACAGCAGGGCGGGTATCACTGCTGCTCTGTAGACTATCATCAAGCTGATGGGCCTATAATTTCCCGGTTCTGACTGGTTTCCCTTTTTGAATATCAGTACAACACGAACCTCACTCCAGTAAATAGCAATGATTAAAAACTCCAGCGAGCGATTAAATATATAAGCAAGGGCCTCAATTAGCACAGCTCCCATTCTTTGAGCAGCCTCGGGTAAATGCCGTCCGGACCACCAGCTTGATCCAATTTGAGAACCCTTATTCTTTCCAGGATTACATCTGCATCCACTTTGACATTTACAAATCCACATTGCATTAACGGTAAGTGAGCATAACCTGCAGGAGTGAAGACGGATGCAAAGTAGCCATTTAAAACCTCCGCCATGATCTGGGAGTTCACCTGAATCTGCCCTGAGTGATCCTTCAATGGCCCTGTGAAGTCCTTGATCACCCTCTGAACCCTAACATAATTAGAAAAGATTTCACTGTTGCTACTGCAATTATCCACAACTTTTGTTTTTCCACTGACAGTAAAGTGAAACATACAGAGCAATGGGTATGATCAGAGATGCTTAGTTTGGCCAATTTTCTACCACAGAAGGCAGTTGAGGCCAATTCATTAAATATATTCAAGAAGGAGTTAGATATATTTCTTAAGGCTAAAGGGATCAAGAGATATGGGGAGAAGGCAGGGACAGGGTATTGAATTTGGATGATCAGCCATGATCTCATTGAATGGCAGAGCAGGCTCGAGGGGCCGAATGGCCTACTCCTGCTCCTATCTTCTATGTTTCTATGTTTCTAATACAACTGCTATCCCTGTAATGATACAATCTAAAGAACCCAGCATGGTACCCCTACTCCAGTGGGTTGTCTTACAAGACAGAACTTCTCTCCTGTAACAACAGCAAGTGCTGGAAACGCTCAGCAGGCCAGGCAACATCCGTGGAGAGAGAAACAGAGCCAACGTTTCAGGTCAGAGACCCTTCTCTGTTTCTCTCTCCACGGATGCTGCCTGACCTGCTGACTGCTTCCAGCATTTTCTGTTATTATTTCAGATTTCCAGCTTCCGCAGTATTTTGCTATTGTATTAGAACTTCTCTCCTGTTCTTTCAACCTTCTCACAGCACCTCGCTGCCTGACCGCTTATTCCAATTTCCCAAGCTGTCTTTATGGTATCTAACGTAATAAAACTCACTACGCACTTGGTTCGAGTATAAAGCAAGGCTTTAATCAACTTGTTTCAAAACATGGAGGTCTAGTAACCTATAAAATTCTGTCAGGTAGGTCTGGACAGACTAGATGCAGAAAGGATGTTTCTGATGGCCGGGGAGTCCAGAACCAGGGGTCATAGTCTAAGGCTAAGGGGTAAGCCATTTAGGACTGAAATGAGGAGGAATTTCTTCACCCAGAGAGTGGTGAACCTGTGGAATTCTCTGCCACAGAGGGCGGTGGAGGCCAGTTCATTAAATATATTCAAGAAAGAGTTGGATATATTTCTTGAGGCTAAAGGGATCAAGGGATATGGGGAGAAGGCAGGGACAGGGTACTGAATTTGGATGATCAGCCATGATCTCATTGAATGGCGGAGCAGGCTCGAAGGGCCGAATGGCCTACTCCTGCTCCTAGCTTCTATGTTTCTAGTTATCTTTCACTAGTTCCTGTTTACAAAATGTCCTGGGCAAGCTGGGCCCACGCCCGAGTATTTATACTCCTGGGATGGCGCCACCAGCTGGCCGTCCAGTGTTATTTCATGAGTCTTTCTTCATGGGCCATAAGATTCATAACAGTGTCCCTGCCTGTTCTTTTAAAAGCTTAACTGTGGTGTCAGCTTTTGACAAAAACTGACGACTAATCTGCTCACCGCCCCAGAGAAAATTCCGCCCCTGCTGAGTTCCAGTAATTCAGACTGTCGTAGCAGCGGTGAGTGCGAAATGTTGCTGGAATTTCAACGTATCTTTCATTGTTCCCAGGTTGTCAGGTTTCAGTCTGAAACCTCCGTAAACACTTACCGTCCTATAAATTGAATGGGGCTATAATTTAACACACATTTTAAAATAACCCATATCGAGCTCCCATTCCACGGAAAAATAGCTAAAGAATCCCAAATTGTGACAGTGGCCAGTATGATGATTACCGCACAGAATATATTGGATGAAAAGAAATGTGAACAAAGAACACCTGAAGAGCATCTGAATCAAGTCTGATGCAACGGGAAGTATCGAGCTAAAACAGCCTACCCCAGAATCGTTGCTGCCTCCCTGACAATTGTGTCAATTGTGGCAAATATTCTGAAGGTAAATGGTGTGAATTTGTCCAGTGTGATCTTAGCATACAAGCAAACTAAAGAACGAGAGGGGATCTCATTGAAATGTATAAAATTCTGACAGGGCTAGACAGACTGGATGCAGGGAGAATGTTTCCCCTGGCTGGGGGGTCCAGAACGAGGGGTCACAGTCTCAGGGTACGGGGTAGGACATTTAGGGCTGAGATGAGGAGAAATTTCTTCACTCAGAGGGTGGTGAACCTGTGGAATTCTCTACCACAGAAGGCTGTGGAGGCCAAGTCATTGGATATATTTAAGGAGACAGATAGATTTCTAGACGCAAAAGGCGTCAAGGGGTATGGGGAGAGAGCGGGAATATGGTATTGAGATAGAGGATCAGCCATGATCATATTGAATGGCGGAGCAGGCTCGAAGGGCCGAATGGCCGACTCCTGCTCCTATTTTTCTATGTTTCTAATCCACAATGCTGCCCCTACTCCAGTGGGTTGCCATACACCAATATACCAATATTGCACCATGTGCTTTCACCCCAACTATCTTGGAAGCCTATTTACTTTGTATAGAAACAAAGGACATTGTGATGAAGCAACTGCTGTGGTGATAATTGCCTTTTAATGTATGTCTTTTTAAAAATACACGTCAGCCATGACTCAGTGGGCAGCACCCTCGCCTCTGAGTCAGAAGGTTGTGGGTTCACAGTCCCCACTCCAGAGACGAGCACAAAAATCTAGGCCGACACTCCCAGTGCAGTGCTGAGGGAGCGCTGCACTGTCGGAGGTGCCGTCTTTCGGATGAGACGTTAAACTGAGGCCCCGTCTGCTCTCTCAGGTGGACATAAAAGATCCTCTGGCTCTATTTCGAAGAAGAGCAGGAGAGTTCTCCCCGGTGTCCTGGGGCCAATATTTATCCCTCAACCAACATCATTAAAACAGATTATCTGGTCATTATCACATTGCTGTTTGTGGGAGCTTGCTGTGCGCTGCCACGTTTCCTACATTGCAACAGTGACTACACTTCAAAAAGTACTTCATCAGCTGTAAAGCGCTTCGGGACGTCCGGTGGTCGTGAAAGGCGCTATAGAAATGCAAGTCTTTTTATTTTTTCATATTAAAGGTGAAAGTATTTGGATGTGATCGTGTAAGCAATTGTGTCAATCACCGTGGTGGAGCATTTTTGGGCTTTACTTTGATTTATAAACAAGGCTTAGAAACCACCTTCCCTTCACTATACTGCCCCTTCAAACGACATTTTATTAGCATGATATATCTGAGAGTCCACAATAAGATTCACTGCTGGATAATTAACCCTGAATCATCCATTCAGAAGTAGCGGCTGTTCACAAAAGAAAAGAAACACTTGCATTTCTATAGCGCCTTTCACGACCACCGGATGTCCCAAAGCGCTTTACAGCCAATGAAGTACTTTTGAAGTGTAGTCGCTGTTGTAATGTAGGAAACGCAGCAGCCAATTTGCGCACAGCAAGCTTCCACAAACAGCAATGTGATAATAAACCAGATCATGTGGGTTTTTTTTATTATGTTGATTGAGGGATAAATATTGGCCAGGTCACCGGGGAGAACTCCCCTGATCTTCTTCGAAATAGTGGCCATGGGATCTTTTGCATCCACCTGAGAAAACAAGTGAATGAATTACCCTCTATACGTACAATTAGCGTGTAAAAAAAATATTTGTGCAAAGCGGAATTCTAAATCTTTAGAATTTGACTTTAAAATGAAGGTGAAATTAAACTGAGCTCCATACAGAGGAACGTCAGAAAACACATGCAGGAAGAATTCTCCCTCTTCTGCCTTGGAATTGGCTTTGACGTGGACTACGACTTCCTGGAAAGGATAGCGCTCGAAAACCGAGGAGTCGCTCGGCGCATTATTGCGAATGTCAATGCATCCAGTCAACTGACGGTAATGCATTACTAATAAAAATTCAGTTGGGGCCCTTTGCTTCTCCTTTCCCTGTTGTTTGAATGCACGTTGTTTCTCTCTCTCTTCTGTTGTCGGCTCAGTTATAGTTGCAGCGTTGAGAATAAACCCAATTCTTCCCCCACCCCTCCTCCTTTTTCGGGCAGTTAATTTCAAAAAGTACTATTATACATTCATTACCCCTAATTAGACAAAGGAAAATATACACTGGTGATAGTACGTATTTTATTAATATATTTTTCTTGGGCAGATTGATGGTAAAGGATCATAATTTCACCCCAAGTCCTTTCCTAGATCTTTTATGTGTTTATATTGGCAAGCATTAAGTGAACATTGTCTCCATTTGAATTATTTTATCCTGATCTACTTTCTTTTTTTTAAAATTGTTTGTGTTATTTCGCGTATTCATTTACTGGTTCTCCTATTTTTCCCACTCCAACTTGTACCCCATTTTAATGTTACTTTACTTTTAGGATCTCCTTACCGCAAAGAGACCTGCTTCGCAGTCTCCCTGCCAATGCCTGTCCCGGGCCAGCCACCTGGAGGTGGAACACAGAGAACCTAGAGTGGTGGGAGTCAGCCTACTTCCGACTTTTCCCTTTGTCGCTGTGGGGAAAAATGCAAGGTCACCACTTGACGGCATGAGTCCACATCCAACTCTGTCATATGAATCTACAGTAGCATAGTGATTATGTTACTGGACTAGTAATCCAAAGGCCTGGACTAATGATCCCATGAATTCAAATCCCACCACGGCAGCTGGGGAATTAATCTAGAATAAAAAGCTAGTATTAGTAATGGTGATCATGAAACTATTGGATTGTTGTAAAAACCCATCTGGTTCACTAATGTCCTTTAGAAAAAGAAATCTGCCATCCTTACCTGGTCTGGCCGATATGTGACTCCAGACCCACAGCAATGTGGTTAATTCTTAACTGCCCTCTGAAATGGCCTAGCAAGATACTCAGTGTAACAAACTGTTACAAAGAAGTATAACAGCACTGTGGGAGTAGCTTCACTGCAGCGGTTCAAGAAGGTGGCTGCCTCACCGCCACCTTCTTGAGCTCAATTAGGGATGGGCAATAAATGCTGGCCTCGCCAGCGACGCCCACATCCAGTGAACGAATATATTTTTCAAAATCCAACTACTCCGTGGAGCAGTACGTCGGAGTGTCTGTCACTCCGTCATCCAGTTTTCCTACTAATAAGTCAGCCCCACTTCTGGCACAGGGGGATGAATTAACAGTGTGTGGTATTACTGTACTGATGTGTTGAAGCATTCATGTCCAGTTTAGATGCACATTATCAGGCTGTGATTCTAATTGTGTATGACAGGATTTCTACGAAGAGGTGGCCACTCCATTGCTGAGAAAGATTGAGATGCACTATCCTGGTGACGATGTGTCAGACGTGACACAAAATAGTTTCGACAAGTATTTCAGCGGTTCTGAACTAATTATAGCAGGAAGACTGACAGACAAGAGCTCTCCACTCTTACAAAGCCTGGTGACAGCATGCTCAGTAAGTGATGCATTGATCTTAACACAATTGTTTGGGTATTAGTAAAAATAATATACTTGTTATGGTTATAATAATTATTTGTTTTGTCCAGAATTTCTTTCCTATTTCCCTGCAGCAGTTGCTAGTAATAACATTGGCTGATTTTTCACCTCTGTATCTTAGGCAATTCCAAACACTGCAAGGTTGAGATACATTGGCCTGGATATTAACAGGGATGGGTTACGTAGGCGGGGCGGAAGGGGTTTCGGATGGGAAACCCGGAAGTCCGGTTTTCCCGCATGCTTTGAGTGTCTTTTGACCCTGATAGGTTCCCCGCCCTAAGTCAGCTTGATTGACAGGCTTGTCTTCCTGTCAGATGGGAAGCACACCAGAGCAGGCCGCAGGACAAGGTAGCTCCGATCCATGACCTTGGAGGGGGTCCGATCCCGGAGGGTTGGGTGCAATCCAGGAGGAGTGGTCTGATCCCCGACCCCTGGAGCCTTTGTATTGGGGGTGGTGGGGGGAGCTTGGGGGGGCCCGGGGGAAGCACTCCTGCTCCTCCTGGCCCACAAGCAATGCTGTGAAGGCACTTACTTTCTCCCCAAAGCTGGCCTCGCCTCCCTTAGGCTGCCGGGTTTCCCAAGCCAGCCGGCCCGTGAAAAACCTGCAGGTTAAATCAGGGGTTGCCAGGCTCATTAACACCTTTAAATTGCCAACCCACCTCCTGGGAGCAGGTAGGCTGCCCGCCCCTTGTTCCACCTCCGTAAAACTTGGAAATCAGCGGGTTGGGGTTGTGGTTGGGGATCCGATTTTTTTAATTTTCACCTCCCCCACCACTGCTCTCAACCCACCTGTTTTTGTGGTGCTAAAATTCCCCCCCATTAACTCAAAGGGGATTGAATCAAGCGCCTTGGTGAATACAGATTCAATAGTAGCATTCAAAAGGGAATTGGATAAATACTTGAAGGAGAAAAAATTGCAGGGCTATGAGGAAAGAGCAGGGGAGTGAGACTAACTGGATTGCTCTTCGAAAGAGCCAGCAGACTCGATGGTCCGAATGGCGTCCTTCTGTGCGGTACTATTCTATGATTCTATGTTGGTAATACGGAGCAAAAAATGGTGAGAAGCCATAAATTTAAAGAGTAACCTTAAAACATATGCTACCTATAGTTAATCTGGAGCATAATCGGGATATGTCGAAACATTTTTAGTTGGTTAATCATCTAAATTATTATGTGCAGATGCCGGTGTTGGACTGGGGTGGACAAATGTAGGAATCACACAACACCAGGTTATAGTCCAACAGCTTTATTTGAAATCACAAGCTTTCGGAGCGCTGCTCCTTCATCAGGTGAAGTGAAGAGAAGCATATAGGCACAGCATATATAGTCAGAGAAAACTGCCAGATGATTACAGGTAATCTTTCTAACTGCCCTTTATCACAACTCGGCAGAGAGATAATCACAGCAATCAAAGGTGTGAATGGTGTCCAAACAGGTCAGTCAGGAAAACATTACATCAAAGAACAATGAGGTGGGGTCACAAGGGGTCAAATGTTGCAGATGCTGGGGTCTGTATGAAAAACAGAAAAAAAAAACTTTGCTGGAAATCACAGCAGGTCCGGCCGCATCTGTGCAGAGAGAACAAGCCAACGACGACTCGAGTCTGGATGACTCTACGTCAGGTGGGGTTACATGTAGCGTGACATGAACCCAAGATCCCGGTCGAGGCCGTCCTCATGAGTGCGGAACTTGGCTATCAGTTTCTGCTCGACGATTTTGCGTTGTCGTGTGTCTTGAAGGCCGCCTTGGAGGATGCTTACCCAAAGATCGGAGGCTGAATGTCCTTGACTGCTGAAGTGTTCCCTGACTGGGAGGGAACACTCCTGCCTGGCGATTGTTGTGCGGTGTCCGTTCATCCGTTGTCGCAGTGTCTGCATGGTCTCGCATGGTACATCAGCGAAACCATGCAGACACTGCACAACAATCGCCAGGCAGGAGTGTTCCCTCCCAGTCGGGAAACACTTCAGCAGTCAAGGACATTCAGCCTCCGATCTTCGGGTAAGCATTCTCCAAGGCGGCCTTCGAGACACACAACTCAAAATCGTCGAGCAGAAACTGATAGCCAAGTTCCGCACTCATGAGGACGGCCTCAACCGGGATCTTGGGTTCATGTCACACTACATGTAACCCCACCTGACGTAGAGTCATCCAGACTCGAGTCGCCGTTGGCTTGTTCTCTCTGCACAGATGCGGCCGGACCTGCTGTGATTTCCAGCAAAGTTTTTTGGTTTTTTATACAGACCCCAGCATCTGCAACATTTGACCCCTTGTGACCCCACCTCATTGTTCTTTGATGTAATGTTTTCCTGACTGACCTGTTTGGACACCATTCACACCTTTGATTGCTGTGATTATCTCTCTGCCGAGGTGTGATAAATGGCAGTTAGAAAGATTACCTGTAATCATCTGGCAGTTTTCTCTGACTATATATGCTGTGCCTATATGCTTCTCTTCACTTCACCTGACGAAGGAGCAGTGCTCCGAAAGCTTGTGATTTCAAATAAAGCTGTTGAACTATAACCTGGTGTTGTGTGACTTCCTACATCTAAATTATTGTTTGAGGTTTTCAACAGTAAGTCAGCTCATAGATACAAACAGGACAGGCCAGAGTGCATAGGAACATAGGAGCAGGAGGCGGCCATTCAGCCCCTCGAGCCTGTTCTGTCATCCAATGCGATCATGGCTGATCTGCGACCTAACTTCATATACCCGCCTTTGGCCCATATCCCTTAATACCTTTGGTTAACAAAAATCTATCAATCTCAGATTTTAAATTAACGGTTGATCTAGCATCAATTGCCATTTGCGGAAGAGAGTTCCAAACTTCTACCACCCTTTGTGTGTAGAAGTGTTTCCTAATTTCACTCCTGGAAAGATCTGGCTCTAATTTTTAGACTCTGTCCCCTAGTCCGAGACTGCCCAACCAGTGGAACTAGTTTCTCTCTATCCACCCTATCAGTTCCACCTTAATAGCTTGAAAACTTCGATTAAATCACCCCTTAACCTTTTAAATTCTAGTGAATATGACCCTAATTTGTGTAATCTCTCCTCGTAACTTAACCCTTGAAGTTCGGTTATCATTCTGTTAACCCTACGCTGCCCTCCCTCCAAGGCCAAAGTTCAGATAGTGTTTTAACGAACAAATTAGGCTTCAACAAAAAGATTTCGGTGAAATTGGATATCCATATGTTCCAAGGTGAAGTTGTAAATTGGATTAGTAATGAGTCAGATAACAGGCAACAAAGGATAGGAAACAAAGTGAAAATATTTCTAATAGGGTCGGTCTGCAAAGTAGGGTTTAACAGCATTAACCTGCCAAACATAATATTTTGATGATCTCATTTTGTAAGTGCAATATGTAAATTTGCAGATGATACCAATTTGTTTGGGAATGCAGGGATGAACAGAGGAATATTGTTCAGAGACTTGCATCATTTAGCAACGAAATCATTTAATATTAAAAACACGTGCCTTAATCCCTGATATGTCTGTTAAAATTGAAGAAAGATTTCCTGACATCAGTCCTAAATTTAACTTTCTCTCGCTTGAATCTGTGGCCCCTTAACCTACTCTTACAATTTAACTTATGGTAATATTCCAGGTTTATTTCTTCCATTCCCCTCTCTTGTATGTCTCTGCAAGATCACCTCTCAGCTCTCTCTCTCTTTCCCAGGCAGACAAGCCCAAGTCTTATATTTCAGCTCTTCAGTAATAGGGATCAGCTTTGTGGCTCTTCTCCATACTGTCCCTAGCGTTTGGAGGCAATACTCAAGGTGCATCCTCACCAGAGAACTACACAGTTTGGTCACGACTTCTTCTGACTTGTATTCTACTGTCCTGGCTCTGTTGTTCGATATTCTATTGCCTTTCTTGATTGCTGTTGTGCATTGGTTCAACAAATTAACCATTGCGTCTACTAAAACTCCTCGGTCTCTTTCAGTTTCATCCTTGGCTATTTCAACCGCATTCACGGAGTGCATGTGTCACTTATTTTTTCTCCCTATGTGCAGTACTTTACGTTAAATGTAATATTTCCAAGTTTGCTGACGACACGAAACTAGGTGGGATTGTGAGTTGTGAGGAGGATGCAAAGAGGCTTCAAGGCGATTTAGACAAGTTGAGTGAGTGGGCAAATACATGGCAGATGCAGTATAACTTTACGAGCATGCGCGGTTTCTTCCGTTGAAAAGCCGATGAGCGGCCTGCGCGGGACCTCCAGACCACTGCGCGGCAGCTTAGCGGGAAGAATGGTGGGGACTGTATCTGAATATTTGACCACTTTGTATTGCTTTTCCAAATCCAAGCTATTTATGTGCAGATGAAATGTCTTTAAATACAGACATTTCCCCATTTAAAACTTATTAGTTATTGCTTTTGTTTAACTAGCAAAGACATTTCAATTGAACTTGTTAAGAATTCTTAAGCTAATTTTCAGTTCGGTTTCTGTTTGTTTCTAGCTCTGTTTCTCCTTTTTCTTATCGCTCTCTCTCTCTCTATGCTTTTCACACCTATTTCAGGAAGCAAAGCTGCAAATAAAAACTGCGTTTATATTTCCTTTGTGTATTTTCATGGCAAGTGATAGTTTATATAATAATGGACTAGCAGATGTGACAAAGCTGAAAGAACTCGAGCTCACAAGAGTTGATACGTCTAGTCATGTGGTTGTTTCGTGTTATTTTTAAGTCACCAACCCTTACTCAACTCATCAGAAAAATTCCTCGAATAAAATGCATCTGATTTGCTTGGATTAAAATATCTAATCATAAAGATATAATTTGGGAATCACGCGGTTAAAGTAAACTTAAAGGTTTTGTTTTATTTTGTCATTTTGTGGACTGGAATAGATCATTTAATGTGTGCGCAATGCAGCAAATTGAAGAAAATCCACTCAAGATTAGTGGCAGTAAAAATATCATGGAGCAATCTCTGGAGCATCAGTGGAAAATTTTTGATAGCATGCTCCTGTGACAGCGCCAGACGTTGCCGGTGGAAGTGGCTGGGGGCAGAGACAGTGGCGATTCTGGAGTGTAGGCCAGTGACGAGATTGATGTAAGGCACTGATGTGAAACCCTGATGTGTGCTTTATATATTCTGTCCTGTTTCAGGCAAATGATGACCTCACGTTTCAAGTAGAGGCCCCAACAGATGAGCTCGACAAGATGCTGGCTAAGCAGAAATACATTCTTCCAATGTTTACAAAGCAGCTCTGGGCCTACCTTACTATTAACCAGCTGTTAGCAGAGAGGTTAGTATCTTTGTTTATTTGATAATCATTTTTGTTTACTTTTTCCTTTATTCCCCACCTACCTTTCTTCTCTCTCAGTGGGCAGCACCCTTGCCTTGGAGTTATGAAGGTTGTGGGTTCAAGTCCCACTCCAGAGACTTGAGCACAAAATTCTAGGCTGACACTCCCAGTGCAGTGCAGTGCTGAGGGAGTGCTGCACTGTCAGAGGATTTCAGTGTCTTTCAGATGAGAAGTTAAACCGAGGCCCCATCTGCTCTCTCAGGTGGACGTAAAAGATCCCAGGCCACTATTTCGAAGAAGAGCAGGGGAGAGTTATTCCCCGGTGTCCTGGTCAATATTTAACTCACTCAACATCACTGAAAACAGATTATCTGGTCATTATTACATTACTGTTTGTGGGAGCTTGCTGTGCGCAAATTGGCGACAGCGTTTCCTACATTACAACAGTGACTACACTTCAAAAAGTACTTCATTGGTTGTGAAGCACTTTGAGACGTCCGGTGGTCGTGAAAGGCGCTATAGAAATGCAAGTCTTTCTTTTCTTTTTTCCTCTCCTGAAAGCACGAACTTATGCTAGAGTATGGTTCTACAGGTGTTGATAGCCTTCTGGTGCCTTGACTAAGTGCGCCTACGCAGTGTTGACAATCTATTCAATTATGGGGAGGAGCACCACAATCAGGCCCAATCTTGTTCTCGTCCAGTGGGAGTATCCAGCACTAGGTAGTGAACATGAGTCGGAATTCTAGCTACTTTGTCCTCTCCTTAGCCCAGGGGAACTGACGTCAATTGAAGGCGCTCAGCTAACTCAGCTGGGGTCATTCAGCTAAGACCAGCTAACTCAACACAAGCCAGGGATCAAATTTGTATGGCTGAGTTCCACGCTGGACTGCTGGGCTTGAAACCATAGAGTAGGACATGACCTGGTTCCCCATCCTCAAAAAACACACTTAGCAGTTGAGCCACTGAGGGAGTCTTATAAACTTTATTAAACAAAGGTTTTTATTTTTCCTTTTTACTCCACTTTCTCCCCTACATCTCATAGTAACCTTCTTCATTTGGGATAACATGACAATCTGGGACTTGGCTTCTTTATACAGGAAACTCTTTTTTATCTGGCACCGACGGGACCGGCGTGGTGCCGGTTGATCAAAAAGTCCGGATTACAGAGAGGTATACTTACCAAGGTACAAGAGCCCCGTACACGGCCACAGGAGTCCCTGTTGCACGGCCATAGGTGCAGGAACCCCGGTTACGCGGCCACTAATATATAGTAAAACTTACCTGAACCTACTCCTGAATTTTGCCGGTTAAGAGAGATTTCCGGATATTTAGGTGCCAGTTAAAAGAGAGTTTCCTGGACCTGTTATCATTGTGACTCAATCACCATCTGACAGGATGCACTGTGATTAGGGTACAACTAGTTTCCCTCAGGGTTGCAAGTGCTTTATACTGGGCTGTGCTTCTTCCAAAGTGGATAAACAGGCCATGACCTTTTTTTTTTTTAGGGTGGTGGATGCAGATTCAATAGTAGCCTTCAAAAGGGAATTGGATAAATACTTAAAGAAGGGAAAAATCGCAGGGATATGGGGAAAGAGCGGGAGGAGTGAGACTAACTGGATTGCTCTTCGAAAGAGCCGGCGCAGACTCAATGGGCCGAATGGCCTCCTTCTGTGCTGTACTATTCTATGATTCTATGCTCTGTCCGCTATTTCAATTAAGGCGTTAACCTGTTTAAAATAAATGGTGTACATCTCCATTAAAAGAGGAAAAGAATTTGATGCACAGTATTTGTACGATAATATCACACAGCGCAACTCCGAGTTGTTAAAGATTCCTGACAGCAATACCCCTTTAGAATAATGTATTTGATAACAGATACAAAAATGATCCATCAGCCACAATTGTATTGTGCATGATTAATAATATTTCAATTGTTCGTTTTGTCAGCCAGTATGGTTTACTTCCACAAAGATAAACTGCACTCAATTTCCGTTCCCCAACAGGATGCTGGCTCAATCAGCTTTACAGAAGAGGAATATTACAAGCAGAATTTTAACGCTTGCTCTGGTCCACCAATTTGTGACGCCTGTAACTGCTATGTTGGTGGAAAGTGAAGAGACTGGTCAGAAGCTGCTGGCAGATTCTCCGAAGGACACCAGAAATGGATGCTGTACAGGTTAGTTAGTACACAGAGCTCAAATCACACACAGCATTAAGAATCTCAGTGTGTACAGGTATGGCCCTGTGATGAAATAAAACAACTTGTATTTATATAGCACCTTTAACGTAGTAAAACGTCCCACGGTGCTTCACAGGAGCATTTTACGACAAAAAATTTCACACCGAGCCACATAGGATAAATTAGGGCAGGTGACCAAAAGTGAAGCCATGCTACTCGCTGGGCGTGCTACATACCTAGCCGGGAATGTTTTCCCAGGGTTGGGAAGCTCTGTGTTGGCTCTCTAGCTGGTCAGAAGTCCTGACTGCCATTGGACTCGACGGGGCCAATCTGGGATGTTGAGTGTGGCCTAACAGCAAGATGGGTCTCCATTTTTAAAAGATACAAAATATTTTTCCAAGTATTTCCTTCAGACTTTCCTTGCACTTAAAATATCAGACTCGTATAAAACATATAACAATAGATGTCTAATATATAACAATCGACACAATAAATTGGCACAGACTCAATACTAATTGCTTTTATTGAAAATTCAGAGAAATTCCAATCTCTGCACAACAGTGAAATCCTGCATGTTCATCATAAGAATTGCTAAAGTTTGAGTGGGTATAACGTTCCAAGAGTTATATAACAATGGCAAATTATAGGCGGGTAATCAAGTCCTATTGAAAACCTTTCATCTTTGACCTCAGATTATACATGGGTATAATCAAAATATTATTATATAAGTAACATAGTAATGAGCCATACGAACTGGAGTTTATTTATATAGACAATTAAATTAATTAGAACGTGGGCTTTTACCGAGAAACAACTGGAGCTCATTATAACTTAAAACCATCCTATCTTTACATATGTTGGCATGTATAGTTGAGCTTCTTACAACAATAAAAACTGATAATTTGTTTTAAAATTTGTATAACCCTATCCTATTAAATGAAATATATACACACACATTACCCTGTGCCTACCAATATACTTTTATATCCGTATGATGATTAAAAATGGCATTTTCATTTGAAGATCAGTGGAGTGCAGAATTCACAGTGTAATTTTAATATCACTGCTATTCTGGTAACATCCTGAGTACTCACAGCCTTCCTGCTCTATTTAATACAGATGGAAGGGTGGTTTCGACAAGATAACCTTCACATATTGCCAATATTGTGGTGCCTTCAGCTGCCTGGGCCCTAAGCTCTGGAATTCCCTCCCTAAACCTCTCCGCCTCTCTCTCCTCCTTAAAACCTACCTCTTTGACCAAGCTTTTGGTCATCTGGCCTAATTTCTTATGTGGCTCGGTGTCAATTTCTTGTCTTATGACACTCCTATGAAGTGCCTTGGGACGATTGACTACGTTAAAGGTGCTATATAAATACAAGTTGTTGTTGTTGTATGTGGGTAGAGAAGTATAGCGGTCACACTACTTACAATGTTCCTCTCACTATCACCGTGTCCACTTAGGAGCGAAAATTCTAACACCTCCACGCCACTGATCATATTGATTGACAGGTCACATCAAGAGAAACCAATTTTTAATTTCAGGCCGTTCTGATTTGAAGAACAGTCTGAATCAAACATCAGCATTTTTGTAATGAAGTTTCACGGAACAAAGCTTAAATACAACGAAAAATAATCACTCAAAGGAATAACACTGTAACTTTATCAAGAACAAAATTTGCTTCTGAAACAAAGGTGGATAATAGTGAAAATGCAAAGCAGCTCTGTCGGCATCTGAAAAAGAAAAAAAAACAATAGGTTCACCTTTTGGGTGGATATCCTTCATTGGAACGGAAATGACCTATCTATTGCCGACTGGCCTGTTACCTATACGTTTGTGTTTTCATTTCATATTTTCGGCATTTACAGTTTCTGTTTTATTAATATTTTCAGCATTTTTATCATTCCACAATATTGTCCATATCATCTAAATGTGACAAAGTATCACGGCAACATTAATACAGCAACCAAAATGGTGCACTTGTGGCATGGTTTGCTTAACAATATACAATGTCACGCTTTTGTGGCATCAGTCTCTTTAAACAGCAGCAATTAATGATTTAATTGGCTTTCAAAGCATCAAAGTCCGATCAACAACACATCTTCCGATTAGGCACTTTACAGCCTTCCGGACTCAATATCGAGTTCAACAATTTCAGATCATAACCTCGGCCCCTATCATATTTTTATATATTTTTTATCCACACTTTTGGTTTGTGCCTTTTCCCTTTTTTTTCTCTCCCACATGGCAGCTGTCCTTCACTCTGCCAGCGCATTTCACACTTCATCTAGAGCCATTGTTTGTTTCTTAATCTGTCCTATTACCATCTCGTCTCACCTTGAATATCTCTTCATGTCTCTTCACCCCCCACAGACCTTCCCTTTTGTTCTTTCATCCCCTCCCCCATTTCCCAGCCCCCAAACTTGTTTTTTAATCTGTTTCATTTCCTGCTTTTCTCTCAGTTCTGACGAAGGGTTTCGACCTGAAATGTTAACTCTGTTTCTCTCTCCACGGATGTTGCCTGGCCTGCTGAGTTTTTCCAGCGTTTTCTGTTGTTACTTCGGATTTCCAGCATCCGCAGTATTTTGCTATCGTATTAAGTCTGATCATTCATAGGAATGGGCTGGCTCATTTGTTACAAGAATTAGGAGCAGGAGTAGGCCATACGGCCCTTCAAGTCTGCTCTGCCATTCAATAAGATCATGGCTGATCTTTGACCTCAAATTCACTTTCTCCTCCGATCTCCATATCCCCCAATTCTCCGAGAGTCCAAAAACCTATCGATCTTAGCCTTGAATATACTCAACAATTCAGCATCCACAGCCCTTTGGGGTAGAGAATTCCAAAGATTCCATGTAGTCTGTGGGTCTTGCTGGTCCCTCCTTTATAAAATAGAAATCCCTCCTCCCAGCTTTAACATAGAAACATAGAAGATAGGAGCAGGAGTAGGCCATTCGGCCCCTCGAGCCTGCTCCACCATTCAATGAGATCATGGCTGATCATCCAAATTCAGTACCCTGTCCCTGCTTTCTCCCTATACCCCTTGATCCCTTTAGCCTTAAGAAATATATCCAACTCCTTCTTGAATATATTTAATGAATTGGCCTCTACTGCCTTCTGTGGTAGAGAATTCCACAGGTTCACCACTCTCTGGGTGAAGAAATTCCTCCTCATCTCAGTCCTAAATGGCTTACCCCTTATCCTTAGACTGTGACCCCTGGTTCTGGACTCCCCGACCATCGGGAACATCCTTCCTGCATCTAGTCTGTCCAGTCCTGTCAGAATTTTATAAGTTTCAATGAGATCCCCTCTCATTCTTCTAAACTCCAGCGAGTATAAGCGCAATCGACCCAATCTCTCCTCATACGTCATTCCTGCCATCCCAGGTATCAGCCTGGTGAATCTTCGCTGAACTCCTTCCATGGCAAAAACATCCTTCCTCAGATAAGGCGACCAAAACTGCGCACAATACTCAAGGTGCGGTCTCACCAAGGCCCTGTACAACTGCAGCAAGACATCCTTGTTCCTGTACTCAAACCCTCTCGCTACGAAGGCCAGCATACCATTTGCCTTCTTAACCGCCTGCTGCACCTGCATGCTTACCTTCAGCGACTGGTGCACAAGGACACCCAGGTCTCGTTGCACTTCCCTTCTCCCAATCTATTGCCATTCAGATAATAATCTGCCTTCCTGTTTTTGACACCAATGTGGATACCTCGCATTTATCCACATTATATTGCATCTGCCATGCTTCTACCCAATCACCCAACTTGTCCAAATCATCCTGGAGTTTCTCGGCATCCTCCTCACAGCACACACACCCACCCAGCTTTTTGTCGTCTGCAAACTTGGAGATATTACATCTAGTTCCCTTGTCTAGATCATTAATATATATTGTGAATAACTGGGGTCCAAGGACTGATCCCTGCGGAACCCCACTAGTCACTGCCTGCCACTCGGAAAAGACCCGTTTATTCCAACTCTTTGCTTTCTGTCTGCCAACCAGTTCTCTATCCAAGTCAATACCTTGCCCCCAATCCCATGTGCCTTAAATTTACATGCTAATCTCTTATGCGGGACCTTATCGAAAGCCTTTTGAAAGTCCAAATACACCACATCCACTGGTTCTCCCTTATCTATTTTACCAGTTACATCCTCAAAAAATTCCAGTAGATTAGTCAAGCACGATTTACCTTTTGTAAATCCATGTTGACTTTGTCTGATCCTGTCACTGTTTTCCAAGTGCTCTGCTATTACATCTTTTATAATGGAGTCTAGCATTTTCCCCACTACCGATGTCAGGCTTACTGGTCTGTAATTCCCCATTTTCTCTCTACCACCTTTTTTGAATAGTGGGGTAACATTAGCTACCCTCCAATCCATGGGTATTGTTCCAGATTCCATTGAATGTTGGAAGATGATCAGCAATGCATCTACTATTTCTAGGGCCACTTCCTTAAGTACCCTAG
The DNA here is from genome assembly GCF_052327205.1 of Somniosus microcephalus. Classification (NCBI taxonomy): domain Eukaryota; kingdom Metazoa; phylum Chordata; class Chondrichthyes; order Squaliformes; family Somniosidae; genus Somniosus; species Somniosus microcephalus. Next base: position 81,657,209 of record NC_141003.1, on the reverse strand, counting down.
GATGTAGATTATCAGGCCCTGGGGATTTATCGGCCTTGAATCCCATCAATTTCCCTAACACCATTTCCCTACAAATACTGATTTCTTTCAGTTCCTCCCTTTCATCAGACCCTATGTTCCCCGACATCTCTGGGAGGTTATTTGTGTCCTCCTTTGTGAAGACAGAACCAAAATATGTATTTAATTGTTCAGCCATTTCTTTGTTCCCCATTATAAATTCCCCTGATTCTGACAGCAAGGGACCTACGCTTGACTTCACCAATCTTTTTCTCTTCACATATCTATAAAAGCTTTTACCCCCCCCCCCCCCACGTCTCATTGGCTGGAGGTTGCTATGGGTTACACACTTGGTTGCATCTCTAACATTTGTAACATCTACGCTTTCACAAACTGACTCCTTCTAGATGGAGATGTTTAACAATCTCCCGACGGAGAAAAAGTTCTAGCATCACCTGCCTAAATGGAAATAAATGAACAGATTATGCCCTGACTTGGTACTCTCTATGCTGTAGGAGCACCTATTATTGGAAAGAAGACATCTAGCATTCCACCTTGGGCTTCAAAAGGTTTAGCTACTCCTCCACCTCCTCAACAATTAATTCGTCCCGAAGTGGACTCAAAACTAGGTGTGCCAGTTCCTGTCACATCAGGTAATGATCTTGTGCTTGTTGCTTTAATCATGGATAGCTTTATTTACAGTTCATTTTCTTCCCAACTGGGTGAACTTTAAAAAACAGTATTTAAAATTCAGGATGTTATAGTAGCCTAATAGTCGAAGGATATATAACGACAGCAGAATATTCATCTTGCAAAAAAAAGACTTGCATTACTATAGCGCCTTTCACGACCACCGGACGTCCCAAAGCGTTTTACAGCCAATGAAATACTTTTTGAAGTGTAGTCACTGTTGCATTATATGAAACGCGGCAGACAATTTGCGCACAGCAAGCTCCCACAAACAGCAATGTGATAATGACCAGATAATCTGTTTTTAGTGATGTTAATTGAGGGATAAATATTGGCCCAGGACACCAGGGATAACTCCCCTGCTCTTCTTCGAAATAGTGGCCGTGGGATCTTTTACATCCACCTGAGGGAGCAGATGGGGCCTCGGTTTAACGTCTCATCTGAAAGACAGCACCTCCAACAGTGCAGCACTCCCTCAATACTGCACTGGACTGTCAGCCAAGATTTTTGTGCACAAGTGGCTGGAGTGGGACTTAAACCCACAACTTTCATGACGCAGAGGCCAGAGGACTACCCACTGAGCCACGACTGACACATTGTCCTACCGTCAGGGCCCTTAGCATCGTTGCTATCAGAGAAAGAAAAGTACCATCTCAGCCTGCCCATCCCTCTATCTGCTGCTGTGCTGCACACAAAAATATAGCATTGGGACAGTTACGCTAAGTGAATACCGTTTGTTTATTTCTACCAAATCCAATGAAGTGGGACACTGACTGTACCTTACTGGAAACCAGTTTAATAATCATGAATGTATTCTCGTCATTTAGTTGAAAACGATCCACACTTCATCATTCACCTGCCCAGAAGTAAACAGAATGTTTGCTTCAATATTGATCCACAGCCTGAAAAAATCCTGAGCCTGCTGTCAGATCCAATCAAAGGTAACAGAAAAACTAGCCTACTCTTTTCAAAGCACTCTTGTTTTTAGCCCTATTTTTTAATCCTTGTTATCTGTCGGAGTAATTAGCGGTGCCCAATTTTGTAATTAAATGTATAATCCAGGATTAGGGACAACAATGGAAAACTGTTTCTCTAATTCCTCATTTTAAATATAAAAATGTGTGAGTATAAAACTATGTAGTCTAAACAAAGTAATATTTTATTTTACTTGGGTTAAACTTTTTTAAAGAAGTTTTTAAACGTTATTTCAAAAAGAATAATAAAAAAAGACTTGCATTTCTATAGCGCCTTTCATGACCACCAGACATCCCAAAGCACTTTACAGCCAATTAAGTACTTTTGAAGTGTAGCCACTGTTGTAATGTAGGAAAAGCAGCAGCCAATTAGCGCACAGCAAGCTCCCACAAACTGCAATGTGATAATGACCAGATCATCTGTTTTAGTGATATCGATTGAGGGATAAATATTGGCCCAGGACACTGGCGAGAACGCCCCTACTCTTCTTCAAAATACTGCCATGGGATCTTTTTACATCCACCTGAGAGCGCAGACGGGGCCTCGGTTTAACATCTCATCTGAAAGATGGCACCTCCGACAGTGCAGCACTCCCTCAGCACTGCACTGGGAGTGTCAGCCTGGATTTTTGTGCTCAAGTCTCTGGAGCGGGACTTGAACCCACAACGTTCTGACGCAAGAGGTGAGAGTGCTGCCCACTGAGCCACAGCTGACACATGCATAGGAGGGATTTGAACCGAGGTGGTCTTGGACGTGGCGACATTGAATTAATTCCCAGCCAGTGCTAAAGAGGCCGTCCGGCAAAGGAACTACAGGCCTGGTAGGGAGATATCAGGTGAGGGGCACCAATAAAATGACTGAACAAGCTGGGCTTGATACAAGTGAGGTTCTTCCCCATGAATGCTACTTGTTCAGGGCTAGCAGTTAGTAACATTTGTTAAGCAGAGGGGTAATTTTATCCATTATCGCCGGGCATTAGCAAATCAGCCGCTTGTTGACTGCAATGGTAAAGGAAATTCGGCAAGTTGTAAAACGGGCGGCCAATTCAGTATTTCCCGTTTTTTGCCAGCCAATAAAAGATAAGATCAGAGTTTGTGGGTTCAAGTCCTAGTTTGGGTAGCAATCGTATATTTAATGAAGTTAATCCAGAGTGCTGGGATCCTGTCTGCTTCTTTATGTCAAGAATAATGATGGTAATGCACAAATCACAGAGGATGGGCAGAAGAAAAAAAAGAGTGAAGTCTGGGCAATTGTGGTTTGGGAATGTAATCTGTGAAGTCGAAGGAAGAAAGGAACCCAAAATGAAAATGTCCTCATTGGGAACTAATGATGGCGTAACCACCTATTAAATTGAATGGAGTACTTTCAGGATTAGCACAAAACCAAACCTTTTCACTCCTTATTAATGCAGGAGTTGTGCAATGTCATCAATGAAAAACTCTGAATCTGAGCAAGCTGGCTTGGGAGTGTCTAACATATGAAAAGGTCAGTAAAGCATGGGGTAGATTATTGCCTTCAGTGCCTGGGCAGTAATCTGACGGAGCAGGTTGTCTGCCCTTGTCGAACCCGCCCGATTTTCAGTCCTTTGAAATCAACGGGTAGGCGACATTCTCCTCCAGATTACCACCCAGGCGGTGAAAATGAAAATCTATCCCTGATGCTATAAAGAATGTCAAAACATTGCACAAATACAGGTGCGAGAGTCAGTTGTGGATCATAATGGTCGGTTAATATCCTGAAGGTTTTGCTCAATTACTTTTGGTTTCAGAAAGATATTTTACAGAGTTCCCACTGCTTTGAAATGTACTTGTGGTTATTTACCTACTCGGGAGATTGATAGGCCTGGTCCTCCTCCAGCATCAAGTATATTGGTGCGGATTTTGTGGTCAGTGGCGAAGGAATGGCGTTCGCTGTTCACTATGCTGACAGCTGCCCACAAAGTTTTGGTGAGCTTTTGAGCAGAGACTTGCTCTAATCCGGCATCTGATCCAGTGCAGAGCCCTCTGCAGGGGATCTATGGCATGTGTGAGCAGGCTAAGCAACAGCAAGGCTCTGCAACCACTTAGATTGAAGAATCCTCACTGAGACACATAGGGCTGGATTTTCATTGAGGAGGCGGGTAGGAGGCGGGACTGCAACTTTCGGGGTTGTAGTCCCGCCTCCATCGAGTTGTAGCCGACCCACGCGATTTTGACTTGGTTGACCTTGTTGAGCCCGTCCAGCGGGCTCAGCAGGCCAATTAAGGGCCACCTGGCAACAGGTGATATCACAGATTGATATTTCATCTGTCAAGACCTTTTGACAGATGAAATATCAGCGTTTGACAGCTGTTTGAAGCTGTCAAACACTAACAATCTGTACTCCAAGTTAATTCCTTCCTCTCAGGATGATTTAGAGATCTCGCCGGAACAGAAAGCTGAATGTTGGAACTTTTGACAGCTCGCGTCCATTCTGCTTTCTGTGCTGGTGAGATGAGGGACTCCCGAGACCTGAAGGATGGAAGGCTGTAAAGGTAAGTACATGTAAGTAAAACTTCTTTAAACACTTTACACATACCAAACACACTTACCTCTGCACTCATGCACCCATCACTCACCTGAATACCGGACATCTCGACCCCTCCAAGCCCTTCATCCCGACGGTCCGCCTCGCGAACTTGGCATGGTTTGGAGCCGTCAGGAATCCCACATTTCACCAATGAAAATAGGGATTAGGCTAAAAACTGCCTGTTAACTACCTGTTAACAGGCAGTTAATTGGCACTAATCCCCTTCCTGCCTCGGGGAGGCGGGTCCCAGTGTGGGTCGGGTACCCGCCTCCTTTGAAACTGGCATGGAGGCTGATTGGGGGTGGGATGGGTTCGTGCCCCCCGATTTCAGGATTTTAACCCCCCAAACGCCTCCAATCCCGCCTCCACGGCCCAATGAAAATCCTGCCCACAGAATCCAAACCAGGAATTATAAAGCAGGAAGTATAAATTCAATTTAAATCATTTACAGAAAGCAAAGTAAAGATTGGGAAAGAAAGATGCGATTAAGTGAGAGAAATGAGAGATTTTTTTTTTAAACTCTCGAACACCAATTAACCTCTGAAGGAATGAGACTCCACACTTGTAAAGTTAAATTTTCAGGGCCGGAGAAGTTGTTTGGCAGTAATTGTCACTTACCACACTATTAAAAATTCACTTATACTGCTGAATGCACCAGCCCTAATGTGTTTAGTGGGTAAGTACCCCAACTTCATGCCGTTGCATGGATTTCAATGCCGAGTCTCTCGGCGAGATTCCGTTAGGGTGCAGCCTGTGGAGGAGCAGGGTTACTCGGACCGCAACTTCAGGATTTCTGCTTTAAACTGCGCATGTTCGTACTCTGGAAGTTGCTGTCTGGTTTACTCCATAATAAAATTGAGCACTGTTAGCCTCACCATTATGTCAACAAAAAGTAAATTATTATACATAGTGCAACACCAGCATCTACTGGTAGAAAAATTATACTGCAACATGAAAAATGCCTTTTTTTTCCCCCTTCAGGAATAAAGCTTTCATACTGTTAAGCATGTCCCAGCTGTGACATTACAACCCTTGATAAGCACATTTACACAAAGATTGGTTCTGTTCCTTTTAAGGCAGACACTTTATTTTTCCACTGACAGGTGTTGTGATCAATGGCAAAATTATTGGTGGGAAAAGAAACAAGAATATGAAGCTGAACACCTATTTCGGCACAATTGGGCTCCATTTTACCAATCTGAATCTGAGCTTTGAGATCAACACAGAGAAGATTCGCTTGAAAGATAAGAAACACAAAACTATCCTTTGGTGGTCAGAGTCAAGCGTTCTGACTCACGCTAGGTAAGCTCATCCGGCTGTACAGTGGAACATTGCAAAAATTCTCAAGTGTATATACAAAGATGAATCTTGAAGACTTGAGTTGTTATTTGTAATTCTTGCGATAATAGCCTGTGAAATGTGCCCATTTGAGGTGAAGGATGAAAAAGATCAGATGTTAGTGATTTTAGTGCATGGTCCTCTAGGACAGTTGTGCAGATGAATACTATTGAGAGGGGAGAAAATAGGCTAGTCTAGCCTCCTGCAAAGAATGACAGGCCAGCTATTGAGAGATTGAGTAGATTGGGCCTATACTCTGGAGTTTAGAAAAATGAGAGATGATCTCATTGAAACATATAAGATTCTGAGAGGGATTGACAGGGTCGATGCTGAGGGGCTGTTTCCCCTGGCTGGAGAGTCTAGGATGAGGGGTCACAGTCTCAGGATAAGGGTTCATTTATGACTGAGATGAGGATTTATGAGGAGGAATTTCTTCACTCAAAGGGTTGTGAATCTTTGGAATTCTCTACCCCAGAGGGCTGTGGATGCTCAGTCATGTGAATATATTCAAGACAGAGATCGATAGATTTTTGGGTTCTAGGGGAAATCGAGGGATTGGGTGGGAAACCTCCAACATAAGGTCAGAAATGGGGATGTTCGCTGATGACTGCACAGTGCTCAGTGCCATTCACAACTCCTCAGATAATGAAGCAGTCCATGCCCGCATGCAACAAGACCTGAACAACGTTCAGGCTTGGGCTGATAAGTGGCAGGTAACATTCGTGCCACAGAAGTGCCAGGCAATGACTATCTCCAACAAGCGAGAGTCTAACCACCTCCCCATGACATTCAATGGCATTACCATCGCCGAATCCCCCACCATCAACATCCTGGGGGGTCACCATTAACCAGAAACTTAACTGGACCAGTCACATAAATACTGTGGCAACAAGAGCAGGTCAGAGGCTAGGGCCGTATTGCCTACTCCTGCTCCCAATTCTTATGCTCTTATAGACACGACCTCAGTTTCCAGACAATATGCTACCCTGTATACTCAGGGGTAAAGATATCTAGTCAACGTGACAATGTTAGCAACATGGCCAATCGTGCATTTGGATGCATATATCAAAAGCATGTGACTGCTGGTTGAAATAAGTTTTTTTTAGCCATATATAGATTAAAGGTGGGTTCATATTTGGAATATTGTGTGCACTTTCGGGTGCTGTACCTACAAAATGGCATAGATGCTTTAAACTGGGTTTGCCAAATAGCAACAAAAACTATTCTGGGACTCGGGACTCTGCCATGGAGACAGACTCACAAACTGAGCTTGTTTTCATGGAACATAGGAACAGGAGGAGGCCATTCAGCCCCTCGAGCCTGTTCCGCCATTCAGTGAGATCTTGGCTGATCTGTGACCCAACTCCATATTCCCTTAATACCCCTGGTTAACTTGAAAAAAGTTTGAGGGGAAAATATGATTACAGTTATTTTTGTTTAATTTTGAAAAAAGGGACATATATTGTTAATTCAGTCATATACTTAGAACTGAGTTACTTACACAATTGCACATACTAAGACTCACCACATTGAAGAGACTGGCTTTCAGGGACAGAAAAGAAAGACTTGAAAGACTTGCATTTCTATAGCACCTTTCACGACCACCAGATGTCCCAAGTGCTTTACAGCCAATGAAGTACTTTTTGAAGTGTAGTCACTGTTGCAATATAGGAAACGCGGCAGCCAATTTGCGCACAGCAAGCTCCCACAAACAGCAATGTGATAATGACCGGATAATCTGTTTTTGTGATGGTGATTGAGGGATAAATATTGACCAGGACAGTTCTTGCCATGGAGAGAGTGCAGCGAAGATTCACCAGACTGATACCTGGGATGGCAGGAATGACGTATGAGGAGAGATTGGGTCGATTAGGCTTATATTCGCTAGAGTTTAGAAGAATGAGACGGGATCTCATTGAAAATTATAAAATTCTAACAGGACTAGACAGACTGGATGCAGGAAGGATGTTCCCGATGGCGGGGGAGTCCAGAAACAGGAGTCACAGTCTAAGGATAAGGGGTAAGCCATTTAGGACAGAGATGAGGAGGAATTTCTTCACCCAGAGAGTGGTGAACCTGTGGAATTCTCTACCACACAAGGCAGTTGAGGCCAATTCATTAAATATATTCAAGAAGGAGTTGGATATATTTCTTAAGGCTAAAGGGATCAAGGGATATGGGGAGAAAGCAGGGACAGGGTACTGAATTTGGATGATCAGCCATGATCACATTGAATGGCGGAGCAGGCTCGAGGGGCCGAATAGCCTACTCCTGCTCCTATCTTCTATGTTTCTATGCATAGACGAAAGGTGAATTAAAATCCTACATTCCTGCCCCAAATCTTCAGTGTGCAGCCCAATGGCCCAGAACTCCCCGCATCATCGTGAAGTCAGACTGGGCATTTCCTTCAACAACACACCAAACGGGGATGCTCTGGAACACCTATTCAGACCGATTCGGTAAATCTAGAGAAATGTATTCAAACTCTTTGTCCTATTTCCTGTTCTAGTGTTATTGTCACAGTGAAAAAAAACAGTAATATCACCATCGCTGTGGGTGAAGATATGGTCTTCCTGATTTTACTTCACCGTGTCTGGAAAAACCATCCAACCAACGTGGATTTCCTGGGATTCTACACTCCTCCTACAAACAGGTTCTCAACAAGTGTCCATGGATTGATTGGTAATTATTTAGCATTCAAGTTGCTCATCGAGCAACCCATTAACTCAGAATTGATACATCAAGGGTTTCACAAGGTTATGCCCATCAAATATATATTAAAAAGATACATAAAATTGTTACGTTTAAGAATGTAGGGATGAGGGACCATTTTGGCCCAAGCAGCTCACTGTGATTCAGATCCTGTTGCAAGGCTCAACGTGATATCAAACCAAAAGGCACCGCTCAACTGAATTAGGGATTAATTCCATTGCTTTGATGGATGCTTTAATTCAGCCGACATCCACGGCACTAGGTGTCAATTTATTAGTTCACCATTTCTGATATGTGCAGAAATCACCTCCTAAGGGTCATTTACATCCAAAGTGGTAGCGAATGAAAAGAAAGTTTTCATTAAAAGGAAAACAAAACACAAATGGTACAGTTAGTAATTCCAATTAAATTAACTTACTCTCGTCTCAGTCAGCTTCTTATGGTCCGAGTATTCACCTGCTGCTCATTTAGGTCTCGGCTCTTGTTTTCGACCAAATAAATACGGCAAATGCAACATTACTGTTGTTTTCTGTTTCCTGAACGGTGCTGATAATAGATCCATGTTGCATTCGATGCAGCGCATTTAGTATTTCTGGGGGGGGGGGTTCTGGAAAAGGCAAATATTTTTTGTAAAACTATACAATACAATTTCTGGAGTTTGTTTCATAAATGTGTGGTCGACGATACTCTGGGGCATATCATTCCTACATAAATAGCTGTTCGTCATCCAAAGCTACATTAAACCTTCTGTCTTCCAACATATAAAACAGTCAAGATGCAAAACAGACCTCGCATGTAGTAGTGAAAGATTATCAAGACGCTTAAAAGAAATGATACTCATTGCAGGTCAGTTCGTCCATGAACCTGAGGTGAACGTGTACAATATCCACCCGGGCTTGGATCCAGATAAACCACAAGCCACCATGGAAGTGAAAGGACACAAAATTATAGTAACCAGGTATGTGAACAACACGGGTCTATCTAATTACACCAGGCCCACCGAGCAATAGGTTTAAATGAAGGAAATACATCATTTCCTTTTATTTCCTCTTCTTTGGGTTTTCCCATGCTACTCACCATGTCCGAGTGTGCTCCCAAGCCTTTGCCTTATTGTGTGCAGTTCTGGTCGCCTTATCTGAGGAAGGATGTTCCCGATGGTTGGGGAGTCCAGAACCAGGGGTCACAGTCTAAAGGGGTAAGCCATTTAGGACAGAGATGAGGAGGAATTTCTTCACCCAGAGAGTGGTGAACCTATGGATTTCTCTACCACACAAGGCAGTTGAGGCCAATTCATTAAATATATTCAAGAAGGAGTTAGATATATTTCTTAAGGCTAAAGGGATCAAGGGATATGGGGAGAAGGCAGGGACAGGGTACTTTTGGATGATCAGCTATGATCTCATTGAATGGCGGAGCAGGCTCGAGGGGCCGAATGGCCTACTCCTGTTCCTGTCTTCTCTGTTTCTATGCCTATGCTGCACTGTAACCAGCCATTGGGAGGTTTGCAACAACATATCCAGGAGGACAGGAGAATGCCCAGCCTCTGTTTGGCACTTCATGTTTCACCCAAGTAGGACTCATCAAATAGATCCATTTTATTTCCTAAAATATTATGCGTGTATAGTTTTAATATTATCTACATTCCATGTAATTGACTAATATTTTTGATCATTACTACAGGATAGCTAAGCAAAATGCAAACTTATTAACAGTAGAGAGGGCTTTTGGCCAGTAAAGTTTTCGACTATTTGCGGGTTCAAGAGCATCTAACTAGTGAAGTTCCATTATGTGCGCTACACTGCACTGGCACAAGGAAAATAATGACGGTGATTGTTATAAATGGAGTTCATATGGTAACCAAAGGGGGAGGGGGGTTGATAAAATACTCCCGTTAAGTGCCATGTTGTTGTAGCGTAAAGGAGATTCATTTTCTTCAGCTGATTAAGCCCCATTTGCTACAAACTGCAAATTCACCTAAAGCAACCACTGACAGATAAATAGCCAAGGGGCTTGGTGAAACATGTTAAACCACCTGAATTTGATAAGTTTTTAAAACTGGATTTGTTAAGCTCACCTGCAAAAAAAAAAAATACATTTCTCTATTTGCTTCACAGGCTGTGTTAAGTAGTCACTTGTATGAAATTACTTACTTTCACACCATCTTTTCAGTTGTCCCCGATGTGACCATCTGCCTTTAGGATATGCAAATGCCTTTGACCAACACAGTACAGCTCTCTGCAGCAGATTCCCGGACTTACTTAAGCTTCTTGTTATCTATCCATTTACCTTGAGCTGGCAGACAATATATATTGCCTATTACTTTGATGTGCTTATCATTACTAATTTATATCCCAATTGCTTCAGCTACCTCTCCTTCTGCTGTTATCTCTTACCTTTGCAATGGCCATAGTGTCACCCATACCAGTAACTCCACTCCTCTGTCAAGCTTAATAGGTCAATCTTTCTGAAATATTCTATATCCCTCTTACCTCCGCCTCATGACTGCAGCATCCCTGTGATGCCAGTCAATATTTTTGTTTCCTGCTCATTCCAATAGGTTACATAAGAAATATTTCAAAATTTAGAAGCATACGTCTTAAAAGAACCATTGCAATGGCTTTAAGAACATAAGAACTAGGAGCAGGAGTCAGCCATTTGTCCCTTCCAGCCTGCTCCGCCATTCAATAAGATCATGGCTGATCTTCTACCTCATCTCCACTTTCCTGCACTATCCCCATATCCCTTGATTCCCTTAATATTTAAAAAATCCATCGACCTCTGTCTTGAATATACTCGACGACTGAGCCTCCACAGCCCTCTGGGGTAGAGAATTCCAAAGATTCACGACACTCAGTGAAGAAATTTCTCCTCATCTCAGTCCTAAATGAGACTGTGACCCCTGGTTCTAGACTACCCAACCAGGGGAAACATCCTCCCTGCATCTACCCTGTCTAGCCCTGCAAGAATTTTGTATGTTTCAATGAGATCACCCCTCATTCTTCTAAACTCTAGAGAATATAGGCCTAGTCTACTCAATTTCTCCTCATTGGACAATCCCCCCATCTCAGGAACCAGTCTGGTGAACCTCCGTTGCACTCCCTCTATGGCAAGTATATCCGTCCTTAAGTAAGGAGACCAAAACTGTACACTATACTCCAGGTGTGGTCTCACCAGGGCCCTATATAATTGCAGTAAGACGTATTTACTCTTATACTCAAATCCTCTTGTAATAAAGGCCAACATATCATTTGCTTTCCTAATTGCTTGCTGTACCTGCATGTTAACTTTCAGTGATTCGTGTACAAGGACACCCAGGTCCCTCTGAACACTGACATTTCCCAATCTCTCACCATTTAAAAAATACTTTGCTTTTCTATTTTTCCTACCAAAGTGGATAACTTCACATTTCTCCACATTATATTCCGTTTGCCATGTTCTTACCCACTCACTTAGCCTGTCTATATCCCCTTGAAGCCTCCTTGCATCCTCCTCACAACTTACATTCCCACCCAGCTTTGTATCATCAGCAAACTTGGATATATTACATTTGGTCCCCTCAATCAAATCATTGATATAGATTGTGAATAGCTGAGGCCCCAGCACTGATCCTAGCAGTATTGCACTAGTTACAGCCTGCCAACCTGAAAATGACCCATTTATAACTACTCTCTGCTTTCTGTCTGTTAACCAATCCCCAATCCATGCTAGTATATTACCCCAATCCCATGATCCCTAATTTTGTTTAATAATGTACCTAGCGCTCATTGAATTAGTAAAAAAAAAGCAATTAGATTTGAAATATAAAGGTTTGTTATAGGAGAGTAGATTGTATGAAGTGAATTTTGGATTATGAAATTGTACAACTGAAGTTACAATTCCTACAGTAAATATTTGTGGTGGGAAGACAAGTGGCATGGTCCTGTGTAACCATGTTCTCCACCATCCTACAGGGGCTTGCAGAAAGACTACAGGACCGATGCAGTAAACGGAACAAATGTCCAATGCTGGTTTGTCCACAACAGCGGGAAAGGATTTATCGACGGACATTTCAAAGATTACCTTGTTCCACACCTTTACAGCTTCTTGGAGCGTCCATGAATGGTTTTAAGTGTCACTGCAAAGGCTAGAAGATAGATAGGAGAGAAAGAGTATCTGCAGCATAGAAAAGTAATTGTAAACTAATAGAGTGTGTGAAAATCAGTCTTATTAAAAAAAAACTTGTCATTGAATATATAGTCACAGGAATATTGTTTTGACCAAAGTATTACAGGATACTCTATTATCCGGTACCAACGGGACCGGCGTGGTGCCGGTTTACCAAAAAGTCTGGATTACAGAGAGGTATAGTTAAAAGGTACGAGAGCTCCGTACACAGCAACAAATCCAGGCTTCCCTGTTGCTTAGCAACATATGCAGGAACTCCGGCCACAGACCAAGCGTCCCTGTTGCTTAGCAACAAGTGCAGGAGCCCCAGTTACACAGCCACAGATCCAGGAACGGACACTAATATGAAGTAAAACTTACCTGAACCTACTCCTGAATTTTGCCGGTTAACAGAGATTTCCTGTAAATACAGTGGTTTCTCACTGTGATACTGTTCCATAACCCTATAACCTCTTCACAAACTTTTGGCTCTCTTACTAATATAACCATATAAACACCCATTTATGATATGTGTTAGATGGCATCCAGAGACATGGATTATAGAGGGTCTGCCATGCTGGGTTTCCAGATAACCATATATTGGATGTTGCATAACAATGGGGAAATGAAATCTTCAGAATTCTGCCATGGAATTTTATGGTTTTAATCTTAAAATTTCCAGTTCACCATATTTTGAAATTGTAATAAGAAAAAAATATAATGCTCCTATCGACTGTAATAAATGGAGTAAGGGTTTCAAAAACAAATCAGACAGCTCAGCGGTTTTATTTTCTATCTTCTAACCCAGAAATTAAGGTGCTTTAGCTTAACTGGTTTCAACAAAAACACTGGCGCTTTGAACAAGTAAGTTATTCCATGCATGTTACAGTACCAAAACATCTGCTGGAAAACTTTTTTTTTTTAAAATCTGAATTGTACCAAAAAGCTACAAATCGTTTATCTAATGATCACTGGATGCCTTGCTCACCGCTGCAGAATAGTTAATTGGTCAAGAATTGGGGCACGGGACATTTACAACATCCAGACAACCCGAGAAAGTAAAACATAATATAAACTCGGGTTGATTTGCTTTTCAAAATTGTTCATCTATTTTGATTACTGTGGTAAATTAAATGAATGTTGTTCGGAGGTTATTAATTTTACCAGCAGTAGATGAACAATTGTAGCGCAGAATGAACACTACATGGAGTTTTGCAAATTGTAACAAGACTGTGATTTTTCAAATGCATGACCGAGATTGTCAATTTTTTTTAGACACAGCGTATATACTAAATAAAGACACGATGTTAATGCAAGCCTGTGGTAACATTATCGTCTCATTACTTCCGACATTACAATGTGGTGTATACTCTCAATCTTTTTCAGGAGACCTCTCTTGGGACACAACCGATTCTGCTTATAAATTGGACAAGTAATTCCATTGTGTATTAGGAGAACTAAAGCTGCTGGAATCACAATACAGTAGGGCATTTGCCCCACCATTCCTCGCAGGGTTTGTAGATTTTTAAAATTTGTTTATGGGATGTCGGCGTCGCTGGCAAGGACAGCATTTATTGCCCATCCCTAATTGCCCTCGAGAAGGTGATGGTGAGCCGCCTTCTTGAACCGCTGCAGTCCGTGTGGTGAAGGTTCTCCCAGTGCTGTTAGGGAGGGAGTTCCAGGATTTTAACCCAGCGACGATGAAGGATCGGCGATATACTTCCAAGTCAGGATGGTGTGTGACTTGGAGGGGAACTTGGAGTTGATCCTGTTCCCATGCGCCTGCTGCCCTTGTCCTTCTAGGCGGAAGAGGTCGCGGGTTTGGGAGGTGCTGCCAAAGAAGCCTTGGCGAGTTTCTGCAGTGCATCTTGTAGATGGTACACACTGCAGGCACAGTACGCCGGTGGTGGAGGGAGTGAATGTTTAAGGTGGTGGATGGGGTGCCAATCAAGCGGGCTGCTTTGTCCTGGATGGTGTCGAGCTTCTTGAGTGTTGTTGGAGCTGCACTCATCCAGGCAATGGGAGAGTATTCCATCACACTCCTGACTTGTGCCTTGTAGATGGTGGAAAGGCTTTGATATATAAAGGCATTCAAGCTGCTGTCTGGGATAATTGTTGTAGCCACGAGTGGTTGGAAAATAGCCAAGTCACAATCATGTTTTAAGAACATCTGCCCTGCACTGTCATTTTACTTTTGACACCACTAAATGAAAATCAAAAGAGATGGGACAGGGATAAACTGAACATCTGCATATGGCCCCCAAGTTGGGGTTTGGTCAATATATACATTTATGAACCTCAAACAAAAAGACCCATGAATGAATACATATCTGGAATTTCTCTCTGGACATTCCTGAATCTATGCTCGAGGTACTCTAGTTTCCATCTGAGTACTGGCTGTTGTCGTGGTGAGTAATTGCATAGGATCGGAGGCTGAAGTTAATGAAGACAAACAAATGCCAAGTGAAGTTAACAACAGTACAACGGAAATACGTTACAAGTTATGGAAAAATAATCAGAAAGTTCTGATACCAAAAGATACAATTAAAAGGGATATTAAACACAACAACCTGTATTTATATAGCACCTTTAACATAGTAAAACGTCCCAAGGCGCTTCACAGGAATGTTATAAGACAAAAAATTGACACCGAGCTTAATAAGAAATTAGGGCAGATGACCAAAAGCTTTGTCAAAGAGGTAGGTTTTAAGGAGCGTCTTAAAGGAGGAAAGAGAGATAGAGAGGCAGAGAGGTTTAGGCAGGGAATTCCAGGGCTTAGGGCCTAGGCAGCTGAAGGCATGGCCATCGATGGTCGAGCAATTATAATCAGGTATGCTCAAGAGGGCAGAATTTGAGGAGTGCAGATATCTCGGGGGGTGGGGGGGGGGGGGTGGTTTGTGGGGCTGAAAGAGATTACAGAGATAGGGAGGGGCAATGTTGTATCTGTGTGTTAATGGAGACACGGAATGCAGGAGTTGATTTAACAAGTGTTTACTGAACAAAGTCTGGAGGTGAACTAAAACTATACAAGACGCTATACAGGCTTATATACCCGAGTGGTCACTACCGGTACCACAGTAAACAGGGGCTTCAAAAAAAAGTTCCTCTTAAAGGCACATACACTACAATTCCTCCCCTTTTAGGTAAATAGTACATAACATTTTAAGTAATCATTAATTAACATTTTTACAAGAACAATAATCTACACATTTGCTGAAGTTAATCAATTACAAATTCAGTCTCTCTGGAGGCTTCCTGACTCGGTCCGGATAACGCCTCGGTGGTGTAGTAGGTTTCGGTGGTGTAGTAGGTTCTTTTGGCAAGGTCGATTCGGCTTGAATGCCAGTGTCGGGTTCATCTGGTTCCAGTATCACCGGATCGGAGGTAGATACTATGGGTATCTCTGCTTCATGATTAGGCGTATAGAGTTGTGGTGTAGGTTGTCCCTTTTCGGATGACTCTATGATCTGGTCAGCATGGCGCCTTATTATGCTTTCTCCAATGTCCACGGTATACATCAGCGGTCCTAGTCGTGTGCAAATAGTTCCAGGCTGCCATTTCTCGGTACGGTAGTCCCGGGCCAAAACTTGTTGACCTATCTGGAAGGTTCTAGTTGGCCTTTCATTCATGCCTTGAAATTGCCGGTTCTCTACGTCCCTTCTGATGTTTGGCTTGATCAAATCCAGCCAGCATCTTAGTCTTCTATTGAAAAACATCATGGCGGGGGTTTGGTTTGTAACCACGTGTTGCATTCCTGTACGCAAACAAGAAGTTATCTACCTTATGTTGTAGATTTATATCTTCATTACCCATGGCTTTTATGGCCTTCTTGAAGGTCTGGACAAACCTTTCAGCTAATCCATTGGTGGCGGGATGGTATGGGGCGGACGTGTAGTGCTTAACCCCATTGTTTTTTTTAAGAACTTCCTGAATTCTTCGGATACAAATTGCGGTCCATTATCAGAACAGATCTGTTCAGGCAGCCCATTCCTGGCGAATATGGTCCTTAATACTGTGATGGTTTTTTCCGTGGTGGTGGAGGACATCTTTATTACCTCCGGCCACTTGGAGTGTGCATCAACCGCGATTAAGAACATTGAGTCCATAAATGGACCAGCAAAGTCGATATGTACCCTTTGCCATGGAGATGAGGGCCACTCCCATGGATGTAGAGGGGCTTGTGTTGGGGCGTTTTGGACCTTCTGGCATCCTAGACAGCTCTTGGTCATTTCTTCGATGTCTCCATCGATACCTGGCCACCACACAAACGCTCTGGCTAAGTTCTTCATTTTCACTCCACCCAGATGCCCCTCGTGAAGCTCCTTTAGCACTTTATCCTGGAGTTTGGGTGGAATCACCACTCTGGATCCACACATCAAGGTTCCTCGGCACACTGACAGCTGTTCTCTTCTTTGCAAGAATGCTGGCAACAGTGGTTCGCCATGTGCTGGCCATCCCTTCACCGTTAAATCGTAGACTCGTGAGTCGGGTCATTTCTTGTTTCCTTTTCAATGGTAGAATTTGTCACTGGTAGACATTCCACTATGGTCGAGTGGAACATCTCCACTGGGTCCACTGTAGGTGCCTCTTCTACCGTTGGCAACGGTAGGTGCGATAAACCGTCAGCATTCCCATGTTCCTTTGTATTCTATGTGCCCCTAGGAAAAGGGACCACCTCTGTAGCCTTTATGCTGTCATAATGGGAACGCCCTTTTTAGGGTTGAATATGGAGACGAGGGGTTGATGGTCAGTCAACAAGGTAAATTTTTGTCCATGTAGGTAATGGTTGAATTTCTTCACCCCCCACACCAGGCTGAGTGCTTCCCTGTCGATCTGGGCATAGTTACGCTCAGCTGAGTTCAATGAGCGTGACGCAAAAGCTATTGGCCGCTCCGAGCCATCAGGGAATCTATGCGATAATACCGCTCCCACGCCGTAAGGGGATGTATCGCACGCCAGTCTGATTGGCAGTGATGGGTTATAATGAGCCAACACTTCCTTGGACGTGATCAAGCCTTTGCATTTATGGAAGGCACATTTACAGTCTTCGCTCCATTTCCAAATTACTCCCGTTTGTAGCAGTGCGTTAAGAGGGTGCAGAACCGTTGACAAGTTCGGTAAAAATTTATGATAGTAATTTATTAATCCCATCCTCGTCGCCACTGTTGTATCCGTGTGTTAATGGAGACACGGAATGCAGGAGTTGATTTAACAAGTGTTTACTGAACAAAGTCTGGAGGTGAACTAAACTATACAAGGCGCTATACAGGCTTATATACCCGAGTGGTCACTACCGGTACCACAGTACACAGGGGCTTCAAAAAAAACATAGTTCCTCTTAAAGGCACATACACTACAGGCAAGGCCACGGAAGGATTTGAAAACAAGGATGAGAATTTTGAATTTAAGGCGTTGCTTAACCAGGAGCCAAGGTAGGTCAGCGAGCACAATGGTGATTGGTGAATGGGACTCGGGCAGCTGAGTTTAGGATGGCCTCAAGTTTATGTAGGGTAATAACATGGAATAAAGGTCCAGGTTTGAATTTATAACTACCAAATAACCACAAATGTTTAAGAAGTGAAAATAAAGCTTTATTTGTTTTCTGTTCAAATATATAAATTAATTAACGATGACTTTTGACAAATGCGCAAATCCTTGAACTACACCACCAAAGCATTTAAATAGCTTACTTCTAATAGAATTATATTAAACAAAGAAATATTACCCAAGCACCCCTCCCTTGCATGTATGAAAATAAAGAATATGAATTGCATTCTTTCTCTCTCTCTCTCTCGGGGAGGGGGGGTGAGGCAGAAAAATTCTAAATGTATATTGAAGTTAGAGATGAAAATCTTTTTAAAACTCTGACACAGTAGAGTTTGTGTTTGGAAAAATCAGTGGACACCAACATGATGCTTTGAACTGTCAAATATTAAGATTACAGTTCTGAAGACTTATGCCAATTTTGAAATATCTTCATACTGTACGCCTTCAACCTTCCGCCCTTGCAGAGCTCCCTATGAAGAAACAATCATGATTATTTACCGTTCTGTAAAAATAGCAGTTAAATTCCTAAACAGAGTGGAAAATTCATATCCAATCTAGCAAGAACTTTGCAATTCAACAAATAGGCAGGGATTTTCCACTTCTGCACTTGATTTTCTGCCCATTCACTTTAATTTCCAGAAAATTGCAGGTTGGCAAGTACAGAAGCAGAAAATCCCACCAATAAAGTTTCATTGACAGCACCTCCCAAACCCGTGACCTCTACCACCTGGAAGGACAAGGGCAGCAGGCGCATGGGAACACCACCACCTCCAAGTCACACACCAGCATGACTTGGAAATATATCGCCGTTCCTTCATCGTCGCCGAGTCAAAATCCTGGAACTCCGTCCCTAACAGCACTGTGGGAGCACCTTCACCACACGGACTGCAGCGGTTCAAGGCAGCGGCTCACCATCACCTTCTCAAGGGCAATTAGGGATGGGCAATAAATGCTGGATTTGCCAGTGACGCCCACATCCCAGGAACGAATATTAAAAAATTTAGAAGCACACGTCTTACAAGAACCATTGCAATGGCTTTAAGAACATAAGAACTAGGAGCAAGAGTCGGCCATTCGAGCCTGCTCCGCCATTCAATATGATCATGGCTGATCTTCTACCTCAACTCCATCTTCCCGCACTATCCCCATAACCCTTAATATCCAAAATTCTATCGATCGGTCTTGAATATATTCAACAACTGAGCCTCCGCAGCCCTCTGGGATAGAGAATTCCAAAGATTCACCACCCTCTGAGTGAAGAAATTCCTCCTCATCTCAGTCCTAAATGGTTGACCCCTTATTCTGAGACTGTGACCCCTGGTTCTAGACGCTCCAGCCAGGGGAAGCATTCTCCCTGCATCTACCTTGTCAGAATTGTATGTTTCAATGATATCACCTCTTATTCTTCTGAATTCTAGGGAATATAGGCCTAGTCTCCTCAGTCTCTCCTCGTAGGACGATCAGTCTGGTAAAAGGTATGGCTACTGTTTGCAAAATTACACGCGAGCAGCAAAGCACCCTGCGATTCCAAAATCAGAGCAACTTTTAATTTTATTTCTCACCAATGCCGCACCGGTCATAATCCTAACCTTTGATTGCTGTGATTATCTCTCTGCCGAGGTGTGATAAATGGCAGTTAGAAAGATTACCTGTAATCATCTGGCATTATTCTCTGACTATATAAGCTGTGTCTTTATGCATCTCTCCACTTCACCTGACGAAGGAGCAGTGCTCCGAAAGCTTGTGATTTCAAATAAAACTGTTGGACTATAACCTGGTGTCGTGTGACTTCTTACATTTGTCCACCCCAGTCCAACACCAGCATCTCCACACCATTTCTTTAAGGGATATATTACAATGAGACAATAGCGGTTTCATTACCATTTACGCTACAGGAGGAAAATGTTTACTTACAGAATCTATGATTATTGTAGCACTGAAGTTTTTCTCATTTATAGAATCCAGAATGGCCTCATTTCCTCGGTAACCACCATTCACCACCAACAGCTTCTTACCTAAAATAACAAGGTTTCGATAAACTTACTGTTTCAGCCAACACCACTAACGACCACATTTACATTACTAACAATCCTGCAGGACAAATATAACAATTAATAAAGAAATATGGGCTTTACCAGGGGCTGGGATGACTGTCTCCAAATGAGTCTGGTCCACTTTCAGTTTGTCTCCAGAATCAATCATTTTAATAATGGCGGTGTACTTTTCTTGAACGTCCTGCAATGTGAGTTGAATTGTACTCCGTTAGCACAATTTTTCATTTAGCTGAGCGCAAGAAAGGGGGAAAAATTCAGTTGGTTAGCGCCTCCAGTTAGTCCCAGCAGCTGGCACTAATGGGGCGCCGATGCAGTAGCGCCGGGGTGAGGCAAATCCAGCGCCACATGACAAATCTGGTACCCCCCATTGCGCCGCCGGTATGGGACACCGCCAGGGACTTCAACGCCAGGCAGATCGTGACGTCAGTGAGCGTGCAACGCTCACTGGCCTTCCGATCTGCAAAATTGATTGTCGCCACCTACCTTAGAGGCTCGACCAGACAGTGACGGGGAAAGGAGGCGTCAAGCAGGCAGAAGCCAGCTCCAGGGACTTTATTTAAAGGGATCATGAGTAATGAGTCCAGCTATCAGGTTAGTGGAGTTTCAGTGCTTTCTTGTCAGTTTGACATTGTGCAACAGTTTAATTCAGGAATTTAAAGGTTCTTCTGTATCAGGAGTGTTGTGGTAACGAAAAAGCAATTACATCTTTTCTTAAAAAATATCAAAGTGCTACACTTGACTTACAATAAATCGGGGCTGTACTGGCAGTCGACCTGGCCCTCCAGGATCTACGGCGGAGGGAGCGGAAGCAGAAAGGCTGGCACATGTGCCCAGAGGGAGAAGGAGAACCATCAGGGCTCTCAACAAGAGGACCTACCCTCCGAGGGTATTCCGAGAGCACTTCTCCTACCTCCTATTAAGCGAGGAGCAGTGTATTAGAAGGCTCCACTTCGCCAAGGAGGTGGTCACAGAACTCTGCCACCTCCTGCAACCAGACCTCCAGCCTCAGATCAGGGCGACCACGGCTCTCTCGCCCTCAATTTCTTCGCCAGCGGATCCTTCCAGTCTGCAACAGGAGATATAGCTAACATCTCGCAGTTCGCCGTCCATCGCTGCATCCAGGAGGTCACAGAGGCTCTTTACAGTAGGAGAAGGGACATTTCCTTCCTCATTACCAGAGAGAAGCAGGACCAGTGTGCATGTGGCTTTGCCAGGATAGCGGGATTCCCCATGGTGCAGGGCGCCACTGACTGCACCCACATGGCTTTGCGGGCACCGCGTAACAATCCTGACATCTTCCGTAACCGCAAAGGCTACCACTCACTTAATGTGCAGTTGGTGTGCGACCACAGACAGCGAATCCTCAATGTCAATGCCCGCTATCCTGGCAGCAGCCATGATGCCATCATCCTGCACCGGAGCGATGTGCCAGCACTCTTTCAGCCACCACATCAAGCTCGCGGCTGGCTGGTCAGAGACAAGGGCTATCCGCTCTCCACCTGGCTCATGACACCCCTCAGCAACCCCAACAGTGCCTTCACCACTTGAGAGGAGTTCTCCAGTACTCCGCTGAGCGGGTCTCCCATTTCGTGGTGGTCTGCTGCATATGCTCCACAACTTGGCCAACACGAGGGCCCAGCCCTTGCCACCAGGGACTGCGGGACCACCTCAGGAGGAGGAAGAGGGAGCAGAAGAGGAGGAGGATGAGGAGGAAGAAGAGGACGAGGAGGAGGAACAGGAGCGAGGGAGAAGGCAGCCACTCAATCGGCCTTCCGGAAGGTCCGTGATCTCATCAGACTGCAGTTCCAATAAATTAAACCTCAGATCCTCATTGCTCACCACATCCCCATCATTCCATCCTTGTCGCACGCCATATCATAGTGCAAAGCTGAAATAACAGACACCACAAAAGAATCCAATCTGAATTAATAAATTTATCAATAATCAGTGAACACATAGATCGCCCATCATAAGCGACATCAGGTCTGGGTTGCCATGGTCTCTCTGGGAGTCTACCATCCTTTCCACACTGGAAATGATGGGCTCCATGGTGTGCGCAGTCTTGTGCAATGTTGGAGGCGTACTCCTCCACACACCTCATCATTGCTGAGAAGCTCTCGGGCACTCTTGCCATTGCACCTAACATCTCCATGTGCTTCCCCATCGAGGTCCTCATCCGAGTCCTGTGCAGCAGAACTCGCGCACAAACTCGCCCCCAAGCTACTCTTTCCCCCTGGCCTTGCTACAGCCCACTCGTCCCCGGTGCCTCACCCTGTGCAGATCCCGCTGCTATACTAGCCTCTAAAGAACATGTAGTACCAGTATCTGAGCTGGTGCCTGCAGGTGAGACATGCAGTGTGTTCTTCCTCCTCCTCTTCTCCCACCTCGCTCTCAATGGTGCCCTCAGGGACAGGCTGCGCAGGTGCTTGCTCATTATCTGAAAGCATAAAGACACAAGAGTGAGGTTAAGGTGAGGGGAGGGGGGCAGGAAGGGAGAAAGGCATGCATACAGCATGATTAGCTGGAAAGTGCGAAACGCTAGTGGGGTGAGGGGGAAGTGGGGTGTGAGAAGAAGGAGTAAGGATGAGCATACTGTTGTTGTCCCCAAGAGGGTCAACGTCGCCGGTGGCCATGGCGCCCACCAGCTGGCACCCAATGATTTGCAGCTGCAGCTCAAACAGTGGTTGGGTGACGACTTGTTCCCCGCCTGTGCGCTCCTGCTCCCTCCTGTTGTGAGCCACCTTGGCCTGTAAGAGAAAGGAAAGTGTGTGTGTGAGTGTGGAGCAATGTGTTTGGGTGATGTGCCTGCCATAGTTGAATAGCTGTCATTGATGTGGGTGTGAGTGTTGGTAGGTAGAGATTGTTGGTGTGGGAGTGCTGGGGGTATGGTGCGTTGGGCAGTGTCTGAAGACTGTGGTTCAGATGGTGGTATGTAGCATTTGTTGAAGCATTGACTAACCCTGACCACCCGAGTGAGGTCGTTAAATTTCTTCCTGCACTGTGTGTGGGTCCTAGAGACCCCAGTGCTGTGCTACCTCCCTCAACATGGTGCGCAAGACTTGTGGCGAGGGCCACCTGCAGGGTACAGCACCGCCCTCCGACTCTCCACAGCGAACACCAACGCCTCCAATGCTCGATCGCAGAATCTGCGGGCTCTCTCCCTGGGGCGTGGATTCTGCCATCAGTACAGCTGCTCGAGTCCTCCAGCTCTTTCTCCTTGACCTGCTGCTGCTTGCTGAGGCAGCTGTACAGCCAGCAATGCCAAGAATGTGGTTCGGCAGCATCACTGAACCTCCCCTTTAAGAACTGGAAAAAGTCTGTGGCAATGATGATTTGTGATTAGACTGCACCTGATATTGGTCCACCCTTTGAGTGTAAGGCCAATGAGCTTGGGCTTTAAGGCTTGAATTAGCGCCCCAATCATTTCTTTGTACAGTGAGACTTAATTTTGCATGCAGTCTAAAGCATTAGCGCCTGGCGCTAATTCTCAAACTTTTCTACTGACACCGCCCACTCCTGGGCTTTAATGAATTTCTAGCTCAAAGACTTTCATTTATATTGTGCTTTTCACAAACTCATGGCATCCCAAAGTGCTTTATAGCCAATTAATTACTTCTGAA
This sequence comes from Somniosus microcephalus, assembly GCF_052327205.1. NCBI lineage: Eukaryota > Metazoa > Chordata > Chondrichthyes > Squaliformes > Somniosidae > Somniosus > Somniosus microcephalus. The sequence continues at coordinate 81,633,586 of NC_141003.1, read as the reverse complement.
GTGCAGTATAATTTAGGAAATGCGGCAACTAATTTGCGCACAGCAAGGTCCTTCAAACAGCAATAAAATAAATGATCAGATCATCGGTTTTAGAGGTTAGTTGAGGTATAAATCTTGGCCAGTACAACAGGAGAACTCCCTGCTCTTCTCTGAATAGTACCACGGGAGGAGGTGGACAGGGCCTCGGTTTAACATCCCATCTGAAAAGCAGCACCACTGACAGTGCAGCACTCCCTCAGTAGCGTCAGCATAGATTATGTGCTCAAGTCTCTGGAGTGGGATTCGAACCCACAACCTTCCGACTCAAGAGGCGAGCGGGCTACCCACTGAGCCACGGCTCACACCTAAATTCTCAAACAGTTTAGCAACTAATCATTTCAAACCCTCATCAGCACAATGAAGCTTTGATTATCCACAGGAATATTTTTGAGAGAGTCAGGGTTTAGTATTGCATAAACCAGCTAAAATGCAATTGCGCACTTTTACTTGATTGTTCAGATGTTGGGTAATTGATCCAGCAGGATAACTAGCCATTATCTGGAAACCCAGTATCTAGCAGAAATCATCACTGCAGCTCTGATATTAAGCAGAGATGTCCAGCAGGGTCAGGTTGGCACCACTGGTCCAAAGATGTGCGGGTTAGGTTGATTGGCCATGATAAAAAATTGGCCCTTAGTGTTAGGGGGGATTAAATACGTGGGGTTACGGGGATAGGGCTTGGGTGGGATGGCTGTCGGTGTAGGGACCGGGTGCTAGGGTTTGGATGTTCAGCCATGATCTCGTTGAATGGCGGAGCAGGCTCGAAGGGCCGAATGGCCTACTCCTGCTCCTAGTTTCTATGTTTCTATATTTATTTTTTCCAAAAGGTGGGTCTGATCCGCTGCGACGAGAGTTTAATTAGGTAATGCAAATAGATCAACGACGACTTATAAACTGTCAGACAAAGCACTGGGAGACTCGCCTGTCTCCCTCATCGATCCAGTGGAGTGGGGGGGTAGCAACGGAAAAGGATTACTCCACTCCATTAATCAAGGTTCCACAGTACAAGCATTGCAATTTACAGCTCAATGGCCTAGAAATTGGGTTGGGGCGCCAAAGTGGCGCAAAAGTCGCCTGAGCGCAGGATTTAGCGCAGCGTTCGCGGCTTCAGCGATCGTCCGATATTCAGTTTCATTGCCTCTCGAGGGGCACGGGGCGAGGCTCGAGGCGCTCCGCGTCCCTCTTAGGGCGCTGAAACTGAATATTGCAGCGCAACGTGCCACAGCGCCACACGCTGCGGCACGGCACGCTGCGGTACTGCAGGCCTTCCTCCCACTGTTAAGGGGGAGGGGCCTGCAACAGCGCGAACCCCGATCGCGAGTGCCGGCAAACGAGCCCGGCACCAAGGAGAAGTGCCAGGCTCTCGGGAAACAGCCGGCAATGCCGCGGGGTGGGGGGGTTAGGAGGCCGGGGATGGAGGTGCTGGCAGGCGGCCGCCGAAAAAGGCGGCCGCCTCGCACCTCCACCTTAACTTGCACCGCTGCCGGCACAGTAAGGCCCCGTGAACCGGGCGTGGGTAGCGAACGGCGCAGCCAATATCGCGAACGGGGCGCTGTGCACACCGATGACGTCATCGGTGGCGGCGTAGCGCAAAAGACTAACGCCACCATTATCGCCCCAACTCAATATCGCGGGAGGCGCAGCCAGTGGCGCTACAGCCACTGCCTGCCTCTTTAGGCGCTAACAAGTGGCGCTACTTACCCAATTTCTCCCCCAATATTTTTAAGAGTCCATAAAATATATATTTTGTTACCTTTATCACTGCTTTCTTCTTGTAATATTTTTCACCAAGTTTCTTGGTTATTAATTTAGCAACTATTCCCTAGTAAGACAGAAAATAAAAGACTATTACCTGTCAATTGAAATGTCAAGAGCTCCTGCAGCATGGCTGTTTTACTGTTTCACTACATGCTCAAACTTTGCACTTAACACATATTGCTTTGGGGGGGGGACACGGGGGGGGGAAATCAAGCACACCTTTCATCCATATTTAGGAGATCAATATAATTCAGTCCAGAACTCCCTCAATATATTTTAACAAAAGCAAAATACTGCGGATGCTGGAAATCGGAAATAAAAACAGAAAAATGCCGGAAACACTCAGCAGGTCAGGCAGCGTCTGTGGAGAGAGCAGTTCTGACAAAAGGTTCATTGACCTGAAACTTGTGTTTTTTCTCTCTCCCCAGATGCTGCCTGACCTGCCGAGTGTTCCCAGCATTTTCTGTTTTTATTTCCTTCAATATTTTTGTTCACGAGCCACAAAGATTTGTGAGGTTTGTTTTCTCCAGAAAGCATTTCTCATGTTAGGCTTGAAAAAGATACTTAAAAGTATGTTTCCTTGTTTTTACAACGTTACTCAGCACTTCTGCGTCGAGGGCCACAGCCCCAACCGACATGTGGCTTGAGGGCTCTTCTCAGCATTACTGCAACGTGGCGTGATGGCTCAGAGGTCTGTGGTCTACGCTTCCAAACACAGCAAACTGTTTCAGTCATGCTACTATGGAAGATCATGCACTTTCCCCCAAAAGGGAGAAAACATGTCTCCAGCGCCAACAATTCCTGTGAAATACTTCTTATTTTAATTGGCTACTTTCTGTTACTGCACGGAGGGGTGGGGCAACCTTCCCTCTAATATTTCAGCTCGTCAAATAAGCAAAGGACAAGGAAAGACAATTGAGTCCCAGCTTAGGGAATGTTCCACAGCCAAGCAGACCATGACTAGAGGCCTGGAGGAACATGTATTAGTGGCTCTGCTAAGGACCATTGACAGGCCACTGTTTTATTGTGACTGAATAAGTCAAATTCTGTATGGTATTGCTAGATGTTCACCGCTACTGGAGGATGGCATTCCACGGGTTAATGATTCCATGTAAACCACTGCTCTTGGGCAAAGGATAAGTGAGGTGCAAATGGCACCCAAGAAGTTTTATGACCAACAGTGTTTACAATAATGATAAAAAAAGTGTTTAAAAAAAAACGATCTCCATTTTAAACTGACCAGACAAATCTGTAACTGTACAGAGAAGAATGTGTAAACGCCGGAATTACTTTCTGAACTTACAGTGTGAAGCCAGTAGTCTCTTCTCAGACTTCTCTTTTTCTGTTCTTCGAACTAAACACAAAAAGATATTCAAAGTTATGATTCTAAACACAAAACTAATTCACCCTACTACTTAAACCCATCGGCTAAATGAAAAATAAATGCAGCAAGTTGGGGAGACATTCTGCTCGAGTAGACTAACATTCTGGAAATTTATAGATTAATGCTCAACAAGGTGAGGGTGGGGGTGGCACGGAATGGATTCCCACATTTAATTGTCGCTCCCAGTGTAGCTTTGATCATGCACAGAAAGCTAGCCTAATTTGGGTGGGGGAGGGCTGACGGGGGGGAAGAGCTAGAAAATTTTCCAATGTAGATGAAAATAGCAGGGATGCAGTCACTTCAAGATAAGTAGCTGTATAAAGCAAAAATTCTTAGGGCTTTAGAAAGGTTCAAATGGTATTCCAGGCTATTAATAGCCTTTGCCAAAGCTTGAGGGTGAGAGGGGAAAGAGAAATGCCAGCGAAAAATGAAGGGAAAGAAAACTAAATGCAGAGGCACGATACGATATTCTGTGGATGCTGAGTCGTTGAGTATATTCAAGGCCGAGATAGATAAGATTTTTGGACTCATGGGGAATCAAGGGATATGGGGATCGGGTGGGAAAGTAGAGTTGAGGTTGAAGATCAACCATAATTTTATTGAATGGCAGAGCAGGCTCGAAGAGACGTATGGCCGACTCCTGCTCCTATTTTTTATGTTCTTACGATATCTGGGGGCAAGTGACAGAGCAGCACAGAACCTAGCTACCTGTGATTCAACCTCACCTGCCCAATTGTCCTTGGTTGCTCCTCCTCATCATAAAAAAGTGGGATTACCACAGCCAAACCACTATTTGAGGGCTTTTACAAAACATCACAGTGCCAGCAACCAGGACACAAAGCCTTCTCAATAAGTAGGCCAAAAAAAAAGTGCAAAAGCATTTACAAAGCATCCATCAAAACTCATAGTTGGCCTTCCTCTGCCCCGTTAATTACTCCCACATTCAACTGCTACCCAGCAATTCTGGGCACCCGGTGTACATGGGCATAATGGTGGATGGCTCCAAATTCAGTGTAGTAGCTGGGAAATGGAGGGAATGTCTAAATAACTTAATGTCATCTCTGTTTTAAAATTGCAGGGAGGTTTCCACCTCTTTCCTGCTAGATAATCTGCCATGTGCATTACAGGTAGAGATCAAGCAGAGCAGGTCAAGTCTGCCTGTGCACCTGTTAATAGATTGCAGAGCCAAACATCCTGGCTATTAATTCAAACATTCATAACTACAAGATTGGCTACTGGAAAACAGGAGCAATGGCGTGAAATACACTGCAGTACTCTACCTCCATAATCTCCTCCAGTGCAGATTTCTTCTTCTTCTCCTTTGTATCTGAAGAAGTATGGCCCAGTTCCTTTCGTTTTACTGAAGCTATTGTTTGCAATGGACTTGGCCCCAGGGTACTGAAAAACATGCAAGACATGGTTTGAAATTAGCGGTCACCACCTTCCTCTCCATCAGCTGCCCGCCTTCAACTACGGGAGCTGGTGATTAGGCCGCGGACCACTTTGTGACTTCAGACAGAATAATGTTAGGAGTTGACTCTGCTGTACAGTAAGGACAAACAGCCAACATTTTCTTCATGGACTGGATTGAGCCTTCCGATGTGAAAAAATGCAGCGACTGAGAAAAGGCCCATCCAGCTCATTCAGCAAATTTTCTGCATTATTGTTGCAGGCAGCCCTTCTGGTCTCCATTGCACTCTAGATCTGAACAACTACTCCACATGTCCAACTAACATTTGAACAACTGAAACAGTATCTTCATTCGCTGCACTAAATGCGAGTTTACAGAATAAACTCTCAACTGTAATCGAGGAGTTTTACCGCAGCTTACATGTAGCTCGTAGTTTCCTAAAGTTCACATTCTGGCTGATTATACAAAAGTAAAGGGGATCAAGCATGAGGAATTGATGAGACAACAACCACCACCCACAAAAGTCTGAATGAAAGTTCCAACAACTGGGCTGCCCTGCTACTCAAATACTGAGTTGTGAGCACAAGGTGACAGTTACATCACTAATGGCATGCTCACAGGGAAGGGGGGGCGAGAACAAAGAGGAAGAATAACACACAAAGGTTGAATTGACTAATTACAGACAGCTCGATTGTGGCCATCATGTGCTTTATTAGTGCTGTTGCAGCGGTCATGGAGCAAGTTGCCTGTCCAACCAAGAGCAACGTGAAAATTGTGAAGATCAGCCTTCCAATTCAGTGAAAGGGGGATTTAAAAAATGGATAAATGATGCAATTAAAAATGTTTATTAAAAAGGTAAAAGCAAATGGCAACAACAACTTGTATTTATATAGCGCCTTTAATGTAGTAAAATGTCCCAAGGTGCGTTCACAGGAGTATTGCAAGACAAAAAATTTGACACCGAGCCATATAAGGAGAATTTTTTTTTTTTTTTTAATTCACTTAATGGGATCTGGGTGTCGCTGGCAAGGCCAGCATTTATTGCCCATCCCTAGTTGCCCTTGAGAAGGTGGTGGTGAGCCGCCTTCTTGAACTGCTGCAGTCAGTGTGGTGAAGGTACTCCCACAGTGCTGGTAGGGAGGGAGTTCCAGGATTTTGACCCAGCGACGATGAAGGATCGGCGATATACTGCTAAGTCAGGATGGTGAGTGACTTGGAGGGGAACTTGGAGGTGGTGGTGTTCCCATGCGCCTGCTGCCCTTGTCCTTCTAGGTGGAAGAGGTCGCGGGTTTGAGAGGTGCTGCCGAAGAAGCCTTGGCGAGTTCCTGGCAGGTGACCAAAAGCTTGGTCAAAGAGGTAGGTTTTATGGAGCGTCTTAAAAAGGAGGAAAGAGAGGTAGCGAGGCGGAGAGGTTTAGGCAGGGAATTCCGGAGCCAAGGGCCTCGGCAGCTGAAGGCACAGCCGCCAATGGTTGAGCGATTAAAATCGGGGATGCTCAAGAGGGCAGAATTAGAGGAGCGCAGATATCTCGGTGGGGTCCTGGGGCTGGATGAGATTACAGAGATAGGGAGGGGCGAGGCCATGGAGGGATTTAAAAACAAGGATGACACTAAAGTATCAACCATAGAAAAGCATCATTCCTTTTGCAAAACGTGTTTCCTTTCTCAGTGATGCGAGACTGCTAGTAACCATCATACACTCAGTAAGAACCTCCACAAAGAGTCAGAAAAATCAGAATATTTTCTTTCTCCTAAGTCTTTAAGGGGTGTATTATTAAATCCACTAGATTTGATACAACTAACAAAACAGCAAGCTCGGTTCCTTACCTGGATTTAGGGGCAACTGTTGCTGATGCACTTTGTCCTTTGTTTAAATTAAAGGCAACTAGACAAAAGAAAGAAATTAGAGATTTGCATTAAGTGCCTATGGTTTTAAAGGGCTGGAAATGTGTTGTCCAGTTTAACCCTTTCTGCAGCAAATACCTTCATACTGAATGTGTGGCACTTCAATGGCATCTTAAAATATGGGTAGCTTCCAAGATTAATCCCTTTCCCAGTAATACTCACAAAACACATTCATTAGAAAACAACATGCAAAAGTGATTAACTTGCATTAAGAGAATATTAACTGTGCTGGAACATTTCAAACAAAATGGTTCTGTAGGATCTTGAAAGTCATATCCTAAAGTAATGCAAATCGGCAACTCTGGTTATCATTAAGGTGTAGTTAGTACACGAACAAATTAAGGGGAACGCTGAACTGCGTGGGAGGGAAAAAATTCATTCACAGCATATTTGCTGAAGGAAGATTTAGAATTCAGAGAATTAAAAATGCTTCAATCTAAGAATGAAGAGAGAAAATATTCAGGAATACTCATACAAAATGTATCTGAAAGTAGCCAATAAGTAATGAGAAGATAAAGGAAAATGTTACTAAGTAGAAGCTAAAAGTTCCACTTCAACTTTAGCACGGAATGTTTAGTGCTTGCTCCTTGACCATGTATTTGTACCATTGCTAAACACTTACATATTGATTACACAGCATCATTTTTAATTTTTAAGAGCTAAGTTAGTGGTCATGCAAACAACAACAACTTGCATTTATATAACGCCTTTAACGCTTCACAGGAGTGTCATCAAATAAAATTTACACCGAGCCACAAAAGGAGCTATTAGGGCAGACTTGGTCAAAGAGGTGGGTTTTAAAGAGTGTCTTAAAGGAGGAAAGATTTAGAGAGGGAATTCCAGAGCTTAGCGAACTCCCAAATGTCTCATTTTAAACGCGGTGGATGAGAGGAAGCCATTTATAAATGTGGTGACTTTCGAATGGCATCGTTAGAGAAGTCACAAGTCAGCACTAATGGGTTTATAGATGTTTCAAGTACAATATTCAGCTCACCAAGAAAGGAAATGGACCAAGTGTGATGAAGTGGTAAAAGTGAGATAAATGTTACTGAATCAAAATGATCTCAAGTTTGATTCCTGCGGTCAGTAATATCAGCTAGGGTGGCACTTGGGATGCGGCTGCTGGTCTCGGCAACGCTGTGCTAGGAAGGAGAAAAATTAGCCTTGGTTCCTGCTCTCAAGTAGCATGCAGTAACTTCTGAAGCAGAGAGTGCATGTGTGGATACAGATGGAGAACAAGGTTGTCACAACGTCCCCGCCACCCCCCTGCTCTTTCAGAAAAAATAGGATTTTTGATGGGTGAGCGAGGTAGGATTAAAATCTGAGGTTGCAAAAACATGCAGTAGACAGAATGTAGCGCAGCGCGTTGGTGAAGCTATGGAGACAAAAAACACTCTCTCACACTCCACAAATGTACCTTTTTCTTCCTCATTTTCTCTTTTCAATTCTGTAAAAACTGGAGCATTCTAAAAGAGGGGAAAAAAGTAAGAATGATTCTTTCAACAACAACTTGCATTTACATAGAAAAATGCCCCAAGGTGCTTCACAGGAGCGTTATCAAACAAACTTGGAAAACCGAGCCCTGTTCCTGGGACTAGGGACAGCGTCACTGGCAAGGCTTGGAAGCTAAGCAGAGCCAGGCCTGGTTAGTACCTGGAGGGGTGACCATCAGGGACGACCAGGTGCAGAAGGTCACGGAATGAGCCCCGAGGAGGGGCGGTTGGTGAGAAGGTCACGGAAGGAGCCCCGGGAGGGGCGGCTGGTGAGCAGGCCCGGGCGTTGGGCTGAAGATTGTTGGACAGGAGGAATGGTGGAAATGGAATGGCGGCGCGCACAGACGCAGCGGCTTTGCTTCTCCCAGGACGGTGCTATTTACGTTTAATGTTAATGTTATTTGTACTGGACTCATGGGAGCTTGCAAGATCACATTTCGTTGTTCATGTACTTGTGCATTGTACAATGACAATAAAGTTGAATTATTATTATTATTATTATAAGTAGATATTAGGACAGATGACCAAAAGCTTGGTCAGAGGGGTAAGTTTTAAGGAGCATCTTAAAGGAGGAGGGAGTGGTAGAGAGGTTTAGGGAGGGAAGCACGGTGGCATAGTGGTTAGCACTGTTGCCTCACAGCGCCAGGGACCCGGGTTCAAATCCGGCCTCGGGTGACTGACTGTGTGGAGTTTGCACATTCTCCCCGTGTTTGCTTGGGTTTCCTCCGGGTGCTCCGGTTTCCTCCCACAGTCCAAAGATGTGCGGGTTAGGTTGATTGGCCATGATAAAAATCGGCCCTTAGTGTTAGGGGGGATTAAAATACGTGGGGTTACGGAGATAGGGCTTGGGTGGGATGGCTGTCGGTGTAGGGACCGGGTGCTAGGGTTTGGATGATCAGCCATGATCTCACTGAATGGCGGAGCAGGCTCGAAGGGCCGAATGGCCTACTCCTGCTCCTATCTTCTATGTTTCTATGAATTCCGGAGTTTGGGACCTTGGCAGCTAAAAGCACGGCCGCCAATGGTGAAGCGATTAAAATCGGGGATGCGCAAGAAGCCAGAATTGGAGGAGCGCAGAGATCTTGGAGGGTTGTGGGGCTGGAGGAGGTTACAGAGATAGGGAGGGGCGAGACCACGGAGGGATTTGAAAACAAGGATGAGAATTTTTTAATTGAGGCGTTGCTGGACCGGGAGTCAATGTAGGTCAGCGAGCACAGGGGTGAGCGGGACTTGGTGCGAGTTAGGATACGGGCAGCAGAGTTTGGAGCACAGGGGTGAACGGGACTTGGTGCGAGTTAGGACACGGGGCAGCAGAGTTTTGGATGAGCTCAAGTTTATGGAGGGTGGAAGATGAAAATCCGGCCAGAGAGCGTTGGAACAGTCAAGTCTAGAGGCAATTGTGAACTACATACCGATGTTTGGCCTATGGATTTGTGTCCGTGTGTAACTCATTGAGATTGTGTTGAATGTCCTATTTTGAACCACACCTCAACAGACTGCACCCTTCAAATGGAGCTTAGGGATTCCTGAACTAAAACATATTGCTTGTATATTTTCCATCTGCAGGAACAGCTTTTCCCCCCAACAAAATACATTGATTGAACAATATACCTCTAATGTGTCTGCTTATCCGATTATCAAGAGGCAATTACAAGATTAACACAGGTGAGGAAGACCATTCATTGCTCATCAGTAAGTCACTGCCTTCAGGGGAGGAGGGTTAAGCAGAGAAAAGTCAGAGAAAATTGGAGGGAAAAAAACCGAAAAAAATATACTTTGCAAAACTACAAGGCACATTGCGAGGTACAGTTCAGGTTGGTTGGGAAAATATCAATAGCTGTTCGAGTGGTTGGTTAGTTCCTCAAATACAGTCTGTTCCCAATGATCCAGTGCTTTTTAAAAAAAATAGGGCTGGGTGTCATTTTTATGATGAAGAGTGGCAAAGTAAACATTTCCATTAAAATCATTAATCGCCAGTATATGACAGATAAAGTAAATGGATTCAAGTGACAAACAGATGCTTTTCTGGAGAAACAGCTTTTCCAGTAGATCCCAAAGGCTAGAATTTTTGCTGATCACTTGTATTTAAAAAAAAGTTAGACTGTGAAGTTAACACAGTAAGCATCTTAAGGGATTCAAAAAAGGACCATGAGCAGGAACAGGAGAATTAGGGTAGGTGACAGAAGACATGGTCAAAGAGGTAGGTTATGCAGAGGCTTTTGAAGGTGGGGAGAGAGGGGATGTTGCAGAGAGATTTAGAGAGAGTGTTCCAGAGGGAAAGGCCAAAACAGTTGAAGGCTCTGCCACAAAGGGCAGAGGAGGGAGGGGGAAAAAAAGAGAGTGCAGCGAAGGCTAGAGCCAGAAGATGAGAGGGTACATACTTGTACTGTATGTAGGGCTGGTGGAGATTGCAGTGATAGGGTGGGGAAAGGCCAAGGAGGGATTTGTAAATGACAATGAGCATTTTGAATTCACTGCGTTGGGGGATGAGAAACCAATGAATGTCACTGAGGATAGAGTTGATGTGGTGTGGAATAAAATGGCACGGTGGAATTTTGGACAAGTTGGAGTTTATGTAAAGTGGAGTTCAAGGTGCTGGCAAGCTGTCAAGCTTTGAAGACACAAGCCCTGAAGTGACAAATGCATGGATAAGGGTTTCAGTGGTGGTTGGGATGAAGTAGAGACAGAGGTTGACGATGCTGCAGAGGTAGAAATAGCTGGTCTTGGTGATGGGTGGAATATGGGGCTTGCAGCTAAGCTTAGGGTTAAGCAGAACACTGAGGTTGCATGCCATCAGGTCCAGGTGAGAGAAGGATGGATCCCCCCCAGGGGGGGTTAAGGTATAAAAGAAAGACTTGCATTTATATAGCGCCTTTTACGACCTCGGGATGTCCCAAAGCGCTTTACAGACAATTAAGTACTTTTGAAGTGTAGTCACTTGTAATGTAGGAAGCATGGCAGAAAATTGCACACGGTAAGCTCCCACAAACAGCAATGGGATAATGACCAGATAATCTGTTTTTATTGATTGAGGGATAAATATTGCCCAGGACACCGGGGATAACTCCCAGTTCTTCGAAATAGTGCCATGGGTCTTTTACGTCCACCTGAGAGCAGACGGCGCCTCGATTTAACGTCTCATCTGAAAGACGACAACTCCGACAGCGCAACACTCTCTCAGCACTGCACTGGAGCGTCAGCCCAGATTTTTGTGCTCAAGTCTCTGGAGTGGAACTTGAACTCACAACCTTCTGAACAGAATCTGAACAGATGGCTTTGGATTTGGCAATGTTAAGCTGATGTTGGACAAACGGTGATGCAGTACAAGGATAGCTGTGGAGTCAAAAGTGATGATTGCAGGAGCTAGAGCTGTTGTCAGTATACATAGAATAGCTCACCCAGTGTCTATGGATGATGTTAACGAGGGCAGCAAGTTGACGAGGAATAGGAGGGAGCACAAGGATGGAGCCTTGGAGCACTTCTGAGCTGACCACTGGACAGGAGAAACCACTGCAGATAATGTGCTGGGTGCTTTGGAACAGGTAACATGGAGGTGGACCTCAGAGGAAAAAGATGCAGGAGAATTTAATGATTGACTATGTCAAATGCCACAGAGTTTGAAACAGCCAAGGAGGAATAGCAAGCCAGTCATGGTCACCATAGATTTCTTTGGTGACTTTGGCCAAGGTGGTCCAGGTGCTGTGGACAGGGCGGAAACCAAATTGAAAGGATTCCAGAGACTGGGATGACGTGAGCATGCAATTGGCTGTCCATGGGGAGAAACACAATAATAATTCCTCATCTAGCTCAGTATGAATTATCAATGGTTTACCTCCTCTTTTCCTTCTTTTCCTCTCCTAACTAGTTCTTCAATAAACTTGGCATTTCTTTCCTCATCATCCAGCTCTTGCTTCTTCTTTTTCTCCAGTTCCTGTTGCCTACAAATGGTTTCTGGATCTCGATCGATGTATTGAACGTACCAGCCCTTTGGGGTTTCATCCACTTTGCAGTAACCTGAACAAGTTGGAATACAGTGAACTTTAGTTATAGCGATCGATTTGTGCAGGTTCATGTTTGAGGGTTACGCATGACTAAAGCACATGGATTTCAAACAGCCCATCTGATCGCTGAGGTTTAGGGTGAGGATGAATGTGATGTGGACTGCTCCATTACAACGTGCTTGCCTCAAACTACAATTCTTCAAGAAAACTTCAGTTAGACTTTAATCAGTTTTAATACACTGTTGTTTGGAGATGCCAGTCTTTGTTTTGCAATCTCCATTTTTGAGTAAAAGGTGATGGAGAAACTTGATCCATACAGCGTAGATTGCAAAACTAATGCAGGGGCCAATTTTTTTTTAATTTTTTTTTTTTTTTTATAAAAAGAGGGTACAGAGAAGAGGTAAAAATAACTAACTCAAGAATAACAATCATGCAGCTATTACTCACCTTCTCTGCCCAACCATTTGGTGAAGTCGGTCAGTGTCTCCCACATTGTTGCATTCATATGAACATGCTCCCTGTGACTGATATATTCATTGTAGATAACATTGTTGTGAACGCGTTTGGTTCCTAAAAAAAAAAATAGGCCATTTATCTTACTAGAAGAAATGAATATCGTAGTAACAAAGTTTATGCTAATATTAGGTCTATGCTAATATTAGGTCTATATCAGAAGGAAGAAATTTTTACAAAGCTACGTCAAGCACACAGAGGGCAACATGGTGGTGCTGGTACTCCTACATGCGGTGTCACAATGATAGGCGTCTGATTCTCCACCTATCCCTGCTATTCCCCACGTGGAAAGGTCCCAAACACAGATGAGTTGGCAGAGATCGACGCCAAAGAGGACACATCCTTCACCACAAAGGGGTTGGTGGAGAATAAATCAGCAAGGAAGTCGCTCCAGGTCTTACAATCTGCTCAACAACAGGACTGACAGTACTGTGGGCAGATTACCTGGACAACCGCTGAGCTACAGTCGTGTGCGCCTTGGGAACACTCTGAGGCGACAGGGAAAAAAACCTTTCAATACACAAGCTACACGAATGGTTAGTTGAAACAGCAGAGCATTCAATTCACATTTTCTACAGACCCCTTCCTTAATAAACCTCCTAGTGGAAAATGGGAGAAAGGGGCTAAAAAAAAAGATTTTGCCATCATTCTGTAAGGAGACCACAAACTGCCAACTAATAATATTGAGCCAGACATGCTGAAAAGGGTTGGCATCCTGTGAGCTTATATGCTTCATTCTTGAAGCACTGCTGGGGAGCAATGTAAATTATCAATATATAATCTTATTAAAAAATACACAAAACTGAGCCAACATCTAATATTGATCAGTAGTTCTCTTCTTTATATTTGAGCCCTGTTGTAAGCTCCGTTAGATCTAAAGAGGTTGTTCTCTGCAAGAAAGGGAACAAGAAACTCACCAAAACGTCTTCTAAGCAGCTCAAGAAATTCATTGCGAAACTCCCTGGAGGGGAAGAAAAACTTTGAGTTCAATACTCCACCAGGATATGGTAGCATTTGACATCTGTTCAAAATGTCACCACTGCAGAGTTATAGAATGGAATTATAGAATCGCACAGCACAGAAGGAGGCCATTCGGTCCATCGTGTTCGTGCCGGCTCTCTGAAAGAGCTACCAATTAGTCCCACTCCCCCGCTCGTTCCCCATAGCTCTGCAAATGTTTCCTTTTTAAGTAGAGATCCAATTGCCTTTTGAAAGTTACTATTGAATCTGCTCCCAACAGCCTTTCAAGCAATTCATTCCCTATCATAACAACTCGCTGAGTAAAATAAATCCTCCTCATCTCCCCCCTGGCTGCTTTTTTTTTTACCAATAATTTTAATTCCAGACTCTCCATCTCTAATATGGTAGTTACACTACACAACTTGCACTCCTCTGAAGTAATTTGTGCGTTGAAGGAACACAGTGAATTCTGTCGCTGCAGCACAAATGGCATTAGTTTGGCATTTTGCAGAGAGTCTGACTCATCGGCTTAGCACCGGTTACAGTACAAGCTCGACCAGTGACAATGCTAGCTTTTGGAACTTTAAAAGTGAAATTTTAAACAGCCCTGTGGACCGTCTAATTTTTGAGCATTTTAAACTTTTCGAGTACACTGATTTCTCTAATTAGAGGACAGTGTTAAACGTGGGCCAATGCTGTAAGCTCACAATGCTCTAAAAGCAGGCACTAGGGTGAAATCAATATAGGTAGAGTATAAAACTATTTCCATGGTTTCCCACTCACTTCTTAAAAGTTGCTTCAGGCTTATAAGCAGAAGAGTGGGACAAGACAAGATGCCTCATGTTGCGGAAAATACTAGCGCAGTCTTGATTGGCTGGGGGGCCTCTTTGTGTGCTGTAAGGTTCTATGATATTACTACTACATAGAATATTACACAGTATTTATGGCACAGAAACAGGCCATTCGGTCTGTGCCAGAGTTTATGCTCCACACGAGCCTCCTCCCACTCCTCTTCATCTCACCCTATCAGCATATTCTTCTATTCCTTTCTCCCTCAGATGTTTATCTAGCTTCCCCTTAAATGCATCTGCACTATTCACCTCAACCACTCCCTGTGGTAGCGAGTTCCACATTCTCACCACTCTCTGGGTAAAGAAGTTTCTCCTGAATTCCCTATTGGTTTTATTAGTAACTATCTTATACATATGACCCCTAGTTTTGGATTCCCAGTTATTATGTGAAGAATTTTAAATATAAAATGTGTACATTACTGTGATATGAAATACAGAGCCGTTTCCACAATGATGGTCCTGGTAATGTCGGGAAAGATCCAATAGATTCTATTCCAGAATGTGGCATCAATTGGTTAGGCAGGGTTCAGACATCAAATTGAATGTTTTTTTTTAATCATAGCTCCTTTAAAACTAGATATATCGCAACAAAACTTTTCAAAGACAATTACTGAAAATGTGCAAAAGGGCATTATAGCAGAGTGACATGCATTTGGTCTTTTTTTTTAAGAACTGTTACTCCTATCAGAGAAAGCTATGCTTTATCTTTCTGTATACTTTGTTACAAGTACAATATATGAAAGTCACATGATAATGCAATATAGCAACAGGGACAATTGCACTTAAAAGCTGCTGGAACAGATAATGGCTGCCACATACAAAATTCAAGATGCAATTTTTTTTTAAAAAGGGATGGGTAAGAGAATAAAACTGTTGTTTATAAACATCTCAGTGATTGTAAGTTTGAATTACTTTCATACCCTATTCACTCAATCGTGATCATTTTAGTGAAATAGGAATGGAAATTAGTGGAAACGTATTGGTTTTGTGGGGAATTTTTTTTTTGCATGAACATAGGACCAATTATCAATTTTGCAAGGTAATTTACTAACTATTTTGAGCCATTTTCTATACTTTTAAGATCTTGTTTAAGTTTCATATTTTACACACTTAAATCATTACGGGCTAGAAATCTGGTGCATTTGCGCCTCTCGTTAGCGCGGGGTGCAAACGACTTTTTGCCCAGGCGCAGCACCGCTAACGACTCCCGCTAAATTCAGCGGGAGTTTAGCGGTGGCAGTAACCGGAAGTGCCCCGCTCCGCTGTGCAGGCGAGGACGAGGTCATCACTGTACGCAGCATCCCGTTCTCGCCTCGTCTGCAGCAACCGATTCAGGGGGCAGGAACGGAGCGACAGGAGGCTTGCGGGGCACTAACTAAAAAGGAGATGGCGGGCGAGGAAGAAAAAAAAAAAAATCGGCCGACTTACTTGTCGCGACCCATTGCGTCTTTGAACGCTGGGTCCATGCCGTGATCTGGCAGCCCGGCACTCCTCTTGTGTGCCGGGCTGTTGGCACGGCACCCTGCTCCCCAGTGGTCCAGGTAGGGCCCCGCAGAGTTGTGGGCTTGGGCCCTCCCCTTTAATGAGGGGAAGAGCCCTTCCATGCGACGGCGCTACGTGGCCCAGGGCTGCAGAGCACACCGCCCCAATATTTGAATAAGCGCTCCACCTCCCTCCTGGGGCACTAAAACTGAAGTTAGCGATCGCCGGCGTTATTTTTTGCCCAGGCGACGCTAACCCGAATTTTTCCCGGCATGTTTAAAAAAAAATTTCAGTGATGGCAGATACCAAATTTTGAACAGAGGTGATCAGTAGTGCTTGTGAATGGAGCGGGAGCGAATGAAAAAAACTGAAATAAGGGAGGGAACAACAGGGCTGGATACAGCAAGACAGGAGAAAAGTTTCAAGAGATTATGTTTTTTTTTAAAAAGTTAAAACTTTGTGGATCACCCAAAAACTAGTAGTACGAGCTTCAATAAGTACCATCATACTGGGCAAAGTTTACATAGGGTCTTTAACTGTCACATTGTACATACTCTGAAAAGTAGTCCATGAACTGCTGTGGGTTCTCGGATGCCAGCAGAAGCTGTCGTTGGTGGGATTCAGACATACAGTGACATTTGAAACCATTCTGCAATACAACATAAATCATATCAATATTCACACAATTACATATTTCAGGGAAGGAAAGACCACCAGCCCATCTAGCCTACCCATCCAGTTATCTCCTTTCTTTCTCGTGAAGTATCTCAATATCGTTTATATTATACTATTTATAAAATAATTAAATGAATCCTTGCATATGCAAAGAACCTGTCTGTTTTCTTTTTGAAACTATTCAACCACCTGAACTGGCAGTTTGTCACACATTCGTACACTGTCTATGAAGTCTCCTCTTAGTCGAGTAAAGAAAAGGTCCCAGCATAAACAATCATTCTTCATAGCTCAATCCTTTCAATTCTGGTGTGAATCTTGTAGCCCTCTGTTGAATCTGCTTCAATAACATGATATCCCTTTTGCGGCATGGGGATTCAAAACTGGACCCAATCCAGATGTGGTCATAATAAAAAAAGAAGAAAAAATTGCATTTGTATAGTGCCTTTCACGACCACCGGACGTCCCAAAGCGCTTTATAGTCAAGAAGTACTTTTTGAAGTGTAGTCACTGTTGTAATGTAGGAAACGCGGCAGCCAATTTATGCTCTGCACATTCCCACAAACAGCAATGTGATAATGACCAGATAATCTGTTTTAGTGATGTTGATTGAGGGATAAATATTGGCCCAGGACACCGGGGAGAACTCCCCTGCTCTTCTTCGAAATAGTGCCACGTCCACCTGAGGGAGCAGACGGGGCCTCAGTTTAACATCTCATCTGAAAGACGGCACCTCAGACAGTGCAGCACTCCCTCAGTACTGGACTGGGAGTGTCAGCCTAGATTTTTGTGCTAAAATCTCTGGAGTGGGACTTGAACCCACAACCTTCTGACTCAGAGGCGAGAGTGCTGCCCACTGAGCCACGGCTGAGACATGTAGCCGTGTAAAATGTTAAGATCACTCTTTTGATATATGCTGTTATGCAATCTTATATTTTGTTTGCTTCCTCTGCTATTTGGGACACTGGGTTGATGGTGCTAGCAATCTGCCTACCAATATTCGAAGATTTCTTTCTTGCTCCAAGACTGCCACCCCCACTATCCTTACCGAGTACGTATTTCATGTTGCCTAGCCTAGTCGCACCACTTTGTATTTACCCATGCTAAACTGCTACTGCCCACAAACTCTGTATCTCCATATCCCTCTGGAACTGTGCACTCATAATTTGCCACAACTTCCATGTAGAGGATATCTTCAATTGAGACACCTTTGAACTGACTCCAGTCTCCAAGTCATTTATAAAAATGATCAACAGCAGTGATCCCAACACCAATCAGTGCAGCACACCACTAACAACCAACTCACAGCCAGGCCTTTCATCATTTTAAAGAGCTCTATTAGGTCATCCCTCAGTCTACTCTTTACAAGAGGAAAAAAAAAGAGACCCAGCCTGCTCATCCTTTCCCAATAGGTATAACCTCGCATTTCTGGTATCATTCTTGTAAATCCTTTTTGCATCCTCTCTAGTGCCTCTATATCCTTTTTATAATACAGGAAACTTTCTGGTATCCGGCACTGACGGGACCGAGCTGGTGCCGTACCATCAAAACTGCCGTAGAAACCAGCGCTAATGTTAAAACATATGGAGCTTTTCAGCTCCGTGTGAATCAACAAACCCTGTTGCTTAGCAACAGCTTCAAAACGGTCGGCCGCAGCTTAAAAGCGTCTCTGTAGCTAAGCAACAGCTTCAGCTAGACCTTGCAGAGCCTGACTGGAAAAAAAAAGCAACGAGAAGTGAAAAAACTTATAGGAAACGGCCCCTGAATTTTGCCGGTAGATAGAGCGTTCCGGACATTTAACCTCTGGTTAAACGAAAGTTTCCTGTATGACGACCAGAACTGTACGCAATAAGCTGCGTGGCCGTGCAGCTCTCTGCTGGTCCCGCGCAGCCCTCTGCCGGTCTCACGCAGCCCAGGACCGGCTTTTGCAATGTTAAAAGTTAACTATGAATGGGCCGCGCACCTAAAAAAAAATTACAGGGAACATTGGTACACAGTACTCCAAGTGTGGTCTAACCAAGGTTCGATACATGTTTTGCATAACTTCTCTACTTTTCAATTCTACCCCTCAAGAAATAAATCCTAGTGCTTAGTTTGCCTTTTTTATGGCCAGATTAACCTGTGTCGCTTCTTTAGTGATTTGTACTCCCAGATCCCTTTGCTCTTCTACCCCTTTTTTAGATTCCTATTTTCCAAGTAATACGTGACCTCCTTATTTTTCTTACCAAAATGTAATACCCCACACCTATCGGTGTTGAAATTCATTTGCCAATTATATGCCCATTCTGCAGGTTTATTAATGTCTTCTTGTGATTTGTTGCAGTCCTCCACAGTATTGACTATCCCCCAATTTGGTGTCATCCAGACATTTAGGATATTCTATCCTCTCATTGCCTTTTGTGGGATCTTGGTTGTAAAAATGGCTGTCGCATGTCCCCACATAAATTGGTGCACTGCAAAGTATCCGCTATGTGAAGTGCTTTAATGTTTTTGAGGGGTACAACAGGTATTATATAAATGCAGTCTTTAATGCCTTAATTTTCTAAGATTCAATTCTTCATTTTAATTTGGCATTCTTTTATCCAGTTCAATGCATTTATCCCATGGGCCGGAACCCTGTGCTGTACTCTATTACATGGGAAAGAGTTAAACATATTAAAATCCAGATAAGCATTGCCAACTGTCTCATCCTTATTCACAAGGTCAGCAACTTCATCAAAAAAAATCTAATAGATTTGTCAAACAATCCTGTTGGCCATCTCCTATTAATCTATATCCCACAAACTGATTCTTTATTCTCATTCGCCCCAATTGTCCTTACACTTCCTGTACCACTCACTCAGGCGAGGGGGGGGGGGGGAATTTGATTTGGGTGGGCATGCAAACCGGGCGGTAGCACATCTACGACCAGTTATATGCCCAGCCTGATATTCAGGTCCATTGAAGTGAAAGTAACTGAATATTGGACAGGACATATAACAGGCAGCAACTGCAATACCACCCATTTTGCATCTCCCCCCTATCCTAAACTCCTTCTATACACATCCTTGTTTTCACCCTGTTCTCAACATCATTAATGACCCTGTACATTTCACGAACTGTGCAATACCATATCATTGACTTTTTGAAGTGACTTCAGCCTAGTTGGGATAAAAACAGAGTTAAAAACCCAATTGCTTGAAGTGAAACAATAAAATTCTAACCAACATAAAATGTTAAACTTTTAAAGCACACTATATCACTCTCATTTCCCCTTTCCAATCTTCCTCCTCTTTTCTGGAAAGCATTGATTCTTGCTCACATTGGCTGCCTTCCAGTACTTAATTCAGGTAGCCATTGCTCAATGAGCAATGATGGGCTACTCAACAATGGGGGCTTCACGACCAAAGTCAATACAGTTCTCACCAAACACACACACAGTTTCCAGCAAGAATCGCTGGTTAGCAATCATAAGCTATATTCCCTTTCTGAGCAAAGGATGCCAGGGGGGCAATTTTAGCATTCTTTCCACACCATGACATCTACTAACTTGACACAGGTCAGGGATCAAACACAAGGACATCCCCAGCCTGTATGACTGTGCCAGTGAGTTGAGGTAATGAGGGAGCTTGCTGCATCACTCCTAACCCTGGTGTATTGCCTTTATAGAAAGACTTCCATTTTTATAGCGCCTTTCACCACCTCAGGACGTCTCAAAGCACTTTACAGCCAATGAAGTACTTTTGAAGTGTAGTCACTGTTGTAATGTAGGAAACGTGGCAGTCAATTTGCGCACAGCAAGCTCTCACAAACAGCAATGTGATAATGACCAGATAATCTGTTTTTGTTATGTTGACTGAGGGATAAATATTGGACAGGACAATTGACCCTTCAAAATAGTGCCATGGGATCTTTTACGTCCACCCGAGAGCGCAGACGGGGCCTCGCTTCAACGTCTCATCTGAGAGATGGCACCTCTGACAGTGCAGCACTCCCTCAGTACTGCACTGGAGTGCCAGCCTAGATTCTTGTGCTCAAGTCTCTGGAGGGGGGCTTGAACCCACAATCTTCTGACACAGATGCGAGAGTCTCACAGCTGACACCTCTAGGTGTCCCGGTTTATGACAGTTCTCTAAACATACTAGATATTTAACACACTAATAAAAATATCACTTTGACCAAAAATAAACACGTTCTGAAGAAACTCGGAAGTTTTTAGAGATTAACAAATGAGATTTCCCATTAAAAACAAACATGCACACTTCATTAAAAAGTGATAGTCGTGTTTCTGGATAAATCACCAAGTTATATTTCCCTTTCTTAAGGCTTCGGGATCCAGCTTCTAAACGAGGGCTATTGTCATCAGTTGTTCAAGTCTACCTGGGCTCACTCCCTTTTAAATAAGCATCGAGTGCAGCAATTATTAGGATACATATTTCCAGGTAGAAACAGGGAATAGAGAAGATAGATATCTCTGTAATCTCCACCAGCCCCACAAACCCCCGAGATCCCTGCTCCTCTTCAATTCTGGCCTCTTGCCCATCCCCGATTTTAATCGCTCTACCATTGGTGGCGGTGCCTTCAGCTGCCGAGGCTCTAAGCTCTGGAATTCCCTCCCTAAACCTCTCCACATCTCTACCTCTCTCTCCTCCTTTAAGATGGGCTTTAAAACCTGCCTCTTTGACCAAGCATCTGCCCTAATATCTCCTTAGGTGGCTCAGCAGAAAATTTTACTTGACAATGCTCCAGTGAAGCACCTTGGGACGTTTTATTGCGCGTCAGCTGTGGCTCAGTGGGCAGCACACTCGCTTCTGAGTCTGAAGGTTGTGGGTTCAAGTCCCACTCCAGAGACTGGAGCACAAAAATCCAGGCCAACACTCCAGTGCAGTAATGAGGGATGATAGCAAAATACTGCAGATGCTGGAAATCTGAAATAACAACAGA
The DNA here is from genome assembly GCF_052327205.1 of Somniosus microcephalus. NCBI lineage: Eukaryota > Metazoa > Chordata > Chondrichthyes > Squaliformes > Somniosidae > Somniosus > Somniosus microcephalus. The sequence goes on along the minus strand of NC_141003.1, from coordinate 81,612,195 downwards.
AAATGCTGGAAAAACTCAGCAGGCCAGGCAACATCCGTGGAGAGAAAAAGAGAGTCAACGTTTCTTTGTCAAGACTGGAAAAGCACAGGAAATGAAATAGATTAAAAGGCCAGTGCTGAGGGAGCGCTGCACTGTCGGAGGTGCCGTCTTTCAGATGAGACGTTAAACCGAGGCCCCGTCTGCTCTCTCAGGTGGATGTAAAAGGTCCCACAGCACTATTTTGAAGAAGAGCTGGGGAGTTCTCCCTGGTGTCCTGGGCCAATATTTATCCCTCAATCAACATCACTAAAAAACAGATTATCTGGTCATTATCACATTGCTGTTTGTGGGATCTTGCTGTGCGCAAATTGGCCGCTGCGTTTCCCACATTACAACAGTGACTACACTTCAAAAAGTACTTCATTGGCTGTAAAGCGCTTTGAGACGTCCTGAGGTGGTGACAGGCGCTATAGAAATGCAAATTATTGTCCACTCGACAGCCCGAGGCCCGTCCGCAGTCCACGCTCACCTCGTCCCGGCACTGCTTCTGACACATCTGGCAGTACCACCGCAGCTTCTGCAGGCCTTTCGACTTGATGCGGTTGGCGATGGCCTTGGGCGTGAGGAACTCGGCCTTACCCATCGCTCAGACAACCCAGCCGCGCAGGATCGCCTCACCTCACCCAGCCCCTGCGCACCCTGTGTGAAACGTCACCGCATCCCAACGCGCAGAAACCCTTTGCGTCACCGCTCCCTGCGCACCCTGTCTGAAACGTCAGCGCATCCTCAACCACCCGCCGCAGTTAAACGTACCAACGTAAATAATTTTTAACCCCAATTGTACTTTTTTTCTGTATTTTAAAACAAAAATCATCAGGCGGGAGCATTTTCCAAAAAAATTTGCCAGCTGAGGAAGGGTTGAAGCGCGAGAGAGAAAAAAACTCTTGCCGAAGGGGTTTCTGGGAGTTGTAGTCGGGCCCCCGTTCGCTCACCGCCTGCGGGGGAGGGCGGGGAACTACAACTCCCGGGCTGCATTGCGCCGACCGAGGTTGGCGGCGGGTCACGTGGCATGGTAGGGGGCGACGCATGCGCGCTGGCTACGAGCTGACCTTCAGCAGAGGCGGCGGATTCACCATGTTCGTAAGAGCCGGCGGCCTGGTATTCCAGCCCCAATGGTAATGCAGAAAATAGTGAGGGGAGCGTGGCCTCAAGAAAGAATATATATATTTTTGAACTTCAAAAAGGTGTAATGTTTTTTTTAAATCATGGCAGGAGGTGACAGGTTTGGGAGTAACCAGGCCTTCTGCAAGGAAATCTTCAGGCCCTGCTTGCAGTGAGTGGCTTGGAGGACTTGCCTGGCTTTTAAATGCATTGACCTCCTCTCCTTTCTGCCCCCACCCCACTCCAGCATTTTATATGCTGTGACCTCCCATTGCCAGTCCTTTATTATGAAGTTCTGGAGGTGGAGGTGAGGGGAGGCAACCTTTCTGGTTGACATAAATTGGGCAGAGAAATCACGTCTGGCAATCTTAGAATAAAAGAAAGAGTTGCATTTATATAGCGCCTTTCACGACCATTGGACGTCCCAAAGCGCTTTACAGCCAATTAAATACTCCCCTGCTCCTCTTTGAAATAGTGCCATGGGATCTTTTATGTCCACCCGAGAGGGCAGACGGGGCCTCGGTTTAACGTTGCATCCGAAAGACGGCACCTCCGACAGTGCAACACTCCCTCAGCACTGCACTGGAGTGTCAGCCTAGATTTTTGTGCTTAAATCCCTGGAGTGGAACTTGAAACAACAACCTTCTGACTCAGACGAGGGTGCTATCAACTGAGCCACTGGCTGACACTCAAAGGCTGGACATATACAACAAATTTGTGGCAATCTTAAAATAAAAATAGGAAAAGCTGGCAATACACAGCAAATCTGTGAAAGGGAAAGAAAGGTATTTTGTGTGGGACTCTTCAGCAATGTTAGCCATTTGTGGGTTATAGAATGTGTACAGATGCTAGAGACTGCATGTATTAGAGCTTTATTCTCCATTGCAGAATGGGTGAAATAATGTATTGGTTTGTTCATTTGGGCTGCAGACTCAGGCTATCACAATATACTTTATTAATTCAAATGAATCTGCTAACTACTTAACTGAAAATAATACTGTGTTATTCATTGAGTTTGGTGCAAACTATAAATAAACTAATTGTATGAAATCAAATTAACTTTTTTTATATAGTTGCAGTTCAGCTAGTACAGAATGATGAGTCTAGCAAATGTTATTTTGGAAATGTACAGCCTAAATGTTTTCCTGAAGTGGATAAATCAGATTACCAGGCTACTGGATGGACAGTTATTGTAATGTTTTGAGATTCCCTGGTTCAATTTATCTCATTGAACCTGCTCAGTTGTGCACAATATAAGAGTGGGTCAATGAGATTTGGGCTTTTTTCCCCCGTGTCTTTATTTGCTAGTTCCAGGTAAAAGAATGAAGAAATGTGTCTAGTAAAAGTATTTTATGTTCAGTTAGTGTCATTATGAAAAATGCAAATATGTTAAGTCACAGGTATGATGGATGGTTTTTACAATGACCAGTCTTAAAATTTGTAACAGCCAAACTGCTACTTCCTCTATGAAGATCCTTTCATGATTTTTGGAATAAGAGATCTGTTGGTATGTTCTTTCTGTCGGGGATGTATACACAGCACAGACTGTAGTGGAGGCCCACTGCAAATGTGTTTAGCTGGGTTGGAAAATTTGCCGTTTTTCTGTCTTTTTCCCTCTTGATTCATTCTTTCATGAAGGAGGTGACCTTGGCTGGGATATAATACCAAAGGCAGCAACAGGCTACTAATATCTTGCCGATTCTACATGTTTGTACACTGGGCTCAGTGTATTCTCGAGTGTCGGTGGGCACGACAGTCAAGACCCGCCTTGTTCGCTTCTGTTATCCGCACTTCCAGCTGCTGTCAAGTACAGTATAGTGATGAGCTTTGAAACCCTGTTTTGTTTTACCTTAGTTCGTCCAATTGTAGTGCTTTGCTGCTGATCTGAAAGAGACTAGCTAACTTAGTATTGATCAAAAATTGAACCTGGGCCATTTCTGCTTTGTATGGTTCTATGTGTTGTACTTGTCCACTAGTCAGTGTGGCAATGTTGAAGTGATGAACTAGTTCTAGTGTTGGGCTAATATACAAAGTAGTGCTTGTTGAAGTTTTGCTTCTAGCTTTACAAAGGCGCTGTCTTGATTTGTGGAGTGAAGTAGGATTTTCCGAATTGCCCCTGTGTACATGAAGATGTTAGTGCTCGAGTATCTAGTTAACAAGGGGTTATAGACATGTGCTCCAGTGTGGTGCCACAATTGCACACATGAACAACTTGTACTTGAGCATCAGTCAAAATTGTTATGCCAGGACCATCAATAATGCATCCCACTTAGAAAGACGAGGGGCTGGATTTTCATTGAGGAGGCGGGACTACAACTTTCGGGGTCGTAGTCTCGCCTTCATCGAGTTGTAGCCAACCCATGCGATTTAGACTTGATTGACCTTGTTGAGCCCGTCTAGTGGGCTCAGCAGGCCAATTAAGGGCCACCCGGCAACAGGTGACGTCACAGATTGATATTTCATCTGTCAAGACCTTTTGACAGATGAAATCAGCGTGATTTAGAGATCTCTCCGGAACAGAAAGCTGAATGCTGCAATTTTTGACAGATCGCGGCCATTCTGCTTTCTGTGCCGGTGAGATGAGGGACTCCCGAGACCTGAAGGAAGGAAGGCTGTAAAGGTAAGTAAAACTTCTTTAAACACTTTACACACACCAAACACACTTACCTCTGCACTCATGCACCCATCACTCACCTGAACACCGACATCTCGATACCTCCAAGCCCGACGGCCCGCCTCCTCTAACTTGGCGTGGTTTGGAGCCATCGGGAATCCCACACTTCAAGAATGAAAATAGGGATTAGGCTAAAAGCTGCCTGTTAACTACCTGTTAACAGGCAGTTAATTGGCACTAATCCCCTTCCCGCCTCGGGGAGGCGGGTCCCAGTGCGGGGCGGGTACCCGCCTCCTTTGAAACTGACATGGGGGCGGGATGGGTTCGTGCCCCCCGATTTCGGGATTTTAACCCCCCACACGCCTCCAATCCCGCCTCCACGGCCCAATGAAAATCCTGCCCGATGACTTTTATACAGCAAACATGTCAAGAAATCTCAGTACTTCAATTGGATTGATTGTGTTTCTTTCCAGTAATCTCATTGTATAGCATACTTGTTTACTTTGTGGATTTAGTAACTAATATACAATGGTGATTTAGTCTGTGTGTCTTCGATAGTTCTTTTATATTTTCGCAGAATCTATGAATCTGTGGTGCTTAATTCTCTTCTGAACGAGGGGGAAAAATTGTTTTAATTAATGTGAGGCCTCCTATGATGATAAATGATTCTATTTCTACCCAGACAAAGTATTCAACTCTTCTACAGGTACCTCTTTGTGGGACCTATAGAATCTCAGAAATTTACTGCACAGAAGGAGGCCATTAGGCCCATCGTATCTGTGCCGGCCGAAAAAGAGCTCTCCAGCCGAATCCCACTTTCCAGCTCTTGGTCCTTAGCCCTGTAGGTTACGGCACTTCAAGGGCATAGCTAAGTAATTTTTAAATGCGATGAGGGTTTCTGCCTCCACCACCCTTTCATATTATAGGCACCCTTTTTTTTTTATTATTCGTTTATGGGATCTGGGCGTCGCTGGCAATGCCAGCATTTATTGCCCATCCCTAATTGCACGAAGGTAGTGGTGAGCCGCCTTCTTGAACCGCTGCAGTCCGTGTGGTGAAGGTGCTCCCACAGTGCTGTTAGGGAGGGAGTTCCAGGATTTTGACCCAGCGACGATGAAGGATCGGTGATATACTTCCACGTCAGGATGGTGTGTGACTTGGAGGGGAACTTGGAGGTGGTGGTGTTCCCATGCCCCTGCTGCCCTTGTCCTTCTAGGTGGAAGAGGTCGCGGGTTTGGGAGGTGCTGCCGAAGAAGCCTTGGCGAGTTGCTGCAGTGCATCTTGTAGATGGTACACACTGCAGCCACGGTACACCGGTGGTGGAGGGAGTGAATGTTTATGGTGGTGGATGGGGTGCCAATCAAGCGGGCTGCTTTGTCCTGGATGGTGTCGAGCTTCTTGAGTGTTGTTGGAGCTGCATTCATCCAGGCAAGTGGAGAGTATTCCATCACACTCCTTACTTGTGCCTTGCAGATGGTGGAAAGGCTTTGGGGAGTCAGAAGGCGAGACACTCGCTGCAGAATACCCAGCCTCTGACCTGCTCTTGTTGCCACAGTATTTATGTGGCTGGTCCAGTTAAGTTTCTGGTTAATGGTGACCCCCCAGGATGTTGATAGTGGGGGATTTGGCGATGGTAATGCCATTGAATGTCAAGGGGCAGTGGTTAGACACTCGCTTGTTGGAGATAGTCATTGCCTGGCACTTCTGTGGCGCAAATGTTACCTGCCACCTATCAGCCCACGTCATCCAGGTCTTGTTGCATGCGGGCATGGACTCCTTCATTATCTGTGGAGTTGTGAATGGCGCTGAACACTGTGCAGTCATCAGCGAACATCCCTATTTCTGACCTTATGTTGGAGGGAAGGTCATTTGATGAAGCAGCTGAAGATGGTTGGACCTAGCACACTGTCCTGAGGAACTCCTGTAGCGAAGTCCTGGGGCTGTGATGATTGACCTCCAACCACCACAACCATCTTCCTTTGTGCTAGGTATGACTCCAGCCAGTGGAGCATTTGCCCCCTGATTCCCATTGACTTCAGTTTTACTAGGACTCCTTGATGCCACACTCGGTCAAATGCTGCCTTGATGTCAAGGGCAGTCACTCTCACCTCACCTCTGGAATTCAGCTCCAGAGGTGAGGTGAATAATATACCGTCACCACGGACAGCACATTATATTGTAATAATGGTGTTAAACTCTATACCTCCCATTGTGCATAGAATCCAACTTTATTTATGGGTCCCTAGAGCCGAGATTAGAAGCACAGAAAATAAACACTGCTTTCTATTGGCCTTCCAGTGAAGGACAGCAGTGGAATTCTGAGGTTGTGGTCATCTGAATAAGCCCTGCTTTTTGGGAACCTCAGCAACAAGTAAAAGTGTCTTTAAATGATCCCTGTGATCACAAGGCCAATTTGTCATCATGATCTGTTTGGAACATCAAAAAGTAGTGATAAAGCACAGAGCTGAGCATCTTTTACCAGTCCTGCTAAATGCGTTCCACTCTCAGTATGCAGGAAAGTCTACTTTGATTGTTAATCTCTGCTGCCCGTGCCCTAACTCGCACCAAGTCCGGTTCACCCATCACCCCTGTGCTCACTGACCTACATTGACTCCCGGTTAAACAACGCCTCGATTTTAAAAGTCTCCTCCTTTGTTTTCAAATCCCTCCACGGCCTTGCCCCCTCCTCCAGACACCTCCCGAGATATCTGCACTCCTCCAATTCTAGCCTCTTGAGCACCCCCTGATTTTAATCGCTCCACCATTGGTGGCCGTGCCTTCAGCTGCCGAAGCCCTGGAATTCCCTCCCCAAACCTTTCTGACTCTCTACCTCTCTTTCCTCCTTTAAGGCGCTCCTTAAAACCTACCTCTATCGGCCCTAATTTCTCCTTCTGTGGCCCAGTGTCAAATTTTGTTTTATGACCCTCCTGTGAAGTGCCTTGGGACCTTTGACTACATTAAAGGCGCTATATAAATACACGTCGTTGTTGTTAATCTGGTTGTTTAATACATGAACTAATTGCAACAAGGTGAGTTAACTTTAAGAGCTTTGCCCAGTTTAGCAATGTAGATTTATGCCATAGAAACAAAGAAGATAGGAGCAGGAGCAGGTGTAGGCCATTCGGCCCCTCGAGCCTGCTCCGCCATTTAATGAGATCATGGCTGGTCATCCAAATTCAGTACCCTGTCCCTGCCTTCTCCCCATATTCCTTGATCCCTTTAGCCTTAAGAAATATATCCAACTCCTTCTTGAATATATTTAATGAATTGGCCTCAACTGCCTTGTGTGGTAGAGAATTCCACAGGTTCACCCAAGATGTGTTTTAGGCATGTGTCCAGGAAAATCAGCCAACAGACAAGCCGGTGGTAGCTAATTCCTCTAGCATTGCCGTGTAGATAGGAGGGTTGAAATTTCTAGTGTTAGTTTGTTCTTTTAACCTTTGGGCTTGTTCCCCCATCCCACCCAAATAACAGGTGTTTTCTGTTGAGCTTTACTAAAGTCTAGTTTCAATTCTATTACAGGGGCCAAGTCCGAAACATGGCAACTCTGAAGGACAGTGAGTATCCTGTTTTCTTCATTATTGCAGAACATTGTTTTATATATTAAACAAGTCACATGTGAATGTCTTCAACCTGAGTACTTTTGTAGTATCGTGGCTTTCAAGGGTTCCTGTGGTGCAGTAATGCTGGATATCTTGTGTAACTGAAGTGGGTTTCTTCATTGATGCCTCACAAGATGAGCAATATAACTGGCTAAATTGGCATCAATTTGGTGTATCATAGTGGGTGAGATCGCACAGAACGAGCGGTCTTGCACCACTTAAACTTCTCATTGGCTGTGGCTGCTTTTCCCTTTTTTATAACTTTGGAAAAGTGGTAATGGCACAGTTGGACCTTTTTCCCTTAGCAGAGAGGTCAATAACCAGGGGGCAGAGATTTAAAGTAATTGGTAGAAGGATTAGAGGGGAGTTGAGGAGAACCTTTTTCACCCAGAGGGTGGTGGGGGTCTGGAACTCACTGCCTGAAAGGGTGGGAGAGGCAGGAACCCTCATCACATTTAAAAAGTACTTGGATATGCACCTGAAGTGCCGCAACCTACAGGGCTACGGACCCAGAGCTGGAAAGTGGGATTAGGCTGGGAGAGCTCTTCTTCAGCCAGCACTGACACGATGGGCCGAATGGCCTCCTTCTGTGCCGTAAATTTCTATGATCTTGTATTTATTCTGAATTTCAAAGTTTGGAAACAAAAGGAGCACCCGATCCGAATATCGGGGGGCAAGGAATGAATCACTCTTAAATATGCAGGAATATTTTGTAAGTGCCATCCCTTCAAAATTTGTTTGTTTTACTTTTGTAAAGGTAGATAGGAAAAAGCCTGAATTGGAATGAAAACACCGTTGAGTGCAGGTAGAGTTTTTCAGCAATAGGAATTGTCTCCTTTTAGTTGGATTGTTTAACTGAATGATTTGGTTTTTAAAACAGTTTCCATTGAAAGCACATTTCTGCCACAATGTAACTTTTTTCATATTCTTCCAGAGGAGACCACCATTGGGGATAATGAAACATGACATTTATAGGCAGGTAGATCAAAGTGACTTCATGGAAAAATGTATTTTAGTCTTGGCCATGGAGTGTGAAAATATGTCCCAGATGAACTACTCTCTTGTCAATCTCTCCTGCCTTCCGATCACAGACCTTCCCTTTGTTCTTTCCTCCCCTCCGCCCTGCCCCGGTTTAAAAAATCTCTCTCCTCTCTAACCTTTTCCAGGTCTGACGAAGGGTCCTCGACCCGAAACATTGACTCTGTTCCTCTCTCCTCGATGCTGCCTCACCTGCTGAATGTTTCCAGCATTTTCTGTTGTTATTCCAGATAAACTACTGCTTGATAATATATTTGCCTATTTTCAGTCACCAGGCGCTTGAAGTCCATCAAAAATATCCAAAAGATCACCCAATCCATGAAAATGGTGGCTGCGGCAAAATATGCAAGAGCTGAGAGAGAACTGAAACCAGCAAGAGTTTATGGAACAGGAGCTTTTGGTATGGTAACACTGACAATTGCACTACAGTGACACAATAATTACTACTTCATTTAGAGATTGTGGGAAGGGATCTCTTGCCTAGTCACGGATACAGCGTTTGTGGGCACTAACATTTAGCTTTTTTTTTTGTAGAAGCCCCATCTGGGCAGTGCTTTGAGGGACTGAAAGCATACACAGATCAGCCAGCTGAATCAATCCATTCACTTTATACTGCCTGCTATTCCTGCCAAAACAAAATATGGTTTGCGAATTTAACATTTGAGAAAATTCCATTAAATTGCAAATTAATATTGGTTCCTTTTATTAGTCAAACTTGCAGATTCTGTAAATAAGCAAGCTCCCAAAAACAGCAATGTGATAATGACCAGATAATCGGTTTTAGTGATGTTGATTGAGGGATAAATATTGGCCAGGACACCGGGGATAACTCCCCTGCTCTTCTTCGAAACAGTGCCATGGGATCATTTATGTCCTCCCGAGAGCAGGCTTGGTTTAACATCTCATCCGAAAGATGGCACCCCTGACGGTGCAGCACTCCCTCAGTACTGCACTGGAGTGTCAGCCTAGATTTTTGTTCAAGTCTCTGGAGTGGGACTTGAACCCACAACCTTCTGACTCAGGTGAGGGTGCTAGCAAAATTAATGGGACTAAAAGTCGATAAATCTCAAGGACCAGATGACCTACATCCTAGGGTTTTGCACGGTGGCATAGTGGTTAGCACTGTTGCCTCACAGCGCCAGGGACCCGGGTTCAAATCCGGCCTCGGGTGACTGTCTGTGTGGAGTTTGCACATTCTCCCCGTGTTTGCGTGGGTTTCCTCCGGGTGCTCCGGTTTCCTCCCACAGTCCAAAGATGTGCGGGTTAGGTTGATTGGCCATGATAAAAAAATTGGCCCTTAGTGTTAGGGGGGATTAAATACGTGGGGTTACGGGGATAGGGCTTGGGTGGGATGGCTGTCGGTGTAGGACCGGGTGCTAGGGTTTGGATGATCAGCCATGATCTCGTTGAATGGCGGAGCAGGCTCGAAGGGCCGAATGGCCTACTCCTGCTCCTAGTTTCTATGTTTCTGTGAAAGAGGTGGCCATTGGGATAGTGGATGCATTGGTTGTCATCTTCCAAAATTCTATAGATTCTGGAACAGTTCCTGCAGATTGGAGGATAGCAAATGTAACCCTGCTATTTAAGAAAGGAGGGAGAGAGAAAACTGGGAACGACAGACGTGTTAGCCTCACATCAGCAGTTGGGAAAATGCTGGAATCTATTATAAAGATGCAATAACTGGGCACTTAGAAACTAATAAGATTGGGCAGAATCAACATGGATTTATGAAAGGGAAGTTCTGTTTGACAAACCTATTGGAGTTCTTTGAGGATGTAACTAGTGGAGTAGACAAAGGGGAACTGGTATATGTGGTGTATTTGGATTTTCAGAAGGCCTTCGATAAGGTCCCACACAAAAGGTTGGTGAACAAAATTAGGGCACATGGAATTGGGGGTAATATACTAGCATGGATTGAGAATTGGTTAACAGACAGAAAACAAAGAGTAGGGATAAACGGGTCTTTTTTCAGGATGGCAGGCTGTGACTAGTGGGGTACCACAAGGATTGGTGCTTGGGCCCCAGCTATTCACAATCTATATCAATGATTTGGATGAGGGGACTAAATGTAACATTTCCAATGATTGCACAAAGCTAGGTGGCAGTGTCAGTTGCGAAGAGGATGTGAATAGGCTTTAAGGGGATCTCGACAGGCTCAGTGAGTGGGCGAGAACATGGCAGATGGATTATAATGTGGATAAATGTGAAGTTATCCGCTTTGGTAGAAAAAACAAAGGCAGAGTATTTCCTAAATGGTGAAAGATTGGGGAATGCAGATGCTCAAAGGGACCTGGGTGTCCTTGTACATGAGTCAAAGTGAATGTGCAGGTGCAGCAAGCCATTAGGAAGGCAAATGGTATGCTGGCCTTCATTACAAGAGGATTTGAGTACAGGAGTAAAGAAGTCTTACTCCAATTATATAAGGCCTTGGTGAGACCACACTTGGAATACTGTGTACAATTTTGGTCTCCTTACCTAAGGAAGGATATACTTGCCATAGAGGGAGTGCAATGAAGGTTTACGAGATTGATTCCTGGGATGGCGGGACTGTCGTATGAGAAGAGATTGAGTAAACTAGGCCTGTATTCACTTGAATTCAGAAGAATGAAAGGGGATCTCATTGAAGCATACAAAATTATTACAGGGCTTGATAGGGTGGATGCTGGGAGAATGTTTCCCTTGGCTGGGGAGTCTAGAACCAGGGCCCACAGCCTCAGGATAAAGGGTAGGCCATTCAGGACTGAGATGAGAAGAAATTTCTTCACACAGAGGGTGGTGAATCTTTGAAATTCTCTACTCCAGAGGGCTGTGGAGGCTTAGTCATTGGGTATATTCAAAACAGAAGCCATAGATTTCTGACTAGTAAGAGCATCAAGGGATATGGCGATAGGGCCGGTGAATGGAATTGAGGCAGAAGATCAGCCATGATCTCATTGAATGGTGGAGCAGGCTCGAATGGCCGACGACGACTCCTATTTCTTATGTGCTACCAACTGAGCCAGAGCTGACAACTCGAGGAGAAGGGAGAGGTTTAGAGAAGGAATTCCAGAGGTTAATGCCAAGGCGGCTGAAAGCACAGCCACCAATGAGGGGGGTGAAGGGAGTGGGGGATGCACGAGGCCAGAGTTGGAGGAACTCCGAGTTCTTGGTGGGTTGTAAGGCAGGAAGAGGTTACAGGCAGAGAAGGGCAAAGCCACGGAGAGATTTGAGCACAAGGCTGAGAGTTGTAAAATTGGGGTGTGGGTGGGACTGGGAGTCAATGTAGGTCAGCGAGTGCAGGGGTGATGGGTGAGTGGGACTTAGCATGAGTTAGGATACGAGCAACAGAGGTTTGGTTGAGCTCCAGTTTAAGGAGAGTGGAAGATGGGAAACCAGCCAGGAGACCATCAGAATAGTTGAGTTTGAAGGTAACAAAATCATGGATGAGGGTTTCAGCTGAGTCGGGGCAGAGATGGGCAATATTATGGAGGTGGCATAAGGCCGTCTTTGTAATGGAGAGTGTATGGAATTGGCAGCTCGGCTGAGGAGCAAATTGGATGTTGAGGTTGAAAACAGTCTCGTTAAACCTGAGGCAGTGGATTGGGCAGGGATGGAATCAGTGGCAAATGAACAAATTTGTGGCGGGGGGCTGAAAACAATGGCTTCAGTCTTCCCAATGTTTAATTGGAGGAAATTCCAGTTTATCTAGGACTGCATGTCGGACAAACAGTTGGATAACACGGAGTCGGTGGAGGGGCTGAGAGAGATGGTGGTGAGGTAGCATATATGTGGATACTGACGTCATGTCTTTGGATGATGTTGCCGAGGAACAGCATGTAAATGAGATGGAGGGGGCCCAGCCTTTATAGTGTCAACCGTAGCTCACTAGGTAGCACTCTTGACTCTGAGTCATGAAGGTTGTGGGTTCAAGTCCCACTCTAGAGACTCGAGCACAAAAATCTAGGCTGATACTGCTAGTGCAGTACTGAGGGAGTGCTGCACTGTCGGAGGTGCCGTCTTTCGGATGAGGCGTTAAACCGAGGCCCGATCTGCCCCCTCGGGTGGACGTAAAAGATCCTGCGGCACTATTCAAAGAAGAGCAGGGGAGTGATCTGCGGTGTCCTGGCCAATATTTATACTTCAGTCAACATTAATTTAAAAAAAAGTTTATCTGGTCATTATCACATTGCTTGTTTGTGGGACCTTGCTGTGCACAAATCACCTGTCGCGTTTCCTACATTACAACAGTGACTACACTTCAAAAGTAGTTAATTGTCTCTAAAGCGCTTTGGGACATCCTGAGGTCGTAAAAGGCGCCAAGTTCTTTCTAAATCCTTGGGAGACTCCAGAGGCAACAATGCGAGGGTGGGAAGAGAAACCACTGCAGAAGATTCATGGAACTCAGGCGAGGGCAGTTCCACTCAGCTGGACAGCGGAGGAGAGTTGTTGGAGGAGGGTGGTGTAGTCAACAGTATCAAAGACTGCAGAAAGGACGAGGAGGGATAGTGCACCGTGGTCACAGAGGATGCCATTTGTAACTTTGATTAGGGTCGTTTCCATGCTGTGGCAGGAACAGAAAACCGATTGAAGCTTTTAAACATTAAGTTGTGGAAAAGATGGGCGACAACACATTCAAGGACTTTGGAGAGGAAAGGGAAGTTGGAGATGGGGTGGTAGTTTGCAAGGATAGGGCTCAAGGGGGTGTGGTTTTTTTTGAGGAGGTGTGCGATGACAGCAATTTTGAAAGAGATGGGGACAGAATCTGACGGCAGGAAGGGAAGTTGGCTGTTCAGTAGTTTAGTGGGGATATGGTCGAGAGAGCAGGATGTGGGTCTCGTGGACAAGATGGGAGAGAAACTAGAGAAAGGTGCGAGATTAGAACTGGGGCAGGGGGGAAGCTTGGCTTGGTGAGCGAGGGGAAAGGAGCAATGCGGCAGAGACAGCTAAACAGATGGTCTCAATCTTAGTGACGAAGTCCATGGGCTCCTTGCACTTGTTGGTGAGGGCGGAGGGCCAGACGCAGTTTGTAATGGACAAAATAAGGTGGGGGGGGGGGGGGTTATGTTTGCATTCTAGGATAATCCTGTAGCAGTTTTGGCAGAGGAGAGCAGGGCCTGATGGTGCTTGATGTGCTTCACCCAGATCTGGCGATGAATGGCTGAAGCAGTTGTGTGCCACATACGTTCAAGTGCGCGCCCCTTGGAAATAAGGGAGCGAAAGTGGGGGTCATACCAGGGGGAGCAACCAGGGTGGGATTTTGCTGTAAGGGTTTGACTGGGGACAAGGGCAGCAAAGGCGGAGGTGAGGGTGTGATTGAGAAGATCGATAGCTGCAGAAGTAGTGTGGCGAACAGAGGGTCAAAGATTTGCAGTTTAAATGTGCCATTGTAAGTGATTTGGGGCTGGAGATGAAAAAGGACATTGAAAAGCATTGAAAGTGACGGTAAAGAAAAAATACGGGTGGCAAATAGTGTTTTTCTTCAAAACAATTTGAGAAGTTTTTAATGTTCCGTTGAAATGTGGACTTTATTTTTGATAACTTAGTTATTGAGAACAAAATGAGGGCCTGGCTTGATAGTTTATGGCATATACAGTATATACATTTACAAAAACACCTTGCTGCAGTCACATGTTTTTTTGTATACCCCTCACTCCAGGATTGCGCCTGTAACATAGAGCTGGCAATTCAGTGCTGTGGTCCTTTGAATGAGATCATGAACTGAGAGCCATCTGCCTATTCCAGTGGTTCAGGTGGTCATTAAAGATCCCAGGGCGCAATTTGGAGACGAGCAGTGAGTTTTGCTGGTGTCCTAATCAACTAAATCCCACTGATCGTCTGTCTCACTGTAGGATCTTGCTGTGTGCGAGATAGCTGCTGGGTTGCTTGTATCGCAGGCTCTGCATTTCAAATAATTTTACCCTAAAAGACGCTTTTAAGTGTTTTGATAGATGTGATCAGGCACTACTGTATATAAATGCAAGTTCTGTTATTGACCTTTTGCTTTTTTTGAAGCTCTGTATGACAAGGCAGAAATCCACGCTTCTGAAGACCAAGCCAAACACCTGATCATTGGGGTATCCTCTGACCGTGGACTCTGTGGTGCTATCCACAGTAACGTGGCTAAGCGCATAAAAAATCAAACAGATAAATTGACTGCTGCAGGGAAAGAGGTTAAGATTGCAACTGTTGGTGACAAGCTGAGGGTGCTGCTGCACAGGTACATGTTGGCTTTGAGCCTGAAAACATATCCTTGCTTGATAACAAATGACCTTGATGGCCTACTCTTGGCTAAAGCACTATGGCCTTGAAATGACACTGGGCGAATGCTATGAATGCTCGGCACCATTCATTTCCTTGTCTGCTATTTTAGTAGAGGTGCTAACCTGTCATTTTAAATGGCTTACTGTCTCCCTGTAACATAGGGAGAGGTGAATATCTTAAATATTCATTATTTTCCTACAGCATAATTTAAGGGCCTGTGTTGTAACTACTTGAGCTGCTGATTTTGCTCCTGACTCCATGTTACGTTTTATTTTATGTTGGATATTGAATATATTACTCTACTCATAAAGTGCAAAATTCTTCGCTCCAGAGTAATAGTGAAGGTGATGTGTCTTTAGTCTTGCAGTGTCAAAAGTTTAGAGACAATTCTTCAGATTGCTTGCAAAATATTAATCTATTCATCATAAAAATAAATGGGGGTTTACATCAGTGGAAGCAATCCAGAATTCTACACTAAATCATCCAAGTTATTATTGCTAACAGCATTCACTTTTTTGCAAGGTCATATTCCAATACTGGTTTTAGCAGTACTGTAGTTCAATAAATTAGAGGCAAAGGGGATAAGATTGCAGAAATTGTAAAACCAAAATTCTGTGAATGTGTTCGGAAACTATTTAGCAATATATAACTTTTCAGAACAAACGGAAGGCTGACTCTGTTTTTTGCTTTAAATTGTAGAAAATATGGAAGTCACATCCTGGTGATGTTCAAGGAACTTGGCCGGAAACCACCAACATTTGGTGATGCTTCAATTATTGCCACTGAGCTCCTGAACATGGGCTTTGAATTCGATAAAGGTTCTGTTGTATTCAACCAATTTAAGTAAGTTGCTCGGCAGGCCGCGGGTTAGAAAGAGTGCATAAATTCTATCTTAAAGTTTCTTCCATAAGACCTACCTTCTGCTCCCTTGATTGTCCTCCCCATCCAACCTAACCACTTGGTTACCTTTCCTGGCCCCCATGCCTATCGACATTGTTGATGCTTTTCTTTTCCAAAGTACCCTCCTTTTCAAAACCACTGTTCCCGTTAGCCCACTCAAAAAGCCTAGATCTGTTTGTCCTCTCCAACTGCCGCTCCATCTCTTAAGGTCCATGAATGTGGCATTGGTTCCCAGCTTAGAGCCTACCTCTCCCAAAATTTCTTGTTCCAATCCCTTCAGTCTGGCTTCTGCCCTGCTCACAGCACTGAATCCATGCTAGTCAAGGTCACAAATGAAATCCTCTACGATTGTGACAACAGTGCAATATCTCTGTTATCCAGCTCCATTGGGCTGCTCTTGTGTGATTCCACTTCAATCTACCCAATGCAGCCAGCTTCAGAATCACTGCCAGAGTTCACCAAGAACCTATCCTATTGATGACGTCATTTGCAGGCACATGGTCAGCTTCTGTACGTATGCTGATGACACTCTACCTCACCGCCACTTCCCTCAACCTACCGATGTGCCGCCAATATAACATTAAGTGGCTGAGTGAAAAAAAAATCCAGCTGAACGTTGGGAAGATCAGAATCATTCTTTTCGTGAACTTTAAAGTTTCAACCTCCCATCACCAAGACTGTTTACTTCCATCTCCATAATATCGTCTATATCTGCCTCAACTTCAACCCCAGTGCCACATTTTTTTCGCCTCTAGACTCTTTCTCCATTGTCCTGCTTGCTGGGTTCTATTCCTTTCATAAACACCCAACTATCCAAACCCCTTATCCAAGCTGTCCTTATCCTGCCTTGGTCGAAGTCCCGCTTGTTTATCAACCCTGTTCTTGCTTATTGATGCTGGCTCCCAATACATTGAATCTAAAATGATTGTCCTCGTCTTCAAATCCCTCGTTCTTGCTTATTGATGCTGGCTCCCAATACATTGAATCTAAAATGATTGTCCTCGTCTTCAAATCCCTCATTCTTGCTTATTGATGCTGGCTCCCAATACATTGAATCTAAAATGATTGTCCTCGTCTTCAAATCCCTCTAGTCTCGCCCACCCTAACTTTTGCAACCTCCTCCAGCCTTGCCCCCCCCCCCCCCCCCCACACCCTTCAGTTTTCCACATCTAGCCTTCTGTGCATTTCCCTCTATCCCTTTCCTTTGCTTCATTGGTGGCAGAACCTTCAGCCATCTAGGCTCCAATCTCTGCAACTTGCTTTCCAAACTCTCCACTTTTCTTTGGCTCCATTTTTAAAAGCCTACTAAAAATGCATCTTTTTGACTAAGCTTTTGGTTGCCTCTCCAAACCCTTTCCACCATGGCTTGATGTCTGCCTTTTTATTTTTCCCTCTCTGTAAAGAGCCTTCCCACCTTTTTCTATGCAAAAGGTGCTATATAAATGAGTTGGTGTTGTAAATATATATTTTTTTTGTTCCATACTTTGCTTCTAACCTTGTGTAGAGGAAGCAGGAGAGTCGCATCAGGCTGGGAAAGTAAACCACGTGGAGTGCCTCAGAGACTGGTGCTGGGGCCTGTATTGCTTCTAATTGACATAAATGATCTGAGTTTACAAATTCAGTGTAATGTGGTCACATTTGTAGACGATACTAAATAGATGTAGAGGAGGGGGAATCGATGAACTAGATGGGATATTTAATGAATGGTGTTGAATTAGCTAGAGGGACAGTTGAAAGAGATGTGGGAGTGAGTGTGGTCTTAATACCTGCCATGTCCAGGCTCTGCAGAGCAATCAGCAAAACAAACTGAATACATTGACAGGCTAGTAGAGTACAAGTCTGAGAATATCATGTGAAGCTGTATAATGCTCTGGTCAGCAGAATGTTCCATTCTGGTTACCAAAACATCCAAGACCTGGAAGTGGTACAGAGAAGGACCAAAATGCAAGTTGTTGAAATTAGTGGACTGCCGTTCAGGCAGATGCTTTGTGGCATAAAAACAGAAAATGTTGGAAATACTCAGCAGGTCAGGCAGCATCTGTGGAGAGAGAAACAGAGTTAACGTTTCAGGTCGATGACCCTTCGTCAGATGCTTTGCGGCATTGGAGTCATGTGGCATTTCACCAATATTGAGCCCCTACACATTTTAGTAATCTACACATTCAGCTTGAAATTGCTTCTAAAGGTGTCCACTAGTTGCATTGTAAATGTTGCCACAAATAAGCTTCTGTTTGTTTTTAGGTCTGTGATCTCTTACAAGACTGAGGAGAAACCAGTCTTCTCCTTTGACACTCTTTCAAATTCTGGTGAGTTGCTCTGTTGTCTGCAAGTTAGATAAATGAATATGGTGTTCCTCTGATGCATTGATTCACCTTGTTAAGTTGCCACTTTCTCATTATTACTTAATGTGATTACTAAATATATCGTTGACATTGGTAGTGCCAATGAGAACTGCCACGGAGTCTAAATACCCTCTGAAGAGATACAGGTAGACTATCCTTTATCCGAAAACCTCGGGACCAGCCGTGTTTCGGTTTTCGGAAAATTTCGGATTTCGGAAGGTATTTTATAAGACTGGGAAATTTGTCGGGGGTGGGGGTCGGCGGGGGGGTCGGGGTCGTGCGCACGACTTACGCTGAACGAAAACACTTTCGGTTTTCAGAGGATTTCAGTTTTCGGAAGTGCGGATAAAGGCTGGTACACTATCCCTTATCCGAAAGGGTGGGGGTCGGTTGGGGGGGGGGGGGGGGGAGAAAAGAATATCGGACGGGCCGCTGTATTGTTGGGTTCGCTCTCCCAGTATACCTCCTTCACAACTGCCCGGCTCGGCCTGCAATCTCCTACCCAGGAGGGAACTCAGTGACCCTCTGCCCTGCTCCGCGTAAGTCGTGCGCCACTCTGGTCATGTCGTGCACACGACTTACGCTGAACGAAAAAACCTTCGGTTTTTAGAGGGTTTCGGTTTTCGGAAGTTCGGATAAAGGGTAGTCTACCTGTAGTTGTACATATGCTCTAACTTAACTTTGGGGAAAAAAAACACTCTAAGAAAAACACTCTCTAGGAAATTAACGGTTATATTTTAATAAGTAGCTATAGGAGAAATGCACAGAACAGGTTAATGACATAAATCTTAAACTTATTTCAGTTAGTCATATTTGCAGAGAGTTGCAATGATCCTGTGTCATTGCCACAAATATTATGTAACCCGTCCATATTTGCGATAGCCTAGCCACTAATCATTCTTTGACTTTATTTCTAGAGAACATTAGTGTTTATGATGACATTGATGCTGATGTTCTGCGCAACTACCAGGAGTTCTCTCTGGTGAACATCATTTACTTCAGCTTAAAGGAATCCACTGCAAGCGAGCAGAGTGCTAGGATGACTGCTATGGATAGTGCCAGCAAGAATGCTTGTAAGAAATTTTTCAGAGATTTCAGAAAAGGTGTCTTGTGCTCTAGCTTTCCTAATGGTTCTCCAAATTTATCCAGTGAATGGATGATCTGTTACAGACCAAGAAGGTGTTCTACCCGGTCCCCGGTATGTGCTGAATTAACGGACCTCGGACAGAGCACGACAGTTTGCCTTAAGGCTCCTGGGTTAAGGAGAGGAAATGAGCTACTGTTCCTTCTGATTACTATTCAGTAATCATTGTATGTGGACATTGGAGGGGGGGGGTGGGAAGTAGGACTGGCCATGATTGAATAGCCTGTTGATGCTGTCAAAGTGCACACATGAATCATGGCCATTTGAGCATGGTACTGGAGGACAGCCACTCCTAATAGAACCATACCCATCAAAAGTCATTACCTTCAGAAGCAGAGAAAATTAGTTTGGGGGGGCGCGGGGGTGGGGGCAGGGGAGAGATTATTGTTTGCCCTTTCCCCTATATCCATACTGTTTTTGAGAAAGAAACTCGAGGTCCTTAGTTGGCTTCCCCGGATGGGGTGGTGGTGTTTTGGAATGGGCGGTTGTGGGGGGGGGCAGGGAGGGGAGCGGGTACAGCTCACCAGTTGTTTCACAGCTGTGTGGATTTCTGTTTATAATCCAAATGCTGACCTTGCAGTGAGGCCACACCTGGAATACTGCGTGCAGTTTTAGTTTCCATATTTAAGAAAAGATATACTTGCTCTCGAGGCGGTTCAGAGAAGGTTCACTCGGTTGAGATGAGGGGGTTGACGTATGAGGAAAGGTTGAGTAGGTTGGGCCGCTACTCATTGGAGTTCAGAAGAATGAGGGGCGATCTTATCGACACAAGATTGTGAGGGGGCTTGATCGGGTGGATGCGGTGAGGATGTTTCCACTGATGGGTGAGACTAGAACTAGGGGGCATAATCTTAGAATATGGGGCTGCCCTTTCAAAACTGAGATGAGAAACTTCTTCACTCCGAGGGTAGTAAATCTATGGAATTTGCTACCTCAGAGCTGTGGAAGCTGTGACATTAAATAAATTTAAAACGGAGATAGACAGTTTCCTAGCAGATAAGGGAATTAGGGGTTACGGGGAGAGGGCAGGGAAGTAGATGTGAGTCTAGATTCGGTTCAGCCATGATCCTATTGAATGGCAGAGCAGGCCCGAGGGGCCGTATGGCCTACTCCTGCTCCTACTACTTATGTTAAGGGAGATTTAATAGATAATTTTTTTTAAACAATTTTTCTAAATTGTGTATTTTAAATTTGGCAAGCAATTAACAGATGCCTCGTTCAAACTACCCACTGTTTCATATCGTCATTGGGTGCTTTCTCTCCTCCCAGGGATTGTTTTATTGGTGTTCAATGGCATTTATGATCTTGGTCACTTGACTTGTAACATTTTGCACACTTGTTTGACACAGTTTGTGCAGCAGATGGTCAGGATTGTAACGAGTAGGGTTGGTGCAACAGTTGGAGCACTGGCACTCTGAGCCACATCATTTTTCTCTTCTACCCGCCCCACCCCACCCTCATCAGTTCTGAGCAGAGAACAGATGATTCCCACAAGTATGCAGGCAAATTCTGAGTGAAAGTAAGACCTCTCTCTTTTCCCCCCCTTTGCACAGCAGTTTAAGTATCTCCTTGTCCCGAGTTTCAGAATGGCGTTTAGCAGAGGTTTCGGGAGCAATTCATTTGCCACAAGTGTTTTGTGCCTCGGATTCTCGCCTTAAGTCTCCAAAAATGTCTATATAGATTAATTCTATTTCCGAGTTCAAGTTTTTAATGTGAAAGCAAACCAATTTCAGGCAACTTGGTTCCATCTTCTGTTGGATGGTATATTTTTTATGCAAATGCAGAATGTTAATATTTCACTGAGTGAGCAGCTCGAGTTCCAGATGTTGGATAAAGGAAGGATGGATATTCAAGGGAACTAAAGTAACTTACTTAAATAAAATTGTTATTTCTTGCAGCTGAAATTATTGACAAGCTGACATTGACGTACAATCGCACTCGCCAAGCTGTCATTACCAAGGAGCTTATTGAGATTATCTCTGGTGCTGCTGCTCTGTAAGTATTGTGGTGAACATATCAACCCTGTTGCATGGTGGATAGTTTGATAGGGATTCCCGTATGGGGAAAAAATAATGGTTAAAGTGAGCTACTTATAAGAAATATGTACCATAAACAATTGGGGGCTGAAGGTGGAGAATGAGAACTCAGTAATGTGAAATCTAGGTCCTGGGGTGCTAAAGCCCTGATGGAAGGTCTTCGACCTGAAACATTGACTCTGTTTCTCTCTCCACGGATGTTGCCTGGCCTGCTGAGCTTTTCCAGCGTTTTCTGTTGTTATTTCGGATTTCCAGCATCCGCAGTATTTTGCTATCGTGCTAAAGCTTTAATTGAACTAGCTTTGCAGTTCCAATGTAAATCAAAGGCGACGATCTTTGGTTACAACTTCCAAAATGGGAATGGATTTGAATTGTATTTCTGAGACTTCACAATTTTGAGTACCTTTTTTCACAAAATCGAATAGGCATAAATCTCAACTTGGCGGATGGTGCTTTTCTCTACATGAGCCACCTACTCTAATCACACTTGCTTACTCCCCCATACCATTCATTATTCCTCCTTTTCAAACCACTGTCACATTCCCTTTCAAACAAGAATGTATGGACTCTTCAACAACTGGTTGTGCCGGGGAATTCCACTCTTAAGTGTTTTTAACCTCCCCATTATTGTTTTCTGTGACTATCTTAAATTTGTTCCCTCTTTCTACTGTCCTACTGTCTCACTGACCACTGGAACCAATGTTACTTATAACCCTTCATAATCTATCAGGTCACCCCTTTACCTCCTCGGATGCATGTGGGAATCCCTTTGCTCCCAACTCCATTTCAATCTTAACATTTAAGGTGTATTTCCTTTCCTTGTTCTTCCAAAAAGTGTTACTTTTTGTACAATTAATTGACTCTGCCGCCTATCTGTTCATTGAGCGAGCTGATCTACATCCTCCTGCAGTCTTTTGTCATTCTCGTCGCAGTTTGCCTTAGGAACATAGTGCACTACAGTGAACTATAATCCTATCGATGAGCTTTGGTTGCTATTTTCACTATTGTTTGTCACTGCATCAATTCTGTTATCATGCGTGGCTTTAAATTGTATGGTGCTGTTGTCTCATTTGTAGCTTTGTGCATTTCACTTAGTGTTTTTGCTTATCATTTTCATATTACATTGAGTGCTGCTGTGGCTAAATTGCACATATAGTTTTATGCATCTGGCTTGCTGTTTTTGTTTGCTACTTTGGGCTTAAATTGGCTACTTCCATGACTAAAATTGCATGTACAGCTTCATGAATCATTGTGTTTCCCTTTTTCTTTCTACGATTACAAGGAGTTTTTAAGCTTGCAGAAGCATTGTTGGCCCACAAAGAGGTAATGGTTTAATCCTGGCACTTGCCATGTATTGGTACAGGTGGCAAAAATGAACCGTGCTTTGTTATCTTCATAACTAAAGGTCTGCTGTGTTAAATGTATAACTGCTGGTAGTAAGTTGTAAAATTCATTTTTCTGTTCTGCCTACTCGTTTAGTCTAAGTCATTGAAGAGAGGAGAAAATTAATCTTTTCTCCATTACAATTTTAGTTACAAATTTAGTCTGGCAACTAGGAGTGGTAAGGCACAAGTTCCAGATCACACATGGGAAGTACCTGACTTCCATTCAGCACCTTTCTGATGGGGCTGCCTATCTTGACAACTTGCAGTATGAAGCACTGAAAGCACAAGTCCATGGTGCAGTTCACTATAATATAAATGTTCATTAAAATTTTGTTTGTGTACCATTAAATTTATTTTAAACAATATAGAAGTAGACTGTAGTTAATGGTAGGTTTGAAAGTAAATATTTCATACTTTTCACACCAACAGAAACTCATCTTAGACGTGAGGTGAACATAGGTACAGGAGTAGGCCATTCAGCCCTCGAGCCTGTTCCGCCATTCAATGAGATCATGACTGATCTGTGACCTAACTCCATCTACCCGCCTTTGCCCCATATCCCTTAAGTCAACAAAAATCTATCGATCTCCGATTTAAAATTAACAATTGACCTCGCATCAATTGCTGTTTATGGAAAAAAGTAGGTTTTGTACTTTGTTTCCAATGGAATTAAACCTGAAAAGTTGAGTTGCTTACATTGTGTTAATTTTGCAGGTAAAAATGGTGATCCAGAAAGATGCCAGTGACAACACGTTCCTGTTGGAAGAAGGTGATGGACAGTATTTCTGTTAAATTTGTAGGAATCTTCCAAAGTTTGTAAATTATAATACAATAAAAACCTTACACAGTGAACGGCTCCTTTGCATTTTTGTTTTCCTATTCAGTAGCTTCCCCATTAACGTGGCTTGTAGACAACACAATTGTTAACCGTTGAATGCAGTTTTATCTGAGAAAGGTATAGTTTGCAAATAAATAGCAATACATAAATCCATTGGTTGTTTCAAGGAAAACGACATTTTAGTTTCCTACCCAAATTTGTTTGTGTCAGTACACTGCATTTTCGTGTGGAAGGATATGGGTTAACCTTCATGATTCCCTTACACAGTGCATCTTTAATTGTTTTTTTAAGAATACGGAGTGTCAGGGGCAGTTAACGCACTTACTTGAGGGAAAATCAGCGGGCAGGCCAACCTACACACCTAGTACAAATGCAATATACTGCGGATGCTGGAATCTTGGAAAAAAATGCTGGAAACATTCAACAGGTCAGGCAGCATCTGTGGAGAGAGAAACAGAGTTAACGTTTCAGGTCTGTCTGTGACCTTTCATCAGAATTGGAAAAAGTTAGAGATTTAACATTTTAACCAGGTGCAGAGGCAGGGGGAGGGGAGGAAAGAACAAAAGGGAAGGTCTGTGATAGGGTGGAAGGCAGGAGACATTAAATGCTGCAAATGGAAATGGCAGAATCAACAGCTGCCGTCTGGGGGGAAAAAACTAGGGGCAGACGTTATGGTCTGAAATTGTTGAACTCGATGTTGAGTCCAGAAGGCTGTAAAGTGCCCAATCGAAGGATGAGGTGCTGTTCCTCGAGCTTACGTTGAGCTTCATTGGAACAGTGTAAGATGCCGAGGTGGGAGTGGAGTGGAGCAGAGAATTAAAATGGCAAGCGACCAGAAGCTCGGGGTCACCCTTACACACCTAGTATCCAGTTTGAGTATATTGGCAGAGGGTTGAGAACAGGTTATATCCTGGTTCTCAGGCTCTAAGAACTGAATTTATTAAGCAAAACACAGGATTTGCTAGGCTAAAAAAGACCACGGTCCATCTAGTTTGCCTTCTACCAGCCTGGTAGTCGCATGATACAACGATAATGGAGTTGTTGACTAATCATCAGATCCATAAATGACACAAGAAAAACCCCAGTGGTGGAGAGCTTTGAGAACCATAGGGCCAGTTACCTTTCACTTCCAATCCTGCGACACCCGTCACGTCTTGTCTCCAAATAAAGGCCAGCAAAAGGACTTCTCTTGGATTAACTTGTGAAGAGAACACTTGATTCATCACCAGTACTTTGAAGGTCGTTTAAAAATAAATATCTGAAAAATTTGACAATTCTCGTAACTTGGAATACTTATCAGTGAGCAAAATGAATGTTAACACTGTCACCACCCACCAGTAAAGTGAAGGGAAGCTTTAGAATGGGGGAGGCAAAAATTCTGAAAGCCTTTGGGAAGAATCAAAGCCTTTCAACCCATTAACAGCCTTTCCCAAGACCGAAGGGCAGAAGACTGAACAATAGGGAAAGGAAAGACGAGGTGTAGCCCTGAGTCTGCAGGCAAGTGATGGCCCCTGTTTGGCAATGAGATGGTTATAAGGAAGGCACTCTGTGCCACTCCATGGAAATACCCCCATAAATCAGTATTGCAGCCGACAAGCAGTTAGGACCAAGTTTCAGGCCACAGCTGCTCTTGCAGCCACTGGGTGTGCCAGCCCTCTGGCGCACGGTAGCTGCACAGTAGTTTGTGGAGCAAGTGGTACAGCTCCGCATCCATCTCCTTGATAATTTGGATCCTGTGAAGATAGTTTCGTACAGTGATTGCCGGGTAGGTGTTCCAGGGCTCCAGATACAGTTTGTGGCATCTTCGATGCATCCAATCAAGCTATTCTGATGTTGATCTCCCTGCCGCCACATCATCTTCCACACGGCATGATTCCAAGTTATTCCAGCATTCACATATCTTAATGGTAGCATCAGGCCTATTGTCCCAGTTTCCTTTGGGAAGAGAAGCCTCCAAATGCATCGGTTCAACACATCCACTACTCTGGAAAAACAGTTTATTCTAAAGAGTACAGACAGCAATGCTTCACTAATACATCATAGCTATCGCCAACATTTCTGATGAAAAGAGTCTGAAGAGCTTGGAGCCCACCTTGTATTTGGATAAATTAACAATGGTGGCTATTAAGAGGACTAAATGTTCCAGAAGCAATACCAGTTGAAATAAAAACAGATAAGACTGGTAACACTCGTCAGGTCAAGCAGCATCTGTGGAGAGAGAAACAGAGTTAATGTTTCAGGTTGATGACATTGCACCACAACTGGAAGATGTTAAGAGATGAACAACTTTTAAGCAAGTGCACAGCCAGGGAGAAAAGGGGAGGGGCAGAAGTGATTAAATGACCAAAATAATGATGGTGCAAGACAAAATGAAGTAATGAAACAAGTATAGACAGCTGAATAGCAAAGGCGAATGGAAGCACAGAGAATCTGGCAAAGTTCAGGAATGTGACGGAATAAAGGCAGTAGGTATGCTCCAGTGGTGCAGATCACCCCATCAACTGTGTACCGATATAGAATTCCCCACCCCAAGTACCAGCCCATACCTCCACTCCCAGTGGTTCTGGTGCAGCCATTCTCCATTACCAGTATCTGCTGTCTGATAGAAAATGGGAGCAATGGTTAAGGTCTAAAGTTGTTAAAACATTAATCCTGGAAGGCTGTAAATTGCCCAATAGAAAGTTGAGGTGCTGTTCCTCCAGCCTGCGCCAAGCTTCATTGGAACAGTGTAGGGCTAAGGACGGAGAGCTCAAGGTGGGAGTGGGATGGAGAATTAAAGTGACAAGCGACTGGAAGCTCGGTCACAATTGCAGATTGGACAAAGATGTTCAGCAAAGCGATCACCCAATCTGCGTTTGGTCTCCCCAATATAGAAGATACAGCATTGTGGGCAGCGAATACAGTATACGAAGATGGAAGAAGTACAAGTAAATCGCTGTTGCACCCAGGAGCATTTGGGGCCCTGGACGTGGAGAGGGAGATGAAAGTACAGGTGTTGCCGGGGAAGTGGTGCAGGTGATGCAAGAGTGGACCAGGGTGTTGTGGAGGGACGATTTCTTCAGAATACTGAAAGGGGAGGGGAGGGGAAGGTATGTTTGGTGGTGGCATCTTGCTGGAGCTGGCGGAAAATGAACTGTTGAATGCGGTGGGTTGGAAGGTGAGGACGAGGGTCACTTTGTGATTCTGGGAGGGAGGAGAAGGCATGCGGGCAGAAGTGCAGGAAATGGGATGAACACAGTTAAGGGCCCTGTCAACCACAGTGGAGGGATATCCTTGGCGGAGGAAAAAGGAAGACATTTTGCAAGCTCTGATGTGGAAGTGGAAGAAGTACTTCCAATTTGTAAGAATTCGGACTTGATACCAATTGGTTACGGTAAATCTTTTATTGGCACACAACAATGACTTGTATTTATATAGCACCTTTAACGTAGTAAAACGTCCCACGGTGCTTCACAAGAGTATTATAAGACAAAAAATTTGACACCGAGCCACATAAGGTGAACTTAGGGCAGGTGACCAAAAGCTTGGTCAAAGAGGTAGGTTTTAAGGAGCGTCTTAAAGGAGGAAAGAGAGGTAGCGAGGCAGAGAGGTTTAGGCAGGGAATTCCAGAGCTTAGGGCCTAGCAAGGATCAATACATTCTAGTATCACACAGCAGTAATTTACAGTTCCAAATGGTTATTACCCGTTCAGTCACTGGACAGAGTAGCGTGTGTCGTCTTGTTCTTTAGCCTTTACATCCACCTACACAAGCTAGATGTTTTCTTCTCGTCTTCTACTTCTGCATCTGACTAGCACAATCCCTCTAATCCTTCAAAGTTCTGAACACCTGACTCAATGAGTCCAATAATTTTTGTCCATGCCAGGTTAAGCTTTGGTCTTTGCCACAGTTTACACAAACATGCCCGGTGACCCCTCTTTGTTCCTCTTGACTTCACACGTGACATAGGTTTTGCAACAACTTAACAAGGTGCAGCTGTGGTTCAAAGCTTGCTTCTGCGATAATATTTTGTTTTCTTAGCTGTCTTACAGAAGGTAGCATCGTCGGAACAGATACGACGGAGCTAGCAAAACTGGGAGAATGGAATAGAGTCCTTCCAGAAAGCGGGGTGGAAGGAAGTATAATCAAGGTAGCTGTGGGAGTCAGAGGACCTGTAGATATATTAGTTGAGTTGGAATCAATCCTTTGGAAGGACATCAGCCCAAACCTCTAGGAAATCTACAATAGATTGCTTGAGAATTTATAAAAGCATAATCTATGAACAGAAGAGAGAAAATGACCAGGGATGGTATATTTTCTAAAGTGACCAACCCAGGATTCGATGAACCACCAGATTAAACCTGTGCTGTTCCTTGTAAGTAAACCTAAAATAGCATAATGCTATCCAAATGAAATGATTTAGATAACAGGAAAGAAAGGTTAATATCTGCTTATAATATAAAATACAAACAGAAAATGCTGGAAATACTCAGCAGGTCAGGCAGCGTTTGCGGAGAAACAGAGTTAACGTTTCAGGTCGATGACCCTTCGTCAGAACTGGAAAAAGTTGGAGATGGAACAGGTTTTTAAGCAAGTGTAGGGACAGGGAAAGGGGGGAGGAGAGGAAAGAACAAAAGGGAAGGTCTGTGATAGGATGGAAGGCAGGAGAGATTAAGGGACAAAAGGGATGTTGGTGCGAGGCAAAAGGAGATGGTGATGGGACAAGTTAAGAAACAAAAGATGACTCTAGATGAAGTGTAAATGGCACTGGCAGAATCATCGACAGCTGCCATGTGAGAGAGAAAAAGCTGCTTAATCAGTCTAAACTAGCAGAACAAGGTTCCGTGCAAGTACATGTTTGCTGCACCATCCAAATAAGGTTTTAGAAACAGTACCTGCAATTGGATAAAACTGCTCAACAAAGGCATCTCCAGTACAGGTTAAATGAGTGGTGGGAATCAGTGGCTTCAGGGTTGATTCCTCTCCTTCGTTTCATTCATCTGCTGTTTTGAACACACCATTTTCTGAGCAAATCAGAAGGAATATAGGCATAAGGGAAGGGTGAATGGTCATCATTCCAGGGACCAGGGCATTTAGTTCAGTGGCTCTGTATAGGAATGATGTCATAGGGCATTTCACTACACATCAAAGTAAGTCACACTAACTTCATGTAGATTATTGGTCGGGCCACATTTGGAATATTGTACGCAGTTTTCACAGAATCACAGAAACCCCACAGTGCAGATAGAGGCCATTTCGGCCCATCGAGCCTGCACCGACACATATCCCACCCGATCCCCGTAACCCCTACACCAACACATATCCCACCCTATCCCCGTAACCCCACGTATTTAATCCCCCTAACACTAAGGGTCAATTTATCATAGCCAATCATCCTAACCCACACATCTTTGGACTGTGGGAGGAAACCAGAGCACCCGGAGAAAACCCACGCAAACACGGGGAGAATGCGCAAACTCCACACAGAGAGTCACCCGAGGCCGGATTCGAACCCGGGACCCTGGTGCTGTGAGGCAACAGTGCTAACCACTATGCCACCGTGCTTTTTGGGTTTCCTAATTTCACAAGGACATTGATAAACAGGAGAAGGTGCAGAGAAGTGACAAGAATGAATCTGGGATTTAGGATTCTAAATTATGAAGAAAAGTTTACAAAATTGAACGTGCTTCCATTGGAGAAGAGAGAGCAGACATGGTGCGAGTGTTTGAAATGCTGAGAAGGATGAACATGGCAAGCAGATTATTTAACTTAGACAGGGAGCACCGCACCGATGTCCAAGAGCATAAAATGCTCATTTAAACCTGGATCTTAGATTTTCTTTTTCTCCACAGGCTCTCCACTAAAGCATGTAATGCTGCGTTGATTAACACCTTTAAAAGGAACTAGGGAAATATCCAGTTAGGAACCAAGGTCAATCAACCCATTCTTTTCCTCAAACAAAAACAGAAAATGTTAGAAATACTCAGTAGCTTAGTCAGCCTTGGTGGAGAGAGCAAACAAGTTTATCATTTCAAGTGTGAATCCCTTGCCATTAACTTCCTGCCTGATTGGAGTATCTGTTGTTTCTCCCTTCTTTTTTTAGGAACTGAAATGCTGCTTATCTTGCAGTTTTCAGTTCCAGCAAAGGGTTACGGGCAAAACACGAACTTGTATTTTTTTCCATCATGGATTTGCTGTGTATTTGCAGCAATTTTTTTTCTTTTTGACTTAGGAATGTGATTGAGTAGTTCGAGATAATTAAATGCTGTGTGGCACGTCGTGGTTCCCGTAATGTAATCCCACTATTTAAGAAAGGAGGGAGAGAGAAAACGGGGAACTACAGACCAGTTAGCCTGACATCAGTAGTTGGGAAAATACTAGAATCTATTATTAAGGACGTGGTAACAGGGCACTTAGAAAATAATAATAGGATTGGGCAGAGTCAACACGGATTTATGAAAGGGAAATCGTGTTTAACAAATCTGTTAGAGTTTTTTGAGGTTGTAACTAGCAGAATAGATAAGGGGGAACCAGTGGATGTGGTGTATTTGGATTTTCAGAAGGCATTCGATAAGGTGCCACACAAGAGGTTATTAAACAAAATTAAGGCTCATGGGATTGGGGGTAATATACTAGCATGGATTGAGGATTAGTCAATGGACAGAAAACAGAGAGTAGGAATAAACGGGTCATTTTCGGGTAGGCAGGCTGTAACTAGTGGGGTACCGCAAGGATCAGTGCTTGGGCCTCAGCTATTCACAATCTACATCAATGATTTGGCCGAGGGGACCAAACGTAACGGGTCGGATTTTCCGATTGGAGGCTTCCTGCGTGTGGATGCCTCTGATCTGGAAAAATCTACGCACTTAGCTGCTGGTTCCGTAGGTCCTGAGACTTCCGATCCTGGGCCTCTCCTGGTCCGCGCGCGCAGAGGCCCAGGTATCCCAGGGGCGCAGGCAGTTCGCAAGAGTCTCTGGGATCACGTGGGCCATAGGGAACCAAGGAAGGGAATTCCCCTTCATACTTTTGACAGGTCTCTCTGCGTAGACCTGTCAAAAGTATGAATGGGGATCACTCAAAAAATGCACTAAAACATTAAATAATTTTTTTTTTAATCACATATTTAAAATTAGTTAAAATTACATTAAATTAAATATTTTAAACAAAAATTTAATTTAAAAAAATTTTATTAAAGTTTTTTACAGGGCTAAAAAACTTACCTTTTTTAAAAGTATTTTTAAATTATAAATGAGTGGAAAAAAAGTATTTTTTAACTTTTTTAAATTCTTATGCTGGTAAAAAGCAGGCCTTACGCTGCTTTTACCTGGCATAAGATTTTTAAAGGTTTTCAGCGGGCGTAGGTTCTGCAGAAAGCGGAATTCTCTGCCCGCAGAGGCCCTTCTCCAGGGCAGGTGTGTGATCTGTCGAGAGGATTCTTGACAGGTCGGAAGTGCCGGTTTTCAGCGCATGCGCTTCACATGCCTGAAACCGGCACTTACGAGGCCCTTACCCGTACACACCCATGGGGGTCGGAAAATACGGGCCAATATATCCAAGTTTGCTGATGATACAAAGCTGGGTGGGAACATAAGTTGTGAGGAGGAGGCAAGGAGGCTTCAAGGGGATATAGACAGGCTAAGTGAGTGGGCAAGAACATAGCAAACGGAATATAATGTGGAGAAATGTGAAGTTATCCACTTTGGTAGGAAAAATAGAAAAGCAGAGTATTTTTTAAATGGTGAGAGATTGGGAAATGTTGGTGTTCAGAGGGACCTGGGTGTCCTTGTACACGAATCACTGAAAGTTAACATTCAAGCAATTAGGAAAGTGATATACCTATCAATTCATCCAATGAAAAGCGACGAGTTAAGAAAGTAACTATAGGTTTTTATTGGCTAAATAACAGAGCCCACCCTCGTGGGTGATCGGATCCAACAAGGAGGAATACCAGCCAGTCGACCACCTTTATACCTGGGCAAGTAGGCGGAGCTATGGGCGGAGTCAGCAGTGGTCAGCCCAGGTATAACAGCGTGGCAAGAGGCGACCTCGTGTAGTGATACAACAGTGTAAACAGTGATAACCATAGTGTAACGATATAACAGTGATAACCATAGTGTAACGGTAGTGAACGATAAAAGTGGTTTACCACATTCACCCCTTGTTTAGATTTGAGTCCGGCGGGGTGAAGTGTACTACCAGTTCGGGTATGTCAGTCTGTCCGGAGGCCTCGTAAGTCTTTCTGATCGGCGCAGCAGCGGCGGCGGTGTTGCAGTCTCCGGTGTTAATGCTGGTGTCTGCGTGGTTGACGAAGGCTCGTGGGGTTCCGGCATGCCGTCTACCTCGGCTGGATTTGGGGGGGTGGTGGGGGGTAACGGTGGTGTCTCAGGGGTGCCCGAGGGTGCAAGGTCTCGTAAGGAGACTGTGTCCTCCCGCCCGTCTGGGTATGCCACGTAGGCGTACTGGGGGTTGGCGTGCAGGAGGACCACCCTCTCGACCAGGGGGTCCGTTTTATGGGCCCTCACATGCTTTCGCAGTAAGACGGGCCCCGGAGAAGTCAGCCAAATTGGCAGCGTGGTTCCCGTAGTCGATTTCCTGGGGAAAACAAACATTCGTTCATGGGGGGTGGCGTTAATGGCAGTGCAAAGCAGTGACCGGATGGAATGCAGCGCTGCCGGGAGGACTTCCTGCCAGCGAGAGGTTGGGAGGCCCTTAGACTTTAAGGCTAAGAGAGCGGCCTTCCAGACAGTCGCGTTCTCTCTTTCCAGCTGGCCGTTCCCTCGGGGGTTGTAGCTGGTGGTCCTGCTTGCAGCGATACCTCTCGGTAATAGGAACTGGCGAAGTTCCTCGCTCATGAAGGAGGAGCCCCGGTCGCTATGTATATAGTTCGGGAACCCGAACAAGGCGAAGAGGTCGTTCAGGCATTTGATGACCGTGGTGCTGGTCATGTCTGGGCAGGGGAAGGCAAAGGGGAAACGGGAGTACTCATCAATGATGTTGAGGAAGTACACATTACGGTCAGAGGATGGGAGGGGCCCCTTAAAATCGATGCTCAAGCGCTCGAAGGGGCGGGTGGCCTTGATCAGGCTTGCTCTGTCCGGCCTAAAGAAATGCGGTTTGCATTTGGCACAGGTTTGGCAGTTCCTGGTCATGGTCCTGACCTCCTCGATGGAGTATGGCAGGTTGCGGGCCTTAATGAAGTGGTAAAGTCTGGTGACCCCGGGGTGGCAGAGGTCGTTGTGGAGGGTCTGCAGTCTATCAGTTTGCATGTTGGCGCAAGTACTTCGTGATAGAGCATCTGGGGGTTCGTTCAGTTTACCGGGCCGGTACAAGATATCATAATCATAGGTGGAGAGCTCGATTCTCCACCTCAAGATCTTGTCGTTCTTGATTTTGCCCCTCAGCTTGTTATTAAACATAAAAGCGACCGAACGCTGGTCGGTGAGGAGGGTAAATCGTTTGCCTGCCAGGTAATGCCTCCAGCGTCGTACAGCCTCCACGATCGCCTGGGCCTCCTTCTCGACCGAAGAGTGTCGGATCTCAGGGCCCTGGAGGGTCCTTGAGAAGAAGGCCACCGGTCTCCCCTCCTGGTTGAGGGTTGCGGCTAGGGCGAAGTCGGATGCATCGCTCTCCACTTGGAAAGGGATAGACTCATCCACCGCGTGCATTGTGGCCTTAGCAATGTCTCCCTTAATGAGGGAGAAGGCTGCGCACGCTTCTGCCGTCAGGGGGAAGGAGGTGGACTTCATGAGGGGTCTGGCTTTGTCCGCATAATTTGGCACCCATTGGGCATAGTAGGCGAAGAGCCCCAGGGTTCTCTTCAGCGCCTTTGGACAGTGGGGGAGGGGAAGCTCCATGAGGGGGCGCATTCTTTCGGGGTCGGGGCCGATGACTCCGTTCTCTACTACGCAGCCGAGGATGGCAAGGCGCGAGGTGTTAAACATTGTAGGTGAGGTTCAGCCGTTGGGCCGTACGGAGGAATCTTTCCAGATTAACATCGTGGTCCTGCCGGTCGCGACCGCAGATGGTGACGTTATCTAGATAGGGGAACGTGGCATGCAGCCCGTTCTGGTCAACCATCCGGTCCATCTCCCTTTGGAAGACCGAAACCCCGTTGGTGACGCCGAAGGGAACCCTAAGGAAGTGGTAGAGGCGGCCGTTCGCCTCGAAGGCTGTATACTGGCGGTCCTCAGGGCGGATAGGGAGTTGGTGATAGGCCGACTTAAGGTCGATGGTGGAGAATACCCGGTACTGCGCAATCTGATTGACCATATCAGATATGCGGGGAAGGGGGTATGCGTCCAGCTGGGTGTACCGGTTTATGGTTTGGCTGTAGTCGATGACTAGGCGGTTTTTATCGCCGGTCTTAACGACTACGACCTGGGCACGCCAGGGGCTGTTGCTCCTCTCGATGATGCCCTCCTTCAGGAGACGCTGCACCTCACAGCTAATAAAAGCTCTGTCCCCGGCGCTGTACCGCCTGCTCTTGGTGGCGACGGGTTTACAGTCGCGGGTGAGGTTAGCGAACAGGGAGGGGGGCGGGACCTTGAGGGTGGATAGGCCGCAGGTGGTATGCGGTGGGCGGTTTAAAGGCTGCTGGTTGTCGACTGTGAGTGGGGGGAGGGGTCCACCGTATGCCAAAGTGACACTTTGCAGGTGGGATTGGAAGTCCAGCCCTAGTAGGACGGCAGCGCAGAGCTGGGGCAGGACGAGGAGTTTAAAATTTTTATACTCCGTGCCCCTAACCGACAGGGTCACAATACAGTAGCCGCTGATGTCTGTAGAATGGGACCTCGATGCCATCGAGATCCGGTTGCGCGTTGGCCGGACAGTGAGGGAGTAGTGGCTCACCGTGTCTGGATGTATGAAACTCTCCGTGCTTCCGCTGTCGAACAGGCAGGTCGTGGCGTGGCCGTTTACTTTGATGTCCATCATGGACTTGGACAGGTGATGCGGGCGAGCTTGGTCCAGTGTGACGGAGGCTAGTGTATGGCTGAGCGAGCTGCTGTAGTCTGCGGGTGAGGCGGTGGTCGGGTCTGGCGACAAGGTGGCGGTCGACTGTGGTGGACAAAATGGCGGCACCCACGGGGTTGAATAAGATGGCTGCCCCCACAACTCACATGAGGCATTGCTGGTGTCGGTTGCCTTGATCAAAGATGGCCACCCCCACGACTCACACGAGGGGATACTGGCATCTGTGGCCTGGATGAAAGATGGCCACCCCCACAATTCGCATGAGGCACTGCTGGCGTCTGTGGCTCTCCCCCTGCAGGCCTTAGCGAAGTGGCCTTTCTTCTGGCAATGGGAGCAAGTCGCATTTCTCGCAGGGCAGCGCGTCCTCGGGTGTTTCGCCTGGCCACAGAAGAAGCAGCCGGCGGCCCGATCGCGGGGGTCCGATGTTGCAGCCGGTACCGGGGGTGGCGGTCCCGATCGGTTCTGGGACGCCGACGCTGAGGTAGGTCCCGGAGGCGGTGTTGCGAGGGGTATTGCGGCCGGGGTCGGGCCGGAATCCCAGGGTCGCGCAGTACAGTACCTGGAATACGCCTCGAGGTCCCGATGGGCCACTTCCAAGGAGCGGGCGAGGGCTGCAGCTGTGTTCAGGTCGAGGTCCTTTGATTTGAGCAGTCTTTGCCGTGAGTAGTCGGACCGAAGGCCTTTCACGAAGGCATCGCGGATATTCTCTTCAGTATTTTCTGCAGCCGTTACCGCTTTAAAGTCACAGTCCCTGCCGAGTGTTTGTAGCGCCCGTAAAAATTCATCTACAGACTCTCCTGGCTGTTGCGGGCGGGATCTTAGGAGGTGTCTGGCATACATAGAATTTACCGGGCTCCGGTACTGCTGTTTCAGCAGGTTGATGGCGGCCTCGTATGTAGTAAGGTCCTGTATGAGTGCGAATACTTTAGGGCTCACTTGGGCGGTCAGCACTCTTAGTTTGGATCTCTGAGGCACGCCGGATTCTCCCAGGTAGGATTCGAAACAGCTCAGCCAGTGTTTGAAGTCGAGGGCTGAGTTTGCTGCCTGTGGGTTTAGATCCAGGTACGGCGGTCGGAGGGCTCGCAGCCAGGCCGGCTGCTGTGGCTGTTGTAGCTGGGCGTCTGACTGGTCTGACGGTTCGTTAGACATTTTTAAAATTTAGCCAATAAAATTGATATACCTATCAATTCATCCAATGAAAAGCGACGAGTTAAGAAAGTAACTATAGGTTTTTATTGGCTAAATAACAGAGCCCACCCTCGTGGGTGATCGGATCCAACAAGGAGAAATACCAGCCAGTCGACCACCTTTATACCTGGGCAAGTAGGCGGAGCTATGGGCGGAGTCAGCAGTGGTCAGCCCAGGTATAACAGCGTGGCAAGAGGCGACCTCGTGTAGTGATACAACAGTGTAAACAGTGATAACCATAGTGTAACGATATAACAGTGATAACCATAGTGTAACGGTAGTGAACGATAAAAGTGGTTTACCACAGAAAGCAAATGGTATGCTGGCCTTTATTACAAGAGGATTTAAATATAAGGGTAAAGACGTTTTACTGCAATTATATAGGGCCCTGGCGAGACCACACCTGGAGTATTGTGTACAGTTTTGGTCTCCTTACCTAGGGAAGGATATACTTTGCATAGAGGGAGTGCAACAAAGGTTCACCAGACTGGTTCCTGGGATTGGGGGGATTGTCCTATGAGGACAGATTGAGTAGACTAGGCCTATATTCTCTAACGTTTAGAAGAATGAGAGGTGATCTCATTGAAACATACAAAGTTCTTACAGGGCTTGACAGGGTAGATGCAGGGAGGATGTTTTCCCTGGCAGGGGAGTCTAGAACCAGGGGTCACAGTCTCAGAATAAGGGGTCGGCCATTTAGGACTGAGATGAGAAATTTTTTCACTCAGAGGGTGGTGAATTTTCGGAATTCTCTACCCTAGAGGCTGTGGAGGCTCAGTCAGATCGATAGATTTTTGAATATTAAGGGAATCAAGGGATATGGGGAGAGTGCAGGAAAGTGGAGATGAGGTAGAAGTTCAGCCTATTTCATATGTTCTTATCTTATGTTCTTATGTAATGCTGGGACTGTGGAAATGTGAATGCTTTTCAATGTAGTTGGTCAAGAGTATACAATGGAGGATGTAAAGTTAAATGTGAGTTTTGCTTGTTTCATCTTGGTGAAGGGAAAGATTTTGCAGAACTTTCCTCAGGAGATTATGTAAATTGATGAGAGAGTGGATTGCACGTGATCTATAGAAGGAATTTGCTTAAATGAGTGAAATTACCTTTCCTTATAACATGCTTTGTGTTCTTAGGTACAGGAGGTGAAAGTCGTGGAGACTCCCGCTTTCTTTTTGAATTGCATAGTCAGGGTCTGTAACCGGCTTGGAAAGGTGAGTACGTTTCTCAGTGTCAACTGTGGCTCAGTTGACAGCACCCTTGCCTCGGAGTCAGAATGATCTCCAGGGACTTGAGCACAAAAATCTAGGCTGTCACTCCAGTGCAGTTGTGAAGGAGTGCTGCACTGTCAGAGGTGCCGCCTTTCGATGAGGTTTTAAACCTCTCAGGTGGACGTAAAAGATCCCATGGCACTATTTCGAAGAAGAACATGGGAGTTAATCCCCGGTGTCCTGGCCAATATTAATCCCTCAGTCAACATCACTAAAAAACAGATTATCCAATCATTATCACATTGTTGTTTGTGGGAGCTTGCTGTGTGCAAATTGGCTGCTCCATTTTCTACATTACAACAGTAACTACACGTCAAAAAAGTACTTCATTGGCTGTAAAGCACTTTGGGACGTCCTGAGGTCGTGAAAGGCGCTATAGAAATGCAAGTCTTTCTTTTCTTTCTCATTATTTGGATCGATTGGTTATTATTGTTATCAATTAATGTGCATCATCAAAGCAAATCTCTGCCACTGAGTCTTGTTACACTGATTAACATTTTTTCCCCCCATTTTTAATTGCAGTAAGTGCAAAACCAGATGAGTTAAGAGATTGGCACGCTGCAGGTTTTAATACAAATATCCAGTGAAAGCCTGACACTAAGAAAGAGTTGTTCTTGGATTGATTAGTCTGGTTTTTGAGTGGACTATCTGGAAATTTCTAAAATGTAATCTGGATACAAAAGTTTGTTTATAAAAAAAAACTTGCCCTTGTTTCTTATTCTGTAGAGGCAATGATTATTATTGTTTAATTAATTTGCATCCGTAACAAAGGAAACTGTGATCTAACAACAGGCGGCATCCCTCCCTACCTAATTCATATTATTTCTCTTCTGGAAAGTATCCTGGGATATTTTCTACTTTAAAGGCACAATGTAAATGAAATAAACAAAAAACTAATAGAAACACACAGTAGACGTCCAGCATTTACAGTGCTATCATTTGACTTTGCTATATAAAAGTGAAGTTGTTATTCATGCAGAGCTATATGAATAAAGGGATTGAAACAGTAGAAGTTTTAAATGTATTATGGAAAGCTGACATTCTATAAAAACAATATGAATGATTCACTGTGTTTGCCTACATTGGCTACACTTCAAAATTGCACACAGAATCGACAGCACATAAACAAGCCACCTGGTCTATACTGGTGTTCATATTCCACAAGAGTCTCCTCCGACCCTGCCCCCATATCCCCTCTATTCCCTTTGCATTTATATATGCATCAAGCCTCCCCTTAAATGTGTCTGACTCCACCCCTGCCTCAGCTCATCAGCTGCTGAAACCCTCAACTATGCCTTTGTTACCAATGTTCCCTTTAATTTTCTTTGGGTGCACGGCCCATTCAAAACACCGTGCATGTGCGGTTTCCCCAATTTAAAAGCTGATGAGCTGGCTGCGTGGGAGCTGCAGAGCGCTGCGCAGCTTAAAGAGAACATTGTTTGTTATCTCTAGATTTGACTATTCCAACGCACTCCTGGCCAGCCGCCCATCTTCCACCCTCCATAAACTTAAGCTCATCCAAAACTCTACTGTCCGTATCCTAACTCGCACCAAGTCCTGTTCACCCATCATCCCCCGTGCTGACCTACATTGGCTCTCGGTTAAGCAACGCCTCGATTTTAAAATTCTCATCCTTGTTTTCAAATCCCTCCACGGCCTCGCCCCTCCCTATCTCTGTAACCTCCTCCAGCCCCGCAACCCTCCAGGATCTGCGCACCTCCGATTCTGGCCTCTTGAACATCTCCGATTTTAATCACTCCACCATTGGTGGCTGTGCCTTCAGCTGCCAAAACACGAAGCTCTGGTATTCCTTTCCTAAACCTCTCTGCCTCTCTATCCTCCTTTAAGGCACTCCTTAAAACCTACCTTTTTGACCAAGCATCTGCCATAGTATTTTCTTACATGGCTCGGTGTCAAATTGTGTTTGATAACGCTCCTGTGAAGTACCTTGGGATGTTTTACTACATTAAAGGTGCTATATAAATGCAAAAGCTAAATACTGTGGATGCTGGGAATTTGAAATAAAAACAGAAAATGCTGGAAATACTCAGCAGGTCAGGTAGCATCTGTGGAGAGAGAGAAACAGAGTTAACGTTTCAGGTTGATGACCTTTTGTCAGAAGTGGAAAACGTTAGAGATGGAACAGGTTTTAAGCAAGTGCAGGGAAAGGGGTGGGGTGGGGTAGGGAAAGGGGAGGAAAGAACAAAAGGGAAGGTTTGTGATAGGGTGGAAGGCAGGAAAAAAGAAACACTTGCATTTATATAGCGCCTTTCACGACCACTGGACGTCGCAAACCGCTTCACAGCCAATGAAGTACTTTTGAAGTAACAACAGAAAATGCTGGAAAAACTCAGCAGGCCAGGCAACATCCGTGGAGAGAAAATAGAGTCGACGTTTCTCTCCACGGATGTTGCCTGGCCTGCTGAGTTTTTCCAGCATTTTCTGTTGTTATTTCGGATTTCCAGCATCTGCAGTATTTTGCTAAAGTACTTTTGAAGAGTAGTCACTGTAGGAAAAGCAGCCGCCAATTTGCGCACAGCAAGCTGCCATAAACAGCAATGTGATAATGACAAGATAATCTGTATTGATTAAAAGACCAAAGGGATGATGGTACGAGGCAAAAGTGGGAGGGGTGGTAATAGGACAAGTAAATAAACAAAAGATGGGTCGAGAGGAGGAGTCAATGGCAATAGCTATATAAATGCAAGTTGTTGTCCATGCTGTCTGCTGTAACCACTCCAAGTGCATCAACGATAAAGCATTTTTTTTGGCGGGGGGGGGGGGGGGGGGACATCCTGAGGCTGTGAAAGGGGCTTGAAAATCACATCTTCCCTCTGCAGCCAGGAGGTTGGCTATCTCTCTCTCTCTCTCTCTCAAATAACAACAGAAAATGCTGGAAAAACTCAGCAGGCCAGGCAACATCCGTGGAGAGAAAATAGAATCAATGTTTTGGGGCAAACCCTTTGTCAAGACTGGAAAAGCACAGGAAATGAAATAGATTAAAAGGCCAGGCTGGGAGAGAACAAAAGAGAAGTGAAGAGACATTAAGAGGTATTCAAAACAAGATGAGATGGTGATAGGACTAGTGGAGACAAAAGACGGCTCTAGATTAGGTGTGAAATGCGTGGCAGAATGGGAGACAGCTGCCATGTGGGAGAGAAAAAAAGCGGGGGGGGGGGGGCGGGGGGGAAGGGCCAAAACAAAGGTATGGATAAAAAATATAAGTGAAAATGTAATGGGGGCCGAGGTTATGATCTGAAATTGTTCAACTGGATATTGAGTCCGGAAGGCTGTACCTCTTTTATTTAAATCTGGTACAGGTAGACTATCCTTTATCCGAACGTCCAAAAACCGAAAACCTCTAAAAACCGAAAGTTTTCTCGTTCAGCGCAAGTTGTGCGCACGACATGACCAGAGTGGCGCACGACTTACGCTGAGCAGGGCAGAGGGTCACAGAGTTCCCTCCTGGGTAGGAGATTGCAGGCCGAGCCGGGCAGTGTGAAGGAGGTACCGGGAGAGTGAACCCAACAATACAGCGGCCGGTCCGATAGCTGCAGCGGCCCGTCCGATATTCTTTTCTCCCCGACCCAACCCGCGGCCCGTCCGATATTCTTTTCTCCCCCCGCCACACCCGACCCCCGACCCGTCCGATATTTTCTCCCGACCCGACCCGAACCGCGGCCCGTCCGATATTCTTTTCTCCTCCCCGACCCCCCCCCCCCGTGGACACCCCCCCGGACCCGACCCCCCCCCCCGGACACCCCCCCCCGACCCCAACCGCGGCCCATCCGATATTCTTTTCTCCCCCCCCCACCCGACCTGATTTGCGGGCCAGCTTAGTAGGAGTCAGCCGATATCCGGCTTTCCAGAGAAGCAGGAAGGGGAATGAGACACGGAACAGTCGCAAGAGGTAGCCTGAACTTTTAAAATTTATATTAAATACAAATTTCCCAGTCTTATAAAAATACCTTCTGAAATCCGAAAAATTCCGAAAACCGAAACTCAGCTGGTCCCAAGGCTTTCGGATAAGGGATAGTGTACCTGTAGTACTTGTTACAACTCATCAACTACATGATAAATCCATTACATTCATTAACCACAATAAGGCTAAGCCTTAAAAAAAAGCTTTAAGATTAACAGTATAAATACAATAAATTTTTTCAGACAAAAACAATGTCAACAATACAGGTACCCATAGATAAAAATACATACTAGTCCTACTGGCAATCTAGTAACTCTTCATTTTTGCTTGGTATTACCTGTTGTCCTTTTAAAAAAATTTAACATTCAAGTACAACAGTACTTATACAACTCATCAGTTACATAGTAAATACATTACTCTCGTTTAAATGGCACCTATCCGGAATTCTCTATTAACCGGCAAAATTCATACTCCGAAAACACCTCAATAACCGGAAATGTTGCCGAGTCCGAGTCTCCCGCGGTGGCCGAGTTAGTCAGTGTGGGTAGTTCTCCAAACTGCCACGACTCGGCTTCTTGGCACTGTCAGAAGTCCGAACACCTCAATAACAGGAGTCTGAAATAACCCTCTCTGTCATCCGGAATTTTTAATCAACCGGCAACACGCCGGTCCCGTCGGTGCCGGATACCAGAGAGTCAACAATATAAATACAACAATGAATTTTACAGGTAAATCAATAATGTTTACAGTACAAACTGCAACTATTTAATAACGGAAGGCTGTAAAGTGCCTAATCGGAAGATGAGGTGCCCTCTCGCTCTCTCTCTCTCCTTGAATAGGCCCAAACCTGTCTCCAGGCAACAGCCTGACGAATCGAAGCGCGAAACATCGATGGGCGGCCATCACGATCTTGGTCGGTTATTGCGCGGCGCTCGATGGGTCGCGCCTGGCAGCGGGGGCGGAAAAAAAAGATGGCGGTCGGGCTGTGAGGGGCTGAGCGGCGGCTCGGGGGGAGAGAGAAACAGGGGCACAGCCCGGGGCCATGCCGGCTCGCCGCCTCTGAGGAGATTGTATTTATTTATCTGTCTATTTATTGACTGGTTGTGGCGGGGGGCCGCGATGTGCGACGGTTACGGGCGCGCCCTACTGCGGGTGGCGGTGGCGCAGATCTGCCAGGCGCTGGGCTGGGACGCGGTGCAGCTCACGGCCTGCGACATCCTCACCGACCTGCTCAACAGGTACATCGAGCAGCTGAGCAGGGGCTGCCACCGCTACAGCGAGCTGTGTGAGTACCCCGCCCAGGGGGGGGCCGGCGCCAGGCCCTCCACCCTCTCTCTCACACACACACACACACACACACACAGTGGGTGAGTAACACGGGGCACAGCAAGACTCCAGGGGTTAGTAACACGGGGCACAGCAAGCCTCCAGGGGTGAGTAACACGGGGCACAGCAAGCCTCCAGGGGTTAGTAACACGGGGCACAGCAAGCCTCCAGGGGTTAGTAACACGGGGCACAGCAAGCCTCCAGGGGTTAGTAACACAGGGCACAGCAAGCCTCCAGGGGTTAGGAACACTGGGCACAGCAAGACTCCAGGGGTTAGGAACACTGGGCACAGCAAGACTCCAGGGGTTAGGAACACTGGGCACAGCAAGACTCCAGGGGTTAGGAACACTGGGCACAGCAAGACTCCAGGGTTTTGGTAACACGGGGCACAGCAAGACTCCAGGGGTTTGGTAACATGGGGCACAGCAAGACTCCAGGGTTTATTAACACGGGACACCGTGGGTTTATTAACACGGGATGCCGTGGGTTTATTAACACGGGATGCCGTGGGTTTATTAACACAGGATGCCATGGGCTTAGTAACGTAGGCACAGCAAGACCGCCATGGTTTATTCATGGACAAATGAGCAAGCAAATCCATTTACACAAACAGTGCACCAATTGTGTAGATGGAATTCTGTCATTACTAAGCAGATTTAGGGATTCCTGTGCCGTGTAAACTTTTTTACCTGTAGAAACATTTTATTTTATACATCTTGCAAAGACATCACTGGAGTACTGGAGTATTTTTGGTTATTTCATCGGCCATGGTTCAGTGGGCAGCACCCTCGCCTCTGAGTCAGAAGGTTGTGGATTCAAGTCCCACTCCAGAGACTTGAGCACAAAAATCTAGGCCGACACTTCAGTGGAGTGATGCACTGTCCGAGATGCTGTCTTTCGGATGAGACGTTAAACCGAGGCCCCGTCTGCGCTCTCAGGTGGACGTAAAAGATCCCATGGCAGTATTTTGAAGAAGAGCAGGGGAGTTCTCCCCGGTGGCCTGGCCAATATTTATCCCTCAACATCACTAAAAAACAGATTATGTGGTCATTGTCACATTGCTGTTTGTAGGAGCTTGCTGTGAGCAAATTGGCTGCTGCGTTTCCTACATTACAACAGTGACTACACTTCAAAAATACTCCATTGGCTGTAAAGCACTTTGTGTCGTCCGGTAGTTGCGAAAGATGCTATATAAATGCAAGTCAGTCTTTCTTTTAATATATGCAGCACAGAAACAGACCATTCGGCCCAACCAGTCCATGCCGGCGTTTATGCTCCACTCGAGCCTCCTCCCGTCTTTCCTCATCTAACTCTATCAGCGTAACCCTCTATTCCCTCATATGCTTATCTAGCCTCCCATTAAATGCATCTATACCATTCGCTACAACCACTCCCTGTGGTAGCGAGTTCCATATTCTCACCACTCTGTGGGTAAAGTAGTTTTTTCTGAATTCCCTATTTGATTGCTTGGTTATGCTGCTATGCAGGACGTGGTACTTGTTTTCTTGCACCCGCACCACCTCCCCCCCCCCCCCAAATCAAGCCCCAGAACTTTACTGACTACTGGCAGCCTCCTCTCTCCTTGCCTCCCTCACTGCATTCGGCATTTCACCAAACGGGTCTGTGTGTGTGTGTCTGTGTCTGTGTGTAATAGACTGCATTAGGCCTACTCACTAGTGCTTGTAACACCTGTGGTTCAAAATATTATGAGGCCTGTCGAGTCTCGCTCATAAATTGTTAACTGATCTGGATACATCTCTGTCCTAAACACAGCTCCGTGGGTTTGTGATCTTGTAATGAAACCTCAAATCTTTCCTCTCTCTTTTCCCAATGTTGACAGCTGAGCAAACACTGATTAATAAATTATAAATTCCCTCTCTTCCTCCTCCTCCCCATTACCATTTGATTCCATTCAAGTGCTATACAAGCAGAGTCGTTATGGGGAAATTTAAAAAAAAAACAAACGCACCACCTTGGCACACAATCCTGTTCTCTCATCCTATTTGGTTTTAAAGCTCTGGAAACTAACTACATTGACGTCTAGCTAGTATTTTGCCAGTGACATCAGCTTTAGAAATATTGCAAATGTCTTGTCCACACGAATAAATGTAAAGGCAGTTACATTATGTAATATTTATCTGAATAACAACAGTATTTCCTAACTACATGTGCAGCAGCCATGTATTTTTGAAATGCATCTTCGTATTGGAAGCAAAATATCTTGGGTTCATCAACTGCAATGCTTGGGATGCTTAAGTCAGTTTAAAAACTCCCCAATTAAATCAATTTTGTACCAAATTAATTACATTTCAGAACACCACACAATCTGTTACAATGTTGTCTTTGGGAGCCACACAGGAGCCTGTTCTAGACGGATGTTTTGCTTGGTGACAAGGCCATAATTATGTGATATCTGAGATCCTGTTATAAAAGAGTTGGTGTCCTGTAAGTACACTTTATGGTGCAACATTCATGTACAGTGCATAATTCTGTATGAATTTTGCAATTATATATAATAGGCATTGTATATTCAGTGTTTAGCTCCAAAATGAGTGCATGATGAATGTTACTCCTGTGCAATAATGCTCAGCCGACCGCTGACGTTTCCTGTCATTGATCAGTTCCTCTTCGCTAAATATTTCCTTA
Source organism: Somniosus microcephalus (assembly GCF_052327205.1). Lineage (NCBI taxonomy): Eukaryota > Metazoa > Chordata > Chondrichthyes > Squaliformes > Somniosidae > Somniosus > Somniosus microcephalus. Next base: position 81,567,614 of record NC_141003.1, on the reverse strand, counting down.
AACTGATTCCCCATCTCTACAGCCTAAACAAATACAAGTTTTGTATTTTATAAATGTTTTTTGAAATTTGTAATTGAGGTTTTGAGGACTTTGGGGTGGGTTCAGTATTTGTTATGCCAATAGGACGCCATCAATGAAAGAACAAAAGGGAAGGTCTGTGGGAGGTGCAGAGACATTGAGATATTCAGGGCGAGACGAGATGGTAATAGGACAGGTAAAGAAACAAAAGATGGCTCTAGATGAAGTGTGAAATGCGCTGGCGGAGTGAGAGACAGCTGCCATGTGGGAGAGAGGGGAAAAAAAAGGAAAAGGCACAAACCAAAAGTGTGGATAAAAAATATATAAAAATATGATAGGGGCCGAGGTTATGATCTGAAATTGTTGAACTCGATATTGAGTCCAGAAGGCTGTAAAGTGTCTGATCGGAAGATGAGGTGCTGTTCCTCGAGCTTACGCTGAGCTTCCGTGGAACAGTGTACGAGGCCGAGAACAGGGAGGTCTGAGTGGGAATGGAGCAGTGAATTGAAATGACAGGCGACTGGAAGCTCGGGGTCACCCTTACGGACTGAACGGAGGTGTTCCGCAAAGCGGTCACCCAATGTGTTGTAGTTCTGTTGTATTAGACAATTGTACTGAAAAACTGCATTCAGATGTGCGCAATTTGTGACTCTTGTACTTTGTATTTGAAGTAGACATGTTTCATTTGACTCTGGTATTTGTTCATTTATGTAATAATAACCATGGCATAGATCAGCAGATAGTCTTACTGATGTTCTGTACATATGCTCAGGACAGTTACCTTCAGCCTTTGATTTTTAAAATGAATCTGAGTTCAGTATAGTAAATTTCATTGTGTACCTGCAGCTAAAACACTGCTTTCCAAATGAATTTGACTAATTCTGCTCATTTCAAATCAATTAATTAAATCTTCCTATAGTTGCTAGAAGTCTACATTAACTTGTGATACTTACAATAACTTTTCCACTTGCTGACTTTCTGCAACTTTAAAGTGAATGTCCCCATTAACCAGTCCCTTTCAAAAAAAATACAAAGTTTAAAAGAATGATTAGCATTTTTTTGTGCTACCAGACCACTTGCGTATTGTGGCTCAGCAATTCCTGGGTTTTCGGCATAGTCACTGGCAGGTACACAAAAGTGGCTTCGGGATGATTCCAGCTCTGATTGTCCCATCCCATGTGCAGGTACTTGGCCTCAGCTTGATGCTTTCTGACACTAGCCGACGTGAGACTTGAAACTTAGGGATAGGGTGCCTTCATTGTGGTGATGCTGCTTATTTGCGGTCCAGTATGCTGCGGCATTGTGCCACTAAAATGATGAATGCATTTTGAATTTTTTCGGTTGGATATTTTTGAAGTGCTGATGACTTTGTTAGGAAATTAGCTGGGAGGCACATCTGAAACGGTGTATGAATGAGCTGCATTAACTTCAGTCAGTATTTCCATTTTATCCAAAAACGTTACTTGAGGTCCCTCGTGTTTTTTGGCTTAGGTACTTTTTAGTGTAAATCTCCCTGATCGCATCCATGAAGAGTCACTGTTTAGAACAAGCTTACGAAACAGAATGCTAAATCGTACAGTTCTTTAAGTCTGTATGATTTATCCAGTGGCTTTGAGTCATCTAGATCAAGAAGGTTCAGGATTCAATCCCCAGTCCATATCGGGCTCACCAAACCCATCTGAAATTGTCTTAGGGGTCCTAGATTTGGTCTTTGTGTCCCTGTATTAGGAAAGTGAAAATCAGCTAGAGTTCCTACTCTTGATTTCTATCCAGCCATCTTATGTGAAAGTGCACCCACATGGACAGGATTGTGCTCTGCTGTGATGTCCCCATGATTGAAAGCACATCAGCACTCACTTTCTAGACACACACAACGTATATGGAATTGAGGTACAGATCGGCTATAGAAACATAGAAGATAGGAGCAGGAGTAGGCCATTCGGCCCCTCGAGCCTGTTCCACCATTTAATGAGATCATGGCTGATCATCCAAATTCAGTACCCTGTCCCTGCCTTCTCCCCATATCCCTTGATCCCTTTAGCCGTAAGAAATATATCTAACTCCTTCTTGAATATATTTAATGAATTAGCCTCAACTGCCTTCTGTGGTAGAGAATTCCACAGGTTCACCACTCTCTGGGTGAAGAAATTCCTCCTCATCTCTGTCCTAAATGGCTTACCCCTTATCCTTAGACTGTGACCCCTGGTTCTGGACTCCCTGACCATCGGGAACATCCTTCCTGCATCTAGTCCGTCTAGTCCTGTTAGAATTTTATAAGTTTCAATGAGATCCCCTCTCATTCTTCTAAACTCCAGCAAGTATAAGCCCAATCGACCCAATCTCTCCTCGTACGTCATTCCTGCCATCCCAGGTATCACTCTGGTGAATTTTCGCTGCACTCCCTCCATGACCAGAACATCTTCCTCAGATAAGGCAACCAAAACTGCACACAATACTCAAGGTGTGGTCTCACCAAGGCCCTGTACAACTGCAGCAAGACATCCTTGCTCCTGTACTCGAATCCTCTCGCTACGAAGGCCAACATACCATTTGCCTTCTTAACTGCCTGCTGCACCTGCATGCTTACCTTGAGCGACTGGTGCACAAGGGCACCCAGGTCTCGTTGCACCTCCCCTTCTCCCAATCTATTGCCATTCAGATAATTGCCTTCCTGTTTTTGCCACCAAAGTGGATAACCTTGCATTTATCCACATTATAATGCATCTGCCCAATCACCCAACCTGTCCAAATCATACTGGAGTTTCTCTGCATCCTCCTCACAGCACACACGCCCACCCAGCTTTGTGTCATCTGCAAACTTGGAGATATTACATGTAGTTCCCTCGTCTAGATCATTAATATATATTGTGAATAGCTGGAGTCCTAGCACCGATCCCTGCGGTACCCCACTAGTCACTGCCTGCCACTCGGAAAAAGACCCGTTTATTCTTTGCTTCCTGTCTGCCAACCAGTTCTCTATCCAAGTCAGTACCTTACCCCCAGTCCCATGTGCTTTAACTTTACACGCTAATCTCTTATGCGGGACCTTATCGAAAGCCTTCTGAAAGTCCAAATGCACCACATCCACTATAATCTAATTGAATGGTGGAACAGGCTCAAGGGGTTGAATGGCCTCCTCCTGTTCCTGTGTTCCTATAATAGCCACTTGGGCAAGCTACCAGAGGACATCCACTGCCCATAGAATTGTACCTCAACAAGGAGTCAATACTTTCAGGAGAGAAGTGGAGAAAATTGGTGAGAGGAAAAATAAAAGTTGTATGATTTATAAGAAAAGGTATGGATTGTGAGGCGACCTGAAAGGGAACAGAGCATTTATATAGATTGACATGTGCATAGTAGTTCAGAAGATTGATTTTACCATTTAGGTGGCTGTGTAACCAGAGCTCATCAATCACTTCCACAAAGACCATAAATTCCTCCATTATATAAGTAATGTGCATGTTGAGAAAGTTTATTTAAAATGATGTTCCATTATCTTTAAAGTATCAAGTCTGTTGGAAATTGGCTGGCAGCTCCTGAGGTTGATGCGTTGGCCTGATTGGAAAGGGTTAATGGGGCTTCACGGTAACTTAATTGAGTTAACCTTTTTCTAGATTATTGTTTTGATCTGATGCTTGGGGTGATCAGCTACATTAGATTTGCATGGGTATTATTTTAATTGTAAGAATTCTGCAATTCTTTATAGTACTAAATCAAGCAGTTTCTCCACAGTAGATATCCTGTGTCAGCAGTAGCTATTAAAATGCTTTAGAAGGTTTGTTTGTTAATAATCAGTTGAACTGTTAAGTAAATGTGCTCAGTATTTCATGGAGCTTGTCCTGAAACCCTCTATGTAGTGTCTGTCACTATTTGTACAGAATGGATTTAAGTATATTTTTGCTAGTTTGTCATAATATTTGAACTCTAGTGCTAACAGTTGGGGTAGGACTTTGAAAAGATCAAATATATTTTTTAAAATATTGATATTGTGGCTATTGTCATTTTGAAATTAATATTGATTTTTGAAGAGCAAGAAAGACTTCCATTTCTGTAGCGCCTTTCACGACCACCGGACGTCCTAAAGCCCTTTACAGCCAATGAAGTGCTTTGTGAAGTGTAGTCACTGTTGTAATGTAGGAAACGTGGCAGCCCATTTATACACAGCAAGCTCCCACAAACAGCAAAGTGATAATGACCAGATCATTTTTTTTTCCAGTGATGTTGATTGAGGGATAAATATTGGCCAGGACACCAGGGATAGCTCCCCTGCTCTTCTTTGAAATAGTGGCCGAGGGATCTTTTGGGACATGAGAGAGCAGACGGGGCCTCGGATTAACATCTCATCTGAAAGATGTTTCTGAAAGGAATTTCCCTTTAGCCTTACACTTACGTCTTGTGTCCAAGTGTAATAAACCTTCCCATCTCAGTTCACTCACGGTATAATGAATGCTGAATTTATATTTGCTACCTACAGTTTATGCGGTTGAGTCCATATTTAGTGTGGATAGGTACACTGTGAACGTAGGAAGCACTGCTCCTTAATACAGGAAACTCTTTTTTTTATCCGGGACCGGCGTGGTGCCGGTTGATCAAAAAGTCCGGATTACAGAGAGGTATACTTACCAAGGTACGAGAGCCCAGTACACGGCCACAGGTGCAGGAGCCCCGGTTACACGGCCACAGATCCAGGAGTCCCGGTTACACGGCCACTAATATATAGTAAAACTTACCTGAACCTACTCCTGAATTTTGCCGGTTAAGAGAGATTTCTGGATATTTAGGTGCCGGTTAAAAGAGAGTTTCCTGTAGCATCATTAAATATATATCTGCATGTTGTGTGTGCAGACTATTAGTGACATTTCCCAAGCTCAGGTACAGGTTTATATTTATTAGATGGGTATAAGAGTAGTGTTGTTAGTTGTAGTTTGGATATATCTGACTGAGGAATGTTCAAATGCTAATTACAGGAAACTTCGCGATATCGGCGTGATGCCGATCTATGAAAACTTCTGGACAGACCAGCGCTAATGTTGAAGGATATGGAGGTTTTCATCTCCGTATCTGAGAACAAACACTGTTGCTTAGCAACAGCTTGTAAACAGTCGGCCCGTACCTTGGAAGCATCTCTGTGGCTTAGCAACAGCTTCAGAGAGAGGCTTTCCAGAGACTGACTGTTTAAAAAAAAATGCTAGGAGAAGAAAAAAAAAAGAAAAAAACCTAACAAAACGGCTGCTGATTTTTGCCGTTAGATCGAGGTTTCGGACATACAACCTCCGGATAAACCAAAATTTCCTGTAAATGATTCTTGCCCAATATTGCTTCTGGTACTGCATTAATAATAATTAATAGTGAGTTAAAAAGGGATCTGGCCCAGGTGGATTGGAATCCAAGATTATCAAGTAAAACACTAAATGAGCAGTGGGAGGCCTTCAAAGAGGAGATAGTTCCGGAACAGACTAGATACATTCCCATGAGGGGGAAAGGAAGGGCATCCAAAGCTGGAGCCCCCTGGATGACTAAAGATATAGAGATTGAAATGAAACCGTAAAAGGAGACTTTTATAATAAATTAGCAAAATACTGCGGATGCTGGAAATCTGAAATAACAGAAAATGCTGGAAATACTCAGCAGGCCAGGCAGCATCCGTGGAGACAGAAACAGAGTTAACGTTTCAGGTCTGGGACCATTTGGATCTCAAGATGCGGCGAGAGCAGTAGTTTGAGGAACGATGAATATAATGATGAAGGTCCCAGACCTGAAACGTTAACTCTGTTTCTCTCTCCACGGATGCTGCCTGGCCTGCTGAGTATTTCCAGCGTTTTCTGTTTTTATTTCAGGCTTACAATAAATGTCAGGTTCATAATTCAGCAGGGAACCAAGCTGAATACAAAAAGTACAGAGAAGAACTGAAAAAGGAAATAAGAGGGGCAAAGAGAGTTGAGAATAGATTAGTGGGTAACACAAAAGGGAACCCAAAAGCCTTTTATAAACATTTTAAATGGTAAAAGGGGAGTCAAAGGAAGGGTGGGGCCGACTAGATGATCTTGTGGAGGCAGAGGACATGGCTGAGGTACTGAGTGAGTACTTTGCATCTGTCTTCACTAAAGAAGTGGATGCTGCCAATTTTGCAGTAAAGAGGAAATAGTAAAGACATTTAATAGGATAAAAATAGATAAAGAGTAGGTATTTAAAAGTTTGGCTATGCTCAAAGTAGAAAAGTGCCCCTGTCCGGATAGGTTGCTGAGGGATGTAAGGGCGGAAATTCTGGAGGCTCGGGCCGCAATCTTCCAATCCTCCTTAGTTATGGAAATGGCGCCTGAGGACTGGAGGATGTTACACTCCTGTTCAAAAAGAAAAGTAGAGGATAAACCCAGCAACTACAGGCCAGTCAGGCTAACGTTGGTGGTGGGGAAACGTTTATTGATAATCCGGGATAAAATTAATTGGCACTTGGAAAGTATAAGTTAATAAATAAAAGCCAGCACACTATCAAAACCCTTCATAATTTTAGAAGTTTCGAATAACGAAGCTGAAAAGTTTCAAAACTTTCAAAGAAGCTATTTTGAGTGCTTGTATTATTGTGAAGCTACAAATGAAGTTGGGATTTGCCAAATTACACTTCATTAGAAAGAGGCTGCATAATGAGAAACCACTGTTCATAACGGAAAACTGTTGACTTGGATAGAGAACTGGTTGGCAGACAGGGCGCAAAGAGTTGGAATAAACGGGTCTTTTTCCGAGTGGCAGGCAGTGACTAGTGGGGTACCGCAGGGATCGGTGCTAGGACCCCAGCTATTCACAATATATATTAATGATTTAGACGAGGGAACTAGATGTAATATCTCCAAGTTTGCAGACGACACAAAGCTGGGTGGGCGAGTGTGCTGTGAGGAGGATGCAGAGAAACTCCAGTAGGATTTGGACAGGTTGGGTGAGTGGGCAAATGCATAGCAGATGCAGTATAATGTGGATAAATGTGAGGTTATCCACTTTGGTGGCAAAAACAGGAAGGCAGATTATTATCTGAACGGCAATAGATTGGGAAAAGGGGAGGTGCAACGAGACCTGGGTGTCCTTGTGCACCAGTCACTGAAGGTAAGCATGCAGGTGCAGCAGGCGGTTAAGAAGGCAAATGGTATGTTGGCCTTCATAGCGAGAGGATTCGAGTACAGGAGCAAGGATGTCTTGCTGCAGTTGTGCAGGGCCTTGGTGAGACCACCTTGAGTATTGTGTGCAGTTTTGGTCACCTTATCTGAGGAACGATGTTCTTGCCATGGAGGGAGTGCAGCGAAGATTCACCAGACTGATACCTGGGATGGCAGGAATGACGTATGAGGAGAGATTGGGTCGATTAGGCTTATATTCGCTAGAGTTTAGAAGAATGAGGGGATCTCATTGAAACTTATAAAATTCTAACAGGACTAGACAGACTAGATGCAGGAAGGATGTTCCCGATGGCGGGGGAGTACACAACCAGGGGTCAGAGTCTAAGGATAAGGGGTAAGTCATTTAGGACAGAGATGAGGAATTTCTTCACCCAGAGAGTGGTGAACCTGTGGAATTCTCTACCACAGAAGGCAGTTGAGGCCAAATCATTAAGTATATTCAAGAAGGAGTTAGATATATTTCTTAAGGCTAAAGGGATCAAGGGATACGGGGAGAAAGCAGGGACAGGGTACTGAATTTGGATAATCAGCCATGATCTCATTAAATGGCAGAACAGGCTCGAGGGGCCGAATGGCCTACTCCTGCTCCTATCTTCTATGTTTACTCCTGCACCTAATTCTTATGGCCAAGGATGGAATGGGGACACCACAAGACTTTTGGGGGAAGGTGAGAGGTGGAGCATATACTATGTAAAATTTAAAATACTTATCAATTTTCAGCGAGGAACATCTGGGGAAGCCTGAGATTTCAGAGAGGGCCATACATAGGCCCTGGAAAGAGGTCACTGACGAACCTCATGTGGTAATGTGTGGTACTGAGAGACTATAAGGGAGCGAGAGAGAATATAGACAAGTGCTGAGGCAATAAAAGAGTCTGCGCTGTGTGAATTAGAGGGGTTTAAGAAATCGACTTTGTGGTGAAGTCACTGTTTTATGATAGTTTTTCATTTTAATATAATGGCCCAGATCTTACGGTGGGTAATGACGACGAGCTGTCAGCTCCGACACTGGTTGCGCTGTCCACCCTCCCCCCGCCATAGCTGGCAATCGGTGTAATCGGGAAAATCAGTGAAACTGACAAAAATTTGGGCTTTTCCACGTTCATATCGCTGTTAAATACCCCATTAAATGTTAAGCCTTAATAACAATAGAAAACGCTGGAAAAACTCAGCAGGCCAGGCAACATCCGTGAAGAGAGAAACCGAGTTAACCTTTCAGGTCGAAGACCCTTCGTCAGAACTGAGAAAAAAGCAGGAAATGAAACCGATTAAAAAGCAAGTTTGGGGGCTGGGAAATGGGGGAGGGGATGAAAGAACAAAAGGGAAGGTCTGTGGGGGGTGAAGAGACATTAACATAGAAGATAGGAGCAGGAGTAGGCCATTCGGCCCTCGAGCCTGCTCCGCCATTCAACGCGATCATGGCTGATCATCCAAACTCGGTACCCTGTCCCTGCTTTCTTCCCATATCCCTTGATCCCTTTAGCCTTAAGAAATATATCCAACTCCTTCTTGAATATATTTAATGAATTGGCCTCTACTGCCTTCTGTGGTAGAGAATTCCACAGGTTCACCACTCTCTGGGTGAAGAAATTCCTCCTCATCTCAGTCCTAAATGGCTTACCCCTTATCCTTAGACTGTGACCCCTGGTTCTGGACTCCCCCGCCATCGGGAACATCCTTCCTGCATCTAGTCTGTCCAGTCCTGTCAGAATTTTATAAGTTTCAATGCGATCCCCTCTCATTCTTCTAAACTCCAGCGAGTATAAGCCTAATCGACCCAATCTCTCCTCATACGTCATTCCTGCCATCCCAGGTATCAGCCTGGTGAATCTTCGCTGCACTCCCTCCCTGGCAAGAACATCCTTCCTCAGATAAGGCGACCAAAACTGCATACAATACTCAAGGTGCGGTCTCACCAAGGCCCTGTACAACTGCAGCAAGACATCCTTGTTCCTTTACTCAAACCCTCTCGCTACGAAGGCCATATTAAGAGATATTCAAGGCGAGACGAGATGGTAATAGGACAGGTAAAGAGACAACAATGGCTCTAGATGAAGTGTGAAATACGCTGGCAGAGTGAAGGACAGCTGCCATGTGGGAGAGAGGAAAAAAAAAGGAAAAGGCACAAACCAAAAGTGTGGATAAAAAATATATAAAAATATGATAGGGGCCAAGGTTATGATCTGAAGTTGTTGAACTTGATATTGAGTCCAGAAGGCTGTAAAGTGCCTAATCGGAAGATGAGGTGCTGTTCCTCGAGCTTACGCTGAGCTTCCGTGGAACAATGCAAGAGGCCGAGGACGGTGAGGTCTGAATGGGAATGGAGCGGTGAATTGAAATGGCAGGCGACCGGAAGCTCGGGGTCACCCTTACGGACTGAACGGAGGTGTTCCGCAAAGTGGTCACCCAATCTGTGTTTCGTCTCCCCAATGTAGAGGAGACCACATCGTGAGCAGCAAATACAGTATACTAGATTGCAAGAAGTACAAGTAAATCGCTGTTTCACCTGGAAGGGGTGTTTGGGGCCCTGGACAGTGGGAAGGGGGGGGGCGGTATAAGGGCAGGTGTTGCATCCCCTGCGCTTGCACGGGAAGGTGCCGGGGGAAGGGGTGCTGGGGTTGATAGAGGAGTGGACTAGGGTGTCTCGGAGGGAGCGGTCCCTACGGAATGCTGAAAGGGGAGGAGAGGGGAAGATGCGTTTGGTGGTGAGATCACGTTGGAGGTGGCGGAAATGGCGGAGGATGATCCGTTGAATGTGGAGGCTGGTGGGGTGAAAGGTGAGGACGAGAGGAACCCTATTGTGGTTCCGGGAGGGAGGGGCAGGGGTGAGGGCAGAAGTGCGGGAGATAGAACGGACACGGTCGAGGGCCGTGTCAACCACGGTAGAGGGGAATCCTCGGTTGAGGAAAAAGGAAGACATGTCGGAAGCACTGGTGTGGAAGGTGGCATCGTCAGAGCAGATGCAGCGGAGACGGAGAAACTGGGAGAATGGAATAGAGTCCTTACAGGAAGCGGGGTGGGAGGAAGTGTAGTCCAGGTAGCTGTGGGAGTCAGTGGGCTTGTAGTGAATGTTTGTCAATAACCTATCCCCAGAGATGGAGACGGAGAAGTCGAGGAAGGGAAGGGAAGAGTCGGAGATGGACCATGTGAAGGTGAGGGAAGGGTGGAAATTGGAGGCAAAGTGAATGAAATTGTCTAGTTCAGGGTGAGAGCAGGAAATGGCACCGATACAGTCATCAATGTACTGGAAAAAAAGGTGAGGGAGGGGATCCGAGTAGGACTGGAACAAAGAGTGTTCCACATGTCCCACAAAAAGGCAGGCATAGCTAGGACCCATGCGGATACCCATAGCAACACCTTTAATTTGGAGGAAATGATTGGAGTCAAAGGAGAAGTTGTAAAAGCCTTGTTGGATTAGGTGTAACTGGGATTTTAATAGCATATTGACTGCTAAGTAAACGTTATGGCCAGAAAAAATAATTTTTATATTTGTGGAGTGTCAGATTTCCCCTTTATGATAAAAGTTACAATTTTTTTAAAGTTTCTTCATGATATTTCAGCTTCTACCTTATCCCCATGTGAATGTCCCAATCTTTAATTCGCTCTCTGTAACATTTTTAAAAAGCGGGGATAAAAGCAGCTTTTCATTTCCTGGTTTATTGTGTGTGAGAATTCTTAAATGTGATTGGTTGCTTAGACAGCTTGTTGACGTCGCTGCACCTCTTCACTGGGAATCCCCATTACACAGCGCTGCAATGAATTGCACGTCGAGAACGGCAAACTTCTCGCCACAGCGATTGCGAGATCTGTGGGCCGATTTCTTCGGGGCGAGCGCCTTTGCTTTGCCGCTGACCGCAAACTATGGGTCAATGTCTATGTAACAAAAGTATTTTGAAATAACAACAGAAAATGCTGGAAAAACTCAGCAAGTCAGGCAACATCCGTGGAGAGAAATTTGAGTTGACGTTTCGGGTTTGACCCTTCTTCAAAACTGGAGAGAAAAGGAACTAGATCGAAGGCAGGGCTGCGATCGGACAAAAGAATAAAAGAACCAAAAGAAGTAAAAGAGATTAGAAGCTAGACGAGATGGTAATAGGCTGTGATTAGGTGTAAAGTGTACTGGCAGGGCAAAAGATAGCTGCCAGGTGTGAGAGAGAAACAAAAGGAAAGGGGGGGGGGGGGAAAGGAAAGGAGTGGAAAAATATAAGTGAAAATGAAATGGGGGCCGAGGTTATGATCTGAAATTGTTGAACTCGATATTGAGACCGGAAGGCTGCAGAGTGCCTAATCGGAAGATGAGGTGCTGTTCCTCGAGTTTACGTTGAGCTTCCGTGGAACAGTACAAGAGGCCAAGGACGGTGAGGTCCGAGTGGGAATGGAGCGGTGAATTGAAATGACAGGCGACCGGAAGCTCGGGGTCACCCTTACGGACTGAACGGAGGTGTTCCGCAAAGCGGTCACCCAATCTGCGTTTGGTCTCCCCAATGTAGAGGAGACCGCATCGTGAGCAGCGAATACAGTATACTAGATTGCGAGAAGTACAAGTAAATCGCTGTTTCACCTGGAAGGGGTGTTTGGGGCCCTGGACAGTGGGGAGGGGGGAGGTATAGGGGCAGGTGTTACATCTCCTCCGCTTGCACGGGAAGGTGCCAGGCGAAGGGGAAGGGCTGTTTGGGGTGATAGAGGAGTGGACTAGGGTGTCTCGGAGAGAGCGGTCCCTGCGGAATGCTGAAAGGGGAGGGGAGGGGAAGATACGTTTGGTGGTGGGATCACTTTGGAGGTAGCGGAAATGCCGGAGGATGATCCGTTGAATGTGGAGGCTGGTGGGGTGAAAGGTGAGGACAAGGGGAACCCTATCGTGGTTCCGGGAGGGAGGGGCAGGGGTGAGGGCAGAGGTGCGGGAGATAGAACTGACACGGTCGAGGGCAGTGTCAACCCCGAACTTGACAATTTCATTCACTTTGCCTCCAATTTCCACCCTTCCCTCACCTTCACATGGTCCATCTCTGACTCTTCCCTTCCCTTCCTCGACTTCTCTGTCTCCATCTCTGGGGATAGGTTATCGACCAATATTTACTACAAGCCCACTGACTCCCACAGCTACCTGGACTGCACTTCCTCCCACCCCGCTTCCTGTAAGGACTCTATTCCATTCTCCCAGTTTCTCCGCCTCCGCCGTATCTGCTCCGACGATGCCACCTTCCACACCAGTGCTTCAGACATGTCTTCCTTTTTCCGCAACCGAGGATTCCCCTCTACCGTGGTTGACACTGCCCTCGACCGTGTCAGTTCTATCTCCCGCACCTCTGCCCTCACCCCTGCCCCTCCCTCCCGGAACCACGATAGGGTTCCCCTTGTCCTCACCTTTCACCCCACCAGCCTCCACATTCAACGGATCATCCTCCGGCATTTCCGCTACCTCCAAAGTGATCCCACCACCAAACGTATCTTCCCCTCCCCTCCCCTTTCAGCATTCCGCAGGGACCGCTCTCTCCGAGACACCCTAGTCCACTCCTCTATCACCCCAAACAGCCCTTCCCCTTCGCCTGGCACCTTCCCGTGCAAGCGGAGGAGATGTAACACCTGCCCCTATACCTCCCCCCTCCCCACTGTCCAGGGCCCCAAACACCCCTTCCAGGTGAAACAGCGATTTACTTGTACTTCTCGCAATCTAGTATACTGTATTCGCTGCTCACGATGCGGTCTCCTCTACATTGGGGAGACCAAACGCAGATTGGGTGACCGCTTTGCGGAACACCTCCGTTCAGTCCGTAAGGGTGACCCCGAGCTTCCGGTCGCCTGTCATTTCAATTCACCGCTCCATTCCCACTCGGACCTCACCGTCCTTGGCCTCTTGTACTGTTCCACGGAAGCTCAACGTAAACTCGAGGAACAGCACCTCATCTTCCGATTAGGCACTCTGCAGCCTTCCGGTCTCAATATCGAGTTCAACAATTTCAGATCATAACCTTGGCCCCCATTTCATTTTCACTTATATTTTTCCACTCCTTTCCTTTCTCCCCCCCCCCCCCCCCCTTTTGTTTCTCTCTCACACCTGGCAGCTATCTTTTGCCCTGCCAGTACACTTTACACCTAATCACAGCCTATTACCATCTCGTCTAGCTTCTAATCTCTTTTACTTCTTTTGGTTCTTTTATTCTTTTGTCCGATCGCAGCCCTGCCTTCGATCTAGTTCCTTTTCTCTCCAGTTTTGAAGAAGGGTCAAACCCGAAACGTCAACTCAAATTTCTCTCCACGGATGTTGCCTGACTTGCTGAGTTTTTCCAGCATTTTCTGTTGTTATTTCGGATTTCCAACATCTGCAGTATTTTGCTATCGTAAAAGTATTTTGAAAGCTGGTTTGAGGTTAAAGGAGGAACAGAAGCTGGCAGAGGATGAGTGGAAACTAACTGTTCGGTGTCATTGGCCATGTATTATTTCAAGAGAAATTTGTCTCATAGACTAATAATTAATGCCTTTGTTTGAGTCAAAATGTTGAAAATTTTTGTAGTACATGGTAAGGTCATCTTTCACAGAATGTATACGAACTGATGAAAAATGATGGACAGGAAAAAACCTGTCCCATACAGCTGTGATGCCTAATGCATCACAATACATACACTTGCCACCCTACCAGGAGCCATGTGATCTCTTGGGAGAGACAAAATAAACAGATAAATACCCAGGCCAATTAGTTGGGGGGGAGGGGGATCTGGAAAATTCCTCTCCGACCCCCCCCCCCCCCCCCCCCCCCCCCCCATGGCGATCAAAACTAATCCAGGCGATCACACTGGCCCTGAATGTTACAAGGCACCTACCCCTTGTATGAGGTGATATCTGCCCAAGACACAAACAGGTCCAGCTCTCGCTTGAAGGAATTCAGCGAATCCGTGTTCCCCGCACGCGATGGCAACCTGTTCCATAGGTCCACTTTTCTCTGCAAAAAGTTTCTCCCTAACTTATTCAGTTGAAACAATTGGTCTACACTAACACACTCTCTAATCCCTTCATCATCTTAAAAACCTTGATCAAATCACCGCCAAGTCTCTGCTTCTCTAGAGTATAGAGACCCAGCTCTTTGAGCCTATCTGGGTAACTAAGATGCTTTAAACTGGGAGTTAATCTAGTGGCCCTCCTCTGTACCTTTCCAAAGCCTTAATATCACCCATCATGTGAGGAGACTAGAACTAAACACAGTATTCTAACTGAGGCCTAACCAAGGTCTAGTATTTGGACAACATTTTGTGGGTTTTTTAAACAGTGAATTGTCCTGTGAATACACCCGAGCACCCGATTTGCTTTAGCGATAGCTTCACGGCATTGGTCATTAACCTTTAGAGATTAATGCACTAAAACGCCCAGATCTTTCTTTCACCACTGGCTTTAATTCATTTCCCTGTATGTTCAGCATTTTCCCTGCCCACATGTACAACACTACACTTTTCTAATTTAAGCATCATTCGCCAGTCACAGGACCAATGAGCAAATGCATCTAGATCTGCTTGCAGTAGTCGAGCATCCTCAACAATGCTAACTCTTGCACGTATCTTGATACTGTCGGCAAACTTGCAGATCATTCCTCAACATCAACCTACAGCTAGATCATTAATGAAAATAGTTAATAGAAAAGGTACTAACACCAATCCTTGTGGGACACCGCTGGTGACTGGCCTCCAAATAGATCCAAGTCCATCGACAACCATTTTCTGTCTACAGGCTATCAGTCAATTCTCAATCCAGAGCAGTAGATTACCACTAATTCCAGAAGATTCTATCTCCTAGAGAAGCCTCTTGTGTGGTACCTTATCAAAAGCTTTGAAAGTCCAGGTAGACAATGTCTACTGGGTTTCACTCATCCACTTTCCTGGTGACTTCTTCAGAAAATACAATCATATTGGTAAGACACAACCTTCTTTTTCTGAAGCCATGTTTGATGCCCCTGATATTGCTATCTCTGTCTAAGTAGTTTATAATGATTCCCTCAAGCACCTTACCTTTACTGATGTCAAGCTAATGGGCCTACAGTTATCCCCCTTTTTAAAGATTGCAAGTATGCTAGCCTCCTTCCAGTCTAAGGGAGCAGTCCCAGACTCCAGCGAGCTATTAAAGATACGGACATTTGAGTGGCTATCATCCAGACCGGAAGCCCTATCTATTTTAAGGTTCCTTTTTCTTTCTAAAACAGTATGTTCATCTATTTTAATACTAACAATTTTGTTGCTAAATGCAGCTTTTAATTCTGTCAGTTGTACATCATCTTCAATCAAGAGTGAAGACTGATGCAAAGTATCTCCATCATACCCTGAGCGTGCTTTCTAACTTTTTCTTGAGCATCTTTCAATGGCTCAATACAGTGTTTGATGGTCCTCTGACTCTTCACATAGCTGGAAAAGCTTTTCCCATTACGATCACGGTTGTCCACGATCCTCTTTACCATTAACCTTTTTAGTTGATCGAACAGCAGCCTTCGTTTTTTTAATTGTTCTTGATACCTGGCTTTACTTTGCAGTGTAAATGAGCTTTTACTTTATGTAAAAACATTTTTGTTTCCATCTTATTTGTCTTATTTATTGGAGGATAGCAAATGTAACCCCGCTATTTAAGAAAGGAGGGAGAGAGAAAACCGGGAACTACAGACTTGTTAGCCTCATGTCAGTAGTTGAGAAAATGCTGGAATCTATTACAGGAAACTTTGTGCTACCCGGCACCGACAGGACCGAGCTGTTGCCGTTCCATCAAAACTGCCGGACAAACCAGCGCTAATGTTGAAACATACGGAGATTTTGAGTTCCGTATCTGGCAACAAACACTGTTGCTTAGCAACAGCTTCTAAACAGTTGGCCGTACCTTGGAAGCGTCTCTGTAGCTTAGCAACAGCTTCAGAGAGACTTTGCAGAGCCTGACTGTTGGGGAAAAAAAAAGCCACGAGAAGAAAAAAAAAGCCACGAGAAGAAAAAAAACCTAACAAAACGGCTCCTGATTTTTGCCGGTGGATCGAGCAATTAACCTCCGGATAAACCAAAGTTTCCTGTATAAAGGATGCAATAACTGGGCACTTAGAAACTAATAGTAAGATTGGGCAGAGTCAACATGGATTTATGAAAGGGAAGTCCTGTTTGACAAACCTATTGGAGTTCTTTGAGGATGTAACTAGTGGAATAGACAAAGGGGAACTGGTAGATCTGGTGTATTGGAATTTTCAGAAGGCCTTCGATAAGGTCCCACACAAGAGGTTGGTGAACAAAATTAGGGCACATGGAATTGGAGGTAACATACTAGCATGGACTGAGAATTGGTTAACAGACAGAAAACAAAGAGTAGGGATAAACCGGTCTTTTTCAGGATCGCAGGCTGTGACTGGTGGGGTACTGCAAGGATCGGTGCTTGGGCCCCAGCTATTCACAATCTAGATCAATGATTTGGATGAGGGGACTAAATGTCAAATCTCCAAATTTGCTGATGACACAAAGCTAGGTGGCAGGGTCAGTTGCAAAGAGGATGTGAAGAGGCTTCAAGGGGATCTGGACAGGCTCAGTGAGTGGGTGAGAACATGGCAGATGGAATATAATAATGTGGATAAATGTGAAGTTATCCACTTTGGTAGAAAAAAACAGAAAGGCAGAGTATTTCCTAAATGGTGAAAGATTGGGGAATGCAGATGCTCAAAGGGGACCTGGGTGTCCTTGTACATGAACCACTGAAAGTGAATATGCAGGTGCAACAAGCCATTAGGAAGGCAAATGGTATGCTGGCTTTCATTACAAGAGGATTTGAGTACAGGAGTAAAGAAGTCTTATTCCAATTATAGAGGGCCTTGGTGAGACCACACCTGGAGTACTGTGTACAATTTTGGTCTCCTTACCTAAGGAAGGATATACTTGCCATAGAGGGAGTGCAACGAAGGTTCACAAGATTGATTCCTGGGATGGCAGGACTGTCGTATGAGAATAGATTGAGTAAGCTAGGCCTGTATTCTCTTGAATTCAGAAGAATGAGAGGGGATCTCATTGAAGCATACAAAATTATTACAGGGCTTGTTAGGGTGAATGCTGGGAGAATGTTTCCCTTAGCTGGGGAGTCGAGAACCAGGGGCCACAGCCTCAGGATAAAGGGTAGGCCATTCAGGACTGAGATGAGAAGAAATTTCTTCACACAGAGGGTGGTGAATCTTTGGAATTCTCTACCCCAGAGGGCTGTGGAGGCTCAGTCATTGAGTATATTCAAAACAGAAGTTGATAGATTTATGACTAGTAAGGGCATCAAGGGATATGGCGATAGGGCCGGTGAATGGAGTTGAGGCAGAAGATCAGCCATGATCTCATTGAATGGCGGAGCAGGCTCGAGGGGCCGAATGACCTGCTCCTGCTCCTATTTCTTATGTTATGTCTTTATACAGACCCTTGGCGGCTTCTTGCACATCCTCCTTTTGAACTTGGGCACGGACATGGCTTCTGTACATTTTATTTTTCTCTGGAGAACCTTGCCGTTTATGTTGCGGATCGGTTTCCTCCCCATCCAGTAGGGTTGACCAATTGACCTGTTCCAAATCCTTTGCCATTTTAGTAAAGCTAGCCCTTCATTGTTTTGCATAAAATGCAAGCAGCAGCTTCTTCCAGTTGTGTAAAGAGTTCAGTGTTACCAGTTGAATTGTTCCTAATAATATATCAGCAGTTGGTTTAGAAAACGTGGTGGAGACTGTTTCTTGGGCCTCAGCTGGTTAATGCAAGAAGTGGCTAAGCCCTACGTACCAGTTACGTCCCAGATTCGATGCCTGGTCCACGTTGAGTTAGCTGATTTTAAACATTATAGAGGCTGCCGTTTACCTCCGCATCCCTGGAGTATGGAGGAGTAAAGTCAACCGGGTTTTTGCTCCTGATCACTGGGTAGCAACTCGTGCAGCAGGTCCGGGGCATGCAGGTGTACGGATGTCTGGTAAGGATGTGATCAGATTTGGCTGTGGTTCCTGCCGTTTCACCTGCTACCATGGTTAAATAGCCTGCCAACATTCCCAATCAAAGCTCATATAGGGAGAATAGTGTCTGGGTAACCGCATTTTGTCGTCAGTCAGCACCCTTTAGGGAGGAGGAGAAACAATTGGAGGCAGGTGGGGGTAGGGGACTGGAAAATAAAGAAACGGACTCTTCCACGTAAACACTTAAACTTTGGGGCAAGCACAGAGCACTGCAACTTTGTGCAACAATCTGAAGGTGTGAAAGTGAATACTAAAGGCCCAAGTAATTTGAACAGCACATTGATTGTGATTACTTTTCTCAAAGATAATGCAAAAATATTTGTGTTTCCAAATTGTAGTTCAACGTAATTGATGTTCTGTAGTAGCTTTAAGATGAATTTCGCCCATGGAATTTCACCCACAATTATTCTAATAATTTAACTATTGAATGTTCAATTTAAAAATTAGTATGATGTGTATTTTTTATTTTGGCAATGTGTTTCTGAAAAGTTCTAAAAAGCAGTTTTCATTTAATAATTTTAAAAGCACCTGAAGGCTTTTGCATTTATTTAGCGAAGTTCTTACTAATTTTGGATTTATTAATACACCACAGTTCAGTTTCTGCACCTGTGTGCATTGTGACTATAACAATGTGTAATCTAATGCAATGGTTTTCTAGCTGACACTATAAATTAGTGATGTAAGATTAGATGATGTGATTAGACATGGTAAGATTTAAGAGTTTCTTCATTTAAGAGAAAATTGAAAACCCTGTTTTTTTGCAGTAATATATGCAGGCCCTGCTAGATTACATCAAAGTATAGTATTAGACAATTTTGGTGTTGGTATTAGTTGCTGAGCAGAAGTGATTAAGTATTATCAATACAGGGCTAATCATCAATTAAGGTTTAGCGAGTGGCAGCTTATGTTCACTTCATCTGGTGAGGGTGTGTGGCTGGGGGCAGGCTGTCATAGAAAGAATGCGGTAGATAATAGAATGGAATTCAGAGCTTTGCTATGTTTAAAAGTATGGGCGAAATCAAAATAGTCAAATCTGATTATTTTGACATCTGCAGTGATGGACATATTCACCTACAATTTAAATAAATGCTAATTTATATAAATGCAAGATTTTTTTTTCTACAATTTAATATGACATTATTTTGTCATTGAAATGTTGTAACACTTTAAGTAATTGCATTATGTTGCCATATTAAATTCTGTGGTTGATCGGTTCATTCAGTATATTTTTTATTTAAAAATACTACAAGCTACATTTCATTGGGTGTTACAGATAACCAATGACTGACCAGTCATCAATGGTGACACACTGGGATGTTATTTTGGAAAATGGCAGAACTGGACACATGAAAAGCACAGCTTGTTGGTGTATGGCTGCTTTTCTGCCAGAGTGACCGAGGATGTGGTTCACAACCACAGTTTTCCTATGAAACAGCAGGGAAGTCCCAAGCAGACACTAGGTTCTTTCTCACAGGGAGGGGGAGAGGAGATTGGGAGCTGGGCTGCCTTAGGTTTCTGTCACTACAACAAAAACAGGCTGGCGTGTAGGGCTGAATGAAGCTGTAGAAGTAGTATTAATATTGTACTTTTAAAACAGCTTTGTTTCTTACTACTCTACAATAATGTTGCACCGCGCCATTAAAATTTACTTTCCTTCTGCTTTGCCAGATGGTCGCACGGATCCTGTTTTGGATGATCTCGGTCAGGCCTTTAAACTAATGGGAATCAGCCTTTCAGAACTTGAAGACTATATTCACAACCTCGAGCCCATTGGATTTGCACACCAAATCCCAGCATTTCCCGTCAGCAAAAACAATGTGCTTCAATTCCCACAGCCTGGAACCAAGAGTCTTGATGAGGAGAAGGAGTATATTCCAGAATACATGCCACCACTCATCTCATCACAAGAAGGTGAGGTCTGTTAAGTATCAAACTTCACTGGTTGGAAAGGTTATCTGAACAAGTCTCATCGGAGGCAACAGAGCAACAGGACATCTCACTGAAACATATAAGATTCTGAGAGGGATTGACAGGGTAGATGCTGAGAGGTTGTTTCCCCTGGCTGGAGAGTCTAGGACGAAGGGGGCCATAGTCTCAGGATAAGGGGTCGGCCATTTAGGACTGCGACGAGAAGGAATTTCTTCACTCAGAGGGTGGTGAATCTTTGGAATTCTCTACCCCAGAGGGCTGTGGAGGCTCAGTTGTTGAGTATATTCAAGGCTGGGATCAATAGATTTTTGGATACTGAGAGAATCAAGGGATCGGGCAGGAAAGTGGAGTTGAGGTCGAAGATCAGCCATGATTCTATTGCATGGCGGAGCAGGCTCGAAAGGCCATATGGCCTCCTCCTGCTCCTATTTATTATGTTCTTACGCATGCCACTGATGGGCCTTTATTTTATGGCCAACGTGACAATTTTTGGCAGCTGAATATCACAGGGTGTAATAAAGGAGTACATAAGAATTGGGAGCAGGAGTGGGTCAGATGGTCTCTCGAGCCTGTTCCGCCATTCAATAAGATCATGGCTGATCTGGTCTCACTTTTATTCTACTTAAAACTGCATCCCTCCTGCAGACTTTTAAACCAATGTAAGAATGAAAGAACTTGCATTTATATAACTTCACTACCGAAGAATTACTTTTGAAGTGCAATCACTGTTGTTTTTTAGGCAACATTGGCAACCAATTTGCACACAAGGCACCACAAACAGCAAATGAACTGAATAACCAGTTCATTTCTTTTTGGTAGAGTTTCAGGGAGAAATGTTGCCCAGAAACTGGGCGAACACCTTGCTCTTTTACGTCCATCTGGACTACTGGAATAGGCAGATGGGGCCTCAGTTTAATGTCATCTGAAATATGCCACCTCCAACAATGCAGCATTCCCCCGGTACTGCACTGAAGTGTCAACCTAGATTATGTGCTGAAGATTCTTTAAAAAAAGTACTACTTCAAATCAACTAAAAACGTCAGTAAAGTGCAGGGTATTAAAGGTTGTTTATGGAATCCACCATGATTGAATACATTGCAAACCTGTATCTGCAGCTTACTTGATGGTCTTTTATCTTATGCAGTTCATTGTTGTGCTGCATATCTGGATGGAAACCTCTTTTCCCCAGTGGAAAAGATCCAATTCAGAACAAGTTTGGAATTCCAGTTGGATAGACATCTGTTAGAAATTGAAAAGAAAAAAAACAATTAGGTATTTTTAAGTTCAAACGTCTTACTAAAACTGCCAGTAATTGTTAGCTGTTGGGACCACAATAATCAGAATTCTCAGATGAATGATGAGGTAGTGGACTACTCTTCCATACTGAGTACTTTCTATTCGCTGCCAATATAGCCACTGAGCTGCAGAAAGATATGTTTTAAGGACGTTCTAGCTGTTATTTTTAAATGCCTGGAGTTTTATTTGCACTTAAAAAAAATAAAATAAAGTATACCTTTAAGCTTATAAATTATCCAAATTCCTAACCATTTTCTGTGCAGTTCCACATAACCTGTATATGGTACTCTTGCATCGGCAGTACGCTTACTTCTGAGTCAGGCAATTGTGGGTTTAAGACACACACCAGGAGATTTGAGCACATGATCTGGTTTGGCTATCCAGTACAGCACTGAGGGAGTGCTGCATTGTCAAAGGTGCCGTCCTTCAGATGAGACTTTAAACAGAGGACCAATCTTCTCAGGTGGATGTTAAAGATCCCATGGATCGTGCTGTGTGCAAAATTGACTGGCCTGTTTGCCATAACAACAGTCGTGCATTTCAAAGTAATTCCTTGTATATGTGATATTATTTATTCTTGGGATGTGGCGACACCGACGAGGCAGGATTTATTGTCGATCCGTGAGAGCATTAAGAGTCAACCCTGCAGTGTGGGACTAGATTCACATATAGGCCAGTTTGGTGTGAGTGAGTGGCAGTTTCCCCTCCCTGATGGATATTATGAACCAGCTGTGTTTTTACAACACTCTGGCAGCTTTCATGGTCATTTTTTTTTCTTGAACCAGTGTACAAATGACTAGATTTATTGAATTCAGTGTCACAATTTGTCATAATGGGATTTGAACTCGCGACCTTTGGATTATTGACGCAGTTTAACTATTAAACTATTGTACCTCATGTATGTGAATTGTTTGAGATTTTCCATGGACATAAAAACGTACTATACAAATGCAAGTCTTGGCGAAACTGTTAACTTTCCTTACATTTACAAGTTCTTAGATCATTTACAATTTGCATTTCCAAATGTATCTCCTTGTATTGGCTGGTTTGGCATTGCCCAGCCAGATGTTTTGGTGACTACTTTGACCTACTGGGAATTTCTTGTTGAATTTATAAACCAAATAATCTTGCAATGTGGGGATGTGCAGGCCTTGCGTCTACGGCAACAACACTTGCACAGTATTGTTCCGAGAGCAGTTTTAATGATTTGAACTTAGCCAATGAACCTTAGCCCCACAAATGCACAAAACTATCCAGTGTGTTGCAAGGTTGAAGCTGTGGTACAAGGAACAGTTAATACAGCAATGAGTTCAGTTATTTTTGCTTAAGAAGGCTGATGTCTGATTATCCAACATTTTTCTTGGCATGTAACACAATGAAACAGAGATATACAGGAAACTTTTTTATCCAGGACCGGTGTGGTGCCAGTTTATCAAAAAGTCCGGATTACAGAGAGGTATAGTTAAAAGGTACGAGAGCTCCGTACACAGCAACAAATCCAGGCTTCCCTGTTGCTTAGCAACAGGTGCAGGAACTCCGGCCACAGACCAAACATCCCTGTTGCTTAGCAACAAGTGCAGGAACCCCAGTTACACAGCCACAGATCCAGGAACGGCCACTAATATGAAGTAAAACTTACCTGAACCTACTCCTGAATTTTGCCGGTTAACAGAGATTTCCGGTTATTTAGGTGCCGGTAAATCGAGAGTTTCCTGTATATGTAAAAGCAAAGAAATTTAGCAACTTTAAATTTTATAAATGATGAGGAGTTATTCCATATAAACTGCATCAACAAATGTTTATTAATATAACCTTATTTACACTGAAAGCTTAATGTAACATCACCGTATCATTTCATTGCCATTTTATCTACATTTGGCCTTCCTGTGTTACGCATTTTCCTGCTGAGAAACCCGACGATGTTTTTCTGTTTCTGCAAAATTCAATTCTTCAGTTGGGAGTTTCTGAGCGCAGCCTGAGGTAAGTCTTTAATTCCTCCCTCTGCTCAATGCCTCCCCACAGCAAGATTGTTGAGAGTAGCCGTTCAGCATTTTTATTGAATTCTGCCAACACATTTTCAGTACAACTCGCTAAGGCTGTTAAAATGATTAATATTCCAGTGCACATTATATGGACCAGGAGGGTTCAAGCTCTCTGTCTTTGTGGACCACTTGAATGTGTACCATGAAGCCTCTGGGGCCACCTAAAAAGTTTAAATCAACATTCCCATTAATCTGCATATAAGTCAAGCTACAGATTCTAACAAATCTTGGTGTACTGATTTAGGATTCATTTATTAATACAAAAAAGAAAGACAGACTTGCATTTATATAGCACCTTTCATGACCTCAAGTCATCCCATAGTGCTTTACTGCCAATGAAGTACTTTTGAAGTGTATTCACTGTTGTAATGTAGGAAACGCAGCAGCCAATTTGTGCACAGTAAAGTTACCACAAGATAATTTATTATTGCTGTTGGTTGAGGGATAAATATTGGCCAGCACACCAGAGAGAACTCTGCTGCTTTTCTTCAAATGGTGCCATGGGATCTTTTGCGTCCACCCGCGAGGGCAGACATGCCTCTGTTTAACACTGTCAAGATGGCTCCGTTGACAGTGCAGCACTCCCTCAGTACTGCACTGGAGAGTGAGCCTGGATTTTGCGCTCATGTCCCTGGAGTGGGACTTGAACCCCACAACCTTCTGGCTCAGAGGCGCGAGTGTTCTTACTGAGCCACGGCTGACACTGTTAATGGGGCAGCACTGCTAAGAACAGCCATTTCTAAACCTTCAGGCCCATGAAATTCATACAGAACAAACAGTAAGAAATACAAGCACAAACCGAACTGAGCTGCTTGAGCTTTGTAAGCCAGATTGCCAGGTGGCTTTGCCAGCCCTTGAGCAATAGTTTGGGCACCCCAGATTAGAGATACTTTATTACCAATGTATACAGAAATTTTGCACCTTTATTCTTGTATCCAGTTTTGAATGTAGTAACCACTATTTCTTTTTCATAGTTACTTTGTGTCTCCTGTAAAGGTAGTCCAGGTTCTTTACATTGGCATGGTTAAAACCAGAGGAAATGTTAAAATCTGAAAATTTAGTTATTAAATAATGATTTTGCATTTGACTGCAGAAGAGTGGGAGTAAATTGTGAATTTTACATTCTTACCGGCATCTCTGGGAAAACATGCCTCAAAAACTGCACCTGAAGGCTTTATTGAATGTTGTTAAATTGAAATAGTCTGGTGTTTTGATCTAATCTAATAACCACAAAATAGACTAATGAATGAGGTCAGAGAATGCGGAGTCAGGGGAGAAGTAGCAGAACGGATAGCTAGCTGGCTTCAAGACAGAAAACAGAGAGATGGGGTTAAGGGTAACTGTTAAGAGTGGAAGAAGGTGGAAAGTGGGGTCCCACAAGGATCAGTGCTGGGGAGCACTGCTGTTCACAATTTATATTAATGATTTAGACTTTGGAATCAAAAGCACAATTTCTAAATTTGCGCATGACACCAAATTTGTGGGGGGGTTAGTCAATAATGAGGACTGCAACAAATTACAAGAAGATATTAATAAACTCGCAGAATGGGCATATAATTGGTAAATGAATTTCAACACAGATAAATGTGAGGTATTACATTTTGGCAAGAAAAGTAAGGAGGTTACGTATGACTTGGAAAATAAGAATCTAAATGGGGTAGAAGAGCAAAGGGATCTCGGAGTACAAATACACAAATCACTAAAAGTAGTGACGCAGGTTAATAAGGCCATTAACAAAAACAAACCAAGCACGAGGGTTTATTTCTAGAAGAATAGAATTGAAAAGCAGAGAATTCCACCACAATCTGTAACCTCATGGCCCGGCATATCCCTCACTCTACCACTACCATCAAGCCAGGAGACCAACCCTGGTTCAATAAGGAGTGTAGAAGAGCATTGCCAGGAGCAGCACCAGGTGTACCTAAAAATGCAGTGCCAACCTGGGGAAGCTGCAACACAGGACGACATGCATGCTAAAAAGCGGAAGCAGCATGCTACAGACAGAGCTCAGCGATTCCACAATCAACGGTTCAGATCAAAGCTCTGCAGTCCTCCCACATCCAGTCATGAATGGTGGTAAACAACTAATGGACCATGTACAGCAGGCACCTCAAAGCACTGGAGAGGTACCACCAACGCTGCCTCCGCAAGATCCTGCAAATCCATTGGCAGGATAGGCGCACCAACGTCAGTGTTCTTGCTCAGGCCAACATCCCCAGCATCAAGCTTTGACCACACTCGATCAGCTTCGATGGACGGGCCACATCGTCCGCATGCCCAATACGAGACTCCCAAAACAAGCGCTCTACCCGGAGCTCCGGCACGGCAAGAGAGCCCCAGGTGGGCAGAGGAAATGCTTCAAGATCACCCTCAAAGCCTCCTTGGAAAAAGTGCAACATCCCCACCGACACCTGGGAATCCCTGGCCTAAGACCGCACAAAGTGGAGGAGAAGCATCCGGGAAGGCGCCGAACACCTCGAGTCTCTTCGCCGGGAGCAAGCAGAAGCCAAGCGCAAGCAGCGCACATTAACCCAAGCACCCCACCCACCTGCCACCTCAACCACCGTCTGCCCCACCTATGACAGAGACTGTAGGTCCCGCATTGGACTCATCAGTCACCTGAGAACTAATTTTTAATGTGGAAGCAAGTCATCCTCGGTTCCGAGGGACTGCCTAAGAAGAGGAGGAGAATGGGGGGAGGAGGAGAATGGGAGGAGGAGGCGCCATGAATATCCCCATCCTCCATGATAGTGGAGCCCAGCACGTGAGTGCAAAAGACAAAGCTGAAGCGTTTGCAACCATCTTCTGCCAGAAGTGCCGAGTGGATGATCCATATCGGCCTCCTCCTGAGGTCTCCACCGTCATAGAAGCAGTCTTCAGCCAATTCAATTCACTCCACGTGATATCAAGAAACGGCTGAGCGCACTGGATACAGCAAAGGCTGTGGGCCCCGACAACATCCCCGCTGTCGTCCTGAAGACTTGTGCTCCAGAACTAGCCGCGTCTCCAGCCAAGCTGTTCCAGTACAGCTACAACACTGGCATCTATCCGATAATGTGGAAAACTACCCAGGTATGTCCTGTCCACAAAAAACAGGACAAATCTTATCCGGCCAATTACCACCCCGTCAGTCTGCTTTCAATCATCAGCAAAGTGATGGACGGTGTCGTCGACACTGCTATCAAGCGGCACTTACCATTAACCTGCTCACTGATGCTCAGTTTCAGTTCCGTCAGGATCACTTGGCTCCAGACCTCATTACAACATTGGTCCAAACATGAACAAAGGAGCTGAATTCCAGAGGTGAGGTGAGAGTGACTGCCTTTGACACCAAGGCAGCTTTTGACAGAGTGTGGTATCAAGGAGCCCTAGTAAAAGTCAATGGGAATCCGGGAGGCAAACTCTCCACTGGCAGGAGTCATACCTAGCACAAAGGAAGATGGTTGTGGTGGTTGGAGGTCTATCATCACAGCCCCAGGACATCGCTGCAGGTGTTCCGCAGGGCAATGTCCTAGGCCCAACCATCTTCAGCTGCTTTATCAATGACCACCTCTCCATCATAAGGTCAGAAGTTGGGATGTTCGCTGATGACTGCACAATGTTCTGCGCCATTTGCAACTCCTCATAATGAAGCAGTCCATGCCCGCATGCAGCAAGACCTGGACGTCATTCATGCTTGGGCTGATAAGTGGCAGGTAACATTTGCGCCACACAAGTGTCAGGCAATGACTATCTCTATTTATAAAAAAAAAAAAAAAAACGAGCTTCTAACCAGCGCCTTATGACGTTCAACGGCATTCAATCGCCAAATCCCCCACCAACAACATCCTGGGGGCCACCATTGACCAGAAACTTAACTGGACCAGCCACGTAAATACTGTGGCAACAAGAGCAGGTCAGAGGCTGGGTATTCTGCAGCGAGTGTCTCACCACCTGACTCCTCAAAGCCTTTCCACCATCTACAAGGCACAAGTCAGAAGTGTGATGGAATACTCTCCACTTGCCTGGATGAGTGCAGCTCCAGCAACACTCGAGAAGCTTGACACCATCCAGGACAAAGCAGCCTGCTTGATCGGCACACCATCCACCACCTTAAACATTCACTCCCTCCACCACCGGCGCACCGTGGCTGCAGTGTGTACCGTCTACAAGATGCACTGCAGGAACTCGCCAAGGCTTCTTCGGCAGCACCTTCCAGACCTGCGACTTCTACCACCTGGAAGGACAAGCGTAGCAGGCGCATGGGAACACCACCACCTCTAAGTTCCCCTCCAAGTCACACACCATTCTGACTTGGAAGTATATCGCCGATCCTTCATTGTCGCTGGGTCAAAATCCTGGAACTCCCTCCCTAACAGCGCTGTGGGAGCACCTTCACCACACGGACTCCAACGGTTCAAGAAGGCGGGTCACCACCACCACCTTCTCGAGGGCAATTAGGGATGGGCAATAAATGCTGGCCTTGCCAGCGACACCAAGATCCCATGAATGAATTTTTAAAAAAATGCTAAACTTGTCTCAAACCTTGGTTAGACCACACTTGGAGTCCTGTGTACAATTGTGGTCGTCATATTATAGAAAGGATAGGGTGCAAAAAAGATTTACAAGGATGATGCCAGAAATGTGAGGTTTTACCTATATAGGTTTTACCTATCGGGAAAGGATGAGCAGACTGAAAGTAGAAGACTGAAGGGTGACCTAACAGAGGTCTTTAAAATGATGAAAGGTTTTGATAGAGTGGATACAGAGAGAGTGTTTCCACTTGTGGGGAAGAGCAAAACTAGAGGCCATCAGATGGAACTTCTTTACCCAGAGAGCGGTGAGAATGTGGAACTCGCTACCACAGGGAGTGGTTGAAGCGAATAGTATAGATGCATTTAATGGGATGCTAGATAAGCATATGAGGGAGAAGGGGATAGAGGGTTACGCTGATAGAGTTAGATGAGGAAAGACGGGAGGAGGCTCGAGTGGAGCATAAACACCGGCATGGACTGGTTGGGCCGAATGGCCTGTTTCTGTGCCATATATATCTCATGTAATCCTATGTAAAACTGATCATTGGCTAATTCCTTCCGATAAAAGACTGCTGAACTTGCATCCCACTTGCATAAGGTCTGATTTGGAATAAAATTCCTGTGTTTTGCTTTTTAAACTATGATGAGCGGATTGATTCTCCTGATGTTCAGGTAAACTGTAATACTTGCCTCTTGCAAAAAGGGTTTGGAATTCTCTTCAGTGTGTGTCTCTTTCCATGGTCATTGTTCTCCTTTGTGTCACAAGACAAAAAAGCTGGTTAAGTGTGGTAACTCTGCCTTACTGCTAGGCCAGGAACTGAAGACAAATGACCACTAAGCCACTGCATTCAGTAAGTTCGCAGATGACACGATAATTGGTGGAGCGGTAAATAGCGAGGAGGGAAGCCTCGGGCTACAAGACGATATAGATGGGTTGGTCAGATGGGCAGAACAGAGGCAAATGGAATTTAACCCTGAAAAGTGAGAGGTGATGCATTTTGGGAGGACTAACTAGACAAGGGAATACACAATGAATGGTAGGACCCTAGCAAGGACAGAGGATCAGAGGGACCTTGGTGTGCATGTACATAGATCCCTGAAGGCAGCAGGACAGGTAGACAAGGTGGTTAAAAAGGCATATGGGATACTTGCCTTCATTAGCCGAGGCATAGAATATAAGAGCAGGGAGGTTATGATGGAGCTGTACAAAACGCTGGTAAGGCCACAGCTGGAATACTGTGTGCAGTTCTGGTCGCCACATTATAGGAAGGATGTGATTGCATTGGAGAGGGTGCAGAGGAGATTCACCAGGATGTTATCTGGGCTGGAGCGTTTCAGCTATGAAGATAGGCTGGGGATGTTTTCCTTAGAGCAGAGAAGGCTGAGGGGGGGACCTGATTGAAGTGTACAAAATTATGAGTGGCATAGATAGGGTAGATAGAAAGGAACTTTTCCCCTTAGTAGAGGGGTCAATAACCAGGTGGCATAGTTTCAAGGTAAGAGGCTGGAGGTTTAGAGGGGATTTGAGGAAAAACTTTTTCACCCAGAGGGTGGTTGGAATCTGGAACTCACTGCCTGAAAGGGTGGTAGAGGCAGGAACCCTCAACATTCAAGAAGCATTTAGATGAGCACTTGAAATGCCATAGCATACAAGGCTACGGACCAAGTACTGGAAAATGGGATTAGAATAGACAGGGCTTGATGGCCGGTGCAGACCCGATGGGCTGAAGGGCCTCTTTCTGTGCTGTATGACTCTGACTCCAGTGGCTGAAGGGTCGATAATGAGAGGGCATGGATTTAAGGCGATTGGCAAAAGAACCAGAGGCGACATGAGGAAAAACCTTTTTACGCAGCGAGTGGTTAGGATTTGGAATGCGCTGCCTGATAGGGTGGTGGAGGCAGATTCAATAGTAGCCTTCAAAAGGGAATTGGATAAAGACTTACAGAAAAAAATGCAGGGATATGGGGAAAGAGCGGGGGGAGTGAGACTAACTGGATTGCTCTTCGAAAGAGCCGGCGCAGACTCGATGGGCCAAATGGCGGCCTCCTGTGCTGTACTATTCTATGAAATATAGTATGGACAACTTAGCCAGTAATCAACTGCAGATTTTAAAGAATTCTGCTATAGTCACAGTTCTAATTGTATTGCGTGCTGTCATGGACATGGAGAGCACTGATGGTCTCTGCTGTCCCAAAACAGCAAATAAATCTTTAAATAGTACCAGGGAGAAAATCTAAGGCTGTATTAACAATGTTGGGACCATCAAAAATGTCTCCAGCGTTACTTGTTTACATCATCTGAAACTGTCAGTTAGATTACTGCCAAGTGTTCATTATTCTGTACTAGTGTACTGTCTATAAGGTTTTTTCCTCTGTCAGGCACTCCAGTAAGTATTCATATTGCAGTAGTTAGAGTTGCATAGAATGTCACTAACAAAGGGTGTCAGGTAAATTGAGTTGTGTTTTGTTGGTAAAGATTAGTGAGCAGACTACACAATATGAACAGTCTGTTTCAAAAAAGCTTGTGACCATTTTGCTCTTAACCTGTTTGCCACATTATTCATCATAAGTTGCCTTCTGTCTGCCAGAAAAGCAGGTACAGTAAAGAAACGAGCTGCTTTATTGCTGTGATGTGCAGCGCCCCCTAGTAGAGATTGTCGACAAGTTGATTTGTAAACTATTTGAGGATGTTAGTCAGACAGTTTGAAATGAAACTGGAGTGGGGGTTTCAGGCTCCACATGTTCTGCAACCCTTGAAAAGTTTTTTTTTTTGGAAAAGCTGACTCTTTGGAAGATTGAACAGGAGTCTAGATTTTAATCTGACAATGTTGGGAAGGAGTAAGACATTTGTATCTGAAAATTGAAGGTTCTTAATTTCTATGAATGAAACTGATAGCTTTGTATATGTGGAAGACCAAACAGTGCATTCTGAATAGGATGAGCTGTTCTTCCAGGTTAAATATAGTGTTTGTTGTGATAACTCAACACGAGGATTTACTTAGTTATGCAATAGAATTTCTTCAGGATCTCTGTTGTGACAAATAACCGGTGGGACCATACAAGGGGCAAACCTCATCTCTTGCAAAAACTTTTTCATGATTTTAGATGGATGTCAAATTTAAAATACTTTCTCACCTGAAGTGAGTGAATATTTTGGATACTTGATGAGTTGGCAACTGAAGTATTGGCTATACTTCTGATCAAATATCCAGTATTATCTTTAGCAAAATAGGAATAGGCCATTCTATCTATCAAGCCTGTTCTGCCATTTTCGTTAGCCATGGTAGCTCTGATTTTTTTTTTTTTTTTAATTCCAATTACCTGCCTTTTCTCCATATATGTTAATAGCCTTACCTCCTAAATAAGTAGAAGTTTTCCATGAATTAATGTATTTAACTGAGAGTTTAAAATATTCTTTCCCTATTTATTCTCCTCCCAGCCTCTCCTGAAGGCACTGACTAAGTAAATCCTCATGTTGAGTTATCACAACAAACACTATATTGTTAGGATATGACTATCGAGCACCATCAGTCCTCCAGAACCTGGCTCAACGACCATTCTTAATATGTGGGCCTGGGCGATGAGTGGTGAAGGCTAATGAACCTTTGCAAGGCACCAAAACTAAGGCCAATTACATCAGTTTTAGTTAAATTCGTTAAGACTCGGGCCAGCTGCAACACTTGCGTAGTTGGGCTGATTTAGAGGCTGTACTGCCACAGATTATTCACAGAAGTTACAACAGACGCAGAGTACAGTGCTGAAATGTTACCACTTTTTTCGTGAGAAGTGCAGATGGAAGTGATTGCTCATACACTGCAGGTTTTAGCACACCAATCTACTGTCTACAATACAGCTTTAAAGTAATAGCAAAAATTCAGAGGCTTAAGACTCTTAGTAATACACGCTCTAGATTGCTACACGCTCTAGATTGCTACACATTACTGTAGGTTCAAAATTTTATATCCAATCCAAGCCTGGGAATAAACGAAGGATTTGATGTAGAAGAAAATTGTAGAGTATACACTTTAATTGAGTGAAGATGATGTGTCGAGCCATTTATTGAATTGCAGAATCTGACTATTCCCAGCTTTCTAAACTAGTTCACAATAGTGCATTTGACGGAGAGGCTCTGGAGACCATTTAAATGGATGCGAGATGGTGAAGGTGGAAAAAAAGGCCAGAAATGTTATCATCACTGCTGCCATTAAACACAACAGATGGTACTGAGGGAGTTAATAGTATCTGACAGAGAATAGAGCGGTCTTAAGTTCCAATATCATTGTCCTTCTTCACTTAAACTAAAATCTGATCTTTCACGTGAGCATTGTGCCCGTGTCCATCAGAGTACAGTTTCACTTTCTTGGCCGCTTTAATTAAAAAACTGTCTTAAGCGCTGGGAAATGTTGATGGGATAATTTTTTTTTAATGTTTTGTGCAACCACTACATAGTCACTGTCCCCTTTTGTGCAGGTTGGTTCAGAAATTAGGACAGATGTTAATGTACAGGATAGTAGATGACTGGCAGTGAGTTGGTGACTTGTCCTTTAGTTATTCTGAGATAAGCCACGGTGTGAAGTTTGAATGCGCACTATGTTATATAACCTATAGTTATTTTTTTAATGACACTCGCTTGGTAGAGCATGGTAACGTAAGTGAAAGGGTAATAATAGCGGTGGATTGCAATGCACAATGGCCCGGAATTTGCGGTTGTAAAACTGACAGCAACGTCCGGTGTCCGTGCATGTGTAGTTAAACGCGAAAATCTGGAAGTTGCTTTGTGATACCCTACTCCTCCACAGGGTGCGCTGTTGCAGCCTTTGCTGTGATGCCCTGCTCCTCCACAGGGTGCGCTGTTGCAGTCTTCGTGTGATACCCTGCTCCTCCACAGGGTGCGCTGTTGCAGTCTTTGCTGTGATGCCCTGCTCCTCCACAGGGTGCGCTGTTGCAGTCTTCGTGTGATACCCTGCTCCTCCACAGGGTGTGCTGTTGCAGTCTTCGTGTGATGCCCTGCTCCTCCACAGGGTGCGCTGTTGCAGTCTTCGTGTGATGCCCTGCTCCTCCACAGGGTGCGCTGTTGCAGTCTT
This sequence comes from Somniosus microcephalus, assembly GCF_052327205.1. Classification (NCBI taxonomy): domain Eukaryota; kingdom Metazoa; phylum Chordata; class Chondrichthyes; order Squaliformes; family Somniosidae; genus Somniosus; species Somniosus microcephalus. The sequence continues at coordinate 81,534,594 of NC_141003.1, read as the reverse complement.
CGTGTGATGCCCTGCTCCTCCACAGGGTGCGCTGTTGCAGTCTTTGCTGTGATGCCCTGCTCCTCCACAGGGTGCGCTGTTGCAGCCTTCGTGTGATGCCCTGCTCCTCCACAGGGTGCGCTGTTGCAGTCTTCGTGTGATGCCCTGCTCCTCCACAGGGTGCCCTGTTGCAGTCTTCGTGTGATGCCCTGCTCCGCCACAGGGTGCGCTGTTGCAGTCTTCGCTGTGATGCCCTGCTCCTCCACAGGGTGCGCTGTTGCAGTCTTCGCTGTGATGCCCTGCTCCTCCACAGGGTGCGCTGTTGCAGTCTTTGTGTGATGCCCTGCTCCTCCACAGGGTGCGCTGTTGCAGTCTTCGTGTGATGCCCTGCTCCTCCACAGGGTGTGCTGTTGCAGTCTTCGTGTGATCAAATCAAATCAAATCAAATCAACTTTTATTGTCATTGTTAGTGCACAAGTGCAGTACAACGAAATGTAGGCTTGCGGCTCCCGAGAGTGTACATTTGGATTAAGACATTTAAACATTCAACATACATTTGGCTTGTAATATATTAACATAAACATAACCATAATAAAGTGCATTGGCAGATGTGCAGGCTTTAGAGTTTATTTGTGGAGTTCAGTAGGATGACAGCCCTGGGAAAGAAGCTGTTCCTAAATCTGGTCGTACGGGTGCGAATGCATCTGTAGCGTCTCCCAGATGGCAGGAGGGCGAACAGACTGTGGCTGGGGTGGGTAGGGTCTTTGATGATGGACCGTGCCCTCCGTAAACAGCGTTGCTGGTATATGTGCTCTATGGTCGGTAGCCGGGTGCCGGTAATGCGTTGGGCAGTTTTGACTACCCGCTGCAGGGCTTTCCGGTCATAGTAGCTACAGCTGCCATACCATACTGTGATGGTACTCCACAGGGTGCGCTGTTGCAGTCTTCATGTGATGCCCTACTCCTCCACGGTGCACTGCTGCAGTCTTCGTGTGATGCCCTGCTCCTCCACAGGGTGCGCTGTTGCAGTCTTCGCAGATGCAAACAACACAATCAGTGATTTGATGTGAACTTCAACTTTTTACGCACTATTCTCGCTGTAAAAACCATTGAAATGAGGGGTAACTAAGTTTTTAATGGCGTACTAAGTCATAATTACTGCTGAACAACCTTTCTGGCCCTGAAAAACTAATTTTTACAAGTGAGAAGTCTCGTTTCCTCCGGGTGCTCCGGTTTCCTCCCACAGTCCAAAGATGTGCGGGTTAGGTTGATTGGCTATGATAAATTGACCCTTAGTGTTAGGGGGATTAAATACGTGGGGTTACAGGGATAGGGTGGGATATGTGTTGGTGTAGGGGTTACGGGGATCGGGTGGGATATGTGTCGGTGCAGGCTCGATGGGCCGAAATGGCCTCTATCTGCACTGTGGGGTTTCTGTGATTATCTGTGATTCCCTCAGAAGAACATGATTTTTTAAAGATTGTCTGTCTGATATTTCAGCTTCTACCTTTAATCCCATGTGTATGCCCCAGTCTTTATTTTGCTTTCTGTACAATGATTAAAATGTGAATTATAATGCCTGCTTTTTATTTCCTGCTTTGGCGTCTGTGCGAATTCTTCAATCTGATTGGCTGATCAGCTTGCCTGATGACTTCACTGTTGCTGGACGCCATAGATCCCATATAGATGGTGCTCCAGAGCCCGCTGAATCTTTGTGGGCAGCTTTTTTTTCGAGGCCAGTGGCGAGCGCTGTCCCTTCGCCGCTGACCGCAAAATCCTGGGCCAATGGCTATTTTTTTGAGAATTCAAGCCAAGGCCCATAATACTGACATTGCCACGGTTTAAAAACGAAGAGTTAAATCAGGAAGTAAGATTAAGTGACACTAAGCTTCTGCTTCTCATTGAAACTTATAATATTCTAAAAGGACTAGACAGACTAGATGCAGGAAGGATGTTCCCGATGGCAGGGGAGTCCAGAACCAGGGGTCACACTCTAAGGATAAGGGGTAAGCCATTTAGGACTGAGATGAGGAATATGAGGAATTTCTTCACCCAGAGAGTGGTGAACCTGTGGAATTCTCTACCACAGAAGGCCGTAGAGGCCAATTCATTAAATATATTCAAGAAAGAGTTGGATATATTTCTTAAGGTTAAAGGGATCAAGGGATATGGGGAGAAAGCAGGGACAGGGTACTGAATTTGGATGATCAGCCATGATCTGATTAAATGGCGGAGCAGGCTCGAGCGGCCGAATGGCCTACTCCTGCTCCTATCTTCTATGTTTCTATGGTTGAAAAGCCAGAGGAAAGAAAGATGGGGGGGGAGGGGGAAGGGTAAGGAATTTGACAGTTTTGACGTCCTAGGAACGAATGCGTTAAAGTAGGAGACTGCGATGAGTCTTGATTTCAGCACAGTGGGGGTGTAGGGAGTAAGAGCAGCCTGCAGACCAGAGCTTAACGGAAACTACCAGAGAAGCACTGAGCATAATCGGAATATCTTCAGCCGCTATCACTTGTTACTCGTTTTTTTTGCAGTAATTGCCTACTGCAAAAATACACTTGTGTAATCCTAATATTTCTGGATTTGTGTGAACGGCCATCCTTTCGGGCAGCTGTGATTTACAGCCTTTATGGATTTGAATGAGTTTTGTATCAGTTACTGATTCCAGGATATAAATGTAACTTTAAAACATGTTTGTAATTGCCAGAGATTTTCTAAAGTTAAAGAATATACTTAGCTGGAAGTCGGGCAACTTGGGTGGGAAGAATCTAAAGGCACGCACTTTCAGGAGGTAGATTTTTCGGTGGATTTTGAAGACAGGAGAAGAAGCCGGGCCAAGTGATCTTGGAAGAGAGCTCCAGAGAGTCGAGGTGTAATGGCTTTAAGATCAGTCTCCAGTGGTGGAGAAGAGTGGACAAGCAATAATTCAGAGTTAGAGAAGCAGAGGGCCTGAACTGTGACATATAGCAGGAGAAAAAATACCCATATAGACTACAGGAAAGGATTTGACAATGAGGGCATAGAAACATAGACGATAAGAGCAGGAGTAGGCCATTCGGCCCCTCGAGCCTGCTCCGCCATTCAATGCGATCATGGCTGATCATCCAAATTCAGTACCCTGTCCCTGCCTTCTCCTCATATCCCTTGATCCCTTTCGCCTCAAGAAATATATCCAATTCCTTCTTGAATATATTTAATGAATTGGCCTCCACCGCCCTCTGTGGCAGAGAATTCCACAGGTTCACCACTCTCTGGGTGAAGAAATTCCTCCTCATCTCAGTCCTCAATGGCTTACCCCTTATCCTTAGACTGTGACCCCTGGTTCTGGACTCCCCAACCATTGGGAACATCCTTCCTGCATCTAGTCTGTCCAGACCTGACAGAATTTTATAGGTTTCGATGAGATCCCCTCTCAATCTTCTAAACTCCAGTGAGTATAAGCCCAATCGACACAATCTCTCCTCATACGTCATTCCTGCCATCCCAGGTATCAGCCTGGTGAATCTTCGCTGCACTCCCTCCATGGCAAGAACGTCCTTCCTCAGGTAAGGCGACCAAAACTGCACACAATACTCAAGGTGAAGTCTGTTTGCTGGTTCATGGAGAACCAGTGCAGCTGAGCGAGGCAAAGGGTGATGGGCGTGTGGGGAAAGCAGCGAAGGAAGCCCAATCGGCTGACCAAACCCATTCTTTCCACAGCTCATGGGCCGTTTACCCCATCATAAACTTAACTCACTTATTTAATATCCAGAAGGGAACTTCTGCAAAATTTTCCCTGAACCCCAGAATTAATCAAGCGAAATCACAGAAACCCCACAGTGCAGATAGAGGCCATTTCGGCCCATCGAGCCTGCACCGACACATATCCCACCCGATCCCCGTAACCCCTACGCCAACACGTAACCCCACGTATTTAATCCCCCTAACACTAAGGGTCAATTTATCATGGCCAATCAACCTAACCCGCACATCTTTGGACTGTGGGAGGAAACCAGAGCACCCGGAGGAAACCCACGCAAACACGGGGAGAATGTCTGAATATTTATCCATTCCCACCTCTCCAATATTCAACCCTGGTTGATTGTTTTATGTGGCTGACATTTGCTTGGTTCAGCCGAAGAGCCCGTGTTCCGTGGTGTAGCTGACTTCCTTACAAAGTTTCAAACTCATTTCTAACCAGATACAGGAAACTTTGGTTTATCCGGAGGTTAACTGTCCGGAATGCTCGAGCCACCGGCAAAATTCAGGAGTCGGTTCAGTAAGTTTTTTTTCTTTTCGTTGCTTTTTTTTCCACTAGTCAGGCCCTGCAAGGTCTAGCTAAAGCTGTTGCTCAGCTACAGAGACGCCTGCAAGCTACGGCCGACTGTTTAGAAGCTGTGGGTTTGTTGCTAGATACGGAGCTCAAAAGCTTCCGTATGTTTTCACATTAGCGATGGTTTGTCCGGCAGTTTTGATGGGACGGCAACAGCTCGGTCCTGTCGGTGCCGGATAGCACAAAGTTTCCTGTATTGCCCAGTTCCTTTCTTGAGCTAGTTAATTGGGACGGACTGCGTTTTCTGGGTATTTATTCACATGTTCACTGCCCTGAGACAAAAATAGTTTCTTTTCATCTCGAGTCTCGCCTCAGGCTTGTTCATTTCTAATTGTGCCCTCTAGTACCACAGACCGTGCACGTTATATATCCTGCTCATATCTACCTTGTCTTATGTTTCTCATCTTCGTTATTTTGAAGACTTAAAAGAGTTTGAGACTGTCTTCGGTAAATTCTCTTTCCTGCTGAGGAGATGAATCTGAATGAAAATAAGACTATACTGGCAAAATGGAAGAATAAATCTTGGGATCTCGAGATTTCCGATGCTGACCCTTGCCTAGCGAGCAAGAAATGCTCGGAGACCGTAATGCTGACTAGAGCCCTTGGTAGGGAAGAAGCAGTACACCGAGGTGAGTCAAGTGAGTGGGAATTAATGAGAATATCTGGCAGGATTCCACTCAAGTGATTAACTTTGGTTTTACTATTCATATGGAATAGTACAGGACAAAACAATAGCATGTTCCTCTGATTTTATGGGCTCTGAAGTGGACGTGATAACTTTTATTGCAAACTGCGCTAAACTTTGTGACAAAACTATGGTACAGTGAAATCTTGATTAGGCTAAATGTTTTCAAACTTTTTCAGAACTTTTGCACTGCAGCAGTCTTCCCTGGCGATCAGCTGATTTATCGATGTGGTGTGAAAATAGGACAAGTTTAATCCCCTCCCCCACCAAAAAGTTAGCAAGATATCTTATTGAGAGACTAATAATGGAAGACATATCATTCACTGCAGATTTACAAAAGTGATTATGCTGCCTTTATAAACAAAGTGTAAGGCGGTCTCATGTAAAGCCAGTTCTTGGTAAATATTGCTTTTAAAATAAAAAAAAAAACAATTGCACACAATGATTTGCTTAATGTTCATCCAGCTCTTGAGCTATGTTTGCTAACACAGACTTAGCTGTTCATGTAAATTCCTTTATTCATCTTCATTTTGCAGTATGTACACACCATTTCATTTTTCAAGTACAATTGTTATTCAGTTATGACGCACTGTAGATTGCTTTCAACGCCTGCAGGTGGCACTCTTGGCTCAGATTTGGTCACACTTTGGAGCGAATACCCATCGTTATTGAAGCAAAAAGTGGCCCCATTGAGATTCCGGATCAGCAGACCCAATAAAGTACAGGTGAAATGTAGATGAGTCTGAAACAGGTAATGTGTGAAATAATTCTCGGGAAAAATTTCCCAGGGCATCCAGTCCTAATAGTGACCTCACTGTAATAACGCTACCAAGAGATATGCAGCATGCCGAATATATGTTCATAAAGCAGTAGGCCATGCTGATGTTTTTAATTACATTTAATTAGTATTAACCACAATAACTTAATGCATTTTTAAAGTTGAAAAATGTACTTTGTTTACATGGGAGGTCTTGAATTTAAAAGGGAAACAAATGTTGGCATTTTTACGTTTAAGTTGGTGTTCTGAGGGAGTGGCGCTGAAACGGAGACCTGTGACCTCCAAGCGCTGCTGTCTCCTAGTTACCTTTCTTGCTGCCGCTGCTCCAAACCAAGATTCATTCGAGGCCAGAGACCCACTACAGGTGCCGCGAGGCCGTGGAATCTGCCTCTGCATGCTTACAGATAATAGGAGATCCGACATTAGCTTGCTGGGCCCATGGCATTATTGGTCTCCCATGCTGCTGGGACGATGGAGGTCCCATGCTTTATATTTAGAGTGCTGTCAATGGTAGAATGTGGCCTGCCTGCCTTTCACTGATAGCATTGCTTCAAAATAAAAGTGGCCTATACCTGGTCATTGAGGATCATGGGCACAGACATTTTTGAGTTAGTTAAGAATTCTACAGGTCCCTGTTCCATTCTTTGGTATAACACTAATTACCCCTGTCACACGCTATTAAGAAAGAGTTGACAGGAAATAATAGTTCACGACCAACCGGCAATTGAGTGAGACATGCAGGAACCTCTAGTGCCACATGAACTCAGGAGGGATTGTTTTTCATTTCCTCCTGACTCCACTGCGTTTAAGGAGAAGAATGCCTGGCTTGAATTTAAACCAACAGGATAAGATTCTTTCGGCTCTCTCGGCCCTGTGACAGAACAGTAAAATAGCATTGGTTTCCTCTGATAGGTGGCGCATCTCAGCTGGACTCCTTCAGTTCAAAGTGAACTTCTTCTGGCCACCAAAAAGGGCTCGCCATTGGCTAGAAAGCCTTGGCAACGTTTTGGAAGAATCTGTTCTCGGTACCAGCATCCTTTGCTGCTTTTACTAAGCGATTAGGTGTCAGTTTCGCAAAGTATATTCTGCTCCAAGAAGCTACATTATTCTCCTTTGAGATCACCCGCTCCCCCTTCTTGCTGCAGATTTATGGTGAGTTACAATCCAGTTAGAATTTTGACAAGAATGTATCGAGAGGATTCTGCATCTTCAGAAAAATTACATATTTGCCCCAAATATACTGCCAGCGACAACAACTTACATTTATATATAGCAACGGGTGGAGAAATTATAATAACCTCTTATATTAATCCTCTAATATGCTGCAGCCTCAGACAATTGATGATGTTTCCCATATTAAACACCCTGCTTGTAACAACATCCTTGTTGCATGTCTGGTAGGTTATATTTCTTCCTAAAAGAGGTTAATTTTTTTTTTTAAATAGCTTTCGTATGCAGGAAAAAATCTTCACTCAGCTAATATTTGCATCGTTTTACAGAATAGACACACACTTATATTTACAAATTAAACAAATTTTCATCAAATACATGAAAATGCCCCACTACGTGGTATTGCATCGATATTTTCCTGGTATCCTAGAATGGATTTGCTGTAGTTCATGCGAAAGAAGGAAAGTCCTACCAAAGGATAGAAAGCACGCCGAAAAACTCCGTGTGACTGAAGCCAGTTCACCACAAGGTGTTCGGACTAAGATATATAAAAAGGAAGACTGACGTATGAAAGAGAAAGCACTTTCATTTGCCTGAATTAGGGAGCCACTGTTGTGCAAATGCACACACTCTATAATGGTGCCTAGATTTTACTGCGAAAAAAGGTTGGCTTATCGCTTAGATTGTAAGTCGGGTCTCTCAATGGGACTTCTTTATGCAGCGCCCATGAGGAGGGTATCCTCCAGTTTGCATTGTGTAATGGGTAGGGTTTTTTTGAGGTACTGCTGCTGATTGCACACCCTTGCTCTTGCCTTTGAAAACAAGAGCTTTATAAATATGTGTGGGAACTATGTTGCAAGATGCTAACCTTTTTGGCAACAATATTCTTCATGCATTGCCTCAAGCTGATCATTTGTTTTCAGTACAATGTTTTATTTACTTACTTTCAAACCACACTTAAAAGTTTGGAATGAGAAAAGACCATTTGGCCCGCGGCCCATCAAGCTCCTTTCACATGACTTCCTCGGTCACGACTCTTTTTTCCCCCCCCCCCCCCCCCCACCACTGCCCCCACTGCTCCACCATCGCCGCCCCCACCCAAGATCTCTACACTCTTTTGCTCTTTTCCTAACTCTCATGTGAGTCAGATTTCTTAATATCTTTAACTCTCAATTTGTTTTACTGCAGTTATCATTGGTAGGATCACCTTTGCAACACTATATATTTTAAGTTGCACATGTAGGGGGCACAAAAGCTTCAACAGAAGCTAATGTAAAGTGCGCCATAGCACCACACACTTTCCTAAGCAAAACTCTTTTTTAGATTTTGTTATGCATCCTTGAATGAAATCCATTCTGTTCTGAAAGAAGAACTAACTATTATCTGAAAGAAGTAACAAATAGCAAACGCTCCTGTTTCCCAGCAGTGAGTTCCATTAATCAGCAGGAACATTTAAATAAGGTCAATTTTTGGTGCTGCTTAAAACAAATTTGCCGAAAATATGGGTGAGCAAGCAGGGAATCCAACCGCTCTCGGGTCTCTCTAACAACTGGCTTCTGGAAAGTGTGCGAGAGCAGCCCAGGCGGATTGCAGCACCAGTTTTCTTTCCCTGCCCTTGAATCAGTGCATCCCACGCTACCGTGCTGACAATTTTTTTTTGTAATTTGTTTTAAGCTTTGTAGCTTGTAGTACTGTGGCGAGCTTCTGTTAAAGCTTTTGTGTCACCTAGATGTAGAGCTTTCCTTTCTTAGTCACCAAAGGGATATGTAAAACACTGTCGGTAATAGTTAATGAGAAATGGCTGAACAAAATACATTATGTGGCTAGATGTAAGGGACCAATTACCATTTTTTTTCCGCAAGAATACTCGTGCTTATATCTTCACTCCCAAAAAGAGTACTGTAAAAATAACTGATCTGGATTTGTATGGGAGCACATGGAGCATTAACCCTTTCTTTGTTCTTCTGTGTAAATGTACATTTAAAGTCAAAATAATAACTTGGCTCAACTCTGGGGAAATAAATTTGTTTCTGAAGTGGTAATAAATGCCATCCTGCAGATCTGTACTTCATTATCTCTACACTAGGTGGTGCTGTTACACCAGCATTCTCGGTCAATTGTTCGGTCGCTAAGATAAAGTCTGAAGCAGATGTCTTTATTCTTCAAGACCACTTGTATAAGTGCAGATAGGAATAATGTATAGAACCAAGGTTATAATATACCTATCTCTTATTTATAGATATATGAAAGGAAGCAGAGCTTAGGTTATAGTTTAAAAAAAAATTGTGGGTAGAGGTGTGAGGTGATACTCTTGTGTGAATTATAAGTCAATCTAAGTTAAATGTGTTATTAGTATATGCATGTTTGAGGAGTTTTTGAAATTTTTATATTCAGGTTAAATATAGAAATGTTTGACATTTAATTTTATAAGAACATCAATTTAGTTAAACGGAATTTTACAAATCTGGCTAGATACATTCTTACTTTCAAAATGAAAATTTCCAATGCTTCGCATATATTTTAAACAAAATCTTTTTTTCTGTTCAGGCATTGGAGTCTGTCTTTTGTGTGTGCTGTGTATTTTGTAGCAAGTCTGCATGTGGGTTCCAATTATATGAGACTTTAGGTAACTATTGTGACAAATGTCCAGGTACATCTTTAGAAAATGCCCTTGGAGAATGAAGTTTACTGGGAATGTTGTTTGTGATGCTGTAAATTTGCTGGCAGCAATGTACACGTTAACATTAGTGAACTACCATTTCTAAAGACAGTCATAGTTGCAGATGACTATGTCCTCCTCTCTTTCCCCCCCCCCCCCCCCCCACCAAGGGGAAGAATAAAACACTAAATTTTGTTGACGGCATGTGGGTGATGGAAGGTGTCTCGCACCCTATTTAATTTTAGTCTGTCTACAGCCACTTTTTAAAGACTAGACTGTGAAGTAGAGTTCCTCCATGTCAGGGTTTATTCTAGCTCATTTCACACAATAAATGGGTGTTCATTCATTTGAGGCGGTTTTCCATTCCTTTTCCTAAAATATGGATGTAGCCAGAAGAAAAACGGGGATCCTAGTGACAGTAATATTTTGCCAGTGGACTAGCCCTTCTGTGGCTGGATGTGCACAGCCACCTTCAAAGACAGACACTGACATCCAGTCTCCAGTTTGAGCGTCACTTCAGTGGGATTTGTATTGACGAGATTTATGTTGGAGTTTAAAAACTGTAAATGCGATGAGTTTATAATATCCCACCAACACTGAATATGCTGTGTGCTTTCTTTAGACTGGCTACTAACTTAATCTTAAAGACTAATAAATAGATGTACATACATTTTTTTTTTAAAAGCTGCTGGAGGAAGGAAGTGTGACTTTGTACATATACTCAACAAATGCAATTTAAAAATTGTTCTCTAAAACTAGACCACAGTTATTTTGAATTTTTGATTAGTTCTGGATGATGCCGTTTAGCGGCCTATAATAATTTGGCAAGGGAAATCAAAAAGGACTAAGTATTGTAACTAATAATGAAAAACCTCATTGTTTTAACGCATGACCTCGAGGATCTGGACACTGTTGTGACAGTACCTCCATGAGAACCAGTTTCATTTCTTTTAGTGCGATAGTAAAATACTGCGGATGCTGGAAATCCGAAATAACAACAGAAAACGCTGGAAAAACTGAGCAGGCCAGGCAACATCCGTGGAGAGAGAAACAGTCAACATTTCGACTGAAACGTTGACTCTCTCTTTCCACGGATGTTGCCTGGCCTGCTCAGTTTTTCCAGCGTTTTCTGTTGTTATTTTCATTTCTTCTAGTACTGTTTTGTGGTGATGGGGGATATTCAAACTAATCACTGTAGCAGCTACTCATCCTAAACGTTTGCTGTTGTGTACTTGACATAAATGTTGTCATTCTTTTAATAAAAAAATTTCACAACGATGTTGATCTTTTTTAAATTGAATGTTATTTTTGGTCCCAGCTTAGATTTCTTAAATTGTTTTATGGCCAATCAACCAAACACTTGAATAACACTGCGTGCATGCGTTAGTAACTTGCAGGTAAGAATGATTTGAAACATTGGAGATCGCCAAACGGCACGGCAATCTTCATTAGCATGAGCCTTTGAAAAGCAGAATCATCCACAAGTAAAGACTAACGCTGTAACTCATGTTGGCTTCTCCGCTGGTACGTTATTGTGGGAGGAATTTAGGGAATGGAATGGGTTAAAAATTAAACCTAGGAGAGTGCCAGAAAAAAGAACCTTGCCTAGCAGTAGTTCAATAAAAGTCAGTCGACTAAAAGCTCGACCCAGAGATTGAAATCAGAATCCAGTATACCAACAAAAATGTACCAGGGCAGACCCATCCGGTCCAGCACTATTTGATTTAGGATTAAAACATCAAAGAATGTAAATCAAGGTTCTTCTAGTGGAGGTCAACTTCAGTGTAACTTGCTATTATTTCTGTTGCATTTGGGGTAGGTAGAATGGGGGGGGAGAAGCAGTTGTTTCAGCACTTCTCTAAGATATATGTTTTTCCTTCATCATTCTGTCTCCACCCCTGGCACCATCAGGTTAGCCAGATTTATATCTTTTTAAAAAAAAAAAAAAAAAAAAATATTTTGGTGAAATTGACCTGTCTGTATTTTACTGCAAATGAAGAGGAAATGTTGCTGTTGTATATTATCTGGGAACTCTAGTGAATTACGTTCAGGTTTCAGGAGACTAATATGCAGATTCTTCTTCTTCCTCTCCCTGCAATTGTTTTTTTTCCAAAAAGAGGTAGATCAATTTCACAATAGTTTTCCATCTACCGACTGATATTGCTGCTGATATACCCTTCCAATATTATCTCTGCAGCTCTTATCTCTCTCCGTTTCACTCACTGGAGGCTATCAGTTTTTGTAGTCTTCAATATTTCTTCAGTGCAAAGTCCACATAATTTAAAGAGACCGTTTCATTTGCACAGATAAGAGGTTTGGGATCAATGCGGTCAGAATTTATTTTGCTTGGTATCCAGTTCGTTCCCTGATTATGGCCGGGATTAGTACTGAGATTTTAAATGCACATGTTGACTTGTAATTGGCACACGAAGTCCGAATTAAAAAAAAATTGCTTACTCTTTATAACAATACCACACATCACAATGGTTTGTTCCCCTTTTACCTTGGGTCTGGCACATATTTGGAGCAAATAATTTTCCATGCACACTTCCATTACTCGAATGTTCTAGTCACAGCATATATTCTAACCACATTGTTTTCCTGTCTGATCAATGGTGGTGGGGGGGGGTCATCTACAACCTAGGTGCTGTAGATTGCAGGGCAGTTGCACATACAGAATGGTATTCAAGGTGTTTGTACAATGAATTTTTATTTGTTTAGTGCTTCTAATTGTGTTTAGTCAGGGGAAAATGAAAAGGAAGCATAGAAACATAGAAGATAGGAGCAGGAGTAGGCCATTCGGCCCCTCGAGCCTGCTCCGCCATTCAATGTGATCATGGCTGATCATCCAAATTCAGTGCCCGGTACCTGCTTTCTCCCCATACCCCTTGATCCCTTTAGTATTAAGAAATATATCCAACTCCTTCTTGAATATATTTAATGAATTGGCCTCTACTGCCTTCTGTGGTAGAGAATTCCACAGGTTCACCACTCTCTGGGTGAAGAAATTCCTCCTCATTTCTGTCCTAAAAGGCTTACCCCTTATCCTTAGACTGTGACCCCTGGTTCTGGACTCCCCGACCATCGGGAACATCCTCCCTGCATCTAGTCTGTCCAGTCCTGCCAGAATTATATAAGTTTCAATGAGATCCCCTCTCATTCTTCTAAACTCCAGTGAGTACAGGCCCAATCGACCCAATCTCTCCTCATACGTCATTCCTGCCATCCCAGGTATCAGCCTGGTGAATCTTCGCTGAACTCCTTCCATGGCAAGAATATCCTTCCTCAGATAAGGCGACCAAAACTGCACACAATACTCAAGGTGCGGTCTCACCAAGGCCCTGTACAACTGCAGCAAGACATCCTTGTTCCTGTACTCAAACCCTCTCGCTATGAGGGCCAACATACCATTTGCCTTCTTAACCGCCTGCTGCACCTGCATGCTTACCTTCAGCGACTGGTGCACAAGGACACCCAGGTCTCGTTGCACTTCCCCTTCCCCCACTCTATTGCCATTCAGATAATCTGCCTTCCTGTTTTTGACACCAAAGTGGATAACCTCACATTTATCCACGTTATATTGCATCTGCCATGCTTCTGCCCAATCACTCAACCTGTCCAAATCATCCTGTAGTTTTTTGGCATCCTCCTCACAGCACACGTCCACCCAGCTTTGTGTCATCTGCAAATTTGGAGATATTACATCTAGTTCCCTTGTCTAGATCATTAATATATATTGTGAATAGCTGGGGTCCAAGGACCGATCCCTGCGGTACCCCACTAGTCACTGCCTGCCACTTGGAAAAAGACCCGTTTATTCCAACTCTTTGCTTTCTATCTGCCAACCAGTTCTCTATCCAAGTCAATACCTTGCCCCCAATCCCATGTGCCTTAACTTTACACGCTAATCTCTTATGTGGGACTTTATCGAAAGCCTTCTGAAAGTTCAAATACACCACATCCACTGGTTCTCCCTTATCTATTTTACCAGTGGAGTACAATGTCAGCAATATTCATCATTGGTTTAAAAATAATAAATCCCCCTTCTCGAACTGTCTGCCTGTAATGGGAGTGAGGGGGGAGGTCGTTTAAATGGCACCTAAATATCCGGAATTCTCTATTAACCAGCAAAATTCATACTCCGAAAGCAACACCTCAATAACCGGAAATGTTGCCGAGTTCGAGTCCGAGTCTCCCACGGTGGCCGAGTTAATCAGTGGGGGTAGTTCTGCAAACTGCCACTACTCGGCTTCTTGGCGCTGTCAGAAGTCGGAACACCTCAATAACAGGAGCCTGAATCTTTCTTTGTTAAAAATAGCCTCGGTAGATAACCCTCTCCGTCATCCGGAATTTTTAGTCAACCGGCACCATCCCGGTCCCGTCGGTGCCGGATACCAGAGAATTTCCTGTAGATGCCAAACAGAGATCGTTAATTTGCTCTTATAGAGGCAGGAAGAATTGTTAACAAAGTCATCATGGGTCACTTTTGTGATCCTCCTCAAGCTGGCTTAAAAAACGTCCAGCGGAGTCCTGGGATCGAGGCTGGCTTGACCTTTCCTCTGGGAGATGCTGCATGCTACAGAAATAGAGGACAGGGAATTGCATATGCTTTGTGCAGTTTAGTTTTTGAAGTTTAATTGCCCCCCCCCCCCCCTTCAAATTTTCTTTCCAGTTTTTCCCCTTTTTGTCCTACAAGTGGTGACGCATTGTGGGGTTCAGTTCTATGGTTGGTTGCTGCTCTTTGGTGCCTCATCCAAGTAGTTTTCAAGAACGTTTGGGTTATTTGACCCTGGGCTATCGCAGTTGAGTGGAACCATTTCCATAGCCATTGTCCACATGCACACACTCTCTCCAGTGGTGGTGGAGTTTGGGAGAGTGAGCTCAGGATGACTTACCCCTCCCTAGCTGAGGATATACCAGGGGTGCATCTGAGGCTTTGTCTGTGTGGTTCAGTGCCACACCGTGCAATATATCAACCCAATAAGCCATCAGGAGACATGTACAAATTGATTTCTTTTAAAGACAATATACAATTGTGCCTCCATTATCAGCATTCCTGTTATCCACCAGCATGATTACCTGCCAAAATTTTGACAGGACAAAATGCAAGATGCCACCTCGGTGCACTGTTCTGTAATTTATACTTCATCTCAGAATTCCCTCCCTAAACCTCTCCGCCTCGCTACCTCTCTTTCCTCCTTTAAGACTCTCCTTAAAACCTCCCTCTTTGACCAAGCTTTTGGTCACCTGCCCTAATATCTCCTTATGTGGCTCAGTGTCAGATTTTGTTTTATAACATCTTTTATAGCGCCTTTAATGTAGTAAAACATCCCAAGGTGCGTCACAGGAGTATTATAAGACAAAAAAAATTGACACCGAGCCACATAAGGGGAAATTAGGGCAGATGACCAAAAGCTTGGTCAAAGAGGTAGGTTTTAAGGAGAGTCTTAAAGGAGGGTAGAGAGGCGGAGAGGTTTAGGGAGGGAATTCCAGAGTTTAGGGCCGAGGTAACAAGGCACGGCCACCAAAGGTTGACCGATTTATAATCAGGGATGCTCAAGAGGGCAGAATTAGAGGAGCGCAGATATCTCGGGGTGGGGGGGTTTGGGGCTGGAGGAGATTACAGAGATAGGGAGGGGGCGAGGCCACAGAGAGACTTGAAAACAAGGATGAGAATTTTAAAATCGAGGCGTTGCTTAACCGGGAGCCAGTGTAGGTCAGCGAGCACAGGGGTGATGGGTGAACAGGACTTGGTGCGAGTTAGGACACGGGCAGCCGAGTTTTCGATCACCTCAAGTTTATGTAGAGTAAAACCTGTGAAGCACCTTGGGACGTTTTACTACGTTAAAGGCACTATATAAATACAAGTTGTTGTTATTCTTGGTGAATAAAGTTACATGATGTTTCTTTTGTAATCTATATTTCACTTGCCTTCACTCCCATGCCTTACCATACGTGTAAGACCAGCATTGGAGGATTCTCAATTCTCCACCAATTTCCATTTCCATCTGGGGACGTGGACAGAAGCTGACTTATTGGAGCTGTTGTTCTTCAGATCTATCGATCCCTCCGTCCAAATGCATTTCCACCCGTAATAATGGCGCCGCCCCCAGGTTACTGAGCCTTATACGTGAGTTTCCCACAATTGCATTTGATCAGTGGCTCTCTTCAAATTATGACGGGCAGGAAACAAAGTAATTAAAAAAATTACCCTGAGTGAGACCTGCAATGTATTTTCTGTTTCTTTGAATGGATTTTTATGGCTTTAAGTGTAAGCCTTATTAAAAGTTGAAAAGCTTCTGCGATTGCAGGTTCTTAAACATGCTGTTCCTAATATGCATGAATAATGGTTGAATGAGTTGAAACTTAAATTTTCATACTTCAGGAAGAAATATATGTTGTGAGTTCGACGCTTTCCTTGGGCCCTGATTGCTTAGACTGATTTACACCCATTTTACGTTTGGGCATATTCTAATGAGATTTGCACAGAACTTCTGCCTAACTTCACATTGGCAGAATGGGCATGGGAATTGATGCATTTTCAGGTTTAACTTACGGGTTGTGTCCAGGTAGGAAATTCCAGGCCCATGTCTCAAGAAATTTTCCTCCTTGGGATCTCGGACATAGAGGTTTGCACTTGGAATACTAAAGAGTAAATCTTTTTCTTTCATCGTAGATGCATTGCTGGTCATCTTCCAAAATTCGATAGACTCTGCAACAGTTCCCATGGATTGGAGGGTAGCTAATGTAACCCCACTATTCAAAAAAGGTGATAGAGAGAGAGAAAACGGGGAATTACAGACCGGTAAGCCTGACATCGGTAGTGTGGAAAATGCTAGAGTCCATTATAAAAGATATAATAGCAGAGCACTTGGAAAACAGTGACAGGATCGGACAAAGTCAGCATGGATTTACAAAAGGTAAATCGTGCTTGACTAATGTACTGGAATTTTTTGAGGATGTAACTGGTAGAATAGATAAGGGAGAACCAGTGGATGTGGTGTATTTGGACTTTCAGAAGGCTTTCGATAAAGTCCCGCATAAGAGATTAGCATGTAAAATTAAGGCACATGGGATTGGGGGCAAGGTACTGACTTGGATAGAGAACTGGTTGGCAGACAGAAAGCAAAGAGTTGGAATAAATGGGTCTTTTTCCGAGTGGCAGGCAGTGACTAGTGGGGTACCGCAGGGATCGGTCCTAGGACCCCAGCTATTCACAACTCTATCGAGGGAACTAGATGTAATATCTCCAAGTTTGCAGACGACACAAAGCTGGGTGGGCGTGTGTGCTGTGAGGAGGAGGCCGAGAAACTCCAATATGATTTGGACAGGTTGGGTGATTGAGCAGAAGCATGGCAGATGCAGTATAATGTGGATAAATGCGAGGTTATCCACTTTGGTGGCAAAAACAGGAAGGCAGATTATTATCTGAACGGCAATAGATTGGGAGAAGGGGAAGTGCAACGAGACCTGGGTGTCCTTGTGCACCAGTCGCTGAAGGTAAGCATGCAGGTGCAGCAGGCGGTTAAGAAGGGAAATGGTATGTTGACCTTTGTAGCGAGGGGGTTCGAGTACAGGAACAAGGATGTCTTGCAGTTGTACAGGGTCTTGGTGAGACCACACCTTGAGTATTGTGTGCAGTTTTGGTCGCCTTATCTGAGGAAGGATGTTCTTGCCATGGAGGGAGTGCAGCGAAGATTCACCAGACTAATACCTGGGATGGCAGGAATGACGTATGAGGAGAGATTGGGTCGATTGGGCTTATACTCGCTGGAGTTTAGAAGAATGAGAGGGGATCTCATTGAAACTTATAAAATTCTAACAGGACGAGACAGACTAGATGCAGGAAGGATGTTCCCGATGGCGGGGGAGTCCAGAACCAGGGGTCACAGTCTAAGGATAAGGGGTAAGCCATTTAGGACAGAAATGAGGAGGAATTTCTTCACCCAGCGAGTGGTGAACCTGTGGAATTCTCTACCACAGAAGGCAGTTGAGGCCAATTCATTAAATATATTCAAGAAGGAGTTGGATATATTTCTTAAGGCTAAAGGGATCAAGGGATATGGAGAGAAGGCAGGGACAGGGTACTGAGTTTAGATGATCAGCCATGATCACATTGAATGGCGGAGCAGGCTCGAGGGGCCGAATGGCCTACTCCTGCTCCTATCTTCTATGTTTCTATATCTCTCCAGTTTTATGATATTCTGATGATAGATAATTCTTCTCAAATATAATTTGTTAAAGTTTATCTTTAAAGTTACAGTAAGCAAAAGTTCATTCAACACATTCCACCAACTTTTAATACATTTATGTAAAATTATAAATATTGAATTGTACCCCTGTAAAGCAACGGTGCAGTCCTGTTGTTCAAATGCGTACTGTCCAAACTTGGTACATTTTAAACCAAATATTGAAAGTTAACATAGCCCCTTCTTTGAAGTAGAGTAGCCAGTGTACAGTCTATAGTGAACCTGTTCTCCGTTATCGTTAAAAGTTTATTCGTTAAAAGTTAACTTATGTAATTTGGGAATATCAAAATGCCAAACCTGCCATTTAAAATCCTCTTATTTTCTTCATTTTGGGGGTGGGGAAGAAAGAACTATATTTCTCATTTGGTTAAATATTAACCCTGTCTTGAAAAAGGCCCCCCCCCCCCCCCCCCCCCGGGGAACCCGGCCAGTATTTTGTGTTTCAAGATGCAACACAATTGATCTTCAGTTAATGCTAGTTGAAGAGTAAAATAACTGGGACTTTTTGATTTTGTTTATCAATGCTTAGAGCATTAGTAAACTTCAGCAGGTGCCAAGGTCTCTTTAACCAAGTATGGTACATGTCTGCATGATTATTTGTTTACAGGAGCATTTGCTCAGCAGCCAATTCATTCCCTATGGCTTCTGCAGTGTTTGCTTAATATAACTGATTGGATAAAGAGAGTGTTTGCTCATCACAAGTGTGGCGCCATTAAGAGGCTACTACTGTATTTTGTCATTCTGGCCATCTGCCTAGCTGAAACCATTCACCCAGCAGTTATTTCACTCACGTTTTGGGGTAATATTCTGCCTTCCCCTTGGCTTCAATACATAGCTAAAAGCAAGTTTATCAAGGCATTTTTATTGGGGTAAGTTCATTGCAGTGAACAGGTTCTATAAAATTTAGAAGGTTTTGGTAACAGCAGAATAATATTTGTGCTGGTCAATAATGAATATTAGCTGAATCTTGCTTTCCAACACACAAGTTACATTCTACTGAATGTACTTTGTCCAAAAATACATTCTTTCTAGTGTTTGCAGAGCCCAAACACAGCATTTCACACAAGTGATGTGGATCTTGAGAATGGCATACTGTGGCAATGTGTAGCAATGACAATCGCCTGTATACTGTTCCAAGACTTTTAATAGTTTGCCCTTACTGCAGGGTCTCTATAGAACAATGAGCTATCTGTGCATAATAACTGTTAACAAAAGAGGTGGCTTTATCAGTACTATAGTAGCAACTTGCATTTATACAGTGCTAAGGTGCTTCACAATAGCTTGAGGGAAACGGATGCCTAGCCGAGGAAAGAGATCAGGTGCAGTGACGACGGAGAACTATTTAGTGTAAAGCAAATGCTGGAGACTATGCAGAATCAGTTACAGAAAATAGTGAGGCAAAATATCTACTATTGATTAGGATTTAGATTCCTGTACATTGGTTAGCATGATCACAGAAAAAATTACTATGCGCTATTTTAACGCTGTCCAATAAACGGGTTAAGGGATGTTGCAGTAAATACACAAATTAAATTAATGTGAATTAGGGTTGCAAAATTCTGGGAATTTTTAAAAGAGGAAACTTTCCATGGGAATTTTCGGGAATTTATGGGAATTTTTGAGTTTTTTTGCACACTGATGGTTTTTGTCTCTGACCCTTATATTATGTTTGTCGTCAAAATAGACATACTGTTCCATACAAATAAAAACAGGCTTTCAAAACTTTATTTAGGTTATAATTTTGAACTTTATTGAACCCCCACAAAAAAGACCCATCTAAAATAAAATAAAAAGAGCGTCAGCTTATTTAGCCTGTAATTTGTCCTTATTTTGTCCCTTTGAGTCTTCTGAGTCTTCTACTCCTCATTGCTCCTCCTGATTCTCTGACTCTGGCTCTGACGTGTCCATTTCCTCCTCTGTGTCAGTGTCTAGCTGTGTGGTGGACACTTCTGTATCTGGCTCAATAAGTTGTAGGTTCACCCGGATAGCCACCAGTTTCTCCACTCTCTTGTTAGTCAGCCTGTTGCGCACCTTTGTATGCGTATTCCCAAAAAGTGACCAGTTTCGTTCAGAGGCCGCTGATGAAGGTGGGATTTGGAGTATCACCGATGCAATAGGTGACACGGCCTCAGATGCACAAAGTCCCTTCCACCAGGTATGTGCACTGATATGCTTGCATGATTCCCATATCCCATCCCCATTCCAAAGACCTTGCTTGGTAGAGAACTTTGCCAGACTTCCCAGAACTTTGCCCACATCCAGATTGAGATGGTGTGAGGGTAGAAATCACACTGTGTAAGCGCTGTTGATCTGTTCTCCAGAAAGTATTGGTCTCCCAACATGCTTTGGGTCCAGCATGTATGCTGCAGCATGAATCGGCTTGACACAAAATTCTTGACGCGTCTGTATGAATTGAACAATTGCCTTTTCCTCTGCTTTGAGCAGCAGGGATGTGGGTAGGGCAATGCTAATTTGTTCTTTTAAATCAGTAAAAAGCCTGAGAACATCTAACAAGACAGCGTCATCTCCTTCAATCTGAGCAATTGCAGATGCTACTGGTGAGAGTAGTTTAAGGCTGCTAACCACTCTCTCCTAAAACACATCATCCAGCAGTATTTTCTTGATGGTGGTTTCCACTGGGAGAGGAGTGGAGACGATGTAGTTTATGATGCCCTCCCCTCGTACATTTGACCACCCATCTGAGATAACTGCACCACAGTCTGCCATCGCTATCGTTTCTTTGAGCTTTCCTTGGACTCTGTTATACTCAGCCTCCAGCAAATAAGTAGACAAAGCATGTCTGGTGGGAGGACAGTATGCAGGGCGAATAACATTGAAAAATCTCTTCCAGTACACATTGGCTGTGAGCATGAGGGGTGAGCCTGTTGCATATACAGCTCGAGCAAGGCACTCATCTGCATTCTTCTGGCTATGGTTATCCATTGTATCAAAGAACCTTCCAAGTGGGCCAGGAGTTGCTGATGATAAGGAGCCTGATGCTGAATGAGAACCATCATCTTCTTGAATGGAAGCAGAGGAACTCTGGGCTGACTGCTGTGAGCTTTGAGTGAAGTTGTTGCATTTGGATAAATGCTGCTGCATCTTTGTGGCATTCTTTACATATGGCTTTCTACAGTGTTTGCACATGTACACAGTCTTTCCATCTTTAATGCCTGGGGTAAAATGCTTCCACACATCCGACGGTAAACGTGGCATTGTTCTATGCAGAGAAATAAAGGGCATTCATCTCTGTGTCGAACTGCGGTCGATCAGCACGATTGCAACAGGGTGAGTACATTTTTGCTGATGCTCCATGTGATGGAAGTATGACCTGTACACACACGACGCTACATCACCAATAGTGTATTATTTTGTATATTTTAAATTGAAGGACAACAGAGTTCAACAAGTAACTGGTTTATTTGGTATAAAGTCTGATTTACTTACTGCATCATCACAACATCAGCAGAAAACAAAATGACTTCCCTCAGGACCCCTAACCTGGATCTTAAAAAAACTATAGCAGTCTTAGATGCCTGCAGGCCAATCACAATTCGATATGCAAATATTACAAATAGAGGGAGCTAATCGCTCATCCACTCATCCAACCAATCAGGACACATTTGTTCACAGTCACACACAAAACTTGTAATTATTAAAACAAGCCAAGTAAGAAGATAAACATATATTGATTAAGAAATTCCTTAATAATTAAGATTCCATCTCTGTTAGTAATTTTAAGAGAGGACCTGTGGGGGGGAAAAAAAAGAAAGAAATACAAAAAAAAAACAATATTATGCTAGCATGTGCTTTTTTGGGCAAAATTCCCAAGCTAAACTTCCCGTGGAAAATTTCCGGAAACTTACCGGAAACTTTCCACCCCTTTGCAACCCTAATGTGAATGCATGAACCAGTTTACGACCAGAGGAAACTAACATTCCTTATTGTTAAATTGTGGCTTACGTAGAGAAGAAAAGAAGAAAATCCATCTCCAAAATATGGACCTTTTGAAAAGCACAAGAACACAGATTGAATTAGAACTGTTGGAAAGGACTATTCTGATAAGGTGTTAGGGTGATGGCAGAGGTTCGTATTTATATTTCACAAGAAGAACTCAAATACTACATCCTCTATAGAAAAAAATGAACTGAGAGCTGTGCTGGCCAGCAGAGCGCCTTTCCCACAGCTAGATGGTCATCGGCTTGAATCCCAGGACTTCCAGGCACTCAACTTCACCTGGACTGTTCGAGTATATTGCTATCGTGGCGAAAAGCTCACACTGTTAATGCAATTATATTTGCTACCAGCTTAAAAATGATGGTTATGCAGTAACTGTGGCTCTGACAGTTGTACCCCCTTGTACAGTATGTAGTGAACAGCAACTCCAATAGGAGAATCTAAATGGAAGCAGAATGGGATTTTCTTTTTCTTTTGTACAGCCAGTCACGGAATATTTGTGTAAGCACTAATTAATTTCCTCTACCTTTCATAGTGTTTGCGTTTATAGATTTGGGACAATTTGCACATTCTTGGTCTGTGCATTTTCCTAAAGCAAATGGGAACCTTTGTTTGTGATAAAGTCCCAGGAAAGCAACACTGAACTGGACACCAGAGGCATCTGGACGCCATGGTCTCTGATTTCTATTCTGACCCGTCTTCAGGTAGACCCGTTCTTAAAATGGAGATTCTCACGCTGCACATGCATGAATGGTGGCGCATGAGGTATTGATTTTTGTTGGCAACTGAATGGACATATTTCCATCACATGTTTGAGTCTCAATCAAATCTGCATGCACCTGTAGGCTTTATGTTTTCCCGATATGGAGGCACATGATGCACAAATCCCGTTCCGAGAAAATAAAATATTAAAAGGGTGCAACTAATCAGTAAAATAACACAATTTGTCCTTTTATGAATTGCCTTCTATTTAATAACAACCAACCTATGTCAGCACAAAGCCAATTCTTTGCGTCTATGTCAAGTGGCTACCTGTTAACGATTCAGGCTTTCTCCCAGCACTCTTTATCTAAGCTCACAGCAGTAGGAGATTTCCACAGGCAGACCAATGGAAATTGCCTGTTGCTGTGAGCACGGATAAACTTTGAATCAAGACTTCTAAACCTTGCGCATGACGTGAATGGGTTTATGTACTGCAGGAATAGCAATTGCTTTTTTCCTGAGTTATTTTGTACTGGAAGAAATATGGGTTGCTCACCATACTCTTCTGATAGCTGGAAAAAAACACCATTCTGTCAGGCCATTTACTTCAGGGTAAAGCTATAAATTGAGTTTATTACAAGAAGGAAGTTCACACAGAAGTAACCTGAAAACAGCAAAACAATGTTAGAAATAACAACAGAAAAAGCTGGAAAAACTCAGCAGGTCAGGCAACATCCGTGGAGAGAAATTTGAGTTGACGTTTCGGGTTGGACCCTTCTTCTTCAAAAGTTTTGAAGAAGGGTCCAACCTGAAACGTCAACTCAAATTTCTCTCCACGGATGTTGCCTGACCTGCTGAGTTTTTCCAGCTTTTTCTGTTGTTATTTCGGATTTCCAACATCTGCAGTATTTTGCTATCCTACAAAACAATGTTAGACACAGCTTGTTCCGTGACTAGAAAATAGTGTAATGTGGTGTGCCCCTCGTACTCGAAGATGATGGTGCCAGCAAAGAAGGCAGCATAAATTGATGGTAGATGAGTGTGTTGATGATTATGCAGGCCAATAAGTGACGGGCATTGTCTACCACAAGCCTCACATAAGCACGTTCTTGGGGGTTCTCCTGTTGATCTCTCTAATGTTGCCATTCCTTTATCTCTCCCATCTTGCCCCCACACTGGTATGGTGTTGCAGCTCAAAGCCCTTTAATCCTTCTCTCACTTCAGCGTGCCATTGCCGTCTGTTGGCGGCCATGGTTTCCCAAGAGTCAGTGGCCACGTTGCACTGCTTCAAGTGAATCTTCAGTGTATTTTTGTAGCACCTTTGTTGTCCACTCTGCTTTCTTATGTCATCCACCAGTTCTCCATAAAGCACCTTCTTCGGTAACTCTGCGTCATCCGTCCGAACAGTCATTCCAGCCAATAGAGCTGAGCATTGACTAGTATAGCCTCATAGTACTGGTGCTGTCAGAACGTTCCTGTACTTTGTTGTTATTGATCTTGTCCTGCCATCTAATACAAAGGTGCGGAGGTGTCTTTGGTGAAACCATTCCAGCTGTTGAGGATGCCTTCCATAGAATGTACATGTTTTGCATCCATACAGGAGTTTGTTAAGGACAACTGCCTTTATAAACCTTCAGTTAATATCACGCTGATTCCAACACACTTGGATAGTCTACCAAAGGCCAAGTTTCCGAGCCCATCACTTCCTTATCAGGCGTTGCATTATTAGAGAATGCACTTCCAAGATAGGTGAACTCCTCGACTGCATTCAATTCAGTTTCGCCAATAGTGATGGATGGCCAAGTGTGTGGCTTCTCAGAAGCTGGTTGATGCAATGCTTCAGTCTTCAGAGTAATAGTAAGCCTGTAGCTATGAGCAGAAGCTGCAGATCTATCCATCATCAGCAGAAGGTCCTCTTTGGAATGTGCCACAAGGCGCAGTCATCAGCACTCAAAAGTTCTTGTATCATGTGTTTGGAGACTTTAGTCGATGTTCACAGCCTTGATAGATTGAACAATTTTCCCATTGTGCAGATTCGTATCCTAACTCCTACCGGAAGGTCCCTCATAGCATCATCCAGCATAGTCGCATAGAGTGCGAATAGAGCAGGGCCCAGTACACATCCTTCCTTCACACCATTCGAAACCGGGGATAGGTCAGACAGAGTATCAACCAGAAAGCATTCTCGAATCTTGAGTCCTTTTTGGACTCTTCAAACTGGGACCTTTAAATCTTTTGGCTTGGATCTGGGACCTTACACAATTGAGCCGCCTGTCAACACCCACCATGTAGGTTCGTAAATGAAGAATTGCTATTTGAGCGAGGTGCCGATGGACTGCCTATGCCACAGCTTGAATCTGTACCTTCAGGCAAGGAGGGGAGTAAATGTTTACTTCATGTATTTTTCTGAAACTAGATCTTGTCACATACTTCACACAAAGTAATAATTATATACCCTCTTACATGGAATTTTACAGCACAGGAACAGGCCATTCGGCCCAGCAGGTCTATGCCAGTGTTTATGCTCCACACGAGTACGTTACTTCAGTTTGCCCTATCAGCATTTCCTTCTATTCCTTTCTCCCTCATGTACTTCTCTGGCTTCCCCTTAAGTTCATCTATGCTAATCGCTTCAAACACTCCATGTGATCGAGTTCCACATTTTCACCATTCTCTGAGTAAAGACATTTTTTCTGAATTCCTTATTGGATGGATTAGTTACAATCTTATATTCATGGCCCCAGGTTTGGGATGCTCCACAAGTGGAAACATATTCTCTACGTCTACCCGATCAAACTTCTTCATAATTTTAAAGGCCTCAATCGGGTCACTTTTTTTCTAGAGAAAAGAGCCCCAGCCTTTTCAGAAATAACAACAGGAAATGCTGGAAAAACCCAGCAGGCCAGGTAGCATTGGTGGAGAGAGAAACAGAGTTAACGTTTCAGGTCAGTGACCTTTCGTCAGAACTGGGAAAAAAGCAGGAAATGGAAAGCAAGTTTAGGGGCTGGGAAAAGGGGGAGGGGATGAAAGAACAAAAGGGAAGGTCAGTGATGGGATAGAAAGCAGGAGAGATTAGAGACATTGAGAGACATTAAGAGATATTCAAGGCGAGAGGAGGTGGTAATGGGACAGGTTGAGGAACAAAGGATGGCTCTAGATGGGCTGTGAATTGCGCTGGCAGAATGAGGGACAGCTGAAGGGAGGGAAGAAAAAACAAAAAGTGTGGATAAAAAAAGAAGAAAATATATATATGTGATAGGGGCTGAGGTTATGATCTGAAATTGTTGAACTCAATGTTGAGTCCAGAGGGCTGTAGAGTGTCTAATCGAAAAATGAGGTGCTGTTCCTCGAGCTTACACTGAGCTTCCGTGGAACAATGCAAGAGGACGAGGACGGTGAGGTCTGAGTGGGAATTTTTAGTCTTTCCTGTTAGTTGTACCCTCTCAGTTCTGGTATTATCCCTGTAAATCTTTTTTGCACTTCTCCAGTGCTTCTATATTCTTTTTGTAATATGGAGACCAGAACTGTGCGCCTAACTCTTAAATGTGGTCTAACTAAGGTTGTGTATAAGATTAACATAACTTCTCTGCTTTTGAATTCTATTCCTCTAGAAATGAACCCCAGGGCTTTAACAGCATAAGGACATAAGAATTAGGAGCAGGAGTTGGCCACACGGCCCCTCGAGCCTGCTCCGCCATTCAATAAGATCATAGCTGATCATCGACCTCAACTCCACTTTCCAGCCCAATCCCCATATCCCTTGATTCCTCGAGTCCAAAAATCTATCGATCTCAGTCTTGAATATACTCAAAGACTGAACATCCGCAGCCCTCTGGGGTAGAGAATTCCAAAGATTCACAACCCTCTGAGTGAAGAAATTCCTCCTCATCTCAGTCTTAAAAGGCTGGTTGCACTTTTTATGGCTTTGTTAACCTACGGCGCTACTTTTAGTGATTTGTGAATCTGTACCCTTAGATTTTTATCCTCCTCTACCTCAAGGGATATGGGGAGAAAGCAGGGACAGGGTACTGAATTTGGATGATCAGCCATGATCTCATTAAATGGCGGAGCAGGCTCGAGGGGCCGAATGGCCTACTCCTACTCCTGCTCCTATCTTCTATGTTTCTATTTAGTCTCTTATTTTGCAACAAGTAGGTGGCCTCCTTATTCCTCCTACCAAAATGCGTCATCTCACGCTTGCCTAAATTGAAATTCATTTGCTATTTACATGCCTATTCTACAAGTTTGTTAATGTCCTTTTGTATTTTGTCGCAGTCTTCCTCAGTATTAACTATACCCCCCAATATACTCTGACTGGATGTGTGCAATGTAGAAGCTGCACTATATTGCTGTAATCTTAGAAATCTTTATATTTTTGCCTCATCGAGTAAAAAGAGTATTTCATAAGAACATAAGAAATAGGAGCAGGAATAGGCCACTTGGCCCCTCGAGCCTGCTCCGCCATTCAATAAGATCATGGCTGATCTTGGGCTCAAAGCCACTTCCCCGCCCGCTCCCCATAACCCTTCAATCCCTTATCTTGCAAAAATCTGTCTCTCTCCACCTTAAATGTATTTAATGACCCAGCCTCCATGGCTCTCTGGGGCAGAAAATTCCACAGATTTACGACCCTCTGAGAGAAGAAATTCCTCCTCATCTCAGTTCTAACAGGGCGACCCCTTATTCTGAGACTGTGCCCCCGAGTTTTCGATTTCCCCACGAGGGGAAACATCCTCTCTGCATCTACCTTGTCGAGGCCCCTCTGTATTTTATATGTTTCAATAAGATCACCTCTCATTCTTCTAAATTGCAATGAGTATAGGCCCAACCTGCTCAACCTTTCTTCATAAGTGAACCCCCTCATCTCTGGAATCACAGAATCACAGAAACCCCACAGTGCAGATAGAGGCCATTTCGGCCCATCGAGCCTACACCGACACATATCCCACCCTATCCCCGTAACCCCACGTATTTAATCCCCCCTAACACTAAGGGCCAATTTAGCATAGCCAATCAACCTAACCCGCACATCTTTGGACTGTGGGAGGAAACCGGAGCACCCGGAGGAAACCCACGCAAACACGGGGAGAATGTGCAAACTCCACACAGACAGTCACCCGAGGCCGGATTCGAACCCGGGTCCCTGGCGCTGTGAGGCAACAGTGCTAACCACTATGCCACCGTGCTGCCCTGAGTAAATCGTCTCTGAACTGTCTCCAATGCAAGTACAGCATATCCTTCCTTAAATAAGGAGACCAAAAGCTTGTAGAACAAAGTTACCACCATTCAGTTGCTGGCATCAAATCCTGACTGATATGCTGTTAACATTTTTGTTGTTTGTATAATGCAAAACAGTTAAATGAATAATGATTTTGCCAAGTAATTTTATTTGCTTAACCGTTCTATTCTTCTAAGGTGATTGGCAAAAGAACCAAAGGTGACATGAGGGAAAACTTTTTTTACGCAGCGATTGGTTAGGATCTGGAATGCACTGCCTGAAAGGGTGGTGGAGGCAGACTCAATCGTGGCTTTCAAAAGGGAATTGGATAAATACCTGAAGGAAAAAAAATTGCAGGGCTACGGGGAAAGGGTGCGGGAGTGGGACTGGCTGAAGTGCTCTTGCAGAGAGCCGGCACGGGCTCGACGGGCCGAATGGCAGCCTCCTGTGCTGTAACCATTCTATCTGTTTTAACTGTTGTATCAAGTTTGGCTTGAAGCTAACAATGGAATGCAAACTGGATTGCAATTGCAGTACAGGGATCCCTCCCCAACCGCGAGTTTGCCATACGTGGATTTCACGTATACGCGGTTTCCACTCTGACAATTTTTGTCAACCGCGGCTGTGAAATTCGCGTATCCGCGGTTTTTCATTTCGGAATAAGCTTTTTATAGTGAATTTGCCAATCACGGTTTTACTAACTGTGGGGGTTTTCAGGAACATATCCCCTGTGGTTGGGGAGGGATTCCTGCACTGTAAAAATGGTCACAGTTGTGGAAAACTGTAAGTGTATTTAAGCAAAATACTGCAGATGCTGGAAATCGGAAATAAAAACAGAAAATGCTGGAAATACTCATGCTCTTGACAGATCATCCGCCTGCCCTGGAGAAGGGCCTCTGCGAGGGGAGAGTTCCGCTTTCTGCAGAACCTCCGCCCGCAGAAAACACCTAGAAATCTTACGCCTGCTTTTACCAACTTAAGATTTGAAAAAAGTAAATACATTTTTTCCCACTCATTTATCCATTTAAAAATACTTTCAAAAAGTGAGTTTATTTTTAGCCCTGTAAAAAACTTTAATTATTTTTTAATTAAGTTTTTGCTTAAAATATTTAATTTATTGTAATTTCAACTAATTAAAAAAATGTGATTTAAAAAAAAAAAAAAAATTATTTCATGTTTTACAGTGTTTTTGGGGTGATCTCCATTCATATATTTGACGGGTCTATCTGTCAAGTGTATGAAGGGAGATTCCCTTCTCCTATTGGCTCCCCATGGCCCACGAGATCCCAGGGACGCTTGCGAACCGCCTGTGCCCCTGGGATACGTGGGCCCTGCGCATTTCGAGTTGGAGAGGCCCAGGAGCGAAAGTGTCCGGCCCTCGGGTCAGTCCGTAGATTTTTTCCAGATCGGAGACCTCCACACGCGGGAAGCCTCCGATCGGAAAATACGGCTCATTATACACATTACAGTGCAGCGCAACAAATCTTCTATTTTTTTTTTAAAAAGGACAGAGTTGTTGCCACAGTTTGTCATCAAAGGGTTAGTGTGTCGCTGAAACATGGGTACGTTTTAAGCATCATAAAGCTTGAGCATTAGCACCTGATGAGGCGGTTTTCACACCTAAACAAAAGCTCTTGTCATAATGATTACCAAAAGTGTTTGAGCCCCAGCACCTGTTGAGGTATAAAAAGACTCTGACACATCATTGAACTGGTTACCAGATGATTTTCACACCTAGACAAAAACGCTTGTATAAAGAACTTAATATATTGATTGGCAAAGGGGCTTAAAGCATCGGCTTTAGTGAGGCAGTACAGCACTTAAGTGAATAATCCAGACTTTTGCAATTCATTTAAATGTTATCATTTAACAGGGACAGCTATCATTGGAAAGGTAGAAAAAGGATTTGTGCATGGAGATCTTAAAATTGTTATTCTTTATCAATTTATTCATTTAAGTGGACTTGAGTGTACCAGATATTCTGGCTTGCAGCCATCTATTTGCCAACAAACATCTTGAGCAATTTGGTTCAGTAAGATAATTGTGGACACGCTTTGAAATAATTTGAGAAGTGGAAGCAAATAGTATTGTTCTCACATTGAACAACTTCTCCTTTGACTCCACTCATTTCCTCCAAATCAAAGGTGTTGCTATGGGTACCCGCATGGGTCCTAGCTATGCCTGCCTTTTCGTGGGCTATGTGGAACAATCTCTGTTCCAGTCCTACTCGGGTCCCCTCCCTCACCTCTTTTTCCGATACATTGATGACTATCGGTGCCATTTCCTGCTCTCGTCCTGAACTAGACTGTTTCATTCACTTTGCCTCCAATTTCCACCCTTCCCTCATCTTCACATGGTCCATCTCTGACTCTTCCCTTCCCTTCCTCGACTTCTCCGTCTCCATCTCTGGGGATAGGTTATTGACCAACATTCACTACAAGCCCACTGACTCCCACAGCTACCTGGACTACACGTCCTCCCACCTCGCCTCCTGTAAGGACTCTCTTCCATTCTCCCAGTTTCTCCGTCTCTGCCGCATCTGCTCCGACAATGCCACCTTCTACACCAGTGCTGCCGACATTTTTTTTAATTCATTGATGGGATGTGGGCATCGCTGGCTAGACCTGCATTTAGTGCCCATCCCTAATTGCCCTTGAGAAGATGGTGGTGAGCCGCCGCCTTGAACCGCTGCAGTCCATATGGTGTAGGTACACCCACAATGCTGTTAGGAAGGGAGTTCCAGGATTTTGGCCCAGCGACCGTGAAGGAACGGCGATACAGGTCCAAGTCAGGATGGTGTGTGGCTTGGAGGGGAACTTGTAGGTGGTGATGTTCCCATGCGTCTGCTGCCCTTGTCCTTCTAAGTGGTAGAGGTCGCGGGTTTGGAAGGTGCTGTTGAAGGAGCTTTGGCGAGTTGCTGCAGTGCATCTTGTAGATGGTACACACTGCAGCCACAGTGCGCCGGTGGTGGAGGGAGTGAATGTTGAAGGTGGTGGATGGAGTGCCAATCAAGCGGGCTGCTTTATCCTGAATGGTGTCGAGCTTCCTGAGTGTTGTTGGAGCTGCACTCATCCAGGCAAGTGGAGAGTATTCCATCACACTCCTGACTTGTGCCTTGTAGATGGTGGAAAGGCTTTGGGGAGTCAGGAGGTGAGACACTCGCCGCAGAATTCCCAGCCTCTGGCCTGCTCTTGTAGCCACAGTATTTATATGGCTGGTCCAGTTCAGTTTCTGATCAATGGTAACCCCCCAGGATGTTGATAGTGGGGGATTCAGCGATGGTAATGTCATTGAATGTCATGGGGAGATGGTTAGAGTCTCACTTGTTGGTGATGGTCATTGCCTGGCACTTGTGTGGTGCGAATGTTACTTGCCACTTGTCAGCCCAAGTCTGAATGTTGTCCAGGTCTTGCTGCATATGGACACGGACTGCGTCAGTATCTGACGAGTCTCGAATGGTGCTGAACAGTGTGCAATCATCAGCGAACATCCCCACTTCTGACCTTATGATGGAGGGAAGGTCATTGATGAAACAGCTGAAGATGGTTGGGCCTAGGACACTGCCCTGAGGAACTCCTGCAGTGATGTCATGTGATTGAGATGAATGACCTCCAACAACCACAGCCAACTTCCTTTGTGCTAGGTATGATTCCAACCAATGGAGAGTTTTCCCCTTGATTCCCATTGACTTCAGTTTTGCTAGGGCTCCTTGATGCCACACTCGAT
This sequence comes from Somniosus microcephalus, assembly GCF_052327205.1. Lineage (NCBI taxonomy): Eukaryota > Metazoa > Chordata > Chondrichthyes > Squaliformes > Somniosidae > Somniosus > Somniosus microcephalus. The sequence continues at coordinate 81,503,159 of NC_141003.1, read as the reverse complement.
CAAATGCTGCCTTGATGTCAAGGGCAGTCACTCTCACCTCGCCTCTTGAGTTCAGCTCTTTTGTCCATGTTTGGACCAAGGCTGTAATGAGGTCAGGAGCTGAGTGGCCCTGGCGGAACCCAAACTGGGCGTCAGTTAGCAGGTTATTGCTGAGTAAGTGCCGCTTGATAGCACCGTCGACGACACCTTCCATCACTTTGCTGATGATTGAGAGTAGACTGATGGGACGGTAATTGGCCGGGTCGGATTTGTCCTTTTTGTAGACAGGACATACTTGGGCAATTTTCCACATTGCCGAGTAGATGCCAGTGTTGTAGCTGTACTGGAACAGCTTGGCTAGGGGCGCAGCTAGTTCTGGAGCACAAATCTTCAGTACTATTGCCGGAATGTTGTCGGGGCCCATAGCCTTTGCAGTATCCAGTGTCTTCAGCCGTTTCTTGATATCACGTGGAGTGAATTGAATGGGCTGAAAACTGGCACCTGTGATGCTGGGGACCTCAGGAGGAGGCCGAGATGGATCATCCACTCGGCACTTCTGGCTGAAGATAGTTGCAAATGCTTCAGCCTTGTCTTTTGCACTCACGTGCCGGGCTCCACCATCGTTGAGGATGGGGATATTTCTTCCTTTTTCCTCAACCGAGGATTCCCCTCTACCGTGGTTGACACGACCCTCAACCGTGTCCGTTCTATCTCCCGCACTTCTGCCCTCACCCCTGCCCCTCCCGGAACCACGATAGGGTTCCCCTTGTCCTCACCTTTCACCCCACCAGCCTCCACATTCAACGGATCATCTTTCGCCACCTCCAAAGTGATCCCACCACCAAACGCATCTTCCCCTTCCATCCCCTTTCAGCATTCCGTAGGGACTGCTCCCTCCAAGACACCCTAGTCCACTCCTCTATCACCCCCAGCACCCCTTCCCCTTCGCCTGGCACCTTCCCATGCAAGCGCAGGAGATGTAACACCTGCCCTTATACCTCTTTCCCCCCCCCCCCCCCTTCCCACTGTCCAGGGCCCCAAACACCCCTTCCAGGTGAAACAGCGATTTACTTGTACTTCTTGCAATCTAGTATACTGTATTCGCTGCTCACGATGCGGTCTCCTCTACATTGGGGAGACCAAACGCAGATTGGGTGACTGCTTTGCGGAACACCTCCGTTCAGTCCGTAAGGGTGACCCCGAGCTTCCGGTCGCCTGTCACTTTAATTCACCGCCCCATTCCCACTCTGACCTCACCGTCCTCGGCCTCTTGCACTGTTCCACGGAAGCTGACCGTAAACTTAAGGAACAGCACCTCATCTTCCGATTAGGCACTTTACAGCCTTCCGGACTCGATATAGAGTTCAACAATTTCAGATCATAACCTCTGCCCCTATTACATTTTTTAAATATATTTTATCCACACCTTTGTTTTGGCCTTTCTCTCCCCCCCGCCCCCCCCCCTTTTTTTTCTCTCTCCCACATGGCAACTGTCTCTCATTCTGCCAGCGCATTTCACACCTAATCTAGAGCCGTCTTTTGTCTCCACTAGTCCTATCACCATCTCGTCTCGTTTTGAATACCTCTTAATGTCTCCTCACTTCTCTTTTGTTCTCTCCCAGCCTGGCCTTCAGTCTTGACAAAGGGTTTGACCCGAAACGTTGACTGTTTCTCTCTCCACGGATGTTGCCTGGCCTGCTGAGTTTTTCCAGCATTTGCTGTTGTTATTTCGGATTTCCAGCATCTGCAGTATTTTGCTATCATACTAGTATTTAAAACTATTGTGGAAAAAGTTCCAGTGTCTTAAAACCCTAAATAACTTAAACACTTCGTACTCTTTGTATTTCAATAGTCGAGTACCAAAAGTGAACGTGCCACATTAAAAAGACGGAAAGCATCGACCACGGGACAGATTGCTGTTTGTCTTGAGCTACCTGGACCACTGGTTTAAAAAAAAATCTATTGCGCATACAGCTGCTTGACCAATCATGGCAGCAGAGAATGGAAAGTCGCTTGCAGTTGCTGAGCAACAGACAGTCATTGTCGAATTACAAATCTTTGTTGGGGCAGGTCATAGCTTATCTCATAGAAATGTGAATGATTTTGTCAAGTGAGAAAGTTTAGATCCACTTTTATGTGTGCAGGTGGTTTACTCCAGCCAGGCTTCTGTTCTTTTCCAGCTGCTTAAGTCAAAACCGTGACCTTGGTTACTGTGAATGGTGCTGACTTTTATAGCTGACTGTAAACATTATCCACACTGGCCTTGACTAAGGCTCATCTTGTAGTTTGTAGAGCAGAATTGTCTTATGATTGCAAAGTCTGTGCTGCATGTCCAATGTGTACATGTGTGTGAAGAGATTTTGTTTCGGTTTCCATACACTGATGCTTTCTTTGAATATTACGTTGGGTTATATCATGTTTATTTCTAATGACAGTTACAATTAATATCCAGTGCATGACACCACTAAAGGGCTGTGCTACTACTGTCGACAAAGTAACCTTTCAATTAAAATACTCATCTAATACCCCCAATTCCTGTTCATGAAAGTTGACAAAAATAACAACAGAAAATGCTGGAAACACTCAGCAGGCCAGGCAGCATCCGTGGAGAGAGAAACAGAGTTAACGTTTCAGGTCTGGGACCCTTCATCAGAACTGGAAAAAGCTGGAGATGTAACAGATATTAAGCAGGTGCAGAGACCGGGGCGGGGGGGGGGGTTAGGAGGGGAGGAAGAAATAGAAAGAACACCCTGTACTTTTGTAAGAGGCAGGAAAGATAAAATGTTGCAAATGGGAATGGCAAAAATCATACTGCATGAAAAATGGGGGCAGGGGTTATTATCTGAAATTGTTGAACTCAATGTTGAGTCCGGCAGGCTGCAAAGTGCCCAATCGAAAGATGAGGTGCTGTTCCTCGAGCTTAGGTTGAGCTTCATTGGAACAATGCAATAGCCCGAGGACAGAGAGATCAGAGTGGGAGTGAAGTGGCGAATTAAAGTGGCCGGCGACCTGAAACGTTAACTCTGTTTCTCTCTCCACGGATGCTGCCTGGCCTGCTGAGTATTTCCAGCATTTTCTGTTGTTATTTCATGAAAGTTGACGATTGTTTTGAGTCCGCCCAATCAATTTCATGCTCAATTGTATTAGCCTTGTAATTGGATGAGCTCTATCACAACCAGATCACCCAAACTGTACAGCTGTACTTGTGTGGTGGGCATGTGTGGAATACTTATTGTGAACATTGGAATACACATTGGCCCAGAACTTGTGGTCCTGATGACGGCGAACTGGCAGCGTTCACTGTCATTTCACCTTTGAAACTGACCGCAACTTCAGGATTTAGCGCATGCGCAGCCTAACATGGAAATCCTGCAGTTGTGGTCTGTCATTCACTGCTCTTCCTCCCACCGACCCCCACCCCCCGACCACCACCCCCACCCCCCCAAGCAGAGCCAACAATCAGTGAAATCACTGATCCTTTTCCGAACAAATATCACTGTTGGAAACTCCATAAAAAGTTAGGCAAATTCACATGAGGTGTAACTGGGTTTTTAATGGCGATCAGAGTGATAACTACTGATAAAGAACCATTCTGGCCCTGAAAAACTAATTTTATATCGGTGGAATGTCAACTTTCTGCATTAAGTTTAAAAATTTGGATTTTAAAATAAATAATTTTTTTTTTTAAAGTTTGTTCATGATATTTCAGCATCTACCTTCACCCAATGTATATGTCCCAATCTTTATTTTGCTCTCTATAAATTTTTTAAAAAGCAATTGATTGATTAGTGCTTTCTATTTCCTGCTTCCTTGTCTGAGAATTCTGCATTGTGATTGGCTGCTTTGACAGCTTGTTGACGTCACAGCAGCTCGCGCTATGGGATTCCCACTAAACTACGCTGATTTCAATTGCGCATCAGAAAAGCTGAACTTCTCACCACAGAGATTGCGAGATCTTTCTGGGAAGCTTACTTTGGGGCCAGCGGCGAACACCTTTGCTTCGCCACTGACCACAAATTATGGGCCATTAGGTTAAATGAAACCTTCGGTGCATGAATGCAGGGCGGTAACCCGTGTGGAGAAACTAGGCTTCTTCACCGTCCTACAGTGACTTACTCTGACTTGACCCAGTTTGTTTTCCTCTGGCAATCCTACTTTTTGTAGTCCTCTATTAAAATCCAGAGAGTATGATCAAAGATAATTTGCTGCTTTAGAGTTGTAAAGCACCAGAGTTTCGTGCCCAGTAGTTCTGCGGTGACTTGGTAGCACCTTTACCCTGGTTTCCATTTGCCAGTGGAGGAGCAATTTGAAGATATCAGTTGCTTGTGTCATATTGAAACCGTACCAGCTACTTCAAAAATGTTGCTTTTTTTTTTGCAATCTTTATGCAGGATCCTGTGAATTTGCTATGATCTGATCCTTAAGAACATAAGAAATAGGAGCAGGAATAGGCCACTTGGCCCCTCGAGCCTGCTGCGCCATTCAATAAGATCATGGCTGATCTTGGGCTCAAAGCCACTTCCCTGCCCACTCCCCATAACCCTTCACTCCCTTATCTTGCAAAAATCTGTCTATCTCCACCTTAAATGTATTTAATGACCCAGCCTCCACGGCTCTCTGGGGCAGAGAATTCCACAGATTTACGACCCTCAGAGAGAAGAAATTCCTCCTCATCTCAGTTCTGAAACTGTGCCCCCGAGTTCTAGAGTTCCCCACGAGGGGGAAACATCCTCTCTGCGTCTACCTTGTATCCAACATAGATGCAGAACTGTCATAGTTTCAGCATGCTAAGTGAACTTTTCTTTCGAAATATCTTTGGCCATTTCATTAGTAACTGTAGGTTTAATCTGTGGAATTCTCCGCCCCAGAGAGCCGTGGAGGCTGGGTCATTAAATACATTTAAGGTGGAGATAGACAAATTTTTGCAAGATAAACGATTGAAGGGTTATGGGGAGCGGGCTGGGAAGTGGCTTTGAGCCCAAGATCAGCCATGATCTTATTGAATGGCGGAGCAGGCTCGAGGGGCCAAGTGGCCTACTCCTGCTCCTATTTCTTATGTTCTAATATTCACGGGAATCAAGCCCATTTTTCTCCAGTGGTGTGAATAGCCTATTTCTCTGTTGTAGTGGTGGAGGGTTACCATTTTACACTCTGGTTTACAGTAATTTAGGAATGCGGTTACTGTATGTACATACCTGCACTCATCTGCCTGCATCATACGCTGTTAGAATATAACCTTTTTTCAGGTTGGCAGGCTGTTACTAGTGTGCCGCAAGGATCAATGTTGGGGCCTCAGCTATTTACGATCTATATTACTGACCTAGATGAAGGGACCGAGTGTAATGTACAGTATCCAGGTTTGCTGCTGATACAAAGCTAGGTGGCACAGTGAGCTGTGAGGAGAACACAGAGTCTGCAAAAGAATATAGATAGACTAAGTGAGTGGGCAGTAAGGTGGCAGATGGAGTATAATGTAGGGAAATGTGAAGTTATTCACTTTGGTAGGAAGAATAGAAAAACAGAATATTTTTTAAATGGAGAGAAACTTTCAAATGTTGGTGTTGAGAGAGATTTGGGTGTCCTCGTGCAAGCAACACAGAAAGCTAGCATGCAGGTACAGCAAACAATAAGGAAGGCAATTGGCATGTTGGCCTTTATTGCAAGGGGGTTGGAGTATAAGAGTGAGGAAGTCTTGCTACAATTGTACAGGGCCTTGGTGAGACCACACCTGGAGTACTGTGCACAGTTTTGGTCTCCTTATCTAAGGAAGGATATACTTGCCTTGGAGGCGGTGCAACGAAGGTTCACTAGATTGATTCCTGGGATGAGAAGGTTGTCCTATGAGGAGAGATTGTGTAGAATGGGCCGATACTCTCTGGAGTTTAGAAGAATGAGAGGTGATCTCACTGAAACATACAAGATTCTGAGGGGGATTGACAGGGTAGACGCGGAGAGGTTGTTTCCCCCTGGCTGGAGAGTCTAGAACTAGGGGTCACAGTCTCAGGATAAGGGGTCGGCCATTTAGGACTGAGATGAGGAGGAATTTCTTTACACAGAGGGTTGTGAATCTTTGGAATTCTCTACCCCAGAGGGCTGTGGATGCTCAGTCGTTGAGTATATTCAAGGCTGAGATCGATAGATTTTTGGACTCTAGGGGAATCCAGGGATATGGAGATCGGGCGGGAAAGTGGAGTTGAGGTCGATGATCAGCCCTGATCTTATTGAATGGAGGAGCAGGCTTGAGGGGTCGTATGACCCCCTACTCTTTATTATATTAATAGTTTTCTCCCATTGTGTATTGGGTATTAAAGATGTAGCCACTCAACTGAGCACAACAATCTAGGCTCAGTGGGCAGCACTCTCGCCTCTGAGTCAGAAGGTTGTGGGTTCAAGTCCCGCTCCAGAGACTTGAGCACAAAAATCTAGGCTGACACTCCCATGTAGTGCTGAGGGAGCTGCACTGTCCGAGGTGCCGTCTTTAGGATGAGACGTTCAACCGAGGCCCCGTCTGCTCTCTCCGGTGGACGTAAAAGATCCCATGGCACTATTTTGAACAAGAGCAGGGGGGGGTTATCTCCGGTGTCCTGGCCAATATTTATCCCTCAGTCAACATCACTAGAAAAAATCAGATTATCTGGTCATTGTCACGTTTCTGTTTGTGGGAGCTTGCTGTGTGCAAATTGGCTGCCTACATTACAACAGTGACTACATTTCAAAAAGTACTTCATTGGCTGTAAAGCACTTTGGGATGTCCTGAGATCATGAAAGGCGCTATATAAATGCAAGTCTTTCTTTTCTGTGTGAACTTTTTATTCTTCCATTCCTATTTTTTTTTAAATAGTATTGACTCTGAACTGTGGTGGGGCAAAGAAAATGCTCGGTTAAACAGAAAATGACAAGAGAGAAGCACAGTGGAACCTACATTCTCCACACTACAGTTAGATTAGCCTCTGGAAGATTTGAGGAACAAAGAGTCATTGCCTCAGTGCACAATCCACTGACATCAGTCTCCTCCTGTCTGACATAAATCAACGCCACAAATTCATTGTGGTACAGGAAACTCTTTATTATCCGGCACCAACAGGACCGGCGTGGTGCCGGTTTATCAAAAAGTCCGGATTACAGAGGTATAGTTTAAAAGGTACGAGAGCTCCGTTCACAGCAACAAATCCAGGCTTCCCTGTTGCTTAGCAACATGTGCAGGATCTCCGGCCACAGGCCAAGCGTCCCTGTTGCTTAGCAACAAGTGCACGAACCCCAGTTACATAGCCACAGATCCAGGGAACGGCCACTAATATGAAGTAAAACTTACCTCAACCTACTCCTGAATTTTGCCGGTTAACAGAGATTTCCGGTTATTTAGGTGCCGGTTAAGAGAGTTTCCTGTATTTATATTGTGCTTTTCTTGACCCCAGAACCTGGGGACTGACCATCAGCCTCTTTCCATTCTTCAGTGGTAGGTCCTCATCGATTATGGCACAATGGGGACGTTTTCAGCTAATGTTCATACAGCTCTTATTTCTGGCTATTGGATTTCACGAGTATGTTTACATTGTTAAACTAAGTGGAGAAATATTGCTAGAAAAAGGTCAGGACCACAACTGAACAAATAGTTACAAACGCTAAATGGTTAAGTACTGACTTCAATTTCAACTACATTAAAAAATTCAGAAATTCAGTGTTTGCTTTGTGCATGCTCTACATGAGGTATACAGATGGAAAGTTGCTTCCTCTGCGAAACACATTACTATAATGGAAAATGCTGTCGGTAAGCTCTAGTCAAAGTTGCCTTCCTTTCTTGCTGAGTATTGAGGTTTCGGTTTGGGTTTGTGGGTAACTTTCAGACTTGATGGTAAGGTTTCCACAAAGTCCAAACACTGATTTGGATTCTAACCGAACAACTGGGTTTCAATATCTATACCTCTGTTGGGGAAGAATGTCAATTTTTAATCGGTACCAATGGTGGTTGATATTACAAATCTAGTCGTCTTTTGGACTTGTGCTTGTAGAAACTGACAGGAAATGAAATGTGTACAATTTGTACATAAGTAGTGAGCCCAGTGATTGTAATACTCATCAAAAAGGATTAGGAACTGAGGACTAAAACTCGTTACCTGATCACTTTCATTGCCTGATAAACCCAGTAAGGTTTCACTTGACATGCATCAAGTGTTTGTGATCTGATTGTTTTGATAAGGAGCAAAAATGAAGCTTGGGTGGCATGACGGGTGTACATCCAAATTAACAGACCTCTGCATTGCTTCTGTTAAGTTCCTTTGAATATTTTTGGCTGTTTTCTTTGCTGGTAGACACTGAAAGATTTTTTTTTTTCTGGGGCGGTATGAGGAAGACGATTTTAAGTGGGCAGTCCTGATTGTCTTGAATGAATTTGAAGTCATTCCATTTGTGAAATCATTATTTTTTTAAGATATGTTTTAGGGTTTTTTGCATCCAGTAAATATTCCGGAAATTCCTTAATTCTAGAAGGTTATACTGATGGGGTTAGATGAAGAGGGGTGGGAGGAGGCTCGTGTGGAGCATAAACACTGACATGGACCAGTTGGGCCTGTTACTGTGCTGTACTTTCTATGTAATTAATGTCCTCATGATTTGTGTGTCTGACCTCACTAGAAAATATTCTCACAGTTACAGCATTCTTGTGTGTTTGAGACTATTTATGTGGAAGTAATATGGAAACTGGTCTTGAGTTGGTCTGTTACTGATGCATAATGTCATTAACTAGCATACCTGGATCTTTCTGAGGCCCCCAAATTGCTGGTATTCCATTTTTTGTTTTCTTTCTGCCTGTGACTGCCGTGCACACACCTTGCATTCCGTGGAGCAGAAATTAACACCCACTTTGCCTTAAGTAAGAACTGTATTTTCAGAGTACTTAACTTAAATGCCTCCCTGTTCAGTAACCACTTGTCTTAAGTGCCCACTTTCATCAGTCCATAAAATGACCACTTAATAGCACTTTACAATAGAAGTAATATCCACCTATTTGTTCTGAGCTGACGGTGGCTTTCCAATCAGTAATACGCCTGCTCCGGTATTGTTTCCAGCCCTTTCATTTGCCAGAATTATATCACCATACAATACATATCGTTTCGCAGCAATTAATTATGCAATATTGTGAAACAAAAGAAGAAATGTCCTGTTTCAAACTATTTGCTTTGCATGAATGCTTAATTAAATTGCCACAGAGTTATGTATAAAACTTTTCAGATGCAGTACTGAAATGAAATTGGAGTTGGAATGCTGCTCCCGGTGATTATAAATCTCCACCTTAAGTAGTCTTATAAGCACTGAAACAGCCACCTGTCTAGCGGAAGGTTTGGAGGCAAATCCCTTTAGCAGCTTCAACTAATAAAGGGTTCAGAATGTACATACGCATGAATGGCTCATGTTGATTAATCTTTGCGCTTTCAAGTTTTTTTTCCGCACAGGTACTCAGTGCATGTCATTGTTTAACTGAACTTTTTTAATAGCCGGCAGCTCAAATCAGAAATTTACAACTCCCTTAATGAACCATAGCCTTTTTGAAGATTAAAATTCAATTTTATTTTTAAAATGCACAGCACCTAAACAGGGTAATAAACATTCCAGCCATGGTGCTCTTGATGTCTTTACAAGTTGATTTTAGAGATGTTGGCCTTTTGAAGATAATGACCGGTGCAACTTGATGTTATTATTTCCATGCTTTGACAGATACGTTTGGTAGAATCTGCTTCATATCTGAGACTTGTGTGTTTATACTGGAGAATTACATAGCATTTACAGCAAAAGAACAGGCTATTCGGCCCAACTGGCCTCCGCCGGTGTTTATGCTCCACATCAGCCTACTCCCACCCTACTTCAGTTCATTGTCAGCTGTGGCTCAGTGGGTAGCACCCTTGTTTCTGAGTCAAAAAGTTGTGGGTTCAAGTCCCACTCCAGAGACTTGAGCACAGAAACCTAGGCTGACACTCCGGTGCAGTACTGAGGGAGTACTGCACTGTCTGAGGTGCCGTTAAACCGATGTCCCGTCTGCTCTCTCAGGTGGACATAAAAGGTCCCATGGCACTATTTTGAAGAAGGGCAGGGGAGTTATTCCCGGTGTCCCGGCCAATATTTATCCCTCAATCAACACCACTAAAACAGATTATCTGGTCGTTATCACATTGCTGTTTGTGGGAGCTTGCTGTGGCTGCCACGTTTCCTACATTACAACAATGACTACACTTCAAAAGTACTTCATTGGCTGTAAAGTGCTTTAGGACGTCTGATGGTTGTGAAAGGCGCTATATAAATGCAAGTCTTTCATTCCTCACACAGCCAGGGTACCCACCAGTGGCTCCTGTGCAGTCATCTCTTTCCTGGGTGACATGGCGTGCAGTAGCAGCTTCTCAGCAACTCTCTTATCCACTTCATCCAACTCGTCACCTGTCCTCAAACAGGTGAACTATGACGGCACGCAGAACGGATCCCATGAGCAGCATGGAATATCAATTGTTTCATCGACCCTGATTTCCCAAGTGTCGTGCTACTAGTTACCGATGGTGACTTTTAGTTTGGGCAGGTTAGTGGTATCTTCGAAGAGGAGGGGGAGTTGTTTATTGTGGCATGTTGCACTATTGGTCTGTACAAGTTAGAACTCTTTCTGAAGTCTTTGCTAGCAGCAAGAAATGAAGAGGAACTGTTGCTGCTTCAGCACTTGTGAAGGAGAGAGAATAACAGCAGAGCAAGTTACTTTTTTTACCCTACCAATAACCCCTCAGAGGGAGAAGAAAAGGAAGGAATAGAGAGATGGGTGAACCAGTGATTTGTTTTGGGGTGAGCAGCTAGTGCTCTAACTACAGTGGTGCTTCCTTGCTATTATGGTCTGCGCTTTTGTATCCAGTTAGCCGTTTGATCGTTTTTTTTGCACCTACCCAAATAACAATCTGAAAATGGAATTATTCCTCAATTATTTCAGTCAGTAATGTTTTAAAGTTACTTAGTGGTTGGCTGGAGTGGTCTGTATTTATGTGATCGTGGTCTTTGGTTTGGCTGCATGTGTGTACATCAAGTACATGGCTACATCAAGTGCATTTCACAAAATTAAATGGCGTTGGAATATTATGTCATATGGTTAAAAATATCTTTTTCAGCTCTTTTTTTACTGGACGATACTGTAGTCATTGGTTTTATGTATCTGCGATCCAATTTGGTGACTTTTAGGGTTCTTAAGCTGTAAATCATTGAACCCAAGGGGGTCCTTTTCAATGTGCTTCATGTATATTTAGCCCAAGACCGCCCTTGGATGCAATGATCAGGGCATCTGAAAGGATTGATGGTATTGCTTTTTATGAAAGCTGCTTGTCGAGTGATGCTACTGTGCTTATTGCTATTTGATCACACTAATAGGATCATAGGAATAGGAGTAGGCCATTCAGCCTCTCGAGCCAGTCTGCCATTCATTGAGATCATGGCTGATGTGTATAAATTAGGCAATTTAGTTTTAACGTAAAACGCTTCACTTTGCTTTTCAATCAAATGTTAGCAAAGAATGCAAAACTAAATTCTAACTAAGGAATAAAAAGATACACCAGTGTAAAATTACACAGATTTATTAAACAACCAATTTGTCAGGGAGCATTTTTAAACTTCGTGGTCACCTGGTTACTTAAGGGATTATTATGGAATTTGTTGGCAAATTGGTTTCCAAAATGTGACATGCATTAAAATAATTTCCACTTAACTTATTGAATGAAACCAAAGATGAATAAGTGAGTGCTATAACTGCTTTAGGCTCAGTCAACTTTGCAGCTGGCAGTCTGTTGCTTGGCAGCTTGCCAGTGGAGTCATGTACAGTCATTGACTTGGCCGCGTGCCAACGGCTCTGGTCTGAGGTGGTTCCCAGTACTAGGGTTGGATTTAAGTTAAGGAAATATTATAATGCAGTATATTATTTTCTGGTGATGCTGAGATTCAGAATTTAGTCCAAGGACAACCAGGGCTAATGTTTAATAATGCCAAAGGTTAGAAATGTTGCTTAGTTTTCTTCTGCTTACTGAGCTCACGAGTACAACACAGTGCTTATTTTAAGCACAGAAATGTATGAGGAATGCACATATGGTATTCTGATGAACACATTTTGACTTCTTTAAAGAGAATGATTTTACAGTCCGGAAATCCAGCTAAACTTTCAGTACCTGCTGTGTGCAGCTAGTCACAAAAGAATTTGGAAAGTGATAAACAAAGTCTCTTCAGAGAAAGACTTGCATTTCTGTAGCACCTTTCACAACCACCAGACGTCCCAAAGCACTTTACAGCCAATGACGTACAGTAAACTCTTGTTTAAACGGCACTTTATCATCCGGAATACTTTAATAACCGGCAAAATAGATATATCTTAATACAAAACAACACCTCAATAACCGGTCGTCTTGCCGATTCAACCATACATTTAACGGAACATTCTGTAGGTGAGTACCCAATTATACAGTACATTTCTTGATTTATTATTTTTGTTTGTGTTAAAAATTGCCTTGGTAGGTATACCTTTCTGTTATCCAGAATTTTTCATCAACAGGCACCATCTTAGTCCCATAGGTGCTGGATAAGAAAGAGTTTACTGTACTTTTGACGTGTAGTCACTGTTGTAATGTAGGAAACGCAGCAGCCAGCAAGCTCCCACAAACAGCAATGTGATAATGACCAGATAATCTGTTTTAGTGATGTTGATTGGGGGATAAATTTTGACCAGGACACCGGGGATAACTCCCCTGCTCTTCTTCGAAATAATACCATGAGATCTTTTACCTCCACCTGAGAGAGCAGACAGGGCCCCGGTATAACATTTAATCTGAAAGACGGCACCTGCGACAGTGCAGCACTGCAATGTAGTGTCAGCCTAGATTTTTGTGCTCAAGTCCCTGGAGTGGGACTTGAACCCACAACCTTCTGCCTCAGAGGCGAGAGTGCTGCCCACTGAGCCATGGCTGACACTAAACTATCAAAAATGAACTATCAAAGAGAACACAGGCATTTCTGCTATAGGATTCACCTATCTTGAATCCACAGGAATTGAAGGTTAATAACAAATAAAGTTATCAACTACTTTGGAAAGAGCACCACTCCCTTCATCAACGACATCCTGAACAGCAGGATATGGAGAAATGAACGGATGTTGGGAATGGGGGAAAGCTCTGAAGGATGTCTGGGTAGGAGTCTCGGTTTGTGCTGCAGGATTGTGACGGGCAAGTTTAGGACAGACATTAGGAAGTACTTCACACAGAGGGCGATCAGCAGTTGGAATCAGTTGCTGGCAAGGATTGTTGAGGCTAGGACACTGGATTCATTTAAGCAACAGCTAGATGCTTTAATGGGAAAGAGAGAGGATCTGTATTCTGGAAGGTTGAGAAAAAGTGTACTGAAGAAAAAGCCACCTTCATCTGAACCTATAATATGATCAGTCTTAACACAATTGCCCAAATTCCTCAATGTACAAATTCCTGAGATGAAGAGGGAAGAAAAGAAGAATGCAAAGGTCTTTTCAGGGAACTTCCAGTGTAAAAGTGGAGAGTGTTGTATCACACTCCTGACTTGTGCCTTGTAGATGGTGGGAAGGCTTTGGGGAGTCAGGAGGTGAGACACTCACAGCAGAATACCCAGCCTCTGACTTGCTCCTGTTGTCCCAGTATTTATGTGGCTGGTCCAGTTAGGTTTCTGGTCAATGGTGACCCCCAGGATATTGATGGTAGGGTATTCGGCGATGGTAATGCCGTTGACTGTGAAGGGGCGGTGGTTAGATGCTTGCTTTTTGGAGATAGTCATTGCCTGGCACTTGTGTGGTGCAAACGTTACCTGCCACTTAGCAGCCCAAGCCTGAATGATGTCCATGTCTTGCTGCATGTGGGCATGGACTGCTTCATTATTGGAGGAGTTGCAAATGGCACTGAACACTGCAGTCATCAGCGAACATCCCCACTTCTGACCTTATGATGGAAGGAAGGTCATCGATGAAGCAGCTGAAGATGGTTGGGCCTAGGACACTGCCCTGAGGAACTCCTGCAGCGATGCTCTGGGACTGTGATGATTGATCTTCAACCACCACAACTATCTTCCTTTGTGCTAGGTATGACTCCAGCCAGTGGAGAGTTTTCCCCCCCGATTCCCATTGACTTCAGTTTTACTAGGGCTCCTTGATGCCACACTCGGTCAAATGCTGCCTTGATGTCAAGGGCAGTCACTCTCATCTCACCTATGGAATTCAGCTCCTTTGTCCATGTTTGGACCAAGGCTGTAATGAGTTCGGGAGCTGAGTGGTCCTGGCGAAACCCAAACTGAGCATCAGTTATTGGTGAGTAAGTGCCACTTGCTAGCACTGTCGACGACACGTTCCATCACTTTGCTGATGATTGAGAGTAGACTGATGGGGTGATAATTGGCCAGATTGGATTTTTCCTTTTTTGTGGACAGGACATACCTGGGCAGTTTTCCAGATTGTCGGATAGAGGCCAGTGTTATAGCTGTACTGGAATAGCTTGGCTAGAGGCGCGGCTAGTTCTGGAGCTTGAATGGTGAACAAAAGAAGCACACTTGATATATTCTTCTTTTCAGAATTCTTTTGACAAAGTTGCATGTCCCAATTAATGACTAAGGAATCTAGTCACGGAATACGGGTGTAGTATGTTGTTGGGTAAATATTGGGGTTCAATAAAGGAATCTCAGATTGACCATAAAAGGATGCTTTTCAGGATGAAAAATTACCGACGACATTCCCCATGGTGTTGGTCTCGGGATCATTGCTATTTTTAACATGATGTATATTTTTATCAATGGCTTAGTACGCCATGGGCACAGTGTTCTAGCATGAGTTGTTTTACAATAACCACTACTATGGTTGCTTTATAGTAGTAGAATTTATTGATGATCAAGGATGCAGAAGTTGACTATCAGAAGCACTACAGATTGGATACTGCCGCTGTCTTCTGAACAACAGCATTATATTTCCCTGCGAGTGGGCTGGCCACTGGAGGTACAAGGCTTGATTTTTCAGAAGTGAGTGAAAATCTGTTTCAAGACCAGAGAATAGTATGGGCAGCATCTGATTCCAGGAGCCAAATTACAGGACCGTAAAACTATGTTGTTGCCTATTAATTCCCTGGAAAAGAAAACTACTGTAAACTTTCTTCTGATACTGATACCTGGGATGGCAGAAATGACGTATGAGGAGAGATTGGGTCGAGTGGGCTTGTATTCGCTAGAGTTTAGAAGAATGAGAGGGGATCTCATTGAAACTTTTAAAATTCTAACAGGACTAGACCGTCTAGATGCAGGAAGGATGTTCCTGATGGCGGGAGAGTCCAGAACCAGGGGTCACAGTCTAAGGATAAGGGGTAAGCCATTTAGGACAGAGAATTTCTTCACCCAGAGAGTGGTGAACCTGTGGAATTCTCTACCACAGAAGGCAGTGGAGGCCAATTCATTAAATATATTCAAGATGGAGTTAAAAATATTTCTTCAGGCTAAAGGGATCAAGGGATATGGGGAGAAGGCAGGGACAGGGTACTGAATTTGGATGATCAGCCATGATCTCATTGAATGGCGGAACAGGCTCGAGGGGCCGAATGGCCTACTCCTGCTCCTATCTTCTATGTTTCTGTTTTCATTTAATCCCTTGGAAAATCAGCTGATCAAGATCATCTTCATAATCTGTGATTGTACAGACCTCAGTTCCCAGGTCTGTTCTCCCTGTGAGAGATTCTAACTCTTGAAGAAGTTCAGTTTTGTGAATCTCTTTTCATCTCTTGGAGCTCATGGTGCAATTTACTGTAAGTTTAGCATCAGAGTGAACTGATTTCTGCCTCGTACCAACGCTAAACTTGCGTTGTAAATCCGGAGTCAAGGCCCGAACTGACTCCCGAGCAAAGTGGAGTTGGACTTCCTGGAGGCAGTAGTCTCGCATGTTTCGGTTTGACACGGCATGGATTATAAATCCACTGTCAAATCAAAGTGCTTCAGGGTTCATTGGACCTCCCGACACTTGTTGTACCTCTCTTAATTTAAAATATTTAGAGAGCAGGGATTCTTCACTCTGTGCTCTCTCAACCATTTGAGGCAACGTTACTCGTGTGTATATTGGCATGTACAGAGCTCTTTGCTGGGCAGGAGTTACAACCAGGTCGGAGCCAAGACATGCAAACACAGTTCTGCATGGCTGGAACCTGAACTCCAGCTGCTGGTCTCTGAATGGGACAAATGTTCCTAAATGGTCTGATGTGTTGTCTAGTGGCTCTCTCCCTGCCATCTTTGAGTTTGCAATCACTTTACCCCACATTTACTTCCATAGAAGCCAGACAGGTGAATGGATTTCTTGACATTTGAATAAGTAAAACTGTACTGTATTCCTGTACTAGGCAATCGATTTTGGAACACTAGAAGCACCCAGCCCACAACTGATCTGGTTATCAGTTGGGAAGTGCATTATACTGAAGGGACCATTATGTATGGAAATTTAAAAGACTGCCCTGCACAGAAACTGAAAAAGGTTTGTTTTGATATTTGGACCAATAGGGTGTGTAATTATCTCCATTATATTTTCAAGATTAGAGCTAGTTCCATCAAACAGACTAAGTCCAGGGTGATTCAGTCCATTTTATCATTGACTAAATATGGCGTGTCTAGAAAATGATTAGTGCAGTATTAGCGGGTCTCCAACTGAACCTGAAATCCCCATCAAATGCTTGCAAGATGAAAGCAACAGTGATGACGACTGACAGATTTCATTTGGAACTGAAACACTTTTGAGTTGCCTATTATGCGAGCATTTTTAGCCATGGACCATGCCACTTTGGAGTGCTTTACCATCCAAATTGAGTGCCTCATGACTAAAGTGCTACAAGCATAGAAAGTTTCAGTAACCTATATGATGCAATAACCTATACAGATCATTTTCTTTTATAAACTTATCAAGGCCGCAGCATCTGTGTCATTAATTACTTTGCATTGTTTATGGATTTGTTAGATATTTAAAAAATGTTAAATGTTGAGCCTATAGCTTCATTCCAGTTGTGTTCTACATATGAGAGGAAATTTGCAAAATATAGCTGCTTGGGAGCTGAATTTAGTCTTGTGTGTCGACCTCTTTTTGAATCGTTCCATCCTTGTTATTGAAAATTTGCTTAGAAGATCTTTACTTTATTTTAGTCTGAAAAGGGTCAATTACCATATTGCTTAGTCACTTACTACTCCAATTGGATCAGGTGTTAATGTAGGATCAGAGCAGAATATTATTTATACCACATTATTTTCGATGCAGAAACAACTCTGGTCCTCTGCTTCTATGTAGGCTGAACTAAGGTTCAAGAAATCCATTCTATTGTGGCTTCTGTGGAACTAAGGAATTGGGTAAATTGATGGGTAAATTGATCACAAATCCAAGGGCGAGAGGGAGGAAGTCATTAAGGGAAATTATGGGCCATTCAAGAGCTTTAGTTCCATTATGAAATCATGGGATTGATGTGTTGAAGGAGATTCAGAAAAGGGTGATTCTGGGAATAAGGCTAATGATTTGTCCCATGTCACATCCTATGATATTTGTAGCCTCGCATGACTTTCAGCAGTATTTTTCCAAATTTCCTTTTGGTAATTTATTAGCCTTAGTTTTGAGGGGAGACTCCGAGAACTAACTCTTTTTCATTAAGAAAATGTGCTCCCAGTCTCTCTCAAATGCTGGAGGTGTCAATAATGTGCAAGATAAGCAAGTTATTTAATTTTGGATGTGAGCAAAGACCTGGAGTGCATGAGTACAAAAATAACAAAGCGTAAATAAAATGAGATGGGAAGGATTCTCCTCCCCTCAGAACAGTACATAAGTGGGCCAGCCTCCCAGCAAAAACAGTTAATGCTATGTTATTTCATAGCTTCTTAAAAAAAAAATGAGCTGAATAAATATCCATTTAAGAGCAGCATTGAGGGTGTTAAGAATAAGCATAGATAGAGGTGACTAAATTCTCACAGGAAAATGGTGATTCCTGAGCTGCAGGGAGCATCAAAGTGTTACGGCAAGAAATATAACTGGTTAAGAATGAAATGATCTGCTTGTTTTAGCTATGAAAAATCTCGCTGTATGAAAGAAACAGACTTAAGCCAGTACTGTTTTGAAGTTGTACCAATAGTACTGCTTGTGTGATGCTCGTAATTCATCATCTCCAAATGTTTCTACCACTCACCAATGGCAGATCTCTAACCATCAGTATTTCACTGCAGTGTTAAACAGCTCAAAGTGTTCTCTCCAGATATGATCCAAGTTTGATATGACAGAATCTACAATAGTACTGCTGGCTGATTTTCATGCTTCAAGTGAGCACTGCATGAAAATTTCACATGCCCAACATTCACTTTAAACTTTGTTGAAATCCTAATGAAATATTGAAATCCCAAGAAAACACTGTAGCTTGTGGGATGGGAGAGTTTGGTGACAGGTAAACATGATTTTTTTTTTAATGGACTAGATTATTACACATAATAAGTGTGTGAGAATGCCATCTGAAGGTTGGGAATTGTCTGTAAAATCATTGAGGCAGGAACCCTGGCTTTTTCATGTCCCCAAACCAGGCAAAAAAGCCAATGGTGGTGCCAGTATCACTGCTCCATCTCAGATAGGCTAACCCAGTAAAGACTGAGGATCAAATCTATTGTATACCACGCACTAATCAGATGAACACAGGCTGTGATGAAGCCCACACCAAATGGTGACATCCTTAAATGGAAATGTACAGCACGGTGGCATAGTGGTTAGCACTGTTGCCTCACAGCGCCAGGGACCCGGGTTCAAATCCGGCCTCGGGTGACTGTCTGTGTGGAGTTTGCACATTCTCCCCGTGTCTGCGTGGGTTTCCTCCGGGTGCTCCGGTTTCCTCCCACAGTCCAAAGATGTGCGGGTTAGGTTGATTGGCCATGATAAAAATTGGCCCTTAGTGTTAGGGGGGGATTAAATACGCGGGGTTACGGGGATAGGGCTTGGGTGGGATGGCTGCCGGTGTAGGGACCGGGTGCTAGGGTTTGGATGATCAGCCATGATCTCGTTGAATGGCGGAGCAGGCTCGAAGGGCCGAATGGCCTACTCCTGCTCCTGCTCCAATCTTCTATGTTTCTATGTAATTGTGTGGTTTTGGAAGGATATGGAACTAAGCAATTGGACACGTTTCTGTGCCGAGCCTTGAAACTCTTGGACGGTTGTGGCTTCCACAAGGGGGATGGCCACCAAGTGGTAAGTTTTTCAAAATATGTTTATGGAAAACAGAAGTGGTGGGTTGTATTTTACAGACAAATACATTTATTTATAATTGCTTCTGACTGGTCACGTAAGTGTCTTTTATTTTTGATTGAGGGATACTTGTAGCAAATTGTAGACATCCCGCACAATCCATTGGGGAGCAGTACAGTATATGAGGTGTTGCCAGGATCAAAGCGAGCAATGCCGACCGCCTGAATGCCACCAGTACAGCAATGCTACAGTTAGGTAACAGATTGGGCCAGAAATTCCAGAACGGGGCTTGCAGCGCGTGCAAGCCCCGTATTTGCACTTACCCCGCGCTCCTGCCGATCAGCTCCAGGGACGCCTGCACTTCCAGAAACTGAAGCAAGAATCCCGGGCAGCGTATGACGTCACGCCGCCCAGGAGCGCAGCCAGCGCGGACCCAGGAGCGTGCAGTGTAAGTGAGACACGCCCCTTGAGGTCTCAGTTTCACTGGACACGCCCCCAATGTTTCTGTCAAGCTGCTTTGCTTTTTTACATGCAAAGCAGCAGTTTAAATAGGTTTTTGGAAGTTTTTTGAAGATTTTGGTAACTTTTATAAACTTTTTAAAATGTTTACATTATTTTGAGTAATCTGAAGTAGTTTTAAAGAGAATTAAAGCAATTTAAAGACTTTTAAAAGCCCTAAAAGAATTTTTTTAATTCCATTTATTTATTTAGCAATGTCGTCGTCATACGTGTCTTCACACTGTTCCCTTTGGGGAACTGTATGAAGTGGTGGAAGGATTTATGGCCGTGATTAACGCTCATTCCATGACCGTAACCATCTTTGAACCAGCCATTAGGGCGGTTAGTCCTATGGCGGGAGGGTTTTACGGGCTCCCACAAGCTATACAAGGAGGGGGGGCCACCCACACCCACGGACGCAAATATCCCACTGGATGTCAACCCAGAATTTAGAGCCGGAGCTCCGACTCCACTTGCCGGGACTGTCTGGAGCGGGGTTCGAAACCCTACCCTGATCTGGCCCAGCGGCAGGGATCCTACCGCTATGACAAAGGCCCAATCCGATTAGCAACGTGAAATGGCAGCATAGGGCTCCAGTCACGGGGAGGGAAAAGGCGCAGGAAACGTATGGGTGTCACCTTTTGTGCGGAGTGGGCCTTTTGCGTAGCAGTAAGCATCCCCGCCGCTGGGCCAGAAGGAGTAGGGTTTTGAACCCCACTCCAGACAGTCCCGGCAACTTTAAATTCTGGGTGGACATCCAGTGGGATACTTGCGTCCGTGGGTGTTGGTGGCCCCCCCCTCCCTCAGATGGGTTGTGGGAGCCCGTAAAACCCTCCCGCCATAGGACTAACCACCCTAATGGCTGGTTCAAAGATGGTTACGGTCACGGAATGAGCGTTAATCACGGCCATAAATCCTTCCACCACTTCATACAGTTCCCCAAAGGGAACAGTGTGAGGATCCGTCCGATGATGACCTCTTGCGCAATGCACCTCCTTGGACCCTCAGTCGCAGGTGCGAGGGGGCAAGTGGTGCAAGTGTTAAATTTTTTATTTTATTGACATGTAAAATGTTGGCCCAATAATTCCCTTCCAAATGCGCTAGTACAGTCGGGGTACTTACGCATCTGGCCGGATGAAATGCCGGTTTTCAGCATGCACAGTGCATGTGGGGAAAACCGGCACTTCCTGTCCTCTGAACGAAGGGGTTCAGAGGCAGAACGCGTGCGACTGCACATGCAGCGCGTGCGCAGTATAATTCGCCGCTTTCATTAATGCTTTCAGTGAGGTCCAGTCATTACAACTTACACATGAAAAAAGCATGGGTACAGTTGCTACAGAGGCTGCGGAGGAAGATATTTCTTATCGTGGAGCTTCTGAAAGTATGTATGTCTGTATATATTCCTTTGCGTGTTATGTATATATTCCTTTACTTATGTGTATGAATGTATTATTTAATTATGACTTTCAGAGAAAGTAACTTATTGGAAAATCATAATTAAAAACATACATTCATACACATTAGTAAAGGAATATAAAACATACATACATATACGTAAAGGAATATATGTGGACATACATACATAACTCATTCTCACATTCCATTCACACAGCCACAATTGCTCCTTCTACCTACCGTTCTGAAAACCCTTTTTAAAAAAAAAAAAAAAAAAATTTAAACTTTAAAACTTACTTAAAATTTCTTAAAATAACTTCCCTCCCTTTCCCAAACAAAAATATTGCATTTCAAAAGCTCCACGATAAAATATATCTTCCTCCGCAGCCAATGAACCACTTTACACTTGCTTTTTTTCAGTGTAAGTTCTGAGGACTTACCCTCACGGATTTCATGAATGAAATCCACGAAGTTCACTGCGCAAGCGCTGCCTGTGCAGTCGCACGCGCTCGAGGTCTGGAAATGCCGGCGTTCCCCGCATGCGCTGTTCCTGCTGAACGCCGGCATTTCCAACGGCCAGAAGCGTGAGTACCCCGAGCGCACTCACGCTTCTGGCCTGGAATTTCTGGCCCATTATGTGTAAGAAAAATCTGACAGCAGCTACTGGGATTGTAAATACTGTTTTGAGTGTTGACTCTCGTCCTACTGAGTTGCCTCATCAAGTATTAGTAAAGCACACACATGATTTAATTTTTATTTTATCTCCCTCTTTTCCTCAGATATAATTTGAAGTATAATTGAATTTATGACAGTATAGTAAGTTGCAGCTGAGAGCCTACTTTTCACCCGTTGCAGACTACTGTACTTCTGCTTGTTCATGATAGGTGAAAACCAGCTTGCTGTTGGAGTCAGCTTTTGATGATCTATTTCAGCAATGCTAGCACTGTGGAAAATTATACCCCAGGATATGCTGTAACTGGAATGGTTCCTTCCTAGTTCTTTTTGTAAAGAGTGGGTTGATTTTCTTCTCTTTTGAAAAGATCTTTTGTGCTTACTTTTGCTCTTTAAAACTGTGGAAACAAAAGCAAGTGTTTTCCTGAAGATATGCTGGTTGTAGCGGAGCTCAAAATTAAGGCTGCTGGATCGGTGGTCAAAGTAGACTGGCAGCTGACAAAAGTAACTGACCCACTTAATAAAAATCCACTGATCCGATATAATAGAAACCTTACTCAAGCCATTGTGCACATTTGTTTATTGAAGGTGGATTATAAAACAAATTCCATTTAAGTTCTCTTCGTGTGACTATTGTGAGCATTTATATATTTATATAATACACATTTGTAAAACAAAAAAGCACCTGAGGTAATGTGAGAACATTATTCTATAAAATTATACCACATTTTACAATGATATCAACATGTTCTTAAATGTTTTAAATCCTAATTATTCTGTGAGGGACTGGGAGCCAATGATTAGCTCGCTCGTCTTTTGCTTCCAAGACTTGCATTCAATTCCATGGGATAAAAGGGTTAAATTAGTTTGGACAGTCACAATCTGGTTGCTAGTGAGTGGAGGTCCACAGCGCAACACTACCCATTTATGTGGCATTAATTAATCAGAGAGCTCTCACAGGTGGCTGATGGAAAAAGTCTTGCTCCTCAAAAAAGAGGAAGCAACTAATATCACATTTGAGCTTTATTACTTTGAGTTTATTCCAAACAGACTAGATGCTGGAAGGATGTTCCCGATGGTTGGGGAGTCCAGAACCAGGGGTCACAGTCTAAGGATAAGGGGCAAGCCATTTAGGACTGAGATGAGGAGGAATTTCTTCACCCAGAGAGTGGTGAACCTGTGGAATTCTCTACCACAGAGGGTGGTGGAGGCCAATTCATTAAATATATTCAAGAAGGAGTTGGATATATTTCTTAAGGCTAAAGGGATCAAGGGATATGGAGAGAAGGCAGGGACAGGGTACTGAATTTGGATGATCAGCCATGATCTCATTGAATGGCGGAGCAGGCTCGAGGGGCCGAATGGCCTACTCCTGCTCCTATCTTCTATGTCTATGTTCTATGTAAAAATTTTGGTTTATTGAACAGACCCATTGGTTGCTTCACCACAACCAATTTGTTTGCGATTACTGATGAATAATTTGCTAACTGTGTGTTCTTAGCTTTTAATTGCAGGAAGGACATGCAGTAATCATCCACAAATAGATCCCTAACCTGTGTAATTCCTTGGGTTTCTCATCGCTTACTCGGCTTATTTTAATTATCCCATTGTTCAAAATGCAGTTCTCCAGAGCCTGCGATTTCACCTCTAGCCAATTGGCTGATGTTTGAGCCATCCTCTATCAATAGTGCCCCACTATTTTGCTCACTTCAAACCTGGCAGACTGCCAGCTATAATGCAGTTTGATTTAATTTCATTGGCTACACTTAGTCTAATGTGGTTAACAATAGCGCAGCTTTGGTGTTCTTATAACTCAATCCTGAACACAAAGACAAGGTTCCATACAGTTCAATCTTGTACCACCATTTCCAATTTACAGTGCCAGTTTCGGGAATCAGATTGTGGTCCACTTGGATTTAAAATTAAGTTGATCGCCATAATTTTTGAATCATTAAGAAAAAATCCTTTAATTTATATCTTAATTAAAACTATGCTGTTCATTTCATAATGGCAAATTGTTCCATATTTCCAAATCTATTTTTACCTGATTAAGTA
The DNA here is from genome assembly GCF_052327205.1 of Somniosus microcephalus. Lineage (NCBI taxonomy): Eukaryota > Metazoa > Chordata > Chondrichthyes > Squaliformes > Somniosidae > Somniosus > Somniosus microcephalus. The sequence continues at coordinate 81,479,323 of NC_141003.1, read as the reverse complement.
TTTTATCATAATTTCAGAACACTTCTATGCAAAGGAAACATATCTTGCACTAATTTGCTGTGCTTGATGTCTCCTTATTGCAGCGTGGCAGAGATCAGATCACCGGAGTGCATAGATGGAGTTTACTGCTCAGACTGTGCTGCTGCTGGCGTTCAATCTTTCCTTCCTTATACCCTCCCAACCCCTGGAAGGAACCCCCGAAATTGGATGCTGTGTGTTACTACCATTCGTACTCTACCTTCCCCAAATGTGAAAAGTTTTCAATCTTATTATGCTGTCTTCCACATTGGCATAAATTCATTTCGACCTAGTCTGAGATCACACTTAGTGATTTATGCACCCAGTGCTCCTCTGGTACTTTTTGCCATGGTTCATCTCTTCCCCAGCTTCAAAGCCAACCTTTTTGACCTCTCCTTCAGTTACCTCCCCTAACTCTTCTCCCAATTTTTTTTAATTCGTTCACGGGGTGTGGGCGTCGCTGGCAAGGCCCAGCATTTATTGCCCATCCCGAATTGCCCTTGAGATGGTGGTGGAGAGCCGCTTTCTGAACCACTGCTAGGCCATTTCAGAGGGGCAGTTAAGAGACAACCACATTGCTGTGGGTTTGGAGTCACATATAGGCCAGACCGGGTAAGGGCGGCAGATTTCCTTCCCTAAAGGACATTAGTGAACCGGATGGATTTTTACAACAATCCGATAGTTTCATGGTCGCCGTTACTTATTCCTAATTGGTATCCGATTATTTCCCCCCCCCCCCCCCACCTTTCTTACGAAATGCCCTGGGGTGTTTCGCTACATTAATGGTGCTATGCGGATGCAAATTATTGTTTTCCATAAACAAAGATTAGAATACTGCTTGTAGTGCTGCAATGCAATCTTTTTCCCCTTGGAACTGGGTGAAATTATGTGATACAATAACAATCCCACTTATGTTTCAAATTATAGAATCTAAATCATTTTTGCAAGGTATTAGCTACTTCAGTCTTTATTAAAACTAAGAGCGAGCTCCAGTTAGTAACCCGCTCCTCAGGGCCACTTCTGCCAGCTTTCCACATAGAGCTATAATCATAGGGGCTGAGTGGGTGAATGTACCATGGGATGCAGCACTGAGCCACGCAGTCTGACAAGGGACCCACTTTGATCACTGGTTTGTGCTGCGTTGGCTGATCTTAGCCGTGGCTGTGGTGAAACTCTACAGTTGGCCTCACCATTCTGGAGCAAAGGAGGAGAAAGTCGGCCTTGGTTCCTGCTCCTGAATACTACCCAGAGACAGCTGCTGGAAAATATGTGTATATAACCTCTGGGTGAGACTAGGATTGCGTTGATATATGATGCTCCTTCCCCCAGTCTCTCATTCTGCTGGTACTTGCTGTGCGGGGTCACTTGGCCACGTTACTAAAGGGCTACCAGCACCTGTGGTCTATACAGGAGCATGCGTCATCAACTTTCATAAAAGTTTGTGTTAATGTTTGTGATTAGGTATGCAATGTTGAAAAGACTGATGCTGTCGTGTATTGGATAAACACATACAAGATGCCATTGATGATGTATGATGGTGAAATCACAGGTTTAACTATTGACAAAGAATTTAGAAAAGTTCAAAAGAAAATTTAGATTGGTTGACCTATTTAATTCTTGTTCCATTTTATTTTTATCACTGATTCACTCAGTAACCAAGTCTTTGTTTAGCAGTGAGGTGATTTCTTGGAATTTTGATTACAGTGACGTTGCTGTTTAGCCATCTCGACATCGCTGGTCAACATGACTAAATGTGAAATTGCAATTGAATTGACTCCCATGAGAACACTGAGTTAGGAGGGTCAAACAAATCCGTTTAGTTTTTCTCCCTTAGGAAAACTGATAATAGAATCTATCCAAATAGTTTACATGCCTTTGCAAAATAACTGCTGTGACTAAGCTATGCATGGTTAGTTTTGTAAGCCCTTCAGCCTTTTTTCATTGCAGCCAAAAATGCTACATATTTTTAATAGCTGCGTACAGTAGTGTTGTTCACTGCTTTAGTCGTTGCACCCTACCCCATTTTCTTACTCTCTCATCAGCGTTGGTCACTTCCAGTGAAACCGGTTATAGACTCTGGTACTTTGTTTAGACTGTAGCCCTGTCTGTGGTGCCAGGACTATTAACATAGACATAGAAGATAGGAGCAGGAGTAGGCCATTCGGCCCTTCGAGCCTGCTCCACCATTCAACGAGATCATGGCTGATCATCCAAACCCTAGCACCCGGTCCCTACACCGACAGCCATCCCACCCAAGCCCTAACCCCGTAACCCCATGTATTTAATCCCCCCTAACACTAAGGGCCAATTTTTATCATAGCCAATCAACCTAACCCGCACATCTTTGGACTGTGGGAGGAAACCGGAGCACCCGGAGGAAACCCACGCAAACACGGGGAGAATGTGCAAACTCCACACACAGTCACCCGAGGCCGGATTTGAACCCGGGTCCCCGGCGCTGTGAGTCAACAGTGCTAACCACTATGCCATCGTGCTGCCACGACAGTGTATGTTTCTCCGGAAAGTCACAAACTGCAGCCTTGTGAACTCTTCACACTCCCTGCTTCCAGAGGAAATGTGCCATCGGGGGCGCAGAAGCAATGGTGTAGTGCTGGATCCTAGGGTCACCATTTTATTCTAGCGTGACAGACTGAACTGTCGGCCCACGCATAGGCCACCAATGTGATATCCAAAGAGCTGAGAGACCAGTATGGACCCTCACAAGATCAAGGGGAGTCCCACAGTCTGAAATGCAAAGTTGTGAATATGACTTTTGTTCAGCTGCATGTGCACAATGTTGTCGACAGAACTTTGAATCTTCCTCACAGTGCCAAAAAGGTAAATTCGCCGCACTAGCAGCTCCATTGTATTGCAAAAAAGGTTTCCACGGGAAGTGGTTCCGCAATAGAAATGGAGTATTAGCTCTAACTTCAAGTAGTATCTTCAAATGTATGTACAAAAAATTAGCAACTTTGCCAGGCACTATTACCAGTGAGGTAATAATTTTGTATAAATGTTTTCACAATTTAAAAAACTGCATAGGATTTATCAAACACAGTATCAACTGGACTTTTTCAAGGTTTTTCATCTATGTTTTGTTCCACTTATTTTTGAGGCCGTGAATTATATTTTGAAGCCCCTACCTTTGTTTGTTTTTACTTTCTTCAGTCTTAGACCATCTCCCTATAACTTCTTATTCCCTCAATCTACTCCAACTAAGCTTAATATTTGGTCCTTCCAAGTAATCCTGCAACCGGTGCAAAATGAAACTAGCCTGAACCTGCCATCTGGGGATGGTCTCCCTCAAGATGCAAAAGTGCTGAACTGATGCCAGTCAGACTAATGCAATTCATGCAGCTAATTTGAAGTGTAAACCAGTTTGCAGGAACTACATCATGAGACTTGGTTGCAGATATATAGTGGTGAGCGTGAAGTAGGACCATTCAGCGTGCGATCAAGTCCATTTTATTAAAAAGAAATAAAAGACGATTTGATCAGGATTGCATCAGCATAAGACTATATCCGTATTAATCTTAGCCAGACTCCAATTAATAGACATTTTTACCTTGAGAGTGTGCTTTTGATGGCAGCCATGTTAACTCTTCCTCTGGCTACACCACTTCTTACTATAAAGGTGACAATCTCTAGAGCTCAGATGTTCGAGTAGACCAAAACTAGAGTTCGATTAGGCATCTTCTATTCTGGTTTAGGAAATGCACAGATACAGTCAAGTGCATTTGCACACTTGCATCCTGGTGTTTAATGTGCAAACACACACAAAGGACTCTGCTTCAATTCCAAGGCTCAACTGTGACATTCTGTCTCTCTCCTGCATGTACCATCTATAGTTGTACCAAGGGGATTTTGTACAACCGGAAACTATCTATCAACTCTTATCCATCCACTCTCCAACGCTTTTCATTCATGCACAGTTGTGAAAATTCTGGTCATGGGGAGGCCAGAGCACAGCAGGTCTCTGCTTGTGCACTGCTCTCCAACTATAATGCAGAAGTGCCTTGCAATGAGGCCTTCAGCTAGGCTGACACCGCCCAACTTGTTCAAACACCTAAGGCAGACTGCCATAAACATCTATTTAAATACCCTCAGGGTAGTTGCTGGTCACTATTTTTAGCATTCTTATAAAAACAAAATTACTTTTTGTAATAAAGGACTATAGTTATCCTGGCAAACATGAAATTAGCTTTTTAATATTTACCATTAAAAACATTTTTTTAATGGGATGTGGGCGTCGCTGGCAAGGCCAGGATTTATTGCCCATCCCTCGTTGCCCTTGAGAAGGTGGTGGTGAGCTGCCTTCTTGAACCGCTGCAGTCCGTGTGGTGAAGGTACTCCCACAGTGCTGTTAGGGAGGGAGTTCCGGGATTTTGACCCAGCGACGATGAAGGATCAGCGACATACTTCTAAGGCAGGATGGTGTGTAACTGACCAACTAAACAGAATGACTTTCCTTTGATAGAATGTAGAGTGCATCATACACATTTTGCTTTGCTCTTTTAATCTCTACATATTGTTAATCTTTAGTTTCCCATTTTCTTCCTGCGCAACAACAATGATACTTGATACCTGTAAAAATGTGAGCAGCTTTTACTACATTCGGTGTAACCAAGGATAATGACTGTGAAGCACTGAGTATTTTCTACTGTGGAAAAAATATATCGTCCCAAGCTGAGATTTTTTTTACTGGTACATAAATCTTAATTTTTTTTGTACTGAGTTAATTGTATTTTGGGGAAAAATATGAAAGTATTTTAGAAGATACTTGAGTGGTTGAATGGGTCTTTAGGACAATGCCTGTTTAGAGAATTCCTTTGGGGAGGGGAGGAGAGAAAGTCCTGTTTGTGCTGTGGTTCTTTTATACTTGTAAAATTGCACCTTGTTTCCCTTAAAGGAGAAGATCACGTGTAAGGCAAAGTACTTTCTGTGTTAAATACTATCTTCCCCATCTAGTTTGCGAGGGGAGGAAGAATCTTATTAATACCTCCTACCTTGCAGGATTCCAGCCATTTCAGTTCAAAGCTGCTCAACTCTTGTCAGCTGTGTCGGTCTTCATGGAGTGCAGCAGTGATCAATACCCTTTTTAGTACTGGCTGCTGATCTGGAGGCAATAAAGACCAGAAAATTGGGTACTAATTATATTCTGCTGTGTACTCAGCCATTCTCTGATGGCAAGAAGGACTGGGGGAAAAAATGTCAGTCAGTGTTCAACTCAGTGCAGTTCCAAATGGCCTATTGCTGAGTGGCTCTACAGCAAGTTTGAGACCTGAAACGGTAGGTCTCCAGAAGAAGGCTGCAATTAATAGTAAAACAATAACTTTCTTCCTGGATATGAGACCCTAACTAGAGAGAACAGCTACATCTGCTTTTTAATAGTTAATGTTTGAATATATTTTTGATCTGGATCAATTACTGTAGGTAAATTTTCTCACTGAAGTTCAAGCATCACATGCAAAGAGGGCAATATCCAACATATGGAGGAAAGTCGAGTTGTAAGAAGTCCATGTGGGGTAACTCTCCCACTTAACCTTGCTCTGGATATATTTAAATTGAAGAGGACAGCAAAATGACATCCAGCATTTTTCAGTAGTACAAAACCAGCTCAGTTTTTTTAAGTCCTTGTAGTCTGTCAGTATCACATCAGGCTAAAAAAGATAGGGATACACTGGCAATGGGCTTTATACATAGAAGATTTTCTGCTTTGATTTCTACGGCCCTCTTTTTGGGAAGGACATGGGCCCACATTTTGCGGTGGTAATGATGGCGAACTGTCAGCATCCGCCACAGGCTGTGCTGTGTAACTCCCCATAGCTTGCAATCAATTGAAATCACTTGAACTGATGATAAACCTATCCTTTTCCGCTGTTAAACAACCCATTAAAAGTTAAGCCTTGTTGGAATAGGTGTAACTGGGGTTTTAACGACATATTGACTGCTGGGCCTGAAAAACTAATTTTATATTTGTGGAATATCAAATTTCTTCATTATGATAAAATTACTAGAATTTTTAAAATAAATATTTTTAAAAATTTAAAGTTGGTTTATGATATTTCAGCTTCTCACTTAGCCCCACATGTATGTCCCATTCTTTATTTAGCTCTCTGTATAAAAAGTGAATTGATAATCAGTGCTTTTTAGTTCCTGGTTTGCTGTCTGAGAGAATTCTTCAATGTGATTGGCTGTTTAGACAACTTGATGACATCACTACTGCTCTACACTAGGGATCCCCTTTTGCCAGCACTCCAATCAATTTATCGTCGAGAAAGCTAAAGTTTTTGCCACAGAGGTCACGAGAGAGAGCTTTGTAGGCAGCTGACTGCAAATTCCGGGCCATTGAGCCTATTGTACAAGGCCCCTCTGAGTCATGGCAGGAATAGTATTCAAACAGTGCTAGAGCTGTTCAAGGTACTTTGGACCTGTTCCCCAGATAGCTTCTCTTCAGTATAGGGAAGCACCAGTAGCCTGTTTTGTAACTCGGGCAGAAAGCTGGACATCTTTAACCAGGCAAATGAGTGCAGAGCAATCTCATGAGCTGCCATTCTGGTACCTGTATCCATGACATTCAAGGATGATCTGCAACAGCATTACTTGCTAAACATTATTCATATTTGGCTTGGGCTACAGTCCTGGTGACTGGAGAGCCCTGTGCTGTAGCTTTGTCCATCTGGGTATTCTGTTTATGAATACATTTCACCAATCCCCTTGAAATTATGCTATTCGCATTGGAAAGATTCTTTCGTCACGCAGCCACCGACTCCAAGAATTGCCGTGCACTAGCTCTGCTGGTACCGAGATATTCATTTGCTTGGGAGACTTTTGATATACTGTTCGCATTCTGGGAAGCATACTTCTCTTCCACTACCTCCCATCACTGGTTTCAGAGAAGATGCGATAAACGTCTGGTAGCTTAGCATCAAAACCAGTGGCACCAGGGGAACGAGTCAAAACCACAGTCTTGGGTGTCAGACAACTCGATGGACTCTGGAACTGCCATGGCGCTAATAATATAGAAGTTGTAAATGCCACTAACTGGACAATATCCAACATCTGCTTGGGGAGAGTAACAATGGCTACTACCATAAGCTCTGTGGCAGATATTCCTATGTTTCAAGGAAACCGATTGACACAGGGTATGACTAAATGAGATCGGAGCCTTCAAATGGGTGTCAATATCGATGTTGATTGAGCTCAAGTCTACAACTGAAACCAATTCAATGTCTCTACTCGCAGAGTGGTAACCCTGCTTAAGCATTGAGGCCCTGTCTACCCTCTCCGGTGGATGTAAAAGATCCCAAGGCACTATTTCAAAGAAGAGCAGGGGAGTTATCCCCGGTGTCCTGGGGCCAATATTTATCCCTCAATCAACATCACTAAAAAAACAGATTATCTGGTCATTATCACATTGCTTTTTTTGGGAGCTTGCTGTGCGCAAATTGGCTGCCATGTTTCTTGCATTACAACAGTGACTACACTTCAAAATTGGCTGTAAAGCACTCCGGGACGTCCTGAGGCCATGAAAGGCGCTATATAAATGCAAATCTTTCAAGTCTTTTTTCAATGACTTGAGCCAGTGAAGCCTCTTGTTTATGGTGATGAACAGGGACAATTAAATGACCGCTGATTAAAGCATCCATGGGCTCCAAAGTGGGCTACAAAATAAACAAGTTACCCAGAATACCTTCAAGATGTAGTTCTTTGTAGCGACTTAGAATGAGCAGAGTTTTGAAGGCTAGTGCTTTGTTGCATCCCTTCTGTATGAGTGAAATATTGAAAACTTGTAGTTTAAAAAAAAATTGTAAGTGAACATTTTTGTCACGCCCTGAGTGTAAGCTATTCATATGCAAGAATTCCACAGACAACATGGATTTCATAGAAACTTTGTAAATTATCACAAGACAAATGACCACTTTAGGAATGGTACAACACTCCTGTCCTTACAAAACAACGTATCAGTAATTTACCACGGGCAACACCACGAGAAACCTGCTATATGTGTGCAGGAAATAGTTGCATATTCCTAAAATTAGAAGAAGCTATATGACACTATTGAGTAAATCGTTGCTGTTTTGGTTGGAACATTTAGGAGTACAGGATGTTCCACATGCAAATTGAGAATTTTTCAAGAGGACTATAATACTTTTCTTCCTGATAATGGTGTTTGAATTGAAATAGAATGGTCAAAGTGAGTTCTACCGAAATGCATCTTATTTTTATTTGTGTGGTTTCAACCTTTAGGTTTCAGTCAGTGTGGATCTGTCAGCAGCAAGTACAGGCTGAACTGGTGCAGTTCTTTGTCTTTTTTCCCCAAAAAAACCATAAGCCCCTATGTTGTTTTTTGCACAAATACACTGGGGTGCTGTGAAGATAGGTGTCCAGGCAAAGGCGCCTCAAAGTCACAGGCATTCTTAATGTGACGAAGAATCCTCTAATGCACAGACTAACATCATTCCTAAATCACAGGTGAAACAGGTTTTGCATTTTTTTTTAAATTGGAAAGGCTAAGTGACTCATTTATTTAATGTTTAGTCTTTCACACTTGATTCGTGCATTTACAACACTTTTGGGATGCAAGTTTGCAGTAGGGTGAACCTAGACTCTTGAATTTTATTCCATATTTTGCATTATGACCAATTTAGTATATGCTAGTTGGAACAGTATTTGCCAAATTCTTTTTCAGATACTAATGGATTAATGTTATAAAACCCAGAGTGTAAGTAAACATTCCTTTAGGGAGAGCAACATTTCTAATATTTGTCCACTAAAACACCCCAGTTTGTTGGTACGTTGACTGTTGCTGATAAGCAGCCTGAGGTTTCATTTTGTTTCCACTTTTTGTTTGGACACTGCAGGTCACTCGCAAGAATGTATTTTTGGTTTAAATACAAGTCACAAGACTTAACATTGTGAAACAATGTAATTGTAGAAGTCTTCTGCTATTTGTTGATTTTTCTGAACTGAAACAAATCTTAGTTAAGAATACAAAAATAATATCGAATTATAGATGCAAGACAAGGGTACCTGAAAGTGATTTGTCAAGGAGTTTGGATGGCGTAAACTATAAAAGCAAAGGTTGAGTGGTTTATATACATCACAACCTTGAAATTGAGGTTTGAAACAACTTGCTGGTATCGGTTGTTATTTCAATTTGAAATTACTTTTTTTATGTAGGTGTTTTAACGTGTTTTTAGTCAATTTGACTCTGGGCAGGGGGTGCTGATGTGTACTTTATATCCGTGATATGTGATAATGTTCGCACAAGAGGTTTAATCAGTAATCTACGATTGATCACTGAGAAATTCAATTTCCACAATATAGAGTATTATATCTATAACTAGGGTATATCGTGATGGACCACCTGTCTCGCTGACTCTGTCATCAGTATTGTCGATTGAGCAGCTAGGACGCGCAGTTAATAATGTAGCTAAAGATGATGTGGTTTTTAAACTTGTGTCCAAAGACCAGCAAGAGAATTGAAGTACAATATTCAATGATGTTTGCCACTACACTGCTGTATCAAGTAAATATGTTGGAGTCTAGAATTACTGTATTAATGAAAAGGTACAGTGCAGCTTTTCGTCTGTTACCGGCGTGGGGGGTTGGACAGAAGATTGGATTTAATCGCAGTGAAAATGTGGGAGGAAGATTACACTGCAGTGCAGTCAGGAGTTCATTTAGTAACATATAAAAGTAACAGTAATAGCACTGATTGCAAAGGCTAGTCTGCTGAATACAAACAAAGTATTGAGAATGCTGTTATGCCTCATAGAGCTGGCGCTGGTGGAAATGCACTGATAAATGTGCTGATAAACAAACGAGAAAGGGACGCTGCCACAAAGCCTGTCGTGGACTGAGGAAGTGTCCAGTTAGAGTAAATTTCATTGCGTGGTCAAACACAATGAAATTAAGCATAATTTGCTGAAGTGAAGTGGCAGTGAGAAGGCTTGAAAATGCTCCTGGGAGCAGCAAGCGATCAATTTGCAGTGCATTCACTGAAGGAACTGAAGTAAGCACAGTCAATAGATGGAGGCATGTCTGCTTCAGGAACCTTGCATTTCAACAGACTAGTATTATAAGCACCAGTCATGGTAGATCAAGAATTATGCTGTGCTTTACAGTATAAAAGAGACAAATGGTTTCCATTTGCAGGGGTTGTGGAACAAAGCCAAAGGAAGAGACCATGATTGTATATATACTTTGAAAAAACTACTTGATCTAATTTTATGTGATTTTTCACTCTCTTCAGTTTAAAAAAAACGTCACACAGGTAGCAAAATTGTTCCTATGTGTCTCTCTTTAAGTTAAATATTTTTCACATTGTTTCTACAGTATTTATTAGAGAGCGACCATCCAGCTATCTGCTTTTATGGTGTGCGGCATGGAACCTGGATATTGTGTATATTAACAGTTTATTTTGCCACATGTTGCAGGAAAAATTAGTATCTGATGCTCAGCATATTATAATATTCCTCAAAGGCTTACCACCATATTAAGGTAGTAATACTCACAAGATCCATTATACCGTCATGTTGTATACCATAAAATTGTTAATTCCCCTTTGTCCTCGATCACAAGCTACTCTTTTCAAATTCAAATGACTTTGGGGAAAACCTCCACGTCAAATGGACCCACTACGCAGTAAAAAATAAAAATACAAAAACCGAAATGCCACTATCTTCCCTGGCAGTTTGATGTTATCTGAACTCCTCAATGGGATTACTGGCTTGTAATTCACTTAATGCTATCCATTCTCCTTTACTTAAAAATTGAGTTCAGTTGGTAGACTATGAAAATGTAATGATAAATAGAAAAACCATTAATGCTGGAATTCTGAAGTAAAAACAGAAAATGCTGGAAATGCAGAGCAGGTTGATGAACATCTGAAGGAGCAGTCAATGTGTGACCCTTCAGAGCTGGGAAAGGGTCACACCCATAATGTTAACCTTATCTTTCTGTTTCAGATGCTAATCAACCTGTTATGGATTTAATGTTTTCAAGTACTTTTTGTGCTTTTTGCAATAATAGAACCACTATTTTTCACTGCAAATATAGAGACATAAAAGTTATTTAGTTCCACTGTTAACCATCGTCTAAGCCTTAAACTCCCATGCCGCTCAACTCCGATGCGTACTCTTGTACATGACAGCTGGCTCTGCATTTGTGCTGAGATCCAACTCAGTTTTATGAAAATGCAATGCCACTTTTCCCAAGCATTCTGCTTTGTTACAACATAATAGAACAACCTTTGAGATGTGAGCAATGCATGTACTTCTGTAACTCTGCGACTAATACCTGCAACGTGTTATGCATTTATAAAATTTAGCTAAGTACTGAAGGAACTCCCATGATCTTGCTTACAGAATGAAGAAAAGTGAAGGTCTCAGTCAGAGGCAGGGCCAAAACAGTAATGAGAAAGTTGGGTGGAGTGAGAGACTGGCAGCTGGATGAGGACTTCAGTGGTTACTGTCACACCTCAATTAGTTTGGTATAGGTAGCTCATGTTGTAAAAACTTCATTCTTTTCCCCCTTTCTCTTCTTCCTCCTCCTCTGGATTTTTATCTTCCTTCTGTTCTCCCTTTATGCCGCCTGCACTTCTTTCTCCTCGCCTTTCTGCAGTTACTACCTGCAGAGGGGAAAGAACACGATGGTGAAGGAGCACTATGAGCACACTGGAGGGTAATGTGGGAAACAACGTTCCCCCTAACCTGCGCGGCACGCGGCCGCACAGCAGTCGGGAGGTCCCGTGCAGGCCGCTCACAAGCTGGAAGAGATACCTTGCGCGGCCACGCAGCAAATTTAATGGGGCCGCGCAGGAAAAAAAATTAGAGGGAACATTGGTGGGAAATAGTCGCATTTTGGCAACCAGCAATCTTTACCTTACAGACTTTACTTGCTTGCTTTCTGGCTTGTCAGGGTGTTGTAGGGTCCAGGAATGCCTGATTCTGGATCACTTATGATTTAAAATAGATGCTAGATGAAGCCTTTGCACAGTCCAATTAGTGATTATGTCCAGATCTACCTGGATGAAGGGAAACTGGAAGGAGGGAGAAGGAAGGAGCAGGCAGAAGTTGGGCACTCGGCAGGAAAAAAGTGAGGACTTCAGGCAGGATGGAGATGTAATCAGATAGAAATGAATCTTAAATTACTGCACCCTAATAATTCTGAACAATAAAATATTAAACTAATCCAGAAATCCTAAATATGATAAATGATGCACCTGTGTTCTGACGATGTTCCTAATTCTGTCACATTTTAGATAACATGTTATGCAATTATAGTCCAATACAATTGACCTTGAATCCTATTTTTCCTGCTTAACCTAAACAACCATTATTTTGACGGGCTTTTGCATTGTAGCTAACTCGAAGGCTCAGTTAATAAGGGCGTGCAGACCAGAAAGTGTGAGGTTTAATTTGCTGTATATTTTGAGTTTGCTGATTTTAATTATGCGATACACATTCATACTTCTGTAACACCTGCTGGAAAGTATACCTAGACGATGCCGTCTAGTTGAATTATCTAGTTTACACATTTTGGTGAGGTACTGGAGAGAGCCCAGCTCCAATGGAACCATTTTTCAGCATGGAATTAATACTTTCAGGAATGTTGGGAGAAATTTGACTTTTTTTAAAGTTCAAGCATAAGTTTCTAACGAGCTACAACGCTAAACATCAACCATAATTCTGCAGTAAAATTAATGATATGCAATAATGTCTTTAGATAGGATCCCACCCATCTGAACTCCTATGACATAAAATTGTCCGTGGCTGCAGTGTGTACCACCTACACGATGCACTGCAGCAACTCGCCAAGGCTTCTTCGGCAACACCTCCCAAACCCTCGACCTCTACCACCAAGAAGGACAAGGGCAGCAGGCGCACGGGAACACCACCACCACCTCCAAGTTCCCCTCCAAGTCACACACCATCCTGACTTGGAAATATATCGCTGTTCCTTCATCGTTGCTGGGTCAAAATCCTGGAACTCCCTCCCGAACAGCGGTATGGGAGTACCTTCACCACATGGACTGCAACGGTTCAAGAAGGCAGCCCACCACCACAAGGGCAATTAGGGCAATAAATGGTGGCCTTGCCAGCGATGCCCACATCCCATGAACGAATAACAAAAATAGCACTGTACTTCAGAATGTTAAACTGTCAAGGTTGGTGGTTAAGATTAGTCAATAAATAGGGTCTGATGAAAGGGCGGAACTGAAAGAAATCAGTATTTGTAGGGAAATGGTGTTAGGAAAATTGATGGGACTGAAGGCCGATAAATCCCCAGGGCCTGATAATCTACATCCTAAGGTACTTAAGGAAGTGGCCCTAGAAACAGTAGATGCATTGCTGGTCATCTTCCAGAACTGAATAGACTCTGGAACAGTACCCAATGATTGGAGGGTAGCTAATGTTACCCCACTATTCAAAAAAGGTGGTAGAGAAAAAGCGGGGAATTATAGACCGGTAAGCCTGACATCGGTAGTGGGGAAACTGCTAGAGTCCATTATAAAAGATGTAATAGCAGAGCACTTGGAAAGCAGTGACAGGATCGGACAAAGTCAACATGGATTTACAAAAGGTAAATCATGCTTGACTAACCTACTGGAATTTTTTGAGGATGTAACTGGTAAAATAGATAAGGGAGAACCAGTGGATGTGGTGTATTTGGACTTTCAGAATGCTTTCGATAAGGTCCCACATAAGAGATTAGCGTGCAAAATTAAGGCACATGGGATTGGGGGCAAGGTATTGACTTGGATAGAGAACTGGTTGGCGGACAGAAAGCAAAGAGTTGGAATAAACGGGTCGTTTTCCGAGTGGCAGGCAGTGACTGGTGGGGTACCGCAAGGATTGGTCCTAGGACCCCAGGTGTTCACAATATATATTGATGATCTGGACGAGGGAATTGGATGTAATATCTCCAAATTTGCAGACGACACAAAGCTGGGTGGGAGGGTATGCTGTGAGGAGGATGTCGCGAAACTCCAGTACGATTTGGACAGGTTGGGTGATTGGGCAGAAACATGGCAAATGCACTATAATGTGGATAAATGTGAGGTTATCCACTTTGGTGGCAAAAACAGGAAGGCAGATTATTATTTGAATGGCAATAGATTGGGAGAAGGGGAAGTGCAAAGAGACCTGGGTGTTCTTGTGCACCAGTCGCTGAAGGTAAGCATGCAGGTGCAGCAGGCGGTTAAGAAGGCAAATGGTATGTTGGCCTTCGTAGCAAGAGGGTTCGAGTACAGGAACAAGGATGTCTTGCTACAGTTGTACAGGGCCTTGGTGAGACCGCACCTTGAGTATTGTGTGCAGTTTTGGTCACCTTACCTGAGGAAGGACGTTCTTGCCATGGAGGGAGTGCAGCGAAGATTCACCAGGCTGATACCTGGGATGGCAGGAATGACGTATGAGGAGAGATTGTGTCGATTGGGCTTATACTCGCTGGAGTTCAGAAGATTGAGAGGGGATCTCATCAAAACCGATAAAATTCTGTCAGGCCTGGACAGACTAGATGCAAGAAGGATGTTTATGATGGCCGGGGAGTCCAGAACCAGGGGTCACAGTCTAAGGATAAGCGGTAAGCCATTTAGGACTGAAATGAGGAGGAATTTCTTCACCCAGAGAGTGGTGAACCTGTGGAAATCTCTGCCACAGAGGGCGGTGGAGGCCAGTTCATTAAATATATTCAAGAAAGAGTTGGATATATTTCTTAAGGCTAAAGCAATCAAGGGATATGGGGAGAAGGCAGGGACAGGGTACTGAATTTGGATGATCAGCCATGATTTCATTGAATGGCGGAGCAGGTTCGAGGGGCCGAATGGCCTACTCCTGCCCCTATCTTCTATGTTTCAACTGACAGTTAACAGTAATGAATTGGACATAGTTTTTACCTGTATCCTTAAATACCAGACTACTTATCAATGGTCACAATAAATAGACAATTAAAGAACTCTGTGACTGTTTAAGATAGATCTTTGCATTAACGATGTAACAGCAGTCAGAGTTATCTGTGCAATAACCTGCATTTACTGGGAAGCTGTGACCTGATTCTTTCAAATTCCAAGTCTCATTTATATTTCTAAGATTCTTGGACCTTTGTTCTTAAATGTGTACAGTAGCAATCCTAATCTTTATTAAATAAACATTCCTCTTCCACATTACTGCTACGACACACAATCTGCTTTGTTAAGTGAACCAGAGGGCAGTGCTTCACCTTTCTTTCTGATAACGATAATTTATCAAAGCAGCATTTTTTCCGGTTACTGAGTCTCTGCTGCAAAAAGGGTCAGTTCTAAAAGCCTCAAACAAAATACCTGGCCAAAGTGAAAATGACTAAGCTTATCATGTTTAGGGATGCTGCAAGCAGTTATTAATGACTGGGCCTCTCATTCTTTCATACAGCCTTTAAACAACTCTTTGCTAAAACTCTCTGTGTCTTGTTATACCTGTAATTATGTTGGACAACAAGATGTAATGCTCTACGTAATGAAAGGAACAGTACTTTGCATAACCCTGACTTTTGACAGGTGATTCTTCCACATGCAACTCTGAGCAAATAAATTAACCAAGTGTGGCACCACTCAAAGGCCACAAAGAACTGCCAACACTTGGTGCATGTGTAGTATATATAATGGGTGTTGACCTGATTCATACAGCAAGTTACTCCGGAAAATCCTTCTTCAAGGAACCAAAATTGTTATGTTAACTACCATTCCTTTATTACTAAATTATTTATATTTAATCTAAGTGTACTCCGTTAGAAATTTTGCTTATTCACAACGTGATAAAATCACAGTTATCATAATGTATATTATTAGTAGCCTGAGTATGTACAGTCCCATTACCCTTTTCCCAGGACAACTGGGGATGGACAATAAATGCGGAATTACCAGCATTGCCCCCTTCCCAAGAACAAATAAAATTTAAAAATTGCTTAGATGCCTGCTTTTTCTTTATACATTCTTGAGAAAGCCATTATAAATCAATAAATGATTGCCAAAGTAATGAAGTTTATTACTTTCAGGGATGTACCAGAATTTGGGGGAAAATTGAGTGTAATCCCTCCCCAAACTTGAAAGAAGGGCTTTATGTAGTTTTCAAAGTATACAGCCATTATTTCTATTTTGCGTTTCACTCCCAAATGGAGGTCACTTTTTCCCCATACATTTACCCATTGGCTTCATAATCCATTTTGCAGTGTAACTGATCTTATCTTTCAGATTCAAAGGCAGCATTTCATTTGCAATTCTAAACAGGAGTTGCCGTTTTACATTGCAGGTCACTGAAGGTGACAGTTATTTCTGTATTTTTCTTCTGAAGGGTAGTACTAGTTCTTTAGTAGCTATGGTTCACTTCATTGCCCTGCGGTATTCAATAAAGGAAGGATCTTTCATTCAGCAGCATGGTCCAGCACAGTAGTAGCTCACAGCTCAACGTTAATCACTGATGAATTGTCTCTTGCATGCTCAGCAACTGCTGAGTTTCACCTGTGTATTTTGTGTGTGAATAGGCTTTGCTGCCATCAGGATAGCACAGGCTGAGATGTGGCATTTCAGCTGTGCATCCCAGTCAAATTGGATTGGGTCAGGCAACATCTTAAACAATTGTTTTCTGAGACCAGTTTAAAATTATAATTGAGCAACAGTGAAGAGTGTATATTCAAAGTTTTGCCATGGCAGTGCTTGTGTTGGCATGAGGCAAAGCACTGAAACTACTGGGTGGTAAAATCCCTCATGCACACACGTAATTGAAGTTTGTAATTGCCGGTAGATCCTGTATCTTTTTTTTTAATATTCTTAATTAAAGTAATATTGGTTTTAAATGGATGCCAGGGTTCAAACTAACGGCAACGCTCATACCAGCAACGGAAGGAACATTTAAGCAGAGGCACTTGAAGGACATAATGAAAGTTCGCAGATCAGTATTCTGAGTGAGTATACCAGAGGTTTTACAATCACAGCATTATTGTTTCAACTGTAAGTGAACATATCATCAATATGTACTGGTTTATTTTCCACTGCTCTCCATGCGCTATTGTTTCTTTAACTGTTTAGCGGTGTGGGCGCTTCATGGCATTTCTGGCTTAGCTGATATTGATGGATAACTTCATGTTTTGTTTTCCTTTATACTAAGCAGTGAGGAAGGTATAAGATTATGATTGTGTTTTAAATGTTAAAAAATGGCCCCATTGTTAGACTTTCATAACCTGCCAATCTGGATACACCAAACTGGAACTTAACAAGTATCAGTTTCTATACTGTGTTGCACACTGAAATGTCTAGTTGTTGCCATGTGCTTTTATAATATGAAAATATTAAGGAAGAATACTACACTAGAACTTTGTATATAACTTGTGAAGCTGAAATGATATGCAAGCCTGACTCTTGGCTTATTTTTGTAAAGTTGATTCCCATTATGTATCTTGCTTATGCCACATATTCAGTGATTTTTGCAATTTCTTTCAACATAATAGCCTAGAAATGACACTTGCTGATATTAACAGACGCACGCTTAACTTGTTCACATTACATTCTTCTGTCACAGTTATAATTCCATTGGGTTAACACCTTGGCAAAAATAGTGGACAAAGGATTGCCATCCAAACACATTAAGCTAATACCATCAGCAGTCATTTCTAGCCTGATCGATTCCCTGGTACTTGGCTCACACAGCAGCTTCCCATTACAGCAGCTTCCCATTATGCTATGATGTAAGGCTCCTGCACTGTGATGGGATCACATGGCATTTCAGGAGTTCAACATAGAAACCGCCTCTCTGGTGTTTACAGTGCAGACAGGTGCCAAATGGTTAAAATGTTCCCTTATATCAGTAATATTCAGGAATGGATTAAATAATTGTCACTGGTATAAACTATCGGCATGAGAGGGGATCGTTTAAAGCTTCTGCCAATTTTTATATACAAATTTGCATAATATGTGTTGAATAATTTTGGGAGTCAAAAATGTGAGCATTTTGTCAAAGGGGAATTGTGGATAACAACTCATTCCAGTTCACTGCCATCGAACTGCAGCTATTGTTTTTAAACATAGAAAAGAGTCCTTACATATTAGGTTGTGGAATTTCACAAGCTTATGCAGTCGATTCCCTTTTTTGTCCCCCTAGGAAATGTTTTTTTTAAGTTATTTTAGCCCCCCGATAGTCCAGTTGGTGCATTGCAGAAAGGCGCCGGATAATTAAAAAAAATAATTTATTACTGTAATAGTGATCTTTAGGAAATGGATTAAATGTAGCTGATGTAAAATGGAGCACATAGTTTAATAGACCATTGTTACTGAGTGTGCACGTGATAAATGATGTAAATTTATTATTGGTCAATCACTTAACAAGGGTGCAGATAGAAAATGATTTGAATTTTTTTCATTATTTGCTTATGTGTTCATTTAAGTGGAATTGAATGTAGACAGGGTGTCTCGGCAAAGTAATTGCTGTCTTTGCTTTCATTTTTTTCTTTAATCACATCCGTCTGTATGTTTTACCTGTTTGGCAATCTCGCCATCTTATCTCTCCCAGTATTCACCATTCTTTTCATTCTTGCATCTCCCTATCATTCTTTATTCTTTCTGTGTTATATTATGCCTGCAGTGAGATCTAGAGTGACTTATTAGGTTTGCAACTACAGTCTGAAGTTCACATTTCTTACTGTCTAGAGCCCTCCGACCTTTTTAAAATTTGTGTGATCTCTGTATGTCCCTTATTGCTGGACGGTGAATTTTCATAGTGATTCACATTGCATAAAACAAAAGATCTAAAACAATGAGGAAGGGAGAAAATCTCTGCCGGTCAAAGTTCTAACCCAAACAAAGCCATTGTATCCTCCTGTATTCTGGGTTCCAAGTTAATATCCCACTGATTGTTTCTGTTATACTCCACAGTTGGACTTGTGTTGAATGTGACGGATGTGGAGTTCTATCCTGTGTCATGTCATATAAAATATTTCTACGTTCTATTTTGTTCACGTTTTGTGTATGGGCCAGTGCACTAGAGGTTAAAACGGAGCTTCTGAAGGAATTTCTTTTGTCTTGACACGACCTGTATATGTAGCAATACAGGGTATATATAATTCCAAAATATACCTTTTGGAATTAACTCTTTGGTTAGGGTGGTCCGCCTCTGTTTATGTCATTGCCTGTGGACGGACGACAATAAGGTCATGATTGTTTGGCCAAATAAATCAAGCTTGTCAAATGATAATGTATGCATGTTTGCCATTGAGGGAAGAAACTGAGCTTATTGTCTGTGATTGCCACAATCATTAAGGGGGTGTTAGGCCAGACAGAAATTTCCAAAGGTTTTGCTTCAGGTCTGACCTGCTATCGCTCCACACAGCAGTGGTGTTGCTATCCACAATCCCATCCATTCGGATAGAAATAACTGATATAATTACCAGTGTGTTAAGAAAGAAACTGGTCTTTGCTATTTTCATTAATGACCTAGATGTGGGGGTGGGGGGAATGATCTACAAGTTTGCGTACGATACCAAGCTTTTTGCGAGTGTTTAGGACTATAGAGGATGCTCAACTACTGCAAGCAGATCTCAATGTGTTGGAGAAATGGGCTCGATTTTAGCAAATTATGTTTAACTTAGAAAGGTTTAGTGCTATGCAAGTGGGGCAGATCTAATCGGGCAGCAGAATGAAAGCCAGTGGTGAAAGAAAGAGATCTGGGTGTTATATCACTCTCTGAAGATTCATGACCAATGCCGTAAAGCTATAGCTAAAGGAAGACAATTCACTATAAAACAAAGCATACCATTTTGTCTTTGTACAAGGCCTTGGATGAGCTTCATTTAGAATATTGTGTCTAGTTTTAGTCTCCTCACATGGTGGGGGATATTGAGGCTTTGGTAGGGTGCAGAGGATGGCCACAAGATTATTTTCCAATTTAAAACACCTTAGTTACCCAGATAGTCTCAAAGAGCTAGGTCTGTGCTTTAGAAAATTGTAGACTCCGGGCCAATTTCTTATTTAAAAAAAATGAAGGGACTTGTGTGTTTATGTGAACTAATTCTGTTAACTGGATAGGTTAAGGAGGACCAGACGTCGCACTTAATGGCCCAGAAATTAGGATCGGGGGCTTGCCGCGCGTGCAAGCCCCCAATGTGCATTCACCCGGCGTGCCAACATCTGAAGCCTGGGTCTGCTTGGAATTCCTGTCACTGGCTCGGTTCAGATGTCGGCGCGCTGTGCTTACCTGATCCAGCGGCGTAGTTAGTGCGATGTGCTGGCTGGGATCAGGTGAGTACTGTGCAGCCAATCAGGGGAGGGGAAACTTCATTCATGAGTTTGATAGTAAGAACTGTCAAACTCATGAAAAGTACGGGCCCCCAAAAGACTAGTTTAACTTTAAATTAAAAAATTTTTAAATTCCAATAATTAAATAAACTATAAATAACTTAAAAAAACTATTTTAAACAATTAATCAAATTTTTGAAGAAATTTTTTTTTTAAATCGGGTCTAAAACTACACTTAGCTTACTGTAAAGTCCTTAAAAGCAATAAAGCTGTGGAAAAAATGTTATAATTTTAAGTAATAGACCACTTACCTTAAAGAATGAAGTCCTTACACACGCGCAAACCTGTGGGGGAAAAAAAGGAATTTCAGCGCGCACGCGCAGACTCCTGCACGCACACCTTGGTTCAGAGGACAGGAAATGCCGGTTTTCCGCGCATGCGCTGTGCATGCTGAAAACCGGCACTTCCATCGGGCCCACGCATGAGTACCCCATCCATACTCACGCGTTGGGCCCGGAATTACTAGGCTATTAATGTAAGGACAGAGCTAGGTTGGATGGTAGGCAGTTGTTCCCAGAAAATAATGGACCTGTGGAAAGAATTTGCCAGCTCGTACAGTGTACGCTGCTTTGCTATATTCCTTCAGGAGAGAGCTGGGCATGTTTCTGTCTGGAGTGGTAGTTACCCTGTAACCGAATGGCATGTTTCTCTGCTGTAATTTGTATGTAATGTGATTTCCTGGACTAGTTTTGATCGCCTAAAGGGGTCAGAGAGGAATTTTCCAGATTACCCCCGGCTGGCTAACTAGCCTGACTGTTTTTTTCTGCCTCTCCCAGGAGATTACAGGGCTCTGGGTGGGTAGGGAGTGTCTGTATCACTGATACATAAGGCATCACATCTATATGGGACAGGCTAGATGAACCAGTGGGTCTTGTCCTGTCCATAATTTTTGTATATTTGTATTTCAAAGCAAATAAAATATATAGAGAGATATTTGGGTAGCAGCTCTACAGTATTTACATTAACTTAGTTCAATCTTATTTCTATGATACAAGAGTATGTCAAACCTTCATGGGGCAGAGAGGTGCACCTACATAAAAGCTATCAAAGGAATCAGTTTGAAGATTGTGGAAAAAAGAACTCAACGTCTAGAATACGTTACTTTTATGTCAGAAAATAAATAGTGTGATAACCAAGTTATTTTCTGTATTCATTTTGCTGTCTTTTAATAAATGTAATATGGATTTTAGCCTGAACTATGTGATCTGACAGCATGATGTTTTTTCACCTATCAAAGATAGGAAACTTTTTCAACTACTTTGTGAAAAAGACTTGCCATTATTTGTGACTACATATTTATGGTATTTATTTCTGAGGAAGTCGTAAAGGGAGATGTGGCAGTAGAGGCACATGTACAATGTCTTTACTTGGCTGATGACTAAAGACATGCTGCTATGGGGAAGTGCAAGCATGTCTTGTGAGGAGGGAGGGAAGGGGGTGGAATTACCATTAGCTCACAGTTGTGCACCTCCTAGTGACCAGCTGTAACATTGGCAGAGGTTTGACAGTGGGTTCCCCCTTCCCTTTTTACTCAAAGAAAACACATGGTCTGTTGAAATGAAGGTGGAAAAATATCCTTGCAAAAAGGGGGGAAAGTTGAGAATGATTTCAGTGGTGGAAGATGACTCTTTTAATGGTCCTCAGAATGTAAAAATAGCTTCACTCCCCATTGGGCTCCCCGTTGATATGAGAATGACGAGGTATAGTAGCATAGGCTGTGTTTTGGGGGTGGGAGTTGAGGCTGCAAAGGCGAGACGCAAGGATTAGGAATTTGTCACCTGATCATGAATTGCTCCTTCAGAGTAGCTGATGATTTTTGCTACCCATAAAACCCCCCAGATTGGCTTATAATCAAGATTACTTAATGAATAATTGTATGGTGCCTTTTTTTACTTCTATAAATTCTGAGCTTTTTTGGTGATAGTCTGAAGATGATAATTTTGCTCTCCTTTCATTCCTTAAATAGTCATTGCTGTAGAAGCATCACCAAACATTGATCAGTATAAAAGATATACAACTTGAGTGTACATTATAAAAACAAGCAGCAAGAAAAACCATTCTTTTATAGGCTTCGTTTACTTTTATGTTGGAATGGGATTATACAAAAACGTTTGCTGCACTCCTGTGTAATATTCTATAATGTTTGCATCTAGTACTTGTAATACATGGACATACTGTAAAAGTTAATATATTAGCTACAATATATTTTAATTTAGCGCCCCTAATGTCTTCTCTTCAATGTAAACTTTTATACTAATGACCCCTGTCCTGTGTTTTAAAGTAAAATATTTGTACTCCGCTGTCTTGTATAAATACTGGGAGAATTATTTTACTGAGTGCATTTGTTCACAGCAAATAGCTGGATTTTTAACCCCATCAGTACTCTGCTACATTTGGTCTGTATTTAAAGAGTGAGAGGGAAAAATCATTATCGCCCCGTTTGGGGCGCAATTATCGGCCGAGCGCAAAGATTAGCGCCTGGCGCTAATTATCGCCTCTGACTTCAAACTTGGCTTTTATCGCCCCTGGAGGTGATTGGAGCGCTAAATCAGGCGCTTTACAACTGTCTTAAGGCGCAAAGGCCAAGGAGCGAGGCGCTACCAAAGCTCATGTGATGTCAGTCAGCAATGGAGCACAGACACAATGTCGCTGGCCAGCTCTTAAAGGGGAGGGTTGATCTTGCTCTCCATCCACATCCTGTTCATTGCAGCCTTGAATCTCAGCCTGGAGAGACCTGTACATCAAATCTGCTGGAAAGAACAATGGAGAGGCCCAGGGAAAGAGCTCCGAGTGCAGCCCCCACAGTCTCTTCTAAATAGATACAAGGAACAGCAAATCAAAATGAACCTGCAAAGTGCTGCTCAGTACCCAAAACATCTTCACACAGCGTTGAATCTCTCCAGAATCTCTCTCTCTCTCTCAGAATACGTGGTGCAAAAATGTCAGCAACAAGAAAAGGCAGGAAGCGGTCGCCTTTAAATAGCGCTCCCCCAGTCCCTTTCTGACTGCAAAATGCTCCCCTCAACCTGTCGTTGCTAGCGGCAGGTGGTAAGGCAGGGGGGCGCCACTCAATATCCAGTCCGGGGCGTTGCGCACTCGACTGACATCACAGTCTGCCGGCGCAGGAAATCGTGGCGGTAGTGTTTAGCGCCGCCGCAAAATGTCTAGTTAATTTCGTGAGCGGCGCAAACATCGCCGCGCACGGGCGCTAGTTGCTTTGCGCCCCATTAGCGCCCTCTTAAGTCGCTAACGGGAGGCGCAAACCAACTGAATTTTTCCCTGAGTGTTACTATCAGCACCGTTTTTTAAGGAAAAAGTTTAAAATAATATTTTGATTTTTCTGATCATTTTTGTATACACAGTAAATGTTGACAATCTAATCTGGAAAACGGACTTGGCAGAATTACTGAGCTTGACAATGTGAGGGAACCAAATTAACAGTGCTAGATACCTTCATTCACCCAGTGTGCTTCAGTGATCTTGTCATTTCAACTGTATATGTTAATTTAGCTCCCTTACAGTGCTGGACTAAGTAAGTCCTCCAAAGTAGCTCCTTCTGCCATCAATGGTCACTGTTTTTATAAAAAAAAAAAAAAAAATCAATAAAAAGTACAACGTTAAAGACAATTCACTACTGTATAAATATTCCTGTAACAAGTTTATGTTTCAAAGGCACGCCGATGCTGCAACTTGTCCATTAGGAGTAAGTTTTCTGAATTTTCATTTCTAGATGTCAGATATAGAACACAAACAGAAAATGCTGTAAGAGTTCACCATGTGCAGGAGAGGGGATACTGTGCACTCTCTTGACAACTTCCCCTTTCCTGTTTTTTCCACTAAAAACAAACAAATCGCAACCACAATTACATTGTACAATTATGAAAATCTTAGCTGCTATAATAATACACGATCGAGCTTAACAGTTTATTTTTCAGTAATCCAAGTCATTATTTTCACCAGAGTAATGCTAGCATGAGAAAATATTAGTGAATAAAAAAGGTCAGAGTATTTATTTTGATGACAATCTCTTTTCCCATTTTTCCCTTCCTTCTGTCTCTGCCCGTCTTTCCTATAGATCTTTGCTGTGTCATTTTGTGCATTACTCTTCATCACTGTCTTTTGCTCCTTTCCATTGTTCTCGCTTTCACTTCCATACAAGTTGAATCTCTGCAGCTACACATTAATCAATGTTTTAAGCAACTGCATCGCAAACCACCCAGGATGTTCACCCTTTCCACTTCCATAATATGCTGACTTTAATCAATAAAAAGATTCCATATATAGCTGTTATAGCAGATATGATGTTTAAATGATCCCATAAAGCAAATAAGATTTTTAAATGATAACCATAAAACTGCATTTAGGACTTGTATTTTATCTTTGTGATGTGTTTCATTGCTGTCAATGCATAGACCAAGGCCCATGCTGCAGGATACCACCAAGCTTGAAAATAGTTGAATAAGCTGATAAGATATGCATGTAGGAAGACTTCTCTGAGTGCTTTACAATGAACCAGAGGCGACATGAGGAAAAACCTTTTTACGCAACGAGTGGTTAGGATTTGACACGCGCTGCCTAATAGGGCGGTGGATACAGATTCAATAGTCGCCTTCAAAAGGGAATTGGATAAATACTTGAAGGAGAAAAAATTGCTGGGATATGGGGAAAGAGCGGGGGAGTGGGACTAACTGGATTGCTCTTCGAAAGAGCCGGCGCAGACTCGATGGGCCGAATGGCCTCCTTCTGTGCTGTACTATTCTATGATTCTATAAATCAGTCGAGTGATTAGGTGACACCAAGTTTGGATTTAACATCCTGAAGATTGTAGAAACACTGAGTTAAGAGCAAGTATGAGTTGATAGTAATGGTCCATTCCTTCAAAATAGAATCATAATCTGCTCTCTTTATGTTTAACAGAAGTTTCAGTTAATAGGTATTTTTCAGAAAGTTGACACTGAAATTTTAATCCGTTCCTTCAATAGGCACAACTTTGTGTGTAAATAAAATGCATTCAAGTGATTTGATTTAGTCTGTGTTGTGCTGACTTCAATGTGAAGAAGGGCACAGAAGTATTTACTTAATGTTTGTTATTTACAAGTTCAGACTCCGCCATGGATAACATGGGATCTTCCAGTCCGTTGTGCAGTTGATTGTGACATCTGCAGAAACTCTAAAATCAGCATGTGATATAAAGAGCAGACTGAATGGACTTTACACTGTAAATGTAAAAAGTGATTCTTCTGAAATGCTGTAACCTGATTATGCCTTCATGTATAGTTACTGTTGAATGGCAGTTTATCAAAGTTAAAGTGGCTATTTTTTCTTGCAGGTAGGTAGTAAGGTTTACTGGTAGCCAAAGGTAGTCACTGTCTCTATTGCAGTTGTTGCCCAGTTAGGAAAGCAAGGGGTCTCTATAAATTTGCAGAAATGTTGTTTATTTCTCTTTTTATTTCTCTCTCCATATAGTTTACTAGATGGAACAGAATGGTGTAAAGGCATTTAGTAGAAACATACTAATTTTATGCCATATATTTGGTTGTTTTAACACCTGAAATTTGAGTGGGAGAACTGGGTCGGAGAAGCATCTAGCCCAACAGTGAAGTTCAGGAATGTAGCAAATAAATTCTGTTCCCCAAATCTTCAATTGTAATAACTTCATATGTTTTACCTGAATAACTTACCAACATGATTCCAACCATTTTGAGGACAAGGACAGCTTGATTTGTGCTGGTCACGTCACTGCACCTGTTTTCAGAACTGTAAATTACATCAGATTACCCGCAATTCATGTAATCCACCCATTCCAGTATTAAACTAGTACCACTGGTGTAGATGTCAAGTGGAAAATGGTATTGTGGGCAGAGGTCAGATAACATCCACAAATTGGGAAAGAAGTCCGTCTACAGCTGGAAAAGCAGGCCCCAAAATGTTCTCGATGGGAAACTTTGCTCTTTGATACTTTGGTTTGTGTGCCACAGCTTGCATCAGTTGGTAGTGCTCTTGCCTCTGCATCACAAGGTTGAGAGTTTGAGCCCCAACCCTTGACTTGAGCGCATGTTCTGGCCTGGCATTCCAATACTGCATTGATAGAAGTGCTGTCATTCGGATGAAACAATAAACCAAGTCCCATTTTTCTGTTCTGGTGATTCAGGTAGATGTTAAAGTTCCTGTGGCACTATTTGAAGAAGAGCCAAGATGTCCTGGCCAACATTCCTTTCTTAAACAGTACTCCTTCCTCAACCAATACCACCAAGAAAAGGTCAATCACCTGCTGGTTGTGGGATGTTGCTGCCACACTTGCCTACATAACTGCACTTTAACTGAAATCTATTGTTTTTATTTACTTTAAAAAAAGATCTGGATTTAAAGTTAAAGTCTTGAATATTTGACTTAAATGAATTCAAGTTCAGCATTAATATTTGTTTAATCAGTTAGGAATGAAGCCATCTCCAAGGATTGCTAAACCAGACACAGCTGTATGAGCAGTTTACAGTTGAAGCTAAAGTATGCCATGGGTTAATGATTGTTACTAATTCTGCTCCCTCAGATCGTCGGGCACAGTAACTCTTGTAAACCAGTTATTCTTTGGTGTCATCAGCATTTGTTTAAACAAAAAGGCCCATTTAAAAAAATAAAATAAAAGGAAGCTGACAATTCCTGGTTATAGTTTTATATTTTTAAAATTGACTTTAATGGGATTATGATGGTGACATTCTTTAAGAAACTGATATTTCTTCTGCCAGGACTATGCCAGGTGCCATAGTAAAGATCATGAAATGAGTCTATTTGAAATCTAATGTAGGGTATTGTGTCAGTTTATTAAGTTTTATTCATAAAGCAGGTATGATGTTGAAATTGTGACGATAACAGCACCAACAGCCACACTAGATTATAATGCTAGGCAAATTACTCTGTGAACTTTCTGTATTCTCTGTGAAGTGACCTTCAACAATTCTTTGGCAACTATTCGAAATAAATTTTATCAAATCTTCAGATAATGTGTAATTAGATTCCAGAGCTGAACTGTATGTGATTTTGATTTGTAATGTAGTGTCTGATTCATCTGCAGCAGGCAATTAAGAAATGGAGCATAATGTTATGGTTGTATTTTTGAGGCTACAATTTATTTTTCCCCACACCTATTATGTTATTGCCTTTCATATTTTTCATCTATTTCTTTCCAAGTGTTTTTAACTGTTCAAATATTTCTGAAGCATGACCCTTTGTTCTCATCAGCTGATACTAAAAGTCTCATAATTGCATTTAGACATAATTTCCAACTTCCCAGTGCAAGATGGAAAAGCTAAGAAACAGAGTAATTATGTTGTTTATTTAATAATAATTCCAGTCATTTACCTAAATTTATGCTTGAAATAATAATCTTCCGGTCTTAGTTACACTTTTGACCACATATTTGCCCAGATAGACTCATCCAGATATTAACTTAGCTTAAAAACAGCATAGTTTCCCTTTTTTTGTTATTGAGAAAAACATTTATATTTGAATTTTGACTTCAAATGCTTGGATCAACATTTTAGAACTGACAGTTGCCTCAGTGACACAGTTCAAATCTTTTGTCATTTTTTAAAAACCTATTTTACATAAAAGATGTGAAGGAAGATTTATGGGTATTGTAGTAGTACAGCAGGAAAAACTGCCTGGTTATTCCAGCATCTATGCAAACCTTTGACACTGTGAAACAGAGCCTTGCAATGGGTCTAGTTTGCACCAAATCAGAGTACAAGAATTGGCCTTAATATACTGGGTACTGTATTTGGGCTCTGATCTGGAAAAACGCATTGTAAGCATGGCATTTTGTTACCGTTTATGGTCCTGATTTCTGCTATCACTGCTTTTAATTAGAACGTGCATTTTTTAGGTTTTAAGTCACAAAACAGTTTTGGTTTCGAACTTACCTATTCAGCAATGAAGAAGTATCACACTGTTTACTCTGTTGCAGAACTCCTTGAAATTTGAATAAGGATAGTCTCTAATCTGTTTTTTAACCAAGTCTTTGAGCGACTCCTTAAAGATTTTTATTGGTATGGCTCAAGGTATTTTAAACATACCCCACTTCGTTAGTATCTGCAGAATTATCTTCTTGTCTAAGAATGTACTACAATATGATTTTTTTTTTTTAACTCAATTTAACCGGCCACGATATTTGTCTTCTGTTAATCTGTATCTATATAGTTCTAGAAGTATTCAGTTTGAAAAAGTGCTCTAGTATTTTTTACATATATAAAAATGTCCTGTTTATATAGATCCTGTTTTTTGTTCCTTTAATTCCTATAGCCTGGAAGTTTGCTCCTCCCAGAAAGAGACTCTTCTATAAATGCTGGACATGAATGAACATAAATATTTCTAAGTATAATATACTGGAAGAGTACAATGTAAATCATCTGCTGGGTTATTTATTTCCCTTCCCTCTACTTCTCACTTTTTTGGAAAGACTTTAAATTGAAAAGTTGAAACTCTGCATGTTTATTTCAGGAAAAAAAATGTAACGTTAACTTTCTTGTAAATATGTCACTGTTCTACAGAAATATGTTTTATGTACAAGATATTCCACATTGGAGCACTGCAGTGTCAGAGCAGTGGGGTCAGGTAGCAATCCAAAGCAGAGCTGGGAAAGTAAGAGGGAGCGTTTCTCCCAGGCCACTGTAACGTGCCTCCTTCGTAGCTGGTTCAGAGTGCCATTGGGGCAAAGTTTTGTTGGGAGACCAGGAGGTTGAGGAGCAAATAAAGGTATCCCATACACACTCAATAAGTACGAACAAAAATGAATTACTTGCAGTATGTATATCACCAAAGTTAACGATGCAGAAATTGGCAATAAAATAAATAATTTAAAAAAACGACTTTTATCAATTTGAAAATGCAGATTATTTTACTACAAATTTTATTTGTATCTATGTATACTTTAAAAAATAAAGTTTGGGTTAAGTATATAAGTTTTGAAGAAGTTGGAATGATTTGGTATTTTGAGGATAAAATGAGCGAAGTCTAATGGGAGTAATTCTGTTAAATCACTGCTGTAATGAAGTTTTTTTTTAATATACAAATAATGTATTTCATTAATTTTAGTGTATCGGATTCAACTCAAAATAGATAAAACAGACAGACACCTCCTTTTATAAAAAAAAAAAAAAAAAATCCTCTAATGGTCATTGACAATATCAAAGTGATGACCAGGATTTGTGACGGTGGGTGTTTTTGAGTAGTTTTATGATTGAAAAGGCTGAGGGAAGAAAATCAGGAACTCAAACATATTATTCCCCCTTTCTGAACAACATATAGAAGCTTTTCTTCCCCCCTCAACCAAAAATAAGAAAGGTTCTATAGTTGATAAGCCAAGTGGTATTGGGTCTAACTATTTATTACAGCAGTCTTGACAATTTCACATTTCCACTTAATTTTCTCACCTGGAGTACAGTATTACTTTTTAAAATACATTTTCCTCAATACATTTGTACAAATTCTGTTGTATTTATTAGAGATGTGTATGAGCTGCAGCACTTCCAATAGTTTTTCTTTAAATGTTCGCAGTTGAGCCTGGAACAAGGGGAGGGTTTATTGTTTTGAGATCTGTTGAGGGACTAAAAGCACTTCAGGCGTGGAGACTAAAGGAGCTGATTTGGGGAGGGGGGGCGGGAAATAGCTTTATTTTTCTTTTTGCAATTTTTTTCTGAAATTTTAATTGTTTAGAAATTGCAGTTGTAATTACAACAACTTGTAGTGGACATTTGCGAGGTGGTGTCTGGGGCAGAATAGTGTCTGTACAGTTTCACATGCCAGTACATGCTGCTGCATGCAGTATGACTAGATGACATCCATTGTCATTCAGCCGTTTCTTTCTCATGGAGATGCCAGACACCAGGCGCCAGTCTGTTTGGTCTTTTCACCGTGATTGCTGCAAGAATGCCAGCCCACTACATGGATGGCACGTAACCAGCAGATAAGTGGAAGCATGTAATACAAATTAGGCACATTGTCATATCTTTAAAAAAATGCTGTTACCGTGCTGTGGTATGTGTTTGCTACATGGGGGTCTAACAGAATTTTTTTTTAAAGTTTTTACTCAACTCATTTAAAGAGTGACTTAAAGTCTCTGGTTTATAATAGAACTCTTTCAACTTTTACTTCCTATTAAAATGTTTTTTAATACGTGGGATTTTATGAAGAACCCTATTTAAAATGAAAGCAAATTCATTAATAGAAAATATTATCTTTTTAATCTCTTATTGCGGACTTAACTCTGTTTTTCAGGTGGATTCTATTTCATTATTTGTGTATGACAGCTGTTCTCTTTATTGTTCAATGCGGAATACTTTGATTTTGTTCAAGGTATTGCTTTGTCTATAAAAAATACTAACACGACTTATTTTTCCCTCAAGCTATAACTTACCTTATGCAGCATTTTACGGTGTTTTCATTTCAGTATGGGATGGCACTGTTCGTTCTCAAAATGATGCAGTATTTATTCCCAGCATTTCTATCCATTTAGAAATTCTGTCCAATGTTTACCTGTCTGAGTCCACATTTGTAATACTTATTTTGTCGCTCTGGAGTTCATATATTTTGCTCACTTACATTTGGCAATTAAGATTTGAACTCAATTTACAAAATATTCTTGCATTGTCAATGCAGGATTATTCCAAAATTTCTAATATGAAACTTCAAAATTTCCTCGAATTGTTAGAGTCTCTTCATTGAGTTTTACTGCTTAAAGAAAGGAATTGCAACTTCAAACTTTTTATGATTAATACCATTTTGGTATTTTTTTCAATTTAATGACAACTGGTGTGAGCGATGTGGTAACTTTTTTTTTGCTGTAACAGATGAAATTGTCATCGCATTAGGATATCCAGTCGGGAAAATGCATTCTGGTATTGTGTGCAGGCCATTGGTTTCTTCAAAGTTTTATTTGGAAAATACAGAAAATTTGCTGTTTGGTTCAGTGCATTTAAAGACAGCTAACATTAGAAATACTCCAAACAGTATTTTGCTTGTGCTGTTACACAATGGAAAGACTATATATTTCAAAGGTTGGCTAGAAATATGGTCCCAGTGGGTTATATTTTAACAATATATTGTGGGGGGAAGTGAATTTAATGGGGAAAGCATTTCAGTTCCCCAGAAAAGTTCCCGTGGTGACAAAAGCTCATGAAGTGATGAAGCTGTCCATTCAAAACCTGGATTTGTTTGAATTATATCTTATTCGGGATAAGGCCCCTTAAGTCCCTCAGTTCTGTGTTATGCCTTCAACTTTTTTTTTATGCCTTGTTTACCTCTATTTTGTAAATGTATTTTGGATTAGTAGCCAAATGTCCGTTAGATGAAATCACAAATAATTACACTAGATAGTCCCCATTATTTTCATCAAGGTTTTAAATGCATTGTAAGCACGTAAGCATGCTTTTTTCTTCAAACTGTACAAGCCTTTGAAGTGCAGATGAAACATGGTTCCTTTGCCACAGTGACGGTGATTTTATAAAATTACAAGCTGGTAGCAATTGAAATGCAGTGGAAATAATTTTTTTCCATTGATCTTAGCAAGTAAATGATTTTTAAATTATATTTTTTTCTTCCTCCCTTTTTGAGGCAGAAGTTTCGGTGCTATTGTCGTTGGATCTTAAGACCCCTAAATTTCTTTGACCTTTCATATGAACCCATCCTGAACGTAAACATTTTCTTGACACAGTTAGAAAAGGGGCCAGCCGATCTGGAGAGTATTAGTGGCGCTATATTTTGAGGGAAGTGAGGTCCCCAGGTAATTCTTTCGAGTTCCTTTCCAAGCCACAGTACGTTTAGGCTACATTTTTTTTAAAGTAGCATATAGGGTTCACTGCCAATGCCTTTACAGCTTTTTGAACTGTGATTAGTAGAAAACTTAATTAGCCTTTGCCTCTGCCATGAACCTGGGCCTATACAGTATAACTTCAATACAGTCTTTGTATATTTGATTTCTAGTAAAAACTTGGCTGCTAATTTCTTGCAGTCTAACTGATGCCAAAATGTAAATTGAAAACAATGTAGTGCCGAGAGTCTATATTGCCCTTTAGGAACGGAGTTTTCTTTTGTAATTTACTACAAAATAAATCTGGTTTTCAGTTCAAATATAGAACCTCCCCCCTAATTTCATAATGTCTGGAGCGGTGATAATTACACAATTAAGCATTGAGATTAAACAACCTCTGTTGAATGGTATTCCTCTCCCAGATTCCCTTTCCTCCACCCCCCCCCTCCCCCCCCCAAGTCAATGCAGTTTGTGAATCTGAAAAGAAAGTAAGAACACTTTCATAATGTAACAAAAGACGTGGCCCTATTTTAAATCAAAGTTGTTCACTCCCTTTTTTTCCCCCTCTGCAATATTGGGAAAATGGAACAAAGACCTTGAATGTCTTTTTGATCTGAAGACCAAAAGACAGAACATGATGCAAAAAACTCATTGGGAGTCCATCTTGGAGGGCAAAATCTCCCGTTACTAAGGGGCTTATGTAAATAACCATATTCAATTAACTGGGTTAGATTTACACAAGAAACAATGGGAAACAGTTGGTACTTTCCTTGGATTTGTTTTAATGGGACAACCAGTACTATTCACTATTGAAGTAATCAGTATTCTCAATGTATACTGGAGGATCGTGACATTCATCATTGAAAATCCAGATAGAAACTGTTTAAAATTTGTTCATTTTAACTGCCATTGATGTCAGCTATAGAACAGTGCATACTTTGCTTTATCTGGATCAATCTGGATATTTTAAGGACAGTACATTGTTTACGGTTTGTCGTTTTAAAGACTTAAATTTACACGGCAAATAACTTTTTTACTAAAGGTTTAAAAAAAAAAAAATCGCAAAGCAGTGTGAAAGGATTCTTATTTTAAATAAACACGGCTGAGGAATAATTTGCTGATAACCCAACCAATCCAATGTGGCAACCCTGACAACGAGATCACAGAGCCATAGCAGGACTTGAAAGGAAAAGGATGTTTTCTAAAAAAAAAATCAGTGGCACATATGAAAGAAGAACTGAAGGAAACAAGTAAAATCAAAGAAATATTGAGATCTAAAGCCAGAACATTTTAGGTTTGAATAATGTGTGTTGGAACTTTGAAATCTTTACAGCTAACCAACCCTGGCTTAATAAACTCTTTTTTTTAATTGTTTGCAGAAGCGAAGTACAGTAGCCAAAGTCTCAAGAAGTTTCAATGCTGCACAGCATTTTATAAGTCCATAATTTAACAGATAATTATTTATATAATTTCCAGGTTTGTAATGATTTAATAGGATAATAACAAATCCTAACTTTTTTTTAAAAAGCTGTTACAAGTTGTATCCTGAATCGTGGATGTTGGTCAGTTATTAATGTTTGAGTGACTTCTTTTTAACTCAACATGCGATACTGTTTTTTAAACAACGCAAGAATTTCTAGGTATTCAATCAGTCCATATATATAATAATGTACTAGTTCTGTTTTTGTCGGTATTGTTCTATGCTTTTTTACTTCAAAAAAGCTACATCTAAACGTTGTATCTTCAAGAATATTGCTCCAAATTACAAAGTTGTCCATAGCATTTAACAGTTTATATTCTGGCCTATTCTAGGTCTGTGTGCTCCAGATCTGCATTCTGCCTCTCCACACCCTCTTGTGCTATTCATTGCAGCTTTTGAACCAAAGCATGGTTGGCCCATCCATTTGGTCAGATCTGAACTTCAGAAAGGACTCTAGTAGCAGTCTGTAGACAAAGATTGTATCTATCATGCTCCCACATCTGAAGAACCAGACAAACCTCTCTTCTACAAAAACACCAAAGATTCACATCATGGAATCCCTCTGTCATCTCCTGGTGGTGTAGGGAGTGGGAATTTTTAAGGAAAGAGAGGATTATGAAGAGGAGGCACAAGCGAGTAGTATGTAAGATATGAGCTCAAAATGTACAAGGGTCGTACTAGGTCTGAATGTTGCACCTCTGGAAGCCCCCACAATGACAGTATAATTTGTTGCGACTCGGGTGCTCTCCATATAATTTTTCTCAGGCTTAGAAGAAAGGACCACTTGTACAGCCAAGCCCATATTTCCTGTGAACCCAAACATGGTCTTATGCACACATTAATCTGGGTGAACAATAAACCTTATCTTGCTGGTAACTTCCCCGAATGTGGTATAAAACTGATAGCTGAACAAATAACATGCTTCACAGACCATGCAAATCAGGTTTATTAAGAAATAGAAAACTCGTAGAATCAATAGTCAACTAACAGCCTAACGATAAATCAGGGTGGTTACTTGACTTACTCAAATCTGTTTCAAAATAAAATACCTTGAAACTTTCATATTTTCTCATAACCTGGATCACACATCTGAGGGAAAGGTTATACGTTAACCTGGTTATTCATCAAGTCCTTTGGTCTGCTTGCCCAGGCCTTCTAAGAACTGACCCGAAATAGAAGGAAAAAAAGAACTTGTATTTATATAGCACCTTCCACAAGTTCAGGACGTCCCAAAGCGCTTTACAGACAATTATGTACTTTTGAAATGTATTCACTGTTGTACTGTGGGGAACTTGTGCATAGCAAGGTCCCACAAAACAGCAATGAGATAAATGACCAGATAATCGCCCTTGCTCCTCTTTGAAAAGTGGCATGGGATCTTTTACATCCACCCAAGAGGGCAGCTGGGGTCTTAATTTAACATTTTATCACCTCTGACCGTGCAGCACTCCCTCAGTACTGCTCTGGAATGTCAGCCTAGGTTATGTGCTCAAGTATCTGGGTGGGGCTTGAACCCAGAAACTTCTGACTCTGAGACAAGAGTGCTACCACTGAGCCAAGGCTGACACTTGGGTAAAGTGTGCCAAACAGGCTACAGAGCTGTCTATTGAAACAGACTTCAAAGATATCAATGCCTTCCATCTCAGAAATCTGTCTCAAGCTGTTCATCCATTTCCAGGACAAAGCAGGGCTGCATATTTGATAAACAGAGCTCCAAATTGAGACACAAATCGTAGCTGGTGGCCCTTCTAAGTACCAGTGGATTTTCAGCATTTTGTCCTAACCATCTAAAATTAATGCAATGCTTGATATTCATAGAATATTCCTGTGCCAGTTCTTTGGCAGAGCTATCCAATTAATCCCACTTCCCTGCTCTTTCCCCACAGCCCTGTAAATGTTTTCCCTTCAAGTATGTATCCAATTCTCTTTTGAATGTTACTATTGAATCCGCTTCCACCACCCTTTCAGGCAGCGCATTCCAGATCATAACAACTCGCTGTGTTTTTAAAAAAAACAGTTTCTTCATGTCGCCTCTGGTTCTTTTGTCAAATCGCCTTAAATCTGTGCACTCTGGTTACTGACCCTTCTGCCACTGGAAACAGTTTCTCCTTATTGACTATTAAAATCGTTCATGAATTTGAACACCCCTATCAAATTCCCTCTTAACCTTCTCTTTAAGGAGAACAACCTCCGCTTCTCCAGTCTCTCTCCATAACTGAAGATCCTCATACCTGGTACTATTCTAGTAAATCTCTTTTGTACCCTGTCCAAGGCCTTGACATCCTTCCTAAAGTCTGGTGCCCAGAACTGAACACACTACTCCAGCTGAGGCCTAACCAGTGTTTTATAAAGGTTCAGCATAACGTCCTTGCTTTTGCACTCTCTTCCTCTATTAATAAAACCAAGGATCCCATATGCTTTTTTAACAGCCTTCTCAACTTGTCCTGCCATCTTCAAAGACTTGTGTACATACACCCCAGGTCTCTCTCTTCCTGCACCTCCATTAAAATTGTACCATTTAGTTCATATCGCTGCTCCTCATTCTTCCTATCAAAATGCATCACTTCACACTTAACCTGCATTAAAATTAATCTGCCATGTGTCTGCCCATTTCACTGGCCTGTCTGCCCTCCTGAAGTTTGTTACTATCCTCCTTGTTTACTACATTTCCCAGTTTTGTATCGTCTGCAAACTTTGAAATTATGCCCTGTATACCCAAGTCCAGGTCATTAGTATATATCAAAAAGAGCAGCGGTCCTAATACTGACCCAGAGGTTGCCAACCTCCTGATCTCGCCAGATTTTTACCGGTTACCAATACTACAGCAATTTGATTTAAATTTTATTCATGAAGTGGCTACTACATTTAACAAATTGGCTCCTGTGGAGTGCACAGACTGAGGGCTGAACTGTGCTTTCAACATGGCTGTGATGGACCAGATGCACAAGATCGGGACCTCCACAGTAGTGAGAAACTTACATCAGTGACATTGAATCAGGTGCATTTCTCCACAGTTGCTGAGTCCCCCCACCCTCCCCAAACCCCTTGTAGACCTTCAGAAGGACCCAGCAGGGACCGGCAGGACACTGGTAAAATAAAAGGGGAGAGCGATGCCCTGGCTTTAATATAAAAGCACCTCAAGACACAACCTGTCTTAGAAAGAGCACCTGAAACACGCCTTGGAGACAATTGTTTTTACAACCAGTTTCGCTGTTCTTTAACGAGTCCCAATTTTGATCATAAAATTTCAGGTCGTTTAAATCAATTCAGTTAGTGCAATAACACAGTGTAAGTTGGCCGCCATCTCCTAATCAAGTAAACAAAAGAAAAATCAACTCTTATTCAGGGCTCCGAGTTTATTGTACTGGATAAGTCAATCCTGTTTTCATTTCATGGGATTCTTGTATTTTTACTGGTATTTTAGGGATTGCGTCCCATGATTGTTATTTTTTCCCCCTCCATTAAATAGCAGTGACCTTGTCTAGAAAATACAGTGGAGTTCTAATCATAATTAGGGCTATGGCGACTGAGTAAATCAAATTCTGTCAGTTTTTCTGAGAAAACCTTGATTATTCTAGTACAGAAAAAATATCAGACCGTTTTTTCAAGTATTTCCAGCGAATTTAAGTAAGGAGTACCAGGAAGGATTAATTGCAGAACTTTTATTTTCCTATTTAACAGTTGGGAAACCAAAAAGTAAAAATGTCCGAGCTTCTAATTGGTAGTGGGAAATGTAGCATACATTAAATGTTTCACCTGAGTGCAAGGCAAATTCCTTGCTGCAAAGAAGGATCATGTACTGTACTATGTCATCACTTGTTCAACTATAAAAAGCAATTTGTCATTCCTCACCCTATGTTTATTGTTTACTGTTCTCAGCTTGGCGCCAAGCATTGCAAAAACTACAAGTTAAAAACATTTTGTTTTGGGGACGAGCACAGTCTGTGGTTTTGCCGTCGCTCCGATCAAAAGGAATCTTTTGTATAAACAATGTGTAGTAGGTTGTGCTTCCTTGCTGAGGCATATGCATTACAAGCCAACCACAGCAAGATGTGGGTTTGGATGTCCCTTTTGGGTTTCGGTCTGTTGCAGCTTTTTTTTTGCTATACATACCATAGTCTTACATTGGTGCCAGTGTGACCTGGGGTAAGTATGCATGTGGTTCCCTAATCATTTGCAGTGGTCCAAATCATTTAGCCTTCTCTCCTGTGATGTCATGCCGATCAAATGATTTAGCTGTACATTTTAAGTGCAGCTACTGAGCAAGTCTTCAAAGAGTCACCTTAATGACTGCCTTTTGTGCAACTGAAAAATATTAACTCTTTAGGGACGACTGGAGCATTCGTGAACGAGATACAGAATAAGTTGAGAAGCATCTGATCACATTAATATCTGCTTTCCGGTGACGCATCTACTTTTTGTGCTTGTAGTAATTTTGAAATTATTCTGCCATTACATTTTGTGTCACTTTCTGACAGCAAAATCTTGCTTCCTTTAAAACCAGGCGTCATCGGTTTGAATCCAAGATGGCTGCCAGCAGCTTTTTGCGACTCCTCTGCTAATAGTACTTCTTACCAGGAAGATCTTGCTACTTTATTTCAGACACAGCACAAAAAGGTCCCATTTCAGTGCTACTTCAGTTTTGTGCCTGGCACTTCAGTTATCTTCCATTCACAATTTTGAAGTCACTGTCGTTCATATGTGACCTGCAAACAAAATCTGTATCTCTTGGTTTGCCATGCAGAGTCACACACCTATCAATGTAGTAGAACACCCCTACATACTCTAGAGGTGGATTTATTGTTTTTATTCTCTGGGAGTTCCAGGACACTTGACTGTTTTACTTATTACTGTACTGAGATGACACAAGTTTGGGCTTTTAAACACGGGTTTGCTTTCAACAGTTGTAGCAGACTCCCCACGATCAAACTGTAGCCCAGGATTAACAATGACCCTATTTTGCATTAACGCTGCAATTTATGTAGCATATCCAGTGCGGTCTCAGTCTATTCAGTAGTGACGATATCATTCAATACCAGATTTATACATGCAAAAATCACTGCCATTTTTAAAGAATGTATATAGAGGCAAAGCTACTAGGTATGATATTACATTGCATAAGGCAGTATTTTAAACTACATACATCAGACTGCCCATTAGAGTTCATTATTCAGCAGACAGTCATTTTTAAAATGCTGTCAATTGAAACAAAACAACAGCCAGTATTCCCTAAAGGTATCATAAGATCATCTTACAGCCCCCAAATTTCCTGTATATAAAGCATATTTTGCTTTGAAGGTGTCTCTCCAGACAATACCAACAATCATATATTACGATAACATTTGGAATTGGATCATTTTGTTTTGCAAAAATCATAGGTCTGTACTTCAGTTAATTTATAGCCATTAATTAACATACGCTTTCATACTAACAATAGCAAATCACTAGACTACATTGCTGGTGAGCAAGTCAAGAGCTCAGATATACCCAGCAACGTCTGCAAAGATAGTCATACAGTTTGCAACAGCCTGACCAAAATATATTCTGACTTTTGAGAGAAAGGCCCGACACCTCAATTGAAAAGCCCTTATATAATAATTAACCCTTTGACTGAAGCAATTGTGTCACCCAGGCCAACCGACCAGTTTCTCATCATAGACTCCTAGAATAGTACACCACAGAAGGAGGCCATTCGGCCCATCGAGTCTGCGTGGGCTCTTTCGAAGAGCAATCCAGTTAGTCTCACTCCACCGTTCTTTCCCCATATCCCTGCAATTTTTTCTCTTTATACAGAAACCATTTGAAAACCAGCATGCATTGTTTCAATTAAACAAATATTAGCTGTTAAGAATATATACACCAGCCTAATAGGGGAAATTAGGCTATTCGGGCCATTTTTGCTCCATTGACTGTATGGAATTTGTTACGATATTTTCTTAACTCTTTGAGGACTGCGCTTAGCAGAAAAATCAAAAATCAGCTCAAATATTTCTATTGTGTCGGTACTTATTGTAAACCAAACGATGAACCTTAAGTTGACTATGCACAAGGGAGAATTTGTGTGCATACTCGACTGGTTATTGTTTAATTAAGAGCATGTGGAGTTTGCAAAGTGACTCCTCTCTGGAGAATTCAAACAGCCCAGTCTCTCATTGAAAGTCACAAAGTTTTCAGGTGACTTCTTCTCGACGGGGTTCAACAGTTCACTTAAATTATCTGCACCTTCCCTAGCCCAGAGGTTTTCAATCTAACCCAGTTGAGAATTTATTTTAAAAAGTAAAATCATTTTTGTATGAGTTCAATTTTACAGTGAGCAGCGTATACTGTGTATGATTACATTAAACGGTAGGCATTTGGCTCGAATATTGTTGAATGATCATTTTCAGTGAATTTGATCTCTGTTTTGCAGCATTGGGTAGCACCCCCCCCCCCCCCCCCCAAAATGCTGTAGTCTTGTGTGTTTTTAAGTGCGAGTTATATCCAGTGAGTTACCGTGGCTTCATTACAGTATTGGCAATTTGAATATTTGGCTCAATCTGTGATTAGCGAATACAGTGTTAACAATTGATTAATATGAAAATGTAAAAACTTAAACAATCCTGCCATATACTGTGTCACTAAGGAACAATAAGTCTCTCTTTCATGTTTGCAGTCAAATAACATACCATAGCTTTTGGTTTTTTTTGTTTCCTCTTGCTAGTATTTTCATCTGTTAAGTTTGTATTTTAACATAAATGTCACAGCCACACACATGCCACCACTGCTTTGTAATAATCTAAACTTTGCTTTATGCAACATATGTTGACAGTATAACTCAGTACTTGTGTACATGCATGTGCTTATCAATTATCACCTTGTTGAAACCTTTCAAGCGATTTCTGCAGAATGAAATTTTACAGCCCGTTTCCTGTACTCTGGTCTGTTTAGGTGTTTCTCATAAATGGATTTGCCACTTCTACTAATGCTTGCCACTTTTCCACCCACGTTTTTGTCGATGGACCTTAAATAATGTTGAGTAAGCTACTAGATTTTAAAATTGTTTTTCAACCATCTCACAGAAGGTACGAACTAACTTCGAAGGCGATTCAGTGGATTGTCCTTCGAGAAGTTGGCCTTGCAGCACACTGCAGCCAGTTTGAAACCAAGGCAATGTTGGGGTCCAGCTACTGGTCTGAGACCTGTAGATGTAGTTCAGACTCCAACCAGGCAGAACCCTGATTACATTGCTGCTCTTCTACCTGGCTAGAACTTCAACTGTCCTGTTCAGGAGATAACTTTGCATATGCCTGGATACACAAATGCATAGAGAAATGTAAATACTAAGAGAGCGGGGAGTGGAGAGCGGAAGGCTCCTGATCTCTACATTTAAACTGAGGAAAGGTAGGTTTAAAAAGCGGCAAGCAGGGTCCAATAAATCATCCACTCTTCACCTACCCCTTTCCCCAGCCGCATCCAAAGCACTTTGTGAACCAGGTTTGACATTGCACTGGATTTACACTCCATCCAGTATTAAAACCAGAGTTGCGGGAGATCACCACCAAGTTTAGCATAGATGCAAAGTGAAAAGCACTTTGCATTGATGCTAAACTTGCAATGTAAACACACATTTAGGCTACCTGCTCAAGATGGTATCATACTACTGTAATGTGAAATCCTAAACTGACCTAGGTTTGAGTGTGGTAACACAGGGTATAAATGCAAGTTGCTGTATACCGCATTACTGAGATGCTGAAGATGCTTTGTAGTAACCGAAAATGTGTAGCATATTTGGCAAGTCAGGTTTTGAATTTTTGAATTTAAATTTTTTTTTTGGTGATTTTTTTTTTGCTGCTTATAATAGCAGGAATTGCACCTTTTTAAATAAGTTACATGTGTGCAAAATTCCAGGGAGCTTGAGCTGTAGTCTTCTGCCATTGACCAGTTTTATGCAAAATTAGATGGAAGAAATGATTACATCGATGGGGTTTATGATTACTACAAACATTGAGTTATCAGTATGGATTGTCCTGCTCAATTTGAAATGTCAGTAATCTTGATTGCCATGATAACCTCAACTGATTATTCTCATTGATTTTAAGGCATGAATGTTTTGCTACATAACCAACAATTTGAAGATGTGTTGCATTAATGCCACTTCCTATTCAAATTCCTGTAGTTTACGATATATATGGTGTAAACTGATTGGGAGGACTTATAGTTGTAGAGCAGGGTCAATAGAAGAACCGTGCATCTTTAACCAACACTTATCGTGTAGAAGGTCATCTAATCATTCTTTTTAAAGCTCAGTTTATAACAGTAAATAACATCCTGTGTCAGTTATCTGTAAACGGAATCATTTCACCTTTCCTCTGAACTTGTCATAGAGCCTGCAATTACCTTGTCTACATTAGCAGTAAGAGGGCCGCATTTACAATAATTCTACCCAGAGGGCTTTCAAATCTGGTCGGATATTTGTGTGCGGACCTGGTGCAGATAGCAGGCCGCAGCTCAGAACAATGGCACCTCACTAATCCTTAGCCCACAAGATAGGTTGGCAAAGATATTATTGTATGCATCTGTTGAAATGGGAGCGTGAATCACAAGTGGGTAATACACCATTTAAAAACAATATATTTTGCAGCAATACCACCTTT
This sequence comes from Somniosus microcephalus, assembly GCF_052327205.1. NCBI lineage: Eukaryota > Metazoa > Chordata > Chondrichthyes > Squaliformes > Somniosidae > Somniosus > Somniosus microcephalus. The sequence continues at coordinate 81,437,066 of NC_141003.1, read as the reverse complement.
GGTTCTTGAGCTTTTGAATGCGGGTAATTAGTATCCGATTGAATACTAGGATTATACAGTCTACTCGTGATAATTCAATGCTGTTTTTGGCACTAAAATCATTTGAACTATCCAATAATTTGAATTAAGCAATGTAAGTTCACAAATCCCTCCATGGTGTTCCTCAATGTTCCAGCCATATTTCCCAGTCTGCACACTATGATCTTGTAATTCCAGTCTTCTGTATATCCACTCTGTTGGTGCTTTAACTCTGTAACAGAGCTTTCAACCATTTAGGACCTACTTTCTAGAAGTCCCTCACTAAACCTGTCGATCTCATTGCTCCCTTCCCCACTTTTAAAAGCCTCCTCAAAACCTGACATTTCCACCATGCATTCGGCCAACTCTCCTACCGTTCAGTATGCTTTTCTCCTGTGTGAAACATCTTGGGCTAATTTATTACATTAAAGTGTTACACTTTACTGTAAGTTGTATTACTTGTAACAAAATCAACAATTCTTGCATAATAGTTTTATGTAAGAGAAATAAATTGACAGAAATACATTGAAGATTGAGTTATCTAACCAGTTCATATTTTGTATTAGTAAAACACTGCTTGAGCCCACAACCTTCTGACCCAGAGACAAGAGTCCCATCACTGAGCTAAGCTGTTACTAAAGGGCTTATCCCTTCCAAGTCCATCAAGGTGGATAGCTTCAAGGACCTTAGGTTGACCATTATCAGAAACAACTTCTTGACCAAAGACAGCCTGAGCAGTATGTTGATCGGCATCCAGACTTGAGGAAGTTCCCATTTTCCAGTAAAATGCAAGATGTTTTCTATGAATTATCCATAGCTGCAACTGTCACAGAATCACAGAAACCCCACAGTGCAGATAGAGGCCATTTCGGCCCATCGAGCCTGCACCGACACATATCCCACCCGATCCCCGTAACCCCTACACCAACACATATCCCACCCTATCCCCATAACCCCACGTATTTAATCCCCCTAACACTAAGTGCCAATTTATCATAGCCAATCAACCTAACCCGCACATCTTTGGACTGTGGGAGGAAACCGGAGCACCCGGAGAAAACCCACGCAAACACGGGGAGAATGTGCAAACTCCACACAGACAGTCGCCCGAGGCCGGATTCGAACCCGGGTCCCTGGCGCTGTGAGGCAACAGTGCTAACCACTATGCCACCGTCCTGAGGTGTCCAAGTCTTTGCTTGCCCATATATTGTCTGATGTGGCGTTGGTGTCAACAGTCTGCATAAACTGTTTCCCTGGCAGTTATCTCCTCAGAATTGTACAATATAAAGTTCATTTATCATCTTCTTCTCGTCCTCCTTGGTGGATTTTCGCCATTCTCACCATTCACTAATTTATAGTAGTCTACAATGATGTGTTTGTGGCATCTTGTTCAAAGAAAGATCATCCATACTGGTCAGCATAAAATTATTTAGATCATCCTGCACTATTCTGATTCTGGGAGCAACAACCCATTGATTTAGATTGGGAGATTTAACTTTTCATGCTTCCTACATAGAAACATAGAAGATAGGAGCAGGAGTAGGCCATTCGGCCCTCGAGCCTGCTCCACCATTCAATGAGATCATGGCTGATCATCCAAACTCAGTACCCTGTCCCTGCCTTCTCCCCATATCCCTTGATCCCTTTAGCCTTAAGAAATATATCCAACCCCTCCTTGAATATATTTAATGAATTGGCCTCCACCGCCCTCTGTGGCAGAGAATTCCACAGGTTCACCACTCTCTGGGTGAAGAAATTCCTCCTCATCTCAGTCCTAAATGGCTTACCCCTTATCCTTAGACTGTGACCCCTGGTTCTGGACTCCCCGGCCATCAGGAACATCCTTCCTGCATCTAGTCTGTCCAGGCCTGACAGAATTTTATAAGTTTCAATGAGATCCAAACCCCTCTAATGTTGCAGATGGGCGACTTAACTGTTGAATGTTCTAACAAGGCTATTCATTTTATTGTTGCCCTGAGAATCTAAAGTCTTTATTTTATATTACATAAATTTATTTAATAGTTATTAAGTAAATTTATGGAGGGATTTCTGGATCAGGTCCAGGATTTTTGAAAGTGATATATTGGCAGATAGGGAGCCAGTGAACACAGGGATAATAGAGGAACAGGACTTAATATGAGATAGACTTCAGGTGGAGGAGTTACAATTTGTAAAGGGCAGAAGTCAGGAAATCAACAAGGAAAGCAATGAAGTAATCAGATGGCAAAATACTGCGGACACTGGAAATCCAAAATAACAACAGGAAACGCTGGAAACACCCAGCAGGCCAGGGCAGCATCCGTGGAGAGAGAAACGGAGTCAACGTTTCAGGTCGAAGACCCTTCGTCAGAACTGGAAAGCAGGTTTAGGGGCTGGGAAAGGGGGGAGGGGATGAAAGAACAAAAGGGAAGGTCGGTGATAGGATAGAAGGCAGGAGAGATTGAGAGATATTCAAGGCGAGAGGAGGTGGTAATGGGGCAGGTTAAGAAACAAAGGATGGCTCTAGATGGGGTGTGAATTGCACTGGCAGATTGAAAGACAGGTGCCCTGTGGGAGGGAAGAAGAGAAAAAAAAGAAAATATATATGTGATCGGGGCCGAGGTTATGATCTGAAATTGTTAAACTCTATGTTGAGTCCAGAGGGCTGTAGAGTGCCTAATCGAAAGATGAGGTGCTGTTCCTCGAGCTTCCGTGGAACCGTGCAAGAGGCTGAGGACGGTGAGGTCCGAGTGGGAATGGAGCGGACAATTAAAGTGACGGGTGACTGGAAGCTCGGGGTCACCCTTACGGACTGAACGGAGGTGTTCTGCAAAGCGGTCACCCAATCTGCGTTTGGTCTCCCCAATGTAGAGGAGACCACATCGTGAGCAGCGAATACAATATACTAAATTGCAAGAAGTACAAGTAAATCGCCGTTTCACCTGGAAGGGGTATTTGGGGCCCTGGACAGTGGGAAGGGGGCGGTATAACGGCATGTGTTGCATCTCCTGCGCTTGCACAGGAAGGTGCCAGGGGAAGGGGTGCTGGGGGTGGTAGAGGAGTGGACTAGGGTGTCACGGAGGGAGCGGTCCCTACGGAATGCTGAAAGGGGAGGTGAGGGGAAGATGCGTTTGGTGGTGGGATCACGCTGGAGGTGGCGGAAATGGCGGAGAATGATCTGTTGAATGTGGAGGCTGGTGGGGTGAAAGGTGAGGACAAGGGGAACTCTATCGTGGGTCTGGGAGGGAGGGGCAGGGGTGAGGGCAGAAATGCGGGAGATAGAACGGACACGGTCAAGGGCTGTGTCAACCACAGTAGAGGGGAATCCTTGGTTGAGGAAAAAGGAAGACATGTCGGAAGCACTAGTATGGAAGGTGGCATCGCCGGAGCAGATGCGGCGGAGACGGAGAAACTGGGAGAATGCCTTATGAAGTAATCAGGTTTGGAGGTATGAAGGTATGGATAAGTATGTCAGCAGCGATGGGGGTGAGGTAGAAAGAACTTGTATTTATGTAGCATCTTTCACTTCCTTGGGCTGTCCCAAAGTGCTTCACAGCCAATTAATTACTTTTGAAGTAGTCATTGTTTTTTGTAGGAAAACACAGCAGCCAATTTGGGCACAGCAAGATCCCACAAATACCCACGAGATTTATCGCCAGCTAATGTTTATTGAGGGATAAATGTTGGTGAGTACACAAGGAGAACTCCCTGCTCTTCGAATACTCTCGGGGATCTTTTACATCCATCTGAACAGGCAGACTTGGTTTAATGTTTGGTCAGAAAAAAAAACATCTCCACCATTGCAACACTCTGAGTACTGCACAGAAGTGTCAACCTAGTTTATGTACTCAGGTCCTGGAGTGGGGCTTGAATCATGGCTTCCTAACTCGGAGGCAGGCATTGTTGCGGAGACGAAGACAGGGAGCCCTGGTAGTGGCAAAGACGTGGGGTTTAAAGCTCATTTCAGGCAAACAGGACAGCAAGGTTGCATACCATCGGGCTCAGTCTGAGGGAGCTGGCAGAGAGAGAGAGAGGGAGTCAAGTGCTGAAGTGCCCTGTTTTATATTAGAGCTGATAGATTTGATCTCGATAATGTTGTGCTTAAGGAAATGTTTTCTCATTGAGAACTTCCTGTCGGCTAACCGATTGCATAGCGCAATGACGGTTGAAGAGCAGAGAATGACAGAGTGACAAAGCTGGGTGTCATCAATATACACATGAAAAACCGACCCATCCATACGAATGATGCTGACAAGGTTCAAAATGTAGACAAGCAGAAGAAGGGGGGGCCAAGGATGGAGTCAACCAGATGTGGTTATATGGGGGTGGAATGAAAAGCCATTGTAGATGTTCTGGCTGTGCTGGGACAGGTATGAGTGGAACAGTGCTAGGGTGCTGCCTCGGAGGTAGACCACAGATGAGAGACGGTGAAGGAGGGAATGGTCGACTGTGGAACATTGCAGAGAGGTTAAAGAGGGTGAGTAGGGAAAGCGCAGTGTGGTCACAATCATAAAGGATATTGCTGGTAACTTTAACAAGGGGAGCCTTGGTGCCATGGAAAAACTTATCAAATACAGCTTCTTACATGCTTTTCTTCCTCCCTACATCTGCACTGTATTGAAATCAAACCATCTCCTACTCTTAACGCATTGTTCCCCAGGATCTCTAACTATAGAACCCGTTCTTCCCTCAGTCTTTCCTTCATCCCACAATCTTCAAACTACCTTTGAAACTCAAGTTTGTCATCACCTAATTATTATTTACTGATTTGCCTCAACTTCTCTTCAATTATTTTTAACCTTGGTGATGTCCTACACACGGGTCTTGGCCTCAAGTATATAAAGAGAAATGCTTTTATTTCCAGTTACCATTCAGTTTTCAATTTCATTCGGCAATATTAACGATCCTCGAACAGGTTACTTGCTGTATTTTATCTTCCATTGGCGTAACTATGCTGCCAGCTCTACACCCTTTAGACTTTAAGAATGAGATTTAGAAATGACTATATTTTGCATTCTTGAGACGATTTTTGTTCTGCAAATTGATGTTCACTATGGCACCTTTTAATGTAGCAAAACATCCCAAGATGCTTCATATAAAGAGAGAGAGAGAGAACGGGAACACGGCTATTGCTATTTCTGTTGCCAAATAACAGTGATCTTGTAATTTTTCTTGCATTTTAAACCTGGGGATACAAAGGCTTCACCTATCACAATTATTAGGTAAGATAAATATTTGATTCATACGAACAATGAGGGACAGGTAAAGACCCTCTGGTCCATGGAGCCTGGCCCACACAATTGCGATACCTTGTGTGTCAGAATATATACTCTCCACCCCACCCCAAACCATGTGATCTCCTGGGAGAGATGAAAAACCAGATAAGAAACCCAGGCCAATTTTGGCAGGGGGGAGGGGGGGAGGAATCTGGGAAATTCCTCTCCGACCCATCTAGGCGATCGAAACGAGTCCAAGAGATATGGTTGTTATAAATTTCTGTACGATATATACTGAGAATTATTTTTCTCCTTTCCCTCCCCATTGCATTCCACTCCCTGCCCCCTACATGCGTATAGTTTGTGTGAGCACAATACTAAATGCTGTGGTGCTGACGTTACTAATATCCAGAAAGACTGTGTACTACTGCAGGATCAAAGAAGCGAAGAGATCATATAATGTGAAACGTTGAAAAAGAACTTGGAATGATGAAATAAATGGATGCAAGAAATCAATGCAAATATTGTAGTAGTGAAAAAGAAGACATCAGTTCAAAAAAGAGGGAAAACACTTAAACCTCCTCTGTTGGCCGCAGAACCACAGACAAGGAGTTTTATTTGTTTTGATAATTGTTGTTTTCAAGACTGCTGGATTAAAAATGTCAATTTTTATAGTGTTTGCCTAAGGCTCTAACATTATTTCGGTGGAAGCTTTGAAGCCTGAAGATTGGGAACATAAGAGAATAAGAATTGCACAGGAGAAACATGAACAAGAGCAGGAAAAAGAAAGTTTTGGACCTGACGTGAGCACTGAACCTCCAGTTAACTAAAACTGGAAAAGTGCTTTTGTTTCTGCCCCAATTTTACCAGGTTTTTATTCAAAGGGAAGGCAGAAAAGATTCATTTCCAGCATAAAGCATATGAGAGAAAAGTGGCGCTCCCTTATTTCAGGATCCTTCATTCTCAAAATACAAGATTTTGCTAAATTAGCTAGCGACGTCGCTTGTTGCTCTAACTCTATGGAGGTTTGTTATTCAGCAGAAGTTAAAAAGGGGTTTAAAAGAACAATCTAAAAATGACTGGAATAGATAAAAATAAGCTGAAGGAATTGTAAAAGGAAAAGGCAGAGTGAAGGGCAAAATAAGAGGAGCAATAGGAGAGGAAGAAAGAATAAGATAATAAAGTAGGTTAAAGGAAAATAAAATGAAGGAACCTACCTTAATCGTACCAAATAATGAAAAAATTAACATCTTGGATGAAGTCCCTTTTTTGGGCTTACCAAAGCCCAATATTGTCGGTTTATAATTTGAGCTCTGCTAATTGCTTTGGTATTTGCACCGAGACAAAACAGTCCAGGCATTATTTCTATAGATGTGCATACCTCCACTTCATAAACAGGTTGAAAAGAGGTTTTGTATTTGTAGAGTACATTTATTCATGATTACAAAAATTGAGAGTCATAATTTAAAGAAACTTTTCCATCAGATGATCGCATATTCTTTCATTGCTGAGTAATTCATTCTTTCTCAAGTTACATGCGGGTAGGCTCTGTATATTGTGTAATGAAAGAGGAGGCACAGACAGTGGAGAAGGCTGCCATGTGTTCTGTGAAAATATTGCTAATCACTCAATGACCCTTTAGCATGTAGCTAAATAATTACCTGTTATTAGCGTTAATGGCATTGGAAGAGTTAATCCTTTTTTGTCATTGTCTGCTAGCTAATCCTTCTGTAATACATTTTGCCCTCTCTGGCATCTGTGAGTTTTCCTGCTCTGCACATCCCTCTGTGCTTGCAAACTAGGAAAAAAAAGTGATTGTGGGAAGTAAGGGAACCACTGGAGGCCAGTGAGAAAAGTAGGCCTTATCTCAAGCAATTAATCAAGAAACTCATATTGTGTGACAATTATTCAAAGCCAGTTCAAAAATAGCTCAGAGCTGGAGGTCCAGAGATTATTTTTCCAGAATTTTGTCAAGGTCATTATAAGCATTGAGCAAGTCTGTAGCAGTGTAGAAAATACATGGTTGACGGGAGATGGTGGGGTGTGTTCAAGAATGCCTTATGAAGTTTACAGTAGTGGAACATACTGCATCAGAGCCTAATGGGCATGTCAGGTAATTTACAAATTAATGCCATATAAACCCTAAAGAAACCATGGAACACATCCATTATAAAATAAATAAAGTAGATGAGGGAAATGTTTAGTGTAATAACCCTTTCCTGAGCAGAGCGCCCATACAATGTATTCAGGTCCAAATACAAATCCTCGACGGGCAGCATAAGCCTCAAAACAGAATGTGCCCACATTTTTAGAATGGGTGCAGATGTAACAGTTATATTTTGTACCAGCAAATACTTCTATTGGTTCTCTAAAAATAGCTCATTTAGGAGTGCCTGGTATTCTTTGTGTGATCCTGCCTGTGTATGTCTCTACCTCTTCACGCCACCACCCCCCCCCCCCCTTACCCCATAATAAAAAAAAGTCTCCTGCAAGAGGAAACTGCTGATTTGATCTGAAACAAGTGTGTTGCCGACCTTATATTTATTTGCGTTCCTTTATACTATACAGTGTTTCTAGGTGAACAGCTATTGCAAGTACTTTATACAGTATCCTGTGCATGCAGTACAGGTAATCTAGTTAAATTGTAAACAAAGTTATGAAATTTAGCTAGTTAAAGAATAAACCAAGCAAAAATAACAACTTCAATATTAGCTTCAGAAAAACCATGCATGATCAAAAGCTGCAAGTACGGTATCATAAAAGATGAGTCCACTTGGAGAGCTTATCTGTACATTTACACATCGGGGTAATGTATGCAAATGACACAGAATTTTTAAATCTTTTTGCCTCTCCCAGGAGATTGCATGACTGCAGCTAGAAGGATACACTGAGAGTCATGATGCTTAGTTGCATCATGACTGCTTTGGACAGGCTTGATGAACCAGCCGGTCTTTTCCTGCCCGTCTTTTCATGTGTTCCTGGCTACAGAACTGTCACTCGCAACCTGAACAAAGGTGCAGTGGAAGCATTCCAGGTTAATGAGACACCGAGTGCCTGTGATTGCCAGGAAATGTTAATACTGATATAATGTATGCCTAACTGACATACAAACATGGTATCTCTTTATCTAATTACTTCCTGGATCAAGTGATCTGGTCTGCTCTCTTTCAGATAGACCATTGCGGGCACGTTGCTCAAAACTTTCCAGTCATTGAAGTGAAGTTTTCCTATATGCATTACTGGCAGGCAAAGTTCCCCACTGCTAGTATCTACGTGTAAAATTACCCCTTGGGTGCCATCTTATTGGGCAAGCAGAGAAATATTCCTGAGCTATTGTAAGTTGAAGGAGCACATACACTGTGACCTATACTAGTTACCAGTACGTGATCATCTAGCTCAGTTGTGTTGCAGTAATTTGTTGTGTGAATCCCGTGGAAACTGTCGGGGTGCGAAAGCTTTCAATTGTAAACTGCAGCTTGAATGCATGCATGTATTGAAAGAGCTGTAAGGTTGTGTGAGGGTTTGGTATGGGTAAGCAATAAATGTGGACCAGTAACACTTTGGGGCATGTAGTCTTGGGCCATCTATCTGGTACTTGTTGGGTAATGTTACTTTGCCAAATTCCATACAGTATGTCATCTGCCGAATCTGTTCCCAGGTCCTGCAGGTACCTGTACATAGCATTAAACCTAGATGCCATCTGGTGCCTGCTGCCTTGTGGGGAGGGCGCCCTGCAGCGCCAAACAAGGCAACAAACCTTCCTCATACAGCAGAATGTCCATTTTGCCAGCTGTCAAACAGAGATCAGGTGCTGTGATATTCTTCCACTTGTTCACGTGTTCTGTTCTGCACTTCCACATTGTGTTTGCCCTCCCTTGCTTTTTGCCCACCACTTCTTCCTCAGCGGAAAGTCGTCTTTTAAAAAATTCATTCTCGGCATATGAGCCGTCACTAGCAAGCACCAGCATTTATTGCCCATCCCTAGTTGACTTTGAGAAGGTGGTGGTGGTGAGCATTCTTCTTGAACTGCTGCAGTCCATGTGGTGAGGGTACTCCCACAGTGCTGTTCAAGTGGAGTTCCAGATTTTGACCCATCGACGATGAAGAAACGTCAATATAAGTCCAAGTCGGGATGGTGTGTGACTTGGAAGGGATCTTGGGTGTTCCCATGTGCCTGCTGCCCTTGCCCTTCAAGGTGGTGGGGGTTGCAGGTTTGGTAGGTGCTGTCGAAGAAGCCTTGGCGACTTGCTGCAGTGCATCCTGTAGATAGTACACACTGCAGCAACAATGGGCCGATGGTGGAGGGAGTGGATGATTAAGATGGTAGATGGGCTGCCAATCAAGTGGGCAGCTTTGTCCTGGATGTTGTTGAGCTTCTTGAGTGTTGTTGCAGTTGCACCCATCCATCACACTCCTAATAAATATTTAGAAACTGTTTTCAGCCTTTAGAATGGCTCAAAGTTTTTTACCCCATGTGCACCACTTGCCTTTAAGCAACCCATTAGGAGGTGCCAAGGTGCACATTCCTCAAGTATGGTCTCTGAGCTTTGGCCAATGAGTACAGGATCCAAAATATCCAACCTATTTCAATAATTCTGTCTTCTCATATTACTGCCCGTATCATCTCTGTGAATACTTTAGTGCAGTACTGAGGGAGTGCTGTACTGCCAGAGTGTCATCCTTTCAATGCGACATTAAACAAAGTCTACCTATTCATGTGAATGTTAACCATCCCACGGTACTATTTGAAGAAGAGCAGGGAGCTCTCTTTAAAATCCTGACCGCTGTTTTCCTTTAACCAACATCATCAAAAATACATTAACTAAATCATTCATTTAATTGCTATTTGTGGGATCTTACTGGGTGCGAAATGGCTGATGTATTTGCTTATGTAGCAACAGTGACTGCTCTTCAAAGTTTTTAATTGTTTGTGAAGTGCTTTGGGACATCCTAGGAGATATGATAGGACACTATATTAATGTAAGTTCATCCTGCCATTGTCTCCCATGAGAAAGTAGTTAAAGGTGAGCCTGCTGTCCACCCAGACAACAGCTATTGTAGGAATTTTGCAGCAAATTTCTGTTGTAATCCACTTAATTTCTTTGAAGTTGAAATGTCCACACAGTCCTAATACCATTTACATTTATATAGAATGAACAATGGATGATTACTTGACATAGAACAATTACGTTTATCCCAGTATCAATGTTCCCTCGACGCTACGCGGAGGCGCAGTGTCTGTGAGGTTCCATGCAGGCCGCTCATCGGCGCTTGCATTGTAAAAACCGCGCATGCACAAAATTTGAATGACCCGCGCACCAAAAATAATTACAGGGAACATTGCCCAGTACACACGGATATTTGTTTTATATTTACAGGTTAGACACTTAAATAAATTATTTCTCGTCTTGGAACTCTGCTGTTAATTACTCTAAGTCTTTAAAGCCATTTGGTCCTTTTAATCAAAGGCACAGACTGGACTTCAGGTAAATTTAAATCAGACATTCGAGTTTAGTCATATCTGTGGTTGGTTATGAAACTTTTTTTTTAATGAACATGCAGCTTTAAAACCGATATGCCTGTTACATTAATTGTACAACATGATCCTCTCCTCGTGCTTTTTCATGGAGAGTTACAAATAGCACTGATCTCTGTTGTTTCTCAAGTTTCTGACGATCAGAAAAGTAGGAGAGCAGAAAACTCGGATCTATTTTTAATATGATTGTTTTCTGAGCAAGTCCTTAGCTGCATAGCATGTATTTTTGAGGTTCATAAATGCTTTGTGCAATAACAGTTGGTTTTAAAGATACAGGATTAGTATGTTGATTAAAAGAATATTATTGTTTTGTAGTTTTTAAAAACGTCAAAGCATTACATGATTAAAAGCCAAGTCTAATGCAACAATGTCGTGAGTAGTAATACAGATGTACAAAGCTGCCATAACCCTTTACAGGAAACTCTTAACTGGCACCTAAATAACCGGAAATCTGTTAACCGGCAAAATTCAGGAGTAGGTTCAGCTAAGTTTTACTTCATATTAGTGGCTGTTCCTGGATCTGTGGTTGTGTAACTGGGGTTCGTGCACTTGTTGCTAAGCAACAGGGACGCTTGGTATGTGGCCAGAGATCCTGCACATGTTGGGAAGCCTGGATTTGTTGCTGTGTACGGCGCTCTCGTACCTTTTAAACTATACCTCTCTGTAATCCGGACTTTTTGATAAACTGGCACCACGTCGGTGCCGGATAATAGAGTTTCCTGTATATTGTTTGTACCCAACAAAAGAGAAATGACCAATTCATTATTTTCACACTTCTGTATATTTTAATAATTCTTGTACTTTTTTAAAAACAGTTACACGGTTCCTTTTTTCCGCTAGGCAGTGTGAAATGCCATTAGGGATTGCAGTTATTAAAAGGTAACTACTGTCATGTAGTTACCCATCTGTTGTAACAGATGGGCAACTTACTCCTTGACCTTGCCTTTTTGATAAATCCTCACCATTTCTGTATTAGTGCAGATTTTACATTGTTGCGGCCATTTCTAAATAACTAGTGACTTCTGGTAAAGACATGCAAACTAGCTTAATCAAACATAGGGCTAAAGTCAGTTTGCTATTTCAATGTGATGAATTAATGTTTTAAGATCAAAATTGAAAAAAGACATTATGTAACTCAGATTTACCCCCTTTTAAACAATTGGCCATTCCATTTGTAATTTTTTTACCCCTCCTTTTTGTTCCTCTTACACCAGCTTTTGACATAAGAAAATGAACAGGCTGGCTACCCAGAGAGTCACTCAGTGAGTGACACACCCAGGAGGTTGGCAAGGTGGCGTCAGCTGACTCACTAAATAACTTCATTTATTTATTTTAAATTTATTTTCTTCCTCGCTTTCTCTGGCAAGACAACTTAACTCCACTCTGTGTTTAATAGTTCTTAGAACTGATGTAGACCAGTCAAGCTTTAAGCCTATATTAGCTGGTGACTGAATAATAGCCTATGACGAACAGAGGTGATTTAAAGTATCTGAAGGAGGGAAAAGATGTAAGAGAAACTGCCGTTATCATCGCTTCATATCATAAGCAACTGCTGGGCACCAATTGAACAGCGTGTGCTATGTCAGTCAAGCAACCTTTCCGAACAGTTGCCATTGGTGGTAACTATAGAAACCCTCCAACTATGCCCCTATCTTATTCAAGCAGGAGTTATATGATCCAGTAGTATTAACATATAGATTAGGCCATTCATAATACTGTAAATTGTTTCACCTTACTGTGCTTACACAGTCCAGTAGCTGCTTTACTCTGCAGTACAGAATTGTTCATTCGGATGTCAGTGATTTTTTTTTACCATCTCTTTTTAAAAAAAAAAAATGAAATAACTGCTCAATCCAGTACCGCAGGATACTATTAATTCATTTTATTCCTCCTGCAAACGTTACTTAGCCCCTTTTGTGATCTAGTACAATCATGATAATCATGCTTACAATTATAATACTAGGAGGAGGAGAAAACAGCAGACTGAATGTTATGGGTTTTATATATTCCCATGCAGTAGATCAGTATTACTGTTTATTATGGCACTCATAACTGGGCTTCGCGACTTGCTATCCTGCTGTTGACAAAGAATTGTAAAGTTGAACTGCATTTCTTTAGGAAATTGTGCCTTAAGGCCAGTCCCGGTGACCTCTGTTCGCCCTGAATAATTATTTACTGATATTCTTTGAACTTGCCAAATAAAGTGTCCAAATGTTATTTCTCTTTGATGTGTCCCAGCTACATATTTAATTGCTGTGTAAACCACCTTTAATGCCCTCACTTCTGTAGGCCACGTGATGTTCTGCTTCATGACCATTGCACCCCACTAACTTTACTCATTTAAGCATGGTTTCAGCAGTCAGTAACATTCCTCGCACACCCGTTCTCATCGCGGGTGTCAATGATTCTACTTATTTTTTGTAACTTTGCTAATACCGTTAATATGGTGATATGCCATTGTTGGAAAATTCCAATTTGCAAATTATTAGTGCTGAAATATTTTCCCACTTTGGAAACCTGATAAACAAAGCAGCATGTTTGATTGTAAATACCATTAATTCATTTATCCCTCCATTTCTAATCTTTCATTGTTTCTTACCTACAGCGTTTGTTCCAGCTGTTCAATTAAAGCTCAAGTCATTTTTGAAAGAGTGAAAAGTTGATTTCATTGAGTTCCCAAAAAGGCCTCTACACACTAAATAGTGCTTGGCTTTATTAACCTTTCTTGGCCAGAACTATATACATAACCGATGCTATGGTGACAGTAGAAGGTTGTAATTCCATCTCTGGGTTGTGCTGACATTTGTAAACCACTTGTGTTCAGTTGCAATCTGTCTTCATCAGAACCCCTCAAATGAACCTTGGCCTTTAAAGCTCTGGAAATGATGCATTAGGTACTGTGGTACCAATGGTATCTTAAAAAGATAGTTAATTGTCTTGTTTCAGCAAGAACTGATTTATACATGTTGGAGACCTGTTGTTTATGCAAAATGAATCAAATAGTGCCAGTCACACAACTCGTGAGCAACAACTTACATTTATATAGTGCCTTCAACATAGGAAAATGTCCCAAAGTGTTTGGCAGAGGCATAATCAAAAAATGCATGGGAAGCCAAAGGAGGAGATATTAATTAGGAGGGGTAAACACATACTTAATCATTAAAGTGAGTTTTAAGAAGGGTTGTAAAGCAGGAGAGGGAGGTGGAGGGGTTTCAAGATCTAACTCCAAAGCATGGGAACTGGCGGCTGAAGGCACAGCTGCCAGTGGTGGGGCAAAGGGAGGGAAGATGTTGCATGAGAGGCCAGCTTGGGGTCAAATAGGACGCTTGGGTTGCGAGCAGTCTGATTCAGCCCGAGACAGTGGCTGGGTAGAGGGATGGAATCAATGACAAGGATGCGGAGTTTGTAATGGGGAAAGACGATGGGGGAGAAATTGGGTGAGTAGCGCCACCTGTTAGCGCCTAAAGAGGCAGTCAGTGGCTGTAGCGCCACTGGCTGCGTCTGCGGCGATATTCAGTAGGGGCGCTAATGGTGGCGTTAGGCATTTGCGCTGCGCCACCACCGATGATGTCATCGGTGTGCGCAGTGCCCCGGTCGCGATATTTGGTAGCGAACGCCGCAGTTGCGCCGCTCGCTACCCGCGCCCGGTTCACGGGGCCTTACTGTGCTGGCAACGGCGCAATTAAGGTGGAGGTGCGGGGCAGCCGCCTGCCAGCACCTCCGTCCCCGGCCTCCTAACCCCCACCCCCCACCCCCCCCGCGGCATTGCCGGCTGTTTCCCGAGAGCCCGGCACTTCTCCTTGGTGCCGGGCTCATTTGCCGGCACTTGCAGTCGGGGCTCGTGCTGTTGCAGGCACCTCCCCCTTAACAGTGGGAGGAAGGCCTGCAGTACCGCAGCGTGCTGTGCCGCAGCATGTGGCGCTGCGGCACGTTGCGCTGCGATAATCAGTTTTAGCGCCCTAAGAGGGACGCGGAGCGCCTTGAGCCTCGCCCCGTGTCCCTCGAGCGGCACTGAAACTGAATTTCTGGCGATCGGTATCACTCCGATCGCTGTGCTAAATCCTGCACTCAGGCGACTTTTGCCCCACTTTGGCGCCCCAACCCAATTTCTAGGCCGATGGAGTTAGTCTTCCTAATGTTTAACAGGAGAAAATAGCAGCTCATCCAAGACTGGATGTGGGACTTGTAGTCAGCAATGTTCCCTATAAGCTGTGCGGCCGCACAGCGCTCCAGGGAACCCGTGCAGCTGGCTTTGTAATACAAAAACCGCGCATCCGCAGTACTTTGGCCCGCGCAGCCCCTTAAAGGGGCCGCTCAGGGCCAAACAAAATTAGAGGGAACATTGGTAGTCAGACAACACCGAGGCAGTTGAGGGGTCGCGAGAGGCGGCGGTGTGGTAGAACGAAGTGTTGTCAGCACACGTGTGGAAGCTGACCTCAGCTCTGCAGATCATGTCACCAAGGAGCAGCATTTAGAGGAGGAACAGGAGGGGGGGCAATGATAGATCCTTGGCGGACTTTGAAGGTAATGGTCCAGGGGCCAGAAGGGAAGCTATTGCTGGAGATGATCTGACTATGATTGGGTCGGTAAGAATAGAACTAAGTGAGGAACTAAGTTTCCGGTTTGATATAAACCAACAGTCCTTGAGGTACACTAAAACAGAAACTGTTGGGAAAACTCAGCAGGTCAGGCAACATCAGTGGAGAGAGGAAGGTAGGTTTAACATTTCAGGTCAATGACCTTTAATTAGAACAGAAGACGTTACAGATGAACCATTTTTGGTTCCAACGAAAGATCATCAAGTTGAAACATTAACTGTACCTTCCCCTCTCCACAGTTGCTGCCTGACCCGTTGAGTGCTTCTAGTATTTTATGTTTTTATTTCAGATTTCCAGCCGCTGCAGTATTTTGTTTTATAATCCTTGACGTACATTTTATTAGTGCATCACTTCAATACATTCCTTCTTATTTGGTGGATTGCTTGTGGTGTTGCCCACTGTCTGTTAGAGAATGGTCCATTTTGCATTGTGGGCCTGCAAGCCAGGCAGCAATCACATGTTTTGTTTGCGGCAGTCAGAGTTCTCCCCTATCAGTGATGTGGTCGCTGCCCCTTTTTTCTTCCAGCTCCCTTCCTCCTCAACTAACTGTCTCTCTTTCTCCTGTCTCAACAGGGTCTTTCCTTCCCATGCCTCAACAGAATATTCTCCTTCAATGCGATCTCTCCCTGTGTATCTTTGTACATGTAGTTTGTGTGTCCTTAGCTGAATTTCTTCCAGCACACCTTAAGCACTGTTTCTTTTTGTGATGCTGGTTTGTTAGCGACTGCCTTCAAATCAATAGAAAGTTTGTCCTAAAGCTATTCCTGCCAAATTAGATAAAACAGTCAAAGTAGGAATGAGGTCCCCGCGTATGATTTCAGCACCATAGCACTTCATTTCCTGTTGGCTAGTGTAAACCATTTCCCTGTGGCTTCTTTAATAAATGCAGTATTGTAGTAATTAAAGTCTTGAAGCAGAAAGAAAGAAAAAAAAAACAACTAGATAGAGGATAAATATGCTTGAAGAAGGTTCATTTTTCTGTTTGAATTTTAAAAAGAAATAGCTTGATCCACACGTATCCATTATTTGGTAACAATCTTCTAAGTAATGAGATCGCATTTATTTTTGTCAGTTTTCTAACTTTTAGTTATAGGAACATTACTCACAGTTTAAGCTGCCTTTATATCAGCTTTAGTGGGGTTTTGTACTGTGGCCTCCGATGCAACTCCGGAGTAAATTTGCCAGTTTTGCTAAAGCTCGCGACCAGGAAGACACTATTCTTAAAAAAGAAAGGGTCTTCCTACCTTCATGAATCTTGTTTACTCAAGGGTTGGCATTAGTTGTGTGAGGCCCTCGTGTCAAAAGCCAATGGCACGAACATCCCATGAAGCCCAGTACAGAAGCAGCTTCAGAAAGAATAGAGCTCATTAATTAAATGTTAAAAGGATTAATATGTCAGGACCCCTATAGATACCTTCACTTATGCTATTGACCAAGCAGGAAGCAACCTCATCCTTCCCTCGGTGACTGGGCCTAGACGATATACAGAGAGATTAGAGAAACTCTATAACACAGAAAATCTGACAGAGGTGCTCAAGGGCAGTTAAGGATGGGCAATAAATGCTGGCCTTGCCAGCGACGTCCACATCCCATGAACGAATATTAAAAAAAGTACGAGGGCTTTCAATGAGGTAGCTAGGGAAGACCAGAGGGCATAAATTCACCAAACGATGCTGGGAAAGGTCAGGAGAATTTGTTTTTTGCAGCTGCTTGTTAGGACATGGAATGTGCCACCAGAAGCAAGGTGGAAGCAGAATCCATAATAGCTTTTAAAAGGGACATGGATAAATATTTGAAAAAGAAAAGCTTAAGAGTATGAGGAAAGGCAGGGGAAAGGGTCTAAGTGGAAAGCTCCAAGAGCTGGCTCAGGCATGTTGAGGTGAATGATTATATCAGTGCTTAACATAAAACAAACTGCCATATAAAGTTCTCTTTAGGTACTTGTCAAGGGAGCAGGCTGCTCTGTGTGTTTCACAAGAAATAACAAAAGAATATATGCACCTTAGTTCAGTGTCAGTAATTGTTTAACAGTTCCGCTTTTTTCTGAACTTTGTGAATACTGCAGGCTACAAGTTGCTAAATTGAATCCAGGTTTCGAAGCAATCTCCAAAAAAGGATGTACTATAATTGAGTGTGTAATTTCTTGAGTTAGGTTGATTCTTCTTTTCAACTGGCCCTTAATCGGTTTACCAGTTAAAACCCGAGTATGAACAAGTTCAGCTAAATGAGCAGTTTGAGTTTTGCACTAACACAGCAAGGTGAGCCTTTCTTTTGCTGCAGATATGCTTTGTTGTTGAATAGTAAATGCAGAATATTGATGATCCTATGTTGTAAACTATAAACCTAGAAATTACATTACCCCATTTTGAAATTGTTGTCTACCTGCTGTTTATCATATCACAAGTTATTCTTGACATATTTATCCTAACATAACATAACATACATATCCTAACTTGCGCCAAGTCCTGTTCACCCATCACCCCTGTGCTCGCTGACCTACTTTGGCTCCCAATCCAGCAATGCTTCAATTTTAAAATTCTCATCCTAGTTTCCAAATCCTTACATGGTCTCGCTCCTCCCTTTCTCTCTAACCTCCTCCAGCCCTCCAAGATCACTGCACCCCTCGAATTATGGTCTCTTGCGCATCCCCGATTTTCACTGCTCCACCATTGGCGGGCTTGCATTCAGCTGCCTAGGCCATAAGCTCTGGACTTCCCTCCCTTAAACCTCTCTACCTCTCTCTCTCTCTTTTAGATGCTCCTTCAAACCTACCTCTTTGACCAAGCTTTTGGTCACCTGTCCTAATATCTCCTTATGTGGCTCGATGTCAAATTTTGTTTGATAACGTACCTGTGAAGCGCCTTAGGACATTTTACTACGTTAAAGGTGCTATATAAATGCAAGTTGGTGTTGTTAGATTGGGGTCCTTTCCACAGCTGCACTCCACGTTGCTCTGACATCACATCTGATGAGTTCAGTTGCGCAAAGAAATAGCAACACCAGTTTCCTAGCAGGAAGAACTTATGTTTGAATGCTTCATCTTCAGGGTGAATGAAGGAATTAACTTCTCTCCCATATCTCCTCTTAATTCAAGTGCCATTACTGGTAGTCATGGGATGGCCTTTAGTCCAGACATTCCTAGTCTGAAGGAGGCTGTTTGGAAATAAATAGGTCCTTGGGAAATAGGCGAGAAAGATATATATAATAAAACCATATAAATGCAGAATGTCAGATTATATGAAAATCTAACTACAGTACATTCCTTTTTGGACTATATATAATTTTCTTAATGATTTTGATTTTTTTTAAATTCTGAATTTAATGTATTAAAACAAGTAACAACCAAGTTCAGACATTTTTTTAATTTGTTTTTATGGAATCAGGGCGTCGCTGGTGAGGCCGGCATTTATTGCCCATCCCTAGTTGCCCTTGAGAAGGTGGTGGTGAGCCGCCGCCTTGAACCGCTGCAGCCCGTGTGGTGAAGGTGCTCCCACAGTGCTGTTAGGGAGGGAGTTCCAGGATTTTGACCCAGCGACGATGAAGGAACGGCGATATACTTCTAAGTCAGGATGGTGTGTGACTTGGAGGGGAACTTGGAGCTGGTGGTGTTCCCATGCGCCTGCTGCCCTTGTCCTTTTAGACTATAGAATGTTTTGTTTAATTGCATGTAGTTTTAGGCACAAGCCTAGTACTTCACCTATAGATTTTTAATAAAGTTAATTTGGTTCTATGGTCAATTAAACTTTCCTATTGAAATTGCAAAATGAATTTGTCTAAAATCATGTTGCAAATATTAAGCTTTAAAAAAACCGTAACCCAAAGAGCGATTCAAATAGCATTGACATGTTCTAGATTTGAGAAAGAGAGCATATATGTCGGAGTTTACAAACTAGAGAACCTACCTTGTTGTTGCAGAGTACATACTAAAAATAATGCACTACTAGCAAATCTGTACAACCATCACAACCTATTTTTGTTTCTCCCGGATAACTGTGAAAGCCATATCCATCTTGTTTGAGTGAGAGAGGGTTAACTATAATTTAATTTAAACAAATTTCACCCTGTCGCAATTTTCTTTTGCATATTTTGGATCTGTTGAAAATGTCGTCACATAGAGACAGTCAAGTTCTATACCTATTTGGCTTACGATGGATTTAAGGTTAATTTATACTATATTATATTGCAGTTAAGTTAAATTCGCCCACAAGGGGTTAACTTCTGATGAGATGTGGGGTTCGATCCATTCGTTGAAACCAGACAAAGCAGTTAACAGACTTGTGTTTTATCATACCATTTTAAATTGAGAGATACATACATTTAGGAGACACCTATAATGTTAGAATGGTGTCCATTTACTGAACTTGGGAGGAATTCCATTTTGCTTCTAATTTGCATATAAACCTATTTTGCTTCTAATTTGCATATAAGCCTATTTTGCTTCTAATTTGCATATACATAAACTATATTATACTATTATTTCTGTTATATTCTTTATGTACATGCCAGTTGGGAGCACTCACCTTTGAGTGAGAAGGTCATTTTGATATAGATTTTAAGTCTAGAGAGCGAGGCTTAAGAATGTCACTCTCCCCAACTGCACCGTCGTTCTCCCTGTGGACAGGTGGCCAAGGGCAAGCATGTGTGTAGAGGTGCCATGCCAAATTGGTAACGGGGCTTATACAACAGAATCATGTCATGATGTCTATTAGTGACATCATGACGCATGAAACAAGATGCGAGATATACTGATGTCATCAAGAAGCCATGCCTAGATTGCCATTTCTGCAGTGCTTTTACAAGCCACAGTTACATTTAGGCTGCCTCCAAGACCCAGGGTTTTCCTAGCCACCAGTCTTAACAAAATCCAGCAGTTTTAGCTTCACCTGATCTTCAAGCATGGATGATCCAGGTTACAGGAGCCAGTGGCCAAAGACCAATATTAATGTGGTTAGAAGGTTGTGGTTTAAGCACATAAACTGGGCTGATCAGTCAGTGCATTACTGAAGGAATGTAATAATAATCAACTTTATTGTCATTGTTAGTGCACAAGTGCAGTACAATGAAATGTAGGCTTGCGGCTCCCGAGAGTGTACATTTAGATTAAGACATTTAAACATTCAACATTCATTTGGCTTGTAATACATAACCATAATAAAGTGCATTGGCAGATGTGCAGGCTTTAGAGTTTATTTGTGGAGTTCAATAGGATAACAGCCCTGGGAAAGAAGCTGTTCCTAAATCTGGTCGTACGGGTGCGAATGCATCTGTAGCGTCTCCCAGATGGCAGGAGGGCGAACAGACTGTGGCTGGGGTGGGTAGGGTCTTTGATGATGGTCTGTGACCTCCGTAAACAGCGTTTCTGGTATATGTGCTCTATGGTTGGTAGCCGGGTGCCGGTAATGCGTTGGGCAGTTTTGACTACCCGCTGCAGGGCTTTCCGGTCATAGTAGCTACAGCTGCCCTACCATACTGTGATACAGTTTGTCAGGATGCTCTCTATTGTGCAGCGGTAAAAGTTAGAGAGGATCAGGGGTGACAGGTTACATCCCTTCAGCCTCCTTAGGAAATATAGGCGCTGCTGGGCCGCCTTCACCAGAGAGGAGGTATTGAGGGACCAGGAGAGGTCTTCCGTGATGTGGACTCCGAGGAACTTAAAGCTGTCCACCCTTTCCACCACAGCCCCATGGATGTGGATGGGGGTGTGACTTTTGGATTTTGTTGGAGTTGTTGCCTTTCAGATGAGACATTAAACAGAGACCTGTTTACTTGTCCTGGTGATAGATGGTTGTAAAAGATCCCATGGCACCATTCGAACAAGAGATGCGAATACTCCCAGTATCCTGGCCAACATTCCTCCTTTAACCAACACCAGAAAAAGGAGATTAATTTGTCATTTATCTCATTTGCTATTTGTGAGACCTTTTATGGAAATTTGTGTATGCCTCCATAACATGTGATTGCCCTTCAAAAGTAAATTACTGGTTGTGAATCTATTTGAAAATGATAAACTGCTACCCAAGTGCGAGTTCCATCTTTTCTAATGTTGTATTTTGTTTGACAGAGGAAGAAGAGGAGCAAGTCCCCACTGATGGCGGTACATCAGCAGAAGCTATGCAGGTTCCCCTTGAAGAGGAAGAGGAGGATATGGAGGAGGAAGAGGCTGTTAATGATGAAAACTTTTTGGGCAAGAGACCACTGGAAAGCCCTGACTCTGTTGATTTACCAGTTGCAAAGCGAGCTAGACCAGCTGGCTGTAAAATGGACAGCCCTGATGGTATCTTAGAACCAAGGGAACCCTTGAGTATGATCAATTCTCAAAGGGTGCCTCCTGTTTTATCTCCAGTTCCGCCACCAGATCATTCTGACTCTCTGCCTCTTTCACCTGAACCACCGATGCTTGCACCCATACCAAAACCATCACAACTTTCAACCCCCAAAGCTTCAGATTCAAAAGTGTTCACGTCTAAAGTCAAATCTAAAAGCTCCTCTTCACCAGTACAAAAACCCAAATCCCCTAAAGGATCTCAGTTGGCACTTTCAGGAAGTCCTATTCGTTCTCCAAAAGCTTCATTGAAATCAGACAAAAAATCGCCTATGCGTACAAAAAGCCCTAAAAGCCCTAAAAGTCCAAAAGTACCAGCAAATGTTTCTCATTCCACTGCCAAGAATGAAACTCCAAACAGAACACCTTTGTCTGTCTGTAATTCAGGGTCTGAAAAACTTGGTAAAGAAAATGTTCACACAAAGCAGCCACACACATCGACTGAATCGGAGAAACCAAATGTTTTGGATACATCGCCAAAAAAATTGCCAGTGCCTGGTAAGAGTATTGATGACTCTATTGATGCTGTTATAGCTCGTGCTTGTGCTGAACGTGAGCCAGACCCCTTTGAGTTTTCCTCAGGGTCCGAATCCGAAGGAGAGATCTTCACTAGTCCCAGAAGACTCACTATTTCAGAATCATCAACGCCGCGGATACTTTCCCTATCTAGCAGCTTTAGCCGGGGTAGTGCAACCCCAGTGTCATCTTCTGGCCCAACAACGAGCGCAAATGTGTCATGGACTTTGGATGATTCCATTAATGAGGTTGTCAGGAAGGCAAGTTTAGGTACACCTCCTTCTGTACCTGCATCTATTCCTTACCTATCCTCCCCATCTGCTTCCCCGCCAACCCCAGAACCTCTTCTTAAGCTCTATGAAGAACGTACAAAGCACGCATCTTCATCTGATGTGAAGAAAAAGCTGAAGAAAGAAATTAAGATGAAAATCAAGAAAAAAGAAAAAGAAAAGCTAAAAGATAAGGACAGAGAAAAGAAGGAAAAGGGCAAAGACAAGGAGAAAAACAAGGAGAAAGAAAAGGAAGCTAACAAAGAGTCCAGGATTTTTTTTAAGGAATTTGGTAAAGAACATGAGAAAGATCCATTTAAATTTAGAATTAAAGACTTTGATGATAGTGATGTAAAGGTAAAACATAAAGATGGGAGCTTTAAAAAGGACAAAGAAAAGCACAAAGAAAAGAAGAAAGATAAAGAAAAGGGGAAAAAGGATAAAGAAAAGAATAAAGACAAAGATAAACATAAAGTTAAGGCCACTTCAGCATCACACGCGTTTATTCCTAAAGAGCTCCCGTTGCCCTTGTTCAGCACCCCAAGCAGTGTCAAGTCTCAGTGTGTTCTGCCAGCAGTGTCTCCTATGGTTCCAGAAAGACTCTTTGAGGAAAAGTCTAAAGAGAAGGACAAGAAAAAAGACAAAAAGGAGAAAAAGAAAAAAAAAGATAAGGACAGGATGAAAGAAAAGGAGAAAAGGGAGAAAGAAAAGAAGGAAAAGGAAAAGGAGAAAGAAAAAGAGAAGCATAAACATGAAAAAGTAAGTTGTACTATAAAGTGTGTATTGCTTTAAGAGTGATCCTGTAAGAGTTGAACATGACCATAGTGAAGCTAAATTGAACTACCAAGCACTACCAGTATTAGGTATTTATAACAAACCATTAATGTAAGAATATAGACTTTCATTTCTATTAATGTTTTTTAAAAACCACTTTTGGACAGCTGGCATTCATGCAGGTACAAAACTGAACTTCGAAATGCCAGTATGTGTGGCATCAGAACCGGGCCACTAATTTTTGCTTAAGAAAAACCCTTAGGTTAGCTAATTGTTTACTGGTTTTGAATCTAGTTATTTTCATGATGGAAATATTTCCAGGTGTTCATATATTTTAAAGCTGGGTGTTATAGAAGGTTTACAGTACAGAAATTTAATAAAAGGTTAGTGCAAAATGGTAATCAAATATCACTTCATAAAATATATTGTAAAATTTCATGAACGACTAAACTGTGCTACCCTTAAGTTTATGGTGTGAATGATGCCTTTGCTGAACTTCATATAGCAGCTCAGAGGTCTTTCCTCTTGCTGCATATGTGTTAAAGAAAATCACAAAGCCAGAAGACATCAGATGTTCCTAGATACGATTGTAATTTAGATTAATCTGCTTAGATAAGCTTCGAAGTTGTTTTTTTTTGCTGCAAGACAGGATTTAAAAAATGAATTTTTCAGAGAATCACTCTTAACGCTTTCACTTTGTGATGGCGCTTCACGGGTGTTCTGGAAGAAATGTAGAGCGACAGAGCATTATCAGTTTGTGCCTTGAGGTATGTAGTAAAAAGAATCTAAATCCCAGAAGATTAACAGAAAAATGCAACACACTCCAAAAAGGGGCTTATGTGACTGGTATTATTTGTCCAGGTGAAAAGAATGGTGCTTATATATAAGACTGTGAACAAATCCACTGGCAATGTATTTCTAGTACTCCACAAAGGAGTCTTATATTAGTGGCCCTTCACTATCTTGCTTTGAACCCTGTCACCAACCCAACTCGTGTATGCTAGTCCTCTTACTAACTTCAGCTTCTTGTGAAGTTGTCTTTTGTTTTCAAATTACAAACTTGTATCTATTCACAGGCATTTCAAATCCACAGTGCCCTGCAGTGTGCGTGCATATATATTTCAATCAGTGAGAAATAAATGTCTTAATTAAACCATCTCATTTATGAATAATTGGTCAATCTGCAATCTACTAGTTTTTTTCCTTCACATGACTGCAACTCACTTCATTATAAAGAACTTATTTAAAAATATACCAATGCAGATATAATCCTAATATTTGAAGATAGAGGCATACCTAAAAATCATAGTTTCACATCAGTGGGAGGCAAAATCTTTTAAATGAGTTTTAAAGGAATCTAGTGCAGGGAAAACTTAAAAAGCACGACTTGATAAAGCATGAATTCCTGCTTAATTGACTTAAGTTCTTCAACAAAAAAATGACTGGAGGACCAGGGAAATGCAGTGGATGCTGTGAAGCTGGATATTTTTTTAAGCATATGACAGAGTTCCACCGCTGAGTTTATAGTCTTGTATAAAAAGAGTCATTGTATAGATGTCATAATAGAATACTGAATATATGGTTGGTTCAGAAATAAGAAAGGGCAGTCAAAAAATAAACTTTTCCTGCTAAAAAAGTGGTTGTTAGTAGAGTACTCCAGGGATAAATCTTTGGACAAGTGAATTGGAACAGAATGTTAAAAACTGGTTTTCGGGTGATACTGAGAAACAGTGCAACCATTTAGAAGGATTTGGATCTATGACACACTGGGCCAGTTGATGGCAAATACAATGCAATGTAGACACATGTGAAATAATTAATTTGCAGCAAGAAACTAATTAAATAGTCAAGTAGCATATTGGGATTTTAGGATCATTGTGTACAAAATATATGGCCACAAGGCTGTATTAGCAGAGTGATAGAATACAAATCAAAAGTGATACTGCTTTTGTCCAGGGCACTTGTTAGACCCAATATGAAGTGCTGGTTGCAATCAATAGTGGGTCATCTTGCCATAGGAAAGATATTTACCATGGGAGAGTGTAGTGTAGTGTAAGGGAATAAAATGATTTGTGTGTCTGAGTTCTGAGAAAAGGTTAAGAAAGTTGTTCTTATTTGAAAAGGGGAGGCCTAACAGAAGTTTTCAAAATTACGTGAAGGGTGTTGATGAAGCTGATTCAGATAAATTGTCAATACTCAAAGGATTCAAAAACTAAGAGTAAATAGACAATTGTAGCAGAATTATTCTACACAAAAGAGAATTGGAATAAGTTACAATTGAAACAAGTAGTTCCAGAGACAACTAAATGTGTTTCTGGAGAAAGAGGGTGGTGAGAAATATGTTTCAATAGTAGGGTTAAGATCAAACACGGGACAAATTACCATTTCTGGTTCTTAAAATGTTTTAAGTCCCCATGGCCACAGAGAATCAAAAAGGATAGACTGTCGTTTTCTGCTTGACAGCAGATGGAGTTACAATTTTTTTTTCGCAGAGACAGAACGCAATCCTGCTGCAGTGCTCGTCAGCAGTGGGATGCATTAATCTTTCCGCTCAGCAATTTCAGGCCAGCATCCAGCTTCTACCATTTGTTTTGGGGGGGGGGGAGGGGGCGCAGTGTTATTTGGGGCAATTCCCCACAGTGACACAGGTGAAATTCAGAAGTTGTGCGGGTGAAAAGCAGGCTGAGTTTAAGGGTGATACCAGCTATGTCTTCTGAACTAAATTGTGGTGTAATTAAAATATTGTATAATTATTTTTTACGGTCCGAACATACATAACAGCTGTAAAAGCTAAAGAATATGATTGTGATTTTTTTTTAGTATTTAATTTCTGGCATGTATTTCCTATTTCTCACTTCCCCCCCCCCCCCCCGCCCCCCCCCCCCCTTCCATTATAAAATTACAGGTAGAACAAAGTAATTGTATAATATATCCTGTAGGTGTGAGAGAGGATAGTTACATTCCAGAACGTGAAAAGTATTTCGAATCCATTATTATCCAATTAAGCTAATCAGTTTCTATTGTAATGTTTGCATACCTAGCCTTTGATCCATGACACACACTAATGAGGCAGTAATCCAGGTATTGCTTTCTTAATGCTCTGGAATGCTACCAGTTCAGCTTTATGGCAAATTCTGTTGAGAGGACCTAATACCTTGAATGGATCCAGTACAAGCACTATTCTGTCACTGCATTCCCTTTTATATTATGTTGTTGACAAGTACGTATTCCTACCTTTTGTAAGCAATTTGCCAGGCTTTGGACTGTACATATTGAAAATGCCTAATTGTTTTCTATTCTACTGTGACGGACATTATTTAACTGTATTGCAAGAGGGTAGTGAATTCAATTTTTCACCATCTTTAAACAAAAAGCGTATTCTGTCAGATAATATTCTATGTCCGAACTGAATCTCCTGAGATTCTGAATTATCAAATATTTGACATCAAAATAAGTGTCATCAATTTTTCTTGCAGTCCAGCGATCCTGCCGTTGGCATAAGGAAAACCCAGTGTGGTAAATTGTAGGAGCAACCTCCCCCCTGCTCCCATTAAGATGTTTTCAATGTCACAACATTGCTAATCTGATAATCTTTGCAAGATGTAAAAAAAGGACCTCTCCAGTCATTCAGTCTCTCTTCATGGTATAAAAATGTGATCCTGTTCTCTACCTGTGAGGAACAGGTGAGCCCCCCAACATCCCCATCTTTCACAGATTTGCACACCAAATACTATTGCATCTCACAAGTTGGTACCTCCCAACTCTAAGCAGCAGCCTAGCTTGGTTTAATCAAGCCCCAGCTTTCAAGCTTTGACAAGAGTATACCAGTCCAGAATATAACACCTGGGTTACTCCCTGATTATTAAGTTTCATGGATCTATAGGTAGC
Source organism: Somniosus microcephalus (assembly GCF_052327205.1). Lineage (NCBI taxonomy): Eukaryota > Metazoa > Chordata > Chondrichthyes > Squaliformes > Somniosidae > Somniosus > Somniosus microcephalus. The sequence goes on along the minus strand of NC_141003.1, from coordinate 81,409,950 downwards.
AGTTCAAAAATCAGCGCCTGGTACCGAGTACCGCTTTGGCACCTTGTACATCAATTACCTTGAACTTCAGCTTCTCCCAAGAAAAACTCCTGAATGTCATCTGTGATGGAACATATTACCTTAGGTTCGTCAGGTCATTGGTTTTGTAGCAACTCTGCAAACAAGACATCTCTTCAATGCTCATTGGTTCTGTGAATATTTCATTAGTAACTGCAGCTCTGTCTAAGAAGCAATATGTTCAGAAGAGATCCAATTTCTCTCCTTCAGTATAGATAACGGTCTGAATCATTGTTCAGACCTACTGTCAGTAATGAGTCTCTGAGACGAGCAAGTGAGCCCAATCTTTCTTGTCCACGAAAGGTATATTTATTTATACTTTTCAGAACAGACAGACAAGTGCACTGTAACAATCCTTAATTCCTTCTCACTAATGTTGTCACTAACTTCACTGAGCCTTGCCCTTTTCTGATTAACTGTGGTCTTATCATTCCACATAAGTTGGCATCCAAATGTATTCTGCTTCGGTCTCTATGGCCATGTCATTACAGGGTGCCCAACCTTTTCTTTTTCTCATCAATTTTCCCTGAAAATAGTGACTTGTGATATGGATTCACAGCTAATGACAGCCCGCTGGTGCCTTGCGCAAGTGGTCATTCGTCATGCGTGAGTCTAGGCAGTGATTTGCAAGCAAGTCGTTTGACTATATGGGGGGGACAGAGGGGGACATTACAGCTGATCTTGTTTTCACCCAATTTCCACACATATTACCCTTCCAGCAGGGGGTCACTAAATAGAGATCAGAACCAGCAGATTTTTCTGCTCCCTAACCTGAGGACAGTGAGATCAAAATCTGCACAAACCAGAATTGAATCTTCCTTGTCTGTATGGCTCAGTAAAACACCATAGCATATGAAACCACTAAGCCGAGCAACAGCCAAGGTGGGCTTGACTTCCTACCTATTGAGGATCTCCTGGTAGATAGGTTGGAATTTTTAAGTTTGTTCATAAAGGCAGGCCCTATTGTTAATTGTATTGCTTCTGAAGTCTTTAACTGACTGATCCAAGGTAAGGAACATTGGATCCATTCTAGGATAAATGTGAAACATGAGAGAGAACCTGATTTGGATGAAGAGACTTTCTGTTGGGTTCCTCTGAAAATCATGCTTTTTGGCCATTGTGGAGATGTGTGCATCTATACTCATCTCTCTACCCTTTATCATCTAGAAGGTCAAATTTGACAAGACTTTTAAATGAACATCCTTACACTTTTAGTGATAATCTTGTTTCAGCCTCCGAAGAGTTAGTAAACAACAGAGTCTGATCAATCAACCATGCCTCATTTGACATAAAAGATATGGTACTCTAATCTGGGTAATCTTAACAGAATTCTCTTCTTTTAGTTCCTCAATGGCAAAAACACAGTCCTATAAACTCTTCCTCTTCCCTACATCCTTTCTGTTCTGAAATCAAGACTTGCCATACAACTTCCTACTCTCCAAAGGATTCTAAAACTTTTAAGCTTCTAACTCCTGTTTGTGTCTCTTTCTTCCTAAAATCTTCAGGCTTTTAAAACTCGAGCTTCGATTCACCACTGCCTGATATACCTAATCTCTTATTGTTTTCACCCTTTGTAACGTCCTGCGCTATGAGACTTGGTCCTTCACTTTGCTTTTTCAATAAAATTAAAAAGTCCTAAGATTATATCCAAATTCCTCACCAAGGTAGTTACAGACTTTTATCATTCTTTGATTGCACCTCCTTCCTAATCCTTAGCTTTCTATGTGCAGAGGACTAAACTTGTTGATATGATTGGGCAACAGTTCTGTTCAGACTTCAGGAACCTCTATCTCTAATCAGGCTTGCCAAATTATCAACTGGATTTATTTTACATTGCTACTATTTGGCTTGAAAGAAACAGTCAACATTGGATAAGGATCCTTGAAATCATATATAACTGCATCTTGAACAAATCTTAAATAGGCCACTTGAGACCACCTGGTAAGCTTCCACATGTTCCAATACTGCAAGGAGGATCACAATGAGCAATGTCAAAACATTACAGCCCTTAAAACTTCTTAAAGCAGTGTCACATTTGTGATTCTCCCCATTGTTTATTGGGCTTGTTCTCCGTTGAGGCATGAGGATAACCCTGCAGCTCGTTTAACTTGACAAGCCATACACGCAGCTGTCTTAGAAAATTGCTGATAATCCAGTGCTGGGATTCCAGTATAAAGAATAAATTACTTGAACTTCACTCTTGCAGTATGACGTCTGAACTCTTAGCAATTACAGCACTGCATTGTAACCAACTAAGAAGACATGCTCTATCCACTTTATTATATATACTGATTGTGAACTCTTGCTAAGTAAATTTGCAGTATATCACATTCATTAATGTGGGTGCTGTCACACATCAAAGTAACTCCACAGCTACCTAGAATTTCCGCCCATTAACTGTGAATGGGCGGAAAATCTAGTTTAGAGTGAATTGGCTATAATTGTCCTGCATAACACCTGCCAGAACCAAAAAAAGGACTGGAAATAGTGTAAAGTAGTCCTTACAACCTCCACAGTAGTCCGGGGTTCAAATGGTAGTTCTAAATTGCTCACTTTTACTCTTGCGGTTTACCTCCATAATTTAAACCCCTCAGTGAGATTATTGCTTAGGAGTAATCCCTACTCAATTTCAATTATTCTCCTCTTAACTTGGGCAATCCACATATAACAGAATTTAATCACCACAAGGACTGCAGAGGTTCAAGGCGAAGGCCCACAGCACTTTCTAGGGGAAACTAGGGTTGGGCAACAGCTGCGGCCTTGCCAGCATTGCCCATATCTTGAGAACAAACATATCACAAATCACACAGAAACCCCACAGTGCAGATAGAAGCCATTTCGGCCCATCGAGCCTGCACCGACACATATCCCACCCGATCCCCGTAACCCCTACACCAACACATATCCCACCCTAACCCCACGTATTTAATCCCCCTAACACTAAGGGTCAATTTATCATAGCCAATCATCCTAACCTGCACATCTTTGGACTGTGGGAGGAAACCGGAGCACCCGGAGGAAACCCACGCAAACACGGGGAGAATGTGCAAACTCCACACAGACAGTCACCCGAGGCCAGATTCGAACCCGGGTCCCTGGCGCTGTGAGGCAACAGTGCTAACCACTATGCCACATATGTATGTTTTAAAAAAAAATTGATGCTTCAAAGGGATCCCACAACTGTCTGTCCATTTTAATACTACTGCACTACACCGTGTAGTGGTGAAGTAATGATTTGCATCAGTATCCAGATAATGAATTTCCAGTTTCAGCCTGGCCATCAGGGAAAGAGACTAAGGATGAATGATGACTCTTCCTCAGAGCAAAGAAACAAATTTCCGGCTTTTCCCTATAGCTTTAGGATGTTTGACAATGATGGGGACCTAAAGGATAGAAGAATATAACTTCAAAATTAAGGATAAATATTCATTTAAAATTAAATATCGGCCCAGATTTATTATCCTGAAGCCCATTTTTCTTTAACTACCCACTTTTTCAAGCCTCAGAATCCATTTTCAGGTTGCAGATGGCATCAATGAGCTTTCCCGTCAATTCTCAATACAATACAGTCATAGTCCGAGAATGGTGTCTTACATGCAACTGCATTTATTGCAAAACTGGAGTTATGATGTATCTAACTGAGCTATAACTTTTTATGTAAATATATTTTATCTGGTACTTTTTCAACATCAAGTTATCTGAGCATTTTGATGCTAAAATGACTTTTACTTTGGCTTTGTCCAAAGCACATATATGGAAATTGCAAACAGTTTACGATATATTAATTAGAGATACATATGCTTATCACTGTACTTCTGTCCCAGGCAAAAACTGAAGCAATTTTACCAGCTCCTTCCCCTGTTATTCCAAGGCTTACCCTGAGGGTGGGCGCTGGCCAGGACAAGATGTGAGTACTCTTTTTTTTAATTATCTAGAGTGGTCATATTGTTTATATTAAGAGAAGGACCAGTGCCATTTAATCTAAAAACAGGTATTTATTTTCGATAGTAACATTTGCTGAGTTTAGTTCTTTAATTTCCTCATTGAAACTATAACTCAAAACGTGCGTTATCATCTCCAATTCATTTGATACTGGAGTTACTGCAATAACATAATTTTGCTAATGATGGGAAAGTGCAGTATTGAATGAATAAATTACAATTTTAACTAGCAACAATTCTACCATAGCAAGGATTTTATATATTAATAGTTGAAATTTCCTATTCACTTCTGTAGGTCTGTTCTGCGTGTGCAGCATGCTTTCATTATATTTATCTTCTCAGATCTCTTTAGCTGGGCCAAATATAACAGCTTAATTAGTAGAGGGGTGGGTGATTAAAAGGGAGACGATTGTGTGGATGAACAAGATCAGTTGAGGGAATGGCCATTTTCACCACCTATCTGCCAGCTTCATAATATGCTCCTAATAATATGGCAGTATGTGGAGTTGATGGAACTATAAGCATTGGAATCATATATAATAATTTGTGATATCTGTCTGCCACAGTTTATAAAAAAAAAAAAAAAGCTTTTTGTTCCAGTGTCTTATATGGTCTATAAGTGCTGTACAAGGCAGCCTGGGACCGACCCTTTTCTTTGGAATCTAAGCTTCGGTGACTTCATAAAGTTCTATTTTAGTGACTTCATGAATGAAGGTAGGGAGGCAGAGAACAATCAATTCAGCATCTCATGGGACAGGGAGGCAATCTCAGATCTGCAGCTTGAAAGCATAAGCTATTGGAACGAGGGAGGACTCAGAAACATCTTTTAAAACATTCAGTAGTAATTCAGTTAAATATTTATCCTCTTAGTATATTAGAATATAATTCTGGACTCCAGCAATAGCTGAATTTATCCACGGAGCCCTACAGCCAAGAAAAGTCCTAAATTGACCACAGGTCCACAGCCGTGGCTCAGTGGGTAGCACCCTCGCTTCTGAGTCAGAAGGTTGTGGGTTCAAGTCCCACTCGAAACTTGAATATAAAAATGTAGGCTGACACTCCAGTGCTGCACTGTCAGAGGTGCTGTCTTTCCGATGAGGCATTAAACCTCAGGTGGATGTAAAAGATCCCAGGCCACTATTTCGAAGAGGAGCAGGGGAGTTAACCCCGGTGTCCTGGGGCTAATATTTATCCCTCAATCAACATCACTAAAACCGATTATCTGGCCATTATCACATTGCTGTTTGTGGGAGCTTGCTGTGCGCAAGTTAGCTTCTGCGTTTCCTAAATTACAACAGTGACTACATTTCAAAAAGTACTTTATTGGCTGTAAAGCGCTTTGGGGCATCTGGTGGTTATGAAAGCGCTATATAAATGCAAGTCCTTCTTTCTTTGAGTTAGCTAATCTTAGCTGGGATGGGAGTAGGAATGTTCATTAGTCTCCACACACCTGGCTTAGAGACTGTTAAGAATCAAGTAAGGTACCTACTTCTGATCACTTGCTGGATGTATGGAATTTGGGTGCAGACAGGATCCCGCTCTCTTGTGATGGCCTCTCCATTTGAATAGCCTAGCACCACTCACTGAGAAGTGAAAACACTCTATTGTATTTTTTAGCTGGTTTCAACTAAACTAAGCCCGGACGTACTAAGTCCTCCTGGCTGGCCTCCGACATTCTACCTTGCGTAAACTTGAGGTCGTCCAAAACTCGGCTGCCCGTGTCCTAACTCGCACCAAGTCCCGTTCACCCATCACCCCTGTGCTCACTGACCTACATTGGCTCCCGGTTAAGCAACGCCTGATTTCAAAATTCTCATCCTTGTTTTCAAATCTCTCCATGGCCTTGCCCCTCCCTATCTCTAATCTCGTCCAGCCCCACAACCCTGCGCTCCCCCCCCCCCCCCCCCCCCCCCGGAGATAGCTATGCTCCTCTAATTCTGCCCTCTTGAGCATCCCTGATTATAATCGCTCAACCATTGGTGGCCGTGCCTTCTGTTGCCTGGGCCCTAAACTCTGGAATTCCCTCCCTAAACCTCTCTGCCTCTCTCTCCCCCTTTTAAGATGCTCTTTAAAACCTACCTCTGTAAGAAATAGCTGTTAGATTCAAAGATGGGTTTTAATTCTTAGAGCAGAGACTGACCGCATGCAGCCGGGAACAGAGAGCAGAAATGCCAGCAAGGTCGAATATCGAGCATCAAAAGACAAATAGAAGTGATGAGGGAATCGTAAAATGCAAAACATCACAGGGTGGTGGGATAATAGACAAAAATGGAGCTGAAAAGTCATAAAATGTCCTTAAAGAAACATAACAAAACATTCCTCAGAAAGATAAGAGGGAGGCCTCGTCAGCCACGCAGAAAGGGACGGCGAGGGATGCCTTCCCGCTTCACAATTGGACAATAGGATGGGGGATCTAATGATTGACACCAGGTGATTACCAGCCCACCGAAATAACTATAAATATAGACGACCGAGAGGGGAAATCAGGCAGTCAGGGGCGAAAGCTTCCCCGAGGTGACTACAGCCTAACACCTTGGTCAAGTTTAGCCTCTGAGGTGGCTGACGGCCTCACACCTCCAACAGCTTGAGAGATGACCCAACGGAAGTGACCACTGCAGCAGACTGCAGGAATCCACCCAATCCGAGACCACGGTACTGCCTCCCCGTCCGTCCGGTCTTGGCTTTCCGCTTCGGGAGTCGTAGATCGCTCTCTACTGTCACGGGTTGTATGTCTATTATACTCAGCTTAAACCAAATATAATATCTGATTATGCTTTAAAACTGTAGCTCTTTAATAAAAGCCTTGCAACTCCTAAAACCCTGTTGGGTAATCTGTGTGAGCCTGTGATACTAATCTTACACCTCTTTAACCAAGCTTTTGGTCAATGCCCTAATTTCTCATGTGGCTCGGTGACATTTTTTTGTCTTTTAATACACCTGTGAAGCGCCTTGGGACGTTTTACTACATTAAAGGTGCTATATAAATACAAGTTGTTGTTGTTGTTGGCGCCCACAAAAATTTACAGCCAGTTAAGTACTTTTTGAAGTGTAGTCATTGTTGTAATGTAGGAAACGTGGCAGCCAATTTGCGCACAGCAAGCTTCCACAAACAGCAATGTGATAATGACCAAATAATCTGTTTTTAGTGATGTTGATTGAGGGATAAATATTGGCCAGGATAACTCCCCTGCTCCTCTTCGAAATAGTGCCGTGGGATCTTTTACGTCCACCTGAGAGAGCAGACGGGGCCTCGTTTTAACGTCTCATCTGAAAGACGGCCCCTCCGACAGTGCAGCTCTCCCTCAGTACTCAATAGTGGATACTCTGAATATTGTGAGTGGTGAGAAGCAAAGTTCCAAACTAGTATTCATGGTCAAAAATAAGGCAGTGGTGCTGGAATATCTGTGTTATGACACATGATACTCCGTGCAGCTTTACAACTGGCTCAAAGGTATTGCAACCACTGAGGATACAGCTAACTCCCACACAGCACATTCCTTCAGTAGCAAAGAGAGAGAAAAACACATATGCCAACACTAAGAACATGCCTACGGCTCTCTCGCGGCTATGGCTGTTCCTATATTTCGTGGAAACGCTGGAAGAGAGATGTTTCCCATAATTGTGGACGTCTGCAATTTTAAAAAATACCTTCCAAAGAGATTCTCTGAGAGCATACGAGAACAGTAGAGTCATGAATTACCGCTATATAAAAAACTGAATTTTTAAAATAATGGTAATTTAAAAATCATTAGTATTGGAATTAATTCCAAATGACAATTGTTATAGCTTTCAAATTAGAGTTACAGTGGAATCTGATTCTAGCAATCTGTTTGAACCGGTCCCCAAAGATCACTATAGCCGGATACTCTAAATCTGAATCTGAACCGTACTGAGAGCCAGCATTCCTGTTTAAATTTAACTTTTAGGCATTCTTTTCCCATTAACTTTTAAAATGTTATTCATCAGCCTTTATTTAAGTGCAGCTTTTCCCTGATAGAAAGGTGTTTTGTGTGATGTATGCATCAGCTCCTTACCGATCAACTGTTTAAATTCCCACTATGCTTTCTCTGTACCAGGACCGGCAGTTTCAGTAACAAAGAGCAAAGGATTACCACTACCTCCCCGGTACAAACTAATCAGTGCAGCCAAACAGGCTTAATCTAAATGGGTTTTGGCAAACAGCATTTGTCCTCATGATCACTACAAGCTGATGCCACTGTATAAAATCAATCAGATGGGTGTGTTATTTCAAAGTGAAGGAATTAGCATTATAAAACAGTGCAATGAAATAACAATTGGAAAAGCACAACTGTAATACCAATGCCTACTGTACATATTCACTGAGTGCGTGAGTGCTGTCCTTGAGAAACTCCATAAAAAATTAATTATATTAGTGCAATCTATTCGTTTTAAGATGGTTGCTTAAGCACTGCGTACTCTGAGATTGCCCAAAACTGGTTGGAATCTGTAAATTGTGCAATAAAACTTTCAAAGGTGTCATTTGCTGTACAAGAGACGGGAAACCCATCTGAAGTAATATTAGGTTACCAAGTTCAGGTTCTGTCATTGAGGAAAGAAATCAGTGACTGTTCCCCTACAAAAAACCTGAGCAACAGGTTCAACTAAATTCCCATTAGTTTTCAGTGATTAACAGGATCATGGACTGAGCGCAATAGGAGTGGGGGCGGGGGGGGGGGGGAATAGTGAGAGGGAATGAAAGCAAAGAGCAACTAAAGAGAGGCTGGGAATGTCAGTACTTACTAATGCACAAAGCAAAAAAGGTGCACATACTGGAAATAAAAAATGAAAATGCTAGAAATGTCTGTCACATCTAATAGGAAAAGACAGGGAAAAAAATCATAGTATGTGCTGTCTCGTGAATTCCGAGACAGTGATCCAGCCTTGCGGTTTAGATGACAAACCTAAATCACTTATGAATTAATGTCACCTGAACCCCCAAGATTATGTTGCTGTCTTGTATTTCACTGATAAGTATGCAGTGTTCTTTAAGTACATTCCCAAGATGTTTGTCATCGTGAATTAGTAGCAGTTGACTGTACTTGTGGGTAGAAATGAAAAAAAAACGTTGCATGTGGCTCCTGTCTCGGAACTGAAGGTGGTGACCTGAGACAGTTTGGTTGACTTTATAATGACACTAATGATGTGTGAGAATGAAACACAGTGATCAGTTGTATATTGTAGTACTTAAGTGATTGACCCCAAGGCCAGAAGATGATGGGTTTTGTTCCAGGGCAGTCTGTCCCCCAGTGTAATTACTTTTAGGAATGTAGCATGACTACATACACAGAGCACAAGATGAGTTGCCCATTTCAGTCTGTGTACAGTCTTCTATCAATCAGTTACACATTGTCAAGAATATGAAACTGTTAACTCAACAGTTTGAAAATTATTGTAAACTCTCTGGTTTTTGAGAGTACGATTCCCTCACCCCCAAGAATTGGAACTGAACATCTCCGGACAGGTGCTAAGAGTGCAGAAAAGCATCATGCCGCACAAGCACTTGGGAGTTTCATGTAGACCATACCACTCATTGGGAAGGAGATGGGAAATCACTTTTGCTCAACTTGCAACGCAGTCAGTTTTATAATGCCACCCTGCTTATTTTTATAATCTATATACATACACTTGCTTTTATATAGTGCTTTTAATGTAGAAAAACATCCCAAGGCGCTTCACAGAAGCGTAATCAGACAAAAATCTATGTCAAACCAAGGAAAGAGACATGAGGGATGACTAAAATCTTAAAGGAGGAGAGAGAGAGGCAGAGGGATTCAGGGGGAGAATTCCAGAGTGAAGCTCCCAGATGGCAGGAGGCATGCCTGCCAGGGGTAGGTGAAAGAGCGTGGGTGATGCACCGGAGGCCAGAGTTGGAAGGGTTTTGAGGATTATAGAGCTGGAGACGATTACAGAGATAGGGAGGGGTGAGGCCACAACAGGATTCAAACGTGAGGATCAGAATTTTAAATTTGAGGCGTTGGGGAACCAGGATCCAAAGTAGGCCAGGGAGCACAGGGGTAATAGGCGACTATGACTTGGTGCGGGATAGGCTCCGAGCAGCAGAGTTTTGGATGAGCTCATGTTCGTGGGAGGCCGGCCAGGAGAACATTGGAATACCCAAGTCTGGAGGGGATGAAGATGGACTCGGGCAGGGGCGGAGTTGGGCATTGTTAGAGGTGGAAGCGGCTGTCTTTGTGAGGGAGAGGATATGGGATTGGAAGCTCAGCCTTGGGTCAGATAGGATGCTGAGGTTGCGAACAGTCTGATTCAACCAGAGACAGTTCCCAAAGGAAAATAGAATCATAATCTTAGGCTGACACTTCACTGCAGTACTGAGGGAGTGCTGCACTGTTGAAGGTGCTATCTTTCGGATGAGACGTTGAACTGAGGCCGCATCTATCCTCTCAAGTGGATGTAAAAGATTTCATGGCACTTTTCGAAGAGCAGGGAAGTTCTCCCGGTGTCCCGGCCGATATTTATCCCTCAACCAACATCAGTGTTGTTATTTCGGATTTCCAACATCCGCAGTATTTTGCTATCGTATCAGTGGGACCTTGCTGTTTGCAAATTGGCTGCCGCATTTCCCTACATTACAGCAGTGACTACACTTCCAAAAGTATTTCATTAGCCGTAAAGCGATTTGGGATGTACTGAGGTCATGAAAGGCACTATGTCATTGCCAGTTATTCCTTTCTGCAGTCATCTCCTGAAGACGATGACTCAAGCTGCGGTATTGTTCTATGGGCACGTGGCCCTTGGGTACTTTGTCTAAACTGCCATAATGGGAAACTTGCTTTAACTTCTCTAAATCCATTTTTCAACAGATCCAGCAATTACTGCCACATAATGTGAAAAAAACGCCAATATTTGCTTGACTGTTTTACCCACCTTATATATCACTGTACAGAACACTGTAATTGCATGTGTTGATTTTTATTTCATTGAGACCTCTCCCAAGGTGATATGGAGCTTGCCCTGCCTTTCCTTGGATCACAAAAGGTTTGCTGTTGTTGTTGAATGCTGCACATTGTAATAGAAGACTATGTAAAACAAAAGAGGCTAACTGTACTCTGCGAAACAGGATGGGGTCAGAGTGTGGAGCATCTCAGAATCAGATGGAGTTGTAGGGCAGGATTTTCATTGGGCCTTGGGAGGCGTGTGGGGGGTTAAAATCCCAAAATCGGGGGTCCCGACCCCAACCCGCCAGTTTCCATGGCCTCCATGCCAGTTTCAAAGGAGGCGGGTACCCGCCCCGCACTGGGACCCGCCTCCCCGAGGCGGGAAGGGGATTAGTGCCAGTTAACTGCCTGTTAACAGGCAGTTTTTAGCCTAATCCCTATTTTTAATGTTGAAGTGTGGGATTCCCGACGGCTCCAAACCACGCCAAGTTAGAGGAGGCGGACCGTCGGGATGAAGGGCTTGGAGGGGTCGAGATGTCCGGTGTTCAGGTGAGTGATGGGTGCATGAGTGCAAAGGTAAGTGTGTTTGGTGTGTGTAAAGTGTTTAAAGAAGTTTTACTTACATAAGAACATAAGAAATAGGAGCAGGAGTAGGCCAATCGGCCCCTCGAGCCTGCTCCGCCATTCAATAAGATCATGGCTGATCTGATCCTAACCGCCAATCTACTATCACAGAACCATCTCCTGAATCTAACAGAATTAGACACACGAAATAGGAGCAGGATCAGGCTACACGGCCCCTGGGCCCGCTCCGCTACCCACAGGGCCATGACCGATCCGAACCTAGACTCATGTCCAAATTCCTGCCCGCTCCCCGTAACCCTTAATTCCCTTTACTTCTAGGAAACTGTCTATTTCTGTTTTAAATTTATGTAATGTAGCTTCTACAGCTTTTTGGGGCAGCATATTCCATGGACCTACCACCCTCTGAGTGAAGTAGTTCCTCCTCATCTCAGTTTTGAAAGAGCAGCCCCTTATTCTAAGACTATGCCCCCTAGTTCTAGTTTCACCCATCATCGGGAACATCCTCCCCACAGCCACCCGATCCAACCCCTTCACAATCTTATATGTTTCAATAAGATCGCCTCTCATTCTTCTGAACTCCAATGAGTAGAGTCTACTCAACCTCTCCTCATATGTCCATCCCCTCATCCCCGGGATTAACCGAGTGAACCTTCTTTGTACTGACTCGAGAGCAAGTATGTCTTTTCTTAAGTATGGACACCAAAACTGTATGCAGTATTCCAGGTGCGGTCTCACCAATACCTTGTACAACTGAAGCAATACCTCCCTATTTTTATATTCTATCCCCCTAGCAATGAAAGCCAACATTCCATTGGCCTTCTTAATCACTTGCTGCACCTGCATACTAACCTTTTGAGTTTCGTGCACCAGGACCCCCAGATCCCTTTGTACTTCAGTACTTTTCAGTTTCTTGCCATTAAGATAATAACTTGCTCTACGATTTTTCCTGCCAAAGTGCATAACCTCACACTTTCCAGTATTGTATTCCATCTGCCAAATCTCTGCCCACTTACTTAGCCTGTCTATGTCCCCTTGCAGGTTTTTTATGTCCTCCTCACTCACTACTTTCCCTCCCACCTTAGTGTCATCTGCACACTTGGTCCCCTCCTCCAAATCGTTAATATAGATTGTAAAGAGTTGGGGACCCAGCACTGACCCCTGCGGAACGCCACTAGTTACTGATTGCCAGCCTGAGAATGAACCATTTATCCCAACTCTCTGCCTTCTGTTAGATAGCCAATCCTCTATCCATGCCAGAATATTACCCCCAATCCCGTGACTTTTTATCTTAAGCAATAATCTTTTGTGTGGCACCTTGTCAAATGCCTTTTGGAAGTCTAAATACACTACGTCCACTGGTTCCCCTTTATCCACCCTATATGTTACTTCCTCAAAGAACTCCAGCAAATTTGTCAAACATGACTTCCCCTTCATAAAACCATGCTGACTTTGTCCTATTAAATTATGATTATCCAAATGTCCTGTTACTGTCTCCTTAATAATGGACTCCAATATTTTACCTACCACAGATGTTAGGCTAACCGGTCTATAGTTTCCAGTCTTCTGTCTACTGCCCTTTTTAAATAAGGGCGTTACATTAGCAGTTTTCCAGTCTGCCGGGACCTTTGCCGAGTCCAGGGAGTTTTGGAAAATTATTACCAATGCATCCACAATCCCTACCGCCACTTCCCTCAAGACCCTAGGATGTAAGCCATCAGGTCCAGGTGATTTATCCGCCTTGAGTCCCATTATTTTACCGAGTACCACTTCCTTAGTGATTTTGATCGTGTTTAGCTCCTCCCCCCCTATAGCCCCCTGTTTGTCCAGTGTTAGGATATTCTTAGTGTCTTCTACTGTAAAGACTGATACAAAATACTCATTCAGTGTTTTTGCCATCTCCATATTTCCCACCATTAATTTCCCGGTCTCATCCTCTAAGGGACCAACATTTACTTTAGCCACCCTTTTTCTTTTTATATAACTATAAAAACTCTTACTATCTGTTTTTATATTTTTTGCTAATTTACTTTCATAGTCTATCTTCCCTTTCTTAATCTTTTTGTTATTTTTTGCTGTCTTTTAAAGTTTTCCCAATCCTCTCTCCTCCCACTAGATTTGGCTACCTTATGCCCTTGTTTTTAGTCGAATACTATCCTTAATTTCTTTACTTAGCCACGGATGGCTGTCTTTTCTTTTACACCATTTTTTTTGGAAGTTGTAAAATAACTCCTTAAATGTACACCACTGATCATGTATCGTCTTACCCTTTAATCTATTTTCCCAATCCAATCTACTCAATTCCGCTCTCATACCTTCATAGTCTCCTTTATTCAAGCTTAGCACGCTTGTTTGAGATCCAACCTTCTCACCCTCTAATTGAATATGGAATTCAACCATGTTATGGTCACTCATTCCAAGGGGATCCTTTACTAGGACATTTTTAATTAATCCTGTCTCGTTACACAGGACCAGATCTAAGGTTGCTTGCCCCCTGGTCGGTTCAGTTACATACTGCTCAAGAAACCCATCCCTAATACACTCAATGAACTCATCCTCAAGGCAGCCCTGCCCAATTTGATTTGTCCAATTAATATGATAGTTAAAATCCCCCATAATTATAGATGCTCCCTTATTACAAGCCTCAGCTATTTCCTGATTGATACTCCGTCCAACAGAGTTGCAACTGTTCGGAGGCCTATAGACTACGCCCACTAGAGTTTTTTTCCCCTTATTATTTACTTACCTTTACAGCCTTCCTTCCTTCAGGTCTCTGGAGTCCCTCATCTCACCAGCACAGAAAGCAGAATGGCTGCGAGCTGTCAAAAATTGCAGCATTCAGCTTTCTGTTCCAGGGAGATCTCCAAATCACCCTGAGAGAAAGGAATTAACTTAGCGTACAGATTGTCAGTGTTTGACAGCTTCAAACAGCTGTGAAACACTGATATTTCATCTGTCAAAAGGTCTTGACAGTTGAAATATCAATGTGACGTCACCTGTTGCCGGGTGGCCCTTAATTGGCCTGCTGAGCCCGCTGGGCGAGGTCAACAAGGTCAATCAAGTCAAAATCGCGTGGGTTGGCTAGAACTCGATGGAGGCGGGACTACAACCCCGAAAGTTGTAGTCCCGACTCCTCAATGAAAATCCAGCCCGTAGAGTCTGTGGTGTACAGATCCAGAGATACGTGCACATGATGCAACAACAACTTGTATTTATATAGCACCTTTAACGTAGTAAAAGGTCCCAAGGCACTCACAACAGCATTATCAAACAAAATTTGACACCGAGCCTCAGGACAGATGACCAAAAGCTTGGTCAAAGAGGTAAGTTTTAAGGAGCGTCTTAAAGGAGGAAAGAGGGAATTCCAGAGCTTGGGGCCAAGGCAGCTAAAGGCACGACCACCAATGGTTGAGCAATTAAAATTAGGGATGCGCAAGAGGCCAGAATTAGAGGAGCACAGATATCTTGGAGGGTTGTGAGGCTGGAGGAGATTAGAGATAGAGGGGCAAGGCCATGGAGGGATTTGAAAACAAGGATGAGAATTTTAAAATCGAGGCGTTTTTACAAGCAACATTTTTATAGTTCTTTTGACAATGGAAATATATTTATTTTGTAAATTCCTTGCTTATATAGTATCTGCATTCCAATGAAGAATCCTTTTATAATGCTTGAAATCCTGTATAGATAGAAGCACTTGGTATTATAGGAAATCACCAGGTTAGTGGGGCACCATCTCTAGCAGATTTTCCTTCCAAACTCGTGCTTACAGTGTTGCCATGTTGGGAAGAGATGACTCGTGCTGTATTACTTCTACACACCCAAACACTACCTTCATTTTCTACACATGTTGACATGCATACGGTAACACCTCATTCACAATTCTAGTGGTAGGTACAAATTGAGTCCTTTTAAAAGCCAGATAATTTTTTCACTGCAAAGCCTACTCTGGACCAGAATGATTACTCAAGACTTTTGCTGCCTTTACTAACATTTAGAATTTTCTCCAGCTCCAGTGCATGCAAATTCTGTTTGTGCAATATCTTGGCATGAGGCATTAATAATTATTTTAAAGATTATATAATATATATTTTTTTTTGAGGGCGATGTGGCAATGAGTTAGCAACATATTAATAGTTCTGTAAAAATGGAATCTACTTTTAAACTATTTTAACGCTGTTTTCTTCACATGTAAAATCACTGTGTACGTGAAAACTTTTGTCAAATTTTAACAACACTGAGAAAGAGGCTGATGCATTTGATCTTTGTTTAAATTGTTTAAATTTGTGATGTGGTTAGCGTAACCAAATGGGATAGCTGTAGTCTTAAAGTGATAGACAGTTGGGTCCCAAAGGCCATGCCTGCACAATAACTGCTAACCACTTCAACAAAAATATTGTGAAATCACTCTGAGGTTGCATGTGAAGCAGCATTCAGAAGATGTGACCGTCTGGACAGAATACAATTTTTGACCTCATAAGGCTGTTTAACAGGACAGAATGTCACAATATCACTATGATTCACGGCCGGCTTTCTTTTTATAAACCTACAACTACTTGTGTTTACATAGCACCTTTAACATCGTAAAACGAGCGATTATCAAACAAAATTTGACACCGAGCCACGAGATATTAGGACCGGTTTGTTAAAGAGGTAGGTTTTAAGGAGCGTCTTAAAGGAGAGAGAGGTGAAGAGTTTTAGGGAGGGAATTCCAGAGCTTAGGGCCTAGGCAGCTCAAGGCATGGCCACCAATGGTGGAGTGATGAAAATTGGGGATGCGCAAGAGGTCAGAATTGGAGGAGCGCGGAGATCTCGAAAGGTTGTAGGGCTGGAGGAGGTTATAGAGATAGGGAGGGATTTGAAAATGAGGACGAGAATTTTAAAATCAGCGTTGCCAGACTGCAAGCTAATGTAGGTCACGAGCACAGAGGTGATGGGTGAACGGGACTTGGTGCGAGTTAGGAAACAGGCAGCATAATGTTCCTTAATGTAAATAAGTACCCGGAAGCATGCTATTTTTATTAACCTTTGGACACTTTCTAACATATTTCAAATCCTCTTATTTCCGATCCATTTAGCTTAATTATGGCAGTATAGTGTTTTCTACAAGCACAGTATCTCACTATAAACAGTCTGAATTCAGAGTATCCATAAAAATATGGGGAAAGCTTAACAAAAGATTTGCAGCAAAGAATGCAAGTTTATCTATACAAGAATGCTTCTGGCGATGTCACCGCAAAAGTAAAAATAATTTTTTGAAATGTTTAAGTTCCGTGTCAGATTAAAGCTACCAGAAGAGTGATGCTTTGTCCCAGGAGCAATAACATAGTGGAAGGGAAAAAAAACAATGGAGGAAACAATTAAGAGTGATGTGGACTAAAGCCAAAATGAATGATCCTGTAGGCTGATAGACAAACCCAAATGAGGCTTAATTCACTGTCACTGTGAATTCAGGGTTTCCCTGTAAAGAGTTTATCTATAGATGTGATCAACACAAAAATTTAATTGCTTTATTTAATCACTTTAGGAGATCTTATCCTCAATGGATCTGAAATTTAATTGGCTTGTGTAGGTTTTAAACATTTATGTGCTCTATCCAGGTGGCCTTAAAAAAAAAAAAAAAAAAGATCCAGCTAAGGATTTTTTTTAATCATCCTCTGTTCAATAACAACTAGTGGTAGTAATCACTAACTGTGCTAATTTAACTGATTGCTTAAGATTTATTAGTCTTAAAGAAAAGTAGTAGTAGCAAATTACTTTAGTGCCATTGATATTACACAAGTTGTATATCACTTCTGTTGTACCACTGCGACATATCTCTTTAATGTGGATTCAATTAACCCTTTGCACTTCATAGGTAACTTTAATTTATTTCATCTAAATCCTATTAATTCAGTAAAAGTGAGTACTAAGGATAAAGTGTGAATTGCTGCGGTTTGTTTTGTTTTGTTAGCAGATGTTTGAGTGCAGTGAATCCTTTCATAGCATTTATATAGTCAGTTGAGATCAAGTGATCTGAATTCAACAGCTAGTAAGGGTGAAATAACAGAAAACGCCGGAAAAACTCAGCAGGCCAGGCAACATCCGTGGAGAGAGGAAACAGAGTCAACGTTTCAGGTCGAAGACCTTTCGTCACGAAGGTGATTGGCTATGATAAATTGACCCTTAGTGTTAGGGGGATTAAATACGTGGGATTACGGGGATCGGGTGGGATATGTGTCGGTGCAGGCTCGATGGGCCGAAATGGCCTCGATCTGCACTGTGGGGTTTCTGTGATTCTGTGATATACTTCCCAGTCAGGATGGTGTGTGACTTGGAGGGGAACTTGGAGGCGGTGATGTTCCCGTGCGCCTGCTGCCCTTGTCCTTCTAGGTGGTAGCGGGTTTGGGAGGTGCTGCCAAAGCAGCCTTGGCGAGTTGCTGCAGTGCATCTTGTAGATGGTGCACACTGCAGCCACGGTATGCCAGTGGTGGAGGGAGTGAATGTTTAAGGTGGTGGATGGGGTACCAATCAAGCGGGCTGCTTTGTCCTGGATGATGTCGAGCTTCTTGAGTGTTGTTGGAGCTGCACTCATCCAGGCAAGTGGAGAGTATTCCATCACAATCCTGACTTGTGCCTTGTAGATGGTGGAAAGACTTTGGGGAGTCAGGAGGTGAGACACTCTCTGCAGAATACCCAGCCTCTGACCTGCTCTTGTTGCCACAGTATTTATGTGGCTGGCCCAGTTAAGTTTCTGGTCATTGGTCACCCCCAGGATGTTGATGGTGAGGGATTCGGTGATGGTAATGCCGTCGAATGTCATGGGGTGGTGGTTAGATTCTCGCTTGTTGAAGATAGTCATTGTCTGGCACTTGTGTGGCGTGAATGTTACCTGCCACTTAACAGCCCAAGCCTGAATGTCGTTCAGGTCTTGTGGCATGTGGGCATGGAGTGCTTAATTATCTGAGGAGTTGCGAATGGCACTGAACACTGTGCAGTCATCGTCGAACATCCCCATTTCTGACTTTATGACGGAGGGAAGGTCATTGATGAAGCAGCTGAAGATGGTTGGGCCTAGGACACTGCCCTGAGGAACTCCTGCAGCGATGTCCTGGGGCTGTGATGATTGACCTCCAACCACCACAACCATCTTCCTTTGTGCTAGGTATGACTCCAGCCAATGGAGAGTTTTCCTCCCGATTCCCATAGACGTCAGTTTTACAAGGGCTTCTTGATCCACATTCAGTCAAATGCTGCCTTGATGTCAAGGGCAGTCACTCTCACCTCTGGAATTCAGCTCATTTGTCCATGTTTGGACCAAGGCTGTAATGAGGTCTGGAGCCGAGTGGTCTTGGCGGAACCCAAACTGGGCATCAGTGAGCAGGTTATTGGTGAGTAAGTGCCGCTTGATAGCACTGTCGACGACACCTACCATCACTTTGCCAATGATTGAGAGTAGACTGATGGGGTGGTAATTGGCCGGATTGGATTTGTCCTGCTTTTTGTGGACAGGACATACCTGGGCAGATTTCCACATTGTCGGATAGATGTTCTTATGCCAGTGTTGTAGCTGTACTGGAATAGCTTGGCTAGAGGCGCAGCTAGTTCTGGAACACAAGTCTTCAGCACGACAGCCAGGATGTTGTCGGGGGCCCATAGCCTTTGCTGTATCCAGTGCGCTCAGCCGTTTCTTGTTATCACGTGGAGTGAATCAAATTGGCTGAAGACTGGCTTCTATGATGGTGGAAACCTCAGGAGGAGTCAGCACTTCTGGCTGAAGATGGTTGCTAATGCTTCAGCCTTGTCTTTTGCACTCGCGTGCTGGGCTCCACCATCATTGAGGATAGGGATATTCACGGAGCCTCCTCCTCCCGTTAGTAGTTTAATGGTCCAGCACCATTCACGACTGGGTGTGGCAGGACTGCAGAGCTTTGATCTGATCCGTTGATTGTGGGATCGTTTAGCCCTGTCTATAGCATGCTGCTTCTGCTTTTTAGCATGCATGTGTTGCAGCTTCCCCAGGTTAGCACCTCATTTTTAGGTACGCCTGGTGCTGCTCCTGGCATGCTCTTCTACACTCCTTATTGAACCAGGGTTGGTCCCCTGGCTTGATAGTAATGGTAGAGTGAGGAATATGCCGGGCCATGAGGTTATAGATTGTGGTGGAATACAATTCTGCTGCTGCTGATGGCCTGCAGCGCCTCGTGGATGCTCAGTTTTGAGCTGCTAGATCTGTGCTCAATCTATCCCATTTAGCACGGTGGTAGTGCCACACAATGCTGTCATGGACAGATGCATCTGCGACAGGTAGATTGGTGAGGACGAGGTCAAGTAGGTTTTTCCCTCCTGTTGGTTCTCTCACCACCTTTTGCAGGCCCAGACTGGCAGCTATATCCTTCAGGCCAGCTCAGTCAGTAGTGGTGCTACCGAGCCACTCTAGGTGATGGATATTGAAGTCCTCCACCCAGAGTACATTCTGTGCCCTTGCTATTCTCAGTGCTTCTTCCAAGTGGTGTTCCTTGTCCATGCTTGACCTGAAGCCATGAGACTACATGGGGTCTGGAGTCAATGTTGAGGACTCCCAGGGCCACTCCTTCCCGACTGTATACCATAGTGCCGCCACCCCTGGTGGGTCTATCCTGCCGGTGGTACGGGACATTACTGATAGCTTTTTATTCCAGATTGATTTAACTAACTGAATTTAAATTCCACAGCTACCGTGGTGGGATTTGAACTCACGGCTCTGGATTACTAGTCCAGTAACTTAACCACTGTGCTACTGTTCCTGTGGTAATAAGCATTTCTGATCTGTGTCCACTTATGATTTAGCTGCGAGTTGGCTTTAATGTAGCCACAATTGTTACTTTGGAAAAGAAAGTAGGTCTACAAATTTCTATGCTGACTGCTCTGCAGACTCTCGTGTTGCAGGACACTGACTGAGCAGTTCTGCATTGTGGAAGGAAGGCGAATACACTATTTGAGGTAAGCACAGTACCTCCAACTCAGTGTTTTATGCCATTAAACAGTGCAGGGAGGGTAATTTGTGAAGAGACATCAGGTTCAACCTTTGTAAGAGGTATTCTGTTTATGCATTTGTACTATCAAGTTAATTGAAGTATTCCGTCAAATAAATAATTGCTTTTGACAGTTATCAGTAGGAACGCTTCAGTATAAGGTATCTGTAGCTATTCTGAATTTTTGGTCACCTTCTGCAGATAAGCATCCTCTTTGGTTGGTCATATGTGATTTATTATACAGATTTATAATTCAAATTTATAATAAAATAAATGGGCATTTATTGGTATTGAGTGAACCGGGGACCTATAATTTCTTGAAATATATTTGCTAGAACATTAGTATTACCCATTTTCTGTGCAATTACTGCAATGAGATCATTATCAACCTTGCAAAAAGCAGCCTGCGCTTTAATTCAGCATCTCCTCCAGAGGATCACACCCCTTACACAGCAGATCTGTTTAATGCTACACTGTGGCAACAGTATTAGACATAGGCACTGTTTCCTACACACGACTTTAATCCACACCATCTGCTCAAGAAATGAGAGCAGGTCATTACTAACTGAGTCAAATCACCTAAGTGACATGACTGTAAGCCGAGTTGTACAGATGTAGTGCCAGGACTGTACATCAGCAGCCGGAGCTGGTGTTTGAAAAACACACATTCCTGAAATTTTGTTGGAGAATCGTAGAGAGACATTGCAGAGCTTTCCTTTGAGAGATTAAATAAGTTGGATAGAATCTCTGATGGATTGTCTACAGAAGGAGTTCTCTATAAAAGATCAACAATCAAAGATCTTTTCTCATTCTATGCTTCCTGCAATTCTTATATGTTCATAAATTGCCTTGTACATTACTAAAGATGCAGTTTGTACACAAGTTCCTGAGCCCAAGATGATGGCAGGTACTGTAGTTGCATCTGTGCAAAATTATATTCAGGCAGTAGCAAGTGATGTGAGCAGTGATGTCAGTGTACTGAGGGGAGTTCTTGACTACCAAAAATTGTACATTCGTGCATTTTATTTGCAAAAAAAATCTAACGGATTAATTTGGTCCATTGATGAGCACAGTCCTCCTTAAAACAGCTTTAATCAAAATTTCAAATAACAACCTCTGTGACAACCATGGTGCATTGCTGCTCTCTGCAGCCTTTGACACAGTCAACCACACCATCCCCCTCCAACGCCTCTGCTCCACAGTCCAGTTTTGTGGGACTGTGCTCGCTTGGTTCCATGCTTGGTTCCATACTTAACTAACCAATCGTAGCCATCTTCAGAAATGGCTCCTTGCTTCTCACCCCCTTACCTCCAGAGTGCGCAAGGATCTATCCTTGGCGCTGCCGCCTTCCTCACCTACAAGCTGCCCCTTGATGATCATCTACCCACATGGGGTTAGATTCTACATGCATGCTGACAACATCCAGCTCTACACAAGTCAGTCCTGTACAGTATGACTAGAAAGTCTTTGAAGAGCCCAAGGTACATGTAGATTACTGTTGTTTTTTTGTAAATATAAATAATTACTCTGTACTTGTATATGTTTTGTACGTTCTACTTTTTTAAAGCTATTTTTTATTTTTCTTGCAAATTTTCTCCCCTTTGCATCCTTCCTGAAGACTCCTCGGTGGGCTATGATTCCACAGGTGTGGGTCACCGTCAAGCACCTCACCTGTATGGCTTTAATACATGTGTTAGCCTTAATAGCAAGAGTGCAGGGCATTCCACTGTGGGAGGACCAGAACCAAGTTCAATTGTGCTATCACCAATATCTAGATTTGTCTTGCCATTGGCTCCTTGGCTAATTTTTTCCCTCTCTAACTTGAGCATTGAGGCCAGTTCGTTCTGTGGTTGGCCTGGGCACATGTTTACACTGTCTTTGAACCCTAAACCCATGACTCCTGGGTTGTTCTGTACCCAGGTAATTGCTTAAAAAAAATTAAACATGCTTCCATGTGGGTTTGAGATCTATCTCATCTTTTGTGTCACAGATCTCACTCCTGTAATGTTTCTAGCATTAAGAGCTGTATATGTACCTATTTTAAATTGAGGTATAAATATGTTGGGGGGGGTGAGGGGGGGGGGGTGGGGGTTTAAGATTGGAAACATGTACATTTATACCAGGCTTGATCTCCAAAATGAAGTCGTCACAATAAATGAGATTGCTGTGCTAATTAAATGTAAGAAATAACTTCCCAATCATTCATTCCTTTTCTTCATATAATAGAAAATTCTGTGTTCTAAACCAGTGTTATTGTTTTGAGGTGACTGGCTGTCTTATGAGTCTTAAGAAACCTGGTTAATGAACAGTTGTCTGAAAACGATTGAATTAATTGTGTGGCCTTAAGTGGGCAAAGTGCTTTTCAGTATCAAGTAATTTATATGGCAGGCCATATAATGTTTGTACACAATAGCTAAATAATAGGGTTATTAAACTACTGGTATTGCTTTATCCACACTATGAATGCGTATAACCTTCCATCAATATGTGTGGTCAGGGGCGGGAAGGATTGACTCATTGGTAACTTGTCAAGCATTTCAGCCTCTGCAGCTTGTGACCCTGTCTATATACTTGTCTTTCTGTGGTGGGGAATTAGGTAAAGAGACACTGGTGAAAGCCCCTCCTGCAGCACGTTTTCATGAATGCGTCCAGTGTTTTCAGCAGTTAGCCCACCGTGACCAGCAGTGCAAATGGTGAAACGTAAGCAGCATGGGGCCATTATTAAGCACAGCTGTGGGCAGTGTTTGTTTCCTCATTGAAGACTATCCATTCAATTGGCCTGCTGTAGGAACTGTTATTCATGAACTAAATGCAAGCAAAGGTGATACTTTAGAAAGAAAAAGTGGGAGGATAATTGTACTGTGCAAGGCAAACTCTTTCAGAAAACAGAAATTCTAGCATAACAGGCTCCTGGCAACTCTTTAGCTAAGTTTCCATCATTGAACAGAGTGATCTGAGCTGAAGTTAACCATGGAAATCAGAGTTTAAGCTGGGAAGAAAAGAAGCTTAGTTGTAAAAAAAAACCATTGAATAGAATTATTCAGCTCTAGTTTTATATCGGGCCAAACACTGACAACTGAAGTGACTCCTAGACCAATCAGATTAGCAGTTTGGTTAATGCAAATAGAAACATTTTTTCAGAGCAAAATGCAGTACTGTGTAATAATCTGTATCTGCTTACACTCTGGAAGTTTAGGACAGGATGATAGGCAGTTTGTAAAGATGATACTCAGTAGTAATTGTCACAGTATGCGTTTCATTTCAGCAATGGGAAAGACTCTATGTAGGATGAGTGGTTTATTTATAGCATGCCGTCTTGACCAGAATGAGAGCCATAACGGCACAGAAGGAGGCCATTCGGCCCATCGAGTCCTTGCCGGCTCTCTGTAGAGCAATCCAGTCAGTCCCATTCCCCCGCTCGATCCCCGTAGCCCTGCAAGTTTATTTCCCTCAACTGCCTATCCAGTCTCCCCTTGAAAACATTGAGTGTCTCCGCTTCCACCACTTCCGTCGGCAGCAAATTCCAGGTCCTCACCACTCGCTGCGTAAAAAAGTTTTTCCTCACGTACCCCCTGTATCTCTTGCCCAAAACCTTAAATCTGTGACCCCTAGTCCGTGTACCACCAACTAGTCGGAACAGCCTTTCCCCGTCTAGCCTATCCAAACCCGTCATAATCTTGTACACCTCTATCAAATCACCCCTCAATCTCCTTTGCTCTAATGAAAACAATCCAGCTTCTCCAACCTGTCCTAGTAGTTAAGATCCCCCATCCCTGGAACCATTCTGGTAAATCTCCTCTCGGGCCTTCACATCCTTCCTAAAGTGTGGTGACCAGAACTGGACGCAAAACTCCAGTTGTGGCCTAACCAGCACCTTCTAAAGGTTCAACATAACTTCTCTACCTTTGTACTCAATACCTCTTTATGAAGCCCAAGATCCCACATGCTTTGTTAACCACTCTCTCAATATGTCCTGCCACCTTCGGGGTCCTATGCACATTAACTCCCAGGTCCCTCTGTCCCTGCACGCTCTTTAAAATTGTGCCATTAAGTGTATATTGCCTCTCCCTGTTCCTTCTGTCAAAATGCACCACCTCACACTTCTCTATTAAATTCCATCTGCCACTTGTCTGCCCATTCTGCTAGCCTTTCTATGTCCTGTTGTAGTCGATTGGTATCATCCTCATTGTTTGCCACACCCCCAAGTTTGGTGTCATTGGCAAATTTAGAAATTCTACTCTGTATTCCAATATCCAGGTCATTTATCAAAAAAAGCAGTGGCCCCAGCACTGACCCTAGGGGAACACCACTGTCTACCATCCTCCAGTCTGAAATACAGCCATTTACCACAACTTGCTGTTCTCTGTCCTTAAGCCAATTCCTTATCCAAGCTGCCACTGACTCACCTATTCCATGAGCCTCAATTTTGTTAACCAGCCTTCTATGTGGTACTTTGTCAAACGCCTTCTGAAAATCCATGTAGACAACATCCATTGCATTCCCTTCATCAATCCTTTGTTACTTTATCAAAAAATTCAATTGGATTAGTCAAACACGATCTGCCTTTTACAAATCTGTGTTGGCTCTGCTTAATTAGCTTAAACTTCTCTAAGTGCCCGTTAATTTTTTCCTTGATTATTGCTAGCTAACAGCAGATTTAGTTGGTTCTTATTAAATACGCTTTCATATACCATGTAAACAAAAGGTGTGTTGTCACAAGAGATATTTGTAAATATTTGCATAATGACTGACCTTCCTAGAAGCTCTGGGAAGGGGGTGGCTGAACTATCAAACGTCAAGAAGTTAGGACTCCAACCATTCATCCAATATTTTCTTCTAAACCTATACTTTTCTGCCACTGGTGTCTTGATATGGTAGCTGCCAGAGTGAAGAGCCAATCAGTGTACTAAAAATGTTCTTTCCCAACACCATGGTAAAATTCCAATCTAGGCAAAGCAAAGCAAAATTTGACAGTAAATCTACTACCACCCACCATAGGAAGAATCCTCGAAGTTTGTATTTTCCCTATTCACACACTAGATTTTTAAAACTTATTTGTTATTTCTGTTTGGTAGGAGGGGGATTTTTAACAACTTGCATTTATATGGCATTTTTACATTACAGATGTCCCAAGGTGCTTCACAAATAGGAATAATGAAAGTAGGCATCAAGCTGGGCGGGCGTGACTGTAGGCTAAGTCAAAGAGATGGGTTTTGAGGAGATTTTTAAAGGTGGAGGGAGAAGTGCAGAGGTGGAAGAATTTAGCAGGTGAGATCAAAAAAGCAGGACCAAGGTAGCTGACGGCTCAGCCATCAATGGTGGCATGAAGACCAGAGTCAGATGAATAGATCATTCAGGAGGCTGATGGGGGAGCTTGCAGAGATAAGGTGGGATAAAGCCACAGAGGGATTTATGAACCTGGACAAGAATTTTGAATTGAATTTATTTAGGGACCAGGTTCACAAGGACAGAGATGGTGGTCAATCAAGACTAAGTGTCAAACAGGATACATGCGGCAGAGTTTTGGACAAGTTGGTGTTTTGGAGGGTGCAGGATGGGAGGCCAGCAAGGGAGCATTATAATAGTCGAGTCTGGGAGTGACAACTCTGTACTCTCCAACTACCAACCCATCGCTATCCTCTTCTTCTCTAACCTCCTCTTCCTCATTAAGAGCGTCATCACCCCACTATGTGCCTATCTGTTCCACCATTCCCTGCTCATATCCCTCTAATCTAGTTTTCAAACCCAGCTGCAGCAGCAAAACTGCCCCGTTCAAAGTAACCAATGATATCCTATGTGACTGCAACCACAGTACGCTGCTCCTCCTCGACCTCTCCACGGTCTTCAAATGAATGACCTTTTGGGCCTGCTTTGTGGTCCACCTGTGTTGGAATCAAAGGTAGGGTTTCTATCTTTGGCCTACGGGCAGGATTAGCACGAGTGCAGTCCTTGATTTGCCATTAAAAACTCGGAAATTTCGTCCTGTCTCCCAGAAATGCTTGTTTTGTCCTTTCAACAAATATGTTTAATTAAACCATATGTAAAGTACATCGTACAATGCCACAATGAGTAATTGCTCATTATGCTGCTTTATCCTGCTTAAAGTAAATCCCCAATCTAAATAAGTAGCTGCAAACTTTTAAAATTCTGACCAATATTGAATTCCTTTGTGTTTTTAGCAATCTCCATGCTCCGTCCCAATTTTCCCCCCTTCTCTCCTGGAGACGCTGACTCTGTCCCAAATGCCATTCTTCATGTGTGAACCCAGATAGTGAATATCAACAAGGTTATTCAATCATGGAGACCATCACAGCCAACCCTAATCCTATTCTCTCCTGTCATCCACCAATGTGCATGTCCCAGCAGTGGTCACAGGATAGCAAACCAGAATGGGAGCTGTAGCTGATCTTCCCCTCTGCTTAGCCGAGGGGCACTGAAGCCAATTGGAGCCCCTAAGTCGATCTCTTTTTATAAAAAAAAAATTTTTAAATGCTGTGCAAAAGGTCTAAAATTCTGAATGTAGTCTAGCAATTGCATTGTTAAATTTGTGCTGCTTCTCCTGGTTTGTAATTGATAAACTGATGTGGATCTCAGTTGGGTCTTAATGTTATCTTTTAAGTCCATGACATCCTATTGAATAGTTCAGACATAAACACAATTTTAACAGTAAACTGGATTGGGTTTATTGCATTTCAAAACGCTGGACTTTAATGAGAGGCCCTCGTCAGGATTCATAGCTTAGTACTGGGATTCAGTTGTTAGGATTTTGTGTTTTGCCATGTTGTGAGCTGATATTTTGGACAAGGTTTGTGTGATAGCATGTAATCACATTAGAACGTGGATATTGGCATCAATCATGTGTGATACAGAGATATGATTGCACTGGAGTCGATGAACCTTTCTGGGTTCAACCAGCCAGCAGACACTGTATTTAATGGTGGTTTCCTCTTGGTTGCTGCAGTCCTTTTGTCTATACACTTTTTGTTTCCTGCCCTAGAAGCAAATTTTCAAATACAAATGCAGAATTATATTTGGATATTTAAATGTAATTGCAGCACTAATTTGGATAGAAGCTGAGCGACATTTCCCAAACTGCAGCTTTGAGTTCACTAGACATCTGTGACTGTCCTGTATGCCTTTTTCCTAGCTATTACTTTAGGAAGGAAGTGCTGCATTAGATAATGTTTTCAAAATCCCTTTTAAGTGTAAGCCTAATAACCTCCTGTCTTTGTGCACGTCCCGTTTCTCACTGATTAGACTGTTCAGTAGCTATTTGAAGTCACTTTAGCAGGGAAGCAAGCATTTTTATAAACTTTACTTTCCCACATACAAGTGAGACTAAAAATACTCCACTTCTGTCTGGCAAATAATTATGAGGGGGATATTATCCCCTCTTCGCCCATCCATTTTGAGTTCATGATCAGTTCAAGATAATGATTATTAATTGGTTAGACGGCGCAAGAATCATTTTGGCTTCCTTGGGAAGTAACATTTTGCAGCCAAAAATCACTGTGCACTTAATTGGGCAAAAGATTAAAACAAATCATCAGTTTCACAATTTTTACTACTTTTTGTGCTCAATTAGATATGTGAATGTAGGGGAATGGAACACACTCGAGCACCCTGTGTCAGCATCAATATAGAACAGCTAGGTGCAGATTACGCCTCCCTCTACTGTGCCCTACAATGTACCTCAGCCCAATCTCAGTAGGGTCCCTCCTACTGTACCAATGTCACAATTTTTCACGTCCCACAACAGCCAACCTATGACCTATTGAGTGAAATTGCCAGGTTAGTACTGAATTAAGAACGGCTTTGAATTGAGCTGGGACTATCAGAACTCGGGTTACACAGGTTCCTTATACCCAATAGACAGACAAGACTTTTATTCCATCAATCTGAGCTGACCATTTCGTGAAGGAAGAATGCATAACTCCTGAGTGAGTTGTGTTGATTACATTGTGTATAATTTACTGTTTACCAACCAATCCAATACACATCCTGGTTTCTCTTTCATTCAAAAAAAGTGTTTTTGCTGAAATTTTGAAGCATTTCTGTTGCATTCCATATTGTAAGATAATTAGTGAGTCAATGTTAACGGTGCTGTAATTCATTATGAATCTTGGGAATTCTCTGCCCCAGAGGGCTGTGGATCACAGGAAATCACAGGAACCCCACAGTGCAGATAGAGGCCATTTCGGCCCATCGAGCCTGCACCGACACATATCCCACCCTATCCCCGTAACCCCACGTATTTAATCCCCCTAACACTAAGGGTCAATTTATCATAGCCAATCAACCTAACCCGCACATCTTTGGACTGTGGGAGGAAACCGGAGCACCCGGAGGAAACCCACGCAAACACGGGGAGAATGTGCAAACTCCACACAGACAGTCGCCCGAGGCCGGATTTGAACCCGGGTCCCTGGCACTGTGCATTGAGTATATTCAAGGCTGAGATCGATAGATTTTTGGACTCTAGGGGAATCAAGGGATATGGGGATCGGGCGGGAAAGTGGAGTTGAGGTCGAAGATCAGCCCTGATTGTACTGAATGGCGGAGCAGGCTTGAGGGGCCGTATGGACGACTCCTGCTCCTAGTTCTTAGGTCAGCATTAATGATCAGCTGCTGTGTAAATATAAATTCCATTATTAGCATTTGAGTTCCATAAAATGAAGCAAATAGAGAGCCGCAGGCTGGAAGGCCAGTCTTGAAAGATTAAAAATATAAAGAGGGTGAAAATAAGAAATGGGCAGATCTAAGGGAAAGGTGGATGCATACAGAGAGGATGAAGCCAAACATGGCTGAGAAGAAAGCAGTTAGTTGCCAGAAGTTGATACAAATAGGATGGAAGTTAAAGCGTGCGTGTGTGCTAGAGTTGCAAACTTAGGTCTAGAAGTTTCAATCAATGAATAGAAACTATTGCTGTAAACTTCACTTGTGTATAATTGTATCTAACATGTTATAACTATTGTTCTCCTGTTGGTTTCTGCCCTCCCATTTTCAGTCTTTGCTCTCTGTGTTCCCCATGTTGTGCACTGTTTCCCAACCCAAGAGGGCATCGGGTAACTTGCCAATTGTATTCTTTTAAGATTTCTGAGCATGGCCTGGCGTGACTCAAAGACTGATTTTTCCCTTCCGTAGCTCTGGGCAAATGCCAAACACGTGCCTAGCCTGTGCATTGGGCTTTCTGTGATGTTGTGGTCAACTTTAACAACTAATGTGGGGAATTGGAGGCTGCAAGCTTTTTTCACCTATCTTTTTTTAATCCTTCTCCCTGTGCAGAAATGCTCCCAGTGGCCTGGCTAAGACCACGAACTTGTATGTGAAATTAGCCATAAACCCCATTGATCTTTGCAAACTATATTTTACTATACTTGATTGCATCCACTACTGCCATGAAGGCCCCATCTTAAACTTGGGGAGCTGTCTTCAATATTAATAAATCTAAATGCAAAATTCTTTTCAGTTTTTTTTTTTAAACTAAAACAGTTGTGGATTTAATGCTATATAGTTTCAAGACCTAACCTCAAGCACTCTTTCCAATAGCTGTAAAAAAAAATCTGACTCTTGCCATTTCATTCCACCCACATCAACATTGTTTTTTTTCTTGAGCTTCCTGTGTGCCTTTTTCCAAAGTCAGAACATTATGTTACGGAAAGGTCACGTTGTTTGTTCCCTTCTTTAATAATTGCCATGTCTAGGTGTAATATATCCTTCAAGGTTGGTCAGATATGAGCCATTATGTACTTTCACGTACACTGTAAAGGGCATGTGTTGCTGGTCCCACTTTCAATTGTCAAAATGGCAGTGGTACAACAACAACTTGCATTTATATAAAGCTTTTAACATAGTAAACCGTCCCAAGGCGCTCCACATATAAATTGCATAGCAAGCATATTACAACAACCATTTTTCTCCACTGCACCATACATTACAATATGACTTGCAAGCATTTAAATATATTACCAAATGCAGGTGCACTGAAGCCGGACTAATGATATTTCAGACTTTGTTATTTTCTTAGCATATTGCTGATGCAAGAAAATTTCTATCAGCACCTAGAACTAGAAGAAATTCTGTTAACCTTTTTGTTTAGTATGTAGGTGGAAACTTGAATCGCGTTGTGCAAAACAAATGTAGTTTCTTGTAATCCTTTGAAAAAAAATTATTTTAATTACTTTTTGATTGCACTGAAGTGGTAGTTGGCATGACCTTTCATACAGAAATCTCTCTGGAGACATTCTTGTGTCTCATACAGATAGTTTGTCAATGTGTGGCACAAAGAAATAAAATTGTGTGTGGTATTTGTGAAAACAAAGAATATGTATGGCTCACCACAATTGTATATGAAAATATTGTATCAAGAAGGAATTGTACAAACTTGTAATTGGCTTATTCTTAACCAGTTGTAAAACAAATATTCTTTACCTTTCTTTCCTTCTACTCAGATTCTTGATGTTTGCAATTGGCCTTGAAAGGTTTCATGTTTTTAAACATTGAATATCTATTCTTTAACTGCATGTTGGGAGCACTCCGAAGTGCCCAATGTAAACCAAAGACAGACAGACTTGCATTTCTATAGCGCCTTTCACGACCTCCGGACGTCCCAAAGCGCTTTACAGCCGATGAAGTACCATTGACGTGCAGTCACTGTAATGTAGAAAACGTGGCAGCTAGTTTGCATACAGCAGGCCCCCACATACAGCAATGTGATAATGACCAGATAATCTGTTTTGCACTGATGTTGGTTGAGGGATAAATATTGGCCAGGATATCAGGGATAACTCCCCTGCTCTTCTTCGAAATAGTGCCATGGAATCTTTTACATCCACCCAAGAGAGCAGACGGGGCCTCGGCTTAATGTCTCATCTGAAAGATGGCACCTCCGCCAGTGCAGAACTCCCTCAGCACTGCACTGGGAGTGTCAGCCTGGATATTTTTGCTCAAGTCTCTGGAGTGGGGACTTGAACCCACAACCTTCTGACTCGGAATATCAAGGCTACCCACTGAGCCACGGGTGACACAAAGGCCTGTAAGCGACCACATGTATGCACTGCCTTTCAAGTCCATCAGTTTATCTGTGCTGTTTTTAAATCATAGGCTTCCCCAAGATCCCAGACTTAGTTTTTGAGTAGGAAAATAAAATGCTACAAAAATAAAAAAAATAGCAACCTCTATTTAAGGACAGTAAGATTTGTTTGCAATTGTGTGTTCCGATTTATTTTGAGTGAAATGCTGAGAATTGGAAGGGATGTAATTGTTACACAAATTCCTAATGCCACATTGCTGACCCCACAATAGTGACTCAAGTGAATTTGTGGGCAGTTAGCCTCAGATGTGGCATTTGTAAGGGAAGTATCAGGATACCGGATATTGTCAGCTTTGAAATCTATAATAATTACTCTTTCAAATAGTTAACATAATAACACTAATGTATTTTAATCTTTATACTGCTAGGAGGCTCTGGAATACTGTTGCCTGTTTGGGTGGACTTTTTTTTGTATTTAGCTCATGCACCGATGCTAAAATAAATGTTTAATATAAGTAATATATACCAATACATCAGCAGTCACTTTATTATTGCAGTATTAACTTTTTATTGCAATATTAATCCATTAATACTAAGTTAAACACCCAATCACAATTTGACATAACTCTCTCTGCCATCCCTTTTCCTGTTATCTATCTATTAAGGGTTATGAAACCAAGGCGGGTAGCTGGAATTAAGATACAGATCAGCCATGATCTAATTGAATGGCGGAAACGGGCTCAAGGGGATGAATGGCCTCCTCCCATGTTCACATCTGGTACCCTATTTTCTTGCTTTCTCCTTTTTTTGTTAGCTTTATCTTTACTCTTCTTGTTTTTTTTAGTATTTTAAGCTTGCAAGCCTTCATTTTCTTTTGCTTGCGTAACAACAGTCACTGCACTTCAAAGTACGTGAAGTGTTTTGTGACGTTTCTCAAAGGTGTGACCCAGGGCTTTCCTAGCGCGCTCCTTATTCTGACCATCCTTCTGTTGTGAGAGCAGCTTTTTTTTTAAAATAAAAAGGTTGATGAAAACAGGGTTTAACTTTTGGGCAGTTAGCCACAGACGTGGCATGTGAAAAGACTTGATTTGGGCCATGTGCCCCAGTCAAATTTTGATTCTAAAATCACATCCAAACATAGACATAACCCCCGCAGGCTGATGGCACCCAGAGAAGTAAACCTGCCCACGTCACTGCAGGGTTAAAAGATAAACTGTTTTATGGTTGCATTGAAGATAGTAGAAATTGATAACTTTTCTGTAATGATGAAATCTAACCTTGCTAAAACTCAAGACAATTGCATTTTAAATCACTGGAGTACTTTATACAGCTAATTCTTTCAAAAATTAGAGTGTCGCCAAGGTCTGAAGTCTCGAGGGCATGTTATAAAGGCCAGCCTGGTTTGTGGAATGGATGTGCAGATTTGACTAGTTAGGTTCATTTGTTCCTTTAAATATGCCTTTTAATATTAAGTGCAAAAACAAATTCTAAAATATGTTTCTCATTGCTTTTAAGAGAACCTTGAATGCCTGCATAACTAACATTCTGGTCGGCTAAACAGAAATACAACTCTCAAGGACTGGGCTATTTAAAGCTTGCCCTTTGCATCGTTTTTATTTGTGTGTGCATGCATATACTTTTAAATTTAAGTTATTCCTGGTTGCTAAATTCTATTGAAAATACAGTCCTCTCTTCTCGCCATACCTCCAACAATAAAAGTTCAAAATTAAGAAATTAGTTTAATTATGCTAAATTAAAAAAAAAAAAAAAAATGTTTTTTATCACTGATCTAATTCCAGGGATCACAACAATTGCATAATAGAAAGTAATGCAAGGAAGTTACCTGTAGTGAGTATGAGTAATTGGGCATCTTTAATCTCATCCACCTTGGATTGAAAAACACTTCTGCTATCTCCCCTATTCTTCCTCCTCTCCTAAAGACGGTGACTCATAATTAGGTGCAGTCTGGGCATTTCTCCCAATACCTCCCCTGTTTGGCTATTAACGACTGTGCACCTCCTTTTCCAGAAAGTGATTGTTGGAGAATTACCCAACCATTGGGGAGGAGGAAAAGAGTATTACAGCTGCTACCAATCCTGTGCATATACCAACAATTTCCAGCAACAGTCATGCGATAGCAATTAGCAGTGAGAAACCTGGCTGATTTTTCCCAGCACCCCTGGCCAAAGTATAATTGAGTCCAATTATGCCTCCACCACTTGCCCCTGATTGAAACTAATTCAGCACAGCCCAGGTATTGAACTTGGAACTTTCCTGATTTGTGTGGTTCAGTGCCACATCACTCACTCCCATCAGGGAGAGCAACTGCAAAGTATTTTTGAATGACCCCTCAACACTTCAGAACTGATCCAAATTAAATAACTTCCTGTACATGGTGTGCATTAGTGACATCTAAATAAATGATGGCAGATTAATTGAATGTCTACTCTAAGCAGAAGAATGGATTCGAAATGTGGCCAACTATCGCCTTATGACTAATTCACCACAGCGAATAAGCATTTAATGGCCAGAATGCATTAACTTGTATTTTCTGTGTTTTCCTTTCAGTGTCATCAGCAAGGTGGTCCCAGCCACAGAGGCGAAACCATCACCTCCTGCAGGTCACCCAAAGACTCCGCCGCCACCATCTCCGGCACCACCTCCAATTCATATAGCTCCACCCATTACACCAGCTCCTCTTCCTCCACCCTCAGCAGCTCCATCGCCAGCTCCTGCCCTTCCTGCTGCATCTCCTGGCTCTGGAGCAGGAACCTCGAAGACACCAGTCAGAAGTGTAGTTACAGAGACCGTCAGTACTTACGTGGTGAGTAACGCTTCACAGCTTAAATTCATACTTTGTATAGTTTCTCATTGCTACAAATGTTCTTGCAATGAAAGAAATCTAAGATTATCCAAGCAAAGAACTAATTGCTAATAAAACAACTTAATACATTGAAACTACTTTTTCTACACAGCACTGTATATATTAATTATGCCTCTGTTCTAAAAGGCTATATTAATTTAAGAGTTCCTTTAAAGAAGAACAAAGATCGCATCGCAGGGCTGATTCCCCCTCCAATTTCCCCTCTTCTGCTGTGGTAGTCTCATTGAAACTTATAAAATTCTAACAGGACGAGACAGACTAGATGCAGGAAGGATGTTCCCAATGGTCGGGCAGTCCAGAACCAGGGGTCACAGTCTAAAGATAAGGGGTAAGCCATTTAGGACAGAGATGAGGAGGAATTTCTTCACCCAGAGAGTGGTGAACCTGTGGAATTCTCTACCGCAGAAGGCAGTTGAGGCCAATTCATTAAATATATTCAAGAAGGAGTTAGATATATTTCTTACGGCTAAAGGGATCAAGGGATATGGGGAGAAGGCAGGGACAGGGTACTGAGTTTGGATGATCAGCCATGATCTCATTGAATGGCGGAGCAGGCTCGAGGGGCCGACTGGCCTACCCCTGCTCCTATCTTCTATGTTTCTATGGTATATGTACAGTTCCATGGGGCCACTAGTGCCTTGTCATTTTTTATGTGACTGTTGGCAGACACTTTACTATGGGAAACACTGCAGCCAAGCTCCATCCTATGCTCACCCAAGGCCCACATGCACATACTTTTCTTCATGAGCCATTCAGGAGTAGGAATCTTGGGACATCTTTCCCTTCCCTAGTTTGGAGTCTTGAAGCCAATTGTAGCACCTGTACCTTTGTCCCAGCTGAATTCAACAGGCCCGTCACAGGCCATGTATCGAACTAGCCTATATTCAACAGGCCAAGTATCAAACTAGCCTATATGGCTTAGTTTCACCAACTAAACATTGAGGGGAGCTTTGCAGGGCTTCCTATTTATTTTAAATAAGTAGCCTGTGACTTTACTGTAGAAAAGTTGGAAAAACTCCGAAGGCCCTCTTGCTCTGCCTCATAGTCAAACTATATTGACCATTATGTAGTCTTACAATAAGGACTGCCCAGGCTTTAGTCCTGATTACAACCTTACACATTCCATCCATAAACAAATGTACCCACATAATCATTTAGTTAATCTCCTAGAATAATATTTCAGTTGCAATTCAGTATAAGATGCTGGGACTGAAATAAATGAACCCGCTTTTATCACAACTACCAGCAATATTTCCCACAACCAAAAGAACAACTATAATTTACATTTACGTAGAGCCTTTAATGTAAAAATGTTCAAAAGCACTTGAGATTTTTTTTAAATAACCGGACACCAAGAAATGAAGGAAGAAGAATTGGGGGCAGTGACAGAAATCAAGATGCAAGAGAGGTTTTAAGGAGGTTTTTGGAGGAGAGGATAGAAGTAATGAGGCAGAGTGCAGAGCTAAAGTGGCTGACCGCACCGCAGCCAAAACTGGAGCACAAAGAAAGGTGAGAATCCGAGAGAAGGGTGGATACAGGAACATACGGCTAAATGAGGTGGTAGAGGATGGCGAAGGGCGAGGGCATGGATGGATTCATAGATGAAGTCAAGGTTTTTGAAACTGATCTGTAGACGGAAAGGGAGCTGGTGAAGGTTGGTAGGCACAGGCATAATGGGGGCATGGGAGTTGGTGCAGGAGAGGATGCAAACTGTGCCCTTTTTGACAAGTTGAAATTTGTGTAGGGCTGAACTTGGGGAGCCAGGGAGAAGAACATTGGAATAATTGAGTCGATGTGACAAAGGCATGGACATGTGATTCAGTGGCAATGGAGATGAGGTGAATGAGAGGCAGGTGATTTTGCAGAGGTCAAAATAGGCAGTTTTGGTGAAGGCAAGGATGTGGGGTTTGAAACTCTGCTCGGAGATGAACAGGACACTGAGATTGTGCACCATCTGACTTATTCTGAGGGAACTGTCGGAGCTAGAGAAGGAATTGGGTGCTAAGATGGGGAGTTTTAGGTAGCAGCCAAACATAATGGCTTCCATCATTGCTGATGCTGAGTTGAAGGAACTTCTTGCTCACCCAGGACTTGATGTCGGCTAAGCAGTCAAGCAGCACAATGATGGTTGAGGAGTCAAGAATGCTTGTAAAAATTGACATCATGCGTACGAATTGTGAGCAGCATACAGGTAAAGAAAAGAAGGGGGCCAAGGATGGAGCCTTGACAATATGGGGTCAGGAAGAAAAGCCATTATAGGTGTTGTGCTGGCTGCATTGGGACAGGTGTGGAACCATGCTAGGGTAGTGCCATATAGGTACACAACTAAGAAAACTATAGAATGGTCAACTGTATCAATCACAGCAGAGCAGTTGAAGAAGTCTGAGAGGATAGCTCATATCAATCACAGTCACAGAGGATGTAACTGGTGACTTTGACAAGAGCAGCTTCAATGCTGTAGGCAGGGCAGAAACCTATTAAATGGATTCAAAAGGGGAATGATGAGGGGGGTTGGTACAAAGGTGGGTGGCAGTAACAGGTCCAAGCACGTTAGAGAGAAAGGGAAAGTTGAGATAGTTGGAGAGGGCACTGTGATTAATTGAGGGCTTTTTAAGGAGAGAGGATGACTGTTTTGAAAGGGAGATGACAGAATCTGAAAAGTGGGAGCCATTGATGGTCAAAGAGTTTGGCCCTGCATAGGCGAGTTGAGGTAGGAAGGGGGTTGATGGTGCAGGAGATGAGTCTCTTGGAGGAGTTGATGTTCATATGAGCAGGGAGTAGGTGAGGAGAAACTGTGGAGTGATGTAAAGTAGGGGCATGGGTATAGGGAGGGCTTGAGTGGGTATGGGGAAGGAGGTATCTGAGGAACCGAATGGAGAGCCTTGATCTGTGAGATGAAAACCAATTCATGAGTTCCTTGCATTTTCTGTTTGAGGTGAAGATAGAGGGTCAGAGGAAGTGGTTAGTTATTAAGAGAACCTTAGGGTTGTCCTTGCCCTCAAGGGTACTCGTGGAGTAGTCGGAAGATTTGGACCAAGATGAGAAGATATGTTGACTTGAATGATTGCTCC
Organism: Somniosus microcephalus; assembly: GCF_052327205.1. Taxonomy (NCBI): domain Eukaryota; kingdom Metazoa; phylum Chordata; class Chondrichthyes; order Squaliformes; family Somniosidae; genus Somniosus; species Somniosus microcephalus. The sequence continues at coordinate 81,372,476 of NC_141003.1, read as the reverse complement.
AGATCTGGCATTGAACAAACAGACCAGTTGTACACCTCACCTGCTCAAATCTGTTGACCTCCTTTTATGTAGAGGTAAGAATTGTACCAGACAGAATGAAGAGCATGGTGTGCACTCGGGAGCATGAGCATCGAAGGCAGCTGTTGAGCAAGTCACGTGTAGCAGATGTGTCAATGCATGTGGGAAAAGAAGGGAGAGACATCTTCATGGGGCAGGATGAAGGGGCGGGATCTTTTGGGGGTACAGAAAGGGAGATGTAGATCATCTGGGAGCAGCGACAGGGAAGAGAGATAATGTCTACCCCCCACCCTTAGAACTGCCGTATCTGGTACCTCCCAGGCCTTGCCCAACCCAATCCCTTGCTCTGAACCGAGCTTGCATGTTTCCTTCTTTCATTAAAATGTGTTTCAGCAGTTCCCAGGTGACTTCTTTCTGCCTACCTCTGGTACCCACTTACAACCCAGTAGGTGTTGATTGTCCTCTTTCTGCAAGGCCTGGCCTTTTATAACAAAAAAAAGTTTGATACAAATTGAGTAAATCAGTGAATTCAGCCCACTGTAGCCCCATACTTCATTCTCCATTGTGGAATACCTCGGCTGATAGTGTAGAGAGTTAAAATGTTATCCAGCAAGTTTTGGGGTTCATTTCAAAGATTTGTATTGTTTTTGTCTGGTAATTCTGCTGTTTTGCACCATACCTAACCCGAGAACCTATCATTGTGCAATATAGAGCCAAAAGTCACGTCCTCCTACACTGTCCACCCACCTCCCACATTAAAATTGCTAAGTAAGCTTGTTTTGTGCCTTGATTCTGAAAAACTGGAACCACAAATATATGCACTTCTCAGCAAAGCATAAACAGTGTCTGCATTTGTACTGTATCTTTTATCTACGCTTCCTGCTTCAAAATAGTTAGTGGTGGGTGTAATGTATGAGACAAAATGGCATGCATCGTGGTCCACAGTACTTGTGACATAACCGACTCAACAGATCAATTTCAAGAACCCTGTCCACTCAAACACGATTTGCTTGCTTGAAGCCTTGTTTGCACTGAGGTTTGTTCTGAAGTTATTACAGTAGGCATTTAACTCTGATGTGACATGCATAGTGCAACCTTCACACTGAGTTGCCCCAGCACACACGTGCACTTCCCCGACCATCTTTAGGTCTCAGAGCAGTGTAGGCAGAGGCCTGGAGGGATGCAAGTTTGCCTCCATGTAGCAAGGGAAACACCACTATAAAAGACTTGACGTCACCACAGTGTAGTGTAAATGCAGTTGGTCTCTGATCTCAGTTTCCCAGAAGTGAGCCATACTGGAGTCACTTGGCGAGCTGGTGTAGGCAAGCTGCCCAACTGTTCTCTGCCCTATTATCGGAAATCATGTTGTAATGATTATTGTGCGACAGTATAGAAACAGTATTGAAATACATTAAACACAGGAACATTCTTTAACTTGGCAATCCATAAGTATCTGGTCCATTTCTGCAGGATGGGTGCAAAGCCTCCAGGCAAAGTACGTGGCACCTTGCATTTATGGGAAATTCACACTAACCTTTTGTTCTCCAGAAGCCTTCCATTTATGTTCAAGCGACCTGAGTTTTCATTCTGCCTGTTATGAAAGTTGAAGTGAATTTAGTTAATTTGAGTTACCAACGAGGAACTTCTACAACTTGATGCATTTGGGTTCCATACAAAGTTTTTTTTTTTCACCTCCGCCTGAACAGGTAGAGGCAGGGTCTTGGTTTAATATCTCATCAGCAATAAGAGGTTGAGGGTTAAAATCCACACTGGGAACCTCTTAACTTGAGTCGGTGCTTTTGAGAGAGGAGGGAGAAAATTAGGGGTGGGGGGGGGAAATCTGAAATTACTATGCACGTGTTATGGCCCCATTATTTTACTAACCAAACTATTTCTTCAGGGTGTGTTGCAGTGGAATGAATAATCTGGTTTTCCAACAGGTGGTATGGCCCAGTTGTTTGTGCTGAAGTAGTCCCAGTCAAATATGCAAAAGCAGACAGTGCAGCAGTAATACATCACAACACTCGAAGAATTATGGCAATTCCAGGTGTCTTATCCGAGCACCCGAGGAGACAGCGTATCTGTTCCATGAGCTCCAGATAAATAACATTTTCCACCATTTCCTTAGGCAGATTTCATCTATAAGGGAGCCTGCATTGCTGGGCAGATGGAAGACTACTAGACTGCTGCAGTTGTCAGTTCATTTAATAGCCTCACAGTAATTCATTTGGATGTTCCAAGCTGCCTAGGTCTCTGCAGTGACAGTGAACTCGCATTTAGATTTCGAAAATATCTTGTGAATTGCAATGATTTCTCTTTGCTTAACTATTCCCACCCCAAGTGTCCTGACGTCTTCAGTTGAAGGTGCTGAATTGTACTTGGGTATAGCTCCATTCACATTGACCACCCTCCGTTACTTTTCTCAAGTGGCCGTTCTTGATCTGTGAGCTTAGACGTTGAGTATTAGCCAACTCATCAACAGTGGGGTGGAGTGGGTTGGCATTGTAGCTGTCCAATCCTTACTCCGCGGATATCCACACGTGTACTTTAGTGAACACGGACGGGGACCCTGGCAGATTTTATTTTCTTCCCCCACTCCTTCCTAGCACCAGGTTGCTGAGGTCAGTTGTAGCACCCATATCATTGCCCGGGCTTAGCATCACAGCAGATAGTGTTTACCTAGCAGGTCATCGGCTGAATGCTATAATGATGTTGATTGCAGTTTTTATTCCACTATTAAGTGGACCTGTGTTTTTCAGGTCTTCTGTTGGATTCCCTTATGGAATACCAGCCATACTCGACACCTACCATTTTCCATTTATGCAATATGTTTTGTTTATCATGAAACTGGGAGTGACATGCCTTTTCTGTGCGATATGCGAATGGCAGAGGGGTATACAGGATATTGACACCAAATACAGTTTTGTACACTGAACCATCTATTTTAATTGTTTACCAATTATCTAGAAACTATTTTGGTTTTTTTTTCTCCCCCTCAGATCCGGGATGAATGGGGAAATCAAATCTGGATCTGTCCCGGCTGCAACAAGCCAGACGATGGCAGCCCAATGATTGGCTGTGACGACTGTGATGACTGGTATCATTGGTAAGAAATCTGTTTCCTTGAATTTCTTTCTAATCTGTGAAACTGTCGGAATGATAAACATTGCCCACTGTGTCCCATTGAAGAGACGCACAAGCAGAATATGACGACATACATTTATATTGAATAATTACCTTAAAATCTGAGTACAACCTAAGGATGAAACATGCTAAAATTTCTACGCCAGTCCTCCTCATCGTGGTTTTCAGAGCATTTTTAAGGTGTAATTGTTGAGCAGTTACACTGAAGCACCATGTGGAGACGGGAAAAATCAGAGACCAAGTTGTCACCTGACCTCTGCTGTTGTGAACCTTCTCATGGCCAGCTCAAGGGGAGCACCGCCTGGCTCCTAAAGAAGGTTACCTGCCCTCTCCACCAGTTGATGTGTAACTCCAGGAGACCTGAATTAAAGGGAGGTAGAAAATAAGTCATGGAGAGAAGTAGAGATTATGTAACTTCACCCCAAAAAATGATCCATTGTAAGATACTAGCTTCATAGCACTCAGAAAACATTAAAATGATTGATGGAACTTGTATTAATTTCATCTTTTGATGGCTCCAATCATCATGTGAGGTTCACAACAAATCTGGCTTTGAGAAAGTAAGTTGTTCTGACAACCTGAAACCTTTTTTTATATCTAAAATATGCATCATTTTTGTGATTATTTATAAATGGACCTTTTTGAGTCTCCGTAGGACCGAAGGGTGATGATTTTTCTTGTAGTGTGTCCTAAAATATTAGTGTATGACATTGGAAGGAACCTGCGAAAACCCAATTTCAACAAGGCACATAACATCACGTGAATGAATTTGAGCTCAAACAACATCCCAATCTAACACTTGACATTAAAGCTAAACAGTTGTTTGACCCACCTCCAGGAGTTGGCCTTGCTTGGGCAACGCATCAGGTGTACTGTAGTATAAATGCAACACATTTTGACAGGGCTTTATACCTGCTAGGAACCTCAACAATTTACTTCTGATTCATTGGGCCAGAATTTGCTGTCAAAGTAACGGCTAGGCTAATGGTGCTCGCCGTTATTTATGGGTAAATACTGCAGCAACTTCAGGCGAGGAGCAGATGCGCGGTTAATTGTGAATATCCAAAGGTTGCTGACCGAGTTGCGCCGCTCTGCTGTTAACTTCGCGAAAATGGCATCTCGCCCGTAGCCTTTTTTTTTAGGAACTTGTATTTTCCCATATATCCCCATTAAACTCACCACACAAACTTAAGCCTTGTCATTGTAAGAGTAAGTACCTTTTTCACAACGTGATAATTGTTCATGACTGCCACTCAACCTCTCTGGCACTGAAAATTAACAAGTGTGGAGTCTCATTCCTTCAGGTTTTCAATTTTTGGGGCCATTTTAAAAATGTCAAATTTTAAATGTTCTTTTTCTTTTTTCTGTCTTTTTTTCCCTCTCTAAATCCAATCTATCTTTCCCTCTCTTTGTCTTTCTGTACCTGATTTGACATTGAATTCGCCCCCTTTAATTCAGCCTCCTTCTCGGTCCTTCCTGTGTTTGTTTTCCAATCCTTAAATCTGATTGGTTGCGGAGACACCCTGCTGGTTGCCCTGTTCACTCTGGTCCCAGATGCCCTGTTGCCCTCGCTGCGCCGTTATCCGCTCCCACTTTCAGTCACTTTGTGGGCAAATATGTATTTTGAGCTGAAGGGTGCGGGGGCAAATCGAACTGACGGCAGACGCCGTTCAATGTCCGTTCACAGCAAAATCTGGCCCATAATTTTCTGAATGCTCTAAGAGCATTACAAAGACTGTGGCGGGGAAGCTATATTCCTGCTGCCATCTTCAATATGCCTGACTTTTATACTTGTTCATTAACTAGCACTGTGTAAAGACTTATGGTCATAAGGCATTGTTTAGTTCTGTCGAAATACCCTTGAAATGTGGCAGTATCTTACATTTAATATTCATTTTCTCAGGCCTTGCGTTGGGATCACTGCAGCGCCACCGGATGAAGTCCAATGGTTTTGCCCTAAATGCATCAATAAGAAGAAGGAGAAGAAACACAAGAGAAAGAAATCTCGAGCACACTGAGAGGGCTTTCAAACTACTTCCCCCTTTTTTTTTTTGCAGATTGTTCCATTTTAGTTCCAGTTTTTTGAAAGGGCAACAGTGGTGATGAATCAACAATAGGAGATCCAGTGCCACCTGCGACCTGATTAAATGTCTTTGTACAGTGCAGAAAATGTAAAATTGCTCCGAGGATCCACCCATTTCCAGGAAAAGGCGAGAGAATGAAACCCATTGTTAGCCTTTTTGTGTAATTAATTGTATACTTTTAAAATGAAAGTTTGTATTATATATCACAATCATTTTTTGCATTCTATATGGACTATTCATCGTCATAGTTATGCTTGTAATATATTTTATCTTCTCTGCTCAGAACTCCCATTGCTTCAACCAACAGTGGCATGGTGATTGTAACCAAAATAATGGATCGCTAAGGTTTATTAAGAGAATAAATTACATTTTTTTTTTAAAAGATACTGTAGTGGACAGTAAAATATTTGTGGTGCTATTTTTGGAGAAGGGGACGGGCTGTAACATATACCTTCAGACTTTCAATTGTACTGTGAAACATTGCTATAGAAGCTGCTGAAGAGCTTTATTTGAAGAGCGCCAGGATCTTCCATGCAAAAAATTTCAAGTGAGTAACTTTAAAAATAAAATAAAAAACATCCCTTATCAGAGCTGAACCTGTTTCTGGCTGGGACGGAGATCACCTCTTGTAGAAGGTAGGTTCTGCAGGGAATTCAGGGCCAGAATGGTCTCCTGGACTAGTTTCATAGAAACATAGAAGATAGGAGCAGGAGTAGGCCATTCGGCCCCTCGAGCCTGCTCCGCCATTCAATGAGATCATGGCTGATCATCCAAATTCAGTACCCTGTCCCTGCCTTCTCCCCATATCCCTTGATCCCTTTAGCCTGAAGAAATATATCCAACTCCTTTTTGAATATATTTAATGAACTGGCCTCCACCGCCCTCTGTGGCAGAGAATTCCACAGGTTCACCACACTCTGGGTGAAGAAATTCCTCCTCATTTCAGTCCTAAATGGCTTACCCCTTATCCTTAGACTATGACCCCTGGTTCTGGACTCCCCGGCCATCATAAACATCCTTCCTGCATCTAGTCTGTCCAGGCCTGACAGAATTTTATAGGTTTCGATGAGATCCCCTCTCAATCTTCTAAACTCCAGTGAGTATAAGCCCAATCGACACAATCTCTCCTCATACGTCATTCCTGCCATCCCAGGTATCAGCCTGGTGAATCTTCGCTGCACTCCCTCCATGGCAAGAACGTCCTTCCTCAGGTAAGGCGACCAAAACTGCACACAATACTCAAGGTGCGGTCTCACCAAGGCCCTGTACAACTGTAGCAAGACATTGTAGCGGTTCGTGTAGATCGCCACTAAATAAGAGAGTTTGACTTCGACGAACTATTAACAAGTTGTTTATTTACAGGAACAGACTAATTACATCAGGTAAGATGGCAGGTAAGATGGCTGACTGTAGGAGCACCGTGGTATAGGTCTTGTCCCAGCGGGGACTCCACGAGGACTGACTAGAAGTTTCCCAGCTCAACTGCCAGCAGGTTCCGAGCTCTACTGTTGGAAGGTTCCGAGCTCTGACGTCATGACGTCAGAGTACAGGAGAGAAGCCTGAGTATAGTAACAGACATACAGTAAGGTAAGTTAAAGGGAATTATGTATCTCAATGTAAGGGACAACCGGTGGTACCGCCACATAGGCCCCCCCCAGAATTCGCTTTAACGAAAGTCCAAGGATGAGATGGTCTGACGAGCTGGTGGTCACGGCGGTCGTGCTGTCTCGACTTGGTAGGCGAGGTCTGAAGATGCTGCTCATGAGCGGATCCTTACGTGCGTCGTGGCGAATAAAACGTATCCGTCAGGTGAAGGACCGTGGAGACGTGCGAAACAGCAGGCCTTGTCAGAGTGACGGGCAGGTTGGGCGGACGCGGGCGATGTCTCCGTTGATGTTGAAACAAGTCCTTGTTCTGACTAACTCTGCAGGAATGCCAAAAGAGCGATCCAGAAGGACTTGACAGGCGAGGTCGGTGAACTCGCCAACAGGTGAGCGAAACCTTCGGGAGACTGGAACGCACGGAACGGTGCATGCCATAGTGCTACGACGATAACACAACGGAGGGTGAAGAGTTGCTGCGTTGATCAGTGATCGGTGAGACCAGCAACTTTCACGTGGCTGATCGCGGCCGCAGGATGCCCGCTGGGCCCGTCCTCGATGTGTGCAGCTTCAGTAGACGTTTGCATTTGTTAAAGGGAAAACTGGAGAAAGGGCGGCAACGGTCCAGGTTGTTGTTGCTTTCGGGAGAGGTAAACTCTGCCTGGAGGGCGGCAACACTTGTAGTAGTTGTAGATTTAGGAGAAAACAGCCGTGAGGGCGGCAACGCTTTTCGTTCGCGCTGAAACGTGTAGTAGGTAACACAACCAGCAGGCTGACGGGCTGGTGCGTCGTCGGCGGGGAACGAGTCTTTGTGTTACATGAGGGCAGGGTCCTCGTGGTTCGCGAGGGATGGATCCTCGTGGTTCGCGAGGGATGGGTCCTCGTGGTATCCCTGCAGGGCACGCTCCGATTTTGTGGGCCCGAACATGCTGTACCCTGCGCTTGGAGAGATGTATACTTGCTGTTGCTTTGGACGTAGAGGCGGACGATCCGTGTGACGGTAGGAAAGACGAGTACGGGGACCGTAAGCAAGTGCGTGGTCGGCGCCGCATTGATGTTCTCATCGAACGGGGCTTCTACCTTTATAAAGCACGAGGGAGACTGTGGCTCCCTGGATTGCGGCAGCGACAGCAAAATGGCTGGTGCTTCCATGGTGTGCTTTTGTGAAAATTGCTCACAAAAAAACGGGGTCCGGTTGAGTTTTGTCCGTGTCAAACGGGATCTGCTCCAGGCTGCGCTTACCTTGCGAATACATTCGCAAAGACGGGGTCGCCTTTGGAGGAATCGGTGTTAGGCGGTTGCTGTTCCGTGGTTGTTCGTCGGTTGTGTGTCGGTCGTCTTGTGGGAAGACGAGATTCAGGCTACGCGTTGCTACCGTGAAAATCGTTCACGGATACGGGGTCACCAATTGTAGTGTAGGAATTGATGAGCTCCCGTACTCACGTCGTTGGGTCACCAATGTAGCGGTTCGTGTAGATCGCCACTAAATAAGAGAGTTTGACTTCGACGAACTATTAACAAGTTTATTTACAGGAACAGACTAATTACATCAGGTAAGATGGCAGGTAAGATGGCTGACTGTAGGAGCACCGTGGTATAGGTCTTGTCCCAGCGGAGACTCCACGAGGACTGACTAGAAGTTTCCCAGCTCAACTGCCAGCAGGTTCCGAGCTCAACTGCCAGCAGGTTCCGAGCTCTACTGTTGGAAGGTTCCGAGCTCTGACGTCATGATGTCAGAGTACAGGAGAGAAGCCTGAGTATAGTAACAGACATACAGTAAGGTAAGTTAAAGGGAATTATGTATCTCAATGCAAGGGACAACCGGTGGTACCGCCACAACATCCTTGTTCCTGTACTCGAACCCTCTTGCTACGAAGGCCAACATACCATCTGCCTTCTTAACCGCCTGCTGCACCTGCATGCTTACCTTCAGCGACTGGTGCACAAGAACACCCAGGTCTCTTTGCACGTCCCCTTCTCCCAATCTATTGCCATTCAAATAATAATCTGCCTTCCTGTTTTTGCCACAGAAGTGGATAACCTCACATTTATCCACATTATAGTGCATTTGCCATGTTTCTGCCCAATCACCCAATCTGTCCAAATCGTACTGGAGTTTCTCGACATCCTCCTCACAGCTTACCCTCTCACCCAGCTTTGTGTTGCCTGCAAATTTGGAGATATTACATCCAATTCCCTCGTCTAGATCATTAATATATATTGTGAACAGCTGGGGTCCTAGGACCGATCCTTGCGGTACCCCACTAGTCACTGCCTGCCACTCGGAAAACGACCCGTTTATTCTAACCTTCTGCCTGCCAACCAGTTCTCTATCCAAGTCAATACCTTGCCCCCAATCCCATGTGCCTTAATTTTGCACGCTAATCTCTTATGTGGGACCTTATTGAAAGCCTTCTGAAAGTCCAAATACACCACATCCACTGGTTCTCCCTTATCTATTTTACCAGTTACATCTTCCAAAAAATTCCAGTAGATTAGTCAAGCATGATTTACCTTTTGTAAATGCATGTTGACTTTGTCCGTTCCTGTCACTGCTTACCAAGTGCTCTGCTATTACATCTTTTATAATAGATTCTAGCATTTTCCCCACTACTGATGTCAGGTTTACCGGTCTGTAATTCCCCGCTTTTTCTCTACCACCTTTTTTGAATAGTGGGGTAACATTAGCTACCCTCCAATCCATGGGTACTGTTCCAGAGTCTATCGAGTTCTGGAAGATGACCAGCAATGCATCTACTATTTCTAGGGCCACTTCCTTAAGTACCCTGGGATGTAGATTATCAGGCCCTGGGGATTTATCAGCCTTCAGTCCCATCAATTTTCCTAACACCATTTCCCTACAAATACTGATTTCTTTCAGTTCCACCCTTTCATCAGGCCCTATGTTCCCCGGCATCTCTGGGAGGTTATTTGTGTCCTCCTTTGTGAAGACAGAACCAAAGTATGAATTTAGTTGGTCTGCCATTTCTTTGTTTCCCATTATAAATTCCCCTGATTCTGACTGCAAGGGACCTATGCTTGACTTCACCAATCTTTTTCTCTTCACATATCTATAAAAGCTTTTACAGTCAGTTTTTATGTTCCCTGCGAGCTTACTCTCATATTCTATTTCCCCTTTCTTAATTAATCCCTTTGTCCTCCTTTGTTGAATCCTAAACTGCTCCCAATCCTCAGGATTTTTGCTTTTTCTGGCCAATTTATATGTCGTCTCCTTGGATCTTATGCTATCCCTAATTTCCCTTGTTAGCCACGGTTGTGTCACCTTTTTTGTTTTATTTTTATGCCAAACTGGGATGAACAAACTCTGTAGCTCATCCATTCGGTCTTTGAATGTTTGCCATTGCCTATCCACCGTCAACCCTTTGAGTGCCATTCCCCAATCAATCCTACCCAACTCGCTTCAATCGCCTAGATGGGTTGGAGAGGAATTTCCCAGACTTTTTTTTTCCAAGTTAGCCTGGGTTTTTTATCTGGTGTTTTGTGTCTCCCAAGAGATTGCATGGTTTTGGGTGGAGTGTATATATTGTGATACACGAGGTATTGCAATTGTGTGGGACAGGTGGCATGGACCAGAGGGTCTTTACCTGTCCCTCATTGTTCATGTGTATCAGCAATGTGGACTACAACGTCTATTTTGTCAGACTTCAGCCATTTTGCAGCTTGAAGATTCCTTGATAAAGTGAATTTTGTAAAATCTATTCAGGAAGACACTTTCTACCATCCAATCAATTGCTGTCTCAGCCGTGGCTCAGTGAGTAGCGCACTCACCTCTGAGTCAGAAGGTTGTGGGTTCAAGTCCCACTCCAGGGACTTATAGCACATAAAGCTAGGCTGACACTCCAGTGCAGTGCTGAGGGAGTGCTGCACTGTCGGAGGTGCCGTTTTTCGGATGAGATGTTAAACCGAGGCCCCGTCTGCTCTTTCGTGGACGTAAAAGATCCCATAGCACTATTTCGAAGAAGAGCAGGGGAGATCTCCCCGGTGTTCTGGGCCAATATTTATCCCTCAACCAACATCACTGAAACAGATTATCTGGTCATTGTCACATTGCTGTCTGTGGGAGCTTGCTGTGTGCAAATTGGCTACCGCGTTTCCCACATTACAACAGTGACTCCACTTCAAAAGTACTTCAATGGCTGTAAAGCACTTTGAGACGTCTGGTGGTCATGAAAGGCGCTATAGAAATGCAAGTCTTTTCTTTGTCAATTAGACAGCCACGCTTTAACTCCAGACCCTGAGATTGTATGATTACGTTGATTAGATAGTATATTGGTTTAAAACACGTAGGGGCAAGAGTTTCTGCTTTGGGTGTAATCGGCAATCCAGGCGCAAATTGCGCTAGTTTTTAAGAAAGTGACTTTTTTTGGCTCACGTTTCTGTCCAAACTCATTTGCATATTGCTGAGCATAAAATCTTTTATGAACCAGTGCAACCGGGCAGTGGTTTAGAAAAAATTTTTAATTTGCATTTTTAAATATTCCTTGATGTATTTGAGAGGTAACCTGGTGCAGTTTTATTAACACAGCTGACAATGGGTTTATCACCAAAGTCATAAGCATTTTTCGTCAGAGTGTCCACCACCTGTGAGTAACCTGATTTTAACTAATGGAAAATGATTTTTTTTTTTTAAAACACCAGTTTCTGAGTACATTAAATATTTTTTAATGTTTAAAAGCTTTGGTACCCTCGCCCCAAAGAAAAACAGCTTAATTTTAAGAGCCTCCTCCAAGGGCCACAAACTGGTGCAGTTAGCGGAAACTCGCCATGGAGATCTGGGGGCGTGGCCAGTTTTGTGGGCGGGGCCGGCTTCCTGCGCGATTTTTTTTTAAACCAGCGCCAAAGATCGTGGAAACTATTTGCGCCAGACGTAATTTGCGCTTAAAATTCCTCGATTCTTTTCTTTTGTGCTGGATTCAGGCGAATTGCCCTGCGCAACTCCGGACCCGAGATTTTATGATATTGGCATAGTTTAGACTGGTTATTGGAAAGTTTTAGGCAGATTCAATCGGAAGTGTGTTGTTTGCACCCAATTTTCTGAAGTTAACTCATTTGCGTAGCTTTTGGTGCAGATTTGGATGGGTGCAAGGAGCATGCAAATGATGGGAGCAGAAAATTGTGTGTACGTGAAATTTAAAGGGAAGGGGGATTGAGGGACAAAGATTCTGAAAGCGGTTAGCCTTTCCCACGGCTGAAGTGGAAGGCCACAAAGAAGTGACGATGAAGAGAAAGAATCTATTTACCAAAAAGGTCCAAAAGTGGCAGAAGTAATAAAAATTCAAGTTACATGGCTTGGGCCCTTTAAATCAGTTCTACTGTGGCTGGTTCCCTAGCGATGCTTGGCACCCATTTCACATGTGGGCCCTTTACAATGGATGTCCTGCACATCCAAACATCAGTAAATGCCGCGGAGAACAGGCACACACTTAAATGAAGCAGCTGCCAGCTTTGAGATCTGCACTTTCATTGCTGCTGCCACCCGGAAACTGCAGTGGCGCAAAGTGGCCAGAGCCCGGGTTGGGCAGAACTCTCACCCACTTTCTGTTGTAGGCCAGCCACGTTACGCTGCCTCAACACACAGCCAGCAGCAAAAACGTCGAAGCTACTGTCTTAACATCAGCAACAAGAAGAACAGCTCGCACTTATATAGCACCTTTACTGTAGCAAGGCATCCCAAGGTACATCATTGAAGTGTAAACAAAAAATTAATGCTGAGCCAGAAAAAGGGGAGGGGGTTGCTAAAAGCTTAGTAAAAGAGATGGGTTTTAAGAAGGGTCTTAAAGAAGGAGAGAGGGGAAATTTCAGATCTAGCACCTAGGTGGCTGAAGGCACGGCTACCAATTGTGCGAAGGGATGGGTTATGCACAAGAGGCCAGAGTTGGAGGAGCACAGAGTTCTCAGCGGGTTGTTGGGCTGGAGAAGGTTACAGAGTTAGGGAGCACTGAAGGGATTTAAACATGGGCATGAGAATTTTAAATTTAAGGCATTTGGAGACCGGGAGCCAACGTAGGTCAGGGATGATGGGCGAGCGGGATAATATATGGGTAGCAGAGTTTTCAGTGAGCTGCAGTTTTTGGAAGGTGGACAATGGGAGGCTGGCTGGGAGACCATTGGAATAGTCGAGTCTGGAGATAACAAAGGCATGGTTGAGGGATTTGGTAGCAGGTGATCTGAGGCGGGGCGGAGACGAACAACGTTAGAGGGTGGAACAGATCATCTTTGTGATGGAGGTGATACAGGGTCAGAACTCAGCACAAGGTCAAATAGAAGATGGGAGCAGGGGTAGGCCATTCGGCCCCTCGAGCCTGCTCCACCATTCTATGCGATCATGGCTGATCATCCAAATTCAGTACCCTGCCCCTTTAGCCTGAAGAAATATATCCAACTCCTTCTTGAATATAATGAATTGGCCTCTACTGCCTTGTGTGGTAGAGAATTCCACAGGTTCACCACTCTCTGGGTGAAGAAATTCCTCCTCATCTCAGTCCTAAATGGCTTACACCTTATCCTTAGACTGTGACCCCTGGTTCTGGACTCCCCAACCATCGGAAACATCCTTCCTGTATCTAGTCTGGCTAGTCCTGTTAGAATTTTATAAGTTTCAATGAGATCCCCCCCCTCATTCTTCTAAACTCCAGCGAGTACAAGCCCAATCGACCCAATCTCTCCTCATACGTCGTTCCTGCCATCCCAGCTATCAGCCTGGTGAATCTTTGCTGCACTCCTTCCATGGCAAGAACATCCTTCCTCAGATAAGGCAATCAAAACTGCACACAATATTCAAGATGTGGTCTCACCAAGGCCCTGTAGAACTGCAGCAAGACGTCCTTGTTCCTGTACTCGAACCCTCTCGCTACGAAGGCCAACATACCATTTGCCTTCTTAACCGCCTGTTGCATCTGCATGCTTACCTTCAGCAACTGGTGCACAAGGACGCCCAGGTCTCGTTGCACTTTCCCTTCTCCCAATCTATTGCCATTCAGATAATCTGCCGCCTTGTTTTTGACACCAAAGTGGATAACCTTGCATTTATCCACGTTCTATTGCATCTGCCATGCTTCTGCCCAATCGCCCAACCTGTCCAAATCATCCTGTAGTTTCTCGGCATCCTCCTCGCAGCACACACGCCCACCCAGCTTTGTGTTGTCTGCAAACTTGGAGATATTACATCTAGTTCCCTCGTCCAGATCATTAATATATATTGTGAATAGCTGGGGTCCAAGGACCGATCCCTGCGGTATCCCACTAGTCACTGCCTGCCACTCGGAAAAAGAGCCGTTTATTCCAACTCGGCTTTCTGTCTGCCAACCAGTTCTCTATCCAAGTCAATACCTTGCCCCCAATCCCATGTGCCTTAACTTTACACGCTAATCTCTTATGCGGGAACTTATCGAAAGCCTTTTGAAAGTCCAAATACACCACATCAACGGCAAGTTAGTAAACAGTCTGGTTCCACCAGAGATGGTGGCCAGGCAGTGGTTTGGAATTGGTAGCGAGGGTATGGAGTTTTTGGCAGGGGAACATCTTGGTTCTATTCAACTCAGACTGCTGGGTCAAAAGTCTTCTCCCTCTGCCAAGTGTAAGGGCTCTGTGAAATTAGTTTGTGCAGCACAAAGTATTCAAAGAGTAGAATACGGATTTATGCTCATTATTCCACACCTGGTAATTTGATGATGTCAGTCATGCCATTGTACAGAGAAATAAAACTTGCATTTATATAGCTGTATTTTTTTTTTTTTTATTCGTTCCTGAGATGTGGGCGTCACTGGCGAGGCCAGCATTAATTGCCCAGCCCTAATTGCCCCTTGAGAAGGTGGTGGTGAGCCGACTTCTTGAACCGCTGCAGTCCATGTGGTGAAGGTGATCCCACAGTGCTGTTAGGGAGGAAGTTCCAGGATTTTGACCCAGCGACGATGAAGGAACAGTAATATACTTCCAAGTCAGGATGGTGTGTGACTTGGAGGTAGTGGTGTCCCCATGCGCCTGCTGCCCTTGTCCTTCTAGGGGGAAGAGGTCGCGGGTTTGGGAGGTGCTGCAGTGCATCTTGTAGATGGTACACACTGCAGCCATGGTGCACCGGTGGTGGAGGGAGTGAATGTTTAAGTTGGTGGATGGAGTGAATGTTTAAGGTGGTGGATGGGGTGCCAATCAAGCAGGCTGTTTTGTCCTGGATGGTGTCGAGCTTCTTGAGTGTTGTTGGAGCTGCACTCATCCAGGCAAGTGGAGTGTATTCCATCACACTCCTGACTTGTGCCTTGTAGATGATGGAAAGGCTTTGGGGAGTCAGGAGGTGAGACACTTGCTGCAGAATTCCTAGCCTCTGACCTGCTCTTGTAGCCACAGTATTTATGGGGCTGGTCCAGTTAAGTTTCCAGTCAATGGTGACCCCCCCAGGATGTCTCAAAGCAGTGACAGTTTTTGAAATGCATTAACTGTTCTTATGTATGTAGATATGACAGCCATTTTTGTGCTCAGTAAGATTCCACAAACTGCAGTAAGAAGGATGATCAGTTAATCTGTTGTGGCTGTGGTTGAGAGGGAAATGCTGGGAAGGCCACCAGCAGAACTCCATGGGATTCTTAATATCTCCCCAAAGCACCAGAAAATGCAGACTGGGGCACTAATTAATGTCTCAGCCAAAGGTCAGGACTTCTGAAGGTGCAGCATGTCCTTTGTGTTACATTGGAGCGCCAGCATAGATAATATGCTCAACACCTGGAGTGGAGCTTCCACCCACCATCTTCTGCCAAATTGACGTTGAGTTAGGCATTTCTTCCAAGATGAGACTATCAAGGAACGAAATACCCAGGTTGCTCTTGTGCGTCTTCTTCACAATTGGTGTTGTTTGGCAGTATTGGCTCAAGGCCTGAAAGCAGATTGATTCTCCATTCAACGAACTATGGTATAAGGCTGGATTGAACCTGGAGCAGGAAAATATCTATAAAAATCATAAAGGATTTACAGAATTAGATGATCTCCTTTGGCAAAGAAAGACTTGCATTTCTAAGCGCCTTTCACAACCACTGGACATCCCAAAATACTTTTTGAAGTGCAGTCACTGTTGTAATGTAGGAAACGCAGCAGCCAGTTTGCACACAGCAAGCTCCCACAAACAGCCATGTGATAATGAGCAGTTAACCTGTTTTTGTGATGTTGATTGTGGGATTAATATTGGCCAGGACACCGGGGATAACTCCCTTGCTCCTCTTACGAAATAGCACCATGGGATCTTTTACATCCACCTGAGAGCACTGGCAGGACCTCGGTTTTACCTCCAACAGTGCAGCACTCCCTCACTACTGCTCTGGGAGTGTCAGCCTAGATTTTTGTGCTGGAGTCTCTGGAGCAGGACTTGAACCCACAACTTTCTGACTCAGAGGCAAGGGTGCTACCCACTGAGCCACATCTGACACAGCTATTCTAGGTAGACAAACACACACTGTTACAATGAGAATCATTTTAAACCCAAATATCCTCTCTATATGGTGTACATTATAAATGATAATACTTAAGTACATTTATGATAATAATCCAATCTTAGGGGTCAGTTATGATCTACACCACTTGCACTTGCTGCTCACTCTCTCAGGTTGACATAATTTGGACTCTTAATCCGGGGTTCAAGCCTCATGTTTCACTTACAAAATGGATTAACATTCTAATCCCTTCCTTAAAAATGGAGCTGTTCACATTCAACTGCTATTAAACAGTAATTTTCGTCAGAGAGAATGCCTTGAGCTCCACTTGGTTTTTTTCTGGTGCTTAAATGTTGCCAGAAATTTGGGTCCGAGTTTTGCAAATTTGATGTATTTTGTTTTTTGAGAAAGGGGGAGTGTTATTTAAGTTGTCTTATTTTTTGTTGATCCTTGCAGTTTCTCAGTTTTACTTACTGTGGTAAGTCTCCCGTACAAAATAATACTCCCATTGTGAATTTAACCATCTAGACTCGTGTAGATCTTGAGTTTGCAAGGAACACCTAAAATGGGATTAGCAGTTTACCAGGTGAGGGAGAATCAGAATACCCTGATGGGCATATTTACAGCCTGGGCCTCGCTAGTCACCAGGAGTGTGATGGAATACTCTCCACTTGCCTGGATGAGTGCAGCTCCAACAACACTCAAAAAGCTCAACACCATCCAGGACAAAGCAGCCCACTTGATTGGCACCCCATCCACCACCTTAAAAATTTACTTCTTCCACCACCGGTGCACTGTGGCTGCAGTGTGTACCATCTATAAGATGCACTGCAGCAACTCGCCAAGGCTTCTTCAGCAGAACCTCCCAAACCCGCGACCTCTACCGCCTAGAAGGACGAGGGCAGCGGGCTCATGGGAACACGATCACTTGCAAATTCCTCTCCAAGTCACACTTGGAAATATATCGTCGTTCCTTCATTGTTGCTGGGACAAAATCCTGGAACTCCCACCCTAAATGCTAGCCTTGCCAGCGATGCCCACATCTCAGGAACAAATTGACCTGATCCAATATGGATAATAAAACGGACAGCAAAACTGTCGCAGCAATCAGCCATCAATGGGTGTCAGAATAGAAGCTCAAAGGCTTGTTCTGTACAGAGTTGCCTGGTTAAAAAATTTTGGCTTAGTAATAACAGAATATGCTCTTGGTGCTTTCGTTTATGGAAACTAAGCTATTGAAGAAAACAAGAAAACAAATTGCACAGCTATGAGCAATACCAGCAAAGCTTGAGGGACATTCCTGGCATAATTCCCAGGCGCCTGGTACAGCAGACTCAACATCCTCATCAAGGTGGGTCTGAGGAAACAACAACAGCTCTTCTGGACAAGAGCGAGATTTGTTCCCAAGCTCAAGAAGACCAAGCAAGGTGAACAGCAGGGAGAATAAAAGTGGTAAAACATACTCTCTTCCCCTTCCCAACAGTAAACTAGCTTTGGCCAACTCCTGTTCTGAACCTTAATTCAAGGAAAGAATTGCATCTGATGGGTTTTATTGTCAGTATTAGTGCAGGTCTGAACAAGAAAGAAAGAACAAACTTGCATTGACTAAAAAACAGATTATCTGGTCATTATCACATTGCTGTTGGTGGGAGCTTGCTGTGTGCAAATTGGCTGCCAAGTTTCCTACATTACAACAGTGACTACACTTCAAAAAGTACTTCGTTGGCTGTAAAGCACTTTGGGACGTCCGGTGGTCGTGAAAGGCGCTATATAAATGCAAGTCTTTTTTCTTGTTATTCATATAGCACCCTTCACAACCCCGGGACACCCTAAGGCACTTCAGTCAATGAAGTACTTTTGAAGTGCAGTCGTGTTTGTGATGTAGGGAAAGTGTATGGCAGAAGTTAATCCCTTGTCAATTTAGGAATCTACTGGACCGCTAAGAGTTAGAAATGTGGATCAGTAAGGTTCAAATTTTGTACCGGACGATTTCCAGAGGAGATTTTGGGAGATGGCCCGTTTTTTGTTGGGTTATCTTTTCTTCAAGAAATTGAAGAGGTTTGTACTCCTGTAACAAGAAGGAAGAAATGTTGACCATTGTTCCTTTATAAAAAAAAAAGGGGAGAGCAGGCAGATGTTTTATTTCAGAGGTTACTGGGGTCAGCCATCAGTTTGGCTCGGTACATAACTCAGGTGTCCAATTTTCAGTGCTTATTTAATCTATCTTTTTGTTTGCGCTACATCCTAGTTTCATCAATCCTTTCCATTTCCCTTCCATTGAAAAAGGTGAAATCAGAGTAAAGTTGATTGCAAAAAGAACCTAGGCCTTTGTAGCAAGAGGGTTCGAGTACAGGAACAAGGATGTCTTGCTACAGCTGTACAGGGCCTTGGTGAGACCGCACCTTGAGTATTGTGTGCCGTTTTGGTCGCCTTACCTGAGGAAGGACGTTCTTGCCATGGAAGGAGTACAGCGAAGATTCACCAGGCTGATACCTGGGATGGCAGGAATGATGTATGAGGAGAGATTGTGTTGATTGGGCTTATACTCACTGGAGTTTAGAAGATTGAGAGGGGATCTCATCGAAACCTATAAAATTCTGTCAGGCCTGGACAGACTAGATGCAGGAAGGATGTTTATGATGGCCGGGGAGTCCAGAACCAGGGATCATAGTCTAAGGATAAGGGGTAAGCCATTTAGGACTGAAATGCAGAGGAATTTCTTCACCCAGAGAGTGGTGAACCTGTGGAATTCTCTGCCACAGAGGGCGGTGGAGGCCAGTTCATTAAATATATTCAAAAAGGAGTTGGATATATTTCTTAAGTCTAAAGGGATCAAGGGATGTGGGGAGAAGGCAGGGGCAGGGTACTGAATTTGGATGATCAGCCATGATCGCATTGAATGGCGGAGCAGGCTCGAAGGGCCGAATGGCCTACTCCTGCTCCTATCTTCTATGTTTCTTTTCAGCCCTGAGTGGAGTGTTATTTAACAAAAGATTTACATTGCTGCGGTAAAATAACTTCTTATTTTAGAGAACACATCATCATCCTGATTTTTTTCTGATGAATGTAAGGGCAATAAGTGATATTCGAAAAGATCAGGAAGAATTAAACTAATCGGCTAAGGGATGATGGGTGGCTTTCAGTGCACACAAATGCAAGATAATACACAGAGGGATAGGAAAACACTAAGATTGAACACAATGAAAGACAAAAGTGGAGAAGGAAAATGATCCGGGTGTGGTCACTGATCATTCACTGAGAGTTTTCAGCTAATGTATAATTGTTATCCGCAATTATTCATTCCTGGGATGTGGGCATCGCTGGCAAGGCCGGCATTTATTGCCCATCCCTAATTGTCCTCGAGAAGATGGTGGTGAGCCGCCTTCTTGAATGCAACTGAGTGACTTGCTAGGCCATTTCAGAGGGCAGTTAAGAGTTCAGTACATATAGGCCAGACCGGGTAAGGACAGCAGATTTCCTTCCCTAAAGGACATTAGTGAACGAGATGGGTTTTAAAGATAATCCAATAGTTTCATGGTCACCATTACTGACACTAGCTTTTAATTCCAGATTTATTTATTTGAATTTAAATTCCCCAGCTGCCATGGTGGGATTATGAACTCGTGTCTCTGGATCATTAGTCCAGGCCTCTGGGTTACTAGCCCAGTAACATAACTATGCTATAGCAAAATACTACGGATGCTGGAAATCTGAAATAACAATTGAAAGTGCTGGCAACACTCAGCAGGCCAGGCAGCATCCGTGGAGAGAGAAACAGTCAATGTTTCAGGTCGAACCGTTAAGGTTTCCTCGATGCTGCCTGACCGGCTGAGTGTTTGCAGCACTTTCTTTTGTAATTACATAAGTATGCTACCGTATTAGGGTACATCTCATTGACTATAAAAATAAATGATTGTTATCTTGCGTAAATCACTGGTGAGGTCACATTTGGAATATTGGGGTCATTTTTACAAGTTAGCACTCTGGGCACAGGTTTTCAAGTGATGGGAATGCATATCTGGAATTCAGGCTCATGGGATTTTTCCATCAATTAATGTTAGACACGCTGACCTCTGGCCTCCAATTCCCAAAATACACTCCCATTGCATGAAGCTCTGAGCTGGGAGCAATACCCTGTAATAGTTCCACCTTCGAGCACTTCACTTTCAAAGGACATTAATGCACTGAATAAGGTTCAGGAAGCAGAAACAAAAATGATTCTGGGTCTGGGGTTATAAGTTATGAGGAGAGATTTGCAGAGTTGACCTTGTTCTCATTGAAAAAAAGATGATTGAGGTTTTAAAGTGCTGAGAAGCACAGTTGATGTAGAGGTAATCAGACTTTGAGCATAGAACGACAGGATACAATACTAAAATTTACAAACCTGAAGTGAGTCAAGAAGGTTGTGGGTTCAAGACCCACTCCAGAGACTTGGGCACAAAAATCTAGGCTGACACTCCAGTGCAGTGCGGAGGGAAACATGGCAGCTGTCTTTCATTCTGCCAGCGCAATTTACACTTCATCTAGAGCCATCCTTTGTTTCTTAACCTGTCCCATTACCATCTCCTTTTACCTTGAATATCTCTTAATGTCTCTTAACCTCTCCCGCCTTCTATCCTATCACAGATCTCCCCTTTTGTTCTTTCATCCCCTCCCCCCTTTCCCAGCCCCTACACTTGCTTAAAAGTCTGTTCCATTTCCTGCTTTTTTCCAGTTCTGACGAAAGGTCATCGACCTGAAACGTTAACTCTGTTTCTCTCTTCTGACCTGCTGAGTATCTCCAGCATTTTCTGTTTTTATTTCAGATTTCCAGCATCTGCAGTATTTTCTTTTTGTAGCAGTGCTGAGGGAGTGCGGCACTGTCAGAGGTGCCGTCTTTCAGATGAGACGTTAAACCGAGGCCCCGTCTGCTCTCTCAGGTGGATGTAAACGATCTCATGGCACTATTTCGAAGAAGAGCAGGGGAGTTCTCCCCAGTGTCCAAACCAACATATATCCTTCAACCAACATCACTAAAACAGATTATCTGTTCATTATCACATTGCTGTTTGTGGGAGCTTGCTGTGTGCAAATTGGCTGCTGCATTTCCTACATTACAACAGTGACCACTTCAAAAGAAAAGAACTTAATTGGCTGTATAGCGCTTTGGGACATTTGGTGATTGTGAAAGGTGCTATATAAAGGCAAGTCTTCCTTCTTCTTTCAAGAGGTTGGAAGAACCTTTTTTACATAGAAACATAGAAGATAGGAGCAGGAGTAGGCCATTCGGCCCCTCGAGCCTGCTCCGCCATTCAATGCGATCATGGCTGATCATCCAAATTCAGTACCCTGTCCCTGCTTTCTCCCCATACCCCTTGATCCCTTTAGTATTAAGAAATATATCTAACACCTTTTTGAATATATTTAATGAATTGGCCTCAACTGCCTTTTGTGGTAGAGAATTCCACAGGTTCACCACTCTCTGGGTGAAGAAATTCCTCCTCATCTCAGTCCTAAATGGCTTACCCCCTTATCCTTAGCCTGTGACCCCTGGTTCTGGACTCCCCCGCCATCGGGAACATCCTTCCTGCATCTAGTCTGCCTAGTCCTGTTAGAATTTTATAATAGAATTTCCCCCCCCCCCCCCCGACTCTGTAACAATTATGCGGCACAGGCTCCCATGTGTCAATTTATACCAACCTTCAAGAACTACACCAATTTTTCCACTCAATTATTTAAACTGACAAACTCTGGTGTTAACATATAGATCAGCTTTGTTGCTCGGGCGAAGTCACACTCTGAAGATGAATGTCCTTCCTGTGTAGTCATTTCACCTTCTAAGAAAATATTGCATTTCAGGCCCAAAAGCAAGCAGTATTATGACTGTGCTTGAACCTGACTCCACTCATTTAGCAGTGCTGCTTCTCAGACTTTTAAACTAAACCAGCCAAACAGCAGTCTGTGGTCTTCCAACATCTTCAATTCCAGAGTTGGAGACAAAGTCATGTTGTATGTATCTATTAGTGTCAATAAAGTTCTACCCCCTATTCAATCATTTCACAAACACCCTCTAATGGGAGACATTCACTTCCCTCTCAGCCAACTCACTTATATGGCTGAGTTATAATATCCTGCCAATGTTCACCATATCAAGGTTATTATTTGGCTGTTGGCCCGTGCCCCACCTTCCCTGGGCCCTGACGATGACGTAGTCCAACACCGCCTTCAGTGTGCCAGTGCAGCCTTCGGTCGCCTGAGGAAGAGTGTGTTTGAAGACCAGGACCTCAAACCCGGCACTAAGCTCATGGTCTACAGAGCAGCAGTGATGCCTGCCCTGCTGTATGCCTCAGAGACATGGATCGTGTACAGCAGGCACCTCAAAGCACTGGAGAGGTACCACCAACGCTGCCTCTGCAAAATCCTGCAAATCCATTGGCAGGATAGGCGCACCAACGTCAGTGTTCTTGCTCAGGTCAACATTCCCAGCATCAAAGCTTTGACCACGCTCAATCAGCTCCGATGGACGGGTCACATTGTCTGCATGCCCGATACGAGACTCCCAAAACAAGCGCTCTACTCAGAGCTCCGGCACGGCAAGAGAGCCCCAGGTGGGCAGAGGAAACGCTTCAAGGACACCCTCAAAGCCTCCTTGAAAAAGTGCAACATCCCCACCGACACCTGGGAATCCCTGGCCCAAGACCGCACAAAGTGGAGGAGAAGCATCCGGGAAGGCGCCGAACACCTCGAGTCTCTTTGCCAGGAGCAAGCCGGAGCCAAGCGCAGGCAGCGCAAGGAGCGCACGTCAACCCAAGCACCCAAGCACCCCACCCACCTGCCCCTTCAACTACCGTCTTCCCCACCTGTGACAGAGACTGTAGGTCCCGCATTGGACTCATCAGTCACCTGAGAACTCATTTTTAATGTGGAAGCAAGTCATCCTTGGTTCCGAGGGACTGCCTAAGAAGAAGAAGAAGATTATTTGGCATCGCACAAATATTTTTAATTGTGTTTTGAAACCTGGTTTGTACACATCCATCATCTTACCATGCAGTGTTTCCTCACATATTCCAAACTTAACATGCTACACCAATTAAAAACAGAGAAAACTACAATCAAGAATAGCAATAGAGAATGTTGGAAAGAAAGACTTGCATTTCTATAGCACCTTTCACGACCTCAGGACATCCCAAGAGCTTTACAGCCAATGAAATACTTTTTGAAGTGTAGTCACTGTTGTAATGTAGGAAACACGGCAGTCAATTTGCGCACAGCAAGCTCCCACAAACAGCAATGTGATAATGACCAGATAATCTGTTTTAGTGAGGTTGATTGAGGGATAAATATTGCCCAGGACACCGGGGAGAACTCTTCCAAATAGTGCTATGGGATCTTTTATGTCCACCTGAGAGAGCAGACGGGGCCTCGGTTTATCGTCTCATCCGAAAGACGGCACCTCCGACAGTGCAGCACTCCCTCAGCACTGCATTGAAGATTTTTGTGTTCAGATCTCTGGAGAGGGTCTCTGAAGCCACAATCTTTTGACTCGGTGGCGAGGGTGCTACCCACTGAGCCACGGCTGACCGACAGATCAGCCGTGATCTCATTGAATGGAACAGGCCCGATGGACTGAATGGCCGACTCCTGTTCCTATGTTCCTGGAGAGGAAAGAAAATGAAGCCAATGTCTCCACTCCTAATAGCAATCTAAATAAACCTCTGCTAGAATATATGTGTGCAATCGTATTGAGTGAAGACATCATCAGGCTCTCCACGACTGAATAGCCTATTGATCAGCCTTGGAAGGAGTGCAGCGCAGTTTCACCAGAATATTACCAGCACTCCAAGGGTTAGATTATGAGATTACATAAACTAAGCTTGTATTTCCTGGAATATAGAAAGTTAAAGGGTGATTTGATTGAGGTTTTTAGGATTTTGAAAGGAATTGATAGGGTAGATAAAGAGAAACCTTTCCACTGGTGGGGAGAGTCTAGGACAAGGAGACACAACCATAAAATCCGAGCCAATGCATTCAGGAGAGAAGATAGGAAACACTTCTTCATGCATAGGGTGGTAGAAGTGTGGAACTCTCTCCCACAAAAAGCAGTCGGTGCTGGGGCTCAATTAATAATTTTACATCTGAGACCAATAGATTTTTGTTAGACAAGGGTATAAAAGGATATGGAGCCAGGGCGGGTGCATGGAGTTAAAGAAAGACTTGCATTTCTATAGCGCCTTTCACGTCCACCGGACGCCCCAAAGCATTTTTATAAGCCAATAAAGTACTTTTGAAGTGTAGTCACTTGTGATGTAGGAAACGCGGCAGCCAATTTACACACAGCAATCTCCCACAAACAGCAATGTGATAATGACCAGATAATCTGTTTTAGTGATGTTGGTTGAAGGATAAATATTGGCCCCAGGACACCAGGGATTAACTCCCCTACTCTTCTTCGAAATAGAGCCATAAGATCTTTTACGTCCACCTGAGAGAGCAGACGGGGCCTCGGTTTTAATGTCTCATCTGAAAGACGGCACCTCCGGCAGTGGAGTGCTCCCTCAGCACTGCACTGGGAGTGTCAGCCTAGATTTTTGTGCTCAAGTCTCTGGAGTGGGACTTTGAACCCACAACCTTCATGACTCAGAAGCAACGGTGCTACCTACTCAGCCATGGCCAATACATGGCACATCTGCCGTCTAATGGACATCACCAAACTTCAATTACGCATTTCTGAAGTAAATTAGCTGAGAGGTCAAAGAATTACTATGTTTTAAGCACTGTGATGTAAGTAAATTATGTGTAAATGTATATTTATACACTTTTTAAATTTGTTATCAAAATTATTGAAATTAAACCATATTATTTTACTGAGTTCATTAAAATAATACCACCGGAAAATGTGAGTATAGAATCATAGAATAGTACAGCACAGCAGGAGGCCATTCAGTTCTTCTATACCTGGAGCCAGCTGGTTGACTTGCTTGTGAAGTACAAGACAATCTGATCAGAGCCACACAGCAACGAGAGACAACACAACTCGTTAATCAAGGCAGTTAAAGAGAAAAGTAACTTGGAGACACAATTACATTTTTGCCAAGTAAATGGGCCATTTCAGAAAATTCTCACACCGTAAAAAGAAATGGTGTAGAAGAATTTTACAGGAAAAGGACTTCAGAAAAGAAAGGAAATTTCATGAAAGAATGAACAAAGAGCTGCTAATTTGCCCAGAGATGCAGAGGGAGTATTTCAAACATGAGTCATAAGTGGACTTCGCAAGAATTAACATTTTTAAGAGATTTAGTCATTGCACAGTGATCAAATACATTATGACCAGGGGCGCTGCTTTATATTTATCTTTGAGACACATTTAACTGCTCTTTATGAATTAAACAAGGCATGCTGGTGCTCAGTACTTTTACCATCAGTGTGAAATAATTCCAATGTCTCAGGAATGCCTTTCCATTCATTTACATGGTGAGTGAATCAGGAGAATGGATCAACTTCAAAATAGAGATTTTGCTGTCGTTGAATTCACTATAAAGAGTTTCCATATATTGGGCTCCATTATAAACAGTTTCGCTCTATTTGAAATCACTGTGAGCAGAGTTTCATTATACTGTATTAGAATGCTCCACATATAGTTTCACTATAACTGAGCTTTCAGTAAAGAACGTTTCACTGTCTCAACAGCAACAGCTTGTATTTATATAGCGCCTTTAATGCAGTAAAACATCCCAAGGCACTTCACAGGAGTATTATAAGACAAAATATTTTACACCGTGCAACATGAGAAGTTAGGGCAGGTGACCAAAAGCTTGGTCAAAGTGGTAGGTTTTAAGGAGCGTCTTAATCATAGAAATTTACAGCACAGAAGGAGGCCATTTTGGCCCATCGTGTCCGTGCCGGCCGACAAAGAGCTCTCCAGCCTAATCCCACTTTCCAGCTCTTGGTCCGTAGCCCTGTGGGTTACGGCACTTCAAGTGCATATCCAAGTACTTTGTAAATGTGATGAGGGTTTCTGCCTCTACCACCCTTTCAGGCAGTGAGTTCCAGACCCCCACCACCCTCTGGGGGAAGAAATTTCCCCTCAAATCTCCTCTAAACCTCCGACCAATTACTTTAAATCTATGCCCCCTGGTTATTGACTCTTCTGCTAAGGGAAATAGGTCCTTCCTATCCACTCTATCTCGGCCCCTCGTAATTTTATACACCTCACTAAGGTCTCCCCTCAGCATCCTCTGTTCCAAAGAAAACAAACCCAGCCTATCCAATCTTTCCTCATAGCTAAAATTCCCCAGTCCAGGCAACATCCTGGTAAATCTCCTATCTAGTGCAGAGAGGCGGAGAGATTTAGGGAGGGAATTCCAGATCTTAGGGCCTCGGCAGCTGAAGGCACGGCCACCAATGGTTGAGCAATTATAATCAGGGATGCTCAAGAGGGCAAAATTAGGGGAACGCAGATATCTCGGGGGGTTGTGGGGCTGAAGGAGATTAGAGAGATAGGGAGGGGCGAGGCCATGAAGGGATTTGAAAACAAGGATGAGAAATGTCAGGGCTAACATTAAATAGTTTTACTATATTTGAATTCACTGAAGTACAGTTTCACTATATCCAAGGTTTACTATGCGGATATGTGTGAAGGGATGCACTTTGGGAGAAACAACATGGAGAGGCAGTATAATCCAAATGGTACTATTTTGAGGGGGTGCAAGAGCAGGGGGACCTGGGGTGCCTATTCACAAATCTTTGAAGGTGGCAGGACAAGTAGATAAGGGGGTTAAGAAAGCATATGGGATATTTGGCTTTGTAAATAGAGGCATTGCATACAAAAACAAGGAAGTCATGCAACTCCTCAGATAATGAAGCAGTCCATGCCCACATGCAGCAAGACCTGGACGACATTTAGACTTGGGCTGATAAGTGACAGGTAACATTCTAGCCTTACAAGTGACAGGCAATGACTACCTCCAACATGCGAGAGTCTAACCACCACCCCTTGACATTCAATGGCATTACCATCACTGAATCTCCCACCATCAATATCCTGGGGGTCACCATTGACCAGAAACTTAACTGGACCAGCCACATAAATACTGTGGCAGCAAGAGCAGGTCAGAGGCTGGGTATTCTGCGGCGAGTGTCGCACCTCCTGACTCCCCAAAGCCTTTCCACCATCTACAAGGCACAAGTCAGGAGTGTGATGGAATACTCTCCACTTGCCTGGATGAGTGCAGCTCCAACAACACGCAAGAAGCTCGACACCATCCAGGACAAAGCAGCCCGCTTGATTGGCACCCCATCCACCACCTTAAACATTCACTCCCTCCACCACCGGCGCACCGTGGCTGCAGTGTGTACCATCTACAAGATGCACTGCAGCAACTCACCAAGGCTTCTTCGGCAGCACCTCCCAAACCCGCGACCTCTTCCACCTAGAAGGACAAGGGCAGCAGGCGCATGGGAACACCACCACCTCCAAGTTCCCCTCCAACTCACACACCATCCTGATTTGAAAGTATATCACCGTTCCTTCATCGTCGCTGGGTCAAAAGTCTGGAATTCCCTCCCTAACAGCACTGTGGGTGTATACCTTCACCACACGGACTGCAGCGGTTCAAGAAGGCGGCTCACCACCACCTTCTCGAGGGCAATTAGGGATGGGCAATAAATGCTGGCCTTGCCAGCGACGCTCACATCCTGTGAACAAATTTAAAAAAAAATCTTTACAAATCCCTGGTTAGGCCTCAGCTGGAGTATTGTGTAAAATTCTGGGCACCACACTTTAGGAAGGATGTTAAGGCCTTGGAGAGGATACAGAGAACATAAGAACATAAGAACATAAGAAATAGGAGCAGGAGTAGGCCAATCGGCCCCTCGAGCCTGCTCCACCATTCAATAAGATCATGGCTGATCTGATCCTAACCTCAAATCTTCTATCACTCTGCATCCACCCGAACCCATGTGATCTCCCGGGAGAGGCGAAAAACCAGATAAAGACCCAATGGCCAATTTGGGAGAAAAAAATCTGGGAAATTCCTCTCCGACCCATCTAGGCGATCGAAATTCTTCCAGGAGATCACCCTGTCCCTATATTTTCTACAGTACTTACCTTCTGTAAAGGCGATCTCCACCCCAGCCAGGAACAGGAATAAAACCATCTCCTGAAATCTAACAGAATTAGAACACAGTAGGAGCAGAACAAGGCTACACGGCCCCTGGGCCCGCTCCACTACCCACAGGGCCATGACCATTCCGAACCCAGACTCATGTCCAATTTCCTGCCCGCTCCCCGTAACCCTTAATTCCCTTTACTTCTAGGAAACTATCTATTTCTGTTTTAAATTTATTTAATGATGTAGCTTCCACAGCTTTCTGGGGCAGCAAATTCCACAAACCTACCACCCTCTGAGTGAAGAAGTTTCTCCTCATCTCAGTTTTGAATGAGCAGCCCCTTATTTTAAGATTATGCCCCCTAGTTCTAGTTTCACCCATCATTGGGAACATCCTCACCGCATCCACCCGATCAAGCCCCTTCACAATCTTATATGTTTCAATAAGATCGCCTCTCATTCTTCTGAACTCCAATGAGTAGAGTCCCAATCTACTCAACCTCTCCTCATATGACCACCCCCTCATCCCCGGGATTAACCGAGTGAACCTTCTTTGTACTGACTCGAGAGCAAGTATGTCTTTTCTTAAGTATGGACACCAAAACTGTATGCAGTATTCCAGGTGCGGCCTCACCAATACCTTGTACAACTGCAGCAATACCTCCCTGTTTTTATATTCCACCCCCCTAGCAATAAAAGCCAACATTCCATTGGCCTTCTTGATCACTTGCTGCACCTGCATACTAACTTTTTGAGTTTCGTGCACCAGGACCCCCAGATCCCTTTGTACTACAGTACTTTCCAGTTTCTTGCCATTAAGATAATAACTTGCTCTATGATTTTTCCTGCCAAAGTGCATAACCTCACACTTTCCAGTATTGTATTCCATCTGCCAAATCTCTGCCCACTTACTTAGCCTGTCTATGTCCCTTTGCAGGTTTTTTATGTCCTCCTCACTCACTACTTTCCAGGATCACCAGGATGATACCAGTGTTGAGGGTTTGAAGAAGCTGGAATTGTTCTCCTTCGAGCAGAGAAGTTTAAGGGGAGACCTAATGGAGGTATTCAGCATGATGAGGGGTTTTGATAGAGCAAGTAGGGAGAAGCCATTTCCTCTGACAAGTGTGTCGGTAACCAGAGGTCATAGATTTAAAATAACTGGCAAAAGAACTAGAGGGGAAATGAGGAGAAACATCTTCACACAGAGGGTTGTTGAGATCTGGAATGCACTACCTGAAAGGATGGTGGAATCAGATTCCGCAGGAACTTTCAAAAGGCAACTGAACATGTACATGAAGAAAACTAATTTGCAGGTTTATAGGGAAAAATCTGGGGTGTGGGCCTAAGTTGGACAGTTCTTTCAAAGAGCCAGCACAGACACGATGGGTCGAATGGTCTCCTTCTGCGCTGTATTATTCTATGATACTATACTATGGGGTTTCACTGGATTAGAACTCATTGTAAGCAAGTCCTGCCTTGTGGTTCACTATCAAGGCCAACCAAAAATCCAACAGGAGTAAGATCATGTCTCTCAACAAGAAACAGATGCCATCAAGAACAGTTTTATATACATGTGTGAGGCTTCACCTGGAAACTGCTTACAGACACCTCAATCATTAGGGAACTGCTGAGGTGTCTCTATCTGAACAAGCTTCTGACGATTTTTCTTTGGGATTTTAAAGATCTGACCCGTGTTTAGGTGAATTGCTACCATGTGAAATAACTTGGAACGTAGCCCTATGCATTATGTAAAAATCATTTAATTTGCCAGATGTGACCTCCACTAACTCGGTCCTTAAACAAATTGGATCTATCCGTACTGCATCTTATTTTCTTATTCCAGACAGGAAAGATCTTGCTCTCCAGCAATACCAAGTTGGATTCCACCTTCGATAGTCAATCTTCAGTTGAATGGGTGAGGTTAAGTTCACAGTTACTGACATGGAGTGGAATTAGCATATTAGTACATATTAGAGTTAATGCTTTGGTAGGTGATGTAAGCAGTTTTTCTTACATCTGGGATCTACCAGAATCTCTTTTTAATGAAGGCCCTCAGGCAGTATAACAAGGGTTCAAAAGGCAGCAATCTCAGCTTTCTCATCTTAAACTGCATTTAAAGCTGTACGATTGCATAATCCTTACCTTATAAAGATAATACTTGTTCTCAAACTACTTATTCTGTACCACTGGTTTGCAAGAAAAAAAATCTGTTTTCCTTGTAAGCAGTTTTTGTGCCATTTCATGCTCTAGGACATCTTAAAACATATGGAACAAAATTGAATCAATAATGACCCTACTGTCAATCGCCAGCGCCTTCAGAATGTGCTGACATCCTCACCTACTGAGTTTATTCAGGAAAATGTTGTTGAGTTTCTTAATGTTAATCTGCTTTGTCTGCACTCTAGATCTCATTCCCTCTCTGCCATTGTGGCCTGCTGTGTTCCAGTACTTATTCTCATCTTGTTTTGTCTTTTTCTTTCTTTATATGTGGCGATCATGGAGCATCCCATGTGTGCGCATGCTTGTGTGTTTTTAAAAAATTTGTTTATGGGATGTGGGCGTCGCTGGCAAGGCCAGCATTTATTGCCCATCCCTAATTGCCCTCAAGAAGGTGGTGGTGAGCCGCCTTCTTGAACCGCTGCAGTCCGTGTGGTGAAGGTGCTCCCACAGTGCTGTTAGGGAGGGAGTTCCAGGATTTTGACCCAGCAACGATGAAGTATCGGCCGATATACTTCCAAGTCAGGATGGTGTGTGACTCGGAGGGGAACTTGGAGTTGGTGGTGTTCCCATGCACCTGCTGCCCTTGTCCTTCTAGGTGGAAGAGGTCGCGGGTTTGGGAGGTGCTGCTGAAGAAGCCTTAGTGAGTTGCTGCAGTGCATCTTGTAGACGGTACACACTGCCGCCATGGTATGCCGGTGGTGGAGGGAGTGAATGTTTAAGGTGGTGGATGGGGTGCCAATCAAGCGGGCTGCTTTGTCCTGGATGGTGTTGAGCTTCTTGAGTGTTGGAGCTGCACTCATCCAGGCAAGTGGAGAGTATTCCATCACACTCCTTACTTGTGCCTTGTAGATGGTGGAAAAGCTTTGGGGAGTCAGGCAGTGAGACACTCGCCGCAGAATACCTAGCTTCTAACCTGCTCTTGTTGCCACAGTATTTATGTAGCTGGTCCATGTAAGTTTCTGGTTAATGGTGACCCCCAAGATGTTGATGGTGGGGGATTCGGTGATGGTAATGCCATTGATTGTCAAGGGTCGGTGGTTAGACTCTCGCTTGTTGGAGATAGTCATTGCCTGGCGTGAATGTTACCTGCCACTTATCAGCCCAAGCCTGAATGTCGTCCAGGTCTTGTTGCATGCGGGCATGGACTGCTTCATTGGCCCAGAAATTCGTGTCGGGGGCTTCCCGCGGGTGCAAGCCCCCGACCTACACTTACCTAGCACGCCGGCAGTTGAAGCCTGGGCCTGCGTGGATTTCCTGTCTGTGGCCCGGTGCAGCTCCCGGCGCGCTGTGCTTGCGTGATCCAGCGGCGTACTTAGTGGGATCATGTGAGCACTGGACAACCAATCGGAGGATGCAAAAGTTCATTCATGAGTTTGACAGTAAGAACTGTCAAACTCATGAAAACTCCGGGCGCCCAAAACAGTACTTAAACTTGAAATAATTTTTTTTTTAAATCACACTATTTAAATGAACTATAAATAACTTTAAATAACTATTTTAAACAATAATTTAAATTTTTGAAAAAAATAATTTTATAAAAAATCAGGGCTAAAAATACACTTACCTTACTGTAAAGTCTTTAAAAATAATAAACCTGTGGAAAAAAAATTCTAATTTTAATTAATAGACCACTTACCTTTTAAAATTAAGTCCTTACGTCTGCTTTTTTAAAGTGTAAAAAGTGGAGGCCTTCATGCACGGGCAAATCTGGAAAAAAAAAAGGAAGTTCAACGCGCACGCGCAGACTCCTGCGTGCACGCGTTCGACCTCTGAACCCCTTGGTTCAGAGGATCGGAAATGCCAGTTTCCCACGCATGCGCTGTGCATGCAGAAAACCGACAATTCCATCGGTCCCACGCGTGAGTACACGGTGCTTACTCGCGCGTTGGGACACTAATTTCTGAGCCATTATCTGAGGAGTTGCGAATGGCACTGAACACTGTGCAGTCATCAGCGAACATCCCCATTTCTGACCTTACATTGGAGTGTGCGTTTAACTGGGTTTGAATAAAATTGAAGAAAGCGCACTCCTTTACAATCGCTGTCTCTGTCTGTGCTGCGATTATCTCCACATCAGAGCTATCGACCCTGATCCCTTTCCCTGCTCTTTCTCAATTCAGACTGTGTGTTGTCCTGTATTTCTACAACACTTGTGGTGCACGAAATGGAAAGAAACACATTTGGATGTGAAAGGATGAATCTGGCAGATGAAGGTCTAAAGTTGCTAAAGTCAACATTTAGACCACAGGACAGCAGCGTGCCCAGGAGGAAGATGAGGTACGAGGGTTGATTTTTAAAATGTGCACTCCCAACGTGAAGCCTCGCCCACTGGGAGCATGCATCAGGAAATCGGCCCTACTGTTTCTGAAGTTGGTGTGGATAAGTCGGGAGTAGTGGGAGATGTGAATACTGATTTGTGCAGAGGCGATAATATGAACCAGATTGTATATGAGTTATCATTGGTAAGATTGCAAAGTATAGAAAGAAGAGCTGATGAGCTAATGTGGATGGAAGGGGTTGAACATATGTTATTACATATGGTTACAAATGATCATGGTACAGGATATGGAATAATTTTGTGTTTATCTAACTCCTTCATAAATGTTGTGATTGACTCAGCTTCACCTGTGGTAATACACTTCATATTTTAATAACCCATTGCATGAAAAAAATGATTCTAACCTCCCTTTATCCTTCTAGTACTAACCCTAAGGGCTGGATTTTCATTCAGAAGTCGGGTTGGAGGCGGGACTACAACTTTCGGGGTTGTAGTCCCGCCTCCATCGAGATGTGGCCAATCCACGCGATTTTAACTTGATTGACCTTGTTGAGCCCGCCCAGTGGGCTCAGCAGGCCAATTAAGGGCCACCCGGCAACAGGTGATGTCACAGACTGAACTTTCATCTGTCAAGAGGTTTTGACAGATGAAATATCAGCGTTCGACAGCTGTTTGAAGCTGTCAAACACTGACAGTCTTACTTCTAACATGAGTCCTTCTCCACAGACTCAGTTAGAAATCTCTCCTGCACAGAAAGCTGCAGGCTGTCACTTTTGACAGTTCGCAGCCATTCTGCTTTCTGTGCCGGTGAGATGAGGGACTCCCGGAACCTAAAGGAAGGAAGGCTGAAAAGGTAAGAAAATGTATGTAAAACTTATTTAATCACTTTAGACACACCAAACACACTTACCTTTGCACTCATGCACCCATCACTCACCTGAACGCCAACATCTCGACCCCTCCAAGCCCTTCAACCCGACGGCCCGACTCCTCTAACTTGGTGTGGTTTGGAGCCGTCGGGAATCCCACAGTTCAAGCTTAAAAATAGGGATTAGGCTAAAAACTGCCTGTTAACTACCTGTTAACAGGCAGTTAATTGGCACTAATCCCTGCCCGCCTCGGGTAGGTGGGTCCCAGTGCGGGGCGGGTACCCGCCTCCTTTGAAACTGGCATGGAGGCGGGTTGGGTGCAGGATGGGGTCGGGACCCCCGATTTCGGGAATTTAACCCCCCGCATGCCTCCAAACCCGACTCCACGGCACACTGAAAATCGAGCCCATATTGTCTGCCCCCTTTTTACCAGTTCACCAACCAGTAGAAATAATCTTTTACTATTTATGCCCTCAATCAGTCCCTTTCCTAAGTGCTGAACACTTCCATTAGATCTCTTTAAAACTTTTTCTGCTCCAGTGCTAGTTTTTTCACGTATCTCATCATAACTATATCCTTTCATCCCACAACATCACAAGGTACTTTCAGATGAGGAATACTTGTTGGCCAATCTTAATTCTTCCATCCACAACAACCCTACACGCCCCCATCGGTGCATCTAATTATCCAGGGTTTTCGCCTCCACTGCACTGCCTGAAGTCCAGGAACGAAGAAGAACCTCCTGATTTCTAAAGTTACCTTTAACTAGTTTGAATCAGTGTTCCTTTGTCCTACAACAGCAACAACTTGTATTTATATAGCGCCTTTAGCGTAGTAAAACGTCCCAAGGCGCTTCACAGGAGCGTTATCAAAAGAAATTTGACACTGAGCCAGATAAGGAGAAATTAGGGCAGATGACCAAAAGCTTGGTCAAAGAGATAGGTTTTGAGGAACGTCTTAAAGACGGAAAGAGAGGTGGAGAGGCGGAGAGGTTTAGGGAGGGAATTCCAGAGCTTAGGGCATTGACAGCAGCAGACACGGCCGCCAATGGTTGAGTGATTAAAATCAGTGATGCTCAAGAGGGCAGAACTAGAGGAGCGCAGGTATCTCGGGTGGTTGTGGGGCTGGAGGAGATTACAGAGATAGAGAGGGGCAAGGCCATTGAGGGATTTGAAAACAAGGATGAGAATTTTAAAATCCTTGTGCACCAGTCGCTGAAGGTAAGCATGCAGGTGCAGCAGACAGTTAAGAAGGCAAATGGTATGTTGGCCTTCGTAGCGAGAGGATTCGAGTACAGGAGCAAGGATGTCTTGCTGCAGTTGTACAGGGCCTTGGTGAGACCACACCTTGAGTATTGTGTGCAGTTTTGGTCGCCTTTTCTGAGGAAGGATGTTCTTGCCATGGAGGGAGTGCAGCGAAAATTCACCAGACTGAAACCTGGGATGGCAGGAATGACGTATGAGGAGAGATTGGGTCGATTGGGCTTATACTCGCTGGAGTTTAGAAGAATGAGAGGGGATCTCATTGAAGCTTATAAAATTCTAACAGGACTAGACAGACTAGATGCAGGAAGGATGTTCCCAATGGCGGGGGAGTCCAGAACCAGGGGTCACAGTCTAAAGATAAGGGGTAAGCCATTTAGGACAGAGATGAGGAGGAAGTTGAGGCCAATTCATTAAATATATTCAAGAAGGAGTTGGATATATTTCTTAAGGCTAAAGGGATCAAGGGATATGGGGAGAAAGCAGGGACAGGGTACTGAATTTGGATGATCAGCCATGATCTCATTAAAAGCATGCAGGTGCAGCAGGCGGTTAAGAAGGCAAATGGTATATTGGCCTTCATAGCGAGAGGGTTTGAGTGCAGGAACAAGGATGTCTTGCTGCAGTTGTACAGGGCCTTGGTGAGACCACATCTTGAGTATTGTGTGCAGTTTTGGTCGCCTTATCTGTGGAAGGATATTCTTGCCATGGAAGGAGTTCAGCGAAGATTCACCAGGCTGATACCTGGGATGGCAGGAATGACGTATGAGGAGAGATTGGGTTGATTGGGCTTGTAGTCGCTGGAGTTTAGAAGAATGAGAGGGGATCTCATTGAAACTTCTAAAATTCTGGCAGGACTGGACAGACTAGATGCAGGGAGGATGTTTCCGATGGTCGGGGAATCCAGAACCAGGGGTCACAGTCTAAGGATAAGAGGTAGGCCTTTTAGGACAGAAATGAAGAGGAATTTCTTCACCCAGAGAGTGGTGAACCTATGGAATTCTCTACCACAGAAGGCAGTAGAGGCCAATTCATTAAATATATTCAAGAAGGAGTTGGATATATTTCTTAAGGCTAAAGGGATCAAGGGGTATGGGGAGAAAGCAGGGATCGGGTACTGATTTGGATGATCAGCCATGATCGCACTGAATGGCGGAGCAGGCTCGAGGGGCCGAATGGCCGACTCCTGCTCCTATCTTCTATGTTTCTACTCCCATTGTTTGATTTAAAGTCGTATTCCAAATTAACGTTTTTGTACCATTTACTACCTTGTATACTTTATAAGATCACCTCTCCTTACCAGATTGAAAGGCCTCGGTCTTTCCTCAGAACTCAGCCTATTGAAACTAGGGATCAGTCTCATGGCTCTTCTCTGCACTGTTTCAATTCATATTAATGGAAATGAAGATCGGCTGGTTGCTATAACGGGCGGCTGACCCGCAACGCCAGTTTTACGCTGGGCAACAAGTTGAAAATCTACCCCAATATCTCCCTAGTTGTTCATTGACCAGAACAACAACAACTTGTATTTATATAGCACCTTTAACGTAGTAAAACGTCCCAAGGCATTTCACAGGAGTATTTTAAGACACAAAATTTGACACCGAGCCACATAAGGATAAATTAGGGCAGGTGACCAAAAGCTTGGACAAAGAGGCAGGTTTTAAGGAGCGTCTTAAAGGAGGAAAGAGAGGTAGTGAGGCAGAGAGGTTTAGGGAGGGAATTCCAGAGCTTAGGGCCCAGGCAGCTGAAGACACAGAAGAACTGGACACAGTACTCAAGGTGCAGTCTGAACAAAGCACTGTGCAGTTTGATTTTACGACTCCCGCTGACTTGTATTCTTCTGTTTTGGCTATGTAGTTCAGCAATCTGTTGGCTGTGTTGGTTGCTGTTCTACATTGGTTGGACATGTTGATGGTCGAGTCTCCTGTCATTGTTCGGCCCGCTCACATTTTTTCTTATCTTCAATCACTAATTTCTGGGCTGCCTCCTCCAACAACAATAAAAAAGAGGCAATATATGTCCAAGTCAGGATGGTGTGTGACTTGAAGGCAGGTGAACTTGCAGTTGATGGTATTCCCATGATGTTGCTGAAATTGCATTGGTGATATGAGTAACAAACAAATTCCTATGAAATATTTTATGGCAGGCAATAACCAATTTTAAATGATTTAACATAGGAACAGGAGGAGGCCATTCAGCCCCTCGAGCCTGTTCTGCCATTCAATTAGATCATGGCTGATCTGGATCTTAACTCCATCTACCCACCTCGATTCCATAGCCATTATTACCTTACCTATCAAAAATCTATCGATCTCAGTTTTGAAATTTTCAATCGACCTTTTTTAGGCCGAATATCAAATTCCTTCAAAATGACATGGTAATGTGTTCATTTTCTCAATCGACCTTTCGGGCTGGCAAGTGGAGTTGAGGTCGACGATCAGCCATGATCTTATTGAATGGCGGAGCAGGCTCGAGGGGCCGTATGGCCAACTCCTGCTCCTATTTCTTATGTTCTTATGACTTAGCTTCAACAGCTTTTTGAGGGAGAGAGCTCCTGATTTCCACCACCCTTTGTGTGAAGAAGTGCTTCCTGACATCACCCCTGAACGGCCTGGCTCTAATTTTAAGGTTATGCCCCCTTGTTTCGGACAGAGGAAATAGTTTCTCTCTATCTACCCAATCATCTGTAAAATGGGGACAAAGGAGCACAGGCATAATCTAACCTAAAGCAAATTTAGGACTGATATCAGTTTGGTATTATCTGCAAATTTTGCCAATTTGTAACGGGTTTCTGAATCCAGGTCACTGATGTAAATCAGAAGCAACAAGTGTCCCTGCTGGAAAGGGCACATGTATGGATGTCAAATCAGAACAGGATCAGGCTGAACTGTGATTATCCATACTGCCATATAGCCTGCTCACAATCACTGTCTAGGATTACAGACAAAGAATTGCCATTTGAGAACAAGTACCGAAGGAAATGAAGCACGTGAGGAACCCTACCTCATC
The DNA here is from genome assembly GCF_052327205.1 of Somniosus microcephalus. Lineage (NCBI taxonomy): Eukaryota > Metazoa > Chordata > Chondrichthyes > Squaliformes > Somniosidae > Somniosus > Somniosus microcephalus. The sequence continues at coordinate 81,334,468 of NC_141003.1, read as the reverse complement.
ATCTTCAGTAGAGGAGAGGAGAAAATTAGAGGGAAAACTTTCAATTACAACTACTCCAGAAACATGGATCAGTTTTGTCCTTTAGTAATCACAAAATCTGATTGGGAAGGGGAAAAAATTCAATTTACTTATATTTAAAACCACCCATACTAGGAGCCAAAGGGACCACTTCATAATATTTCCTTCATTCCTGGTATGTTGATAGGGTGCGAGGAAGTAAGGAGGGAGGAGACTCGTGTGGAATGTAAACAGCGGCACAGGTCTGTTGGGCCGAATGGCCTGTTTCTGGGCCGGAATTTGCGGTCAGTGGCGAAGCGAAGTACGCTTCGCACAAAGATCTCGCGATCTCTGTGTCGAGAAGTTTGGCCACTTAGAAACTAATAGTAAGATTGGGCAGAGTCAACATGGATTTATGAAAGGGAAGTCCTGTTTGACAAAGCTATTGGAGTTCTTTGAGGATGTAACTAGTGGTGTAGACAAAGGGGAACTGGTAGATGTGGTGTATCTGGATTTTCAGAAGGCCTTCGATAAGGTCCCACACAAGAGGTTGGTGAACAAAATTAGGGCACATGGAATTGGGGGTAATATACTAGCATGGATTGAGAATTAGTTAACAGACAGAAAACAAAGCGTAGGGATAAACGAGTCTTTTTCAGGATGGCAGGCTGTGACTAATGAGGTACCACAAGGATTGGTGCTTGGGCCCCAGCTATTCACAATCTATATCAATGATTTGGATGAGGGGACTAAATGTAACATTTCCAAATTTGCTGATGATACAAAGCTAGGTGGCAGTGTCAGTTGCGAAGAGGATGTGAAGAGGCTTCAAGGGGATCTCGACAGGCTCAGTGAGTGGGCGAGAACATGGCAGATGGAATATAATGTGGATAAATGTGAAGTTATTCACTTTGGTAGAAAAAACAGAAAGGCAGAGTATTTCCTAAATGGTGAAAGATTGGGGAATGCAGATACTCAAAGGGACCTGGGTGTCCTTGTATATGAGTCACTGAAAGTGAATGTGCAGGTGCAGCAAGCCATTAGGAAGGCAAATGGTATGCTGGCCTTCATTACTAGAGAATTTGAGTACAGGAGTAAAGAAGTCTTACTCCAATTATAGAGGGCCTTGGTGAGACCACACCTGGAGTACTGTGTACAATTTTGGTCTCCTTACCGAAGGAAGGATATACTTGCCATAGAGGGAGTGCAATGAAGGTTCACGACTTTGATTCCTGGGATGGTGGGACTGTCGTATGAGAAGAGATTGAGTAAACTAGGCCTGTATTCTCTTGAATTCAGAAGAATGAGAGGGGATCTCATTGAAGCATACAAAATTATTACAGGGCTTGATAGGATGGATGCTGGGAGAATGTTTCCCTTAGCTGGGGAGTCTAGAACCAGGGGCCACAGCCTCAAGATAAAGGGTAGGCCATTCAGGACTGAGATGAGAAGAAATTTCTTCACACAGAGGGTGGTGAGTCTTTGGAATTCTCTACCCCAGAGGGCTGTGGAGGCTCAGTCATTGGGTATATTCAGAACAGAAGTCGATTGATTTCTGACTAGTAAGGGCATCAAGGGATATGGCGATAGGGCCGGTGAATGGAGTTGAGGCAGAAGATCAGCCATGATCTCATTGAATGGCGGAGCAGGCTCGAAGGGCCGAATGGCCTACTCCTGCTCCTATTTCTTATGTTCTTATGTTTTCCAAGGTGTAACTCAAATCAACGTGTAGTATAGTGGGAATCCCCTTGCGCGAGCTGCTGTGACGTCAACAAGCTGTCTAAGCAGCCAATCACAAGGCCGAATTCTCACAGGCAGCGAACAAGGAAGTGAGTAAGCATCTGGGAAGGCGCCGAACACCTTGAATCTCTTCACTGGGAGCAAGTGGAAGCCAAGCGCAAGGCGCGCATGTCAACCCAAGCACCACACCCACCCGCCCCTTCAACCACCGTCTGCCCCACCTGTGACAGAGACTGTAGGCCCCGCATTGGACTCATCAGTCACCTGAGAACTCATTTTTAATGTGGAAGCAAGTCATCCTCCGTTCCGAGGGACTGCCTAAGAAGAAGAAGACGAGTAAGCTCATAAAATTCTAACTTTTTAAAAATGGTAGAGAGAGTAAAACAAAGATTGGGGCTCTCACGTGGGGAAAAGGCAAACCTGAAATAAAGATGAACAATTTGTTTTTTTAAATTTAAATGTTTTTTTAAATTTTCTTTTAAAATTCAATTTTTATTAAAATGGATCAATTTCACAATGCACAAAATTAAAATTCGTTTTCCAGGCCCGTAATCTTTGTTTAGCAGTCAATACGCTGTTAAAAACCCTAGTTACACCGAATCCCTTTGGGTCTAACTGTTAGTGAATCTAACAGCGTAATTAATGCGGAAGCGCCGAAGGTTTAGTCAGTTTCAATGATTTGAGAGATTTCACAGATTGCCGGCTCTGTGGGTGGAGGGAGGAGGGGGGGGGGGGGGGTGCACAGTGCAGCCTGAGCAGGAGCAGTGAATGACAGACCACAAATTCGGGATGTCCGTGTCAGGCCGCGCAGGCGCTAAGTCCCGAAGCTGCGGTCAGTTTCACAGGCGAAATGACGGCCAACGCTGATGGCCATCATCAGGACTGCAAATTCCGGGCCCGTGTCATTGTATGTGATTCATGTTCTTAATGCTATAAATCAAGTTATAGGCTGCATACAAAATTCCTTCTAAATTACATGCTAATGTGTTCATTTTCTCAATGGCATCTTTCACCTCAGGTGCCATCACTTCCATCCAGTGGAACATGTGGCCTGGCAGCACAACTTCCCTGCCAGGAACTGTCAGCCTGCTATATATCCCCAGGAACCAACCGCTCTGCCGAATCTTTCAGCTCATCTACTGAACGAAAAGACATTGTTGATGACTGACAGTGTGGAAAGAGCTCATTTGTAAATGAAAAGAACGGGTAATCTTGCAAAATATGTTATTTTAAATCATCTATTTTACCGCCAGCCATATCTTGTATAAGTAACAACACCCAGCAGTGATGTGCCAAGATGTTAGAAGTATCTTCCTATCTGAGACTACAGCCTTGATCAGTTCAAATTGGCTGTGCGACTTCCCTGGCATGCAATATGACACATTTGTTTTCCCCTAGTGGGTAGTGGCGGACTTATCAGTAAAATAAAGAAAGACTTGCATTTCTATAGCGCCTTTCACGACCACCGGACGTCCCAATACACTTTACAGCCAATGAAGTACTTTTTTGAAGTGTAGTCACTGTTGTAATGTAGGAAATGCGGCGGCCAATTTGCACACAGCAAGTTCACACAAGCAGCAATGTGATAATGACCAGATAACTCCCCTGCTCTTCTTTGGAATAAGAACATAAGAAATAGGAGCAGGAATAGGCCACTTGGTCCCTCGAGCCTGCTCCGCCATTCACTAAGATCATGGCTGATCTTGGGCTCAAAGCCACTTCCCTGCCTGCTCCCCATAACCCTTCACTCCCTTATCTTGCAAAAATCTGTCTATCTCCACCTTAAATGTATTTAATGACCCAGCCTCCACGGCTCCCTGGGGCAGAGAATTCCACAGATTTACGACCCTCTGAGAGAAGAAATTCCTCCTCATCTCAGTTCTAAAAGGGTGACCCTTTATTCTGAAACTGGGCCCCCGAGTTGCAGATTTTCCCACGAGGGGAAACATCCTCTCTGCATCTATAGTGCCATGGGATCTTTTACATCCACCTGCGAGAGTAGATGGGGCCTCGGATTATTGTCTCATCTGAAAGACGGCACCTCTGACAGTACAGCACTCCCTCAGGACTGCCCTAGAGTGTCAGCCTAGATTTTTGTGCTCAAGTCCCTGGAGTGGGACTTGAACCCACAACCATTCTGACTCAGAGGTGAGTGTGCTACCCACTTTTTTTTTAATATACTTTATTGAACATTAGGAATATTTACAACATCATGATCATTTCACTGTACTGTAGCGGTTCGTGTAAATCGCCACTAAATGAAAGAGTTTAACTTCGACGAACTATAAATAAGTTGTTTATTTACCAGAACAGGATAATTACAGCAGGTAAGGTAGCAGGTAAGATGGCTGACTGCAGGAGCACCATGTTGTAGGTCTTGTCCCAGCGGGGACTCCACAAGGACTGAGTTCCCAGTCCCGTGGGGAGCGTCATGACCTCATTACGCTCTGCTCTATATTCCCGCGCTTTGGGCGTCACGTGACCGCATCGTGACGTCAGCACGTTCGCGTGCGCTAAGGCGGTCACATGACCTGCGCTGTTGCATCGGTACATCTCCCCGGTACGGAGGCTGGCCTTTGAGGCCGAGGTTGCAAGGCTGGACTGTGCCGGTACTTGCCGCGGGAGTGGAGGATCGCTTCGCTCCCGCCTGCTGGCCGATGCGGCCGAAGTCGCGGTAGGCCAGGCTGTGCCAGTGGCCATCTAGGAAACCCGAGTCGGGCCGGCGGCCGACGCGCATGCGGCACGTGATGCGTGACGTCAGCGCGTTAGGTCGCCTCTTAAAGGGGCAATGGCCCAACAGGTAAGTTAAAGGGGCAACAGCCCCAACTGGTAAGTTATACAAATAAGTAAGTTAAGTACATACAGTTAAGTAAGTTATACATACATAAGTAAGTTAAGTTAAAGGGAATTATGTATCTCAATGTAAAGGACAACCAATGGGACCGCCACACAGGCCCCCCAGAATTCGCTTTAACGAAAGTCCAAGGATGAGATGGTCTGATGAGCTGGTGGTCACAGCGGTCATGCTGTCTCGACTTAGTAGACGAGGTATAAAGATACTACTCGTAAGCGGATCCTTACGCACGTCATGGCGAATAAAACGTATCTGTCAGGCGAAGGACCATAAAGACGTACGAAACAGCAGGCCTTGTCAGAGTGACGGGCAGATTGGGCGGACACGGGCGATGTCTCCGTTGGCTGGTGAGCGAAACCTTCGGGAGGCTGGAACGCACCGAACAGTGCGTGCCATAATGCTACGACGTGAACGGAACGGAGGGTGAAGAGTTGCTGCGTTGATCTGTGATCGGTGAGGCTAGCAACTTTCACGTGGCTGATCGCGACCGCAGGATGCCCGTTGGACCCGTCCTCGATGTGTGCAGCTTCAATAGACATTTGCGTTTGTTAAAGGGAAAACTGGAGAAAGGGCGGCAACGGTCTAGGTTGTTGTTGCTTTCAGGAGAGGTTAACTCTGCCTGGAGGGCGGCAACACTTGTAACAGTTGTAAATTTAGGAAAAAACAGCCGGAAGGGCGGCACACTTTTGTTCACGCCGAATCGTGTAGTTAGTAACACAACCAGCAAGCTGAAAAGCTGGTGCATCATCAGCGGGGAAAGAGTCATCGGTGTTCACGAGGGAGGGGTTCTCGTGGGCGAGGAGTGCGTCCTCGTATTTTGCGGGGATGAGTCCTCGCGGTATCCCCGCGGGGTGCGCTCCGATCTTGTGGGCCCGAACATGCTGTACCCCACGCTTGGAGAGATGTATACTTGCTGTTACTTTGGATGTAGAGGCAGATGATCCGTGTGGCAGTAGAAGAATCGAATACGGAGACCGTGGTCTATGCCGCATCGATGTTCTCGGCGAACAGGGCTTCTACCTTCATAAAGCACGAGGGAGTCCGTGGCTCCCTGGATTGTGGTAGCAACAGCAGAACGGCTGATGCTTCCATAGCGTGCTTCGTTTGTGAAAAACGTTCACAAACCCACCAATTGTAGCGCTGGTGGGCGACGGTTGCCGTTGGTCGTGCTCTACTTCTATGAAATTATTCATAAATAACGGGCTCACCTCCAAGCTGCGCTTCCGTTGCGAAGACGTTCGCAAAGACGGGGTCGCTTTTGGTGGAATCGGTGTTAAGCGGTTGCTGTTCCGTGTTGTTCGTCGGTTGTGCGTTGGTCGTCTTGAGTGAAGACGAGGTTCAGGCGTGCGTTGCTACCGTGAAAATCGTTCACGGATACGGGTTCACCAATTGTAGCGTTGGAATTGATGAGCTCCCGTACTCACGTCGTGGGGTCACCAATGTAGCGGTTCGTGTCAATCGCCACTAAATGAAAGAGTTTAACTTCGACGAACTATAAATAAGTTGTTTATTTACCAGAACAGGATAATTACAGCAGGTAAGGTAGCAGGTAAGATGGCTGACTGCAGGAGCACCATGTTGTAGGTCTTGTCCCAGCGGGGACTCCACAAGGACTGAGTTCCCAGTCCCGTGGGGAGCGTCATGACCTCATTACGCTCTGCTCTATATTCCCGCGCTTTGGGCGCCACGTGACTGCATCGTGATGTCAGCACGTTCGCGTGCGCTTAGGCGGTCACGTGACCTGCGCCGTTGCGTCGGTACATCTCCCCGGTACGGGGGCTGGCCTTTGAGGCCGAGGTTGCAAGGCTGGACTGTGCTGGTACTTGCCGCGGGAGTGGAGGATCGCTTCGCTCCCGCCTGCTGGCCGATGCGGCTGAAGTCGCGGTAGGCCGGGCTGTGCCAGCGGCCGTCTAGGAAACCCGAGTCGGGCCGGCGGCTGACGCGCATGCGTCACGTGATGCGTGACGTCAGCGCGTTAGGTCGCCTCTTAAAGGGGCAACGGCCCAATAGGTAAGTTAAAGGGGCAACAGCCCCAACTGGTAAGTTATACAAATAAGTAAGTTAAGTACATACAGTTAAGTAAGTTATACATACATAAGTAAGTTAAGTTAAAGGGAATTATGTATCTCAATGTAAAGGACAACCAATGGGACCGCCACAGTACCATACAAATCAATTCCGCCGCTCTGCACAGCCATTCCTCCACCACATTTTAACATCAAAACCTAAAGTTTAATTTGTCTCCTGTAACATATATTAATCGATTGTACTTTAAAAATTGATTGTAAAATACTATCTTTAAATTCCTTTCTGAATAAAACAACCACAGAGCCTTATAATGATCTTTTAGCTTATATTTAATATACTCTTTTAGATTGATTCTCCTCCCCTTAAAAAACAGAGCATTCCTTCTTTGCACAATCACGAATCTAACCAAACTGAACATTAAATTAATTGCCGCTCCGCTAGACTCATGCAGACTCTCCTGCAATCCCCATCTCAAAATTGAGTCCCACGGGATTCCCATTCTCGCTCTTTGGTCCCCACCCAGCAAAAAAGCTTCACACAACTGTCGAACATAGTACTTAAAATCATTTAACTGCGGACATAACACCATTAAATGGGACAGAGTCTCATCCCGTGTCCCACACACTTTGCAAATTACCCCATCCACTCGTCCAATCTTGCACAATACCGTCATGGTAAAAATCCGGTTATGAGCCAATTTGAAATCCAGTTCAATCCACTCTGGATGTTTAAAATTTGCCCACACTCCCTTCCAAATCCTGTTGAAGTCCAGCTGTGGGTATACACTCTGCCAAAACTCCTGACCAGCAGGTGTCTTGAATCTCCATTCGCTAAATACCTCATAGAAATCTTGAGTATTACAGTTGTCAAATTGAACCAACTCTCCCCCTTTCTCCAGCAGAAAGCTTGGAAAAGCTGGACGCATTTTACTTCCTTTGGAGATTTCCGCATTTATTTCTTCCATCCAATCCTGTGGCATTGCCCTCACAATCTTCTCATACATGATCCCTATTGCTTTTTCCTCTACCTCTTGATCCTCCTCCCACACCATGCCCCTCACTATCGCTTCCGGCAACCAACCTGGAATTACCTCGTATAATACATCTTTCACAGATATAATCCCAGCTTTTATAAAAGCTTAATTAAATAAAACCTCTCCTTTGATGTTGACCCACCTGTTCAAAAATAAGGGCTGTTCTAAAAATTCCTCAGCCCCCTTGGGCATAAACTGCACACTTTTTAAAAATTGGGCCCAAGTCTCTACAACACCCTTATAAAACCTAGGGAGAAGTTTAATCGATTTCAAAAACATATTATTGTATTCCATATACAATATCCCCTGCCCTCCTAGCCCACTTCATTTTTTAAAATGCTCAAAACAACTCTTCCAAAAACTTGTATTTGACTTCTGAAGAAATCTCTTCACCCATTTGATTCTGAAGGATTATTTCTTCAAATCAATATCTGGGAAATTGAGTCCGCCCTGATTTCTCCGTCCAATGATGGTATTGTAAGCCACCAAGGCTGGTTTCCCTTCCCATAAAAACCTCACACAAGCCTCTCGGATGGACTTTTCCGCCCACTCAGGAATATCCTCCACCATCAAAAAGTACCATAGCTTAGATAGCAGGAGAGCAGACACCACTGTCGCTCTTCCTTGCACTTTCAACCACCTTCTTTCCCACCTTCCCAAAATCTTTTTAATTTTCATAACCTTCAGTTCCCTATTTAATCGATTCACTTCATCCCTGTCTTTCTTGCACCCCATATGCACCCCCAGAACTTCCAAAACCTCCACCACCTTAAAGGGACATTCCCCCAACCATTCCCCCCTACCCCTCCCTGCAACCAGGCATTGGGACTTACTATAATTCACTCTGGCTCCTGAAGCTCTACAATATTCCTCCACTACATCCATAGCTTTCCTTACTGACTCCCCATTTCTCAATGTTAAGGTTGTGTCATCTGCATATTGGTGTATCACCGACACCAGCCTGGAACTGGGGACCACAATCACAACTACACCTTGTTTCTTTCGCATCATGTAACCTAATGGTTCTGCTACCAATGTGTACAACAATGGGGACAGGGGACAACCCTGTCTCACTGATCTCTGTATCGGAAAATACTTGGATAAAAAACCATTACATTTAACACAGCTAAATATGTTTGAATAAAAAATCCTTATCCACTGAATGAAATTTTCCCCGAAACCAAATGCTTCCAAAACCTTCAATAAAAACTCATGAGAGACCCTATCAAAGGCTTTCTCTTGATCTATCTTTAATACATAAGCCTCCCTCCCACTCTCTTCCATGAACTCTATCGGATTGAGACCACAGAGTCTGCGATGTCCCGGCCTATGACTCCATAGGCCTGAGAGGGCAAACCTATCTGCGGCAACACCTCCTTCATATGATTTGCCATAACCCTCGCCAAGATCTTATAATCCATATTTAATAATATGATGCGCCTCCAATTCTTCCGATCCTGTCTATTCCCTTTATTTTTATATAAGCTAAGCTTATGACACCTCTCCTCATAGATGGGGCCAGGCTTCCCTTAATTTTAATTTCCTTAAAAGCTTCTAAGAGCAATGGACTTAAAATCTCAAAAAATTCTTTATAAAATTCTGCACTTAGTCCATCGGACCCTGGGCTTTCCCCCCCTTCATTCCACTTATTGCTATTTTTATTTCTGCTAATCCTACTGCTTTGTCACACATGCTTCTCTCATCCTCCTTTAAACCCTCTTCAATAAAAGCAGTAACCTTCTCCATCGCCAAATTGGAAATGTCTTCTTTTGTATATAACTCTTGATAAAAGCTGTTAGCTGCCTCTAAAATCTCCCCACTTTCATGAATGATCTTCTCCCCAACCTTCAACTCTCCAATTAATGATATGTCTGTTGCAGCTTCTCTTGCTCTAGAAAATATCTAGTGCATCTTTCGCCCTCCAATGCATCTCTAGCCTTTGCACGGAGAATGGCCCCCTTGTATTTTTCAGCTTGCAATAATTCCCACTCTTCCTTTAGCACCCGGAACTTAGTCTCAGCTCCCTTATCCCCTCCATCAACTGCTTTACAGACATCCGTAAACTTTTTGTTTATATTCTCTTCTCGACGCCGGTTAGCTGCCGCTCTCTTTTTCCCATAACGTACCGAAAAAACTTTGACCTCATATTTGAAATTGTCCCACCAAACTCTTCTTTCTTTCAGGAACAAAGGTTCCTTCCGAGCATTCTTTATTATATTTAAAATCCCTTCTTTATAAGCAATTTCTTTCAGGTATTGATTGTTTAAAATCCACAGCCCCGAACCGATCCTAACTCTGCTGTTCCTAATTCTAAGAACCAAAGCCGAGTGGTCACTAAAAAATACTTTTTTAATAATAAATCTCCATCACCTCAGAACTTAACCCTTCCCGCATTAACACAAAATCTATTCGGCTCTGTTTTAAAACATCACCCACCCAACCTGTTCTGGAGAACTCCCTTTTTATGGGGTTCCGGTCCCTCCATAAGTCTCTCAAATTTAAATTTGCCATCATCTTTACAATCATCCCTTTGGAGTTATCATCCTTAAAGGTCATCTGGGCTGAAATGTCCATCCGAGATAAAAATACATTAACATCCCCCACTATACAAGGATTTTCCACCTCTGCCACTTCAGTGAATAACCCCCGAAAAAACTCGCGACGCTTGCAATGGTCGTTCGGTGCATAGATATTAAAGAGATCGCAATTAAATTCCTCCATTTTTTACCCTTAGCCGTAAAAATTTCCCCTCAGTGTCCTTGTCCACCAAGGCAACGTTCTCTTTTATGGACGGACTCAACAAAACAGCCACCCCTCTACGGTTATTGTTTGCACAACTTGCAAACACCTCTCCCTTCCAAACTTTCTGAATTCTTTCTAGGATATCCTCATCCCAAAAGGTTTCTTGCAGACACAACACGTCCGTGCCTTTAAAACCCTGCAACAACTGCTGCAATTTCTTCTCACCCCTCAGTCCATTCACATTAATCGAGACCAATGTAATCATGGCTCCGAAGAAGGGTAGTATGCCTGATAATCTCCCCATCATTTAATCTCTGGCCCTTCCCTCCTCTCATGCTCCTTCCCAACTTTTTGGCCAGCTGTTGCTTTTTCCTGCAGCCTCCGACTCTTTTTCACCTCCTGTTTGATCCTTCCCTGCTGTTTCAGCCTCTTCCTTGCATTAAGTTTGGGCCAAGGAGCTGCCCTTTCTCCCTCCTTCTGCCCCTCACTAACATTTCCCTTTTCACATGATGCAACCCCCCCCCCCCCACTTCCATGTCTCTGTCCCCCTCTAATTCCTCACTCTTGAGCTCTTCTGTAACCCTCTGTGCCTGCTCCCCGTCAGATACATAATCCTGCTCCCTGTCAGATACATCATCTCCCATAGAGAGTCTTCCTGCTATCGCGGTTTCTCCAACAGTGCTGCTCCCTTCGACTTCATCGCCACCTCTGACCCTTGCTCCCTGAACCTTCTCTCTCTGGGACAATGGCGCACCTATCTCGCTCCCTTCTGCTGTCTTTGTCTTGCCGCTCCCGTCCTGCTGCCCCTTTAAGGCTCCTGCCTCTTGCACCCTCTCCTTGTCTTGCCCCCTCCTGCTCACCGAGATGTCCGACTCCCCGTCTTTCTTTGGAGTACTTACATTTACCACATTCCCCGCTCCCGCCTCCTCTCCCCCCGCGGACACCAGATTCTTTAGGGAGAGCTGAACCGTATTAAGGCTCGAGCCTTACTGCCCGCTGCTGTCTTTGTTCTTTTCCACTGTACTTGGTGTTTTTTCCACCATCTCCATCCTGTTCTCTGCTCCGCAATTTTCTGCCTCTTCCTGTGCTCTTTTCTCCTTCAATTTACCAGCTGTGTCCTCCGACTGCTCCGCTCCTCCAGCCGTTCCACTCACACCTTCTGCTCCTTCTCCCATCTCCTCGTCACTCATAGAGCTTCCTTCTGCCTCACACTCACAGCGGGTGGGGCCTTTGTGACACACCCCACAGCTCGCCGCCTTGCAGCTCTGAGCGATGTGTCCAGACTCGCCGCAATTGTAACAGTACAAGTCCGGACAGTTTCTTACAAGATGGTCGTGTCCAAGATAATAATAGCAAACCTTCACTTGGGTATCGTGCAGTACTCGGAAGTACTGTACTCCTTCCATTGTCTCGAATTTCATGCTGTACGATAATGATTTCACCCCCTCTAGGAACCGCACCTTTATGTAACAGGTTCCATCTGCTACCCGTGTTCCTGGATAGTATCTCCTCTTTATTGCTGAGCAAATTTTAATGTCCCATGACTCCAACTTTTTGATTAGCACATCGTCCTCAATATAAACTGGCAAGTTTAAGAATGAGACCACCACCTCTTCCGAATATAGCAGAGATACCTCCAAGAACTTATCGCCAACTTTCAAACTGAGTAAAAGTCTTTCCACCTCCTCTCGGCCACTGACCGTCACCTCGAACCCAACATTCGGCATTGGCCGGCAGGCAAAGCAGCTTCCCTCACCACAGTCCTCATGGATAATATCCCAAGCTCGTATCTCCTTATCCTCGCACTGAACCACCACTGTGTTTTCTGTTCCAAACCTCCTGGGGTCCGGCCCAAATCTTTGGGCCTTTCTCTTTCCCTTCCAACCACAGTTACTCCCCTAATTAAATTCATCTTGGGAACACTGCCCTCTGAGGGGCCCGGCACTCCTCAGCAGCCATCTGGCTGTTGTTTATGGGCCAAAAAGGCCCTAAAACCTGAAAAAAAAACCACCACCAACTTTTTACAAACTCACTCCAACTCCCTGCAGCAATCAGGCAACCAGGAACACCTGCTCACTCCTAGCCCCTCTCACCTAGAGAGTGCTACCCACTGAGCCAAGGCTGACACAGTAGCTTCAGTGGAACCTACAGTACTGCCGGTTCCTGCAGCAAGGAAAGTAGTGTTGATGCTGCAGCCATCCAGATTGAGTGGTGTAACCGCAGCTTGACTATGCTGAAGTCATTTCAACATGGTGCCTTACTACTGGTGTGAAGCCAATCGTGGACCGAACTCTGGAACTTTTCTGGCCAGGAGGGCTGAATGGTGATATCACACCAGCCAGTTTCAACCCTTAAGCTTTTAATGTTCACATTAAAAAAAAAAGAGCTAATGAGACAGCCAGTTCTTTTCTTTTCTTCTGAGTCACAAGGTTGTGGGTTTAAGTTAATCTCCAGGGACTTGCACACAAAAATCCAGGCTGACACTCCAATGCAGTGCTGAGGGAGTGCTACACTGTCAGAGGTGCTATCGCTCAGATGAGGCGTTAAACCGAGGCCCCGTCTGCTCCCTCAGGTGGATGTAAAAAATCCCGCGGCACTATTTCGAAGAAGAGCAAGGGAGTTCTCCCCGGTGTCCTGGGGCCAATATTTATCCCTCAATCAACATCACTAAAACAGATTATCTGGTCATTATCACATTGCTGTTTGTGGGAGCTTGCTGTGCGCAAATTGGCTGCCGCGTTTCCCGCATTACAACAGTGACTACACTTCAAGAAGTACTTCATTGGCTGTAAAACGCTTTGGGACGTCCAGTGGGCGTGAAAGGCGCTATATAAATGCAAGTCTTTCTTTCTTTCTTTAACTTTAAAAATGTCGGTGGCAGTCGATAGCCGTGACTGGAGCTGTGTGATTAAGTATCCACACACACAGTAATGCATGCAGAGCAGTGTAAGTCCGCAGTGCCCACTCATACCCATCCAGAGTCATGGTCATACTCTGTGACAATAGAGCTGCATTATTGATGAATAGGTTTCTGCCTTATAGCAGCAGGCAGGAAATATAAATATGGAATTTTTTACCCAGATGCTCTTGCATGGTTCCATTACTGCACATGTTCTGTCGCCATTGTTATATGGTTACCAGTGTACAGCACAATGTTGTAAGGGGCAAGCCATTAGAACAGGTCATGGGTCGTCTTAATTTTGTATTTTGCTGGGGTGGCGGGGCATTTTAAGGGCTCTTGTGGGACAGGACCCCAGTTCATATTGATGGCCTATTGCTCAGACTACAGTAAGTAGCTGCTATGGTGGAGAGTTCAGCCATGGCTCGGTGGGTAGAAAGAAAAAAGAAAGACTTGCATTTAAATAGCGCCTTTCACGACCTCAGGACGTCCCAAAGTGCTTTACAGCCAATTACCTTTTGAAGTGTAGTCACTGTTGTAATGCGGGAAACGCGGCAGCCAATTTGCGCACAGCAAGCTCCCCCAAACAGCAATGTGATAATGATCAGATAATCCGTTTTAGTGATGTTGATTGAGGGATAAGTAGTGGCCCCAGGACACTGGGGAGAACTCCCCTGCTCTTCTTTGATATAGTGCCACGCCCACCCAAGAGGACAGACGGGGGGCCTCGGTTTAACGTCTCATCTGAAAGACGGCACCTCCAACAGTGCAGCACTGCCTCAGTACTGCACCGGAGTGTCAGCCATGGCTCAGTTGGTTCCCTGGAAACTTCACATGGGCGCTGCAACCACATAAGGATGACGCCTAAAATCATTTCTTGGTGGAATAGCTTCTATTCACTCCGTGGCCACACAGTGGATGACCAATTTGAATGGCAGCATTTAATGTTGCTTCACAAATTGCCAGATGCAAGAAGAAGAAGTTTGGGCAATAACATCTGTGGGGGGGGGGGAAATTACACTTCTCTTGTCTTTTTTTTTAACAAACTCACAATTCTTGCAAGCATAAAAAATATATATATATAAAACACCTGTCTCTGCAATCTCTAACCTTCCCTGAAACACTTTAAAGTGTAAGTGTACTCTGACAGGCAACTGACAAATAAGCAAATCGAACTGAAAGATGAGGCCACAAGTGGAGTCCGTCGATCACCTTGTGATCCACAGTTCCCCAGTGCGGCACAACTATGGCTGAGGTCTTTAGTGTGAGCAAAATGAAGATATCATCAGGCTCTTGTTCGCTTAGAAATTTAGTACATCGAGTGATCCTCCAGATTGTAGTAGTATTTGTGCTGGGAGCTTCCAGTGCTTATGGACAGCAGCAGGTTTTGCACTACCCACCTCCCACCGCCCACCGCCCCAACACATTGACGTGCATTTGTCAGGGTCCCTGGTATTTAATTTTTTGAGTCTTCTATCCTGAAGGCGTGATCCTTACTAATACAGTTCCACAGGTCATAGCAGTCACTTCAGCACCTCACCCAAATGGTCCTTCTTCGTGTGTGAGTGCAGACACTGAATGCTTGATTTTTCAGTCAGCGTTATCTTAACTGGGTTACCACCATCGGTATTGAAAGAATACCAATTGAAAATTTTCAGGCTTCAGTCTCAGTGGGTTATTCTACCATGTGGTTCATGCCAGCCAGGTCCAATCCCATCCTCGCCTTTCATCCACACAAGCACACTTTCTGGCAGCATTCACTGGAGAGTGTCAGGAGTAGGGACTGTTATAAATCTCATCATCATGAAGAAACGACTCATGAAATAATGCTGGACGGCCAGCTGGTGGCGTCGTCCAAGGAGTATAAATACTCGGGCGTGGGTCCAGCTTGCCCAGGGACATTTTGTAAGACAGGAACTAGTGAAGTACAACTAGACCTCCATGTTCTGAAACAAGTTGATTAAAGCCTTGCTTTATACTCGAACCAAGTGCGTAGTGAGTTTTATTATGTCAGGGACCATGGCTGATTTGTTTCCCCTCCCTAACCCAGTCAGTGCCGATATCGATTGTAGCACCCCTGTTCACAGTTCACAGTGAATTCAGCACAGACCAGGAGATCCAATCTGGAATCTTCTGGTCTAGATACCCCTGCCCCTCACTAGGTAGTGCACTTACCAACTCAACCATTGGGGAGCTTCATGCATTTCTTCTTAAGATACAGTTTAAGAGTTCTTCTTACAGCATGGATCTCATGGACTCATAGAATTGGAGAATCTTACAGCACAGAAGGGTGCCATTCGGCCCATCGTGCCTGTGTCAGTTCTTTGTTAGAGCTCTCCAATTAGTCTCGCTCCTCCTGCTCTTGCAGTTTTTCCCCTTCAAGTACTTATCCAATTCCCTTTTGAAAGTTATTATTGAATCTGCTTCCACCGCCCTTTTAGGCAGTGCGTTCCAGATCAAACTCACTCACTGCGTAAAATAAATTCTCCACATCTCCCCTCTGGCTCTTTTGCCAATTACCTGAACTCTGTGCCCTCTGGTTACTGACCCTTCTGCCAGTGGAAACAGTTTCTCCTTATTTACACTATCTAACAAGCTTAATTATATTAAATCATTCTGCCCTAATGCTCCTATTATCTATCACTTTCTTATATTAATACAATTACCACGACCCCATTACTATTGTCAGGAATAGAAGAACAATGACACAGAGCATTACTTCAAATATAGCATCTATATTATTCTATCAATATCCCTAGGCTTGTGTTTATTAAAGAACAGCATTCTAGTGCAATCCACTAAGTACTTAGTTGGTTGTATTTTGATAAATCCCATTCTGATAATGAAATGTTATGACACTCCAGAAATTTATCGTACAGTGTGATTAGATCACTGCTGAAACTCGTTCCTCCCTGCTATCACTGCTATATTCAGAGGCTTTGTGGCTGTGTCACAGTTATATTCAGTGCTATCGTATTTAACGGGCAAGAGCAGCTCCACTGCTCAATTGTATTTGTGACATCAAATCTCAGAGCAAAATATTCATTTTGGATTAGTGACGCCGTGATGGGAAAGGTAACGTTTGCAGCCTAACTGGCTCTGTGAATTTTATTAATTATTTTGCGGTTCAGAGAACTTTTCGAACTGTTGTCAGGCGTGTCTGGAAAGGAGAAAAAAAATGGTTGCATTTATAAAACGCTTGATCGCCACCCTCTGACTCATCCCAAAGTGCTTTACAGACAATGAATTACATTGAAGTACAGCCACTAGTGTTATGTGGGCAATCACAGCTGTCATTTTTGTATTATTGGCCATTGGTGGCCGTGCCTTCTGTTGCCTGGGCCCTAAGCTCTGGAATTCCCTGCCTAACCCTCTCCGCCTCACTGCCTCTCTTTGCTCCTTTAAAACGCTCCTTAAAACCTGCCTCTTTGACCAAGCTTTTGGACACCTGCCCTAATAGCTCCTTATGTGGCTCGGTGTCAAATGTTTTGTCTTATACAGTAACCCTCCTGTGCAGCGCCTTGGGACGTTTTACTACATTAAAGGCGCTATATAAATACAAGTTGTTGTTATTGTTGTAGTGTGACTTCATACCAGGCAACGGCTGATTAATCGGCCCTGTACCCTCGTTATTGCCTTAAAATTCTTCCTATCATGTGTAACCCAAAACAACACACAATACTTCACTTTGAAGCATGGTGCAATTTCTGAGTATCCTGAACCGTTGCATTTTAAAGAAAGACTTGCATTTCTACTGCGCCTTTCATGACCACCGGACGTCTAGAAGCACTTCACAGCCAATGAAGTACTTTTTGAAGTGGAGTCGCTGTTGTAATGTAGGAAACACAGCAGCCAATTTGTGCACAGCAAGCTCCTGGGCCCTAAGCTCTGGAATTCCCTGCCTAAGCCTCTCCGCCCCGCTACCTCTCTTTGAGCAGGTTGGGCCTAGACTCATTGGAGTTTAGAAGAATGAGAGGTGATCTTATTGAAATATATAAGATTCTGAGGGGTATTGACAGGGTAGATGCTGAGAGGATGTTTCCCCTCGTGGGGGAATCTAGAACCAGGGGGCACAGTTTCAGGATAAGGGGTCGCCCATTTAAGATGGAGATGAGGAGGAATTTCTTCTCGCAGAGGGTCGTGAATCTTTGGAATTCTCTTCCCCAGAGAGCTGTGGAGGCGGAGTCAGTGAACATATTCAAGGCGGGGATAGACATATATTTGAGCTACAGGAGAGTCGAGGGCTATGGGGAGCGAGCGGGAAAGTGGCGTTGAGACCAAGATCAGATCAGCCGTGATCTTATTGAATGGCGGAACAGGCTCGAGGGGCCGAATGGCCGACTCCTGCTCCTATTTCTTATGTTCTTATGTTCCCATAAACAGCAATGTGATATTGACCAGATAATCTGTTTAAGTGATGTTGATTGAGGGATAAATATTGGCCAGGACACCATCACTGCCTGTGCCTCACTGAAGTTAACGGATATTCTATACAGGATATATGGATGAAACGTCATGACATTTTCCTACATCTGCCTCAAATATTTATATACCTTTCCCTTAAAAGATGCAATCTCAGCTATTGCCTGCAGTAAAGCATGCTCAAACAGCTCTCTGCTTAAAGAGATTTATCCTAACCACACTCCTTCATTTCTGAGTAGCATGTTTAAACTGATGACCCCTGCATCCCCCACCCCCATGACTCCCCCAACCAGAAGAAAGAATCTTCACCCTCTTCATTGCTTGAAATGCCTCCATTAAATCTCCTTTTAGCCTTTTGTAATCCAATGTAAATAATCCCAGTATCTCAAGTCTCCCCCATAACAGTAGTTACTCATCCCCGGAATGTGCTGCCTGAAAGGGCGGTGGAAGCACAGTCAATAGTAACTTTCTAAAGGGAACTGGGTATATACTTGAAAAGGAAACATTTGCAGGGGCTATGGGGAATGAGCAGAGGGGAGGGGGGCTAATTGGATCGCTCTTTCAAAGAGCCGGCATGGGCACGATGGGCTGAATGGCCACCTTCTGTCCTGTCTGATTCTATGCATTACCCTGGTGAAATTTAAAAAAAAAACAAATTGACAGTTTTATTCAAAACGTAATTAGTACCGCATAAGAAAGTCAAGAATGTGCAAAGGCTGTTCATCCGAGTGAAGCAACGGTCTTCAACAGACCATGTGCAATCTGCAATATTATGGACTCTTTCAATTCTAATAACTACAGATGAAGCCTCCAGGGAGATAAAACTGTGCAAGATTCTTCCTTGACCTCACCAAACATTTTTATCTACACAGTGATCAGACTGGACTGGACTGATGTTTCCCTTTGTCTGCCGACTTTAGGCTGACAACAGAGATCAGAATGAAATCCTGCCCAGTTGCATTTCATAGATGACCTATCCACCATTCCAGTAGGACTTGACCCACAATATTCCAGTGACCATCTTTGTCTCAATCTATCTTTATCCTTTCGGACTTTCCTTCACCAAATATTTGTCCAGCTCTTCTTTAAAGGGTTAATGACCAAAACTACAGTTAATGGGAGTCTGTTGCAAACATTTACTTACTCTGGGTTTTTTTTTCTAATCTGTAGTCTTACTTGACGCTTGCCAAGTTGCACTCAAGCCCTTGTTGTGTGATCCCATTTTAACTTAATAGAGCTGCATACATTGTTTATACTGATTGGAATTTAAAGATCAGAATCAGGTTCCTGCTCAGTCTTTTCTCTGTTGAAAAGAAATTAATTTCTGTTAACCTTACCTCGTGGCTTCGTTTTAAGTGCTGGAATCATCCTTGGCAATTTTCTCTGAACTCTCGCCAATTTGCCAATATCCTTTTGAAGGCAAAATTAGTCACAATGTTGCAGATTCTTTTTTTTTAACTCTTTACTCTTTAGCGTGCTGGAGGTAAAAATCAACCGAGGCTGAAATAATTTTCTAAATAACTGTTTTGGTTTACATTAAGACACAACAGTTTTACAGATAAAGATGCTTACAACCTTATCCGGGAGTATAACTCGAAGCTCAGTGCGGTCAATTCTTCTGCTTCGGGAGACTGAGGGGTTAATTCTTCGTTGACACTGTCTTTGAACTGCTTCTTGTTCTGTTTCCTAGAAACCATTATTATAAAATATAAAATGGCTGTTTTTATATTCTTTTTGCTGCTGGAAGAACAGGTCGCCAGTAGTTTTCCTCTCTCCCTCCCTCTTCTCATGGTTTAGAGAAGACAGATGTCTTTGTTATGGTGTCCATACCTCGAACCTTGTCCTTCAAAAGGAGCTTGCAGCCGCAGTTAGCAACACTTTCTCTATTCAACAATAACATGCATGAACTGGGTAAAGCTTCCCAGCATGCCTTCTGATTCTGGTCAAGTTTAACAGTTCTGTGTTCTTCCCTTTGTTGTTCACAAACTTCTACTCTTTTAGTAAATAACCCGTGGTTTCTAGACCATTCTATAGTCTTCCTTAAAGGCTAGCTTTAATTGCCCATATTGTAACCCGTGGTTTCTAGTCCATTCTTATCAAATCTAATCAAATCAAATCAAATCAACTTTTATTGTCATTGTTAGTGCACAAGTGCAGTACAACGAAATGTAGGCTTGCAGCTCCCGAGAGTGTACAATTTGGATTAGGACACTTAAACATTTCAACATACATTTGTACATATATATTAGCATAAATATGACCATAATAAAGTGCATCGGCAGATGTGCAGGCTTTAGTGTTTATTTGTGGAGTTCAGTAGGATGACAGCCCTGGGAAAGAAGCTGTTCCTAAATCTGGTCGTACGGGTGCGAATGCATCTGTAGCGTCTTCCAGATGGTAGGAGGGCGAACAGACTGTGGCTGGGGTGGGTAGGGTCTTTGATGATGGACCGTGCCCTCCGTAGGTAGCGTTTCTGATATATATGTTCTATGGTCGGTGGCCGGGTGCCGGTAATGCGTTGGGCAGTTTTGACTACCCGCTGCAGGGCTTTCCGGTCATGGGAGCTACAGCTGCCGTACCATACCGTGATACAGTTTGTCAGGATGCTCTCTATAGTGCAGCGGTAGAAGTTAGAGAGGATCGGGGGTGACAGATTACATCCCTTCAGCCTCCTCAAGAAATATAGGCGCTGCTGGGCCTTCTTCACCAGAGAGGAGGTGTTGAGGGACCAGGAGAGGTCTTCCGTGATGTGGACTCCGAGGAACTTAAAGCTGGCCACCCTTTCCACCTCCGCCCCATTGATGTGGATGGGGGTGCGACTTCCGCCTTTGGACTTCCTGAAGTCCATGATTATTTCCTTTGTTTTCTTGGTGTTAAGGGCCAGGTTGTTGTCGGCGCACCACTTCACGAGATGCTGGACCTCCTCCCTGTAGGCTGACTCATCGTTGTTGGTGATCTGGCCTACTACCGTCGGCCACTCTTGCTCCCATTACAAAGCCAAAGACTTTAAGTCTTCCTTAAAGGCTAGCTTTAATCGCCCATATTGTAACCCGTGGTTTCGAGTCCATTCTTATAGTCTTCCTTAAAGGCTAGCTTTAATCGCCCATATTGTAACCCGCGGTTTCTAGACCATTCTTATAGTCTTCCTTAAAGGCTAGCTTTAATCGCCCATATTGTAACCCGCGGTTTCGAGTCCATTCTTATAGTGTTCCTTAAAGGCTAGCTTTAATCGCCCATATTGTAACCCGCGTTTTCTAGTCCATTCTTATAGTCTTCCTTAAAGGCTAGCTTTAATCGCCCATATTGTAACCCGCGGTTTCGAGTCCATTCTTATAGTCTTCCTTAAAGGCTAGCTTTAATCGCCCATATTGTAACCCGCGGTTTCTAGTCCATTCTTATGGTCTTCCTTAAAGGCTAGCTTTAATCGCCCATATTGTAACCCGCGGTTTCGAGTCCATTCTTATGGTCTTCCTTAAAGGCTAGCTTTAATCGCCCATATTGTAACCCGCGGTTTCGAGTCCATTCTTATGGTCTTCCTTAAAGGCTAGCTTTAATCGCCCATATTGTAACCCGCGGTTTCGAGTCCATTCTTATAGTCTTCCTTAAAGGCTAGCTTTAATCGCCCATATTGTAACCCGCGGTTTCGAGTCCATTCTTATAGTCTTCCTTAAAGGCTAGCTTTAATCGCCCATATTGTAACCCGCGGTTTCTAGACCATTCTTATAGTCTTCCTTAAAGGCTAGCTTTAATCGCCCATATTGTAACCCGCGGTTTCTAGACCATTCTTATAGTCTTCCTTAAAGGCTAGCTTTAATCGCCCATATTGTAACCCGTGGTTTCGAGTCCATTCTTATAGTCTTCCTTAAAGGCTAGCTTTAATCGCCCATATTGTAACCCGCGGTTTCTAGACCATTCTTATAGTCTTCCTTAAAGGCTAGCTTTAATCGCCCATATTGTAACCCGCGGTTTCTAGACCATTCTTATAGTCTTCCTTAAAGGCTAGCTTTAATCGCCCATATTGTAACCCGCGGTTTCGAGTCCATTCTTATAGTGTTCCTTAAAGGCTAGCTTTAATCGCCCATATTGTAACCCGCGTTTTCTAGTCCATTCTTATAGTCTTCCTTAAAGGCTAGCTTTAATCGCCCATATTGTAACCCGCGGTTTCTAGTCCATTCTTATGGTCTTCCTTAAAGGCTAGCTTTAATCGCCCATATTGTAACCCGCGGTTTCGAGTCCATTCTTATGGTCTTCCTTAAAGGCTAGCTTTAATCGCCCATATTGTAACCCGCGGTTTCGAGTCCATTCTTATGGTCTTCCTTAAAGGCTAGCTTTAATCGCCCATATTGTAACCCGCGGTTTCGAGTCCATTCTTATAGTCTTCCTTAAAGGCTAGCTTTAATCGCCCATATTGTAACCCGCGGTTTCGAGTCCATTCTTATAGTCTTCCTTAAAGGCTAGCTTTAATCGCCCATATTGTAACCCGCGGTTTCGAGTCCATTCTTATAGTCTTCCTTAAAGGCTAGCTTTAATCGCCCATATTGTAACCCGCGGTTTCGAGTCCATTCTTATAGTCTTCCTTAAAGGCTAGCTTTAATCGCCCATATTGAAAAGTCAATATGGCAATATCAATGTGGCAATATCAATGAGCTTACAAGATTAAAACAGGTGGTTTAATTTGATCATCAAATGCCCTTGACATAGATCTTGGAACTTGGTCAACCTTGTCGATAAGAGCCTCACTTTGGTTAGATACTTAAGTGCTGAGTTAATAATCACACCCATTTCCCCCTTTAATGAACACCCATCCATTATGCACCCGTGTTTTCTGCTCCCGTGTGCATTTGTCCAAATTAATATCCATCTACCATTCCTTAGTCAGCCTGTTTAGATTGTCCAGATTCCCCCAATCGATCTCCCCGACACTTCTAACCTGGCCGCATAGCTTGGTATCAGCAGCAAATTTAATATCACTCGAACTTGCCATCTCCATAGCTGGAATAGTGTTAAACAGTAGAGGACCCAGAACAGACCCCAGCAGAACTCCATCAATCACTGTAGCCCATCAAAGTCATTTCTGCCAATCACATCGTTGTTGTCAATCAGCTAGCCAATGTGTTGTTTGTTCTATGAGCTTTATTTTATTTGAGTTATTTGGAATTTTTTTAAATTTATTCTTCCACAGGATGTGGGTGTCGCTGGCAAGGCCAGCATTTATTGCCCATCCCTAATTGCCCTTGAGAAGGTGGTGGTGAGCCGCCTTCTTGAACTGCAGCCCATTGTAATGATTTGGTACAATTGAGTGTCTTGCTAGGCCATTTCAGAGGGCAGTTAAGAGTCAACCACATTGCTGTGGGTCTGGAGTCACATATAGGCCAGACCGGGTAAGGGTGGCAGATTTCCTTCCCTAAAGGACATTAGTGAACCAGGTGGGTTTTTACGACAATCCGGTAGTTTCATGGTCACCATTACTGACACTGGCTTTTTATTCCAGATTTATTTAATTTACTGAATTTAAGTTCCCCAGCTACCATGGTGGGATTATGAACTCATGTCTCCGGATCATTAGTCTGGGACTCTGGATTACTAGTCCATTAACATAACCACTATGCTACCATTCTGGAAAAGGAATGTCGTCAATTGTCTTCTGATAATTCAAATAATTTATATCCACTGGGATACCCTCATCCGCAAATGATTCTGCTAGATTTTTGGGGTATTATCTGTTGCATCTGAAACCCTGCTCCCTACTCCTTCTAGGCAGAAGATGCTGGAAATGCACAGTAGGTCCGTTTGCATCTGAAAAAGAAAGATACATAAACCATTTCAATTGGAGCTCTTTGTCAAATGAAATATCTTTCTCTCTCAAATACTGACTTGTGCATTTCCACCATTTTATGTTTTAATTTCACATTTCCATGGTATTAGGTATAACGTTAGGGTTGTAGTTGTGTTTAGGGTGGATGTATTTGTGGGGCTGACATTATTTTGTTGAAGGCTAGAGCTTATCTCAAAAGGACTCTGCACTGGAATCAAGTCACTGGGGGACATTTGTACTGGCATGGATTCACTTGGGGAAAGTCTGTACTGGGATGAATTCACTGGGAGAACTCAGTAATGGAACGGGTTCCCTGGGGGAGATGGTAGTAGAATCG
The DNA here is from genome assembly GCF_052327205.1 of Somniosus microcephalus. NCBI lineage: Eukaryota > Metazoa > Chordata > Chondrichthyes > Squaliformes > Somniosidae > Somniosus > Somniosus microcephalus. The sequence continues at coordinate 81,310,601 of NC_141003.1, read as the reverse complement.
ATTCATTGGGGATGGCTTTGTGCTGGAATGAATTCACTGGAGGAGATTCCATACTAGAATGGATTCTCTTTACTAGAATGGATTCCCTGGGGGAAAATATATTGAAATGGATTTCTTGGGGGAGACTCTGTTATCAGGGCAGGCATATCTTGCGATATCAGCATCCCTTGATTACCTCACCCAAGTGGCAACACTTAATTCTTCATCCTGCTCTGTAATGTTCAGCACAACACTACTAGACAATGCATTTCCCCATTAATTCATCATTGATTCTTTTTAAATCTACTTTAAAATATTGTCCATGTAAATTAGCTAAACTTTGCACTTAAATTCAAGCCCCAGAGACTTGAGTGCACAATCTTGGCTGACACATCAACGCAGTACTGAGGGAGTGCTACACTGTCAGAAGTGTTGTCTTTTATCTGCCCTCTCAGGATGTAAGAGAACCCATGTCACGATTCGAAGAAGAGCGGGGGAGTTCTCCCCGGTGTCCTGGCCAATAGTTATCCCTCAGTCAACATCACTAAAACAGATTATCTGGCCATTGAGCTCATTACAACAGTGACTACACTTCAAAAGTAATTAATTGGCTGCTAACACTTTGGGACTTCCTGAGGACATGAAAGTTGTCATATAAATGCAAGATTTTTTTCTTACTCTGTATATGCGAGCATCCATTTTTTATAATCTAGGTTCTGTCTTTCGGATGTGGCATTAAACCGAGGCCCCGTCTGCTCTCTCGGGTGGATGTAAAAGATCCCACGGCAATATTTCGAAGGAGAGCAGGGGAGATCTCCCCGTGTTCTGGCCAATATTTATCCCTCAATCAACATCACTAAAACAGATTATCTGGGTCATAATCAAATTGCTGTTTGTGGGAGCTTGCTGTGCATAAATTGACTGCCGCATTTCCTACATTACAACAGTGACTACACTCCAAAAAAAAGTACTTCATTGGCTGTAAAGCGCTTTGGGACGTCTGGTGGTCGTGAAAGGCACTATATAAATGCAAGTCTTTCTTTCTGTCTATGCATGTATTATTATGCATGTATTTAGCATGAATTATACATATATTTATTTATGATGTGAGGCCCCTTTGCTCCACATGTTCTGATGTACCATAAATTGTATTATTAACTGAATTGTTTAATTGCTGAACACAGGTTGACAGAAGCCACTTTCCTGAATCTTGTTTTATATATATATATATATATATATATAGCCCGTGGGGAGATTCTCTCCCATTCAGATCTGTGTTCTCCCAAACCTAAAATGATTACCCGAATTACTGCCCACATTCTGATCTCAGGTTAAATTATCAATAATACAAATCGCCCTGGTACACTGTGCACCGTATAAATTATACAACTCCTCTCCCCTTTCTTAACAGCATAAAGTATTGGCTGACATTGGGATGAAAGCAGCTGACAAATGTAAAAGGTTGACATGAAAGTGAGTTGTTTTTATGCCTTCTCTGCATTAAAGGCCCAGAAAGGGCAGGTACATCAAACACTCCCGGCCTCACTTCTAGACGGCTTTAAGCCAGTCTGACAATCATCACCTACTGCTACTCAGACCAATGTTATTATTGAAAAGTGAAATGAAGGGAAGAATCGGAAATTAATTAAGAATCTCATTATTTATCAGTTGACAGCATTTCTGTTTAATTAGGCAAATCACCAAAACATTAATAAACTCGTCACCTTTGGTTATCTGCATTTTTTAACATCACCTACGATTATGGCGGCTTGCTATATTTTTTCTTAAGCTGCTTAATTTGACTACTTTGATACACATTTATAACCCCGATAAGGCCGACCTCACGTTTCATTTTCTTTCCAAATATTGATCTGGAGTGGGCTTGTGTTCTTATCTGGGATGGCCATTAAATTGGCTCCATTGTACCGAATCGTTTAGCAACGAAATTCAAATCGTCCCGGGTCACAAGCTGCCGACGACAATGTCAATGCGAAACGATTTGCCCAAATTCATAAATAAATTGTACAAATTCATTGTACTTGAAAACAAAATAGAGGAATAGGGTTAAATCAACGTCGGATTGACGTTTCTCAGATCTGACAATAAAGATAGAAGGGGTGGATTTGGGGGAAACTGGTTCTTTAACTGAACAATCACAGAACTGGGCAAAAGTGTAGAGGAAGCGCAGTTTCAATCTGGGTCAAGATTTGGAATAAAACATTGGAAGCGATAGAGCGCGGTGCACCGCCACCTGCCGCGCTTCGCCGCTATTGCAGCTTTGTCAAGTTAAAGCTGCAGCGACCACAGTTCGAGGGGTATTTGTAAACAGGCAAAAACATCAGGGGGAGGAGGGAGCTCTCTGATCGGACTGTGTGTACAGTCAAGCAACGGAAAGATAAGTGGATCAGAGATAAACAGACAACCCGCCTTAGTTGTCTGACTGCCTGGATTGTAATCAGAACCATCAACAAAAGCATTACATCTGGGCAGCACGACTTTTTGAAATGTAGGATTTTCTCGACAAAATTAGTTAACTGTTGAAACATGTGGAGACCGTTAAAAAATTGTTTTTACCAATTAAACAACGAGCTGCTTTAGCTGCCCAGTTCTCCGAATATGTGGATAGACTTCGAAGTTACCGGGGAATAGCTTATATATCTTTATCAGGCTTCTTTAAATGTTTGTGGCTGAATGTCATTTTGAATGCACGACCGCTTAAAGCAATTTTTAAACGTAAAAAAATAATGCTTTAATTGAATTCGTGGGAAGTTATATCATTCTCATAGAGTTCCAAAATTCTGCCCGAATTAAACTTTAGAGCTAAACTTTGCACGCGTTTATTTAATTGGTTAATCCGGGGTTCGAGTCTGTCCCCCCTTTCTAACAGGAATAATGTCTAATATTCAGGTATTCATTCATTAATCCACCGCATTAGCGATTATTACGCTTCTTTGATATACACTATTACACGCCCGAATGTCTCTTGATGGGTAACTGCAACAATATAGGGCGCGTAAATTGGTACAATGAAAAGCTTCTACGTTTTCCGGAAAGATGTTTATGATACAGTTTCATGACAAATTGCAATAGGAGGAGTGACCGCGCCTCCATTTGCAATCATTTACAAAAGGAAAAAACCCTATCAACAAACCAGGCAGCCGGTTATCTAAAAACAGCTAAACAAACGTATCTTGCTGCTCTGTTATCTACTTGTTAACAAAATGTTATCAGACTCCACTAAACATCAGCATTACTCCAAGAGCCTTTATCAGTAATGAAGTATTGGGAGCCCATCAATTAGTCCAAGGGCGTTTATTACATAAAATAGACCATCAGACGCATTTCTATAACGCCTTGTCAAAGTTTTATTGAGAAAAGAGAAAACGTGGCTGTAATCGTTTTTTTTTTACCCCCCTGAACTCTGACAGCGATATAATTTTAAAATAAGTTCGGGATCCAAGGACGAGAACAGGTCGCCCGTTAACGTCGGTCCAATTGCTAGAATTAAATGAGTAACTTAGAAAGAACGGTGAAAAAATGAACTATATCAGAAATTATTAAAATGTCATATTCATATGTACAAATAATTCCACTCAAGCGTATTTCTTTTGCTAATATATTGACACGGTGTCAATTTTTCACTAAATAAATGATTGACAGTAATTCGCAGCGCTGTATATATTTAATCAACACTGGCCGCTTAGTACCAGATACCTGGAGGCAAATATACTGCAGGAATACATTTATATACTTGTGTGTGTGTGTGTATGTCTATGCATCTTGTATTTCAAACTCCATCAGACACTAGGAAAGATAAGTAATTCTATTTATATTGTATTGCAATATTACAGACTCGTACAACAGGTAATTAAATGATTATGTTTAATTCCAGACTTTGATTCCAGACTGTAAGGCCTAACTATTAATTTACTTTGAATAAACTGATCTCAATGCAGGAGCTTGCTAAATTGTTGCTTGTTTTTTCGTCTTAACAGGCTGTCACTCTTATTTATTGAAAAGATGCAAAGAAACATATTTAAATGTTTTTTTTTAATGCGTGTGGCAGGGAGGGGGAAATAAAATCCGAAGTGTAAACCTGTTCAGTGGCCGATGACTTTGGGCCGACCTTTTTGAAAATGGCCTATGCATGCGGAATAATGGTCTCCTTACAGACATGGAAATGGCTTAGTCCTATCGCTTTCTCCATGGCAACCATCAAAGTCATAATCTAGGAGGGATAAATGAGTTATGAAAACGCAGAAGTGAAGACGGGATTAACCCGATCCGAGGTGCAGAATGTCAATCAGAAAGCCTTGCAAGAAGAAATAAATCGTCGCATTTGCTTCCCCCCCCCCCCCCGCCCCATCGTATCATTTAAGTTAGTTATTTGGGGAAGGAGCCTCTTTGCGACCCAAAGGTACAACTTTTGCACTTTCATCTATTTTTAAGGCTGAGACTGCCTCTTTCTCTCCACTGGGTCCAACCCCTTCAAATATGTCATGTCAGCCTCTGAACGGCATTAACTCAAAATCTGCCTGCAGATTTGCCGCTTATTTATTTCTTTAAGATTATTTAGATCATTTGATGCTGGCGGCGTTTAAATCCTGCGGCGCTTGGAGCCCATCACAGCCCCAGACTGAGGGATCTGCTCCGCTTAACCCTTTGAGCTCTGCACTCACATGTTTGCTCCAATATACTGGAGGCAGCAGAACGCAGACAGGCCCCAATCTTGCTCTAAGTACCAGGGTAACAAGCCCAATATATCTAGAACACATTGTACAGGTGAAGACACCTCTCCATTCTCCCCGTATATATTCCTAATCCTGGATTTTGTTCGATTTTGAGCCATTTACTGATGATGGGTGATAGATAATGTGTGCGTGTTTTGAGAACTGGCCAGGAAATTAAATATTGGAAAAGTAACTTCCATTCTCGCCAAATGGATGCTCCGTATGTTTGAAGGTGCCAATGGTTGGGAATATGGCACCTGTTCTCCCCTCACCTTGATCCGCAATCCACCCGGTGCGCTTGTCGCTGGGGAGCTTTCCTCCGTTATTCGCTGACTTATTTCCCTTCACTATAGATTGTTGTCAACTTCACCAATTCTGTGTCAAACCCTCTCCCGGTCTGGGGCAGTCAGTCCACGGACCACCGCACGAATCATTAAATAACATGTTAAATCATTTAAAGATATTTTAACAAGACGTGGTGGATGTGTGTGCACTTGTGAGTTCCTGTATTCCAGTAAAAAAATGATCTAACGAAATTGTGTTCATGTGCGTTCCAGTAAAAGTATGTCATAAATTTAATTACATATTTAATTACATAACAGAATATTGAAATATATGAACCATATGACAGAGCTAACTATATACGCTTATTGCAATATATTCTATATATGTATACATATATATTCTATATATATATTCTATATATGTATGTATTTATATATATTATATATATGTATGTACCTAAATGTTTGTCGTAAGGTTCATCAGAAAAAATCTTGCTTCTTTGTCAAGAATCACATCGCATACTTCCAGCTATTGCTCCCATGTCAATATTTAAACTTTCCTCCCATAAACTATAACGCTGTCATTGATGAGCGGCTTATATGTGCGCGTTTTGTCTCCTTTGATGACACCAATTGAAATTCTAAATAGTCTTTTAATTTGCAAAAAGAAGTGTTGAGTTTATATAAGCGGAATCCAACTGAACTCACAGAGAGAGAGAAAAGTTAACTAAATGTGGTGACCCCTGGCCATTTGATATTGGGATCTTTGACACTCATTGAGGACTTCGCAGCAGTGTGTAATATTCGGACAACTCATTGCTGTAACCAAAGCCTTGTGAAATGAGGGCGATCAGTAGAATATGATAGCTTCAAAGTTAGGCTCTGTAAAGAGTTGAAGACATCTTAGCCGTGTGGAAAGGCCGATCTCCAGCAAGCCACCGACAGGACGTCGCCAGGCGGGGGTGTAAACGCTAAACGACATTTATTTGTTCCAGCGATTGCAGTGAGATCGAGTCCTTTTTCACTGGAGCCCCCGAATCTCCACAAACAGCCATTCACTAAGCCGCTTACAGACTCTCTAATAATACTTTAATGAATTCCCGAATGGAGCAAAACTGAAAGCAGCCTACATGGCTTAGACAGTAGCAAAAACAAATTTAAAAATCGCAGCACTGTTAGTCCTGCACCAACCACAGTATGGCATATTTAAAAAAAAATGCGATTTAACTTTTTTAAACTTAGTTAATCAATGATATATTCAATGAAGAACTTAAAGGTACATTTTAAATCACTGATAACAATTAGATTCATATACGTTGTATTATTAAATATATGCAAGTATTCTAATTTTATTCAATATAATTTACGTTCATATGAATCATATAAAGGTATTTCAAAATGATCAGGTAAAGGAAGATTAAATTACAATGAAAGATTCACCTAGCTGTCTAATATATGCACTCCATACTCCATATATTGTCTATCCCAGCGATACATGGGGATTTTCATATATAAATCCAATTTCTAAAATAGTTTTCCCCTTTTTATTCCCCTGTGAATAGCATATTGTTCATCTTTATGAAAGCAAACTTGAACGTCCCTGTGCAAGATATAAACTTTTACTGAAATGGCTAGCATTGGGCAACCTGTTCCAGGTATAAATGAACGCTGTACAAAAAATACACTCCCCTGTTTATCACCGCGGTTAACAATACAGCAAGGAATATTGGCGGTGGAGGTGAGTTTTTCTATACGATTGGTATGCTAATGGAATTATCGCCCTAATTTATGAAATAATCCGAGTCTAGGAGACCCCCCCCCCCCCCTCTACAGCCCTGCATGTCGGTTCCATAAAGGCGAAATCGACCAACCAGCGACCCCTGTAGAATCGGTGTGATTTGGAATCGGGTCTGTCAATAAATGGATTGTCACAATATGAGATTGTCTCCCCATACAATCGGAGAATGGTGGGGTGGGGGGGGGGGGGATGCAAACACAGGATGGGAGGCACGCTGTCGCTTCCACTCAAATGGGGGACAGTAATGTGTTATTCTGTTAAAGCACTGAGCTCCCTGGCTGCTAAATATCTTTTATCCCCAATTCCTCTCTCCACCACCCCCTGCCCCCCCCTGTGACTTTAACACAACTATATTTAATATCGTCCTGTCTGTGTTTGCATGAAATGACTTGACGTCGAGCAGTAGTTTCTGGCACTACCTCGAAATCTCCTTCTGAATCAGAGGCCAGCCTTGGATTGTCGAACACCTTGAAGGACGCGGAGAGCTCGCTGATGCTCTCAATGTAGATGAATTGTCTCTGCACTTTTATCAAACACAATGAAGACTTTGCTATCAAAAATCAATTGCTTGGAGATAATTCTCACAGCGCCCTGCCTTTGTTTTAAATACAAATAAGATCTCAAGTGTGAGGGGAAAGTGGGGGGGGGGGGGGGGGGGGGTGGACGAGACGAGAGAGGCTGGGATTTAAAGCGGAGGCGAGGGACCCAGAGGTAGATGTGCATCCAATAATTAAAATTGCAAATATCATGCAAATTTATTACTGGCAAAGGGGATGAAAATGCGGGTTAAATACGTGGAGCTAATTTTTTTAAAAAAAAACCTGGAATGATTATGTGGGAATAGATAATGTGTAAACATCTTCTCTCAAAGGTGGTATTTACCGTGTGGATGAATGTTTGTATGTGTACGGTACCAAGGCGATGCTGCTTCATTCCGCAAACTTAATATAGAGGTAATTGAAATGGACAAGAATTCCTGAAGATGTTCATTGTTCACTATTTTTTGCCCCTTCATAAAGTCACTCTTGATGTTAGTGAAACAAGAAACGGAGAGCTGGAATGTGGCGAGGGTTTGTCTCCTCGCAGATCAGATCTGCAAGCGCCTGTGCGACAACTAGAAACACGCAATTATTATGCAAATGTCATGTTTAAATTTGCGTGGAAGTGCTTAAATAAATGGCTAATTACGCAGAGGACGGGGGATATATGTTCTGTATCCGATTGCTGTTGTTCTAGATTGCTTTACTGTTCTTGTAGAGCGAACAGCGGCTTTTGTCTGTAAGACCAATCAATCAGAGAAGAAATTAAGAACACACGGTTTAAAAATGTGTTTATGGAAGAAAGCGTATATAGTGAGAGAGAAAAACGGAGACAGCATTTCTATAGGCACTTGTCTCCCAGATATGCAGTGCAAGGGGAAACAGAGCTTCCTTAACAGGATCAATAGATTAAGAAACAAAGAAATAGGCTGTATGCCTTCTTCAATAAGTGACTGTCAATAATGCGACTCCAGACTTTTTACTCTGTTCAATTTTTTGTCAAAACCTATCTCGAGATGTATATTGACAATCAGCGCTCCAATACTTGTATATGTTTCAGGATGATCGTCGGCGTTGTATAAGATACATTTGCAAACATACGAGAAAAGCAAGAATATGCACACACAATATCATCCTCGTCCATAATTAGTCTTTGCGGAGCTTCCTTTAGATCTGGGTCGTGTTTTAGGAATGTGAGTGTGATGATATTTGTGGAATGCAGAAAACCGTATGCTCACAATCTAGCTTCCAAACTACCCGTTAAACGGCTGGGCAATATAAACACCCGGGGAAAATAACATATTTAGTGAATTGATCAAACTCGTTTTCTAATAGGCAAAATATTCGTGGGCGATCCTAACGTTTATGATAATTATCATTGTTTTAAAATAAATATTCCAGGCATGCAGTCTGATGAAAATATCTTGCGGTGTTTTTTGGGGGGAATGGGGGAGGAAAGCGCGCAATTTCAGGTCGTTCTTGTTACTTTCAGGCTGGAAATTGACACACTAATTAAACAGCACTAGAGCACTCAAAGGCAGCTTATTGCCCTTATCAGATCCACTATATTTTCCCAATTAAAATCGTAAGGCATTTCCACTGCCCCCTGGATGAAAAATAGGGGGCTTTACAACGGTGACCATCGCATTTTTACATCAGATTCATTGTGATGTATTAGATGCAATAAATTACCCAATGTAACAAAACATTGGGAGTTGAAAGGCTGATTATCTGCAGCGCAGAGATAAGGCTGCATTATTCGAGATCATTATGAAACCGACGTTGGCGCTGACTTCTTTCTTAATCAGGCGTTCTTATCCTGGCTCCGTGAGCAGCACAGATAAGAAGCAAGTAATTTATAATTCGCCACCTTCACTAATATTTAAAAAGTCAGCCCAAGAACGCCATAAAAAAAAAACACTAACGCGGGCCCAGATGAAAAATTGTTGGTATTAACACAATTTAATTAAATTTTCAGCCCACGCCTCAGAGAGAGAGAGAGGGAAAAAAGAATATTGACATAATTTTTTTTAGTGTGACTGTCACAATTTTGGTTGCGAATCAGGGACATTCAGACGGTATTAAGACCTCCTTTGATGAATCAGATGCCGAGGGTTTGATTACATCATTCGCCCGAAGAGGACCACGGAATACGATGCTAGATCGAGATAAAATACCACAGCGGATAGTATATCCGAGGACTAATATCATTATTCGTATTCTATCTTTTTTTGTATTTTCCTCGTCCCTGTTAAAAACCTTTTTTTTACAAAATTGAGTAGGTTTGAGGATTGCCTGTCTCAATGAAATTTTAAAGGCATTTCTACATTCGTGGGGTAGTTATGAATGAGCATCAATAATAATTTCGTTATATTAAGAAGTTTCAAATGATTCTCAATAGCTCCCGCTTAGCAGACCTAATCATCTTGCTATCGTTTGCTGCATTTCATCGATTTAATAAGAAAATTACTACTGCTAATTGCCTCATATAGACAACCTTATTCTTACTGTGGCTTCCAAGATATTTCGAGAAAGAAAACAAATGCCAATCATACTGTGCCCCAACATGAATAATAATCTATTCTGGGGGCGGGGGAGAAAACGATTCTCAAATAGTTTCAAAAATAAAGATAGAATTACATATTGAAATAAATCTCATATGTAGTTACAGGTTATAAGTACATAATCTTAATCCATCCTTTTCGAGAAATATTATATTCGGATGTATTCTTCGAACATTTCGTTTTTATATCCCGTTTTAATATTAATCTGTATCAAACTATCTGAATGTGCGAGAGTGTGTTTCCGATTCCATTTTCTCTCTCTCTCTCTCTTGTGAGTTGTATAATGTCCATTGGAAACACGCAAAATGTTTTTTAAAAAGCAGATAAAAAGCAAACAAGACTGACGGATTAGTGGGCGCCTGTCACAACACAAAGGAGCAGTGCCTGGTGTATTGGGTACACAGCGAGTAAAATATTACTCATATTAATATATGTCAACTGCTATCAGTCAGATCGCCCAAATTGGCTTTTTCCCCCCCCTCATATTGAATTGGCAAAATAAAATTCTTTGCTGCCTCCTGCATCCGCACCATGAGAGATCTTCGGCAGTTCCTCAGCCCCTGCATTCAAACATTGGTCCTGAATTGTGCACGGGTTTGATCTCCAGTCGTTTTGATAACACTAATATCTCACCGATCAATTAAAAAAAACGCGACTGCAATGCATAGAAAACGTGTCAAACGTATGCCAGTCACAAGCAAGAAAATCATTCATGAAAAAAATTGCGCTAAATTAAAATATATATATTTAAAAACATTGCATATCGTTTTAATGTCTATTGGTTTCGTATTCATGACCTCTCGTTTAACTCCTCGTTTTGTGATTTCAATCTGAAAAAGACACAACAAAGTCGCTATAGTATAATAAATAATTATGTTGTGTACATTTCTGCAGCTGCAAACAATAGGAATTGGATAGCGTGTTATTCTGCTCTGCTCTAACGGAATCCGTCACTCCCTGCGTCACCTACAATTGTTCATTATATTGAATGAATATGGAGGGGGGGGGGGGGGAAGATGCTTTCTTCATCTCCTGCAATAAACCTAAAGTCGGTTTCATCCATGTCAGCCCGTGACTTCCTCCAAATTATTCCATTAACCAGCTGCAATTCGGTTCATTCTTTCTGAATTTTATCATGCCTTGTTTGCTACTTAATTATCTTTAATTTATTAGCTTGATTGAATTCGCTTACCGAAGATAGAAATTGCAGCGATCAGTTTACACTTAACATACAAGGAGATACAATGGATGATATCAAAACTCCTTTCATCAGTCCAGTGGGCCTTTAATCAGTTTCCACTCGATTTCTTGCACACAGTTAGGGAAGTAACAAATATACAAAACGCAGGATGAACAAAGCGGGTCAAAAATTGTCACGGAGGGGGTGATAGTTGGGGTGGGAGGGGGGGGGGGGTGGGGTGGATATTACCAGTACTGGATTAAATTTATCATTATTCTAATCACACAAAGAGCAAGGTGGGGGAAAAACACTTTTCTCAAATCCAGCTTTAATTTCGTGTGAGGAAAATTCTACTCTAACTGTAACAAAATCTTCACTTTTTTGCAAAGATACTATCTGTAACACTTCTGAAAGATTATCTTTGCATTAAAGACATCGATTCGAATGCTCTACATTAGGAGCATTCCTTCTCTGGTCCCTCTGACTGATCCCAGCCCAGTGTCCGTGGGACAGACTGAAACATTGAAGTTTTTTTTGTTATTAAAAGTGTGATCGCACTTCCGGCGCCTTATTGTTAGATGATTAATAAGAAAGTTTGCGTGTGAAAATTCAGGTAAAATGATGCAAAAAAAAATTCGACCCCTTTATTCCATTCATTAGTTCTATGGGAGCCCATCTCGCTTAAGGTACAGCAAGAGCCCTGTGTGAGAGGCAGTGGAGATCTAGAGATTGTAATATAACAGTCATATTAGATTCTGTAAAACGATCTATTCCATCAATAGAACCGGCAAAGGCTTTTATTTCTGGGCATTTCAAACATTTCTATATCGCATTCGGAAATTGCTTTGTAGAAAATAAGCAACACGAAGTCATTTGCATCAGGGAGATATTACTCCGCCCTTATATCACAACCGCGCTTATAAAACGGCATGTCTGTTTGCTTTTCTCTCTACACGAATAAAAGCATTTTAAAAAGAAGATTTAATCGTGTTGTGTCGATGGTCATTCCCTCGCCTTGACCTGAGCTACCTTAACAACCCGGAAGAGAACGGGAGAGGCTGGCTTTAGGCGGGCAGACAGGACTGAATGAAGGGTTTTCGCTGGCTGAAATAGCGGGCTGGGCTTTCATTGCACATCGCTCGTCTGTCTGTCACTCTGCAATAACTTTTGGGAGAGAGAGAGAGAGAGATCAGAAAAAAAAACAACCCCAGCGAGCTGCTAGCGCCAGGCTCCACACAAGAGCTCAAGAGGTCAGTAAATATTTATATTTTCTCAACATCTTCTCCACGTGGAGCGGGGCCAGCCCCAAAGGCACTCAATCGGAGGGGGGAGTTAAATTAATAACAATTTGGTCCTTACGTTAAATAAAGAATAATGTAGGATTAGTAAACGGGTCCGCGATGACAACCGTTTGGGCCGCCTTTGCTGTGGGCTGTAATCTTTTTCTAATGCCAAGCCGAATTTTGAAATGAAGCTATGCTGTGAAACCGATCAGAATCGATTTAACAGTTTGATCGGGAACGCCTCGATATCAATTACTTTGTAATTCAAGCAAACGATGTTTTTTTTTCCTGCGCCGGTTTGATTGGAATTTAGACACGATCCTGAAACATTAATAGAAATAATTTCCAAATGCCCATTCATGTGGGACAACGTGGCAATCAGATATCGGTATCATCTCCAAAAATAAAGAAGCATTTGAGTAAATTTGCCTGATGTGAAACTGATCGCGATGAATAGTGGTTTTGACCTTTAAATTAAATATAGTCAGAACTTAATTTCAGTTGCATCTTGACGATCCTTCCCTAAAATACAGCTGATCGCATTGTGCAAAGGCAGTGTGCATTACACAGGATGAAATAATCAAAATTAATTCATATTTAGTTACTATTACAACTGGCGGGGCTACTTGGCAATGCAGCGGTCTGATCGCGTGTAGATATACACAAAATAAACTAACAATGTTATATGGTGTGAGACTGATCAGACACTGTATCGGGTGGGGGGCCGCTTGCTGCTGTGCTGGAGTGGAACTCAATTAATGGACTTTGACGGGTGTGAGAGAGAGAGAGGTACAGGTGCAAAATGCACGCTTTGAACTGCACAAAATATGAAATTGAGCCTGATTAACCCGGTCTGGAATGTAAAGGTGTAAGAGAACGATCTGAACGCGATGGGTATCTCTGCGAACCCTTTATTTAACAAACTAAATATTAATTTTACACAAAGTGGATAGGCTTAGTCCGATTATAACCTAAATACCGTCATTTCTATTTTTGCGAATGGGTATATTAGAATCCGGCACTGACTCAATCGATGTGGCGTATCACAGTGGAATTTATTAACGGAATAAGGTTTTTTGGGGGGGGTGAGGGGAGAGAGCATTGGGCAGGTATCTTGCTCAGGCATGCTGACAGTAATGGTACAACGCACTACGGTTGTGTCTGGGAATCCTCCTTTCTGTTGGCAATGAAACATTTGTGCTAAAGTTCTTTAAGGAGGTGAGTGATACTGGCTGCGCCAGATCGGGTCACCGTTTTTGTGTTAAGTCTGTGAAACACTGTTGAACAGAAGCAACGAAAGGTAGAGTGTCACCCGGGAAGGTCGTGATTTAACAGCCACGGTGTCTCTCTTCAAACAAAATACTGATCAATTTCATGTCAATTTCACTTTTTGCAGACAGGCGCTTCCTGTCTTCCCTTGGTAAATCCATCAACGGGAACATCTGTAAGTGGAGTGTGAATATGTTTATGTATATACTTGTGTATTTTATGTGCATGTATGTGTTTATTCATGTTGATGTATATATATGTGTGTGCGTGTCTGTATATGTGAATACATGCATGTGCAATGTGTGCATATATGTTTATACATATATGTGTGTATATATTTATATGTGGAACTTTTAAAATGACTTCGCTAAGGATATAAATGTGAAGTGGTTTTGATGGTTTTGATGTACCTCTATCGGGGATTTGAATATCCCACGGGTTAAGACAACAATGGCTTGTCAATTTTAACATAATGTTGCCCATCTATCTGCTCCCTGTCTGGAGGGCAAAACTTATGCCCAGTCTTCGACAAGGTATTGAAAGGGCAGTGAATCACCTTGTCCCCGTGGATCCGGCTCTTACCCTAGCACCACAACGCATCTCATTGCTTTCAGTTTTACTCCGACTTTTGTCTTTTTTTTACATAAAGGACGCAGTCGCCGCAATGTGAACCACTCCTCTAACAGACAAAGGCGACCCGGCCTGTCTGATGCTATTTGTGGAGCTGCGATCTTGCTGTGGCGTACAGATCAAAAATGAGAGGGAAATGAGTGAACACGAATGTATACGCGGTGTTTCCTTTGAAATCAAACCTAGAACAGATAGCGATCAGTACGCCGAAAGCGCCGCATCGCGGATTGAACTGGCAATTAAACCGCGTTTCGTTTAAAACAGCGAAATATGTCTTGTTGGGATTGTAATCCCCCCCCCCCCCCCGTGTTGAAATGTTAAAACATGTTTTAGGAAACAGCAAAAGGGTCGCATGGATGGGCCCCGGAGCCCCGGTGGGTCTTGTAAAACTTGACAGAGACGCCGACAGATAAAGTGCTATCTCATTAACCAGCTAAACTTTGCGATGAAACATGTCCCGAACAATGCGGCCGTTCTTTGGCCCTTGCCATCCCATGGAACTGTTTGCTGTTAAGGGGAATGTACAGTGCGTCGGAGAGAGGGGATGTTCTTCTGAAGACTGTAGGCGCTTTTATTAACACTGTTCTGCATTAAAGATACACATTGTCACCTCTGAGAGGCGATAGGTCCTTCCTGATACTCGAGGGAGGACACACTGGAGTTCAGAATCGACTGTTGCAGTCATCGCCGCACAGTCATTGGCCACTATCTCAGTATATGCCAGGTCGAGTATTCTACCTGACAAAGCCGGAGATAAGTCAGGAGCTCAGGCTAGTGCCTCACCTCTCACTCTGTCAACTCTAAACAGACCGCTACAGAATGGCTGGCTGCTCCGTTTCGGTAAACCGGACGACTTTTAAAAAAAAAGAATGAGTTGAAAGATCTATCAAGTCTTGTAACGGGACGGAGACACAATGCTGAGGCACAATATTAATGGACCAGGCTGTAACTTAGTAGAAAGCATTCAGTCTTCCTACTGAGTTTCAACAATTGCTGTGAAGCGAGGATTTGTTCTGGTCGCTATGAACGCTTTACGATTTGGTTACAGATAGCGAACAGAGCAATTCTTTCCCCGCCCCCCCCCCCCCAACCACAAGACAATGTTAGGAAGAGGAATGGCCCATCCTCGCTCTGTGATAATACAGAATGTAATCCTGTTTTAAGTCCAATGCGCGCACACACACACAGACAGACAGACAAGTTGGTTATGATTAATATTTAATGGAATTGTGAAAATGTTGGTCCAATAATATTCTAGCCTGTTTCACGCTTTTTCCTCCTCGGCCTGAAATGCCACAGTGCCAAAGTGAAGGACTGAGTGCCTTTTCAGACAACGTCATTGTGTGCAGATTTATTAAGCTTCTCGCAAAATTTACACAACTTTGCTTCTACAATCCTTGTCAACCATCTCCCATCAAGCTTTGTGAATGGGATACGACTTAGAAAGGTTGACATCAGTGCAGTGGAGATGGTCACACACTCAATTGCCGCCTCACTATATAACCACAGTCTAGTACCTATATCGCTGACGAGCTTTCTAGCTGCACGTTGTCCAATTCACACTTGAGCTCACCTCTAAACTCTCCTTGTTTGTTTGTTAAGGTTACTTTAGACGACTTAAGCTTTTTAAAAAAAAAACTCGTTTTGGTTTTAGCGAAGAGAAAGGAGAAGCGCTTAAAGAAATATTGCATTCAGGATCTGCAGTACATGATCCGACTTAAGACTACGCACAGCAACGCTCGCTGTCTTAAGTTCATAACAAGCCTCAGTTATTCAAAGAGTGAAACTCACCGGAACTTACCAGCCTGAGACCTGAAATTGACATGTCATTGCTCAGCGTGTTCATACACGCAAGGCAGGGACTTAAAACACACACACACTCATCCCGCATCCAGATCAGTAAAGGCACATTTTCAGAATATCGGGAACATTCTTTTCACAAGTATCGCACAATCACTGATTGCCCATTTTTTGCGCTGTTCGGTTTTCTGATTTCGCCTGAACATCGGACTGATCAATTTTCTGATGAAAAGACATTTCTCCTCTGCGTGTCACCACTTAACGATAAATATATCAGCACCGCAACACCTTTACTCCTTCTGTAAGTGATAAATCTGATAAGAATCGAATTAGCACTTAAATAAGAATGTTCTGGGGGAGGGAGGAGGACAATAAATAATCAGCCTGTCCTTACTACCTACAGATGTCTGGGTTCCTTTACCCAAACGATTCGCTTGTGAATGTCAGATCAGTTCCATAAATCTTGAAACCTCCGCGCGTTTATATCAAAGTTGATTTAGAAAGAGGTCTGTCACTAAACAGATTGATAAAAAGGCGTTGTAATTACAATTTGAAATAGAATGCATTGCGCTTACACAGCGACTAACGAATTCCATTACCTTATATTTTTTCATACGCGTTTCCTTCAAGCGTTTATAAAAGGCTTTTAAAAAAAAAAAGAGGAATAAACCTAATTGTAATCCATTAGGATAGTAACATATCTAAACCATGTCCGACTTGAAGCAGCTTATCTGTTAGTTACCGACCAGTCCGGTCCGCACGCACACCTACTCGTTTGAACGGATCTCTATTATTAATATGCAGAAGTCAGTCGCTCTATTTTAAGTTTTTTTTTACTGGCTAACATTATTTTCTCCTAACAATATGGGAGCTGTCCGCCTCCAGGCTGTGTGTCCTCCGCGTAACCCTGCGCCTTAGCCAAGGGCTATTTATACAGCTTTACCTGCACAGAGGAGCGGTGATTAAACCAAATATTATATATATTGAAAGAGAAAGATCAAATCGAACCGCAAGCAAGGCAGTGCAACTGTTACCCAGTTAATTAAACAGTAATTTCTGGCTAGTCAGGATCTGCCCGCTTACACGTGGTCTATCTCCAATGCGGTGCGTGATCACAGCAGAACAGCAAGCATGTTCTTGAGTCTTTAGGACGAGATCGATGTGAATCGACGGATAATGTTCCCCAGGCAATTTTTTGGTTTTTTTTTTGGTCTCTCTTTGGATCTCTCAACTGGAGAGAGAGGGATAGAGAGAGAGAGAGAGAGAGATACAAGCCACATCAATCGCGGTGGCGCGCCTTTTAAAATTCAAATCAAATGGAATGGTTTTTTCTTTCTCTCTCCACGATTGGTTTTTTTTGCGCTAATTGTTGAAACAATGGCGCCTATTAGCCGGCTCCCGTCAATCAGCACACACCATGTAACTGGGCGGGATTACAAGTAACAGCTGAAGCATAATAACCAACAAAAAATAGGTCTTCTTCAGACTCCACATTTCTTAAAGTTAACAATTGTGGTGTATAAAGAACCAGCTGCCGCGTTCAACAGAGAGCGCCAATTGCCACACGCGACAAGTTATTCTTTCAATCCGTCATTGTACCATATTCACCCCCCCCCAATCGTGTGTGGTCGCCCTCAATAAATGATGGTCCACAGATTGTAATTATAGTACCGCTGTTCCTGTGTCATCACTCATCCACGGTAGTTACTGAAGTCAACTGCTTGGGCTTGTTAAGCTTTGCTAAGATCGCACCTGAAAGTGTTGGGACGCGAGGTTATTCCTCTTGCCATCAAACATTTCACCAGTTAGGAAGCTATGTATTAAGGAATGGGGAAGATTGGGCCTGGGCCAATGCTTCGAGTAAAATGCTCTCTATACATGACATATTTTTACAGTCCAGTGTTAACAACATGTCACTTTATATACCATCTGTTTGGCCTATTCAAGTGCTTGGTGAGACTTCTGATTTCTCATTAAGTATCATTGCTCTCCTGAGAAGGTTTATGAACCAACCCGAGGATGGAAGGTGAGCAGGTTAGTCTGGAGAGAGGGACGGGGGAAAGAAAGTGAACAATATAGGACCCAATGTTGTATAATGGAAAACTACGCTGCGAAGGAGGCATTCGACCCCTTTGAAAAGGTCAATGTCCATTTTATTGTTAAAAGTAGCCCGACTTTTGAAAGCACACGCATTAAATATGATATGCTTGCACGATTATCAAGGTTTTCTGTGCATCAATAGGCAAGGAGTTAGCCACAAACTTGTAAGGCAGAAATCAATCGCCATTTTAACCATCTCCCGCATTCAAAGAAAATACAAAGATCTTTTTGTGGGTGAGGTGGGAAAAGTTATGTTTGAAACGCATATTGTGCCGGTTCTGTGTGATGATCATGAAGATTGATTAATTTTTTTCTAAAAAAAAAGAGTAACCTCTTCGCAAACCCAGTCATGCTGAATAAACAGGAACTCTATGTTTAGGGCCAGCACTACAGTGACTAACATCAAAAGGATTCGAGACCTTATTTGGAATTAGGTTGGATTGCTAGTTAGTGCAGAAATTCAAGTCTCTGAACGTGAAAAGCACAAATGCATTTTCGGCCTCTGCTGCTTCTGTCAGAGCACATTCAGTGAATTTTATCTTTGGCAAATATTTTTTAGATGGTGAATAAACAGTGCGCGTACGCCTGTTGGCACCCAGAATCTCCAGGTCTTAATATCTTAGAGGGGCACAAATAAACCTTAGAAAAGTGGTCATGTTTAGAAGGGCCTTAATTCTTTTAAAAAAAACTCCAGAACAAATTATTTTGCTCAGAATCAACAATATTTATTTTCTCAGCACTATCTGGCATAGACGAAATTATGGACCCCCTCCCCCTTGCATGTTGTTTCCGGTGGCACGCCAAAGCCTTTTAAATATGAAATTCCCTCTGCTCTCTCATTGTGCTAAACTCATTTCCTGACTGTTTATTCAACTCGTGACGTCACGTCAAGTGGCGTCGGCGTGGCTGGGCATTTCAGTGAAGTGCATAGTATCAAAAGAGCAACCTCCCATTTCCCAATTACATACTGTCAATCTGTGGGCCAGAACCCGCCAAGCTGGGAATCAGACACTAAATACCACCCCGCGGCCCTCCTATTCCGATGCAGTGAAGTGGAATGATTCCCGAATGCGAGCCACTGCGCTTACCTGACGCGATTACATCTAGAAAGAGAGAGAATAGAAAAGGGGGGGGGGGGGGGGGGTGGAATCACCTGTTGCCATCCTTTGCTGGGGGGGGGGGGGGGGGAAGGGAAAAAAAAACATGTTTAGGAAAATATTTTCCAAAAAGAACCTCTTTGATTTACTCGTGAGCAATCTGACCTGCAAAACGCCAGAATCTCCTAAAGTGTTACTTGCCATTTATCGTGTGTTGTTCAGAGGGCAATGCATATTTTCAGAATTGCTGGTCCTTTCGAGTAACCCCTCATTACTCAATCACCACACTTCTCCCTCGTTACCTATTTACCACACTAAGATGTTGCTCAATATATAAATGGTTTGTTTTAAAATGAGAACAGCGTTTTGTATAAATTAAAATGAGAAGTCTTCACGCGTAAAATACATTGAGTGTTTATCCCGGTGAGTGTTAATATAATAAAGAAACAATCATTCTCAGGATGGACAGAATCTTTTTTAAACATAATTGCATTTTATTTAAAATGTGCCTTTTTTTATTGACTTTTTTTTGGGGGAAAGTTGGGACGAACTTAATTGCGGAAGCGAATTGATTGGCGTTTGTAGCTAACCAATAGTCAGAAGCTGCCTTCTCCAGCCCTAAACCTTTGCACCAATCAACCGCGACTGGGCAGGAGGAGGAAGTTCCCTCTGACTGGGCTCCGCCTCCTTCGAACCCTGTGACAATGGTGCCCAGCCCTCGGCCAATGGAACGCCCGCCGGGGACTGGGCCCACCAGCCAATCGGCAGCCGAGCCCAGGGAGGTCCGGCCAATGAGAGGGGCGCTTAAGGGCGACGCCTGGTCGCGGCGGAGAGGCGAGCAGAAGGAGGTCCCTGATTGGTGGCGAGGGGGTGGGTTGTTTTTAAGTTTCGACGCGCCGTGCGCTGAGCCGACTGGCGCCATCCGCCAGTTCAGAGAGAATGCCTCCACTGTAAAAAAAACTGGGACATAAACACAATCTGATCAGTCAGCTCTCTAGCCACAGCCAATGTGTGCGGCTGATAAAACTCTCCCAGCCAGCAAAAAAAGGTTTGTCTTGCATTCTTTTTGCAAAATAACAATCCATTCATTTTATCCCAAATCTTTTTAAAGGGCGAAGGTGTTGTAAAATTGTTCATTTAAAAAAAAAAGAAAACAAATATTGCAGCACAAGATGCATTTACGACAGAAGTATAATTATTGTAATTAAATAGTAGCCGCGTTAAAGTTCATAATTTAGAAGATAATTATTGATCAGGGAAATGCATGGTTAGAGTCGCGGTTTAACTAAAGGTTGGTGGGGTCGTGTATTCGATACGAAGTGAATTCAGGCGATGGAACTAATAGCTTTAAAAAAAAAAATTGTTCCTTGTTAATAACTTTTTCCGCATTCGGCAATGCGAGGCATTCAGCAGTCTCCGCCGTTTTAAATTAGTTTCGATTTTAGATCTGTTTGCTTTTCTTTTTGATTTTTGTCTCTTGCTTTAAAGGGGATCAGGTGTTAGTTTCGTCTGAAGTAATCTTCGTTTTCTTTCCCTCTTCCTCCCGCTGCACAGGTGTATGAGCAAACAGCCGCCAAGATCACTTTGTGGATTCTGTAATTTAAAGAGACCAAATCTTGGACTTTTAAAATATATATATATATTCTTTTTTTAAATAAAAAACCCCCCAAGTTCGTTCGAAAAGTTTGGTCGCGATGGAAGTTGATCAGCCCCGTTGGATGACTCACCACCACCCGGCCGTGTTAAATGGGCAGCATCCCGATTCTCACCACCCCGGGCTCGGCCATGGCTACGTGGACTCGGCGCCCTATCTCCAGTCCGACGAAGTGGATGTACTTTTCAACATCGACGGCCAAGCCAACCACGTTGCATCCTACTATGGAAACTCGGTCCGAGCAGCCGTGCAGAGATACCCACCGCCCCACCATGGTAAGACTGAGGCGTCGGGAGCTTTCAACACTCCCGGGTGCATTCTCTCCGCTCCAGATATTTTATCATTTATCCCACACAGATAACCATTTCAGGGGGGGTGAAAAAAACCCCATAGTGAAGTGAAATAAGATCAGTCTGCCTTTATGGCGAAATTTTCATTTTTCTTTAAAAAGAGGCCTCTATTGATAACTTTCCTGGGGAAGTGAGAAAAGTGCAAGCTAACTTATATGGAACATTTAAAAAAAACAAATGCCTTTTAAACTGTATTCCAAGAAGGCAACGTTTTATTACTAACCAGGGAACAAAAGAACCTACTTCCTATTGCAATTTCTGGTCTGAAATTGACATATTGTTCGAGATCTTCAGAAAAAAAAGGGGACACTTGGGCCATTTACTGCAAGCACTTCCCGGATGTACTAGAGAGGTGCTGTTTGGTGTGTCTCGAAACTATTACATTAAAAAAAAACATTAAATTACGATGTCAATTGAAACCAGGTTTTCTAATCCGTTAGGGATTATTACATTCACCGTTGCCTATCGCAAAGTTTGACATTTCAAAGCTTGACTGGACACTTGGTACATAATGTTCTCATTTTTGTGTGTGACCATTAGCAGCGTGGGCGTTCATTTTGTAACCTGTTGAATGCCTTTAAAAGCTGTCATTGGCGGCGCTTGTCCGTGACAGGTTTAGTGGCTGGCGGAGAAAGCTATATATTTTATAAACTGAAAGTACTTTTGTGGCCTTTTCATTTCTCCCTACCGCTTAGCGTTTATGTGACACACGCACCGTAAAAACAATTCTTACTTTTTCTGCAAAAAAATACGTTAAATTTGTATCTAAAAGGATGTATCTGGATTCCCATTGTAGGCTCCACTCTGCACGGCCCTTCCCATTAGCCTAATATACCATATCGACCGCAGTACACATTATGCATAAAGAATGATATGTTGAGGGAATTGAATACTGTACAACAAGCGTTTAATATTGTCCAAAAAGGCAGAAAAAAACCGCCTCTCAGCGTCAGCACATTATCCTTGATGAAAGTTTGGGAATATGGATAAAGATGAGCATAAACAATTAAAACAGGCAGCACCACTACCAAAAGGGGTTCATTTTAAGGTAAAAACTGAGTATCAGACTGCGTGTCTTAAGCATTTATATGATTTAAAATTTTTAAAAAGCTTTACTGAGACTGGAATTGAGGCATCTATGTCAAGTACATTTGAAAGACATTTCAGTAGGGATTTTGATGATGTGCCATGTTGTATACTGATCCACACCTTTATTTTGTCATTCTAGGGGGTCAGGTTTGCCGCCCTCCTCTGCTTCATGGCTCTCTGTCCTGGCTTGATGGAGGAAAAGCCCTTGCCTCTCATCACAATGCTTCTCCTTGGAATCTGAGTGCATTCAGCAAGGCTCCACTCCACCACAGCTCCCCGGGAGCTCTTTCCGTCTACCCTCCGTCCTCATCAGCATCCCTCTCGGCGGGACACTCCAGCCCTCACCTCTTCACCTTTCCCCCAACCCCTCCCAAGGATGTCTCCCCAGACCCTACCATCGCCACCTCCGGGCCCACCAGCTCCAGCCGCCAGGAGGACAAGGAGTGCATCAAGTACCAGGTGTCCCTGGCTGAGGGCATGAAGTTGGAGACAGGATCCTCTCACCCTAGAAGCAGCATGTCATTAGGAGGGTGCTCATCCTCAGCCCATCACCCTCTGGCCTCTTACCCACCTTATGTCCCTGAATACAGCTCCAGCCTCTTCCCATCTGGCAGCCTGTTAGGAGGATCTCCCCCGGGCTTTCCTTCCAAAGCAAGACCAAAAGCTCGTTCCAGCACAGGTAAGCATCACTCCATTCCTTACTAAACAAGGCATCCAGCACCAACCATGGTGTTGTTCACTGAAACACCTGGAGGCACTGTGAAATCAAGGTTACTATATCAAATTGATAATCTTACCTGTATGTTTATCATCTAGATATTAGAAAGTAGACACCCTTAGTCGGAATTATGAAAGGAATTGTGAACTCATGATAGCTCTTTGGGATAAACAAGTGTGTACCAGTGCACAAATAAACACAAACAGAACGCAATACTTTAGAAAGATTTACATTAAATAAGTAATTAAGACATTCTAGTCTGTATCCAATTCATTCATGCAGTGCATGCAATATACGCCACATTGAGTGCCATAAATGTCCTGATCCAACTTACTTTTGCATTAAAACCAATTTTTTTACCCACTGTGAATTCTTTTTGAATTCAAATTTGTAATAAGTAAAACACATACACTCACCAATAGGGGTTAGTGTTAGCTTATAATTAGAACAGAAGAACTGGGGCATATTTGCAGTAATACGTGCATCCTGTGATTATGTCACTATTAGTAATAAAGCTTGGAAAGGGACATACATGTTCTGAATTTGACTAGATGTCAAATCCTAACACACAACTCCTCCAAACACACACAAGCTGTGGCTGATGGATGTATTTCAAAAGTACTTCATTGGCTGTAAAGTGCTTTGGGACATCCTGAGGTGGTGAAAGGCGCTATATAAATGCAAGGCTTTCTTTATGTAAAAATACTAAACTAAACAAAGCAGTGCAGTTTACGAAATTACAGCAAACCTATCTTATATTGACACAGACTTCAAACCTAAACACTGGAAATAGCCTATCTTGTCTTAATATCAAACCACCCCTCCCATTTCCTCTTGAGCAGCACAGGTACAGTAGTTCATAGGTTGCTTATCAACTGTGATAGTAGTTTAGATGTCAGTTTGTTCCTACAACAACCTGAAGACCATTAAACAGAGGGAAATAGCAATGTCTTTCCCATTAAACGTTGTAATTTGCAATGTAAAACTATACCCGGAGATTTGTAATCGCTTTTATTGTGTACCTTTTATTGTTGCATATGAACTCAATTTAATCTAGTGCATGTTTCCCGGTGAGAGCGATCCGGCGAATCTGATCAGATTTCTGGAGCTGTGTCGGCGGAGCGGTTAATGGGACTGGGACAAGCAGACTGGCCCTTTTCGGGTTTCTGTGTTTTAGTTAATCCAATTATTTTCAGACTGATGCACGCGACAGTTACATTGTTTATCCAGCGCCGTGAACTTTAATAGGTTCCGGATGCGGCAAGACACAGGCCAAACTGCAGAGCAGCCGAGAGAGAGAGGGAGAGAGAGGGGGGTGGGGGGGTGGTGGTGGTGGTGCAGCTTCACAAATGGAACTGCTATGCATGCTATCGGTGACTGAATAAACCAGCGAGCCCGAGATTAGCTAGTCGGCAACATTGATCTAATTAATGCAAGTATCAGACATTAACAGTGGAGCAAGCAAATACAAGCATGCACATTTATTAACTCGAACACCGTCAATAAATACATTCCTTCATTAAGACCTCAATTTTATATATTAAGTAATTACAGGTTAGGTAATGGGTAAAGACAGCCCACAAAATAACAGAAGTGGTTTCTCCGCTCAGCAATATTTATTTTGCAGTTATTCCTTTCATAAATGTGTATGATTATGATGATTTTTTTTTGCATTTTGCATTTGCATCTATATGTTGCGTGAATGACGCTTCTAAAATATTCCGCCACAGTTATATTGTACATGGTGGGATTACTGTGAGATTAATAGCTATTTGTATGGCAGATCAGGTCCTAGGGCTAACTTATTGAAAATGACTTGCATCAGCTGGATTTCGACAAAGCTGTTCTTGTAGTGTTGCATGTGGCAGCAGACTAGGCGTAAGTTGATACATGCTAGGAGGGAAAAAAATGTTTAAAAATAGGTCATTTTTGTCGCTCTGCGTGATGGGTTTTTTTTTTTACACACTTTATTTATGAGAGACTTTTTAATGCATAAGTTAGGTATTTGCGGTTTAGAACGGCCCGAACCGACAGAAGGATTGGCGCAACAACTATCCTCGCTTCCCCTTTTTTTCTTAAAAATTAAGAATGGATACGGACATTTAAAGGTGAAATATTGGGAACCTGTTCTGGTTCAAAGGACGGGTGCCTTTGCCCCCGAGTGTGTTTTTTTTCTATCGCGAGCATGTCAAGCTGCAACTTTTGGAAAAACGGTTAGAGCTTGTGGTTAGGGTGCGGATGCCTCCACTCAACGTATTTATTCATTACCCTTTGCATGCTCTTTAAAGATTCACCGTCTAGAAAAGAAACATTCAAGGAGGGGGGCGGGGGGAAACAGTTGAGGAGGGGGGGGGAGCGATTGCAACTTAGAAGTTAAAGGTGGTAGTACAGAAAAAAAAATGAAAGGGTGAAAAAATTCTGTAGTTGTGATATTACCAGCTAACTATTATTTTAAATCTTGTGGTTGTCACCGCGCACACGCGCCAAACTGAATATACAAGAGTTGCTACTGAGACAATGGGACGTGTTAGTTTCATCATCTCCCACCCCCTTCAAAAAATACACATCTCCAACACTGTCCATTAGAGCTGCAGTACTCCCCTTTCAAGCTCACTTTATTTTCAGCTGGACAGTGTTTATTGCTGTCCCCAAACCGGCGAGTTCTTGGCTTGCTCTTTTGACGTTCTGCTCAGCTCGAAGTACATCTCTGAGCTGGGGCGAATTTTGGATTTGTGAAACTGATATTACTTTGAATTTGAAAACAGCACGGTCTCAGAATCAGTCAGGAATTGATCACAATACCCCTCTCCCCACCCCAACCCCCCCCTTTTTTTGAATGTTTATTAAAAAATCTAATGCACAAAAGTCCCTTTTAATGTGTCTGAGTCTTCTTCAGACTGGCATACAGAATAAATAAGCAATGCATTGACCCTTCCCCTTCTGTTTTTTCAGGGGATCGCGAAAAAATACTTCGTGACTGTAAATTGCACCATTTGGAAGTTGACCGATCAAGCTGTAGTGAACTGGGGATATGTGCATTCGACATTTTAATAGGTGTGCAACTTTATGTAGGTCAGGACATTGTCCAGTATGTGGCATATGATTGTCAAAAAAGATGTCAACTGTGAACAGCTAGGAGTGCTCACGTAGTCATTACCAATAGATGATGTGCATTTTTTTTGCTCTACTGATGGAGACAGCCAGCCTTAGCACAGTTGACACTTTTGCATCTAGAAATTAAGATTTTTTGCAGTATCCATGGCAATTTATTGAAAACTGTAAAATGTACAATTATCCATTGTTTTAAGTTTGTGTATGTGTGTGTGTGTGTTGTTAATGTGCATCAGTCATATTTTAAAGTTATTTATCAATCTGTTTATGCTGCCAGTACTCAGCAGGTTGACTCTTGTGGAGCTGACCCAAATTTGGCAAATATATAACTGGGAAATAGTCTTTATAAAACTTTTTTTTGTCCATTTATGTGAACCCACCAGTGCATGTAACTTACTCATTTAGTTATCTATTGGTCCTCCAATAAACATCGACCATTAAAGTTTCGTAATAACCTTTGGCTGGCGTTTACAAATAGCTTTAACAAGATATCCTAACCTCCAAGTTAAAGACTGCACTCAGCCTAATGTAATTGTGTTCCCACTGCACTGCAAATATTTGCCTAAAAAGTGAGTTAGAACACACTTGATCGTACTTTGATGTCCTCTGTGGCGCCATGCACATTATGTAGAAATTAAATAAAGGATCATTTTAAAGAGCACTGAAACGCACTAACCATCATAAGTAATGCTAAAACATTTCACATGTACTTTTACAATATGATGTACTGAAAGATAAACGAAAACAAAGGGCCCTGCATAAAGATAGAGGAAAAGCAACTGTGTGATTATGACTGTGTAGCAGAAGCACATTATATACGAGCAAAATGTGCCAAAGCATTCTAACTACCTCAACCTGGGTTACAGAGGTACCTTTGAGAGTGGACTATTCCACTCTTGGCTTCCAATATTATAACACAACCTTTCATGTTTTACAACTCTAATCCTCAAAATCGGTCATTATGCCTACCCAACCGCGTCCATTTGTACAGTCCATATTTGTAAAGTAAAACATACCTGCATTGCAGGCAGGCCTATAGACAGGTCCAATAGTAATACTACACACAATATCTATTTTATAATATAAATACATACAGTCAACGATACATTCAGATATAGTACTTAGGCAATTGTTGACGTTTAACCAGAGTGTACATACCTAGTTATACTAATATAGACAATATTCCTGCATGGAAATAATAGTCATGCCTGTTTTCTGAATGCAGACACTTGGGTACGTACACTGTAAGCCAGTGTTGTCCACTAGAAATTGTTGATTAGGTGCAGGTCTGGCTATGGCGACACCATCGCCACACGTACTCATTTTACTAGAAACCACCTTAATGCACTCACACAATACAAGTCATTGCACTTCCACATGTGTGCATTTACTTAACAAGCATCTGCCACCATTCAGTAACCAAGGAAGTAAAGCACTCACAACGATGAAAAAGAAACAAGTCTGCTTTCCTTTAAACAACAAACGTTCAGAAAGGTTAACGCACACAGGCACGAAATGAGTATTGAGATCACATGCCCAAGAACGGTGTCTATTATGCACATTTTTAGCTGCTAATCAGAAAGGCAATTAGCCACTTCTGGATTTCCAATTAGCCACATGTGGCTAGTGGTTAATGCATTTTGGGCAACACTACTGCAAAGCGACACCAATGCAGAGAGTACAGCAATGCATTGCCCAACCTCTGGCCTGCACGTGCAATAATTCAGCTCCTAAAGTGTGGCGCGTTGAGGTGTCTGGAAGTGACTGGCTTGTGATTTTGTTTCAGAAGGTCGAGAATGCGTGAACTGTGGAGCCACCTCGACCCCCCTGTGGAGGAGGGACGGCACAGGGCACTATCTGTGCAATGCTTGCGGTCTGTATCACAAAATGAACGGCCAGAACCGACCTCTCATCAAACCCAAGAGGAGACTGGTACGTAGCAGGGGATCAAATGATCAAACAGCAGCTTTTCATTTCCTGATCGAGTAAGAATTTTTTTTGTTGGAGGGGCGGGGGGCGGGGAGGTGGTTTGCGGAAATTGACACGACACCTCGAGTACTGCAACCAGTTCTTCAAATGTCTTGGAAGGAAAGGCGACTGCGAATCGGCGCGGGTATTTCTAGTATTTTTCTATCACCCAGAAACGACAAAGAACATTATAACACGTCTTGTTTTTGTATGCATTCAACGCCTTGCCCCTTTTCATTGTCACAAGCTTCAACTTATTACTGAAGTTCAAATGGAAATTAAATTGGTGTAAAATAATAAAAAAAGAAGTCCATTTGAAATCTTAGCAAGCAATACGTTCCTTAAGTGACATTTCTAATCGCACTCTGACTTCCTGAATGGCTCACAGAAAATGTACTTATTGGTTTTCCGTTGTCAGTGTTGGAGGTTGGCTTTTTTTTTACGCATTGTATCTACGTCATTGAGTGGGACCCAACACGAACCCCTTTTATATGTTGTACAACCCACTTAGGCACACCATGTCCTCGTTCCATTTTAATCCGATATAAAGCAGTATACCTGAATGACAGGCCCTTGTGGGTTTTAACAAACCATTCCAAAACCATTTGACAGGCCTTCCCCATAACCTTATGGAAACGCTGCTGTCACCCTCGCCATCAATATCTGTGAATAGTTCACACTGTAATTGGGGAGGGATATGCCGTCTCTTTAGTCTTCATTGGAACCTGGCTTATTCTGGCTTTAATATGTCACTAGTTTGCCAGAGCCCTTGTTCAGACCGCGGTCCCCCCTCCCCCCTCAAGGAAATCAAAAAAAATAAAGTTGATTATAATTTGTTGCGAATCAATCAGCGTGCATTTAATGTTGTTGTATCAATTGTATTCCCTTGTCCAAACCATCCCGCTCCCAGGGCACTCCTTTGTCCTCTTGTGAAAATGTTGATTCTAATGACTGACCCCCTAATGGAATTCCAATCTTTCACAGCCTCGTTAGGATAGGAAAACTTTCGAGGGAGGGAAATGTTTGCAGTGCACTTATTTGGCAGCGGGTCTCCCCTTTCTTCCTCCTCTCTCCCCCCCCCCCCACCCGCCGCCTCCCCTGCTCTCTAATGTAAAAAGCTGACTTCCTTTGCAAAGGCGGCCGGATATCTGCCGGCTCGAGATAACTGCTTTCTACAACAACATCGCTTCCCGACCTCAAAACACAAAGGTGTTTGAACAAGAAATCGGGAGGGGGGGGGGAATGGAACGATTAAAGTTTGGTGTAGGGAGTTTCGGGTGACTGTCTAAACAGGATCAGCTCGAAGTCTATGTCATCAGGAGAAAAATATGTGCCACCCTATTAGTCCGGACTGTTCTCTGTTCCCTTCGGACAATAACACGTATTGAGAGTTATTCAATCCAGGAGTCGTTTGAATTGTGTCGATTGTTGTTTTTTTTAAAGTGGATCAGTGCACGTCCTGAAAAAAAATACTTTCACATTCTGTTCCTGGGAAAAGGAAGCTGGGAATCGGCTAGCAGCACCGGGAAAATCATGGCTTAAACTAACGAAACTTTATATTATAGCTGGACTCCTTGAGTATTCGAAAGATACCAAGAATTTCACCCCCACCCCAGGCTCGCTCCCCAAAGAGACGTGGACCATTCTCCTGCCTAAACTTACGCAAACATATTGCAGGGAACCCACTTTCCTTCAATAGAGCACATTTTTCTTTTTGAAGATGTTCTATACAATGAACTGCTTGCCAAAGAATTGAAGGATTTTTGTAGAATGTGTTTTATCCCGATTGAGCTTGTAGGGCTATGGGGAGAGAGCGGGGGGGGGGGGGGGTGGAGAGAGCGGTGGGGGGGGGGGGGCAGAGAGCGGGGGAGTGGGACTAACTGGATCGCTCTTCCAAAGAGCCAGCAGAGACTCAATGAGCCGAATGGCCTCCTCCTGTGCTGTACTCTGATTCTATGATTAACAAATTGATTCGGTTTAAACATATAATAATTCAAGAGCGAATTTTTAAGCAGGGTGACATTCTTACATATATAAAAGAAAAAGTAAACAAAAAAAATGTCGCATTTTAAGTTCAGTCCTCACTCTGCAATTGTTTAATGATTTGTGGAACATTTGACAGGCCTGCTTTAATAAGTTTCTGTTCACTTGCCTGGCTGTTACTCATCCGTTTCAGGGGGTTTGTAAGAGCATCAAAGTTACTCCAGGTAACATTTGTGCTGATTTCGTTTTCGATGGGTTTGGGCTTCAATGAGGTACATCTTTATCCAACGATGTATTTACCATGTACAGTAGAAACAGCGGGCTTACAGTCAATCATCGCCTGTGTCTGCATTCCCAAGACCGTTTTTTTTAAAAAGCCTCCAGTATGATACATAAATTTAGAAAAATAAAATTAAAAAGCACAGAAAGAACTTGCATCTACATAGCGCCTTTGATGACCTCGGGACGTCCCAAAGCATTTACAGTCAATGAAGTGCCTTTGTCTGTTGCAATGTAGGAAACACGATAGAAAATGATGTACACATGTTGAGTTTAAAAATCTAATGCTGAATTTTGTTTTAAACTGGCGAGATGAAGCACAATATATTGATCTGCACTCAACCCTTGTGACTTTGCTTGAATAGACAGATTTCGTGCGTGTGTTTTTAAAAAAAAACATTCCCTTTGTGCTGTGTTATTCCAGTCTGCTGCCAGACGGGCAGGAACATCCTGTGCGAACTGTCAGACCACCACCACTACACTGTGGAGACGGAATGCCAATGGAGACCCTGTCTGCAACGCCTGTGGGCTCTACTACAAACTCCACAACGTGAGTAGACGCAACCGTGTTCCTCGGTGCGATTCTGTGACCTGCCCGCCGGCTCTCTCCCAAACACCTCCTTTTGCAAATCGGTGTCCTGCACCTTTCGGGGGGGGGAGGGGGGAGGGGGGGGACACACATTCCAATGATCCAAAAGGACGGTGCATGTTAATATAGACCCTGCACAGGCAGGACGGGCAGAATGGCCTCTTTCTGTGCTATGATTTAAAAAGTTGTCATTTTAACAGGAAGGACTAGAGCGGATGGTTTGTGGATTAAGATATTCCGCTGTCTAAAAACAAATAGGCGCACCTGGCACGTATTCTGACGTGCGAAACTGATTCGAATCAGAATTGTTAAGAGAGAAAATAATCAGCATCAACCGGCAATGAAGAGTTACTTGAAATACAGCGATTGCAGGATAGAGAAAGCCAACGTTAGGAAGAAACGGGACTCTGCACAAACACACACCATCAAGTTCCTGGTCAGCTGGCAGCAGTGTGTTGATGCGGGGGGGAAATATATACCGTGAGATAACATTTGAATTTAACAAGTTAACCGCCTACCCCCCCCCCCCCCCCCCACTCTCCCCCAAAAAAGCAGGAGACTGTCGAGATAATTCCGAGGTAAGAAAACAAAAATGGAATGGGCTGAGCGGCCGACATTTGTGCTTGTAAAACTAGGGAACTTGAGAGAACAGAAAGGTTTGATCTATTGAGCTGTCGGGGCTGAAGCATCAACAATCCCGTGTGTAGAGGGTGATGTGAGTGTCAAAGCAAGTTAAATAAGACCCGGAGTTTCGCTATGACACGGTCATTCATTGAAAGAGGGGGGAGGAAAAAAATGACCCCGTCAAACCTATAATAAATACATCATATATAAATCTAATAATATGTAAATTAATTCGCGGGGGACAAATGATGTGCGTTTGGTCAAACTCTTGCTCGGTTTGATTGCAGACTGCAATGTTGTGAAATAAATTCAGCGAGTCAAAGTAGGTAACTGATTATAAAAGTGAAATTGAAGGCAATTCAGCTGTAAATGAGATGGAATTGAAGTGCAGCCAATGTAATTGACTTGGATTGGTTAACGTGTTAATATGTGGCGCCCGGGCACTTTTAATCAAATTCTGTGGAGTGAAGGTTGACAAAAGGACGAAGTCATCAAGTGCACGGTTTAAATTGGAAGCGATACCTTTTGGGTTGTGTCTCCCCCCCCCCGAAATGTGCCGAGGAGGCGGGGCAGGTTGTGTGGGAGAGACCACCTCTGTTGTCAGTTTATTGGGGAGGATTTAGAGGCTGTGGTAGTTGTCACGTGAGTGGCGCCAGTCTAATTCAATCAATTAATCCTTACGGTGCATCAGTGTGGGCAGACTTCATCTGGTGTGCATTTCTCTGGCAGCTGCCAATAAACTTTAGCCCACAGGCTCTTGAGTCTTGTTTGTTGATTTAGGCGCTGCCCATCTCTGTCCAGTCTTATTATTAGCAAGTTTACAAGAATGTCTCAAAGTGTTACATTGAAGAAAGATAATGACTAGCCTCTAGAACTCCTAAGAGTTCAAATAGTTGCATTGGGGTTTGCATCTCTCTGGATCTTTGATGTATTTGCCAGTAATTTTAAACAGGTATTGCACACATTCTCTAACTGACTATTCCCACATCAGCAACCTCTGTTGAACAAACATTTGCTTTTGAAGCCCAATAATATAGAGTGACACTAGATTTGAGGGGCAGCGATTGGCCTGATGCTCACTAACCATCCCCGATTTCTTTATCAAATCATTTTGGTGATATGCTCAGTAACTGTACATTTCCTCTCCCTTGTCCATCTTTGCATTGTCAATACAGTCTAGGTAATACTTCATTAAATCTGTACTACCCCCTCGTCTATGCCCAACTGGTTAGCCTAAGGGCAACATATATAACATCTAAAGGCATCCTACTGTGGGCTGAGAGTATTTGGACCATATTGTAATGTACTTTCCTTACCATTAAGCCTCCATTACAGACTTATAAGACCTATAAAATATTACAATATGTCATGATGTAATAGCTTATTTAGCAAGAACAGTTGAATGTGCTATAATTTTAGTTGTAAGAAAGACTTGCATTTATATAGTGACTTTCATGATGTCAGGATGTCCCAAAGCGCTTTACAGCCAATGAAGTACTTTTTGAAGTGTAGTCACTGTTGTAATGTAGAAAACACGGCAGCCATTTTGCGCATAGCAAGCTCCCACAAATAGCAATGTAATTTAATAGATTTGAATAGTTACTGTATTAACAAAAATACATAGTAAATGTATAGATGGAGCGGAAAGTGGCTAATTTTCCGTGTGTTAATTTAAATTTAAAAAGCAAATTTCTGCAGTCGCTGATTTACAGTATTGAGTTAAAATACATAGAACTGGTAAGTGCTTATCATTAATAAAGGAGAAGATTGGCATTAACTAGCGTTGAATGAGGCAGCCTCAGTACAGATTTGCTGGCTAGAAGTGAACTTGCCTCAGTAGGAATGGATGAGGCGCTGGCCTGGGTCGTGTCACCTATTCAGATAGAGTAGCTAGGTAGTGCAGAGAGCATCAGAGCATGTGCTACGTATAGGGAGGAATGATGATGAAGAGGAATGATGGCAGCATTTTAGCAATGGTAAAAGAAATAAAATTGCTTGCATAGTTTTAAAATGACTCAACGATTTCTTCTGATTAATGTCATGCCTTTTGAGTTCATCAAAGGCATAAGTTCAAATGCATCCGCACCATAGTAATGTGTTCACTGTACGACTTGGGAAAATCATCATTTAACACATGTTCGAGACACTTCAAAGCACTTTGTGCAATTAATTACATTGGAGTACAGTAACTGTTGTTATGTAGGCATTTGTTCATTTGGAATATGCAGCCAAGGATCCATTAGTTTGATGACAGTATTAAAGTAAACCATTAAGTGGTATAGCAGATTTATGACTACAGAAGATTTTGTTTATACTAAAATGCTATTTTTGGTCTTACCATTGGAACAGCATTTTATTCAGTTAGGACAGGGTTGACTATCATTCTTTCGGGCAGGTTTGGTGAATTGTCTCCCACTCGTAATATACATAAGAGGAATTCACTCCTTGCTCCTCAGTCTGATTTATTATGGCAATCTTCCTGATTGCTGCCTTCTATCGTGGGTTTGGGGAAGGGGAGATGGGGGTCCAACCTATAAGAGGGAAAAAGAGATTCAGAAACTTTCTGAAGGTCCGTTCTCTACTGTGCTGGCACTGTGGCGAACTTGATTTCAGCTTCGGATCAGTTTAGAAAAGTGATTGCTCTTTAGGGGCGGTTGCAAGCTAGAGTTTGGAAAGCAGACCACTGCTTTGACCTTATTCTTTGAAGACACGCACCTTGAGCAGAGATGGAGTTGAAGTCACGGGGCACAATGTGACAATACACGCTGAAGAAAGATTTGCGTTGCGGAAGGGGGTGGGGGAGGTGGTGGAAATTGAACAGCTGAGAAAGCCATAGATTGGTGAACCGGTTTAAGATTGGAAGGGCTTGGATTTTCTTTGTCTGAGACAGTAAGCCAG
Source organism: Somniosus microcephalus (assembly GCF_052327205.1). Taxonomy (NCBI): domain Eukaryota; kingdom Metazoa; phylum Chordata; class Chondrichthyes; order Squaliformes; family Somniosidae; genus Somniosus; species Somniosus microcephalus. The sequence goes on along the minus strand of NC_141003.1, from coordinate 81,276,085 downwards.
CAAGTGAGAACCTAGAGAAAAAGTTTCAGTTGTCCTGAGGGATCAGTGAAGTCCATTCTCCAAACCTAAACAAGGAACTGATTCAAAATCTATTGATTGGTCCTCAGTTTCTTCGCCAACTAACTGGCCAGGCAGATGTTGTAGTTGGAGGTGATGGCGGGGTCAAGGTGACATATTTGCTCACTGTCTCACATGCAGCAAGTACAAATATTATACACTGAAAACTGACGATAGGTCGGAAACAATAGTTTACTGTGTCTGGCAGTCAGAGAGAAATATGTACATTTGGTGTTGCCTTTCTGGTTCTTAACAATAAAAAGCTTTTTTCCCCAGTAAGCTCTGCGGTTACAGCCATGGCCTGTGCTGAGTTAGCAGTTTTCATCTTGGACAGTGGCTGGGGTGGTGCAGTTGGGTTCAGCAGCCCTTGGCTGGGGAGAGGAAAAAAAATCAACAAAGGTTCTTGCTTATAATCACAATCCAGTCATCATTCTGCCACCGCACCCCCCCCCCCCCAATTGAAAGTGCCTGTGTTTCAGCATTGGATGAGCCCAGGATTAGGCTTAGCTGTGATGTTTTTATAGTTGAATAGCTAGCGACACCATCAAACGTAAGAACATAAGAAATAGGAGCAGGAGTAGGCCATTTGCACAGCAAGCTCCCACAAAACAGCAATGTGACAATGGCCAGATCATCTGTGTTTTTGTGATGTTTGAGTGAGGGATAAATATTAGCCCAGGGCAAATTTGAAACAAACCCCTACAGTCAGTGGCAGACAGTTAGTTCCACATGGTAACTCACCAGGGGTTGAGCTATCTTCCAGAATAGGTGAGCTGAAACACAAGATGCTTTTATATTGCGCAAGACCCACGACTAGCACCACTGTGTTCCCAAGTTGCTGGTCTCGGGCAGACGGCTGTGAACCAAATGTAAAACTGCCGGCACTTCCTAAGAGTGGCTGATGGCATTAACCTTCTGATCCTTCCCTTTGGGTTTTAGCAACTCCTAAAGCAGTTTTGCATTTACCTTCCAGCCAGCTGCACCAGGTCCATGCTTTGAGAACCTGGCAGCACCAGCACGAGATAAAAACATTTAACAATACAAATCTTCGAGCACGATTTTCATGCCACATGTGTGCAATCCACTTCCAAATGGGAGTTTCATCTCTGCTGTGCAAAACTGCGTGCAGCTGCAAAATTCTGGATCCTTAATCCCAAAATTGGTCGCATTTCCTCCTGTGCAAATTTGGCATTTTTAACCCCTGCATGTAGCATGTGCCTCAATCAATCTGAATGGATTTATGTGCACCCTTTGTGTGTACAGGGACTGCAAGCTGTTTGATAGAAGATGCCTTTTTTCTTGTTATTGACCTAAAAAAGTGGAGGGAACAGGTGAGACCTGGAGAACATCCAAGTCCTATAGTTTGCAACATGATGAGTAGAGTGAATTTTACTGTCTTTGCAATGCTAAGAAGTTTGCTCAGAACGTTTCCCAGTTTCCTTTGCTTGTTATTTGCATTATGAGAAGAACCTAAGATATAGGAGCAGGAGTCGGCCATTCAGCCCCTCGAGCCTGCTCCACCATTCAATAAGATCATGGCTGATCTTCTACCTCAACTCCACTTTCCTGCATTATCCCCATATCCCTTGATTCCCTTAATAGCTAAAAAATTAAGATCAAGCCCTGCATATGGCCACTCGGGTGAGGTACCAGAGGATGTCTAGCATCCAGCATGAACTAGTACCTTTAGAATGGATGGGAAGAAATGGAAGAGGAATAGGGATCTTTGGTTGCCTGAGTGGATTAATTTTCTCTTAACCTTAATTTTCTGTATGCAATGGAAAGATTAACGCAATCCCACTACTTAAGCACTCTACTTACTTAGTTTGTATTTTTAAAAAATTTGGAAGTTAAATGCTTTGAAGGCACAATTGTAAATTTAACAACCAGGGCTGTTTTAGCCATTTAGCTGTCATCTGGTGAGCAGCGTACACAATGTTTTACATCCACGCTGGATATAATGCAAAAGAACTACAGAGGGTGTGAAACAAAAAAAAGTGTTCTAAGATCTGTGCAGAACAGTGCTAGAGGCAGTGTTCAGATCAACACGTCGACCCATCCATTTGGGTGACACCGCATCGTACTTGGGTGTTCACAGTGCCTACATGTATGCAATTCTGTGTCAGCAAGTTTCTTTTTTTTCTGAAACCTTACTTTTAAGCGTGAAGAAAATGAAGCTATTTAAAGGAATGAAAAAAAAGCCTAACAGATCAAAGATCTTTTAAAAGCAATGGTTCTGTGATAGGTGTACAATGCACATGGCGAGGTTCTAATAAACTGGGAGTTGAATTCTCCCACTAAACAGTCTATAACTGGGGGTTCTATTGCGTGACGTGCAGTGCACACATCAGAGCAAGAATCCCTTTCCAAGACACTTGGTGGCAGTTGTTAGGGAAATGAGTCTGTATTAATTCTGGACATTCACATAATGCATCACTTGTGATAGCCAAATTCAGTTGTCAGAACCGGGTTGGGAACCAAAAAGGTGGAGTCCACTGTTGATGAAGTTGGTAAAATGTTCCGTTCTTTTTGGTGCTGCACCATTGTTAATCAAGGGAAATGTTTCAAATAGGCAGTCATTTCCTGACATTTACCACACAAACTATTATTGTTTTAGATTTAGCGCTCTAAAACTCCTTTAAGATTGAGGCCCTTTTTGATTCTGTACTTAAAGGCTCATCTGCCTGAAAATCAGCCGTGCTAATCCCTGCGGTGTGATGTCCTTGAAGGTGTTAGTTTTCCACTTAAAACCTGATTGACAGCTGTTGAAGTTACCTAGTGCGTCTGAAGACTGGAATTGAGCAGCGGAATTGTAAATGAGGACGAGCTAGATAGTACTCACAGAAACTTGAGAACATTCCTTTTCTCGTGCTCTGGAATTGTAACATTTTCTGTGTCCACGCTGCGTAAAAGGAACAGACAGGCAAAAATAAGGAGTACCTCAGGTTTAGACAGTAAATGTTTCTGTTTTGATTGCAAATAGCAGATGATCTATTTTCTAGCTACTTGTTCGTATGTACAATACATAGAAGGTATTATTGAAAAATATTGTCACAAACCAAATTCAGCAAGCTGTACTTTTTGTTGTAGTAAACATTGCAGTAATATTTTGCAGATCAAGAGGTCACACACAGTTCAGTTCCCAGTCTGTAGTGAGTTAGCTCATCTTCGCTGAGATAGCAGTTGGGTTGTTAAAATTTAGCCTCCGCAACCTTGCGTTAGGAAAGGGAAAGATAGAGAATTCAGGAGAAACTTCTTTACCCAGAGAGTGGTGAGAATGTGGAACTCGCTACCACAGGGAGTTGAGGCGAATAGTATAGATGCATTTAAACGGAGGCTCGATAGCATATGAGGGAGAAAGGAACAGAGGGTTATGCTGACAGATTTAGATGAGGAAAGATGGGAGGAGGCTCGAGTGGAGCATAAACGCCGGCATGGACTGGTTGGGCCGAATGGCCTGTTTCTGTGCCGTATATCCCATGTAATCCTATGTAATGAGATGGAGTTCTCACTTCTGATAGCGGTTCAGGGAATCCCGCTGGAAAGTTTGTGCGTGTATGTGTGAGCACAGCATTGGGTTCGGCCCTCTGTAGTTGAATAGCCTGCCAATACTCACTGTCTAGACTCGCACGTGCAGGGTGGCTTCTTCAGTGAGAGCTGCCCGTGCCCATAGAACCATAGCTCAGCAAAGGTCAGCACTTACAAGAGAGGAAATAGTAGGTTTGGGGAGGGGGTGGGGTGGGGTGGGGGAATAAAATATAATATCTTAAAAGTACCTTTTCTTTCTTCATCTATAGATTAACCGGCCACTGACCATGAAGAAAGAGGGAATCCAGACTCGGAACAGGAAAATGTCCAGTAAATCCAAGAAGAGCAAAAAGACCCACGATGGTCTGGATGAGTTTTCAAAAAGCCTCATGGACAAGGCCAGTTCTTTCAGTCCCACGGCTCTCACGAGACACATGTCCCCGATTCACCATATTCCACCCTTCAGCCACTCTGGCCACATGCTGACGACGCCAACACCAATGCATCCATCTTCCGGTCTGTCCTTCGGACCTCACCATCCCTCTAGTATGGTCACCGCAATGGGCTAGAGGCCTCCCGCTCGGAAGCTTGGGGCTGCAGAGCAAGCCTGCTTTGCATTAACATTTTCCAAATGACAGAGAAAAAAAAAGCGAGCAACCGTCAACCGTTTTCAGATGGTAGGAAGCCTCTGAGACAGGACGACCATAAACTATACTTCTGTTAGTAAGCTTCGCTTCAGATAAGAGTTTCCCAAGACATCACCTACAAGGAGCTCAGTATGCTGTGTATGTATGCTCCACCACTGAATCCTCAACCACCATTTGTGAATACGCCATTGTAGACTGATCACCTGTTTATTTGTGAGACAGGATCTTGTTGCTGTGAAATATAATTTTAAACAAGATGCCACCCACCCTCCCTTCCTTCCCCTCACCCCCCCCCATCCCCCCCCACTCCACCCCCACCCCCAATCCTGCAAATACCTGTAAAATATACAAGGAAGAATGGGTCAACTGTGAGAGACCGTGTGGGAGCTTCTTGTGTGTACCATAATCAGCTGTGGATGGTTGGAGAAGACCCTTGGACTGAGGGGGAGACGCACAGAGTTTAAAAGAGGAGACAGCAAACTGACAGACGAGAGCCAGACTACTCCTCGCTGCTCGTAAAACTGCCGAAAACAAACTCCCAGATCTACTGCCTCACACCAGCGGAAGTTGTTTGATGCATTACCTTGTAGACAGACCATTTATCTGGGCTTCAGCCTCTATATAGGAAGTGCTATCAGTTGCAGGCAATCAGTGTTATACACGGATATTGCCAATGAGGACTCCGGACAGCTATTGTCCCTGGCTGAAATGCATTGTGAACAAGTTCCTGTAACTGTTGTTTGTATGTAAGTAATTCAGACTACCAGGAGAAGATGTAGAAGAATTATTTCATTACACGCTTTACAAACTGAATGGTTGTATACATTTAACAGAATTATAATTGCTAGTGGGAAAAAAAAGACTGCTACAGTTTTTGTTCGATAATATTTTTTTCTTTAAAAAAAAAATAAACTAGATTTAATTTTGTTGATCTAATGCGGTTCTGCTTGAGAGGGTTTTTTAAAATTTTGTTTTGGTTTGCTGATGTTTGGATGGTTTCCTGGCACCACAGCGTCTGTTTTTGCTTGTCCCTCTCACCACAAAATTTCTGCTTTTGTGGGTGTACAGGAAATATGAAAATTGCATGTTAGCACTATTGGCCTCAAAAGCCTAAGGCCTAGTGACAAAATACTGTGGTTCTGGTAATGTGTACCTCCTGTGATCTTCAGGTCTTGCTCTGAGGGTTTCTGTAGCTTTGAGAGTTAAGTACTGTAACTGTCGTTTCCTTAACTTCACGTAAAACATTAAAAAAAATTACTAAAAAAAAAACTTAGCTCCATGTACAACTTTTAACCGCTACAGTCTATTTTATTTTCTAAAAAAAAAAGTGAATAAAACATTTACAGCTTCTTTAGTCTATTTACAAGCCCTTTCTTAAAAAAAAAAAATCTCTTTTTTTGCTTTCAACTTGTCCAATCTCTACTACCTCAACCACATAAAGTTAATAAAGGACTAAATAACTGTAAAAACTCATTAAATTCAGCACATCTGGGAGTTAACAAGCAAGTTATGGTCAGTCCTTTGAACAGTGCCGTGCCGGAAAACCACCCAAAACCACTGTTGGTGCTGTGCACCCATACCAATGGCGCAGAGCATACACATAATATAATAACCACTTGTGCATCTTTTTAGTGGCTGGTTTTTAAACACGTCGCCCATTACAGCTCTTGTTTTCCTTTGTTTTTCATTGTAAAATAATTCCTGTCTTTTTTCGAGGTACTGACAAAGCCAAAAAAAATGTGCAATATGACATAGAAAACTGGCAGCGTAGACAAATGTAACAGGTTCTAAGTTATTTGTACATTATGCAGTACCTTTCAGATGTGGAGCTTTTAAGGATACAGTATTTCTCTTTTTTTTTTCTAGTAAAGTAAGTTATTGGTGAATAGATATTACCTGACCTGTTCCTATCCCTTGTAAAGAATGGAATACTATGCTACTTGTATTAATAAATGAACAGAAGAAGTGTACAAGTTTGAATCCGTTGTCTTATGTAGTGATCTGGCCTTTCCAGTTGTAAGGCTCTGCAGGTTGGGCTGGATAAATCTGTTCAGTGTCCATCGTGAGTGGGTAGGACATAAATTTGAGACTGATTTGCATGCTTTTCATCGGTTGAGGGAGTGCTGGCTGGTCAGCATTTAGGACTTGGTACTCTGCCGTATGTGTGCGTGTGTGTGTATATGTGTATATACATATAAGCGTGTACATGTGTCATAAAATAGACATACGGTGCACTACGTCAGTAATATACTACCTACAGCATTGGTTTTCAAACTCGTCTGTGTGGACGGCCCCCCCTGCAATATTCATGCACTCCTGGGGGTCGCACGCAAACATTGACACACTTCCCAGCTACTCCTTGTCCTAAGCCGACAAAGATGGTGTCAAAGCTACTCCTGAGGAAAAACAATGCTATCTTTGCAGAAAATATTATTAGTATACAGCAACCTAAATAATGTGCGAGAAAGTAATCAAAAATAGAAAATCCCGATGAGCCCTTTTGCATCCATTTGTGGATTTGCTAGGGTGCAGACCCCGCACCCCCCCCTAATTTGGAAGCCTACGGGGATATATTAACCACTAGATTTAATTCAATTACAACTTCATTGGATGTGAAACATTTTGGGACGTCCTGATAGGCGCTATAGAAACATAGAAGATAGGAGCAGGAGTAGGCCATTCGGCCCCTCGAGCCTGCTCCGCCATTCAATGAGATCATGGCTGATCATCCAAATTCAGTACCCTGTCCCTGCCTTCTCCCCATATCCCTTGATCCTTTTAGCCTTAAGAAATATATCTAACTCCTTCTTGAATATATTTAATGAATTGGCCTCAACTGCCTTGTGTGGTAGAGAATTCCACAGGTTCACCACTCTTTGGGTGAAGAAATTCCTCCTCATCTCTGTCCTAAATGGCTTACCCCTTATCTTTAGGCTGTGACCCCTGGTTCTGGACTCCCCCGCCATCGGGAACATCCTTCCTGCATCTAGTCTGTCCAGTCCTGTTAGAATTTTATAAGTTTCAATGAGTAAATGCACGTTCTTTCTCTAACTCAAGATGGAGTATTAGGGAATTTAAACTTCCAAGGTAAAATTTAACATTTACATCACGGACTTATCTGGGAACTATGAGTTCAGTTGAAAAAATTCTGGGGGGAGGGGAGCCATTATGACATTGACTTGGCAACCAGAAATTGACATGTGCGATATTATCAGTTTAATAACACGGAGTGACACTGCCATCTCAGCGGCTGAATCGACCTTTACTAGAGCGGCTCCTTGTTTAACTTTGACAGATGTTAGATGGAGAGTTTCATTCGAATGGTCAAGAGGCCGGTCGGCCGGCCCACTCTCTCTGCGGTGACCTCTGCCAAGCGACGATGCCAGCTGACAATTGACACACAGGGCGGCGTGGAGCCCACAGCAAAAGGCAACAGAACACTCAATTCCTCAGCATAGCCTCTATTTATTTGGAGAGGGGTTTGGGATCTGTAGAAGAGGCGCCCACACGCATGCAGAGCTGGGCCTGACTCCAGTACAGTATTCTGGTAATGCTGCAATGCAATCAGCGAGCCAACATTGAAAACCCTTTTGATGCACAATTCTTATATTTACAGCTTTGTGCAGCCATTGGCATTTTGTTGCATAGATTTCAGACACAGTATAAATGGAAGCAAATCACTGATCTGAAATATCCTCAATCTTTCCAATTGTCACTGAAGATCATCATCTCTGCCAATCATCCTTTACTGCAGGTTGACTCCCCTCTGTGACTGGTAATGCCAATTATGCTCGCCCTGTAGGAGGCCTAGGTGGTGGGAACAGAGATAAATACAGATGGCTTACATCTGGAACTTAACATGCTTCTCTACACCTTAGTCACCACTGCAAAGTTCAGCGTACCAACAGCCTGTTGATGTAAATGACACATGCTCCAACAAAGATCTTCAACTGGTATATTAGGGTCTGGACATATTTTATATTAATACTCAATTTAGCGATTGCCCTCTGCCTCCCATGCTAGTGCTGGGTCTTGATCACTATCCACTGGTTCTTGGTGTGTGGGCTTGGCTGTGAAGCCCTCTCAACCAATCAGTCCGCCAATACTGTCCAGACACGTATCCAGAAGAGCCATTTGGGTAAGGTATTAGAGGGCTGCCATTGGCTGTGGATCCATGCCCCAACAAGAGCTGCCATTTTCAATGGCGATGGAGAGAAATCTGGAAATTTAAAAAGAAATTATCTTTATATTCATAATCAGTAATCATAATCACAACCATACCGTAATCACGAGATTGGTATGAATGAGGCACATTTTAGTTTATCGGTTTAGAAAGGCCCTACAGTGCCATCAATGACGGGAGTATTATAAATGTTATTAATTGGGATGAATTGTACATTTAATGCAACTGCCCAATGTAAAGTTGACCAAAAGTGATTTTCATATTTAAACTTTTAATAATTAACATTTAATAGTTTGAGATAGACATTGATGAGTTGGAATTTAGGAACATAGAAACAGGAGGAGGCCATTCAGCCCCTCGAGCCTGTTCCGCCATTCAATGAGATCATGGCTGATCTGCGACCTAACTCCATATACCCGCCTGTGCCCCATATCCCTTAATACCATTGGTTAACAAAAATCTATCTGTTGGCTGGTGTGAATAATTACAGGAGCATTGGCATTGTTTGAAATTCATTAGCAACTGCATTTATTAAAGTGATGCAATGACGTAATTCATACGGTGATATGGCTCTTGTTGAAAAATTCGCCGTGTCATGAAAGTGTCATTGTGTGACATGGGACTCTTGTATCATTCTGTCCTCAATTTTCCTTTTCACAAAAGACATTGTTTTGCAGGATTAGGTAACCGAATGGGCCAGATTTGGTCTGTGGGTTTAACGGCGTGAGCGATGGGAATCACTTCAGGTGTTGTCAGAAAAAACTCACTTTAGACAACCCAGGAAACAGCTCTTGAGTAATGCAGCATGTGTTGTTATAGACACCAACAAGAGGGACATGCTGCCATTTGTAGACATGGCTGGCATGCACAAACCCATTTCAGAGCCAACACTTTGATTTTCACCTCGAGCCCTATTCCTAGATATTTAGATGAACAATTCCCTTTTTGCCTCATTAAGAAATTTTAGGAATAGGAAAAGGCCATTAGGCCCAACAAGCCTTTACTCATATATTGAGCCTGAGATTGATCCTACTAACCCACCTTTTCTCCATTTCCATCAACCCTTCTTTCTCCAGAAACATGTCTAATTGTCTCTTAATCCTATTCGTGCCAGAGAGAATTTGGTGAGCTTTTATTCTTCCCACTTGTAAGCAAATAAATTAGATTCAAAGTTTGAATTCAAATGAGTGGAACTGATGGCAGCACGGTGGCATAGTGGTTAGCACTGTTGCCTCACAGCGCCAGGGACCCGGGTTCGAATCCGGCCTCGGGTGACTGTCTGTGTGGAGTTTGCACATTCTCCCCGTGTTTGCGTGGGTTTTCTCCGGGTGCTCCGGTTTCCTCCCACAGTCCAAAAATGTGCGGGTTAGGTTGATTGGCTATGATAAAAAAAAAAAAAAATTGACCCATAGTGATAGGGTGGGATATGTGTTGGTGTAGGGGTTACGGGGATCGGGTGGGATATGTGTCGGTGCAGGCTCGATGGGCCGAAATGGCCTCTATCTGCACTGTGGGGTTTCTGTGATTTCTGTGATGTCTCCCTGCCCTCAGAATTACTAGCTGCCTGTGCTCTGCCACAGAACAAAGCTGTTTGATCCATTCAAGGGAGTGGAGTGATTATTATTTTGGTCACCTTCACCGTGCACCCCCGCATGGCTGCTGAATCGCACAGTCTGTTTGGCCTCAGGACGCTTTCACCTCCCACTAACTTGCTTCCTCCGTACAGTGTGTAGATTACTCTGGGGCCGCTAGCACGCTGCTTCTGGCCAAGCCTTACTCTTGTAAAGTGGACCTTGTGGCCTGCCTTTTCTCAGAGAAACTTTCAGAGTGCACCCTGTTTTGTGGCTCAGCCTCCCTCCTCGAAGTGAAACCATTTCCTGACACCAGACACCCAATTTAAGGAGGGCCTCTTGGACCGTGCACCCTGTTGAAATGGTAGCCGGGCGGCTGTGTAAATATGAGCACATTCTGAAACTCATGCAAGTCAATACAGGCCAGGATCTCTCCCATTTCAGCAGACTGCTGGCTCTGCAAGGAGCGTCACTTCAACAAGCTCACAAGTCAAAAATATGTATGTTGGAAGGTAAAGACGGAAAAATATATTTCTAAACTTCGAGGATGTGGAGGGAAAAGGGCAGCTGCCCACGAGATTATTTAATTCCTGCAATAAACTCGCAAATCCCAATCCATGAACCCAAGGGATGGCAATCTAAGTGATCTGATTTTACTACTCCCTGGCACTAGCCCAAACTTAGACCCAGTTGCACCAACTTGTGCCATGCTCTGTTACTTTATTTGGGACTTCAGCGTGACACAGAACGATCCTGTTACTATGTGCAAATATGACACTGAGGCATTTAAAAGAAGATCTTATCAACATTCGGCACTTTACAACCTTCCGGACTCAACATTGAGTTCAACAATTTCAGATCATAACCTCGGCCCTCATTTTTTTGGATGGTAGCTGTTGCTGATGATTCTGCCATTCCCATTTACACCTCCTCTAGACTCATCTTTTGTTCCTATACTTGTCCCATTACCCTCTCCTTTCACCTTGCACCATCATCCCTTTTGTCATTTAATCTCTCCCGCCTTCCACCCGATCACAGACCTTCCCTTTTGTTCTATTCCTCCCCTCCTCCCCAGCCTCTGTACCTGCTTAAAACCTGTTATACTTCTAACTTTTTCCAGTTCTGACGAAGGGTCATCAACCTGAAACGTTAACTCTGTTTCTCCCTCCACAGATGCTGCCTGACCTGCTGAGTATTTCCAGCATTTTCTGTTTTTTATTTTATCAACATTGTTGCTCAGTTAGGAACATCGGAACAGGAGTAGGCCATTCAGCCCCTTGAGCCTGTTCTGCCATTCAGTTAGATCATGGCTGATCGGTACCTCAAGTCCATTTACCTGCCTTTGTTCCATATCCCTTAATACCCTACCTAACAAAAACCCATCAATCTCAGTCTTGAAAATTTCAATTGACCCCCAACATCCACAGCCTTTTGGAGGTGCGAGTTCCTGATTTCTTTGTGTGAAAACGTGCTTCCTAATTTGACTCCTAAGTGACCTAGCTCTAATTTTAAGACATTGCCTTCTTGTTCTGGTTTTCCCCACCCGAGAAGATAGCTTCCCCTTAATCCCTTAATCAAAACACCTCGATTCGATCACCTCTCAATCTTCTAAAGTCAAGGGAATACAAGTCAAGTTTATGTAACTTGTCCTTCCTTGACCTTATCTGAGGAAGGATGTTCTTGCCATGGAAGGAGTTCAGCAAAGATTCACCAGGCTGATACCTGGGATGGCAGGAATGACGTATGAGTAGAGATTGGGTCGATTGGGCTTATACTCGCTGGAGTTTAGAAGAATGAGAGGGGATCTTATTGAAACTTATACAATTCTGACAGGACTAGACAGACTAGATGCAGGAAAGATGTTCCCGATGGTCGGGGAGTCCAGAACCAGGGGTCACAGTCTAAGGATAAGGGGTAAGCCATTTAGGACAGAAATGAGGAGGAATTTCTTCACCCAGAGAGTGGTGAACCTGTGGAATTCTCTACCACAGAAGGCAGTTGAGGCCAATTCATTAAATATATTCAAGAAGGAGTTGGATATATTTCTTAAGGCTAAAGGGAGCAAGGGGTATGGGGAGAAAGCAGGGACAGGGTACTGAATTTGGATGATCAGCCATGATCGCGTTGAATGGCGGAGCAGGCTCGAGGGGCCGAATGGCCTACTCCTGCTCCTATCTTCTATGTTTCTATAATTTAACACATTAAGCCCTGGTATCATTCTGGTGCCTCTGCACTGTACCCCCTCCAAGGCCACTATATTTTCGCTGAGGTTCAGTGCCCAAAACTGAACGCAACACTCCAGAGGGGATCTGACCAAAGTTCTGTACAACTGAAGCACACTTTCGAATTCCAATCCCCTTAAGATAAAGGCCAACATCCCATTCGACTTTTTGATTCCTTTTTGTACCTGTGCACTAACTGTTTGTGTACATGGACATCCAAATCTCTTTGCTCCTTCAGAGCTTCTAATCTCTCACCATTAAGAAACGATTCCACGGGAATGGTCTGGCGGTGACGAGGCAGCAGGCCAGGCTGAGATGAATTTTCCTTCCTTGTGTGGAAAAAAAAATTGGCCATCTCTACAGCGGTATTGTTGGCATCACAGTGTTTTGGTGTGTGTGTGTGGGGGGGGGGGGGCGGAAGAGGGGTGGTGAGGACACAAGCATAAACCCCAATCCTGCCATCTGTGGCAAGTGCAAACATTTGTGCATTGCAATAGAATTTTACATCAATGTAAGAATTAGTAAAACATAGGCCAACGCATTACAGTAGCATTTCACAACTGTGTAGTATACCATTTTAATCCAATAGCATTAAGTGGCATAATTTTATGAAAGAAAGAGGTTTACGGGGAAACATTTCGGTTGGTTAGCACCTCCCGTCGGGGGCGCTAACAACTTAGCGCCCAAGTGCGGCGATTTTAACGCCGCTCGCGAAATTGACCTGTCGTTTTGCGCTGGCGCTAAACACTACCGCCACAATCTCCTGCGTCCGCAGATCGTGACGTCAGTCGAGCGTGCAACGCCCCGGTAGCGCTCTGGACCAGAAATTGAGTCGTGCCCCCTGCCTTAGCGTCTGCTGCTGGGAATGACAGGTAGAGGGAAACATTTTCAAGTTGGGAAGGGGCTGGGGGAGCGCTATTTAAAGGTGTGCGCTTCCTGCTTTTTCTTGTCGGCAACATTTTTGGTACACGCAGGTTGAGAGGGAGAGAGACGTCTGGAGAGAGTTAACGCTGTCCTAAGGAGTTTTGGTCCTCAGCACCACTTTTGAGGTTCCTAAGCGCCGAGCTCTTTCCCTGGGCCTATCCCTTAGTGCTTCTAACACAATTACTTTCGAGGTCTCTCTAGGCTGGGATTCAAGGCTGCAATGAGTAGGGTGTGGCTGGCCAGCAAGATAGTCCCCTCCCCTTTAAGAACTGGACGGCGCCAGTCTGTCTGGCTTCCATGGTCACTGACATTGCCTGGGCTTCAGTAGCGTTCTGAGGTAGCGCCTCGCTCCCCGACATTAGCACCTTAAGAGAGATGTGTAGCGTCTGATTTAGCGCTCAAATCACCTCCAGGGGCAGTTGGAGGCGCTAATTAGCGCCGGGCGCTAAACTTTGCGCCCAGCTGATATTAGCGCCCCAAAATGGTCTCCCCCTTAACCTGTAACAACAGACTACTTTATTGGTGCTTCATTTAAATTTTATTTAATAAAAAAAGACACGACAATCAAAACTTTAAACACTCTTGTAATTTGAAAGACAAATTAAGGGAATTAACCGAATCATTAAGAAATCAAACTCTCCATTAAGGTGTCACATGCATTTCCTTGTAAACGTTCACACAACCAGGTTTACTGAGTTTAGTGCTTGTATATACTGATGGTGTTGATGAACAGGGCAACGGAGTATAACTTCTAATTATTCTGTCGTGAAAGTGAAGCACTTTCTGCTTAGTTTCCTTTTGAGGTTGCCAAGGCAATTAAAAAAAATAGCAGGCTGAAACATTGGCCCAGAAATTCGGGTCGGGGGCTTCCCGCGGGTGCAAGCCCCCGACCTACACTTACCTAGCGCGCCGGCCGTTGGCCTCTTGGCCTGCGTGGAATTCCTCTCCGAGACCTGTCCCAGAGGCCGGCGCGCTATGCTGGCGTGTCCCAGGGGCGTAGTTAGTGCGAAGCGTCCCCTGGGATCACGTGAGCAACAGGCAGCCAATCGGAGCAGGGAATGCTCCATTCATAAGTCTTGACAGATAGACCTGTCAAAACGTATAAATGCTGAGGCTGTAAAACTGTACTTTACCTTCAAATAAATTTTTAAAAAATCACACTTTGTAAATAAACTAAAAATGACATTAAATAACTATTTTAAACAAAAATTTAAATTTTTGAAAAAAATAATTTTATAAAAAAATGGGGCTAAAAATAAACTTACCTTGCTTTAAAGTATTTAAAAGTAAAAAACCTGTGGAAAAAATGTTTTAATTTTAAATAATTGACCACTTACCTTTGAAAATGAAGTCCTTACGGCTGCTTTTTACATTTCTAAAATGTACAGACTTACCCGCATGTTAAAACCTGAAAAAAAAAAGGAAGTTCAACGCGCACGCGCAGACTCCCGCGCGCATGCGTTCGACCTCTGAACCCCTTGGTTCAGAGGATCGGAACTGCTGGTTTCCCGCGCATGTGTAGTGCATGCAAGATTCCGGCACTTCCATCGGGTCCACGCGTGAGTACTCCGTCCGTACTCACGCGTTGGGACCCGAATTTCTGGGCCATTATTTCCATACTGTGGTCTTTCAATCAAATGATATTTTGAAGAGTTCCAGCGTTCTAATCACAGAATCGTAGAACAGTACAGCACAGAAGGAGGCCATTCGGCCCATTGAGCCTGCGCCGCCTCTTTCGAAGAGCAATACAGTCAGTCCCACTCTCCCGCTCTTTCCCCATATCCCTGTAATTTTGTCTCCTTCAGATATTTATCCAATTCCCTTTTGAAGGCTAGTATTGAATCTGTATTCACTGCCCTATCAGGCAGCGCATTCCAAATCCTAACCACTCGTTGCATAAACATTTTCCCCTCATGTCGCCTCTGGTTCTTTTGCCAATCACCTTAAATCTGTGTCCTCTAGCTATCATAGAAACATAGAAGATAGGAGCAGGAGTAGGCCATTCGGCCCCTTGAGCCTGCTCCGCCATTCAATATCATGGCTGATCATCCAAATTCAGTACCCTGTCCCTGCTTTCTCCCCATATCCCTTGATCCCTTTAGCCTTAAGAAATATATCTAACTCCTTCTTGAATATATTTAATGAATTGGCCTCAACTGCCTTCTGTGGTAGAGAATTCCACAGGTTCACCACTCTCTGGGTGAAGAAATTCCTCCTCATCTCTGTCCTAAATGGCTTACCCCTTATCTTTAGACTGTGACCCCTGGTTCTGGACTGCCCCGCCATCGGGAACATCCTTCTTGCATCTAGTCTGTCTAGTCCTGTTAGAATTTTATAAGTTTCAATGAGATTCCCTCTCATTCTTCTAAACTCCAGCAAATATAAGCCCAATCGACCCAATCTCTCCTCATACGTCATTCCTGCCATCCCAGATATCAGTCTGGTGAATCTTCGCTGCACTCACTCCATGGCAAGAGCATCCTTCCTCAGATAAGGCGACCAAAACTGTACACAATACTCAAAGTGTGGTCTCACCAAAGCCCTGTACAACTGCAGCAAGACATCCTTGCTCCTGTACTCGAATCCTCTCGCTATGAAGGCCAACATACCATTTGCCTTCTTAACCGCCTGCTGCACCTGCATGCTTACCTTCAGCGACTGGTGCACAAGGACACCCAGGTCTCGTTGCACTTCCCCTTCTCCCAATCTATTGCCATTCAGATAATAATCTGCCTTCCTGTTTTTGCCACCAAAGTGGATAACCTCGCATTTATCCACATTATACTGCATCTGCCATGCATCTGCCCAATTGACCCTTCAGCCATTGGAAACAGGTTCTCTTTATTTACTCTATCTAAACCCTTCATGATTTTAAACACCTCTATCAAATCTCCTCTCAGCCTTCTCTGCTCCAAGGAGAACAACCCCAGCTTCTCCAGTCTGTCCTCGTATCTCTAATCCCTCACCCTTGGAACCATTCTAGTAAATCTCTTCTGCACCCTCTCCAAAGCTTTCACATCCTTCCTAAAGTGTGGTGCCCCAGAACTGGACACAATCCTCCAGCTGGGGCCGAACTAGTGTTTTATAAAGGTTTAACATAACTTCCTGGATTTTGTACTCTGTGCCTCTATTTAGAAAGCCCAGGATCCCATTTGCTTTATTAACTGCTTTGTTAACCTGTCCTGCCACCTTCGAAGATTTGTGCACCAACACCCCCAGACGTTTTGTAAAATCATTGTACATTTTGATTACTTGGTGCTTGTGGGAGAAGTGCGTTTATACATTAAAGCCTGCGCTAGTGTTGCCGAATCCTGACACTTGGGCTTCTGGTGACCAGCGGCAATCTGGAAGTAAACTTCCGAGGAACCATTAATTCCTGTGGTTCGGAAAACCCAATCTTCTTGGCCAGTGACTTTAGCGAATCCCAGTAAACGTTTCTTTTGGGTAGCAGCTGGCTGCTGGAGACCCAAGGATCAGGTTTTAGCACAATCTACAAGCAGCTGAGTGTTTCTTGGCATGGTTGCACTGGCACTGTGTGCAATGTGGGTGTAAAGTTTGTTCTTGGTCCCTGGGGTTCAGCTTGAGTCTTTGACTGGGGAGGGAGTTGTCCTGCCTAATATTGAACCATAGAATCACAGAATAGGACAGCACAGAAGGAGGCCATTCAGCCCATTGAGTCTGCGCCGACTCTTTCGAAAAGTGGTCCTTTTGGTTGAGCTTGCGATCATGACCAATCCACTCGGTGGTTTGCTGTTGCTGGCTTGTTTACTCTTTCTGCTTTATCCTCCTGGAGGATGGTTTGGATGTTGGGGCTGTTCCAGATTGGTCTCCAAGAACTGGCACTGTTTGGCATTTCCTTAGTTCCAGGTGGAGGCCAAACATCACGCCTTCAGAGTGGGCTCTTCCCCAGAGTGCTTCATCCAGATATTTGTCGCAGTCTGCCACAGTGAGGGGGATGTGCCCTTCTTGCAGCCAACAGTGAGAACTGAGCTAGGCGGCGTACAGCAGGGAGTTCTCACGCTCCTGCCAAGTGCGTCCAATAAGCATTGGGCTATGTCCAACTGAGCTGCAAGGCTAGTCACGGCCCCTGTGTTCCCTGGTCCATTGTCCAGAGCGGCTGAATGACCAGAATAGGAGGATGTCCTTTCCGCCGCAGCCCCTCCAAGATTTATTTGGTATAGAGGGGTGACATTTCTGGGGTTTGTGTGTGGACTGTAGCTTGTATGATGTATAATCCTGATTTAAGGCTTTTTAATTTCTGATATAGTCGCATGTAGATCACCAGTGAATTTAAAAAAATGACTTAAATAAATATAGTTTACACATCTTTGTGAAATAATACACCTTTATTGCAAGAATACATGTTGAAAAGTGCAAGAACATATTTGCTTGAAGAACGTATAACTCAGCTTCATCAGGCATAATGACATAATGGATGTGTAAATACATAGCTTTGCGCTAGACATGATCAGTAGATAATGAAGAAGAAATGTGCTGTGTTCCCTGCCTGTTCTCTCATCTTTTCTTTTATTATATAGCGTCTTGGTTTTACCAAATTTATGTAACAGGAAAACTGCAATGTTGGGCACCAATGTCGGACACTGCAATATTACAAGGGAAATGAGGCGCTATGCAAATTTACAGCTTTTTGTACTTCACAAAAAAAATCTTGGATTATCCATTATCCTTACTTTTCTTTTCCTGGTTTATAGCATTTCCTGGCTGTCTCCTTCAGCCATATTAAAACAGTCAGCAGTTTCTTTACTCTGGGCCTTTTCTTAAGGAACTCAGGGGTAGAAATTGCCCTGGCGTGGCAGTGTAAAACGGATGGCGTCGTATGGGTTGCCTGTTATACTCCGCGCCCGAAGTTCAGCTCCACTGACTTCAATAGAAAGGAATATTAAGCGGGGCGCATAACAGGGGGCAGGTGAGATGCCGCCCGTTTAGCATCCCTGCCCAAGTCGACACCTGCTAAGCCATGCTCCCTCTAAGTTGTCTTTGTTGTGCGCGACCTGTTTCCTTCAAATGCGCTCTGCCCCTTTAAATTTTAGTATTTCAGACGGAAAAGCTTGCAAGCGGCCATGCAGATTACTGCGCGGCCGCCTACGCGCTCAGCTTAGAGGGAGCACTGCTCCTCAGTGTTGTTGGGTGCACACAGTTTCATAGGTGCTGAGAGTCCCCCAGTACCTCAGCCAAGCAACCGCTCTCTCGTGTGAACCGGGGCCACTGAGTGTTAGCCGGCTAATTTAGCGCGGGGGTGTCACAGCGGAACCTAATCCAGCGTGTCAAGTTTCACACTTGGAAAACGATCACTTGTGTGATCATTGGTGGGCTCCATTGGGCTTGACTTCAGCACCTTCAGCTGAAGAGGAGGAGGAGGAGGAGGAGATGAGAAAACTGGAAAGAAAAATTGCAGCCGAGCGTTTCACATGAATCTCACATTTCTGCTTTGAATTATTTTAACCGCAGGTGCTGAAAATATTATTTTGGTTATAAAATCATTTTAAAAGATACAGTGGGGGAAAAATTCACTTGGTTTGTGACTCCTGTTAGTGCCTTAAGAGGGTGCAAATGGGGCGCAAAGCAATTAGCGCCCGGGCGCGGCGATGTTTGCGCCGCTCGCGAAATTAAGTAGACATTTTGCGGCGGCGCTAAACACTACCGCCACGATCTCCTGCGCAGGCAGATCGTGACGTCAGTCGAGTGCGCAACGCCCTGGTAGCGCCCCAGACCGGATATTGAGAGGTGCCCCCTGCCTTACTGCCTGCCGCTAGCAATGACAGGTTGACGGGAGCGTTTTGCAGTCAGAAAGGGACTGGTGGAGCGCTATTTAAAGGCAACTGCTTCCTGCCTTTTTTTGTTGGTGACATTTTTGCACCACGCATTCTGAGAGAGAGAGAGAGAGACTTCTGGAGAGATTCAATGCTGTGTGAAGGAGTTTTGGGTACTGAGCAGCACTTTGCAGGTTCATTTTGATTTGCCCTTCCTTGTATCAATTTAGAAGAGACTGTGGGGGCTGCACTCTGAGCTCTTTCCCTGGGTCTCTCCATTGTTCTTTCCAACAGATTTGATGTACAGGTCTCTCCAGGCCGAGATTCAAGGCTGCAATGAGCAGGATGTGGATAGAGAGCAAGATCAACCCTCCCCTTTAAGATAAAAACAGAAAATGCTGGAGAAACTCAGCAGGTCAAGCAGCATCTGTGAAGAGAGCAAAAGAGTTAAAGTTTCAGGTCGATGACCTTTTGTCAGAACTCCCCTTTAAGAACTGGCCGGCGCCAGTGTGTCTGTGTTCCATTGCTGACTGACATCACATGAGCTTCGCCAGCGCTGTGAAGTAGCGCCTCGCTCCTCGGCCTTTGCGCCTTAAGACAGGTATGAAGTGCCTGATTTAGCACTCCAATCACTCCAGGGGCGATAAAAGCCAAGTTTGCCGTCTGAGGCGATAATTAGCGCCAGGCGCTAAACTTTGCGCACGGCCGATAATGGCGTCCCAAATGGGGCGATACTGAATTTTTCCTCCACACAGTCATCACAAGGTTCTTTGCTGCAGTAATATGGTTGCACCGTTATTGGATCTTGAGTACAGAACTGTTTCATGAACATTGAAAGCTATGTTATGGAACATTCACTAGAGCAGGCACCCCACTGTTCCATGCAAAACACTTAGCTCTCAGTACTGGCTGGAGTCATACCTAGCACAAAGGAAGATGGTCGTGGTGGTTGAAGGTCAATCATCACAGCCCCAGGACATCGCTGCAGGAGTTCCTCAGGGCAGTGTCCTAGGCCCAACCATCTTCAGCTGCTTCATCAATGACCTTCCCTCTAACATAAGGTCAGAAATGGGGATGTTCGCTGATGACTGCACAGTGTTCAGCGCCATTTGCAACTCCTCAGATAATGAAGCAGTCCATACCCTCATACAACAAGACCTGGATGACATTCAGGCTTGGGCTGATAAGTGGCAGGTAACATTCGCGCCACAGAAGTGTCAGGCAATGACTATCTCCAACAAGCGAGAGTCTAACCACCGCCCCTTGACATTCAACGGCATTACCATCGCTGAATCCCCCACTATCAACATCCTGGGGGTCACCATTGACCAGAAACTTAACTGGACCAGCCAAATAAATACGGTGGCAACAAGAGCAGGTCAGAAGCTAGGTATTCTGCGGCGAGTGTCTCACCTCCTGACTCCCCAAAGCCTTTCCACCATCTGCAAGGCACAAGTAAGGAGCGTGATGGAATACTCTCCACTTGCCTGGATGAGTGCAGCTCCAACAACACTCAAGAAGCTCGACACCATCCAGGACAAAGCAGCCCACTTGATTGGCATTCCATCCACCACCTTAAACCTTCACTCCCTCCACCACCGGTGTACCGTGGCTGCAGTGTGCACCATCTACAAGATGCACTGCAGCAACTCACCAAGGCTTCTTTGGCAGCACCTCCCAAACCCGTGACCTCTTCCACCTAGAAGGACAAGGGCAGCAGGCGCATGGGAACACCACCACCTCCAAGTTCCCCTCCAAGTCACACACCATCCTGACTTGGAAATATATCGTCGTTCCTTCATCATTGCTGGGTCAAAATCCTGGAACTCCCTCCCTAACAGCACTGTGGGAGTACCTTCACCACACGGACTGCAGCGGTTCAAGAAGGAGGCTCACCACCACCTTCTCAAGGGCAACTAGGGATGGGCAATAAACGCTGGCCTTTCCAGCGACGCCCACATCCCATAAAACGAATGAAAAAAAGCTAAGGCCCGACGAGATTAGAGTATGTATATTTTATAATGTAACTGTGTACAAGCTCTCCTGGTGAAACAATGGAAGCAAGAGAGGTGAGGAAAAATGTACCTTGCCCCTTTGCAGGATGACGTATGCACTGAACGTACAGAGGCCAGTCACCCCTGTGACTTACTCAACTGAGAAATACACACGAAAGAAAAAAAATAGATCATGAGGGGGAAATTCCTTCTGTCAATTAAAGTTGGCTTAACAAATGCTGTTTTTTTTTGCTGAAGAAAATTTCTCGTTCTAGTTCCTACTGTAACAACGCATTCACACTCCAACAAGTGAACTGTGAGCAAATCACTCCCCGGCTTGCTTAAGGTTTGTAATGGGTAATGTCATAGGGCAGGAAGAGAAGCCATTGCTGGAGATGCTCTGGCTATCCTTGGATAGGTAAGATTGGAACCAAGTGAGGGGATCTCTATCTCTGTAACCTCCTCCAGCCCCACAACATTTATGGGGTACAGTAGCACAGTGGTTTATGTTACTGGACTAGCAATCCAGAAACCTGGACTAATGCGCCAGTAGATGTAAATCCCACCATGTGCAACTGGGGAATTTAAATTCAGTTAATTAAATAAACCTGGAAAAAAATAGTTTCAGTAATGGTGACCGTGAAACTCCTGGATTGTTGTAAAAACCCATCTGGTTCACTAATGTCCTTCAGGGAAGGAAATCTGCTGCCCTTACCCGGTCTGGCCTATATGTGACTCCAGACATAGAGCAATGTGGTTGACTTTTAACTGCCCTCTGCGGTTCAAGAATGCGGCTCACCACCACCTTCTCAAGGGCAATTGGGGATGGGCAATAAATGTTGGCTTTGCCAGTGGCACCCACATCACGTGAACGAATAAAAAATAAACCAACTCTGTGCTCCTCTAATTCTGGCCTCTTGAGCATCCCCAATTTGACTCGCCTTCAGCTGCCAAGACCCTAAGCTCTGGAGTTCCCTCTCCCCTCCTTTAAGACGCTCCTTAAAACTTACCTCTTTGACCAAACTTTTGGCCATCCACCCTAATATCTCCAGATGTGGCTTGGTGTCAGATTTTGTTTGATAACGCTCCTACTACGTTAAAGGCGCTATATAAATGCAAGTTGTTGTTGTTGTTGAGTCCCACTCATCTGCTCATCGGAAGAGAGGCCTTGGAAGAGGATGGTGCAGTCGACTGTGCCAAATTCTGCAGAGAGGTCGAGAGGCGGGGGAAGTCCAGAACCAGGGGTCACAGTCTAAGGATAAGGGGTAAGCCATTTAGGACAGAGATGAGGAGGAATTTCTTCACCCAGAGAGTGGTGAACCTGTGGAATTCTCTACCACAGAAGGCAGTTGAGGCCAATTCATTAAATATATTCAAGAAGGAGTTAGATATATTTCTTAAGGCTAAAGGGATCAAGGGAAATGGGGAGAAGGCAGGGACAGGGTACAGAGTTTGGATGATCAGCCATGATCGCATTGAATGGCAGAGCAGGCTCGAGGGGCCGAATGGCCTACTCCTGCTCCTATCTTCTATGTTTCTATGTTTCTATGTAAAGATGAGGAGGGAGCCTGCACCATAGCCACAGTCACAGAGAATGTCTTCTGTGACTTTTATTAGGGTTCTTTCGGTACTGTGGCAGGGGGAAGGCGCCCGATTGGAGAGATTGAAATGTGGAGTTGTGGGAAAGATGGGACGGATTTGGGAGGATATGTTCAAGAATCCTGGAGAGAAAAGGGAGGTGGGAAATGGAGAGGTTGTTTGCAAGGATAGGGGGGTCAAGGGTAGGCTTTTTTGAAGGGGGTAATGACAGTGGTTTTAAAAGGGAGGGGGAGAGTATCTGAGGAGAGGGAATCATGTACAATGTCTTGACTTACCTCAGTCTTTCTGTCTTGCAGTTTAAATCACAACACTTTGGGGTACAAATTGGCATGCTTTGCGCCTGTTTTTCAGGTGAAAGAACATTTTTTTAGGTATCCCAAGTGGATGCATAAAACAGGCGTTGGGCTCCTTAAATATGTTAATGAGCAGCCTAACGCCTGTTGAAGGGGCGCCTCTAGAAAATGTGTTCCTGATGATCGGGGCAGGTGTCGGGCCTGTCCCACTCTGGATTCTTCAGCAGCCCCAGCGGCCACCGAATAAAGGCACGTTTAAAGGTGGTTAACTTTCCAAAGTCCTGTCGATTGCCCCCACACATTGCCTGATCCCAAACCACCCCCTCCCACAGCTTACCCGAGGGCCGCTAAAATTGTTTTTCTTGTGGGAGGAGCTGCCTATGGCAGCGCGAGAGCAGCTGGCCCCAGAGATGTCGTTGAGGGCCCGAGGCCCAATTTTCGTTTGAGTGGCATGCTGTTCACGCAGGGCCACGACTAGGCCTGGAAACGGACCCAGACCAAGTTCGACCCCGTTAAGTTCAGGCACCGAAGTCGGGGGGCTGCGGATGTGACACTTTAGATTTTAACTCTTCCTTGCCTGATGGAAACCAGGTGTAGTTAAAATGGAGCGGGACCCAGCAAGATAAGTTTACATTTTTTCTTAAGAAGCCTTGGGCCTCCCTTACGCCAGGCTTCCCCCCCCTCCACTCCCTGATCGTAATTGGGTCTGGAGCCACCGCCCCGCCCCCCCCCCTCATCTGATTGCTGGGGACCATTTCCCCGGGTTCTCCTACCGCCCGAATTCCCACTCCTGCCCACTGGCCAGACAGTGAGTTCTTCCGGGCGCGGGCAGCTCGGGGCCTGAATATTAAAATGAGGTTAAAATTTTTCCAGACCTCGACATGCCAGCGTGTTGTTTGCCCAGCTCCCCGGCCTGCGCCGATCCCGCCCCACGACAGAATCAAACCGCAACCAGCCAGGTTTCCAATTCAGTGCCAGCACCAAAACAAACAGACCTGAAACATTAACTCTGTTTCTCTAGACCTGAAATGTTAACTCTGTTTCTCTCTCCACGGATGCTGCCTGGCCTGTTGAGTATTTCCAGCATTTTCTGTTGTTATTTCAGATTTGCAGCATCCGCAGTATTTTGCTATTGTTTTAGGATTCAACTCCACCTGCGCGGAACCTCTCCAGAACCAGTTTCATTGTTGACTGTGCAACAAGATGACATCCCATAGAACTACATAGAAATTACAACATGGAAATTGCCCATTTGGCCAATCACTCTGTGTTGGTATTTATACTCCACATGATTAGTTGTAATCCCACCCGCACATCCTATTTCCATAGCCCTTTATTCCCCCTTTCCTGCCTATTTTTATATGTTGACGTGGGCTCTGCTTTAATCTCTAACTCCAGTAAGAAAGAACTTTCATTTATATATAACCTCAGGATGTCCCAAAGCATTTTACAGCCAATTAAGTAATTCTGAAGTGTCGTCACTGTTGCAATGTGGGAAACAATTTGCACACAGCAAGTTCCCACCCACCGCAATCAGACAATGACCAGTTAATCTGTGTTTTTTTTAATGATGTTGATTGAGGGTTTAAAATTGACCAAGGCACCAGGCTCTTCTTTGATGGGATCTTCAACGTCCGCCTGCGAGAGCAGACTGGGGCCTCGGTTTAACCTCCGGCAGTGCAGCGCTCCCTCAATATTGCACTGAAATGTCAACCTGGACTATGGGCTTAAGTCTCTGAGTGGGACTTGAAGCCACAACCTCCTGGCTCAGGGGCGAGACTGATAGTCGTGCATTCCAGAGCCTCACGACCATTGGTGTAAAAAAAACTTCTACAGCTCTCTATCGTACATCTCTTGCATTGAATTTTATATCTGTGTCCTCTTATTCTCGAACCCTCAATTATTGGGATCGGCCTGTTTCCATCTACTCTGTCCCTTCATAATTTGACACCTATATCAAATCATATATATAGTGATGCAGCAATCAGAGATCTTACCCTCTGTTGGTTCAATCGAGACCATATCATAATGCATCATGAAGCAACCATCCGCTACTCTGTACTACAGCAAAAAAATCACAACAAAACACAGGCTTAGCATTGGTGCAAGGGTGCACTGGTCTCCATTGAATGTAGAAAACATCTGATGAAGGACCTCAGCCACAAAACCTGCAAGTAGCAAAGCTGTGAGTGACTCCATTTCCCTTCAAAAGTACTTCATTGGCTGTAAAGCACTTTGGGACGTCCTGAGCTCATGAAAGGTGCTATACAAATGAATATGAAATATTCCCCACAACGAATGGACTCCGATGCACCACCATCTATGCGTATACAACGTCATTTGCTGCAACTTCCCAATAGGGTCAGTTAGAAAACCTTTGCAATGAGAGTAAACAATGATAAATTCAATGAACGCAGTTAAAATAAAAATACATATATTCCCAAGGGAGTGGGGGGGTACACGCCTTAAAAAAGAAAAAATAATCAGGATGATGTGACTGCAAAAACTCAGACAATTAGCTGTGATTATGCTCTACAATTCAACATGGGCTTGTGCAGCAAGCAAAAGGAAAACAGACATTAAGTGCAAACCATGTCCGTACAGCCCTTTTAAACACACATATACGGAAGAAGTTGGAAAGTAAACATTATGATTGCTCAATAGCTGGAGCAGAGCTTCGGAATTTTGTTTCCTGCCCATCTGTAGGCTGCAAATTCCTGAACTCTTTGATTGCTGCAATTAAGACAGGGGGGAAGCGCCTAAAACTGCAGGCTCCGAGTCGTCGAAGGGCTTCTTTACCTCTTGGTGACCTTTCTTGGCACAGGACGCTGAGTATCAAGGCTGGGAGGCAGGTAGGGTGCCTTAGCTAGGCTTGTTGACACATGGGGTGATAAATAGTGGCAGACTGTATTTTTCTCTGTTGCTGGAGAGTCAAGTGCCTCAGGTAGTGACTGCAGAGTGTGTGATTCATGCTGCTTGCCGGCTGCTACTCACTTCAAGGTTGCTGCTATATCAATCCCTGTAAGGCTTGGCGGAGGGAGGGTGGGAGATGCACGCCTGAGGACAGGTGCGGAGTGAAAAATAAAATGACTCAAGCATTGCCTCAAGTCAGCTACAGGTTCCAGTGACATGTTCTCAGTAGTATGGGTCCCTGCATCCATGTATTTAGAGGTGCCATGCTTTTATTTCTTGGCATGCACAAGCTAGGCTTATATCAAAAATAAAATCTTAGGGAGCATTACATTTAATGTATGCTTTCTTTCTAAGTGACACATGTAGAAAAAGACTCATTTGTATCATCTGACAACACTGAAGTGTGTGCAATATGCCCGCATTGTAGATCACCTGCCTGATAATTGTGTGATTCCTATATACGTACTTGCAGAGATGACAACGATTTTGCAACTCAACCCATAATTTTAAGCCTGCCAAGACATAGAGAAATGATGAAATGTTACTGGCTTAGCCATACAGGTCAGAGGGTCTCAGCTTTGATTCCCAGTCTGCGCCTCCCTATCTCTATAACCTCCTCCAGCCCTACAATCCTCTGAGAACTCTACGTTCCTCCAACTCTGGCCTCTAGTGCATCACCCACTTCCTTTGCCCCACCTTTGGCAGCCGAGCCTTCAGCCGTCTAGGCGCTGGAATTCCCTCCCCAAACC
The DNA here is from genome assembly GCF_052327205.1 of Somniosus microcephalus. NCBI lineage: Eukaryota > Metazoa > Chordata > Chondrichthyes > Squaliformes > Somniosidae > Somniosus > Somniosus microcephalus. The sequence continues at coordinate 81,249,634 of NC_141003.1, read as the reverse complement.
TCTTCGCCTCGCCACCTCTCTCTCCTCCTTTAAGACTCTGCTTAAAACCTACTTCTTTGACCAGGCATTTGGTCACTTGTCCTAAGGCCTCAGACCGCGGGTGTCGGCGGGAGGCGCGAGCGGGAAGCTTAAAAAGGCTTCAGAGACCCAGGTAAGGCCTCAGACCGTGGGTGTCGGCGGGAGGTGCGAGCGGGAAGCTTAAAAAGGCTTCAGAGACCCAGGTAAGGCCTCAGACCGCGGGTGTCGGCGGGAGGCGCGAACGGGAAGCTTAAAAAGGCTTCAGAGACCCAGGTAAGGCCTCAGACCGCGGGTGTCGGCGGGAGGCGCGAGCGGGAAGCTTAAAAAGGCTTCAGAGACCCAGGTAAGGCGTACCAATCTCCAGTCTCGGACCTCAGAGGGAAGGAGAGAGGTAAAAAGTAATCCAAGTGTGACGTCACCAGAAAGCGGGTAAGTGATTGGTTGGTGAGTATTTCTCTCTTTTGAAGCTTAAACTCTGTGGTTTATAGTTTCTAAGGTGCGATATTTATCATCTAGAATCGGAGCAGAGGGTATTTAAGAATAATATTAATAAATTTAATTAATTACATAGAATGGGAGATCAGGCGATGTGTTGCTGCTGCAATATGTGGGAGCTGGTGGACACCATTGATGCTCACAGTGATCACATTTGCAGTAAGTGTTGGCTGCTCGAGGAATTTCGGCTCCGTGTTGAAGAGCTGGAGTCCAAGCTTCAAACACTGAGACACATCAGGGAGGGGGAGAGTTACCTGGACTCTGTGTATCAGGAGGTAGTCACACCAATTAGATTAATTAATTCAGATGTAGTCCGTGGCCAGGGTCAGGATGGTGTGACTAGAAGTGAGGCAGGTACGGGGATCCAGGAGGTAGTGTTGGAGGAGCTGCAGCCCTTGCTCTTGTCCAACAGGTTTGAGGCTCTTACTCCCTGTGAGGATGGGAACGGGGACTGCGGGGAGGATGAGTAACCCGGCCACAGCACCGTGGAGTGGGGGGCCATTCAAGTGGGGGGAGATAAAAGAAATGTTGTAGTGGTAGGGGATAGTATCGTTAGGGGGATAGATAGAGTTCTTTGCAGCCGAGAGCGAGAGTCCCGAAGGCTGTGTTGCCTGCTCGGTGCCAGGGTTAAGGACATCTCCTCTGGGCTGGAGAGAAACTTGGAGTGGGAGGGGGAGGATCCAGTTGTCGTGGTCCATGTTGGTACCAACGACATAGATAGGACAAGGAAGGAGGTTCTGCTGAGGGAGTTTGAGCAGCTAGGGGCCAAATTAAAAAGCAGAACCACAAGGGTAATAATCTCTGGATTACTACCTGAGCCACGTGCAAATTTGGCTAGGGTAAATAAAATTAGAGAGTTAAATGCGTGGCTCAAAGCCTGGTGTGGGAGAAATGGGTTTTGCTTCCTGGGACACTGGCATCAGTATTGGGACAGGAGAGAGCTGTTTTGTTGGGACGGACTTCACTTGGCCAGTGCTGGGACTAGAGTCCTGGCGAATCGAATAACTAGGGCTGTAGAGAGGGCTTTAAACTAATTAGTGGGGGGGAGGTTTTAAGAGAGCGAAAAATAAAAATGACAGCGGAGAAGGCAATAGAGCAAGGTAGCAGTGGGGGAATTAAAAACCAGAGCGTGTCAGGAAGGGACAGAATGTATAATGATAAAGGTAAAGTAGTAAAAGGGGTAAAAGCAGGAATAAATTGTCAGAAAACATATTTGAAAGTTCTTTATCTGAATGCACGCAGCATTCGTAACAAAATTGATGGTACAAATAACTACACATGGGTATGATCTGGTGGCCATTACGGAAACATGGCTGCAAGATAATCATGACTGGGAACTAAACATACAAGGGTATTTGACAATTAGGAAGGACAGACAGGAAGGAAAAGGAGGTGGGGTTGCTATGTTAATCAAGGATGGAATCACTGCAATAGTCAGAAATGATATTGGGTCAAAGGATCAGGATAGTGAAATAGTTTGGGTGGAGATAAGGAATAAGAAGGGGAAAAAGTCACTAGTGGGCGTAGTCTATAGGCCTCCTAACAGTTGCAACTCTGTTGGTCGGAGTATAAATCAGGAAATAGTTGGGGCTTGTAATAAGGGAACAGCTATAATCATGGGGGATTTTAACTTTCATATTGACTGGACTAATCAAATTGGGCATGGCAGCCTTGAGGAAGAGTTCATAGAGTTTATTAGGGACGGGTTCCTTGAGCAGTATGTAACTGAACCAACCAGGGGACAGGCAATCTTAGATCTGGTCCTGTGTAATTAAACAGGATTAATAAAAAAATGTCCTAGTAAAGGATCCCCTTGGAATGAGTGACCATAATATGGTTGAATTCCAAATTCAGTTTGAGGGTGAGAGAGTTGGATCTCAAACCAGCATACTGAGCTTAAATAAAGGAGACTATGAAGGTATGAGAGTAGAATTGACTAAAGTGGACTGGGAAAACAGATTAAAGTGTAAGATGGTACAAGAGCAGTGGTCTACATTCAAGGAGATATTTCACATCTTCCAAGATAAATATATTCCACTGAGGAAAAAGGGGAGTAAAAGAAAAGACAGCCATCCATGGCTTAGTAAAGTAATAAAGGATAGTATCCGACTGAAAACAAGGGCATATAAAGTAGCCAAATCTAGTGGGAGGATAGAAGATTGGGAAGCATTTAAAAGCCAGCAAACAATAACTAAAAAATTAATTAAGAAAGGGAAGATAGATTATGAAAGTAAACTAGCAAAAAATATAAAAACAGATAGCAAGAGTTTCTACAGCTATATAAAAAGAAAAAGGGTGGCTAAAGTGAACGTTGGTCCCTTCGAGGATGGGACCGGGAAACTAGTGGTGAGGAACATGGAGATGGCAAAGACGCTGAACAAATATTTTGTATCAGTCTTTACAGTAGAGGACACTAAAAATATCCCAACACTGGACAAACAGGGGGCAATGGGGGGGGGGGGGAGGAGCTAAAGACGATTAAAATCACTAAGGAGATGGTACTCAGTAAAATAATGGGACTTAAGGCGGATAAATCCCCTGGACCTGATGGCCTACATCCTAGGGTCTTGAGAGAAGTGGCGGTAGGGATTGTGGATGCATTGGTGATTATTTTCCAGAACTCCCTGGACTCAGGAAAGGTCCCGGCAGATTGGAAAACTGCTAATGTAACACCCTTATTGTGGTAAACCACTGTTTGTATTCCACTGTGTACATGTCTGTACATGCCTCGGCTGACTCCTCCCACGAGTCCAGGTATAAAGGTGACTGCTCCACAGTCCCTCTGTATTCTGGACTGGTCGACCACTCGAGGCACACCTTCATTCTCTTGTTAATAAAAGCCTGTTAGTTACTCGCTTAACCTCAGTCTTTTGAGTGATTGATAGCGCATCACTTATTTAAGAAGGGAAGTAGACAAAAAGCTGGAAACTATAGACCAGTTAGCCTAACATCTGTGGTTGGCAAAATGTTGGAGTCCATTATTAAGGAAACAGTAACAGAGCATTTGGATAAACATAATTTAATAGGACAGAGTCAGCATGGTTTTATGAAGGGGAAGTCATGTTTGACAAATTTGCTCGAATTCTTTGAGGATGTAACATACAGGGTGGATAAAGGGGAACCAGTGGATGTGGTGTATTTGGACTTCCAAAAGGCATTTGACAAGGTTCCACACAAAAGATTACTGATCAAGATAAGAAATCACGGGATTGGGGGTAATATACTGGCATGGGTGGAAGATTGGCTATCTAACAGAAAACAAAGAGCTGGGATAAATGGTTCATTCTCGGGCTGGCAATCAGTAACTAGTAGTGTTCCGCAGGGGTCAGTGCTGGGACCCCAACTCTTTACAATCTATATTAACGATTTGGAGGAAGGGACCGAGTGCAACATATCCAAGTTTGCCGACGATACAAAGATGGGAGGGAAAGCAATGAGTGAGGATGACATAAAAAACCTGCAAAAGGACATAGACAGGCTAAGTGAGTGGGCAGAGATTTGGCAGATGCAATATAATGTTGGAAAGTGTGAGGTTATGCACTTTGGCAGAAAAAATCAAAGAGCAAGTTATTATCTAAATGGAGAGAAACTGCAAAGTGCTACGGTACAAAGGGATCTGGGGGTCCTGGTGCATGAAACACAAAAAGTTAGTATGCAGGTGCAGCAGGTGATCAGGAAGGCCAATGGAATCTTGGCTTTTATTGCAAGGGGGATGGAGTATAAAAACAGGGAAGTCTTGCTGCAGTTATACAGGGTATTGGTGAGGCCACACCTGGAATACTGCGTGCAGTTTTGGTTTCCATATTTAAGAAAAGATATACTTGCTCTCGAGGCGGTTCAGAGAAGGTTCACTCGGTTGATTCCGGAGATGAGGGGGTTGACGTATGAGGAAAGGTTGAGTGGGTTGGGACTCTACTCATTGGAGTTCAGAAGAATGAGAGGCGATCTTATCGAAACATATAAGATTGTGAGGGGGCTTGATTGGGTGGATGCGGGGAGGATGTTTCCACTGATGGGTGAGACTAGAGCTAGGGGGCATAATCTAAGAATAAGGGGCTGCCCTTTCAAAACTGAGATGAGGAGAAACTTCTTCACTCAGAGGGTAGTAAATCTATGGAATTTGCTACCCCAGAGAGCTGTGGAAGCTGCAACATTAAATAAATTTAAAATGGAGGTAGACAGTTTCCCAGCAGATAAGGGAATTAGGGGTTACGGGGAGAGGGCAGGGAAGTGGACGTGAGTCTAGATTCGGATCAGCCGTGATCCTATTCAATGGCGGAGCAAGCCCGAGGGGCCGTATGGCCTACTCCTGCTCCTACTTCTTATGTTCTTATGTTCTTATGTCTCCTTCTTTGGCTGGGTGTCTGATTTACATTCCTGTGAAGCGCCTTGGGACATTTTACAACCTTAGGTGCAGCAGGCGGTTAAGAAGGCAAATGGTATGTTGGCCTTCATAGCGAGCGGATTCGAGTACAGGAGCAAGGATGTCTTGCTGCAGTTGTACAGGGCCTTGGTGAGACCACACCTTGAGTACTGTGTGCAGTTTTGGTCACCTCATCTGAGGAAGGATGTTCTTGCCATGGAGGGAGTGCAGCGAAGATTCACCAGACTGATACCTGGGATGGCAGGAATGATGTATGAAGAGAGATTGGGTCGATTAGGCTTATATTCGCTAGAGTTTAGAAGAATGAGAGGGGATCTCATTGAAACTTATAACATTCTAACAGGACTAGACAGACTAGATGCAGGAAGGATGTTCCCGATGGCGGGGGAGTCCAGAACCAGTGGTCACAGTCTAACGATAAGGGGTAAGCCATTTAGGACTGAGATGAGGAGGAATTTCTTCACCCTGAAAGTGGTGAATCTGTGGAATTCTCTACCACAGAAGACAGTTGAGGCCAATTCATTAAATATATTCAAGAAGGAGTTAGATATATTTCTTAAGGTTAAAGGGATCAAGGGATATGGGGAGAAGTAGGGACTGGATACTGAATTTGGATGATCAGCAATGATCTCATTGAATGGCGGAGCAGGCTCGAGGGGCCGAATGGCCTACTCCTGCTCCTATCTTCTATGTTTCTATTAAAGGCGCTATATATAAATAGAAGTTGTTGTTGCTGAGTTTGCTGATCTCAGGCAGAGCAGCATCAGGGACATGACAAGTTGCTTCAGCAGCCCTGGCTAAGGAGGGGAAAATCATCTGTGGTGTTCCACTCCTGGTTTCTAGCAAATGATCCCTGATGACAAATGGATGGCTGCGGGTATTGGGTCAGAACACGATAGGCCAGGTTGTGATGCCCTTAAGGTGGAGGAGCTCAGCAGCACTCAGTGTCCAGACTCATACATGAAGAATGACCACATGGGTAAGGTTTTGGGGCGCACTGGCACCAGTATAACTCTACCCCAACAACAGTCATTTGCCTTTATCCCCCATTTGGCCAATCACTCCGTGTTGGTATTTATACTCCACATGATTAGTTGTAATCCCACCCAAACATCCTGTTTCCATATCCTTTTATCCCCCTTTCCTGCCTATTTTTAAATGTTGACGTGGGCTCTGGTTCAATCGCTAACTCCAGTAAGAAAGAACTTTCAATTATGCCGAACCTTTATAAAGCGCTGGTTAGGCCACAACTGGAGTATTGCATCCAGTTCTGGTCACCACACTTTAGGAAGGATGTGAAGGCCCTTGAGAGGGTGCAGAGGAGATTTACCAGAATGGTTCCGGGGATGGGGGATCTTAGCTACAAGGACAGGTTGGAGACACTGGATTTGTTTTCATTAGAGCAAAGGAGGTTGAGGGGTGATTTGATGGAGGTGTACAAGATTATGACGGGTTTGGATAGGCTAGACGGGGAAAGGCTGTTCCCACTAGTTGATGGTACAAGGACTAGGGGACACAGATTTAAGGTTTTGGGCAAGAGATACAGGGGGGACGTGAGGAAAAACTTTTTTACGCAGCGAGTGGTGAGGACCTGGAATTCGCTGCCGACGGAAGTGGTGGAAGCGGAGACACTCAATGTTTTCAAGGGGAGACTGGATAGGCACTTGAGGGAAATAAACTTGCAGGGCTACGGGGATAGAGCGGGGTAATGGGACTGACTGGATTGCTCTACATAGAGCCGGCACGGACTCGATGGGCCGAATGGCCTCCTTCTGTGCTGTTATGACTCTATGGGGGATAAATTTGGTATCGCCCCGCTTGGGGCGCTAGTATTGGCGGTACGTAAAGTTTAGCGCCAGGCGCAACTTATCGCCACCTCGAGCGATATCGGGTTGCAGCGCCCCTGAAGGTGATTGTGGCGCTAAATCAGGCGCTGCACGGTGCTCTTAAGGCGCTAACCCGGCGGCGCTACTCAGTTTCTCGGCGGCCGGGCGCAGCGCAGGTGCTGTCAATAATCGATTTCCCCGAGACACGCTGGCGCCGGCCAGCTCTTAAAGGGGTGGGTTGATTAACATCAGCAGCCACACTCTACGCCTTGTAGGCCTCAAAATCGGCGGTGACCTACCTGTGGCGTTCAAAACTTCCAAGACATGGAGAGGGTCAGGCAGAGAGCGGAGCGCTTTAGCGACGGGGCATTGGATGATCTGGTTGGCGCAGTGGAGCGCCGGCGAGCTGTGCTGTACCCCGAGAATGACAGGAGGCCTCATCAGAGCGAATACCGCAGAGCTTGGAGGGATGTTGCCCAAAGAGTCACCTCCAGCAGCGTGGTGCCCAGGACTCCTGTGCAATGCAGGAAGAAGTTCAACGACCTCACTCGGGTCGTTAGGGTGAGTGCCTTTTTCACATTCATCTTCATCCCTCCATCTGCACCTGACTTTATGGCCAGAGGGTGCGCGAAGCCCCAATGGCCATCTGCCAGCCAGCACCCATGGCCCTTTCTGGAAACACACACGCACATTCAGCTCAGTGCATAATGTAAGGGCTATTCTACCATGGGGGGCATGTAATGTCAGCTCAGGGCAGCATGTTTCATCACTTCCCGTCATTTCTCCTGCAGGCCAAGCTGGCCAGGAACCGTAGGGAGCAGCTTCGTACCGGAGGAGGCCGGCCTCACCTGCAGACCCTTACAGATCTTGAGGAGCGAGTCCACCAGATTGTTGGAAGCCGGATGAGTGGTCCTGTCACCTCTGGAGCTGCCGACCCCATTGTGCACAGCGATGGTAAGGTCATCACCTTTTTGAGCCCTCTCCTTCCACTTGTTCCCCCCACCAGCATTCTTTTTCACTTTGGACCCAAGTCAGTGCATTGCAGCACTCATGCATCCCTTGCTGCCACCCTGTCCTTTCGCTAAAGCCACTCTTCAACCTCCCTGCTTTCAGATGCTGCATCACCAGCTCGGGAGCCGGCCCTCAAGCTGCCACTGCCACTGACTCCGGAGGCGACGAGCAGGAGGAAGCCGGACCATCCCTACCACCCTCAGGCAAGCCAGCCCCTCTGCAGACTGGGGAGACTACTTCCCTGGAGGGGAGCGGGGGGGAATGCTCTGAGGAGGAACCAGTTCCAGGAACCAGCGGGCTGCAGCAACGCAAGGGGGGTAGGGAAGCTCGGGGGCCGTCTCCCCGGAGGGCGAGTCAGGCCGCGAGTGCTGCTGCACAGAGCGCAGAAGAGGTGCGTGCCCTCGCAGAAATGAGTGCCCAGGCTGGGCTGAGGCACACTGAGCTCATGGCTGCAGTGGCAAGGATGCCTGAATCCATCGAGACACTGGCAAGGAGTGTCCAAGACTTCGGCGCAGCACAGGCAAGGAGTGCGCAGGACTTCGGGGCAGCACTGGAAAGGACTGTCCAGGGCCTCGGGACAGCACTGGAAAGGACTGTCCAGGGCTTCACCGAAGCACTGGCACCTGCCACGCAACTGCTGAGTGCTGCCACGCAGTCACTCACTGGTCTAATGCAGACGCAGATTGAGGCCACGCGACCACTGACTGCTGCCACCCTCGCTGGATCAGGCAGGATTACCCGGGGCCCTTGCAGCACCACAGCAGGCCAGCAATCTGTGGACCATCCGATTGCTGCGCATGCTGCGGTGCTGCCCCGTCAGAGTGCCAGTGTGTGAGCCGACCAGGGAGCTGCTGTCCGCTCTCAGGATGACAGCATTCCTGATGCCACCGCTGGCACGTCTCCACTGCAGCTGCCACCACCTGCAGGACAGACTGCTTCCGCCCATGCACAGTTGGAGCAGTCAGCAGCCGGGTCCTCCATGCCCAGAGGTCGTCCAGGCCATCCCTCAGGGGCATCTGCACTTTCGGACAGTCAGCAGGCCTCCCCCAGCCTTGCTGCAGCCATTGGGGTCCCATTACGGAGGAGCTGCAGGGAGGGAAGGGGCCAATCTCGCAAGAGAAGCAGATCACCATCAAGGGGGAAAGAGTAGAAGGTGCTGCTGAAACGTCTTATTTGTAGAAATCAAGGCCGAGGATGCTGGTCTGAATGTTAGTTATGTTCTGGACAGTCTCCCGGGTGTGCGAGTCACTTATGTGTCAGTGTGTTAGTTTTGCTTTCAGCTGCCATTGTTTTGTCTTGTTGGAAGGAAGCACATTTTGTACAATACAAAACTTTCTTTATTTACAATGGCCATGTCTACTATTTACATGCATTTTGCCCTTCACAGGCTTTGGGGTATCAGAACGGTTCCATCCGTCTTCTTGGAATGTCAGCATGCATTCCGTGAGAGGGGCCTAGAAGCGACTTCTGATCAGCCTCTGACGGACGGCCCTTCCAGTTTGTGCCTCCCTCCCATCATGGTCCTCCTCCTCCTCCTCCTCCTCCTCCTCTGCTGGTGCTTCAATGTCTGGTGGCATTGGCTGGGTCCGTAGGATAGCGAGGTTATGCAGCATGCAACATACAACCACGAAGTGGGAGACTCGCTCATGGGAGTACTGCAGGGCTCCTCCGGAATGGTCCAGACGGCGGAACCGCTGCTTCAGCACGCCGATTGTGTGCTCCACAATGTTCCTCGTTGCCTGATGGCTCGCACTGTAGCGTTCTTCAGCAGGGGTGCTGGGCAAACGGAGTGGGGTCATCAGCCACGGGCACAGAGGATAGCCCTTGTCCCCGAGAAGCCAGCCTCCTGGGTGAGCCGGGGCCTCCAAAAGGTCTGCAACAGAAGTCTGGCACAGGATGAAGGCGTCGTGGCTGCTGCCTGGGAACTGCGCATTCACTGCGAGGATCAGCTGCCGGTGGTCACAGACCAGCTGGACATTCAAGGAATGGAGCCCCTTGTGGTTGCGGAACTCCTCCGGATTCAATACAGGCGCCCGCAAAGCCACGTGCGTGCAGTCAATGGCACCCTGCACCATGGGGAAGTCCGCTATTGCTGCGAAGCCCTCTGCGCGATCCCGCTGCTTGTCTGGGGTCATTGGGAAGGAGATGTACTGCCGCCTCCTTTTAAACAGGGCATCAGTCACTTGACGGATGCAGCAATGCACCGCAAACTGCTAGATGTTGGCTATGTCCCCAGTTGCGGCCTGAAAGGAGCCGCTTGCGTAGAAATTTAGGGCAACAGTCATCTTCACAGCCACCGACAGAGATGTCCTGCACCTTATCTGAGGCTGCAGATCTGGCTGAAGCAGGTGGCACAGCTCAGCCACCACCTCCTTTCTAAAGCGCAGCCTTCTGATACACTGCTCCTCCGACATGTTCAAGTAGGAAAACTGCTGTCGGAAAACCCTGGCAGCGTAAGGTCTGGTGTGGCGATGTCTGTTGGCCCTCCTCTGCCTGGCCAGGCCTGCCCCTCTCTCCCTGCATCTCTGTGCCCTTTCCAGATGATTTAGCAGCAGGACGTTCCCCTCCAATGCAGCCCCCATAATAAGTGCGCACAGAAAGTCTCCCCGTTTGATATGCTCACCAACAGCAAGGTGATGGTCAGAAGGCTGAAGTTTTTCTGCCAGCGCTGGCTCAGTGGTGAAATGGCTCTCAGTGTGCAGCTCAGCAACTCTCTCTAACTCTCGAAGAAGTTGTGCTCCAAAAATGGCTGCCGCTTTTAAACCACAGCAGTCCCCTTTAAAAAACGCCCCCCCCAGCCCCACAGCGACTGGGGAACGTTCGAGGTAAGCTGTCCTTATTAGCGCCAGGCGGAACGGAGGGGCGCACCACTGAATTTCCGGTCCAGGGCGCCCAAAAGGCGTTGCACACTGAAATGACGTCATGATCTGCCTGTGCCCATGAGCAGGCGCTAAGGTTTAGCGCCGGCGCAAAATGTCCGCTCAATATGGGAGGAGGCGCAGGGTTCATTACGCCCGGGCGCTAGTTGGTTACCGCCCCACTTCTCGGCCTCTTTAGGCGCTAATGAGTGGCGCAACAAACCAAATTTCTCCCCCTATGACTCTATATAGCGCCTTTCACGATCTCAGGGCGTCCCAAAGCGCTTTACAGCCAATGAAGTACTTTTTGAAGTGGAGTCCACAGCCCACATTCGCTTTAAGCTGCGCAACCGTGCAGCTGTCTCGAGGTCCCGCGCAGCTGGTGAGTCGGTTTCCCAATTTACAAAACACGCATGCACAGAAGTTTGAATGGTAGTCACTGTTGTAATGTAGGAAACGCGGCAGCAAATGTTTGCACAGCAAACTCCCACAAAACAGCAATGTGACAATGGCCAGATCATCTGTGTTTCTGTAATGTTTGAGTGAGGGATAAATATTAGCCCAGGACAAATTTGAAACAAACCCCCTATAGTCAGTGGCAGACAGTTAGTTCCACGTGGTAACTCACCAGGGGTTGAGCTATCTTCCAGAATAGGTGAGCTGAAACACAAGATGCTTTTATATTGCGCAAGACCCACGACTAGCACCACTGTGTTCCCAAGTTGCTGGTCTCGGGCAGACGGCTGTGAACCAAATGTAAAACTGCCGGCACTTCCTAAGAGTGGCTGCCGGCATTAACCTTCTGATCCTTCCCTTTGGGTTTTAGCAACGCCTAAAGCAGTTTTGCATTTACCTTCCAGCCAGCTGCACCAGGTCCATGCTTTGAGAACCTGGCAGCACCAGCACGAGATAAAAACATTTAACAATACAAATCTTCGAGCATGATTTTAATGCCACATGTGTGCAATCCACTTCGAAATGGGAGTTTCATCTCTGCTGTGCAAAACTGCGTGCAGCTGCAAAATTCTGGATCCTTAATCCCAAAATTGGTCGCATTTCCTCCTGTGCAAATTTGGCATTTTTAACCCCTGCATGTAGCATGTGCCTCAATCAATCTGAATGGATTTGTGTGCATCCTTTGTGTGTACAGGGACTGCAAGCTGTTTGATAGAAGATGCCTTTTTTCTTGATATTGACCTAAAAAAGTGGAGGGAACAGGTGAGACCTGGAGAACATCCAAGTCCTATAGTTTGCAACATGATGAGTAGAGTGAATTTTACTGTCTTTGCAATGCTAAGAAGTTTGCTCAGAACATTTCCCAGTTTCCTTTGCTTGTTATTTGCATTATGATAAGAACATACGATATAGGAGCAGGAGTCGGCCATTCAGCCTATCGAGCCTGCTCCACCATTCAATAAGATCATGGCTGATCTTCTACCTCAACTCCACTTTCCTGCATTATCCCCATATCCCTTGATTTCCTTAATATCCAAAAATCTATTGATCTCTGTCTTGAATATACTCAACGACTGAGCCTCCACAGCCCTCTGTGGTAGAGAATTCCAAAGATTCACCACCCTCTGAGTGAAGAAATTTCTCCACATCTCAGTCCTAAATGGCCGACCCCTTATTCTGAGACTGTGACCCTTGGTTCCAGACTCCTAGCCAGGGGAAACATCCTCCCTGCATCTACCCTGTCAAGCCTTGTAAGAATTTTGTATGTTTCAATGAGATCACCTCTCATTCTTCTAAACTCTAGAGAATATAGGCCTAGTCTACTCAATCTCTCCTCATAGGACAATCCCCCCCATCCCAGGAACCAGTCTGGTGAACCTTCGTTGCACCCCCTCTATGGAAAGTATATCCTTCCTTAGGTAAGGAGACCAAAACTGTACACAATACTCCAGGTGTGGTCTCACCAGGGCCCTATATAATTGCAATGTCTTTACTCTTATACTCAAATCCTCTTGTAATAAAGGCCAACATACCATTTGTTTTCCTAATTGCTTGCTGTACCTGCATGTTAGCTTTCAGTGATTCATGTACAAGGACACCGAGGTCCCTCTGAACACCACCGTTTCCCAATCTCTCACTATTTAATAAATACTCTGTTTTTCTATTTTTCCTACCAAAGTAGGAGTTATATTCCATTTGCCCTGTTCTTGCCCACTAACTTAGGCTGTCTATATTCCCTTGAAGTTTCTTTGCATCCTCCTCACAACTTACATTCCCACCCAGCTTTGTATCATCAGCAAACTTGGATATATTACATTTGGTCCCCTCATCCAAATCATTGATATAGATTGTGAATAGCTGAGGCCCAAGCACTGATCCTTCGGGACCCCACTAGTTACAGCCTGAAAATGACCCGTTTGTTCCTACTCTCTGTTTTCTGTCCGTTAACCAATCCTCAATCTATGCTAGTATATTACCCCCAATCCCATGAGCCCTAATTTTGTTTAATAACCTCTTGTGATGCACCTTATCGAATGCCTTCTGAAACTCCAAATACACCACATCCACTGGTTTCCCCCTTATCTATTCTGCTAGTTAGAACCTCAAAAAACTCTATAACAGATTTGTCAAACATGATTTCCCTTTCATAAATCCGTGTTGACTCTGCCCAATCCTATTATTATTTTCTAAGTGCTCTGTTACCATGTCCTTAATAATAGATTCTAGCATTTTCCCTACTGCTGATGTCAGGGTAATTGGTCTGTAGTTCCCTGTTTTCTCTCTCCCTCCTTTCTTAAATTGTAGGGTTACATTTGCTACCTTCCAATGTGCAGGAACCGTTCTAGAATTTATGGAATTTTGGAAGATGACAACCAATGCATCCACTATCTCTATAGCCACCTCTTTCAAAACCCTAGGATGTAGGCCATCAGGTCTAGGGGATTTATTGGCTTTCAGTCCCATTAATTTCTCCAGTACTATTTTTTTACTACTACTAATTTCTTTCAATTCCTCATTCTCGATAGACCCTTGGTTCTTCACTATTTCCGGGAGGTTTTTTGCATCTTCTTCTGTGAAGACAGACATAAAGGCCTAGAAATTGAGTTGACGCCGCGCCAGGGCTTTAGCGCCAGAAATTTAGCGCCGGCGCTAATTCCCTTGCGCGCGCCAAAAATTCAGTAGCGCCGCGCCCAGACGGCTGCCGGCGCTACTGGCGGGCGTGAGCGCCTCCCAATGGGCGCTGACTGCCGCATTGCGGCGCTAATCCGGCGCTGCGGGACCCGATGCGGTGCGGCAGGCTGGGGAAGTGCAGGCCTCCTCCTTCAGTTAAGGAGGAGCTGCCTGCACCCGCCCGCTGTCCGTTCAAATATTGAAAAAAATGAGCCCGGCACCTCGGACAAGTGCCGGGCTTGCAGGCCAGACGCATCTGTTCCGCGGGGGGGGGGTGGAGGAGTCCGGGGAGGGAGGTGCGGGCAGGCGGCCGGCGGGAAAGCGGCCGGCCGCCGCGCGACCTTAATGCGCCGGCGCTAACTCGGGGAAGACTCGGTTGCCAGAGTCTTAGTTGCGGCTGCCACGGGCGAGGCGGCCGCAACTGAATTTCGGCGCTGGGGCCCGTCGGCATGGCAACCGGGACGCTGCGCACACCGATGACGTCATCGGTGCCGGCGCAGCGCTACCGGTCTACCGCGGCGGAAGGGCCCCAGGCAATTTCGGCGCTGGCGCCAATTGCAGCGCTAGGCCCTCTAGCGCCGCAAAATCGGCGCTAAGGGCACTCAATTTCTAGGCCAAAGTATTTATTTAATTTCTCTACCATTTCCTTAATCCCCATTATAATTTCTCCTGTAAGGAACCCACATTTACATTCGCTAATCTTTTCCTTTTTACATACATATAGAGGCTTTTACAGCCTGTTTGTATGTCTCTCGCTAGTTTACTCTCATATTCTATTTTCCCTTTCTTTATCAATTTCTTGGTCCTCCTTTGCTAACTTCTAAAATCCTCCCAATCGTCAGGCTTACTACTCTTTTTGGCAACATTTTAAGCCTGTTCCTTTGATGTAATACTATCTTTAACTTCTCTTGTTAGCCACAGTTTTACCACTTTTCCTGTGGGTTTTTTGTGCCGTAAAGGAATGTATATTTCTTGTAAATTATGTATTAATTCTTTAAGTGCTAGCCATTGCTTGTCTACTGTCATACCTTTTAATGTAGTTTCCCAATCTACCTTAGCCAACTCGTCCCTCAAACCTACGTAGTTTGCTTTGTTTAGATTTAAGACCCTTGTTTTGAATTTAACTAAATCACTTTCAAACTCAATATAAAATTCTATCATATTATGGTCACTCTTCCCTAAATGCCCCTTTACTACAAGGTTATTAATGAACCCTTTCTCATTGCACAATACTAGATCAAAAATAGCCTGTTCCCTAGTTGGTTCCTCAACATACTGATCTAGAAAACTATCTTGTATACATTCCATGAATTCATCCTCCACACTATTACTGCAAATTTGGTTTGCCCAGTCTATCTGTAGATTAAAGTCCCCCATGATTATTGTACTACCCTTGTTACACACGCCTCTAATTTCCTGATTTATACTCTACCCAAAATTACAGCTACTGTTTGGGGGCCTATAAACAACTCCCACCAATGTTTTTGCCCCTTGCTGTTTCTTAGCTCCACCCAGACTGATTTTACTTCTTGATTTTCGGAGCTAAGATCCTTTCTCTCTACTGTCTTTATCACATCCTTTATTATCAGGGCTACCCCTCCTCCTTTTCCATTTCACCTATCCCTTCTAAAAGTTAAGTATCCTGGAATATTTAGTTCCCAACCTTGGTCACTTTGCAACCATGTCCCCGTAATGGTTATTAGATTACGCCTGTAAATTTCTATTTGCGCTATTGATTTATCTATTTTGTTGCGAATGCTTTGCGCATTCAGATATCGTGCTTTTAGCTTTGACTTATTTCTATTTTTCCCTGATGTCACCTTAGTCACTGATGCCTTATTACTACCTTTGTTACTCTCTCTGTCACTTCCTGACTCACTCTGCTTATTTTTACCCAAAACTCTACTCTGCTCTGGAGCCTTGACATTTCTCTCACTGCTTTTAAATTTACTCTTTCCTGAACCCTCCCACCCCCCTTCATTAGTTTAAAGCCCTGTCTACTGCCCCAGTTATTCGGTTCGCCAGGACACTGGTCCCAGCCCACTTTAAGTAGAACCCGTCCCAACGGAACAGCTCCCTCTTTCCCCAGTACTGGTGCCAGTGCCCCATGAACTGAAACCCCTTCCTCCCACACCACTCTTTGAGCCACACAGTTAGTACAGGCTGGTGAAGTAGTAAGCTACTTTTTACACCTTGATAGATTGCATTGCACTGTATCTCTGTAACAGCAGAAGGAGCGCACGTCAACCCAAGCACCCCACCCACCCGCCCCTTCAACCACCGTCTGCCCCACCTGTGACCAAGACTGTAGGTCCCGCATTGGACTCATCAGTCACCTGAGAACTCATTTTTAGTGTGGAAGCAAGTCATCCTTGGTTCTGAGGGACTGCCTAAGAAGAAGAAGAAGAAGAAGTGTCTCTGCAATCACTCTTGTGGAGCACACTCACAAAGCAGTGAACCAGCCCTCCAGCAAAAGCAAAATGTGTCCAGGTCCAGGTCCATTGCAAAGAAGTTCTAACTCTCACACTCTCTCCCCATTTTGAAATCAATTTTATGGGACTGGTGTGCAGAGTATGATCAATAGAAGGGTACGGTTGGAAATTGGACCTACACAATTCCAGACTAGAAAAACGCTGCTTTATTACATTTTCTAACAACAAAGTTTAGTTCAGAAGCACTGTTGTGTTCAGTTAGTGTGAAGGAGGACACATGAGTAAGTTCCAAGGAGTCACCAAGGTTTGTACATGGATGGCGTCTTTCAGTTTTATTCCTTGAAGGTGAACAGTTACTGAAGCCATCTGTGAACACTTGCATGGAAAACCCTATTAAAATCTACCATTGCATTGGCCACAGGTAGTCTGTGGTCTGGGATGTGGTTTCTGAGGTTCTGGATGGATAATTACCCCTTGTTGCTGCTGCTCATTGGTCCCCTGCTGTTATACCTTAAGTTGGGAGCCTGGCTCTCATCCACTGCCTTCACCACTGCCACTGTTAATCTTGTGCCCAATGTGTATAACCTCACATTTTGTTATATTAAACTGCACCTGCCATCATTGCATCTACCTGCTAAATCGATCCATGTCGCTCTGCAATTTTCCATTAATATTTTTCACAATGTGTTATTACACTTCCTAGCTTAGTATCATCAGCCAGCTTGGTTATACTCCTGTCTACTCTGAAATCTAGGTCATTTATACAAAAAGTGAAAAGCTATGTGCATTATATAGTATAATGTTTCTGACATTTTTTTGTATTCATTCATGGGATGTGGGCATCGCTGGCAAGGCCAGCATTTATTGCCCATCCCTAATTGCCCTTGAGAAGGTGGTGGTGAGCCGCACTCTTGAACCTCTGCAGTCCCGTGTGGTGAAGGTGCTCCCACAGTGCTGTTAGGGAGGGAGTTTCAGGGTTTTGACCCAGTGACGATGAAGGATCAGCAATATATTTCCAAGTCAGGATGGTGTGTGACTCGGAGGGGAACTTGGAGGTGATGGTGTTCCCATGCGCCTTCTAGGCGGTGGAGGTCGCGGGTTTATATAAAATTGCAATTCCTCAAAAACTTTTAGATAGACATTTCTGACCTGATGAAGCATAATTTCCACTAAATGGACTCTGCTTTACTGAATTTTAGCCAATTTGGTTGACATTCCGCCAAAGCATCCATGGCTTATCATCGGGCTTACCATGACCAAAGGAGAACCTCTGGTATTAACTCAAATTTCAAATAAGAAATGCATGATTAATATAACATTTTGTTTCCAACAATATTACTTTTTCAGAGTCAGCACTAAAGACCCTGGGAATATAAAATATTTGGACATTTTGGTCGTTAGCCAAATTGGCTGCTTTGCTTTGGAACTTGGCAAAAATGAAGCTCCCCTTTCTTTTGAACTAAGAGGAGTACTAGAGCAGGACAAATGTGACAGAAAATAAAATCTGAGCAAAATCTAGTGGACCTTGGGACAGCTCCAAGACCAAAGTCTGATTCTGATGTTCCTGCACCAGTTTAACCTGTTAACCAATAAAGTTCCACTATTGCTAGCGACACACAAATGTTTAGTGCAAATGATTTTATCAATACTACAATATTATTTTAAATAAAATTTCAATTCCACAAACACTTCCAGATGGACATTTCTGACCTGATGAAGCATAATTTCCTCTCTAATTGGACTCTGCTTTACTGAAATAACAACAGAAAACGCTGGAAAAACTCAGCAGGCCAGGCAACATCCGTGGCGAGAGAAACAGTTAACGTTTCAGGTCGAAACCCTTCTGCAGAACTGAGAAAAAAAGGCAGGAAATGAAACAGATTAAAAAGCAGTTTGGGTGCTGGGAAATGGGGGAGGGGATGAAAGAAGAGACATTAAGAGACATTCAAGGTGAGACGAGATGGTAATAGGACAGGTAAAGAAACAAACAATGGCTCTAGATGAAGTGTGAAATGCGCTGGCAGAGTGAGAGACAGCTGCCATGTGGGAGAGAGAAAGAGAAAAGGAAAAGGCACAAACCAAAAGTGTGGATAAAAAATATATAAAAATATAATAGGGGCCGAGGTTATGATCTGAAATTGTTGAACTCGATATTGAGTCCGGAAGGCTGTAAAGTGCCTAATCGGAAGATGAGGTGCTGTTCCTCGAGTTTACGCCGAGCTTCCGTGGAACAATGCAAGAGGACGCAGATGGTGAGGTCCGAGTGGGAGTGGGGCGGTGAATTGAAATGACAGGCCACCGGGAGCTCGGGGTCACCCTTACGGACTGAACGGAGGTGTTCCGCAAAGCGATCACCCAATCTGCGTTTGGTCTCCCCAATGTAGAGGAGACCACATCGTGAGCAGCGAATACAGTATACTAGATTGCAAGAAGTACAAGTAAATCGCTGTTTCACCTGGAAGGGGTGTTTGGGGCCCTGGACAGTGGGAAGGGGGGAGGTATTTTCGGATTTCCAGCATCCGCAGTATTTTGCTATCTGCTTTACTGAATTTGAAGGACGTTTTGCCAAAGCGTCCATTGCTGTTCCCAGCAATCCCCTATACGGGGATGTCTGCCTGATATGCAATGTGATTGTGGCCTTGAGAATTGACTGGAATCAGTTGTAAGTGATGCGAAACCATACATAGCCAGCCAAAACTAACAGTGTGACTTCAGGAACAGGACTATAGCTGTTGGGTTACAAAAAAAAACTGCTAAAGTGACTGAGGAAGCAGCAATACAATTAGATTTTTACAAGTTATGAAAGGCAAGCAAGTGGATTTCCAGCTTATGGTTTCAAAATTGGACAAAGTAGGTTGCCAAGGGTAGCTCAGTGTTAATTTCACAGCACAGAAGGAGGCCGTTCGGCCCATCGTGCCTGTGCCAGCTCTTTGAAAGAGCTCTCCGATTAGCCCCACTCCCTTGCTTTTTCCCCATAGCCCTACAAATATTTGCTTTTCAAATGTTTATCTGATTCCCTTTTGAAAATTACTACTGAATCTGCTCCCACCACCCTTTCAGCCAATGTATTCCAGATCATAATAACTTGCTGCACAAACAAAATTCTCCTCATCATCTCCCTTTTGCCAATTATCTTAAATCTGCATCCTCTGGTTATCGCCACACCTAGGGGGTAAAATTGGATATTGCTGTCCTGCCGGCGGGCACTGGGCACGAGGATCAATCTCCGTGCCGTAACGGGTAGCCCCGAGGCTGACTCGATATTGGACCTCCGGCCTGATTTAAATTAGACTGGGGAAGCTGCGGCTGCCTGCTGAGCACCCCCAGGCATTGCGCCGGTGAAGCGGATTTAAATTGCAGGCCACTACGTCACTGGCAATGGCCCTCAGGTAGGTACTTGGGCGGGGGCGCGGTGGGGCGGAGGGGGAGACGATCGGGAGAGGGGTGGCGGCGACTGCGAGGATGAGAGGTAATCGGGAGAGGGAGGCGGTCTGGAGGAGGGGAGGCGATCGGGACGATGGGAGGCGATTGGGATGATGGGAGGCGATTGGGTGGGGGGAGGCGATCGGGGGGGGATTGGGCGATCGGGAACGAGCCTGAGCAGTTCCAAGCTTGTCCTCACTAACGTTCCCTCTAATTTTTTCATGGCCCGCGTGGTCCCTTTAACGGTCAGTGTGGGAGTACAGGAGTAAAGAAGTCTTACTCCAATTATATAGGGCCTTGGTGAGACCACACCTGGAGTACTGTGCACAATTTTGGTCTCCTTACCTAAGGAAGGATATACTTGCCATAGGGAGAGTGCAACGAAAGTTCATGAGATTGATTCCTGCGATGGCGGGACTGTCGTATGAGGAGAGATGGAATAAACTAGGCCTGTATTGTCTTCAATTCAGAAGAATGAGAGGGGATCTCATTGAAGCATACAAAATCATTACAAGGCTTGATAGGGTGGATGCTGGGAGAATGTTTCCCTTGGCTAGGGAGTCTAGAACTGAGGGCCACAGCCTCAGGATAAAGGGTAGGCCATTCAGCACTGAGATGAGAAGACATTTCTTCACTCAGAGGGTGGTGAATCTTTGGAATTCTCTACCCCAGAGGGCTGTGGAGGCTCAGTCATTGGGTATATTCAGAACAGAAGTCGACAGATTTCTGACTAGTAAGGGCATCAAGGGATATGGCGATAGGGCCGGTGAATGGAGTTGAGGCAGAAGATCAGCCATGATCTCATTGAATGGCGGAGCAGGCTCGAGGGGCCGAATGGCCGACTCCTGCTCCCATTTCTCATGTTCTTATGTCATTCCAAATTCTGCGCATGCGTGTTTTTTTCTATTTAAAAACTGGCTCACAGGCTGTGGGCGACCTTCAGGTTGCTGTGCGGCCGCACAGCTTAAAGGGAACATTGGTCCCTCACTATTCTCAATTACCGCAGGCCTTCATCATTCCCTAGGCCCAGCCTGTAGGAATAATACTGGCAAAACCGCTTTACCTCTCGTGCCCTCTCAGTCTCGCTGCCTGGGTAACCGGAAAACTGATGCATTCAAAGGGCATCTCACCACCACCACCAACAACAACAACCTGCATTTATATAGCACCTTTAATTTAGTAAAACGTCCCAAGGTGTTTCACAGGAGCGATTATCAGACAAGATTTAACACCGAGCCACATAAGGAGATATTAGAGACAGGTGACCAAAAAAAACTTGGTCAAAGAGGCAGGTTTTAAGGGGCATCGTAAAGGAGGAGAAAGAGGTAGAAAGGTGGGGAGGTTTAAGGAGGGAATTTCAGAGCTTAGGGCCCAGGCAGCAGAAGGCAAGGCCGCCAATGGTGGAGCAATTAAAATCGGGGATGCGCAAGAGGCCAGAATTGGAGGAGCGCAAAGATCTTGGAGGGTTGTGAGGCTGGAGGAGTTCTGGAAACAATAATGCACCAGGGTAACTCCAAACTAATACAAAAGCAAAATTCTGATGAAAGGTCATCGACCTGAAACATTAACTTTGTTTCTCTCTCCACAGAAGCTGCTGAGTATTTCCAGCATTTTTTGTTCCTAACTCCAAACTAATGTAGGAACACATATTGCCTGCCACAATGGATTGTGTTAGTCTAGAAGGGTAGGTATTTAAATGGAGCCTGTATCTGCAAGTCTGATTACAATGGCATACGTACAGAGATTTGGGTGATAAGATGTGTTCTTGCCAGTCACGTCCCTTTAACTCTGCATTCTCTCATTACAAAGGAATGAGTGAATGCATAACCAGCATCAAAGTACTGCAACTAGAGGAGGAACATCACTCCTGAACACAGTAGATTGGCAAAAGGAAGTAGCTTTGCAACTCAGAGGAAGAGAAATAGGAGAGACTGTAGAAGGTTGAAGGATGCAAGGCACCAAGATCCCAAAACCTCCAAAACCAACAACCTTCACCATCTAGAAGGACAAGGGCAGTAGGCGCATGAGAACACCATCATCTCCAAGTTCCTCTCCAAGTCGCACATCATCCCGATTTGGGCACATATCGCCGTTTCTTCACCGTCGCCGGGTCAAAATCCTGGAGCTCCTTCCCTAGCTGCGTTGTGGGAGTATTGTCACCACGTGGACTGATGTGGTGCAAGAAGAAGGCTCATCACCACCTTCTCAAGGGCAATTAGGGACATTTAATAAAGGCTGGCCTTGCTAGCGACGTTCACATTCAAACAATGACGGCAAAAGATCACAACAGTGACCATGTACTCAGGTGTTATTTCTTCAAGGAGTCATGTAAGTGTTTACACATCTAAACAAACGTTTGGGCAAAACCTTCAACTTTGGTGGGGGTGTAATATTGGCAGTACCGAATCAGCTGCCCATTTTACGGCCCACCTGCATTTCCTTTCTACTGCAGTCAATGGAAGTGAAAATTGAGTGGGGTGTACAACGGGCGGCCGATCCAATGTCGCCAGTTTAACGCCCCCATTTAAGTTGAAAGTTCCACCGTCTTTGTTTTTGAAATCTTAGGCAATGACTTGGATGAAGAGGCCAGCTGCTGGGATGAACAGCGGGGTTCACCCAGATCCATAACTCTTGCCCCATCCTCCCCAACTCCATCGTGACGTCTTACCTCCCCCAGCAGCAGCCCAGAGACACCCACTTGGGAGCAGGTAGTTTGTGAGTCAGAAGGGTTTGTGCTGGGTGCAGCACTGCGTACTAATGAGCATGAAGACCTGGGACTGGAAGAGGGGGGGAGCGTGGCATTCCCCCATGAGGGGCGGAAAATGACCACCTTTGGCTGACGAGCCTAGGGACCCAGATTTCAGTAGCCTGGTGTTTGCAAGAACAATGATTCAGGAGCATAGATCTCTTGTGTGGGCAGTGGAGATGGTTTCCATGCACATAGTTGAGATGATGGAGAAGTAGGAGGAGTCTATAGGCCGGGATTTTTTCTGTTCGATGCGGCTTGGGGGCGGGACAGCTGTCTTCCGGGTTCCAGTCCCGCCCCCAACAACATCAGACGCACATACGTGACTTTGCATCAGTTGGTCTTGTTAAGCCCGCCTTGTGGGCTTGCCGGCCAATTAAGAGGAAGCTAGTGTCAGATGACGTATCATCTGCCGGTTTTCTTAAAGGGGCCAGGCACATTTTTTTTTGACTGCTGATTTCTCAGTGTTTGACAGCATTGAGGTGCTGCAAACACTGACAAACACTGTACAAAGGTGAGCTCTTACACCCAGGCTCTCCAGTGACTCCCTCCTTAGGCTAGAACAGCAGGCAGCTGCAGTGAAGTTACAGAAGCAATCTGTCACTGGTGAGAGAGGTTCTCCCAATGAGGTGGGACTAGACATACAAATCAAAACTTGTTACCTACAGAAAAGTGTAAATGCATTAAAAATGATTTTCCCAACATTATCTTACCTCTGAAACTCACCAGTGCTCCATTGGATCCTTCACACCACTTCTGCAGCTGTCATCAATGCAGAAACATTATAGTAGACCCACAACACGCCACACTTACCTGGACATTGGGAAGCCTGCAGTTGAATTGTCAAAATTGCAAAAAGCCTCTTAACTGCCTGTTAACAAGCAGTTAAGTGGCTGTAATCCTCTTCCCGCCGCTAGGTGTTGGGTCCCTGCGCAAATCGGGGACCCGACTCCCGGGAAGATTGATTGGAGGTGGGTTGGAAGCGGGTTCGGGACCCGCTGCCAATCTTTTTGATTTTACCAGCAGTCCTGCCTCCAAACCCAATCCCTGAGCACCGGCAAAGTTGCCCCCTTTGTATCTACAACATATTAGAACATAAGAACATAAGAACATAAGAAATAGGAGCAGGAGTAGGCCAATCGGCCCCTCGAGCCTGCTCCGTCATTCAATAAGATCATGGCTGATCTGATCCTAACCGCCAATCTACTATCACAGAACTATCTCCTGAATCTAACAGAATTAGACACACGAAATAGGAGCAGGATCAGGCTACACGGCCCCTGGGCCCGCTCCGCTACCCACAGGGCCATGACCGATCCGAACCTAGACTCATGTCCAAATTCCTGCCCGCTCCCCGTAACCCTTAATTCCCTTTACTTCTAGGAAACTGTCTATTTCTGTTTTAAATTTATGTAATGATGTAGCTTCTACAGCTTTTTGGGGCAGCATATTCCATGGACCTACCACCCTCTGAGTGAAGTAGTTCCTCCTCATCTCAGTTTTGAAAGAGCAGCCCCTTATTCTAAGACTATGCCCCCTAGTTCTAGTTTCACCCATCATCGGGAACATCCTCCCCGCATCCACCCGATCCAACCCCTTCACAATCTTATATGTTTCAATAAGATCGCCTCTCATTCTTCTGAACTCCAATGAGTAGAGTCCCAATCTACTCAACCTCTCCTCATATGTCCATCCCCTCATCCCCGGGATTAACCGAGTGAACCTTCTTTGTACTGACTCGAGAGCAAGTATGTCTTTTCTTAAGTATGGACACCAAAACTGTATGCAGTATTCCAGGTGCGGTCTCACCAATACCTTGTACAACTGAAGCAATACCTCCCTATTTTTATATTCTATCCCCCTAACAATGAAAGCCAACATTCCATTGGCCTTCTTAATCACTTGCTGCACCTGCATACTAACCTTTTGAGTTTCGTGCACCAGGACCCCCAGATCCCTTTGTACTTCAGTACTTTCCAGTTTCTTGCCATTAAGATAATAATTTGCTCTACGATTTTTCCTGCCAAAGTGCATAACCTCACACTTTCCAGTATTGTATTCCATCTGCCAAATCTCTGCCCACTTACTTAGCCTGTCTATGTCCCCTTGCAGGTTTTTTATGTCCTCCTCACTCACTACTTTCCCTCCCATCTTAGTATCATCTGCAAACTTTGATATGTTACACTCGGTCCCCTCCTCCAAATCGTTAATATAGATTGTAAAGAGTTGGGGACCCAGCACTGACCCCTGCGGAACACCACTAGTTACTGATTGCCAGTCTGAGAATGAACCATTTATCCCAACTCTCTGCCTTCTGTTAGATAGCCAATCCTCTATCCATGCCAGAATATTACCCCCAATCCCGTGATTTTTTATCTTAAGCAATAATCTTTTGTGTGGCACCTTGTCAAATGCCTTTTGGAAGTCTAAATACACTACGTCCATTGGTTCCCCTTTATCCACCCTATATGTTACTTCCTCAAAGAACTCCAGCAAATTTGTCAAACATGACTTCCCCTTCATAAAACCATGCTGACTTTGTCCTATTAAATTATGATTATCCAAATGTCCTGTTACTGTCTCCTTAATAATGGACTCCAACATTTTACCTACCACAGATGTTAGGCTAACCGGTCTATAGTTTCCAGCCTTCTGTCTACTGCTCTTTTTAAATAAGGGTGTTACATTAGCAGTTTTCCAGTCTGCCGGGACCTTTGCTGAGTCCAGGGAGTTTTGGAAAATTATTACCAATGCATCCACAATCCCTACCGCCACTTCCCTCAAGACCCTAGGATGTAAGCCATCAGGTCCAGGTGATTTATCCGCCTTGAGTCCCATTATTTTACCGAGTACCACTTCCTTAGTGATTTTGATCGTGTTTAGCTCCTCCCCCCCCCATAGCCCCCTGTTTGTCCAGTGTTGGGATATTCTTAGTGTCCTCTACTGTAAAGACTGATACAAAATATTCATTCAGTGTTTTTGCCATCTCCATATTTCCCACCATTAATTTCCCGGCCTCATCTTCTAAGGGACCAACATTTACTTTAGCCACCCTTTTTCTTTTTATATAAGTATAAAAACTCTTACTATCTGTTTTTATATTTTTTGCTAATTTACTTTCATAATCTATCTTCCCTTTCTTAATCAATCTTTTTGTTATTTTTTGCTGTCTTTTAAAGGAACTTTCTCATGACATGCAGAATTCCTGGTGAGGGTGACATTTCTGGAGATTTCTGTGGCAACAAGACACCAGAAGAAGCTTCTAAAGACATCAGTGGCTTCCAAAGTGGCAGCTAACACTGCTCCAATAGATGCTTTGAGGGCCAGCCTGAACATAACACTTTTACAGGGCTTCTAAGACTCGACTGAGATTATTTGATTTATAATGTCACTGATCACAGATGTTGCTGCCTCTCATGATAGTGACAATGAGACCATTTCTTGATGGCCTCTCCAATGCCAGCTCCTGAAGGTGCTTCAGACCTGGGCTTGTACGCCACTCACCGCACCTCCCCCCCCCCCTGCCCACCACCCCATGACTGTACAAGAGATTGCCAACTGGAAGCAGGACCCTCAGGGACAGTAGGTTCACTGAGACGAGAGTGCCGCAACACTGCGGTCATACAAAGAAAGAAAATCAGCCCTTGGTATTAACAGGAATTTGCACTGAAAGAAAGCAGATAAGGCGCCGGTTCATTTTTGACTGATAGTTACAGCAGTGCTGGAGTTAGAGGTTAGACATGCAAGCTGGCTCTAAACATTCAACCCTTTATAACTCATATATGGATAATACAAATTTCCAAATCAGACATCCCACAGTCTGGTCTAAGAGCATAAAACCTTGGATGACGCTCTGTATAGCTTTTCATTTTTGAAGGGAGGGGCTTCATTGTTCCTTGTCTTTTTTTTCCTGATCTCCCTCCTCCTGCCGCGTACCAACTTAAGAATTGTGGTCTGTTTCCATTTAAACAGAAACATAGCATTTCATTGAATGATGTACAATGCGCTAGTGTTGCTCAGTTTCAATTTTTAACACATGGTATAAATAGGGCAGGTCACAGCAACAGTGAGATATGATAAATATCTTGACTGGTGAGGTCGACCACAATTCACTTGTGACTTGGTTGTGTGTGAGATATCCAGTTAGCCTCGCAAATGGACATATTTGTCATGCCCCAGTCTTGAACATGAATCAGGCGATTATATTGCCTCTACTTAAGGGATAATTATATTTCGGTGCAATTACTTTGAAGTAAATATGATATAAAGTAATGTGAAATGATTCGATCCTTGTTTTTGAATAAGGATACTTCTTGAACTGTTTGAACTTTTGGTCCAATTTTCTCCCTTCCTCTTCTGATGGTGATGACTGATGCTGGTTTAAGTTCTGTGGGTACTGACAGCCCTCTCAACTCATAACCATTCTTTATGTGTAAGCCAAGACAGCAGGGGGTGAAGCCCCTCTTTTAATGCAACATGGGAGAATGTCTGTTTTTCTTCACATTTAACAACCCGTTAACAAAATTGTGGGAATGCGCTGCATTGAAATGTGTGAATTTTGAGAATGCGACTCCATTTGTGGGTCATTAAGTATGAGGAAAAACAGGTATTCTCATGTTTTTCGTAAGAGGTGGGACCTCATCCCTTTCAAGTGCTGGCAGGTAATTTGTTCACAGAACCACACTTTCTACCATGGGTAACAGGGCAGTGATCAGGACCAGGAATATAGGGGGGACTTTTTCTTCTACTAGCACAGTGGTGATGTGGCCAATTTTAGCACCCCCACCACTGCCCTTCCTGAGAACATCTAACTCAGTTCACAATGTCAGCCGGGCTCAGTTGGTAGCACCCTCGCCTCTGAGTCAGAAGGTTGTGGGATCTAAGTCTTGGGACTTGAGTACAAAATCTAGGCTGACACCCCTAGTGCAGTGCTGAGGGAGTGCTGCATTGTCGGAGGTGCTGTCTTTCGGATGAGACGTTAAACCGAGGCCCCGTCTGCTCTCTCGGGTGGAAGTAAAAGATCCCATGGCACTATTTCGAAGAAGAGCAGTAGAGTTTTCCCCAGTGTCCTGGCCAATATTTATCCTCATAGGAACATAGCAACAGGAGTAGGTCATTCAGCAACTCAAGCCTGTTCTGCCATTTCATGAGATCATGGCTGATCTGTATCGTAACTCATTCAACTGCCTTGGCTCCATACCCTTTTATACCATTGTCTAGCAAAAATCTACCGATCTCAGATTTAAAATGATTAATTGAGCCCCAGCACCGACTGCTCTTTGTGGGAGAGTTCCACACTTCTACCACCCTTTGCGAGAAGACATGTTTCCTAACCTCTCTCCTGAATGGCCTGGCTCTGATTATAATTAAAACAGATGATCTGGTCATTATCACCTTGCTGTTTGTGGGAGCTTGCTGTGCGCAAATTGGCTGCCGCGTTTCCTACATTACAACAGTGACTACACTTTGAAAGTACTTCATTGGCTGTAAAGCACTTTGGGATGTCCCGAGGTCGTGAAAGGCGCTATATAAATGTATGTAAGTCAGTCAGTCATTCCTTCTTTCTTTCCTCCTTTCTTAAATTGAATTCAGGAATTTCTGGTCTCTACCACTAGTGGCTTTATTCATTGTGCCATTCTGTAACAGCTCTTACTAATTAGTACTTAAGAGGAGGACAAGTTGATAAAGCTGTAAAAAAAAATATGGGATCCTAGGTTTATGGGGAATAGAACACAAAAACAAAGCGGGGATGCTAAACCTACACAAATCATTGGTTGGAAGATTGGAGGCGATTTGCTCTGCGGTTCCACCAGCCTCCAGTCGTAACTCTGCCGACAGACCGATGGAACCCCCCCTGGAAAATGATGGAGATCTGGTTTCCAGGAGTTTCTTCGTTGCCTTGTGAAGATCAGAACCTCCGCCTGCCCCTTACGAGGTGGCAGAGCTTAGGTCCAGGACTCCCTGTATCAGGAGTTCCCAATTCTTTGGTTCAGTTGGGGAGCTGGCATGTCAGTGAAGGATGGTACACCCAGCGAGGTGAGGCCTCCACTTGGGCAGATGTGGACCCCACAGGTGGACCCCCATAGAACGCCTTTCCCCCCCCAATTTTTTTGAAAGAAATGGGAGATTGGCCCCCTACAAGAGTATTGAGGCCAATTGTAACTCTGCAACTGCTGCTACTGCAGATCCCTTTATGTCCTTATATATACTGCAGTATGTGTAAAGGATTTTGTGAAGTCCATAGTACACTTGAACTTAAAATATTTGAAAGGCCTGTCCTACAGGTAAAACTAAAGGCAAGTCTAAAGTTATACCTGTGCAAATCAAGAAAAAGTACACTTTTTTTCCTGAATCTTCTTCCCTCCTGTCCTGAATATATTACAATAGCACAATGCAATAGCAATATATACAATATATTACCTCTTGCTGAGGTACACTTTCAGAAATGGTGGCAAACTTCTGATACTTCACCGACATGATGTGTAAACCTGGACAGTAAATGTCCGCAAGCCTTTCGACAACCCGTTCTCATCTGAGAAGACTTCCCAGCAGGAGTCATAGGATACTTCCCCTGCAGGTCACACACCATCCTGACTTGGAAATATACCGGCCGTTCCTTCATCGTCGCTGGGTCAAAATCCTGGAACTCCCTCCCTAACAGCACCGTGGGAGCACCTTCACCGCACGGACTGCAGTGGTTCAAGAAGGCGTCTCGCCACCACCTTCTCAAGGGCAATTAGGGATGGGCAATAAACGGTGGCCTTGTCAGCGACGCCCACATCCCGTGAATGAATAAAAAGAAATACTGATCAGTGGTGAGAATCCCCGCTGATCGTTTCCCCATCCTAGCCCAGGGACACTGAATCCAATTGCTTGCTCCACAACTGCAGTCCTGACTGTGATCAGTGAATCCGCCATATACTGGGGATCATACCTGGACTCTTCTGGTCTGTATGACTTAATTGTGCATTTACCCGCCAAGCTATCGGGAGGGGAGACTTTTGTTTTAAAGGTACATTATCATCCCATTACCATCTAACTGGGCCATTTCAAAATCTGTTAGGACTGCAGCCACCCCAAAGTGAAACACAGATTGGAAAGTAAACATAACCATCTACACCCTCATCGCATTTAAAAAGTACTTGGATATGCACTTGAAGTGGCCAGAACCTACAGGGCTACGGACCAAGAGCTGGAAAGTGGGATTAGGCTGGAGAGCTCTTTTTTGGCCGGCACAGACACGATGGGCCGAATGGCCTCCTTCTGTGGCATAACATAGAAACATAGAAAAGTAGGAGCAGGAGTCGGCCATTCGGCCCTTTGAGCCTGCTCCGCCATTCAATATGATCATGGCAGATCCTCTATCTCAATACCATATTCCTGCTTTCTCCCCATAGCCCTTGATGCCTTTTGTGTCTAGAAATCTATCTATCTCCTTCTTAAATATATTCAGTGACTTGGTCTCCACAGCCTTCTGTGGTAGAGAATTCCACAGGTTCACCACCCTCTGAGTGAAGAAATTTCTCCTCATCTCAGTCCTAAATGTCCTACCCCGTATCCTGAGACTGTGACCCCTCGTTCTAGAGTTTCTACAATTCTATGATTCTATATTATAACGAAAAATGCTGGAAATGCTCAGCAGGGCGGCCGGCCTCTGTGGAGAGAGAAACAGATAAGTTAACAAATCAGGTGTAGACCTACACTTGAAACGTTAACTTATCTGTTCTCTCTCCACAGAGGCCGGCCGACCTGCTGAGCATTTCCAGCATTTATCGGGGGGTTTTTTTTTTAACTGTTGCAGATTTCCTGCAGTGCTTCGTTTTAAAAAAAATTATCTATACATTAGCGTTCACAAAGTCCATATCCACGGAGCAGGCTTACACTGGATTCCACTCAGGAACAAACTGACCTGAAAATGCCTAAATGTCCCATAATACGTGAGGTCAGATGCTGTGTGTTGTTTGTGTGTTGGCATGCTGGTGCGTTTTGCTAAGGCACTGCCCTTGTTAAAGACCATTTGGGGGTTTATATTCCTGATAACAAGCAGTAAACAGGGTTGCACGGAAGGCCCTTACTGTTTGCATAGTAGGATGTTTAGTTATGGTGCCATGATTTTGCAATTAAGAGCACATTGAAGCAGGCTGCAAGGGTTAAATGTCACATCATTTATCCCAGGGC
Source organism: Somniosus microcephalus (assembly GCF_052327205.1). NCBI lineage: Eukaryota > Metazoa > Chordata > Chondrichthyes > Squaliformes > Somniosidae > Somniosus > Somniosus microcephalus. The sequence continues at coordinate 81,219,137 of NC_141003.1, read as the reverse complement.
TGTCTCTTTGAAAGCACCTTTCTTTATTTTACTCAGCGAACATAAAGGAAGGTGTACAAAGTCATAAACTCCGTCTAAGTGGAGTTCTGAGAAGCAGAGTGACTAGGGTGTGTAAGGAAAGGCCACACAGATGAAAGGTGTGATTGTCTTTCAATTACTGTTGGAGTGGCTTCCCTTCTCCCAACCACCTGATCCCTACGATCACACTGAATGGAGCTGGCTAATGAAACCGTCAGTGCAAAAATGCCCCCTTCCCTCTCAAAGGGTCATGCCTCAGTAGCTCAGAAACTGCTTTAATTGAGGATAATATGTTGCTCCTTGGGAAGAAGGAAAATGTGTCTGGGCCCATAGGAGCGTGGGGAGGGAGAGATTTGCAGAGGGTTCAGACTGAACATTACTCGCGTTGTTCCCAATGCTGGGATGAAAATACAGTGATTTGTTAAAATGACTCAGCTGGTAAGCAGTGCGGATCTGACCCATACAGACCGGTAAGCTTTATGCCAACTTCAATGATTTCAGCAGCGTGAGACAATAGGGTCTCTCAGGTGGACGTAAAAGATCCCATGGCCACTATTTCGAAGAAGAGCAGGGGAGTTCTCCCCAGTGCCCTGGCCAATATTTATCCCTCAACCAACACCACTAAAAGAGATTGGCCTAGAAATTGGGTTGGGGCGCCAAAGTGGCGCAAAAGTCGCCTGAGCGCAGGATTTAGCGCAGCGTTCGAGGCTTCAGCGATCATCAGATATTCAGTTTCATTGCCCCTCGAGGGACACGGGGCGAGGCTCGAGGCGCTCCGCGTCCCTCTTAGGGCGCTGAAACTGAATATCGCAGCGCAACGTGCCGCAGCGCCACATGCTGCGGCACGGCACGCTGCGGTACTGCAGGCCTTCCTCCCACTGTTAGGGGGAGGGGCCTGCAACAGCGCGATCCCCGCTCGCAAGTGCCGGCAAACGAGCCCGGCACCAAGGAGAAGTGCCGGGCACTCGGGAAACAGCCGGCAATGCCGCGGGGGGGTGGTTAGTATGCTGGGGACGGAGGTGCTGGCAGGCGGCCGCCGAAAAAGGCGGCCGCCCTGCACCTCCACCTTAACTTGCGCCGCTGCCGGCACAGTAAGGCCCCGTGAACCAGGCGCGGGTAGTGAACGGCGCAACTGCGGCATTCGCTACCAAATATCGCGAACGGGGCGTGAATGGGGTGCTGCACACACCGATGACATCATCGGTGGCGGCGCAGCGCAAAAGGCTAACGCCACTGTGATAAAAATGATAACATCCGGGAAGTTATGTCATCACTTCCTGTGAACTATGAACTATGAACTATGAACTGTGTACATACCTCACTTCCTGTCATATGTCACTTCCTGTTGGACTGGTATAAATACTGGTCTGTTCAGTATTGTAAGAGGCTTCTACCAGAGGCATGGTAAAGACCTCTCTTGTGTATATAGTGTGTTTATAAGTTACTTAAAGCTTACTTTAAAGTTACTTGATGGTAAGTCTCCTTTTTCTTACATCAATTTAAGTAACTTAGTATTTACACTGACAAATACTAGACCTTCAGACAAACTCGGAAGTTAAGGATCCAGGGAACCACCCATCATGGAGAAAATCCTTAGACCTATTCGTCTGGACTTGGACCCGAATACACCAGCAGCTGGCAGGGTATGGAAGCATTGGTATCGTACTTTTGAGAATTTTCTGGATGAATGTAAAGCGGATGCTCCTGCTAAATTGAAGATACTTGTCAATTATGTGACCCCAAAAGTGTTCGAATATGTTGATGACTGGGATAATTACGAAGAGGTGATTCGGGCACTTAAGAAACTGTATGCGAAGACCCCAAATGAGGTCTATGCTAGACATCTACTGGCCACAGCCCGACAAGGGCCAGGGGAATCAATTGACGAATTCCTGCAAGAACTTCGCAGGCTCAGCGTAGATTGTAACTTTCAGGCAGCCTCAGCTGAGCTGTACCGCCAAGAAATGATTCGTGATGCTTTCATCTGCGGGATTGCCTCTCCATTTATACGCCAGCGTCTACTAGAAAGTAAAACACTTGAGCTACAAAAAGCTTTTGACCTAGCTTGTTCACTGGATTTGGCAAAGAGAAATGCAGACCTCTATCAGCTGCCCAGATCTCGATCTGCTGCTGTAGCTGCAACCAGACAATTCAAGCGGTCTCAGGTGAACCCTATCATGGGGGAATCTAATTCTGATAATTCTGATGAAGAAGAGGAGGATGACCCCACTTTAGCAGCCTCTTGGCAATCTAGGAAGGAATGCTTCTTTTGTGGAGATGCTTTTCACCCTAGGAAAACCTGCCCTGCTCGCAATGCAATCTGCAGTTATTGCGGGAAAAAAGGACACTTTGCTAAAGTTTGCCTATCAAGGGCCTCTACGAGGGCCAATCCAGCTAAGGCCTACCGAACTGCCCCAATTAGGGCCTATCAAGCTGCTCCAGCTAGGACCTATCAAGCTTCCTCTCGAGCTCTCTCCCGAAGAAGCACACCGAGAGTTTTAGCCACTCTCTGTGCAACGACACCAATTACAGCTGCTTGCCCACAGAACCTGTCTCAGGCAGCCACAAAAATTTCAATTAAAGGGCATACCTTAGATGCCTTAATTGACTCAGGAAGTACTGATAGTTTCATTAAGGAACAGATTGTTGCGAAATTGAAACTACATGTCTTCCCATCGGACCAGGCAATTGCGATGGCCCAGTCATCACTTAATACCAGAATCTCCGGCTTTTGTGTTGTTGATATGACACTTCATGGTCGTATGTATCCCTCCACCCGACTTTCGGTGCTCAAAGACTTATGTAGTGATCTCCTCTTAGGGCTGGACTTCCAAAAACAGCATAAGAAACTCACCATTGAGTTTGGTGGATCCAAACCCGGACTTACTATTTCTAATATACCATCTAAATTACCATTTTGTGCATTATCAGCAGCTTCACTTGATGAACCCTCATTATTTGCCAGTATTCCGCCTCAATGCCAACCGATAATAACGAAATCGCGGCGCTTTAATCAGGAAGACCAATCTTTTATTGCGGCTGAAATCTCTCGACTTCTAGCAGAGGATATCATTGAACCATGTTCGTCGCCCTGGCGGGCTCAAGTCGTCATTGTCAAGAACCCTCTAAAACCTCACAAACAGCGACTATGCATCGATTATTCGCAAACCATCAATCAATATACCGACTTGGACGCCTACCCATTGCCACGCATTGATGATATGGTTAATAAACTGGCCGAATACAAAGTGTTCTCAACTTACGATTTAAAAAGTGCCTATCATCAGTTACCCTTGAAGGTCTCAGATAAGCAGTACACAGCCTTTGAGGCTAATGGACGGCTGTACCAATTTCGTCGCCTCCCATTCGGGGTTACTAATGGAGTGGCTGTCTTTCAACGGGCAATGGATGGCCTGGTTAAGCAGGAAAACCTAAGGGACACTTTTCCCTATCTTGATAACATTACCATTGCAGGTCACGATCAACAGGAACACGACTCCAACCTCCAAAAATTTCGGGATGCCCTCCATCGCCGTAATTTGACCCTGAATGAATCCAAATCTGTTGAGTCGCAACCGACCATCAACATCCTTGGCTACTGCGTAGGCAATGGTATCATTAAGCCAGACCCAGAAAGACTTCGCCCGCTCCAAGAGCTCCCGTCACCTAAGAATCCGGCTTCTTTACGTCGGGCTCTCGGTCTGTTTGCATACTACGCTAAATGGATTCCTCATTTTTCGGACAAAATCCAACCCTTGCTGCATGCTAGATCATTTCCACTGGGAACAGCGGCTGTTGCAGCCTTTAACCTTCTCAAAAAACAGTTGGAGAAAGCGGCTCTTCACTCCATTGATGAGAATCTCCCTTTCGTGGTTGAATGTGATGCCTCGGAGGTGGCGATCTCGGCTACTCTGAATCAGGAAGGTCGTCCTGTAGCATTTATGTCCAGGACCTTACAAGGTGCCGAGCTACATTATCCTCCGGTTGAGAAAGAAGCCACAGCCATCATAGAGGCAGTACGGAAGTGGAACCATTTTCTAGCTCGCCAGCACTTTACATTGATCACGGACCAACGATCAGTCGCCTTCATGCTCGATAATCGAAAACGAACCAAAATTAAGAATAATAAAATACAACTTTGGAGGATGGAACTGGCCTCTTTTGGTTATACCATTCTCTATCGGCCTGGCAAGGAGAATGTGGCCCCGGACACCCTCACACGGGCATTCTGCTCCACTATGTCATCCTCCACTCTCATGGATGTCCACAATGGTTTGTGTCATCCTGGCGTTACGCGCATGCTACATTTCGTACGATCACGGAATCTCCCTTTTTCCACTGGAGATGTAAAGAAAATATGCTCAGAATGCCGGCTTTGTGCGGAATTAAAACCTCAGTTCTTCCGCCCCTCAGATGGTATACTCATACATGCAACCCAACCGATGCAACGACTTAGCATCGATTTTAAGGGCCCAGTGCCCTCTTCAACTCGGAACACATATTTGCTCACCATGATCGACGAATATTCACGTTTTCCGTTTGCCTTCCCCTGCTCCAATATGCTGGCGTCCACAGTAATCTGCTGCCTTGAGCAGGTATTTTCTCTCTGTGGCATGCCGGCTTATATTCACTCAGATCGGGGTCCATCCTTTATGTCAAGGGAACTCAAGGACTACCTCTCAGAACGGGGAATTGCTACAAGCAAAACAACACCATACCATCCCATCGGAAATGGGCAGGTAGAGAGGTATAACGGTATCATCTGGAATTCCGTACGTCTCGCTTTAAGATCTCGGGGCCTACCAGACCAGCAATGGGAAACAGTGCTTCCGGATGCATTGCACTCTATACGGTCTCTGCTTTCTACAGCCACAAATACTACACCTCATGAGCGGTTCTTTGGATTCCAGCGTCGCTCATCTCATGGGACATCACTCCCATCATGGCTAACTACTCCTGGACCTGTATTACTCCGAAGATACGTTCGGACGTCTAAAAATGACCCTCTCGTAGACGAGGTCGAACTAACCGATGCCAACCCCACCTATGCAAACATACGATATTCCGACGGCCGAGAATCTACCGTATCATTACGGGATCTGGCTCCCTGCCCACCAGGACCTAGTGGGACATCGGGTGATGGCATTTCACCAGGAAACTCTTGGGACCTATCGGGTACCCCTCTCCAGGATCCTGATCGGACACCAACTAGCTTGGTGCCGGTAGAACCCCGTGCTCAAGGTTGCGACCCTCCCAGTACCGCGCATGAAAGTACTGATCCGCCACAGACCAGCTCTGCACCTCCCTCTGAACAGAGGCAGTCCGACTTTGAACCTATTGGGGCTCGTACTCGAAGCCATGATCTCCCCTACCCTTCACAGGGCAATCCAGGCCACACAGACTCTGACCAATGGCCAACCGCATGTAAGCGGACCAGCGACCCTCTACGACGGGAATCCAAACGGGTGCGACTCTTCCTTGTTCGGCGGCTGCGGACCAAAAGGTAGACCACAGCCTCCTAATCCTGCAGGAGGGAAGAATGTGATAAAAATGATAACATCCGGGAAGTTATGTCATCACTTCCTGTGAACTATGAACTATGAACTATGAACTGTGTACATACCTCACTTCCTGTCATATGTCACTTCCTGTTGGACTGGTATAAATACTGGTCTGTTCAGTATTGTAAGAGGCTTCTACCAGAGGCATGGTAAAGACCTCTCTTGTGTATATAGTGTGTTTATAAGTTACTTAAAGCTTACTTTAAAGTTACTTGATGGTAAGTCTCCTTTTTCTTACATCAGCCACCATTATCGCCCCAACTCAATATCGCGGGAGGCGCAGCCAGTGGCGCTACAGCCACTGCCTGCCTCTTTAGGCGCTAACAAGTGGCGCTACTCACCCAATTTCTCCCCCATTATGTGGTCATTATCACATTGCTGTTTGTGGGAGCTTGCTGTGCGTAAATTGGCTGCCGCATTTCTTGCACATTACTACACTTCAGAAGTGCTTCATTGGTTGGAAAGTGCATTGGGCCATCCTGAGATTGTGAAAGGTGCTATAGAAATGCAAGTCTTTCTTTCTTTAAGCATTACAACTGGTCTAGAATAAGGAAAAATCACACAGAGTTCTTGCTTCTGATTTCCCCCACCCCCCCCCGCCCCGCCCCCACACCCCCCAATTGTTACTTAGTCGTCCATGCAGGAAAATGCAGCAGTTTTGATGCTGGGCGAAGACAGGATTGAGTTCAGCTACGATGTTGCATCTCTCCCCACCCCTGAAGGCTGGATGGAGCAGTCTGAGCCAAAGTCATTACACTGTGAATGCTCATTAATTGGTAGAAGGCACCATTCCAGCAGGGTAAGCTGCTTTCACCAATAGAAATGGCCTAGACAGTGACCCCGGACATCCCAGTTCACTGAAATAACAACAGAAAATGCTGGAAAAACTCAGCAGGTCAGGCAACATCCGTGGAGAGAAATTTGAGTTGACGTTTCGGGTCGAACCCTTCTTCAAAACTGGAAAGAAAATAAAATAGATCGAAGGCAGGGCTGCGATCGGACAAAAGAAGTAAAAGAAACAAAAGTGGTAAAAGAGACAATAAAAGGTATTCGAAGTTGACGAGGTGGTAATAGGCTGAGATTAGGTGTGAAGTGTACTGGCAGGGCAAGAGATAGCTGCCAGGTGTGAGAGAGAAACAAAAGGAAAGGGGGGGGGGGGGGAAAGGAGTGGAAAAATTACAAGAAAAAATGTAATAGGGGCCGAGGTTATGATCTGAAATTGTTGAACTCGATATTGAGTTGGTGGCACTAGCAGCCCCAGCACTTCAGAATGGGACTCGGGTGTTTTGGGCTACTGGACAATGCACCATACAGTGTTTTTTGGGGCTACAATTCACCTTACAATAGTAACATTATTACAAAGCAGTTTTTAAAATGACATTGTAAGCCTGGAGTCAGGGCCCAATCTGACTCTGGAGTGAAGTGGAGCGAGACCCCCTGAAGGAGGGACCGACCCCTGGGTTGCCAACTCTGGTTGGGCGAATTCCTGGGGGTTTCACCACATGACCTCCCACCTCGAACCACCCCCTCGCCCTCTCCCCCCCCCACCCCCTGCCACCCGACACTCCCCCCGTTGGTCCACCCTCCAGGCGCTCTGCTTTCCCGCGCCAATTGGAAAGGGAACAAACTCTTTAAGAACATAAGAACCTAAGAAATAGGAGCAGGAATAGGCCACTTGGCCCCTCGAGACTGCTCCACCATTCAATAAGATCATGGCTGATCTTGGGCTCAAAGCCACTTCCCAGCCCGCTCCCCATAACCCTTCACTCCCTTATCTTGCAAAAATCTGTCTATCTCCACCTTAAATGTATTTAATGACCCAGCCTCCACAGCTCTCTGGGGCAGAGAGTTCCACAAATTTATGACCCTCTGAGAGAAGAAATTCCTCTTCATCTCAGTTCTAAAAGGGCGACCCTTTATTCTGAGACTATGCCCCCGAGTTCAAGATTTCCCCACGAGGGGAAACATCCTCTCTGCATCTACCTTGTCGAGCCCCCTCAGTATCTTATATGTTTCAATAAGACCACCTCTCATTCTTCTAAATTCCAATGAGTATAGGCCCAACCTGCTCAACCTTTCTTCATAAGTCAACCCCCTCATCTCAGGAATCAACCGAGTGAATCGTCTCTGAACTGCCTCCAATGCAAGTATATCCTTCCTTAACTCAGGAGACCAAAACTGTACGCAGTACTCAAGGTGTGGTCTCACCAATACCTTGTACAGTTGTAACAGGACTTCCCTGCTTTTATACTCCAACCCCCTTGCAATAAAGGCCAACATTCCATTTGCCTTTTTGAATACTTGCTGTACCTGCATGCTAACATTTTGTGTTTCATGCACAAGGACCCCCTGGTCCCTCTGAACTGTAGCATTTTGTAATCTCTCTCCATTTAAATAATAATTTGCTTTTTTATTTGTTACCCAATTGGATTCATCTTGGCTGTTAGTGAAACCGCTGTGTTCCCCTATCTCCAATATTTTTATAACTAATAAATGAAAGGGTTCAAGGAAAATGTAAAAAAAAACTCAACATTGTTTAATGCCCCGATGATTTTTCTCCTGGGTTTGCTCTCAGCTGTGTCCTTGGAGATTAACCTTCAATACCTGGAGACTTCAGGCCAATCCTGGAGGGTTGGCAAGCAATGTTCCCCCTAAGCTGCATGTGTGCGTGGCCGGGCAGTAACCCGCAAGGTCCCGCGCGGGCTGCTCACAAGCTTTCCCAATGGAAGTACCGCTCTTGCACAGAAATTTAAAGGGATCGCGCGCATTGGTGAGACCACATCTTGAGTATTGTGTGCAGTTTTGGTCGCCTTATCTGAGGAAGGATGTTCTTGCCATGGAGTGGTGCAGCGAAGATTCACCAGACTGATACCTGGGATGGCAGGAATGACGTATGAGGAGAGATTGGGTCGATTAGGCTTATACTCGCTAGAGTTTAGAAGAATGAGAGGTCTCATTGAAACTTATAAAATTCTAACAGGACTAGACAGACTAGATGCAGGAAGGATGTTCCCGATGGTCGGGGAGTCCAGAACCAGGGGTCACAGTCTAAGAATAAGGGGTAAGCCATTTAGGACAGAGATGAGGAGGAATTTGTTCACCCAGAGAGTGGAGAACCTGTGGAATTCTCTACCACAGAAGGCAGTTGAGGCCAATTCATTAAATATATTCAAGAAGGAGTTAGATATATTTATTAAGGCTAAAGGGATCAAGGGATATGGGGAGAAAGCAGGGACAGGGTACTGAATTTGGATGATCAGCCATGATCTCATTAAATGGCGGAGCAGGCTCGAGGGGCCGAATGGCCTACTCCTGATCCTATCTTCTATGTTTCTATGTTTCAATGCATTGAAAGACACAGGCCGCGCAGAACACAGTGCAGCCGACAGGGAACATTGTTGGCAACCCTGACTGAGGCTGGGCCCTGACTCTGAATTTACACTACGACTTTAGCATTGGTGTGAAGCCAAAGTGCTTTCCACAGTCGCAGCGTAAATGCAACCTTCTTTCTTTTCTGCTTTCAACTCTATAGCTATCCACCCTCGCTAAAATCAGCATTTCTTTTTAAGTACACTGAGATTACTAGGCTAGTGTGAAACTCAAAACCAAACACTTCTAACCCTATTTAAATTACCAGAATGTTTTTCTTACACATGGGATCATTTCCCCAGAACTTTTGTTTTCCCAAGCACCAACACACCCTCTCAAACAAAATGTTTTTATTGGCACCTATTCATTTTCTCGCATGTTTTTTTCACAGCCAGTTGTATCGGCGTTGTAACACTGTTTACTTTTCTGCAAAGTAGTTCAGCTATGCGAAGATGCAAAGGTGACATTTCCTGAATGCTATGAGAGTGGGCTGTTAATTGACACTGCAGAATTAAGACATGCCCTAGTTAACGTGTGATTCTAAACTTTTCTAGGAATTGTTGCACATCAATATGTCATGCACTACTTTTAGCTTCAGTGAATGTCTGCACCTGTGCTAACTCAAGGACATTTGAAGTAATAGTTATTTCAGCAGTGGATTACATAACAGGAAAATATCGAAGAAGAGCAGGGGAGTTATCCCCGGTGTCCTGGCCAATATTTATCCCTCAATCAACATCACTAAAACAGATTATCTGGTCATTATCACGTTGCTGTTTGCGGGAGCTTGCTGTGCGCAAATTGGTTGCCGCGTTTCCTGCATTACAACAGTGACTACACTCCAAAAAGTACTTCATTGGCTGTAAAGCGCTTTGGGATGTCCGGTGGTTGTGAAAGGCGCCATGTAAATGCAGGTCTCGCTTTCTTTCTTTCTCATTTTGCTGTTCACCCCAGCACACATTTTCCCCCTGCCTCTCTTGACGTACTGAGGTATGATTCCATCGCTGCCCTCCAGTACTTCACTCAACTCAGCAAGCTTTAGGTGTGAGCATAGACAGTGAGTATTGGCAGACTATTTAATCATGGGGGCATCATGGTGATGCCCGATCCTGTCATTCCCCCCACCACAAAAACAGTCTCCAACAACGGTCCCTGGAACGCGATCTGGAGTGGGAACTGTTCTCACCAGACAAAACAACAACTTGCATTTATATAGCACCTTTAACATTGAAATTACATAGAATTACTGGCCGCACGGTTCTGCGACAGGTCTCTGAGGCACTCTCCAATTAATTTCTAACCCATCGCCCCTAGACAGACTTCCCAGTGAGGACATAAATCCCACTGGGAGCCCGACCAAATTATTTAAATGACCCTGTTCCAGAAAACCGGCCGGGATTTGGGTAGGCACTCCAACCAAAACAGAAAATCCTGGCTAGAATACTGAAGACACAAACACAACTTAAATCCTCAATAGAAGTTTTCAGGAAAAAAATCCGTTCACGATGAAAAGAATTGGAACCAGTAAAATTTCCCAAATGTTCATAAAAATGCAGATATAGTCGTAACGTCAAGAGGGGTGCTGACTTTTGAATTACGAAACTCATTGGCCGGGATTTTCTTTACCTGGGTGGGCCAGGTGCGAGCGGTCGGCGTTGTGGGTCGCGACCCCCTTGCTGCTTCCATCCCGCTCCAGAAATCGACTTTACACTAAGCCCGCCCAGCGCGTTACCCGGCCCAATTAAATGGTGTGGGTCTGATGACGTCATCCATGATGCAGTTTCAGCTGGTAGATTTAAAGGATCCTTGGCCACGTTGCATTTGAAGGTTCATCTAGGAGTGTGCACTCGCTGCACTGGAGCTTTTGATTGTTCCAAACACTTGGAGAGATGGCTGCACAGAGGCAGCGGGCTGCACCCAGGTTCTCCGATGACTCCCTCCATATGCTTGTGGAGGGAGCCAGAACACGCAAGGAGGTCCTCTTTCCTTCCGATGGGTGGAAGAGACCTCCCCAGGAGACCAAAAGAGCCTAGCTCCAAATAGCAGAGGGGGTCACCAACAGGGATGTGGTCAGGAGGACCTGGGTGCAGTGCCGCAAACGTTTCAATGATCTCATTAGATCAGGAAAGGTGAGTACACAGCCACACTCAACTTCATCCTGCTGTGCCTCTCATCACATCCCCATTACTCTGCCTTCCTAACCCTGCTCCTGTACATCATTACTCACACCAACTTACCTTGCACCTCCACCCATCCCTCTCTCTCTATCTACATTATCACATCCCCATCTTAATGGCCACCCCTCACACTCAGCCTCATCCTAATGCAATCATGCCAACTAACAACGCACAAGGAGGCCACTTGGCATTGCCACCCCACTCCATCATAGTCTCCCTCTAAAGATCTAACCCATCCATTCATTACACTCATTCCATTACTCTCACTCAAATCTCTCTTCTTTCCCTTCTTGCAGGAAAAGAGAGCCCAAAATAAGAGGGAGAGGGGGCGAACCGGAGGTGGAAAGCCATCATTTTCCACCCTCACAACAGCAGAGGAGGCTGCATTAGAAGTATTGGGATTCACTGAGCAGCCCGAGGTGGGAGACGGAGAGAAGGGGACATCTCAGCAACCTGGTGACAGAATTACATATCATACAGCTACATGGCGTAAATCAGTCACTCATATGGGGACTGATGTCATCAGCCACTGAATGGTCATCATGTGCATAATGGTATCTGTACCCATTCTTCATATGACTTATCTAACTCATCTCTTTACTTTCCCACAGGTCCATCAAGAGCACCCCCCCTCCCCCCATTGTCCAGGCGGAAGAAGAAGATGACTCCTCAGAGGAGCCTCCAGCCTCTGAGGGTGCACCGTCACCAGACCTAAGCGCACCCAGCACCAGCGTAGATACGCTCACCTCGGTGGGTCCCACGCGAGATAGAGTAGTGTTGTCACCTGGTGCCTCACAACTCACAAGTAAGCAAGAGCAGATGGTGGAGACAGGGACAGCTGTGGAGAGTCCTCGCCGGTAAGCGCAGGATGCTCCTAGCTCTGCTCAGCTGCATGCAGATGCTGAACCTCGGGGGCCATCCAGAAAGAGGATGGTCCTGGGGGTGCAGGAAGAAGTGCAGGGGGCTCTGACAGGTTTTGCGACCGCGAGGTTTGCAATTGTTCAGAGAATGGAGGAGTCCATCTCCAACATGAGCACCACCGTGTCGCAGGCGATGGTGACTGTAGGCTCTTCCATGGATAGGATGGCCACCTGCATGGAACAGTTAATGCACAACTCACAGGAGCATACGGTCTCTATGCAGAATAGATGGCTATCTATGGAGGATAGATGGCTATCTATGGACGATAGATGGCAGAGGCTCATAGACGTCCTCTCTAGAAGGGATGTCAGTACAGACATGGGTCCTCATGGCCCCACTGCTGTGCAGCAAGGTGCTCTCCAGCTTCTTGCTACCAAGGAAGTGCGAGTGGCCCATGAGAAGGATGATGGTGAGAGGAGACATGGAAGCGTTCACACTTCTATCCCATTGCCACCCCCTCAGTCAGAGCCCCAGATGCCTCCTCAGACAGCGATGGCCGAGTCTGCCCCTGCACAGTCACAGGAGGAGCAGACTTTGGCGGGGCCATCACAAGCTCCAAAACCCAAAGGACGTCTGCCAAAAATGTCTAAGCAGTCGCAGCAGGGAAGTGAGCAGGCTGCCTCCACCTCTGCTGAAGCCACAGTCATAGAAGCATGCATAAGAGAAAGATGACACACAAGTAGATTCACAAGGGTAGCCACTTGGGTGTTTTATTCAATGTTAATGTCAAGTTTCCGTTAATGTGATCTCAACCATAAACATCTTTATTTTCACCACTTTCCAGTCTTGGAAAATTTGTGTGCACCTTTGGAAGTGGCTTAGTGAGTTCCAGTGAATGGTGAGACATAACGGTACCTCCACCAATGGTGATCAGTGTGAAAGGAATGGCTTGGTCATTGTAGAGATCCCTTATGGTGTTGGTGTGGGGTGGTGCCAACCTGGCGCATCATGTGGCAGCCATATGGGTATACTGCATAAAGCTAAGTAAATCTGGCCATGACGAGGCCATCCCTGGCTTCCTGGGCAGCAATGTGCTCGGGTTCTGATGCCCTCTGTCCTGTGCAGCATCAGGTGATTGTGGTAAAGGTTGGTGTTGTTGTTGGTGCTGCTGGTGTGCCTGGTGCTGCTGGTGTTGGGGCTCATCGTGGTCCGATTCTGAGGACCAAGGTGAGACAGTATAAACGGCACCCATGCTGACGGAATAGATGGCAGGTCAAGTAGGGATGACAGAAGCAACCTGTCAATGGTGAGAGAGGTTCTTCCAATGAGGTGACACTGGATGGAAACTTTGCTGGAAATACTTGCAGCCTGCAGAAATCTAAATCTGTGCTGGCAATGTAGTCAGCAACAGCTTCTGCCTGAGGTAAGTGATCAGCTGTGAGGGGGGAGCTTTTACAGTACAATTGATGCAGTCAAGTAATCAGCTGGATCAATGGCCACGCAACTCCTGCCTCAGGTTGACAGACGTGGTTCCCAAGCTGCGTGAATCCCTTGGGCATGAAGGGAAATTTGAGAGCTAGGGGGAAAAAGGCGCTTAAGTGTCTGACAACAAGCTGATAATGATTTCAATTAGGTCGCTCGCCTTTGCTATTCGGTTCACTGCCGCACCGGCAAGCGTGCCCGAGGGAAAGGCGTGTGGAGGCGGGATGATGGCGGTTTCCCGACCCGCTCCGACTTTTTTCAAATTTCCTACCTGACCCGCCCAGGATCGCGCATGCACGGACCCCATAAAATTTCAGACAATATCTTAATTTTTTCGAAGTAAACTCTTCGGACCCCCCAGGACACTCAGCTAAGAGCATCAAGGGAGCGGCGAGAGGCAGGGGCTGGGACAGGCGGAAGCTCGCCTCACGGCAGACCGCCAGCTCGGTCCCTAGATCCAACTACCAGCGTTTTAACTGCAGCACCTTTAATATACACTATTGGAGCTGCTGCTACCAGACTTGCCCTCCAATAGATCCTCGTGAAAGGATTTCAAATGTACTCATTCCAATTACAGGGCCTCGAAAGAGTCCTGCATTGTTATTTTTCGTCACTGCCTCCCTGAGTTGGGAGTGGGTAATTTGCGTGCCTGCTGCCTTCCTTGTACAGTAAACTCTCGTTTAAACGGCACCTAATCATCCGGAATTCTCGAATAACCGGCAAAATTCAGTAGGTTCAGGAACCCAAAGGTAAATTTTACTGTATATTTGTGGCTGTGTAACTGGGGTTCTTGTACCTTTTGCCATGTAATCATGGCTCCTGCACCTCTGGTTGTATAACCGGGGCTCCTGGATCTGTGGCCGTGTAACCGGGACTCCTGCACCTGTGGCCGTATAACCGGGACTCCTGGATCTGTGGCCGTGTAACCGGGACTCCTGTACCTGTGGCCGTATAACCGGGACTCCTGGATCTGTGGCCGTGTAACCGGGACTCCTGTACCTGTGGCCGTGTAACCGGGACTCCTGGATCTGTGGCCGTGTAACCGGGACTCCTGTACCTGTGGCCGTGTAACCGGGACTCCTGGATCTGTGGCCGTGTAACCGGGACTCCTGGATCTGTGGCCGTGTAACAGGGACTCCTGGATCTGTGGCCGTGTAACCGGGACTCCTGGATCTGTGGCCGTGTAACCGGGACTCCTGTACCTGTGGCCGTGTAACCGGGACTCCTAGATCTGTGGCCGTGTAACCGGGACTCCTGGATCTGTGGCCGTGTAACAGGGACTCCTGGATCTGTGGCCGTGTAACAGGGACTCCTGGATCTGTGGCCGTGTAACCGGGACTCCTGGATCTGTGGCCGTGTAACCGGGACTCCTGTACCTGTGGCCGTATAACCGGGACTCCTGGATCTGTGGCCGTGTAACCGGGACTCCTGTACCTGTGGCCGTGTAACCGGGACTCCTGGATCTGTGGCCGTGTAACCGGGACTCCTGTACCTGTGGCCATGTAACCGGGACTCCTAGATCTGTGGCCGTGTAACCGGGACTCCTGGATCTGTGGCCGTGTAACAGGGACTCCTGGATCTGTGGCCGTGTAACAGGGACTCCTGGATCTGTGGCCGTGTAACAGGGACTCCTGGATCTGTGGCCCTGTAACAGGGACTCCTGGATCTGTGGCCGTGTAACAGGGACTCCTGGATCTGTGGCCATGTAACAGGGACTCCTGGATCTGTGGCCGTGTAACAGGGACTCCTGGATCTGTGGCCGTGTAACAGGGACTCCTGGATCTGTGGCCGTGTAACAGGGACTCCTGGATCTGTGGCCCTGTAACAGGGACTCCTGGATCTGTGGCCGTGTAACAGGGACTCCTGGATCTGTGGCCGTGTAACCAGGGCTCCTGGATCTGTGGCCGTGTAACAGGGACTCCTGGATCTGTGGCCGTGTAACCGGGACTCCTGTACCTGTGGCCGTGTAACCGGGACTCCTGTACCTGTGGCCGTGTAACCGGGACTCCTGTACCTGTGGCCGTGTAACCGGGACTCCTGTACCTGTGGCCGTGTAACCGGGGCTCCAGCACCTGTGGCTGTGTAACCTTGGTAGGTATACCTCTCCGTTATTCGGAATTTTTAATCAACTGGCACCATCCTGGTCCCGTAGGTACGAAAGAGTTTACTGTATGCGGTAGCTGTTTCTCAGGCACCCTCCCCGGAATCGAACCCTGATTCTCCGTTACCCATGGTCACCATGGTAGGTACAGAAAGTACCATCGAAAGTTGATAGGGCAGACATTCGAATGAGTCGTCGCCGTCACGAGGACGTGCGATCAGCCCGAGGTTATCTGGAGTCACCAAAGCTGCCGGGCAAGCCCGGATTGGTTTTGGTCTGATAAATGCACGCATCCCCCGGAGGGTCAGCGCTCGTTGGCATGTATTAGCTCTAGAATTACCACAGTTATCCAAGTAACGTTTGGCGCGATCGAAGGAACCATAACTGATTTAATGAGCCATTCGCAGTTTCACTGTACCGGTCGTGTGTACTTAGGCATACTTGGCTTAATCTTTGAGACAAGCATATGCAACTGGTAGGCTCAACCGGGAACAGTAGCATAGTGGTTTATGTTATTGGACTAGTAATCCAGAGGACTGGGACTAATAATCCCGAGACATGAGTTCAAATCCCACCACGGCAGCGGGGGAATTTAAATTCAGTTAATTAAATAAATCTGGAATAAAAAGCTAGTATCAGTAATGGTGACCATGTAACTACCGGATTGTTGTAAAAACCCATCTGATTCACTAATGCCCTTTAGGGAAGGAAACCTGCCATTGTCACCCGTTATATGTGACTCCAGACCCACAGCAAAGTTGTTGACTCTTAACTGCCCTCTGAAATGGCCGAGCAAGACACTCAGTTGTAACAAACCGCTACAAGAAACAATAATTAAGAATAAAACCGGACGGACCAGCATCGGCTTCAGACATGACAACGGCACACCCAGCCCAGTCGACCCTGCAAAGTCCTCCTCACCAACATCTGGGGACTTGTGCCAAAATTGGGAGAGCTGTCCCGCAGATTAGTCAAGCAACAGCCTGACATATTAACAGAATCATACCTTTCAGCCAATGTTCCAGACTCCTCCATCACCATCCCTGGGTATGTCCTGTCCCACCGGCAGGACAGACACACCAGAGGTGGCAGCACAGTTGGGAGGGAATGGCCCTGGGAGTCCTCAACATTGACTCCGGACCCCATGAAGTCTCATGACATCAGGTCAAACATGGGCAAGGAAACCTCCCTCAGCTGATGAATCAGTACTCCTCCATTTGGAACATCACTTGGAAGAAGCAAGGGCACAGAAAATGTACTCTGGGTGGGGGACTTCAATGTCCATCACCAAGAGCGGCTCGGTAGCACCACTTCTGACCAAGCTGGCCGAGTCCTGAAGGACATAGCAGCCAGACTGGGCCTGCAGCAGGTGGTGAGAGAACCATCACGAAGGAAAAACCTACTTGACCGCATCCTCGCCAATCTACCTGCCGCAGATGCATCTGTCCATGACAGTATTGGTAGCAGTGACCACCGCACAGTCCTTGTGGAGACGAAGTCCTGTCTTCACACTGAGGTTCACCACCACCTTCTCAAGGGCAAGTAGGGATGGGCAATAAATGCTGGCCATGCCAGCGACGCCCACATCCCAGGAACGAATAACTTTAATAAATGTTAACTCTAAAAATGAATTCTCACGGAGTGATTAGATAATGTAGTGGAGCGCATTGTAGCCATTTTTCCCTTTGTTGTTTGATGGGCCGTGTAAAGCTAATATTGACAAACTGATTCGTGCTCCAGGGAAGCTCTACCAGTCAGCAGCTGATCCAGAAATGGTGTAAGATTTCATCAAAACAGCAGTGTTTCACATTAACATATTACAACTATGATCGACTTTAAACAGTAAAGTGCGGCCGTGGTTCGGGTTGGTAGCATTCTCTCGCCTCTGAGTCAGAAGGTTATCGCTTCGGGTCCCACTCCAGAGACTTGAGCACATAATCTAGGCTGACGCTCCTGTACTTCTGCACTGTCGGAGGTGCCGTCTTTCAGATGGAACCTTAAACTGAGACCCCGTCTGCTCTCTCAGGTGGACGTAAAAGGTCCCACGGGCACTATTTCGAAGAAGAGCAGGGGAGTTTTCCCCAGTGTCCTGGCCAATATTTATCCCTCCATTAACATCACTAAAACAATACTTATCCCTTAAATTCATCACTAAACAGAACTGATGATCTGGTCATTATATCATTGCTGTTTGTGGGACCTTGCTGTGCGCAGCATTTCCCACATTACAACAGTAATACACTTCAAAAGTACTTCGTTGGCTGTAAAGGGCTTTGGGATGTCGTGAAAGGCGCTATATAAATGCAAGCCTTTCTTTCTTTTTAAACCTATGCTAAATACCCTTCCTCTTTCCATGTGAGTCAGAAGGTTGTGGGTTCAAGTCCCACTCCCAGGACTTGAGTACATAAAGCTAGGCTGACACTCCCAGTGCCGTGCTGAGGGAGCGCTGCACTGTTGGAGGTGCCGTCTTTCGGATGAGACATTAAACCGAGGCCCCGTCTGCTCTCTCATGTTAACGTAAAAGATCCCATGGCCACTATTTTGAAGAAGAGCAGGGGAGTTATCCCTGGAGTCCTGGGGCCAAGATTTATCCCTCAATCAACATAACAAAAACAGATGATCTGGTCATTATCACATTGCTGTTTGTGGGAGCTTGCTGTGCGCAAATTGGCTGCAGCGTTTCCCACATTACAACAGTGACTACACTTCAAAAAGTACTTCATTTGCTGTAAAACGCTTTGAGTTGTCCAGTGGTTGTGAAAGGCGCTATATAAATGCAAGTCTTTCTTTTTCTTTCTATGCCGTCATCTTGTTGAAGTCTGACTTCCTGCTCCTATCGGGAGACATTAGCCCGGCTGGAGTGCGTATCAGAAACTTGGGTGTTCGCAGTGCACGGTTTCCAACCATGGCGTGCACGGTCAGGAAGTTACCCCTCAACACTCATCGCACCGTCTCCAACACTAACTCATTCTTTGGACCCCCAACATTATGAGGCTCCTCCCACAATCTACAAGCTAATAAGATCAAAGCTTAATGTTGCCTAATCATTACGTCCTGCTTTACCTCACCTTTTCTTCAATTTTGGCCGTACTTTGCACAAAGCGTCCTTGGCGCCTTCACCCTTAATTTAAAAATTAAAACTCTGAATTTTCTCACCTCCTGTGGCTTCCTTGTGCCATAGTTAATTATGTTGCTGAGAGTGGGAGTGAGAGAGGCCTGCTCACAGGCCTCCACCAAAGCTTGGATTGGCTGTTTGGAGCTATGCAAAACCATCCGGTGTCTCACTCTCTGATTGTCCCTTCGTCTCTGTGGGGATCTGGATTTTCTCAGCTCAGTCAAGATGCCCAAAGGAGCAGCACATTGTCACAGTGTTATAGGTGAAGTTAATTTTACCAAATAAGTTTACATAAGGAACTGTAAAGTATTGTCTGACGAAAGGTCTTCGACCTGAAACGTTAACTCTGTTTCTCTCTCCACGGATGCTGCCCTGACCTGCTGAGTTTTTCCAGCATTTTCTGTTGTTATTCTGTAAAGTATTAGTTGCCCTAAAAGAGTGTTGCCTCAGAACAGTAACATCGCAGTGATACCAATGACTACTTCCAAATTGCCAGAATCAAATATACAAGTGGGACATGCAGAAAAGTGTCAACTGTGGCTCAGTGGGCAGCACTCTTGCCTCTGAGTCAGAATGGTTGTGGGTTCATAGTCCCACTCCAGAGACTTGAGCACATAAATCTAAGCTGACTGTCCAGTCCAGTGCAGTGCTGAGGGAGCGCTGCACTGTTAGTTGGTGCCTTCTTTCAGATGAAACATTAAACCGGGGCCCCGTCTGCTCTCTCAGGTGGACGTAAAAGATCCCATGGCACTATTTTGAAGAAGAGCAGAGGAGTTCTCCCTGGGGCCAATATTTATCCCTCAATCAACATCACTAAAACAGATTATCTGGTCACTATCACATTGCTGTTTGTGGAATCTTGCTGTGCGCAAATTGGCTGCCGCGTTTCCCACGTTACAACAGTGACTCCACTTCAAAAAAGTACTTCATTGGCCGTAAAGCGCTTTGGGACGTCCGGAGGTCATGAAAGGCGCTATAGAAATGCAAGTTTTTCTGTCTAAAAGCTGAGCAGCATATTTATGATACTTTCTTTAAGATGGGAACTTCCTATGGGTTTTCGTTCCCTCAGTAGACTATTTTACAACACTCGCGCTAAACATACCTCGTAGGAGAAATTAAACCCCTTTGTGAAGAAGCACTGTGTTCACATCCCTGTCAACGTCTCATTTTTAAAGTGTTAATCAGTGTGCAATAATGAACCCTATCTTTTATATTGCATACTGAGATAGATTCTTTTTATTATTCGTTCCTGGGATGTGGGCGTCGCTGTCAAGGCCAGCATTTATTGCTCATCCCTGATTGCCTTTGAGAAGGTGGTGGTGAGCCGCCTTCTTGAACCGCTGCAGTCCGTGTGGTGAAGGTACTCCCACAGTGCTGTTAGGGAGGGAGTTCCAGGATTTTGACCCAGCGACGATGAAGGATCGGCCGATATATTTCTAAATCAGGATGATGAGTGACTTGGAGGGGAACTTAGAGGTGGTGGTGTCCCCATGCGCCTGCTGCCCTTGTCCTTCTAGGTGGTAGAGGTTGGGGGTTTGGGAGATGCTGGGAGATTGACTGTAGGAAAGGAAATTGTAAAGAGTTGAGCATTGTGGAATTTTGTTTAATTATCTTTTAAGGATCAACAATAACAACTTGTATTTATATAGCGCCTTTAACGTAATAAAATGTCTCAAGGCGCTTCACAGGAGTATTTTAAGACAAAAAATTTGACACCAAACCACATAAGGAGAAATTTGGGCAGGTGACCAAAAGCTTGGTCAAAGAGGTAGGTTTTAAGGAGCATCTTAAAGGAGGAAAGAGAGGTAGAGAGGTGAAGAGGTTTAGGCAGGGAATTCCAGAGCTTAGGGCCTTGGCAGCAGATGGCACGGCCACCAATGGTTGAGCGATTATAATCAGGGATGTGCATGAGGGCAGAATTAGAGGAGCGCAGATATCTCGGGGGGTTGTGGGGCTGAAGGAGATTACAGAGATAGGGAGGGGCGAGGCAGTGGAGGGATTTGTAAACAAGGATGGGAATTTTGAAATCGAGGCATTGCTTAACTGGGAGCCAATGTAGGTCAGCGAGCACAGGGGTTATGGGCGAACGGGACTTGGTGCGCGTTAGGACACGGGCAGCCGAGTTTTGGATGAACTCGAGTTTACGTAGGGTGGAATGTGGGAGGCCAGCCAGGAGTGCGTTGGAATAGTCAAGTCTAGAGGTAACAAAGGCATGGATGAGGGTTTCAGCAGCGGATGAGCTGAGGCAAGGGCGGAGACGGGCGGTGTTACGGAGGTGGAAGTAGACGGTCTTAGTTATGCTGCGGATATGTAGTCGGGAGCTCATTTCAGGGTCAAATATGACACCAAGGTTGCGAACAGTGTGGTTCAGCCTCAGACAGATGTTAGGGAGAGGGATAGAGTCAGTGGCTAGGGAACGGAGTTTGTGGCGGATCAATAAGTTTTATACAGGACTTCCTCTCAAAAGATTAAATGGGTAGGATAGAATCCACCATACAGTGGATTGTAAGCAGCCTGTGGTGGAGTGGGGTCAACGACCACATTCATTTTTTTTGTCAATTATTTTATTTATCTGCACCTGTAAGCTTGCTTCCCACGCATTCTCTGTGGCTGAGAAGGCAGCCTGGATAGCTCGAGACTTCTGTTAATGTTGCTCCAGCCAGGCTCGAAGAGCTTTGTTACAAAGGCCAGGGTGACTCTGTGCGAGAAAGCCTTTGGCTCCTGCTTGGCATCTCACCATCGCATCAAGACCACATTAACTCTCATTTGTAATTAATATTCCATTACCTGTTGACTAATATCTGCTGGCTTGTTATAATGCATCCATTTCTTAGCCACAGATTATCCACACAGCCCTGTTTCGCAACAGTTGTCCCTTTGAACATTAACTGTTGCTGTAATACATGACATATCTATTATGGTCAATGCAGTCTCGGTAATACAAAAACAAATGTTCATCGTAGAACCAATCTATGTAGGGGTAAAACCACAAGGAGAGGCACAATGCAATTATAGCTCACAGGAACCTTTTATACTGGTAGGTCTACTCATAATTATAATAAAGCCTGGATTAAGAAGTCGCTCTCAGGACTGAACAAACTGCTGGTTAAAGCAGGTGGTTTCTTAATCTAAGGTTGAAATAACACACTTAACTTCTGGCTTGTGGGGAAAGTGGATGTTTCGGAAAGTGATCCGATCGGTTGCAAGAAGGTTCTTTAGTTTCATATTCAGGCTCACAATCCCACCACCGCTCCCCACTGCACCCCCACCCCTCCCCTCCCACCACTCCCCCCCACCATGCCCCGCCCCCCACATCCTCCACTCCCCCCTGCACCCCTCCCCCCCACATCCTCCACTCCCCCCTGCACCCCCACCCCTCCCACCCCCACCCCTCCCCCCATATCCTCCGCTCCCCCCTGCACCCCCACCCCTCCCACCCCCACCCCTCCCCCCATATCCTCCGCTCCCCCCTGCACCCCACCCCTCCCCCTCCCACCGCCACCCCTCCCCCGCCATGCCCCACCCCCCCACATCCTTCACTCCCTCCTGCACCCCCACCCACTGAAGGGGCTCGCTCATGCTGGGCCACAGTTACACAGGCACTTGACGCCTCTGGCATTCACCGAAGTGGTCATTCTTAACGTGCGAGCCTGGACGCTAAGCTGAACCATGGAGGGCATTACAACTGAAGCAATTCTGGCACTCAGTGCGCTCACACCGCTCGTGCTCGTCGATCTCTGCCCCAGCAAGTGTCAATGCCTTCAGGCGAAGGGAGAACTAAACTGGAATTCCTGCATTAAAAATGATATTTAACTATGTTTTATTTTGTTGACTTTGCTAATCCCCTTTTATCCTGTTGCTTGCTGTTCCTTTTTCCATCACACAATGATTTCAAGGAGAGATTAGAAAAAAGGTGTTGTTACATAAAGGATGGTTAGAATATATGATTCCTTGCCACAAGCCACTTTTGAAACAGAGCACAGAAATTCTTTCAAAAGGGAATTAGTGAGTTATTTTAAAAAGAGAAATATTAAGTGGGCGCAAGGACCGAGCAGGAAGTGGGATTAGTGAAGGTGGCTGCTGTGAAGGCAAAGGCGGGCACAGTATGGCCAGAGGAGGCTGTCTCGGAGCTTCAGGATTGCTTCGAACGCACTGATTGGGGCATGTTTGCCCATAATGACATCGAGGAATACGCATCCACAGTGCTATTCTACATTAACAGTTGCGTCGAGGTTGTCACGACCCATAAAAATATCAGGACATACCCCAACCAGAAACCCTGGATGAACGGAGAAGTCCGCTCGCTGTTGAAAGCACGTGACGCAGCATGTAAATCTGGCGACGCGGCGGCTTACAGTGCAGCTAGGACCAACCTAAAAAAGGGTATCAGGACTGCCAAAAGGAAACAGACACTGTGGATAGAGGATCATTTCCACAACAACTCGGACCCCCGGCGCATGTGGCAAGGCATCCAGTCCATCACTGACTACAAGGGCAAAAACACCAGCCCCCCGGTTAGCGATGCCTCCCTTCTGGAGGAGCTTAACAACTTCTACGCTCGCTTTGACAGGGACAACAGGGAGCCGGCTACCAAAGCCTTGCCACCCCCGGAAGACCAGGTGCTCACTCTGTCGACCTCCAATGTAAGGGGTGTTCTACGCAGAGTGAACACACGAAAGGCTGCTGGACCGGATAGCATCCCTGGACGGGTACTCAAGGAATGTGCTGATCAGCTGGCTGATGTCTTCACCGCCATCTTCAATCTGTCATTGGCCCAGGCAGTAGTCCCTACATGCTTCAAGACCGCTACCATTATTCCTGTGCCAAAACAAACGGCTGTGACGTGCCTGAACGACTATCGACCTGTCGCACTCACACCCATCATAATGAAGTGTTTCGAGAGACTGGTCCTGGCTCACATCAAAGCCAGTGTTCCCGCCTCTCTTGACCAACACCAGTTTGCCTATCGTGCAAACAGATCAACGGAGGATGCAATCACAACTGCTCTACACTCGGCACTGAATCACTTAGATGGTAAAGAGACCTACATCAGAATGCTGCTCATAGACTACAGCTCAGCATTCAACACTATCGTCCCCAACAAGCTGGCCACCAAACTCCAAACTCTTGGCCTGAACACTTCCCTCTGCAACTGGACCCTGGACTTCCTAACAAACAGACCCCAGTCTGTCAAATTAGGTAACCGCACCTCCCCCCCCGACCCTGAACACGGGGGCCCCACAAGGATGTGTGCTGAGCCCCCTCCTCTACTCCCTCTTCACCCACGACTGTGTGGCTGTTCATGGTTCCAACACCATCATCAAGTTTGCGGATGATACCACGGTAGTAGGCCAGATCACCAACAACGATGAGTCAGCCTACAGGGAGGAGCTCCAGCATCTCGTGAAGTGGTGCGCCGATAACAACCTGGCCCTTAACACCAAGAAAACCAAAGAAATCATTGTGGACTTCAGGAAGTCTAAAGGCGGAAGTCACACCCCCATCCACATCAATGGGGCTGTGGTGGAAAGGGTGGACAGCTTTAAGTTCCTCGGAGTCCACATCACGGAAGACCTCTCCTGGTCCCTCAATACCTCCTCTCTGGTGAAGAAGGCCCAGCAGCGCCTATATTTCCTAAGGAGGCTGAAGGGATGTAACCTTTCACCCCTGATCCTCTCTAACTTTTACTGCTGCACAATAGAGAGCATCCTGACAAACTGTATCACAGTATGGTATGGCAGCTGTAGCTACTATGACCGGAAAACCCTGCAGCGGGTAGTCAAAACTGCCCAACGCATTACCGGCACTCGGCTACCGACCATAGAGCACATATACCAGAAACGCTGTTTACGGAGGTCACGGCCCATCATCAAAGACCCTACCCACCCCAGCCACAGTCTGTTCGCCCTCCTGCCATCTGGGAGACGCTACAGATGCATTCGCACCTGTACGACCAGATTTAGGAACAGCTTCTTTCCCAGGGCTGTCATCCTACTGAACTCCACAAATAAACTCTAAAGCCTGCACATCTGCCAATGCACTTTATTATGGTTATGTTTATGTTAATATACTACAAGCCAAATGTATGTTGAATGTTTAAATGTCTTAATCTAAACGTACACTCTCGGGAGCCGCAAGCCTACATTTCGTTGTACTGCACTTGTGCACTAACAATGACAATAAAAGTTGATTTGATTTGATTTGATTTGAGATATGATCGGGCGAATGGCCTGTTTTTGTGCTTTGGCAATCTACGATTCTATGATATCCACAGAAATGTTTTTACTTCACTTTGCAGGATTACACTGTATATTGTTGTTCAAAATTAATTTTAAAATAAGCACCTAAGATTCTATGGTGTACAGATTCGACATAATCATGGGCTTTGTAACCAGTGGGCATGGATTCAAGCTCAGGGAAAAGGTGAACAGACAGTGTAGATTTAACTAGTTCACACAAACCATGCCGTGGAAGCGGATAGCGTTGGCAAATTCAAGAAGGACCAGGCTAGTTTTTTTGTCAAAACATTTGACAGAAGGGATTGAGTATAGTGTGGTATTTTGTTTTTTTAACTTCGGGACTGTCCAGATGAACCATAATGATCTTTTCTGGCCATGTACATTCATTGAAGTTACAGCATAGAAACAGACCATTCGGCCCAACCAATCCCCTCTATTCCTGGGCCAATATTTATCCCTCAACCAACATAACAAAAACAGATTATCCGGTCATCATCACATTGCTGTTTGTGAGACCTTGCTGTGCGCAAATTGGCTGCCGCGTTTCCCACATTACAACAGTGACTCCACTTCAAAAGTACTTCATTGGCTGTAAAGCGCTTTGGTCGTGAAAGGCGCTATAGAAATACAAGTCTTTCTTTCTTTCTTTCTTTCTATTCCTAAACAAAAACAGAAAATGCTGGAAATACTCAGCAGGTCAGGCAGTCTCTGTAGAGAGAGAAACAGAGTTAACGTTTCAGGTCGATGACCCTCTGTCAGAGCTGGGGTTTCCAGCATCCGCAGTATTTTGTTTTTGTGTCCCTCTATTCCTATCTGTTTCCATCCAGTGTCTAACTGCTGAAGCTCTGCCAGCAGGTTCATTCAATGGTGAAAACGCAATCTTGGGCTACAAGACAAGCTGACACAGAAGCACAACGAGGCAGCAGAATATATTCTACAAAAATGTTTGTCCCTCTTTATGTGTCGCAGGCATTTTGTTAATCAAGGCTTCAAGTGGCAATAACGTGATATTGTGTTGTTTTCTGTGGGACTAGTTAGTGCAACTCTACACTTCTCTCATAAAGAAACATTTCCAATATTAACTACTTGATGAAGATTAGTTGGCATTTATTGACAAACTTAATGTTGATTAAAATTTTAATCCAATTATGTGGTACAGTGTATAGTGGTTATGTTACTGGACTAGTAATCCAGAGGCCTGGACTAATGGTTCGGAGACATGGGGGATGATTTTGTCAATGGGGGCGTGTTGGAGGCGGGACTGCTGCTTGTCGGGTTTTAGCCCCGCCTCCATCGACTTGTGGCCAACCCACGCTGTTTTCCCTTGATTGACCTTGTGAAGCCGCCCAGCGGGCTCAGCAGGCCAATTAAGGGGAAGCCGGTTACAAAGAATGTCAGCGTATGATGTTTCATCTGTCAAAAAGTTTTGACAGATGAATTGTCATTGTTTCACAGCTCTGTGAAGTCCTTGTATTCAAAACTCATCAAACCTCGTTTGTGAGCAGAAATTAGATGGTTGTTGCATCGGAGAATGTAGCAGCCATTCTGTCATCTCTGCCGGTGAGATGCCGGAGCCGCCGGATCCCCAACTGTTAAAGCCTGCAGGAAGAAACAAAGGTAAGTAAACATTTTCTATCACTTTTCACTCACCTCACGTACTTACCTCTCCACACTTGCACCCATCACTCACCCCCACAGTGCACTTTTGCACCCCTCCGACCCCCCGCAGACCCACTGCTCGCCTCGCTAACCCTGACTGGGTTTCCCGATGTTGGGAAGCCCGCGCCTCAGCTGGAAAAATGGCGATAATCCTTTTAACTGGCAATTAATTGGCTGTAATCCCCTTCCCGCCTCCAGGAGACGGGACCCGGCGTGGGTGGGCTACCCACCTCCTGGGAAGATGGCATGGAGGTGGGTTGGGGGCAGGATGGGTACCCGCCCCCAGATTCTGCCATTTTCCCGGCAGTCCCGCCTCCAAACCCGCCTCCCCAGGGCTGGCAAAATCCACGGCAGCTGGGGAACTTAAATTAAAATAATTAAATAAATCTAGTATCAGTAATGGTGACCATGAAACTACTGGATTGTCATTAAAAACCCATCTGGTTCACTAATGTCCTTTAGGGAAGGAAATCTGCTGCCCTTACCCGGTCTGGCCTATATGTGACTCCAGGCCCACAGCAATGTGGTTGACTCTTAACTGCCTTCTGAAAAGGTGGCTCACCACCAGTTTCTCGAGGGCAATTAGGGATGGGCAATAAATGCCGGCCTTGCCAGCGACGCCCACATCCTGTGAATGAATAAAAAAAACTATATGTGGCCGGGTGAGTCTACATTCCACTCTTGCTAGCTAGACCAGTTTCATGGGTTCATAACATAGAACTTGCATTTATATAGTGCCAGTCATGACCCTGGGACATCTCAAAGCGCTTTACAGCCAATTAAGTACTTTTTGAAGTGTAGTGACTGTTGCAATGTAGGGAAACACAGCAGCCAATTTGCGCACAGCAAGCTCCCACAAACAGCAATCTGTTTTTCAGTGATGTTGGTTGAGGCCTAAATATTGGCCAGGATCGCGGGAAGAACTTCTTTAAATAGTGCCGCGGGATCCTTTACATCTATCTGAGAGGGCAGGCAGGGCCTTGCTTTAACCTCTCAGTTGAAAGACAGCACTGCCGACTGTAGTGTATGTCTCCGTCTACCTTTAAGAGAACTATTGTATGTAACCGTTCACCTTTAAGAGAACTATTTTAGGTGTGGCACTACTTTGTTTGGCTTCTGTATACTGTAATACCGACGGTGACCACACCAGTATATAAGTGTTGTGTCAGGATTTATTGGGCAGATTCGCCCTGACCTTTGAATAGTAAAGTCCTGTTTTAAGTTACTCTTGGAGTCTGTGTATTAATTAACTAAACAACCCACAGACTTTACAGTGGCGACGAGTCCGATCGTACCCTGCGGCAACAATACTTCCGGAGCAGTTAACGAGCGTCGAGAAGAGGCAACCGCCCTCGTCGTTCTGCTGGGAGAAAACTCGAGGCTGCAGAACTAGAAAGGAGGAAGAATTTAGAGACAAAGACTTCCATCAGCAACAGGCACTGACTGTCCCTTCTGCCACGGTGAGGAGTGAGCCGATCAGCACGAGAAGCAAGGCGGCCACGGTGACTGTGAGTAAGGGAAAGTAAAAAGAATAACCGGAGGATAAGGGCGGTGCACTCGACCACGGTCGAGGGGGAAAGGAGCCGGACAGAAGTCGGGTCCAGAGGCGCTGAGACTGGGGCAGCGTGGAGCAAGGAAGCCGCGGTACAGACAGGCTGGGGGACGCAACGGCGTCGTGAGACAGCTAGACCGCGACCGGCGAAAAAGGCCGGGCAGCGACCGAAGCCACGAAGCGCTGCGACCGGGAACGTAGGCGCAGGAAGAGATAAACTCAGCCGCAGCCGGGGAGGGAAGCACCGGACTGCGAGAGGGCTGGGAGGCGCGATTGGGAGCCGAGCGAGCGGGAGAGACAGAGCCCGAGCAAGGGGAACTGAGCGAGAGACAGCCCAGCGGCTGAAACTGTTCGCTGTCAACGGGGTGTACCCAGCGCCGGTTGCCCTGCCGAGAAAAGGGAAAGCACTGAAGCCGACGCACAGGCTGTGAACCTGAAAGCCAGCGGCCGTCGCCCGTGGGGAAAGTGTACCCCTCCCGCCAGGGAAGAAACGCGGGAAGCCGCCATTAGGCGGGGAAGAAGACAGAAGCGGGAAACCGCCATTGAAGTGGGCGGGGAGAGAAGATAAGCGCGGGAAACCGCCATTTTCGCGGGAACCGCCATCTTGAAAAAAAAAAAAAAATTTTAAAGAAATAATTTGTGGTGTTTATCAGGAAGAGAGGAAGATGCCTAAGCGTGGTAACATCAACGATTTTAATTCCGAGGTAGAAGACTGGGCCACGTATGTGGAACGCATTGAGATCTATTGTGAGGCCAATAAAATAGAAGAAGATGACAAAGCTATAACCTTGCTAAACTCGATGGGCGCGAAGACATACGGGCTCTTGAAGCATCTACTATCACCAGCTAAACCGGCGGATCAGACTTTCGATGAGATTGTGACTGTTCTGAAGGATCACTTGAACCCCACACCGTTGATGTTGGCGGAACGATTCAAATTCTATGCGAGAACGCAACGGAAAGACGAAAGCAACGCAGAATACTTGGTCGAACTGCGTAGACTAGCGAAATACTGCCAGTTTGGAGGGAATCTGACAGAGGCATTGCGAGACAAGTTCGTGTGCGGATTGGCAAAGGAAGGAACGCAAAAGCGACTACTCGAAGAGAACGACCTTACACTTGACAGGGCTGTCCTTATTGCAGCATCGCACGAAGCCGCAGCGAAAGGAACTGCGGAAATGCAGCTAAAGACAGCGGCACTCAGTGTGGATCAAATTACCTCGACAACAACAAAATGTTATCGTTGTGGGAAGACAACACACGACCAGAACCAACGCTGGTTTAAGAACCAGGAATGTAGGAAATGTAGCAAACTGGGTCACATAGCTAAGGTATGCCGGTCAGGGAAGAAGACCAACAACCAAAGGACCAACAACCAAAGGAAGCCATCACAGGAAAAGTACAACAAGGTACACAAGGTGGCTGAGAAGAGAACAGAATTCGGACTCAGACCCAAACGGCCAGGAGCTGGGTAGTCTGAGAATTCACAATGTGAGTAAAGAAGCTGACCTACAAACTATCTGGGTCATGCTAAAAATAGCTGGAGTCCAAGTGAAAATGGAGTTGGACACTGGATCAGCTCTATCAGTCATAAATCGAAGGGATTACCACCAGCTATTCTCACATATACCCTTAAGAGATACCAAGTTCGTATTGCAGACATACACGGGGCATAAAGTATACCCCATGGGGAAGATAAGAGTCAAGGTGAGAGATAGGGGTAAAGAACACCCAAGAATGAACTTATACGTACTACCTGAGGGAGGACCACCACTTCTAGGACGGGAGTGGATCAAGAAAATAGACATGGAATGGCACTATCTAAAAGCCATAACGAGTGAGGACTCGGTGCAGACAATCAGCTCAGATTCTGAATCGGATGACGATAAGACCAACCCAAATGTGAAAGACAAGGCTAAAATGGACTTGCCGACTAAGGTTGGAAAAACGAAGGCATGCAGAAAGGCTTATGCTCCAGAGAAGAACAAAGTTTCAGAACAGATCTCCACCGAACAACGACAACATAGTTTGACAGAGAATTCTGAGTCTGTTCAGTTTAAGGACATATCCATGACGGAAGAACACCGAGCTCGGACTCAACTTTATTTCAAATTACGACAACAATTAGAACAATTGAGTTACCGTCTCGTACAAGAGATGAAAACAATGAAAAAGTTCTATGACACCGAATGGGAGAATCTGGAAAGACAACAGAAGCAGCTAGCTCAAGCAGAGAGCGACCATAGAGCCATTGTGACCAATCACCGATCACATCTCCCTTATGATGTTCAGGAGTTAGAATATTTGCAGAAAGAAGCAAATGAAGAGGAATCTTCAGGAAGCCAGGATTTTATTCCAGTTCTTCTCTACGACTCCTTACAAGCAGAGTTTGAGAAGTTGAAGGAACAGTATGAACAGGCCCAGGCTACAATCCTGGAGGGGGTTAACTCGGCAACCTCCGAAAAGCTAGTTTCAGTGGAAGCTTATGAGCAACTAAAGGTTGAACATGAGCAAGAAGTCCAAAGGCTGCAGGAAATTCTTGATGAGCTCAAGGCCAAGACAGACTCATCGGTAGAAGTTCCATCCATAGATGAGAAATTAGAGGTGAAAGACATGGCAGAACATGAAAGTCAAGATGTCCAAGAACTCATAAAAATATTGAAGGAAACCCAAGACAAATATGAGGCGACAATGACCGAGGTTCAACAACTTGAAGAACAGATTCAACTGGGAATTCTTTCAGTGAAAGAAAAGGCAACTGTAAGAAACACAGAGACTGTAAGAATGGCCCCTGAACACGAGCTTCAATCTTCAAAGGGAAGGGGTTCGGAGCTCTCAAAAGTTTGGGGAATAGTTGAGGTTGCAACACAGATTTTACGGGGCTGCCGAAAGTACGCTGAATCACGTCAATGTGAACTACAGAATGTTGAAACAGCTGCTCCAGTGGAAGGATTGAATAGCCCGATCAATCAATCCCCGATGGAAGGGGAAGTATTGGAATCACAAATGAGGTCATTAGTGAAGGATTGGCAGGAAACCCAGGAAGAGCGGGATGAATATGAACGCATGAAGAAGTCTCTTCAGGAAAGATGTCTAGGGAGGGAACAACAGTCGGCTAACGTCCAGTTGGGTAAGGAAGAAGTAGCAGGCCCTCTCGCTAGACTAGCTCAGGACGACACCGAATATTACCATGACCTGTTGAGTGACACGGAATATTACGATGACTTGGTCTGCCCAGCTTGTGATGAAAACTCCCAAAGTGCAGAAATCAGGATGAAGCACTTAAAGTCTAAGGAACATAGGGAGATGGTGGCGCTACAGCTGGCAGCGGATAAGGGAGCCCCGAGAGTCTCCAAGAAGCAGAAAAGAAAAAGACGAAGCAGAAGATGATAACCATCTATCAGATCATGCACGTGGGCCCTACGAAGGGGGTCAAATCAGTTGGAAAGTAGGAAAAATTACCAAGGCAGTCCAGCTGTTTGTAAAAGTCAGCACTGCTGGTTCAGCAGGACGGAAGTTCAAGCTGTTAAGCCAAGGAAAAGACTATTGGATGAGTCACGCTAGAAATGTGAACCGGCTACACCACAGAGATGTTGTTCGGACCGAGTAAAGACCAGAGACTGAATCTGTGAACTGTTCCCGCAGAGACTGAATCTGTGAACTGTTTCCCGCAGAGACTATATCTGTGAATTGTTTTACATGAAGTTGATTATATGTTATGTTTAATGGGGAATAAGTACGTTGTAAGCTAAAAAGGGAGGATTGTAGTGTATGTACCCGTCTACCTTTAAGAGAACTATTGTATGTAACCGTTCACCTTTAAGAGAACTATTTTAGGTGTGGCACTACTTTGTTTGGCTTCTGTATACTGTAATACCGACGGTGACCACACCAGTATATAAGTGTTGTGTCAGGATTTATTGGGCAGATTCGCCCTGACCTTCGAATAGTAAAGTCCTGTTTTAAGTTACTCTTGGAGTCTGTGTATTAATTAACTAAACAACCCACAGACTTTACACCGACAGTGCAGCACTCCCTCAGTATCGCACTGAAGTGCCAGCCTAGATTGTGTGCTCACATCTCTGGAGAGGGACTTGTATCCATAAACTTTGGACTCAGAGGTGAGAGCATTACCACTACCACTCAGCCAAGGCTGAATAAAGCCAACGGTTCAATGCTTTGCTGCTTTTTCCATTTCAAATATCTCATGAATTCATACATAGAGTTTGTCCACTGCACATGTTATGCCTAATGGTATGTTTTAGGAAGAGGTGGATTAAGAGTGTAACAAAAAATCCAATTTTATCATTTGATATATTAAAATACTAACCTTTTCACGGGGCATTTTTACTGGTTAACTGAGGAATTTGCTTTACATTAAGGTCAGGCAGTGATTGGCAGTCAGGCAGTGATTGGCGGTCAGGCAGTGATTGGCGGTCAGGCAGTGATTGGCGGTCAGGCAATGATTGGTGGTCAGGCAGTGATTGGCAGTCAGGCAGTGATTGGCGGTCAGGCAGTGATTGGCAGTCAGGCAGTGATTGGCGGTCAGGCAGTGATTGGCAGTCAGGCAGTGATTGGCGGTCAGGCAGTGATTGGCGGTCAGGCAGTGATTGGCGGTCAGGCAGTGAATGGAGGTCAGGCAGTGATTGGCGGTCAGGCAGTGATTGGAGGTCAGGCAGTGATTGGCGGTCAGGCAGTGATTGGCGGTCAGGCAGTGATTGGCGGTCAGGTGCTTCCACCACAAAGAGGGAAGGAGACTCCCCTTGAGCAGTTTTTGCACCACTTAGTGACTTTTGACAATGCAGCATTGTCACAGGCCTGAAACCCTGTCCTCTCAGTAAACAGTGTGTGCTTCGGAAAAGACCTAGATGAGGAAAAGGAATGGAAAATACGACCAACACTCACTGAAAGAAAAAATAAGAAGAATAAAGCCTTAAAAGGAAGCCCAACTTGCAAATTTGGAGAGAAATTCGTCCCGTAGCAAATAAGAACATAAGAACCTAAGAAATAGGAGCAGGAATAGGCCACTTGGCCCCTCGAGCCTGCTCCGCCATTCAATAAGATCATGGCTGATCTTGGGCTCAAAGCCACTTCCCCGCCCACTCCCCATAACCCTTCACTCCCTTATCTTGCAAAAATCTGTCTATCTCCACCTTAAATGTATTTAATGACCCAGCCTCTACGGCTCTCTGGGCAGAGAATTCCACAGATTTACGACTCTCTGAGAGAAGAAATTCCTCCTCATCTCAGTTCTTAAAGGGCGACCCTTTATTCTGAAACTATGCCCCCTGTTATGTATTGTGTGTTCTCCTCCCACCTGTGGTGGCGCTGTCACAGCAGATACATGGTTGGGTGTTCTCTTGGTTAAGTTTAGCTCTCTTTGTTCGGAACTTTCCAGAACTTCTTTTCCTTCCTGAATAAAGCACTTCATGTTTGAATCTCTAAGTTCTGAGTCCTAAATTGTGTCTAGGTAGAAAGGTACCGACACAACACCCCTGAGTTCTAGATTTCCCCACAAGAGGAAACATCCACTCTGCATCTTCCTTGTTGAGCCCCCTCAGTATCTTATATGTTTCATGTTTCATTATATGTTTCAAATGATCTAATGTATCCTTGGATGTGATGTTTGTCAGTATCAAGCTTAGTTTGTCAAACTTCTCTGACATGAGTGTGGTAATTATCACACATTAGATCATTGATCGCACAGAATCTACATCATTTTGTCTGAGAATGCCTAGGCTGTGCCATTTCTTGCCTCCATTCTCGTACTGCAGAGTTACTGCAGAGTTACTCATTCTTTTCTCAAGGGGTACAAATCCCATATCTCCCTACATGTATAGTAGTTTCAGCAACATCTGGGGAGGTGGCAGGCAGGCTGTGGATTATGGCTCAGTGACACTTAGAGCAGCATGTCATGAGGGTCATAGGTGAGGGGAGAATGGGCGGTAGAAAAAAAAGGCCTTAAGGCTCATTATGAATATCGCTGCTATAAACTGCAAATCTAAATATGGGCATAATGCAGACCTGCTTCAACTACAAAAGGCAACAACCTCGTGATGTCACCACGTTGCTTGCTTGTTGAAAAATGCAGTTTTCATTGAATTAAATGCGGAGTAAAAAAAAACATTTTAAGATGTTCTTGAAAACTTTTGCTGTCCATTATAAACAGAATTCGGAGGGAAAATACCAATCTCTACAAACTGGAGAGGAGGGCGTTCAGCAAATGATCGACATGATCTGCCCCTTTGAGATGCTTCAGTGCCACCACCACCACTCGTTTGGTTGTGCCAGTGATTATCAGACGAGAAATCACAGGAGCATGGATTGTACAAAGCAGCAATTAAACTATTCCTGAATATCTTGAATATCTCTTAATGTCTCTTCACCCCCCACAGACCTTCCCTTTTGTGCTTTCACCCCCTCCCCCATTTCCCAGCCCCCAAACTTGCTTTTTAATCTGTTTCATTTCCTGCTTTTTTCTCAGTTCTGACGAAGGGTTTCGACCTGAAACGTTGACTCTGTTTCTCTCTCCACGGATGTTGCCCTGGCCTGCTGAGTTTTTCCAGCGTTTTCTGTTGTTATTAAACTATCCCCGCCTGCTCTGCAGCAGCTGACTGCTTAAGACTCTGCGACACCCGCAAGAGAGGCAAATAAAGTGCACATAATTTACGTAAGACGGCTAAAATATTTCGCAGAAGCTCAAAGAATGGCAGAAAACGCATTAGTGTCAGTTGCTGATCCCTACCACAAAAGCCTTCTTCACCCTTTTTTTCTTAAGGGCTCTCGTTATCGCCAAAAAAGCAAAGGACTTGTTGTGACTTTTTCTTACTTTCACTTTGGGGCATGTTCATCAACGCAATGCATTCAGACAGCTCCAGCTGCTGTCTCCACCATCAGAACAGGTTTATCCGGCCAGGTTGATAAAATTGGCCATTCACCATGCTCTCTCAGAGTTATGCATGAAAAACAAATATGCTGCTGTAAGTCCGGCCCCACCTCCAACTCATTGGCTGAGACAATGGTATCAATAGACACTCTGAAGAAATTATGCCAGGCAGAAGTATCTTGGAACGATATACACATAAATGTGTCTAATCTTAGTTTGGGACAGTTTGTCTGGGATGATGCGACACGGTGATAGGTGAACAGGCAATTGCCATTATTTGGTGATTGTGCAGTTGAAACATTGCCATTTCTTCACAAACATTGCTTTCTGCACCTTGTTTTTCCACATTCTACATCAACATGTAAGGTGATACCATCCACACACACAAGGTCATCTAAGGTAAACTTGTTGTTACCCTGAAATAAATGCGGAGCCTATGATTCCTTTATAACACAGGCTCGGTAGGCACTGCCAAGAAGTGCCTGTGAATGTAAGGATTCCACAATTCTTTAGCAGTGGTCAAACACCATCTGGATGTTCATAGGTTGATATCCTTTTGTTGACGAACCACATGGGTGTGGTCAACTGTGCCTTATACATCGTCCGCATGCCTGATGCGAGACACCCAAAGCAAGCACTCTACTCGGAGCTCCGGCATGGCAAGAGAGCCCCAGGTGGGCAGAGGAAACGCTTCAAGGACACCCTCAAAGCCTCCTTGAAAAAGTGCAACATCTCCACTGACACCTGGGAATCCCTGGCCCAAGACCGCACAAAGTGGAGGAGAAGCATCCAGGAAGGCGCTGACCACCTCGAGTCTCTTTGCCGGGAGCAAGCGGGAAGCCAAGCGCAAACAGTGGAAGGAGCACACGTCAACCCAAGCACCCCACCCATCCGCCCCTTCAACCACCGTCTGCCCCACCTGTGACAGAGACTGTAGGTCCCGCATTGGACTCATCAGCCACCTGAGAACTCATTTTTAGTGTGGAAGCAAGTCATCCTCGGTTCCGAGGGACTGCCTAAGAAGATACTTTTTGGAATGCCACATCCTTCATTAAACACCATCAGCTATTTTTGTTTTTGCTGCTGAATCCTGGTGCTGACTTTATTGTATTCACCAGCACGTCGAAGCATCTGCTCCCCGGACAGTGCAATGGTTAACAGTAAACTATCGTATCCTCGCCAGGTCTCCTGCCAATGCCTGGAAGGAGCTTGTAGAAAAATAGGCGAGGCAGGGGCCATTGTCACTTGTACCACTGCTGTCAATGCAGTGCTGATGTTGCTCTGTGGTTGCAGGTTTGCTTCATGTGGGCCTGTGTTACATTAAGCAGAGAACATTAATATTGTGTGGACTGATCGGGCAGGGATGGGCCAATTTTGCATAATTTTTATTTATTCAATCATGGGATCTGGGCGTTGCTGGCAAGGCCAGCATTTATCGCCCATCCCTAATTGCCCATCCCTAACTGCCCTTGAGAAGGTACTGCTGAGCCGCCTTCTTGAACAGCTGCAGTCCGTGTGGTGAAGGTACTCCCACAGTGCTGTTAGGGAGGGAGATCCAGGATTTTGACCCAGCGATGTTCAAGGAACGCCTGTTATATTTCCAAGTCAGGATGGTGTATGACTTGGAGGGGAACCTGGAGGTGGTGATGTTCCCATGCGCCTGCTGCCCTTGTCCTTCTAGGTGGTAGAGGTCGCGGGTTTGGGAGGTGCTGCCGAAGGAGTCTTGGTGAGTTTCTGCAGTGCATCTTGTAGATGGTACACACTGCAGCCACGGTGCGCCGGTGGTGGAGGGAGTGAATGTTTAAGGTGGTGGATGGGGTGCAAATCAAGTGGGTTGCTTTGACCTTGATTGTGTCCAGCTTCATGAGTGTTGTTGGAGCTGCACTCATCCAGGCAGGTGGAGAGTATTCCATCACACTCCTGACTTGTGCCTTGTAAATGCTTGCCTTTAACTGGTGCTTAACAATTTAACAATCCCTCAAAGAAAACACTTAATGCTGGGTTTGTATGTTAACATGAATGACTCATCAGGGCAATTTTAGGAGAGGGCAAAAATGAGAGCAGTCTTCATTACTACATATTAAAATGCACTTATGTGTGCATTATCTCTGCTGTACGAGGAATTTCACCCTCCAGGTCATTAAAAGTAAATTGCTGCATGTTAGTGGATGGATAACAAAGATGGGCATAGTATCATCAGGACGTGAAACTATGCTAAAGCATAATGTACAGGGTTACACAAAGAAAAGAACAGAAGAGCGAGGCCATTTGGCCCATCTATTTTAACCTTCCACAGGAGCTACAGCACCCCCCCACCCCCATCAAAGTATCTAACTTTGAATGACTCCAGAGTTTTTAAGGCCTGATTTTAGCTTGGGGCAGGATTTGAGTGGGCAGGGGGCTGAAGCGAATGACAAACCCCCCCCCATCCTTGGTTTTGGCAGCATGAAGCCCATTTTAACGATTTTAACACCTGGACCTCATCTCCATGGCTCAGGTCTGCTTCCTGCCTGAAATTGGTGGGAAGCGGCAACTGGTCGGCAGGCGGAAGCGGAACGTGGGGCGGCAGGAGGCCGCTGGTGTGGACCACAAAGGTAAGTCACGGGGAAGGGGCATAAGGCCTGCTTTTACCAGCATAAGACTTTAAAAAAATAGAAAAATAAGATTTTATTACTCACTTAGAAATTAAAAACCTTGTCCAATAATAAGTTTATATTAAGCCCCGTTAAAACATATTAAATTTTTTTTCAAAAAGTTACATTTTTGTTTAACATATTAAATGTCAATTTAATAAATTTTATGTATGTAATGGTTTTTCTTTATTTATTTGAGTGTGTTGGTGCATTTTTGTAGTCATCCCCATTCGTACTTTTGACAGTTCCGTGCGTACGGAACTGTCAAAAGTATGAAGGGAGATTTCCTTCTTCCATTGGTTGGGCTGGCCCACGTGATCCCAGGGGCGCTTGCGAACCGCCTGCACCCCTGGGATACGCGGGCCTCTGTGCATTTCCAAGAGGAGAGGCCCAGGCATGGAAGCCTCTGTATCTCTGGCACCAGCAGGTAGGTTCGTAGATTCAGGGCAAATACCTATATTTAAGAAGGGAGATAGAACATGTCCAGGGAACTATAGATCAGTCAGCTTATCATCAGTGGTCAGAAAAATAATGGAATCCCTACTAAAGGAGAAAATAGAAGAACATCTAGAAGCCAAAAATATAATAATGAATAGTCGGCATGGATTTCAAAAGGGAAAGTGTTGCTTGACCAACCTCATTGAATTTTTTGAAGAGGTAACAGAGAGAATAGACAAGGTTAATGCAGTAGATGTAATTTATCTAGATTTTCAAAAGGCCTTCGATAAGGTACCACATAATAGACTAATGAATAAGGTCAGAGAATGCGGAGTCAGGGGACGAGTAGCAGAATGGATAGCTAGCTGGCTTCAAGACAGGAAGCAGAGAGTAGGGGTAAAGCGTAACTAGTCACAGTGGCAGAAGTTGGGTAGTGGTGTTCCACAAGGATCAGTGCTGGGACCACTGTTGTTCACAATTTATATTAACGATTTAGACTTTGGAACCAAAAAGCACAATTTTTAAATTTGCGGATGAAACCAAATTGGGGCGGATAGTCAATACTGAGGAGGACTGCAACAAATTACAGGAAGATATTAATAAACTTGCAGAATGGGCAAATAATTGGCAAATGAAATTCAACACAGATAAATGTGAGGTATTACATTTTGGTAGGAAGAATAGGGAGGTCACTTATCACTTGGAGGGTGCGAGTCTAGGTGGGGTAGAGGAGCAAAGGGATCTCGGAGTACAAATACACAAATCACTAAAATTAGCGACACAGGTTAACAAGGCCATAAAAAAGCAAACCAGGCACTAGGGTTTATTTCTAGAGGGATAGAATTCAAAAGTAGTAAAGTTATGCTTCATTTTTTTGTACAATTCTGGTTGCCATATTATAAAAAAGATATAGAGGCACTGGCGAGGGTGCAGAGAAGATTTACAAGGATGATACCAGAAATGCGAGGGTATACCTATCAGGAAAGGATGAACAGGCTGGGTCTCTTTTCGCTTGAAAAAAGAAGGCTGAGGGGTGACCTAATAGAGGTCTTTAAAATTATGAAAGGTTTTGATAGAGTGGATACAGAG
This sequence comes from Somniosus microcephalus, assembly GCF_052327205.1. NCBI lineage: Eukaryota > Metazoa > Chordata > Chondrichthyes > Squaliformes > Somniosidae > Somniosus > Somniosus microcephalus. Next base: position 81,179,957 of record NC_141003.1, on the reverse strand, counting down.
AGAGTGTTTCCACTTGTGGGGAAGAACATAACTAGAGGCCATCAATATAAGATAGTCACCAAGAAATTTAATAGGGAATTCCGAAGAAACTTCTTTACTCAGAGAGTGGTGAGAATGTGGAACTCGCTACCACAGGGAGTGGTTGAAGCGAATAGTATAGCTGCATTTAAGGGGAGGTTAGATAAGCATATGAGGGAGAAGGGAATAGAGGGTTACGCTGATAGATTTAGATGTGGAAAGACGGGAGGAGGCTGGAGTGGAGCAAAAACACCGGCATGGACTAAAGGGATCAAGGGATATGGGGAGAAAGCAGGGACAGGTTACTGAATTTGGATGATCAGCCATGATCTCATTGAATGGCGGAGCAGGCTTGAGGGGCCGAATGGCCTACTCTTGCTCCTATCTTCTATGTTTCTATGGATGTCCTGTACATCCTATGTAATCCTATATAGTGATTTCCATTGACTTCGGTGGAAATAAAAATCGGGAGAGATGTGAAAACGGGCTGCCGATTCGCTATCAGCCGTGTTTGCACTATCGCACAAAGTCAAGATCTGGCCCATTGAGTTTGTTCCAGTTGGTCTCTCCCCATGTGTAACAAGGACAGTGAGTCTCAGTGTGAATCGGCAGATGCATCAGCTCTATTAGGTGATCTTCCACTGAGGCCGGAGCTTGGGGATTACTAAACAAGACTTGCACTTACCTGTATCGAATTTCACCTGCCTTAGTTCTGCCCACAATGCAAAATTTCTCTCAGTCTTTCTGTAGCCCCCTCATCAGACTCAACTGACGCCCCCCTGTCCAGTTTAGTGGCTTTGATCTGCATGTCCCTCTGATACCTTTACACAAACAAGGAATAGGGCAAACAAAGTTATACTCAAATGAGTGTTCAGCGTTGTGAAATTAGTGACGGCATTTTTTCAAGAAGGGATTGCGACGTGTTGTGGTTAGGACTGAAGGAAACAGGACCCTGTGTATTCCTGTACAATCGTGGACATACCTGACTCGGGAGTGCCTGGAGCTGCTGACACGGGTTGCAAAATGCTGAACACATTTTACATTCTCCAACAGTGACAATCCTCACAGTGATGAATTCAGCAACAACAACAAAAAACCTCACCCGAAGAAATGAAGACAAATGTTGAATGATCCATTATTGATGCTACACTCCACTTAAACTTTTTTCATTCAGTACAGTACTTCGAGTGTTTTTATACGCAGTGCTATCAGCGAGTTAGCCGTGTTATCAGTTTCCAAAAATTATTGTTCTCTCAACAAAGCTAACACTTATTGTTTAACTGAAAGTCCATTTTTTTCTTTCTTCCCCCCCCATGCTCCAGCCTGACTGGAAGTCTTACCTCGCGGACCTGATGCATCACTTAGTTGCACTGAGAGATTGATTGGCACTTTCGTGGCTCGGCTCCAATACTCCCATGTATTAGCTATTCATTCATGAGCTGGAAAAAAAAACTAGTTCAGTACCTACAGAACTCAGCTTAGGACATTGTTACAGGAGGAATCTTCAGTAGGTGCCTGAGGGGAGAATGTGAACAAACAGACACTGGCCTTGTCTGAGATGGCTGTGGTTAAAAGCTGCAAATTGAACTGACTTTGTGCCAGCTCACCTATTGGGAAAAACAAGACAATTTTATCTGTTTTTATAATTCCAGGAGCCCTGGTTTATGCTGTTAAATCCCAACTGGCTTTGCAAGTGTCCGACTGTGCTACGGAAAACGAATTAATGAGATACATTTCAGATGGCTCAGTGGGCAGCACTCGCGCCTATGAGTCAGAAGGTTGCGGGTTCAAGTCCCACTCCAGAGACTTGAGCGCAGAATCCAGGTTGACACTCCAGTGCAGCTCTGAGGGAGTGCTGCACTGTCGGAGATGCTGTCTTTCAGATGAGATGTTAAACTGAGAAAAAAGAAAGGCTTGCATTTATATTGCGCCTTACACGACCACCGGATGTCTCAAAGCACTTTACAGCCAATGAAGTACTTTTGTAGTGTAGTCACTGTTGTAACGTGGGAAATGCAGCAGCCAATTTGCGCACAGCAAGCTCCCACAAACAGCAATGTGATAATGACCAGATAATCCGTTTTTGTGATGTTGATTGAGGGATAAATATTGGCCAGGACACCGGGGATAACTCCCCTGCTCTTCTTCGAATTGGTGCCATGGGATCTTTTACATCCATCTGAGAGAGGCCCCACCTGCTCTCTCAGATGGATGTAAAAGATCTCATGGCACCATTTTGGCCAATATTTATCTCTCAATCAACATCACCAAAATCACATTGCTGTTTGTGGGGACTTGCTGTGCGCAAATTGGCTGCTGCGTTTCCCACATTAGATAAGTGACTACACTTCAAAAAGTACTTCCTTGACTGTAAAGCGCTTTGGGAAGTCCTGAGGTCATGAAAGGCGTGATATAAATGCAAGTCTTTCTTTCATTTTCTTTTCTTTAAACCAGCTTCTAGGTTCCTGGAATCTGAATGAAAAGAACGGCTTTTAGCATACATGTGGTGTATAATTTTTTTAAGCATTTGTCAACTTTTGTTTTATTTTGCAATAATTATTTTCATTCATTTTTAGTTCCATCGAACCCTTGTACACAACTTCATTGTCCACTCTGGAACTGAGCCATGCAGATCCTAGGTTCAGTTCCCAGTATGTGCTCAGTTAGCTGATCTTAGCCAGAGTAAGGATGGGGATGTAACTGTTGGCCTCAGTAAAGGGATGCACACATCTTTCAGGTAAGTTTCGGTTTCAGCTTTTGGACTGTAAAAAAAAGATTTTATTGGAGTGGTGGTTTGGTGCAATATATTAAAAAGGTTGTTAAAGTAGGCAGGGGGTGCTGCTGGACACTTGCAAGGCTTTGGATCTTAAAGGAAGGCCTCTGAGAAGACCATTTGTTCCCAATCCTGGAGGCTCTAGTTGCAGTCCCCCTTGGGCTGCAACATCACGTGGAGATGACGCAGAGGCAGCAAAGGGGACAAGCTGCTCGCAGAGGGAAGAGGGGGAAGCAGAAGAGGAGAAAGCAGAAGAGGAGAAAGCAGAAGAGGAGAAATCAAAAGAGGAGAAAGCAGAAGAGGAGAAAGCAGAAGAGGAGAAAGCAGAAGAGGAGAAATCAAAAGAGGAGAAAGCAGAAGAGGAGAAAGCAGAAGAGGAGAAAGCAGAAGAGGAGGAAGCAGAAGAGGAGGAAGCAGAAAAGGAGGAAGCAGAAGAGGAGAAAGCAGAAGAGGAGGAAGCAGAAGAGGAGGAAGCAGAAGAGGAGGAAACAGAAGAGGAGAAAGCAGAAGAGGAGGAAGAGGAGAAAGCAGAAGAGGAGGAAGAGGAGAAAGCAGAAGAGGAGGAAGCAGAAGAGGAGAAAGCAGAAGAGGAGGAAGCAGAAGAGGAGAAAGCAGAAGAGGAGGAAGCAGAAGAGGAGAAATCAAAAGAGGAGGAAGCAGAAGAGGAGGAAGCAGAAGAGGAGAAATCAGAAGAGGAGGAAGCAGAAGAGGAGAAAGCAGAAGAGGAGGAAGCAGAAGAGGAGAAAGCAGAAGAGGATGAAGCAGAAGAGGATGAAGCAGAAGAGGAGGAAGCAGAAGAGGAGGAAGCAGAAGAGGAGAAAGCAGAAGAGGAGGAAGCAGAAGAGGAGAAAGCAGAAGAGGATGAAGCAGAAGAGGATGAAGCAGAAGAGGATGAAGCAGAAGAGGATGAAGCAGAAGAGGAGAAATCAAAAGAGGAGGAAGCAGAAGAGGAGGAAGCAGAAGAGGAGGAAGCAGAAGAGGAGAAAGCAGAAGTGGAGAAATCAGAAGAGGAGGAAGCAGAAGAGGAGGAAGCAGAAGAGGAGAAATCAAAAGAGGATGAAGCAGAAGAGGAGGAAGCAGAAGAGGAGAAAGCAGAAGAGGAGGAAGCAGAAGAGGAGAAAGCAGAAGAGGATGAAGCAGAAGAGGAGGAAGCAGAAGAGGAGTTGCTGTTAAATCCCAACTGGCTTTGCAAGTGTCCGACTGTGCTACGGAAAACGAATTAATGAGATACATTTCAGATGGCTCAGTGGGCAGCACTCGCGCCTATGAGTCAGAAGGTTGCGGGTTCAAGTCCCACTCCAGAGACTTGAGCGCACAATCCAGGCTGACACTCCAGTGCAGCTCTGAGGGAGTGCTGCACTGTCGGAGATGCTGTCTTTCAGATGAGATGTTAAACTGAGAAAAAAGAAAGGCTTGCATTTATATTGCGCCTTACACGACCACCGGATGTCTCAAAGCACTTTACAGCCAATGAAGTACTTTTGTAGTGTAGTCACTGTTGTAACGTGGGAAATGCAGCAGCCAATTTGCGCACAGCAAGCTCCCACAAACAGCAATGTGATAATGACCATATAATCCGTTTTTGTGATGTTGATTGAGGGATAAATATTGGCCAGGACACCGGGGATAACTCCCCTGCTCTTCTTCGAATTGGTGCCATGGGATCTTTTACATCCATCTGAGAGAGGCCCCACCTGCTCTCTCAGATGGATGTAAAAGATCTCATGGCACCATTTTGGCCAATATTTATCTCTCAATCAACATCACTAAAATCACATTGCTGTTTGTGGGAACTTGCTGTGCGCAAATTGGCTGCTGCGTTTCCCACATTAGATAAGTGACTACACTTCAAAAAGTACTTCCTTGACTGTAAAGCGCTTTGGGAAGTCCTGAGGTCATGAAAGGCGTGATATAAATGCAAGTCTTTCTTTCATTTTCTTTTCTTTAAACCAGCTTCTAGGTTCCTGGAATCTGAATGAAAAGAACGGCTTTTAGTATACATGTGGTGTATAATTTTTTTAAGCATTTGTCAACTTTTGTTTTATTTTGCAATAATTATTTTCATTCATTTTTAGTTCCATCGAACCCTTGTACACAACTTCATTGTCCACTCTGGAACTGAGCCACGCAGATCCTAGGTTCAGTTCCCAGTATGTGCTCAGTTAGCTGATCTTAGCCAGAGTAAGGATGGGGATGTAACTGTTGGCCTCAGTAAAGGGATGCACACATCTTTCAGGTAAGTTTCGGTTTCAGCTTTTGGACTGTAAAAAAAAGATTTTATTGGAGTGGTGGTTTGGTGCAATATATTAAAAAGGTTGTTAAAGTAGGCAGGGGGTGCTGCTGGACACTTGCAAGGCTTTGGATCTTAAAGGAAGGCCTCTGAGAAGACCATTTGTTCCCAATCCTGGAGGCTCTAGTTGCAGTCCCCCTTGGGCTGCAACATCACGTGGAGATGACGCAGAGGCAGCAAAGGGGACAAGCTGCTCGCAGAGGGAAGAGGGGGAAGCAGAAGAGGAGAAAGCAGAAGAGGAGGAAGCAGAAGAGGAGAAAGCAGAAGAGGAGAAATCAAAAGAGGAGAAAGCAGAAGAGGAGAAAGCAGAAGAGGAGGAAGCAGAAGAGGAGAAAGCAGAAGAGGAGGAAGCAGGAGAGGAGGAAGCAGAAAAGGAGGAAGCAGAAGAGGAGAAAGCAGAAGAGGAGGAAGCAGAAGAGGAGGAAGCAGAAGAGGAGGAAGCAGAAGAGGAGAAAGCAGAAGAGGAGGAAGAGGAGAAAGCAGAAGAGGAGGAAGAGGAGAAAGCAGAAGAGGAGGAAGCAGAAGAGGAGAAAGCAGAAGAGGAGGAAGCAGAAGAGGAGAAAGCAGAAGAGGAGGAAGCAGAAGAGGAGAAATCAAAAGAGGAGGAAGCAGAAGAGGAGGAAGCAGAAGAGGAGAAATCAGAAGAGGAGGAAGCAGAAGAGGAGAAAGCAGAAGAGGAGAAAGCAGAAGAGGAGGAAGCAGAAGAGGAGAAAGCAGAAGAGGATGAAGCAGAAGAGGATGAAGCAGAAGAGGAGGAAGCAGAAGAGGAGAAAGCAGAAGAGGAGAAAGCAGAAGAGGAGAAAGCAGAAGAGGAGGAAGCAGAAGAGGAGGAAGCAGAAGAGGAGAAAGCAGAAGAGGAGGAAGCAGAAGAGGAGGAAGCAGAAGAGGAGGAAGCAGAAAAGGAGGAAGCAGAAGAGGAGAAAGCAGAAGAGGAGGAAGCAGAAGAGGAGGAAGCAGAAGAGGAGGAAGCAGAAGAGGAGGAAGAGGAGAAAGCAGAAGAGGAGGAGGAGGAGAAAGCAGAAGAGGAGGAAGCAGAAGAGGAGAAAGCAGAAGAGGAGGAAGCAGAAGAGGAGAAAGCAGAAGAGGAGGAAGCAGAAGAGGAGAAATCAAAAGAGGAGGAAGCAGAAGAGGAGGAAGCAGAAGAGGAGAAATCAGAAGAGGAGGAAGCAGAAGAGGAGAAAGCAGAAGAGGAGAAAGCAGAAGAGGAGGAAGCAGAAGAGGAGAAAGCAGAAGACGATGAAGCAGAAGAGGATGAAGCAGAAGAGGAGGAAGCAGAAGAGGAGGAAGCAGAAGAGGAGAAAGCAGAAGAGGAGGAAGCAGAAGAGGATGAAGCAGAAGAGGATGAAGCAGAAGAGGAGGAAGCAGAAGAGGAGAAATCAAAAGAGGAGGAAGCAGAAGAGGAGGAAGCATAAGAGGAGGAAGCAGAAGAGGAGAAAGCAGAAGTGGAGAAATCAGAAGAGGAGGAAGCAGAAGAGGAGGAAGCAGAAGAGGAGAAATCAAAAGAGGATGAAGCAGAAGAGGAGGAAGCAGAAGAGGAGGAAGCAGAAGAGGAGAAAGCAGAAGAGGAGGAAGCAGAAGAGGAGAAAGCAGAAGAGGATGAAGCAGAAGAGGAGAAAGCAGAAGAGGAGGAAGCAGAAGAGGAGGAAGCAGAAGAGGATGAAGCAGAAGAGGAGGAAGCAGAAGAGGAGGAAGCAGAAGGAAGGAGGCAACCTAGACAGCCGCTTTCTGGCCGGGATACCTGGGATCGAATCATCTGCCTGCGGTAATAGTGACCACACCCCAATTCCACTTTCAGCATTTGTCCCACACCTTACCGTAATTCTGTTACTGACCATCAAAACATCCTGGGCCACAATGCTGAAATAAAAGCCACCACAAAGCAAAATTTCCAATCCATCTTTATCCATATATGCATCCAATATTCCATTAAAAAAAATCAACTAACCACCCATGTGCATTCCCTTAGTGACTTGGGCTTGCGTGTGCCTTTGCCTATTCTAGTGATGTCACGCAATGCTACCCCAGTGGCTGCAGCATGGCTGGTGGAAGGCTGCTGACTTTCAGTGGGGGACACTGCAGATGGCCTTACAGGACGATCTCGAGGAGCTGGTGGCTGGGAATGTGACATCGAGTGATGGCATTTCTTCTCTTCGTCTTCACTCTCCTCTTCCTCTTCTTGGTCAACCCCTGGCTGGGCAGGCTCTTCGGTGTCTGAAATGAGGAAGGCACAAGGGTAGTGTTGTGGTGAGGGGAGAGTGGGAAAGCAAGAGGTGCATGCTTACACCATGTGCAGCTTGTACATCAGAAGATATTGTGGGATCAGGGGGAAGTGGGATGTGAGAAGGAAGCTAATGTATGAGGATTCCAGCATCTTGCATTCTTTCAGCCCCGCCACTGGCCATGGACGCAGCCATGCCCCTGCCAAGAATAGCCGGCACTGTCTCCTCCAAGGGGGTGAGGTGAAGCTAGGAATATGAGGTGTTGGTAGGTGAGTGATGCGGGGGTTGTGCATTGAGCAGTGTGTGAGGCTAGTGGAGACAGCTTTTGAAGGTGCAATAACTGACCTTGACCACTCGTCTGAGGTTCTGAAACTTCTTTGGGCACTGGAGCCAGGTCCTGGGGGCGACACTGCTGCCAGCGACTGCCTCGGTGATCTGGTCTCACATCCATCTTTCTGGAGGGCCTCCTGGCCCCCTGTGGGTAGAGGAGCTCTCTTCCAGTGTTTACCCCCGGCACAAAGCTGGAGTGCTGCGTCCGAGACCCTGGGTGCCCTTTCCCAGGCCTTTGAACCATTTGTGCTAATGCTGAAGCACTTTTACCATTTTTCACGTGCAGAAGGCAGTTCAGCTTCAAGAGCTGATTGGGTTGCCTAGTTTTGAATGACTTTTAATTTTTCTTTTCAGAAGGCAGTTCGCCTTTAAGGGCTCGAGGCTGCTTTAAACAATGACAGCCTTGCTTTAAGAAAACGCAGCGTCGCTGCAGCGAATGCAACATTGGGCCTCCGGCTGAGCGCACAGCCTGAAGCAGCGTGTTCGTCGCTGGGCTGTGCGCTGAAATCAATCAAATCAGCAGGCAGCGCCAAATTAACGTGCGCTGCCTGCGCTTTCTAAACAGGCGCGAGTAAATCTTGCCCCGCGCGGCACCACCGCCCGTTTTCGGGCCTTGGTTTTTAAACCCTCAGGGTTGAAGCGAGCACACCATATCGAAACAAAATAAACTGAACTGAACTGTTGGTAGGCAAGTTGGAATGAGTTCAGACCTGCAGCAACAGAGGAATCCAATTGTAGCTGGGCTGAAATTAAATAACCTGTGGTTTGCTTTTGTCTTTCCCCCCTGCCCTCAAATTCCCCTTTTTCCCCTTTCCTGACAGTGCTGAATGATGTCTTGTTCCCTGGGCAAGGTCACCCTCTAGTACCTTACACCACTGATCATTCGTCATGTCTGAGCCTAGATACCGAGGCCTTGAATTTCCTCGAGGGTTCTGCTGGAATCCGGCCATAGCTCCAGTGGGAGTCCGGCAGAGTCTACCAGTAGGTGTTAGGGAGCCAGTTTTGCCAGGTCCCCATTGATTCTGGGATTTTCCTGTCGGCCTCATATGGAGCCTCTGCTTGGCCCTCACTAAGCCAATGACACCAGGCAGTAGAGCTGGGGAAGCGGGAAATTCCCTACATCAGGAGATCCCACTTACCTGGCTCAGTTACCTGTGTCAGCTGTGGCTCAGTGGGTAGCACACTCGCCTCGCTAGGCTGACACTCCAGTGCAGTGCTGAGGGAGTGCTGCACTGTCGGAGGTGCTGTCTTTCAGATGAGATGTTAAACCGAGGCCCCGTCTGCCCTCTCAGGTGGACATAAAAGATCCCATGGCACTATTTTGAAGAAGAGCAGGGGAGTTATCCCCAGTGTCCTGGTTACTATTTATCCCTCAATCAATATAACAAAAAAACAGATTATCTGGTCATTATCACATTGCTGTTTGTGGGAGCTTGCTGTGTGCAAACTGGCTGCCGCATTTCCCACGTTACAGCAGTGACTACACTTCAAAAAGTACTTCAATGGCTGTAAAGCACTTTGAGACGTCCCGGTGGTCGTGAAAGGCGCTATATAAATGCAAGTCTTTCTTTCTTTCTTTTTCTCAGTTGGGGCCAGGTGTAGGACTGGAGGATGGTACACTGAGAAAGATCAGGCATACCAGTCTGCAGATGGGAACAGGTGGGCCCCACTGGGCGGTGGTGGGGTGGGGCAGGGGGGAGTCCAGGCCAGGAAAGCGGCCTGAACCCCTGAAGACTGGAAATCTATTAAAATATGAATCGGCCCCCTTCCACAGAGGGGCCAAGGGGGCGCATAATGGGGTCTGGGGTGAGGCCTGGGGAACTCACCCCGATGGTGAATAGGCTTTGATTTTCTGGCTGGGGCACTGGTGATGAGCTTGTAAATGCACATGGCCACTGGCTCCATGCCCTCCCTTTGATTCCAGAAACTCGAGAAACGCATCAGTGGGAAAAATACCAACATAATGGCGGTCCATGGGCTTCTGGGGTCAGCGCGTTGGCAGCCCGATCAAGCTTGCCAGTTTTCACAGCCAAAGGGAATCCCACTCTCACCCGAGAGGAATTTCTTCACTTTTTCTCCACAAGAAGGCAAATGGTATGTTGGGCCTTCATAGCGAGAGGATTCGAGTACAGGAACAAGGATGTCTTGCTGCAGTTGTACAGGGCCTTGGTGAGACAACATCTTGAGTATTGTGTGCAGTTTTGGTCGCCTTATCTGAGGAAGGCTGTTCTTGCCATGGAAGGAGTTCAGCGAAGATTCACCAGGCTGATACCTGGGATGGCAGGAATGACGTATGAGGAGAGATTGGGTCGTTTGGGCTTATACCCGCTGGAGTTTAGAAGAATGAGAGGGGATCTCATTGAAACTTATAAAATTCTGACAGGACTGGACAGACTAGATGCAGGAAGGATGTTACCGATGGTCGGGGATTCCAGAACCAAGGGTCACAGTCTAAGGATAAGGGGTAAGCCATTTAGGACAGAAATGAGGAATTTCTTCACCCAGAGAGTGGTGAACCTGTGGAATTCTCTACCACAGAAGGCAGTAGAGGTCAATTCATTAAATATATTCAAGAAGGAGTTGGATATATTTCTTAAGGCTAAGGGGATCAAGGGGTATGGGGAGAAAGCAGGGACAGGGTACTGAATTTGGATGATCAGCCATGATCGCATTGAATGGCGGAGCAGGCTCGAGGGGCCGAATGGCCTACTCCTGCTCCTATCTTCTATGTTTCTATGTTTTCTCGGCAAACTGGCACTACAATGGATCTCGCTGGGCTGGCCTCACGGGGTTTTCCATGGATGATCTAATTATATATGCACAGAGTGTTGCCCGTGTGGGTGAGGCCGTCCTGCAATGTTTGTTGTCAATGAGGGGCCAGGAAATGACCTGTAGCTACGGCTTTTAAAGGCTGTAGCTGCTTTTGAAACGGGGCAGATTACTTGTTGCCGGGCAGAAAAGGAGCAATGGCTTCCTGAAAGAGCAGAACTGCTCCATTTTCAGATGTGTTGCTCGGAATTGTTCTTAGAAACAAAAGCAGCCAAACTCCTCTTTGACATTTTAACAGATCATTCTTCAAGCTAGTAAAAGGTAAATTTATCAGTGATATCAGGAAGGCTCACTCTGGGAGTTAAGCGATCTATGCTGTGCAACAGGAGTCACAGAGGTGAAGCCGTTTTCAAGAAAGGAAGATTGACTGGATGTGATCCGGAGGCTGAAAACTGGAGAGCTGGTTTCAACTTTCGGCAGTGGCGGACATGGGCCTCCCGTTACAGAAAGAAAGACTTGCATTTCTACAGCGCCTTTCACAACCACCGGACAACCCAAAGCGCTTTACAGCCAATGAAGTCATTTTTAAGTGTAGTCACTGTTGTAATGTAGGAAACGCGGCAGTCAATTTGTGCACAGCAAGCTCCCACAATCAGTAATGTGATAATGACCAGATCATGGCCTAGAAATTCAGTCTGGACACTTTTGGGGCGCTAAAGTCGGGCGCTCGCTAAAGTTAGCGCCCGCCGGAAAGTGTAGGCCACATCGCCGAAATTCAGTAGAGTTGGCCCTAAGTTTGGCCGAGCACTGAAACTGGCGTTGAAATGCTGTGTTCCGGCGCTAAGCCGGCGATGCGGCCTAATAACGCCGAAGCCGGGCGCAGCGCAGGTGCGGTCATGTTTTGATTGACAGCAGACACCCTGACGCCGGCCAGCTCTTAAAGGGGGAAGGGTCAACTTTGACTGCTGCCACGCCCTGCATACTGGAGCCCTGCAGCTAGGCCTCAGCACTACTGGTGTGCCAAAATAGCGCCTGGAGCAATGGAGAGGGCCCGTGAGCGAGCGCAGCGCTTCTCAGAGCATGCTCTGAGTGTGCTCATTCATGGTGTGGAGAAGAGAAGAGAGATCCTGTGCCCGGACAGTGGCAGGAAGGCTCCCAGGAGCCAGTACAGGAGAGCCTGGGGCAAAATCGCCCGCAGGGTGTCATCCACCTGTGATGTCCCCAGGAGTGCGGACCAATGCCGCAAGAAGTTCAACGACCTCACTCGGATGGTGAAGGTGAGTACCCTTTCCAGTGTCCCCCTCATCCTTGCATGTGCACCTCACATTATGGGCAAAGGGACCTCAAAGGCCTAATGGGCAGCCCTCCTCCCGCAGCAATGGCACTTGCATGTTCATCAATAGCACTTTCTGCACTTAGCACACTGGCCAAGCTATTCGACCATGGGAGGCAGTGCACCCAGCAACAGGGCACCACACTGGCCAAGCTATTCGACCATGGGAGGCAGTGCACCCAGCAACAGGGCACCACACTGGCCAAGCTATTCCACCATGGGAGGCAGTGCACACAGCGACAGGGCACCACACTGTACTTAGAGGCCGTCCTTTCTCTTGCAGGCCAAGCTGGCGAGCAATGTAAGGAGCCAGGCTGTCACTGGTGGAGGCCGTCCCGAGTACCAGGCGCTCACTGATCTGGAGGAGAGCGTGGCACGACTCATGCGTGGCCGGGTGACTGGCCCTGTCGCGATCGGTGAGGCGGACCCTGTACTGGTACCCACTGGTAAGGACATGACCGGTTGCACCTCTCTCGTTGCCCTCGCGCTTCAGATCTACATCCTTTCCCACTGACCGACAAATGCGCATAATGCACCACTCAGGCCTCCCTCGCTGACGGCCTGTCCTCACTCTAAAGCTACTCTTGTGCCTTCCTGCTTTCAGCTGGTGAGGAGGAGGTGGTCCCTGAAGCGCAGAGAGCCACGCCCTTGGAGGAGGAGGACGTCGAGGACCAGGAGGAAGGCAGCACATCGGGGGAACCCTCCTCCGCGCCAGGGGATGGCAATGGAGGGGAGACGTCTGGCCTGCAGGAGAGCCAGGGGGAGGTGTTGGAGGGGAGGGCCGAAGCTGGTCCCAGTAGGGTGGACGCACGCGGGAAGGGTCCGGCAGCACGCCGGCCTTCTGCCTAGAGGGGGGAGGTGTTGGAGGGGAGGGCAGAATCTGGCCCAAGTGGGGTCGACGCACGCGGGAAGGGTCGGCCAGCACGGCGACCTTCTCCCCGGAGGGAGAGTCCGCCCTCCAGTCCGGACACGGTCCTCGCCCAGGAGGTGCGCGTCCTCGATGAGATGTCGGCGGCGTCTGAGCGGCGCCACCAAGAGTTCATGGGGGTGGTCGAACAGATGCCTCACGCCATTGAGTCCCTGGCTCAGAGTGTGGTGGCTTTCGGGGAATCACAGGCCAGGGGGTTCGAACAACTCACGGCAGCGCACGACAGGGGTGTCCAGCAACTGGCCGCAGCGCACGACAGGGGTGTGCAGCAACTCGCGGCAGCGCAGGACAGGGGTGTGCAGCAACTCGCGGCAGTGCAGGACGCAGGTGTGCAGCAACTGGCGGCAGCGCAGGACGCGACTCGCGAGATGAGTGGTGCCGTCCAGACACTGGCAGAGCTGATGCGGGCACATACCAGGGCAGTTCGGGCACTCACTTCTGCCACACTCGCTGTGGCACGGAGGCATCGCCATGGCACCCGCCGCCCTGCTGCAGCACAGCGGTCTGGCCTCCCCCAGATTGCTGCGCTTGCTACACTGCCAGCCCGGCCGAGTGCCAGTGTCTCTGGCGAGCAGCGCGCACCTGCCATCAGCCAGCTTGCCCCCAATGGTGCTGCCGACACTGCCACTCCCCCAGCCAAGGTGCGACGAGCTGCTGCTAAGACTGATGCTGCCCAGCCACAGCTGCAGCAGTCAGCAGGCTGCCCCTCCCGGGCCAGGCCTCGTCTAGGCCGACCCCCAAGGGCATCTGCCGACACGCTTTGTGGCCCTCATGAGCCTTCCCCCAGCCTCGCCACATCCGCAGGGCCCAGGTTGAGGCAGAGCAGCAGGTCGGCCAGGGGCCGGAGAAGCCTGTCTAAGGACTCGGCCTCTCGGCACACCCATTAGAGTGTGGTGAGAGCGGTTTCTTTTATATTGGGGGGCTTGTGTTGTGGGGGGCATTATTTTGTTAAGGCCGAGGATCAAGGCATTTTTTGTTTTCATGGGGGTGTCTCTGTTGTGGGGGGGGGGGCTTATTTTTGTAAGGCCGCTGTTGAAGGCCTTTTGGATGGGCAAGTTTTGTTAGTCCTCCTCAGGTTTTGGGAGTGACAGATGTTTTTGACTGCTTTTTGGGGGTCTTGTCTGTTTTTCTGTTTCATGTGGGAAGGGCCCTGAGTTTGTGAAATAAAGCTTTTGATTTATTCAGCATGTCCAGGTGTCATGTTTGAAGTGGTTGTTGTGTTAACCGGCTGAGGGCTTGCGGAGCGGCTGCCTCAGGTGCGTTCATTGCCACAGGCCATTCCCTGACAGGGGGCCTAGAAGTGTCGATCAATAAGCCCCTGACGGACGGCCCTTGGCCCTTGTCGCTCCCTCCTGGGCTGGTCCTCCTCCTCCTCCTCCTCCTCCTCCTCCTCCTCCTCCTCCTCCTCCTGCTCGTCCTCCTGAGGTGGTGGTGCAATGCCAGGTGGCAGTGCCTGAGTCCTGCGGATAGCCAGGTTGTGCAGCATGCAGCACACGACGACGAACTGGGAGACTCTATCCGGCGAATACTGAAGAGATCCTCCGGAATGATCCAGGCAGCGGAACCATTGCTTGAGGACGCCTATCGTTTGCTCGATGATGTTCCTTGTGGCTTGATGGCTTTCGTTGTATGCCTCCTCCGCTGGGGTCCTGGGCGCGCGGAGCGGGGTCATGAGCCATGTACACAAAGGGTAGCCCTTGTCCCCGATAAGCCATCCCCTTGGTGGAGGCTATGCCTCGAACATGTCAGCCACAGTAGTCTGGCGCAGGATAAATGCATCGTGGCTGCTTCCTGGGAAGCGGGCATTGACAGCTAGGATGCGCTGCCTGTGGTCACACACCAGCTGTACATTTAGGGAATGGTAGCCCTTCCGGTTGCGGTAATCCTCGGCATTGTGGATAGGTGCCCGCATAGCCACATGCGTGCAGTCAATGGCGCCCTGCACCATGGGGAAGCCCGCGATCCTGCCAAATCCGACTGCACGCTGCTCCTGCCTCTCTAGGGTCATGGGGAAGGAGATGAATTGGTGTCTCCTCGCGTAAAGTGCATCGGTGACCTGCCGGATGCAGCGATGCGTGGCGAACTGGGAGATGTTCGCTATGTCCGCAGCAGCGGCTTGGAAGGAGCCACTTGCATAAAAGTTCAGAGCCACCGTGACCTTCACTTCCACCGAGAGAGACGTCCTGCACATCAGCTGTGGACGCAGATCTGTGTGAAGCAGCTGGCAGATCTCTGCAACCACCTCCCTTCTGAAGCGCAGCCTCTTCACACAATGCGCGGCAGTCATGGTGAGATAGGACACCTGCTGCCGGTATTGCCTGAGTGGGTAAGGCCTACGTTGCCGACGCCTGATGGCCCCTCTGCGTCTAGGCATGGCTGGCCCTCTCTCACAGCGTCTGCGAGCCCTTCGCACATAATGCTGCAACTGAGGGTTGGCCCCCCATACAGCCCCCATAATAAAGTTGAGAACAGATAAATCACAATGAATCAAATGTCAAAGCACTGGCCAGAAGCCAAAAATACCTCTCCTATGTTGTCCCAAATCAGTAACCTCTGTCCCTTGGTCTCTGTTCAGAAATCCAAAGCAGTAACGTCATTGCAGCAAAATGGCTGGGCTTTATAGGTCAGTGTAAGTGCCCTTTAATTTGCGCTCCCCGAGGCCCACAGGGCCTCTTTTGCGTTCCACCTCACAGTTCTTAGCAGCGCCACGCCCACATTGGGCGGGCGCCACTGAATTTCCGGTTTGGGGCGCACAAACAGCGTTGCGCGACGATATGACGTCATAAGCTGCGCGCGCACCTGAGCGGGCGCAAACACTTTGCGCCGGCGCTAAATGTCAACTGAATTTGGGCGTCGGCGCAGATCGGACTGCGTTCAGGCGCTAAGTGTCCAGCGCCGGAAATATAGCCCTTTTATGGCGTTAGCGGCTGGCGCAACCCACTGAATTTCTAGGCCCATCTGTTTTAGTGATGTTGATTGAGTGATAAATATTGGCCCCAGGACACCGGGGAGAACTCCCCTGCTCTTCTTCGAAATAGTGCCATGGGATCTTTTACGTCCACCTGAGAGAGCAGACAGGGCCTTGGTTCGACGTCTCATCCGAAAGACGGCACCTCCGACAGTGCAGCACTCCCTCAGCACTGCACTGGGGTGTCAGCCTAGACTTTTGCACTCAAGTCTCTGGAGTGGGACTTGAACCCTTGACCTTCTGACCCAGCGGTGATGTCGCTCCCAACTGACCCACAGCTGACACATGGCTTAGACGCCCCCCATCTGATTTTATTTTGCACTGACGTCGACGGGGTGCATAACGGGCAGCCGGTCCTCTGCCGCCTGTTTTCCACCAACGTGAAAAGTTAAAATCTACCCCTTTGTTCTTGGCTGGACAGGCAGCGTTTGAACATGTGCTCCTCAATCAGGCGGTT
The DNA here is from genome assembly GCF_052327205.1 of Somniosus microcephalus. Taxonomy (NCBI): domain Eukaryota; kingdom Metazoa; phylum Chordata; class Chondrichthyes; order Squaliformes; family Somniosidae; genus Somniosus; species Somniosus microcephalus. The sequence goes on along the minus strand of NC_141003.1, from coordinate 81,163,872 downwards.
GCTGGTTGGAGCCTCAGAGCCGTTTCCCATTTGGCATTCATTGTCAGAAAGCGGATTTTGGCACTTCCCTTAGCAACCGTTAATTGGAGAAGTCAGACTCATCAGCCAGCAGGTAATTTAACTTTTAGCGATAGTGTAAAATGGACACTATTGGATCGAAGTCAGTGGGAAGGAAAATCGCGAGAGGTGTGTAACGGGCGGCCACTCTGATGTCCGTTATAAACTAGCGGCAAAAATTAACAATAACCCCCAAAAAGTGGGAAAGCAAAATCCTGACATGACATCCCACCTCGACTAACATACGTAGACCAGAATGCCCAACCCAAGCAAGTAAAGGAGGCACCCTGACTCTCAGTGGGTCCTATGGAAAATAATGAGAATTAAAAATAACAGTTAGAAAGTCCCTAGATCTTAGCCTTGCTCTCAGTTTCACTGTTATTTATAAATATAGCTGCATTTCCAGCTGTGTGGCTCACAAGTACAGTGCCCACCCATTCACAGCTATCGCCAAGGCAACCGAGGAAGCTACCGCTTCAACTATCAGCTCCTTAAACTGAAATCCCCTTTGAGTCTGTGCCTTATTCCGCAGTCTGGCCTCTACATCTCTACTGTTGTTGTCAGTTATTGGGTGCCAGATTCAGCGTTGTTTCCTCGCCTGTGAAAATTGATATCCAGGGGGTTGGAGTATAAGAGTGAGGAAGTCTTGCTACAATTGTACAGGGCCTTGGTGAGACCACACCTGGAGTACTGTGCACAGTTTTGGTCTCCTTATCTAAGGAAGGATATACTTGCCTTGGAGGCGGTGCAACGAAGGTTCACTAGATTGATTCCTGGGATGAGAGAGCTGTCCTTTGATGAGAGATTGTGTAGAATGGGCCGATACTCTCTGGAGTTTAGAAGAATGAGAGGTGATCTCATTGAAACATATAAGATTCTGAAGGGGATTGACAGGGTAGATGCTGAGAAGTTGTTTCCCCTGGCTGGAGTGTCTAGAACTAGGGGACATCGTCTCAGGATAAGCGTTCGGCCATTTAAGACTGAGATGAGGAGGAATTTCTTCACTCAGAGGGTTGTGAATCTTTGGAACTCTCTGCCCCAGAGGACTGTGGAAGCTGAGTCGTTGAGTATATTCAAGGCTGAGATAGATAGATTTTTGGACTGTAGGGGAATCTAGGGATATGGGGATCGGGCAGGAAAGTGGAGTTGAGGTTGATGATCAGCCATGATCTTATTGAATAGCGGAGCAGGCTCGAGGGACCGTATGGCTTACTCTTGCTCTTATTTCTTATGTTCTTCTGAAAGGGAGGAATGGAATACTATTACATGGGCCTGTGCCAGCCTCCCTGGTGCAAGTGACGAAGCTCTACTAACTGTAATAGTAGCACCGGGTGGAGGAAGGACGGACAGGGCAAGTCTCCGTCACTTCTGCTGGCATTCTTGCTTAATTGTCGAGAATGTGAAAACAGACGGAAGAAAGGTGGGCCGAGTCATTGCAAAAACTCAGTCGATTTTAACCTATTCTTCCTGTGAAGCCTTCGGTTTGAAGTTCAACTTGGGCGGCGGAAATTCGTTAAGTGCGGCGCAGCTGCCTGGAGGTCCCGCGCTGCCTGGGAACAGCTTTTCCAATCAGAGGTTTTGCGGGGCTGTGCAGCCCATTAATGAAACCGCGCACCCAAAAGAAAATTAGAGGGAACATTGATGGGGGGGGGGGCCGTGATTACTAATCCATTTGGAAAGGGATCCTGCAACCAAAAAGGTTTGAGCCCCACTGCCTTAGATTCTCTCCTCTGAGTTCACTAGCCTCCTATCCCCCTTTAATCTCCCCCTCCATGACATTAAGCGGTGTTTTTCAATCTGGGGTCCGCGGACCGCCGGGGGGGCCACAGGGACTTTCCAGGGGATCCACGAGAAAAACCTCCAATCAGTGATGGAGAGCGAGCCAGAGTGGAATGGCTGTGCGCTGCAGGAAGAAGAGGAGAAGGCGGGAGGGGAGAAGACTGAAGGGGCCAGTAGTGGCCGCAATGCGACCACCCACAGCAGGAGTCGGAGGCGGAAAAGCGCGGGGCCTTGTGTCACGGCAAGACTGGATATACTGACTGATATAACTGGTTTATCTCACTTTTGAAACCTTTCTTGATCATGTTGCAACTGCTCTCTCACGTTATAATCTTCACTTACGAGCCATAAACAGTGACTTGCGGAGAAAGTATGACAAGGATTTAAAAGGTAAAGAAGGCTGTTAGATCAGTTAATTTCAGTGGACCACACTAATCTGAGGTCAACACACTAAAATCAAAGATTGCGAGTCCGGTGGTAAGTTTTAAATAGTCGATTTATTGCATCACTTGATTTACACTGTTTGACTTCCTTCATCCGACTAACATCATATTCAAAATGGCTGGTTTTTATACAGCAGCAGATGTACCCGCCCCCTTTATTACCATTGGCTCAGCAGCATGCATGCAGAGCTATGGTTGGTTCAATTACATCACGCTGATTGGATCTCTGGTACATCAATCATTCCTTTGTTCTCTGTTTAAGCTAAATCAGCACTTTCAGTGTTAAGCTTAGATCAGCACTTTCATTGTTCTCAGTTTTTAAGCAAAATCATATTAAAATCTATGTTATTAAAATATTATGGCCTAGAAATTCAGTATAGCCACTTTTGGGGCGGTAAAGTCGGGCGGCCGCTAAAGTTTGCGCCCGTCGGAAAGTGGAGGCCACTTCGCCGATATTCAGTAGCTTTGGCCAAGGAGTTTGCTCGAGCGCTAAAACTGGCGTTGCACGGCTATCTTTAGGCGCTAAGCCGGCGGTGCAGACTGATACCGCCGAGGCCGGGTGCAGCGCAGGTGCGGTCATGTTTTGATTGACAGCAGGCACCCTGGCGCCGGCCAGCTCTTAAAGGGGGAAGGGTCGACTTGGTCTGCTGCCACGCCCTGGATACTGCAGCCCTCCAGCTAGGCCTAAACACTGCTGCTGGAGAGAAATAGCGCCAGGAAGGATGCAGAGGGCCCGTGAGCGAGCGCAGCGCTTCTCTGCCCATGATTTAAAGGTGCTGGTTAGGGCTTTGGAGAAGAGAAGCCATATCTTGTTCCCGGACAGTGGCAAGAAGCCTCCCAAGAGGGCGTACAGGAGAGCCTGGAGGGATATCGCCCAGAGGGTCACAGCCACCTGCGATGTCCCCAGGACTGGTGTCCAATGCCGGAAAAAGTTTAACGACCTCACTCGGATTGTCAGGGTGAGTACCCTTTCCAGTGTCCTCCTCATCCTTGCATGTGCACCTCACATTATGGGCAAAGGGACCTCAAAGGCCTAATGGCCAGCCCTCATCCAGCAGCTATGGCACTGGCATGAACATCAATTGCACTTTCTGCACTTTACACACTGGCCAAGCTATTCGACCATGGGAGGCAGTGCACACAACAACAGGGCACCACACTGGCCAAGCTATTCGACCATGGGAGGCAGTGCACACAACAACAGGGCACCACACTGTACTTAGAGGCCGTCCTTTCTCTTGCAGGCCAAGCTGGCCCAGAATCTGAAGAGCCGGACTGTCACCGGGGGAGGCCGTGCGCAGTTCCAGCAGCTCAGTGACCTGGAGGAGCGCGTGGGTCGACTCATGGGTGCCCGGGTGATTGGCCCTGTTGCAATTGGAGATGCCGACACTGTGCTGGGCTCCAATGGTAAGGACATGACCGTTTGGACCTCTCTCATTCCCCTTGCGCTTCAGATCTACATCCTTTGCCACTGTCCGACCAATGCGCAGAATGCCACCACTCATGCCTCCCTCGCTGACGCCCTGTCCTCACTCTAAAGCTACTCTTGTGCCTTCCTGCTTTCAGCTGGTGAGGAGGAGGTCCCTGAAGCTGCGAGTGTCAGTCCCTCGGAAGAGGAGGACGAGGAGGAGCAAGAGGAAGGCGGCACATCGGTGGAACCCTCATCCGCGCCAGGGGATGGCAATGGAGGGGACACGTCTTCCCTGGAGGAGAGCCAGGGGGAAGTGTTGCAGGGGGGTGTAGCTCCTGTGCCCAGTGGCGTCCAGCCACGCGGGAAGGGTCGGGCAGCACGGCTGCCTTCTCCCCAGAGGGGGGAAGTGTTGCAGGGGAGTGTAGCTCCTGGGCCCAGTGGCGTCCAGCCACGCGGGAAGGGTCGGGCAGCACGGCTGCCTTCTCCCCAGAGGGGGGAAGTGTTGCAGGGGGGTGTAGCTCCTGTGCCCAGTGGCGTCCAGCCACGCGGGAAGGGTCGGGCAGCACGGCTGCCTTCTCCCCAGAGGGGGGAAGTGTTGCAGGGGAGTGTAGCTCCTGGGCCCAGTGGCGTCCAGCCACGCGGGAAGGGTCGGGCAGCACGGCTGCCTTCTCCCCAGAGGGGGGAAGTGTTGCAGGGGAGTGTAGCTCCTGGGCCCAGTGGCGTCCAGCCACGCGGGAAGGGTCGGGCAGCACGGCTGCCTTCTCCCCAGAGGGAGAGTCCGGCCTCCAGTCTGGAGACGGTCCTTGCCCAGGAGGTGCGCCTCCTTGATCAAATGTCCGCGGACTCGGATCGTCGGCACACCGAGTTCATGGGGGTTGTGGCACGGTTGCCTGAGGCCATCGAGTCCCTGGCTCATAGTGTGTCCGATTTCGGGGCCTCACAGGCCAGGGGTTTCGAACAACTCGCGGCAGCACAGGCCAGGGGTCTCGAACAATTTGGGGCATCACAGGACGCGAGTCGGGCCGAATTCGGGGCATCACAGGACGCGAGTCGGGCCGAATTGAGGGCAGCACAGGTCGCGAGTCGGGACGAATTCAGGGCAGCACAGGACGCGAGTCGGGACGAATTCAGGGCAGCACAGGCAGCGAGTGGACAGTTGATCAGTGGTGCCGTGCAGTCACTGGCTGGTCTGATGCGGGCACAGACCAGGGCAGTACGGGCACTCACTGCTGCCACACTCGCTATGTCAGGCAGGCATCGCCAGGGCACCCGCCGCGCTGCAGCAGCACAGCGGTCTGGCCTTCACCAGATTGCTGCGCTTGCTGCAGTGCCAGCCCGTCCGAGTGCCAGTGTCTCAGGCGAGCAGCGAGCGCCTGGCATCAGCAAGCTTGCCCCCATTGCTGCAGCCGCCACTGCCACTCCCCCAGCGAAGCTGCGACGAGCTGCTGGAGGGACTGATGCTGCCCAGCCACAGCTGCAGCAGTCAGCAGCCGGCCCCTCGAGGGCCAGAGCTCGTCTAGGCCGACCCCCAAGGGCATCTGCCGTCACGCAATGTGCCCCTCAGGAGCCTTCCCCCAGCCTTGCAGCACCCACAGGGCCCAGGTTGAGGTGGAGCAGCAGGTCGGCCAGGGGCCGGAAAAGCCTGGACAAGGACTCGCCCTCTCGGCACACAAAGTAGAGTGTGTTGGCAAATGTTTTTTTATATGGGGGTGGTTGTCTTGTCTATGGGGGGGGTTCTTTTGGTAAGGCCGAGGATGAAGGCCATTTGGATGGACAAGTTTTGTTATTCCTCCCCAGGTTGTGGGAGTGAGATATGTATTTGAGTGTTTTTTGGGGGTGTTGTCTGTTTTTCGGTTTCATGTGGGAAGGGCCCTGAGTTTGTTCAATAAAGCTTTTTCTTTATTCAGCTTGTCCATGTGTGATGTTTCAAGTGGTTGTTGCGTTAACCGGCTGAGGGCTTGCGGAGCGGCTGCATTCATGTGCGTTCATTGCCGCAAGCCATTCCCTGACAGGGGGCCTAGAAGTGTCGTTCAATAAGCCGCCGACGGACGGCCCTTGGACCTTGTGGCTCCCTCCTGGGCTGGTACTCCTCCTCCTCCTCCTCCTCCTCCTCATGGTCCTCCTGCTCGTCCTCCTGAGGTGGTGGTCCAACGTGAGGTGGCAGTGCCTGAGTCCTGCGGATAGCCAGGTTGTGCAGCATGCAGCAAACGACGACGAACTGGGAGACTCTATCCGGCAAATACTGCAGAGATCCGCCGGAGCGATCCAGGCAGCGGAACCGTTGCTTGAGGACGCCAATCGTTTGCTCTATGATGTTCCTTGTGGCTTGATGGCTTTCGTTGTATGCCTCCTCAGCAGGGGTCCTGGGCGCGCGGAGCGGGGTCATGAGCCATGTACACAAAGGATAGCCTTTGTCCCCGATAAGCCATCCTCTTGGGGGAGGCTGTGCCTGGAACATGTCAGCCACAGTAGTCTGTCGCAGGATAAATGCATCGTGGCTGCTGCCTGGAAAGCGGGCATTGACAGCTAGGATGCGCTGCCTGTGGTCACACACCAGCTGTACATTGAGGGAATGGTAGCCCTTCCGGTTGCGGTAATCCTCGGCATTGTCGATAGGTGCCCGCAAAGCCACATGCGTGCAGTCAATGGCGCCCTGCACCATGGGGAAGTCGGCGATCCTCGCAAATCCGACTGCACGCTGCTCCTGCCTCTCTAGGGTCATGGGGAAGGAGATGAATTGGTGTCTCCTTGTGAAAAGGGCATCGGTGACCTGCCGGATGCAGCGATGCACGGCGAACTGGGAGATGTTAGCTATGTCCCCAGCAGCGGCTTGGAAGGAGCCGCTTGCATAAAAGTTCAGAGCCACCGTGACCTTCACTTCCACCGACAGAGACGTCCTGCACATCAGCTGTGGACGCAGATCTCTGTGAAGCAGCTGGCAGATCTCTGCAACCACCTCCCTTCTGAAGCGCAGCCTCTTAACACACTGCGCGGCAGTCATGGTGAGATAGGACACCTGCTGGCGGTATTCCCTGAGTGGGTAAGGCCTACGTTGCCGACGCCTGATGCCCCCTCTGCGTCTAGGCATGGCTGCCCCTCTCACACAGCGTCTGCGAGCCCTTCGCACATAATGCTGGAACTGAGGGTTGGAACCCCATGCAGCCCCCATAATATACTTGCAAACAGTGAAATCACAATGAGTCAAATTTCCAAGCTCTGGCCAGAAGCCAAAAATACCTCTCCTATGTTGGGCCAAATCAGTAAGGTGTCTTCCTTGGTCTCTGTCCAGAAATCCGTTGCACTAAAGTCATTGCAGCAAAATGGCTGGCCTTTATAGTTCAGTCTAAGTGCCCTTTAATTAGCGCTTCCCGAGGCCCGCAGGGCCTCTGCTGCGTTCCACTTCACAGTTCTTAACACCGCCACGCCCACATTGGGCGGGCGCGACTGAAGTTCCGGTTTGGGGCGCACAAAGGGCGTTGCACGACGAAATGACGTCATAAGTTGCGCGCGCAGCTGAGCGCGCGCAAACACTTTGCGCCGGTGCTAAATGTCTACTGAAGTTGGGCGTAGGCGCAAATCGTTCTGCGTCGGCCGCTAAGTGCCTAGCGCTCGAGATCTACTCCTCCTAAGGCGCTAACGGCTGGCGAACGCAACTGAATTTCTAGGCCTATATTCCCTAACACTCCCCCCTTTGATTCTTTCAAAAATTGAATCATAAAAATAAAGAGTCAGATTAAAAATATAATCAATCATTGCTGTGTTTTGCCACTGTCCGGATCAGTGGCTCTGCAGAAATTTACATCAACCAGGATTTTACGTGGCCACAGTAAAAGCCTGGTTTTAATAAGTTAATTGATTTCATGGCCTTAAATTAATTAGTGCATCTTAAAAAGTGGGAGGAGCTCCCCTCAGCTTATGGCTTTGAAAAATACATTCAGGTAAAAATTAAAAAGTAAAAAGGTACAAAACAATCTAGCAACTAAATATAACATGCCCCTTTAAGATGTAAAAATGGTCTGCGGCGACCAGCAAGGCGTCTTGCCCACGGGGCAGCAGCAGCCTGGTGGCAAGCACATTTAATCAACAGAAACACACAATTTGATCCCCATCCTATTGTACAAGGCCTCCCTCTTATCTTTCTGAGGAGTGTTTTGTCAAGATTCTTCAAGGGCATTTTATGGCTTCGTGGCTCCTTGTTATCTAGCAGGTGCTATCCTCCCTGTTTCCTTGCATTTTACCATTCCCTTATCATTTCTATTTGTCTTTTGATGCTTGATATTCGACCTTGCTGGCATTTATGCTATCTTTTTCCACTTGCCTGTTGTCAATCCCTGGTCTAAGAATTAAAACCCATCTTTGAATCTAACAGCTATTTCTTACAATTCCCTTCCCTGCAGGAAGAAGAGGAGAAGGCGGGAGGGGAGAAGACTGAAGGGGCCAGTAGCGGCCGCAATGCGCCCGCCCACAGCAGGAGTTGGAGGCGGAAAAGCGCAGGGCCTTGTGTCACGGCAAGACTGGATATACTGACTGATATAACTGGTTTATCTCACTTTTGAAACCTTTCTTGATCATGTTGCAACTGCTCTCTCACGTTATAATCTTCACTTACGAGCCATAAACAGTGACTTGCAGAGAAAGTAAGACAAGGATTTAAAATGTAAAGAAGGCCTTGGAGTTTTGAATGACCATTGCTTTCAGATCACAGGCACACAGCCCTGCCGGCCAAGATCACATTTACAAGATGCAGCTTTATTTTTAATATAGAAAGATAAGGATCGGGAGCAGGGCCAGATGTTCGGAGAGGAACCGACCGACTGCAAACAAAGATCCTGTCCCGACTACCATCCGGCTGCAGCAGCACCGGGATATTCCCAAAAAGAACAGGCCCCCGTAAGTCGGACATACATTACATTAGATCTGTCTGTCCATGGTCAAGGGCTGGCCAAAGAGCAAACCTGACATAAAAATCTGGGCAGCACTTGAATACACTGAATAACCAATGTATTTGTAATTTAAAAAATCAATGCTTTAATTCACTATCATTTTATACATACATACTTGAGGGGATTCCCATTTTGCAAATGTCACCCTAGCTATACTGCAATTCAAGCGGGCAATAGACTGGCAGCTATGTCCTTCAGGACTCGGCCAGCTCGGTCAGTAGTGGTGCTACTGAGCCTCTCTTGGTGATGGACATTGAAGTCCCCCATCCAGAGTACATTCTGTGCCCTTGCTACCCTCAGTGCTTCTTCCAAGTGATGTTCAACATGGAGGAGTACTGATTCATTAGCTGAGGGAGGGCGGTAAGTAGGTTTCCTTGCCCATGTTTGACCCGAAGCCATGAGACTTCATGGGGTCCGGAGTCAATGTTGAGGACTCCCAGGACCACTCCTTCCCGACTGTATACCACGGTGCTGCCACCCTGGTGGGTCTGTCCTGCCGGTGGGACAGGACATACCCAGGGATGGTGATGGAGGAGTTTGGGACATTGGCTGAAAGGTATGATTCTGTGAGTATGACTATGTCTAGCCTGTGGGACAGCTTTCCCAATTTTGGCACAAGTCCCCAGATGAGGAGGACTTGTGCAGGGTTGACTGGGCTGGTTGTGCCGCTGTCATGTCCATAGCCGGTGCCGAGGTCAATGCCGGGTGGTCCATCCAGTTTTATTCTTATTGTTTTACGTAGCAGTTTTTTACAACTGAGTGACTTGCTAGGCCATTTCAGAGGGCAGTTAAGAGTCAACCACATTGCTGTGGGTCTGGAGTCACATATAGGCCAGACCGGGTAAGGACGGCAGATTTCCTTCACTAAAGGACATTAGTGAACCAGATGGGTTTTTACGATGAGCCGATAGTTTCAGGGTCACCATTACTGATACTAGCTTTTTATTCCAGATTTAGACCTTTCTATACAAGGTCGTAAGTTTCACACTTACTTGAGTAGTTAATTCTATCAAATACAATAAGAGTTATGCTCAACTGATGCAAAAAGTGTGTCTCTCATCCATTATACACCACTGAAGGAATCCAGGGAGCCAACTGTACAACACACCTTTTCAATATGACTTCAGTAAGAAAACTGAATTGATCCTACAAATCTACAACTGTTTTTACTTTGTGCTTAAAACTTTTGACTGGTTAACTAGGTTGTCGGATGAATCAGTTAGGTCATACTCCGCTGAATAAACAGGAAGTCCATGTGGTTGCAAACATGTGAGAGGGGAGAAGGACCATCAGACCCATCAATACTTACTCTATCTACCAGATGATGCCATCTTATGCAGCACCTTCTTAATGTTAACCCGTAGGGTGCCAAAAAAAAAGGAAAAAAACTTGGCCTAGAAATTCAGTCTGGACACTTTTGGGGCGCTAAAGTCGGGCGTTCGCTAAAGTTAGCGCCCGCCGGAAAGTGTAGGCCACATCGCTGAAATTCAGTAGAGTTGGCCAAGAGTTTGGCTGAGCGCTGAAACTGGCGTTGCAATGCTCTCTTCAGGCGCTAAGCCGGCGATGCAGCCCGATAACGCCGAGGCCGGGCGCAGCGCAGGTGCGGTCATGTTTTGATTGACAGCAGACACCCTGACGCCGGCCAGCTCTTAAAGGGGGAAGGGTCGACTTTGACTGCTGCCACGCCCTGCATACTGGAGCCCTGCAGCTAGGCCTCAACACTGCTGGTGGGCCAAAATAGCGCCTGGAGCCATGGAGAGGGCCTGTGAACGAGCGCAGTGCTTCTCAGAGCATGCTCTGAGGGTGCTGATTAATGGTGTCGAAAACAAAAGAGAGATCTTGTGCCCGGACAGTGGCAAGAAGGCTCCCAGGAGCCGGTACAGGAAAGCCTGGAGGAAAATCGCCCGCAGGGTGTCATCCACCTGCGATGTCCCCAGGATTGCGGACCAATGCCGCAAGAAGTACAACGACCTCACTCGGATGGTGAAGGTGAGTACCCTTTCCAGTGTCCTCCTCATCCTTGCATGTGCACCTCACATTATGGGCAAAGGGACCTCAAAGGACTGATGGGCAGCCCTCCTCCCGCAGCAATGGCACTGGCATGATCATCAATAGCACTTTCTGCACTTACCACACTGGCCAAGCTATTCGACCATGGGAGGCAGTGCACACAGCAACAGGGCACCACACTGGCCAAGCTATTCGACCATGGGAGGGAGTGCACACAGCAACAGGGCACCACACTGGCCAAGCTATTCGACCATGGGAGGCAGTGCACACAGCAACAGGGCACCACACTGTACTTAGAGGCCGTCCTTTCTCTTGCAGGCCAAGCTGGCGCAGAATTTGAGGAGCCAGTCTGCCACCGGGGGAGGCCGTCCCCAGTACCAGCCGCTCAGTGAGCTGGAGGAGAGCGTGGCTCGACTCATGCGTGCCCGGGTGACTGGCCCTGTTGCGATCGGAGATGCGGACCCTGTACTGGGACCCACTGGTAAGGACATGACCGGTTGGACCTCTGTCGTTGCCCTTGCGCTTCAGATCTACATCCTTTCGCACTGACCGACAAATGCGCATAATGCCACCACTCAGGCCTCCCTCGCTGACGCCCTGTCCTCACTCTAAAGCTACTCTTGTGCCTTCCTGCTTTCAGCTGGTGAGGAGGAGGTGGTCCCTGAAGCTCAGAGTGCCAGGCCCTTGGAGGAGGAGGACGACGAGGACCAGGAGGAAGGCGGCACATCGGGGGAACCCTCATCCGCGCCAGGGGATGGCAATGGAGGGGAGACGTCTGGCCTGCAGGAGAGCCAGGGGGAAATGTTGCAGGGGAGGGCAGATCCTGGGCCCAGTGGGCTCGAGGCACGCGGGAAGGGTCCGGCAGCACGCCGGCCTTCTCCCCAGAGGGGGGAGGTGTTGCAGGGGAGGGCAGATCCTGGGTCCAGTGGGCTCGAGGCACGCGGGAAGGGTCGGGCAGCTCGGCGGCCTTCTCCCCAGAGGGAGAGTCCGCCCTCCAGTCCGGAGACGGTCCTCGCCCAGGAGGTGCGCCTCCTCGATGAGATGTCGGCGGTGTCTGAGCGGCGCCACCAGGAATTCATGGGGGTTGTGCAACAGATGCCTCAGGCCATTGAGTCCCTGGCTCATAGTGTGGTCGCTTTCGGGGAATCACAGGCCAGGGGGGTCGAACAACTCGCGGCAGCGCACGACAGGGGTGTCCAGCAACTCGCGGCAGCCCAGGACGCGACTCACGAGATGAGTGGTGCCGTCCAGACACTGGCAGAGCTGATGCGGGCACATACCAGGGCAGTTTGGGCACTCACTTCTGCCACACTTGCTGTGGCGCGGAAGCATCGCCAGGGCACCCGCCGCCCTGCTGCAGCACAGCGGTCTGGCCTCCACCAGATTGCTGCGCTTGCTGCACTGCCAGCCCGGCCGAGTGCCAGTGTCTCTGGCGAGCAGCGCGCGCCTGCCATCAGCCAGCTTGCCCCCATTGGTGCAGCCGACACTGCCACTCCCCCAGCCAAGGTGCGACGAGCTGCTGCTGAGACTGATGCTGGCCAGCCACAGCTGCAGCAGTCAGCAGCCGGCCCCTCCCGGGCTGGGCCTCGTCTAGGCCGACCCCCAAGGGCATCTGCCGACACGCATTGTGGCCCTCATGAGCCTTCCCCCAGCCTTGCCACACGTGCAGGGCCCAGGTTGAGGCGGAGCAGCAGGTCGGGCAGGGGCCAGAGAAGCCTGTCTAAGGACTCGCCCTCTCGGCACACCCATTAGAGTGTGGTGATAGCGGTTTTTTTTATATTGGGGGGCTTGTGTTCTGGGGGGGCATTATTTTGGTAAGGCCGAGGATCAAGGCATTTTTTGTTTTTATGGGGGTGTTTGTGTTGTGGAGGGGGGGGCTTATTTTTGTAAGGCCGATGATGAAGGCCATTTGGATGGGCAAGTTTTGTTAGTCCTCCCCAGGTTTTGGGAGTGACAGATGTTTTTGACTGTTTTTTGGGGGTCTTGTCTGTTTTTCTGTTTCATGTGGGAAGGGCCCTGAGTTTGTGAAATAAAGCTTTTTATTTATTCAGCATGTCCACGTCTCAGGTTTCAAGTGGTTGTTGCGTTAACCGGCTGAGGGCTTGCGGTGCGGCTGCCTTCAGGTGCGTTCATTGCCACAGCCCATTCCCTGACAGGGGGCCTAGAAGTGTCAATCAATAAGCCCCCGGCGGACGGCCCTTGGACCTTGTGGCTCCCTCCTGGGCTGGTACTCCTCCTCCTCCTCCTCCTCCTCATGGTCCTCCTGCTCGTCCTCCTGAGGTGGTGGTGCAATGTCAGGTGGCAGTGCCTGAGTCCTGCGGATAGCCAGGTTGTGCAGCATGCAGCACACGACGACGAACTGGGAGATTCTATCCGGCGAATACTGTAGAGATCCGCCAGAACGATCCAGGCAGCGGAACTGTTGCTTGAGGACGCCTATCGTTTGCTCTATGATGTTCCTTGTGGCTTGATGGCTTTCGTTGTATGCCTCCTCCGCTGGGGTCCTGGGCGCACGGAGCGGGGTCATGAGCCATGTACACAAAGGGTAGCCCTTGTCCCCGATAAGCCATCCCCTTGGTGGAGGCTGTGCCTCGAACATGTCAGCCACAGTAGTCTGGCGCAGGATAAATGCATCGTGGCTGCTTCCTGGGAAGCGGGCATTGACAGCTAGGATGCGCTGCCTGTGGTCACACACCAGCTGTACATTTAGGGAATGGTAGCCCTTCCGGTTGCGGTAATCTTCGGCATTGTGGATAGGTGCCCGCACAGCCACATGCGTGCAGTCAATGGCGCCCTGCACCATGGGGAAGCGCGCGATCCTGGCAAATCCGACTGCACGCTGCTCCTGCCTCTGTCGGGTCATGGGGAAGGAGATGAATTGGTGTCTCCTCGCGAAAAGTGCATCGGTGACCTGCCGGATGCAGCGATGCGCGGCGAACTGGGAGATGTTCGCTATGTCCCCAGCAGCGGCTTGGAAGGAGCCGCTTGCATAAAAGTTCAGAGCCACCGTGACCTTCACTTCCACCGAGAGAGTCGTCCTGCACATCAGCTGTGGACGCAGATCTCTGTGAAGCAGCTGGCAGATCTCTGCAACCACCTCCCTTCTGAAGCGCAGCCTCTTAACACAATGCGCCGCAGTCATGGTGAGATAGGACACCTGCTGCCGGTATTGCCTGAGTGGGTAAGGCCTACGTTGCCGACGCCTGATGGCCCCTCTGCGTCTAGGCATGGCTGGCCCTCTCTCACAGCGTCTGCGAGCCCTTCGCACATAATGCTGCAACTGAGGGTTGGACCCCCATACAGCCCCCATAATAAAGTTGAAAACAGTGAAATCAAATGAATCAAATGTCAAAGCACTGGCCAGAAGCCAAAAATACCTCTCCTATGTTGTCCCAAATCAGTAAGCTCTGTCCCTTGGTCTCTGTCCAGAAATCCAAAGCAGTAAAGTCATTGCAGCAAAATGGCTGGGCTTTATAGGTCAGTGTAAGTGCCCTTTAATTAGCGCTCCCCGAGGCCCGCAGGGCCTCTGTTGCGTTCCACTTCACAGTTCTTAGCAGCGCCACGCCCACATTGGGCGGGCGCCACTGAATTTCCGGTTTGGGCGCACAAACAGCGTTGCACGACGAAATGACGTCATAAGCTGCGCGCGCAGCTGAGCGGGCGCAAACACTTTGCGCCGGCGCTAAATGTCAACTGAATTTGGGCGTTGGCGTAGATCGGTCTGCGCCCGGGCGCTAAGTGCCTAGCGCTGGAAATATACCCCTCTTATGGCATTACCGGCTGGCGCAACCAACTGAATTTCTAGGCCCTTGTGTCCAATTTCAATGAAAACTCCTCAACCCTCATAATCAAGCAAGCTCCAAAAACCATGGCTACATACAATGCATTACTACACATACCCCCTCCCCAATATGTCCCAGTGTCTTTATTAGCACTGGACTGGACCAGCAAAAGATCATTTCTATCTGGTCCTAAATATCACTGACTTCATATCCCATGAGCCTATCTCACATTCCGCATGATAGTCCTTCTGTCAAAGGTTCATCCATCACTGTCCTAGATTTTCTAACCCTCTCATAGAACTGCGTTCTATGACGGGTATTTATATTCGCAGTGTGCAGTTGGATGCTGACCTCTTGCGAAGCAGCAGGGAGGTGCTGGGAGTGGACCTGAAAAGGTTGGCAAGAGAATGGCAGGAATTGGGGAGTGGGAAGAGAATGCCAGCATGAATTGGGGAAATAACAACAGAAAATGCTGGAAAAACTCAGCAGGCCAGGCAACATCCGTGGAGAGAGAAATAGAGTCAACGTTTCAGGTCGAAGACCTTTCGTCAGGAACTCTCTCCACGGATGTTGCCTGGCCTGCTGAGTTTTTCCAGCATTTTCTGTTGTTATTTCGGATTTCCAGCATCCGCAGTATTTTGCGATCGACATGAATTGGGGAATGGGAAGAGAATGCCAGCATGAATTGGGGGGAGAATAATCCCAGCATGAGATGGTGGTGGTGGTGGGGGGGTTTGGGGGAAAGTACCAGCATGAATCTGGAGGGAGTGGGGGTTGTTGCCACCATGAATTGGGGAACTGGGGGAACAGAAGACTGCCAGCATAAAATGGAGGGAGCAGGGTTCTAGCATGAAACTGGGACGGGGGGGAGAAAAGTTAGCCTCAATTGGGCAGAGGGGTAAGTAGAGTATCTGAATTTATGGGGGAGATTAGGAGAAGTGTGCCACTTTGAATCATTAGTGGAGGGGTTGTGAAGGGGCGGGGCGGTGAGAGAAGACTTTCAGCATGAACTGAGGAGGAGAGGGAGGGGTTCTGCCAGTTTAAAGTAAGAGGGAAGAGGGAAAAGAGTACTGGCACGAACTGATGGGCAATGGGTGGACAAGAGTTCCAGAGTGAGCTAGTTGGGAGAGGGTAAGGAATGCCAGTGTGAACTGAGGTGAAGATGGGGAAGTGTACCAGTGCCGACAGGAGGGCGAGGGGTGAGAAGAAGATGGTCTTTGTTAACTGGGAGTGGCGGTGGGGGGCAGGGCAGGGAGGCCAGTCCTTCTGTGCCACCTGTGACAACCATGAGAACAACTTTAAAACAATCCAGCAATTAGATTAACCAATGGAAAGTGCCAATGCATACCCACAATAGCTTAAGAGTTCTCCACAAGAAATTCTTGCCACAATCCAAATTATACAAGTGAAGGAATGTTGGATATAGATACCTGTCCAACCTGTGCCTGCAGAGTGACTGCATATCACAGGCCCACCTTCAAGGTTGCTTTTTAGTCTCAGCTTTTTGGAAATCTTGGGCCAATTTTCTTTTTGCCAGTTTTTGCAAGTAGCAACATTTAGTAAGCACCGAATTTTCCTGTCAGCTCTCCTCTCCTGATCCAGATGGGTTTGTTTGGTCGATTTCCAGAGGAACCTTTTTTTTTAATGGTTCCTAAATGGGGTTGGGGTTAGGACTTTGTATTGAACATAGTTCTCCTCCCCTTACATTTAATTTTTCCTTTAAGCATCTAGATGTATATAAGCACTTCGGTGCGACCTGTTTTCAGACTGTTAGGCATAAAGACACTTCAGACGATTTACCAGTGTCACGCTTCGTGCATTTCACGTTGAACCATTAATGTCGGAATGAATATGACACCCAAAAGGAGAAGTCCTTTGGGAATTTTGTTGGGGAAGCCAAACTGCATGTATTGGTAAGCCAGCACAGCAGATTCTAAGGCCTATGAAAATGGGCGCAGGCAGCGCGAAGCTAACACAGAAATGGCGGCCGCTGCCGGACCCGCCGGAAGTGGGCAGAAGCGAGACGGCCGCCATTGTTTCATCCGAACTGGCCTTAACGGCCGGCGCTAAGGTGCCGAATTGCCACTGAAATACTATTGCCCTCAACAGAAATCTATTGTAAGGGCTGACCCACCATACCTGAAGTTAACAGAAGTTCTAACTGACTCCAAAATAAGAACTAGTATCATTGCAGTATTCGCAAGGTTCCTCACAATGGACTTTCCAGCGTCATGAAGTAAAGTCTCGCAAATCATGTAGAGTATTCTGTACCGCTGACTGTGCTTCGCGTATATTGATGAACTTTTGATTTCCTGTCTTCAGAAACTTTATTGTGAAATCATCTGAAGTCAAAGCCAATTAGTTCATCACCACAGATGATTCATCTGTTTCCAGTTCCTCAGTGTCGTACCCACAACCCAGCATTACTTGGAGGAGGTCATTGAAAATGATGAGGCTGATGTTGACGTGCCGTGTGAGCTACAGGTCCTAAAGTTCTATAAGATTCAGAGCCCAAAGTCCACAAAGCAGGTTTTACGCCATGGTGCTGAGCCTTGGGAGAACTACAGACCTGTGGCAGGATCCTCCACAATTCCATCTTTGAATTTACCAATACAAGACAAGGGCTAGAAATTGGGTCAGGCCCATTTCTAGGGCCCAAAACAGGCGATGGGCTCGGATCCCACACCAGAAGCCAGAGGCCTGAGGCTTTGGCTAAAATTGGGCCTTGTGCTTATTTTTTTAAAATTAATTGACAGAATGTGAGCCTCGCTGGCAAGCCCAGCATTTATTGCCCATCCCAAATTGCCCTTAAGAAGAATGGTGGTGGGCAACCTTCTTAAACCGCTGCAGTCCGTGTGGTGAAGTCCCTTTTTGTAGCAGTTTGGTGTCTCGTTGGGCTATTGCAGAGGGGCAGTTAAGAATCAACCAACATTGCTGTGGGTCTGGAGTACATAGAGGCCAAACCAGGTAAGGATGACAGATTTCCTTCCCTAAAGGACATTAGTGAACCAGATGGGTTTTGATATGACATTCAATTACTCATACTAACTTTTAAATTCCAGATTTATTTAATTAACTGAATTTAAATTCCCCAGCTGCCTACGTGAGATTTAAACTTGCATTTATAGAGATCATTAGTCCAGGCCACTGGAGTAAGTGTCCAGTAACATACCCACTATGCTATGACACCCACTATGCTACTTCGTTAGCATAATTCCAGCAAGCTTCTGATGCCGACCGTGCCTCCAGAGGCAGCTCGCCGGTTGGCTCCCCACCAACTTGCAATGCCAACAGCAGCCCACAGGTAGGTTCTGGGAGGCGGGGTCGGAGGAGGGGTGAGGGTGGGGGGGGGAGAATGGGATGGGGGGTGAGGGTGGGGGAGGGGAGAGAAGAGGGGAGAGAATGGGATGAGGGTGCGGGTGGGGGAGAGAGAATGGGATGGGGGTGAGGGTGAGGGTGGGGGGGAGAGAATGGGATGGTGGGTGCGGGTGGGGGGGAGAGAATGGGATGGGGGAGAGAATGGGATGGGGGTGAGGGTGGGAGGGAGAGAATGGGATGAGGGTGCGGGTGGGGGAGAGAGAATGGGATGGGGGTGAGGGTGAGGGTGGGGGGGAGAGAATGGGATGGGGAGAGAATGGGATGGGGGTGAGGGTGGGAGGGAGAGAATGGGATGGGGGGTGAGGGTGGGGGGGAGAGAATGGGGTGGGGGAGAGAATGGGATGGGGTGAGGGTGGGGGGGGAGAGAATGGGATGGGGGGTGAGGGTGGTGGCGGGGGGGAGAATGGGATGGGGAGGGAGGGTGGTGGGGGGGAGAATGGGATGGGGGGTGCGGGTGAGGGTGGTGGGGGGGAGAATGGGATGGGGGGGTGCGGGTGGGGGGGAGAATGGGATGGGGGTGCGGGTGGGGGGGAGAGAATGGGATGGGGGAGAGAATGGGATGGGGGTGAGGGTGGGGGGGAAAGAATGGGATGGGGGGTGCGGGTGGGGGGGTGAGGGTGGTGGCGGGGGGGAGAATGGGATGGGGAGGGAGGGTGGTGGGGGGAGAATTGGATGGGGGGTGAGGGTGGGGGGAGAGAATGGGATGGGGGGTGCGGGTGAGTGCGAGTCAGCAGTGGCTTTCAAGAGTGCTCCTCCTGGCCCCACACGAAGGTGTTAAAAGGAAGGACCGTACCTCTTTGTTGGTGGCCTTCCGCGGTCCCTTTAAGGACCACTGACTAGGCTGCAGCAGGAACAGGGGAAATCTGCGCGGAATGCCCCCGGGGCAGGCTCCACTCAGCACTGACCAATTTCCAGGGGGGGGGTTAGTGTCCTTAAACACGCATTAGGCAGCTGCAAGAGTGCCTGGATATCATTTGATCTAAAAATGCCGTGGATCTATTTCAGGTGCCCTTTGGGCTGCAAAGTTAAACCTTCCTGCCCCTGATTTGCACCCAAAAAAATGGGTGTGGAGAGTCTATCCAAATAGACCAGGGCACATATCTGAGGCACTCTACAGCCCTCTGGACTCAACATAGAGTTCAACAATTTCAGATCATAACCTCGGCCCCTATCACATATATATATTTTCTTCTTTTTTTTTCTGCCCTCCCACAGGGCAGCTGTCCTTCACTCTGCCAGCGCAATTCACACTCCATCTAGAGCCATAATTTGTTCCTTAACCTGTCCCATTACTGTAGTGTATGTGCCTTTAAGTCAGAACTACTTTTACAGCTCCTGTATACTGTAGTACCGGCAGTGACCACACCGGTATATAAGCTTTGCGCATGCCTCTGTACCCCCAGTCTAGAGACTACCCTCCTCCAGTAAAGACCTGTTATTTGTTAATGTACAGCATCCGTGTGATTATTTAATAATAGCATACCCACTGAACCACGGATCCAACAATTACCACCTCCTCTCACCTTGAATATCTCTTAATGTCTCTCAATGTCTCTTAACCTCTCCTGCTTTCTATCCTATCACTGAGCTTCCCTTTTGTTCTTTCACCCCCTCCCCCTTTTCCCAGCCCCTAAACCTGCTTTCCATTTCCTGCTTTTTTTCCAGTTCTGACGAAAGGTTCATCGACCTAAAACGTTGACCCTGTTTCTCTCTCCATGTATGCTGCCTGGCCTGCTGAGTTTTTCCAGCGTTTTCTGCTGTTATTTCACATATCTGCCATAGTTGACGCTGGGGCATGGTTCCATGACCATCCCTCATTACATTCTTTATCAGAGTTCACCGTAGTTTACAATCTTGCTGCATTAGATTATTCCAAACATATAAAGGGACTTGTTCAGACTGGTAATATCCAGAGGCACATGATTATGTGATGTGTGATATGTAAGCAATTTGACTGGGAGCACTTTGGCAAAGCTGGTTGGCTTCTTTAGTTAATCTGCTTACCACACTGGTGAGAAAATCAACTACCCTCCTCATCTCAACCAAGCGAAGCAGTAACCCAAGGGTTCCCGGGAGTCGTCTGAGGTCTGTGCGGGCTGTGGGATCAGCATCCAGTTACATCGAGGCCGATGCGCCATCAAGTACCGGGAGGAGCCTACGAGTGTCGGTGGAAGCAGAATCCATAATAAGAAGGGTTCTGGATCAACGAGGAACGTTTAAAAAGGTTTGGGTATAGAGAAGGGGAATGGGACTAAGTGGCTAGCACTTTCAGACAGCTGGCGCAGAAGCAGTGCTGCGATTGGCCTGCTTCTGTGCTGTGATTCTCTAACTGGCTTGTCCTCCCAAAGCTCGGGAGACAGGCCTTTGAAGATTTTGCAAATAGAGCAATGTACACGCTCTCAGCAGGCAAATAATGTTGCAATTTATAACATTCCTTAAACAGCATTCCTTTATTTATTGCTCCATTCATTTTGCACTTATTTTGAAAGTAGTAAAAAGAATTACTCCTTAATTTCAAACATTGTAAAGACATACCTTATTTATTTTTTATTGCTTTATGTTTATTCTATTTTGCTCAGCAGTGTAACAGTGGGGTTAGCTGCACCTCTATGTTTATACCTTTTGAAATCCACAAGATTTTCATTTACCTTCTGAAAAAGATCTTACACAATCGCTGGGCTGCATGGCTTGTTTTAACTGTTTCTTTGTCCAGTATTTTCTTTCCTTCTTCCAGTCAGTTCTCCATTCCCATCTTGTCCTCATTAAGTGCCTGCAATCCGGCCTCTTCGCCTCCCTTTGTGCAGCTCCTCCCCTTTCTGGAATGTCACTTGCAATGCTACTTTAACATTTGGATCCAGCTTTCCGTTCCAGCCCCACCGCAACTCCCATCAGCGCACCACCCGCCCAACTTTTCCCCTTCTTCTCCTGAAGGCGCCGGCTCACACTTCCACAGGCTTTTAAAATTCTCATCCTTGTTTTCAAGCCCCATTCACCCATCACCCCCTGTGCCCGCTGGCCTACACTGGCACCCATTTAAGCAACACCTCGATTTCAAAATTCTCATCCGTATTTTCGAATCCCTCCATGGCCTCGCCCCTCCCTATCTCTGTAATCTCCTCCAGCCCCACAACCCCCCGAGATATCTGCGCTCCTCTAATTCTGCCCTCTTGAGCATCCCTGATTATAATCGCTCAACCATTGGTGGCCGTGCCTTCTGTTGCCGAGGCCCTAAGCTCTGGAATTCCCCCCCTAAACCTCTCCGCCTCGCTACCTCTCTTTCCTCCTTTAAGACGCTCCTTGTCAGCTGTGGCTCAGTGGGTAGCACCCTCGCCTTTGAGTCAGAAGGTTGTGGGTTCACAGTCCCACTCCAGAGACTTGAGCTAGGCTGACACTCCAGTGCAGTGCTGAGGGAGTGCTGCACTGTTGGAGGTGCCGTCTTTCAGATGAGACATTAAACCGAGGCCCTGTCTGCTCGCTCATGTGAACGTAAAAGATCCCACGGCACTATTTCGAAGAAGAGCAGGGGAGTTCTCCCCGGTGTCCTGGGGCCAATATTTATCCCTCAACCAACATAACAAAAAACAGATTATCTGGTCATTATCATATTGCTGTTTGTGGGAGCTTGCTGTGCGCAATTTGGCTGCCGCATTTCCCACATTACAACAGCGACTCCATTCAAAAAGTACTTCATTGGCTGTAAAGCACTTTGAGACGTCTGATGGTCGTGAAAGGTGCTATAGAAATGCAAGCCTTTCTTTCTTTTTATTTCTCCACTCGGCATCTCAGCCAAACTGGACATCCCATTTTGAGCTTTTCCCGTCATACGAAACCACAGACAACAACTTTGAATACTGGGAGTGTTCAAACCACTGGAACAGGCAAATGGGGCCTCAGTTGTCATCCAAAGGATAACATTCCCTACAATACAACACTTTCTTAGTGCGGCCACTATCGTGAGCAGGAAGGGCTAAAAATAAAAATTGCAAATTACTGTTACTATTTAGGTAAATGTTTCCTGGGAAATGTGAGGCAATCACAATTTTTTTGTGTACTGCATTCAAAACTTTAATATGTGAGAGAAACAAAGATTTGTGATCATATGGCACCTCACCACAGCTCTCAGAATTGTCCCAACATGTAACTAATTACTTATAATATTTTTGAGGTGCAGTGATGGCTGGTTAAATTTCATCACAGGATGTGGGCATTGCTGGCAAGGCCAGCATTTAATTGCCCTTGAGAAGGTGGTGGTGAGCCGCCTTCTTGTTACAGCTGAGTGGTTTGCTTGGCCATTTCAGAGGGCAGTTAAGAGTCAACCACATTGCTGTGGGCCTGGAGTCACTTAAAAAGTACTTATTTGGCTGTAAAGTGCTATGAGATGTCTGGTGTTCGTGAACGGCACTATATAAATGCAAGTCTTTCTTAAAACCTACCTCTTTGACAAAGCTTTTGGTCGCTTTACTACATTAAAGGCGGTATATAACTAGAAGTTCTTGTTGTTGTTGTTCGGCCAACTGGCTTATTCCTCATGCGTCAGCCAAGTCGGTGAGTTCTGGCAGGCTATTGAGCTGTCGGAGACATCCAAGCTGAACCCAATTCTCACCTCACCGGCCCACTTTCCAGGAAGAGTCACTGGATGGTCATCTGGACTGGAAACCATGGTTGATTGTTCCCTTTCGTAGACCAGGACAAGTGAGACCAATTCAATGAAGTCAGTGAAGTCAATGGGAGTCGGGGGGTGGGGGGTGGGAAACTCTCCACTGGCTGGAGTCATACCTAGCACAAAGGAAGATGGTTGTAGTGGTTGGAGGTCAATCATCTTAGCCCAAGGACATCGCTGCAGGAGTTCCTCAGGACAGTGTCCTAGGCCCAACCATCTTCAGCTGCTTCATCAATGACCTTCCCTCCATCATAAGGTCAGAAGTGGGGATGTTCGCTGATGATTGCACAGTGTTCAGTTCCATTCGCAACTCCCCAGATAATGAAGCAGTCCATGCCCGAATGCAGCAAGACCTGGACGACGTTCAGGCTTGGGCTGATAAGTGGCAGGTAACATTCGCGCCACACACGTGCCAGGCAATGACTATCTACAACAAGCGAGCATCTAACCACCGCCCCTTGACATTCAATGGCATGACCATCACTGAATCCCCCACAATCAACATCCTGGGGGTCACCATTGACCAGAAACTTAACTGGACCAGCCACATAAATACTGTGGCAACAAGGTTAGGTATTCTGCGGCGAGTGTCTCACCTCCTGACTCCCCAAAGACCTTCCACCATCTACAAGGCACAAGTCAGGAGTGTGATGGAATACTCTCCACTTGCCTGGATGAGTGCAGCTCCAACAACACTCAAGAAGCTCGACACCATCCAGGACAAAACAGCCCGCTTGATTGGCACCCCATCCACCACCTTAAACAGTCACTCCCTCCACCACCGGCGTACTGTGGCTGCAGTGTGTACCATCCACAAGAGGCACTGCAGCAACTCGCCAAGGCTTCTTCGGCAGCACCTCCCAAATCCTCGATCTCTACCACCCAGAAGGACAAGGGCAGCAGGCGCATGGGAACACCATCACCTTCAAGTTCCCCTCCAAGTCACACACCATCCTGACTTGGAAATATATCGCTGTTCCTTCATCGTCGCTGGGTCAAAATCTGGAACTCCCTCCCTAACAGCACTGTGGGAGCACCTTCACCACACGGACTGCAGCGGTTCAAGAAGGTGGCTCACCACCACCTTCTCAGGGGCAATTAGGGATGGGCAATAAATGTTGGCATTGCCAATGACGCCCTTGAATGAATTTTAAAACAATACAATTTGATCAGTAAACATCCTCAGAACACGCTTTGTCAGTTAACGCCACAATGCAATAATTTCCATTTATTTCCATGTTGCAGGTGACTATCTACAATCCATTCATGAACGTATTGTGTTGTGGAATAAGGGAGAAGCAACACCATTCTAGGCCCTGCAACAAGCAGTAAACCCTAAGTTCTGTGCCCTTGTACACCCATGTGTCTGTTTTTGTTTAATTAGCATTGCACACAATTGGATATGTTCCAACAAGTTCAATAGGAAAGTACCCTGGATGTCACTCAGTGGAAACCACATCAAATCAAGCAATAACACGGTGCACATTGTCACATATCTTACGACACGGCAGTTAAGCAACGCCTCGATTTTAAAATTCTCACCCTTTTTTTCAAATCCCTCCACGGAGTTGCCCCTCCCTATCTCTGTAATCTTCTCCAAGCCCTACAACCCTCCCAGATATCTGCGCTCCTCCAATTCTGGCCTCTTGCTCATCCCCGATTTTAATCGCTCCACCATTGGCGGCCGTGCCTTCAGCTACCTAAGTCCGAAGCTCTGGAATTCCTTCCCTAAACCTCCCTGCCTCGCTTTCCTGCTTTAAGACGCTCCTTAAAACCTACCTGTTTGGCCAAGCGTTTGGTCACCTGTCCTAATATCTCTTTATGCGGCTCGGTGCCAAATATTATTTGATAACGCTCCTGCGAAGCACCTTGGGACGTTTTACTACGTTAAAGGCGCTATATAAATGCAAATTGTTGTTGTTTTTATTCACCATGAGGGCCTGTGCAACAAAGCTTTGGTGAGTGCTGCGGATGTCATTCTAGCCACAGGACTATTAGAATATTACCATGTCCAGGCTGCGGTGGCTGGGTGACGTCAGAGAGAACTGACAAACGACACGCAACCACGGGAATGATTTCAGCTGGATGTACCCCACGAAAGCTGGAGCGGTGAAATATTTGAGAGATGCATTTTACTCGGAGCACAATCTCTCCTTAAAAATAGCAGCCTTCGAGACACAGACCTGCCCTCCTCCGACTTCTGGGGAAAAAAAACAAAAGCAAACGCACAGCCTGCCCTGCACGCTCCCGGACTCTCGCCTGAATTAGCTTATTCTTCCCGCTACAATGAAAAAAATGATCCTGGTGCGAGCTGAAAAATGCAAATTACAGGTATAATTGTTAGGTGATTGCCTCTATGTAAGAGATCAGTGTTACACTTAAGAAACTGCGTGCTTTTCTGTTATTCAGTGGTAATCCTAGAGGCTTTACTACTGGAGTGCTTCAATTACAATAGGCTCCACTGGGGCCTGCAGGGGAAGACAAGCCCAGGTGAGATCTGCTAGTTACTTCAACCTGTCAGCTGCCATTAATGAATAGGGTGGGAACAAAAGAGAATACGCTTACCTTCTATCCTGGAGACCACCTTCTTCTCACTGTAGCCTTCCATTACACGTATTTTTTTTCTCTTTCAAACATTGAGACGTGCATTGAATGCTTCACTGCTGGGTTCAGATTTCACTTTCTTTTGCAACTGTTTGCAATAGCCAAGCTAGCCTCTAATCAAATGAGGCGAGGTAAGGCGAGGCATTGTCATGAGAAAACAAACCACGTCTCCGCATCGGCTCATCTTGTGTTTCATTTTTTTTTTGTGAATCCCGATCTGAGAAGTTGCAGCAACAGTTGGATAATTCTCAGCATCTTCACGCAGGTGTGCCTCTTTCTGGCGAACCGACAACCCTCACTGCTACGGCATGTGAGACTGCCACAGGGCACATTACATGTAGGTGAGATTAGACAAGGCAACACTTAAAGTAATGAACTCTGATTCTCTGAAACTTTAAAATACCCCAGGGAATATGCCCTGTAGATACTCTGTATTCAATGGAAGTTAACCATTTAATCTACGTATGAATTAAATCATTGTACTGTGGCGGAGCCACTAAGGGACTCCAATCAATTGTATATAATTCCCTTTAATAATATGTTGGCTACAGCCTGAGTCTGTATCTTTGTTTTCACTGTTTACATGTACAGAGCGCGATCACTTTAATAGCGCGGGCAAACGCGATGACGTCATGCCGTTCATCACGTGATCCCCCACCGGCGGGAAAAACGTGATGACGTCATGACGTCAGCCACGGGACCGCCCTAGCAGTCCTCGTGGATCCTCCGAACTGACTAGACCTATATTCGATGTTCTCCTGTAGTTATCTGTTAAACTCTGTTACTTTTCATTAAACCTCGTTTATTTGATCGCCTGAGTGGACCTCAGTCTTTTGGATAGGAACTAGACATTCCTACAGTACGATTTAATTTAAGCACATAATCTAGGCTGTCACTCTGAAGGAGCGCTGCATTGTCGCAGGTACCGTCTATCGGATGAGAAAGAAAGACTTGCCTTTATATAGTGTCTTTATATTGGAACTCTCTTCCTCAGAGGGCGGTGGAAGCAGAGTCTTTGAATATTTTTAAGGCAGAGGTAGATAGATTCTTGGTAAGCAAGGGGGTGAAAGGTTATCGGGGGTAGGCGGGAATGTGGAGTAATCGGATCAGCCATGATCTTATTGAATAGCGGAGCAGGCTCGAGGGGCCGAGTGGCCGACTCCTGCTCCTGATTCGTATCTTCGCATGTTGTTGATGACCACCGGACGTCCAAAAGCGCTTGACAGCCAATGAAGTACTTTTTGAAGTGTGGTCACGGTTGTAATGCAGGAAATAAAACCGAGGCCCCATCCGCCCCCTCAGGTGGGTGTAAAAGATGCCATGGCATTCTTGGAAAAAGAGTACTGGAGTTCTGCCCAGTGTCCTGGCCAATGTTTGTCTCGTTATCGACATCATTAAAAACAGAATGCATTGTGATTATAAAAGGTGTTATTAAAATAATCCCTATTGCAGCTGAGTAATATCATGGTCACGGTAGTTTGTTTCTAGGTTACACGCAACATAC
This sequence comes from Somniosus microcephalus, assembly GCF_052327205.1. Classification (NCBI taxonomy): domain Eukaryota; kingdom Metazoa; phylum Chordata; class Chondrichthyes; order Squaliformes; family Somniosidae; genus Somniosus; species Somniosus microcephalus. Next base: position 81,137,301 of record NC_141003.1, on the reverse strand, counting down.
ACTGCAATTATCATAAGAATGCAAGATTTTGTGAGTCACGCTACTCAGGTGAATCAGGGTGCCGAGAAAAAGAAAGACAAAGAAAGACTTGCATTTCTATAGCGCCTTTCACGACCACCGGATGTCCCAACGCCACTTAACAGCCAATGAAGTACTTTTTGAAGTGCAGTCACTGTTGTAATGTAGGAAACACGGTAGCCAATTTGCTCACAGCAAGCTCCCACAGACAGCAATGTGATAATGACCCAGATAATCTGTGTTTTTTTTAGCAATGTTGATTGAGGGATAAATATTGGCCAGGGCCACTGGGGAGAACTCCCCTGCTCTTCTTCGAAATGGTGCCACGGGATCTTTTATGTCCACCTGAGAGAGCAGATGGGGTTTTGGTTTAAGGTCTCATCCGAAAGAAAATTAGTACAGGAAAATCTCGTTTAAATGGCACCTAAATATCCAGAATTCTCTAATAACCGGCAAAATTCATACTCCGAAAACAACACCTCAATAACCGGAAATGTTGCCGAGTCCGAGTCCGAGTCTCCCGCAGTGGCCGAGTTAGTCAGTGGAGGCTAGTGGAGGCCGTCAAACGGCCTGCAGACTGCGCAGCACCCCTCCCCTTTAACGGAAGGGGGGGGGCGATGAAACGCGTCAGCGCTATGTGGAGCGGCCGCGTCGTGCTCACCGCGCTTTGCGCTCCAGACACCGCCCCGAGAGGAAGTGGACTGCCCGAGATAGCGCTCCGCTTCTGCGCTGGGGCGGTACTCCCGCGTCGGGCGCTAACTGTCTGGCGCTAATTCGGTTATCCAGAATTTTTAATCAACCGGCACCATCCCGGTCCCGTCGGTGCCGGATACGAAAGAGTTTCCTGTATGTGAATTGTAATTTATGCTGAAAAGAGTGGCAGGATATGTGGGAAGGGTATCAGGTGTCTGCTCAAAACTGGGATCTGCCAGTGAAATTGGAAATGCTGGCCTACCTGAGATACTCAATGGCTGGTCACTAAAAATTAAATGAATGCTCGTCCCTCAGATGGCGCAGTGGGTAAAGGCAGTGTGCCTTGTGTCACTGAAGCATACACATGAAGAAGGCTCCAGGTTGATCCCTGGACTGCACAGTTGGCCTGGGTGGGAGTCTGGGTGCAACCATTAGCCCCAGTGTTGCTGAACTAGGGAGGGGGGAAAGTCTCAGCCACATTATTATACATATATATATACCTATAGCATTTTAACATAGTGAAACATCACAAGATGCTTCAAAAGGGCAGGATGTCAAGGAGGATATCGGGAGAAGAGATGATTTTTTTTCTTGATCTCCTGTGAAGCGCCTTGGGACGCTTTACTACATTGAAGGGGCTATATAAATACAAGTTGTTGTTGTTGTTATGATCAAAGGTGGAGTCAAAGTGGTATATTAGACGGGGGACAGGATAGGGCTCGACTGAGATAGTTTCTGTGGCTGAATAACCTGCTGACATTTCCTGCCAAGATTCACACATGGAGAGTGGTGACTTTGGGCAGATACTGGACAGCTTCTAGCACTAGCAGAGGTGGAGAGAAAATTGAAAATGTATAGACATTAATACAGCCGAGAACATGTAACGATTTGAAGAAAGTATGTTCGGCCATGCAAATACGCTTTTATGAAATCTGATGTGCGAATAACAAAAAGAATACTTACAAATACTCCGACAGTCGGAAAACCCAAAACTTCAGATACTGCAGAGCTACCCGACAAAATATAGCCTATTAATAAAAATAACCCGCTGAAAGAAATCTAAAAGTTTGAGGTGCTCCCAAATGGTGTCTGTAAAGTCTGTGGGTTGTACTGTTAATAACGACACAGACTTCAGGAGTAACAAACAAACAGGTCTTTACTATTCGAAGGTCAGGGCGAATCTGCCCAAGGAATCATGCCACAACACTTATATACCGGTGTGGTCACCATCGGTATTACAGTATACAGAAGCCAAACAAGTAGTGCCACACCTAAAGTAGTTCTCTTAAAGGTGAACGGTTACATACAATAGTTCTCTTAAAGGTAGACGGGTACATACACTACAATCCTCCCTTTTTAGCTTATTACATACAGAGTCCCCATTAAACATAACGGCCTAGAAATTGAGTGGGCTTAGCGCCCATTTTGCGGCGCTAGAGGGCATTGCGCTGGACTTACAGCCGGTTTTGAAATTGACTAGGGCCCAACATCGGCGTTACACCGGTAGCGCTGCGCCGGCACCGATGACGTCATCGGTGTGCGCAGCGTCCCGGTTGCCGTGGTGACGGGCCCCAGCGCCGAAATTCAGTTGCGGCCGCCTCGCCCGTGGCAGCCGCAACTAAGACTCTGGCAACAGAGTCTTACACGACTTTGCGCCGGCGCATAAAGGTGGAGCGGCGGCCGGCCGCTTTCCCGCCGGCCGCCTGCCCGCACCTCCCTCCCCGGACTCCCCCACCCCCCCCCCGCGGAACAGATGCTTCTCGGCTGCGAGCCCGGCACTTCCCCGAGGTGCCGGGCTCATTTTTGTGGCGATTTAACCGGCCAGCGGGCGGGTGCAGGCAGCTCCTCCTTAACTGAAGGAGGAGGCCTGCACTTCCCGAGCCTGCCGCACCGCATCGGGTGCCGCAGCGCCGGAATAGCGCCGCAATGCGGCGCGTAGCGCCAGTTTTCAGGCGCAAACAGCCTTCAGTAGCGCCGGCAGCCGTTTGGGCGCGGCGCTACTGAATTTTTGGCGCGCACAGCGTGACTTAGCACCGGCGCTAAATTTCCAGCGTTAAGCCCCGGCGCAGCGCAAACTCAATTTCTAGGCCAACATATCTTCAACTTCATATAACACAATTTACAGACATAGTCTCGGTGGGAAACAGTTCACAGGTTCAGTCTCTGCGGGAACAGTTCACAGATTCAGTCTCTGATCTTGACTCGGTCCGAACAACATCTCTTTGGTGTAGATGGTTCACATTGCTAGCGTGACTCCTCCATATCCTTTTCTTGACGTAACAGCTTGAACTTTCGTCCTGCTGAACCAGCAGTGCTGACTTTTACAACAACTGGGTTGCCTTGATATTTTCCTACTTCCCAACTGATTTAACTCCTTTCGTAGGGTCCACGCATGATCTGGTAGAAGTGATAATATTTGCGATAGTTATCATCTTCTGCTTCTTCTTTTTCTTTTCTGCTTTTTGGAGACTCTCGGGGCTCCCTTATCAGCTGCCAGCTGTAGCGCCACCAACTCTCTATGTTCCTTCGACTTTAAGTGCTTCATCCTGATTTCGGCACTTTGGGAGTTTTCATCACAAACTGGGCAGACCACATCCTCGTAATATTCAGTGTCACTCAACAGGTCATGGTAATATTTGGGTTCGTCCTGAGTTAGGCCAGCGAGAGGGCCTTCTACTTCCTCCTTACCCATCTGGACGTTAGCTGACTGTGGATCCTTCCCTAGACATCGTTCTTGAAAAGACTTCTTCATGCATTCATCTTCATCCCGCTCTTCCTGGGTTTCCTGCAAATCCTTCACTAATGACCTCATTTGTGATTTCAACACTTCCCCTTCCCTCGGGGATTGATTGATCGGGCTATTCAATCCTTCTACTGGAGCAGCTGTTTCAACATTCTGTTGTTCACATAGACGCGATTCAGCATACTTTTGGCATCCCAGTAAAGTCTGTTTTGCAACCTCAGCTATTTCCCAAACTTTTGAGAGCTCCGAACTCCTTCCCGTTGAAGATTGAAGCTCGTGTTCAGATTGTTCCCATTGCAGAGTCTTTTCCCTCAGCATATGAAGGAGTTGGCTGACCGTTAACTCTTCCACGGGAACACTGTGGATCAGAGTCTTCTCCATTTCATCCACCTTTTCCTCCAATGCTTCCACCTTCTGTTCCTCTTGTACTTTGGCTTTCAGCGCTCGGAAAAGTTGCGCCCTGATGCTCTCTAGCTCATGTTCAGGGACCATTCTTACAGTCTCTGTGTTTCTTACAGTTTCCTTTTCTTCCACTGAAAGGATTCCCAGTTGAATCTGTTCTTCAAGTTGTTGAACCTCGGACATTGCCGCCTCATATTTGTCTTGGGTTTCCTTCAATATTTTTATGAGTTCTTGGACATCTTGTCTTTCATGTTCTGCCATGTCTTTCACCTCTAATTTCTCATCTATGGATGGAACTTCTACCGATGAATCTGTCTTGGCCTTGAGCTCATCAAGAATTTCCTGCAGCCTTTGGACTTCTTGCTCATGTTCAACCTTTAGTTGTTCATATGCTTCTACTGAAACTAGCTTTTCGGAGGTTGCCGAGTTAACCCCCTCCAGAATCGTAGCCTGGGCCTGTTCATACTGTTCTTTCAACTTCTCACACTCTGCTTGTAAGGAGTCGTAGAGAAGAACTGGAATAACATCCTGGCTTCCTGAAGATTCCTCTTCATTTGCTTCTTTCGCAATTTCCTGTTGGAGTTCAGCCAAGGCTGCTATGCTATCTGCCTCTCGAAGTCTCACTGCCATCAAATCTTCTTTATTCCTGCAGTCTATCTCAGCCATTTTCCGATTACTTTCATTTAACTGAGTGAGTAGTCCCTTATTCTGGGCTGAGAGATATTGCACCTTCTCATGTAGACCATAGCACTCCTTCTCTGCTCGACATAGCTGGTTACTGCTGATTTGGTTCTGTGTTTCAAGTTCCAACATCCTTTGCTTAGCTTCTTTCAGTTTCGCCCCTATAAGCTCCTCTTGCAACATGGCCACATTATTCACATCAGGAAAAGAAGCGTTTCTCTTTTCCATGTCCAAGATTTTTTTCTGCATATCTTTAAGTGCACACTGCGATTCAGCTTCTCTTAACCTTGCTTGCACTAGCTCCGTCTCCAATTGCAGAACAAAATCCTCAGTGTAGCGTGGTTTGCCTTTATGCTGTATCTCTAGATCATGCAAATATTCTAACTCCTGAACATCATAAGGGAGATGTGATCGGTAATTGGTCACGATGGCTCTATGGTCGCTCTTTGCTTGAGCTAGCTGCCTCTGCTGTCTTTCCAGGTTCTCCCATTCGGTGTCCCAGAACTTTTCCATTGTTTTCATCTCTTGTACGAGACGGTAACTCAACTGTTCTAATTGTTGTCGTACTTTGAAATAAGTTTGAGTCCGAGTTCAGTGTTCTTCCGTCGTGGATAAGTCCTTAACTTGAACAGGCTCAGAATTCTCTGTCAAACTGGAGTTCTGCTCTGAAGCTTTATTCTTCTCGGTAGCATAAGCCTTTATGCATGTCTTCATTTTCTCCACCATAGTCGGCAAGTTCATTTTAGCCTTGTCTTCCATATTTGAGTTGGTCTTATCGTCATCCGTTTCAGAATCTGAGCTGATAGCTTGCACCGAGTCCTCACTCATTATGGCTTTTAGATAGTGCCATTCCATGTCTATTTTCTTGATCCACTCTCGTCCTAGAAGTGGTGGTCCTCCCTCAGATAATACGTACAAGTTCATTCTTGGGTGTTCTTTACCCCTATCTCTCACCTTGACTCTTATCTTCCCCATGGGGTATACCTTATGCCCCGTGTATGTCTGCAATACGAACTTGGTATTTCTTAAGGGGATGTGAGAGAATAGCCGGTGGTAGTCCCTTCGATTTATGACTGATAGAGCTGATCCAGTGTCCAACTCCATTCTTACTTGGACTATAGCTATTTTTAGTATGACCCAGATAGTTTGTAGGTCAGCTTCCTTACTCACATTGTGAATTCTCAGACTACCCAGCTCCTGGCTGTTTGGGTCTGAGTCTGAATTCTGTTCGTCTGAACTCTTCTCAGCCACCTTGTGTACCTTGTTGTACTTTTCTTGTGGTGGCTTCCTTTGGTTGTTGGTCTTCTTCCCTGACCGGCATACCTTAGCGATGTGACCCAGTTTGCCACATTTCCTACATTCTTGGTTCTTAAACCAGCATTGAGTCTGGTCGTGTGTTGTCTTCCCACAACGATAGCATTTTGTTGTACTTGAGGTAATTTGGTCCACCCCGAGTGCCGCCGCCTGTAGCTGCATTTCCGCCGTTCCTTTCGCTGCGGCTTCGTGCGATGCGGCTATAAGGACAGCCCTGTCAAGTATGAGGTCGTTCTCTTCGAGTAGTCGCTTTTGTGTCCCTTCCTTGGACAATCCGCATACGAACTTGTCTCGCAGTGCCTCTGTCAGATTCCCTCCGAACTGGCAGCATTTCGCTAGCCTATGCAGTTCGACCAAATATTCCGCGTTGCTTTCGTCTTTCCGTTGCGTTCTTGCATAGAATTTGAATCGTTCAGCCAACATCAACGGTGTGGGGTTCAAGTGGTCCTTCAGAACAGCCACAATCCCTTCGAAAGTCTGATCCGCCGGTTTAGCTGGTGCTAGTAGATGCTTCAAGAGCCCGTATGTCTTTGCGCCCATCGAGTTTAGCAATGTTATCGCTTTGTCGTCTTCCTCTATTTTGTTGGCTTCACAATAGATCTCGATGCATTCCACGTACGTGGCCCAGTCTTCTATCTCAGAATTAAAATCGTTAATATTCCCTCGCTTAGGCATCTTCCTTTCCTTGGGAGCAGCACAAGTATTTCTTTAAATTCTTATTTATTATTTATTTATTTCTAAGATGGCGGTTTTTCCCGCGAAAATTGTGGTTTCCCGCTCTTTCCTTCTCTCCCCGCCCCTTCAATGGCGGTCTCCCACGTCTGTCGTCTTCTCCGCCTAATGGCGGCTTCCCGTGTTTCTTCCCTGGTGGGAGGGGTATGCTTTCCCCACAGCGGACAGGTTCAGCCGCTGGGCTGGCTTCCGCACAGCTCCCCTTACTCGGCTCTGTCTTTCTCTCCCGCTCGCACGGCTCTACCGGCGCTGGGTACCCCGTTCACGGAGAACAGTTCAGCCGCTGGACTGGCTCTCGCGCAGTCTCTCTCCCCTTGCTTGGCTCTGTCTCTCTCTCCCCCACGTTCGGCTCTACCGGCGCTGGGTACCCCGTTGGTGGAGAACAGTTCAGCCGCTGGACTGGCTCTCGCGCAGCCTCCTTTGGTCGGCTCTGCCTCTCCCACACGCCCGGCTCCCGTTCGCCTCCCAGCCCTCACGCAGTCCGGTGCTTCCCTCCCCGGCTGCGGCTGAGTTTCTCTCTTCCCGCGCTTGCTCCCGGTCTCAGCGCTTCGTGACTTCGGTCGCTGCCCGGCTTTTCCCGCCGATCGCGGTCCGGCTATCTCACGACGCCGTTGGACCCGACTTCCTGACCAGCTCTGCTCCCCCTCGACCGTGGTCGAGTGCACAGCCCTTATCCTCCGGATTTCGTTACACCTTCCCCTACTCACAGTCTCTTCGGCCGCCTTGCTCCCTGCTGGTCGGCTCACTCCGCACCGTGGTAGAAGGGTAGTCAGTGCCTGTTGCTGCTGGAAGCTTTTGTTGCTAAAGTCTTCCTCCTTTCTATTGCTGCAGCCTCGTGTTTTCTTCCAGCAGAACGGCGAGGGCGGTTGCCTCTCTTCGACGCTCTTTAGTTGCTTTGGTAGTCTTGCCGCAGGGTACGGCCGGACTCGTCGCCACTGTAAAGTCTGTGGGTTGTACAGTTAATAACGACACAGACTTCAGGAATAACAAACAAACAGGTCTTTACTATTCGAAGGTCAGGGCGAATCTGCCCAAGGAACCATGCCACAACACTTATATACCGGTGTGGTCACCGTCGGTATTACAGTATACAGAAGCCAAACAAGTAGTGCCACACCTAAAGTAGTTCTCTTAAAGGTGAACGGTTACATACAATAGTTCTCTTAAAGGTAGACGGGTACATACACTACAGTGTCAAAGTGTTCATTATTCATCTGTCAGTAGTTTTGCCAAAGTTGATTCAAAAGAGGAACTAAACATGATTCAGGAGACATTCGTAACAATAATGTGGTTTGCTGGTTGAAACCTGTGAATGTCAAAAATGGATTTAAATGACAGGGTCTCCTGCAAACTGTAAGAGAAGGAAATGGCTCACACATACACACAACAAAATGTACCACCAAGTAGTTAGACATTTATGGTGCGCTTATATTGTACAGAACCATTTCAAATGGTTCCCAGTTGGCCCAGTGAGTTTACCAATGAATAGCTGACAAGGCATGTCTCAGGTCTGAGCTCCGATCTTTGCTGAATTAGCTGTTCTGAGCTGGAATAGTGGTAGTGGCCTCAATGCCCCTAGGGGAAGGTAATGATGGCCATTTAATTGAGGGAGTGACCAACACCAGCAGAACTGTAACTTAGTAAGAGGACAATGCCTTCTGCAAAACAACAACAAAAAACAACAACTTGTATTTACAGTCTTTAACGTAGATTTTTAAAACATTTTCGTTTATGGGATGTGGGCGTCGCTGGCAAGGCCAGCATTTATTGCCCATCCCTGGTTGCCCCTTCAGAAGGTGGTGGTGAGCCGCCTTCTTGAACTGCTGCAGTCCGTGTGGTGAAGGTGCTCCCACAGTGCTGTAAGGGAGGGAGTTCCAAGATTTTGACCCAGCGACGATGAAGGAACGGCCGATATATTTCTAAGTCAGGATGGTGTGTGACTTGGAGGGGGACTTGGAGGTGGTGGTGTTCCCATGCGCCTGCTGCCCTTGTCCTTCTAGGTGGTAGAGGTCGCGGGTTTGGGAGGTGTTGCCGAAGAAGCCTTGGCGAGTTGCTGCAGTGCATCTTGTAGATGGTACACACTGCAGCCACGGTGCGCCGGTGGTGGAGGGAGTGAATGTTTAAGGTGGTGGATGGGTCGCCAATCAAGTGGGCTGCTTTGTCCTGGATAAGTAGTAAAATATCCGAAGGCGCTTCACAGCAACGATTATCAAACAATATTTGACACCGGGCCACGTAAGGAGATATTAGGGCAGGTGACCAAAAGCTTGGTCAAAGAGGTGGGTTTTAACGAGCATCTTAAAGGAGGAGAGCGAGGTTTAGGGATGGAATTCCAGAGCTTTGTGCCGAGGCAGCTGAAGGCACGGCTGCCAATGGCGGAGCGATGGAAATCATGGTATGCGGAAGAGGCCAGAATTGGAGGAGCGCAGAGATCTCAATGGGTTGTACAGCTGGAGGAGGTTGCAGAGATAGGGAGGGTCGAGGCCACGGAGGGATTTGGAAACAAGGAATTTTTAAATCGAGGCGTTGCCGGACTGGGAGCCATTGTCGGTCAGCGAGCACAGGGGAAGGGAACGATTTGGCAAGTAATGAACAACTTAAAAATAATCCTTCAACTGGAAATATGTCGATCAATCTCAACCCCTGATGCTCTGGGATCTAACATTTGTGGCCGGATTTCAGAGAACGAGCAGCAACATAAAACCAACTGTGACATTTGAAAGACACAATTATGATTTAAATTTTCTCCCCTCAGACCTTCCCTGATTTCGGGTATTATAGGTGAACAGCATTAAAGAAATCACTTTGCTGGCAGGAGTGGGCAGATTGAACACTTCCCAAGTAGTATAAATAGCAGCTTGGCACGAGTGCGTTGGCAGAGCTGATTACTTACATTCGCTGGTGGTGGTACTCTGGCAGTGTGTGCAGGGATCACCTTGCGGGATTCAGTATAAACAAGGTGTGCAACACAAAAACCAGAGTACAAATGCAGAAATATCCCAAGCTCTTTGGAATACAATTCTAGGCACTTAGGAAAAGCAGACTTCAGAAAATGAGTGGCAGCAAACTGAAATCATGAACTAAACATCAAGAGTTCCAGTTGAGGGATAGGCCACAACTTTATAATTCACTCATGGACAACGATTTAAGGGTGCAGGCCTGCCCATCGCTTATTTAGATCTGGATTTTTACGCAACGAGTGGTTAGGATTTGGAACACGCTGCCTGATAGGGCGGTGGATACAGATTCAATAGTAGCCTTCAAAAGGGAATTGGATAAATACTCGAAGGAGAAAAATTTGCAGGGATATGGGGAGAGAGCGGGGGAGTGGGACTAATTGGATCGCTCTTCGAAAGAGCCGGCGCAGACTCGATGGGCCGAGTGGCCTCCTTCTGTGCGGTGCTATTCTACGATTCTACGACTCTATATTAGATAGGTGCTTCTTTTGAAAAGGAAATGGAGGAGTTATTTTATTTTTTTAAATGCTTCAAGTTTGGGAAATATAAAATCCTGGCCGCCATCAGGAAAAGCTTTGATTTGGGATGGTCTAATCCAATTTGCTAACTAAATCTAGCAAAGCAAAAGAGGCCTATCAGCAAACACTTTCAACAACCACAGCTTGCATTTATATAGTGCCTTTAACGCCACCTTTTATAGTGCCTTTTAAACCGTGTAAGGCGCTTTAAGGTGGTAAAACGTCAAAGGCACTTTCTGGTCTGTTTCTCTTTAAAATGATGAAACCTGAATAAGGACCAAAGATAGCGTAGGAAACCATGAAGGTTGAAAAGAGTCAGAGAGATTGCAACGTAGAACGTACCATTGGTAATATTAGTGGGCGAGTGTTTAACATTCAAAGCTCGATCGGCTCCGACGGACGGGCCACATTGTCCGCATGCCCGATACGAGACTCCCAAAACAAGTACTCTACTCGGAGCTCCGACATGGCAAGAGAGCCCGAGGTGGGCAGAGGAAACGCTTCAAGGACACCCTCAAAGCCTCCTTGAAAAAGTGCAACATCCCCACCGACACCTGGGAATCCCTGGCCCAAGACTGCACAAAGTGGAGGAGAAGCATCCGGGAAGGCACCGAACACCTCGAGCCTCTTCGTCGGGTGCAAGCGGAAGTCAAGCGCAGGCAGCGCAAGGAGCTCACGTCAACCCAAGCACCCCACCCACCCGCCCCCTTCAACCACCATCTGCCCCACCTGTGACAGAGACTGTAGGTCCTGCATTGGACTCATCAGTCGCCTGAGAACTCATTTTTAATGTGGAAGCAAGTCATCCTCGGCTCCGAGGGACTGCCTAAGAAGAAGAAATAGTTCCTATTGCAATGCTCTGTCCGCTATTTTATAAAACAGGCAGGGAAATGACACGTGAATATGTTATATATCATCTGCTCCTATTACCAATGGGCATTTGTAGGTTTATCTAAGTAGTGATGAAGGTGATGTCAAGCTTGGGCGGATTGTAGCAGGGAGGTGAGGATTTCAACAGGTGTGAGATCCTGTGAAAGGCCAAACTTCCATCAGTGTGTCTGCCCATCCAAAGATGTATTGGCTGAGGTTGTGCTGTGCACTATTAGTATGTGAACATGTCAGTGTGCAATTCCACTCACTATTTTAACAAAGGTGTTAACCTGCCTATCTTCATTAAAATAATGGATAAATTTTTTAAATAAAAATTCAGTTGCATTAACATGTTTGTTAATAATATTGCACATGCGATGTCAAGGCAGTCATGTTCTAGTTCATTAGATCGTTGAGTTTATTCATTTACAAAACTTGTATTGGTGATTCCACTGATAGAGCTGCAATATTAGAACATAAGAACATAAGAAATAGTCGGCCATTCGGCCCCTCGAGCCTGCTCCGCCATTCAATAAGATCATGGCTGATCTGATCTTGGCCTTAGCTCCACTTTCTTGCCCGCTTCCCATAACCCTTGACTCCCCCTGTAGTTCAAAAATCTGCCTATCTCCGCCTTGTATATATTCAATGACTCAGCCTCCACAGCCCTCTGGGGTAGAGAATATTGAGTAACATTACAATAACTGGTAAAAAAATGAAAACTTTGACTGATTATAATATAGCCAATCACATTATAGCACGTTGGAATCGCCGAGAATGTATGGTTCTGTACTACAGCAGACAGTGCATTTAGCACTAAGGTATTGTATTTCTTTACCATTCTAGCAACATTTCTGCACCAGTGCTAGTACCAGCACTGGCACCAGTAAATACCAGCAAATACAGTCAGCAGCAATGCCCTCGCTAAGCTGCGCGCAGTCATCTGCAAGGTCCCGCGCAGGCCGCTCACCGGCTTTTACAGTGTAGATACCGTGCATGCGCAAACATTTGAATGGGCTGTGCATTGGGGGGGGGGGCGAGGGAAGGCAGGCCACGCAGGTGGCAGTGCAGCTGACGAGGGACATTGGTCAGCAGACACTTTAATTGTCGAATTATATATTCATTTTATTCTCGGGTCACACAAATACGTGGCACGAATAGAATGTGCAACTTGATATGCAGTAAACTCTTTCACATCCGGCACCTACGGGACCAGGATGGTGCCAGTTGATGAAAAATTCTGGATAACAGAGAGGTAGGCAATTTTTAACACAAAAAAAATAAAAACCACCGACTAACTCAGCCACCGCGGGAAACTCGGACTCGGAAAAACGAAAAATGGATGGATTCGGCAAGATTACCGGTTATCTATTTTGCCAGTTATTAAAGAATTCCGGATGATTAAGTGTCATTTAAACAAGAGTTTACTGTACACGGGAACACCACCACCTCCAAGTTTCCCTCCAAGTCACACACCATCCTGACTTGGAAATATATCGACCGATCCTTCATCGTTGCTGGGTCAAAATCCTGGAACTCCCTCCCTACCAGCACTGTGGGAGTACCTTCACCACACGGACTGCAGTGGTTCAAGAAGGCAGCTCACCACCACCTTCTCGAGGGCAATTAGGGATGGGCAATAAATGCTGACCTCGCCAGCAACGCCCACATCCCATGAATGAATATTTTTAAAAAATACATGAAAATAATTCAAGTCGCAACACTGGGCAGGAAGTAACCCATTCACTGTCTGGGCTTAAAAGTCACATCCTCTCAACGTCACTCAATGAATTGTCTCCTGTATCTCCGTGCTCGCTGCCTGCTCTGGATATATAAACGAGCATAAACATTGTGCCAATAATTTAATTCCTTAAGAAATCGAACTAGGAAAAAAAAACACATGATGCGTGTTGCACGTTCAAGCCACGCACTCATATTATTCAAAACTCATCAATTCTGGATTAATAACAAAAGCATTGGCAGCAGCCAGTTTGGTAGAAATCTTTTGATATTATGTCCTGGCGTGCGCTGTCGCTTTATTTTCATTCTGTAGCTATCTTATTTTTCTACAATGCAAAAATAGCAGTTGCTTGCACGCAGGAAATGAAAACCTTGTTGGGGTCTGTGTCTGTGTCCTTGGGATTTTTCTTCAGTGGGTGTGAGATGTCATTTCCTGTTTTCTTCATGTTTCAGGTGTTCTGAAGAACCAGACTTTTTTTTTCTTTGATGATTGACCTAGAAGCCACAGCGATCGTTTATTGTTTCACGCAGGATGGCAACATCCTCCAGCTTGAGTAACTGCACTTACGTTTACAGGTCAGTTAGATTGCACAGTTAGCGCCCGTGCTCAATGGTCTTGGCGCTGAGGCCAGTCAGGAGTCACGTTGGAGCGCCGCACTCACACCGCTTCGTTATCGTACCAGCCGCAGTCTGGCTGCAACCAAGGCAAAGCGAACATTGAAAAGTTCCCCAGATGGTCAGTGACATGAATTTTGTTTTTCATGTGGAAATGACTTCTGAAATAATACTGGGTGGCCTGCTGGTGGCGCTGTCCAGGGAGAGTAAAAATACTCGGGCATGGGCCCAGCTTACTCAGGACATTCTTTAACAGGAACTAGTGAAGGACACAACTAGATCTCCATGTTGGAAAACAGTTGATTAAAGCCTTGTTTAATACTCAGACCAAGTGCCTAGTAGTTTTCTTACGTCAGTCAGTTGGACAGTTGGTCAGTCTTTTCAAACGGCCTTTTAATCTGTCTTTCGGAAGAGACGTTAAACCCAGGGTCACGTCTGCCCTCTCAGGTGGATGCAAAAAGATCCCCATGGCACTATTTCGAAGATGAGCAGGGGAGTCCTGGCCAATAATAATCCCTCAACCAATGCCACTAAAACAGATAATCCGGTCACTTTCTCATTGTTGTTTGTGGAAGCTTGCTGTGCGCAAATTGGCTGCCGTGTTTCCTACATTACAACAGTGACTACACTTCAAAAAGTACTTCATTGGCTGTAAAGCGCTTCGGGAACATCCTGAGGTCATGAAAGGTGCTACATAAATGCAAGTGAGGCTGAGGGTTTCGTGGATAGCACGTTTCAGGAGGTGGTCACCCCGTAGATAAAGAGTGTGCAGGCAGAAAGGGAATGGGTGACCACCAGACAGAAGAGGAGGACCAGGCAGGTCGTGCAGGAGTCTCCTGAGTGCATCTCGCTCTCCAACCAGTATTTGGTTCTGAGTGCTGGCGAGGGCGATGGTTCCTCTGGGGAGTACAGCCAGAGCCAAGTCTGCGGCACCACGGGTGGCTCAGCTGTACAGGGGGGGAGGAAGAAGAGTGGGAAAGCAATAGTGGTAAGGTATTTGATAGTTCGGGGATCAGACAGGCTTTTCTGCGGCCGCAGACATGACTCCAGGATGGTTTGTTGCCTCCCTGGTGCCAAGGTCAAGGACGTCACCGAGTGGCTGCAGAACATTCTGAGGCGGGAGGGTGAACAGCCAGAGGTCATTGTCCATATCGGTACCAACGACATAAATAGAAAGAGGGATGAGGCCCTGCAGGCAGATTTCAGGGAGCTAGGAAAGAGATTAAAAAGCAGGACCTCAAAAGGTAGTAATCTCCAGATTACTCCCAGTGCCACGTGCTAGTGAGTATAGAAGTAGGAGGATAGTGCAGATGAGTGCGTGGCTGGAGAGATGGTGCAGGAGGGAGGGCTTTAGATTCCTGGGGCATTGGGACTGGTTCTGGGGGAGGTGGGACCTATACATGCCGAACGGGTTGCACCTCAACAGGGCCAGAACCAATATCCTCGCGGGGAGGTTTGCTGTGCTGTTGTGGAGGGTTTAAACTAATATGGCAGGGAGATGGGCACCAGGATGTAACATTAGAAAGGTGAAACAAAGTGCTCAAAGAATTGGGAGAGGCAGAGAGCACTAAAGTAAGAAATAGTAAAGTATTAGGTGGGGTCAAATGAAGAGAGAATACAGGATGGTCTAAGATGGGTTTACAGTGTATGTATGTGAACGCACGAAGTGTAGTAAACAAAGTAAGTGAACTGCAGGCACAAATAGCCAGATGGGAATATGATGTTGAGGCAATAACTGAGACCTGGCTCAAAAAAGGGCAGGATTGGGTATTAAATATTCCTGGTTATAAAGTGTTCAGGAAAGATTGGGAAGGAAAGATAGGAGGTGGTGTGGCAGTATTGGTCAAATGTAAGAAGTCACACAACACCAGGTTATAGTCCAACAGCTTTATTTGAAATCACAAGCTTTCGGAGCGCTGCTCCTTCTCCGGAGGGTCGCTGCCCTAAGCTTGACATGTATGCTCAAGCTGTCAGGAGATGCATCAACGCCAGATTCATCAGCCGCACTCACAAGACAGTCCAGAATGTCACCCGAGCACAACGCAACGCCATCCACGCTCTCAAGACCAACCGCAACATCGTCATCAAACCAGCAGACAAAGGAGGTGCCATCGTCATACAGAACAGAACGGACTATTGCAAAGAAGTATACCGACAACTGGACAACCAGGAACACTACAGACAGTTACCCGCAGATCCGACCAAAGAACACACCCGCCAACTCAACAGACTGATCAAAACCTTCGATCCAGACCTTCAAAGCATCCTACATGCTCTCATCCCACGTACTCCCCGCGTGGGAGACTTCTACTGCCTCCCAAAGATACACAAAGCCAACACACCTGGACGTCCTATCGCATCAGGCAACGGAACCCTGTGTGAGAACCTCTCTGGATATGTCGAGGGCATCCTGAAACCCATCGTACAGGGAACCCCCAGCTTCTGTCGCGACACTACAGACTTCTTACAGAAACTCAGCACCCACGGATCAGTTGAACCAGGAACACTCCTCGCCACGATGGACGTCTCGGCACTCTACACCAGTATCCCCCACGATGACGGCATCGCTGCGACAGCCTCAGTACTCAACACCAACAACAGCCAATCTCCAGACGCCATCCTACAACTCATCCGCTTCATCCTTGACCACAATGTCTTCACCTTCGACAACCAGTTCTTTACCCAAACACACGGAACAGCCATGGGGACCAAATTCGCACCCCAATACGCAAACATCTTCATGCACAAGTTCGAGCAAGACTTCTTCGCTGCACAGGATCTCCAACCAACGCTATACACCAGATACATCGACGACATTTTCTTCCTATGGACCCACGGCGAAGAATCACTGAAAAGACTACACGATAACATCAACAAGTTCCATCCCACCATCAAACTCACCATGGACTACTCCTCAGAATCGGTCTCATTCCTGGACACACGAATCTCCATCAAAGACGGACACCTCAGCACTTCACTCTACCGCAAGCCCACGGACAACCTCATGATGCTTCACTTCTCCAGCTTCCACCCTAACCACGTTAAAGAAGCCATCCCCTATGGACAAGCCCTGCGAATACACAGGGTCTGCTCAGACGAGGAGGAACGCGATGGACACCTACAGACACTGAAAGACGCCCTTGTAAGAACGGGATATGACGCTCGACTCGTCGATCGACAGTTCCGACGGGCCACAGCGAAAAATCGCATAGACCTCCTCAGAAGACAAACACGGGACACAACCAACAGAGCACCCTTCGTCGCCCAGTACTTCCCCGGAGCGGAGAAACTACGCCATGTTCTTCGCAGCCTTCAACATGTCATCGATGACGACGAACACCTCGCTAAGTCCATCCCCACGCCTCCACTACTCGCTTTCAAACAGCCGCCTAACCTCAAACAGACCATCGTTCACAGCAAATTACCCAGCTTTCAGGAGAACAGCGACCACGACACCACACAACCCTGCCACAGCAACCTCTGCAAGACATGCCAGATCATCAACACAGATACCATCATCACACGTGAGGACACCACCCACCAGGTACATGGTACATACTCATGTGACTCGGCCAACGTTGTCTACCTCATACGTTGCAGGAAAGGATGCCCCGGAGCATGGTACATCGGCGAGACCATGCAGACACTGCGACAACGGATGAACGGACACCGTGCAACAATCACCAGGCAGGAGTGTTCCCTCCCAGTCGGGGAACACTTCAGCAGTCAAGGACATTCAGCCTCCGATCTTCGGGTAAGCATTCTCCAAGGCGGCCTTCGAGACTCACGACAACGCAAAATTGTCGAGCAGAAACTGATAGCCAAGTTCCGCACCCATGAGGACGGCCTCAACCGAGATCTTGGGTTCATGTCACGCTACATGTAACCCCACCTGACGCAGGGTCATCCAGACTCGAGTCGACATTGGCTTGTTCTCTCTACACAGATGCGGCCGGACCTGCTGTGATTTCCAGCCAAAAAAAATGTTTTTTGTCTGTTTTTTTGTTTTTCATACAGACCCCAGCATCTGCAATATTTGACCCCTTGTGACCCCACCTCATTGTTCTTTGATGTAATGTTTCCCTGACTGACCTGTTTGGACACCATTCACATCTTTGACTGCTGTGATTATCTCTCTGCCGAGGTGTGATAAATGGCAGTTGGAAAGGTTACCTGTAAACATCTGACATGATTCTCTGACTATATAAGCTGTGTCTTTATGCATTTCTCCACTTCACCTGAAGAAGGAGCAGCGCTCCGAAAGCTTGTGATTTCAAATAAAGCTGTTGGACTATAACCTGGTGTTGTGTGACTTCTTACATTTGTCCACCCCAGTCCAACTCCGGCATCTCCACACCAGTATTGGTCAAGGTGAATATTACAGTGCTGGAGAGGGAGGATGTCCTGGAGGGGTCAAGGACAGAATCTATATGGCTAGAGTTAAGAAATAATAGAGGTGCCATTACACTACTAGGTGTATTCTATAGACCACCAACTAGTGGGAAAGATATGGAGGAGCAACTTTGCAGAGAAATTATAAAGGGGTGCAAGAACTATAGAGTAGTAATAATGGGGGACTTCAACTATCCTAGTATAGACTGGGATCATAATAGTGTTAAGGGCAGAGAAGGGGAAGAATTTCTAAAGTGTGTTCAGGAAAACTTTCTTGATCAGTATGTTTCCGGCCCAACGAGGGAGGAGGCATTGCTGGATCTGGTTCTGGGGAATGAGGTGGGTCAAGTGGAGCAAGTGTCAGTAGGTGAACATTTAGGGAACAGTGATCATAGTATCATAAGGTTTAGATTAGCTATGGAAAAGGACAGGGAGCAATCTAGAGTAAAAATGTTTAACCAGGGGAAGGTCAATTTCAATGGGATGGGAACAGATCTGGCCCGGGTAAACTGGAATCAAAGATTGGCAGACAAAACTCTAATGGAACAATGGGCTGCCGTTAAAGAAGAAATAGTCAGGTACAGTTGAGGTACATTCCCACTCGGAGGAAAGGCAGGGCAACTAAAGTCGGGGTTCCTGGATGACGAAAAAGATAGAGAATATGATGAAGCAGAAAAAGAGAGCGTATGACAGATGTCAAGTTGCAAATACATCTGAGAATCAGGTTGTATACAGAAAGGTCAGAGGAGAAGTAAAAAAGAAAATAAGAGGGGCAAAGAGAGGGTATGAGAATAGAGTGGCAGCCAACATAAAAGGGAATCCAAAGTCTTCTTTAGGCATATAAATATAAAAGGGTAGTAAGAGGAGGGGTGGGGCCAATTAGGGACCAAAACAGAGGCCTACACATCGAGGCAGGGGGTATGGCTGAGGTACTAAACGAATACTTTGCATCTGTCTTCACCAAGGAAGAGGATGCTGCCAGAGACATAGTAAAGGAGGAGGTAGTGGAGGTACTTGATAGGATAAAAATTGATAAAGAGGAGGTATTAGAAAGGCTGACTGTACTTAAAGTAAATAAATCACCAGGAGCAGATGGGATGCATCCTAGGATGCTGAGGGAATTGAGGGAGGTAATCGCAGAGGTACTGGCCATAATATTCCAATCCTCCTTCGATATGGGGGTGGTGCCAGAGCACTGGAGAATTGCAAATGTTACACCATTGTTCAAAAAAGGGTGTAAAGATAAACCCAGCAACTACAGGACAGTCAGTTTGACCTCGGTAGTGGGGAAGTTTTTAGAAACAATAATCATGGACAAAATTAACAGTCACTTGGACAAGTGTGGATTAATTAAGGAAAGCCGGCACAGATTTGTTAAGGCAAATCGTGTTTAACTAACTTGATCGAGTTCTTTGATGAAGTAACAGAGGGTTGATGAGGGCAATGCAGTTGATGTAGTGTACATGGATTTCCAAAAGACGTTCGACAAAGTGCCACATAATGGGCTTGCCAGCAAAATTGAAGCACATGGAGTAAAAGGGACAGTGGCAGCATGGATACAGAATTGGCCAAGTGTCAGGAAACAGAGGGTAGTGGTGAACGGTTGTTTTTCAGACTGGAGGAAGGTATACAGTGGGGTTCCCCAGGGGTCAGTTCTAGGACCATTGCTTTTCTTGATATATGTTAATGACTTGGACGTGGGTGTACAGGGCACAATTTCAAAATTTGCAGATGACACAAATCTTGGACATATAGTGAACAGTGAGGAGGAGAGTGATAGACTTCAGGAAGACATAGACAGGCTGGTGACATGGGTGGACACGTGGCAGATGAAATTTAACGCAGAAACCTGTAAACTGATACATTTTGGTAGAAAGAATGAGGAGAGGACATATAAACTAAATGGTACAATCCTGAAGAGGGTGCATGAACAGAGAGACCAGGGGTCTCCTGGAAGTAAGCTGTAGAGGTGAGTGATGGGTGCAAGTGTGGAGTGGTAAGTATGCAAGGTGAGTGATAAGTTTCAAAAAGTGTTCACTTACCTTGTTTTCTTCCTACAGCCTTCAGCTGCGCTGGATCGGGAGAACCGACATCCTCCTCGTCAATTTCACAGACTGGCTGTTGGAACCTCCGAACCAACAGCCTTGTGAAATTTACAAAGCTGAAAGGTTTGATGAGTCCTGAACACAAGGACGCATCAAACTAAAGAGAATGTCAGTGTTTGACAGCTTCACAGGGCTGTCAAACGCTGACATTTCTTCTTTCAAGAAGTCTTGACAGATAGCACGTCTGACGTTGACGTGCTCTGTCAGTGACTTCCTCCCTAATTGGCCTGCTGAGCCCGCAGGGTGGGCTTAACAAGCTCAATCAGGGGAAAATCCCTCTGGTTGGTCAGGCGAGGATGGAGGCGGGACATTGACACGACAAGCAGCAGTCCCGCCTCCAACTCGTCTCCATTCAAAAAATCCAGCCCATAGAGTACAAAAGTGTGGAAATTATGATGAACATGTATAAAATACTGGTTCGGCCCCAACTGGAGTACTGTGTCCAATTCTGGGCACCACACTTTAGGAAGGATGTGAAGGCCTTAGAGAGGGTGCAGAAAAGATTTACGAGAATGATTCCAGGGATGAGGGACTTCAGTTACGTGGATAGACTGGAGAAGCTGGGGTTGTTCTCCTTAGAGCAGAGAAGGCTGAGAGAAGATTTGATAGAGGTGTTCAAAATCATGAGGGGTCTAGACAGAGTAGATAGAGGGAAACTGTTCCCATTGGCAGAAGGGCTGAGAACCAGAGGACACAGATTTAAGGTGATTGGCAGAAGAACCAAAGGCGACGTAAGAAAAAACTCCTTTACGCAGCGAGTGGTTAAGATCTGGAATGCACTGCCTGAAAGAGTGGTGGAGGCAGACTCAATCACAGTTTTCAAAATGTAGTTGGATAAGTATCTGAAGGAAAGAAATTTGCAGGGCTACAGGGGAAGGGCGGAGGAGTGGGACTAGCTGAAGTGCTCTTGCAGCGAGCCGGCATGGGCTCAATGGGCCTTCTTCCGTGCTGTAACCATTCTGATTCCATGATTCTATTTTCTTTCTTTGTTTGCTGTTAGCAAAGAGCTGATTGCTCTTTTGTGTTTTTTTACCCTACATTACAACAGTGACTACACTCCATAAGCACTTCATTGGCTGTAAAGCACTTTGAGACATCTGGTGGTCGTGAAAGGCGCTATAGAAATGCAAGTCTTTCTTTTTTCGAAATTAAAAATGCAATTACAGATTGATGAACAGAGCTTGGTGCGTCTATATAAACACAGCTACTGAGCTCCCGAGAACAATGCAGAGCTGACAGTATAACTTAGGTCGATTGGCTGCGTTCTGTTTGAAGCAGGGGCTGGTCTCAAAGCAGAGCGTATAGAACGTCATTCCCTTAACAAGCAATTATTTCAGGCACAAAAGTTATGGGCCTAGAAATTCATCTTGGGCAGTGGGGCAAAAAGGCCGGCATCGGGTCGGCCACCCGTTGTACGCAGCACCCGATGTTCAGGAGCAGGAGTCGGCCATTCGGCCCTTCGAGCCTGCTCTGCCATTCAATATGATCATGGCTGATCCTCTATCTCAATACCATATTCCCGCTCTCTCCCCGTACCCCTTGATGCCTTTTGTGTCTAGAAATCTATCTACAGGAAACTCTTTCGTATCCGGCACCGACGGGACTGGGATGGTGCCGGTTGATTAAAAATTCCGGATAACGGAGAGGGTTATCTAACGAGGCTATTTTTAACAAACAAAAATTAAAAAATCAAGAAATGTGCAGTATAATTGGGTACTCGCCTACAGAGACTTCTGACAGCGCCAAGAAGTCGGGTAGTGGCAGTTTGGAGAACTACCCCCACTGACGAACTCAGCCATCGCGGGAAACTCAGACTCGACAACATTTCCAGTTATTGAGGTTTTGTTTTCGGAGTATGAATTTTGCTGGTTAATAGAGAATTCCGGATATTTAGGTGCCGTTTAAATGAGAGTTTCCTGTATCTCCTTCTTAAATATATTCAGTGACTTGGCCTCCACAGCTTTCTGTGGTAGAGAATTCCACAGGTTCACCACCCTCTGAGTGAAGAAATTTCTCCTCATCTCAGTCCTAAATGTCCTACCTCGTATCCGGAGACTGTGACCCCTCGTTCTAGAGCCCCTAGCCAGGGGAAATATCCTCCCTGCTTCCAGTCTGTCTAGCCCTGTCAGAATTTTATAAGTTTCAATGAGATCCCCTCACATTCTTCTAAACTCTAGTGAATACAGGCCTAGTCGACCCAATCTCTCCTCATACGGCAATCCTGCCATCCCAGGAATCAGTCTGGTGAACCTTCGCTTCATTCCCTCTATGGCAAGTATATCCTTTCTTAGGTAAGGAGACCAGAACTGCACACAGTACTCCAGGTGTGGTCTCACCAAGGCCCTGTACAACTGTAGTAAGACATCCTTGCTCCTGTACTCAAATCCTCTTGCAATGAAGGCCAACATACCATTTGCCTTCCTAACTGCTTGCTGCACCTGCGTGTTTGCTTTCACTGACTGGTGTACACGACAATGCAAAATCGTCGAGCAGAAACTGATAGCCAAGTTCCGCACCCATGAGGACGGCCTCAACCGAGATCTTGGGTTCATGTCACGCTACATGTAACCCCACCTGATGCAGGGTCATCCAGACTCGAGTCGACATTGGCTTGTTCTCTCTACAGCGATGCGGCCGGACCTGCTGTGATTTCCAGCCAAAAAAAATGTTTTTTGTCTGTTTTTTTGTTTTTCATACAGACCCCAGCATCTGCAATATTTGACCCCTTGTGACCCCACCTCATTGTTCTTTGATGTAATGTTTCCCTGACTGACCTGTTTGGACACCATTCACACCTTTGACTGCTGTGATTATCTCTCTGCCGAGGTGTGATAAATGGCAGTTGGAAAGGTTACCTGTAAACATCTGACATGATTCTCTGACTATATAAGCTGTGTCCTTATGCATTTCTCCACTTCACCTGAAGAAGGAGCAGCGCTCCGAAAGCTTGTGATTTCAAATAAAGCTGTTGGACTATAACCTGGTGTTGTGTGACTTTTTACATTTGTCCACCCCAGTCCAACTCCGGCATCTCCACACCATGGTGTACAAGGACACCCAGGTCCCTTTGTACATCAACATTTCCCAATCTATCACCATTTAAATAATACTCTGCCTTTCTGTTTTTCCTACCAAAGTTGATAACTTCACATATATCCACGTTATACTGCATCTGCCATGTATTTGCCCACTCACTCAACTTGTCTAAATCGCCTTGAAGCCTCTTTGCATCCTCCTCACAATTCACAATCCCACCTAGTTTTGTGTCGTCAGCAAACTTGGAAATATTACATTTGGTTCCCTCATCCAAATCATTGATGTATATTGTGAATAACTGGGGCCCAAGCACTGATCCCTGTGGTACCCCACTAGTCACTGCCTACCACCCTGAAAAAGACCTATTTATTTCATTTCATAAGAACATAAGAACATAAGAAATAGGAGCAGGAGTAGGCCAATCGGCCCCTCGAGCCTGCTCCGCCATTCAATAAGATCATGGCTGATCTGATCCTAACCGCCAATCCACTATCACAGAACCATCTCCTGAATCTAACAGAATTAGACACACAAAATAGGAGCAGGATCAGGCTACATGGCCCCTGGGCCCGCTCCGCTACCCACAGGGCCATGACCGATCCGAACCTAGACTCATGTCCAAATTCCTGCCCGCTCCCCGTAACCCTTAATCCCCTTTACTTCTAGGAAACTGTCTATTTCTGTTTTAAATTTATGTAATGATGTAGCTTCTACAGCTTTTTGGGGCAGCATATTCCATGGACCTACCACTCTCTGAGTGAAGTAGTTCCTCCTCATCTCAGTTTTGAAAGAGCAGCCCCTTATTCTAAGACTATGCCCCCTAGTTCTAGTTTCACCCATCATCGGGAACATCCTCCCCGCATCCACCCGATCCAACCCCTTCACAATCTTATATGTTTCAATAAGATCGCCTCTCATTCTTCTGAACTCCAATGAGTAGAGTCCCAATCTACTCAACCTCTCCTCATATGTCCATCCCCTCATCCCCGGGATTAACCGAGTGAACCTTCTTTGTACTGACTCGAGAGCAAGTATGTCCTTTCTTAAGTATGGACACCTGTGCTTCTTTAGTCTTGACAAAGGGGTTTTCACCCAAAACGTTGACTCTATTTTCTCTCCACGGATGTTGCCTGGCCTGCTGAGTTTTTCCAGCATTTTCTGTTGTTATTTATTTCTACTCTCTGTTTCCTGTCTGTTAACAAATTTTCAATCCATGCCAGTATATTACCCCCAATCCCATGTGCTTTAGTTTTGCACACTAACCTCTTATGTGGGACTTTATCAAAGGCCTTCTGAAAATCCAAATACACCACATCCACTGGTTCTCCCTTATCTATTCTACCAGTTACATCCTCAAAAAACTCCAGTAGGTTTGTCAAACACGATTTCCCTTTCAATAATTCATGTTGACTTTGTCTAATCCTGTTGATATTTTCTAAGTGTCCTGTTATCACATCCTTTATAATAGACTCTAGCATTTTCCCTACTACTGATGTTAGGCTAACCGGTCTGTAGTTCCCTGTTTTCTCTCTCCCTCCTTTTTTAAATAGTGGGGTTACATTTGCCACCCTTCAATCTGCAGGAACTGTTCCATAATCTATAGAATTTTGGAATGACGTATGAGGAGAGATTGGGTCGACTGGGCTTATACTCGCTGGAGTTTAGAAGAATGAGAGTGGATCTCATTGAAACTTATGAAATTCTAACAGGACTAGACAGACTAGATGCAGGCAGGATGTTCCTGATGGTGGGGGAGTCCAGAACCAGGGGTCACAGTCTAAGGATAAGGGGTAAGCCATTTAGGACAGAGATGAGGAGGAATTTCTTCACCCAGAGAGTGGTGAACTTGTGGAATTCTCTACCACAGAAGGCAGTTGAGGCCAATTCATTAAATATATTCAAGAAGGAGTTGGAT
This sequence comes from Somniosus microcephalus, assembly GCF_052327205.1. NCBI lineage: Eukaryota > Metazoa > Chordata > Chondrichthyes > Squaliformes > Somniosidae > Somniosus > Somniosus microcephalus. Next base: position 81,112,570 of record NC_141003.1, on the reverse strand, counting down.
ATATTTCTTAAGGCAAAAGGGATCAAGGGATATGGGGAGAAGGCAGGGACAGGGTACTGAGTTTGGATGATCAGCCATGATCTCATTGAATGGCGGAGCAGGCTCAAGGGGCCGAATGGCCTACTACTGCTCCTATCTTCTATGTTTCTATGTTAAGATGACAACCAATGCATCCACTATTTCCATGGCTACCTCTTGTAATACTCTGGGATACAGATTATCAGGCCCTGGGGGTTTATCGGCTTTCAGCCCCATTAATTTCGCCAGCACTATTTTTTTACTAATACTAATTTCCTTTAATTCCTCCTTCTCACTGGACCTTTGGTTCCCTAGCATTTCTGGGAAGTTATTTGTGTCCTCTTCCGTGAAGACAGGTTTGGGCAGTATCAACCCAGCTTCTAATGGGTGTGGCCTGACAGCACTAAACTTCCCCCAAAATATTTATTTAATTGCTCAACCATTTCCTAGTTCCCCATTATAAATTCTCCCGTTTCTGACTGTAAGGGGCCTACATTTGTCTTCACTAGTCTTTTTCTTTTTACATTCTTGAGTGTAATGGAACTAAATATCGGGTGCTGCGTATAACGGGCGGATGAACCGATACCGCCTATGTTGCGCCGCTGCCCGGGACGAACGTCTAGGCCACGATTTCTACATTTTATTTACAACCTGCAAGTAGCAAAGCAATTTGTGTGGGCCAGTAATTTTAAATGGTGTTCAGACTCTCCGCAATCCATGTTCAAATCCAACTCAGATGGACAGGATGAACGTCTCCTCGCTCTGCAGATTTAAGTGGGTTTGGGCAGTATCAACCCAGCTTCTAATGGGTGTGGCCTGACAGCACTAAACTTCCCCCAATTCAGTACTAATTAGCACTAAAGTGGCAATTTTACTCAAGCTGCTTTATGGAAGATCCGTGCTAATGGTGCAGAGTTCCCGACATGTGGGTCTGCAAACTGGAATCAAACTTACCGACCTCAGTCAATCACGGTGAGTTCACTTTTGGGCTGCAGCCATTGCGTGAGATCCACGTGTCGAGTGCCAGCGTCACCAGCACAAGTCTCGACACGATACGAATGTAGTTTCAAAGAGGGCACAGGAAGCTTCGTCGGTGTTTCAGGGAGGCAAAGGACCCCAAAGAGCCACGTGCCATTTTACAACACGCACATATGGCACATATGGTTCCTAACCTGTATTTACATCCATCGCCTGAATATTAATGTCTCAGTCTTGGCTCAGTGGTAGCACTCTTGCCTGTGAGTCCAGAAGGTTGTGTGGTTCGAAATCCCACTCCAGGGAGACTTGAGCACATAATTCACACTAACGCTCCAGAGCAGTACTGTCGGAGGCGCCGTCTTTTGGATGTAGATGTTAAACCGAGGCCCCGTCTGCCCTCTCAGGTGGATATAAAAGATCCCATGGCACTATTTCAAAGAAGAACTAGATTATCTGGTCACTATCACATTGCTGTTTGTGGGAGCTTGCTGTGCGCAAATTGGCTGCCGCGTTTCCTTCATTACAACAGTGACAACACTTCAAAAGTAGCACGTTGGCTGTAAAGCGCTTTGGGCAACCTGGGGTTGTGAAAGGCGCTGTAGAAATGCAAGTTCTTTCTTTCTGGTGCTGTCTCTGTCTTCTCTTCTTCTCTTCTTAGGCAGTCCCTCGGAACCGAAGATGATTTGCTTCCACGTTAAAAATGAGTTCTCAGGTGACTGATGAGTCCAATGTGGGACCTACAGTCTCTGTCACAGGTGGGGCAGACGGTGGTTGAAGGGGCGGGTGGATGTGGGGTGCTTGGGTTGACGTGCGCTCCTTCCACTGTTTGCACTTGGCTTCCGCTTGCTCCCAGCGAAGAGACTCGAGGTATTCGGCGCCTTCCCGGATGCTTCTCCTCCACTTTGTATGGTCTTGGGCCAGGGATACCCAGGTGTCGGTGGGGATGTTGCACTTTCTTAAGAAGGCTTTGAGGGTGTCCTTGAAGCGTTTCCTCTGCCCACCTGGGGCTCTCTTGCCATGTCGGAGCTCCTAGTAGAGCGCTTGTTTTGGGAGCCTTGTATTGGGCATGCGGACAATGTGACCCGTCCATTGGAGCTGATTGAGCGTGGTCAAAGCTTTGATGCTGGGGATGTTGGCCTGAGTGAGAACACTGACGTTGGTGTGTCTATCCTGCCAATGGATTTGCAGGATCTTGCAGAGGCAGCGTTGGTGGTACCTCTCCAGTGTTTTGAGGTGCCTGCTGTACATGGTCCATGTCTCTGAGGCATACAGGAGGGCGGGTATTACTACTGCTCTGTAGACCATGAGCTTGGTGCTGGGTTTGAAGTCCTGGTCTTCAAACACTCTCTTCCTCAGGCGACCGAAGGCTGCACTGGCACACTGAAGGTGGTGTTGGACTTCGTCATCGACATCTGCCCTTGTTGATAGTAGGCTCCCGAGGTACGGACTTGTTGTTCTACAGTTGTCGGATGGCTTTTTTAACCTCATGCAGGGCTGGGGTTCTGCTGAGATGGTGGCAGGTAGCATGCTGCGGGATGGAGTTGAGGACACTCGCGTCGAAGACAGAGTCTCGGTTAAGGAGATCTTTGAAGTGCTCCTTCCAGCGGGCACTGGCTGCCTCCCTGTCCTTGATGAGTACCTCTCCGTTCTTGGCCCGCAGTGGGGTAGGACCTTGCATGCTTGGGCCGTAGGCGGTCTTGACTGCGCTAAAGAATCCACGCACGTCGTGGTTGTTGACTAGCTGCTGGATCTCCTGCACTTTCTCCACCCGCCACCTGTTCTTTAGGTCACGAGTTTTTTGTTGGAGCTTGGCCTTCAGGCGTCTGTAGAGCTGCTTTCTTGCTCTCGAGTTGTGTTGCTGTTTCCAGATCAGGAATTCCTTGCGATTGTGGCTTATTAGCTCCTGGATCTCCTGGTCATTCTCATCGAACCAGTCTTGGTGTTTCCACGTTGTCCAAGGTCTTGTCATGGATTTTGATAATCGGGGGGCAGTACTGTGTGGCGGGGGCAGGTTGGTAGAGGACCTTTGTCTTACGGATGTTTAATGTAAGGCCCATGCTCTCGCACGCTTCGGTGAAGGTGTTAATGATGGTTTGGAGTTTGACCTCCGAGTGTGCGCAGACGCAAGCATCGTCTGCATACTGTAATTTGACGACAGAGGAAGGGGCGACCTTGGATCTGGACTGGAGGCGACGGAGGTTGAACAGTTTCCCGTTTGTTCTGTAAAGTAGTTCCACTCCAGCGGGGAGCTTACTGAGGGTGAGATGGAGCATTGCCGCAAGGAAGATTGAGAGGAGCGTTGGTGCGATGACACAGCCTTGCTTGACTCCGGTCCATACATGTTCCAGCAGAGAGACAAAGCTTCATGGCAGCACCCTCGCTCCAAGCACTGGCATCTGCTGGACTACATCATCGTCCGAGCGAGGGACTGCAAGGACATACGCATCACCCGCGCCATGACAGGAGCTGACGACTACAGGACAGACCACCACCTAATCCGCTCTGTCATCTCCATCAATGTAGCCCCAAAACAGCGGTGGCCACAGAAACAATGCCGCAGGAAAATCAACGCTGGAGCACTCAAAGTCCCCGCTGAGAAAGCCCAATTCAGCCTGCGCCTCACAAACAACCTGACGACTCCCAGTGACGCAGAGACACAGAGTGTCCACAGCGCCTGGCCTGCACTCAAGGCCTCCATAATCAGCACCTGTGAAGAGACACTCAGTCACTCGACCAGGAAACACCAAGACTGGTTCGATGAGAACGACCAGGAGATCCAGGAGTTAATAAGCTGCAAGCGCAAGGCATTCCTGATCTGGAAACAGCAACACAACTCGAGAGCAAGAAAGCAGCTCTACAGAAGCCTGAAGGCCGAGGTCCAACAAAAAACTCGTGACCTAAAGAACAGGTGGCGGGTGGAGAAAGCGCAGGAGATCCAGCAGCTAGCCGACAACCACGACGTGCGTGGATTCTTTAGCGCAGTCAAGACCGCCTACAGCCCAAGCACGCAAGGTCCTACCCCACTGCGGGCCAAGAATGGAGAGGTACTCATCAAGAACAGGGAGGTTGCCAGTGCCCGCTGGAAGGAGCACTTTGAAGATCTCCTTAACCGAGACTCTGTCTTCGACGCAAGTGTCCTCAACTCCATCCCGCAGCATGCTACCCGCCACCATCTCAGCACAACCCCAGCCCGGCATGAAGTTGAAAAGGCCATCCGGCAACTGAAGAACAACAAGGCCTCAGGAGCAGATGGAATCCCTGCCAAGGCGCTAAAGCATGGCGGAGAAACACTACTAGCACGAATTCATGAGCTAATTTCTCTTATCTGGAAGGAGGAGAGCATGCCAGGGGATCTCAGAGATGCCGTAATTGTGACCATCTTCAAGAAAGGTGACAAGTCCGATTGCAGTAATTACAGAGGAGTTTCCCTGCTGTCTGCCACAGGAAAAGTCATTGCAAGAATCCTCCTCAATCGCCTTCTCCCAGTGGCTGAAGAGCTCCTCCCAGAGTCGCAATGCGGATTCCGCCCACTAAGGGGCACAATGGACATCATCTTCACCACGCGGCAATTACAAGAGAAATGCAGGGAACAGCGCCAACCACTGTACATGGCCTTCTTTGACCTCACAAAGGCCTTTGACACTGTCAACCGTGAGGGATTATGGAATATCCTCCTCAAATTCGGCTGCCCTCAAAAGTTTGTCACCGTTGTCCGCCTGCTTCACGACGACATGGAAGCCGTGATCCTGACCAACGGTTCCACCACAGACCCAATTCATGTCTCTGTATACTTAAGCTAAACAGCATTTGTACGCATTGGAAAGGCACACAATGTCACACACTGGAATGATGTGTTGAAAATTGTAGGAAAATGCCAAGAATAAAATTAGCCTGAAAACATTTTTAACAAATGACCCATAGTCAGGAATGTTAGATTTCCAGCTTTTAACATACTGGGTGCAAGGAAAAGCCACTAACTAAGGAAATAATTATGGTGCTCTAAACTTCCTGTCGCCTACTATCAGTTAGAAGCAGACAACCACTAACTACCCTGACCGAAAGAATGAAAATAGTGAGAATGAGTTGATGACAGAAACAAGCATCTATTAGACGGGCAGAAAAACAAGTTGGGGGGGAGGGAGGAATAAATCTGAAGAGAAAAGACTCTTGAGCAGGTTCCAAGCAACTAACCTCAGTGATGCAATTTGTAAACATGGTGATGAAAGACGATTCATTGCACCAATCCCAAAGCCTAAAGGAAATCATAAGACAATGTTTGTTTTAGAATACCAAGCAAGCAAATGGAGAGGAAATAAATTCATAATATGAAGTTCTCTTTATTGTATAAAGAAAGAAAGACTTGCATTTCTATAGCACCTTTCACGACCACCGGACGTTCCAAAGCACTTCACAGCCAATGAAGTACTTTTTGAAGTGGAGTCGCTGTTGTAATGTGGGAAACGCAGCAGCCAATTTGCAAGTCACTTAATTTGCATGAGACAGGTGGGTGCAAAAATCATCAGTTGAATCATGATTTGGACTCATTGAGCCATTGAATCTCATGTTTCTGGATCATTAGGCCTAACTAGATTACTAGTTCAGTCACATAACCACAATGCTACCGCTTGGTTTAATCAGTCACCAAGATCACTTGGCAAACTAAATGACGATTTAATTCCCCTTTAAGCACTGCTTTAGACTGTCACACTTTTCAGCAGCCTTGCCTAATTTCAAATTCCCCTAGAGTCCAAAAATCTATCTGTCTCAGCCTTGAATATACTCAATGACTCAGCATCCACAGCCCTCTGGGGCAGAGAATTCCAAAGATTCACAACCCTCTGAGTGAAGAAATTCCTCCTCATCTCAGTCTTAAATGGCCGACCCCTTATCCTGAGACTGTGACCCCTAGTTCTAGACACTCCAGCCAGGGGAAACAACCTCTCAGCATCTACCCTGTCAATCCCCCTCAGAATCTTACATGTTTCAATGAGATCACCTCTCATTCTTCTGAATTCCAGAGAGCACAGGCCCATTCTACTCACCCTCTCCTCATAGGACATCTCGCTCATCCCAAATAGCCATTCTTCATGAGTAAACCTAAATGTGTTAGCAGAGTATCGGACTGTGGGAGGGGCATCGCAGCCGAGCCTGATCCTATTGTCACCTGACCGCCGCACACAGACACTTTCCAGTGGCGGGGGTGTGGGGGGGTTGGGGGGGTGGGGGGTGGTTACTGGATAGCAATCAGGAGGGAGAACTCTGGCTGACTTTTCATTCCCTAGTCCAGGGCGTTGGGCCAATGGGAGTGCACCAAATGCTGTCCCAGGTGAGCTCAGTTCACTCAGCACTGGCCAAGACCTGAACCTGAGGCTTTCTGGTCTGCGCGGGTTAGTACTTCACTGCTGGCGCTTTTACCTAATGGACCAGTGGTTTCTCAAAGTATTTCAGGCTTGGCCCCGCCAAAATAGTCTTGCACCATCCAACAAACCTCACCCTAACTGAGCTAACAGTTAAAGCTAGCTGTGTGTTTTTTTTATTCGTTATATTTTTATTTTCTGTTGCACTTTTCTTCTAGACATGCTCGTAACTTTGACTTTAGACGATAGTGTGAAATGGGCGATATCGGCTCAGCCTCCTGCTTAAACACCTCTCCCCAGTTTTATTTCCGTCGACTCCAATAGTGATAGAAAATCGGGAGTGACGTAAAGCAGGCTGCCCGTCCCCATTTTACGCGATCACATGAAGCCAAAATTACACCCAACAGTTGACGGGTATTGGTCTATGGGGCCAGATTTAAGACCAACACTGGCAGCCTCCGGTTTACAATAACCAGGGTCACTGGTTTATGGTGACTGAATCAGTCAAATTCTTTTTTTTATTACAAGGGCTGCAGCAACTCTCTCGGCTTTTTATGAGTGTTTTTGGCGACAGTGTTCTCTCGACTCTTGTCTATTTTTTTAATGAAAGTCATCAGACAGCGGCCTTGGCCATAATGTTAAAGGAGATTAAAATACTTTGGGTGAAGGAATTTGGGCGTAGACTTCTTTTTACTGTGGAAGATTATGAAAACATAATGTACTCCAATACTCACACAACGTGCCAAAGATCCAGGAAGCACGATACAATTTTATTGGAGCTATGTTTAGAATGCGTAACTAGAAAACTGCCTGCAGTCTTGCATGTTCTATTTTATAGGAAGATTTTTTGACCTTGGGATAGCCTTGGGGGTCAAAAAAGTTTATATTTATGACAGATTCCCCTACCTGTGCTGAATTATTGATCGCAGCCAAGGGCAGCAGTGGGGGCTCGACGATCAGCCTCTGCAGCCCTGGGCGGGGAGAACCTGGAGGAGAAATAACACCAGGAAGCTTTTCTCCACAACGAGCGACCCACACTCGGAATGGATTTCTGAGTAAGGAAGTGGAGGCAACAAAAAAAACTTGGAACAATTTAAGAAACAGTTGAATGCTTTGATGGCGGAAACAGAATCAGGCTTAACGGTGATGCACCCAGAGTAGAATAGCTCTCCACCCTCACTTCCCTAGGCACAGAATGCTTAGGGATTGGATGACTAACCGAATATTGCATCAAGAGAACGAAGAAAGACTTGCATTTCTATAGCGCCTTCCACGACCACCGGACGTCTCAAAGCACTTTACAGCCAATGAAGTAGAGTCACTGTCGTAATGTGGGAAACGCGGCAGTCAATTTGCGCACAGCAAGCTCCCACAAACAGCAATGTGATAATGACCAGATCATCTGTTTTAGTAATGTTGGTTGAGGGATAAATATTGGCCAGGACACCAGGGATAACTCTCCTGCTCTTCTTTGAAATAGTGCCATGGGATCTTTTACATCCACCTGAGAGAGCAGACAGGGCCTCAATTTAACGTCTCATCCGAAAGACGGCACCTCTGACAGTGCAGCACTCCCTCAGCACTGCACTGGAGAGTCAGGCTAGCTTTATGGGGACTTGAACCCACAACCTTCACTGACTAAGAGGCAAGTGCGCTACCCACTGAGCCACAGCTGGCACTTCACCAGAAAGTTGATGAAAAAAAAGCTTTAGAATGCAATGAGGAAATAGGGACATTATGATGGGCCTGGTCTCGGTGTAGAAAATTCTATTCACCATGGGGTGAGCTACTTTCGATCTGATCTCAGCAAAGTCACCAATTGCAAGCACTAATGGTGTCTTTACCCATCCATCACATCGTCCAACTCTTCCGTGCTTTTTCACCTTTCTTACGCTTGGATAAATAAATAATTCTAAGGCTGGTAAACAAATTCGGCAATGCAAATTTAGTGGTTGTTGGTGAAAATTTGACTGGTCTAACAGGTCTAGCCCTGAAGCAAGTTTTCAAGCCAGTTCTTTATGTAGGACATGAATTATTCAACACCATGGCAGACGTAGTGATTGCACATAGACGCACAGGCCCAGGCTAAGTGGTGACTCCTTTCAAGCCTCACTAAATATGTTAAACAGACAACAGGTTCAACTGGCCCCCACCCCCCCACCCCGATCAACCTGACTGTGAGCATTAGGTACTGATAATTGTGAAGCACAGAGGGACCCTGAAGGCTGCATTTGTGTGTGTGTACTGTACTGCGCTGATTTGTGGCTGCTGTTGTATTTGCTGTTTTTGGAACTGTTTATTCCCCACCCCTTCCCTTCAAGGGCTGGTGCTTTGTTTACTTCATTAACCCCTGTTAATCCAAACATTTTTACAATGACGCCTACTTTGGCTCCTGGAATTTTCCCAAAGGAAAGATTGTTACATTCTTTTGTTAACTCGATGTTTACACTAATAAACCCAGGGCTTATCCATGAAAAATTGTGATTTTGTGTGTGTGTGTGTGTGCGCCGGTAAAACTTCTTGCAAAAAGACTCAGACCTTTAGGACTCCCCAAACATTTCAGGCCATTTACAACTGAATAGAAATGTATGTAGAAGCCTTTGTCTCCATGGCCCCTGGGTATGAATGTGTTTCTGCGCAAGGCATTATATCACAAGATGAGCTTTCAAGTAATTAATTTTTTTAAAATCCCAGTCTTTTCCTCTGCTGTCCTGAAAGCACTGATCTCTTGGTGGACTGGAGTTCCTCCAGTGCTGGTACCTCACCCACAGTTCCCTTTCTTCATCTATGAGCCGGGTGTTGGCAGACTATTGGACTATGTGCTAGGATAGCACCAAGGTTACGGTGAATCATAATCTTACTCAATGTTCACTATAACGTACGTTTCAGCGCAGGTCACTGACAGTAATTAGGAACAGGAACCCTTTCTTTCCTGATTTTTGTTAAATCCGTGAATTTTGATGTATGGTGTCCTTCAATAAATCGACAGAGACTGCAGAGGAACAATCAACAGGTGTTTACTGGATAAGGGTTACTCTAAAACGAAAGTACAGATCCCTACTCAGGGTTTATATACAGGTGTGGTCACTGCCGGTACTACAGTATACAGGAGCTGTAAAAAGTAGTTCTCCCCTTAAAGTTACATACACTACAATTTTCTCCCCTTCTTAACCCAATTATAGCATCCTGACTAACAACCCTTCTGATGTGCCTTCTGTTGCTGAGGCCCTAAGCTCTGGAATTCCCTGCCTAAACTTCCCCGCCTCGCCACCTCTCTTTCCTCCTTTAAGACGCTCCTTAAAAACCTACCTGTAGTGTATGTACCTTTAAGGGGAGAACTACTTTTACAGCTCCTGTATACTGTAGTACCAGCAGTGACCACACCTGTATATAAGCCTTGAGCATGCCTCTGTGCTGTCAGTCTTTAGACTACCCTCCTCCAGTAAACACCTGTTGATTGTTAAGTTACAGCCTCCGTGTAGTTATTGGAAAACATCATACTTTAAGAATCACGGATTCAACACTACCTCTTTGACCAAACCTGCCCTAATTTATCCTTATGTGGCTCGGTGTCAAATTTTTTGTCTTAAAATACACCTGTGCAGCACCTTGGGACGTTTTACTATGTTAAAGGCGCTATATAAATACAAGTTGTTGTGTGCAAGCAGACAAGTGGCTCCCTAGCATTAACTGTGGCTCAGTTCGTAGCACACTCGCCTCCGAGTCAAGAAGGTTGTGGGTTTAAGTCCCACTCCAGGGACTTGAGCACATAAATCCAGGCTGACACTCCCAGTGCAGTGCTACGGGAGTGCTGCACTGTCGGTGGTGCTGTCTTTTGGATGAGACGTTAAACCGAGGCCCGGTCTGCCCCCTCAGGTGGACGTAAAAGATCCCATGGCACTATTGCAAAGGAGAGCAGGGGAGTTATCCCCGGTGTCCTGGACAATATTTATCCCTCAAACCAACATAACAAAAACAGATTATCCGGTCATTAGCACATTGCTGTTTGTGGGAGCTTGCTGTGTGCAAATTGGCTGCTGCGTTTCCCACATTACAACAGTGACTCTACTTCATTGGCTGTAAAGTGCTTTGAAATGTCCGGTGGTTGTGAAAGGCGCTATATAAATGCAAGTCTTTCTTTCTTTCTGTGGTCCAGTTGCTCTAACGATGTCTGTTTGAAAGTCTATTGCATGGGATTTACTCACCAATCTCTATAAAGAAAGAACTTGCATTTATATAGCACCTTCCATTCCCTCAGTATATCTGAAAGTGCTTCACAACTAATTAATTACTTTTGAAGGTCAAGCCTCGATTTTAGCCTAGCCCTCCTGGTGGAACGGACTCAGTTAGGGCCTGGGGCCTGTTGGGCCTCTGTTCGGTGCAATTTGGCTCTCGTCAACGGGCCAAGTTCAGAGTGGAGGCCTGTGTGTCAGCCGTGGCTCAGCTGGTAGCACCCTTACCTCTGAGTCAGAAGGTTGTGGGTTCATAGTCCCACTCCAGGAAATTGAGCACAAAATTCCAGCCCAAACACTCCAGTGCAGTACTGAGGGAGTGCTGCACTTTCAGTAGGTGCTGTCTTTCGGATGAGATATTAAACCAAGGCCCCGTCAGCTTCCTTAAGTGAACGTAAAAGATCCCATGGCACTATTTTGAAGAAGAGCAGGGGAGTTCTCCCCGGTGTCCTGGGGCCAATATTTATCCCTCAATCAACATCACTAAAAACAGATTATCTGGTCATTATCACATTGCTGTTTGTGGGAGCTTGCTGTGCGTAAATTGACTGCCTCGTTTCCAACATTACAACAGTGACTACGCTTCAAAAGTACTTCATTGGCTGTAAAGCGCTTTGGGACGTCCGGTGGTCGTGAAAGGCGCTATAGAAATGCAAGTCTTTCTTTTCTTTTACACGCCATTGACTTCAAGAAATTGGGCGGGGTGTAAAAGGAGCCTCTGACCTGAACCTGTGGCTGGGTTAGGTTAAAATTAGAGCTGTTGACACAGTTGTTTTGTAGACACTGAACAACAACTTACATTTATAGAGCGCATTTAATGTAGCAAAATGTCCCAAGGTGCTTAACAAGAGCGATATCAATAAAATATCAATAAAACCATTTTTGACACCGAGCTACACAAAGAAACTAAGGATAGTATTCGATCCAAAGAGGAGTCATATAAAGTTGCCAGAAAAAGTTGCAAGCCTGAGGATTGGGAGCAGTTTAGAATCCAGCAAAAACGGAACAAGAGATTGATTTAAGAGGGGAAAAATAAAGTATGAGAGTAAACTTGCAAGGAACATAAAAGCGGACTGTAAAAGCTTCTACAAGTATGTAAAAGGAAAAAGATTAGTGAAGACAAATGTAGGTCCCTTACAGTCAGAAACGGGTGAATTTATAATGGGGAACAAGGAAATGGCAGAGCAATTAAAGAAATACTTTGGTTCTGTCTTCACGGAAGAGGACACAAATAACTTCCCAGAAATGCTAGGGAACCAAGGGTCTAGTGAGAAGGAGGAATTAAAGGAAATTAGTATTAGTAAAAAAATAGTGCTGGAGAAATTAATGGGGCTGAAAGCTGATAAATCCCTAGGGATACTAAAAGAGGTAGCCATGGAAATAGTGGATGCATTGGTTGTCATCTTCCAAAATTCTATAGATTATGGAACAGTTCCTGCAGATTGGAGGGTGGCAAATGTAACCCCACTATTTAAAAAAGGAGGGAGAGAGAAAACAGGGAACTACAGACCGGTTAGCCTAACATCAGTAGTAGGGAAAATGCTAGAGTCTATTATAAAGGATGTGATAACAGGACACTTAGAAAATATCAATGGGATTAGACAAAGTCAACATGGATTTATGAAATGGAAATTGTGTTTGACAAACCCACTGGAGTTTTTTGAGGATGTAACTGGTAGAATAGATAAGGGAGAACCAGTGGATGTGGTGTATTTGGATTTTCAGAAGGCCTTTGATAAATTCCCACATAAGAGGTTAGTGTGCAAAATTAAAGCACATGTGATTGGGGGTAATATACTGGCATGGATTGAAAATTGGTTAACAGATAGGAAACAGAGAGTAGGAATAAATGAGTCTTTTTTGGGGTGGCAGGCGGTGACTAGTGGGGTACCGCAGGGATCAGTTGCTTGGGCCCCAGCTATTCACAATATATATCAATGATTTGGATGAGGGAACCAAATGTAGTATTTCCAAGTTTGCTGATGACACAAAACTAGGTGGGATTGTGAGTTGTGAGGAGGATGCAAAGAGGCTTCAAGGCGATTTAGACAATTTGAGTGAGTGGGCAAATACATGGCAGATGCAGTATAACGTGGATAAATGTGAAGTTATCCACTTCGGTAGGAAAAACAGAAAGGGAGAGTATTATTTAAATGGTGCTAGATTAGGAAAAGCTGATGTACAAAGGGACCTGGGTGCTCTTGTGCACCAGTCACTGAAAGCAAACATGCAGGTGCAGCAAGCAGTTAGGAAGGCAAATGATATGTTGGCCTTCATTGCAAGAAGATTTGAGTGCAGGAGCAAGGATGCCTTACTACAGTTGTACAGGGCCTTGATGAGACCACACCTGGAGCACTGTGTGCAGTTTTGGTCTCCTTACCTAAGAAAGGATATACTTGCCATAGAGGGAGTTCAGCGAAGGTTCACCAGACTGATTCCCGGGATGGCAGGACTGTTGTATGAGGAGAGATTGGGTCGACTAGGCCTGTATTCACTAGAGCTTAGAAGAATGAGAGGGGATCTCACTGAATGAGGGGTCACAGTCTCAGGATACAGGGTAGGACATGTAGGACTGAGATGAGGAGAAATTTCTTCACTCAGAGGATGGTGAACCTGTGAAATTCTCTACCACAGAAGGCTGTGAAGGCCAAGTCACTGAATATATTTAAGAAGGAGATAGATAGAGCAGGGCACTGAATTTGGATGATCAGCCATGATTGCATTGAATGGCGGAGCAGGCTCGAAGGGCCGAATGGCCTACTCCTGCTCCTATTTTTCTATGTTTCTAAGGAGATATCAGGATGGATGACCAAAAGCTTGGTCAAAGAGGTAAGTTTCAAGGAGTATCTTAAAGGAGGAGAGAGAGGTAGAGAGACGGAGAGCTTTATGGAGGGGATTCCAGAGCATGGGGCCGAGGCAGCTGAAGGCACAGCCACCAATGGTGGATCAATAAAAATTGGGGATGCGCAAGAGGCCAGAATTGGAGGAGCACAGAGATCTTGAAGGCTTGTAGAGCTGAAGTGTTAACCTAGAGGTTCCCAAACATTTTTTGCTACAGCCTGTTCTTCGGAGGTTCAGGGCCAATGCATGCCTCCCTTTTTCTAAGGGACAACACATTGCAGTCGAGAATCAGTAAACGTGAATCCAAAGTCCAAGTAGGAAGGATCATACTTTCTATTTATCTTTTCCCAGCTCTACTTATTCTTTCACTGGCACCAACATCCTCAACTTTACACTTCAAAAAATGCTCCACTCATTCACAATTATCGAACACCAAACATCACGCTCCCATCAGTTATATAGCGAGTCGTAGATGTTGTGTATTTTGAATGTTGTATTTGAATTATCCCACATAGCTTACCGTAGTTGTGATGTGCAATGCACTATGGGAAATAGAGTGCATTGGGTTGAGAAGTTTCTCTTAAAAGATGGCTGTTAACTGAACTCTGTCTCCTGCGTACTTTTTTAATTGTTATACAAGCAAGGTTATTAAACTCTTGAGATTTAACAAAAGTGGCGACGGGGACGTCTGAACGTACGTGGCTCTGCTGTGCGGAAGATAGTCGGGTTTTACGTGTTTAAAACTGTTATTTTTGTCGTGGACAGTTAATTAAAGTGAGGCTGGCTCGAGGATAAAGGAGCTTACAATGGCGGGAAGACGAGACGGCGTATAAGGTACTAACGACTTGAGGAAGGGGAGGAAAAGCAGTGAGTAAATCGGGAAGGACATTTATTCAACTGTGAAACGATCTGTGAATTGAAGCACTAAATAACTGATAGTGATTTTAGTTGAGATCAACATTGGAAGGATCCTTAGTGAATGATAATTAGGAGCCTAAGAGAAGGAAAATTGCTGGAATTATCGGTAACATTGGACCGTTTGATGAGAACGTCGAACAATGGAGCTCATACACAGAACGATTTGAATACTTCACACAAGCAAATGACATTGGAGGGAACAAAGTAGTACCTACATTGTTAAGTGTGATGGGACCAAAGACTTTCAATCTTTTGCGTACTTTAGTGCATCCAGATAAACCAGGGACTAAACAATATAGCGAAATTGTGGAGATACTAAAAGGGCATTTTTCACCCAAACCCCTAGTCATAGCTGAGAGGTTTAGGTTCCACAGGCGTAACCAGGAAGAAGGAGAAACAGTGACCATGTTTGTAGCTGCACTAAAAAGACTATCAGAGCACTGTGAGTTTAATGATGTGCTAAATGATACTATAAGAGACAGGCTAGTGTGTGGTAAGGGAACTGAAGCCATACAGAAGAGACTATTAACGGAGAGTAATCTGACTCTACAAAAGGCCATTGAAATCAGTATTTCCATGGAATTGGCAGCTAAGGAAGCTCAACAGTTTGGTGCAACAGAAAAAGTGCACAAAGTAAGAACAGAGAGCCAAGGGCCATGCTTCCGTTGTGGCAAAACGGGGCATCTTGCGTCTGCATGCTGGTGTGTGGACATGGATTGCCACAGCTGTGGTAAAAAGGGACATATTCAGCGCGCTGCAGAAATAAAAAGGATACAGAGAAAACGTCAAAGACGGAAGGAAGAAAAAAACCATTCAGACAAAAGACAAAGAAGCATGTCCGCTCTGTAGAACAGGACAAAACAGAGGCAAGTGACACTTCAGAGGAGGAACTATTACTGAACGTGCTGACTGTAGCTGGGGATTCACATGGCTACTGGGTCTCACCCTTGCTAGAGGGGCAGCCTGTGCGAATGCAGATCAATACCGGGGCAGCAGTATCTCTTATGTCAGAGACAGTCTACAAAAAGACATTAAAGCACCTTCCACTTCAGCCAGCTAACATAGCGTTAAAGACATATACCGGTGAAAGAGTAACCGTGAGAGGTATCACTGAGGTCACAGTTCAGTTGAATGGACAAACTAGGAAGTTACCACTCTACGTAGTTAAAGGAGACTACCCCTCCCTGCTGGGACGTTCGTGGATGGAGAGAATAAAATTAGACTGGTCATCAGTCTACATGATGTCACACAATGATCCAGGCTTACCCGCCATCTTAAAGAAACATGCAGAAGTCTTTAATGGAGAACTGGGTAGCATGAAAGATATTACTGTGAAGCTTCGTATTAAGCAGGATAGCAAACCCAAGTTCATGAAGGCACGATCCGTACCTTATGCCATCAGACCAAAAGTCGAGGCTGACTTAGAAGCCCTAGTTGAAAGTGGAGTACTAGAACCAGTCAGCGTGAGTGAATGGGCAACGCCCATCTTACCAGTGCTCAAGAAAGGGGGT
Source organism: Somniosus microcephalus (assembly GCF_052327205.1). Lineage (NCBI taxonomy): Eukaryota > Metazoa > Chordata > Chondrichthyes > Squaliformes > Somniosidae > Somniosus > Somniosus microcephalus. The sequence continues at coordinate 81,096,715 of NC_141003.1, read as the reverse complement.
GAAGTTAGGATATGTGGAGATTTTAAAGTAACTGTTAACCCTGTATTGTCAGTGGAGCAATATCCGCTTCCCCATATTGGTGATTTGTTTGCGGGACTTGCTGGGGGCCAGAAGTTTAGCACAATCGACCTCTGTCAAGCCTACCTGCAAATGCATGTGGATGAACAGTCACGAGAAATGCTGACTATTGTGACGCATAAGAGCCTATTTAGATATCATCGACTTCCTTTCGGAATTACATCAGCTCCAGCACTTTTCCAACGTGCTATGGACCAGACCCTTAGTGGATTGCCTGGAGTTCAGTGCTACTTAGATGATGTCTTAGTTACTGGGTGTGATGACCAAGACCATCTGCGTAACTTGGACGCAACGCTACAGAGACTGAGGGATTACGGACTCAGAGTTCGCAGGGATAAATGCGATTTTTTTCAGGCACCAGTTGAGTACCTCAGTCATGTGATCGATGCCACAGGCCTTCACAAGGCACCGTCCAAGACCAAGGCAATCGTGGATGCCCCAGCACCTGAAAATATCAGCCAGCTGCGTTCTTTTCTAGGGTTACTGAACTACTGTGGACGGTTCTTACCGAACCTAGCCTCGATGCTGAGGCTGCTGCATTGGTTGCTATGTAAAGACAAGAAGTGGGAATGGACTAACAAGTGCCAGGAGGCGTTCATGACAGCAAAGGACACGCTCCTGAAGTCAGAGGCTTTGACGCATTTTAACCCTTCATTACCAATACAGTTAGCTTGCGATGCATCGTCCTATGATGTGGGAGCGGTCGTTTCTCATATCATGCCAAACGGGGAAGAGAAGCTGATAGCATTCGCATCTAGGACTTTGAACAGAGCTGAAACTAACTACGCCCAAATAGAACGAGAAGCACTGAGTATCGTTTTTGGCGTTCGCAAGTTTCACCAATATTTGTACGGGAGACAGTTCACCCTACTAACAGATCACCGTCCTCTCACGACCATCTTCGGGCCACATACAGGGATTCCGAGCAGAATGCAAAGGTGGGCGTTGCTGTTGTCTGCACACACATTTGACATTAGATATCGCAAGTCTGACCTGCACGGCAATGCCGACGGTCTTTCCAGGTTGCCGCTGCCTGTCACCAAGCCTATGACGCATAGCATGGACATCTGCTATTTTAGGCAGGTGGAGAACACGCCTGTTACTTCGACACAGGTCCAACGAAACACCAGAAACGACCCAGTGTTGTCTGCAGTGCTGGACATTATCGTCAGGGGCAAGCTTGACAGCGATGACCCAAACCTGAAACCATGGGGGAGAAATTCGGTTGTTAGCGCCACCGATTAACGCCTAAAGAGGCCGAGAAGTGGGGCGCTAGCCAATTTCCGGGCGGGCGCAATGCGCCTAGCGCCTCGCCCCATATTGAGCATGCAGTTAACGCTGGCGCTAAATCCTAGCGCCCGCTCATGGGCGCAGGCTGATTATGACATCATTTGAGTGTGCAACGCCTTTTGGGCGCCCCGGACCGGAAATTCAGTGGTGCCCCCCCCCGTAGCGCCTGGCGCTAATAGTGACAGCTTACCTGGACCTTACCAAGTCGCTCTCGGGCTGGAGAAGCGTTATTTAAAGGGGACTGGTGTGGTTTAAAAGCGGCAGCCATTTTTGGAGCACAACTTCCTCGAGAGCTACAAAGAGTTGCTGAGCTGCACACTGAGAGCCATTTGACCACTGAGCCAGCGCAGGCAGACGATCTTCAGCCTTCTGACCATCACCTTGCTGTTGGTGAGCCTTGACAACGGGGAACCTTCCTGTGGGCACGTATTATGGGGGCTGCATTGGAGGGGAACGTCCTGCTGCTGAATCATCTGGAAAGGGCACTGAGACGCTGGGAGAGGGGGGCGGGCATGGCCAGACGGAGGAGGGCCAACAGACGTCGCCACAGCAGACCTTACGCTGGCAGGGTTTTCCGACAGCAGTTTTCCGACATGAACATGCCGGAGGCTGTGATTTAGAAAGGAGGTGGTGACTGAGCTGTGCCAGCTGCTTCAGCCAGATCTGCAGCCTCAGATAAGATGCAGGACATCTCTGTCGGTGGCTGAGAAGATGCCTGCTGGCCTCAACTTCTACGCGAGCGGCTCTTCTCAGGCTGCGCGTCAGAGGCTGATCAGAAGTAGCTTCTAGGCCCCTCTCACGGAATGCTTGCTGCCATTCCAAGAACAGGAATGGAACCGGTCTGATACCCCCAAGCCTGTGAAGGGCAAGATGCATGTAAATAGAAGGCATGGCCATTGTAAATGAAGAAAGTGTTTCATTACACAAAATGTGGTTCCTTCAAACATGAGAAAGCTATGGCAACAGAAAGCCAAACTAATACACTGACACATAACTGCCTCTCACACCCGGGAGACTGTCCAAAACATAAATCACATTCCGACCATCTTCCTTGGCCTTGATTCCACTGCGCCAACTAAAGCATCCAATGCCCCATCAGTGAGGCGTTCCGCCCTCTGCCTCACCCTTTCCATGTCTTGCTAGGCTGGAGCACCACAGGTAGGCTCCCACCACTTTGAAGGCCTACAAGGCAGTGAGTGTGTCTGGTGATGCCAATTGACCTGCCCCTTTAAGAGCTGGCTGGCGCCAGTGTGTCTCAGGGAAAGTGATTATTGACAGCACCCTCGCTGCGCCCCGCTGCCGCGAAATTGGGTTGCGCCGCCGGGTTAGCACCTTAAGAGTAGCACGCAGTGCCTGATTTAGCGCCGCAATCACCTTTAGTGGCGCTGCAATCCAATATCGCGCTAGGTGGCGCTAAATTGCGCCTGGCGCTAAACTTTGCGCATCGCCAGGACTAGCGCCCCAAACGCGGCTATACCGAATTTCTAGGCCCATATCTCTTAAGGAGAAATGAACTGTCGGTGCAGTCTGGATGTTTGCTGTGGGGGAGGAGAGTGGTTATTCCACCATCGTTACGGAAACCAGTGTTTCAGCAACTACACTCCGGACATTGCGGAATGGTTCGTATGAAAGAAATAGTGAGGAGCTACTTCTGGTGGCCGGGTATGGATGGACAGATTGAGGACAAAGCTAAAACCTGTTCCTCATGTCAGAAAGTTCATAATGTGCCACAGCTTGCACCTCTTCACCCCTGGGACTTTCCGGAGGAAGCATGGCACCGCATTCATGTAGACTTTGCAGGTCCATTCGAGGAGAGAATGTTTCTGGTGGCTGTGGACACGCACAGTAAGTGGCCAGAGGTTGTTATAATGAGGTCCACCGCCGCTGAGAAGACCATCGAGAAGTTAGGTGAGGTGTTCAGCCGATTTGGATCTCCGATGCAACTTGTCTCAGACAACGGTCGACAGTGGGTGTCACAAGAAATGGCTACCTTCCTGCAGGTGAATGGCGTACAACATATCAGGGCTGCACCATACCACCCTGCGACCAATGGTCTAGCTGAGAGGTTTGTTCAGACCATGAAACACTCTCTAAAGGCATTGCAAGGCCAGGGAACGCTTCATCAGTGCCTAAATAGTTTCCTGTTGAGTTACAGGAACACACCACATGCGACCACAAAAGCATTACCTGCCACTCTACTGCTCAAAAGAGAGCTACGAACCACCAAAGGTGAAAGACGTGGTACAGTATCAGCAGGACAAGCAGATCAAGTGATGTGAACAACGCTCCAAAGACAGAGTCTTCAGTCCAGGTGAACTTGTGTTGGCACGGGACTACAGTGGTGGACCTAAGTGGGTTCCTGCTACTGTCATTGCACAGACTGGTCCAGTATCCTACACTGTACAGACACCCGAGGACATTGTCTGGAAGAGACACACCGATCAGCTTCTACGAAGTGCAGCAACACCCACTGAACCACCAACAGCAGTTTATCTGCCATTGGGTGACGCTATGGGTCATCCGCCTTCTACACCGAGAGGCTCACCTTCTGAGGAAGCAGCCGCTTCAGCCCCTATCTCATCAGCAAGGGAGACCTGTATACAGGCACCTCAGCCGCCTACACCTGTGTTGACGTCACCTGTGAGAGACAATGAACTGGAGAGCCAGGTTGACCACCGGTATCCTACCAGAGAGCGGCGGGCCCCTATACGTTTGAACTTATAGTTCAGAGGCTTACCCTTTATCTGGGATAGAATAATCCCCATGGGTATAGCCATGGTTGGAGGAAGTCTACCCTCACTCCCAGGTTATTGTGTTTAAAAAATTTTGTGGTTCTATTGGGACATCTAATGTAAGAGGGGAGGAGGTGTTGTGTATTTTGAATGTTGTATTTGAATTATCCCACATAGCTTACCGTAGTTGTGATGTGCAATGCACTATGGGAAATAGAGTGCATTGGGTTGAGAAGATTCTCTTAAAAGATGGCTGTTAACTGAACTCTGTCTCCTGCGTACTTTTTTAATTGTTATACAAGCAAGGTTATTAAACTCTTGAGATTTAACAGTCGAATTACAGTATGCAGACAATGCTTGCGTCTGTGCTCACTCGGAGGTCGAACTCCAAAACATCGTCAACACCTTCACCGAAGCGTATGAGAGCATGGGCCTTACACTAAACATCCGTAAGACAAAGGTCCTCTACCAACCTGCCCCCACCACACAGTACTGCCCCCCGATTATCAAAATCCACGACAAGGCCTTGGACAACGTGGACCACTTTCCATACCTCGGGAGCCTACTGTCAACAAGGGCAGACGTTAATGTCGAAGTGCAACACTGCCTTCAGTGTGCCAGTGCAGCCTTCGGTCGCCTGAGGAAGAGAGTGTTTGAAGACCAGGCCCTCAAACCCAGCACTAAGCTCATGGTCTACAGAGCAGCAGTGATACCCGCCCTGCTGTATGCCTCAGAGACATGGACCATGTACAGCAGGCACCTCAAAACACTGGAGAGGTACCACCAACGCTGCCTCCGCATGATCCTGCAAATCCATTGGCAGGATAGGCGCACCAACGTCAGTGTTCTTGCTCAGGGCAACATCCCCAGCATCGAAACTTTGACCACGCTCAATCAGCTCCGATGGACGGGTCACATTGTCCGCATGCCCGATACGAGACTCCCAAAACAAGCGCTCTACTCAGAGCTCCGACACGGCAAGAGAGCCCCAGGTGGGCAGAGGAAACGCTTCAAGGACACCCTCAAAGCCTCCTTGAAAAAGTGTAACATCCCTACCGACACCTGGGAATCCCTGGCCCAAGACCGCACAAAGTGAAGGAGAAGCATCTGGGAAGGCGCCGAACACCTCGAGTCTCTTCGCCGGGAGCAAGCGGAAGCCAAGCGCAGGCAACGCAAGGAGCGCACGTCAACCCAAGCACCCCACCCACCCGCCCCTTCAACCACCGTCTGCCCCACCTGTGACAGAGACTGTAGGTCCCACATTGGCCTCATCAGTCACCTGAGAACTCATTGTGTGGAAGCAAGTCATCCTCGGTTCCGAGGGACTGCCTAAGAAGTGAAGAAGCGTGCGGGCGTGGGGGTGCTGACGTGGCACGAGCACATTAGTTAACGATACCATGCACCAGTAATCTGGGGATTTGAGGGACCAAACCCATGTGTCCTTGTGTTCCCCGATAACCTCGTTTGGCGACCTCTGGCCCAGATTGTTGACTCAGAATGAAGAACGCTGCCACTGAGCCGAGCTAACACTTCAAATTTGACACCAGTCATGGGATTGTTAGTTGTTTCTCAATGGATAAGTCAAGCTGATCTAAATAGCCTTCCTCATCCATATCTTGTTTGAAACCCACATCCCAAAATAAGAATTAAATGCACTGGAAAGACAGACTCACACTGTGTGCAAATGTTGGAATATGTAAATAAATACATTTGAATGATTCAGCTCAGACACTTTTGGAGTTAACTGCAAATTTCATCTGGTGTGGAAATACATTTCACCTCCTTGTGGGACTAATGTGTTGAGGTAAATCTCTAAATTTGAGTTCTCGTAAATCCTTGCTTCAATTATATTTTTGTTTACGATTTTATTAGTAAAGAAAGAACAACTTGCATTTCTATAGCGCCTTTCCTGACCACCGAACGTCCCAAAGCACTTTACAGAGGTACTTTTTGGAGTGTAGTCACTGTTGTAATGTAGGAAATGTGGCAGCCAATTTGCACACAGCAAGCTCCCACAAACAGCAATGTGATAATGACCCAGATAACCTGTTTTTTTAGTGATGTTGATTGAGGGATAAATATTGACCAGGACACCGGGGATAACTCCCCTGCTCTTCTTCAAAATAGTGCCATGGAATCTTTTACATCCACCTGAGAGAGCAGACGGGGCCTCGGTTTAATGTCTCATCTGAAAGACGGCACCTCCGACAGTGCGGCACTCCCTCAGCACTGCACTAGGAGTGTCAGCCTGGATTTTTGTGCTCAAGTCTCTGGAGTGGGACTATGAACCCACAACCTTCTGACTCAGGTGAGAGTGCTGCCCACTGAGCCACAGCTGATATTTGTCAGGGTACTGTGTTATTCAATTGGTATTGACCGTGTCAAGTAGATTGTCCAAAAAGAGATACTACATCTTGAAACATTATAATACGTAAGTCATCCTCGGTTCCGAGGGACTGCCTAAGAAGAGAAGAGAAGATTATAATATGTGACTCAATGTTCCCCCTAATTTTATTTTTTGGGTGCGCGGTCCATAAACGGACTGCGCAGCCCATTAAAAATTTCGCGCATGCGTGATATGTCCCGTTGAAAAGCCAATGATCGGCCTGCCCGGGATCTCCAGACAGCTGTGCTGCCGTGCAGCTTAACGGGAACATTGGTGTGACTTATACCCTGGCTATAATAAACTGCCTGAACTGGAATGAGTCTGAAATAAGCTAGAATCTGATCCACAAGAGGCAGTGAAACCCAACTGCTTCGTGGGTGAAGGTGACCCCGACTGAAAAATGCACATGTTTGGACATTGAGTGAGGATAGGATCGGACACGGCTGTGATGCCCCCACAGCCCCCGTCCCCTCCCCACCCACCCCATCAAACAGCCAATCACTGTCTCTCTTCCTACCTTGCTTTTCAAATTTATAAAAGAAAGTCTTGCATTTATGTAGCACTCTTGTGAAGCACCGGGGCACATTTTACTGCACTAAAAGGCACTACATAAATGTAAGTTGTTGTTGTTAAATGCTCTGAGATGTTCTTCTATGTGATTGGGTACAGTGTAAGTAAAATAAATAATAATGGCCTCAATTCACATGCAGACAGTGCAGTGCCAGAACAAACAATATCAGTAAACTGTAATAGGTTGTGTGGGTGTTTGGTTTTAGTTACACAACGATCTGGCTGCAGTTTATCGTCAACATGATTTTTTTTTTATTCGTTCATGGGATGTGGGCGTTGTTGACACAGCCAGCATTGATTGCCCATCCCTAATTGCCCTTGAGAAAGTGGTGGTGAGCCGCCTTCTTGAACCGCTGCAGCCCGTGTGGTGAAGGTACTTCCACAGTGCTGTTAGGGAGGGAGTTCCAGGATTTTGACCCAGCGACGATGAAGGAATGGCGATGTACTTCCAAGTCACGATGATGTGTGACTTGGAGGGGAACTTGGAGGTGGTGGTGTTCCCATGCGCCTTCTAGGTGGTAGAAATTGCGGGTTTGGGAGGTGCTGCCGAAGAAGCCTTGGTGAGTTGCTGCAGTGCATCTTGTAGATGGTACACACTGTAGCCACAGTACGCCGGTGGTGGAGGGAGTGAATGTTTATGGTGGTGGATGGGGTGCCAATCAAGCGGGTTGCTTTGTCCTGGATGGTGTCGAGCTTCTTGAGTGTTGTTGGAGCTGCACTCATCCAGGCAAGTGGAGAGTATTCCATCACACTCCTTATTTGTGCCTTGTAGATGGTGGAAAGGCTTTGGGGAGTCAGGAGGTGAGACACTCGCCACAGAATACCGAGCCTCTGACCTGCTCTTGTGGCCACAGTATTTATGTGCTGGTCCAGTTAAGTTTCTGGTCAATGGTGACCCCCAGGATGTTGATGGTAGGGGATTGGGCAATGGTAATGCCACTGAATGTCAAGGGGCGGTGGTTAGATTCTCGCTTGTTGGAGATAGTCATTGCCTGGCACTTCTGTGGCGTGAATGTTACTTGCTACTTAGCAGCCCAAGCCTGAACGTTGTCCAGGTCTTGCTGCATGCGGGCAGAGACTGCTTCATTATCTGAGGAATTGTGAATGGCACTGAACACTGTGCAGTCATTGGCGAACATCCCCATTTCTGACCTTATGTTGGAGGAAAGGTCATTGATGAAGCAGCTGAAGATGGCTGGGCCTAGGACACTGCCCTGAGGAACTCCTGCAGCGATGTCCGGGGGCTGTGATGATTGACCTCCAACCACCACAACCGTCTTCCTTTGTGCTAGGTATGACTCCAGCCAGTGGAGAGTTTTCCCCCCGATTCCCATTGACTTCAGTTTTGCTAGGGCTCCTTGATGCCACACTCGATCAAATGCTGCCTTGATGTCAAGGGCAGTCACTCTCACCTCACCTCTGGAATTCAGCTCCCTTGTCCATGTTTGGACCAAGGCTGTAATGAGTTCTGGAGCCAAGTGGCCTTGGTGGAACCCAAACTGGGCATCAGTGAGCAGGCTATTGGTGAGTAAATGCCGCTTGATAGCACTGTCGATGACACCTTCCATCACTTTGCTGATGATTGAGAGTCGACTGAAGAAAAAAAAGAAAGATCTTACATTTTTATTGCGCCTTTCATGATCCAAAGCACTTTACAGCCAATGAAGTACTTTTTATTTGAAGTGTGGTCCCTGTTGTAATGTAGGAAATGCGGCAGTCAATTTGCGCACAGCACGCTCCCACAAACCGCAATATGATAATGACCAGGTAATCTGTTTTTAATGATGTTGGTTGGGGGTTAAGTATTGGCCCAGGACACACCTGCTCTTCTTCGAAATAGTGCCATAGGATGTAGTTTTAAATTGCATGCCCCAGCATGTATTGCACAATGTCTTACAAGGGCAATTTTCCTGAGCCTGCTCCCAGGCCCGGTTCACCTGGGCGTAGAGAATATTGGACGCTCGGGTGGGTTGGAGTGCATGCCTGTAAAGAAATACATCCAATTTTCCTTCCATTTAAACGAATGGAAATTGGGTGGGTTCCTTCACAGGTGTGCACACCGACCCATCTGCTTTTCCGATATTCACTGCTCCCAGTTGATCCCATGCATCTGGGCCCAGGAAAATCTGCCCTTCATGGTATCCATGACACGGATGTGTCAGCTGTTGCTCAGTGGGTAGCACTCTCTCGCCTCTGAGTCAGAAGGTGGTGGGTTCAAGTCCCACTCCAGAGACTTGAGGCAGGCTACAGGGAGGAGGTAAGAGCCCTAGCAGAATGGTGCAAGTACAACAACCTCTCCCTCAACATCAGCAAAACAAAGGAGATGATCGTGGACTACAGGAAGCGGCAGGGGGAGGGACACACCCCAATCTACATCGAAGGGGCTGAGGTGGAGAGGGTCAGCAGCTTCAAATTCCTGGGTGTATTCATTACAGAGGACTTAACGTGGTCCAATCATATCGACGTTGTAACCAAGAAGGCATGCCAACGCCTGTTCTTCCTCAGGAGACTGAAGAAATTTGGAATGTCCCCCCAGATTCTCACCAACTTCTACCGGTGCACCATCGAGAGTATCCTGTCCGGCTGCATCACTACCTGGTATGGCAACTGCACCGCCACAGACCGCAAGACTCTACAGATGGTGGTGAAAGCTGCACAACATACTATAGGAATTAAACTACCTGCTGTGCAGGATATCTACCCCGAGAGGTGCCGGGGGAAGGTCCTGAGAATCATCAAAGACGCGAGCCACCCCAGCCACAACCTCTTCGCCCTGCTCCCGTCCGGTAAGAGATATCGAAGCATACGGTCTCGTACCAGCAGGTTTCGAAACAGTTTCTACCCCCAGGCCATAAGACTCATGAACGAATAATTTATTATTATTTATTACTGTTGTTTTATTTATTATTACTGTATTTCTATTAGTATTTTTATCATTGTTATGCCATATTTATTTCAATGTTGGGAGGACTCGTAAAAATCAACATTTCATTGTGCAGTACACATGTTTGCTGCATATATGACAAATAAAATTGAATTGAATTGAATTGAATAGAGCACAAATTTCTAGGCTGACACTCCAGTGCAGTTCTGAGGGAGCGCTACACTGTCGGAGGTGCGGACTTTCAGATGAAATGTTAAACCGAGGCCCCGTTTACCCTCTTCGGTGGACATAAAAGATCCCGTGGCACTATTGTGAAGAAGAGCAGGGGAGTCATATTTATCCCTCAATCAACATCACTAAAACAGATTATCTGGGTCATTATCACATTGCTGTTTGTGGGAGCTTGCTGTGTGCTAGTTGGCTGCTGCATTTCCCAAATTACAACAGTGACTACACTTCAAAAAGCACTTTATTGTCTGTAAAGCGCTTGGGATGTCGTGAAAGGTGATGTATCAATGCACGGCTTTCTTTTATTGTCATGTGGACAGCGGATTCTGCAGCACATGGTACGTGCATTGTTAAATTTCAAGATACATTGAAGGAGTCAATGGAACGTTCTTGACATGAATCAGTCATTCATGAAAGAAAGACTTATGAAATAATACTGAGTGGCCTGCGGGTGGCGCTGTCCAGGGAGAGTATAAATACTCGGGCACGGGCCCAGCTTGCACAGGACATTCTTAACAGGAACTAGTGAAGGACACAACTAGACCTCCATGTTGTAAAACAGTTGATTAAAGCTTTGTTTAACGCTTAGGCCAAGTGCCTAGTAGTTTTCTTACGTCAGTTCTCATATGACCGAATCCACCTCTGCTGATCCACCAACATGTACTTTCGACTTGAGTACTTCTGCTGGAGCCAGGGTTCCTGCACAGCAGCATCGTAGCCCAGACTTGTGACCTTCAACCTCCTCTCTTCACTGTGCTTGGGTGTCAGCAGTCTCCATTAGAGGGCCAAAAGGAAGAGGCCCACATTTCATATGCCTTCAACCTTCACCTTTGAAAACCTGAAGGTTCACCATTTGCCTGTAGTAATGACAGGCATGCAATTAGGCTCCTGCTGAAGGGACGCTATCAAGGTGAAAGTTTCTATAGAACGAAAAGACTCAGAGGCCCATTGCAACCTCACATATTACTCGCACCTTTGATCCACTTCACTTATTACACAAACAAGGGCTGCATTCCCTGGAATTTAGAAGGTTAAGGGGTGACCTGATCGAAGTTTTTAAGATATTAAGGGGGACATAATAGGGTAGATAGCGAGAAACTAGTGCCACTGGTTGGGCAGTCTAAGACTAGGGGGCATAGTCTAAAAATTAGAGCCAGACCTTTCAGGAGTGAAATTAAGAAACACTTCTACACACAAAGGGTGGTAGAAGTTTGGAACTCTCTTCCGCAAACGCCAATTGATGCTAGATCAATTGTTAATTTTAAATCTGAGGTCGATAGCTTTTTGTTAACCAAAGGTATTAAGGGATATGGGCCAATGGCGGGTAGATGGAGTTAGGTCGCAGATCAACCATGATCTTATTGAATGGCGGAGCAGGCCCGAGGGGCTGAATGGCCGCCTCCTGTTCCTATGTTCCTAATGTGGGCTTTTCCCATGCGTTAATGAGTGTGAGCTGTGCCAATCAGATCACTTTGCTTCCATGAATCGACACACTGACACCGTGAATCCACACACCGAAACCGTGAATCCACACACCGACACTGTGAATCCACACACCGACACCGTGAATCCACACACCGACACCGTGAATCCACACACCGACACCGTGAATCCACACAACGACACCGTGAATCCACACACCGACACCGTGAATCCACACACCGACACCATGAATCCACACACCGACACCGTGAATCCACACACCGACACCGTGAATCCACACACCGACACCGTGAATCCACACACCGACACCGTGAATCCACACAACAACACCGTGAATCCACACACCGACACCGTGAATCCACACACCGACACCGTGAATCCACACAACGACACCGTGAATCCACACACCGAAACCGTGAATCCACACACCGACACTGTGAATCCACACACCGACACCGTGAATCCACACACCGACACCGTGAATCCACACACCGACACTGTGAATCCACACACCGATACCGTGAATCCACACACCGAAACCGTGAATCCACACACCGACACCGTGAATCCACACACCGACACCGTGAATCCACACACCGACACTATGAATCCACACACCGACACCATGAATCCACACACCGACACCGTGAATCCACACACCGACACCATGAATCCACACACAGACACCATGAATCCACACACCGACACCGTGAATCCACACACCAACACCGTGAATCCACACACCGACACTGTGAATCCACACACCGACAGCGTGAATCCACACACCGACACCGTGAATCCACACACCGACACCGTGAATCCACACACTGACACCGTGAATCCACACACCAACACCGTGAATCCACACACCGACACCGTGAATCCACACACCGACACCGTGAATCCACACACCGACACCGTGAATCCACACACCGACACCGTGAATCCACACACTGACACCGTGAATCCACACACCGACACTATGAATCCACACACCGACACCGTGAATCCACACACCGACACTGTGAATCCACACACCGACACCATGAATCCACACACCGACACTATGAATCCACACACCGACACCGTGAATCCACACACTGACACCGTGAATCCACACACCAACACCGTGAATCCACACACCGACACCGTGAATCCACACACAAACACCTTGAATCCACACACCGACACCGTGAATCCACACACCGACACCGTGAATCCACACACAAACACCGTGAATCCACACACCAACACCGTGAATCCACGCACCGACACTGTGAATCCACACACCGACACCATGAATCCACACACCGACACTGTGAATCCACACACCGACACCGTGAATCCACACACAAACACCGTGAATCCACACACCGACACTGTGAATCCACACACTGACACCGTGAATCCACACACCGACACCGTGAATCCACACACCGACACCATGAATCCACACACCGACACCATGAATCCACACACCGACACCGTGAAACCACACACCGACACCGTGAATCCACACACCGACACTGTGAATCCACACACCGACACCATGAATCCACACACCGACACCGTGAATCCACACACCGACACCGTGAATGCACACACAAACACCGTGAATCCACACACCGACACCATAAATCCACACACCGACACCGTGAATCCACACATCGGCACCATGAATCCACACACCGACACCATGAATCCACACACCGACACCGTGAATCCACACACAAACACCGTGAATCCACACACCGACACTATGAATCCACACACCGACACCGTGAATCCATACACCGACACCGTGAATCCACACACAAACACCGTGAATCCACACAATGACACCATGAATCCACACACCGACACCGTGAATCCACACACCGACACCATGAATCCACACACCGACACCGTGAATCCACACACCGACACCGTGAATCCACACACCGACACCATGAATTCACACACCGACACCGTGAATCCTTACACCGACACCATGAATCCACACACCGACACTGTGAATCCACACACCGACACCGTGAATCCTTACACCGACACCGTGAATCCTCCCACCGACACCGTGAATCCACACACCGACATCGTGAATCCACACACCGACACCGTGAATCCACACACCGACACCACGAATCCACACACCGACACCGCGAATCTAAACACCGACACCGTGAATCCACACACCGACACCATGAATCCACACACCGACACCGTGAATCCACACACCGACACCATGAATCCATACACCAGGATAGTTTGCCAGTAAAGCGGCAAGGTCTCACACACCCTGGCACCGGCATTTCCCCAGGGTGGACGGTAATAGAGTTAATCCTGGAAAAAGAATCTGCTGCTGGCCATGTTCCTGGTTCTTACTTCATTGAGTGCAGAATGTAAACAGGCAGCCTTCACACGCTATGGCTGCAAAATGTTCCTTTCTTCTTCCACTGTCCTACGGGAAGGGTCAACATGAGTGGTAAATGTTGTAAGTGTTTTAAAATGTGTTTTTTTCTTTTGTTTGTCTCCTGCGCTCCTGAAAGCATTGGCTGACGCTTGGTAAGGTTCCGGCACCGCCAATACAGTGCTCAAATGATCGTGCATCAATCAGGCTCCTGTGCTTTTACCTTTCACTATATTTCACTACAAGAGCATGGGCCTTACACTAAACATCCGTAAGACAAAGGTCCTCTACCTATCTGCCCCCGCCACACAGTACTGCCCCCCCATTATCAAAATCCACGACAAGGCCTTGGACAATGTGGACTACTTTCCATACCTCGGGAACCTACTGTCAACAAAGGCAGACATCAACGACGAAGTCCAACACCGCCTTCAGTGTGCCAGTGCAGCCTTCGGTCGCCTGAGGAAGAGAGTGTTTAAAGACCAGGACCTCAAACCCGGCACTAACCTCATGGTCTACAGAGCAGTAGTGATACCTGCCCTGCTGTATGCCTCAGAGACATGGACCATGTACAGCAGGCACCTCAAAGCACTGGAGAGGTACCTGTTAAGTCTGTGAATTATTTAGTTAATTAAAACAGACTAATGAGTAACAATAAAAACAGGTCTTTACTGGTTGGAGGTAGGAACTATACTAAATACAAGATTACTGCACAGTGCTTATATACCGGTGTGTTCACCCCCGGTATTACGTCTACAGCAGCCTGAGAAAGTAGTACATCTCTTAAGGTGGAACAGGCTTAAGCTCTCTTAAGGTGGAACAGGTTACATACACAACACTCCTCCCTTCTTAGCTTTATAGTCATCCCCCCCATTTAACATAACGTAATAACATATATACATATATAACTTCATGTTTAACGTAACATATCACAGATTCAGTCTCTGCGGAAAACAGTTCACAGATTCAATCTCTGTGGTGTAGTCGGTTCACGTTACTCATTCAATAGTCCTTTCATGGATTTAACAGCTTGAACTTCCGAACTGATTTGGCTCCGTTCGGAGGGACCACGTGTGTGATCTGGTAGAGGTGATAATGGTTCAGATGGGTCATCTTCTGTTTTTACTTTTCCTTTTCTGCTTCTTGGAGACTCTCTGGGCTCCATTGTCAGCTGCCACAGCTGCCAGCTGCATGCGCAGTTCCTCCTTCTCTTCCTCCTGTTTCCGTCGTAGAGCCAGCTTCTCCCGATGTTCCATAGACTTTTGGTGCTCCTCCATGATTTCTGCACTTTGGGAGTCGAAGTTACAAGCTGGGCAGGACAGGATATCGTAATATTCGGTGTCGTCCACCAGGTCATGGTAATATTCGGTGTCGTCCTGAGCTAGACCAGTGAGAGGGTCGTCTATTTCCTCCATACCCAGCTGGACGTTAGCCAGCTCTTGTTCCAAATCCAGACATCTTTCCTGAAGAGACTTCTTCATGTGTACCTCTGCATCCAGCTTTTTCTGGGCTTTCAGCAAGTCGTTTACTAGTGACCTCATTTGTGATTTTAATACTTCAACTTCCTTTGGAGATTGATTGATCGGACTATGCAATCCCTCTACCGGAGCAGCTGTTTCAGCGGTCTGTTGTTCTACATTGACGTGAGTCAGCGTACTTTTGGCATCCAATGGCTGCTCTGTTGCAGTCGTTTCAGTCTGTGTCGTCACATCAGCCATCTCAATGACTTTTGAGAGCTCCGAACCCTTTTCCTTTGAAGATCGCAGCTCGTGTTCAAGTTTTTCCCATTTCAGAGTCTTGTCCCTCAGCATATGAAGGAGTTGGCTGACCGTTAACTCTTCTGACACCAGATTATGGCACGCACCTTCAGAACCTGAATCAGCTTTGATTCGTTCGGCCTCCTCGCGCAGATGGTTGGTGTGCTCCTGCTCCATTTTCTCCATCAGTTGCTTCTGTTGACTTTCCAGATTCTCCCACTCTGTAACAAAGAACTTTTTTATTTCATTCATCTCTTGCTCAAAACGGCGAATCATTTGTTCTAATTGCTGTTGTAGTTTGAAATGGAGTTGAGTTCGAGCCCAGTGTCCCTCAAGAATGTGCATATCAGTAGACTTGACAGACTCAGAATTCGCTGTTAAACTATGTTGTTGCTCAGTGGAATTCTGTGCTGAAACTTTGTCTTTTGCACATGGGTTAGTCTTACCATCATCAGTTCTAGAGTCTGGGCTGATTATCTGCACCGAGTTCTCACTCTTTATGGCTTTTAGCGAATGCCAGTCCATATTTATGTTTCTAAACCACTCCCGGCCTAGTAGTGGTGGACCTCCCTCCGGTAGCACATATAAGTCCATTATTTGACTTCCTTCGCCCTTGTTGGCCACTGCAACCTTTATTGTCCCGATGGGGTACACTCTCTGCCCCGTGTAGGTTGTCAATATAATCTCCGTATCCTGTAGGGGAATATGTTGGAATAACCTTCTGTAATCTTTCTTATTCATGACCGACAATGCCGATCCAGTGTCCAATTCCATTTTTACTTGGACTCCTTCTATCTGAAGAGTAACCCAAATTGTCTGGAGGTCTGCACCCTTACCAACATTGAGTACCCTTAAGCTAGCCAGTTCAATACTGCTTGCGTCTGAATCGGACTCCTGTTCGGCCACCTTGTGTACCTTTGCGTATTTCCCTTGCGGTGACTTCTTGTTGCTGGTCTTCTTCCCTGACCTGCATACTCTAGCTATATGTCCAAGCCTACCACAAGTTCTACATTCTTAGTTTTTAAACCAACACTGGTTCTGATCATGCGTTGTCTTTCCACAATGATAACATTTGCCAGAACTCACACCCAATTTGTGTGCACTGAGCTCCGGTGACCGTAGCTGCATTACTGCCGTGCCTCTCGCTGCGGCTTCGTGTGCTGCTGCCATAGTGACCGCCTTCTCAAGCGTCAGCTCATTCTCCTCGAGCAGTCGCTTTTGTGTATCCTGTTTAAATAAACCACACACAAATTTGTCTCGAAGTGCCTCTGTCAGTCCCGTTCCAAACTGGCAATATTTCGCTAATTTACGCAATTCCAGCAAATATTCAGCATTGCTTTCATGCTGTAGCTGCCTTCTGTCGTAAAATTTAAATCGTTCCGCTAGCATCAGCGGCGTGGAGTTTAGATGATCTTTCAGGACAGTAACAATCTCATCGAACGTCTTATCCGCCGGTTCATCTGGTGATAACAGGTGTTTCAATTGCCCGTATGTCTTCGCACCCATTAAATTTAATAATGTTAGAGCTTTATCTTGGTCACGAATTTTATTGGCCTTACAATAATTTTTTGCTCTTTCAACATATATGGCCCAATCTTTGAGGTCACTATCAAAGGTGCTAATATTCCCGTGTTTAGGCATTGTAGATTTGCAATTTCTCAGATTTTATTTTCTTTACTTGTTATCAAAGATGGCGGCTTCCCGCTCTTGCCGTCGTCCTCCGCCCACAAAATGGCGGTTTTCCCGCGCTTGGCGGTCTTCACCCGTCCCCCGACGCCATCTCCCTTCAGCCCCCGAGTGCGGCCCTTATCAGCGGATGCGATCGATGGCCCGGCTGCGCCTCGCACTTGAAAGCGGCCCGGCCCTTATCTGCCGATCGCTATCGCCCTATACCTCTCTCTTCCCCAGTCCTGTCTTCTACTCCGGTTCACAAGCTGATGGAGGCTTCAGGGTCCTAATGCCTGTCACTTCCAGTGGGGTGGTGAGTGGTGAGGTTTGAAACCTCTCTTCAACCGTCGTGGAATAACTGCCGCAGCGTAAGAACCTGACTCGTCGCCAGTGTTAAGTCTGTGAATTATTTAGTTAATTAAAACAGACTAATGAGTAACAATAAAAACAGGTCTTTACTGGTTGGAGGTAGGGACTATACTGAATACAAGATTACTGCACAGTGCTTATATGCCGGTGTGTTCACCCCTGGTATTACGTCTACAGCAGCCTGAGAAAGTAGTACATCTCTTAAGGTGGAACAGGCTTAAGCTCTCTTAAGGTGGAACAGGTTACATACACAACAGTACCACCAACGTTGCCTCCGCAAGATCCTGCAAATCCATTGGCAGGATAGGCCCACCAATGTCAGTGTTCTTGCTCAGGCCAACATCCCCAGCATCGAAGCTTTGACCACGCTCAATCAGCTCCGATGGACGGGTCACATTGTCCACATGCCCGATACGAGACTTCCCAAACAAGCGCTCTACTCGGAGCTCTGACACGGCAAGAGAGCCCCAAGTGGGCAGAGGAGTCGCTTCAAGGACACGCTTAAAGCCTCCTTGAAAAAGTGTAACATCCCCACCGACACCTGGGAATCCCTGGCCCAAGGCCGCACAAAGTGGAGGAGAAGCATCCGGGAAGGCGCCGAACACCTTGAGTCTCTTCGCCGGGAGCAAGCGGAAGCCAAGCACAAACAGCGTAAGGAGCGCACGTCAACCCAAGCACCCCACCCACCCGCCCCTTCAACCACCGTCTGCCCCACCTGTGACAGAAACTGTAGGTCCTGCATTGGACTCATCAGTCACCTGAGAACTCATTTTTTTTTAATGTGGAAGCAAGTCATCCTCGGTTCTGAGGGACTGCCTAAGGAGAAGAATTCTGCCACGCAGGTTTTGGGTCTGAATTTCCCTCTTTGGGTGGAATTTCTGTGCACCGCTTAGCCGCGCCCCTGCCCCTGAATTACAATAATATAAATATCTAAGGTGGGTGCCTGGCCGTTTGACATGATGTTACAGTGCTCACCACACTGGGAGAGATAAATTGCTCTGGGGTGTTGTTCTAGCTCAGCGTTTTTAAAATCTTGATCTGTACCTCAATCTCCATTTATCTGCCTTTGTTCCTGACCCTCGATACCCTTACCCAACACAAATCTATTGATCTCAGTCTTGAAAATTTCAATTGACCCCCAGCCCAGCATCCACAACATTCCAAACTTCCACTACCCTTTGCATGAAAAAGTGCTTCCTGATTTTACTCCTAAAATGGCCCAGCTCTAATTTGAAGATCATGCCCTCTTGTCTTGGATTCCCCGCTCCATCTACCCTGTCGAGTCCCTTTATCATTTCAAACACCTCGATTAAATTACCCCTCGACCTCTGAACTCAAGGGAGTACAAGCCAAAATAACAACAGAAAATGCTGGAAAAACTCAGCAGGCCAGGCAACATTCGTGGAGAGAAATTAGAGTCGATGTTTCGGGTCTAACCCTTTTTCAAAACTGGAAAGGAAATGAAACAGATCGAAAGCAGGGCTGCGATAGAACAAAAGAAGTAAAGAGACATTAAGAGGTATTCAAAACCAGACGAGATGGTGATAGGACAGTGGAGACAAAAGACGGCTCAGATTAGGTGTGAAATGTTCTGGCAGAATGGGAGACAGCTGCCATGTGGGAGAGAGGAAAAAAAGGAAAGGGGGGGAGGGAAAACCCAAAACAAAGGGGTGGAAAAAAAAATATAAGTAAAAATGTAATAGAGGCCGAGGTTATGATCTGAAATTGTTGAACTCGATATTGAGTCCGGAAGGCTGCAAAGTGCCTAATCGGAAGATGAGGTGCTGTTCCTCGAGTTTACGTTGAGCTTCCGTGGAACAATGCTAAGTTCATGCAACTTGTTCTCCCTGACACATAGGCACCGCTCTCCCTGCCACTAATTGAGTTGCCCTACCATTTTTGCAGCTGAAAGCACAAAGGAGTGCGATTGTTTCTCTGGGGTGAGGCCAGAGGCATAAACACCTTCTGTAGCTAATCATTAGTTGAGTGTGGGTTCACGGTACCGTTTAGAGAGTGAGACAGGTGCAGCTTGAATTCCCAGGGAAAAGCCTCCGACACTCCCAGTGCAGTGCTGAGGGAGTGCTGCACTGTCGGAGGTGCCATCTTTCGGATGAGACGTTAAACCGAGGCCCCGTCTGTGCTCTCAGGCGGACGTAAAAGATCCCAAAGCACTAATTCAAAGACGAGCAGGGGAGTTATCCTGCAACCAACATCACTAAATATCTGGTCATCATCTCATTGCTGTTTGTGGGATCTTGCTGTGTGCAAATTGGCTGCCGCGTTTCCCACATTACAACAGTGACTACACTTCAACAAAAAGTACTTCATTGGCTGTAAAGCGCTTTGGAATGTCCTGAGGTTGTGAAAGGCGCTATAGAAATGTACAACATTCTTTCTTTCTTTCCACTTCACTGCCAGATTTATACTGTAAGCGTTCTGTTGGCTTCAGCAGAACTGCTGGTGGCAGAAGCATAGCATAAATATTTTGCTGTCTGTGAGGTTGGTAAAATAACAAACAAGCTGGGAAAATGTTTCTCGCCAGTGGGTCATTTCCCTTTTAAAGTTTTCTTTTCTTAAAAAAAGATTCAAAATGTTCCCGGTAAAGCAACGCCTCAATTTTTAAATTCTCATCCTTGTTTTCAAATCCCTCCATCTCCTCGCCCCTCCCTATCTCTGTAATTCCTCCAGCCCCACAACCCCCCGAGATATCTGCGCTCCTCTAATTCTGCCCTCTTGACCATCCCTGATTATAATCGCTCAACCTTTGGTGGCCGTGCCTTCAGCTGCCTGGGCCCTAAGCTCTGGAATTCCCTGCCTAAACCTCTCCGTCTCGCTACCTCTCTTTCCTCCTTTAAGACGCTCCTTAAGACCTACCTCTTTGACCAAGCTTTTGGTCACCTGCCCTAATTTCTCCTTATGTGACTCGGTGTCAATTATTTGTCTTATAATACTCCTTGAAGCACCTTGGGACGTTTTACTACATTAAAGGTGCAATATAAATACAAGCTGTTGTTGTTGTTGTTGATGCTTGTTTACTGGCTTTTTTATTATTGCAGTTCCATCAACTACACGCAGAATCGAGAACTTATGTTTAAATTGCACCTTTAACAGACTGAGTCTCCCTCCTCACTCTTAGCCTCCCAAGGCACCTCACCAAGGGGTGGATTAGACACCCGATGGGACTGGCAAGTATAGATTCACTGGCCTGCACACGACCAAACGGCAGAAACCACCTACTGCCATTTTTTTGTGGGTCTCCTGGTCTACCAGCAGAACCGCCACGAGCAGGGTGGGCCTCTTTCTGTGCTGTATGATTCCATGATTCTATCAGCTCTGGCCTCCTCCTTCATTGGCTTTCGAAACGTGCTGTGCTAGTTTGGTGAATTCGTGCGCTGGTGCCGTGGCGCACTTTGTTGGTTGTGAAGTGCTTTGGAATGCTATATAAATGCAAGCTCGCTCTTTCAGGTTGTGCCCCGGAGTGAGTCTGCCTGATGCCCTGGACCATCTCAGCATCTGTCCTGAAACCCACAGCTTTAAAATAAAAGCCATTGTCTTGTTGGGATAGAGAGAGAAGGTGAAATAAAGAAAGGAAGAAGGAAGAAAGACTTACATTTCTATAGCGCCGTTCACAACCTCAGGACGTCCCAAAGCGCTTTGCAGTCAATGAAGTACTTTGCGAAGTGTAGTCACTATTGTAATGTAGGAAACGTGGCAGCCAATTTGCACACAGCAAGCTCCCACAAACAGCAATGTGATAATGACCAGGCAATCTGTTTTTAGTGATGTTGATTGAGGAATAAATATAGGCCCAGGACACCGGGGGGAAACAGTGCTGTTAAGTCTGTGAGTTGTTCAAGTAATTAATACTCAGACTTAATCAGTAACAATAAAACAGGTCTTTACTGGTTGGAGGTAGGGACTACACTGAATACAAGATTACTGCACAGTGCTTATATACCGGTGTGTTCACCCCCGGTATTACGTCTACAGCAGCCTGAGAAAGTAGTACATCTCTTAAGGTGGAACAGGCTTAAGCTCTCTTAAGGTGGAACAGGTTACATACACAACACTCCTCCCTTCTTAGCTTTATAGTCATCCCCCCATTTAACATAACGTAATAACATATATACATATATAACTTCATGTTTAACGTAACATATCACAGATTCAGTCTCTGCGGAAAACAGTTCACAGATTCAATCTCTGTGGTGTAGTCGGTTCACGTTACTCATTCAATAGTCCTTTCATGGATTTAACAGCTTGAACTTCCGAACTGATTTGGCTCCGTTCGGAGGGACCACGTGTGTGATCTGGTAGAGGTGATAATGGTTCAGATGGGTCATCTTCTGTTTTTACTTTTCCTTTTCTGCTTCTTGGAGACTCTCTGGGCTCCATTGTCAGCTGCCACAGCTGCCAGCTGCATGCGCAGTTCCTCCTTCTCTTCCTCCTTTTTTCGTAGTAGAGCCACCTTCTCCCGATGTTCCGTAGACTTTCGGTGCTCCTCCATGATTTCTGTATGGTGGGAGTCGAAGTTACAAGTTGGGCAGGACAGGACATAGTAATATTCGGAGTCGTCCGACAGGTCAGCGAGAGGGTCGTCTATTTCCTCCATACCCAGCTGGACGTTAGCCAGCTCTTGTTCCAAATCCAGACATCTTTCCTGAAGAGACTTCTTCATGTGTACCTCTGCATCCAGCTTTTTCTGGGCTTTCAGCAAGTCGTTTACTAGTGACCTCATTTGTGATTTTAATACTTCAACTTCCTTTGGAGATTGATTGATCGGACTATGCAATCCCTCTACCGGAGCAGCTGTTTCAGCGGTCTGTTGTTCTACATTGACGTGAGTCAGCGTACTTTTGGCATCCAATGGCTGCTCTGTTGCAGTCGTTTCAGTCTGTGTCGTCACATCAGCCATCTCAATGACTTTTGAGAGCTCCGAACCCTTTTCCTTTGAAGATCGCAGCTCGTGTTCAAGTTTTTCCCATTTCAGAGTCTTGTCCCTCAGCATATGAAGGAGTTGGCTGACCGTTAACTCTTCTGACACCAGATTATGGCACGCACCTTCAGAACCTGAATCAGCTTTGATTCGTTCGGCCTCCTCGCGCAGATGGTTGGTGTGCTCCTGCTCCATTTTCTCCATCAGTTGCTTCTGTTGCCTTTCCAGATTCTCCCACTCTGTAACAAAGAACTTTTTTATTTCATTCATCTCTTGCTCAAAACGGCGAATCATTTGTTCTAATTGCTGTTGTAGTTTGAAATGGAGTTGAGTTCGAGCCCAGTGTCCCTCAAGAATGTGCATATCAGTAGACTTGACAGACTCAGAATTCTCTGTTAAACTATGTTGTTGTTGCTCAGTGGAATTCTGTGCTGAAACTTTGTCTTTTGCCCATGGGTTGGTCTTACCATCATCAGTTCTAGAGTCTGGGCTGATTATCTGCACCGAGTTCTCACTCTTTATGGCTTTTAGCGAATGCCAGTCCATATTTATGTTTCTAAACCACTCCCGGCCTAGTAGTGGTGGACCTCCCTCCGGTAGCACATATAAGTCCATTATTTGACTTCCTTCGCCCTTGTTGGCCACTGCAACCTTTATTGTCCCGATGGGGTACACTCTCTGCCCCGTGTAGGTTGTCAATATAATCTCCGTATCCTGTAGGGGAATATGTTGGAATAACCTTCTGTAATCTTTCTTATTCATGACCGACAATGCCGATCCAGTGTCCAATTCCATTTTTACTTGGACTCCTTCTATCTGAAGAGTAACCCAAATTGTCTGGAGGTCTGCACCCTTACCAACGTTGAGTACCCTTAAGCTAGCCAGTTCAATACTGCTTAAGCCAGCCAGTTCATTACTGCTAGCGTCTGAATCGGACTCCTGTTCGGCCACCTTGTGTACTTTTGCGTATTTTCCTTGCGGTGACTTCTTGTTGCTGGTCTTCTTCCCTGACCTGCATACTCTAGCTATATGTCCAAGCCTACCACAAGTTCTACATTCTTGGTTTTTAAACCAACACTGGTTCTGATCATGCGTTGTCTTTCCACAACGATAACATTTGCCAGAACTCACACCCAATTTGTGTGCACTGAGCTCCGGTGACCGTAGCTGCATTACTGCCGTGCCTCTTGCTGCGGCTTCGTGTGCTGCTGCCATAGTGACCGCCTTCTCAAGCGTCAGCTCATTCTCCTCGAGCAGTCGCTTTTGTGTATCCTGTTTAAATAAACCACACACAAATTTGTCTCGTAGTGCATCTGTCAGTCCCGTTCCAAACTGGCAATATTTCGCTAATTTACGCAATTCCAGCAAATATTCAGCATTGCTTTCATGCTGTAGCTGCCTTCTGTCGTAAAATTTAAATCGTTCCGCTAGCATCAGCGGCGCGGGGTTTAGATGATCTTTCTGGACAGTAACAATCTCATCGAACGTCTTATCCGCCGGTTCATCTGGTGATAACAGGTGTTTCAATTGCCCGTATGTCTTCGCACCCATTAAATTTAATAATGTTAGTGCTTTATCAGCCTCACGAATTTTATTGGCCTTACAATAATTTTTAACTCGTTCAACATATATGGCCCAATCTTCGATGTCACTATCAAAGTTGCTAATATTCCCGTGTTTAGGCATTGTAGTACTTTATCAGATTTGCAATTTCTCAGATTTTTTTTTTTTACTGCTATCCAAGATGGCGGCTTCCCGCTCTTGCCGTCGTCCTCCGCCCACAAAATGGCGGTTTTCCCACGCTTGGCGGTCTTCACCCGTCCCCCGACGCCGTCTCCCTTCAGCCCCGAGTGCGGCCCTTATCTCTGCCGCGATCGATGGCCCGCGCTTTTCACCGCGGCTCTCGCGCCTTCAGTGTCTGCCGACGCTGCGCCTTTCAGCCCGAGTGCGGCCCTTATCAGGGATTGCGATCGATGGCCCTTCTACCTCCGACTTCCCCCAGCCCTGTCTTTGCAGCCAACGCTGCTTGGCTTACCCACCACCGAGGTTGAAAAAGAAGCTGCAGGATGTCTTCTGTCCTCCAGTTTTCAGTCGCTGATGGAGGCTTCAGGGTCCTAATGCCTGTCGCGTCCAGTGGGGTGGTGAGATTTGAAACCTCTCTTCAACGTCCTGTCTGTGGACGAAGCCGCCGTGGAATAACTGCCGCAGGGTAAGAACCTGACTCGTCGCCAGTGTTAAGTCTGTGAGTTGTTCAAGTAATTAATACTCAGACTTAATCAGTAACAATAAAACAGGTCTTTACTGGTTGGAGGTAGGGACTACACTGAATACAAGATTACTGCACAGTGCTTATATACCGGTGTGTTCACCCCTGGTATTACGTCTACAGCAGCCTGAGAAAGTAGTACATCTCTTAAGGTGGAACAGGCTTAAGCTCTCTTAAGGTGGAACAGGTTACATACACAACAAGTGCCATGGGATCTTTTACATCCACCTGAGAGAGCAGACGGGGGCCTCAGTTTAACCTCCCTCAGTACTGCAGTCGGAGTGTCGGTCTGGATTGTGGGCTCAAGTCTCTGGAGTGGGGCTTGAACCCACAACCTTCTTCCACAAAAAAATATGCTTGGCTTTTTTTTATTAAAAAACATAGAAACATAGAAAATAGGAGCAGGAGTAGGCCATTCGGCCCCTCGAGCCTGCTCCGCCATTCAATGAGATCATGGCTGATCATCCAAATTCAGTATCCTGTCCCTGCCTTCTCCCCATATCCCTTGATCCCTTTAGCCTTAAGAAATATATCCAACTCCTTCTTGAATATATTTAATGAATTGGTCTCTACTGCCTTCTGTGGTAGAGAATTCCACAGGTTCACCACTCTCTGGGTGAAGAAATTCCTCCTCATCTCTGTCCTAAATGGCTTAACCCTTATCCTTAGACTGTGACCCCTGGTTCTGGACTCCCCGACCATCGGGAACATCCTGCCTTCATCTAGTCTGTCCAGTCCTGTTAGAATTGAAGAGGAATCGTCTATGTTATCAAGTTCCTCCACTCCCCTATAAGCCCATTGGTGGGCGATTCAGAAAGTGGAGAACCACTTTTCAGATGGAGTCTGTTTTCACAACAGGCCTGTGAGGAGCCTACAGCGGACTGGAGACTAAAGCACTATAACATATCGGCAGCAATGCACAGTGGTCAGCACGGCGTCCTGCTCCTAAAACAGGGATTTAAGTGTAAGACCTCCTCTAATTGTAAAACTTTTATCTGGCTTTTGCATTCCTGCGGCTCCCTCCCTCACTAAATTCCTGAAATCCTATCCATTTGGTCCAACTTTAGCCCCCGTCACAGTGTGTACTGTCTTGTCTTTCCAGGACAGCCACTGACTGCAAAACGCTGGGATGTTAAATCTGAATTCACTCCATTAGCTTTTCAAATGCTCTAGTGTGACACCACACACATTAAGGGCTAGTCAAGCTACAATGTGTACATTTGAGCCATTTGATATTCATGAGGCTTGCAGGGTTAAAGGGAAAAGGAGCTTGAAAACAAGGGTTTGGTTTTCCAATGTAAACACCATTGTCATTTAAAATCAATTAGCTCCTTGTGCTGAGGGATGGCTGGGCCAGGCCTTTCTCAGCCACTACTGTAAGCATGGGCTATTTGCTTTAATTAAGAGGAGACAGAGTGGATTACCGTCTCGAGCTAGGCAGCTAAGAAAGGCTCATGAAATTACACTGTACTTCACTGCACAACAAAAGAGAGGAGGAGGAGACAGGCTCCAAGACTGAAAGAAAGAGAGACAGAGGGAGAGGCAGAGAGAGAGATAGACGGAGAGACGGTGATAGAGACAGAGACAGAGAGAGAGAGACAGAGAGAGACACAGAGCGAGAGAAAGATGTTCAACGACTGTTTAAATTAATATTGTTTAAACTAATATTGTATGTACCCAACGAAGGTCAAAATTGTTTGACACCTACAGAATGTTGGAAAACTGTACTTTTTGTTATGTAAGCTTTGGCAATATGGTTCCCTGTAAACTTTCATGGCAATAAAGCATTTGAATTGAAATTGAATTGAATTGAATTGATAGAGAGAGACAGTTTAAAATTAATATTGAACGTACCAAATGAAGTAGAAAGACTGTTTAAAATTAATATTGTTTAAAAGTAATATTGTATGTACCCAACAAATGTCAAATCGATTGACACCTACAGAATGTTGGAAAACTGTACCTTTTTGCTATGTAAGCTTTGGCAATATGGTTCTCTGTGAACTTTCATGCCAATAAAGCATTTGAACTGAACTGAAACTGAAACTGATAGACGGAGAGACGGTGATAGAGACAGAAACAGAGAGAGAGAGACAGAGAGAGACACAGAGCGAGAGAAAGATAGAGAGAGACAGAGAGAGAGAGAGACAGAAAGAGACAGAGATAGAGTGAGAGATAGAGAGCGAGAGAGACAGAGAGAGGCAGAGAGAGAGTAAGAGATAGAGAGTGAGAGAGACAGAGAGAGATAGATGGAGAGACAGTGATAGAGACAGAGACAGAGAGAGAGACGGAGAGAGACACAGAGTGGGAGAAAGATAGAGAGAGAGAGAGAGAGACAAAGAGAGAGAGAAACAGAGAGAGAGAGTGATAGAGAGCGAGAGAGACAGAGAGAGAAAAAGAGAGAGAGAAAGTGAGAGATTGAGAGTGAGAGAGACAGAGAGAGACAGAGAGATAGATGGAGAGACAGTGATAGAAACAGACAGAGAGACACAGAGAGAGAGACACAGCGAGAGACACAGAGAGAGAAAGAGTGAGAGCTAGAGAGCGAGAGAGATAGAAAGACAGAGACAGACAGAGAGAGAGAGAGAAAGACAGAGACAGAGAGAGACACAGAGAGAGAAAGACAGAGACAGAGAGAGACAGAGACAGAGACAGAGAGAAAGATAGAGAGAAAGATAGAGAGAGACAGAGAAAGAGGCAGAGAGAGAGGCAGAGAGTGAGAAAGAGAGAGATAGAGAGAGAGACAGAGAGAGCAAGAGAGAGACAGAGAGATAGAGAGAAAGACAGACAGAGCGAGATAGAGAGAGAGAAAGACAGAGACAGAGCGAGATAGAGAGAGAGAAAGACAGAGACAGAGACAGAGACAGAGAGAGAGTGAGAAAGAGAGTGAGAGATAGAGAGAGAGCGAGAGAGAGAGACAGAGAGAGACAGAGACAGAGAGAGCCAGAGAAAGAGAGAGAGAGAGACAGAAACAGAGAGAGTCAGAGAGAAAGAGGAAGACAGAGACAGAGAGAGTCAGAGAGAAAGAGGAAGACAGAGAGAGAAGGCGAGAGAGAGATACTTTGATATCGTGCGAAGGCTTGCGTTGATGGCACTGGCTGCTGAAGTCTCTGTCTCACACTGCTGGCCACAATCCCGAAAGTAAACTTTCTGTCCTTCGTTAAAGCCGAGGAGCCATTGATATAATGGGCTTTTGGGGCCACGGGCCTCAGCGAATCCCCCGAGTTTACGCTGGGGCTGCAGCACCCGAACCCCAATGTCAGGAGGCAGCAGGAACAGATACGACTCGATGGCTCTGGGTATAGTATATGGAGGCACAGGCCAGTTGTTGCTAAATTAGTTGTGCTGAAACCTGTTCAATCTTCCACAGTTTAGTTCTAACTTTAATGTGGCTATTTTCAGTACGAAAGGACCTACTTCATTCGGAATAGTAAAAGTATAATACCCCTTTGGTCAGCATAGATCAGGATCAAGCTTGGAATTTTCTTGGTCTGCCCGTACCACACCAAGTACTGACCTAGTCATCCATCAACAACAAAAACAACAACAACGTGTATTTATACAGCGCCTTTAATGTGGTCAAATGTCCCAAGGTGCTTCACAGGAGCGCAATCAAACATATGACGCTGAGCCACATGAAGGGGTATTAGGGCAGATCTTGGTCAAAGAGGCAGGTTTTAAGGAGCGTCTTAAAGGAGGAGAGAGAGGTCGAGAGGTTTAGGGAGGGAATTCCAGAGCTTAGGGCACAGGCAGCTGAAGGCACGGCTGCCAATGGTGGAGCGATTATAATCAGCGGATGCTCAAGAGGCTAGAATTGGAGGAGCGCAGAGATCTCAGAGGGTTGTGGGGCTGGAGGAGATAGGGAGGGGGGCGAGGCTACGGAGGGATTGGAAAACATCAACATAAACCATTGAGGAAACCCTGAAAAACACTTAAAAACTGAGGCCTGGAGTTTCCGCCAGTAGGTTGCGCTGGTATTTTCGCCCATAAGCAGCCAAGCCAGCGCAAAAGACCGAGGGATATCAAGCGCACGTTACGTCTGGCGCAAATCGAGTTTCCGTGATCTTTCGCGCGAGTTCCCGCTGGAAGACGGCCTCGCCCAAAAAAACCTGCCATGTCCCCCCAATCGAATTAATCACCATGGCGGTTTTACGGGCCTTCGAGGAGGCTCGAAAAATGAAGCATTTTTTAAAAATGCAAGGGCACTAAGAGGCAGGCTTTAAAAGCTTTTAAATATTTTTTACCTTACTGAGAAGCCGACTACATCAATGTAACTAGTAAATGGTTCTGTTTGGTTTTTAAAAGTCGTTTTCTGTTGTTTAAAATCGGGTTACTCACGGGTGGTGGACGAGACGCTCTGATTAAAATGCTTATTG
The DNA here is from genome assembly GCF_052327205.1 of Somniosus microcephalus. Classification (NCBI taxonomy): domain Eukaryota; kingdom Metazoa; phylum Chordata; class Chondrichthyes; order Squaliformes; family Somniosidae; genus Somniosus; species Somniosus microcephalus. Next base: position 81,067,325 of record NC_141003.1, on the reverse strand, counting down.
TTTTTGGTGATAACCCATTTTCAGCTGTATTAATAAAACTGCACCAGGTCACCACTCTTAAATTTATCAAGGGATATTTTTTTTATTGCAAAATTTTTAAAAGAAGACGTTCTGAAACGCTGCCCGATTGCGCGCTGGTTCATCGACCATCTTGCGGTCGGCGATATGCAAATGAGACTGAGCGGAAACTCAAAAGATTCGCTTCGCAATTTTGAGCGCAATTTTGCACCCGGATCGCCGAATGCCCCCAAAGCGGAAATACTTGGCCTGAATGTTTATCGCATCATTGCGGAACTGGCTAGACGGTGTTATTGAAACCGACAGTGCGAGGGAGGTGAATGGCAGCACTAGAACTACAGTCTTAACCCAGGTTACTTTCAATGGTTGTCATTTCAACGGAATATATGAACTCAGCTTCACTGTGTGTGTGTGTGGATATTAAGCAAAAAGAAAGACCTTGCATTTATATCGCACCTTTCACAACCTCAGGACATCCCAAAGCGTTTTACAGCCAATGAAGTACTTTTTGAAGTGTAGTCACTGTTGTAATGTAGGAAACGCGGCAGCCAATTTGCGCACAGCAAGCTCCCGCAAACAGCAACATGGTAATGACCAAATAATCTGTTTTAGTGATGTTGATTCAGGGATAAATATTGGCCCCAGGACACCGGGGAGAACTCCCCTGCTCTTCTTCAAAATAGTGCCGTGGGATCTTTTATGTTCACCCAAGAGAGCAGACGGGGCCTCGGTTTAACGTCTCATCTGAACGACGGCATCTCCGACAGTGCAGCACTCCCTCAGGGAGTGTCAGCCTAGATTTTTGTGCTCAAGTCTCTGGAGTGGACCTCGGACCCACAACCTTCATTGAATGAGAGGCGGGGGTGTTACCCACTGAGCCATGGCTGACACCATATTAGGTTGAGAACAAGATTGGACTTGACTCTGATGCTTCCCGCCTACAGTTGAATAACCTGCTGACACGCGGGCCTAGATTTACTGAAATAAAAACAGAAAATGCTGGAGATACTCAGCAGGTCAGGCAGCAGCTGTGAAGAGAGAAACAGAGTTAACGTTTCAGGCCGATGACCTTTCGTCAGAACTGGAAAAAAGCAGGAAATGGAACAGATTTTTAAGTGAGTGTAGGGGCTGGGAAAGGGGGGAGGGGATGAAAGAACAAAAGGGAAGGTCTGTGATAGGATAGAAGGCAGGAGAGGTTAAGAGACATTAAGAGATATTCAAGGCAAAAGGAGGTGGTAATGGGACAGGTTAAGAAACAAAGGATGGCTCTAGATGAAGTGTGAATTGCGCTGACAGAATGGAAGACAGCTGCCCTGTGGGAGAGAAGAAAAGACACAGACAAAAAGTGTGGATGAAAAATATATATATGATAGTGGCTGGGGTTATGATCTGAAATTGTCGAACTCTATGTTGAGTCCAGAGGGCTGTAAAGTGCCGAATCGAAAGATGAGGTGCTGTTCCTCGAGATTCCGCTGAACTTCAGTGGAACAATGCAAGAGGCCGAGGGCGGTTAACCCTGAAACGTGAACTCTGTTTCTCTCTTCACAGATGCTGCCTGACCTGCTGAGTATCTCCAGCATTTTCTGTTTTTATTTCAGATTTCCAGCATCTGCAGTATTTTCTTTTTGGCCTAGATTTACTGTCTGTTTAGAGAAGTACTGGGAGGTGGTGGTTGAGGTGGGACGGGAAGTGTGTCAGGGAGCCATTCCACTGGCTCCTCGGCCTGCACCACATCTACTGAGATTCTCTACTGGAAGCAGTGACTGATGTTGAATGCACTTGCTCATGTTGCAATATAGCTGGCAGAACTAGCACCCGCTAAAGCAATCTAACAGTAGCTTTAATCTGTAGCAGCAGGTATTGAATGGAAACCATGACTAAATCCCATAGAAAGCACTGGGAGAGCCCTCCAGGTGTGTTTACCCAAAGGAAGTCAAGTTATTTTTGATCAGCAGGACCTGAATTAAGATGCACTGCTTATCATTTCTTCTTCTCTGTTCAGGCACTCGTGCTTGTTACTGGATCCAGTTTCGGGAAAGAATGTTTCCGTGGGCTGCTCTCCTGATTTTAGATTCAGTCTGGGGACTTGAGCACGCAATGTCAGCTGACACTTCAACAACAACAACAACTTGTATTTATATAGCGCCTTTAAGATAGTGAAACGTCCCAGGTGCTTCACAGGAGCGATTATCAAACAAAACTTGACACCGAGCCACATAAAGAGATATTAGGGCAGGTGACCAAAAGCTTGGTCAAAGAGGGAGGTTTCAAGGAGCGTCTTAAAGGAGGAAAGAGAGGTAGCGAGGCGGAGAGGTTTAGGCAGGGAATTCCAGAGCTTAGGGCCTCGGCAGCTGAAGGCACAGCCAGCAACGGTGGAGCGATTAAAATCGGGGATGCGCAAGAGGCCAGAATTAGAGGAGCGCGGAGATCTTGGAGGGTTGTGGGGCTGGCGGAGATTACAGAGATAGGGAGGGGCGAGGCCATGGAGGGATTTGAAAACAAGGATGAGAATTTTGAAATCGAGGCGCTGCTTAAGCGGGAGCCAATGTAGGTCAGCGAGCACAGGGGTGATGGTGCAAGTTAGGACACGGGCAGCAGAGTTTTGGATCACCTGAAGCTTATGGAGGGCGGAAGATGGGAGACCTTGACTGCAGTACTGAGGGAGAATTGTGTGAGGGAGAATTGTGTGAGGGAGAATTGCCACCTCTCCAACTGGTTGAAAGCTCACAGCCCAGTGGCAGTAGCTGTGATGCCCGGCCCTCAAGACGGATCAGGCCTCGTGGAAAGGTATTTCGGGCGGGCAGCGTGTGAGAACCCCATCCAGAGGTGAAAGTCTACCCTGCTCTGTCTTCGGCTACAAGACGAAAGAGCAGTTTTAGAAGACCTCTGACCCACCGCGTCTGATTGTGAGACAGAAAGCCTTTGGAGGGTGGCAATCAGGCAAAGAAAGGAGACCTAATTAGTGAGAATATAAGCCACAATTTTACGCATTCTAGACTCTCAGCAGTGTCTGACACCTTGCTGCCTACATTAGTATAATAAGGTCATACATCGGGGGTGGGGCAGTTATTGCAGATTATCAGACAGACTGGGCCTTTGAATAGGACATACGCAGGAAACGCTCCTCGGTTTTGAAGCTGTGCTGTGCAGATATTGCGAGCAAATCAATGCATTATTGACAGTATATATAAAGCGAAGGACCAACAACCAATATCCAAACCAACTTGACATAGTGAGAGAACATTATTGCGTGATTTTTAAAAGCTGCATAAAAAGCAGGTGCAATGGAATCCTGTTATGTGCTAAATGTCAGATGGACATGAAATAAATCTCATCTCTAACTAGGCATGAGTAAGGCACATCAGGCTATATCGATACAAAATGCCTAATTGCCGCTTTCATATTGGTGCCAGTGTGGTGTTTGCCCTTTATGGTTCCCTTAGCACAAAGCCCCCGCAGTGTCAACCTGTCAGATTTACTATGGCCAGCATCCAGGATGTCTCAATTTACAGGGTCCAGCAGACTGACACTTGCGCACATATAATCCAGGCTGAATTCTTAGCGCAGTACTGAGGGAGTGCTGCACTGTCGGAGGTGCCGTCTTTTGTAAGAGATGTTAAACCGAGGCCTCGGCTGCTCTCTCAGGTGGATGTAAAAGATCCCATGGCACTATTTCGAAGCAGAGCACGGGTGTTATCCCCGGTGTCCTGGGCCAATAGTTATCCCCTCAACAATGTTCTCCCCAATTTTTTTTGGATGCGACTCTCCTTTAAGGGGCTGTGCGGCCCAGTCACAGTTTCGCGTATGCGTGAAATTTAGCATTCGAAAAGCCGGCATAGAGCTGCGTGGCTGCACGGCCTCAAAGCTTAGAGGGAATGTTGCCCCCCGCCCCCCAACATTGCTAAAACAGATTATCTGGTCATTATCACGTTGCTGTTTGTGGGAGCTTGCTGTGCGCAAATTGGCTGCCACGTTTCCTACATTAGAACAGTGACTACACTTCAAAAAGTTCTTCATTGGCTGTAAAGCACTTTGGGATGCCCTGAGGTCGTGAAAGGCGCTATAGAAATGCAAGTTCTTTCTTTACATTGTGGTTGTCAGTGGGAACCAGTGGTGTAAACATCCCACACAAACCACTGTAAAAGCAGCTAATGTCACTTTTTCACTGCAGGCGTGGTTGGCACCTGGTACTTTAGGGTAGCCTCTGCCGACAGCACCAACCTGTGCCGCTGGCTCCGTGCCAATCTCACATCAGAAGGAAAGTAGCCCATGGTGCACGAGTCCTTGGCTCTGCTAAATTAGTGCCCGAATCTTTGCCAAATTCTTAATGTTGGAGCAAAGAGCAGACACTAATATTACAAACTCTAAGGACTGTGTGGGAACCTTTACACAGGTTATAATTTTAAAAAGTTTGCTACCCACTAGTTTTCGTTGTGACAGAGCTGGGATCAAGCCCAAGCGATGGGAGGTCTTTCAAACCTCTTCCAGCCTTACATCACCCTCCCCTGTTCCAACTCTGGCCTACTGTGCAATCAATACTAAAAACAGATTGTACGGTCATTTATCTCAGTGTTGTTTGGGAGACAGTGCTCTGCGCAAATTGGCGACTGCATTTGACTACATATCAACAATAACTATGCTTCAAAAAATACTTCATTGACTGTGAAGTGCTTTGGGATGTCCTAAACAACAACAACTTTGCATTTATATAGCATCTTTAACATAGTAAAATATCCCCTTCACAGGAGCGTTATCAGAAAAAAATTGACACCGAGCCACATAAGGAGATATTAGGATAGGTGACCAAAAGCTTGATCGAAGAGGTAGGCTTTAAGGAGTGTCTTAAAGGAGGAAAGAGAGGTAGAGAGGTTTAGGGAGGGAATTCCAGAGTTTAGGGGCCTTAAGCCTCCTTAAAGCTGAGGATGTGAAAGGTGCATGCTATGAAATTAAGCATGTAAGCATAATTTGAACCTTCCTGTAGCCATTGCCTGAAAACTTTCTATTTTTAGTGCACTGTTGAGTGCGTTGTGAATTTATGTTCAAGTGTTTTCAACTTCGTTTAGTTTTTTTAAAGTAAGCAATACTGTGAAACTCTCTCTACTGAGCTGTTTCTCCATCATAATTATACACAGCCTAAGCAATGGTGGTGAATGTGTAGAAACGAACGTGACTGGCACCTTGTAACCCCTGCTGAATACAGGCCAGAACTTCACTCAGCAGATATTTGAATTTAAGTGCGAACTAAAATAAAAGGCTAAAAATAGCAACCCTGTGAAAAGAAATAAATAAAAGAAGTCCTCGAATGGTAACAAAATTCCCCAATGGCTTCAGTGCCGCAGGTGCATGTTAGTTCTTCCAAGTTTTCCTCACACATGGAATCCAGTGATTCTTGCATGTGGATTTTGGGGCAGACAGTCGGATGGACAAGACAAGGGGCGGGGGAAACAGCCTTCAAACCCTTGTCAGAATGTCGGGACAAAGACGCATTGCAGTGATGATCCCACAATCGAACAATTGGGGCTACATTGTTTTGAGTGGACTGTCACACCACCACAGGATTGTGGAATACTCTTTATGCTCTTTGATGCTCTTAAGGGGAAGTTAGATAAGTGCATGAGGGAGAAAGGAATAGAAGGATATGTTGACAGGGGGAGATGAAGTAGGGTGGGAGGGGAAATAACAACAGAAGACGCTGGAAAAGCTCAGCAGGCCAGGCAGCATCCGTGGAGAGAGAAACAGAGTTAATGTTTCAGGTCAAGAACCTTTCGTCAGAACTGGAAAAAAGCTTTTTTCCAGTTCTGACGAAAGGTCATCGACTTGAAACGTTAACTGTTTCTCTCTCCACGGATGTTGCCTGGCCTGCTGAGTTTTTCCAGCGTTTTCTGTTGTTATTTCGGATTTCCAGCATCCGCAGTATTTTGCTATCGTAGGGTGGGAGGAGTCTTATTTCGAGCATTAACACCAGCATAGACCAGCTGGGCCAAATGGCCGGGTTCTGTGCTGTAAATAATTCTAAGTGCTCCATGTAATTTTTTTTGGCAACTTGTCTCCTCTCCTCCCCTCTTCCCTTGAGGACGTTGCCCTCATGCCTTCTATGATTCCATGGGCTCCTGTTGCCCTCCAGTATCGCAGCCAAGTGGCTCTTAGTCATGTGGGCGGCTTGACATTAAGTGTCAGCAGGTTATTTCGCCACCCAGTGAGTGGGTGGGGGGTGGGGAAGAGGGGGGGGGTGGTGGCGGGGCAGGGGAGGGTGTCACAGCTGAGTCTGCCCGTGTCATCACCCAAATTCTACACGTGTGCACTTCCAGCAAGAGCTTCTGTTAGCAGTCAGGAGGGAGCAGATTGCCCCTCCTTAACCCAGGGGCACTGGGATCTGCTAACTCAGCCTAGAGCAAGGGCAGAACTTAGGACTTCCCTGCTCTGTATGGGTCAGGTTACTCACTGGATAAACTTGCTAAACCATCAGGAAAGCCGGATAGATTTTACTAAACCGCAGCTGGATAAGAACAACTCGGCATCATGGGTAAGGGGGTGAGACCGACCTTCAAATGAAAGAAAGAGAGACTTGAATTTATACAGTGCCTTTCACAGCCTCAGGATGTCCCAAAGCACTTTTACAGCCAATGAAGTACTTTTTGAAGAGTAGCCACTGTTGTAATGTAGGAAGCACGGCAGCCAAATTGCACACAGCAAGCTCCCACAAACAGCAATGAGATAATGACCAGATAATCTGTTTTAGTGATGTTGATTGAGGGATAAATATTGGCCAGGCTGGAATGGTCTTATCAGTAATTCATAATTATTGTGCCTTATTTCTTGTTTTTCTTTAATTTGAAACATGGCTATGTGTTTCCGGAGAATGCACTGTTTTAAACCTATGAAGAAAAAACACGTCATCTCACTCCACAGCAGTCTCTTGCTTTTCCCTGTACTGTAGTGAAGGAAAACCAAGGTAAGACACTCACAAATCCCCCAGCCTGGCTGGCTGCAGAGGGTAAAGAAAAGGAGAGGCAGAGAAAGGGAGACAGAGGGAAAAAAAACAAGAAAGAAAAAGATCAAGGATGTAAGGGTAACAGCGATGAGGAGAGAAGTATTATATATATAGTGGGCCAATAATTCCGGTCCCAACGCGTGAGTACGGACGGGGTACTCACGCGCGGGCCCGTTGGAAGTGCCGGATTTCAGCATGCACAGCGCATGCGTGGGAAACCGGCATTTCCTCCAAGGGTTTCAGAGGTCCAACGCGTGTGCGCAGGACTCTGCGCGCACGCGTTGAACTTCCTTCTTTTTGACAGGTTTGCCCGTGTGCAAGGGCCTGAACTTTTTACACATATAAAAAGGAGGCGTAAGGAGTGGATTCTTGAAGGTAAGTGGTCTATTATTTAAAATTATTACATTTTTTCCACAGCTTCATTGTTTTTAAGGATTTACAGTAAGGTAAGTTTATTTTTAGACCTGATTTATTAAAAAATTATTTTTTTCAAAAATTTTATTAATTGTTTAAAATAGTTTTTTAAAGTTATTTACAGTTTATTTAATTATTGGAATTTTTTAAAAATTTTATTTAAAGTTAAACTAGTCTTTTGGGCGCCCGTACTTTTCATGAGTTTGACAGTTCTTACTATCAAACTCATGAATGAAGTTTCCCCTCCCCTGATTGGCTGCACAGTGCTCACCTGATCCCAGCCGGCACATCGCACTAACTACGCCGCTGGATCAGGCAAGCACATCGCGCCAACATCTGAACCGGGCCTGTGACAGGAATTCCAAGCAGGCCCGGGCTTCAGATGTCGGCGCGCCGGGTGAGTGCACATCGGGGGCTTGCACGTGCGGCAAGCACCCGATCCTAATTTCTGGCCCAGTATATGCGGTCAGCTGCTATGGCCCATGTGACAGGGGCAGCTTGCCACTTTCAATCATGCTTATTATTTGGGGTGTGATAGTGCCTCAGCTATATCACTTGTGACTATAAATTATAATCAGACTTGTCAATGTTAACACCTCCAAAATTAAGCCGACATTTCCTTTACAACAGCAACTGGCATTTATATAGCACCTTTTGTGACGTCCCAAAGCGCTTTACAACCAATGAAGTACTTTTTGAAGTGTAGTCACTGTTGTAATGTAGGAAATGCGGCAGCCAAGTTGCGCACAGCAAGCTCCCACAAACAGCAATGTGATAATGACCAGTCAATCTCTTTTTGTTTTGTTGATTGTGTCTAAATTATCAGAATGCCTGTCCGACATACAGTCCTGGATGAGAAAAAATATTGGGAAGACTGAAGCCATTGTTTTCGGTCCCCGCCACAAACTCCGTTCCCTAGCCACTGACTCCATCCTTCTCCCTAACATCTGTCTGAGGCTGAACCACACTGTTCCCAACCTTGGTGTCATATTTGACTCTGAAATGAGCTTCTGACCACATATCCGCAGCATAACAAAGACTGCCTATTTCCACCTTCGTAACATTGCCCGTCTCCACCCTTGCCACACCTCATCCACTGCTGAAACCCTCATCAAGACTTTGTTACCTCTAGACTTGATTATTCCAACGCACTCCTGGCGGGCCTCCCACATTTCACCCTACGTAAACTTGAGGTCATCCAAAACTCGACTGCCCGTTTCCTAACTCGCACCAAGTCCCGTTCACCCATCACTCCTGTGCTCGCTGACCTACATTGGCTCCCAGTTAAGCAACGCCTCGATTTCAAAATTCTCATCCTTGTTTTCAAGCCCCTCCCTATCTCTGTAATCTCCTTCAGCCCCACAACCCCCCGAGATATCTGCGCTCCTCTAATTCTGCCCTCTTGAGCATCCCTGATTATAATCGCTCCACCATTGGCGGCCGTGCCTTCTGTTGCCGAGGCCCTAAGCTCTGGAATTCCCTGCCTAAACCTTTCCGCCTCTCTACCTCTCTTTCCTCCTTTAAGACGCTTCTTAAAACCTACCTCTTTGACCAAGCTTTTGGTCACCTGCCCTAATTTATCCTTATGTGGCTCGGTGTCAAATTTTTTGTCTTAGAATACTCCTGTGAAGCGCCTTGGGATGTTTTACTACGTTAAAGGCACTATATAAATACAAGTTGTTGTTGTTGCTAAATATTGGCCAGGACATCGGGGATATCTTCCCTGCTCTTCTTCAAAATAGTGCCATGGGATACTTTATGCCCACCTGAGAGAGCAGGCAGGGCCTCGGTTTAACGTCTCATCCAAAAGACGACACCTCCGACAGTGCACCGGGAGTGTCAGCCTGGATTTTTGTGCTCAAGTCTCTGGCGTGGGGTTTGAAACCCACAACCTTTTGATTCAGAGGTGCGAGTGCTATCCGCTGAGCCACAGCTGACACTTATAGAGTGCCTTGTTTGGATGATTTTTAAAATCCAAATTTCTTCCCCAGACAGGCAAAATCTATCACCGGCAATGCTCCACTTTAAGTTGCGCGGCTACACAGCGTTCTGGAGGTCCCGCGCAGCCGGTTTTAAATTTTTTTAAAATGCGCATGGGCGGAATTTTGAATGGGTCAGGTGGCCCGTTAAAGGGGCCGCGCAGCCCCAAAACAAAACTGACGAAGAACTTTGATCACCAGTGATCTGACTCTAAATCTATTCCCTCAGCAACCCCGGCAGCTCCCTCGCGTACCTACGCCTACAAAGGGCGAGAGAGCTAAAAGAGTTGCGCGCAGTCTTTTTCTGGAATGCTCATTTGCAACTGCCAGCTCCCTGCTCTTTCTGGTTTTGGCACCCTGTCTGCAGCAGCCTCTGTTATATGGACAGATTGTCTCTTCGGGGCCGCCGCTGATGAGTTTTCAGAGTCTCTCTGCACATTGCCGTCCTTTCTCTAGAGAAACTAGCGGGTCCCAGCTTTCCCAGCCTTTCACTTCTCTCTGGAGAGCCCTAGGAAAGTGATGGGAGCGCTGTTTAATCGGCGGCCATGTCTCTTCAAAAGGCTCAGCAGCTTGTGGGGCATCAATTAATTTGAGTTATAAAGTGAAAAGGGGAGGCCTTGCTCATTGTACCGAGTGCCAAAGGTTAGAGCTTACCCACACTGCGAAGCTTGATGCTGGGAGAACTGAGATTAACACTGTGTTTAACCCTGACACACTATCAAGGCCGTAAAACACTTATTAAAGGATGATTGTTAGAGGAAAACGTTAATGAAAATGTTTCCCTTTTTTTACATTACAGCCGATCCCTAATCAGTGCATTTTTGATAGCCAGACAACAAATATGTTGAGCGATATTTTTACATAATCAGACTGTGCTTTTCTTTAACCTTTCAATAGATTGTCATAAATATTCTTATTCGGATCTTCAAATGCATAGTTATTTAACACAGGACTGCATCCAGCCTGCAGTTTATTTTGCAATAAAAAGGTGCTGGTTTACTAGGCTGAAACTCGTTTCTTCTATGATCGCAAAATACTGCGGAGGCTGGAAATCCGAAATAACAACAGAAAACGCTGGAAAAACTCAGCAGGCCCGGCAACATCCATGGAGAGAGAAACAGAGTCAACGTTTCAGGTCGAAGACCTTTTGTCAGACGAAGGGTCTTCGACCTGAAACGTTGGCCCCGATTTTCGGCTTGTGTGGGAAATGGTCGGGTTTCCCCGAATGTGGGGTTTCTGACACACATAAAAAAGTGTCAGCCAGCTCCACGTAATTTTCCCTCAAGTGGCCAATTAATTCCCAGCATGTGGGAAGCCTTGCTAATTGTCCAATTCCAGTCATAAATCCCCACAGTATGATATCATCATTCGTGGTGCTTTCAAGGTCCATAGCAAGCACTGCATCATCTGAAGGCTTCCAAACGAACCATACAGGATGGCAGAGGAGCCTGCAGCAGCTGTGGCCAGTGCCAGACCCCGAGCTGCCTTCAAATTCGACGAGGCTTCACTGCAGGCATTATTGGATGGGGTTAGGGCCCACAGGGAGGTCCTCTTCCCTAGGTCAGGGAGGAAGAGGCCTCCCATTGAGACCAATGCTGCATGGATGCAGGTGTCAGCAGATGCCAACTCGCTGGGAGTCACCAGAAGAACCTTGGCATTGCATCTCTAACTCCTTCCTTTACTCCCCCATAGAACCATCCAGAGCCCCCGTCCTCACTGTGGAGGAGGAAGAGGCTGTGCAGCCAGACTCCTCAGAGGAAGCTCCAGCCTCTGAGGGCACAGCGTCAGCAGAAGCAAGCGCACCCAGCACCAGCGCAGACACTCACACCTCGGGGGGACCTTCGGGACATAGAGTAGTGTTGTCACCTGGTGTTTCACAGCTCACAAGTGAGCCTCAGCAGATTGTGGAGACAGGGACAGCAGTGGAGAGTCCTCGTCGGAGGGCGCAGGACTCTGTCAGCTCAGCTCAGCTGCGCTGCATGTCGACCCTCTGCCTCTGGGTCCATCCGCAAGAGAAGAGGTGATGGATCTCCATGCACAGATGCAGGAGTCTCTGGCAGGTTTTGTCTCCAGGGTCGCTGCGAGTGTGGAGCGAATGGAAGAGTCCATAGCGACCATGAGCAGAGCCTTTGTGGAGTCATTGGTGCATGAACGCATCACCATGGAAAGGTTGGCAACCTCCATGGAGGAGATAACTCACCAGGGTACGGAAAACATGGTGAGTGCTCATAAGAGAATGACATCTCTTGAGGAGCGTTGGCCATCTGTTGAACAGAGAAACCAGATCTTCATGGAAGTCCTTCTGAGTAGGACTGCCAGTGCAGAAACAGGTCCCCATGGCCCCCTAAAGTGCAGCAAGGTGCTCTCAAGCCACTTCCAAGCGCTGGCCCCTTCTGGCCTGTGCAGCTTCAGGTGAGTGAGCAGCAGCCTGGTGCTCCTGGTGCTCATCCTGCTGTTGATGGTTCTGCTGCTGCCGCCTCTGCTGCTGGAGATCCTCTAATGGCAAGAAGGGAAGGAAAAAAAGGCGTCCCATGCTTCTCGTAGATGCCTCCGCTGAGGAAGCGCTGAGTGAGGGTGGCGAGAGGGGCTACCCAGGAGATCGCATTGGAGAAGTGTGTGAGGCTCCAACCTTCCACAGCTGTGCCTAAGCCTTGAAGAAGTAGCCCCAAACCTGCAACAACAAGGTCCTTCAACATACAAGTGCTGTCCCTTTAAATCGCAGCTTCTCCGATTGACCTGCAGCTGACAGCAAGCAAGCCGGCAAGCTTCACGCCAGGTCTCATCAGCGGGGTTCCCCGCAGGCGTGTTTGATGTGGGGAAAGCCCCAAAGTCCCAACGGCCCCGGAAAATCTACTTCAACAAGGCAATTATTGGTCATTAGTGTGCCGACGACCAGTCCCGCCAGCAGCGGCCGGGACTGAAGCGGGTCGCGGAGCAACGACGGTCCGAAAGTCGGACGGGGCGGGGAATCAGGCGGGGGGTGGGTGGTCCCGACCCGCTTTTTCGTCGATTTTCGGCCTCCGGCCGCATGAAAATTGACCCCGTTGACTCTGTTTCTCTCTCCACGGATGTTGCCTGGCCTGCTGAGTTTTTCCAGCGTTTTCTGTTGTTATCTCGTTTCTTCTATGTTGTTATTGAACTGTTTTGTTAATGATTTCAGATATCTGGGCCATATTAATAATGACTGTGTTAACATGTAAGAGGTTTCTCCATCCCCCCTTCTTTAATAAAGATTTTAAAACTCTTTTAAAGCAATTTAGTTGAAATGGTGGGCAAAAGAATTTCCTACCAACATAGTCTGACACCAGGCAAGATGGGGCCATACCGAGGGAACGATTCGGATAGAGAGAGTAAATGGTCTTACTGGGGATAAGGGCTTCAAGTGTGGAGGTGATGGGAGTGTTGAGCAGATCGACAGCTGCAGAGTTATCGTGGCGAATGGAGGGCCAAAGGCCAGGCAGTTTGAAAGTGCAGTTGTAAGTGATTTGGGGGAGAGTTTTTTCCAGGTGCAGATGCAGAAGCAAGTGGGGTTGAAAGGGGGTAGAGGGGTTATGGGTGGTTGGGGGATACAAGGAAGTGGTCAGAGATGGCATTGCCTGTGATTGAGATGATGGGAATAGAGAGGGCACGTGAGATGGCGGGGTCGAGGGGGGTGGCTGTGATTGTGGGTGGGAGAGTTTTATATGGAGGGATGGGTTTAAGGAGAACAGAAGGGCAATCAAATCAAAGGAGAGGGTGCAAGGTGAGTTGAGATGGGGATTGAAATCTCCAAGGATAAGGAATTGTTCAGTGCAGAGGCTGAAGGAGGACAGAAGAGAGGATATCTTGGGGAAAAACTTGGGATGGGGCTTGTAACGGAATTGAGAACTTTGGAGATAAGTGGTGCTGATTTCACTTGCTACAGGGCACTCCAGGACAAGGCTCCACTGCGGCCTCTTCCTAGACTTCCCTAATGTTGATGCTGCCCCAGAGCTAAATAATATTATTGATCAAAATAAATACTTTAAAATTCCAGTCGTACGCAGTGTCGGACAGGAAAAGACCAGCTTGGTCTCCGCATCTGCCTCACTGCTCGGGTTTGTTATTTTCCAGCAATTCCCACTGTCCTTGGGCAGACTGAGGCATTCCGGTGGGAACTGTCAGTGCTCGGGCGACCACCCCCTATTGCTGTGCCTGCTGGTTATGCTCTGCTTGAAAGTTCACCAGGCCTGGGCTCCATGTACAGGCTGGGCTTGGAGCATTCACAGCAGCTATCGGAGAAGCAGGAGGGAAAGTGAAAATAAACAATCACACTGACAAGAGCTATAAACGACTGGCCCAGATTTCCCACTAACTCCAGGGGTGGAAGATCAGGTGGGGAGTCATCCTGGGATTTTCCATTGGCAGGGACAGCGGACCTTGAACGAGTCTGCCCTAATATGGGCGGGTGTAATCAAATAACAAGTTAATGACAGGACAACATCATATGGCAAATAGGAACATAGGAACAGGTGCCGGCCATTCAGCCCCTCGAGCCTGTTGCACCGTTTCAGTTCGATCGTGGCTGATCTGGTACAATTTGTCATTAATGCCATAGCAATGCTGGATGCTAGGAATGCCCATGAGTCTGTGCTCGCTGACCTGCACTGCCTCCCGGTCCGACAACGCTTCAATTTTAAAATCCTCATCCTTGATTTCAAATCCCTCCATGGCCTCGCCCCCCTCCCTATCTCTGTAACCTCCTGCAGCTCCGCAACCCCCCGAGATCTCTGCGCTCCTCCATCTCTGGCCTTGTGCGCATCCTCGATTTTAATCGCTCCACCATTGGCGGCCGTGCCTTCAGCTGCCCGGGCCCTAAACTCTGGAATTCCCTCCCTGAAACTCTCCGCCTCTCTCTCCTCCTTTAAGATGCTCCTTAAAACCGATCTCTTTGACCAAGCTTTTGGTCATCTGCACTAATTTCTCCTTCTGTGCCTTGATATCGCTCTTGTTAAGCAGTTTGGGATGTTTTGCTGCGTTAAATGTGCTCTATAAATGCAAGTTGTTGTTGTTTTGAGTTTATGACATCCAGCATTGCTATGATAGATGAAGGGAATTTAAAACTTCCCCCACCAGAGAGTGAAGTCAATCGCAAGGTGATTGAATGCACGTCCTTTACCTGAGAATTTTAATAGTCAAAAACGTATCTTTCTTTTTAGTTGCCCTGGATGTGGGATAGATATACACTGAGTGTGACCTGCTCAGCCATCCTCACTGCCTCCCCCCCTCCCCCCCCCCCCAACATTCGTTATGCTGAATTAGGTGTGGTTCAAAGAAAGACTTTAATTTTGAACAAAAGTGAACGCTTTAACGGGCACAAACAAACGGGAATGAACTCCTTGGAGCAACATTGAGGTTAAAACCCTTCGCCCTGGAAATTCGCCTCGGGCGGGGCTGCAAAACGGTCATCCGCCCGTTATACCCAGAGCTTGATATTCAGTTCTATTGCAGTCAAAGGGCGCTGCGCGTAACAGGCAGCTGATCCGATACCGTCTGCTCTGCGCCACCGCCCGAGATGACTTTCTAAAAGAAATGAAAGACTTGCATTTCTATAGCGCCTTTAATGACCACTGGACGTCTCAAAGTGCTTCACAGCCAATGAAGTACTTTTTTTGAAGTGTAGCCACTGTTGTAATGTAGGAAACGCAGCAGCCAATTTGCGCACAGCAAGCTCCCACAAACAGCAATGTGATAATGAGCAGATAATCAGTTTTAGTGATGTTGGTTGAGGGATAAATATTGGCCAGAACAATGGGGAGAACTGCCCCTGCTCCTCTTCAAAATAGTGCCATGGGATCTTTTACGTCCACCTGTGAGAGCAGACGGGGCTTCAGTTTAACATCTCATCCGAGAGACGGCACCTCCGACAGTGCAGCACTCCACTGGAATGTCAGCCTAGATTTTTGTGCTCAAGTCCCGTGGAGTGGGACCTGAGCCCACAACCTTCTAACACTTCAGAAGGTGAGTGTGCTGCCCACTGAGCCACAGCTGACACTAACCCTTCACCTGCTGTCAGGATTTTTCAGCTTGAAGGCTATCGCACCTTCTGACCAGCATTGCTGTACACCTCAGGTGGCGTTATGGAAGGGATGTTACAATCGACCTCAGGCTCACTGGTTTAGAAATTGGGAAAAAAAAGTTAGCCAGCGTCCCCACTCAGGATCGGTACCCAGTGATACCTGGTGGAAAATGCATGTGTGCTTCCATCAGGGCTTGGGTGAGGATAGGATCAGGTTAGCTGTGGTGTATTCACTGTGGTGACTCATGCATAAAGAATGGGCATGAGTGCAATACCAAAAAGGCTGCCAACACTCGTGGCTCCGTATCAATGCCTTCAGGAGAAAAGGAAAGCGAAAGGGTGGAAAACGAAATATTCCACACACACAACATCGGTGTAACTTGTAGCTGTGGAAATGTGCATTTCTGTGACATGCAAAGCACTGTGGGTCTTTGGCGCTCTTGTGGAATGTAAATTGACGCGAGGGTGTTTGTGGGTGGGGTGGTTTCCCGACCTCTGCCAGGCTGCCGGAAGGAGATAGCGAGCAGAGCCTGGCGCCTTGCCACACCGGGGAGCGGAGACCAACAGGCCCTTTTCACTTGCCTCCTACCAATGGCTCAGAACAGCAGAGAGCTGGAAGCAGGTAGCTCGTCCCCATTCCCAGCTGCAGCAGATGTACGGGCTGAGGAGACCAGGATGGCTGGGGAGTGCGGCGGGGGGCGGGGGGGATCAAAAGGGATTTCATGTTGTCAAAACCTGAGCTTTTCCTCTCCATTATTTCCTCTTGTTGTTCTCTGCTTTTCTCACCTGTTATTGAGCGATGAGCCCCAACCCCAGTTTCTTTCCATTTTTACCTTTCTTTCCTTTTTTTTATTCAGGGTAACCACTCCACTGAACTTTGCTCTCTTGCTCCTTCTAATCCTTATGCAAGCCTTTCTCACCTCCAGACTCGACTATTCCAATGCCCTTCTGGCTGGCCTCCATTCACCATACCTGCATAGCCTCCAACTTGTCCAAAAACTCTATCCAGTCCCACTAACTCATCACACCCTTCTTCATTAACCTACATTGGATGCCTGCCCACCGCACCCCCCCCGCCAACGTTTTAAACTTAAAATTCTCATTCTCATCTGTAAATCCCCGCACAGCCTTGACCCACCCATCTCCTGGAGCCCTACATTCCCCTCCTGAATACATTGTTCCTCTGACTCCGGCCTGCTGTGCATACTCCCTCCCCCACCATTGGTGCCAGAACATTCTGCCACCTCAATGTGACGATCTGGAAGCTCGTCCCTAAACCTCTTCACCTCATCACCTCTCTCCGGTAGCTGTGGCTCAGTGGGTAGCGCCCTCGCCTCTAAGTCAGAAGGTTGTGGGGTCAAGTCCCATGCCAGAGACTTGAGCACATAAATCCAGGCTGATACTCCACTGTAGTGCTGAGGGAGTGCTGCCCTGTTGAAGGTGCCGTCTTTCGGGTGAGACGTCAAACCGCGGCCCCGTCTGCTCTCAGGTGGGTGTAAAAAATCCCATGGCAATATTTTGAAGAAGAGCAGGGGAGTTCTCCCCGGTGTCCTGGCCAATATTTATCCCTCAACCAACGTAACAAAAACAGATTATCTGGTCATTATCACATTGCTGTTTGTGGGAGCTTGCTGTGCAAATTGGCTGCTGCATTTCCCACATTACAACAGTGACTACACTTCAAATAGTACTTCATTGGCTGTAAAGTGCTTTGAAGTCCAGTGGTCATGAAAGGCACTATATGAATGCAAGTCTCCCTTTCTTTAGAAACCTCCTCAAAATCCGTCTCTTCCACTAAGGTTTGGGTCATCCCTTCTAATCTCCTTTCTGGCTCAGTATCCGTTTCCTTATGCCTATTTGTGAAGTACCTTGGGATGTTTCGTTATGTTAAAGGTGTTATACAAGTTGTTGTTATTTATTGTGATAAAACTAATGCATCAGTTTTTTAATCTCTCTCTCTCCCAAAGAGAGGAAAAGTACTCTGCCAAATGCATCTTGATGCAGGCAATGAGGTAGATTTCCAATGTTACCTTCTGGGTACAAGAAACTCTCTTAACCGGCAAAGTTCAGGAGTAGGTTCAGGTAAGTTTTACTATATATTAGTGGCCGTGTAACTGGGGTTCCTGGATCTGTGACAGTGTAACCGGGGTTCCTGGATCTGTGGCCATGTAACCAGGGTTCCTGGATCTGTGGCCGTGTAACCAGGGTTCCTGGATCTGTGGCCGTGCAACAGGGACTCCTGGATCTGTGGCCGTGTAACCGGGGTTCCTGGATCTGTGGCCGTGTAACCGGGGTTCCTGGATCTGTGGCCGTGTAACCGGGGTTCCTGGATCTGTGGCCGTGTAACCAGGGTTCCTGGATCTGTGGCCGTGTAACCGGGGTTCCTGGATCTGTGGCCGCGTAACCGGGGTTCCTGGATCTGTGGCCGTGTAACCGGGGTTCCTGGATCTGTGGCAGTGTAACCGGGGTTCCTGGATCTGTGGCCGTGTAACCGGGGTTCCTGGATCTGTGGTCGTGTAACCGGGGTTCCTGGATCTGTGGCCGTGTAACCGGGGTTCCTGGATCTGTGGCCGTGTAACCGGGTCTCCTGGATATGTGGCCGTGTAACCGGGGTTCCTGGATCTGTGGCCGTGTAACCGGGATTCCTGCACCTGTGGCCGTGTAACCGGGGCTCCTGGATCTGTGGCCGTGTAACTGGGACTCCTGCACAAGTGCCGTGTAACCGGGACTCCTGCACAAGTGGCCGTGTACGGGGCTCTCGTACCTTGGTAAGTATACCTCTCTGTAATCCGGACTTTTTGATCAACCGGCACCACGCCGATCCCGTCGGTGCCGGATAAAAAAGAGTTTCCTGTATTAAGCATCACCTGGGAGGAACGCATCAGGAACATTTGGCAGGAAGCTTTACAAGACCTGCAGGATCTTCCTTCCATTACTTTCAGTGGAAGGAAAACCAGGTGGGTTTTGTTTTCGGTGTGGGAACCTCCCGGCCGTATTTTCCTCTCAGTGTTCTTCCCAGGCGACACTTAAATGGTGGAGAAAGAAATCTACTTCAGTGCTTCTTTATAACGAGCTCTGGTGGCATGTCTGACCCTTCAATGCATGAGAGTCTAGTGCTTCAATTAGCAGGAGACCGCGCCCCCCCCCTACAATAACAACAACTTGCATTTATATAGTGCCTTTAACACAGTAAAACGTTCCCAAGGCGCTGCACAGGATCGTTATCCAACAAAAGTTGGCACCGAGCCACATAAGGAGATATGGAGACAGGTGACGAAAAGCTTGGTCGAAGAGATAGGTTTTCAGAATTGTCTCGAAGGTGGAGAAGGTGGTAGAGAGCTGGAGAGGTTTAGGGAAGGAATTCCAGAGCTTCGGGCTCAGGTAGCCAAAGGCACGGCTGGCGATGGGGCAGCGATGAAATTCGGGGATGCGCAAGAGGGCAGATTTGGAGGAGCGTAGAGATCGCGGGGAGATTGTAATGAAATGAAGGCTAGAGAATCAATTTATGTCTATGACGAGGGAAAGGATGATGCTTTGACTTTATCGTTTAGTCAAACATTTTTGTTCCACTTTGTTTTTTCTGTAGGGCAGAATAAAATTTTGCGTCTGTTTTTAGAGTTGCTGTTTTTTGTTCTGATCTTTTCTGTTGACAGTAGGAATTTGGACATTTTCCCTGGCATGTTACTTTTTTCGTTCTGTTCTGTTAGATTGGGATTTATTTTTCTACCCAAATAGTTTTGCCAAGATTTAAAAGGAAAGTGTAACGTGCTGGGTAGTCATGTAAGCTTTTGGAGCTAGGGGGTCAGACACACACGTCAAAACCCATGACTGCATCCCTGTAGATAATAAAACAAGATTCCCCCACACAAAACAACAAAACTTATCACACACACAAATAAACCATGCATAGCCTCCAACCTGCCTACCCCCTCACCCTTCCCATGCTTCCCCAACTCATTGTCCTCTCCTTTGCCACATCCTCTATCTCACCCCTTCCCCACCCCACCGCTGCCCCCGCCCCACACACCCCACAAGCTGGTTCTTTTTAAAAATTCATTCCTGGGATGTGGGTGTCGCTGGCAAGACCGGCATTTATTGTCCATCCCTAATTGCCCTCTAATCTCCACTTCTAATTTTTTTCTATCTTCCTATCACCTTTCCAGGTATTTTCTCTCCTCTTTTCCTCTGATCCTCTCCCTCTCTCTTTCACCTTTGCCCCCTCACCCCCCACCCTGTTCCTGTTTCAAAAGACATTTCCTCAATGAACACGAACAGCAGGAGAGATCCGGTTGGGGGCACTAAAGCAGCTCAGGAAACGAGAGAGATTCCTTCAACTCTTCTGAATTGCCAGGCCTGGGGGACTGGTGAAAGGTGCTTCCTGATTGGCCATAGTCTACTTTGGTGTCAGCCTTGGCTCATCGGTAGCACTCTCGCCTCTGAGTCAGAAGTTTGAGAACGTCTTTCGGATGTGAGGCCTCGACTGCCCTCTCAAGTGTAGATTAAAGATCGCTAGGCCCTATTCAAAGAAGAGCAGGGGGGAGCTCTCCCCAGTGTCCCAGCCAATATTTATCCCTCAACCAACATCACTAAAATGTATTATCTGGTCATTTATCTCATTGCTGTTTGTGGGACCTTGCTGTGCGCAAATTGGCTGCTGCGTTTGTTACATTACAACAGTGACTGAACTTCAAAAAGTGCTTCATTGCTTGTAAAGTGCTTTGGGATGTGCTGCGGTCAAGAAAGGCGCTATAGAAATGCAAGTTCTTTCTTTTCTTTACCAAACTGGGAGCAGTCTTTTCCAGTCTTCCAGGACTGAGAGTGTTAACCAGCTTGAAGGTGCTGAAGTTGACTTTGCGTACAAGTGCAAGTTCTCCAGTTTCTCTCCGATTTCCCCTCTTGACCGCTCCATGCTCATCTTGTCCATTGGACCCACTTTCTGCTCCCTGGACCCTATTCCCACCAAACTGCTGACCACTCAACTTCCTTTTCTGGCTCCCATGTTAGCTGACATTGTTAACACTCTCCTCAGGTACTGTCCCCCTCTCCCTCAAATCTGCCGACATTGCCCCTCTCCTCAAAAAACCAAACCTTGACCCCTCCGTCCTTGCAAACTACCACCCCATCTCCGACCTCCCTTTCCTCTCCAAAGTCCTTGAACGTGTTGTTGCCTCCCAAATCCATGTCCATTTTTTCTGGAACTTTATGTTTGAATCCCTCCAATCACGTTTCTGCCCTTGCCACAGAACTGAAACGGCTCTCATCAAAGTCACAAATGACATCCTTTGTGACTGTGACGAAGGTAAACTATCCCTCCTCGTCCTTCTCGACCTGTCTGCAGCCTTTGACACGGTTGACCACTCCATCTTCCTCCAACACCTCTCTACAATTGTCCAGCTGGGTGGGACTGCACTCGCCTGGTTCTATTCTTATCTATCTAATCGTAGCCAGAGAATCACCTGCAATGGCTTCTCTCCCCACACCCGCATCATTACAACTGGGGTCCCCCAAGGATGTATCCTTGGCCCCCTCCTATTTCTCATCTATATGCTGCCCCTTGGTGACATCATCCGAAAACACGGTGTCAGTTTCCACATGTATGCTGACGACACCCAGTTCTACCTCACTACCTCTTCTCTTGACCTCTCCACTGTCTCTAAATTGACACACTGCTTGTCCGACATCCAGTACTGGATGAGCAGAAATTTTCTCCAATTAAATATTGGGAAGACCGACGCCATTGTCATCGGGCTCGCCACAAACTCCGTTCCCTAGCCGCCGACTCCATCCATCAGTCTGAGGCTGAACCAGACTGTTCGCAACCGTGGTGTCATACTTGACCCTGAAATGAGCTTCCGACCACATAGCCGTGGCATAACTAAGACCGCCTACTTCCACCTCCGTAACATTGCCCGTCTCCGCCCTTGCCTCAGCTCATCCGCTGCTGAAACCCTCATCCATGACTTTGTTACCTCTAGACTTGACTATTCCAACGCACTCCTGGCTGGCCTCCCACATTCTACCCTACCTAAACTTGAGGTCATCCAAAACTCGGCTGCCCGTGTCCTAACTCGCACCAAGTCCCATCACCCCTGTGCTCGCTGACCTACATTGGCTCCCGGTTGAGCAATGCCTTGATTTCAAAATTCTCATCCTTGTTTTCAAATCCCTCCACGGCCTCGCCCCTCCCTATCTCTGTAACTTCCTTCAGCCCCACAACCCTCCGAGATATCTATGCTCATCAAATTCTGCCCTCTTGAGCATCCCTGATTATAATCACTCAACCATTGGTGGCCGCGCCTTCAGCTGCCGAGGCCCTAAGCTCTGGAACTCCCTCCCTAAACCTCTCCGCCTCGCTACCTCTCTCTCTGCTCCTTTAAGACGCTCCTTAAAAACCTACCTTTTGACCAAGCTTCTGCCCTAACTTCTTATGTGGCTCGGTGTCAATTTCTTTGGCTTATATTACTCCTGCGAAGCACCTTGGGACGTTTTGCTACGTTAAAGGTGCTGTATAAATATAAGTTGTTGTTGTTGTTGAAAGTACCAGTCAGGATCTTCACAGGCTGGACCAAAGAAGCTTGTGAGTTATATTTTGGCTCCAGGCCACCTCTTGGACCGCACTGCCATAACGCTGTTTGGTTTTGGTAGAGAAACCTAGGGTGCGGCCAAACCCATAGTACCCATGGTTGGAAGCTACTGGAGCGGAGATGCGATATATCAAGTACTAGCGTTTAGGATATGTGAAGCTTGAATTTTAAAAATTCTGAAGGATTTAGGAAGAAGAGAAGATTGAGGAAGATAATGATTTCCAGGAAAGAATGAACTAGAGTAGGAGACAGTGCGATGAGTCTTGATTTCAACACAACAAGCAGGCTGGGCCAATGAGGAGCATGCGGGAAAGCACACAATGAATTAAGAAAGAACAGGAGCGGAAAGTTCAGAGGGGCAATGACCACAGTGGCAGCAATTAAATGGAGTAAGATAAGAAAGATTAAGATAAAGAAAGAAAGACTTGCATTTCTATAGCGCCTTTCAAGACCACCAGATGACTCAAAGCGCTTTACAGCCAATGAAGTACTTTTGAAGTACTTTGCAGAGAGAAACAGAGTTAACGTTTCAGGTCGATGACCTTTTGTCAGAACTGGAAAAAGTTAGAGATGGAACAGGTTTTAAGCAAGTGCGGGGCAGGGAAAGGGGGGAGTGGAGGAAAGACCAAAAGGGAAGGGCGATGGTAGAATGGAAGGCAGGGGAGATGACAAGACTAAAGGGATGATGGTTCGAGGAGATGGTAATGGGGTGCAGGCAATGAAGGCGGGCAGGAATCCGGGTCCCCTGTGTGACATGTGCAGAATGAAGGAGGGCAGGAATCGAACCCGGGTCACCTGTGTGGCATGTGCAGAATGAAGGCGGGCAGGAATCAAACCCGGGTCCCCTGTGTGGCATGTGCAGAATGAAGGCGGGCAGGAATCAAACCCGGGTCACCTGTGTGGCATGTGCAGAATGAAGGCGGGCAGGAATCGAACCCGGGTCACCTGTGTGGCATGTGCAGAATGAAGGAGGGCAGGAATCGAACCCGGGCTGAATGTAAGATGTTCTTATGGGTGCCGGGAAATTGCTCTTTGCCTAACAGCAGCAGAATGTCAGCCTCACCTGTATACCCTGAAGCTGTAGAGATCTATTTCTCAGTGTAATTCACAGAAGAATGCTTTCTGTCTGCGTTGTGACCTGCAAGCCCTTTGGAGTAATTGCCGACACACAAAATATGAGCTCCACTGTATTTTAATGCCATTTGAATAGAAGAAGGAAAAACAAATCTGCCAATTGTTAGGAGCTGCAATGAGAGTTAAGGGGTTAGTTGCTGGGGTTTTAGTAAACTGAGGCGTTAGGTGAAGGATTAACACAAGTTGTGAGAAGAGCAACTCTTCTTACTAGAAATTTAACCTTGTCGGCTGAATGCCTTTAAAGAAGCACTGAGGGTAATTTTGACTTTGTGCGATAGCGTAAAACTGCTGATAGCCAATTGGTGGCCCGTTTTACATCTCTCATGATTTTTATCTCCACTGACTTCAATGGACCTGAGGCCATCAGACAGTACAGAGATGGAGCAAAGACTTAAATAAAATGGAGTCACCACTGTGGTGTATGTGCCTTTAAGAGCAATTGTGGTGTATGTGCCTTTAAGAGCCCCAGGTGTGCGTAATGCCGGTAATTGCCACTTGGGCTATATAAACCTGTGTATTGTGTATATCCTTTAGAACCCCCCCCCAGACTTGCTTAGTAAATACCTATGAACCAACTCCTGTCTTCAGTGTCTTTATCTACACACGGACACTACAGTGGCGACGAAGTGGAAACGGACTTACCTGCAATTCGGCAGCACCTCAAGGACATCGATTCCTCCAGCGTCCAGAAGACTCAAGGAAGTTATAGAAACTGTGGTTTCACCAGGTGGCCAAGCTGGTGGCAGGTACTGCGCTAATCCTTCCTGGGCGTCAGGCTGGGGCTCCAGCGTCGGGCTCTACAGCTGAGACAGGCAGCGAAATCGGAGGCAAGCAATAACGGACTGGGAGGGTGCACTCGGGAGACGGCCGGCGCGGCAAGCAGGTCAGCGTTTAGACCTCCGTTGGGAACGAGTCTCCAACAGTGAATAAACGGAAACCACAGTAAAACAGCGTCGTTATCGGTAGCAGCGGCGGGAAAGCGCAGGAAGCGCCATATCGTTGCTACAGGGAGAAAAAAAAAAGCGCGGGAAGCGCCATATTTTTTTTTTGAAATGCCTAAGTCTGGCAATATTGATGCTTTTGATAACGAAACAGAGCCTAACTTTGGCAATATTGATGTTTTTGATAACAAGATAGAGAATTGGACCACATATGTAGAAAGAGTGGAGGTGTTTTGCACCGCAAATGGAATAGAAGATGAAAAAAAAGCTTCAGTGCTTCTGGATCTAATGGGTGCAGAAACATACAAGCTGTTACGCAACTTAATTACTCCAGCCGAACCGATGGACAAGAATTTTGAGGAGATTGTTGATACCCTACACTGCCAATTCGAGGCAGGACTGGCAGATTCTCTGCAAGACAAATTCATCTGCGATCCCCTAAGTGTAGAAACACAAAAAAAGGTATCTTCTGGAAAAGATTTAACACTGGACAAGGCTTTCAGTGCAATAGAAGCGGCAAAGATACAGCAAAGGCCACAGGACTTCAGCACCCATGAAATGGGATGCCATGAGACGGGAACTGAGTAGGTCTGATTGGACAACGTTCCTGGGAGGACTGGAGGTAGATAAACAATGGCAAACATTTAAAGATAGAATGACAAAATTGCAAAAATTGTTTATACCAATCTGGCATAAAAGGAAATCTAAAAAGGTGACTCAACCGTGGATAACAGGGGAAATTAGAGACAGCATAAAATCCAAAGATAGGGCGTATAAAATAGCCAAAAAAAGCGCCAGAGCGGAAGATTGGGAACAGTTTAAGATAGAGCAAAGGAGGGCAAAGGGCATGATCAAGAGGGGCAAAATAGCTTACGAAAACAAGCTGGCGGAAAATATAAAAACTAACTCCAAAAGCTTTTATAAATATATCAAAAGGAAAAGACTGGTGAAAACCAAAGTTGGTCCATTGCAGTC
This sequence comes from Somniosus microcephalus, assembly GCF_052327205.1. Taxonomy (NCBI): domain Eukaryota; kingdom Metazoa; phylum Chordata; class Chondrichthyes; order Squaliformes; family Somniosidae; genus Somniosus; species Somniosus microcephalus. Next base: position 81,042,252 of record NC_141003.1, on the reverse strand, counting down.
AGATACGGGGGAATATATAATGGGAAATAAGGAAATGGCAGATCAACTAAATACATACTTTGGGTCAGTCTTTACGAAGGAAGACACAAAAAACCTCCCTGGGATATCGGGAAAAATAGGGACATTGGCAAAGGAGGAACTGACGCAAATCAATATCTCTAAGGATATGGTGTTAAGGAAGCTAAAGGGATTGAAGGTGGACAAATCCCCAGGGCCTGATAACATGCATCCTAGGGTACTGAAGGAGGTGGCCCTAGAGATAGCGGATGCACTAAGGATGATTTTTCAGAATTCATTAGACTCGGGAACAGTGCCGATGGATTGGAGGGTAGCTAACGTTACCCCACTATTCAAAAAGGGGGGTAGGGAAAAAGCAGGTAATTACAGACCTGTAAGCCTTACATCAGTTGTGGGCAAAATGCTGGAGTCCATCATTAAGGATGAAATAGCGGAGCACTTAGCAAATGGGGACAGGATAGGACAGAGTCAACATGGATTTACAAAGGGTAAATCGTGCTTGACTAATCTATTGGAATTTTTTGAGGGAGTAACTGGTAGAATAGATGGGGGAGAGCCAGTAGATGTGGTGTACCTGGACTTCCAAAAGGCCTTCGATAAGGTCCCACATAAAAGATTAGCATGGAAAATTGAGGCTCATGGGATAAAGGGGAAAGTTTTGGCGTGGATAGGGAACTGGCTGTCAGATAGAAAACAGAGAGTTGGAATAAACGGCTCATTTTCTGAATGGCAGGCAGTAACAAGTGGGGTACCACAGGGATCTGTCCTGGGCCCCCAGCTGTTCACAATTTACATTAATGACCTGGATCAGGGAGTCGGATGCAGCATTTCCAAATTTGCAGACGACACTAAACTAGGAGGGGGGGTGGGCTCAGAGGAAGAGACCAGGAAGCTCCAGAGCGATTTGGACAGACTGGGCGATTGGGCGGATAAATGGCAGATGCACTATAATGTGGACAAGTGCGAAGTTATCCACCTTGGGTGCAGGAACGGGAGGGCAAATTATTATTTAAATGGCAATAGATTGGGAGAGGGGGAAGTACAGAGAGACCTGGGTGTTCTTGTACACCAGTCACTGAAGGCGAGCATGCAGGTGCAACAGGCGGTCAAGAAGGCAAACGGTATGCTGGCCTTCATAGCAAAAGGGTTAGAATACAGGAACAGGGATACCTTGCTGCAGCTGTACAGGGCACTGGTGAGACCACACCTCGAGTACTGTGTACAGTTTTGGTCGCCTCATCTGAGGAAGGATGTTCTTGCCATGGAGGGGGTGCAGCGGCGATTCACCAGGCTGATACCAGGAATGGCGGGAATGACCTATGAGGAGAGACTATGTAGTTTAGGGATGTACACACTGGAGTTTAGAAGATTGAGAGGGGACCTCATAGAAGTGTATAAAATTCTGACAGGTCTAGACAGACTGGATGCAGAAGGAATGTTTCCCTTGGCGGGTGAGAACAGAACTAGAGGACATAATTTAAGGATAAGGGCTAAACCATTTAGGACAGAGATGAGGGGGAATTTCTTCACTCAGAGAGTGGTGAACCTGTGGAACTCATTGCCACAGAGGGCAGTGTACGCCAGCTCATTAAATATATTTAAGAGGGAATTAGATATATTTCTACGGGCAAAAGGGGTTAAGGGTTACGGAGAGAAGGCGGGGACGGGATACTGAATTAAAGGATCAGCCATGATCTCATCGAATGGCGGAGCAGGCACGAAGGGCCGAATGGCCTACTCCTGCTCCTATCTTCTATGTATCTATGTATCTATGTAAATGACACGGGGTTTCAAGAGATGTTATCGCTGCGGCAGATCAAACCATGACCAGAGGGATTGCTGGTTCAAAGAAAAAGCATGCAGGCGATGCGGAAAGATGGGACACATTCCACGTGTATGCCAATCTGAAAATAAAAAATCCACTAACGGGAAAAGAATCAATAAGGAAAAGCACAGAAAGGTACAAATGATGACGGACAGTAGCTCCAAAGGCCAGAAGAGCGATAGCGACTCCGGGAACAAGAGACTAAGCTCTCTCAAATTACATAATGTAATTGCCAATGAAGATTACCAAACCATTTGGGTTACCCTCATAATAGCAGGGTCCCCAGTTAAAATGGAGCTAGATACAGGATCAGCTCTAACCGTAATAAATCGACGAGATTACGAGAGGCTATTTTCGCATATACCTCTAAAAGACACATCCATTATCTTAAAAACATATACGGGGCAGAAAGTATACCCCAAAGGAAAAATAAAGGTGCCTGTGGTATACAACGGCAAAGAAATACAAAAGTTGTATTTATACATTCTACAAGATGGTGGTCCACCGTTGTTGGGACGTGAATGGATAAGGAAGATACGTTTAGACTGGCACTCCATTCAGGCACTGGCGGTGACCAGTAAGGAAAAAAACAAGGATGACATCATACCTGAACGATTAAAAGACATCTTGGCCAACGCCAAAGAAGTGTTTCAAGAGAAACTAGGAACCTTGAAAGGCATCACCGCCTCAATAAAAGTGGAAGATGCAGCAATTCCAAAATTTTTTAAGGCAAGACTGGTGCCATACGCAATACGTCCGGCAGTCGAGGCAGAGCTGGAGAATTTGGAAAAGGCAGGCGTATTATCCAAAATAGATTGGAGCGAATGGGCAACACCCATCGTTCCAGTCATGAAAAAAGCATTGAAAAATAACTCTGAGGAACAGAGAAAAATTCGCATCTGTGGGGACTTTAAGGTGACTGTAAACCCGGTCCTTCACACGGTACAGTATCCTCTTCCGAGGATAGAAGATATTTTCGCCTCACTATCCGGAGGAAAACGTTTCACCAAAATTGACTTGGCACAGGCATATCTACAGATGGAGGTTGAGGAGACCTCTAAAAAGTATCTCACAATAAACACACACAAAGGCCTGTACCAGTACAATCGACTGGTTTTTGGAGTAGCATCAGCTCCAGCTATCTGGCAAAGAGCTATGGAGCAAGTCCTGCAAGGGATTCCGGGGACTCAGTGTTACCTAGACGACATCCTTATAACAGGAGAAAACGACAACGAGCACCTTGCCAATTTGGAGCAGGTGCTCACTAGGCTGAAAGAACGGGGCCTACGAGCAAATCGCCCCAAGTGCGAATTTTTCCAAAATCAGATATCATATTGTGGCCACATAATTAATAAGGAAGGGTTGCATAAGTCACCTGAGAAAATTGAAGCAGTTATAAAAGCCCCAGCACCTGAAAATGTTTCACAATGAGGTCATTCCTGGGATTAATAAATTACTATCATAAATTTTTACCGAACTTATCAACTATTCTACACCCTCTTAATGATCTTCTACACACAGGAGTGATTTGGAAATGGAACGAAGACTGTAAACGTGCCTTCCATAAATGTAAAGACTTAATCACATCCGAGAAAGTTTTGGCTCATTACAACCCATCACTACCAATCAGACTGGCGTGCGATGCATCCCCTTACAGCATAGGAGCGGTATTGTCCCATAGATTCCCTGATGGCTTGGAACGGCCGATAGCTTTTGCGTCACGCTCATTGAACTCAGCTGAGCGTAACTATGCCCAGATAGACAGGGAAGCACTCAGCCTGGTATGGGGAGTGAAGAAATTCAACCATTACCTACACGGACAAAAATTTACCTTGCTGACTGACCATCAACCCCTCATCTCCATATTCAACCCTAAGAAAGGTGTCCCCATTATGACGGCACAAAGACTACAGAGGTGGTCCCTTTTTCTAGGGGCACACCAATACAACATTGAATACAAAGGGTCAAAACAGCATGGGAATGCTGACGGTTTATCGCGCCTGCCGTTGCCAACAATAGAAGAGGCACCTACAGTAGACCCAGTAGAGATATTCCACTCTACCATAGTGGAATGTCTACCGGTGACAAATTCTGCCATTGAAAGGGAGACCAGAAATGACCCTACTCTCTCACGGGTCTACGATTTAACAATGAAGGGATGGCCAGCACATGGCGAACCACTGTTGCCAGCCTTCTCGCAAAGAAGAGAACAGCTGTCAGTGTGCCGAGGAACCTTGATGTGTGGATCCAGAGTGGTGATTCCACCCAAACTCCAGGATAAAGTGCTAAAGGAGCTTCACGAGGGGCATCTGGGTGGAGTGAAAATGAAGAACCAAGCTAGGGCGTTTGTATGGTGGCCAGGTATCGATGGAGACATCGAAGACATGACCAAGAGCTGCCTAGGATGCCAGAAGGTCCAAAATGCTCCGCCACAGGCCCCTCTACATCCATGGGAGTGGCCCTCATCTCCCTGGCAAAGGGTGCACATCGACTTTGCTGGTCCATTTATGGACTCAATGTTCTTAATCGCAGTTGATGCACACTCCAAGTGGCCGGAGGTAATAAAGATGTCCTCCACCACCACGGAAAAAACCATCACAGTATTAAGGACCATATTTGCCAGGAATGGGCTGCCGGAACAGATATGTTCTGATAATGGACCGCAATTTGTGTCCGAAGAATTCAGAAAGTTCTTAAAGAACAATGGGGTAAAGCACTACACGTCCGCCCCATACCATCCCGCCACCAATGGATTGGCTGAAAGGTTTGTCCAGACCTTTAAGAAGGCCATAAAGGCCATGGGTAATGAAGACATAAAACTTCAGCACAAGGTGGATAACTTCTTATTTGCATATAGGAATGCAACACATATGGTTACAAACCAAACTCCCGCCATGATGTTCTACAATAGAAACCTAAGATGCCGGCTGGATTTGGTCAAGCCCAACATCCGAAGGGACGTGGAGAACCGGCAGTTTCAGGGCATGAATGAAAGGCCAACTAGGGCCTTCCAGATAGGCCAACCAGTTTTGGCCCGGGACTACCGTACCGAGAAATGGCAGCCTGGAACTATCTGCACACGACTAGGACCACTGATGTATACCGTGGACATCGGAGAAAGCATAATAAGGCGCCATGCTGACCAAATCATCAAGTCATCCGAAACGGGACAACCTACACTACCACGCTATACATCTAACGATGAAGTAGAGATACCCATACCTACCTCCGATCCGGTGATACTGGAACCCGATGAACCCGACACTGGCCTTCAAGCCGAATCAGCCTTGCCAGAAGAACCTACTACACCACCAGAAACTACTACACCCCCGAGGCGTTATCCGGACCGAGTCAGGAAGCCTCCTGAGAGACTAACTTATAATTAATTAATACAGCAATGTATATTATTTTGCATATAACATGTAATTAATAATTACTTAAAATATGATGTACTAGTTAGCTAGAAGGGGAGGAATTGTGGTGTATGTGCCTTTAAGAGCCCCAGGTGTGCGTAATGCCGGTAATTGCCACTTGGGCTATATAAGCCTGTGTATTGTGTATATCCTTTAGAAACCCCCCAGACTTGCTTAGTAAATACCTATGAACCAACTCCTGTCTTCATCTACACACGGACACTACAACCACTGACCCTCAACCCGGAACTGGTCGCTGTCTTATTAGAAAGGTAAACCCACCGCTAATACAGAGGGATAAATATTGGCCAGGACACCGGGGATAACTCCCCTGCTCTTCTTCAAAATAGTGCCACAGAATATTTCACGTCTACCTGAGAGAGAAATGACAGGGCCTCAGTTTAACGCCTCATCTGAAAGACGGCACCTCCGACAGTGCGGCACTCCCGCAGCACTGCACTGGAGTGTCAGCCTGGATTTTTGTGCTCAAGTCCCTGGAGTGGGAATTGAACCCACAACCTTCTGACTCAGAGGCGAGCCACAGCTGACACTTTTGCTACAACTCGCTAGCACTAAAATATTCGTTGCACAGCTGGTAGTGCCAAACCAGCATTATTATATGATCACAGGTGCAAATGTCCATCAGCTTATACCAGGTCAACTGAAAGGGACCAAGAATTATTGTCCGACCCTGCCTTGGGAAACAAATGAGAGAGGAGAAAGCTCTTTGCCTCACTAGGAATCTGAGCAGATGAAGGGTTAAGAAGATCCCAGGGAGCGTAGGGACTGCAAAGTCCCAGCAAGCGTTGACATTGTTACTCTAAAGAGAACCTTTAGAGACAGGACACCTTTGTCCTTTAGGGGAGGACCATTGTAATCTAGGCAACCGCATCCAGCCATCCCACAAAGGAGCCATGACTGAATTCCAGTGAAGTTGGCAAATATATAGGAAAAAAGCCCCAAAATGCCCTGATTTTAAACTTGAGGAGCACGGGAGGTTAAAATGCTTGCAGCGACCTCCCCACCCTGGCTAGCCTCGTGAACCATGTTAACAGGCACTTTCTGGCCAGCAAGCAAGGCCCCCGCACCAGGCAGGTGAGGGCTTCACTGAAATACAAAACGCAGGGGTCTGATGATGCCATTCGGAGCCCAACTGTATTTTGACCCTTGGTAGCTGCATTCGGTGCCAGGTGCCAGCCTCGTCAGGAGCACAAGGCGTGAAGGAGCAGCAGATCTAGAAGAACGAAGAAAGAATTTGCATTCATATAGCACCTTTCCTGACTTCAGGATGTTCTCAAAGCTTTTTACAGCCAACAAAGTACTTTCTTGCAGTGTAGTCACTGTTGTAATGTAGGAAATGCAGAAGGAGGCCAAAAAGGTAAATAGTCATAGAGTCATAGAGTTATACAGCACAGAAAGAGGCCCATCATGTCCGCGCCGGCCATCAAGCCCTGTCTATTCTAATCCCATTTTCCAGCACTTGGTCCGTAGCCTTGTATGCTATGGTGTTTCAAGTGCTCATCTAAATGCTTCTTGAATGTTGTGAGGGTTCCTGCCTCTACCACCCTTACAGGCAGTGAGTTCCAGATTCCAACCACCCTCAGGGTGAAAAAGTTTTTCCTCAAATCCCCTCTAAACCTCCTGCCCCTTACCTTTAAACTATGCCCCCTTGTTATTGGCCCCTCTACTAAGGGGAAAAGTTCCTTTCTATCTACCCTATCTATGCCCCTCATAATTTTTAATTTTTAAAAATAGTTTCCTCGTGGAGCCTTAAAAGCCGCACTGCTCCTCTGGGCCCCACAAGTAAAGTTAGGGTGCCGGGCTGTCCGCCCCCAAATGGGATCGCTTATCCCCCCCCCACCCCCCGCACACACCCCGCAACACTAACCTGACACCCGGGGACTCTTTCTGCGGACCCATCCCGCAAACCTCCTGCCGTGTTCGTACGACTCCCATCCGCCGGTCTGACGCCATGGATGCTGGCCTTTGGGCGGGAGTTGGGCCTGGTGTAGGTAAAGAAGGGCCCAGGAGTTAAACTGGCCCAGGGCCTCCTGTTGCTGAGCCTGGGCGAGCCTGGGCCACCGGCCCGAGTTAAAATCAGTGCCCAATCCCTCTGTCAATAAAACATACACCATGCAGTGTACAGCACATAGGTGCCTGCACATGTACAGTGGCACCTCCCATTTCAGAGAATTACCTTATAGGTGTAGCTCATAGAAACAGGCCAGTGTGACCAAGAGGATGTTGCTTAAAGAGAAAGAAGAGTTGCATTGATTTAGTACCATATCACGCCTTTTCAGGGGCATCTCAAAATGTTTCAGCTACAAGGAATTACTTTGAAGTATAGTGACTGTTATTATGTAGGCAAAGGTAACTGCCATTTTGCGTACAGCAAGATCATTTTGAATAGTGGCCACCTGCTCCACAAGTGAAAGATAAGGGATGGCCCGAAGTGCGAATGTGGCCGCGAGTCCCAGACCATGGAACACATCACATCAACCTGCCCATTGAGATCTGTTGCGGGAGGCTCAGCGGACAGGACACTCACCTCTGAGTCAGAAGGTTGTGGGTTCAAGTCCCACTCCATTGACTTGAAGCACATAAATCTAGGCTGACGCTCCAGTACAGTGCTGAGGGAGTGCTGCACTGCCAGAGGTGCCGTCTTTCAGATGAGATGTTAAACTGAGGCCTCATCTGCTCTCTCAGGTGGACGTAAAAGATCCCATGGCAATATTTCGAAGAAGAGCAGGGGAGTTCTCTCCGGTGTCCTGGTCAATATTAATTCCTCAACCAACATAACAAAAACAGATTATCTGGTCATTATCACATTGCTGTTTGTGGGAGCTTGCTGTGTGCAAATTGGCTGCTGCGTTTCCCACATTACAACAGTGACTACACTTCAAAAAGTATTTCATTGGCTGTAAAGCACTTTGAGACGTCTGGTGGTCGTGAAAGACATTGTATAAATGCAAGTCTTTCTTTTCATTTCTCCACTCGGCATCTCAGCCAAACTGGACATCCCATTTTGAGCTTTTCCCGTCATACAAAACCATAGAAACATAGAAGATAGGAGCAGGAGTAGGCCATTCGACCCCTCGAGCCTGTTCCGCCATTTAATGAGATCATGGCTGATTATCCAAATTCAGTACCCTGTCCCTGCTTTCCCCCCATATCCCTTGATCCCTTTAGCCTTAAGAAATATATCTAACTCCTTCTTGAATATATTTAATGAATTGGCCTCAACAGCCTTCTGTGGTAGTGAATTCCACAGGTTCACTACTCTCTGGGTGAAGAAATTCCTCCTCATCTCAGTCCTAAATGGCTTACCCCTTATCCTCAGACTGTGACTCCTGTTTCTGGACTCCCCCGCCATCGGGAACATCTTTCCTGCATCTAGTCTGTCTAGTCCTGTTAGAATTTCATAAGTTTTAATGAGATCCCCTCTCATTCTTCTAAACTCCAGCGAATACAAGCCCAATCGACCCAAACTCTCTTCATACGTCATTCCTGCCATCCCAGGTATCAGTCTGGTGAATCTTCGCTGCAATCCCTCCATGGCAAGAACATCCTTCTTCAGATAAGGAGACCAAAACTGCACACAATACTCAAGGTGTGGTCTCACCAAGGCCCTGTACAACTGCAGCAAGACATCCTTGCTCCTGTATTCGAATCCTCTCGCTATGAAGGCCAACATACCATTTGCCTTCTTAACCGCCTGCTGCACCTGCATGCTTACCTTCAGCGACTGGTGCACAAGGACACCCAGGTCTCGTTGCACTTCCCCTTCTCCCAATATATTGCCGTTCAGATAATAATCTGCCTTTCTGTTTTTGCCACCAAAGTGGATAACCTCGCATTTATCAACATTATACTGTATCTGCCATGCATCTGCCCAATCACCCAACCTGTCCAAATCATACTGGAGTTTCTCGGCATCCTCCTCACAGCACACAGGCCCCCCCAGCTTTGTGTCATCTGCAAACTTGGAGATATTACATCTAGTTCCCTCGTCTAGATCATTAATATATATTGTGAATAGCTGGGGTCCTAGCACCAATCCCTGCGGTACCCCACTAGTCACTGCCTGCCACTCAGAAAAAGACACATTTACTCCAACTCTTTGCTTCCTGTCTGCCAACCAGTTCTCTATTCAAGTCAGTACCTTACCCCCAAACCCATGTGCTTTAACTTTACATGCTAATCTCTTATGCGGGACCTTATCGAAAGCCTTCTGAAAGTCCAAATACACCACTTCCACTGGTTCTCCCTTATCTAATCTACCAGTTACATCCTCAAAAAATTCCAGTAGATTAGTCAAGCACGATTTACCTTTTGTAAATCCATGTTGACTTTGTCCGATCCTGTCACTGCTTTCCAAGTGCTCTGCTAATACATCTTTTATAATGGACTCTAGCATTTTCCCCACTACCGATGTCAGGCTTACCGGTCTGTAATTCCCCGTTTTCTCTCTACCACCTTTTTTGAATAGTGGGGTTACATTAGCTACCCTCCAATCCATGGGAACTGTTCCAGAGTCTATAGAATTTTGGAAGATGACCAGCAATGCATCTACTATTTCTAGGGCCACTTCCTTAGTACCCTAGGATGTAGATTATCAGGCCTTGGGGATTTATCGGCCTTCAATCCCATCAATTTCCCTAACACCATTTCCCTACAAATACTGATTTCATTCAGTTCCTCCCTCTCATTAGACCCAATGTTCCCCGACATCTCTGGGAGGTTATTTGTGTCCTCCTTTGTGAAGACAGAACCAAGTATGTATTTAATTGGTCTGCCATTTCTTTGTTCCCCATTTTAAATTCCCCTGATTCTGACTGCAAGGGACCTACGATTGACTTCACCACTCTTTTTCTCTTCACATATCTATAGAAGCTTTTACAGTCAGTTTTTATGTTCCCTGCAAGCTTACTCTCATACTCTATTTCCCCCCTCTTAATTAATCCCTTTGTCCTCCTTTGCTGAATCCTAAACTGCTCCCAATCCTCAGGTTTGCTGCTTTTTCTGGCCAATTTATATGTCCTCTCCTTGGATCTTATGCTATCCCTAATTTCCCTTGTTAGCCAAGGTTGAGTCACCTTCTTTGTTTTATTTTTATGCCAAACAGGGATGAACAAATTCTGTAGTTCATCCATGCGATCTTTAAATGTTTGCCATTGCCCATCCGCTGTCAACCCTTTAAGCCACGGTTGAGTCACCTTTTTTGTTTTATTTTTATGCCAAACAGGGGTGAACCACAGACAACAACTTTGAATACTGGGAGTGTTCAAACCACTGGAACAGGCAAATGGGCCCTCAGTTGTCACTCAAAAGATAGCATTCCCTACAATGCAGCACTTTCTTAGTGAAGCCACTATCGTGAGCAGCAAGAGCTAAAAATAAAAATTGCAAATTACTGTTACTATTTAGGTAAATGTTTCCTGGGAAATGTGAGGCAATTACAATTTTTTTGTATACTGCATTCAAAACTTTAATATGTGAGAGAAACAAAGATTTGTGTTCATATGGCACCTCACCACAGCTCTCAGAATTGTCCCAACATGTAACTAATTACTTATACAGGTAGACTATCCTTTATCCGAAAACCTTGGGACCAGCCGTGTTTCGGATTTCGGAAAATTTCGGATTTCAGAAGGTATTACAGGGCAGCACCCCGTAAGCCACCACATTAATATTTCTGCAGCGAACCTTATGAATACCTGTATTCACACTGAGTGGGATAAATAAAGACTATAAATACTGTAGTATTACAGGGATAAATACACTAGTACAGTTTATTTGTAAGGATAACATTCAGTAAAACTTCAAACATATACAGGTACAAATTAAGCTAAATACCTGTACATATACATGCAGTAAAGGTACATTATGTTGTGTCCATGTATAATAAGACACAGACTGCAGGAGAATGGTATAACAGGTGTTTACTCAACGTGGCTCACACTGGAACTGGTCTGTACGGATTACTACTCAGTGCTATATACAGGTGTGGTCACTGCCGGTACTGCAGTATACATGAGCTGAAAAACATAGTTCCCCCCTTAAAGGTATATACATTACAATTCCTCCCCTTTTAGATTAACAGTACCATAACACTCATTTAACAATTAAATATCAAACTAATTACAATTAACACTTTTAACATGCAACATTAGCTGAAAATAGTCTATTTATATATTCAGTCTTTGGGGAGGCTTCCTGATCCGTTCTGGATAGCACCTTTCCCGAGTGTCTTGCTCTTGGTGCGGAGGCAATTCTGGCCCCCTGTCGTCGGTTGGTTCATCAGCTTCCAATGCTACTGTTTCTGGGGTAGATGCGACCTGTACGTCGGGTTCATCACCAGGTACGTATAGGCGAGGCATGGGGTTGACTTGTTCCTATGACTCTAGGATCTGGTCAGCATGGTGCCTCACGATGCACTCCCCAACGTCCACTGTGTACATTAGTGGGCCCTGCCGTGTGCATATCGTTCCTGGCTGCCATTTTTCTGTTCGGTAGTCGCGGGTCAAGACTGGTTGCCCTACATTGAAGCTCCTTGTTGGCTTCTCATGGATGTGCTGGAATTGCTTACTCTCAACATCTCTTCGTACGTTTGGTCTGAGCAAATCCAGGTGAGATCTTAACCTTCGGTTAAAGAACATCATGGCTGGGGCCTGGTTGGTGACTGCATGTGTCGCATTCCGGTAGGCGAACAGGAAATTGTCCACCTTGTGCTGCAGCAGAATGTTGTCATTGTACATAGCCTTTATTGCCTTCTTAAAGGTTTGTACGAACCTCTCAGCCAATCCATTTGTGGCTGGATGATACAGGGCGGATGTGTAATGCCTTACCCCATTCTTTTTCAAGAACCTCCGGAACTCTTCGGACACAAACTGTAGTCCGTTGTCGGAGCAAATCTGTTCTGGCAAGCCATTCCTGGCAAAAATGGTCCGTAGGACTGCAATAGTTTTCTCCGTGGTGGTGGAGGACATTTTGATGACCTCAGGCCATTTCGAGTGCGCATCCACGGCTATTAAAAACACTGAGTCCATGAATGGACCAGCAAAATCAATATGCACCCGTTGCCATGGAGATGAGGGCCACTTCCATGGGTGGTGCATTTTGGACTTTCTGGCATCCTGAGCAGCTCTTGGTCAGGTCCTCGATTTGTTTATCGATTCCCGGCCACCACACATAAGCCCTGGCTAGGCTTTTCATTTTTACCCCTCCCAGATGACCCTCATGAAGCTCATTGAGCACTCTATCCCTTAACTTGGGTGGAATTACCACTCGGGATCCACACATCAAGGTCCCCCGGCACACTGACAGCTGTTTCCTCCTTGTCGAGAATGCTGGCAACAGTGAGTCGCCATGTGCTGGCCATCCCTTCACCGTCAAATCATATACCCGAGACAGTGTCGGGTCATTTCGGGTTTCCTTTTCGATACAAGCGTTAGTTACCGGTAGGTATTCAACTATAGTCGAATGGAATCTTTCGACAGGATCCACTGCTGGTGCTTCCTCCGCAGTAGGCAGTGGCAGGCGTGATAGCCCATCAGCATTTCCATGCTGTTTCGTGCCCTTATATTCAATCTCATAGTGGTGCGCCCCTAGAAAAAGTGACCATCTTTGTAGTCGTTGCGCAGTCATCACCGGAATGCCCTTCTTCGGATTAAAAATGGAGACAAGAGGCTGGTGATCAGTCAGCAAGGTGAATTTCTGCCCGTGCAGATAGTGATTGAACTTTTTCACTCCCCACACTAGGCTGAGGGCCTCCCTGTCAATCTGGGCATAGTTACGCTTGGCTGAGGTTAGTGATCGTAACGCAAAGGCTATTGGCCTCTCTGAGCCGTCCGAGAATTTGTGCGACAGCACTGCTCCAATGCCGTAGGGTGACGCATCACATGCCAACCGAATTGGTAATGCCGGGTTGTAATGAGCCAATATCTCTTTCGATGTGATTAGTATTTTGCTCTTCTGGAAAGCTCGTCTACATTCGTCACTCCACTTCCATGGCACCCCAGTTTGCAGTAGGGTGTTCAGTGGGTGTAGTATTGTAGACAAATTTGGCAAGAACTTATGGTAGTAGTTTACCAGCCCGAGGAACGACCTCAGTTGTGACACATTTTCCGGTTCTGGAGCCTTGACTACTGCCTCAATCTTCTCTGGGGACTTATGTAACCCCTCTTTATCGATAACGTGGTCACAATACGAGATCTGTTTTCTAAAAAACTCACATTTGGGGCGGTTAGCTCGGAGCCCATATTCCTGCAATCTAGTGAGCACCTGCTCCAGGTTGGCGAGGTGATCACTGTCATTTTCGCCCGTGACCAGGATGTCGTCCAAATAACACTGGGTCCCTGGGATCCCTTGCAGGACTTGTTCCATTGCCCTCTGCCAAATAGCCGGAGCTGATGCTACCCCGAATACCAGCCGGTTGTATCGGTAGAGACCTTGATTGTGAGGTATTTTTTTGATGCTTCTTCTACCTCCATTTGCAGATACGCCTGGGCCAGATCAATCTTAGTGAAGCGTTTCCCTCCAGATAGCGAGGCGAAAATATCTTCAATCCGCGGAAGTGGATATTGTACGGTGTGAAGGACCGGGTTCACTGTTACCTTAAAGTCCCCACTGATGCGAACCTTCCTTGGTTCCCCAGGCGTGCTGCTCAACGACTTATTCATCACAGGGACGATGGGTGTAGCCCACTCGCTCCAGTCCACCTTGGACAGTACACCTGAACGTTCCAGACTCTCCAGATCTGCTTCGACGGCTGGGCGGATCGCATAAGGTACTGGTCTGGCCTTAAAAAATTTGGGGCTTGCGTTTTCTTCAATTTTAATCGTCGCTGTCATGCCTTTTAGTGTTCCGAGTCCTTGCTGGAACACTTCTTTCGCGTCAGTTAGGATCTTTGACAGTCGCCCAGGTGTGACGTCGTCATCCTTTTTGTCAGCCACAGTCAGTGCCTGTATGGAATGCCAATCCAGTTGTATTTTCCGGATCCATTCACATCCCAGTAATGGTGGTCCTCCATCTTGCAATACATACAGGTCTAGTTTTGGTGTTTCCTTACCGTTATATATAACGGTCACCCTTATTTTTCCTTTGGGGTAGACTTTTTGCCCCGTGTACGTCTTCAAAATAATTTTTGTGTCTCTCAAGGGTATGTGTGAGAATAGCCGCTCGTAGTCCCGTCGGTTTATGACTGTTAGGGCTGATCCTGTGTCCAATTCCATCTTTACCTGGACTCCTGCTATCTTGAGAGTGACCCAAATGGTTCGGTGATCCTCCGTTGTGATCACATTATGTAGTTTCAGACAACTCAGTTCCCTGCTTTCGGAGTCGTTATCACTCTTTTGTTTGTCTGAACTATTCTCCGTCATCTTATGTACTTTCTTGTACTTTTCTTTGGTAGGTTTCTTATTGCTGGTTTTCTTTCCCGACCTGCAGACTCGTGCTATGTGTCCTACTTTTCCACACTGTCTGCACAGTTTGTCTTTGAACCAGCAATCATTCTAGTCGTGTGTTATTCTGCCGCAGCGATAGCACTTCTCTGTTCTATATGACATTTCGTTTGTGCCATATTCTTGCGGTCTCTGTTGTATCTCTGCAGCGTCCCATGCTGCTGCTTCATATGATACCGCAATGCTGAAAGCCTTTTCCAGCGCAAGGTCCTTTTCAGATGAAAGCCGTTTCTGGGTTCCTTCACTTTGAAGCCCACACACAAACTTGTCCCTTAAGGTATCTGCCAGTCCCACTCCAAACTGGCAGTGTTTCGATAGTTTGATCAGTTCTGTTAAATAATCAGCATTGCTTTCATCCTTATGCTGGTTCCGTTTGTGAAACTTGAATCTTTCTGCTATCAGCAGCGGTGTGGGGTTTAAATGTTCCTGTAGTATCGTTACTATGTCTTCAAAACTCTTTTCCATTGGCTTCGTTGGGGTTACTAGATTTCGTAATAAACCATATGTCTTTGCACCCATTAAATTTAACAATACCGACGCTTTCTTGTCCTCTGACACCTCATTTGCCTTGCAGTACACCTCTATTCATTCGACATATGTAGTCCAATCTTCGACTTCATTGTCAAACACGGTGATACTGCCACTCTTCGGCATTTTGGGTGTCGTTTAAAATGGCGTCTCCCAATGGCTTAAAATGGCGTCTCCCGTGCTTTCCTTCCTCCCCCGCTGCTGCCAACGCTGCTCCCAGCGGTTCTCGTGGCAATGGCGGCGCCCTGTAGGTTTCGTGCGCTTCTCCTGCGCTGCTGCCAACGCCGCTCTCGGCGGTCCTCGTGGCAATGGCGGCGCCTCGCGGGTTTCTGTGCGTCTCTCTCTCCCTCTCTTCGACGCTGCTCGGCCCCTGAACACCAGCTGCGCCCTGTGCGCTCTGCCCTCTCTCTCTCTCCCCCGTCGACGCTGCTCGGCCCTTTGCTGTGCCGCTCGGTCGGGCTCTAGCCCGCCGCTGTCCGGGAAGGGTCTGCGCACTACCTGTTGCCAGCCTGTTTCGCTGGACCACCTTGACTGGAAAGCCAAGCCTGGCTCTCGACAGCCTCCCCCACAATTCTCGAGTCTCTGCTGGATGACTGGGCAGTTGCCCGTGGTCGACGCCCGAGTCTCTGGCCTTGACCTCCAATCCACTGATCTCCAGGAACGAATCCCTGGGAGGTGATGCAGAGTTGCAGGTAGGTTCGAACTTGCCTCGTCGCCAATGTTGTGTCCGTGTATACTAAGACACAGACTGCAGGAGAACGGTACAACAGGTGTTTACTCAACGTGGCTCACTCTGGAACTGATCTGTACAGACTACTACTCAGTGTTATATACAGGTGTGGTCACTGCCGGTACTGCAGTATACATGAGCTGTAAAAGATAGCTCCCCCCTTAAAGGTATATACATTACACATTACATCTGGCTTGAGGATCTTGGAGAAGAGGGTACATCCGTGTTGTCATCGTCGTCATCAGGTTGGAGTCGGACATCTGAAGATGGGCCAGGAACAGGATTCTCAAGTGATGAAGCAGCACTACAACAGACGGCCTTTTTAAAGATTTCTTCCAGTGACATCTGTCTCATTAACATTGGTTTCTGTCTAAGCAGTCTCTCTTTAATTGAGTAAACTTGCATAATCTCTTGCTCACTGATAAATGCACGTTGTTCAAGGCCAGCAATTAACTGATCACACATTGCCACCATATCGTCTATGGGGATTTTTTCACCTGCGTTCACAATGTCATCATCATCATCATCAGTACTATCCTCATGCTTGTCTTTATTTAACACCATTTCAGCAATTTCCCCATCACTCAACGAATGCACAACAGGTGCATCATTGTCAATGTTCAGCACTTCTTTGATGTCAGCTTCCTCTAACTTATTTACACTTTCGGATGATAAACCTTTGACGTAAGTAAGGAGGTTTGATATCATCATCTTCTCCTGACTGACAGGAAATCCTTCAAAATCTTCATCTGCAGGTCCATCTTCATGAAACATCGTTGAAGGCCAAAGTCTGTGCCAAGCATTTATTAATGTTGGTTTGTCAACATCGTTCCAAGCATTAGCAACTGCGTAAATGGCATTCTTAACATTGAACTCTTTCAGGAAGCTTTGGATTCCTATGCCTCTGTTGATTGCATCAAGCATAGAGTTCAAAAAAACGCCTTTATACTTGCTCTTCATGGAGCGTAAAATTCCTTGGTCACAAGGCTGTATTAAAGATGTCACATTAGGGGGAAAGTTAATGGCGAAAACATAACTTTTCACAAGAAGTTCAGGAGGGGGATGTGCGGAGCAGTTGTCCAGGAACAATAAAATTTTGCAGTTTTCTTCCGGTCCAACTTGTCTGCAATGAGCTCGTGTCGCTGGTACGAAGTGGTTATTGAACCAGTGAGAAAACATTCCTCTGGTTACCCATGCTTCCTTGCTCGCATAATAATGCACAGGTAAATTGCATACACCTTTCAAACATCTCGGATGTTGGCTTTTTCCAATCAGTACCAACTTTAACTTGTGTGTGCCTGCAGCGTTGGCACACCCAAGAACAGCCAACCTGTCCTCAGCGTCCTTAAAACCTGCTGGTGCACTCTCATCAGCCGTTGCTAATGTTTTTCTAGGAACGTAGCGCCAGAACAGAGCTGTTTCATCAGCATTGTAAATTTGTTCAGGACCGAGGTTTTCATCAGATATTATTTTGGCAAATTCGTCTATGTAATTTTCAGCTGCTTCCTGATCAGCAGAAGCTTTTTCACCACAGATTTTCAGATATTTTATACCATGACGCTTCTTAAATTTATGCAGCCAACCTTCTGAATATTCACACTCAACTTCAATGTTCAGTTCTTCATGGTGTATTCTAGCTTGTTTCATGACCATCAAACCAGTCAGTGGCACACGTTCACCTCTGCGTAGCCGAATCCACTCAATCAGCACACGGTCAAGATCTTCATTTTTTGCTCTATGCAATGTTTTCCTACTTTTCATTAGTTTATGGTCATCACTGTCAGTGTAAAACTTCAACAACTTGTCTTTCTGTTTCTTTAAGTCATATATGGTGGTAGTTCCCACACCATATTCTTCAGTAAGACGTCGCACAGACACACCACGATCAAGCTTCTGCAATAACTCCACTTTCTGCGATATCGATAATGAGAGATGCTTCCTTCTCTGCTTCTCACTGTTGCCCATAGGGGTATCTGCAGCTCTTATTAGCATTTTCACAAATCGTAAAAAACCAACAAATATCAAAGAGAGCAGCAGGCGCACGTGTGACAGTGCTGAGACACAACTGACGCCCCACACCTGCGTGGGTCAAGCATCGGCCGCGTCGGGTCATGTTTTGCATCACTCGGGTCATGTCGTGCGCACGACTTACGCTCCACGAAAAAACTTTCGGTTTTCAGAGGTTTTCGGTTTTCGGAAGTACGGATAAAGGATAGTCTACCTGTAATATTTTTGAGGAGCAGTGATGGCTGGTTTAATTTGATCACAGGATGTGGGTGTCACTGGCAAGGCCGGCATTTAATTGCCCATCCCTAATTGCCCTTGAGAAGGTGGTGGTGAGCCGCCTTCTTGTTACAACTGAATGGTTTGCTCGGCCATTTCAGAGGGCAGCTAAGAGTAAACCACATTGCTGTGGGACTGGAGTCACATATAGACGAGACCGGGTAAGGACGGCAGATTTCCTTCCCTAAAGGACACTGGTGAACCAGACGATTTTCTTATGACAATCTGATAGTTTCATGGTTACATCATGTAATGAAATCCGTTTGTCTTGCCTGTATTCGTTTTGCACTCATGTATATTACCCTCCCCCACACGGTGTATAGTTTCACTTCCTCTTCCCTGACTAACCTGGAAGGTTCCAGGTCTTGGCTCTTGGCTCCGCCCCTGACTTCTCTTACTTAAAGATCCCAGGATCTGTATGACTCATTCCTGTGAGCCAGTCAGTGTGTTGAGATGTTAGCTCTGATCTTAGTGATTAAAAGCCAACTTGTTAAAGTCTATAACTTCTAGTTTTGTGGTTATTGAAGGCACATCAATTTTAATCACTAAAGAATACTAGGATGGATCGACTCCTAAAACCAGAGCGTCTGGACTTGGATCCACATTCTGCTGAAGCATCAAATCAATTTGGACACTGGCTCAAATGCTTCAAACTCTTCGCGAGGGCCTCATCCGCTAGCGAGGTAGACAAACTGAGTCTACTGACTACTCACGTTAATCATCGGATTTATTCGTTCATCCAGGACGCCACCTCTTACACGGAGGTCATCACTATCCTGAAGGCCCAATACCAGAGGCCAGTAAACGAAGTGTACGCCAGACATCTGCTGGCTACACGCAGGCAGCGACCTGAGGAATCAATGGACGATTTCTTACAGGGCCTAAAGGACTTGGTCCGGGACTGTAACTGCAAGGCCGTGACGGCCAACGTGTACTCTGACGAATTGGTCCGCGATTCCTTCATCACGGGCCTCAAATCGAATTATATCGGCAGAGACTGCTGGAGAAGGAGGTCCTGGACTTGAAAAAGGCAGTGGCCACTGCGCGATCGCTGGACGTGGCCCAGAAAAACTCTGACTCTTATTCTTCCGGCCATGCGGCCCTCACCGCCTCGTGCGCGCCGAGCGGGCCGCCATCTTGGAATCAGCCATCTTCCCCATCCAGGTCTCAGACCAGCTCTACACCGCCGGAGTCCCCACACAGAAGTTCACCCAGGAGTCCTACTACAGCGGCAATGTCTCGAGGCCCGAAATGCTACTTCTGCGGCCAGGCCAAGCACCCCAGACAACGATGCCCAGCGAAGGATGCTACATGCTTCAAATGTAAGAAAAAGGGGCATTTTAGCAAAGTCTGCATGGGGAATCCGGTTTCCAACTCCGTCACCG
Organism: Somniosus microcephalus; assembly: GCF_052327205.1. NCBI lineage: Eukaryota > Metazoa > Chordata > Chondrichthyes > Squaliformes > Somniosidae > Somniosus > Somniosus microcephalus. Next base: position 81,022,609 of record NC_141003.1, on the reverse strand, counting down.
CCTCGTGCGTGCCGTGCGGCCCGCCATCTTGGGATCCGCCATCTTTTCCCGACTCAACGGCCGCCCAGGGCCCAACAGTGGCTTCGATCACGGCGGATCAATCCAGGCCACACCCGTTGACAAAATCTATGATGGACATACAGGTAAACGGGAATTTAACGAAATGTTTAATTGACTGTGGGAGTACCGAGAGTTTTATCCACCCTAGCCTGGTACGGCGACACTCATTAACGGTAACCCCTACACGGAGCAGAATCGCTATGGCTGCTAAGCCCCACACTTTGGACATTTTGGGCTACTGTGTGGTAACACTGACTGTAAAAGGCACGGACTACAAAGATTTTAAACTCCTCGTGATGCCAGAACTCTGTGTTAATGTAATCTTGGGCCTGGACTTCCAGTGCCACCACGAAAGTGTCACGCTAGCATATGGCGGGTCCCAGCCGCCACTCACAGTCTGTGGCCTATCAACCTTAAAAATCAGCCCGCCCTCTTTATTCGCTAATCTCGCTCCGAACTGTAGGCCCATAGTGACCAAAAGTAGACGGTACGGTCTGGAAGACAGACACTTTATCAAGGCGGAAGTGGACAGACTCCTGCGGGAAGGCATTATTGAATGCAGTACCAGTCCGTGGCGTGCCCAAGTAGTCATAGTTAAAAATAGCAAAAAGAAATGGATGGTAATTGACTACAGCCAGACTGTTAATATTTATACCCAGCTGGACGCCTACCCTTTACCCCGCATATCAGAAATGGTCTACCAGATTGCGCAATACCGAGTCTTCTCGGCTATCGACCTCAAATCCGCGTATCACCAGCTCCCCATTAGAACGGAGGACCACCCATACACCGCCTTTGAGGCGAACGGACGCCTCTACCATTTTCTCAGAGTGCCCTTCGGGGTAACAAATGGGGTCTCGGTCTTCCAACGTGAGATGGACCGCATGGTTGACGAGAATAAACTACAAGCTACCTACCCCTATCTGGACAATGTCACTATCTGCGGGCACAACCAGCAAGACCACGATCTAAATCATGCGAGATTTTTAAAAACTGCCCTAAAGCTGAATCTAGCCTACAACGAAGACAAATGTGTCTTCAACACAACCCGTCTCTGTATCCTCGGCTGTGTGGTGGAAGATGGGGTAATTGGACCGGACCCTGACCGATTACGCCCCCTAAAGGAACTGCCCCTGCCACACAATCCCAAAGCTTTAAAAAGGTGCCTGGGATTTTTTTCGTATTATGCCCAATGGGTGCCCAATTACTCTGATAAGGCCCGACCCCTCATTAAATCGACGTCCTTCCCACTATCAGCTGAAGCTCGGGAGGCTTTCACCAGTATCAAACAGGACATTGAAAGGGCTGCACTGTGTGCAGTGGACGAAAGCATTCCCTTTCAAGTCGAAAGCGATGCATCAGACTTTGCCTTAGCTGCGACCCTCAATCAGGCTGGGAGACCTGTGGCCTTCTTCTCCCGAACCCTTCAGGGACCTGAAATCAGGCACTCTTCTGTCGAGAAGGAGGCACAGGCTATAGTGGAGGCAGTGCGGCACTGGAGACACTACCTAGCCGGCAAACGTTTCACCCTGCTCACCGACCAGCGGTCGGTGGCTTTCATGTTTAATAACAAACAAAGGGGGAAAATCAAGAATGACAAAATACTCAGGTGGAGGATCGAACTATCTACGTTCGACTATGATATTATGTACAGGCCGGGAGCCCTTAATGAACCCCCAGACGCCCTATCGCGGGGAATGTGTGCCAGCATTCATACGGACAAATTACAGGGTCTCCACAACGACCTCTGTCACCCAGGGGTCACCCGACTATACCATTTTATAAAGTCCCGCAATCTGCCCCACTCCATCGAGGAGGTCAGGGCAATGACCAGAGCCTGCCGCACCTGTGCGGAATGCAAGCCTCGTTTCTACAGGCCTGACCGTGCACACCTTATCAAAGCCACACGGCCATTCGAGTGCCTAAGTCTGGACTTCAAGGGACCCCTTCCCTCTGCCGACCGTAACGTATACTTCCTCAATATCATCGATGAATATTCCCGCTTCCCCTTCGCCATTCCCTGCCCAGACATGACCAGTGCCACGGTCATCAAGTGTCTCTGTAATCTATTCTGCATGTTTGGCATGCCGAACTACATACACAGCGATAGGGGGACGTCATTTATGAGTGACGAACTGCGCCAGTTCTTGCTCTCAAAGGGGATAGCCACTAGCAGAACCACTAGCTACAACCCCCGGGGTAATGGGCAAGTGGAAAGGGAGAATGCTACTGTTTGGAAGGCTGTCACGTTAGCCTTAAAGTCAAAAGGCCTTCCGACCTCCCGCTGGCAGGAAGTCCTCCCAGACGTGCTCCACTCCATAAGGTCTCTGTTATGTACAGCCACTAACGCTACCCCTCACGAAAAGATGTTCGTTTTCCCCCGGAAATCCACCTCGGGCATATCTCTACCCGCGTGGCTGAGGTCTCCGGGGACAGTACCATTGCGGAAGCACGTGAGAGGCCATAAAACGGACCCCCTTGTGGAAAAGGTACAGCTCCTCCATGCAAACCCTCAGTACGCCTATATCGAATACTCTGACGGGTGAGAGGACACTGTTTCCATAAAAGACCTCGCTCCCTCGGAGAGCGGAGAGAACGATGAGAGACTACCCGAGGAAGACCTACACCAAAAAGAGACAGGACGCCCAGAGGTATCAATACCCAACTTTAACCTGGAGGACACTGCAGATAACCTGGAAGACACTGCGGAGTCCCGGACAGCGGAGGAACCAGAATCCACTCCCCTAGAGGCACCCCAACCGGCTTTGCGCCGATCACTGAGAACCGCAAAACCTCCTGACAGACTCACTTATACCAACTTTTAAGAAACATCACCCCGATGGACTAAATCTAAAGAAGGGGTGAATGTAATGAAATCCGTTTGTCTTGCCTGTATTCGTTTTGCACTCATGTATATTACCCTCCCCCACACGGTGTATAGTTTCACTTCCTCTTCCCTGACTAACCTGGAAGGTTCCAGATCTTGGCTCTTGGCTCCGCCCCTGACTTCTCTTACTTAAAGATCCCAGGATCTGTATGACTCATTCCTGTGAGCCAGTCAGTGTGTTGAGATGTTAACTCTGATCTTAGTGATTAAAAGCCAACTTGTTAAAGTCTATAACTTCTAGTTTTGTGGTTATTGAAGGCACATCACATCACTGTCATTCCAGATTTATTTAATTAACTGAATTTAAATTCCCCATGGTGGGATTTGAACTCATTTACACCAGATTATTAGCACAGGCCTCTGGACTAACTAGTCTAGTAATATAACCACTGACATAAGAAAACTACTAGGCACTTGGTCTAAGCGTTAAAGAAAGCTTTAATCAACTGTTTTACAACATGGAGGTCTAGTTGTGTCCTTCACTAGTTCCTGTTAAGAATGTCATGCGGAAGCTGGGCCCGGGCCCGAATATTTATACTCTCCCTGGACAGCGCCACCCGTAGACCGCTCAGTATTATTTCATAAGCCTTTCTTTCATGAATGACTGATTCATGTCAACCACTATGCTACCATACCCCTATTAGTGGCTAGAGAAGCAAATATCACTTCCCTAGATAGGAGAGGAAGCATTTTTTTTTTAGGAGAGGGGTAGGGTAGGAGGCGGGGGATAAATTTTATGCTTGATAAAATGAAGGAAGCTGGGGAATGAATGGTACATTGTAAGCACCCATTGTTGATCCTGGTACAGCACAGTAGAAGCAAAGTAAAACTGGCTGTACCCTGCTGCACAATGTGCCTCAGCAGCCCGTCCACCACCTTAAACATTCACTCCCTCCACCACCGGCGCACCATGGCTGCAGTGTGTACCATCTACAAGATGCACTGCCGCAACTCGCCAAGGCTTCTTCGACAGCACCTCCCAAACCCGCGATCTCTACCACCTAGAAGGACAAGGGCAGCAGGCGCATGGGAACACCACCACCTCCAAGTTCCCCTCCAACTCACACACCATCCTGACTTGGAACTATATTGCCGTTCCTTCATCGTTGCTGGGTCAAAATCCTGGGACTCCCTCCCTAACAGCACTGTGGGAGTACCTTCACCACACGGACTGCAGCGGTTCAAGAAGGAGGCTCACCACCACCTTCTCAAGGGCAATTAGCGATGGGCAATAAATGCTGTCCTTGCCAGTGATGCTCACATCCCAGGAACAAGTATTTTTAAAAATGCCAGCCATTGTGTATACGGTCAGAATTGAGCAGTAGGATTATTTTGGAATGGTATTTCAACCTCTGCAGGGTAATCTGCTCCGAACAGCTCCCAGTGTGGGGCGACAGTACAACCTGCTTAAAATCAAGTTTGACACAATCTCATCTCAGTTACAATCAACTACTGTATTTAGATTGCCCCAATTATTAACTATAAAAAGAATCTCCTTTAACCTCTGATAAAAAGAGATGCGCGTGAAGATTATTTTCATGTGGTAAGTAGAACTGATGTTATCAGACTCTCATTTTGTTGATTCAAAGGCCTATTGCAATCTGCCATGACAACACTTATCTTTGGTAGATATCATATTCTTTGAATATCTTAACACTAGTAAGGAATCCCACAGAAATCATTTGGTTCTGCGTGTGTATCGCAGGATTTCATAAGACTTGCAGAAGAGCGGTGCATCATGTGGTCATCTGGTAATGTCATTTGTGGCCTTGTGCATCACTAATAAAGAAAAAAGAAGGACTTGCATTTATATAGCGCCTTTCATGACCACCAGACATCTCAAAGCGCTTTACAGCCAATGAAGTGTAGCCACCTTTGGGAAATGCAGCAGCCAATTTGCACATAGCAAGCAGCAATATATTAATGAGCAGATAATCTGTTTTTAGTTATGTTAATTGAGGGATAAATATTGGGCAGGACACTCCCCTGCTCTTCTTCAAAATAGTGCCATGGGATCTTTTATAAAACACCCGAGAGAGCACTCAGGGCCTCGGTTTAACACCTTATCTGAAAGACAGCACTTATGACAGTGCAGCACTCCCTCAGCACTGCACTGGAGTGTCAGCCTAGATAGATTTATGTGCTCCAAGACCCTGGAGTGGAACTTGAACCCACAACCTTCTGACTCAGAAGCAATGTCCTACAGAAGCATGGCTGCAGGATGACATAGATTGGGACCTGAATATTGAAGGGCACATGATATTTAGGAAGGACAGGATGCTAGGAAAATGTGGAGGGGTGGCTCTGTTAATTAACGGTGGTATTAGCACAATAGAGAGGGATGACCTAAGTTCAGGAAACCAGGAGGTAGAAGCAGTTTGGGTAGAGATGAGAAATGATAAAGGCAAGAAGTCACTTGTGGGAGTGGTGTACAGGCCCCCTAACAGTAATCACACGGTAGGATAGAGTATAAAGGAAGAAATAATGGGAGCTTGTCAGAAAGGTATGGCAATAATCCTGGGGGATTTTAATCTACATATAGACTGGAAAAATCAGATGGGCAAAGGTAGCCTAGATGAATTCATAGAATGTTTTCGGGATAGTTTCTTAGAACAGCATGTTCTGGAGCTAACCAGAGAGCAGGCTATACTAGACCTGGTATTGTGCAACGAGATAAGATTAATTAATGACCTCATAGTGAAGGCGCCCCTAGGTAGCAGCAATCATAATATGATTGAATTTTACATTCAGTTTGAGGGAGAGAAGAGTGGGTCCAAGACTAGTATTTTAAACTTAAATAAGGGCAATTATGAGGGCATGAAAGCAGAGCGAGCTAAAGTGAACAGGCAAATTAGGTTACGGGATAGGTCAATAGAGTTGCAGTGGCAGACATTTAAGGGGATATTTCAGAATACACAGAATATATACATTCCAACGAGAAAGAAAAATTCCACGGGGAGGACCCACCATCCGTGGTTAACTAAAAATGTTAAAGATAGTATCAAACTTAAAGAAAAAGCATATCATTGCGCAAAGTTGGGTGGCAGGTCAGAAGATTGGACAGAATATAAAAAACGGCATAGAATGACTAAAAGATTAATAAGGAGAGAAAAATTAGAGTACGAAAGAAAGCTAGCTAGAAATATAAAAACAGATAGTAAGAGTTTCTATAGATATTTAAAAAAGAAAAGAGTTAACAAAGTGAGCGTTGGTTCTAAAAAAGTGAGTCCGGGGAATTAATAATGGAAAATAAGGAGGTGGTAGTTGAATTGAACAGATATTTTGCATCAGTCTTCGCTATAGAGGATACAAGTAACATCCCAAAATAGCTGTAAATCAGGAAATGGAAGGGAGGGAGGAACTCAAGAAAATTACAATCACCAGGGAAGTGGTAGAAACATAGAAACATAGAAAAATAGGAGCAGAAAAGGCCATTCGGCCCTTCGAGCCTGCTCCGCCATTCAATATGATCATGGCTGATCCTCTATCTCAATACCATATTCCCGCTCTCTCCCCATACCCCTTGACGCCTTTTGCATCTAGAAATCTATCTATCTCCTTCTTAAATATATTCAGTGACTTGGCCTCCACAGCCTTCTGTGGTAGAGAATTCCACAGGTTCATCACCCTCTGAGTGAAGACATTTCTCCTCATCTCAGTCCTAACTGTCCTACCCCGTATCCTGAGACTGTGACCCCTCGTTCTAGACCCCCCAGCCAGGGGAAACATCCTCCCAGCATCCAGTCTGTCTAGCCCTATCAGAATTTTATACATTTCAATGAGATTCCCTCTCATTCTTCTAAACTCTAGTGAATACAGGCCTAGTCGACCCAATCTCTCCTCATATGACAGTTCTGTCATCCCAGGAATCAGTCTGGTGAACCTTCGCTTCACTCCCTCTATGGCAAGTATATCCTTTCTTAGGTAAGGAGACCAAAACTGCACACAGTACTCCAGGTGTGGTCTCACCAAGGCCCTGTATAACAGTAGTAAGACATCCTTGCTTCTGTACTCAAATCCTCTTGCAATGAAGGCCAACATACCATTTGCCTTCCTAACTGCTTGTTGCACCTACATGTTTGCTTTCAGTGACTGGTGTACAAGGACACCCAGGTCCCTTTGTACATCAACATTTCCCAATCTATAACCATTTAAATAATATTCTGTTTTTCTGTTTTTCCTACCGAAGTGGATAACTTCACATTTATCCACGTTATACTGCATCTGCCATGTATTTGCCCATTCACTCAACTTGTCTAAATTGCCTTGAAGCCCCTTTGCATTCTCCTCACAACTCACAATCCCACCTAGTTTTGTGTTGTCAGCAAACTTGGAAATATTACATTTGGTTCCCTCATCCAAATCATTGATATATATTATGAATAGCTGGGGCCCAAGCACTGATCCCTGTGGTACCCCACTAGTCACCGCCTACAGCCCTGAAAAAGACCCATTTATTCCTACTCTCTGTTTCCTGTCTGTTAACCAATTTTCAATCCATGCCAGTATATTACCCCCAATCTCATGTGCTTTAATTTTGCACACTAACCTCTTATGTGGGACTTTATCAAAGGCCTTCTTGGAATCCAAATACATCACATCCACTGGTTCTCCCTTATCTATTCTGCCAGTTACATCTTCAAAAAACTCCAGTAGGTTTGTCAAACATGATTTCCCTTTCATAAATCCATACTGACTTTGTCTAATCCCGTTGATATTTTCTAAGTGTCCTGTTATCACATCCTTTATAATAGACTCTAGCATTTTCCCTACTACTGATGTTAGGCTAACCGGTCTGTAGTTCCCTGTTTTGTCTCTCCCTCCTTTTTTAAATAGAAGGGTTATATTTGCCACCCTCCAATCTGCAGGATCTGTTCCATAATCTATAGAATTTTGGAAGATGACAACCAATGCATCCACTATTTCCATGGCTACCTCTCTTAGTACTCTGGGATGCAGATTATCAGGCCCTGGGGATTTATCGGCTTTCAGTCCCATTAATTTCTCCAGCACTATTTTTTTACTAATACTAATTTCCTTTAATTCTTCTTTCTCACTAGACCCTTGGCTCCCTAGCATTTCTGGGAAGTTATTTGTGTCCTCTTCCGTGAAGACAGAACCAAAGTATTTGTTTAATTGCTCAGCCATTTCCTTGTTCCCCATTATACATTCTCCTGTTTCTGACTGTAAGGGACCTACATTTGTCTTCACTAATCTTTTTCTTTTTACATACTTGTAGAAGCTTTTACAGTCCGCTCTTATGTTCCTTGCAAGTTTACTCTCATGCTCTATTTTCCCCCTCTTAATCAATCTCTTGGTCCTTTTTTGCTGAACTCTAAACTGTTCCTAATCCTTAGGCTTGCTACTTTTTCTGGCAACATTATATGACTCCTCTTTGGATCTAATACTATCCTTAATTTCTTTTGTTAGCCATGGTTGGGGCGCTTTTCCTTTTGTGTTTTTGCACCAGAAAGGAATGTACTGAGCAAATTGTTGGAGCTGCAGGCTGACAATCCCCGGGTCCTGATGGACTTCATCCTAGGGTCTTGAAAGAAGTGGCTAGTGAGATAGTTGATGCGTTGGTTTTAATTTTCCAAAATTCCCTAGATTCGGGGATGTTCCATTAGATTGGAAAATAGCCAATGTAACTCCTTTATTCAAAAAGGGAGGGAGACAGAAAGCAGGAAACTACAGGCCAGTTAGCTTAACATCGGTCATAGGGAAGATGTTAGAAGCTATTATTAAAGATGTTATAGCAGGGCACTTAGAAAAGTTCAAGGTAATCAGGCAGAGTCAACATGGTTTTGTGAAAAGGAAATCATGTTTAACCAATTTATTGGAGTTCTTTGAGGAAGTAACATGTGCTGTGGATAAAGGGGAACCAGTGGATGTACTGTATTTAGATTTCCAGAAGGCATTTGATAAGGTGCCACATCAAAGGTTATAGCAGAAAATAAAAGTTCATGGTGTAGGGGGCAACATATTGGCATGGATAGAAGATTGGCTAGCTAACAGGAAACAGAGAGTAGGCATAAATGGGTCATTTTCTGGTTGGAAAGATGTAACGAGTGGTGTGCCACAGGGATCAGTGCTGGGGCCTCAACTTTGTATTGGATGACTTGGATGAAGGGACCTAAGGTATGGTTGCTAAATTTGCTGACAGAAAGATAGGTAGGAAAATAAATTATGAAGAGGACATAAGGAGGCTACAAAGGGATATAGATAGGTTAAGTGAGTGGGCAAAGATCTGGCACAAGGAATATAATGTGGGAAAATGTGAATTTGTCCATTTTGGCAGGAAGAATAAAAAAGAAGCATATTATCTAAATGGTGAAAGATTGCAGATCTCTGAGATGCAGATGGATCTGGGTGTACTAGTGCATGAATCGCAAAATGTTAGTATGCAGGTACAGCAAGTAATTAGGAAAGCTAATAGAATGTTATTGTTTATTGCGAGGGGAATTGAATACAAAAGTAGGGAGGTGATGCTTCAGGTATACAGGGCATTGGTGAGACCACATCTGGAGTACTGTGTACAATATTGGTCTCCTTATTTAAGGAAGGATGTAAATGCGTTGAAACAGTTCAGGGAAGGTTTACTGGACTAATACCTTGAATGGGCAGGTTGTCTTATGAGGAAAGGTTGGACAGGCTAGGCTTGTATCCGCTGGAGTTTAGAAGAGTAAGAGGTGACTTGATTGAAACATATAAGATCCTGAGGGGTCTGGACAGGGTGGATGTGGAGAGGATGTTTCCTCTTGTGGGAGAATCTAGAACTAGGGGTCACTGTTTAAAAATAAGGGGTCGCCTATTTAAGACAGAGATGAGGAGAATTTTTTTCCAGTAAAGGGTCGTGAATCTTTGGAACTCTCTTCCTCAGAGGGCAGTGGAAGCAGAGTCTTGGAATATTTTTAAGGCAGAGGTAGATAGATTCTTGATAAGCAAGGGGGTGAAAGGTTATCGGGGGTATGCAGGAATGTGGAGTAATCCACGACTGTGTGGCTGTTAATGGTTCCAACACCATCATCAAGTTTGCAGATGACACCACAGTAGTAGGCCAGATCACCAACAACGATGAGTCAGCCTACAGGGAGGAGGTCCAGCATCTCGTGAAGTGGTGCGCCGACAACAACCTGGCCCTTAACACCAAGAAAACAAAAGAAATCATTGTGGACTTCAGGAAGTCCAAAGGCGGAAGTCACACCCCCATCCACATCAATGGGGCTGTGGTGGAAAGGGTGGACAGCTTTAAGTTCCTTGGAGTCCACATCACGGAAGACCTCTCCTGGTCCCTCAACACCTCTTCTCTGGTGAAGAAGGCCCAGCAGCGCCTATATTTCTTAAGGAGGCTGAAGGGATGTAATCTGTCACCCCTGATCCTCTCTAACTTTTTACCGCTGCACTATAGAGAGCATCCTGACAAACTGTATCACAGTATGGTATGGCAGCTGTAGCTCCTATGACCGGAAAGCCCTGCAGCAGGTAGTCAAAACTGCCCAACGCATTACCGGCACCCGGCTACCGACCATAGAGCACATATACCAGAAACGCTGTCTACGGAGGTCACGGTCCATCATCAAAGACCCTACCCACCCCAGCCACAGTCTGTTCGCCCTCCTACCATCTGGGAGACGCTACAGATGCATTCGCACCCGTACGACCAGATTTAGGAACAGCTTCTTTCCCAGGGCTGTCATCCTACTGAACTCCACAAATAAACACTAAAGCCTGCACATCTGCCAATACACTTTATTATGGTCATATTTATGTTAATGTATTACAAGCCAAATGTATGTTGAATGTTTAAATGTCTTAATCCAAATGTACACTCTCGGGAGCCGCAAGCCTACATTTAGTTGTACTGCACTTGTGCACTAACAATGACGATAAAAGTTGATATTGATTTTTTTTGATAATCGGATCAGCCATGATCTTATTGAATGACGAAGCAGGCTCGAAGGGCTGAGTGGCCTACTCCTGCTCCTAGTTCGTATGTTCGTATGTACCCACTGAGCCACAGCTGACACTTAATGCAATGACTGTCGGATTTGGATCACTGGCTGCTGTGAAATGTTTTAGATTAGGCAATCATTTGAGATTAGGTTGTATTTTGCAACACAAGAAAGATACATAAAAGAAAGGTAAAATTTAGATTAGATCACACACTAGTAAACTAGATGCACATTATAGGTGTCTATATATACCTGCTGACATTTGATAATAAGAATGTCAGATGCTTCTAACTGGTGGTTTGACTGCATTAACAATGCAGATGTAATAAACCACATGGGTCGCAAAATGCAGTTCTATGAAAATGTAGAGGTGACCCGTCACTGCCTGGTACTGTTCACACTTGACCATGCTTGTGCAGTGTGACCCAATACTCTGCGACAAAGAATTCTGGGCAACGGACCAAATCCTACCCCCTGGAAGAGCAAATGTTTTTCAAATATTTCTCTGCTCTGTTCCTGAACATGCTGACTCATGTTGCTAACAGACTGTGCTTTACATTACAACTCTTCAAAAGTACTTAATTGGTTGTAAAGTGCTTTGGGATGTCCTGAGTTCAGTCAGTCAGTCGGTCTGTATTTCTTCCTCTTGCTCTCTTTCTCTTGTACTTTCTTTCCTTCCTTTATTTTTACAAGTGCTCATTCTTCATGTATGAATTTTACCATCTAGAAGATGCACTGCAGCAACTCGCCAAGGCTTCTTCAGCAGCACCTGCCAATCCCACGACCTCTTCCACCTAGAAGGACAAGGGCAGCAGGCGCATGGGAGCATCACCACCTCCAAGTTCCCCTCCAAGTAACACGCTATCCTGACTTGGAAGTATATCGGCCGATCCTTCATCGTCGCTGGGTCAAAATCCTGGAACTCCCTCCCTAACAGCACTGTGGAGTACCTTCACCACACGGACTGCAGCGGTTCAAGAAGGCGGCTCACCACCACCTTCTCAAGGACAACTATGGATGGGCAATAAATGCCGGCCTTGCCAGCGATGCCCACATCTCAGGAACGAATAAAAAACAAAATCATGTTAGATCGGTCATGTTCCCCAACTGAAATCCTAGCTTTGTGTCAGCTGTGGCTCAGTGGGTAGCCCCCTCGCCTCTGAATCATGGAAGGTTGTGGGTTCAAGTCCCACTCCAGGGACGCAAGCTCAAAAATTCAGGCTGACGCTCCAGTGCAGTTCTGAGGGAGTGCTGCACTGTCGGAGGTGCCGTCTTTTGGATGAGACGTCAAACCGAGGCCCCGTTTGCCCTCTCAAGTCGATGTAAAAGATTCCATGGCACTATTTTGAAGAAGAGCGGGGCAGTTAGCCCCGGTGTCCCGGTTAATATTTATCCCTCAATCAACATCACTAAAACAGATCAGCTGGTCATTATCACATTGCTGTTTGTGGGAGCTTGCTGTGCGCAAATTGGCTGCAGCGTTTCCTACATTACAACAGTGACTCTACTTCATTGGCTGTAAAGCGCTTTGGGATGTCTGGTGGTCATGAAAGGCGCTATATAAATGTAAGTCTGTCTTTTTTTTCTTTTTTTTTCAAACACATACAGTGTCATATATTCATTTGCAATTCAGCTAAAGACAAGAGTATGGTGCACTTTCATGTATTTATATATATATGTATATATATTCATGTCAAAGTCATGCAACCAAACCATGTGCAAAGGGAAGCAGTAATTTTCAGTCTACGGAGGCGTTTTTTTTTGCAAATCTGGTGCATCTCCACCCCCACCTGTTATGCTGAACGCGATGCTTCCCCACAAATCACAGAACCAGTACATGGTTAGTTGTAGCAGATTCTCAATGTCCTGAAATTGTCGCAAGTGTCATTGAAGAAAAGAACTACACAGATTTGCAATGTTGGCGGGTTACAACGCTCCACATCTGTGGTGAAAGCCCTTCTTGCCATCCGATAGATATAATTTACACTGTCGTTCTGACCGAGCCTGTGTCCTCGGGCAGGTGCTTAGGTAAACAATTGGAAGTACGCAGTGTTACAATACCTGCCAAACGGCATTAGGAAAAAATGGCCCAGAATTTCCTGAAACAGTGAATTTGGTGAGGACCGTCCGGCGGTAGACCGTTGTGCGCCCCGATCCTCCAGTGGCAAACTTGCACCAAACTTTGCTGGAGAGCGCATCAGAATATGCCACAACAAAGATAGTGGTGATTCAGGAATGGTGCAGCCAATGACCAATGTATTGATCCCATACCGCTAACGGCTAAAAAGATGCGGCAATCTCCAGCTAGGTAAAGTACAGATGCCACGCAGTACAACAGAGAAAGAAAGACTTGCATTTCTATAGCACCTTTCACGACCACCGGACGTCCCAAAGCGCTTCACAGCCAATGGAGTACTTTTTGAAACGTAGTCACTGTTGTAATGTAAGTAATGCGGCAGCCAACTCTCACAAACAACAGTGTGATAATGACCAGGCACTCTGCAGTCTTCTGGACTCAATATCGAGTTCAACAATTTCAGATCATAACCTCGGCCCCTATTACATTACACCTAATCTCAGCCTATTACCATCTCGTCTAGCTTCGAATACCTTTTATTGTCTCTTTTACTTCTTTTGTTTCTTTTACCTCTTTTGTCCGATCGCAGCCCTGCCTTCGATCTATTTTCTTTTCTTTCCAGTTTTGAAGAAGGGTTCGACCCGAAACGTCAACTCAAATTTCTCTCCACGGATGTTGCCTGACCTGCTGAGTTTTTCCAGTATTTTCTGTTGTTATTTCGGATTTCCAACATCTGCAGTATTTTGCTATCGTACATCTGTTTTTAGTGATGCTGATTGAGGGATAAATATTGGCCAGGACACCGGGGATAACTCCCCTGCTCTTCTTTGAAATAGTGCCATGGGATCATTCACATCCACCTGGGAGAGGAGAGAGGGCCTCGATTTAATCTCTCATCTGAAAAACAGCACCTCCGACAGTGCGGCACTCCCTCAGCACTGCACTGGAGTGTCAGCCTAGACCTTTGTGCTCAAGTCTCTGGAGTGGGACTTGAACCCACAACCTTCTGACTCAGAGGCGAGGGCGCTTGGGTGGATTACTTGGGTGGTTATCCAAAGTTAAATGCAAAAGCATATCTGATTAAAGAGAGCTAGACGAAAAGATTATTCTCTCAGCTGAGGATCATTGATTGGCATGAATCCCATGGTAAATTTAACTTTTGCCGATAGTGTAAAATGGGTGCTATCGAATTGTCCGCCCATTATACACCAAGCCCAATGTTCCTCTCCACTGAAGTCAATGGAAAGGAAAATCAGGCGGGATGTATAATGGGGGGCCAACCCGCTACCACCTCTCCAGCGTCCCAGCCGGAGTGGAATTTTACCCCCATTGTATGCCTGAGTCACTTCAATCGATACCTGTCCCAAAAAACCACCGACCCCATTCACAACCAGATAATGATAGGTGGTTTGTCTCAGTCTCAACCACTTTTGCTTGGAGTCTGTTCCACCCAGAGAGTGGTGAACCTGTGGAATTCTCTACCACAGAAGGCAGTGGAGGCCAATTCATTAAATATATTCAAGAAGGAGTTAGATATATTTCTTAAGGCTAAAGGGCTCAAGGGATATGGGGAGAAAGCAGGGACAGGGTACTGAATTTGGATGATCAGCCATGATCTCATCGAATGGAGGAGCAGACTCGAGGGGCCGAATGGCCTACTCCTGCTCCTATCTTCTATGTTTCTATGTTATCCTTTGCTTCGCCAGGAGAAAAAAGTTTTTTTCTGTCTGCCTTTGCTTGAGGCTTGCGATTTTTAAACCTGTATCCTCTAGTCCGGCGCTCATAGCTATTGCTTTGCTAACGTCTACATCACTTTTGCCGTTCAGCATTTTAAAGAACTCGAAAAGATGACACCCGTACAGCTGATTGAAGTGCATTAGCTCACCTATTTCATTAGCCTTTGGTAGTAGTTATTATTATCTACTCAGTTACTGGCCAGCTCCCCTGAAGTCACTTGTATGCGGTGCTTTTTTTTTTTGAAGGCTAGTTCCATACTTTCACTCCTGTCTTATGATTTGCACAGAAATCTGTCATGAGCACTTCAAAAAAAATAGGATTTGTGTCACTACCGTGCATTAGCTTGTGTCATTTGAGCCTGTCTCTCGATGTTAATGTATCGGTAAGAAGTTTGGAAATCCATCACATCTGGGCTTAAAGTATAGATGGACATCAAGCAAATAACAATAATAGCTCTTTTCGCTTATTGCACGTCAACATGCGAGAGGAAACCCAAACTTGTGTGGATCTGACTGTAAGCCCCGAAGAGACACGTAACTCATAGTCAAACCAGGCTTATATTCCATGGTACATCGTGTGTCATTACAAATCTGCTGCAGGCCTGAACACGGATTAGCCGTCCACAACAAACAATGTGGCTTTCGTACTGATTATAGTCAACAGTATATTACATCACTCCACTAATGTAGTTTCCTGTAACTTGAAACAAATGCTGGTGCCAGTGGGAAGCATGGATATAGATAGGACAGTGGAAATGCGGCCGGGAGAGATTTCAAATTCAAATGGAGGAATGCACCAAATGCGCGACTATATTTAATTACCTCGTGTGTTTCACTGCATTTAGTGAATATAATCATAATCTGCGGCTTTTGTTTTGGGGATATTGTGTCACACTATCAGAAGGCTGAAATATCGCAGTGGAATCTTTCAGAAAATGCTCTTTCAAAAGTTTATCATAACTGGCAAATAACCATTATAGTAACACGCATATAATCTGTTCTATTAAAATGAATACTCCTGTAATGTCTGCGTTTGCAACTTTTAGGGAGACATGCTAATAAAGTAACAGCCCAGACGCTGAAACATGAAGAGCATGTATTTTTCTACTTTTCCGCGCTCATTCTACAACTGCTTTGATCCACTTCTCCCCATGTCAGCCGTGGCTCACTTGGTAGCACTCTCGCCTTTCAGTCAGAAGGTTTTGGGCTCAAAGTCCCACTCCAGAGACTTGAACACAAAAATCTAGGCTGACGTTCTGTGCAGTGCTGAGGGAGTGCTGTACTGGTTACAGGTGCTGTCTTTCGGATGAGACGTTAAACCGAGGCCCCGTCTGCTCTGTCGGGTAAATGTAAAAGATCCCATGGCACTACTTTGATAGAAGAGCGGGGAGTTATCCCCAATGTCCTGGCCAATATTTATCCCTCAATAAACATAACAAAAGCAGATTATCTGGTCATCATCACTTTGCTGTTTGTGGGAGCTTGCTGTGCACATATTGGCTGCCGCGTTTCCTACATTACAACAGTGACTACACTTCAAAAAGTACTTCATTAGCTGTAAAGCGCTTTAGGGCGTTGTGAATGGCGCTATATAAATGCAAGTCTTTCTTTCCTTACTACTTGACCAGACGACTTAAGGTAAGCCTGTAGATTGCCAATGTGACTGATAATACAGTATGTAATGATCCCAACATCAACACATCATCGACGCA
This sequence comes from Somniosus microcephalus, assembly GCF_052327205.1. Taxonomy (NCBI): domain Eukaryota; kingdom Metazoa; phylum Chordata; class Chondrichthyes; order Squaliformes; family Somniosidae; genus Somniosus; species Somniosus microcephalus. The sequence goes on along the minus strand of NC_141003.1, from coordinate 81,006,185 downwards.
TCATTAAGACAATATTTGCAATACATTGGACATTACAACTCCATCCTGTGCTTTCACTTGGCAGAATGGTTCAAGATTAGGGACTCACAGGGGGCAATTTTAACCTAACCCCCCCACCCCCATCGGGATACTGACAGGATCGAGTGCAACGCCGGTTTTACAGCCGCCTGATTTTACTCCGTTGATGTCAATGGAGAGCAATATTGGGCCGGCTGCAAAACCGGCCTTCCACCCGATCCGGAGTTAGGTTAAAATGGCCACCTCAGTGGCTGAGAAATCGAATGTTGCAGTACATAGCCAGAATACAAGTCAGAGGAAGCTGCGATCAAACTGGACAGTGATTTGATCAAATTGCACCTTGAGTACCACATCCAGTTCTGGTCACTGAGAAACAGGGGAGACATTCAACCTGTGGAGGCAGTGCAGAGAAGACCCACCAGGCTGAGCCCCGAGTGTCAGGGGTCTGAGCTATCAGGGAAGAGGGAAGAGACGAGGAAAGGAGGCATCTGCGAGATGATCTCATAGGGGTACAGGGTATGGAAATAATTCATGTGGATACCACTTTAAAATAAATAGTGGGAGTAGAACAAGGGGACACAGGTTCGTATTGGTGAAAGGTAACTTTAGGACTGATATCAGGAGGTTCTTCTCTATGCAGAGAACTTGGAATGGACTTCGGGGCAGAGCATTGGAGGCAAAACACCCTGGAATTGTTTAAGAAGCAATTAGATGCAGCAATGGGGGGAGTGATGGGTTGTTCTGTATGGATGGATCAAGACAGGCTGAAAGGCCTTCCTGATCCGTAAATGTCCTCTGACCTTGTGACAGGGCTGTGAGCAATGAGTTGGTGCAACAATGCACACACCAGACTGCTTCCTCAGGCTGCATGCCAAGCAAAGGTTTTTACATCTTCCTCTCATCAAACACCGACACAAAGTCTGATTAATCAACATTTATTAAAGACAGTTTAACCTCTATTTAATTATTTAAAGTATTTGTAAATCTTATTTATGTAGGGTTCTCAAAATTTCCACATTCCCCAAAAGTTATGGATAAAGGGACCCTGTATGGACAAGTTATTAAAAAGGATACCCAAAAGAAAATGGCTTCTGAAACCTCGTGACCAAGGCTTGCAGGATTTTAAAAGCAAGGCCCTGCAGAAGGCAAGCCCATTCAAATCCTGAAACGAAACCTAACATGCATGGATCTGTGAAAGACTTTACCATTTTCTAAAGCCAGACAGATAAGTAAACACAGAATATGCATTCTTCACCTTGGAACAGATCAAGTCAGGATGGCCCTAATCTTAAGGCCATTAACTTCTCGCATAAATAATCGGCAACAGCTCACAGGTAGCTGCCAAACCAGGAAAAGACGATTAAATTTCATAAATAACAAACTGCCAGGATATCGAAGCCATTAAACAAGGAGACAACTGCCCCAGAAGTTGTTAAAGTAAATGACTGTAATCATTTTACAGCCTGCCAAAAGTTAGACAAAGAACTGACCGGATTTGGCGCGCAGATAAGGGGTGAAGAACTGGGTATAATTGTAGGCCCACCGGTAGCTCTCTCTCTCTTGCCTCTTGCCTCTCGCTCTCTTGCTCGCTCCCGACACCAAGGACGCCCATTACAACACCGGGGCCCAAACGGGGAGAAGAACAGAACCGAATTCGAGCATGCACAGGACACACAGGCCGCAGACGAGACGAGACGAGATGAGACGAACGGTAAAACCGATAGGCAGAGAAGGGCAGCAAGAAGAAGCGTTGGGGGACAAACGGCTTAGTTATAAGCTGGCATTTGATGCATGGACAGTAAAGTCAATCAAGAATAAACTGGCGTTTCAAGCTTGGGTAGTAAAATCATATTAACGGTATAAACCGCCAATCGAGCCCCAACCGCAACAAAACCATCGGCGACCAAACCACCACCAGAAGAACAACCATTCCTGCAAGGTGAAGTACCCAACAAAAGACTTTACTCTGACGAAGGAAAAGAAGGGTACTTCGCACAGACAACTCCATCGCCGCGCCCTGTGACCACGTGACGACGGCAGGCCCCAAAAGACAACAAGAGCGAACCCCAAAACGACAACCGGCTTAATCGACAGGTTTCAAACCATCAAAAAGGAACCCCATTGGTGAGCATGAATTTCTGGCCCCTCGTAGCTTAATCTAGTTAGGTATTGGGGGTGGGATAAGGATAAGGGGATTTTTAATATATTTGTTTCCCTCAATGTACCGTGTGTTCCCCATTCCCAAATAAGTGTAATTTTATATGCCTGTAATTATTCCAGTAATTCTCAGTATTGTGTTTTATTGTGCCTTTAATAAAAATTGCGGTTTTCTTGCACCAAACACTTGTCTACTCTATTTTCTGTATCGCCGCCTGTACCTAAGACCGGTGTCTAGAACCCAGGGGTGTGGGAGCGATTCGAACCGCTCAGAGACAGTCAGGGGCGGAGCTGACTGGGCACACGCCACCCCCTACATTTACTCAGATTCAGGGGACAGTGCTTTTCATACATATAATTTTATAAGGTGACAAGTCAGTGGAACATCTTCGAAAAAGATGATTTATTGATCCAAATAAACCTTTTTCTTAAAAAATAGTTACAAAGCTCTTTTAGAAATGCCGCCTATCACTTTTCTCCCCCCTCCAATTTCCTCTCTTCATCTGCTGAAGTTGTAACCTCATGTGCAGTTCCACAGAGGCCAGCCACCCTCTGATACTTTGCCCATTCTTCACACTCGAGCCTAGGCACTGGGCTCGTCCGTATTACACCCCGCCCGATTTTTTAATTTTCAATGAAGCCGATGGTAAGGAAAATCGGGCGGGGTGTAAAAGAGGCAGCCAATCCGATGCCGCCCGTCTCTGGCGGGAACAGTTAAAAATCAACCCCAGTGTCTAGGCTCCTCTGTGAAGAATGGGCAAGGTATCAGAGGCCGGCTGGTCGCTGTGGACCCGGACCTCAGCACGAGGCAGCACTTTCAGGAGATGAAGGGAACAGTTAAAATTGACCCCACTGTCTTCTCAGACTATTCAATCACAGGGAAGAGGGCAAGGGTATAACACCGGAGCTTGATTTTTGTCCCCAAACCAATGCCCATTTGCTGGACAGTATTCAGGAATCTTCACAGCCCAAGGGTGCTGCGATCAACTGTGATGGGTCCTAAGCCAAGATTAACTAATACAGCACAACATGGCGACCGAATCTGGGGCCTCCATGGTCCGTAAAGCTCAGTTCCACAGTGGGGAGGGTGATATGAGCCATCGATGAATCCGGCCCAAAGGAACTTTAGAGAGAAATTACAGGAATGAGTTACAAAAGTTGCCTTTCATGTTCTTTTGAATCTTAGAGCCCGATAATAACTCGGAGCTGGGAAGAGTGCGGGGTGGAGGATTTGCGGACGGGAAGCCCGGAAGCAAAATTAATCCCCTTACGTTCAGTAAGGAAGACATCTGGATTATAGAGTGAGATTTACAACACGTTAGTAAGGTTTGGAGAGATAACGAAGCATTAGGGAAGTTGAGATTATCACACATTCTGTGCTACCGAAGTGGCTTTCATTTTCTTTATTAAAATGTTTGGGTGCAACAAAAAGGAAAGCTAGGAGGCCGGGCTGCTGAATGGTAAGTACAGTTACCATGCGAGACCATTTCTGAATTCCAATCAGACTGACACATCCCTTGTTTGCACTAGCACCTCTGACTAAATCTGACACTTCAGTTTGGATAACAACATAGGAATAAGGAGCAGGAGTAGACCATTTGGCCCCTCGAGCCTGCTCCACCATTCAATAAGATCATGGCTGATCTTCAACCTCAACTCCACTTTCCTGCCCGATCTCCATATCTTTTGATTCCCCTTGAGTCCAAAAACCTATCGATCCCAGCCTTGAATATACTCAACGACTGAGCATCCACAGCCCTTTGGGGTAGAGAATTCCAAAGATTCACAACTCTCTGAGTGAAGAAATTCCTCCTCATCTCAGTCCTAAATGGCCGACCCCTTATCCTGAGACTATGCCCCCTAGTTCTAGACTCTCCAGCCAGGAGGAAACAGCCTCTCAGCATCTCCCCTGTCAATCCCCCTCAGAATCTTGTATGTTCAATGAGATCACCTCTCATTCTTCTAAACTCCATAAAGTATAGGCCCATTCTACTCAATCTCTCCTCATAGGACAACCTTCTCATCCCAGGAATCAATGTAGTGAACCTCCATGGCAAACTTGGCTATATTACACTAGGTCCCTTCATCTAAGTCATTAATATAAATTGTAAATAGCTGAGGCCCAAGCACTGATCCTTGTGGCACCCACTAGTTACAGTCTGCCAACATGAAAATGACCCGTTTATCCCTACTCTCTGTTTTCTGTCCACTTACCAATCCTCTATCCATGCTTATATATTACCCCCAACCTCATGAGCCCTTATCTTGCATAATAACATTTTATGTGGCACCTTATCGAATGCCTTTTGGAAATCCAAAAATACTACATTCACTGCTTCCCCTTTATCTACCCTGCTAGTAACATCCTCCAAAAGCTCTAATAAATGTGTTAAACACGATTCCCCTTTCATAAAACCATGTTGACTCTGCCTAATCATATTATGATTTTCTAAGTGGCCTGTTACCAATTCCTTAATAATGGATTCCCGTATTTTCCCGGCAATTGATGTGAGACTAACTGGCCTGTCGTTCCCTGCTTTCGCTCTCCCCTCCTTTCTTGAATAGATACCCTAGATTGCTTCTGGCCTAATTGGAGGAAGGCTCCCAAATGGAAGATGGGCGTTTTCTCAAATGGAAGGGAGAGAAAAATGAGACGATGAGCCAGCAGCAGTGGCCTTGTGCCCCTCCTCCAGAGAAATCTGCAAACGTATTACCAGCTACCGTCTTGAGAATGGTGCTTGGTGCAAGGGCACCTAGAGAGAGGATGCATGTGGATGGAGAACTACCGTTACAGCTAAGGTTTTCAAGTTGGAGTTCGCAGCCTCTTGGCGATCCACATGTGTTTCCCAGAGAGTCTGGAAGCCATCAGATTGTGTGTGTCTATCATCGGTTTGCTGTATGTGTTGACTTTCCTGAACGTTATTTCTGCTGCAGTGCGCTAATAAAAATGTTTTATGCAAACGTCTTTCAGATGAGACAGTAAACCGAGGCCCCGTCTGCTCTCTCAAGTGGACGTAAAAGATCCCATGGCACGATTTCAAAGAAGAGCAGGGGAGTTATCCTCAGTGTCCTGGGCCAGTAGTTATCCCTCAATCAACATAACAAAAACAGATGATCTGGTCATTATCACATTGCTGTTTGTGGGAGCTTGCTGTGCACAAAATTGGCTGCCACGTTCCTACATTACAACAGTGACTCCACTTCAAAAAGTACTTCATTGGCTGTAAAGTGCTTTGAGACGTCCAGTGGTCATGAAAGGCGCCGTAGAAATGCAAGTCTTTCTCTTTTTAATGACTGTACCATTTCCCTTTCGTTAGCTGCCATTGTTTTTTGGAAGTTCAGGCAGGGGATGCCCACGAGGGTATCAATATTTGCAGGGGATCTCTGGGAGAGTATCAATATTTCCAGAGAGTCCCCAGGAGTGTGCCAGCATTTGCAGCGGGTCCTGGGAGTGTTGTTATTTGCAGAGTACTTTGCAAACCGATGCGTTGTGTAATGGCAAAAATACAAACAGTCAGACAGAAACGTAATAGTTTTTCTTTTCTTAATCTCTTTTCAATTAAGGCCCTTTCACTCTGGCCGACTACAATTATTTAGATCATTCTGTTGCTATTCAACGGGAACTTGGCGTCACAGAGATTAATTACAGGAAAAACAGTGTGTAGCTATTCTCACCCCACTGAAGCAATCAAACATGATATATATATCCTGCAATTTTATTCAAAAGTCAAAATAGTTAACAGGGCCCTCAAAACATTATCCAGGGATTGCCAGACAAACCAATTCTGGATGTCAACGGTTAAATTAGTAACGACTCTTGTTGGCGTTCCTTTGCTGGCAAGCTGTCACAGACTTTACCCTCCCACAGAGCTTGGGTGACTCCATTCCATCTGCCAGTCCTAGCCTGGGCCATTCAGGGAGATGTTTGTTTAATGGTGCGACACTGTGCTGCAACACTTTCTTCCCACTAGTAACTTTACTGGGAGACATCTGCTACCAGGCCACTAACACAAAAGCACCAGCCCTGCAGTAACGGTCCCTGAAGAGTGAAACAAAAACAGAGGGGGAGAGAAAGCACAGAACTGAATCGTTGAAGCTTCTCCGAAAGTTTGCCATCATTTTATTGTAAGTTAATAAGGGAATGCAATTATCCACTTGCGCTTTTAGTGGTTTGAATGACAAGAGTGCTTTTAAACAAAATATAGATAAAAATCTCTTACGGGCGGTTTATCTGATCTTCACATCACAACTATCAAATCTCAGATCTATACAAAATGGCTTTTAACAGATTCGGGCTTGGGGAAAACGATCAAATCCACATTAAAAATGAATCAAAAGCTCCAGACACATTTCCAATGAAAAACTTTTCCAGGCCTGTCAAAATACAGGCTAGGCTGTCATGTTGGATTACACTGGATGCTGCTTTATTTCCTTAAAGCATTTAATTAGGAAGAAAATGCTCGTGTTTAAAGGGGCATTGTCGCTGCACTGGGGAATATTCAGACAGGCTATGTTCTTGAAACAGTCAGAAACATACAGACTGTTTGAAAACTCAACTCAAAAAGCAGCTATATTGAGTGCAGTGCCCAAGCTCAGATAGTGGAATGTTGTTGCAGTAAGACTTTCTGTACCGTCTGCTCATTCTCCCTTCTCCCTCTATATAAAAACAGAGGGGCAGACTTTCCTGTTTCTGCTCCTGAGGTTATTGGGTTACCTGAGTAAAAGATGAAAGGAAAGAACTTGTATTAACCCGCAGCCCCCACCACTTACACCGTCCACGTTTAGCACCCGCCCATATCGGGCAAATAGCGCTAACCGTTTGCCATTATCAGAGAATCATAGCAGCTTACGGCACAGAAGGAGGCCATTCGACCCATCATGTCTGTGCCGGCCGATAAAGGACCATCCAGCCTAATCCCACTTTCCAGCTCTTGGTCCGTAGCCTTGTAGGTTACGGCACTTCAAGTGCATATCCACGTACTTTTCAAATGCGAGGAGGGTTTCTTCCTCTACCACCCTTTCAGGCAGTGAGTTCCAGACCCCCACCACCCTCTGGGTGAAAAAAGTTCTCCTCAACTCCCCTCTAATCCTTCTACCAATTACTTTAAATCTATGCTCCCTGGTTATTGTCCTCTCTGCTAAGGTCCTTCCTGTCCACTCTATCTAGGCTCCTCATAATTTTATACACCTCAATTAAATCTCCCCTCAGCCTCCTCTGTTCCAAGGAAAACAACCCCAGCCTATCCAATCTTTCCGCGTAGCTAAAATTCTCCAGTCTTGGCAATTACCATAAGTATCAGTTACAAATGCACCACTTATAATGTATTAAGCACGCCGATTACTTCGGGCAGTTCAGGGAGTACTCACCCTGTACTTACCCATTTGAAAAGCTCTGCTGATTTCAACTGTCAGGTCTTCAAACGGATTTCAATCAGCTGTTTGCACCTCGTTAGCCTGATAAGGTTTATCTTATTTTAGTGATAAGATTCTGGGTGCAACTGCTAACAATTAGCAGAAACAGTTGCTAAGTGAGATTTGCTGGTTTTTTTATATCATGTTGGTTACTTACCTTTTTGGTTTTACCGCCCAGCGCCTATAGCAGACAAATCACGCTAACACCAACGCACCCACCATGAACAGTGGGGACTGTAGCACCTTTCATGACCTCAGGATGTCCCCAAGTGTTTTACAGCTGATGAAGTACTTTCTTGAATTGAAGTTGCTGTTGTAATGTAGGAAACGTGGCAGTCAACTTGCGCACAGCAAGCTCCCACGAACAGCAATTAGATACTGACCAGATGTTTCTTTTTTTTTATTCATTGATGGGATGTGGGCGTCGCTGGCTGGCTAGGCCTGCATTTAGTGCCCATCCCTAATTGCCCTTGAGAAGATGGTGGTGAGCCGCCTTCTTGAACCGCTGCAGTCCATATGGTGTAGGTACACCCACAGTGCTGTTAGGAAGGGAGTTCCAGGATTTTGGCCCAGCAACAGTGAAGGAACGGCGATACAGGCCCAAGTCAGGATGGTGTGTGGCTTGGAGGGGAACTTGTAGGTGGTGATGTTCCCATGCGTCTGCTGCCCTTGTCCTTCTAAGTGGTAGAGGTCGCGGGTTTGGAAGGTGCTGTTGAAGGAGCTTTGGTGAGTTGCTGCAGTGCATCTTGTAGATGGTACACACTGCAGCCACGGTGCGCCGGTGATGGAGGGAGTGAATGTTTAAGGTGGTGGATGGGGTGCCAATCAAGTGGGCTGCTTTATCCTGAATGGTGTCGAGCTTCTTGAGTGTTGTTGGAGCTGCACTCATCCAGGCAAGTGGAGAGTATTCCATCACACTCCTGACTTGTGCCTTGTAGATGGTGGAAAGGCTTCTATCAAGAGATATGGGGAGAAAGCAGGGACAGGGTACTGAATTTGGATGATCAGCCATGATCTAATTAAATGGCGGAGCGGGCTCGAGGGGCCGAATGGCCTACTCCTGCTCCTATCTTCTATGTTTCTATGTTTCTAGATAATCTGTTTTAGTCATGCTGGTTGAGGGATAAATATTGGCCAGGACACAGGGGAGAACTCCCCTGCTCTTCTTCAAAATTATGCCACGGGATCTTTTATGTCCACATGAGAGGATTACATTACATAGGATTACATCAGATATACGGCGCAGAAACAGGCCATTCGGCCCAACCAGTCCATGCCGGCGTTTATGCTCCACACAAGCCTCCTCCTGCCTTTCCTCATCTAAATCCAACAGCGTAACCCTCTATTCCCAGGTTTAACATCTCATCTGAAAGACAGCACTTTCAACAGTGCAGCACTCCCTCAGTACTGCGCTGAGGTATCAGCCAGGGTTATGTACTCAAGTCTCGGGAGAGGGACTTGGACCCACAACCTTCCAGTGGCAGAGGTGAGGGTGCTATTCACTGAGCCAAATACAGGAAAATCAGGCCGAGAGGAACGCAACCCCCTAAAGGAGCCCACTCGATTTTCCACCCATCAGTTTAATCAGAGCAAGGGGCGTCATTTGCCAACATCCAAAAATGGCAGGGGAATGCGAATTATCAGAGATCTTCTTAATAATTCTATTAGTAATATGAACTTCATATTGAAGCTTCTACATGAAGACAATGATATTAAAATACTTCAAAAATATGTTCGGGGCCATTAGCGAGAGTTACAGTCCATCTCCACCTTGGAATGGTTGAGAAATTGATGCGTTTAACATGAGGAATTTTACACTTGCCACAACATTTTTTATTTTTTTGTGCCAAATATTAAAGAGCAAACATTGCAGCAAATTGCAGTTGCTGCAGTCAGGCTGCAGTCAATCTGCAGCCTAAGGTCATAGCTGAGGCCTTTCAATGAGCAGGCAGGCCGAAACAACAGGCACAATTTTACATCCTAAATAGCAATATCAGACTTCAGCTGAGGCTGTGTTTGCACCACCCGGTTGTACCAGTGGGAAGTGGGTTTTGTTTCATACACTGACTCCAGATTTACACTCCAACTTTAAGCTTGATGTGAAACGAAGATTAAAAAAAAATCCCTAAGTTTAATAAATTACTACACATTTTTGTCATTGAACCTAAGCAACCTCAGCATAAGAGGTCCATTGTGCCTCTGCCTGTGCTCGCTCTACATTGGAGCTATCTACTCCCATTTCCATAAAAATCAACTTCATCCCCACAGAACTTAAACCTACAGTCAGTGTTTTCAAAGCCAATGCCTTATCCATATGGCTGCATGGGGCTACTGTAGCCAGACACAGCTGAATACATTGGCCCGTATTTTCTGATGCCCTACGGGTGGGTACGAGCTGTGTACACACCCGTAGGGACACCGGAAATGCCGGTTTCAGGCATGCCAAGCGCATGCGCTGAAAACCGGCATTTCCGCCTGCCCTGGAGAAGGGCCTCTGCGGGGGGAGAGTTCCGCTTTCTGCAGAACCTCCGCCCGCTGAAATCACTTAAAAATCTTACACCTGGTAAAAGCAGCATTTACAAGCATAAGAGTTTAAAAAAGTAAAAAAATATTTTTTTTCACTCATTTAAAATTTTAAAATACTTTTAAAAAAGGTAAGCTTATTTTTAGCCCTGTAAAAAATTTTAATTATTTTTTCAAAAAATTAAATTTTTGTTTAAAATATTTAATTTAATGTAATTTTAACTCATTTTAAAAATGTGATGTTTTTTAAAGATGCATTTAATGTTTTGATGTCTTTTTTCAGTGATCCCCATTCATATATTTGACGGGTCTATCTGTCAAAAGTATGAAGGGAGATTCCCTTCTCCTATTGGCTGGCCTGGCCCACGTGATCCCAGGGACGCTTGTGAACCGCCTGCGCCCCTGGGATACATGGGCCCTGCGCATTTCAACTGTGGAGAGGCCCAGGATCGGAAATGGCCGGACCTTGGGAGCCCTCTGGTAAGGGTATAGATTTTTTCCCGATAGGAGGCCTCCGCACGCAGGAAGCCGCCGATCGGAAATTACAGGCCATTATAAATGGACTGTGCGTTGCTGTTGCTGTTTGCACCTTGGTGTCATATTTGACCCTGAAATTATCTTCCGACCACAGATTCGCAGCATAACTAAGACCGCCTATTTCCACCTCTGTATCATCGCCCGTCTCCGCCCTTCTCACAGCTCATCTGCTGCAGAAACCCTCATCCATGCCTTTGTTACCTCTAGACTTGACTATTCCAACGCACTCCTGGCTGGCCTCCCACATTCTACCCTACGTAAACTTGAGGTGATCCAAAACTCTGCTGCCCGTGTCCTAACTCGCACCAAGTCCTGTTCGCCCATCACCCCCGTGCTCGCTGACCTACATTGGCTCCCGGTTAAGCAACGCCTCGATTTCAAAATCCTTGTTTTCAAATCCCTCCGTGACCTCACCCCCTCCCTATCTCTGTAATCTCCTTCAGCCCCACAACCCCCCCGAGATATCTGCGCTCCTCTAATTCTGCCCTCTTGAGCATCCCTGATTATTCCCTAAGCTCTGGAATTCCCTCCCTAAACCTCTCCGCCTCGCTACCTCTCTTTCCTCCTTTAAGACGCTCCTTAAAACCTTCCTCTTTGACCAAGCTTTTGGTCACCTGCCCTAATTTCTCCTTATGTGGCTCGGTGTCAATTTTTTTGTCTTATGACACTCCTGTGAAGAGCCTTGGGACGTTTTACTATGTTAAAGGTGCTATATAAATACAAGTTGTTGTTGTTGTTGTGTCTAATAGCCTTTCTGGTTCCACAGCTTCTTATATTCTCTGATAAGAAGTCTCATTGCACTGAAGTTAATGTGCAGTTACTGTACATGGTCTGATTCCAAATCTTAACATGGTGCACATATATCAGCCCCATAATTTGTTTTTCCTGAGATATTGCACAGTTCTGAAGAATTTGGCACCCGTTAATAATACAATGGAGCTTGTCTGCACCGGGGTAACAATTTTACATTGCCTGCTTAATTAGCGGAAAATTTAGAAACAGCAGCAAGTGGACAAGGCAACAAAGTCACGGATGGTCTTCACATTGGTGACGTCGAACTCCTTGAGCTCCTTGCACCTGTTGTTTGAGGTAACAGTGATAGGAGCAGATGAGTGGGGTTTAAGGAGGCAGTCAGTGGTACAGTAAAAGAGTCTTGGGTTATCTTTGCCCTCCAGGCTGATGCTAGGATGGTAGATGGTTTTGGCAGGGTACAGCAAGTTCCAATTGAGCTTGATGTGGTCAAACCATATGGATGGCAAAGCCAGCTGCATTTAAAAAAGAAATTTGTTTATGGGATGTGGGTGTTACTGGCAAGGCCCAGCATTTATTGCCCATCCCTAATTGCCCTTGAGAAAGTGGTGGTGAGCCGCCTTCTTGAACCGCAAGGTATGCTCAAGTTTGCGACCCTTAGATTTCAGAGAGTGAAAAGGGAATAGGGATAGGAGACAGAGAAGGTTTTCCTTGAGACAATGAAGTGAGGGACTAGTTGAACAAATCCACAGCAGCAGAATCACAGGGGGAAAAGTTCATCCCCTTACTGCCTCCCGGTAGCGCCAGCAGCTAGCACTAACGGGGTGCTAGAGCTTTATCGCCGGGGCGAAGCAAATCCAGCGCCACACGCCAAATCCTGTCCCTCCTGTAGCGCCGCCAGTAAGAGCTATCGCCGGGAACGTCAACGCCAGGTGGATTGTGACGTCAGTGAGTGTGTAACATTCACTGACCACCTGATCTGCAAAATTGATTGTCGCCACCTGCCTTAGCGCCTGGAGTAAACACCGACAGGGAAGCTGGCGTGAAGCACCAGGAAGCCGGCTCCAGGGACGTTATTTAAAGGGACCATCAGTAATGACTCGCAGCTGTCAGGTTACTGCAGTTTCAGTGGTTTCTTCTCAGTTTCACATACTCCAACAGTTTCATTCAGTAATTTCAAGGTTCTTTTGTATCAGGAGTGTTGTGGCAACTAAAAAGTAGCTACATTTACTCTTAAAAAAATCAAACTGCTACAATTGGTAACATTAATGGGGGTTGTACTGGCAGTTGACCTCACCCTCCAGGATCTATGGCAGAGGGAGCGCAGGCAGCGAGAATGACGGGAATATGTACACAGAGAGATGAGGAGGGGCATCAGGACTCTCACCAGGAGGCCTTACCCTCTGAGGGTATTCTGAAAGCACTTTTCCTACCTTCAATGAAGCGAGGAACAGTGTATTAGACAGCTCCGCCTCACCAAGGAGGTGGTCACAGAAATCTGCCACCTCCTCCAAACAGACCTCCAGCCTCACACCAGGGTGACTTAGACCCCACATCCCCTTTTCTCACCACATCCTCATTATTATGTCCGTGTATAATTGAGACACGGACTGCAGGAGTTGGTTATAACAGGTCTTTACTGAATGGAGGCAACCTGGAACTACTATGCAAATGTTACTACACAGGCTTATATACAGGGGTGGTCACTACTGGTACTGCAGTATACAGGGGCTGCAGAATATAGTTCCTTCTGCAAAGTACATACACTACAATTCCTCCCCTTTTAGCTAAACAGTACATAACATTCGATTAACAATGAAATAACATATTTACAATTACAGTTGCTAGATACATTAGTTGAAGTTAAGCAATTATAAGTTCAGCCTTTGAGGAGGCTTCCTGATTCTGTTTGGATAACGCCTCTTTGGGTATCAGGTTCTTCTGGCAAAGTTGGTTCGGGATCAACGTCGTTGTTTGGTTCGTCTGCTTCCAATATCACCGATTCTGAGGTAGATGCAATTGCTACTTCGGTTTCATCGCCAGGTGTATCAGATCGTGGTGTGGAGTTGACGTTTCCCAGTGACTCTAGAATCTGGTCAGCATGGTGTCTTACAATGCTCTCTCCAATGTCCACGGTATACATTAGAGGTCCTTGCCGTGTACAGATCGTTCCTGGCTGCCATTTCTCTGTGCGGTAGTCCCGGGCCAAAACTGGTTGACCTATCTTAAAACTCCTGGTCGGCCTTTCATTCATATTCTGAAACTGCCTGTTCTCCACATCTCTTCTGATGTTTGGCTTAACCAAATCCAAGTGGCATCGTAGTCTTCGATTGAAGAACATCATGGCTGGAGTTTGGTTGGTAACCGCATGTGTCGCATTCCGGTAGGCAAACAAGAAGTTATCCACCTTGTGCTGTAGGGGTATATCTTCATTACACATTGCCTTGATAGCCTTCTTGAATGTTTGAACGAACCTCTCGGCCAATCCATTAGTGGCCGGATGATATGGGGCGGATGTGTAATGCTTAACACCATTGTTCTTTAAGAACCTCCGGAACTCTTCAGACACAAACTGTGGTCCATTGTCGGAGCAAATCTGTTCAGGCAGCCCATTCCTGGCGAATATGGTTCGTAAGACTGTGATAGTTTTTTCTGTGGTGGTTGAGGACATTTTTATTACCTCTGGCCACTTTGAATGTGCATCCATTGCAATTAAAAACATCGAGTCCATAAATGGACCAGCAAAATCAATGTGCACCCTTTGCCATGGAGATGAGGGCCACTCCCATGGATGTAGAGGGGCTTGTGGTGGGGCGTTTTGGACCTTCTGGCATCCTGTACAGCTCTTGGTCATCTCTTCGATTTCTCTATCGATTCCCGGCCACCACACAAATGCTCTGGCTAAGTTCTTCATTTTTACCCCTCCCAGATGACCCTCATGAAGCTCATTGAGCACTCTATCCTTCAATTTGGGTGGAATTACTACTCTGGATCCACACATCAAGGTTCCTCTGCACACTGACAGCTGTTCTCTTCTTGGCGAGAATGCTGGCAGCAGTGGTTCACCATGTGCTGGCCATCCCTTCACCGTTAAATCATAGACCCAGGAGAGTGTCGGGTCATTTCGTGTTTCCTTTTCTATGTTTGCATTCGTCACAGGGAGACATTCGACTATGGTCGAGTGGAATATCTCCACTGGATCCACTGCAAGTTCTTCTTCCACCGTCGGCAATGGTAGGCGCAACAATCCATCAGCATTCCCATGCTGTTTAGTTCCTTTGTACTCGATGTCATATTGGTGTGCCCATAGGAAAAGGGACCACCTCTGTAGCCGTTGTGCTGTCATTATCGGTACGCCCTTCTGAGGGTTGAAAATGGAGACAAGAGGTTGATGATCAGTAAGTAGAGTAAATTTCTGACTGTGCAGGTAGTGATTGAACTTCTTCACCCCCCACACCAGGCTGAGGGCTTCTCTGTCAATCTGGGCGTAGTTATGCTCGGCTGAAGTTAACGAGCGTGACGCAAAAGCTATCAGCCTCTCTGAACCATCAAGGAATTTATGTGACAGTACTGCCCCAATGCCGTAGGGAGACGCATCACACGCCAGTCTTATCGATAGTGATGGGTTGTAGTGAGCCAATACTTCTGCGGGTTAGGTTGATTGGCTATGATAAATTGACCCTTAGTGTTAGGGGGATTAAATACGTGGGGTTACAAGGATAGGGTGGGACATGTGTTGGTGTAGGGGTTACGGGGATCGGGTGGGATATGTGTCGGTGCAGGCTCGATGGGCCGAAATGGCCTCTATCTGCACTGTGGGGTTTCTGTGATTCTGTGATTCTCTTGAAGTGATTAGGTCCTTACTCTTCTGAAAGGCCCGCTTACATTCATCACTCCATTTCCATGCTACTCCCGTTTGTAGTAGGGCGTTCAGTGGGTGCAGAATTGTGGACAAATTCGGCAAAAACTTATGGTAGTAATTCACCAATCCGAGGTATGACCTCAGTTGCGACACATTTTCAGGCGCTGGAGCCTTAACTACCGCTTCAATTTTGTCAGGGGACTTATGTAATCCCTCTTCATCAATCACGTGGCCACAATACGATATCTGTTTCTTAAAAAACTTGCACTTGGGGCGATTGGCCCATAGCCCATGTTCACGTAGTCTAGTGAGCACCTGCTCTAGGTTGGCAAGGTGTTCACTGTCATCTTCACCTGTCACTAGGATGTCGTCCAAGTAACACTGAGTCCCCGGAATTCCTTGCAGGACTTGTTCCATCGCTCTTTGCCATATCGCCGGAGCTGATGCTACTCCGAATACCAGTCGATTATACTGGTAAAGACCTTTGTGAGTGTTTATCGTGAGATACTTCCTGGAGGATTCTTCAACCTCCATCTGCAAATATGCTTGTGCTAGTTCAATTTTTGTAAAACGCTTCCCTCCAGATAGTGAGGCGAAGATATCTTCTATCCTTGGAAGAGGATATTGTACTGTGTGAAGGACTGGGTTCACCGTCACCTTGAATTCCCCACAGATGCGAACCTTCCTTGGCTCCTCAGACTTATTGTTTAACGTTTTCTTCATGACAGGAATGATGGGTGTCGCCCACTCGCTCCAGTCTACCTTAGATAACACGCCTGCATTCTCCAGATTCTCCAGCTCTGCCTCGACGGCTGGGCGAATTGCATATGGTACCGGTCTTGCTTTGAAAAACTTGGGAATTGCATTCTCTTCTATTTTTATCGAGGCGGTTACGCCTTTAAGAGTTCCCAGTTCTTGTTGAAATACCTCTTTGGTGTTAGCTAAGATTGTTGACAATCGTCCAGGAGTGACGTCGTCATCCTTTTTACCAGCCACCATCAGTGCCTGAATGGAGTGCCAGTCTAAGCTTATCTGTCTGATCCATTCACGTCCCAATAACGGTGGTCCACCATCTTGCAGTATGTACAGATACAATTTCTGTCTTTCCTTGCCGTTGTATTCGACAGGCACCCTTATTTTTCCTCTGGGGTATACTTTTTGCCCCATATACGTCTTCAAGACAATGGATGTCTCTTCCAAGAGTATGTGTGAGAATAGCCACTCGTAGTCTCGTCGATTCTTGACGGTTAGAGCTGATCCTGTATCCAATTCCATTTTGACTTGGGACCCTGCTATCGTGAGGGTGACCCAAATGGTTCGGTGATCCTCTTTTGCGATTACGTTGTGAAGTTTGAGACAGCTTAGTCTCTTGTTCCCGGATTCACTGTCGCTCATCTGGTCTTCGGAACTACTGTCCGTCATCTTTTGTACTGTCCTGTATGGTTCCTTAGTAGCCTTTTTGTTGTCGTTGGTCTTCTTCCCAGACCTGCAAACTCGTGTAATGTGTCCCATCTTTCCGCATTGCCTGCATATTTTGTCCTTGGACCAGCAGTCCTTCTGGTCATGGGTTGTTCTGCCGCAGCGATAACATTTTGCAAATCTCCATGTCATTTCGTGGGTGCTGTATTCCTGTGGCTTTTGCTGTATTTCTGCAGCTCCCCTTGCTGCTGCTTCGTATGATACTGCCACGCTGAAAGCCTTATCTAGCGTCAGCTCTTTCTCTGAGAGTAACCTCTTCTGGGTTCCTTCACTCAGGAGTCCACAGACAAATTTGTCCCGTAAGGTATCTGCCAGTCCTGCTCCGAACTGGCAGTGCTTTGATAGCTTGCGTAGTTCCGTAAGGTAATCAGCATTGCTCTCATCTTTATGCTGATTTCTCCTGTGGAATTTAAATCTTTCTGCTATCAGCAGCGGTGTAGGATTTAGGTGTTCCTGTAGGATAGCAACAATTTCGTTAAAACTCTTCGCCTTCGGTTTGGCTGGAGTAATCAGGTCCCGCAATAGGCCGTACATTCTTGCGCCCATTAAGTTTAGCAGCACCGATGCCTTTTTCTCATCTGCTACTTCGTTTGCCTCGCAATATACCTCGACTCTTTCCACATACGTGGTCCAGTCTTCTATTGCATTATCGAAGGCAGTGATATTGCCAGTCTTCGGCATCTTGGAAATCTAAGATGGCGCTTCCCGCGCTTTGCCTACTTCCCTGATTTAACAAAATGGCGCCTCCCGCGCTTTGCCTTCCCCACTGGATTAAGATGGCGCCTCCCGCGCATTCTGTCTTCTCCGCTGTTGCTAGCGCTGTTGCTGGCGTTTTATGCCTTGATGGCGACGCCCTGTGGTCTTCGCGCACTTCCCCCCGCGCTGCTGCTAACGCCGCTCTCCATGGTTCCCGTGGCAAACTGCAGCTCCTCGCGGCTTTCTGCGCGTTTAATTTTTATTATTTCCCCGTCGTCGGAACAACCCTGTGGGACTCTTGCCTCCCTCTTCTCGGGTCTGTACGCTGCCCGGCTTCGTAGCACCGGCCGCGCCCTGTGTGCTCCACCCTCTCTCTCTCTCCTCTTCCCGACAACGCTGCTCGGACCCGTTGCAAAGCCACCCGCTCGAGTTCTAGACCGCCGCAGCCCAGGAAGGATCAGTGTACTACCTGCCACCAGCCCGATTAGCTGAAGCACCATCGACAGGATGACCAAGCCCCGCTCTCAACAGCCTCTCCTGCAAATCTTCAACTCCGCTGACTCAGAGGCGGATGCCCACGGTCGACGCCCGTTTCTTCTGTTTCTTTCTTCCTTCTGGCCTCGACCTCTGATAACTTCGCTTCAGGGATGGATCCCCATGAGGTGGTGCAGACTGTAGGTAAGTTCGTATCTGCTCGTCGCCAGTATTATGTCCGTGTATAATTGAGACACGGACTGCAGGAGTTGGTTATAACAGGTCTTTACTGAATGGAGGCAACCTGGAACTACTATGCAAATGTTACTACACAGGCTTATATACAGGGGTGGTCACTACTGGTACTGCAGTATACAGGGACTGCAGAAAATAGTTCCTTCTGCAAAGTACATACACTACACTCATCATTTCATCCCTCTTGCAGGCCGTATCACAGCACAAAGCTGAAATGACAGACACCACAAAAGAATGGTAAGTGAATTAATAAATTTATCAAAAATCAGTGAACACATATTTACGAAAAAATATTAACCCTTGTGCAATCCCTTAGTGCCTCTCGTTACTGTGCCTTTGCCTACTTTAGTGCTCCTATGAAGTGTTGGCCCAGTGGCTGCAGCAGGGCTGGTGGAAGGCTGCTGAGTGTCCATGCGGGACACTTCAGATGGCCTTGCAGGACGCCCTCGACCAGCTCTGGGCCTGGAAGGTCTGGCTGTAGACTGCACCACCTCAACATGGGCGGCAGCCGTCTGGGCTGGCTGGATGACAGGCAGTGACAAGGGCAATGGCGGAATGGCAGTGGTGGGAGCAGGAATGCTGTCATCCTGAGAATATTAATGTGGCCATTGCTTTGTGGCAGTCAATAGGAGGTGGATATTTGTGAAACGCGGTAAAGGCTTTGACACGTCAAGAAATTTGGTTGGTGGATTTGAGTTTCCCGACTGGGACACAAATTGAGTGTCATTAACATGTTCATCTAGGAGTCACCATGCTAGCATTTCTTTCTTGTAAAATAACCATCTGATTGGTCGCCATACATAAGAACAAAAGAACATACAAAATAGGAGCAGGAGTCGGCCATTTGGCCCCTCGAGCCTGTTCCGCCATTCAATAAGATCACGGTTGATCTGATCTTGGCCTCAACTCCACTTTCCCGCCCGCTCCCTATAACCTTTGACTCCCATGTAGCTCAAGTATCTGTCTGTCTCCGCCTTGAACATATTCAATGACTCCGCCTCCACAGCTCTCAGATTCACGACCCTCTGAGAGAAGAAATTCCTCCTCATCTCCGTTTTAAATGGGCGACCCCTTATTCTGAAGCTATGTCCCCTAGTTCTAGATTCCCCCATAAGGGGAAATCTCCTCCCTGCATCTACCCTCTCAAGCCCCCCCAGATCTTATGGGGGAAGAATTCAGTTGCTTAGCACTTCCTGTTAGCGCCCTAATGAGGTGCTAATGAGGCGCAACGCAACTAGCAACTGGGTGTGGCGATGTTTGCGCCGCTCGCGAAATTGACCAGAGTTTTTGCGGCGGCACTAAACTCTACCGCCACGATCTCCTGCGCCCGCAGATCGTGACGTCAGTTGAGCGTGCAACGCCCCGGTGGCGCCCCGGACCGGACATTGAGTGGCGCCCCCCTCCTTTCCACCTGCCGCAAGCAACGACAGGGAGTCCAGTTGGTAAAGGGCTGGGGGGCGCTATTTAAAGGCGCCCTCTTCCTGCCTTTTTTCATAGTTGACATCTTTGCACCACTCATTCTGACAGAGAGAGAGATTCTGAGAGAGATAGATAAACTTCTGTATAGAGTCAACGCTGTGTGAAGTAGTTTTGGCTACTGAGCAGCACTTTTCAGGTTCTTTTGGATTTGACCTTCATTACTTCGATTGTCAAGAGACTATGGGGGCTGCACTGATTTGGGGCGTCATCCTGCGCCTGCAGAATCAGAGGCATCAGAGACGCAGAGAGAGAGTGGCAATCATGGCCAGAGGGAGGAGGGCCAACAGGCCTGTGCACAGGAGACCTTACCCTCCCAGGGTATTCCGGGAACAATTCTCCTACATTAATATGTCTGAGGAGCAGTGTTTGCGCAGGCTGCGCTTCAGCAAGGAGGTGGTCACTGAGCTCTGCCACCTGCTGCAGCCAGATCTGCAGCCTCTACTGAGGACCAGGACGTTTCTGTCGGTGGCAGTGAAGGTCACAGTGGCTCTGAATTTTTATGCCACAGGCTCCTTTCAAGCAGCTACTGGGGACATCGCCAATATCTCCCAGTTCGCGGCCCATTGCTGTATCCGGGAGGTGACAAATGCCCTCTATAAAAGGAGACGCCAGTACATCTCTTTCCCAATGACCCGGGCCAAACAGCATGAATGCGCATTGTGCTTTGCGAGGATAGCGGGCTTCCCCATGGTGCAGGGTGCCATTGTCTGCATGCATGTGGCATTGCGGGCACCACATGAGAATGCAGAGGTTTTCTGAAACCGCAAGGAGTTCCACTCCTTAAATGTCCAGTTGGTCTGTGACCACGGACAGCTGATACTCGCTGTCAATACCCGCTATCCTGGCAGCAGCCACGATGCTTTCATCCTGCGCCAGACTGGTGTGCCAGAGCTTTTCCAGGCAGCGCATCAGCCAAGTGGTTGGCTCCTTGGGGACAAGGGTTATCCGCTCTACACCTGGCTGATGATACCGCTCCGCAACCCCAACACCCCTGCTGAGCTGCAGTACAGTGAGAGCCATCTCGCTACCAGGAACATCATTGAGCAGACGATCGGCGTGCTCAAGCAACAGTTCTGCTGTCTGGACCACTCAGGAGGAGCCCTGCAGTACTCGCCTGAGTGAGTCTCCCTCTTCTTAGTTGTGTGCTGCATTCTTCATAACCTGGCAATCCTCAGGACCCAGCCAATGCCACCAGGCCTTGGAGCACCACCGGAGGAGGAGGAAGAGGAGGAGGATGATCAGCAGCAGCACCAAGGTGGGAGGGAGGCCCACAATGTTGAGACTGCAAGGGCCGTCCGTCAACGACTGATAACAAGCCACTTCTAGACCCCTACTGAGGAAATGGTTTCTGGCATGGAGAACAATATGAATGAAAGCAACCCGCAACCCCAAAGCCAGCCAAGGCAGCAATGATTCCAAAGGCCAAACATGTACATTTTGAATACAAAAACTTTTTTATTTTACAAACTCTGTGTGTCATTTATTCATGACAAACTAATAGAAACAAACACAAAAAATCATTAATTAACATAACTGGTTCTCACAACCTGGAAATAATGTCCAAAACACTAAACCAAATTTGAACACAAACCTCGGCCTTTAATAAAAACATTCCCAACATTTCGTCAGACCTCCTACTTTTTGCCCTTCGAGTGTGATCTCCTTCCCTTGCGCACTTCCCCCCTTCCCACCCTACTGCTCCTCTGTAATGGGACCCCAGTGGCTGCAGCAAGGCTGGTGGAAGGCTGCTGATTGTCAGAACCTGAGACTACAGATGCCTTTGAAGGATGGCCTCGACCAGCTCTGGGCCTGGAGCACCCGGCTGCAGACTGCACCAACTCTGCATGGGTGGCAGCAGTCTGGGCTGGCTGTGTTGCAGGCGGTGGCAAATGAAATGGGGAAGTGACAGTGGTGGCAGCAGGAATGCTGTCATCTTGAGAGAGGACAGCAACTCCCTGCTCGACCGACACACTGGCACACCCATGGGGCAGCACCTCAGCATCCGGCAAATCTGCTGAAGCACAGATTGCTGGCCTGCTGCAGCGCGGTGAGAGCCCCGGGGCAATGTGTCTTAACCAGCGATGATGGCAGCAGTCAGTGCTTGCGTGGCCTCAATCTGAATCTGCATGAGACCAGTCTGAGATGGGATCGCGGCAGCCAGTGACTGAATTGCAGCACTAAGCATTTGCGTGGCATCTGCCTGTGCGACAACAGTCTGTGTGGAGTTTGCACATTCTCCCCGTGTTTGCGTGGGTTTCCTCTGGGTGCTCCGGTTTCCTCCCACAGTCCAAAGATGTGCGGGTTAGGTTGATTGGCCATGATAAAAATTGACCCTTAGTGTTAGGGGGGATTAAATACGTGGGGTTACGGGGTTACGGGGATAGAGCTTGGGTGGGATGGCTGTCGGTGTAGGGACCGGGTGCTAGGGTTTGGATGATCAGCCATGATCTCGTTGAGTGGTGGAGCAGGCTCGAAGGGCTGAATGGCCTACTCCTGCTCCTATCTTCTATGTTTCTATAGTGCTCCACACTCCTTGCCAGTGCATCAATGCATTTAGGCACCCTTCCCACTGCATCCATGAGCTGAGTGTGCATGTCCACCGCCTGGGTGTTCATTTCAGCGATGAGCCGCTCCTCCTCTGCATCCAGTGCAGCAGGACTCGCTGGCCTACTCTCCCTCCGGGGAGAAGGCCCCCGAGCTTCCCTACCCCCATCGCATTGCTGCAGTCTGCTGGGTCCTGGAGCTTCACCCTCATCAGACCCTTCCCCCCTGCTCCCCTCCAGGGAAGGCGTGGTCCCAGTGTGGGCATGGGCCCCTCGGGAGAGGGTGGCGCTGAGGTTCCGGCTTCCTCTTCTTCCTCGCCTGTGGCTTCGCTCCCACTGGCAGCTTGAGGGCCCGTCTCCTCCGGTGGTGAATCACCATCTGAAAGCAGGGAGGTACAAGAGTGGCTTTAGTGTGAGGACAGGGTGGCAGTAAGGGAGGAAGGAGTGCAGCGATTTAATAAGTTGGATTGAAAGTGTCAAAGGCTGGTGTTGTGAGGGACAAGTGGAATGAGAGAGGAGTGAAAGCTGATGACCTTATCATTGCTGTCCAGAACGGGGTCGGCGTCTCCAGTGGCGACGGGACCAATCACCTGGCTTGCCACAATCCTGTGGACGTGCACGTCAAGATCGCTGAGGGATTGCAGCTGAGGCCACCCTCCACCCGTCCGTTGCTGCTGTCTCCTATTATGAGATAGCTTGGCCTGCAAGAAAAAGGACGACGTCTGAGTTAATATGCAGCCATGGTCTTGCTTGATGTGCTTCCCACAGTTGAATAGCCCTTACTGTATGCAAGGTGTGGAATGTGCGTGTGTATTTCATGAGAGGGCCATAGGTGTTGGATGAGTGTTGGGCATTGGGGTTTTAAGACCCTCTGGCCATAGGGTGAGTTTGAGATGGAGGGATGGAGAGGTATTGAAAAAAAGCCACTCACCCTGACGACCCGAGTGAGGTCGTTGAACTTTTTGCAACATTGCGTATGGGTCCTGGGCACCATGCTCCTGCAGGAAACGCTCTGAGCCATCTCACTCCACACTCTTCTATAGTCGCGCGGCAAAGTCCTCCTGCCACACTCAGGGTAGAGTATAGATCTTCTGCGCTCCACCGCCAACCAGAGCCTCCAAGGCCTGGTCCCTGAAGTGCTGAGCTCGTTCCCTCACTCTCTCCATAGTCCTTGGCTGGAAAATTTAGGCACAGGTCTCTCCAGGCCGAGATTCAAGGCTGCAATGAGCAGGGTGTGGCTGGAGAGCAAGATCGACCCTCCCCATTAAAAACTGGCCGGTGCCAGTGTGTCTGTGTTTCATCGCTAACTGACATCACCTGAGCTTCGCCCGCGCTCTGAGTTAGTACCTCGCTCCTTGGTCTTTGCGCCTTAAGACAGGTGTTTAGCAGGGTGCTACACCTCCAGGGGCGATAAAAGTCAAGTTTGCAGTCGGAGGTGACAATTAGCGCCAGGCGCTAAACTTTGCACCCGGCCGATAATTGCGCCCCAAACAGGGCGATACCGAATTTCTCCCCCTATATGTTTCAATAAGATCACCTCTCATTCTTCTAAACTCCAATGAGTATAGGTCCAACCTTTCTTCATACGACAACCCCTTCATCTCAGGAATCAACCTTGTGAACCTTCTCTGAACTGCCTCCAATGCAAGTATATCCCTCCTTAAATAAGGAGACCAAAACTGTACGCAGTACTCCAGGTGTGGTCTCACCAGCGCCCTGTACCTTCCACTCTGAGCTTGCTTTCTGAAAATAGTAATGTATTAAATATGCTGATTTATTAGCAAATCCCTTCGAATTAAGCCTCTTCCGTAAACTCCGCTGCCCAAAATCTTAGCTTTGCCTTATAGCACACGTCCCAAATACTTCTGCTGCAGTGATAGCCAGGACCTGACAAGCAGCACACCTACGCTGAAATAAGTAGACCCACAGCAATTACACCTATTTACAATCTGATGTCTCAAGATTATTATCAAAAACTGCCTAGAGGTTTCTGCTACACAGGTTTTACTTAAAGAGGCAACATCCACCTCATTTGGTACAAACTGATTTTTCTTTCGTATAACAAAGATCACAAAAAATGGCTGGGATTCATGTTCCATATTTCTAAGTTTCCCCCCCCCCCCACTTCCTCTTTAGTTCTCTCCCCTCCCCTCCTTTAGGCACTGATTCATTACATAGAATTAGATAGAATTTACAGCATAGAAACAGGCCATTAATCCCAACTGGTCTGTGCCGGTGTTTATTCTCCACACGAGCCTCCTCCCACCCTACTTTGTTGTCTTCTATTAGCATAACCTTTTATTCCTTTCTCCCTCATGTACTTAGCTAGCTCCCCCTCAAATGCTAATCGCCTCAACTATTCCAGGTGGTAGCGAGCTCCACATTTTAACCATTCCTGAGGCAAAGAAAGTTTCTCCTGAATTCCATATTGTATTTATTACAACAACAACAGCGTGTATTTATATAGCGCCTTTAACGTAGTAAAACGTCCCAAGGCACTTCACAGGAGCGTTATAAGACAAAAAAAATGGACACCGAGCCACATAAGGAGAAATTAGGGCAGGCAACCAAAAGCTTGGTCAAAGAGGAGCGTCTTAAAGGAGGAAAGAGGAGGTAGTGAGGCGGAGGGCTTTAGGCAGGGAATTCCAGAGCTTACAGCCCATAATAATCAGGGATGCTCAAGAGGGCAGAACTAGAGGAGGGCAGATATCTCGGCAAGTTGTGGGGCTGAAGGAGATTACAGAGATAGGGAGGGGCGAGGCCATAGTGTGATTTGAAAACAAGGATGAGGATTGTGAAATCGAGGCGCTGCTTAACCGGGAGCCAATGTAGGTCAGCGAGCACAGGGGAGATGGGCGAACGGGACTTGGTGCGAGTTAGGACACGGGCAGCCGAGTTTTGGATCACCTCAAGTTTACATAGGGTAGAGCGTGGTACGCCAGCCAGGAGTGCGTTGGAATGATCAAGTCTAGAGGTAACAAAGGCATGGATGAGGGTTTCAGCAGCGGATGAGCCGAGGCAAGGCCTTATTAGTGACTATCTTATATTTATGACCCCTAAATCATAGAATCATAGAAGTTTATTGCACAAAAGGAGGCCATTCGGCCCATTGTGTCTGTGCCGGCTATGGGATACTGTCCTGTGTTTTGCCAGGTAGTCCTTATTCACGTTGGACCTGAAACAAAATGAGTGCCAGTGGACTATTTGACACTCAGCGGCATCATAGCTGACTCGAATCTCACCCAACGCTAACACAAGTGCACTCTCTAGCTGTCTTTTATGCATAACAAACAGGAGCAGGAACCAGCCCTGATTTCTCCTCTCCCCAGAGCAGGAGCGCTGAGGGCAGCCATCGCTTCACAACTGCTACACTGGGGGGATATTAACTGAAGTACCGACTAAAATTTGAACCGGCCAGCACCAACCACATCAGGCTGGATTTTTACCTGCCCCTCACGTCATTGCTAATGTGAAACAAAACCAGTGGTGCATTTCCTTCATATCTTGCAGCTGACCACAGTGTTGAATCTGTGAGTAAGTAGCATGTGAGATAGTATCACCTTTTAAATTGATTTGCGCACCACATCAGCCAAGACTTTAGTGTTAAAAAAAGCACTGCACTCTTGCCTTCTGTGTTTTGAAATAACACTTCTAACTACTTTCACGAGTGAACTTCTAGCATAGGGAACCACATACTTCGATAGAGTCACCTTAGATTAGAGATGATAAGCAAAAATGAAACAAATGAATGCCAACCTTTTCTTTATTAATTCTCAGGATGTGGCCGTTGCTGGCATGGCTGGCATTTATTGCCCACCCTTAGTTGTCCTGAGAAGATGGTGGTAGTCCTCCTTCTTCTGCAGTCCCCGTGGTAAAGGTGTTCTCACAGTGCTGTTAGGTAGAGCATTCCAGGATCTTGACCCAAGGACGATGAAGGAACGGCGATATATGCCCAAGCTGCGATGGCGCGTGTTTTGGAGGGGAACCTGGAAATGATGGTGTTCCCATGCACCCTGCTGCCTTTGTCCTTCGAGGTGGTGGAGGCCGTGGGATTGGAAGGTGCTGCTGAAGAAGCCATGGCGAATTTCTGCAGTGCATCCTGTAGATAGTACCGGCGGTGGAAGGGGTAGATGTTTAGGCCAATGGACGGGGTGCCAATCAAGCCAACTGCTTTGTCCTGGATCGTGTTGATCTTCTTGAGTGTTGTTGCAGCTGCACCTATCCAAGCAAGTGGAGAGCATTCTATCACACTCCTTGAAAAATGCAGTTCCATTATCAGTATCAGTATTTGGTAGGATGATTGATCCTCCTCTGATTGAAATACTTTTTGACACCTTTCCAAGATTTTCATAGAGCACTTGCAGATACTCTGCCAGTATTGTAACAGAGCACCATTGGAATATTGCCAGTCCCGTAATACAAGCAGCTTTGCGCATTCTTACACTTTCTACTGTTTAGTGATAAATACATTTTGTCACGAGAAAAATACAGTTCACTCAGTTCGGCATAGAGTTTTCTCAGGTTTAGTCCGGTTTTAAGCAGGCAACCTGTCGATACCCAGGGCAGTCCTGGACTTGAAAAGCAAATATTTAAACTGGATTTCACACGAGCTTTTCTTCATAGGCTATTGTTCGACTGCCAGGTTAACATTTCCCAGAATTCACTTAACAAATAGGAGTCTCATTATGAATTCTAAGAAAATATTTTAAATTCTCGCAAACAATAGAAGATCTGAGATCCTGGCCACTTACAGAGAAGCATATTTAATAAGGCTTACGTAATCAAATCTGCAACAATTTCATATGCTGCATTTCGCCTTAGCAAGCCCAGTAAAGTAACATTAGTACAAGTAAGCATCATTTTATGCTGATTCTTTTGTGATCCCTGACAAACATTTAGTGCAAAAATCATGTTCGGCCCAATCTGCCACCTCAAATTTAAATTAAGGCGCAGATATTATTGGAGAAAACAGTGTCTAATAGTCTTCTTTCGGTACCTTCGTATAGTGTGAGCTGTGGTTCAGTGGGTAGACACACTCGCCTCTGAGTCAGAAGGTTGTGTGTTCAAGTCCTACCCCAAGTGGACGTGAGCATATAAAGCTAGGCTGACACTCCAGTGCAGTGCTGAGGGAGTGCTGCATTGTTGGAGGTGCCGTCTTTCGTCAGGTGGACGTAAAAGATCCCACGGCACTATTTCAAAGTAAGAGCAGGGGAGTTATCTCTGATGTCCTGGCCAATATTTATCCCTCAACCAACATAACAAAAACAGATTATCTGGTAATTATCACATTGCTGTTTATGGGAGCTTGCTGTGCGCAAATTGGCTGCTGTGTTTCCAACATAACAACAGTGACTGCACTTCAAAAATACTTCATTGCTGTAAAGTACTTTGAGATGTCTGGAGTTCGTGAAAGGTGCTATATAAATGCAAGTCTTTCTTTCATAAAGTGCACCATTTACCCTAACCGGAGAGGATGGACACCTTCTGGCAATGATGACCTTGAGGTGGCTGCATTGAGGCAAATAAGAGGTCTGAGTGGGGAAATACTTGGCCTTCCTCCTCATGAACTATGAGTAGCAACCCAAGTTTTTCCCGGGGGGGCTGCATTGGAGGTGCAAACTGCTATGACATTTTTTTTAATTGCAAAGGATTGATGGGCTCTTTATTAAACCCAGGGGTTGACAGGGCTTCAGAATACAACAACAACATACATATATAGCGCCTTTAATGTAGTAAAACGTCCCAAGATTCTTCACAGGCAAAAAAAAATATCGAACCAAAGAATGAGACATTAGGACGGGAGATCACTTTTAAGAAACATCTTAAAGGAGGAGAGAGAGGTGGAGAGGTTTAGGGAGGGAGGTCCAGAGCTTAGGGCCTTGAAGGTACAGCCACCAATGGCGGGACGAAGGGAGTGGGGGATGCACAGGAGGCCACAGTTGGAGGAACGCAGAGTTCTTGGGGTGGGTTGTAGAGCTGGAGGAGGTTACAGAGATGGGGAGGGGCGAGGCCATGGAGGGATTTGAACACGGGAATGAAAATTTTAAAGACAAGGTGTTATAAATCTCATCATTCATCAAGAAACTACTCGTGAAATAACGCTGGACGGCCAGCTGGTGGCGCCGTCCAAGGAGTATAAATACTCGTTCATCGGCCCCAGCTTCCCTGGGACATTTTGTAAGACAAGGAACTAGTGAAGTACAACTAGACCTCCATGTTCTGAAACAAGTTGATTAAAGCCTTGCTTTATGCTCAAGCCAAGTGCGTAGTGAGTTTTATTACGTCACAAGGCATTTCTGGACTGGGAGCTAATGTACGTCAGCGATGGGTGAACGGAACTTGGCGCGAGTTAGCGCTGTGACATATGATGCCCGTCTCACAAACGTGTCATTCTATCTTTATGGGGGAATCTTGTAAGCACAGATGGGGTCAGCGCTCGTCCCTTTATTCCTCCTCCAATCTCTATCACATTGCCAACAACCAATCTAGTTTTTACGGAACTCATGCTAGGAGGTTCCAGTTGCTGTTGATTTCTGAGTAGAAGGTATTTATCTCCATTATTCTCATGGATGTGGTGTGGTCCCGTCTGCCCTGTTCTTCCAGTTTATGAAAGAAGCAAGATCCTCATGCCTTAAAGTCGAAAACAAAAAAAAAAAATTCAAGCTGGACTAGTGCCAGACCATAGTGAGGCCTGTCTGGCACTTTCTATTCCCTTTAGCACTGCAGGCAAAGATTAAGCATTCAGACTAAGCATACATTGTCTGAACACACAGTTAGGCTGCTCAGGCTCCACGTACAATGCAGCGACTATAGTAATTTATTTGTGCAATCTTTCATTCCTCCAAATTTCCGACATCCGTGCAGGCTCAAGGTAGCGGACAAGCTCATTTTTAGGGTTTCTAGTCTTACGCACGTTTGTCAAATTTGGCTTCATTCTCCATTACACATAGGCAAACCAACTTAATAGAATCCTCCAGCCCTACAAGCCTTCACGATATCTGCACTCCTCCAATTCTGGCCTCTTGTGCATCCCCAATTTTCATCGCTCCACCATTGGCGGCCGCGCCTTCAGCTGCCTCGGCCCTAAGCTCTGGAATTCCCTCCCTAAACCTCTCTACCTCTTGTTCCTCCTTTAAGACGCTCCTTTAAACCTACCTCTTTGACCAAGCTTTCGGTCACCTGTCCTAATATCTCCTTATGTGGTTTGGTGTCAAATTTTATTTGATAACACTGCTGTGAAGCGCCTTGGGATGTTTTACTATGTTAAAGGCGCTGTATAAATACAAGTTATTGTTGTTGTTGCCGTTGTTGTCTGTTCATCCGCTGCTGAAACCCTCAGCCAGGCCTTTGTTACCTCTAGACTTCACTATTCCAACGCACTCCTGGCTGGCCTCCCACATGCTACCCTACGTAAACTTGAGGTGATCCAAAACTTGGCTGCCCGAGTCCTAACTCGCATCATTTCCTGTTTACTCATCACCCCTCTGCTCGCTGAACCTACATTGGCTCCCGGTTAAGCAATACCTCGATTTCAAAACTCCCATCCTTCTTTTCAAATCCCTCCATGGTCTCGCCCCTTCCTATCGCTGTAATCTCCTTCAGTCCCACAACCCCCCGAGATATCTGCGCTCCTCTAATTCTGCCCTCTTGAACATCCCCGATTATAATTGCTCAACCATTGACGGCCGTGCCTTCAGCTGCCTAGACCCTAAGCTCTTGAATTCCCTGCCTAAACCTCTCCGCCTCGCTACCTCTCTTTCCTACTTTAAAGACGCTCCTTAAAACCTATCTCTTTGACCAAGCTTTTGGTTGTCTGCCCTAATTTCTCCTTATGTGGCTCGGTGTCAATTTTTTGTCTTAAAATACTCCTGTGCAGCTAAGTTAAAGGCGCTATATGAATACAAGTTGTTGTTGTTGTTGTTCCGACCAGATGCAAACGAATTTCATTATACACGCGATACATGGACGACACGGGTGTCTCTGCAAACATGGTTGTAATTTTCCACGTGCTTTCTAAAAAAGGAAAAAAAATCCTTCTGTGGCTCTTGGATGAAACACCAATAACTACTTCAGGACCCAAATGCCCCTTGGTGAACAGGCATGAAAGGGAATTTTCTGCAAGGTAATCACGAATGAAAAGGCTCGATCATGTAGTGCGGCCCTTCACATTTCGCAGTGATGTAAACTGCTGGTCAAATGCGGGACAGACCAGTCGAGGAAGCCCCTGACTTTAACTACAGGCTGGCCTCATCGAACTCACCCCGCAGCTGCACAACCTGCAGTATTTTAACGCCAGTTCTTGGGGGCGGGAAATCGAGGGAAGCAGCGGAAAAATCATGCGCTCCTGCTCCTTCTAGCCCCGCAAGGAAAAATAAAAGTCAGATTTTAAAATCTTCATTTTATTCTTGAGCCTCTTCGCCGCCGAGCTGGCCTGGCCGGAATCTCACTGCCACTTCCCGCTCAGGAGTAAAAATTGCCGCCGGGTTCCAATGACATCATCAGGACCTGACAGGCCTATTGTTATAAAGGACCCCGGCGGCTTTGGACTGGTGTCCTTGCTGCCTGCTCAGCACCTCCGGGGCGGGTAAGCAACTTGGACCACTTTAAGCGGCCACCTTCTTACTTTTCGCCAGGTGGGGAGGTTTAAAATTGCCCTGACTGCTTTGTGTGTCCCATGGAGGTCTCTTTTAGTTGAGTCGAGGGCACAGTGGAAATTGTTTTGGGAAGTGAATGATATCCCTCTTATATCTGTTCGCCCCCCTGCCATCTGGGAGACGCTACAGATGCATTCGCACCCGAGCGACCAGATTTAGGAACAGCTTCTTTCCCAGGGCTGTCATCCTACTGAACTCCACAAATAAACTCTAAAGCCTGCACATCTGCCAATGCACTTTATTATGTTTATGTTAATGTATTACAAGTCAAATGAATGTTGAATGTTTAAATGTCTTAATCTCGGGAGCCGCAAGCCTACATTTCGTTGTACTGCACTTGTGCACTAACAATGACAATAAAGTTGATTATTATTATAAATAACAGGAGGCCATTTTGACTTTGGGCGCTAGTGCAACACGGGCGCTATCAGATAGCCGCCCATTATACATCTCTTCGGATTTTCAGCTCCATTGACTTCAATCGGGGGAGATGTATAAGAGGCGGCAGATCCAATATTGACTGTTTTACACTGTTGCCCAAAGTCAAAACGCCCCCCACAGACTCCAGTCCTCACTGGGTCAAGAATCACTTGACCTCTTCCTGAGGAACATAGGAAATGCACAGGAACAAAAAAAAGAACATTGCGCTCTCTCCGGCTTGTCCCAATGTTCATAAATATCTGCCATTACTTTATCTCCCAGACACTTCAATTCATTTTTCTGAACAAAGGATTTCAAAAGAAAACAATTCTCCTTTAATTTAAGGGGACGGAGGCGGAAGGAGGAAACAGGGAACGGGCAACTTCAGACCTCAGCAGGCTCCCTCAGGCCATTTCTCTCTGCTCCAGCAACGAACATGGCCGCGGAGACGGCAACGCTCTGCGCCGAGTAACCGAACTCAAACGTAACATTCAGATGTTGACTTTGTGCCCAGGTTTACACCTGCAGCCCGGGAAAGGAACAGTCAGGCTCTTTGTTTTCTCAATCAGTGCCTGAGGAAAAAAAATCGAGCTTTCTTCCGTGCAGCCAAGGTGGGAGTTGTTTCATTACTTTTTTCTTTTTTGGATTTTGCTTTATTGCAGCGACGATTATATTGGCTTCCATCAAAGTTTCCTCAGCGAGGACATTAATTCAGAAAGTAAAAAAATTATAAGCCTCAAAACATTTTATTGTACAATTTAAACTCAAGAGCTCTTTATTTTACTGAGCAGGGGATGTACTGCTTTAAGGCAGGGGCCAAGTGGCTATGAATGGGACAGTAGTTTCTGTCAGTTTGCGGCAAACAGCTGCAGCAGCTGAATGTACCTGCCCAGCAGTTCCACTGAAGCTGCCTTCGAGATAACAAACAGCCAGAGGTGTCAACTGCCACAATGACAAGCTTAGGGTTGCTATAAATGGCACGGCAGCAATGAAGAGCACTGACACCTTTCATATTAGAGCAGCAGCATAATAAGGTGCCTTTCGAAAACATCACACGGCTTTGCTGCCTGCGCTGCGCAACAGCTGTAGAAGCTGCAAGCCCACGTGGAGGCCGTGTTTGAGGTGGTCGGTGTGAGACAGAGACGTGGGTAAACGCAGGTGGTTCTCTGAAGCTGACGCTATTTTTATTAGGCCAGCATAGCTCGCGCGTTATAACTCCGACTAATTTCT
Source organism: Somniosus microcephalus (assembly GCF_052327205.1). Classification (NCBI taxonomy): domain Eukaryota; kingdom Metazoa; phylum Chordata; class Chondrichthyes; order Squaliformes; family Somniosidae; genus Somniosus; species Somniosus microcephalus. The sequence goes on along the minus strand of NC_141003.1, from coordinate 80,973,696 downwards.
GTCCTAGGCTTTCATTACCTAATCGAAGCTCAACGTAGGCTCGAGGAACAGCACCTCACCTTTCGATTAGGCACTTTACAGCCTCTGGGCTCAACATTGAGTTCAACAATTTCAGACCATAACCTCGGCCCCTATATTTTTTTTTCTTTTTTCTCTTTTTTTTCTTTCACACCGCCGCTGTTGATGATTCTGCCATTGCCATTTACACCTCATCTAGAGCCATCTTTTGTTTCTTAACTTGTCCCATTACCATCTCCTTTTGCCTCGCACCATCATCCCTTTTGCCTTTTAATCTCTCCTGCCTCCCAGCCTATCACAGTTCTTTCCTCCCCTCCCCCATTTTCCTGCCTCGGCACAGCCTTCTGGACTCAACATCGAGTTTAACAATTTCAGACTATAACCTCGGCCCCTATATTAGAACGAGGGGTCACAGTCTCAGGATACGGGGTAGGACAGTTAGGACTGAGATGAGGAGAAATTTCTTCACTCAGTGGGTGGTGAACCTGTGGAATTCTCTACCGCAGAAGGCTGTGGAGGCCAAGTCACTGAATATATTTAAGAAGGAGATCGATAGATTTCTAGACACAAAAGGCATCAAGGGGTATGGGGAAAGAGCGGGAATATGGTATTGAGATAGAGGGCAGGATTTTCATTGGGCCATGGAGGCGGGATTGGAGGTGTGTGGGGGGTTAAAATCCCGAAATCAGGGGGCACGAACCCATCCTGACCTCAACCCGCCTCCGTGCCAGTTTCAAAGGAGGCGGGTACCCGACCCACGCTGGGACCCGCCTCCCCGAGGCGGGAAGGGGATTAGTGCCAATTAACTGCCTGTTAACAGGTAGTTAACAGGCAGTTTTTAGCCTAATCCCTATTTTCATTGGTAAAATGTGGGATTCCTGACGGCTCCAAACCACGCCAAGTTAGCGAAGGGCTTGGAGGGTTCGAGATGTCCGGTGTTCAGGTGAGTGATGGGTGCATGAGTGCAGAGGTAAGTGTGTTTGGTGTGTGTAAAGTGTTTAAAGAAGTTTTACTTACACGTACTTACCTTTACAGCCTTCCTTCCTTCAGGTCTCGGGAGTCCCTCATCTCACCGGCACAGAAAGCAGAATGGCCGTGATCTGTCAAAAATTGCAGCATTCGGCTTTCTGTTCCAGGGAGATCTCTAAATCATCCTGAGAGGAAGGAATTGGCCTGGAGTACAGATTGTCAGTGTTTGACTGCTTCAAACAGCTGTGAAACGCTGATATTTCATCTGTCAAAAGGTCTTGACAGATGAAATATCAATCTGTGACGTCACCTGTTGCTGGGTGGCCCTTAATTGGCCTGCTGAGCCCGCTGGGTGGGCTCAACAAGGTCAATCAAGTCTAAATCGCGTGGGTTGGCTAGAACTCAATGGAGGCGGGACTACAACCCCAAAAGTTGTAGTCCTGCCTCCTACCCGCCTCCTCAATTGAAAATCCAGCCCGGAGGATCAGCCATGATCATATTGAATGGCGGAGCAGGCTCGAATGGCCTACTCCTGCTCCTATTTTTCTATGTTTCTATGCTTAAAAGTCTGTTACTTCTCCAACTTCTTCCAGTTCTGATGAAGGGTCATCGACCTGTAACGTTGACTCTGTTTCTCTCTCTCCACAGATGGTGCCTGACCTGCTGAGTGTTTCCAGCATTTTCTGTTGTTATTTCAGATTTCCAGCATCCGTAGTATTTTGCTATTTTATTAGCGTGGCCATAAATAAAATTGGATTTTAAGGCAGACCAACACATAGGTGTGGATTTTAACCCAGCATGGGTCTCAGGTGGGTGGGGCAATGGGGAGAGTGTGAAACACACTCGCTGGCCTAAGTTTCGGGCCTGGGGCATTTTAACTCTTCCTTTAAACGCCACTGGATTCCTAACTAGTGTGGCCAATCCTCTAGGACTGCCCTGGAGTCTTCAGGACTTAAAGATGAACCTCCGCGACACTGCTGTGAGCGACCCAGGAGAAATATCATAGGGGCATAAAACAAAGTTGTGGTTTTTATCATTTTCTTTGAACACTTTTATTGATGAGTGATTAAAAAATATTGGCGATGGAAAAAGAAGGCTGTTTGACCGGGCGGGAGCGTTGGAGGTGAGAGGTCGTGTGATGACGCCTCCAGGAATATGTTCAATCAGAGTTGGCAGGAATGACTTATGAAGAGAGATTGGGTCGACTAGGCCTGTATTCGCTAGAGTTTAGAAGAATGAGAGGGGATCTCATTGGAACTTATAAAATTCTAACAGGACTAGACAGACTAGATGCAGGAAGGATGTTCCCGATGGCGGGGGAGTCCAGAACCAGGGGTCACAGTCTAAGGATAAGGGGTAAGCCATTTAGGACTGAGATGAGGAGGAATTTCTTCACCCAGAGAGTGGTGAACCTGTGGAATTCTCTACCACACAAGGCAGTTGAGGCCAATTCATTAAATATATCCAAGAAGGAGTTAGATATATTTCTTAAGGCTAAAGGGATCAAGGGATCAAGGGATATGGGGAGAAAGTAGGGACAGGGTGACATGAATCAGTCATCCATGAAAGAAAGACTTATGAAATAATACTGAGCGGCCTGCGGGTGGCGCTGTCCAGGGAGAGTATAAATACTCGGGCACGGGCCCAGCTTGCGCAGGACATTCTTAACAGGAACTACTGAAGGACACAACTAGACCTCCATGTTGTAAAACAGTTGATTAAAGCATTGTTTAATGCTTAGACCAAGTGCCTAGTAGTTTTCTTACATCACAGGGTACTGAATTTGGATGACCAGCCATGATCTCATTAAATGGCGGAGCAGGCTCGAGGGGCCGAATGGCCTACTCCTGCTCCTATCTTCTATGTTTCTATGTTTGGCGACCCTATTCCACCACCTGTCCAGAACGGGTGTGAAGAGGGCACAGAGTGGCAGCCGGCAGGCGAAGATGGGGCGGCCCTCGGCCACCTGCCTGGATTCCAGGTAAGTGGTGGGGAGAGGGTTTCAGGGGCTCGCGCGGGAGGGGAGTCGGTGGGAGTGGGGGGGCGGGGTGCAGGGTTAGATGGCAGCTCTCCTTGGCGGGGGCTCAGAGGAGTACTCCTGCTCCTGCTGGACCCACAGCGGAACATTTTGACATCCCTGATGGGCACCTTCATCCTCTCCACCGCCTGCCAACCTGCTGCAGACTGGTGGAAAGCCACCGTGCCCTGCCATTGTGGTCCCTTTGATGTAATAGGCCAATGAGATCCAGAGCCCTGCAGGTTAAAATAAGGTGCGAAAGGGCAGAGTTTCAAGCGAGTAAGTAACCCACTGGTTTTTAAACTACCCACCCACCAGACGGGCTGCCAGGTGGGTAGGGTTAAAATTAACCCCATAGTCATTACTGTCGACCTATTCCTTACTCTCCCTTCGTGGTACTGAACCTAGACCAAGCACCCCTAGCTCAGTTGTTCCTTCGAGCTCAAACACTCCTTCAAACAATACATTCAGAAAAATCTAGGCTGATACTCCAGTGTGGGACTGAGGGAGCGCTGCACTGTCGGAGGCGCCGACTTTCAGATGAGACGTTAAACTGAGGCCCCATCTGCCCTCTCAGGTGGACGTAAAAGATCCCATGGCGCTATTTTCAAAGTAGAGCAGGGGAGTTCTCCCCGGTGTCCTGGCCAATAGTTATCCCTCCATCCACATCACTAAGAAAAGTCAGATGATCTGGTCATTGTCTCAGTGCTGTTTGTGGGAGCTTGCTGTGCGCAAGTAGGCTGCCGCGTTTCCTACATTACAACAGTGACTACACTTCAAAAAGTACTTCATTGGTTGTAAAGCTCTTTGGGACATCCTGAGGTCATAGAAACGCAAGTCTTTCTTCTTTCTAGATCAATCACTCCTTCTAGAGCAATTATGCCTCTTACATCAAGCCCTCGTTCTTGATTAAGTGCTCTTTCTCTGCTTATGCCAAGCATTTCACTAATATGCAACAGTCCGTCGAGAAACTAAGTTGAAGATGGCTAGAGTTCATACAGCTGAGATGAACAAGTTCCATTGATGGGTTACTCTGAGACTTGACATCTACGTGGGAACTAAACACTGAAGTTCCTCGGTTGTTGGTTAGCCTTTAGCCTGCTTTGCCTTTTAATAGACTGCGGAACTAAACACATGCTCTTAATGTCACGTACCACAAATGACATATCTATTGAGTATCACTTGGGAGAGAGAACTGAACCTCAACATGATTCATTGCCTTTAGGGGGAAAAAAAGTGAAGAAAATGTAACAGAAAAAAACCAACTGGTGGAATTGGACAACATTGGGCTGGAATCACAAAGAGAGAAATTGTATAAAAATTTCACCAGCGTGAATTGTGAAGTCCTGTTCACGACTGAGATAAACCAGAACTACACATTGGTATCCCTTCACAGATTTTCCTCAGACTAATGCATGCTCCAGGAACCCTGGCTTACGTCAGTCCTGAGAAGGACCTCAGAATTAAGGCTCACGAAATTCACCTAGTTCAACTTCTTCCATATAATATATCGTGTCTAATTTTACTGCTGTGTGTTACCACAGCTAAATAAATGATTACCACTGTAATACCGGCCATGTGATTCTGAGCACCTTCTAATTTGGCATTTTCCGTGTTTGTTTTACCCTATCATCGATGTGATTCACTTCCGAAGGTTGAAGGACAACACCACGGGAGAAAGGACGGTCAGCTCCAGTAACCAACTCAAACCAGCTTTCGTCACAAATGTAAACACTGCGTGATGTCTATATTGCAAATAATAAAAAGGGCTGGCAAAGATACAACACGGTATCAAATCTCAAAGTTCCTACAGCAGCTTGAGATTCGCCCTCATTATCGTAACTTTTCAGCTGTAATGCTGCCCATGAAGCCATCTATTATTGATGGTTCAGTGTGCTGCTTGTGTGGTACTGAGCTCGACAGATTAGGAAGGTCCAGGTATAATCCCTGGTCTGTGCTGCGCCAGTCAGCGCAATGGTGAGATGCTACAATAAGAATAAAAGAAAGACTTGCATTTATACTTGCATTTCAAAGTGTCAGCCATGGCTCAGTGGGTAGCAGACTTTGCCTCTGCGTCAGAAGGTTGTGGGTTCAAGTCCCACTCCATGGGACTTGAGCATATAAAGCCAGGCTGACCCTCCAACGCAGTGCATAGGGAGTGCGGCACTGTCAGAGGTGCTGACTTTCAGATGAGACATTAAACCGAGGTCCTATCTGTTCTCTCAGGTAGATGTAAAAGAATCCATGGCACTATTTCGAAGAAGAGCAGGGGAATTCTCCCCGGTGTCCTGGCCAATATTAATCCCTCAACCCACATAACAAAAACAGCTGATCTGGTCATTATCACATTTATGGGGCCTTGCTGTGTGCAAATTGGCTGCTGTGTTTCCCACATTACAACAGTGACTACACTCCAAAAGTACTTCATTGACTGTAAAGTGCTTTGAGACATCCAGTGGTCGTGAAAGGTGCTATATAAATGCAAGTCTTAAAATGTAAATATAAGTTTTATATAGCGCCTTTCACAACCTCAAGATGTCCCAAAGCACTTTATAACCACTGAAATTCTTTTGAAGCGTAGTCACTGTTGTAATGTAGAAAACATAACAACCAATTCACGCACAGCAAGATTCCACAAAGAGTAATGAGAGAATAATCAGTATTAGTGATGTTGATTGAAGAGATAAATGTTGGCAAGGACACTGGGGAGAACTCCCCTGCTGGTGTCATGGGATCTTTTATGTCCACCTGAGAGGGCCTTGGTTTAATGTTTCATCTGAAAGATGGCACCTCCGACAGTGCAGCGCTCCCTCAGCACTGCACTGGAGTGTCAGCCTATATTTTGTGCTCAAGTCTCTGGAGTGGGACTTGAACCCACAACCTTCTGACTCAGAGTGAAGAGTGCTGCTATCCACTGAGCCGCGGCTGACTCCATCAATTGTCCTTAATGTCCCTGAGCCGGGGAAAGGCTAAATCAGCCAGGGTTTCCACTGCTCATCACGGTGCAGTGACCCTTGCTGGATTGTGCATGTGTGTTGAGGGCAGTGCTGGGCTTGTCCCTCATGGCATATCCCCATCCCGAGTCAAACGGGCAGCCGACAACCATGCCTGAAGCACGGCCATTTGGGAAAGGTACTGAAGGGCAGCTGAAGTTATTCAACCTGTACCCCAGTATAAGTGATTACTTTCAGGAGCAATGGGGGAAAATAACGTGAGAAGATTGAGGAGACTGTGCTAAGAAAACTACAAAGTAAAGAGGGTGAAATTCCTTGCCGTTTTCAGTGTGTTAATGGTGTGGAGGAAACAAAGCAGGAAAATATTCGTGGCAGGAAAATTGGGCAGAAGCCCGTTTTGCGCCATTAAATTGCTTCCCCTGAGTTCCTCCGTGCTTTTTGGTTCTTCCTGCGATTTGTCCACTGAATCCCGAGTGCCCCCATTCAAATATATTATAATGAGATCCAGTGGCATTGTAGCTCCGGGTTTCCTGCTTTACACTGGAAATACACTCAGGGTAAATTAGACCAGGAACTGTAAGAGGTGCAGCTGTTGCCAGGATCAGCTAGTACTGACGGGCATGAGGAGTTTCGGAGCCTGTAAAGTCTGGAGAGTTTGACTCGCCATTTCTGCAGCTGGGAAATACCTTTTAGCAGTAACTCGTGGTCTCATTGCTTCTGACAGGATCCGACCGCAAGCAAATTTTGCCATCTCCCATATGCCCATTCTGCATCTGTCAGTCTCGGCACTGTGTTCTGGCATGCTGTCGAACTGTTGTGGGCATCACAAAATAATCATTGTTCGCGTAGCTAAGCTTTCCAGCGAGGGGTCGCCAGATGCAAGTTTACAGCCTAGAGGACCTCTGAGTTTACAACACAGAAGGAGGCCTTTTAGCCCATCATGCCTGTGCTGGCCCTTTGCTTGAGCATTCCAAAACACTCTTGCTCTTCATCAGCATCCTCGATCTTCCTCTGCATTCAATCAGATGTGGAAACCCTGGTTGATTGCCCGTCCTTCAATCCCTGTGGTGTTCACAGAATCACAGAAACCCCACAGTGCAGATAGAGGCCATTTCGGCCCATCGAGCCTGCACCGACACATATCCCACCCGATCCCCATAACCCCTGCACCAACACATATCCCACCCTATCCCCGTATTTAATCCCCCTAACACTAAGGGTCAACTTTATCATAGCCAATCAACCTAACCTGCACATCTTTGGACTGTGGGAGGAAACCGGAGCACCCGGAGAAAACCCACGCAAACACGGGGAGAATGTGCAAACTCCACACAGACAGTCACCCGAGGCCGGATTCGAACCCGGGTCCCTGGCGCTGTGAGGCAACAGTGCTAACCACTGTGCCACCGTGTTGTGATTAATGTGGAACCCTTCTGCTACTCTGATTGAGATGACCTTAGAACCTGCTCCTTGCGGCCCAGCACCACACCAGGTAGAGTGCTAAGACACAAAAGGGTTCAATAACTCCAATCATGGTCTGGCTCATACGCAAATTACCTACAAGTTTTCCAAGCCTGCTGTTTCCAAATACCAAACTGTATTCAGAGAAAGACTTGCATTTATAGAGCGCCTTTCATGACCACCGGACGTCTCAAAGTGCTTTACAGCCAATTAAGTACTTTTGAAGTGTAGTCACTGTTGTAATGTGGGAAACGCGGCAGCCAATTTGCGCACAGCAAGCTCCCACAAACAGCAATGTGATAATGACCAGATAATCTGTTTTTGTTATGTTGATTGAGGGATAAATATTGGCCAGGACACCGGGGAGAACTCCCCTGCTCTTCTTCAAAATAGTGCCGTGGGATCTTTTACGTCCACCTGAGAGAGCACCTCAGTTTAACATCTCATCAGAAAGACAGCACCTCCGACAGTGCAGCACCCTCTCAGCACTGCACTGGAGTGTCAGTCTGGATTTTTGTGCTCAAGTCTCTGGAGTGGGACTTGAACCCACAACCCTCATGTCCACAGAGGCGAGAGAGTGCTTGCTACCAACTGAGGCACAGCTGACATGGACAAAGACACAGGGAAGAGGAGTCAACATGAAAGTTTGAATAACTCTTTCTGTAATTATTGTCCCATTAAACGTCAGCTTGAATTATTTTCAGGCACCACAAAGTCATCTCTGATATCACATGCCCTGCTTTTTGCATGAGTATTTGCTTATGAAATGTTGAAGGAAGTTCAAAAAGTGGCCTTGCATGTTTTCTCAGAGCTGTGGTATTCAACCTGCACTTCTTTGAACAACACATCAACCCCTGCAACAACGACCTATTATAATTACATGGGCTTTCGTAAAGACACCAGTTATTATATTGATGGCAAATACTTTTGCACTTCTCAGGAAAACAGATCTCTGACAAACAAAAATGTTGAGTGATTTAAATACCTGACACCGCAAGATTGATGGAAGGGAAGTTCCTGCACAGTTTATAGCTCATTAATGTTAACCACTGCGGGTGTTGACAAAAATCCTGTACAGTGTCATCGATGTATATATTACATAGAATTTACAGCACAGAAACAGGCCATTCGGCCCCACAGGTCCAAGACGGTGTTTTTGCTATATGTAAGTATGTATCATTTTGGTTTCTAGCACACAGGGTCCATAGGGCAAATAATTTTTGATGCGGCTGGAGGATACTAAATATTCCAGTTGACCCAAACTTCTCAGAACTAATAAATGAACACTTATTTCACTATCTCTGAATACATGGCTGACTTTTATTTTTTACACCTCTAACTATATAATCTCCAAAACATTTATAAAATTTATAACTTAATAAACATCTAATCAATCCAGCAATTGTGGAAAAACCCACAAAACATACCAATAGTTTACCCAATTGTGTTTTACAATACCGTCACCAGCTTTTACCTTCATGGGTTTCACCGTTCTTAGGGAGCTTGGCCTGGTGCCTACAATGTTTTGGAAGCTCCTCTTGCTCTTCTCAGCCTTCTACCCGATCTAACTTAATACACCTCTAAGTGTTGCTTTTAAGATTGTCGCTCATGTGCGATTTTCACCTCTTCGTACCTTTCATGCCTCAAACATTCTTTCATTACTTCGTGACCCAGTCATTCATATTTCTTTATTTCCTGGCCAATATTTATCCCTCAATCAGCATCACTAAATCAGATTATCTGGTCATTTGCCACATTGCTGTTTGTGGGAGCTTGCTGTGCGCATATTGTCTGCCATGTTTCCTACATTACAACAGTGACTACACTTCAAAAATACTTCATTGGCTGTAAAGCACTTTGGGATGTCCCGAGGTCATGAAAGATGCTATAGAAATGCAAGTCTCTTTCTTATTTCACTTTTTCCATCGAGATCATTTTATCCTTATTTGTTTATATCCAGTTGGATGAATAGGCATGTGATCTCGTCTCCCGCTGGAGGGTTTTCACCAATTAGGGACAAAGGGTGTTTGATGAGCATGCAGTGGAGATAATGGGCTGGATTTTCACTGAGGAGTCGGGTAGGAGGCGGGACTACAACTTTCGGGGTTGTAGTCCCGCCTCCATCGAGTTCTAGTCAACCCACGTGATTTTGACTTGATTGACCTTGTAGAGCCCGCCCAGCGGGCTCAGCAGGCCAATTAAGGGCCACCCGGCAACAGGTGACATCACAGATTGATATTTCATCTGTCAAGATACTTTTGACAGATGAAATATCAGCGTTTGACAGCTGTTTGAAGCTGTCAAACACTGACAATCTGTACTCCAAGTTAATTCCTTCCTCTCAGGATGATTTAGAGATCGCTCCGGAACAGAAAGCTGAATGCTGCAACTTTTGACAGATCGCGGCCATTCTGCTTTCTGTGCCGGTGAGATGAGGGACTCCTGAGACCTGAAGGAAGGAAGGCTGTAAAGGTAAGTAAAACTTCTTTAATCACTTTGAACACACCAAACAGAATTACCTCAGCACTCATGCACCCATCACTCACCTGAACACCGGACATCTCGACCCCTCCAAGCCCTTCAGCCCGACGGCCCGCCTCGCTAACTTGCCGTGGTTTGGAGCCGTCGGGAATCCCACACTTCAGGGATAAAAATAGGGATTAGGCTAAAAACTGCCTGTTAACTACCTGTTAACAGGCAGTTAATTGGCACTAATCCCCTTCCCACCTCGGGTACCTGCCTCCTGGGAAACGGGCATGGAGGCGGGTTGGGGGCGGGATGGGTTCGTGCCCCCCGATTTCGGGATTTTAACCCCCCACACGCCTCCAATCCCGCCTCCACGGCCCAATGAAAATCCTGCCCAATGGGTGCCAATGCTAGTTTCATCAGGATGTGGAGGCATGGAGTTGAACCCATAGTCTCCCCAAAGCCTTTTCACCATCTACAAGGCACAAGTCAGGAGTGTGATGGAATACTCTCCACTTGCCTGGGTGAGTGCAGCTCCAACAACACTCAAGAAGCTCGACACCATCCAAGACAAAGCAGCCCGCTTGATTGGCACCCCATCCACCACCTTAAACATTCACTCCCTCCACCACTGGCGTACCATGGCTACAGTGTGTACCATCTACAAGATGCACTGCAGCAACTCGCCAAGGCTTCTTCGGCAGCACCTCCCAAGTCCGCGACCTCTTCCACCTAGAAGGACAAGGGCAGCAGGCGCATGGGAAGACCAGCACCTCCAACTTCCCCTCCAACCCACACACCATCCTGACTTGGAAATGTATTGCCGTTCCTTCATCGTTGCTGGGTCAAAATCCTGGAACTCCCTCCCTAACAACACTGTGGGAGCACCTTCACCACACGGACTGCAGCGGTTCAAGAAGGCGGCTCACCACCACCTTCTCAAGGGCAATTAGGGATGGGCAATAAATGCTGGCCTTGCCAGCGACGCCCACATCCCATAAACAAATTTTTAAAAAATGTTGTGCCAGCTTTACTCACTTTCTTTGGAGGCATTCTACCACACAACTTCCTTTTAACATCAGCTTCAGGCCTATCATTACATGACGGGGGTAAAAAGGATACTGAAGGTTAGGAATGTGTCAAGTTATGAAGTATTTATACGTGCCAAGCATAACAAATAAATTCAGGGAATTAGAGGCACTAATTAGAATGGAGGGACTTAATATTGTAGCTTTGACAGAAGCTGGGCTTCAGTGGGGCCTGGTAACTAAATACTCCTAGCTATACAAAGGCTATCTATAACTATAAAAGGAAAAAAGTGGCCTTATTAATTAAAGACACAATTACAACCAGGGGAAGGAAAGTTTTAACTGTTGGTGGTGCAGGGATGTCTCTCTGATAGAGTTAAGAAATAAGGGGACCAACTTTTGTAACCTTTTCTCCTAAGGACAGAGATCAGAAAAATGCAAGGGGCTTCCCCTCCTTTATATTTCCCTGTGCTTCCACCACCCTCCATAAACTTAAGCTCATCCAAAACTCTGCCGCTGATATCCTATCCCATACCAAGTCCCACTCGCCCAGTCTCCCCATCCTTGCTGACTGACTTTGGCGTCCAGTCTCCCAACACCTCAAATTAAAAAAAAAATCCTTTTGTTTAAAATCTGCTATGGTCTTGCTACTCCATATCACTACAACCCCCTCAGCCGCACCTGCCGCCCCCTCATCCCTGAGCTCTTTGTTTCTTTGACTCTGGATTTTTGAGCACTTCCCCTCCCTTCACACCACCATTGGAGGCCATACCCAGTCACCATTGTGTGGAATTCCCTTCTCCAACCTCTCTGTCTCTCCACCTCCCTCTCTTCCTTAAAGCCCAGCTGTTTGATCAAGTTTCTGATCATCCCTTCTAATATCAGCTTCTTTGACTTGGTGTTTCTTTTGAATCTATGAAGCACCTTGTGACGTTTTTATACATTAAAAGTGGTGTATAAATATAAGTTGGGTCTATATTAAGCTGAAGGAGAGAGACAGAGCGAGATGGGACTCAGAGAGAGAGAATGAGCAAGGGGGAGCTTTGTTGACAGAAAAGATGAATGTAAATTCCTTACACCTATGAGACAGATATTCTAATTGCTAACACATAGGAAAGAAAGAGACCAAGAGATACAGGCACAGATGGAGAGAATGGCAGGGTGTCTTTCCTCATTGTAATTTGATATTTTTAAACAAAACAAGTAAGCTGAATTTTAAAAGCAAACAAAGCCCCCTTAAAGGGAAAACAGTAAGAAGGGAGGGAGCAGATTGTGGGTGAGTGGCCTTTGACCCCTTGTCACCTGCTCACGGGGGAATGAGTGGGAGTGGGGACTGTGGATGCAGGGTTAAGGATGAGGTGAGTGAGAGCAGAGAAAGAGGGAGGGGAGACTATAGTGGTTGAGTGGGTAGTTCAAATGGATACGGTATGGATAGTGATGGGAGTAAGGGGGCAGAAGGAAGGGTGGGAGTAGTGGAACGTTAAAGGGGTAGGGGACATGGTGGGAGCAAGCGGCAGTGGCATGGTGAGTGATTGGGGGAGGTGATTGAAGGAAGTCGCTGAGGGTCACATTTTCACTGCAGTTGGTGGCTCTTTTAGCCTCTACACTGCATCATACCACCCACCATCTACCATCCAAAAGCAAAGAAGGAAGAAAGAAAAAGACAGAGAGAGAAGGAATCAGAAGGGAAGAGAAAGAGAGAGAGAAATGCAGAAAGGAGAGGTAGAAAAGCCGCAACATGAAGACAGCAGAGGCTGGTAAGAGAGAAGCCATATTTTCTGACCTACTGTGTTGAATGCCACAGGAGATCTTGGTTACTGTATTGATTTCTTTGTGGGTTCAATGATGAGACATTTATGAAAGAGAATGAGTTTTAATCTAAAGTCTGTTCAACTCTTTATACAGCATTCAGGAGACACCATTATGCTAGTGATGCATCTAGAACGAAACCGAAACTAAACTAAACTGCCTTGCTTGTCTTGGTCACATGACCTCTGCTGGTCAGGCACAAGCAATCAATACCTGCAATCATACTGCTAAGGCATCATAATCGAACAGGCAAATACCATCTCTATTTGCTGATATCATTACATCTCCTTTCCTTAAAACAAAAGTATTTTACTTTTAACTAACAACATGTTTTCTTTGTATTAATCTGCATTTTAACTGTAACACTTAATGAACTTACATTATCATTATCATGATCAAGGTTTTTTAACCTTGCTTTGTGTGTTCACATGAAATATGTCAATACACTAGAACTTGAAGAAAGAATAAGATAACATTACTTCCTTCTATAACAATAGTCCTTAAATTTGCTCAATGAGTCTCTCAGGAGGCTTCACGTGTCTTGAGGATTTTCTGATTGCTTGTCCTTGAATCTGAGTTGTTGCCTCAGATGATTGGTTCTCAGCTGTGTGATCAGGTTGTTCAACAGTATCAGTCTCTTGACCTGCTGTGGCTGGTCCCATGAGAAGATCTCGACGATTTCTTCTCAGAACAGCACCCTCATCTGTCTGAATGGTGTATGATCTTGGTTGAACTTCACTCAGGACAGTTCCCTTCTGAGTCCATGTGTTTGTTTTGTCTTTGAACCTTACTTGGTCACCAGTGTGGAGTTCAGGTAGGTTTTGTGTTCCTCTGTCATAGTAGTACTTTTGCTTTTCTTTCTGTTGTTCTTTGAACTTCCTCACTTTCTCCCCCTCTTTTGTTTTCAGGAGGTTCTCCGGGATGGGTAGGTTTGACCTTAGCCGACACCCCATCAGGAGTTGGGCTGGTGACATACCACACTCAAGTGGCATTGTGCGGTATACAAGCATGCTCTGGTAGAAGTCAGTTCCACTGTCTTTTGCCTTGTACATCAGTCTTTTCACTGTCTGGACCGATTTTTCCACTAATCCATTGGACTGTGGAAAGTGAGGACTTGACGTTGTGTGGACAAAGTCCCACTCTTTGGCAAAGTGTCGGAAACTTGCATTGTAAAACTGAGGTCCGTTGTCTGTGAAGACCTCGCTTGCCACGCCATGTCTGGAGAATATGGCTTTCATACATGTTATCACAGCATCTGCAGTGGTGGTGTGCAGTCTAGAAACCTCTGGATACAGGGAGTAATTGTCTGTGACGACAAGATAGTCCTTCCCTTGACATACGAATAGGTCAGCGCCTACCTTCTGGTAAGGTCTGTCTGGTGCTGGGTGTGGCTTTAGTGGTTCTACCGGATTGCTTGCTCGATATTTCAGGCATATTGTGCAGTCTGACACCTCATTTGTCACATCTTGGTTGATTCGTGGCCAGTACATCACCTCTCGTGCTCTTTTCTTACACTTTTCGATTCCCAGATGTCCTCCATGGATCTTTTTTAGCATCTCTCTTCTCAGACTCTTTGGGATAACTATTTTACTTCCTTTGTAGATGATGTCTTCAACCACTGATAGTTCCGCCCTGCAGTTCCAGTACTCTGCTATAACAGGTGAGCAGTCTTGCTTCATGTTGGGCCATCCATCCAAGATGCTTTTTCTCAGTCGTCTCATTGTTTCATCTTTGTTTGTCTCAGTCTTTATGAGCTCAATTTTTGCATCTGCTATGGGCAGTGCACTTGTGATCATGTCCACGTAGGCGTTCACTTTGTCATCCATTGTGGTGTTTGCGGGCTCACTTGGGTCTACAGCTCTGGACAACGTGTCTGCTGTATACATCAGCTTACCCGGTGTGTACGCAACATTCAGTGTATAGCGTTGCAGCCTGATCATCATTCTTTGTATTCTAAGCGGACAGCTATTTAGTGGCTTTTGGAACAATGCAATCAAGGGCTTATGGTCAGTCTCGACACTGATTGCGTGTCCTGCCACAAACTGGTGAAATCTTTCACAGGCGTATGTGACGCTGAGCAGCTCCTTTTCTATTTGAGCATATCGCGTCTCCACATCTGTCATTGAGCGCGATGCATATGCAATAGGTTGCCAGTAGTCATATTGTTGCAGAAGAACGGCACCGAGCCCACTCTGTGATGCATCTGATGATATCTTGATGGGTCTCGCTGGGTCATAAAACCTCAGAACTGGTTCCTCTGTGAGCAGTTTCTTTAGATTGCTCCATGACTTCTCATGCTCATGATTTCATTCCCATTCTATGTTCTTTTCAGTTAGTCTTCTCAGTGGCGCCATCTTTTCTGAGAGGTTGGATATGAATTTCCCCATGTAGTTGATCATTCCATTAAACCTCTGCACGTCCTTTTTGCATTGTGGCTTTGGCATATTCTCAATGGCGGACACCTTTCTGGGATCTGGTCTGATGCCCTCACTGCTAAGGATATCTCCCACGAATGTCAGTTCTGTCACCCCGAGCTGGCATTTCTCTCTATTCAGCTTCAGGTTTGTTTTCCTTGTTGCTTCCAGCACTTTTTTCAGTCTCTCGTCATGCTCAGTTCTCGTGGTTCCCCATACTATGATGTCATCCATTGATGTATCAACTCCCTCCAGGTGCTCATAGATCATATGGATAGTCTTGTGATACACTTCAGGAGCTGAGGCAATGCCAAATGGTAACCTTAGGAATCTGTATCTGCCAAATGGACTGTTGAACGTGCACAGTCTTGAACTTGCTTCGTCCAGCTTCATCTGCCAAAATCCTGATGATGCATCTAACTTGCTGAAATATTTTGCATTTGCAAACTGTGCCATGATTTCCTCACGTGTAGGAAGCTTGAAGTGCTCTCTCTTTATTGCTCTGTTTAGATCTCTTGGATCCAGGCAAATTCTGAGCTTTCCATTCTTTTTGTCCACTACGACGAGGGAACTCACCCACTCAGTTGGCTCATCTATCTTCTGAATCATGTTCAGGCTTTCCATCCTGTCCAACTCTGCCTTCAGTTGCTTTTGAAGAGCAAACGGAACTTTTCTGCATGGATGTATGACCGGTGTCATACTTTTATCTACTCTGATCGTGTGTTCTCCTGGAATGCAGCCTAGACCCTTAAATAGGTCGTTGTACTCTTTCATGAGTTCATCATAGACTGTCTCTCCTTCGCTTTCCACAACGAGGACTCTCTTTACCAGGTTCAGCCTCTCACAGGCTTTTAAACCTAGTATGGCTTGCACATCCTTTGGCACCACGATTAATGCTAGCGTGTGCTCTCTGTCCTTGTGTGTCACTTTGACAATGCATCTTCCTTTCACTGGTATATCAGTACCTGAGTATCCTGTCACTTTCACTTTTATTCCATGTATCTTTGGTCTGGGTCTAATTTTCTTAAAATCAGTCTCTGATATCACATTAACTTGTGCTCCAGTATCCAATTTTAATGGAATGTGTATGCCATTCACTTTTAGTGTCAACATCCAGTCTCTTTCTTCTTTTTTGTTTTCAGACACAACATCTACATTGAACTCCTCTATCTTGCTTTCATCTACTGTATGTACCTTGCTTTGTTGCGCTTGGTTCTTACAGCAACGGGCATAATGGTTGTTCTTGTTGCAACTATTGCATGTTTTACCATATGCTGGACACTTTCTTGGTGGATGCTGTGTACCGCATCGACTACATGACTTTCGATTGTCCCTTTCATTTTCGTTCGCTGGCCACGCCTCTTTTTTCACATTGGCGCTCGTTTTGTTAAACGGTTTGTATCTGTTCTTTCTCACTGCATCCACGTTGCAGCTATTGCCACTGAACAGCTCCTTTGCCTGCAACTTCACAGTCTGTGCAGCCCTACACAGTGCTATGGCTTTTCCCAGGTCTAGATCTTGCTCTCTTAGCAGTCTTTCCCTTAGACCATTATCTGGAATACCACACACCAGTCTGTCTTTTATCAGCGAGTCTGTCAGTCCCCCAAATTCACACAATTTGCTTCTGTTTCTCAGTTCAGTCACATACTGATCAATAGTCTCACCTGTTTTCTGTATACATGTGAAAAATCTGTGCCTCTCAAATGTCACGTTATGTTTAGGTATGCAGTAGGCCTCAAACTGTTCCATTATTTTATCTAGCTTCATTTTGTCTCTATTAGCAGCGAATGTGAAATTATTATACACCTCCAGCACTTCATCACCCACGACATGTAAGTACAGTGACGATTTCTGTTTATTACTTTTCTCATCAGCTCCGATTGCTGATAAATACAACCCCACACGTTGTTTGAATCTCCTCCAATTTTCAGCCACATTACCTGTCAATTGAAGCGTCGCCGGTGGGTGTAAACCTTCCATTCTTTCACTTCGTTAGCTATTCTCTAATGGTAAGCAACGATGTTCTCTTTTGGCTTGCTAATCTGTGGAGAGCTGACTTAACTTCAGAGTTTTTCTCTTCATCTCTTTCAGCCACTTCTGACGCCATGTATTGATTTCTTTGTGGGTTCAATGATGAGACATTTATGAAAGAGAATGAGTTTTAATCTAAAGTCTGTTCAACTCTTTATACAGCATTCAGGAGACACCATTATGCTAGTGATGCATCTAGAACAAAACCGAAACTAAACTAAACTGCCTTGCTTGTCTTGGTCACATGACCTCTGCGGGTCAGGCACAAGCAATCAATACCTGCAATCATACTGCTAAGGCATCATAATCGAACAGGCAAATACCATCTCTATTTGCTGATATCATTACAGTTACGCTGTGCTTTTCATCATTATTGGTGACAGTCTGAGGCAGCCCCACAGCACTGCTAATGCCACATTACGTTACAGATTGGTTGTTGGTGCTAGTCCCGAATTTGGTGATGGTAAGTCATAGAATCATAGAAACTTACAGCACAGAAGGAGGCCATCCGACCCGGCGTGACGGTGCTGGCTGTTTGAAAGAGCAATCATGCTCAGTCCCACACCCCCGCTTTCTGTCTGTAACCCTTATCCTCCAGTACCTGTTCAACGCCCGTTTAAAATTATTTGTGGAATCAGCTTCCACCACCTTTCCAGGTCGAGCGTTCCAGATCCCGACAACTCTCTGAGTGAATAAAATTCTCCTCCTCTCCCCTCTAGATCGTTTTCCAATGATTTTGAATCTTTGACCTCTGGTGATTGACCCACTCGCCAGAGGGAATATTTTTTCCCTATTTACTCGATCCAAACCTCTGATCATCTTGAAAACCTCTATTAGGTCGCCTCTTAACCTTCTCTGTTCCTTGGAGCACAGTCCTAACTTTTCCAACCTCTCCTCATAACTGAGGTCCCTCATCCCTGGTAACATCCTGGTAAATCTCCTCTCTGCCCTTTCTAAGCCCTTTACATCTTTCCTGAAGTGTGGTGCCCAGAATTAACAACAATACTCCAGCCGAGGCCTGATTTATAAAGATCTAGCGTGATCTCTTTGCTTTTATATTCTATTCCTATGTTTATAAACCCAATTAAGCCATGTGCCTTTTTTTTAATGAGGCAGCGTTGTTGCCATGAAGAAAGAGCCTCTTCAAAAACTGATCTTCCCTCACACAGCAGCAACAGCATAAATGTCTGATGTCAGCGATGCGAACTGCTGCCGGCTGCCATTTTGCCAGGCTATGAGTTGGGCGAGCGCTCGGCCCCATGCCAGTTAACAACACTGCAGGCTTGTCTGGCTTTCCCCACAGTACCACAGCGACCTCACTTTCAAAAAGCACTTCGTTGGCTGTGAAGCGCTCTGAGACATCCGCTGGTCGCGAAAGGCGCTATAGAAATGCAAGTCTTTTCTTTCCTTTCTGCAGATCTTCCCCAGGCGCTGGGGAAGGTCCACAGCCAGAAAACAAAAGTGACTTCCAAACAATTCCGTGCGAGCAGGATCACAGACGAGCCCTTGATTATCTGTTGCTGATGGTGCAGTTGCATCAGTCATTGCAATGCAAATGGATTCCCCAGCACCAGCAACCAATACCAACCTAGATAATTTTATCTGAACGTGTCCTGCGTAATGTCAACCAGATATAATCTCAGAATTACATAGAAACATAGAAGATAGGAGCAGGAGTAGGCCATTCGGCCCCTCGAGCCTGCTCCGCCATTCAATGCGATCATGGCTGGTCATCCAAATTCAGTACCCTGTCCCTGCTTTCTCCCCATATCCCTTGATCCCCTCAGCCTTAAGAAATATATCTAACTCCTTCTTGAATACATTTAATGAATTGGCCTCAACTGTCTTCGGTGGTAGAGAATTCCACAGGTTCACCACTCTGGGTGAAGAAATTCCTCCTCATCTCAGTCCTAAATGGCTTACCCCTTATCCTTAGGCTGTGACCCCTGGTTCTGGACTCCCCCGCCATCGGGAACATCCTTCCTGCATCTAGTCTGTCTAGTCCTGTTAGAATTTTATAAGTTTCAATGAGATAATTGCTCCAATTACTGTACCTCTAGATGTGTCAGGACCTCCACTGTGTCTGCGGGTGGATTTGTTTTTCCAATTCTGTAGCTGAACCCACGTCACTCTTATTGCTTGGACCAGTCTCTTTGGATTTTGCTTGACAGTAATCTAGCAGGAATAGTGTATCTTTGCACGCGTTCAATTAAAGCCATTGAGTAGCAAGCAAAACCCCAGTCGGCCCAGTCACGCCAGTGGGCGGAGTTAAAGGTCACAGAATCACCAGGGTAGTGGAGGCAACATGAGGTAGTATTAGAATACAGTCTTTCTATATGTTGAAATGCAGCAGTTGGGATTGTAATAAAAGTCCCCCAAAAATTCTCAACAACGACCAGCTGCATTGTTTTAATATAAATTACATAGTTGATGCTGAAGCACATTTTAAACACAGTACTCCCGTGTCACACCGGCCATTGGGGGCCGCAGTGTTGCAGCATGCTTCAATTCAATTAAAGTTTCAGAAACGCACTTCACCAAGGTTATAGCCCTGACGGCTCAGTGACTCACTGGCTCAAATGAGTTGATACTGGAAATTCACAAAATTTCACAGCAAGATATAATGGCACTGAGCAAGCCTCGCAGAGCTGCACCGATCTTTGAAAAGCCATCTGCAATTCAATTAAGGGCCCCGTTACTCTTGTGACCCATTTATATTGCGGATGGACCTCAGGAATTAGCTCTGCAGTACAGCCTGAGATTCGCTGCACTCTGCGATCCATCCCTTTTATATTGTGAGTATTTAGATGCATTAAATTCACGGTTCATGGCTTTGCTTCCTGACCACTGTAATTCCCCAAAGTCTGGGGCAGTTACGCATCGGCTGAAGAATGACAATCCCATTGGGCTGTATGGGTAGGATAAGTACCTTTATTTCCACTTAGTGCGTCGGTCAGTTTGTAGCATCGGCTGTGGTTCAGCGGGTTGCACCCTCGCCTCTGAGTCAAAAGGTTGTGGGTTCACAGTCCCACTCCAGAGACTTGACCACAGACAGCTAGGCTGACACGTCAGTGCAGCACTGAGGGAGTGCTGCACTGTCAGAGGTGCCGTCTTTTGGATGAGATGAGATGTTAAGCCGAGGTCCTGTCTGCTCTCTCAAGTGGACGTAAAAGATTCCATGGCACTATTTTGAAGAAGAGCGGGGGAGTTATCCCCGGTGTCCCGGTCAATATTTATCCCTCGTAAAAGATCCTACGGCACTATCTCAAAGAAGATCAGGAGAGTTCTCCCTGGGGTCCTGGCCAAAAATGTATCCCTCAATCAACATCACTAAAACAGATTATCTGGTCATTATCAAATTGCTGTTTGAAGGAGCTTGCTGTGTGCAAATTGGCTGCCGCGTTTCCTACATTCCAACAGTGACTACACTTCAAAAAGTTCTTCATTGGCTGTAAAGTGTTTTGGGACTTCCTGAGGTCATGAAAGGTGCTATATAAATGCAAGTCTTTCTTTTTCTTAGCATTTCCTCTTGCCTCTAGGGCATTGATGCTTTAGAACATGTCAGCAAAAATAATCTCTTCAGAAGTGCTTTGACACCTCTGTAGGCGGTAGCTCTGCTCGCATTTCCTTTACAGCATTTAGTTGGCATCGCTATCTATGGCAACACAGTAAAGTGGTGCACTTGGCCCATTTGAGCCCATTCCTTCCATGGATTGCTGTTGCTCCTCTCACCTCCGAAAGAATAATTGACCAAAACCACTGCTGCGGCAGTTACAGCTCAGCTCAGGAGGCAGCAGTCTCGACCACCGTCAGACATTGATGGATTCAGTCCTCACTGCAGGATTTGAACGTGCCAATCCTTTCTCCGAGCTTGGACCACAGTTCGGCGATGCTCCATGCCGACTCCATCCTACCTATGTCAACTTTTTCCCTCCACGGGACCTCCAACCTTAACTCTGGACTCGCTCCTGTGGTCACCAACCTATTCTCTGCTGGGGAGTTCACACGGAGGGAGAGATGGAGGGAGGACAGGAGGGTAGTGAACTCAGAGGAGAGGGAGCATGATGAATTGAGATGGAGGTTGAAATCACCGAGGATGAGAAGTCGTTTGGTGCAGAGGCTGAGCGAGGAAAGCAGTGAGGATATCTCGGTGATAACATTTTTATCATACTTGGGTGGACGGTAGAGAACGACAATTTTAAATGAGAGGTGAGAGGGGTGAAACCAGGAAATATGCAGCTGTATAATTGCTACATAACCAGGCCTATGCAACTTGAGTTTTTCCGTGTCTTTTCGCGTGCGCATTTTGGCTGCTGCTCCAGACCCGAGCCGTTCACTTCTATTTCCACCTTTTTTCCCCCCCTTTTTTTCTCTCTCTATCCCTCCCTGACTGGTTTCGCCTGTCGTCATGCTGCCCTTCATCTCTCCTCTCTCGGATACTCTGCACTCCCAAATCCCTACCCCAATCCTTCATTACTCTTCGACCTTCCTACTCTCCTGCCGCTGTCACAGGCTTGACTCCTTCTTGGATAAGCCCACAGCTTCCCTCTGTGCCTCTCTTGGCATCCTCCGAAGGGCCCATCGAGGCACTCGTCGCTGTCTCCTCATGAGTAGCAACCCCAACTGTCCCATCCTACTCTCTCACCGACCTTCCCGTCCAGCGTACCTGCGGGGGGCTAATCTTGCCAATCTCCTCCCCGTCCAACTCACCCCTCGAAGTGGACTCTCGCCCCGGATCAGCCATCACCGACCCCCTCCGCATCTCCCTCTAGAATGTCCATTCACCTGTGAACAAGGCCCTTGCCAACCATGAGCTCATCACAGATGACTGCATCGACATCATGGCTCTAACAGAAACTTGGCTGAGGGGTGATGACACCTTACCCTTAAATGAAATCTCCCCGCCTGGCTATAACTTCCACCACTTGCCCTGCCCAGACCACCATGGTGGTGGTGTGGCCCCCATCATCAAATCACACCTGGGTCTGCCCCCCTATTCCTCTGGTACTTTTTCGTCCGATGAGCATCTCACCTTGTTCCACCATTTCCATCTCTCATTTAAAATTGTCGTTCTGTACCGTCCACCCAAGCACGATAAAAATGATGGCCCAGAAATTCGGGTCGGGGGCTTCCCGCGGGTGCAAGCCTCCGACCTGCACTTACCTAGCACGCCGGCCGTTGTGCTGTGGGCCCGCGTGGGATTCCAATCCTGGGCCTCCTCCAACTGCTGGTGCGCAGTGCTTGCGTATCCCAGGGGCGCAGTTAGTTCGATGCGTCCCCTGGGATCACGTGGGCCATGGAGAGCCAATGGTAGCAGGGAATGCTTCATTCATAAATTTGACAGGAAGGGCTGTCAAACCTATAAATACTATAAGCCCCAAAACATCACCAAAACTTCAAATAATTTTTTTAAAAATCACATTTTTAAAATAACTATAAATTACATGAAATAACTATTTTAAACAATAATTTAAATTTTTGAAAAAATTAATTACATTTTCTAACGGGGCTAAAAATAAACTTACCTTTCTTTAAAGTATTTAAAAATAATAAACCTGTGGAAAAATGTTTTAATTTTAATTAATTCACCACTTACCTTGTTAAAAGCAGGCCTTGCGCCTGCTTTTTAAAAGTGTAACTGCTGGAGACTTAGGCCTAGAAATTCAGTATAGCCACGTTCGGGGCGCTAAAGTCGGGCGGCCGCTAAAGTTTGCGCCCGGCGCAAGTTCGCGCCACCTTCGCCGATATTCAGTCGCATCGCCCCAAGAGGTTGCTGCTGCGCTATAACAGGCGATGCACGACTATCATTAGGCGCTAAGCCGGCGGTCCGGGGCGATACCCCCGAGGGCGGGCGCAGCGCAGGTGCGGCGAGTTGCTGATTGACGGCAGACACTCTGGCGCCGGTCAGCTCTTAAAGGGGGAGGGTGGATTTGTTTGCCTGCCACGCCCTGCACACTGCAGCCCTCAAGCTAGGCCTGACCACTTCTGCTTCATCTGTGCAACGCCCAGGGCTATGGAGAAGGCCAGGGAGAGAGCGCAGCACTTCAGCGAGGGCGACCTGAGGGTGCTGGTTGGCGGAGTGGAGCGCAGGCGCCATGTTCTGTTCCCTGAAGGTGGCAGAAGGCAGCTGCCCAGCGCCTACCGGAAAGCCTGGAGGGAGGTCTCAAACAGGGTGACTTCCAACAGCGTGGTTGCCAGGACTCCTGTGCAATGCCGGAAAAAGTTCAACGACCTCACTCGGGTTGTCAGGGTGAGTACCCTTTCCAGTGTCTTCCTCATCCCTGCATGTGCACCTCAGTTTATGGGCAAAGGGACCTGAAAGCCCTAATGGCCAGCCCTCATCCAGCAGCTATGGGACTGTCATGAAAATCACTTGCGCATTCAGCACTTTACACACTGTACAAGCTATTCTACCATGGGAGGCAGTACAGCCAAGATCAGGGCTTCACACTGTCAGGGCCAGTCCACCATGGGAGGCAGTGCAGACAAGATCAGGGCTTCACACTGTACTTAGAGGCCGTCCTTTCTCTTGCAGGCCAAGGTGGCGCACAACCGGAGGAAGCAACGTGAGATCGGGGGAGGCCGTCCTGACGTCAAAGAGCTCTCCGACCTCGACCAGCGTGTGGAGCGCATTATGGCAGGACGGCTGATTGGCCCCGTCGCCAGTGGAGATGCCGACCCTGTTCTGGGCACCAATGGTAAGGGCATCACCTTTTTGACCTCTCTCTTTCCACTTGCGCCTCAGATCAGCCTCCTTTGCCACTGTCCGACCAATGCAGTGCATGGCAGCACTCATGCCTCCCTCGCTGCTGCCCTGTCCTCACTCTAAAGCAACTCTTGTGCCTCCCTGCTTTCAGATGGTGAATCGCCAGGTGAGGAGGCGGGCCCTCAAGCTGCCACTGTCAGCGATTCCGAATTTGAGGAGGAGAAAGAGGAAGCCGGCCCATCAGTGCCACCCTCAGCCGCGCCAGCCCATGGCGATGAAGGGGACACGTCTTCCCTGGAGGGGAGCCGGGGGGAAGGGTCGGAGGAGAGTGAAGCTCCGGGGCCCAGCGGCCTGCAGCAACGCGGGAGGGGTGGTGAAGCTCGGCGGACTTCTCCCCAGAGGGTGAGTGCGGCCTCCAGTCCTGCGACGGTGAGCGCAGAGGAGGTGCGGCTCCTGGAGGAAATGGCCGTCCAGGCTGAGCGCAGGCACAATGAGCTCATGGCTGCAGTGGCAAGGATGCCTGACTCCATTGAGTCTCTGTCAAGGAGTGTGCAGGAATTCGGAGCAGCACAGGCCAGGAGTCTGCAACAATTCAGTGCAGCACAGGCCAGGAGTCTGCAGGACTTCGCGGCAGCACAGGCGGCTTCTAGCCAAGTGCTCAGTCGTGCCGTTCATTCACTGGCTGGTGTCATGCGGACACAGACCAGGGCCACACGGGCACTAACTGCTGCCACCCTCGCTGGATCGGCCAGGCATCGCCAGGGCACTCGCCGCGCAGCAGCAGCCCGGCAGTCTGTTCTTCAGCTGTTTGCTGCGCATGCTGCAGTGCTGGCCCGTGCGAGTGCCAATGTCTCAGGCGACCAGGGAGTACCTGCGATCTGTCAGGTTGGCACCATTCCTGCAGCCGACACTGCCACTCCGCCATTGCAGCTGCCACGAGCCGCTGGACAGACTGCTGCCGCCCAAGCAGAGTTGGAGCAGTCAGCAGCCGGCCCCTCCAGGGCCAGAGCTGGTGCAGGCCGACCCCCAAGGGCATCTGCCGTCTCACCATCTGACCCTCAGCAGCCTTCCCCCAGCCTTGCTGCAGCCACTGGGGTCCCATTGAGGAGGAGCTGCAGGGCGGGCAGGGGCCAGTCACGGATGCGAAAGGCATCACCCTCGCAGGGCAAAAAGTAGAAGGTCTGGCCAAATGCTTTGTGTTTGTTGAAAGGCCGAGACTGGTGTAGTTGTGTTTTTGTAAGGCCGAGACTGGTGTCTTTCTTTTTTTGGTAAGGCCAAGACTGGTGTATTTCTTTGTTTTGTAAGGCCGAGACTGTTCGTTTTGTGTTTTTGGAGGGGGCTTCTCTCCATTAGTTTGTAATGTGGGAAGGGCAGAGGTTTCCAAGTAATAAATGTTCTTAAATCGCACTGCCCATGCTTTATTTTACAAGTCCTGGTTGCCCTGCTCGGCTGAGGGCTTGTGGAGTGACTACATTCATCTGGTGACATTGGCACAAGCCATTCCCTGAGAGGGGGCCTAGAACCGACGTTCAATAAGCCGCTGTCGGGCGGCCCTTGCACTTTCTGCCTCCCTCCTGTGCTGGTCCTCCTCCTCCTCCTCCTCCTCCTCAGGTGGTCCTCCAATCTCTGGTGGCAGTGGCTGAGTCCTGCAGATAGCCAGGTTGTGCAGCATGCAGCACACGACCACGAAATGGGAGACTCGCTCCGGCGAATATTGTAGGGCTCCACCGGAACGATCCAGACAGCGGAACCGTTGCTTCAGGACGCCGATTGTTTGCTCAATGATGTTCCTGGTTGCTTGATGGCTGTCATTGTATCCCTCTTCAGCAGGGGTGCTGGGCGCACGGAGCGGGGTCATCAGCCAGGTACACAAACGATAGCCTTTGTCCCCGAGAAGCCATCCTCGTGGGTGAGGCTGGGCCTGGAACATGTCTGCCACAGAAGTCTGGCGCAGGATGAAGGCATCGTGGCTGCTGCCTGGAAAGCGGGCATTGACAGCTAGGATGAGCTGCCTGTGGTCACACACCAGCTGAACGTTGAGCGAATGGTAGCCCTTCCGGTTGCGGTAATCCTCGGCATTCTCCAGATGTGCCTGCAAAGCCACATGCGTGCAGTCAATGGCGCCCTGCACCATGGGGAAGCTCGCGAATGCTGCAAAGCCCATTGCACGCTGTTGCTGCTTGACAAGGGCCATGGAGAAGGAGATGAACTGACGTCTCCTTCTGAAAAGGGCATTGGTCACCTGGCGGATGCAGCAATGCATGGCGAACTGGGAGATGTTGGAAATGTCCCCAGTAGCGGATTGGAAGGAGCCGGTGGCATAGAAGTTGAGAGCCACCGTCACCTTCACTGCCACCGACAGAGACGTCCTGCTCCTCAGATGTGGCTGCAGATCACCGCCAAGCAGGTGGCAGATCTCAGTGACCACCGCCCTTCGGAATCGCAGCCTCCGAACACACTGCTCGTCAGACATGTTCAGGTAGGAGAACTGCTGGCGGTATACCCTGGGTGGGTAAGGCCTCCTTTCCCGACACCTGTTGCCCCCTCTCCGTCTGGCCAGGACTGCCACTCTCTCACGGCGTCTGTGAGCCCTTTGAATGCAATGGAGAAGGCCAGCGTTTGCACCCGTTGCAGCCCCCATTATATGTTTGCAAACAATGATATGACACTGAAGGCAAAGACAAGTGGAAAGCTGTGGCCTGAAGCCACAAGTACCTGTCCGAGTGTTGAGCCGAAGCAGAAAGCTCTCTACCTTTGTCTCTCTGCAAAGATCCGTCTCTCAAAAAGGAGTGCTGCGAAATGGCAGCCTTTTCTACTGCAGGAGGTGTGCCCTTTAATTTGTGCCCCCCGCGCCCCGCATCGACTGAGAACCGTTCCCCTCTACCAGTCGCTAGGGGCGCCAGGCGCACAATAGGGCGTCGCCACTGAATTTCCGGTTTGGGGCGCACAAAGGGCGTTGCACGAGGAAATGACGTCAGATCTGCGTGCGCAGCTGAGCGCGTGCAAAGACTTTGCGCCGCCGCTAAATCTTGAGTGAAGTTGGGGAGAGGCGCAGATCGCGCTGCGCCCAGCCGCTAGCCGCCTAGCGCCCAACATCTCCTCCTCCTAAGGCGCTACCGGCTGGCGCAAGCAACTGAATTTCTAGGCCTTACCCTCCTGGAAAAACCTGCAAAAAAAATGTAAGTTCGATGCGCACGCGCAGCCTCTCCAGCGCACGCGTTCCACCTGTCAACCCCTTCTTTCAAGGGAACGGAAGTTCCGGTTTCCTGCGTATGCGCAGTGCATGCACGAAACCGGCACTTTCGTTGGGCTGACGCGTGAGTACCCAATGCGTACTCATGCATGGGGAGCCGAATCTCTGGGCCGTTATCACAGCGATATCCTCTCTGCATTCCTCCCTCAACCTCTGCACCGAGCGACTTCTCGTCCTCGGTGATTTCAACCTCCATCTCAATTCATCATGCTCTCCCTCCTCTGAGTTCACTACCCTCCTATCCTCCCTTCATCTCTCCCTCCATGTGAACTCCCCAACCCATATTCAAGGCTGCCCCCTTGACCTTGCCATCCCTCATGGCCTCGCTACTCCGAATGTGTCAATCGAAGGTAAGACCATCTCTGACCACTTCCTTGTATCGCTTTCCACCCACATCCCTCTTCCCCCACCCAACCCTACTTCCTTCTCTGTCCGCCCCTGGAAAAAACTCTCTCCCAACGCCCTTACAGCTGCACTTATGAAATCCCAACTGTCCAGCCTTTGGCCCTCCATTCACCATGACATTTCTGCAGCTATCGATCTGCTCAACCACACCCTCACCACCACCTTTGATGCCCTAGTCCCTATTAAAACCATTACTCTCTCTCACCCCAGCCGTTCCCCCTGGTACGACCCACATCTTCACTCCCTCAAGTCCAAGGGACGCAGACTTGAACAGATATGGTGGACAACTGGTTTAGCCATTCACTGCCAGATCTGGCTGGACCACATAAAGCATTATCGGGTCCTACTCTAGTCTGCCAAAACTGCTCACTATTCCAGGATCATTCTGGAATGCAAAGATAAACCTGGGCTACTATTCTCTACTGCTAACCGTCTTCTTAAACCCCTCTCCCCTGTCTCCTCCACCCTCACCTCCAACAACAAGTGTGAGGAGCTCATGGACGTCTTTGTCTCTAAGAGTGAGACCATCGATCAGCTGCCTCTGCCACTTCCCTTCCTTCCCACCAGGCCAAACCTCCTCTAAGGTTCACCCCTGCCCTAGCCCTGAACTCGCATCTTTCTCCAGTATCTCTCCGATCTCCCCTCTTGACATCTCCACGCTCATCCTGTCCATGAGACCCACTTCCTTCTCCCTCGATCCTATTCCCACTAAACTGCTGACCACCCAACTTTCTTTTCTGGCCCCCATGTTAGCTGACATTGTTAACGGTTCTCTCTTCTCAGGTACTGTCCCCCTCTCCCTCAAATCTGCCATCATCACCCCCTTCTTAAAAAAACAACCCTTGACCCCTCCGTCCTTGCAAACTACCGCCCCATCTCCAACCTCCCTTTCCTCTCCAAAGTCCTTGAACGTGTTGTCGCCTCCCAAATCTGTGCCCATCTTTCCCGGAATGCCATGTTTGAATCCCTCCAATCAGGTTTCCACCCCTGCCATAGTACCGAAATGGCTCTCATCAAAGTCACAAATGACATCCTTTGACTATCCCTCCTCGTCCTTCTCAACTTGTCTGCAGCCTTTGACACAGTTGACCACTCCATCCTCCTCCAACGCCTCTCCACCGTCGTCCAGCTGGGTGGGACTGCACTCGCCTGGTTCCATTCTTATCTATCTAATCGTAGCCAGAAAATCACCTGCAATGGCTTCTCTTCCCGCTCCCGCATCGTCCCTCTGGGGTTCCCCAAGGATCTATCCTTGGCCCCCTCCTATTTCTCATCTATATGCTGCCCCTTGGCAACATCATCCAAAAATACGGTGTCAGTTTCCACATGTACACTGATGACACCCAGCTCTACCTCACCCCCACTTCTCTCGACCCCGCCACGGTCTCTAAATTGACAAACTGCTTGTCCAACATCCAGTTCTGGATGAGCAGAAATTTTCACCAATTAAATATTGGGAAGACCGAAGCCATTGGCCTAGAAATTCAGTGCCCTTAGCGCCGATTTTGCGGCGCTAGAGGGCCTAGCGCTGCAATTGGCGCCGGTTCCTAAATTGCCTGGGGCCCTTCCGCGGCGGTAGACCGGTAGCGCTGCGCCGGCACCGATGACGTCATCGGTGTGCGCAGCGTCCCGGTTGCCGTGGTAACCCGGCCCCAAGCCGAAATTCAGTTGCGCCCGCCTCGCCCGTGGCAGGCGCAACTAAGACTCTGGCAACAGAGTCTTCCACCAGTGTGCGCCGGCGCATAAAGGTGGAGCGGCGGCCGGCCGCGTTCCCGGCGGCCGCCTGCCCGCACCTCCCTTCCCGGACTCCTGCATTCCCCCCCCGCGGCCCTGATCAGTGTCTGATGCGAGCCCGGCACTTCCCCGAGGTGCCGGGCTCAGATGTCGGGGCAATCCGCCGGACAGTTGCCGGCTGCAGGCAGCTCCTCCTTAACAGGAGGAGGAGGCCTGCAGTTCCCCCGCCTGCCGCACCGCATCGGGTGCCGCAGCGGGGGATTAGCGCCGGGAAACCCAAGTTCACGCCCGTTTTGAGGCGCTAAAGGAGGGTTTTAGCGCCCGCCGCCGTCTGGGCCCAGCGCACCCGAATTTTCGTCGGGCGCTGCCGCATTACCGCTGGCGCAAACTTTCTGGCGCTACAGCCCTGGCAAGACCAGAACCCAATTTCTAGGCCATTGTCTTCTGTCCCCGCCACAAACTCCGTTCCCTAGCCACCATCTCCATCCCTCTCCCGAACATCTGTCTGAGGCTGAACCACACTGTTCGCAACCTTGGTGTCATATTTGACCCTGAAATGAGCTTCCGACCACATATCCGCAGCACATCTAAGACCGCCTATTTCCACCTCCGTAACATCGCCCGTCTCCGCCCTTGCCTCACCTCATCCGCTGCTGAAACCCTCATCCATGCCTTTGTTTCCTCTAGACTTGACTAGTCCAACGCACTCCTGGCTGGCCTCCCACATTCCGCCCGACGTAAAATTGAGGTAATCCAAAACTCGGCTGCCTGTGTCCTAACTCGCACCAAGTGCCGTTCACCCATCTCCTCTGTGCTCACTGACCTACATTGGCTCCTGGTTAAGCAACACCTTGATTTCAAAATTCTCATCCTTGTTTTCAAATCCCTCCACTGCCTCACCCCTCCCTATCTCTGTAATCTCCTCCAGCCCCACAACCCCCCGAGATATCTGCGCTCCTCTAATCCTGTCCTCTTGAGCATCCCTGATTATAATCGTTCAACCATCGGTGGCCGTGCCTTCAGCTGCTTGGGCCCTAAGCTCTGGAACTCTCTCCCTAAGCCTCTCCGCCTCGCTACCTCTCTTTCCTCCTTTAAGACGCTCCTTAAAACCTACCTCTTTGACCAAGCTTTTGGTCACCTGCCCTAATTTCTTATGTGACTCGGTGTCAATGTTTTGTCTTATGATACTCCTGTGAAGTGCCTTGGGACATTTTACTATGTTAAAGGCGCTATATAAATACAAGATGTTGTTGTTGTTGTCAGTCTCATACAGTGTGGAGGGAGAGTCAAAGGTTCCATCCTCCAGACAAGAAGTTAAAACACAAGGGGGTGAATCTTTACTTCTACCGCTGAGCATACAAAGGGCGGTAGTGGATCATCCGCCCAAACTTTACAACCCGCCCGATTTTCGTCTGTACAATGGAAACGAAAATCAGGCAGCCTGATCTGCCGTCGCCTGTTTTTTAATCCTGGTGATAAAACTGAGAATTTACCCCAAAGCCCTTTTCTGCCTGTCTGGGAGGATGTTAAAGATTTCATGGCATTAGTCAACGAACAGCAGTGAATTACCCTGATGTCCTGGCCAGCAATACCTTGTGGGATCTACTATGTGCAAAATGGTGGCCCATGTGCCTACTTAACAGCAGTTACTGCTGTTCAAAATACGTTATTGTATCTGAAGGCTCTTTAAGGCATATTTCAGATGGGCCTTTGACCGTCTAGGTCCTAAGCTCTGGCATTCCCTCTCTAAACTCCACCGCTCCACCTCCCTCTTCTCCTTTAAGATCCTCCTGAAAACCCAGCACTTCCACCAAGCTTTTGGTCACCCATCCTAATATCTCGACATCCACTATTGTCTGATTACGCCTCTGTGAGGTCAAATTAAGTGTAAATTTGTGTGCTGTGCTGAATAAGTTGGTTTGAAATCTAAAGACAAAAGGTGTTATTTCAATGTTAATAGTGTTACTTCCAATATACTGTGTTGTGGTGCCAGCAAGCATAATGATATTTATAGGGGAGCACGTTAGGGCGACTAGCAGAGTGAACCCTAGCAATATTAAAGACACCAGCATCAAG
This sequence comes from Somniosus microcephalus, assembly GCF_052327205.1. Taxonomy (NCBI): domain Eukaryota; kingdom Metazoa; phylum Chordata; class Chondrichthyes; order Squaliformes; family Somniosidae; genus Somniosus; species Somniosus microcephalus. The sequence goes on along the minus strand of NC_141003.1, from coordinate 80,942,355 downwards.
CACATCTTCCTCCCTCCTCTCCTTTCAGCATTCCAAAGGAACCATACCCTCCATGACACCCTGGTCTACTCCTCCATTATCCCCCAACACCAGCTCTCCTTCCCGGCGACTTCTCATGCAAGCGCAGGAGATGCAACACCTGCCCGCTTACTTCCACCCTTGCCACTGTCCAGGGCCCCCAAACACGCCTTCCGGGTGAGCCAGCAGTTTACTTGTGCTTCTCAGTGTCAGCTGTGGCTCAGTGGGTAGCACTCTCGCCTCTGAGCCAAGGTTGTGGGTTCAAGTCCCACTCCAAGGACTTGAGCACAAAAATCTAGGCTGACACTCCAGTGCAGTGCTGAGGGAGCGCTGCACTGTCGGAGGTGCTGTCTTTTGGATGAGACAGTAAACCGAGGCCCCGTCTGCTCTCACAGGTGGACGTAAAAGATCCCTATTTTGAAGAAGAGCAGGGGAGTTATCCCCGGTGTCCTGACCAATATTTATCCCTCAATTAACATCACAAAAATAGATAATCTGGTCATTATCACATTGCTGTTTGTGGGAGCTTGCTGTGCGCAAATTGGCTGCGTGTTTCCTATATTACAACAGTGACTACACTTCAAAAGTACTTCATTGGCTGTAAAGCGCTTTGGGATGTCCGGTGGTCGTGAAAGGCGCTATATAAATGCCAGACTTTCTTTCTTACTTTTTCTTCCAACTGTATTCACTGCTCACGATGCAGCCTGCTCTACATTGGGGAGACCAAACGCAGATTGGGTGACCGCTTTGCTGAACACCTCCGTTCTGTCTGCAGGTGTGACCCTGAGCTTCCTGTTGCTTGCCGCTTTAATTCTCCTTACTGCTCCAAATCTGACCTTCTGCCCTTGGTCTCCTGCACCGTTCCAATAAAGCTCAACTCAAGCTCCAGGAACAGCACCTGATCTTCCTACTTGGCAGCAACGTACAGCCTTCTGGCCTTAACATTGACAACTTCAGACCTTAACCACCACCCCTAATTTTTCTCTCCCGCAGCAGGTGCTGGTAAAGGTAGGTGGCTCCACCAAAGATACGGGGAATGGGGGAGATCTGGGCCGGTATTTAGGGTGGGGATCCCCTATTGGTACACGGCCAATGGGGTGGTCCGCACCACTGGAGTCTGCCTGCCTTTCATCCACCACATTCATGGGCCACGGGAGCTTCCTCCGCTTTGCCAGGTTTTCCATGCTGCCCACCGCGCCCCCCGCCTCTGTCATTCTACTGTAACCATTCACACATCCTCTGGGCACACCTCCTGTTTCATCAATTTCTTTCATTATCACCTCCTTCTGCCTTGCACCATCATCATTTCTGTCATTTCCTGACCTTCTCTACTATATTCTTTCCACGCCCTTTATTCCCTGGCATTGTACTTGCTTAAGAGCTCTTCATTGACCTCTAACTTTTTCCAGTTCTGACGAAGGGTCATCGATCTGAAACGTTAACTCTGTTTCTCTCTCTCCACAGAGGCTGCCCAACCTGCTGAGTATTTCCAGCATTTTCTGGTTTTTATTTCAGATTTCCAGCCACCGCTGTATTTTGCTTTTTGCAATATTTAAAGGCTGGTTAATATAATAATAATGACACAAATCGTGCCAAAAAAAAACACTGACACGACACTTAATTAAAAAAAAGTATCAGCCAACTTCTCAGGAGAAAAAAAAATGGGCAAACTTTCAGTGAATAGAATGCACCTTTACATACATTGCGCTTTCAAACTTCCCAATGAAAACGCCATCCCTACCTAAAGCCATGGCTTGTCGAGAGGGTGGGGGCTTTATAACTGATTTGAATGTACTTTAAATAAAAAAATTATGATTCTATGATTACGCAGCGAGTGGTTAGGATCTGGAATGCACTGCCTGAAAGGGTGGTGGAGGCAGATTCAATCGTGGCTCTCAAAAGGGAATTGGATAAATACCTGAAGGAAAAACATTTGCAGGGCTACAGGGAAAGGGCGGGGGAGTGGGACTAGCTGAAGTGCTCTTGCAGAGAGCCGGCATGGGCTCGACGGGCTGAATGGCCTCCTTCTGTGCTGTAACCATTCTATGATTCTATGGTTCTATGACGGTTTGCATTGAGAATATCATAAGCTGGTATCAAAGCATTAAAAGTTCAGAGAACTGAGTTTTGCACCAGTATAAAGCTTACATAAGAACATAAGAATTAGGAGCAGGAGTAGTCCATTTGGCCCCTCGAGCCTGCTCCGCCATTCAGTAAGATCATGGCTGATCTTCGACCTCAACTCCACTTTCCCACCCGATCCCCATATCCCTTGATAGACTGGGAACTTGAAAAAGACTTAGACTGGCACAGAGAACTCCTTGGTAAATGTTGCCTACACAGAGAGTGAAAATTATTCATTTTGATGTAACAATTATCAAATTCCTAGAAAATGTGGACAAAGAAAAAAAAATAAATACAATGCATCCATCTGAGTTGTAGTTTTAAAATAGTAAAACTAGTATCTGCTACATGGAAAATATTTTTCTGCGTAGGTTTCTTGAGTGTGAATATCTGTGTGGGTGTAATGCACAAACTTAGCCAGAAAGCCACACTCAGACAACTATTTTTAGCATGACCTTGTTAGATTGCTCGTCTAAATACTGTTCCCAACGACATTTTTTTGAGGCGGATGAAAGCAGACGCTCCTTGCGTGTTTTTTTTTACACTTTAAACTGACTGAGGTGAGAAGCTAGTTGGTGAGAAACAGAGAGAGCGAGAGAGAGAGAGAGCGGCGAGAAGGAATAGGCCAGCCAGGCTTTGCTAGAGGCATAGGCCGAATTCTCAAACAGGAAACTGTGGCATAGCCAAGTGCACAGAACAGAAGCTGGAGTCCTTAGGGAGAAATGTGGTCAGTTGAAGTTCAATGATTTTGGTCAGACAAGACGGTCGGTGCAAAACTTGGAGATGTACCAAATCCGTAACAAGGAGACAAAATCTTAGGATTAGAACTGGAAGGCAAAAAAAAAGAAAGACTTGCATTTATATAGCTCCTTTCATGATCAGCGGACGTCCTAAAGCACTTTACAGCCAATGAAGTACTTTTGAAGTGTAATCACTGTTGTAATGTAGGAAACACGGCAGCCAATTTGCGCACAGCAAGCTCCCACAAACAGCAACGTGATAATGACCAGATAATCTGTTTTAGTGATGTTGATTGAGGGATAAATATTGGCCCCAGGACACTGGGGAGAACTCCCCTGCTCTTCTTCGAAATAGTGCCATGGGATCTTTTACATCCACCTAAGGTTTAACGTCTCATCCAAAAGATGGCACCTCCAACAATGCAGCACTCCCTCAGCACTGCACCGGGAGTGTCAGCCTAGATTTTTGTGCTCCAGTCTCTGGAGTGGGACTTAAACCCACAACCTTCTGACTCAGAAGCGAGGGTGCTGCCCACTGAGCCATGGCTGACGTATAAAGATGAGGGTCGGATTTCTTTTAATTCTATGGAAAGGGATACTAGAATTTGGGGCGTAATTCAGACCAAATCAATAAGTTGCAGGCTGATTTAAATAAGTTAGCCTGGACCTGACAGGTATTATTTAATGTGCACCAACGCAGTATCATGCACTTTAGGTTAGGAAACTCCAGTCATCTTGCTAAGGGAAATGGATCAAGAAGGAGATATGTGGATAATTGTTAATCACTCAGTGGTGTGTTAACAGTGTGTCTTGCTGCAGTTGTACAGGGCCTTGGTGAGACCACACCTTGAGTATTGTGTGCAGTTTTGGTCGCCTTATCTGAGGAAGGATGTTCTTGCCATGGAGGGAGTTCAGCGAAGATTCACCAGACTGATACCTGGGATGGCAGGAATGACGTATGAAGAGAGATTGAGTTGATTAGTCTTGTATTCGCTAGAGTTTAGAAGAATGAGAGGGGATCTCATTGAAACTTATAAAATTCTAACAGGACTAGACAGACTAGATGCAGGAAGGATGTTCCCGATGGCGGGGGAGTCCAGAACCAGGGGTCACAGTCTAAGGATAAGGGGTAAGCCATTTAGGACTGAGATGAGGAGGAATTTCTTCACCCAGAGAGTGGTGAACCTGTGGAATTCTCTACCACACAAGGCAGTTGAGGCCAATTCATTAAATATATTCAAGAAAGAGATAGATACATTTCTTAAGGCTAAAGGGATCAAGGGATATGGGGAGAAAGCAGGGACAGGGTACTGAATTTGGATGATCAGCCATGATCTCATTAAATGGCGAAACAGGCTCGAGGGGCCGAATGGCCTACTCCTGCTCCTACCTTCTATGTTTCTATGTGAGATGGCTATAGGGTTTTAGGTTGTACTGCTAGTAAAACTGCGTGCAGAATGAAGCGTACTATACTTTGTCCATATAAGGCGCTGGTACATCCGCACAGAATATTGTGCATCCAGTTTTATTCCGTGCACGTGGTGAAAGAAATCACTAAAAATAGCGATGCAGGTTGATAAGGCCATAAAAAAAGGAAACCAAGCACTAGGGTTTATTTCTAGAGGGATAGAATTGAAAAGTAGGGAAGTTATGCTAAACTTGTATCGAACCTTGGTTAGACCACACTTGGAGTACTGCGTACAATTCTGGTCACCATATTATAAAAAGGGTATAGAGACACTGGAGAGGGGCAAAAAAGATCTACAAGGATGATACCAGAAATGCGAGAGTATACCTATCAGGAAAGGATGAACAGGCTGGGTCTCTTTTCTCTTGAAAAGGGAAGGCTGAGGAGTAACCTAATAGAGGTCTTTAAAATTATGAAAGGTTTTGATAGAGTGGATACAGAGAGAGTGTTTCCACTTTTGGGGACGAGCATAACCAGAGGCCATCAATATAAGATAGTCACTGAGAAATCCAATAGGGAATTCAGAAGAAATTTCTTTACCTAGAGAGTGGTGAGAATGTGGAACTCGCTACCACAGGCAGTGGTTGAGGTGAATAGTATAGATGCATTGAAGGGGAGGCTGGATAAGCACATGAGGGAGAAGGGAATAGAGGGTTATGCTGATAGAATTAGATGAGGAAAGACGGGAGGAGGCTCGAGTGGAGCATAAACGCCGGCATGGACTGGTTGGGCCGAATGGCCTGTTTCTGTGCTGTATATCCGATGTAATCCTATGATATTGAGCCTTTGGAGAAGATGTTGAGGAGGGGAAACAGGATGATAACAAATCTTACAGCTCTTTGTTATGAGGATACGCTCTAAATGTTAGGATTATTAAATTTGGAGAAATACAGTCTTATATGATTGAAGTTCTTAAAATGATGAAGAGATTGGATGCAGTCCAGTTAGGTAATTTAAAATGGACGGAATGGTAGAACTAGATGAAAATCTGTAGACAAAGGTTAGGTTAGATGCCAGGAAGTATTTCCTTTTATCGAGAATCATTGGTCTCTGACACAACTTGCCAAGACATGAGCTGAGCATGGAGTCGTATTGTCCTTTAAAAACGAATTTGATAAGTTCCTGAGAGAGACCATTTCCATTTATAGAAGATAAGTTATTAGTTAGCTATGGTTGTGATGAATCATGGTCTCCTGGAGCCTTGGGGAATTCGGGAGGAGTTTCCTTAAGTAGCGGCAGTTTTTTTGTTTTTCTGTTTCTTTTGCCTGCTACATTTTTTTTATTTGTTCATGGACGTGGACAGAGCTGGCAAGGGCTCAGTTATTGTATATCCTTAGTTGCCTGGGCCATTTTCTTGAATTCATAGTGATTTTTTTAAATAGTAGGCATTAAGGGTTAACCACGCAACGTGGGACTGGGGTCATGTGTTGGACACCGGGCAGCAATTTCCCTTCCCTAAGAAGTTGCACTGTAAATTCGTGGTGTCAGGGGCTGTCCGGGCAGAGCTAGGTAGACTGAGACTCCAGTCACATCAGTGCTCTCGGTGTTTTGCAAATGCAGCCACTCAGACCTGCTGGTGAATTTCTAGTATCTCGTGGATATCAGCGTCAAGCTGCTGTCAAACCCACTTTCAGTCCATCATCAGGACTGAAGGAAGAATGCTAAAGAACCAGTTGGGTTTTTAACAACAACTGGAAGGCTGAGGGGGGACCTGATTGAGGTGTACAAAATTATGAGGGGGATAGATAGGGTAGATAGAAAGGAACTTTTCCCCTTCGTAGAGGGGTCAATAACCAGGGGGCATAGTTTCAAGGTAAGGGGCAGGAGGTTTAGAGGGGATTTGAGGAAAAACTTTTTCACCCAGAGGGTGGTTGGAATCTGGAGCTCACTGCCTGAAGGGATGGTAGAGGCAGGAACCCTCACAACATTCAAGAAGCATTTAGATGAGCACTTGAAATGCCATAGCATACAAGGCTACGGACCAAGTGCTGGAAAATGGGATTAGAATAGACAGGGCTTGATGGCCGGCGCGAACACGATGGGCTGAAGGGCCTCTTTCTGTGCTGTATAATGACACTATGACGGCAAAAAAAAAATCCAGAAGCTTTCAGGTGTCATTCCTCAAATTACCAAATTTATTTAGTTCACTTTGGGCAAGATTTGAACTCAAAGTCCCTGGGCTGTTAATCCAGTACCATAACCATTACATATACTTAAGAGATGGGCAAACAGTGTGTGAGGTTGAACTGTTGACCAATTGAGTGGTTTTGATGGGCTTTGAAGGTCTTTCCCTTTTTTTGTATATTTGCCTTAAGTCAGCACCTCTTTAAGATCACTGGGTCCAGTGCAAAGAGTGAGCTTTAATTGTCCTTAACTTCAGATTTTAGTTCAAGCTGCTTTCCACGTGCACCTTCACCATTATGATAGGAATGTGGGCAAAGCTTGTTTGACTGACAGCTTCTAATTCCAACCTGTTTGAAACATCCTTTTACCAGCTCAGCATGTGCTATTCAGGGTAATCGCCTTTATTAAACCACAAAACAATTGTAAAAGTTTTGGAAACTCATCTGTTCCTGTTTAGAGAACCTTAAGCAGTATTTGCAGTGCAACTGTAGTATTGGTGCAAAGCAGTGTTGCTTCACACCGATGCTAGGAAGGTGTGGTGTAAATCTGGAGTTGGGGGTCATCTTGACGTCAGAGTGAAGCAGAGAGACTCCTGTCACATCAATGCTGCAGCTCATGATTTCCCTATACCTCAGCCATAGTACATTCTAGGGGGGTATAGTCTTAGGCTGCTGTCAAACCCATACCCAGTTCATCATCAAGACTCTCCATTTACACCTCTGATATAACAACAGAAAACGCTGGAAAAACTCAGCAGGCCAGGCAGCATCCGTGGAGAGAGAAACAGAGTTAATGTTTCAGGTCGATGACCTTTCGTCAGAACTGTTGCCTGCCTCCATCTCCCCATCCCCACCATTGACGAAACCCTTTCACCTTCAGGCTCCATCTCTACAACGTTCTCCTTGCTGGCTTCCTGAGTTCCATTCTACACAAACGGCAACTCATCTAGAACTCCACTGCCTGCATCTTATCGGGCACTAAATCGGCATCACCTCTTGCCACTGTCCTCATTGGTGGCTCCACTTAACCCCAGCACATTGGTTTCAAAATCCTCATTTGCAAATCCCTCACCCCACTTTAGCCCTGCAACCTTTTGCAGCACTACATTTCAGCTCATACCCTTTGCTCTTCTATATCTGCACTATTATGTATTGCAGCCCCCCCCCCCGCTCCCCCCCGCTGTCCACCATCAGCTGCAGAGCCCTCAGTCATCACGGCCCTGCACTCTGAAACTCTCTTCCTAACATGTACTTCCTGCTATAATTTTCACCACCTTCAAAATCTACCTTTTTGTTTTAGCTTTCCCCAACTCTTCCTCCAGTTTCTGCTGGGTGCATAATTTTGAACCTCACATCCCCTCCCTTCTCATCCCCTCACCTCTCCTCACTTCCATTGTTTAACATGGCTGCTCGATGTCGCTGTACTGCAGCATTTCCCAAAGTACAGGTGGGTCGCTGATGACTGCCGTGTGCCCAAACTGAAGCCTGTCCCGAGCTTTCAATAATTGACCCGTTATGTGCTTGATCCTTTCATGTGTGAAGCTCATGAAAGATGATCTCATAGTTCACCCAGCACACATTGAATAATTGGGCCGGGGGTAAGATTTCGGATGCCAGCAGCTCTCAAAGGGCTGTTGTTCACCCTTCGAGCTGCCTTGACTGAACTGTAGGTCACCATGGAGAGTGGGGCTACTCCAGGATCCTCTGCAGCGGAACTTACATTGGCCAAGATCCTAAGCTTCAGTGTAATTTCCATATCAAGTGTTCTGACACGAGAAGATCCAATCTTTAGCAGCCCATCATTTCTACCACCATGTTGTGGAATCAGATTGTGACAGCCCTCACAAAGAGCTTCAAGGACCTTAGTGTTGACCTACTTCCACATAGACCTTTGGACATGCGGAGGGAATACCCATTAACAGGGGACATGGCAACAGCTGGCATGGCTGATGGAGATGTCCCGTAGGGCTACACCACATTCATACCACCAAGCCGCCCAATTGAATGATTCCCAGCCAGTCACTGAAGTAGCATTCATTTAACACTTGGGGCTGGATTTTGTCAATGGAGGCGACTTGGAGGCGGGACTGCTGCTTGTCGTGTCAATGTCCCGCCTCCATCCTCGCCTGACCATTCAGAGGGATTTTCCCCTGAGTGAGCTTGTTAAGCCCGCCCTGCGGGCTCAGCAGGCCAATTAGGGAAGAAGTCACTGACAGATCACGTCAACGTCAGACGTGCTACCTGTCAAGACTTCTTGAAAGAAGAAATTACAGCGTTTGACAGCTCTGTGAATCTCTGTGACGCTGTCAAACACTGACATTCTCTTGAGTTTGATTCATTTTTGTGATGAGGACTGAAAAAGCATTGCAAAAAAGTAAATTGCAGATGTCTGATGGATCGGAGGGTCCATCAGCCATTACCTAAAATTGACAAGGTGGATGTCCGCTCTCCCGATCCAGCACGGCTAAAGGCTACAGAAGTAAAAAAAGGTAAGTGAACACTTTTTTAAACTTATCACTCACCTTGCATACTTACCACTCCACACTTGCACCCATCACTCACCTCTACACCTTACTTCCAGGTGCCTCCGACCGTTGCAGACCTCCTCCACATCTCCTCCAACCCGGCGGGGTTCTCCGAGGTCGGGAAGCCTTCACCTGTGAAGGTAAAATGGCACTTGCTAGATCCGTGGTTCAGTGGATAAATAATCACACGGATGCTGTACATAAACAAATAACAAGTCTTTACTGGAGGAGGGTAAACTCTAGACTGGGGTACAGAGGCATGCGCACAGCTTATATACCGGTGTGGTCACTGCCGGTACTACAGTATACAGGAGCTGTAAAAAGTAGTTCTGACTTAAAGGCACATACACTACAATTCCTCCCTTTTTAGATTAATAATACCCCCTTAATATTCAAATAACAATTACATTTTTACATGTACATTCAATAACAAAAGTCCATTTATAGATTCAGTCTTTGGGGCGGCTTCCTGACCCTTTCGGGATAGCGCCTTTCCAGAGGTTCTTGTTCTTGGTGCAGAGGCGATTCTGACCCCCTTTCATCGGGTAGTTCATCGGGTTCCACTGCTACTGGGTCTGAAGTAGGTGCTACCGTTATGTCAGGTTCATCCCCAGGTACTCGAGACATGGGGTTGACGCATTCCTGTGATGCTAAGATCTGATCGACGTGGCGTCTCACAATGTTCTCCCCGACATCCACTGTGTACATTAATGGCCCCTGCCTTGTACCTATTGTTCCGGGTTGCCACTTCTCTGTTCGATAGTCCCGGGCCAAGACTGGTTGCCCTACATTGAAGCTCCTTGTCGGCTTCTCGTTGATGTGCTGGAATTGTTTGTCCTCAACATTTCTTCGCACATTTGGTCTGAGCAAGTCCAGACGAGATCTCAACCTTCGGTTAAAGAACATCATGGCCGGGGTCTGGTTGGTAACTGCATGTGTCGCGTTTCAGTAGGCTAATAAGAAATTGTCCATCTTATGCTGAAGTGGAATTTCCTCGTCGCACATGGCTTTTATCGCCTTCTTAAAGGTTTGAACAAACCTCTCAGCCAATCCATTGGTGGCTGGATGATGTGGGGCGGATGTGTAATGCCTTACCCCATTCCTTTTCATGAATTTTTGGAACTCGTCGGACACAAACTGTGGCCCATTATCAGAGCAGATCTGCTCTGGCAAACCGTTTCTGGCAAATATGGTACATAGGACTGCAATAGTTTTCTCTGTAGTGGTTGAAGACATCTTTATCACCTCAGGCCACTTTGAATGAGCATCCACTGCTATTAGGAACATTGAGTCCATGAATGGACCAGCGAAATCAATGTGCACCCGTTGCCATGGAGAGGAGGGCCACTCCCATGGGTGTAGATGGCCATGTGGTGGTGCATTTTGGACCTTCTGGCATCCTAAGCAGCTCTTAGTTAGGTCTTCGATTTGTTGATCGATTCCCAGCCACCACACATAAGCCCTAGCAAGGCTTTTCATTTTCACTCCCCCCAGATGACCTTCATGTAGCTCATTTAGCACTCTCTCCCTTAACTTGGGTGGAATCACCACTCTGGATCCACACATCACTGTCCCCTGGCATACTGACAGCTGTTCTCTTCTGGATGAGAATGCTGGCAACAGTGAGTCGCCATGTGTTGGCCATCCCCTGAGCGTCAATTCATATACCCGTGACAGCGTCGGATCATTGCGGGTCTCCTTCTCTATATCCGCGTTTGTTACTGGCAATCGTTCAATTATCAACAAATAAAATATCTCGATAGGGTCCACTGCTGGTGCTTCCTCCACAGTAGGCAGTGGCAGGCGCGATAGCCCATCAGCGTTCCCATGCTGTCTCGTGCCTTTATATTCTATTTCATATTGATTCGCCCCTAGAAACAGGGACCATCTTTGTAACTGCTGTGCAGTCATTACTGGCACGCCCTTCTTAGGATTAAAGATGGAGACAAGTGGTTGGTGGTCAGTCAGCAAGGTGAACTTCTGTCCATGCAGATAGTGGTTGAATTTTTTTACTCCCCATACTAGGCTGAGGGCCTCTCTGTCAATCTGGGCGTAGTTGCGCTTGGCTGAGGTTAGTGACCGAGATGCAAAGGCTACTGGCCTCTCCAACCCATCTGGGAATTTGTGCGACAGCACCGCTCCAATGCCGTAGGGTGATGCATGACATGCCAAACGAATTGGTAGTGCTGGGTTGAAATGGGCCAACAACTCTTTTGATGTGATCAATTCTTTACACTTCTGGAAAGCTCATCTACGTTCGTCATCCCACTTCCATGGTACCACTGTTTGCAGTAGGGTGTTCAGCGGGTGTAATACCGTAGACAAATTTGGTAAGAGCTTGTGGTAATAGTTTACCAGCCCGAGGAACAACCTCAGTTGTGACACATTTTCCGGTGCTGGAGCCTTGACTACTGCCTCAATCTTGTCAGGGGACTTATGTAACCCCTCTTCATCGATGACGTGGCCGCAATACGAGATCTGTTTCTGGAAAAACTCGCACTTGTGGCGATTAGCTCATAGCCCATATTCCTTTAATCTGGCGAGCACCTTCTCCAAGTTAGCGAGGTGATCACCGTCATTTTCGCCCGTGACCAAGATGTCGTCCAAATAACGCTGGGTCCCTGGAATCCCTTGCAGGACCTGATTCATCGCCCTTTGCCAGATAGCCAGAGCCGAGGCTACTCCAAAAACCAGCCGGTTGTATTGATAGAGACCTTATGGGTGTTGATTGTAAGGTAATGTTTTGAAGCTTCTTCTACCTCCATTTGCAAGTACGCCTGGGCTAGATCAATTTTGGTGAAGCGTTTACCACCAGATAGCGAGGCGAAAATATCCTCAATTCGTGGAAGCGGATATTGCACCGTGTGAAGGACTGGGTTCACTGTCACCTTAAAATCCCCACAGATGCGGACCTTCTTTGGTTCCCCAGGCGTATTACTCAACGACCTCTTCATTACAGGAACGATGGGTGTAGCCCACTCGCTCCAGTCCACTTTGGACAGTACTCCTGAATGTTCCAACCCTTCCAGCTCTGCTTCAACCGCTGGTCTGATCGCATAAGGCACTGGTCTGGCCTTCAGAAACTTTGGACTTGCATTATCCTCTATTTTAATTGTTGCTGTTATTCCTTTTAGTGTTCCTAGTCCCTCCTGGAACACTTCTTTTGCGTCAGTTAGCATTTTTGACAGTCGGCCAGGTGTGACGTCGTCATCCTTTTTGGCCTCCACCTTCAGTGCCTGTATGGAATGCCAATCTAAATGTATCTTCCGGATCCATTCACGTCCTAGCAGTGGTGGTCCTCCATTTGGCAATACATATATATCCATTTTAGGTATTTCCTGACCTTTAGGGGCAGCACGGTGGCATAGTGGTCAGCACTGTTGCCTCACAGCGCCAGGGACCCGGGTTCGAATCCGGCCTCGGGTGACTGTCTGTGTGGAGTTTGCACATTCTCCCCGTCTGCTCCGGTTTCCTCCCACAGTCCAAAGATGTGCGGGTTAGGTTGATTGGCCATGATAAATTGACCCTTAGTGTTAGGGGGATTAAATACGGGGATAGGGTGGGATATGTGTTGGTGTACGGGTTACGGGGATCGGGTGGGATATGTGTCGGTGCAGGCTCGGTGGGCCGAAATGGCCTCTATCTGCACTGTGGGGTTTCTGTGATTCTGTGATTTATATGTCACTTTCACCCTTATTTTTCCTTTGGGGTAAACTTTTTGCCCCGTATACGTCTTCAAGACAATCTCTGTAGCTTTCAAGGGTATGTGTGAAAATAGCCGCTTGTAGTCTCTTTGATTTATGACTGTTAGAGCTGACCCTGTGTCCAATTCCATTTCCACTTGGACTCCGTCTATCTTGAGTCTAACCCAGATAGTCTGGTGATCCTCCATTTCGGTTACATTATGTAGTTTCAGACAACCCAGCTCCTTGCTTCCGGAGTCTGTGTCACTTTTCTGTTCGTCTGAACCACTGTCCATCACCTGGTGTACCTTTTTGTACTTCTCCTGTGGAGATTTCTTACTGTTGGTTTTCTTCCCAGACCTGCAGAATCTTGCTATGCGTCCTGCTTTCCCACACTGTCTGCACACTTGGTCCTTGAACCAACAATCTTTCTGGTCATGTGTTGTTCTGCCGCAGCGATAGCACTTCCCTGTTCCATAGGTCATTTCGTTGGTGCCATATTCTTGCGGTCTCCGTTGTATCTCTGCAGCGCCCCTTGCGGCTGCTTCGTGTGATACTGCCATACTGAAAGCTTTGTCCAGCGTAAGGTCCTTTTCTGATAGAAGCCATTTCTGGGTTCCTTCACTTTGTAGCCCACACACAAACTTGTCCCTTAACGTGTCTGCTAGTCCCGCTCCAAACTGGCAGTATTTCGATAGCTTGCGCAGTTCCGTTAGGTACTCAGCATTGCTTTCATCTTTGTGTTGGTTCCTTTTATGGAACTTAAATCGTTCTGCTATCAGCAGCGGTGTGGGGTTTAAGTGGTCCTGTAGGATTTCTACTATGCTTTCAAAATTCTTGTTTACCGGCTTCTCTGGGGTTATTAGATTTTGCAGTAACCCATAAGTTTTTGCACCCATGGAATTTAACAGAACCAGTGCTTTATTAGCATCTGGCACTTCATTCGCCCTGCAGTACACCTCAATACGTTCCACATATGTTGCCCAATCTTCGACTTCAGTGTCGAACGTAGAGATACTGCCACTCTTCGGCATCCTTGGTTGTGCGTTAACTATCACCAATGGCGCCTCCCGCGCTTCCCCTTCTTCTCCGCTGGCACAAAATGGCGTCTCCCGCGCTTTCCTTCCTTCCCGCGCTTGCCCGTCTTCTCCGCTGCGGCTTCGCAAAATGGCGTCTCCCGCGCTCTTCTTTCTTCTCCGTGGCTCAATGGCGCCTCCCGCACTCTCCCTGTTTCTCCGCGGCTCAATGGCGTCTCCCGCGCTCTCCCTGCTTCTCCGCGGCTCAATGGCGTCTCCCCTTGCTTCGCCCAGCGGACCCTGCTCAGCCCGTGATCCCTGGCTGTGCTCTGCACGTTCTTCTCTTGATATTTGTCGACGCCGCTCAGTCTAGAACCCGGCTGTTTCTTACCCTCTCTCTCTCCGGTTTGCAGTATTTTTCCTCGATGCCGCTCGGTGATCAACCCCCCGGCTGCGCCCTGCTATCTTCACCCTCTTTCTTACCCCGTCGATGCTGCTCGGCTCTCTCTCTCTGCCGTCGGTCGGCTCCAGCCGCCGCTGCTTGGGAAGGGTCTGTTCTGGACCTGTTGTCGGTCTCTTACTGCTCGTTGTGGCTGAGGAACCAAGTCCGGCTCTCCACAGCCTCCCCAGCGAAATTGGATCTCTGCCTGACTGCTGGGCGGTTGCTCGCGGTCGACGCCCGTGTTCCTGGACTCGACTATTTTTTTTTTGTTTTTGTTTTTTTTTGTTTTATGTTGCAGGTAGATTTGCATCGACACTCGTCGCCACTGTTAGATCCGTGGTTCAGTGGATAAATAATCACACGGATGCTGTACATAAACAAATAACAAGTATTTATTGGAGGAGGGTAAACTCTAGACTGGGGTACAGAGGCATGCGTACAGCTTATATACCGGTGTGGTCACTGCCCGTACTACAGTATACAGGAGCTGTAAAAAGTAGTTCTGACTTAAAGGCACATACACTACAATTCTAATCCCTTTTTCTGCCTGTTAACTACTTGTTAACAGGCAGTTAAAAGGATTAAAAGCCTTTCCTGCCTCCAGGAGACAGGACCCGAAGCTACACATCCTCCCGCCTCCTGGCAAAAGGGCACGGAGGCGGGATGGGGGCGGGTTTGCCATCCGCCCCCAATTTCTCCGATTTTACGTGCTGTCCCGCCTCCATGCCCGCCTCCTCGGGGCTTGGAAAATCGAGCCCTTGGTCTAAGAGTTATACCCATCGCACTAGAATTCTTAAAAAATGGTTTAATTGTAGGGTGACCATATTTTCTAAACCAAATCCAGGGGGACACAGGGTGGGAGCACAGCAAAGTAGCCAGGACGGAAAATGTAGGTTGTGCAGCGTAGCGAGGCAATTTTTTTTAGCAGCGCATCTACACTACAAATGCCAATCAAATGTGCATATAATTACCGGGGATGTGATGTCACACTATTGAAGTGCATTCAGACACCGTTAATAAATAATACAGTAACACTGTTCAGTCCATTGACCTGAAACTGTGATTATGTCTAACCGTATGATTTGCATATATTCCAATGAATACGGCTCCAGTCTATTCGGGGATGAGTTTCGTGAACCGGGAACTCTTTCGGGGACATTGTTTTGCCCGGGGACGGGTCCCTCATCTGGGGACTGTCCCTGGAAAACGGGGACATACGGGCACCCTATTTAATTGGCATTTTTCACCCTACTGGGATTAAATCTTACCATTCTGTTAAACCGTAGTGGGAAATACAAAATGTCGCCCTAGCATTCAAAAGCGCTTTTTTATGCCAAGTCAAATATTAGCTGCACAGCTTGAGGGCGGTGTCACAATGACACTGGGCAGAGTAGCAACCCCATTGGCTCTGGCGGGATCATCTAACTCAAGAAAGTCACAGATAATCAGCGGTGAACTGTTCTTTGACAATAACTGGTGTTAAAGCTGCAGCTGTGCTAATGTTTACAGATGAGTTATTTTTGCTACTATATGAATCCTGCAATTTGTGTCTTGATACTAATTTGCTGATAGACACAGATTACAGTCAAATTAAACGCTATTGTATCAATGAACTACCAGAGTACATTATTAACATTTTGGCTACTATTTTCTTGTTTGTATTATGTTCCTGTTCTTAAAATACAGCTGTGGCTCAGTGGGTAGCACTCTTGCCTGTGAGCCAGCAAGTTGTGGGTTCAAGTCTCACTCCAGTAACTTGAGCACAAAATCTAGGCTGACACTTTCAGTGAAGTACTGAGGCAGGCACCGGGGGGGGCGAAATTCATAGAAACATAGAAACATAGAAGATAGGAGCAGGAGTAGGCCATTCGGCCCCTCGAGGCTGTTCTCCATTCAATGCGATCATGGCTGATCATCCAAATTCAGTACCCTGTCCCTGCCTTCTTCCCATATCCCTTGATCCCTTTAGCCTTAAGAAATATATCTAACTCCTTCGTGAATATATTTAATGAATTGGCCTCTACTGCCTTCTGTGGTAGAGAATTCCACAGGTTCACCACTCTCTGGGTGAAGAAATTCCTCCTCATCTCTGTCCTAAATGGCTTACCCCTTATCCTTAGACTGTGACCTCTGGTTCTGGACTCCCCGACCATCAGGAACATCCTTCCTGCATCTAGTCTGTCTAGTCCTGTCAGAATTTTATAAGTTTCAATGAGATCCCCTCTCATTCTTCTAAACTCCAGCGAGTATAAGCCCAATCGACCCAACCTCTCCTCATATGTCATTCCTGCCATCCCAGGTATCAGGTAATTTCTCAAATTCCCATCGTTAGTGCCTCTGGTGGGAAGTGCTAATGGGCGCTAATGGCTTTATCGCCCCCCCACCCCGAGGCGAACAGCGCCTCCCGCAAAATTCCGTGGGTGGTTAGCGGTGGCGCTACCGGGTATCGCCCCGATCTTCTGCGCCCCAGAGATCATCTGCGGGTGCAGCGCCTTGGGAGAAAAATTCCCCCTCGCGCCCCGTAGCAGCGCCGGGCGATGTTGCCAACTGCTGCAGGGGTCATGGACAGCGAGGCCGGCCGCTCGCGGGGTGCCATTTAAAGGCACGGTGGCCGGCTGACATGAAAAAAATTGACGATATTTAAAAATAAAAACATTTCTGAATACCGGACGCAGCTGATCGCGCGACACTTCCACACCCCGGTGCTCCAGCTGATGTCAAAAACAAATGCAGAGCTCGCAGCGGAGGAGTGGGGGCTGTCCCTTTAATTGAGGGAAGAGCCCCTGCAACGCGGCAGCACCACACATGGCCACATGTGGCGCTGCTAAGCACATCGCCCCCGGATCGGGACATTTCCCAGCTCTTGTGCTCCGAGAGGCTAGTGCATCTCTTGATTTAGCGCTCCGCTTCCCTCTTGGAGCAACAAATGGGAATTTCTCAAATGTTTGAAAAGGTTACCGCCCGCCACTGACTTTTCAAACATTTTTGACTTAGCGCCCCAAATGGCCCTCTAGGGGAATTTCTCCCCCACCATCTTTTGGAGGAGATGTTAAAGCCGAGGACCTGCCTGCTCTCTCAGGTGGATGTAAGATCCCACTGCACTATCTCAAAGAAGAGCAGGCGAGTTCTCCCTGGTGTCCTGACCAATATTTTTCCCTCAACCAATATCACTAAAGCAAAATATCTGGCCATTATCTCATTACTGTTTGTGGGAGCTTGCTGTGCACAAATTGGCTGCCGTGTTTCCTACATTACAACAGTGAGTACACTTCAAAAAAGTACTTCATTGGCTGTAAAGTGCTTTGGGATATCTCGAGGCGCTATATAAATGCAAGTCTTTTTTTTCCCCAAGACCCTCCTAAAGTCCATCTTTGACCAACCTCCCCTAATATATCCTTCTTTGACTTGCCGACCATTTGTTGGTTAAGCCTCTGTGAAGTGACATTAAACGACCCAGGCACATTAATGGGAGCCCTAGCCGTCCACGTAGAGTTTCATACTTTTGGTAGATGCATCGTCAATAGACCGAAACTCATTACAATGGCCTACCATGGACAACCATGCCTGTTTGCTATCTGTTGGTGCTTCAACTTGGCACTGACGTGTCATCTTCAGCAAAAACAATCACAACTCAAGTGATTAGCTTAGACATTGCTAAATGACTGATGGTCATATTTGCTCCTTGGGTACCCTGAAAGATGCCAGTGACATAAAATGTGAATGCAACAGTTATCTTCACCTGCACTGCCAGGCATTGATAGGTGTTAGCCCACCACATTAAATGTTCTTTCAACTCATTATGTGGATTATATAGTATTTGATCACAAGGTCTAAACTTATGAAGTGTGTCTACAATCAATAAAATTAAGCAATGTATGTAAACCTGGCTTATCCTTTCTGAATCTGACCATTAACACCATGATTTTGATTGATTGGTTGTTTAATGATTGCACACTGCGATTGGAATATGGGCTCCAATCCACACACAACCAGCTAAGAGATTTATTCAGTGATTTTTGAGGGTCTATTTTAAAAATGGAATTGTTCTTAAATTTGATGCCATGTTAACAACCTTCAGTTAATTGGAAGGATTGTTGTATGGCATAGGACCCGACAGGGCATTGTACCTTAGTCCCACACAGGAGACTGGATTGTTTGAAATGAATGCTATAATTATCCTCCTTGTACCATTACTGTACCCTATACTTGTGATGGAACAATACTGTGGTCATTAGCTATAAATTGAAATTGGAACAAAATCTTTGTTCTCTGCCATTTCCAGGCCAATTTTTTGTGTGCAAAGGAAACCTGCTTGCCCTCATAATGGTTTATCATGCTATCTGTTTGTCATTATAACGTTTAAAAGCACTAAGCCATTTCCGATTCTCTTTCATCCTGTTTTATGATGCAATGGAGGATATTTTACATGTACATTATTTTTTTCATTTTCTTCTCACATCAGCGTGTCAACCAGTTCAAACAGATATTTGCACGCGCCTCAATGTAATTTTTATTTGCCACGGCTGCATACATTCGCGGCTGCGCTATTTTAACACGGTCACCTACTCGCTTATTTTAAAGAGAAGGTCTTGCATTTTTATAATTCCTGGTCGCAGCTCTGAAAATATAACAAGTTGCTTTACAATGGAGTGACTGGCGCTATGTAGGAAAATGAGGCAGCCACGTTGCACATAGCAAGACCCTACAAACATCAATGAGATAAGCTAATAGCTATTCTATTTTCGGTATGGTAAGGTTTGTCCAGGAAACCAGGAAAACGCCCCACTCTTTTTTTGAATAGTCCCACGGGATCTTTGAAAGGCAGAAAGATGGGACCTTGGGTTAATGCTTCATCAAAAGGATGGTACAGGTTGAGCGTCCCAAATCCGGCAACCTCAGGACTGAGGCCGAGCCGGTTTTTTCGTTTTTCCAGACTTCGGAATGTGTTTCTGATGTCCGAAGTCCGGAAACGCCCGAGCCCAGGTTGCAATATTTCTGGTTTTTGGTAAGCCTCCCTCAGGGTGCCCGGATTCCGGAACATTTTACGGATTCCGGAACTCTGGGTTTTTTGGACGCTAAACCTGTACCTCTGACAATACAGCATGGTCTCTGGACTGTTCTAAATTGCCAGCTTAGGTTATGGGCTCAATCCCTGAAGTGGGGCTTTGAACCCACAATTTTGTAACCCCCTGTCCTACCGACTGAACTAAGCTGACAGTATCTTACTGAGCCAGCTTGATACTTGAACAGGGCATTATATATATTGGCCCAGTAATTCCGGGCACAACGTGTGAGTAAGGACGGGGTACTCACGCGTGTGCCCGGAGGAATTGCCGGTTTTCAGCATGCACAGCGCATGCGCTGAAAACCGGCATTTCCTGTCCTCTGACCCAAGGGGTTAAGAGGCAGAACGCGTGCGACTTGTGATGCAGTGCGTGCGCAGTGAAATTCCTTTTTTTTTCAGAGTTGCCCGAGTGTAAAGGCCTCCGGTCTTTACGTGTGGAAAAACCAGACGTAAGTACTTAGTTTTTCAGGTAAGTGGGCTTTTAGTACAATGTAGAAATTTTTTTTCCACAGGTTTGTTATTTTTAAAGAATTTACAGGATAGTAAGTTTAGTTTTAGACCCTATTTTTAAAAAAATTATTTTTTTCAAAAAATTGATTAATTGTTTAAAACATTTTTTAAAACTTATTTATAGTTAATATAATCAGTGGGATGTTTTTAAAAATGTTATTTAAAGTTAAAGTAGTGTTTTGGCAGCCCATACTTTTCATGAGTTTGACAGCTCTTACTGTCAAACTCATGAATGAGTTTCCCCTCCCCTGATTGGCTGCACAGTGCTCACCTGATCCCAGCCGGCACATCGCACTAACTACACCGCTGGATCAGGTAAGCACATCACGCCGACATCTGAACCGGGCCTGTGACAGGAAATGCAAGCAGGCCCAGGCTTCAGATGTCGGCGCGCAGGGTGAGTGCAGATCGGGGGCTTGCACGCGCGGCAAGCCCCCGATCCTAATTTCAGGGCCAATAAAATAACACGGATAATAATTTACATGAATGCATTGGCGGGTGCAGTAAAAGTAGCGTACAGAGTGAATTAACCCCTTGGCATCGTTTTGTGCTGACTTACAGGATTTGCATGACCACAGGAAAATGGAGCAGGTCCATGTGTAAATATCTGTCATGCAGTGGGCCGCACTACTTAGCCTACCAAATAATAAGTAGCACCAACAATTCTGATGGATCGATTTATGTTTTCTTATAAGGCAGTCCCGAAATACATGGGATTCTTTCAACAGAAATTCGACAGTTTAAATAGCCCGGGAATCATTCAAACTTCTCGCCTGGAACGGGATTGAAGATGGCTCCGGGGACTGCCCGCTGACACCAGGGAGTTGTCAGGATCAGGGATCAGGGATCAGGTTCTGGGGCGTTTTAAGAACATAAGAACATAAGAAATAGAAGCAGGAGTAGGCCATATGGCCCCTCGAGTCTGCTCCGCCATTCAATAAGATCATGGCTGATCTTCGACCTCAACTCCACTTTCCCGCCCGATCTCCATATCCCTTGATTCCCCTAGAGTCCAAAAATCTATCGATCTCAGCCTTGAATATACTCAGCGATTGAGCAACCACAGCCCTTTGGGGTAGAGAATTCCAAAGATTCACGACCCTCTGAGTGAAGAAATTCCTCCTCATCCCAGTCTTAAATGGCCGCCCCCTTATCCAGAGACTGTGCCCCCTACTTCTAGACACTCCAGCCAGGCGAAACAACCTCTCAGCATCTACCCTGTCAATCCCCTTCAGAATCTTATATGTTTCAATGAGATCACCTCTCATTCTTCTAAACTCCAGAGAGTATAGGCCCATTCTACACAACCTCTCCTCATAGGGCAACCCTCTCATCCCAGGGATCAGTCTTGCGAGGGTCTCGTGTTCGGGAAGTGCTGGTGGCAGGGTTGGGATGGAGGGGAGTCCGGTCAAGGTGTGGGGGTAGGGGGGGAGTTCTATGTTTTCCTTGTGGTGGCCTGGAGGAACATTTCTGCTCCTCCTGGCTCTACAAAGGAAAGAATTTTTTTTACCTTTTTCAACCTCTTCAGGATCCGGCGTGCATATGTAAAGAACCCTGCTGGCTTTGGTTGGGTGTCCTTGTCACCTGCGCAGGAGAGGAGGATGCTGGAGGTTTTTCAGTGAGTAAGTAATGTGGGTCATTTTAACTCCTCCTCTATGGTGTTGATACACTGTTCTCAGTTTGATATTGCTGTGCTGTTTTCAGAGTGGTCTTGTTACACTGTAGTCGATGTGGTCTTGCTACTCTGGAGTTGGTGTGGTGTTGTTACACTGTAGTCAGTGTGATGTTATTACACAGTTTTCGGTGTGGTGTTGCTATGCTGTTTTCTGTGGTGTGTTGCTATGTTGTTTTCTGTGTGGTGTTGCGATGTTGTTCTAGGTGCGGTGTGTGTTGATATTCCCAGTATGGAATTGCTGTATTAGCCCAGAAATTCGGGTCGGGGGCTTCCCGTGGGTGCAAGCCCCCGACCTGCACTTACCTTGCGCACCGGCAGTTGAGCTCTGGGCTCCCGTGGAATTCTGCTCCGGGGCCTGGCCCAGCTGCCGGCGCGCTGTGCTTGCGTGTCCCAGGGGCGTAGTTAGTGCGATGCGTCCCCTGGGATCACGTGAGCCATGGGCAGCCAATCAGAGGAGGGAAAAGCCCATTCATAAGATTGACAGGAAGGCCTGTCTAAACTTATGAATATACGGGCCCCAAAATAACAGTAACCCTTCAAATAAATTTGAAAAAAAATCACTTTTTAAATAAACTATAAATTACATTAAATAACTATTTTAAACAATAATTTAAATTTTTGAAAAAAATAATTTTACAAAAAAACGGGGCTAAAAATAAACTTACCTTGATTAAAGTATTTAAAAATAATAAACCTGTGGAAAAAATGTTTTAATTTTAATTAATTGACCACTTACCTTTTAAAATGCAGGCCTTACGCCTGGTTTTTACATTTCTAAAATCTAAAGACTTACCCTCACGGAAAAACCTGTAAAAAAAACGTAAGTTCAAAGCGCACGCGCAGACTCCCGCGCGCACGCGTTCGACCTCTGAACCCCTTCGTTCAGAGGAACGGAAGTGCCGGTTTCCCGCGCATGCGCAGTGCATGCAAGAAACCGGCACTTCCATCGGGTCCACGCGTGAGTACTCCGTGCGTACTCATGCGTTGGGACCCAAATTTCTGGGCCATTGTAGTTTTTGATTCCAGTGCAGTGTTCTGATCTTTGTTTCATAGAGTAACATCAGTATAGTGTTCCGTACTAAGATAAAGTATCAAACCCATTTTCATTGCTAGGTGTTTCGCTTGATTGCCTTTAGAAAGTATTCATGAATACACAGCCATTGGCAAGTGTGGGAATGATGGGCAGAATGGCCTCTTCATGTTCCATGTCTCCTTATATTCCATTTCACAGCATCCTGGTTCACTCCCGGCTCTGTCTAGAGACCAATCTTTCAGTACTATTTCTTCTTTCTTCTCTTCTTCTTAGGCAATCCCTCGGAACCGAAGATGACTTGCTTCCACATTAAAAATGAGTTCTCTGGTGACTGATGAGTCCAATGCGGGACCTACAGTCTCTGTCACAGGTGGGGCAGACGGTGGTTGAAGGGGTGGGTGGGGTGCTTGGGTTGACGTGCGCTCCTCCCGCTGTTTGCACTTGGCTGCTATTTACCTGCTGTTTGGAACACTATCTCAAAATCATGGCATCTTGAGATATCTCTCCTTTTAAAAGCCTCTTAAAAATGCATCTCTTTGGCCCACCCTGCTCACCCTCAATCCCCTGCTAACTCTTTGAAAGTCCTATGAGATGTTGTTCCATATAGAGAGTGCTGTAAAGTGCTGTTCTTGTTGGTGTACCGCACACAAAATCCTCTTCCACAAAGCAGTTAGCAAAACTCAGTTTAAATTTACCATATTTGACTTAGTCAAAATATCTTATAAAAAGGTCCAATAGAGAAAAAATGGCACAGAATGGAATGGGCGTCCATCACCCTGATTACAATGGTATGAAAATCGGGTGGATTCTACAAAAGGCGAGTGGTCCGCTCCACAGGTCCATCACCCAGGTGGCCACGTTGAAAATGACCCCCATCATCTCCTCCTCGCCTACTCTTTTCAGCCTTGTGGATGTACTGTGATGTAAAGTTTTGCTCTTCACCTAAGATTTGCCAACAACACTTATATTCTACAATTCTTATCGGACTTTCAAAGAGTTAGCAGGAGATTGAGGGTGAGCAGGGTGGGCCAAAGAGATGCATTTTTAAGAGGCTTTTAAAAGGAGAGATATCTCAAGATGCCATGGTTTTGAGACTGCCAGATTTGTTACTCAGCTACTTTGTAGGAAATGGTAGCTGTGTCATGTGATGCATGTATCCAGCGCAGGAATCTGGATAGAATGTTGCAATTACACTGGACAAAACACAAAACCACCAGTGCCAATTTCTTTTGAGAATACCTTTATATAGCTATGGTGTCCAACCTAAAACTCTTGATATCAATTAATAGTATACATTGCAATAGCAAGCTTTAAGCTCATAGATAAATGTATCAAAATGCACCATTTTCCATTCTAAGTGACAAACCATCCTGATTTGAATGTATATCGCTATTCCATCATCGTTGCTTGGTCAATATCCTGGAATTCCCTACCCAATGTCATTGTGGATGTACCATCACCAGAAGGACTGCAAAAGCTACCCTTCCATATTCTAACATACTACAGGAAACTCTCGATTTACCGGCACCCTAAATAACCAGCAATCTCTCTTAACCGGCAAAATTCAGGAGTAGGTTCAGGTAAGTTTTACTTCATATTAGTGGCCGTGTAACCGGGGTTCCTGGATCTGTGGCTGTGTAACCGGGGGTCCTGCACCTGTTGCCATGCAACAGGGATGCCTGGATCTGTGGCCATGTACGGGGCTCTCGTACCTTAGTAACTATACCTCTCTGTAATCCGGACTTTTCGATCACCTGGCACCACGCCGGTCCCGTCGGTGCCAGATTAAAAAGAGTTTCCTGTATTTTGCCTTTTTTTTGGCGCCTCTCCCAATCATTGAGCTCAGTTGGTTCAAGAAGGCCCACCGCCATCTCAGGACAACTAGGGGTGGCCAATTAAAATGCGGTTTGGCCAGCATTGTCCACATACCGAGAACAAATAAAAAAGCAGTGCATTTCAATCTTGATGGAACCAAATGCAATGTTGGTAGGTAAAATTCTTAAGGAACAGGACTCCTCAGTGTGGGAATAGGGTTTAATGAAAGGAAAAAAAAATTATTGCAGTTTTGATAGAGCAAGTAGGGAGCAACCCTTTCCTCTGGCAATTGGGTCGGTAACCAGAGGTCATAAATTTAAAATCATTGACAAAAGAGCTGGAGGGGAAATGAGGAGAGATTTTTTCACACAGAGGGTTGTTAGGGTCTGGAACGCACGACCTGAAAGGATGGTGGATTCAGATTCCATGAGAACTTTCAAAAAGCAATTGGGCATGTACTTGAAGAGGACATTGACAGGGTTATGGGGGGAAAGCTGGGGTGGGACTACATTGGACAGCCCTTTCAAAGAGCAGGCACAGGTACGACGGGCCGAATGGCCTCCATCTGTGTTGTAAAATTCTATAATTCTATGATTCTAGAGCAACAGGTAAAATAATACACTATGACTCAATCCGACCTAAGTCAGCAGATTAGGGCTCACTTGAAGACACCACCAAAGTTTCACAATTAGACCACATTACAGGCAAAGCAGTATTTCTAATGATACGGTACATTCGTTCAGCAGTGCGCAATTATATTCAGGAACAATTCTGTCTAGCTTTACCGCCTGTTCAATTAGAGAGGCCGAGAAGACAGAAAAAGGTAGCTTTATATTTGGCACTTCTGTGGCTCAGGTTACAGGAGCACGACTGCTCAGGTGCCAGCCCTCTGGGTTTGCATGGTTGATACCAGCCCCCTTCTCCAGTCGGCTGAATCGCTCGTCCATTAAAATGTGGACTTACAGATTTACAGTTCTGTCATTGGGATGAAGGAGCCAGTTTCAGCGATGTAGACACGGGAAGCCAAACACACGGACTCCATGACAACGGCACTCAGTTTAAAAGTGCCTAGAAGGGGGGAAACAACATGGCTCGGTGTAAGGGGGAGAGCCAAAAAGCGTGTAAGAATAGCTAACATATGGAAGGGTAGCTTTTGTAATTCTACTGTTAGCAATATTTAGAATTAAACTACCTGTTACATTAGATAATAGGGAGAAACGGTTTCCACCGGCAGGAGGGTTGGTAACCAGGGGACACCGTACAGGAAACTTCGCGATATCCGGCACCGACGGGACCGGCGTGATGCCGATCTATGAAAACTTCCGGACAGACCAGCGCTAATGTTGAAGGATACGGAGGTTTTCATCTCCGTATCTGACAACAAACACTGTTGCTTAGCAACAGCTTGTAAACAGTCCGCCCGTACCTTGGAAGTGTCTCTGTAGCTTAGCAACAGCTTCAGAGAGGCTTTCCAGAGACTTGACTGTTCAAAAAAATGCTAGGAGAAGAAAAAAGAAAGAAAAAAAACCTAACAAAACGGCTGCTTATTTCTGCCGTTAGATCGAGGTTTCCGGCCATACAACCTCCGGATAAACCAAAGTTTCCTGTATTAAGGTAATTGGCAAATGAATCAGAGGGGCCATGAGGAGAATTTTTTTTTAATGCGGCGAGTTGTTATGATCTGGAATGCGCTGCCCAAAAGGGAAGTGGAAGGTGATTCAATGGTAAATTTCGAAAGCGAATCGGATAAAAACTTGGAAGGAGGAAAAATCTACAGGGCCGTGGGGAAAGAGCGGGGGAGCGGGGACCCAATGTTCCCTTTAAGCTGTGCGGCCGCATGGCGCTCCGCAGGTCCCGCGCAGCCGGTGAGCCGGCTGTTAAATAGAAAAACCGCACATGCACGGAATTTTGAATGGCCCGGGCAGAACATTAAAGGGACCGCGCGGGCCAAAAAGAAAAGAAAGAACATTGAGTTGGACCCTCCTCCGCCTGGCTGAACGTGTTCTCACATTGAACAACTTCTCCACTCATTTCCTCCAAATTAAAGGTGTTGCCATGGGTACCCGCATGGGCTCTAGCTATGCCTGCCTTTTCGTGGGATATGTGGAACACTCTTTGTTCCAGTCCTACTCGGGTCCCCTCCCTCACTTCTTTTTCCGGTACATTGATGGCTGTATTGGTGCCATTTCCTGCTCTCACCCTGAACTAGACAATTTCATTCACTTTGCCTCCAATTTCCACCCTTCCCTCACCTTCACATGGTCCATCTCCGACTCTTCCCTTCCCTTCCTTGACTTCTCCGTCTCCATCTCTGGGGATAGGTTATTGACCCACATTCACTACAAGCCCACTGACTCCCACAGCTACCTGGACTACACTTCCTCCCACCCCGCTTCCTGTAAGGACTCTATTCCATTCTCCCAGTTTCTCCATCTCCACCGCGTCTGCTCCGACAATGCCACCTTCCACACCAGTGCTTCCGACATGTCTTCCTTTTTCCTCAACCGAGGATTCCCCTCTACCATGGTTGACACGGCCCTCGACCATGTCCGTTCTATCTCCTGCACTTCTGCCCTCAACCCTGCCCCTCCCTCCCGGAACCATGATAGGGTTCCCCTTGTCCTCACCTTTCACCCCACCAGCCTCCACATTCAACGGATCATCCTCCGCCATTTCCGCCACCTCCAATGTGATCCCACCACCAAACGTATCTTCCCCTCCCCTTTCAGCATTCCGTAGGGACCGCTCCCTCTGAGACACCCTAGTCCACTCCTCTATCACCCCCAGCACCCCTTCCCCTTTGCCCGGCACCTTCCTGTGCAAACGCAGGAGATGCAACACCTGCCCTTATACCTCCCCCTTCCCACTATCCAGGGCCCCAAACACACCTTCCAGGTGAAACAGCGATTTACTTGTACTTCTTGCAATCTAGTATACTGTATTCGCTGCTCACGATGTGGTCTCCTCTACATTGGGGAAACCAAACGCAGATTGGGTGACCGCTTTGCGGAACACCTCCGTACAGTCCGTAAGGGGGACCCCAAGCTTCCGGTCGCCTGTCATTTAATTCACTGCCCCATTCCCACTCAGACCTCACCGTACTCGGGCTTTTGCATTGTTAAATGGAAGCTCAGCGTAAGCTCGAGGAACAGCACCTCATCTTCCGATTGGGCACTTTACAGCCTTCCGGACTCAATATCGAGTTCAACAATTTCAGATCATTACCTTGGCCCCCATTCCATTTTTAGTTATATTTTTTATCCACACCTTTGTTTTGGCCCTTCCCCCTTTTTTTCTCCCCGACATGGCAGCTGTCTCCCATTCTGCCAGCACATTTCACACCTAATCTAGAGCCGTCTTTTGTCTCTTTACTAGTCCTATCACCATCTCGTCTGGTTTTGAATACCTCTTAATGTCTCTTCACTTCTCTTTTGTTCTCTCCCAGCCCCCAAACTGGCCTTTTAATCGGTTTCATTTCCTGTGCTTTCTCAGTCTTGACAAAGGGTTTCGACCTGAAACGTTGACTCTATTTCTCTCTCCGTGGATGTTGCCTGGCCTGCTGAGTTTTCCCAGCATTTTCTGTTGTTATTTTTATTGAGTTGGACTAATTGGACCGCTCTTGAAAAGAGCCAGCAAAGGCACGATGGGCCGAATGGTCTCCTTCTGTGCTGTATGACTTTATGATTCTATAAGCTCTTTTTTGTTGTTTGGGAGATGTGTAAGTGAATTGTTCCCTTTGTTGTTCCCTAGTCAGTCTTTGTTGAAACCGCGCTATGAATGTGTTCTCGATGGTGCATGAGAGTACAGTGGGGTGAACTGCCTTTCCAGTTATTCCTTTCCCTCTGTGAGAAATGGTCTTTGCCTGTGCTTGGTGTGCCTGCCTGAAGCAAAAAGCCTAACCTATTAGAAAAATAAAACAGAAACAAAAGACTGAATAGCAGAGGAGTGCCCCTGATTTTCTGCCAGCGCTGGTATTTTCCGTTTGGGCGAGCCAGGATTTTGCAGCCCTGCAGCCCTCCTCGCTGCAGCCAAACACCAGCAACCAAAGTACATTGTCAACTCAAGAAATGTCAGACCCACTGTCACGTCTGTCAAGGCACCTGATCCTGGAATGTTGCCAGGGCTTGGCAGCATCGGGCAATTTAAGGCTGTGCTATTGTGAAGGTTATGCTGAAGCTTTTGTTTCATAGAAACATAGAAAAATAGGAGCAGGTGTAGGCCATTCGGCCCTTCGAGCCTGCTCCGCCATTCAATGCGATCATGGCTGATCCTCTATCTCAATACCATATTCCCGCTCTCTCCCCATACCACTTGATGCCCTTTGTGTCTAGAAATCTATCTATCTCCTTCTTAAATATATTCAGTGACTTGGCCTCCACAGGTAGAGAATTCCACAGGTTCACCACCCTCTGAGTGAAGAAATTGCTCCTCATCTCAGTCCTAAATGTTCTACCCCATATCCTGAGACTATGACCCCTTCTTCTAGACCCCACCCCCCAGCCAGGGGAAACATCCTCCCTGCATCCAGTCTGTCTAGCCTTGTCAGAATTTTATACGTTTCAATGAGATCCCCTCTCATTCTTCTAAACTCTAGTGAATACAGGCCTAGTTGACCCAATCTCTCCTCATACGACAGTCCTGCCATCCCAGGAATCAGTCTGGTGAACTTTCGCTGCACTCCCTCTATGGCAAGTATATCCTTTCTTAGGTAAGGAGACCAGAACTGCACACAGTACTCCAAGTGCGGTCTCACCAAGGCCCTGTACAACTGTAGTAAGACATCCTTGCTCCTTTAGTAAGACACCCTTGCTCCTTTCATGTCCATCCCATGTACAATGCAATGATTTTATTTTTATCTTATTGGCAATTTTCTCCCAAGCACTCCGCCCCTGAAGAAAAGAAAGACCTGCATTTCTATAGCACCCTTCGCAACCACCAGACGTCCCCCAAAGCACTTTACAGCCAATGAAGTACTTTTGAAGTGTAGTCACTTGTAATGTAGGAAATGCAGCAGCCAATTTGCGCACAGCAAGCAGCAATGTGATAATGATCAGATCATCAGTTTTTTTTAGTGATGTTGATTGAGGGATAAATATTGAGTAGGACACCGGGGATAACTCCCCTGCTCCTTTTTGAAATACAGGAAACTTTCGATTTACCGGCACGTAAATAACCGTAAATCTCGGTTAACCGGCAAAATTCAGGAGTAGGTTCAGGTAACTTTTATTACTTGCCTTCCTCCATTTGTTGCTGTGCAAGGGTGTGGCTGCAGCTGTTGCTAAGCTACAGAGATGCTTGCAACTTGTGGCCATTGTTCTGAAGCTGTTGCTAAGCAACAGGGTTTGTTGCTTTATACGGAGCTCTCAGCTCCGTATCTTTTACTATAGCTTTCGGTTATCCGGAATTTTTGATGAACCGGCACCACGTCGGTCCCGTCCATGCCGGATAATTTTTTTTTCCTGTAATGCCATGGGATCTTTTACGTCCACCTGAGAGAGCAGGCGGGGCCTCGGTTTAACATCTCAGGTGAAAGACAGGACCATCAACAGTGCAATGCTCCCTCAGCACTGCACTGGGAGTGTCAGCCTGAATTTTTGTGCTCAAGTCTCTGGAGTGGGACTTGAATCCACAACCTTCTGATTCAGAGGCAAGAGCCACTCTCTGGTATCCAAGTGGCGTTAATCATGTGGACACTAAGTGAAGACAGTTTGATGTGGGGCGGTACTTCAGCTGATCCTGGCCCCACCTTGCATCCACAGTTCTATGAATAAAGTTAGTGTCATTAGAGTTAGTACAATTGCCTTTTTATTTTTGCGCTAACTTTCTTCCCTCCTCCTCTTCTGAAGGTGTTGACTCTGTTTGGGGCACAGTTTCACTATCTCTTTCAATATCCATCACTGACAAACAAAATGTTTGTCAAAAAACGGAAAGAATCCCTCCCTCATGAACTGCACGTGTATATATTGTGCAGAACAATCAAGGTTTCGAGTGCGCTTCAAGAGAATGTACGGCTGAGAGACAAGATGAGATTAATAAACCTGCTTCAGTTTCATTTTTTTTCCAGTTATGACAGCACATGAATCCTTTAATGTGTCATTACTTTGTATCGTGTTCCATCCTTGTGTTATCTACGCATATCATATTCCAGTTTATGTATTTAAAAAAAAATTCTTTATGGGATGTGGGCATCGCTGGCAAAGCCAGCATTTATTGCCCATCCCTAATTGCCCTTGAGAAGGTGGTGGTGAGCAGCCTTCTTGAACCACTGCAGTCCGTGTGGTGTAGGGAGTGAGTGCCAGGATTTTGACCCAGCGACTATGAAGGATCAGCGATATACTTCTGAGTCAGGATGGTGTTTGACTTGGAGGGGAACTTGAAGGTGGTGGTGTTCCCATGCGCCTGCTGCCCTTGTCCTTCTAGGTGGAAGAGGTCGCGGGTTTGGGAGGTGCTGCCGAAGAAGCCTTGGCGAGTTGCTGCAGTGCATCTTGTAGATGGTACACACTGCAGCCACGTTATGCTGGTGGTGGAGGGAGTGAATGTTTAAGGCAGTGGATGGGGTGCCAATCAAGCGGGCTGCTTTGTCCTGGATGGTGTCGAGCTTCTTGAGTGTTGTTGGAGCTGCACTCATCCAGGCAATTGGAGAGTATTCCATCACACTCCTTACTTGTGCCTTGTAGATGGTGGAAAGGCTTTGGGGAGTCAGGAGGTGAGACACTCGCCACAGAATACCCAGCCTCTGACCTGCTCTTGTTCCCACAGTATTTATGTGGCTGGTCCAGTTAAGTTTCTGGCCAATGGTGACCCCCAGGATGTTGATAGTGGGGGATTCAGCGATGGTAATGCCATTGAATGTCAAGGGGAGGTGGTTAGACTCTCACTTGTTGGAGATAGTCATTGCCTGGCACTTCTGTGGCGCGAATGTTACCTGACACTTATCAAAAGTATTATACTGCACTTCGCATCATCTGGTTGATATGCTACCCTATATGTAGCATTCCCCAAACTATACGTTATCCTATATACAGCATGCTAGCTGACATGTTATCCCATATGTAATATATTCTGACCTGTATATAATCCTATATGTAACATTCCCCAAACTATACGTTATCCTATATACAGCAGACCCCAGTCTGTGCATCATTACCCCCCCATATAATTACTGACAGCTTAATTAGAGTTAAAGTTGTTTCCTTTAGCTCGCATGAGAAGCAAAACTCGACAATTCACATTTCCTTTTCTCAATTGCATGTTAACATTTTTGCTCGTAAGCAGTAATTATAGTACAGATGTTGATTTTAGAATCATGCTCACATTTTCATGCTGGACTCTTAGATTTTACAGCGTGCAACTGCAGCTTTAATTTATAATTACTGGGCGTGTACAGTCTTTCCCTTTAAGGAGTATTTACTTAATTGAAAATTGCTGTAAATAACTGCCCTGAGTCAGTGTCTGATTTTCTTCAGCTAATTTGCTTTGGTATTCAAAACCTCACCTTTACACATTTCATTCAGCGGTACAACGTTTGTGGTATTTTATACCTCTTGTGTTCTTGACGCTAGAAATAAAAACTAAAAATGCTAAGCAGGTCAGGCAGCATCTGTGGTGAAAGAAACAAAGTTAACCTTTCAGGTCGCTGACCTTTCATCAGAACTGCGGTGAGAATTTTAAATTGGAGGCACTGGGAGACTGGGAGCTAATGTCGGTCAGCAAGGATGATGGGCGAGCAGAACCTGGTGCGTTATCGGATACGGGCAGCACAGTTTTGGATGAGCCCATGTTTCTTTCTCCACAGACGCTGCCTGACGTGCTGAGTATTTCCAAGCATTTTCTGTTTATTGTTTCTAAAGTAAAGTACTAGTGTCAGAGCACAAGTAGCAGAAAATCCAGTTCTGACGAAGGGTCATCGACCTGAAACATTGGCCCAGAAATTTGGGTTGGGGGCTTCCCGCGGGCGCAAGCCCCCGACCTGCACTTACCTAGCGCGCCGGCCGCTGTGCTGTGGGCCCGCGTGGGATTCCGATCCTGGGCCTGCTCCAACTGCCGGCGTGCAGTACTTGCGTATCCCAGGGGCGCAGTTAGTTCGAAGCGTCCCCTGGGATCACGTGTGCCATGGAGAGCCAATGGTAGCAGGGAATCTGTATTCATAGATTTGACAGGAAGCCCCAAAAAATCACATTTTTAAAATAACTATAAATTACATAAAATAACTATTTTAAACAATAATTTAAATTTTAGAAAAAATTAATTACATTTTCTAACGGGGCTAAAAATAAACTTACCTTTCTTTAAAGTATTTAAAAATAATAAACCTATGAAAAAAATGTTTTAATTTTACTTAATTCATCACTTACCTTGTTAAAAGCAGGCCTTGCGACTGCTTTTTAGAAGCGTAGCTCCTGGAGACTTACCCTCTCGGAGAAATCTGTAGAAAAACAGAAGCTCCAGGCGTACGCGCTGCCTCTCCGGTGCACTCGTTCGACCTGTAAACCCCTTCCTTTAAGGGAACGGAAGTTCCGGTTTCCCGCGCATGCGCAGTACATGCATGAAACCGGCACTTTCGTTGGGCCTACAGGTGAGTACCCAGCCCGTACTCACCCGTGCGGACCCGAAGTTCTGGGCAACGTTAACTCTGTTTCTCTCTCTCCACAGCTGCTGCTCGACCTGCTGAGTATTTCCAGCATTTTCTGTTTATATATCAGATTTCCTGCATCCACAGTATTTTGCTTTTGTACTTGACTTTAGATATGTTTCAGATACACAGGGGCCGAGTTTGACCTTTTGGGGACTGACTTGGGGAGCGCACTGATCGGTTGCCCACGGCCAAAGCGAAGAGGAGGCTGCAATTTTGAGGCCCCGCTCGCGGTAACATCAGGCCGGCGAGCCATGGGACACTAATATTGGGCCGCCCCATCTGACAGCAAGGTAGGTTCGGGTTGGGGTGGGGCGGTAGAGGGGTTGGGGGGTGAGGGTGCAGGGGCCACGATCACAGCGAGTAGGGATCCTGCAGCGGTAGCAGCGCAGAAGATTCTTGTGAGGCCTGGAGGAACAGTGTTGTGTGAAACTTCAGCTCATCCAAAACTCTGCTGCCCGTATCCTATCATGCAACAGGTTCTGGCCACCCAGCGTCTTTGCTGAGCTACATTAGTTCCCGGTCTCCCAGTGCCTCCAATTTAAAATTCTCATCCTTGCGTTCAAATCAATGCATGGCCTTGCCCCTCCCTATCCTCCAAACCTCTTCCAGCCCTACAACTCCCCCTCGCCCCCCCGTCCCCCAACCTGAACCCTTAGTTCCACTGGCTCTGGCCCCTTGTGAATCCCCATCTCTCTTTTCCCTTCCCCCCCACCCCAATTGATATTATTCTGGAATTTCCTTCCTAAACCCTTCCACCTCTCTACCTCCCTCAAGGCCTAAAATTCATCTCTTTGACCAAGCCTTTGGTCGCCCCTCCTAAAATCTCCTTCTTTGGCTCAGCGACCATTTGTTTGATTATGCCTCTATGTAGCGCCTTGGTGTGTTTTTCTACATTGAAGGTACAGCAAGCAATTGGGAAAGCAAATTGTATGTTGGCCTTTATTACAAGAGGATGTGAGTATAAGTGTAAAGATGTCTTACTGCAATTATATAGGGCCCTGGTGAGACCACACCTGGAGTATTGTGTACAGTTTTGGCCTCCTTACCTAAGGAGGGATATACTTGCCATAGAGGGAATGCAACGAAGGTTCACCAGACTGGTTCCTGGGATGGGGAGATTGTCCTTGGGGGGATTGTCCTATGAGGGCAGATTGAGTAGACTAGGGCTATATTCTGTAGAGTTTAGAAGAATGAGAGGTGATCTCATTGAAACATACTAAATTCTTACAGGGCTTGACAGGGTAGATGCAGGGAGGATGTTTCCCCTGGCTGGAGAATCTAGAACCAGGGGTCACAGTCTCAGAATAAGGGGTCGGCCATTTAGGACTGAGATGAGGAGAAATTTCTTCACTCAGAGGGTTGTGAATCTTTGGAATTCTCTACCCCAGAGGGCTGTGGAGACTCAGTCGTTGAGTATATTCAAGACAGAGATCGATAGATTTTTGAATATTAAGGGATATGGGGATAGAGTGGGAAAGTGGAGATGAGGTAAAAGATCAGCCATGATCTTATTGAATGGAGGAACAGGCTCGAAGGGCCAAATGGCCTACTCCTGCTCCTAATTCTTATGTTCCTATGTCCTTATAAATGTAAGCTCTTGCTTTCAAAGTGAATAGTTCTATTAGACAGCCAGATCAGGTGCGCTGTACCAAATGACCTCCTCCTATGCTGTAACTGTCTATGACTCTGTGATTTGTTTTTCACTAGTTTGAACCTGTGCCTCCTTATCCTATTGTAGTGGTTCAATTTGAATTCACTATTTTAGATTTCAAGGTCATATACTGATTCCTATTTTATGAAGTCCCCTCTCAGTTGCCTCCTCCAGAGTGGAGAACTTGATGTATAAGTCATGTATGGTGTACAGGCTACCAGTCGATTGCTGTGCACAACCTAACTCTTCCTGAACAATCTGCTTTATTTAGAAATGGCCCTTTGCTCAGATTTGAGGTGCTCTCCCAGTTATTCAGAATGGATCTTATTTGAGTCATCAGACTTGCACTGATTTGGCTTGAGTCTTGATTGAATTGGATTTCCCTTCACTTCCATGGTTTATTTCACATAACCTATCATAATTTAGACTTGAGGCAGTATTCCTGTGACACTATGAATGAAGAGTAAAGTGTGTGTGACATGTAATTTACAGACAACTGTCTCAACCTGGCCCTAAATAACACTAGCATTACTCCTTACTAATAAAGGTACATATCCAGAGCTCCCCGAATGGCCCCATAAGTGTTGACACTGCGCAGTGAAGTACCAAGTTCTACAGACCAGAAGGTCTTCGGCTTGATCACTGGTCTGCGGCAGGTTTGGGGTTTTACAATTGGCTTGGATTAAAAAGGTGGAGAAATCAGTAAAGATTCCCAGTCTGAGTCAGGAATTGGGAGCGTTGTGGCTCAGTGGGTAGCACTCTGGCCTCTGAGTCATGAAGGTTGTGGGTTCAAGTCTCACTCCATGACACTTGAGCACAAAAATCTAAGGCTGACACTGTAGTGTATGTACCCGTCTACCTTTAAGGGAACTATTGAATGTAACCGTTCACCTTTAAGGGAACTACTTTAGGTGTGGCACTATTTGTTTGGCTTCTGTATACTGTAATACCGATAGTGACCACACCAGTATATAAGTGTTGTAGCAGGATTTCTGGGGCAGATTCGCCCGGACCTTCGAATAGTAAAGACCTGTTTGTTTGTTACTTCTGAAGCCTGTGTATTTATTAACTGCACAACCCACAGACTTTACAGTGGCGACGAGTCCGATCGTACCCTGCGGCAAGATTACCATAAGCAACGAAGAGCGTCGAAGAGAGACAACCGCCCTCGTCGTGTTACCAAAAGAAAACACGAGGCTGCAACAACAGAAAGCAGGAAGACTAACAACAAAAGCTGTATCAGCAACAGGCACTGACTACCCTTCTGCCACGGTGCGGAGTGAGCCGACCAGCAAGAAACAAGGCGGCCGAAGAGACTGTGAGTAGGGGAAGGTGTAGAAGCATCCGGAGGATAAGGGCAGAGCACTCGACCTCGGTCGAGGGGGAGCTGTGCCGGCCAAAAGTCGGGTCCAACGGCGTCGGGTGACAGCCGGACCGCGATCGGCGGGACAATCGGGGCAGCGACCGCAGCCACGAAGCGCTGAGCCTGCGAGTAGGCGCGGGAAGAGAAACCCAGCCGCAGCCGGGGAGGGAAACACCGGTCTGCGAGAGGGCTGGGGAGGCGAACGGGAACTGTGCGGGTGAGAGCTGGGTGCGGAGAGAGAGACTGCGAGGAGCCGGTCCAGCGGCTGAGCTGTTCTCCACCAACGGGGTACTCAGAGCTGGCAAAACCGAACGTGCGGGAGTGGGTGAGAGACACAGCCGAAAACGGGGTGAGAGACTGCGCAAGAGCCAGTCCAGCGGTGAGCTGTTCTCCACCAACGGGGTTCCCAGGGCTGGTAGCATCGAACGTGCGGGTGAGAGAGACAGAGCCGGGTACGGAGAGAGAGACTGCGCGAGAGCCAGTCCAGCGGCTGAACTGTCCTCCGCTAACGGGGTGTACCCAGCGCCGGTAGAGCCGTGCGGGCGGGAGGAAAAGACATAGCCGAGTAAGGGGAGCTGTGCGGTAGCCAGCCAGCGGCTGAACCTGTCCGCTGAGGGGGAAGCGTACCCCTTCCACCGGGAAGAAACGCGGGAAGCCGCCATTAGGCGGAGAAGACGCCAGAAGTGGGAAACCGCCATTGAAGTGGGCGGGGCGAGAAAGGAAGAGCGGGAAACCGCCATTTTCGCAGGAAAACCGCCATCTTGATTGACATACCGCCATTGAAGTGGGCGGGGAGAGAAGGAAAGAGCGGGAAACCGCCGATTTCGCAGGAAAACCGCCATCTTAGAAACAAATAAATAAATAAGAAATACTGGTGCTGCTCCCAAGGGAAGAAAGATGCCTA
Source organism: Somniosus microcephalus (assembly GCF_052327205.1). Lineage (NCBI taxonomy): Eukaryota > Metazoa > Chordata > Chondrichthyes > Squaliformes > Somniosidae > Somniosus > Somniosus microcephalus. Next base: position 80,905,565 of record NC_141003.1, on the reverse strand, counting down.
AGCGAGGGAATATTAACGACTTTAATTCTGAAATAGAAGACTGGGCCACGTACGTGGAACGCATAGAGATCTATTGCGAAGCCAACAAAATTGAGGAAGACGACAAGGCGATAAAATTGCTAAACTCGATGGGGGGCAAAAACATACGGGCTCTTGAAGCATCTAATAGCACCAAATAAACCAGCGGATCAGACCTTCGAAGAGATTGTGGCTGTGCTGAAGGACCACTTGAACCCCACACCGCTGATGCTGGCTGAACGATTCAAATTCTACGCAAGAACGCAGAAGAAAGACGAAAGCAATGCGGAATACTTGGTCGAACTGCGTAGGCTAGCGAAATACTGCCAGTTCGGAGGGAATCTGACAGAAGCGCTGCGGGACAAGTTCGTATGCGGATTGTCCAAAGAAGGGACGCAGAAGCGACTACTGGAAGAGAATGACCGCACACTGGACAGGGCTGTCCTTATAGCTGCATCGCACGAAGCCGCAGCGAAAGGAACGGCGGAAATGCAACTAAAGGCGGCGGCACTCGGGGTGGACCAAATTACTTCAAGCACAACAAAATGCTACCGTTGTGGGAAGACAACGCATGACCAGAATCAATGCTGGTTTAAGAACCAAGAGTGTAGGAAATGTGGCAAACTGGGTCACATCGCGAAGGTATGCCGGTCCGGGAAAAAGATCAATAATCAAAGGAAGCCACCACCAGAAAAGTACAACAAGGTACACAAGGTGGCTGAGAAGAGTTCAGACGAACAGAATTCAGACTCAGACCCAAACAACCAGGAGCTGGGTAGTCTGAGAATCCACAATGTGGGTAAAGAAACGGATCTACAGGCCATCTGGGTCATACTAAAAATAGCTGGAGTCCAAATAAGAATGGAGCTGGACACTGGATCAGCTCTATCAGTCATCAACCGAAGGGACTACCACCGGCTATTCTCTCACATACCTTTAAGAAATACCAAGTTCGTATTACAGACATACACGGGGCATAACGTATACCCTGTGGGGAAAATAAGAGTCAAGGTGAGAGATAGGGGTAAAGAACACCCAAGAATGAGCTTGTACGTATTACCTGAGGGAGGACCACCACTTCTAGGACGGGAGTGGATTAAGAAAATAGACATGGAATGGCATTACCTAAAAGCCATAATGAGGGAGGACTCGGTGCAAGCTATTAGCTCAGATTCTGAAATGGATGATGATAAGACCAAGTCGAAAACGAAGACAGGCAGAAGGACTTATGGTACCAAGAAGAATAAAGCTGCAGAGCAGAACTCCAGGTTGACAGAGAATTCTGAGCCTGTTCAAGCAAAGGATTCATCCATGACGGAAGAACACCGAGCTCGGACGCAAACTTATGTCAAAGTACGACAACAATTAGAACAGTTGAGTGATCGTCTCGTACAGGAGATGAAAAATATGGAAAAGTTCTGGGACACCGAATGGGGGAACCTGGAAAGACTACAGAGACAGCTAACTCAAGCAGAGAGCGACCATAGAGCCATCATGGCCAAATACCAATCACATTCCCCTGATGCTGTTCAGGAACTAGAATATTTACAGAATGAACCAAAGGAAGAGGAATCTTCAGGGAGCCAGGATTTTATTCCAGTTCTTCTTTACGACTCCTTACAAGCAGAGTGTGAGAAGTTGAAAGAATAGTATGAACAGGCACAGGCTACAATTCAGAAGGGGGTTAACTCGGCAGCCTCCGAGAAGCTAGTTTCAGTAGAAGCATATGAACAACTAAAGGTTGAACATGAGCAAGAAGTCCAAAGGCTGCAGGAAATTCTTGATGAGCTCAAGGCCAAGACAGACTCATCGATAGAAGCTCCATCCATAGATGAGCAATTAGAGGTGAAAATCATGGCAGAGCATGAAAGACAGGATGTCCAAGAACTTATAAAAACATTGAAGGACACCCAAGACAAATATGAGGCGGCAATGTCTGAGGTTCAACAACTTGAAGAACAGATTCAACTGGGAATCCTTGCAGTGGAAGAACAGGACACTGTAAGAATGGTCCCTGAACATGAACTAGAGAGCATCAGGGCGCAACTTTTCCGAGCGCTGAAAGCCAAAGTTCAAGAGGAACGTAAGGTGGAAGTATTGGAGAAAGAGGTGGATGAAATGGAGAAGACTCTGATCCACCGTGTTCCCAGGGAAGAGTTAACGGTCGGCCAACTCCTTCATATGCTGAAGGACAAGACTCTACAAGGGGAACAATCTGAACACGAGCTTCAATCTTCAGGGGGAACGAGTTCGGAGCTCTCAAAAGTCACGGAGATAGCTGAGGTGGCAACACAAATTTTACAAGGATGCCAAAAGTACGTTGAATCACGTCAAGGTGAACAGAAGAAGGTGGAAACCGTTACTTCAGTAGAAGGGTTAAATAGCCTGATAACGCAATTACCGGTGGAAAGGAAGGTATTGAACTCACAAATGAGGTCCGTCGTGAAGGAATGGCAGATAACCCAGGAAGAGCGGGATGAATATGAATGCATGAAGAAGGCTTTTCAAGAAAGATGTTTAGGGAAGGAACCACCGTCAGCTAACGTCCAGACGGGTGAGGAGGAAGAAGAAGTCTCTCTCGCTGGCCTAACTCAGGACGAACCTGAATATTACCATGACCTGTTGAGTGACACTGAATATTATGAGGATGTGGTCTGCCCAGCTTGTGATGAAAACTCTCAAAGTGCTGAAATCCGGATGAAGCACTTAAGGTCTAAGGAACATAGAGAGTTGGTGGCGCTACAGATGGCAGCCGAGAAAGGAGCTCCGAGAGTTTCAAAAAGGCAGAAAAGAAAAAGAAGAAGCAGAAGATAATAACTGTCTAAAATATTAGCACTTCTACCATTCCAGGCGGGACATTATGAAAGGAGCTAAATTAGTTGAAAAACTGGAAAATGTCAAGACAGCCAGTTGGTTGTCAAAGTCCGCACTGCTGGTTCAACAGGACGAAAGTTCAAGCTGCTACGTCAAGAAAAAGGCTATGGAGGAGTCACGCTAGCCAGGTGAACCGGCTACCCCAAAGAAATGTTGTTCGGAACGAGTCAAGATCAGAGACTGAATCTATGAACTGTTTCCGCAGAGACGGAACCTGTGAACTGTTTCCACCGAGATTATATTTGTAAATTGTTTTATATGACATTGACTCCACCGAGACTATAGCTGTAATTTGTTTTATGGGAAGTTGAAGATATGTATGTTTAACGGGGACTCTGTAAGTAATAAACTAAAAAAGGAGGATTGTAGTGTATGTACCCGTCTACCTTTAAGGGAACTATTGAATGTAACCGTTCACCTTTAAGGGAACTACTTTAGGTGTGGCACTATTTGTTTGGCTTCTGTATACTGTAATACCGATAGTGACCACACCAGTATATAAGTGTTGTAGCAGGATTTCTGGGGCAGATTCGCCCGGACCTTCGAATAGTAAAGACCTGTTTGTTTGTTACTTCTGAAGTCTGTGTATTTATTAACTGCACAACCCACAGACTTTACAGACACTTCAGTATTGAGGGAGTGCTGCACTGTTGGAGGTGCTGTCTTTCACATGAGATATTAAACTGAGGCCCCGTCTGCCCTTTCAGGTGTGCGTAAACGATCCCATGGTGTGATTTTGAAGAAGAGCAGGGGAGTTCTCCCTGTTGTCCTGGCCAATATTTATCCCTCAATCAACATCACTAAAAAACAGATTATCTGGTCATTATCACATTGTTGCTTTTTGTACGCAAATTGGCTGCCACGTTTCCTACATTATAACAGTGACTACACTTCAAAAAAAAAAGTTCTTTATTGGCTGTAAAGCGCTTTGGGATGTAAGGTGGTCGTGAAAAGCGCTATATAAATGCAAGTCTTTCTTTCTTCTTCTTTTCTCCTATCCAGTGACTCCTGCAAAGTGTTAATGGATGTCAGGTGGCGATAGGATCAAGCTCGGATGCGATACATTCTTTGGTTAGATAGGCAGCCAGCACTTGGAATGTTGGAGTACAGTGCGAGACACATGTCCTGAGGACACAGTCCACTATGAAATACCTACCACCAAAAGGAAAATCAGAAGTGGCAAGCAACGTTAAGTTTTCATCTGATATACAGTATAACATGCTTTGAAGTATGTTCCAAGCCTGCACACATCTCTAGGCTGAGAGAACATCAATAACTCACTCAAGCTTCACTGATTTTACCAATAAACAGGTGGTTTAGGATGTTAACTCAACTCTTGTGGTTTAGGATGTCAGCTGAATCCTATGTTAGGACATCTAAACACACCATAAGACATTGTTACCCTGCATGTAAGATAGAGATATCTTAATTTGTCCTTTCAACCTTAATAGTGCCCTGCACTATGGTCCTTCCCCTTCACCCTGGTTTCTCAAGTAACAAAAATATTCATTGAGGTTTTTGACTAGAAGGCTGCATTTACACTACAACTGTTACACTGGTGCAATGCAGTTGCACTTTACACTGATGACACACTTATAGGGTAAACACAGCCTCGATCCGGTGTTAGGGGTTGAATTGACAGCGGAGCAAAGCAGAGTGAAAATCCCTGGAGGAAGAAGTCTGACTCAGTATCACTTGGGAGCCAGGTTGGGCTTTCACACTGGATTTACACTCCAAGTTAAGTGCCACTTTCAAAGTGGTTTTGGTTTGGCACCAGTGGAGCGTGAACATGTACACCAAAAATGACTGCCCACGACCTTATTATAAGAATGTTTAATCCATGTCTATCAAATGCTATTTTCACAGAGCCCATTTTATCACCTCCGTTAAAATAGCACCGGGAGGAATTTAGTATTTGCACATTAAGCATCTGTCTGATAACATTGCTCACAGTAAATTTACATTTATAGGCTTGCATTTATTTTAATAGTGTTAATAGCTAGTCTGATTTTACCAATAAACAAGTGATTTGGGCCCTCTATTTACAGTTGGCGTAATACCAATGCTGGATGCGCCAGTACTATCGGATTTTCCCAGCTTCAGTACTAGGCAGATGTGCCAAGGTACATTGGCCACTTTTGAGGCAGCTCTGCGTACTCTGCAATACCCTTCTGCCGGCTTTTAGTCTAGTTGCAATTAAACAAAATGCTCGGCAGCTATAAAACCACCCCCTTGGCGGATTGAGGTTGAAGTGCAGCTCCGTTTAAACCATTTTTGTTTGCTTAACAAAATTTTTCATTTGTTTTCAAAAAAGAATTCTGGAAGAGATTCAAATCACCCGTGGATTTTCTAGTTTTTAAAAAAAAACTTGAGTAAGAAAATAAGTCCTGAAAGACAAGGCTGTTAACTTGAGAAAAGGAAGCTGAGTCTCTCTGTACAGTCTAGCCAGTAAAAGAAAGAGACTTGCATTTATATAGCTCCTTTCATGACCACCCGACGTCCCAAAGCGCTTTACAGCCAATGACGAATTTTTGAAGTGTAGTCACTGTTGTAATGTAGTTGCGGAAACAAAGTAAGCTCTCACCTCAGTGAACAGAATTTATAGTTTTCTCATCACTGTACATTTTCAATGTTGGTAATGTTAATTCCTGCAGAACCACCCACTAGGAAAACTACAAATTAGAATGTAAATCATATTACTGTAATTGGTAGCAGCCATTGTGTTCAATGCGCTATGAAGGGAGAAGATGCCTGTGCGTGAATTCTTTTAATGTGGGGTGGCCGTTGCACACCAGCTACCACACGGGGCTTGACAGAGCAAGGTCTTGGTCCAATGGCAAGGGAATCCAAGACGATTGGAGACCAGGCTCTGCTACAATGGCCTAGCACACACACACAAACATACTGCTACTGTCCTCCCTCCTTCCCCGGGTTCTCTCTGCCTGGGATGCAGTGTGATCCTCCTGACCTCGCTGTTGGCCCGTGCTGCACCTTCCCTGGGCCCCGACCCCGCTGCTGGTCCACGCTGCGCCACTCCTGGGCCTCGACCTCGCTGTTGGCCTGTGCTGCACCTTCCCTGGGCCCTGACCCCGCTGCTGGTCCACGCTGTGCCACTCCTGGGCCTCGATCTCGCTGTTGGCCCATGTTGCACCTTCCCTGGGCCCCGACCCCGCTGCTGGTCCACGCTGTGCCACTCCTGGGCCTCGATCTCGCTGTTGGCCCATATTGCACCTTCCCTGGGCCCTGACCCCGCTGCTGGTCCACGCTGCGCCACTCCTGGGCCTCGACCTCGCTGTTGGCCCGTGCTGCACCTTCCCTGGGCCCCGACCCCGCTGCTGGTCCACGCTGCGCCACTCCTGGGCCTCGACCTCGCTGTTGGCCCGTGCTGCACCTTCCCTGGGCCCCGACCCCGCTGCTGGTCCACGCTGCGCCACTCCTGGGCCTCGACCTCGCTGCTGGACTCGTCCTTCGCCGGGAGCAAGCAGAAGCCAAGCGCAGGCAGCGCAAGGAGCGCACACCAACCCAAGCACCCCACCCACCCGCCCCTTCAACCACCGTCTGCCCCACCTGTGACAGAGACTGTAGGTCCCGCATTGGACTTATCAGTCACCTGCGAACTCATTTTTAGTGTGGATGCAAGTCATCCTCGGTTCCGAGGGACTGCCTAAGAAGAAGAAGATGAAGAGAGACACCAATCAACAGTCAGTGTGGGCCCTCTTCCTAGGGATGATCTCCCCCAATAAGTGTCACAGCAGATGCTCATAGAGGCAGAGCCAGGCCGACTCTGAGGAAGACGGGAGTATGACATCCCCTGCCTTAGTCATTCCAAGACCCAACCCATCTTTCTCCTGGGGCAAGGTCATGTAACACCTGAATACCACCCGTTCCCCTCCCCCCAACCTCATGGCCATTAACAACCCCAAATCCTTTTACTTTGAAATGATACTGACTTATACGCTGCTATGGCAAGATGTTGGGATCATTTAAGAAACAGCTGTAAGGGGAAGACCTAGGCTTGTTATTATCTTCTTCTTCTTAGGCAGTCCCTCGGAACTGAAGATGACTTGCTTCCACACTAACAATGAGTTCTCAGGTGACCGATGAGTCCAATGCAGGACCTACAGTCTCGGTCACAGGGGGTGAGCCGTAGAGTCATGAGGCGTTCCTTTATTCCACAAGGGAAGTCTCTGAGATGTTCAACGAGCTCACTTTTTATGGCGAAGCCGACCCCCAATGGAGGCGGTGTTCTTCTTCAGGTTTGCCTTTCCAGAAGAAGGTGTAACCACTGACTTGCTCCTTGAGCTGGCCTTCCCCTGCCCGCTGGGTCTCGCTTAGGGCGGCGATGTCTATGTCAAAACGTCTGAGCTCCCGGGCAACGATACAGTACGGCGTTCCGGTCTGTCGCTGTTGGGGTTGTCCATGAGGGTCCCGATGTTCCAGGTCCCGAACTTCATTTTAAAGGGTGGAAGATGCCTGCGCATGAATTCTTTTAACGTGGGGTGGCCGTTGCACACCAGCTACCACACGGGGCTTGACAGAGCAAGGTCTTGGTCCAATGGCAAGGGGATCCAAGACGATTGGAGACCAGGCTCTGCTACATCGGCCTAGCACACACACACACACACATACTCCTACTGTCCTCCTCCCTCCTTCCCGTAGGTCCTCTCTGACTGGTTGAGGTCAACTGAATTGAAGTGCCTTCTTCGACTGAAGTTATCTTGCGATGCCAATGCATGCCCCTGCAATTTCCAAGCAAGCAAAGTGTACAATTATACCGTGTGTAAATTCCAATCAAATTCTGAACAGATGTTAGACTATTTCTATTTTATTTCACCTTTCCCATTTTGTTCATTATTTTTCTTCCTGTGTGGAGTGGATTGATTGTTAGGTGACCTGGCTTGGGTGGGGAGTGGGGAGAAGGGGAAATAACTTATCTTCAGTCCTCTGTGCGTTTCATGTAGGTTAATAGGGGACACGCCAGAGCAGCAGATGTTCTCGCCCCGTGACTTTGCTTCCCCAAGCACCTTACCTCCACCTGGTGACGAGGCCCTAAGCTCTGGAATTACCTCCCTAGACCTCTCTGCCTCTCTACCTCTCTTTCCTCCTTTAAGACGCTCCTTAAAACCTATCTCTTTGACCAAGCTTTTGGTCATCTGCCCTAATATCTCCTTATGTGGCTCGGTGTCAAATTTTGTTTGAGAATCGCTCCTGTGAAGCACTTTGGGACTATGTTAAAGGCACTATATAAATGCAAGTACTTCTTGCAATCTAGTATACTGTATTCGCTGCTCACGATGCGGTCTCCTTTACATTGGGAAGACCAAACGCAGATTGGGTGACCGCTTTGCGGAACACCTCCGTTCAGTCCGTAAGGGTGACCCCGAGCTTCTGGTGGCCTGTCACTTTAATTCACCGCCCCATTCCCACTCAGACCTCACCGTCCTCGGCCTCTTGCATTGTTCCATGGAAGCTCAGCGTAAGCTCGAGGAACAGCACCTCATCTTCCGATTAGGCACTTTACAGCCTTCCGGACTCAATATCGAGTTCAACAATTTCAGATCATAACCTCGGCCCCTATCATATTTTTATATATTTTTTATCCACACTTTTGGTTTGTGCCTTTTCCTTTTTTTTCTCTCTCCCACATGGCAGCTGTCTCTCACTCTGCCAGCGTATTTCACACTTCATCTAGAGCCATCCTTTGTCTCTTTACTTGTCCTATTACCATCTCGTCTTGCCTTGAATATCTCTTAATGTCTTCTCACCCCTCCCAGACCTTCCCTTTTGTTCTTTCATCCCCTCCCCCATTTCCCAGCCCCCTAACTTGCTTCTTAATCTGTTTCATTTCCTGCTTTTTTTTTCTCAGTCCTGACGAGGGTCTTCGACCTGAAACGTTAACTCTGTTTCTCTCTCCACGGATGTTGCCTGGCCTGCTGAGTTTTTCCAGCGTTTTCTGTTGTTATTTCGGATTTCCAGCATCCGCAGTATTTTGCTATTGTAGTTGTTGTTGTTGTTGGTACCTTACATAGAGAACCTTGCTGAGTTCAGGAGGTTGTCGTTGGAGAAAATGGTAGGTGCTGCTTGCTTGAACTGTGGTACGGTGCTATATGAACAGGAGGCGCCACCTGGATTCATTCTTCTTAAAACACAGGTCCTCAAAGTAAACTTCCTCATTCTGATATAGATTCAACTTCTTCCCACCTTAACATATTTGTCAGTGATGCGGAAAGCTTGAGAATTCATGTACAGTAGCACGTCCTTTCCTTCACACGGTGTCTGTACTGGGCGAGGTGGGACACCCGTTTTTCCTGTTTCAGGTTCTAATGAGGCATCCTTCTGGCCTTCAGCTACCTCCTATTTCACAATATGGTTTCAAAATGAGTGCACAGTACATTACCTGCCTCTGTCCTCACCAACAATCCGACTCACCCTGGCAAGAATGGGCCAATAGGTGCCAGTGCTTAATGGAATTGGTGCTGAAACTCTTAGATTGCAAGACACAAGCAATGGGGTGGGGAGGGGAATAACAAGGAGGGGATGTGGTTGATGCTATATTTTTTTAAAAATCAAAATTTTGGGAATTGAAAATGTTATTACTTCTATCTAGTCAGACACCAACACGTCAGATTACGTAACTTTATAAATGTGAGTTCTCTTTCTTTTTGTTTCAAAATATGACTTGTTCCTCTGCTTTTTTCTGCTAAATTTGCCACCCTGCTCTTCTGACAGTGTTGACTCTTACTGGTTCTACAGGCACCTGAAGCCCTCCTGTGGCTCATCCAAGTGGCCATTCTTGATATGGAAACCTGGACAGTGGGCAAGCTATTTGGCAATGAGGGCATCACATGCGCAGTGCTTCTTCGGCAGCACCTCCCAAACCCGCGACCTCCACTTAGAAGGACAAGGGCAGCAGGCGCACGGGAACACCACCATCTCCAAGTTCCCCTCCAAGTCACGCACCATCCTGACTTGGAAATATATCGGCCGTTCCTTCATCGTCGCTGGGTCAAAATCCTGGAACTCCCCCCCTAACAGCACTGCGGGAGCACCTTCACCACACGGACTGCAGCGGTTTAAGAAGGCGGCTCACCACCACCTTCTCAAGGGCAATTAGGAATGGGCAATAAATGCCGGCCATGCCCATGGTGCCCATATCCCGAGAAAGAATATATTAAAAAGAAATTCCAGGGTAGATCGCTGTACAGTTATCAGGAATGGGAACCCTGGTTGATTGTTCTTCTCTCTAACTCATCTGCCATCAGTTAACTCAACATCTTTTGCATGAGACGTTAAACCGAAGCCCTGTCTGCCCTGTCAGGTGGACGTAAAAGTCCCCATGGCACTATTTCGAAGATTATCTGGTCATTATAAGAACATAAGAACATAAGAAATAGGAGCAGGAGTAGGCCAATCGGCCCCTCGAGCCTGCTCCACCATTCAATAAGGTCATGGCTGATCTGATCCTAACCTCAAATCTTCTATCACTCTCCATCCCACCCGAACCCATGTGATCTCCCAGGAGAGGCGAAAAACCAGATAAAAAACCCAATGGCCAATTTGGGAGAAAAAATCTGGGAAATTCCTCTCCGACCCATCTAGGCGATCGAAACTCGTCCAGGGGATCACTCTGTCCCTATATTTTCTACAGTACTTACCTTCTGTAAAGGCGATCTCCACCCCAGCCAGGAACAGGAATAAAACCATCTCCTGAAATCTAACACAGAATTAGAACACAAGAAGTAGGAGCAGAACCAGGCTACACGGCCCCTGGGCCCACTCTACTACCCACAGGGCCATGACCATTCCGAACCTAGACTCATGTCCAATTTCCTGCCCGCTCCCCGTAACCCTTAATTCCCTTTACTTCTAGGAAACTATCTATTTCTGTTTTAAATTTATTTAATGATGTAGCTTCCACAGCTTTCTGGGGCAGCAAATTCCACAAACCTACCACCCTCTGAGTGAAGAGGTTTCTCCTCATCTCAGTTTTGAAAGAGCAGCCCCTTATTCTAAGATTATGCCCCCTAGTTCTAGTTTCACCCATCATTGGGAACATCCTCACCGCATCCACCCGATCAAGCCCCTTCACAATCTTATATTTTTCAATAAGATCGCCTCTCATTCTTCTGAACTCCAATGAGTAGAGTCCCAATCTACTCAACCTCTCCTCATATGACCAACCCCTCATCCCCGGGATTAACCGAGTGAGCCTTCTTTGTACTGACTCGAGAGCAAGTATGTCTTTTCTTAAGTATGGACACCAAAACTGTATGCAGTATTCCAGGTGCGGTCTCACCAATACCTTGTACAACTGCAGCAATACCTCCCTGTTTTTATATTCTATCCCCCTAGCAATAAAAGCCAACATTCCATTGGCCTTCTTGATCACTTGCTGCACCTGCATACTAACTTTTTGAGTTTCGTGCACCAGGACCCCCAGATCCCTTTGTATTACAGTACTTTCCAGTTTCTTGCCATTAAGATAATAACTTGCTCTATGATTTTTCCTGCCAAAGTGCATAACCTCACACTTTCCAGTATTGTATTCCATCTGCCAAATCTCTGCCCACTTACTTAGCCTGTCTATGTCCCTTTGCAGGTTTTTTATGTCCTCCTCACTCACTACTTTACCTCCCATCTTTGTATCATCTGCAAACTTTGATATGTTATACTTGGTCCCCTCCTCCAAATCGTTAATATAGATTGTAAAGAGTTGGGGACCCAGCACTGACCCCTGCAGAACACCACTAGTTACTGATTGCCAGCCTGAGAATGAACCATTTATCCCAACTCTCTGCTTTCTGTTAGAGAGCCAATCCTCCACCCACGCCAGAATATTACCCCCAATCCCGTGATTTTTTATCTTGAGCAATAGTCTTTTGTGTGGCACCTTGTCAAATGCCTTTTGGAATTCTAAATACACTACGTCTACTGGTTCCCCTTTATCTTTACTTCCTCAAAGAACTCAAGCAAATTTGTCAAACATAACTTCCCCTTCATGAAACCATGCTGAGTTTGTCCTATTAAATTATGTTTATCCAAATGTCCCGTTACTGTCTCCTTAATAATGGACTCTAACATTTTACCAACCACAGATGTTTGGCTAACAGGTCTATAGTTTCCAGCCTTCTGCCTACTACCCTTTTTAAATAAGGGTGTTACATTAGCAGTTTTCCAATCTGCCGGGACCTTTGCTGAGTCCAGGGAGTTTAGCAAATTGGCTGCCGCGTTTCCTACATTACAACAGTGACTGCACTTCAAAAGTACTTCATTGGCCATAAAGCGCTTTGGAATGTCCTGAGGTCATGAAAGGCGCTATAGAAAGGCAAGTCTTTCTTTCTTTCATACACTGTATGCAAGAAGCGTACCTATAACCTTCTGGCTGAGTGTGGCTTATTGGAGTATCATGCCTTAAGCCAACGTTGGAGCTTATGAATTTTCTTAAAACGTGTTTTACTTGTTAAAGATCCCTTTGTATCGCATGAAGGGCCAGCCCAAAACCTGTCTTTCTTTTTCAGATATAGATTGACTCTTCCAATATGACATTACTGCATCTTTAACTGACAGTCATTTTTTGTGGAAATCTGATGCTCGGTTCATTCCAGTTTATAGGCAGCACTGCTGCCATTTCTTTATATAATCATTCATGTAGCCTGTGGGATCCTCCCCCCCCCGCCCCCCATTCTTCTTACATTTAAATAATGCCCTTCACGTAATGAAATGTCTCAATGCGTTGTCCAGGAAGGACCAACAGGAATTAGTGGAAATGTGGGGGGGGGGGGCGGGGGGCTGGACATTACCAAAGACACCACCGTAGAGGTTACTTTGAAACTGCAGAGAGAATAGCAAGCCACGGGGATTTAGAAAGAGAGTGCTGGAGTACAGCACTTGAGGGCTCCGCCACTGCCAGTGGATTAGAGGGGGAAGCTGGAACACAGTAGACCAAAGCTGGAAGAGGTGACATGCAAGTCTTGAGAAGGTGGCGGAGGTATGAAGGGTGGAGCAAAGCCGTGGTGGTGTTTGCACGACGAGAACAAGGATTTTGAAATCAATATCCTGGGGGACAAGGAGCCATTGGAAGATGGTGAAGAAAGGAGTAATGGGCAGCAGTGACACTCTGCAGGGATAGAATGTGAGCCACAGGGTTTTGGATGAATTGATGTCCATGTAAGGTTGAGGTGGGCAGGCTGTTGAGGAGAGTGGTGGAGAAATTGAGCCTGAAGGTGCCAAACGCGTGGGTGAGGGTTTCAGCGGCAATGGGGGTGCTGAAATACACTCCAAAGTATAAAGCTCTAGTGTGCAATGACATCACACACATCCCGTGTCATTTTGGGGATGCCTGGGGGTTTGATTTTAACCCCGATTGCGCTGCCAGTCCAAAGCTCTCGGCGGGATGCCTGAGCCATTTTGAGAGGCGGTCCCCTAGCATTCACAGGGAGCTCACCAATCGGGCTGGACGGAAAATAGATCATCCACTCGGCACTTCTAGCTGAAGTTGGTTGCAAACACTTCAGCCTTGTCTTTTGCACTCACACACTTCCCAGCAGAAGTCAGTGGATGGTGATCAGGAGTGGGAACGCTGGCTGATTTTTTTCCCCTCTTTCCGGGTCACTGAGGTCAGTTGTAACATCTTAACATAGAAACATAGAAGATAGGAGCAGGAGTAGGCCATTCGGCCCCTCGAGCCTTCTCCACCATTTAATGAGATCATGGCTGATCATCCAAATTCAGTACCCTGTCCCTGCTTTCTCCTCATATCCCTTGATCCCTTTAGCCTTAAGAAATGTATCTAACTCCTTCTTGAATATATTTAATATTGGCCCAGAACTTCGGGTCTCCACGGGTGAGTACACACAGGGTACTCACCCGTAGGCCCAATGGAAGTGCCGGTTTCCTGCATGCACTGCGCATGCGCGGGAAACCGGCACTTCTGTTCCCCTGAAAGAAGGGGTTCAGAGTTCGAACGCGTGCGTAGCAGAGGCTGCGCGTCTGCATCGAACTTACGTTTTTTTTGCAGGTTTTCTCGGGAGGGTAAGTCTGCAGAAGTTAGACATTTAAAAAGCAATCGCAAGGCCTGCTTTTTACAAGGTAAGTGGTGAATTAATTAAAATTAAAACATTTTTTCCACAGGTTTATTATTTTTAAATACTTTAAAGAAAGGTAAGTTTATTTTTAGCCCCGTTAGAAAATAAAATTATTTTTTTCAAAAATTTAAATTATTGTTTAAAATAGTTATTTCATGTAATTTATAGTTTATTTAAAAAATGTGATGTTTTTAAAAAATTTATTTGAAGATTTAGTGATGTTTGGGGCCTGTAGTTTTTCTAAGTTTGACAGCCCTTCCTGTCAAACTTATGAATGAAGCATTCCCTGCTCCGTTTGGCTCCCCATGGCCCACGTGATCCCAGGGGACGCTTCGAACTAACTGCGCCCCTGGGATACGCAAGTACTGCGCGCCGGCAGTTGGAGCAGGCCCAGGATTGGAATCCCACGGGGGCCCACAGCACAACGGCCGGCACGCTAGGTAAGTGCAGGTCGAGGGCTTGCACCCGCGGGAAGCCCCCGACCCGCATTTCTGGGCCAATGAATTGGCCTCAACTGTCTTCTGTGGTAGAGAATTCCACAGGTTCACCACTCTCTGGGTGAAGAAATTCCTCCTCATCTCTGTCCTAAATGGCTTACCCCTTATCCTTAGACTGTGACCCCTGGTTCTGGACTCCCCCGCCATCGGGAACAGCCTTCCTGCATCTAGTCTGTCTAGTCCTGTTAGAATTTTATAAGTTTCAATGAGATCCCCTCTCATTCTTCTAAACTCTAGAGAATATAAGCCTAATCGACCCAATCGCTCTTAATCGCTGCCCTGGCTAAAAGGAGCAAACTCAGCACAGACTGGGGAGTGGGCCTTTGGCATAGTGGTAGCATCCCCGCCGCTGGGCTAGAAGGCGTAGGGTTTCGAACCCCGCTCCAGACAGTCCCGGCAAGTGGAGTCGGAGCTCTGGCTCTAAATTCTGGGTTGACATCCAGCGGGATACTTGTGTCCGTATCCGTGGGTGTGGGTGGCCCCCCCCCCCCCGTATGGGTTGTGGGAGCCCGTAAAACCCTCCCGCCATAGGACTAACCACCCTAATGGCTGGTACGAAGATGGTTACGGTCACGGAAGGAGCGTTAATCATGGCCAGAAATCCTTCCACCACTTCATACAGTTCCCCAAAGGGAACAGTGTGAAGACACGTACGGCGACGAGCACAGACTGAGGATCGAACTGTAAACCATCTGGCTTACTGCCATTGGTCCCACTGCTGAATTCATGTGGACTGTTTTTTTTTAGACGTACCAGGTCGATGCCTAAAACAGGCATCAGGCCCTTTAAATATAGTAATGAGAGGCCTAACGCCTGGTGAAGGAGCCCCTGTACAAAGATTGTTCCCGATAAGCAGGGCAGGCATTGAGGCCCCCCCACTCCCCCCACCCCCACTGCCCTCCTGCCCTCCACACGTCGCATTCTTCAGCAGCCCATGCCAACTGTTTATAGAACAATTTTTTTTTAAACTAAAGCCCTACCTGTGGAGCCAGGAGGAGTAGGAGTGCTCTCCCCGACTCCTCAGTCCTGACAGTCGGCCGCCTCAGTGCCTGGTCCAACCCCCCTTTCCCAGAACTCACTTGCGGGCCCCTCCCGGAGGCTCAGAATCCATTTCCCACGTGGGGGGCGAGCTGCTCATGGAGGCCCGGAGGCGCAGATGAGGCCCGAGGCCCAATTTCAGGAGGGCCTAGGGTCTCTCTGTACGGGTGCCCGCTGTCCATGCAGAATAAGAACATAAGAACTAGGAGCAGGAGTAGACCATACGGCCCTTTGAGCCTGCTCCGCCATTCAATAAAATCATGGCTGATCTTCTACCTCAGCTCAGCAGCGCTGAGTTTGGGCCCAAAGACAGGCCCAGAGTAATCTCTACCCCAATATCTAGTAGAACTTGCTGTGCATGGGGAATTATCAGCTCTGAGGGAATCTTTTTAATACATCTTCAACCTTATAAACAATAATTAGATTTCACCAAGTGTTTAAATTCTTTTTAAGATACCTGCAGCTGGTATTTTGATCCCCATAATACTCGCCGTGTGTTGATTTGATAAATATTTTGTCTAGACAGGCTTCATTTCAACCACAAGGCTTTTCAACCTTAATGAAGTAAGGAATGTACTTTATAATAAACCCTGTCATTGCTAAGCAATCATTTCAAATCTGGTTAGCAAAAAGTACATAAAAGATGCTTTTGAATTTAGGAACCCACATTTCCTGCAGCAATATTACAACTACTCCCACCTGACTTTAATTATTGTTAAACAACGCAGAATTTAATAGATGCTGGTTACCTGTCTCCCACTTACATCGAATTACAGGCTGTGGGCATCAGATAACCGATTCTGAATGAATGTTTGTAATTAGTTAAGGATGGAAAACTGCAGAATTAAATCAGCACCAGCCATTTGTATCAGGGACGGTTATTAGTGGTGGCAGGAGATGGCCCAGAATTGTACCGCGGTGAACATCGGGAAAAATCAGATAAAAATATATCGAGTGGAGATGAAGTCGCGATCCAAAGCAGGATATGATTGAATTCATTTCTGTCCTTCTCACTGCACCAGGCCTGATGAGGAGACAGTGGTGCTTTTGGGTCAAGAGAGTCTTGTACTATATCAGTGATGAATAGGTTAATGTGTTTATATGACGTTCCTCTGGTTTTTGAACAAAGGCTGGTCTCTTTTGATGGGTTAATGTCTCTGTTAAAATGGCGGACAAAGAGATTTCATATGACTGCTTCCGCGCTTGTATTACTAATATCACGCAGGGCCATTTAAACCCCATTTGTACATTTGTGAATTGAGTTAACAACCCATCTGTAATATTAAACACAATGGAAAAGGTAAGAGGGAGTATATTCAAGGTAAAATACTCTCCCCAACAGAGAAACTGGGTCTACAGTACCACAAGGACGACACTTCCAAAAGTACTTCATTGGCTGTAAAGCGCTTTGGAACGTCCTGAGGCCGTGAAAGGCGCTATATAAATGCAAGTCTTTTGTTCTTTTTCTTTCCTTTCTTGTAGTAGGCAAGACACTGGTCTTTCACTTTTGGAACCTGGTTTCAGATCCAGCCCAGGTTCAGGAGATCAAAGTCCCCCCGGCTACAGGGGGCCCATGTGGAACGAGTGTGAACTGCCACAACTCTATTAAAAGAAAAAGAAAGACTTGCATTTCTATAGCGCCTTTCACGACTACCGAACGTCTCAAAGTGATTTACAGCCAATGAAGTACTTTTGAAGTGTGGTCACTGTTGTAATGTAGGAAACGCAGCAGCCAATTTGCGCACAGCAAGCTCCCACAAACAGCAATGTGATAATGACCAGATCATCTATGTTGATTGAGGGATAAATATTGGCCAGGACACCGTGGATAACTCCCCTGCTCTTCTTCGAAATAGTGCCGTGGGATCCTTTACGTCCACCTGAGAGAGCAGACGGGGCCTCGGTTTAACGTCTCATCCGAAAAATGGCACCTCCGAAGGTGCAGCACTCCCTCAGCACTGAACTGGGAGCGTCAGCCTAGATTTATGTGCTCAAGTCTCTGGAGTGGGATTCTGAACCCACAACCTTCTGACTCAGTGGTGAGGGTGCTACCAACTGAACCACAGCTGACACTTGCTAGTCCTAGTGGGCATGGGCTCCCAGAACAATACTGACTCAAATTCGGTCCGAATTGGCACTGAGTTGATCACTTCACTCAAAGAGGGCACAGGACGTCTCACGTGGGCAATGGAAAATTGTCACGGTGGCAGGTGCCCTTGCTGAGGCACATTGCGCAGCAGGGTACAGCCAGCTTTGCTGTGTTTCTACTGTGCTGTACCAGGGTCAACAACGGGTGCTTATAACGTGGCATTCATCCCCCAGCAAAAACTTCCCTCACTTCATCAAGCGCAACATTTACCCCCTGCCTCACCCCGCAGCCCCCGAAAATAAAATGTTTCCTCTCCTATCTTGGGAAGTGCTATTTTTTTATAAGGATTTCTACCTGACAGGAGGATAATAATACAATAGGGTCCTTGATGACAAAACCTCCACAGGGACAAATTGGGCAATCCAGCTTTGCATTGAGTTTCCTGTAATTTTCAATATAACAATGTATCAACAGTTTCAAAGACGCCAGTGTAGAATGAGACCTTCAGACCTGTTTAAAAGTGTAATTATTTTGCGAATTATGTCAGACTAGCTGACTACTGTTGTGCTGCATGCCTTGGTGAGTTTTGGTCTACAAGACATTTTAAAGGGAGCTGTCATCGTTTAAAAGAAAAAACATTCAGGATATTTTTTGAAAAATGTCCAAGCATATGACCTAATGGCATAAATCACATTGCTTGTGCCTGGCGCCAATGTGTTGAAAACGCTGTACAGTTCTCCAGCGCAGTGCTGAGGGAGTGCTGCACTGTCGGAGGTGCCGTCTTTCGGATGAGACTTTAAACCGAGGTCCTGTCCGCTCTCTCAGGTGGATGTGAAGGATCACATGGCACTATTTCGAAGACAAGCAGGGGAGTTATTCCTGGTGTCCTGGCCAATATTTATCCCTCACTCAACATCACTAAAACAGATTATCTTCTCATTCTCTCATTGCTGTTTGTGGGAACTTGCTGTGCGCATATTGGCTGCTGCGTTTCCCACATTGCAACAGTGACTACACCTCAAAAATACTTCATTGGATGTAAAGCGCTTTGGGACATCTTGAGGTCGTGAAATGCAAGTCTTTCATTCTTCTTCCTTTCTTTTACCTTCTCTCTCTATCCCAATAAGGCAGTGGCTTTGCAAAAGCTTCTTCTTGAAGACAGTATTTCTTTAAACTTGTGGCTGTTTGAGACGCATGGGGAGATTTTCCGATTGGTTATGTTCAATTAATGGGTGCAAAGTAAGAACATAAGAACATAAGAATTAGGAGCAGGAGTCGGCCATTCGGCCCCTCGAGCCTGCTCCACCATTCAATAAGATCATGGCTGACCTTCTACCTCAGCTCCACTTTCCTGCACTATCCTCATATCCCTTGATTCCCTTAATATCCAAAAGTCTATCAATCTCTGTCTTGAATATACTCAATGACTGAGCATCCACAGCCTTCTGGGGTAGAGAATTCCAAAGATTCACCACCCCCTGAGTGAAGACATTTCTCCTCATCTCAGTCCTAAATGGCCAACCCCTTATCCTGAGACTATGACCTCACAAAGTGGGCACAACTGATCAGGAAAATGGTCGGAAATTCATTGCAACAGATTTTTACCCATTGAGTGCCCTCTCCAATCTGGATATTCTACTGGCACCAGATGCGCTCACAAGTATGAAGTTAACTATACTGTATATCAAGATTCGATCCCGACGATATTATTTCGAGGGGCAATGCAATTTCCCAATGTTTTAATCCCTCAGTCATCTAATATAAAATGGGCATCCAGGGTATTTTTTGAAGTGCATTTAAATAGCCCAAATGGCAAGATTTGTAACAACATTTTGAGAGAGAGAAGTAGGCCCCGGGCCGTGGAGCGTGGAGCCGGCGACAGTGAAGGTGAAGAGGAGGTCGCATTGGAGCATTTACATCCCGACGATGTGTTCGGCGAGTCGGGCAGAGGAGCGCAGCGCAACGAGCAGCAGCAGCAGACTCACGACACGCTGCAGCACGTCGGCCGGCAGCTCCATTTCGGGTAACTCGCAGTCCGGATGGGAGGAGGGGAGCCGGGCATGGTGGCCAGAGCGGGAGAAGCAGGCCACCACACGTGGAGCCGGCAACAGTGAGGAGGAGGCCGCGGTGAAGAGGAGGACGGAGCGGCTGAGGGACATCGTGCTCCCACTGCCACGGGAAGCCATTGTATTGACTCTGAACGCGGCGCTGTATGTATAGCTGACGCGTCCCTACGGGGAACAAGCATTCCATTGTACTTGTTACATATGGCAAATAAATCTAATCAGAGATCTGAATCTAAACCTTTTTTCTGTTTTTTTTAAATTTCCTTTCTGTTTTTCACGAAGTTGGTCCAGAAATAAACATTTCCATCAGCATCCATAAAAAAATTAGATTGGTGTTGAGAGTGTGTCATAATGGCAGAACAAAGTTCAATCTACAGTCTACTTCCGCTAATGGAAACATAGGAACAGGAGGAGGCCAGTTAGCCCCTCGAGTCTGTCCCGCAGTTTAATGAGATCATAGTGACCTATTCTAAGTCACTGAGGGTAATTTTACCTGCAATGGAAATAAAAATCAGGAGAGATGTAAAATGGGCTGCCGATTCACTATCATCCATTTTACACTATCGCACAAAGTCAACACTATCCCCACTTAATTTGAATAATTAAAAAATGTTTTAGTGCTTAAAAACTTGTGCCATTTTAATCCAATTAATTTATTGAATTACGGGATAATTTTATTTTGTGCTGGATAAAATATCATGCTCGTGAATCTCTCCCATCAGGGTGCTGTATTTGACATACTTGTCTTTAAGATAACAACATCAACAACTTGCATTTATATGGCAGCTTTAACATAGTAAAACATCCCAAGGTGCTTCACAGGAGCGATTATCAAACAGAACTTGACACCGAGCCGCATAAAGAGACATTAGCATCTTAAAGGAGGAGTGAGAGAGAGAGAGGCGGAGAGGGTTAGGAAGGGAATTCCAGAGCTTGGTATA
The DNA here is from genome assembly GCF_052327205.1 of Somniosus microcephalus. Taxonomy (NCBI): domain Eukaryota; kingdom Metazoa; phylum Chordata; class Chondrichthyes; order Squaliformes; family Somniosidae; genus Somniosus; species Somniosus microcephalus. The sequence continues at coordinate 80,884,958 of NC_141003.1, read as the reverse complement.
GGCAGCTGAAGGCACGGCCACCAATGGTGGAGCAAAGAAAATCAGGGATGCGCAAGAGACCAGATCAGAGGAGTGCAGATCTCTCGGAAGGTTGCAGGGCTGGAGGAGGCTACAGAGATAGGGAGGGGGCAAGTCCATGGAGGGATTTGAAAACAAGGATAAGAATTTTTAAATCAAGGCATTGTTGGACTGGGAGCTAATATGTCAGCAAGCACAGGGGTGATGGGTGAACGGAACTTGGTGCGAGTTAGGACGCGGGCAGCCGAGTTTTGGATGAGCTCAAGTTTGCGGAGGTTGGAAAGTAGGAGGTCGGCCAGAAGTGCACTGAATACTAGTTAGGATAGGGGCAGTAGACACTGAAATAGGTTTAAGTCCCAGCTCTGCCAATTACTTTATTCCAACCTCTCCCCTTTGGCTTCTACTCTGCTGAAGGAGCTGGCACATGTAGAGTTCCTTTGGCCCCCTGATATCTTGCCCAGATGCCTCTTCTGTAAGTATGAGTCTGGACAGTGAGCGGTGGTATGCTATCCACTGTGGAGATCATCGCGGCTGAGCTCACCTTATGTCTACAGATGTACATGCCCCATCATTGGACGGCGATCAGGAGCAGGAAACCTAGCTAATATCTAGCCCCTTCTGGCCCGGGGCACTGAGATCAAAGTCTAACACCACAACCAGTGCCACGGCTGAGACCAGCCAACTCAACACAGATGAGAGATCAAACCTGTGAGTGACCTTCTGGTCAATTGCCTAATACTTTAAAGGAGTTGGAAACTAGAAATATTTGATGCAAACAAGATACTGGCTTGGCACTATCCAACATGCCAATGAACTGGAAAGCCAGCATGACCTTTCCAATTGATATGTTTGAGTAGCTTGATCAGTATGATTTTTATGTGCACTAGGCTAGCTTTTACAACATGGGTGTAAATTTAAATTTTAGCCGTACAATGGATGGCAGGCGGGCCTCATTCGCATGCTGCTGGCGAGCTGCCGAACCCATGCTCCGAGACAACTCGACGGCCGGGGTCGGTGGCAGGGAAATCAGCCGACTCCTGTGCAGAGCTGGCCAACAGCTGGGGCTGCACGAGGCGATCCCAAGGGCTCCTCATGGGCCAACCGTGGGCTGGAGTATTTTTTTGTTGCAACAAAAAGAAATACCGCAGATGCTGGAAATCTGAAATAAAAACAGAAAATGCTGGAGATACCCAAGGTCATCGACCTGAAACGTGAACTCTGTTTCTCTCTTCACAGATGCTGCCTGACCTGCTGAGTATCTCCAGCATTTTCTGTTTTTATTTTTTGTTGGACCAAGACCAAGACAAGCACTCCACAAAGACAATATTTAAATATAATCTTTGGCCATTTCCTGAGCAGCCTCCAATGGTCCCCTTGTACCTCAAAATTCCAATCTGGATCCTGTGTACAGCATCGACATTCTGTCAATGAAGCTCTCCTGCCCTCCACCCTATCACAGACCTTCCCCTTCGTTCTTTCCTCCCCGCCGTCCGCTCCGCTTTCCACTGGGTCTGTACTTCCTTAAAAGCTGTTAAATCTCTAACATCTTCCAGTTCTGACGAAAGGTCATCGACCTGAAACGTTAACTCTGTTTCTCTCTCCACAGATGCTGCCTGACCTGCTGAGTATTTCCAGCATTTTCTGCTTTTTATTTCAGATTCCCAGTATTTTGCTTTTGTCCTGCGTACATCACCTTTAAAAAAAATTCATTTATGGGATGTGGGCGTCGTTGGCAAGGCCGGCATTTATTGCCCATCCCTAGTTGCCCTTGAGAAGGTGGTGGTGAGCCGCCTTCTTGAACCGCTGCAGTCCGTGTGGTGAAGGTGCTCCCACGGTGCTGTTAGGGAGGGGGTTCCAGGATTTTGACCCAGCGACGATGAAGGATCGGCCGATATATTTCCAAGTCAGGATGGTGTGTGACTTGGAGGGGAACTTGGAGGTGGTGGTGTTCCCATGCGCCTGCTGCCCTTGTCCTTCTATTACAAGTTGTAATTCAAGTGCACAATGGACTGGATTTTCATTGAGGAGTCGGTTAGGAGGCGGGACTACAACTTTTGGGGTTGTAGTCCCGCCTCCATCGAGTTCTAGCCAACCCACGCGATTTTGACTTGATTGACCTTGTTGAGCCTGCCCAGCGGGCTCAGCAGGCCAATTAGGGGCCACCCGGCAACAGGTTACGTCACAGATTGATATTCCATCTGTCAAGATCTTTTGACAGATGAAATATCAGCGTTTCACAGCTGTTTGAAGCTGTCAAACACTGACAATCTGTATTCTAAGTTCATTCCTTCCTCTCAGGATGATTTAGAGATCTCCCCAGAACAGAAAGCTGAATGCTGCAATTTTTGACAGCTCGCGGCCATTCTGCTTTCTGTGCCGGTGAGATGAGGGACTACCGAGACCTGAAGGAAGGAAGGCTGTAAAGGTAAGTAAAGGTATGTAAAATTTCTTTAAACACTTTACACACACCAAACACACTTACCTCTGCACTCATGCACCCATCACTCACCTGAACACCCGACATCTCGACCCCCCCAAGCCCTTCATCCCGACGGTCCGCCTCCTCTAACTTGGTGTGGTTTGGAGCCGTCGGGAATCCCACTCTTCAACATTAAAAATAGGGATTAGGCTAAAAACTGCCTGTTAACTACCTGTTAACAGGCAGTTAATTGGCACTAATCCCCTTCCTGTCTCGGGGAGGCGGGTCCCAGCACAGGTCGGGTATCCACCTCCTTTGAAACTGGCATGGAGGCGGGTTGGGGCGGGATGGGTTCGTGCCCCCCGATTTCGGGATTTTAACCCCCCACACGCCTCCAATCCCACCTCCACGGCCCAATGAAAATCCTGCCCAAAGTGTCACAGAAAGAAAATGGCCCTAACTTTTGCATGGCTTCCTCTGGTTATGGAAAGAAACTGCGGGGAAGAGTAAACGCGTCAAAACTGTAACTTGGAGATCATGAATGTAACTTGAATGCAAGACCTCATCAAACTGCATAGATTGTCAGCTTCACAGAGCTGTCAAACGGTGACAATTCATCTGTCAACATTTTTTGACAGATTACACGTCATACGTTGACGTTCTCTGTAACCGGCTTTCCCTTAACTGGCCTGCTCTACCCGCTGGGCGGGCTTAACAAGGTCAATCACGGGAAAATAGCGTGGGTTGGCCACAAATCAATGGAGGCGGGACTGAAACCCGACAAGCAGCAGTCCCGCCTCCAACGCGCCCCCCATTCACAAAATCGTCCCCCAACACCGCGCATTGATCGAGATTATAAAGCCATCTGTAACTCCATAGCCCATCCTCTCAATTGGTTCAGATGCCTATAAATGTCATCATTCTCCCCTATACTCATTGACTGACCATGTCGCAGGATCTCAAGACAGTTCTGATGAAAGGTCAATGACCTGAAACTCTGTTTCTCTCTCCACAGATGCTGGTTGACGTGCTGAGTGTTTCTCGCATTTCCTGCTTTTTTTTCAGATTTCCCATATCAGCGGTATTTTGCTTCTGTCCTGCGTACATCACCCGATTTGCATATTACAAGCGGAATGCCTCCTGAAACAGGCGAGTGCTGCGGCCGCCCATCTCAGGGCCCGACCCAAGATGGCGGCGGTCAGAGCACCAGCATCAATGGGGCAGTGAGCTGGAGCTGAAAATTGCGGGTGAAATTTAAAAAGATGCAGACAATTAAAAGGACCAAAGTCTTTACAGTCTTAGAAAAGGCACAACAGCATCTCAACCCGTTAGCAGCCTTTGCCGAGGCTGAAGAGGGAGAAGATGAAGAAGATCACAAAATAAAGTGGGAAAAGCCCAAGGAAAGTGATGGAGGAGCTAAGCTATCCAACCCGTCTGAGGGCTCTGAAGTGGAGGCGGTGCTGCACGAGGCTGTTTTGAGGAAGGCGGCCCTCCGTGCCATTCCATAGCATCAACCCATATCAGCATACTTGGCTTGAGCCTGTAGCTGACCAATATTGTCACTAGCACTGCCAACTCTATGCTTCGTCTGTCTGAGGCAGAACAAGACTGTTTGCCACCTTGGTGTCCTATTTGACCGTGAGCTCAGCTTCCGATCCCATATCCTCTCCATCACCAAGACCGCTTACTTCCACCTCCGTAACATCGCCTGCCTCAGCTCATCTGCTGCCGAAATCCTCATCCATGCCTTTGCTGCCTCTAGACTCGACTATTTCAATGCGCTCATCTTCGGTCTCCAAATTTGCACCCTCTGTAAACTTGAGCTGATTCAAAACTCGGCTGCCCAAATCCTAACTCGCACCAAGTCCCGTCTAACCATCGCCCCTGTGCTCGCTGACCTATATTGGCTCACGGTCCGCAGTGCCTCGATTTAAAAATTCTCGTCCTTGTGTTCAAATTCTTTCACGCCCTTCATGTTTGATGATGCTCCTATGAGGCGACTTGGGCCGTTTTACTATGTTAAAGGCACTATATAAATGCAGACTGTTGTTACATGGTACCTACAGGTGCCCCTGAAGCAGATCATACAGAGCTGCATCTGGCTCTCTGACAGCCTGGACTCTGTGAGGACAGTTCCCCATGATCATTGCCAAGCTGGTGTGTCAAAGCTTGCACAAAAGGTTGATGTCTTCTTGAAGGACGTGGCTAATCAGACTATGAGACTGTCGATCACCTTTGCATCCTTCGTTCATGCAATACAGCTGAAAGCATGACTATGATCGGGGAGCTTCTACGAAAGCATTCCGCATTATGGTTAGCCAAGTATTCACAAATCTTATTTTTTTTATCCAGTCTACTGTCCTAGATTCCTTTAGGAAAAGGAGCGTCTGCATGCACCAACCCTCTGCTGAGGTATTCCTTTAAGAAAAGGAGCGTCTGCATGCACCAACCCTCTGCCGAGGTATGTACACCTTTGTCGATGTAAGTGTGCGCATCCTGGCTGGTCCTGCGGTTGAAGACTTCATGCAGTGGAAACAGGTGCGTCCTTTAAGTTGCTTCTTAAAACCTACCTCTTTGACCAAACTTTTGGTCACCAGTCCTGATATCTCCTTATGTGACTCGGTGTCAAATTTTGTCTGATAATCGCTCCTGTGAAGCACCTTGGGACGTTCACATTAAAGGCGCTATATAAATACAAGTTGTTGTGTGATGTAAAGTGGGTGGAGATTTGATGTTATGGACCTCTGCCCACTTTTCTGATCAGGTTTGCCTGATTTATGTCTGATTATGTTACATATTGATGTTACTACTGGTAACAATTTTGATTTCTAAGTAATGGTGATCAATTGAAATGCAGTTTCTAATTCACCGGAAGTGAGTTTTTTTGACTCGAGTGATGTTCGGTATGCAGCTGAGACAGCACAAACTTCTCGGTTTCTAGATCTTCAATGCTCAAGCTCGTACTATACCCCCTCCTCTCACCAATCTTCGATTATTGTTACTATTCAGGCTCTTGAAAGACTGATTTCTCCCTCAGCACTTCGAATTCTGCCCATGCTGAGGTTTTGTCCCGGATTAACAATTGCCATTAATTGTAATAACTTAATGTGGAGCTGTACATTAGCATGTCCTACATTGCCTAACACTTCAGCAGATCACAGTGTTTACAGGCTAAAATTATAATGGCATTTATTTACAAATTAAAAAATACACAGAGACTTTAATATTGAATCTAGGCAAGTACTGTACCTTGGTAAACGTAATCATATGGTACCATAATCAGGGCTACATGGTGTTCTGGAACTTTTACCAAAAATTATTTTTTATAATTAGGCACGTTAGTTTATGGTGACTGAACAAGTCAAATTTCAGTTTTATTACATGGGATAATCAGATTTTCAGGCTCTTTACTGGGGATTGTATTCCCCGATTCCTCCCACTTTCTGTGAAAACCACAACACAATGGGCTTGATTATAATTGACATTTTCCAACTACAGAGGTGAATTGTGTGGCCCAGCCCCACATTAACTCGAAACGGCATTGGTCATTGGAGCAAGAGTCTAAATAATTTGTTTCATTAAAGTCAAAAACTTCAAAGAGCTCAAAAGTGACCATTTGCTACAGATGGCTACTTGTGTAGATTCTCCAAGAAGAGATTGCTCTTGTGTGTAACGAGGAAAGTTGCCAAAGGGCACTACTGTGTCTTTCCCTCAAATGAAACGAACTGCAACATGCCTTTCAACATATATAAAGCGCTAAGCAGCAATGGCTGTTTCTGGACAACTGCAGTCATTGGGGAAGATTTCCCTCTGCAGTGCGAGAGCATGGCAGGGCAGAAGGGCGCATTGTAAATTTGAAGAACGATGTTCACGATTTTGCATCCATTTATGTTACTGTATGGAAAATTGCGAGCAGTTTTGACCCAAATTTTTGTTAAAAATGTCCTCTCCACCAAGCTCTCAAGCTTGGGCGCTAAAAAGGCAAATTTATCCCATTATGGGTTTTTTTTACTTCAAAAATCAGAGAGTTTGAACGAGACCCATTGGTCACAAACCAGAGATTCTCCTTCTTACTCTCTATTTCAGGGCAAGTGAGTTCAACCTTTAATCCCCCAAGGAGATAGAATGAAAACTTTGACAGTTCTTCACAGGAAAATGCATCAATTTGTTATTTTCTCCTTTTTTTTCAAGGTTTCCTACTCCTTCTTTCTTTCCTCCCCCGCCCCCCCCCCCCCTTTTCCCTGGCTCTGTACTTGCCTAAAAACTCTTTAGAGGAAAAATTCATTAGCGGCCCGCTAACATCGCCTGCGCGCTAAATTTAGCGCCTGGCGAAAAATAGCGCCGGCGATCGCTAACTTTAGTTTTAGCACCCCAAGAGGGAGGTGAAACACTTGACTTCCTTCTTCGAGCACTAACCCTGAATATCGGGGCGGTGCGTTCTGCAGCGCTACGCACTGGGCCACGCAGTGCTGCCGCATGGAAGGGCTCTTCCCCTCATTAAAGGGGAGGGCCCAAGCCCACAACTCTGCAGGGCTCTACCTGAACCACTGGGGTGCGGGGTGCTGTGTCAGCAGCCCGGTACACAAGAGGAGTGCCGGGCTGCCAAATCACGGCACGGACCCCGCGATCAAAGACGCAACAGGCCACGACAAGTAAGTCGGCTGATTTTTTTCCCCCCCTGCCCTCCACCTCCTCTTTAGTTAGCACCCCGCGAGCCTCCTGCTGCTCCATTCCCACCCCCTGAATCGGCCGCTGTCATCGCCCGGCGCAGGTTCAGGGGGACCGTGCCAATTTTGCAGGCGGGGTGAAAACGGGGTGCTGCACATGGTGATGATCACCTACGCAGCGGAGCGGGGCGCTACCGGTTACTGCCGTCGCTAAACTCCCGCTGAATTTAGCGGGAGTCGTTAGAGGTGCCGTAGCCGGACGAAAAGGGGCGCTAACAAGAGGTGCAAATGCACCAAATTTCTAGCCCTTAAGCTTTAACATCTTCCAGTTCTAATGATTGGTCATTGGCCTGAGACGTTGGGCTGGATTTTCATTGAGGAGGCGGGTAGGAGGCGGGGCTACAACTTTCGGGGTTGTAGTCTCGCCTCCATTGAGTTCTAGCCAACCCACGCGATTTTGACTTGTTTGACCTTATTGAGCCCGCCCAGTGGGCTCAGCAGGCCAATCAAGGGCCACCTGGCAACATGTGACATCACAGATTGATATTTCATCTGTCAAGACCTTTTGACAGATGAAATATCAGCGTTTCACAGCTGTCTGAAGCTGTCAAACACTGACAATCTGTACTCCAGGTTAATTCCTTCCTCTCAGGATGATTTAGAGATCTCTCCAGAACAGAAAGCTGAATGCTGGAACTTTTGACAGCTCGCGGCCATTCTGCTTTCTGTGCCGGTGAGATGAGGGACTCCCGAGATCTGAAGGAAGGAAGGCTGTAAAGGTAAGTACATGTAAGTAAAACTTCTTTAAACACTTTACACACACCAAACACACTTACCTTTGCACTCATGCACCCATCACTCACCTGAACACCGGACATCTCGACCCCTCCAAGTCCTTCATCCCGACGGCCCGCCTCGCTAACTTGGCATGGTTTGGAGCCGTCGGGAATCCCACATTTCACCAATGAAAATAGGGATTAGGCTAAAAGCTGCCTGTTAACTAGCTGTTAACAGGCAATTAATTGGCACTAATCCCCTTCCCGCCTCGGGGAGGTGGGTCCCAGCGCGGGTCGGGTACCCGCCTCCTTTGAAACTGGCATGGGGGCGGGTTGGGGGTGGGATGGGTTCGTGCCCCCCGATTTCATGATTTTAACCCCCACACACCTCCAATCCCGCCTCCACGGCCCAATGAAAATCCTGCCCATTAACTCTGTTTCTCTCTCCACAGATGCTGCCTGACCGGCTGAATGTTTCCAGCGTTTTCTATTTTTATTAATAATATTTACTGGGGGTGAAATGTTTTGGTTCCTCTCCGACTGTATCTCTGGTCCAGAATTGGTCCATGATGCTGCAACTTTTTTGCCACCGGGTATGGGTTGGCACCTTATCTTTGCTGTGAGAGAAGCTGGTGAGATACTTTCCCACAAGAATGGGTGAAAACATTTCTAGGAATTACCTCTGGTCACACTCATATTCATGCACCTACCGATAGCTGACTCAAGAATAGTACTGGGCCAGGTTGCTCATACATCCTCTTAATTAGGGATTGGTATGTGCTGTGGAAAGACCCCAAAAATGATGGGTGGAGTGATGATGGAATAATAGAGTCTCAGTTTGGGTCAGTTGGTAGCACTCTGAGTCAGAAAACGGTGTGGTTAAGCAAAACACAGAGCTTGAGGATAAAGTCTAGACAGACTTGCTATACTTCCAATGAAATGCTAAGCTGAGGTCCTGTTAAACAAAAGTCACTATAGGTGGGTATTAAAGGCTGCAATTGGAAGACAGTAGGGTTAGTATTTGGTCTTCTTCATCCAAAGTGGGAGATAAGTCAAGAGTTAGAAATCTATTGTAAAGACTCTGCAGGTAAAACATAAAAGTAATGCAAACAAACACAAAGGTAGATTAATAATGATGTAGACAACCACCAAATCTACAAAAGCTTGAGTGAGAGGCTGACTGAAAAGTCATACTGAAAGGAAAATTAGTAAATGAGAAAGTGACAGGGCACTTGTCTGGTACTTTTGTATGTGAAAGTTCAAGGGTGTTAGTACTTGTCTGATATCTAGTCCAGCTTGTCACTCACATAAAACATTTTGATCCACTTTACCTCAGATGTGCATCTGGTGACGGACATAAACTTTACGCAAAGCAGTAAGTTTGAGCATGTATCATCTAGACTAGAGAAACCCACACTTTCTCGCTTCCTTGCTTTTAGAGAGTATCTCAGGCTCCCATTGTCTACAGTCAGGCTCATGTATGACCGATACAATTCAATGCAAATGTTAACAGAATTTAAAATGAAATTGTAAATTTCTAAAAAAAAAAATGAAAATGTTTAACTGTGGTGTTAAATAAACTAATTTCAGAAAAAGTGGAAATATTCGTTTTGTGTCAATCTTTAAAGAAACTCCACCTCTAATTTTTTCCACTCCTCTCCTGAAGATGCTGACTCTTGCTGGGTTAGATTAAAATTAATGAATTGATTCCCCAGCTGTCAGTCAATCTCCGGCACCTCTCCGATGTGGGCGTGATCCCATGTATGAGTCAAGTTAGGATCTGTCATTAGGCCTTTTGACTGTGAGCGACGTTATAGCCCAGCCTGATCCTGTTTGCACCTAAATTCAGCATGACTCATTGACGGGGAATGGGATCCCTGATCAAGAGTGGGATCACTGATCAGGAATGGGATCAATGATCGTGAATGGGGTCATTGATCAGGAATGGGATCACTGATAAGGAATGGGATCACTGATCGGGAATGGGGTCATTGATCAGGAATGGGATCACTGATAAGGAATGGGATCACTGATCGGGAATGGGGTCACTGATAAGGAATGGGATCACTGATAAGGAATGGGATCACTGATCGGGAGTGGTATCAATGATTGGGAATGGGGTCACTAATAAGGAATGGGATCACTGATCGGGAATGGGATCACTGATCGGGAATGGGATCACTGATCGGGAATGGGGTCACTGATAAGGAATGGGATCACTGATAAGGAATGGGATCACTGATCGGGAGTGGGATCAATGATTGGGAAAGGGATCACTGATCAGGAATGGGATAACTGATAAGGAATGGGATCATTGATTGGGAGTGGGATCACTGATAAGGAATTGGATCGTTGATCGGGAATGGGATTGCTGATCGGGAATGGAATCGGTGATTGGGATTGGGATCACTAATCGGGAATGGGTCACTGGTCAGGAATGGGATCAGAGATTGGGATTGGGATCACTGATCAGGAATGGGATCCATTGGTTGATTTTTTTCCCCACCTTAACCCATGGAAACTGAGGTCGATTGTAGTCTGACACAGGAATAACTGAGAGAGTTTTGCGTGCATAACTTGTGATGCTAAATAGAGTCTTTAAAAAAATAAAAGGAATGTATGTCGCCTTTCACGATTTTTCACTATTTGGTGCAGGAGTGATTTTGGACATAGGTCTATTAAAACGTTACTATTAAATTAAATACAGCACACAAGGAGTTAAATCCACATGGCACACAAGCTTTGACAAAGGGTCATGTCCAAAGCCAGGAATATCAGGGCTCCTGTAAATATTATGGGAGTAAAATTTCTAAGGCTCTGTCCCTTGCTTGGAGACATGCATAAATTATCCTAATGCTCCTATTCTGAGTAAGGAGAGAAGACTGGATAATAAAAAAAAAAATGGCATGATTCCTGGGATGAGAGGGTTATCCTAAGAGGAGAGATTGAGTAGATTGGGCCTATACTCTCTGGGGAGGTGATCTCATTGAAACATATAAGATTCTGAGGGGGATTGACAGGGTAGATGCTGAGAGGTTGTTTCCCCCTGGCTGGAGAGTCTAGAACTAGGGGGGCACAGTCTCAGGATAAGGGGTCGGCCACTTAAGACCGAGATGAGGAGGAATTTCTTCACTCAGAGGCTTGTGAATCTTTGGAATTCTCTGCCCCATAGAGCTGTGGATGCTGAGCCATTGAATATATCCAAGGCTGGGGTAGATATAGATTTTTGGACTCTAGGGACATGGGGATCGGGCGGGAAATTGGAGCTGAGGTAGTAGATCAGCCATGATCTTATTGAATGGAGGAACAGGCTCGAGGGGCCGCATGGCCTACTCCTGCTCCTAATTCTTATGTTCTTACTGCACACATATTTTGAGAAAGCCAAATGTAATAAGTGTCTCACTAGCAGTGTTAAGATTAAACATTTCCAGGGATGGTATTTCAGAAAGCATCAGCCCCAGGTGAAATATTGCATCATTTTATCTTGCTATCTCAACTGCTCCAGATCTCATACAAATATTCATAGGACAACATGTGCTGTAATAGTTACAGTGCATATGAAGCAAAGTTTTCTTGTGGTGTCTTTTTTAGGCCGCAAACAGTAACTGCACACCTCAAATTAATGTATCTATTTGCTGGTTTGTTTGTGGGTGCAAGCTCCTCATATTCAATGACCACAAAACTAGCTCTATTATTTGCAGGATGTCTTCCAGCAAGAGTGCACTTTATATGTTTGAAACACCCATTAATAGGTCACATTAGTCAAAACAGTACCTTTTCAAACGCCCCCAGAAAATTGCTCTTGGTGATTGCAGTCAGCTTTCCACTGCTGCTGGTTGGTCTAAAACCTAGACTTAGGAGTGTCCCTAACCGGACTTGCATGCTTCAAAGAAAGGCAACCCTTAAAAAACGGCACAGGGGGATATTACCATGGTTACAAAAGAGGGACCAGGTCACCATTTGAGCTTTGGGGCATCCTAATGCTGCTACATAACTTCAAGTACTTTCTCCTTTCTTTCTTAGATCTGTTGTTTTGAAAAATGTCTCTGTGCGGCGGGGCGGGGGTGGGGGGGGGGGCGGGGGGTGGTGGTGGGGGTTGGGGAGGGGACCCTCTTCAAATACCGAGGGGCCCAGTGGTCAGGATCATCCTCTCGGCCGGCAGAAGTGTGGCGGGCCAGGGAATTCTGCCTGACCACCAAGCTCAGCCAGACCCTGTCAGACTTTGAGTATTGCTGAAGTGATAATGACGGGGAATATGACGCCATTCTTCTTCTTAGGCAGTCCCTCGGAACCGAGGATGACTTGCTTCCACATTTAAAAAAAATGAATTCTCAGGTGGCTGATGAGTCCAATGCGGGACCTACAGTCTCTGTCACAGGTGGGCAGACAGTGGTTGAAGGGGCGGGTGGGCGGGGTGCTTGGGTTGATGTGCGCTCCCTTCGCTGTTTGCGCTTGGCTTCCGCTTGCTCCCAGCGAAGAGACTCAGGGTTTTCAGCGCCTTCCCGGGTGCTTCTCCTCCACTTTGTGCGGTCTTGGATTCCCAGCTGTCGATGGGGATGTTGCATTTTTTCATTGGGCTTGCCATCTCTGGCTGGACATATCCCTTGGCGGTGTCGTCACACGACCTCCTGCCTCCAACCGCCCCGCCCTACGCCAATGCCATTGGTCGCCCGACACGAACATACTCGCGGGGCACCGCCTTCACAAGGCCAATTGGGAAGCGAAAAGATTCTTCATTTCCCCAAAGGATGATTCTTGACTGTCGGTCAAACGGCCTTTCTTCCCCAGACGTCTGATATTTTTATAACTAGTAAACAAAAGTGTTCAAAGAAAATTAAAAAACACACAATTTTTAATGTCTATGATTTTTCTCCTGGGTGTTGCTCACAGCAGTGTCCAGGCGATCAATCTTTAATTCCTGGAGGCTCCAGGGCAATCCTGGAAGGTTGGCTTAGATGTCATCCCGTCATTGCCACTTACTTTGAATGCCCTCATCCATATTTGGGCAGATGCATTCATAAGAGCATATGTACATAAGAAATAGGAGCAAGAGTCGGCCATTCGACCCTTCGAGCCTGCCCCGCCATTCAATAAGATCATGACTGATCTTCTACCTCAACTCCACCTTCCTGCACTATCCCCATAGCCCTTGAATCCCTTAATATTCAAAAATCTATCGATCTTTGTCTTGAATATACTCGACGACTGAGCCTCCACAGCCCTCTGGGGTAGAGAATTCCAAAGATTCACAACTTTTTGAGTGAAGAAGTTTCTCCTCATCTCAGTCCTAAATGGTCGACCCCTTATTCTGCATTTGACGTTTGCTGTCACATCTGGTGGGAAATAGCGGACTTGGCAGTAAGTGGCAGGGAGACGGGGGAAATGGCTCCCTAACTCGTCCAAGTTGTGCTGGGAAACTGGTATAACTTAAATTCCTTTTCCAGTTCTGATGAAGGGTCCCGGACCTGAAACGTTAACTCTGTTTCTCTCTCCACGGATGCTGCCTGGCTTGCTGAGTGCTTCCAGCGTTTTCTGTTGTTATTTCAGATTTCCAACATCCGCAGTATTTTGCTATTGTATTAGCTTAAATTCCTGCCTTTTGTCTCAACTTCTGAAACACAGGGGTAGGTTTTCAATTTGTCACCCGTGCATAAAACTGGTATTGCGAATTAGCCACCCGTTATAGAAACCGCCCGATTATCACTGATCCATCCAAATGAAAGAAATGAACTTATTCCCATCCTCTCCAGAAGTGCTAAGCCATATTGGAGCATGGTCCAACTCTTTGACACACCTTTCAAGGTACTGGTCTTCATGTGTGAGCCTAGAGTTGGCAAGCTACGTGAGTTGGAGCCTGTCAGATAATTAAGGGAGCGGGAAAGGTAAATCTGGAAAGTTACTTTCACTTAAATTGTGAGATTAGGACATGGGGACACAGGTTCAAGCTAGCCAGAGCTTTGGGACTGATGTCTGGAAATTCTTCTTTAAACAAAGCGATCAATGAAATGGACTTACTGAAAGAGCAGTGGAGGCAACAAGTCTGGAATCTTTTAAGGAACAACTGGATGCTGAAATGGGGAGGGCTTTAGAGTCATTTTGGATGAATTAAGATGGGCCAAATGGCCCGCCTCATCAATAGCTATCGTGTGATCTTGTGATCTCCTGATGTCCGTACACACTTGCATTCCAGCATGGCCATTGGATAGCATTCAGCAGCTGGCTCTGTGGCTTTCTCAGAACAGGCAAGGGATTGGATTTGGGTTCTTCCTGGTCCAAATGCCTAAGTTCTGGTTTGGACATTTACAACAGAAGCGTCAAGGAATCCTAGATATTAGCTTTAAATATATAAATAGGAAGCAATAATAAGAAACTGAAAGCAGGCAGATGGACAAAAGAATCTTCCAACCTCAATAAAATTGAGTTCATCTAAAACTCTGCTTCCAGCACCAAGTCCCGCTCACCCATCCCCCCTCTGCTTGCTGACCTACAGCTCAGTCCACTATTGCCTCTTTTTAAAAAAATTCTCAACCTCATGTTCAAATCCCTCCATGGTCCACCTCTGTAACCTCTTCCAGCCTTACAACCCTCTGAGATCTCTGCGTTCCTCCAACTCTGGACTCTTGCGTATCCCCGATTTTAATCGCCCCACCATTGGCGGTCGTACCTTCAGCGGGCTAGGCCCCAAGCTCTGGAATTCCCTCCCTAAACCTCTCCACCTCTCCACCGCTCTCTCCTCCTTTAAGACCCTCCTTAAAACGTACTTCTTTGGCCCACCTGTCCGAAGATTCCCTTCTTTGGCTCGGTGTTAATTTTTGTCTTATTACGCTCCTGTGAAGCGCCTTGGAACATTTTCCTATGTTAAAGGGGCTATATAGGTGCAAGTTGGTGATGTTGTTCCATGACAGATACATGAATAAACTAAAATTTTCCCTAAATATTTTGCATTTAACCTCTTGCTAATGAGGCTATTTTAATGTTTACATTTATTTTGCAACACAGGGTTGGATGTGTTGTGTTTTAATTTGCCCTGTATTTGCATCCAGCCCATTCAGATCTTTTTTCTTACTCACCACCCTACCCATGGAAGGATGTTCCTCTGAGGCTTAGAAGGAGGCTGTACTGACTTTCCATGCCATATCTGACTAGAGTGTGGCTTTATATCAGAGACTGTGGGGTCCTCACCCTTGCAGTTTTTTCTAAGGGTGGGCCAACCACTGCACTTTTTCATCAACCTCAGTGCTGCATGAAACAGCTGAATGTGCATTAATGAAAAATACACTTCCCATAAGAAACCACAGACAGAAGCCAGTAAGTGGGAGGTGTATGAATTGCTGCACCACATGTCAGAGGTTTATTCAGCATTGACTCACGACCCAGAAATTTAAAAAAATGGGTGGGAGTTAGAAAAGGTCTTTAACGCTCATCATTGAGTTGAACAATTTCAGGTCATAACCACTGCTCCCATTTTATTGGACAGCGGGTGTTGGTAATGGTTCTGCCATTGCCATTTACAGCTCCTCTAGACCCATTTTTTGTTTCTTTACTTGTTCCATTACCACCGCTTTTACCTCGCACCATCACCCCTTTCGTCATTTAATCACTCCTGCCCTCCACCCTATCACAATCCTTTCCTTTTGTTCTTTCCTCCACCACCTCCCGCCACCCCACCCTTTATAACCTGGATCTGTACTTGGGAACATAGGAACATAGGAACAGGAGGAGGCCATTTAGCCCCTCGAGCCTGTTCCGCCATTCAATGAGATCATGGCTGATCTGCGGCCTAACTCCATCTACCTGCCTTTGCCCCATATCCCTTAATACCTATGGTTAACAAAAATCTCTCAATCTCAGATTTAAAATTAACAATTGATCTAGCATCAACTGCCATTTGCAGAAGTGAGTTCCAAGCTTCTACCACCCTTTGTGTGTAGAAGTGTTTCCTAACTTCACTCCTGAAAGGCCTGGCTCTCATTCTTAGGCTATGTCCTAGACTCCCCAACCAGTAAAAACAGTTTCTCTATCTACCCTATTAGTTCCTCTTAATATCTTGAAAACTTCGGTCAAATCACCCCTTAACCTTCTAAATTCCAGGGAATACAACCCTAATTTGTGTAACCTCTCCTCGTAATTTAATCCTTGGAGTCCGGGTATCATTCTGGTAAACCTACGCTGCACTCCCTCCAAGGCCAATATGTCCTTCCCAAGATGCAGCGGGTAGTCAAAACTGCCCAACGCATTACCGGCACCCGGCTACCGACCATATAGCACATATACCAGAAACGCTGTTTACGGAGGTCACGGTCCATCATCAAAGACCCTACCCACCCCAGCCACAGTCTGTTCGCCCTCCTGCCATCTGGGAGACGCTACAGATGCATTCGCACCCGTACGACCAGATTTAGGAACAGCTTCTTTCCCAGGGCTGTGATCCTACTGAACTCCACAAATAAACTCTAAAGCCTGCACATCTGCCAATGCACTTTATTATGGTTATGTTTATGTTAATGTATTACAAGCCAAATGTACGTTGAATGTTTAAATGTCTTAATCTAAATGTACACTCTCGGGAGCCGCAAGCCTACATTTAGTTGTACTGCACTTGTGCACTAACAATGACAATAAAGCTGATTATGATTATTATGATTATGTGGTGCCCAGAACTGCTCACAGTGCTCCAGGTGCGGTCTATGTAGGGCTTTGTATAGCTGCAGCATAACTTCTACCTCCTTGTATTCTAGTCCTCTAAATATAAAGCCCAGCATTCCATTAGCCGTTTTGATTATTTTCTGTACCTGTCCATGACATTTTAATGATCTATGTACCTGGACCCCTAAGTCTCTTTTGACCTCCACTCTTTCTAGTCTTTCACCATTTAGAAAGTACTCTGATCTCTCCTTTTTAGGTCCAAATTAGATGACTTACTTAGAAACTGTTAATTCAGTTCTGATGAAAGGTCATCAACCTGAAACGTTGGCCCCGATTTTCTGCCAGCCGTCGGGCGGCTTTCCAGGCGGCCGGGGTCTGAAAATTGCCGAAAAAGCGGGTAGCGACCCCCCCCCCCGCCTGATTCCCCGCCCCGTCCGACTTTTGGACTGCCGTTTCTCCGCGACCCGCTTCAGTCCCGCCTGCCGCTGGCGGGACTGGCTGTCGGAACACAAATCACCAATTATTACCTTGTTTAAGTAGATTTTGAGGGGCCGTTGCGATTTTGTGGCTTTCCCCACGTGAAACACGCCTGCGGGGAACCCCGCTGATGAAACCTGGCGTGAAGCTTGCCGGCTTGCTTGCTTGCAGCTGCAGGTCAATCGGAGAAGCTGCGATTTAAAGGGCCAGCACTTGTATGTTGAAGGACCTTGTTGTTGCAGGTTTGGGGCTACTTCTTCAAGGCTTAGGCACAGCTGTGGAAGGTTGGAGCCTCACACACTTCTCCAATGTGATCTCCTGGGAAGCCCCTCTCGCCACCCTCACTCAGCGCTTCCTCAGCGGAGGCATCTACGAGAATCATGGGACGCCTTTTTTTCCTTCCCTTCTTGCCATTAGAGGATCTCCAGCAGCAGAGGCGGCAGCAGCAGAACCAGGAACAGCAGGATGAGCACCAGGAGCACCAGGCTGCTGCTCACTCACCTGAGGCTGCACAGGCCAGAAGGGGCCAGCGCTTGGAAGTGGCTTGAGAGCACCTTGCTGTGCTTTAGGGGGCCATGGGGACCTGTTTCTGCACTGGCAGCCCTACTCAGAAGGACTTCCATGAAGATCTGGTTTTTCTGTTCAATAGATGGCCAACGCTCCTCAAGAGATGTCATTCTCTTATGAGCACTCACCATGTTTTCCGTACCCTGGTGAGTTATCTCCTCCATGGAGGTTGCCAACCTTTCCATGGTGATGCGTTCATGCGCCAATGACTCCACAAAGGCTCTGCTCATGGACGCTATGGACTCCTCCATTCGCTCCACACTCGCAGCGACCCTGGAGACAAAACCTGCCAGAGACTCCTGCATCTGTGCCTGGAGATCCATCACCTCTTCTCTTGCGGATGGACCCAGAGGCAGAGGGTCGACATGCAGCGCAGCTGAGCTGAGCTGGCAGAGTCTTGCGCCCTCCAACGAGGACTCGCCACTGCTGTCCCTGTCTCCAGAATCTGCTGAGGCTCACTTGTGAGCTGTGAAACACCACGTGACAACACTACTCTATGTCCCGAAGGTCCCCCCGAGGTGTGAGTGCCTGCGCCGGTGCTGGGTGCACTTACTTCTGCTGACGCTGCACCCTCAGAGGTTGGAGCTTCCTCTGAGGAGTCTGGCTGCACAGCCTCATCCTCCTCCACAGTGAGGACGGGGGCTCTGGATGGTACTGTGGGGGAGTAAAGGAAGGAGTTAGAAATGTAATGCCAAGGTTCTTCTGGTGACTCCCAGTGAGTTGGCACCTGCTGACACCTGCATCCATGCAGCATTGGTCTCAGTGGGAGGCCTCTTCCTCCCTGACCTAGGGAAGAGGATCTCCCTGTGGGCCCTAACCCCATCCAATAATGCCTGCAGTGAAGCCTCGTCGAATTTGAAGCCAGCTTGGCGTCTGGCACTGGCCACAGCTGCTGCAGGCTCCTCTGCCATCCTGTATAGTTCATTTGGAAGCCTTCAGATGATGCAGTGCTTGCTATGGACCTTGAAAGCACCACAAATGATGACATCATACTGTGGGGCTTTCTGACTAGAAATGGACAATTAGCAAGGCTGCCCACATGCTGGGAATTAATTGGCCACTTGAGGGAAAATTGCGTGGAGCTGGCTGGCACATTTTTTTGTGTGTCAGAAACCCCACATTCGGGGAAACCCGACCATTTCCCACACAAGCCAAAAATCGGGCCCATTAACTCTGTTTCTCTCTCTACAGATACTGCCTGACCTGTTGAGTATTTCCAGCATTTTCTGTTTTTATTTTAGAAAGGTCTATATGTGGATATAAGAATCTAGTTTCCAAAACTTCAATATTTGTGTTTAATATATAAAAATACTGCTATAAACTAATTTCTATGAGCCATGGTCTTATGTGTCATTTGACTTATCCATATTACCCTGTCTTGGATTGTTGGGAATTAAGAACATAAGAACATAAGAATTAGGAGTAGGAGTAGGCCATATGGCCCCTCGAGCCTGCTCCGCCATTCAATAAGGTCATGGCTGATCTTCGACCTCAACTCCACTTTCCCACCTGATCTCCATATCCCTTGATTCCTCATGAGTCCAAAAATCTATCGATCTCAGCCTTGAATATACTCAACGATTCAGCAACCACAGCCCTTGGGGTAGAGAATTCCAAAGATTCACAACCCTCTGAGTGAAGAAATTCCTCCTCATCTCAGTCTTAAATGGCTGACCCCTTATCCTGAGATTATGGCCCCTAGTTCTAGACACTCCAGCCAGGGGAAACAACCTCTCAGCATCTACCCTGTCAATCCCCCTCAGAATCTTATATGTTTCAATGAGATCACCTCTCATTCTTCTAAACTCCAGAGAGTATCGGCCCATTCTACTCAATCTCTCCTCACAGGACAACCCTCTCATCCCAGGAATCAACCTAGTGAACCTTCGTTGCACCGCCCCTAAGGCAAGTATATCCATCCTCAGGTAAGGAGACTGAAACTGTGCACTGTACTCCAGGTGTGTTCTCACCAAAGCCCTATATAATTGCAGCCAGACTTCCTTACTCTTATACTCCAACCCCTTTGCAATAAAGGCCAACTTGTACCTTATCTTTAGAAAAGAAACAGTAAATGTGTGTGGGAG
The DNA here is from genome assembly GCF_052327205.1 of Somniosus microcephalus. Lineage (NCBI taxonomy): Eukaryota > Metazoa > Chordata > Chondrichthyes > Squaliformes > Somniosidae > Somniosus > Somniosus microcephalus. The sequence continues at coordinate 80,865,304 of NC_141003.1, read as the reverse complement.
GCTAAATTTGGGTTAGAAGTGTGAGTATTGCACTCAAAGTGGAATCATTGGCCTGGTGGAGTTGCCAAGATGATTTCAAACCACTTTGACGTGGGACTGCAGGCTGTGTAAAAAGTGTAAGTAATTTCCATGGTTACTCACTGATAACATTTTCAGAAACCTCCTAAGGCTGTCTTATTCTTAGAAAAGTTCAACAAGTGAGGCTACAACTTGTCACCACGGGGGTGTGGCATGTCTACTTAGGACTGGCTGTGTTGGCAGTTTCAATAATGGTCATATTTTCCGTCAATAAAGGTCTCCTTATTTAAGGAAGGATATACTTGCATTGGAGGCCGTTCAGAGAAGGTTCACGAGATTAATTCTGGAGATGAAAGGGTTGTCTTATGAAGAAAGGTTGAGCAGGTTGGGCCTATACTCTCTGGAGTTTAGAAGAATGAGAGGGGACCTTATTGAAACATATAAGATTCTGAAGGAGCTTGACAGGGTAGATGCAGAGAGGATGTTTCCCCTCGTGGAGAAATCTAGAACTAGGGGGCATAATTTCAGAATAAGGGGGCACCCATTTAAACCGGAAATGAGGAGAAATTTCTTCTCTCAGAGGGTCGTGAAACTTTGGAATTCTCTTCCCCGGAGAGCTGTGGAGGCTGGGTCACTGAATATATTTAAGGTGGAGTTAGACAGATTTTTGAATGATAAGGGAGTCGAGGGTTATGGGGAGCGGGCAGGGAAGTAGAGTTGAGGCCAAGATCAGATCAGCCATGATCTTATTGAATGGCGGAGCAGGCTCGAGGGGCCAAATGACCCACTCCTGCTCCTATGTCTTATGTTCTTATGTTCTTATAAAGGTCTTCAGGGTCACCTATAGTCGACAGTGCTTGCTTTCAAAGCATCATCCCTAGTAATCCATGAGAGGGAACGATATCTGTAACTCAGGATTCTGGATAAGGTATTATACTTACAGTTCATTTTGTTTATTTTTAAAGTTGGAAATCTCTGGGCTGAATGTTGGAGAAGTTGCACTGTGGAGGGAACACAACAACAATAACAACTTGTATTTATATAGCGCCTTTAACATAGTAAAATGTCCCAAGGCACTTCACAGGAGTATTTTAAGACAAAAAATTTGACACTGAGTCACATAAGGAGAAATTAGGGCAGGTGACCAAAAGCTTGGTCAAAGAGGTAGGTTTTAAGGAGCATCTTAAAGGAGGAAAGAGAGGTAGAGAGGCGGAGAGGTTTAGGCAGGGAATTCCAGAGCTTAGGGCCTTGGCAACAGAAGGCACGGCCACCAATGGTTGAGCGATTATAATCAGGGATGCTCAAGAGGGCAGAATTAGAGGAGCGCAGATATCTCAGGGGTTTGTGGGGCTGAAGGAGATTACAGAGATAGGGAGGGGCAAGACCATGGAGGGATTTGAAAACAAGGATGAGAATTTTGAAATTGAGGCGTTGCTTAACTGGGAGCCATAGAACCATAGAAACATAGAAGATAGGAGCAGGAGTAGGCCATTCGGCCCTTCGAGCCTGCTCCGCCATTCAATGAGATCATGGCTGATCATCCAAGTTCAGTACCCTGTCCCTGCCTTCTCCCCATATCCCTTGATCCCTTTAGCCTTAAGAAATATATCCAACTCTTTCTTGAATATACTTAATGAACTGGCCTCCACCGCCCTCTGTGGCAGAGAATTCCACAGGTTCACCACTCTCTGGGTGAAGAAATTCCTCCTCATTTCAGTCCTAAATGGCTTACCCCTTATCCTTAGACTATGACCCCTGGTTCTGGACTCCCCGGCCATCAGAAACATCCTTCCTGCATCTAGTCTGTCCCGGCCTGACAGAATTTTATAGGTTTCGATGAGATCCCCTCTCAATCTTCTAAACTCCAGTGAGTATAAGCCCAATCGACACAATCTCTCCTCATACATCATTCCTGCCATCCCAGGTATCAGCCTGGTGAATCTTCGCTACACTCCTTCCATGGCAAGAACATCCTTCCTCAGGTAAGGCGACCAAAACTGCACACTATACTCAAGGTGTGGTCTCACCAAGGCCCTGTACAACTGCAGCAAGACATCCTTGTTCTTGTACTTGAACCCTCTTGCTACGAAGGCCAACATACCATTTGCCTTCTTAACCGCCTGCTGCACCTGCATGCTTACCTTCAGCGACTGGTGCACAAGAACACCCAGGTTTCTTTGCACTTCCCCTTCTCCCAATCTATTGCCATTCAAATAATAATCTGCCTTCCTGTTTTTGCCACCAAAGTGGATAACCTCACATTTATCCACATTATAGTGCATTTGCCATGTTTCTGCCCAATCACCCAACCTGTCCAAATCGTACTGGAGTTTCACGACATCCCCCTCACAGCATACCCTCCCACCCAGCTTTGTGTCGTCTGCAAATTTGGAGATATTACATCCAATTCCCTCGTCCAGATCATTAATATATATTGTGAACAGCTGGGGTCCTAGGACCGATCCTTGCGGTACCCCACTAGTCACTGCCTGCCACTCGGAAAACGACCCGTTTATTCCAACTCTTTGCTTTCTGCCCGCCAACCAGTTCTCTATCCAAGTCAATACCTTGCCCCCAATCCCATGTGCCTTAATTTTGCACGCTAATCTCTTATGCGGGACCTTATCGAAAGCCTTCTGAAAGCCCAAATACACCACATCCACTGGTTCTCCCTTATCTATTTTACCAGTTACATCCTCAGAAAATTCCAGTAGATTAGTCAAGCATGATTTACCTTTTGTAAATCCATGTTGACTTTGTCCGATCCAGTCACTGCTTTCCAAGTGCTCTGCTATTACATCTTTTATAATGGACTCTAGCATTTTCCCCACTACCGAAGTCAAGCTTACCGGTCTATAATTCCCCGCCTTTTCTCTACCACCTTTTTTGAATAGTGGGGTAACATTAGCTACCCGCCAATCCATGGGTACCGTTCCAGATTCTATCGAGTTCTGGAAGATGACCAGCAATGCATCTACTATTTCTAGGGCCACTTCCTTAAGTACCCTGGGATGTAGATTATCAGGCCCTGGGGATTTATCGGCCTTCAGTCCCATCAATTTTCCTAACACCATTTCCCTACAAATACTGATTTCTTTCAGTTCCACCCTTTCATCAGACCCAATGTAGGTCAATGAGCACAGGGGAGATGGGTGAATGGGACACGCTCACATATCTTCTGGGAGGTGCCCAAGTCACAAGCCTAGTGGTGAAAGCTGCTGCAGGGTATGTAAAAGAAACATAAGCAAGCGAACAATCAAGCCAGATCTAGTATACTATTTCCTGGGCTTGCTCATAGTGACTACCACACCCAAATATGGGCAAACCCCTTGGGCATTCTTCTAACTATGGCCTGTTGGTGTATCTGACAGAGATAGTGACAGGTGGACCAGCCCACCCGATTAATACAAATTGAGACTATGAAAATCATGTATTATCTGAGGCTGAATCTGGAGCCATTTTTAAATAAAAGTCTGAGCCCCTTTACCTGGATCACTTCTAGTGGCACGTTAGTGCATCAACAGTATTAACAAGGTTTATTATTAAGAAGATTTACAAGGATGATACCAGAAATGCGAGGGTATACATATCAGGAAAGGATGAACAGGCTGGGTCTCTTTTCTCTTGAATAAAGAAGGCTGAGGGGGGACCTAATAGAGGTCTTTAAAATGATGAAAAGTTTTGATAGAGTGGATACAGAGTGAGAGAGAGAGAGTATTTCCATTTGTGGGGAGAGCATTAAATGACAAAAGGGATGATGGTGCAAGGCAAAAGGAGATGGTAATGGGACAAGGAAAGGCCCCCATTTTTTTTTACTTGTCCCATTACCATCTCCTTTTGCCCTTTTGTCATTTAATCTCTCCTGCCTTCCATCCTATCACAGACTTCTCTTTTGTTCTTTCCCCCCCTCCCCACATTCCCTGCCTCTGTACTTGCTTAAAACCTGTTACATCTCTAACTTTTTCCAGATATGACAAAAGGCCATCAACCTGAAACGTTAACACTGCTTCTCTCTCCCCAGATGCTGCCTAGCCTGTTAAGTATTTCCAGCATCTTCTGTTTCTATCACATTATAGGCCCAGTTTGCAGAACTGCGCTTGCCGCTCGCGAGGCTCTGCATTGGTAATGGAGCATCACAAAAGTTCCCCATTTGTAGCGTTGCAAGAACAAATCGACATGTAGTAAAAGCAACAAGATTAAGGACTGTGTTGGCATGTTGCCCTAACCTGCCATAGAGTCATAGAGTCATAACGGCACAGGAGGAGGCCATTCGGCCCATCGAGTCCGTGCCGGCTCTCTGTAGAGCAATCCAGTCAGTCCCGTTCCCCCGCTCTATCCCCGTAGCCCTGCAAGTTTATTTCCCTCAAGTGCCTATCCAGTCTCCCCTTGAAAACATTGAGGCCTAGAAATTGAGTGGGGTTAGCGCCCAATTAGCGGCGCTGGAGGGCATTGCGCTGGAATTATAGCTGTTTCTGAAATTGACTTGGGCCTTACCATCGGCGTTAGCCGGTAGCGCTGCGCCGGCACCGATGACGTCATCGGTGTGCGCAGCGTCCCGGTTGCCGTGGTAACCCGGCCCCAAGCCCAAATTCAGTTGCGCCCGCCTCGCCCGTGGCAGGCGCAACCAACGATTGTGGAAAGGGTTCTTACACGCCTTTGCGCCGGCGCATAAAGGTGGAGCGGCGGCCGGCCGCGTTCCCGGCGGCCGCCTGCCCGCACCTCCCTTCCCGGACTCCTGCATCACCCCCCCCGCGGCCCTGATGTGTGTGTGCTGCGAGCCCGGCACTTCCCCGAGGTGCCGGGCTCAGATGTTGGGGGAATCCGCCGGTCAGTTGTCGGCTGCAGGCAGCTCCTCCTTAACAGAAGGAGGAGGCCTGCAGTTCCCCAGCCTGCCGCACCGCATCGGGTGCCGCAGCGGGGGATTAGCGCCGGAAAACCCAATTGAACGCCCGTTTTGAGGCGCTAAAACCCTCCTTTAGCGCCCGCCGCCGTCTGGGCCCGGCGCAACCGAATTTTCGTCGGGCGCTGCCGCATTAACGCTGGCGCAAAATTTCTGGCGCTACAGCCCTGGCGAACCCACAACCCAATTTCTAGGCCTGAGTGTCTCTGCTTCCACCACGTCCGTCGGCAGCGAATTCCAGGTCATCACCACATGCTGCGTAAAAAAGTTTTTCCTCACATCCCCCCTGTATTTCTTGCCCAAAACCTTAAATCTGTGTCCCCTAGTCCTTGCACCATCAACTAGTGGGAACAGCCTTTCCCCGTCTAGCCTATCCAAACCTGTCATAATCTTGTACACCTCTATCAAATCACCCCGCAACCTCCTTTGCTCTAATGAAAATAAATCCAGCTTCTTCAACCTGTCCTTGTAGCTAAGATCCCCCAAGGAAGCCTTTCAATTGCAGCTTGATGGAAGAATTGACAATAATATATATACTCACATTTATACAGTGCTTTATCATGTCGAAACTTCATACAATAAATTACATTTTTGAAACTTGGCTGCCCGTGTCCTAACTCGCACCAAGTCCTGTTTACCCATCACCCCTGTGCTCGCTGACCTACATTGGCTCCCGGTTAAGCAATGCCTCAATTTTAAAATTCTCATCCTTGTTTTCAAATCCCTCCATGGCCTCGCCCCTCCCTATCTCTGGAATCTCCTGTAGTCCCACAACCTCCCCCCTGCTCCGAGATATCTGTGTTCCTCTAATTCTGGCCTCTTGAGCATCCCTAATTTTAATCGCTCAACCATCCGTGGCCGTGCCTTCAGCTGCCTAGGCCCTCAGCTTATATATATATTAATGACTTGGACGTGGGTGTACAGGGCACAATTTCAAAATTTGCAGCTGACACAAAACTTGGAACGATAGTGAACAGTGAGGAGGAGAGTGATAGAGTTCAAGAAGACATAGACAGGCTGGTGAATGGGTGGACACGTGGCAGATGAAATTTAACGCAGAAAAGTGTGAAGTGATACATTTTGGTAGAAAGAATGGGGAGAGGACATATAAACTAAATGGTACAATCCTAAAGTGGGTGCATAAACAGAGAGACCTGGGGGTATGTGTGCACAAATCGTTGAAGGTAGCAGGGCAGGTTGAGAAAGCAGTTATAAAGGCTTACGGGATCCTGGGCTTCATGAATATAGGCATAGAGTACAAAAGTGTGGAAATTATGATGAACCTATATAAAACACTGGTTTGGCCCCAACTGGAGTATTGTGTCCAATTCTGGGCATCAGACTTTAGGAAGGATGTGAAGGCCTTAGAGAGGGTGCAGAAAAGATTTACAAGAATGATTCCAGGGATGAGGGACTTCAGTTACATGGGTAGACTGGAGAAGCTGGGGTTGTTCTCCTTAGAGCAGAGACGATTGAGAGGAGATTTGATAGGGGTGTGCAAGATCATGAGGGGTCTGGACAGAGTAGATAAAGAGAAACTGTTCCCATTGGCAGAAGGGTCGAGAACCAGAGGACACGGATTTAAGGTGATTGGCAAAAGAATCAAAGGCGATATAAGAAAAGCTTTTTTACGCAGCGAGTGGTTAAGATCTGGAAGACACTTTCTGAAAGAGTGATGGAGGCAGTCTCAAACTTATCTTTCAAAAGGGAGTTGGGTAGGTATTTGAAGGAAAAAAATTTGCAGGGCTAAGGGGAAAGGGCAGAGGAGTGGGACAAGCTGAGAGTCAGCATGGGCTCGACGGGCTGAATGGCCTTCTTCTGTGCTGTAACCATTCTATGATTCTATGAATGCTAAACACTTTGTGAGCTCTGGAATTCCCTCCCTAAATCTCTCCGCCTCTCTATCTCCCTTTCCTCCTTTAAGACGCTCCTTAAAACCTACCTCTTTGACCAAGCATTTGGTCATCTGCCCTAATGTCAATTTTATTTTATAATCGCTCCTGTGAAGCACCTTGGGGCGTTTTACTATGTTAAAGGCGCAATATAAATACAAGTTGTTGTTGAAACGCCTTGACTGTTGTTACAGGAAACTTTGGTTCATCCGAAGGTTAACTGTCCGGAATGCTCGAGCCACCGGCAAAAATCAGGAGCCGTTTTGTTAGGTTTTTTTTCTTTTCATTGCTTTTTTGTCACCAGTCAGGCTCTGCAAGGTCTCGCTGAAGCTGTTGCTAAGCTACAGAGATGCTTGCAAGGTACGACCGACTGTTTAGAAGCTGTTGCTAAGCAACAGGGTTTGTTGCCAGATACGGAGCTCAAAATCTCCGTATGTTTCAACATTAACGCTGGTTTGTCCGGCAGTTTTGATGGGACAGCAACAGCTCGGTCCCGTCGGTGCTGGATAGCACAAAGTTTCCTGTATGTAGGCAAACATGGCAGCCATTCTGTGGCAACAACATCCCATCAAACAGCAAAGAGATAAATGGGGGATTAATCCTGTTTTTGGTGCTTTTGGTTGAGGGAGGAATATTGGCCAGGACACCAGGGGAACTCCCTGCTCTTCTTTGAATAGCGCTAAGAGATCTTTAACATCCACCGGAACCATTAGAACAGGATCCTGGTCCAACATCTCATCTGAAGAGTGGCACCTCCGACAAGGCAGGGCTTCTCCAGTATTGCACTGGAGTGCCAGCCAAGATGACGGGCCCCAACTTTGGAATGGGGTTTAAACACACAACCATCTGACCCAGAGATGGGAGTGCCGCCAACTCAGCCAAGCAGACACAAAGTGATAAAGGTTCTGTACTTATTGCAACGGGTGCCACTGTAAAGGAATGAGCCATACCTATTCAGAAAAATACGCCATCCTATGAACGGAATTCTGACTTTATTAAAACATGAAAACTGGGTTTAAAAGTCTAAAAGCCTCAACAACACAGGCTGTAAACAGAATACAGGCTTTTGAGATAAGATGAGTTGTTAACACAAAGCTGTAAACACCATACAAGTTTTTGAAATGGGAATTGGTTGTTGACACTGAAACAATGGCCCTATTGAAGCAAACCATTGGAGTTTCCAGAAAGTCTGAGCTTTGGAAAGAACACAATAAGATTTTCCCAGTTAAATTGTTTTAAATAAACACTTTGTAAACAGGCACATGAAAGAGCACAATGGTATAATGTTAAGGTGTTATAAACGAACATGTCGGGAAACAGAAACACAGAACATTAAAGAACCATATGCCTTCATAAATATTACATCAAATGAAAGACAGGATGTCTGTAATATAACCAATTGAGAAAGCTAGGAAAACAATTAAGTACTCGGTTGAAGTGTTTTTAATTTACATGTTGTAAAAAGATACAAACAAAATACTTTGTAGATATGACATCAATTAGATTCACCAAGCAATCACATGGTTTTTGTATTGAACTTGGAACACATAGGAGACGCGAAGTCTACTTACAACCAGCTAAGGTGATTTAAGAATTGTCCTTCGTAAAAATGGCATCAAATAGATACATCAGTTATAACCGTTTCTTATGATACGTTTTGAACACCTACACAGCAGACAGAATTCTGCAAGCTAACAGCTGAATTGACAGTAAGAATAGAAAGAAGTCAACAGAAAGATGACTAGAGCTAATTAGCTTACATCAGCAGAAAACTTCAAAGGATATACCACTAAAAAAGGGTATAAAATATAGAGATTTCAAATAGGAAAACAGAAGTCGCTGGAAGGGGCAAGCGATTCTCAGCTTCAGAGAACCACTCTGTAAGTTTTTAACTCTTTGAGTCTCGGGGATCAAAAAGGTACTTTTATTTGATTTTGGTGGATATCCTGGATTAGAAAGAAGTAGAAACGTAAAAATGTAACGAAGTTAAGATTTGAGAATAAGGCTCTCTCAGAATAAGAATTGTAAGCTATTTGTATTTTGAACTGTTAATGTTGCGACTGAATCACCAGCTGTTAACTACATGTCGGTTCTTTAATAAATTTATATATTTTTAAAATTGTCTCACAGAGTACTTCTGTATCAAACTCACGAACTCAATCTCTGTACACTCTTTGGTGAGGAGTTGCAGAATTCTGGGGGAGTATTCTGGACCCTCATAATATCCGAAAGGTTACAGTCTAGTTAAACTTATTAAAAGTGCTATCTGGAGGACGGTAACATCTTCAAGTCGTTCCTTTCCTTTAGGGAGAGATAGTCTGGGCCTATAGGCCTAATTAAGCATCTTAAAGGATTTGGCTATCTCTAACTTTAGTTGAAGGTGAACGTCTGGGGAATATGCCTGATCCGGGGTAGCCCAAAAAGGGCTAGGGCTAGTAATTATCCCTTCACCACGATCACAATAAATGTTGCCCAGATGGCTCAGTAGGTAATTGCACCATGTGGTGTGTTTCAAGCTGTACAGACCATGTAACTCCTAGGGTGAATCCCTGGTCTGTACTGAGACAAATGACCTCACCCATGGTGAAAGTCACCCAGGGCTTCTTCTCAGGATTGCTAACCAATGAACTCTGCATTTCTGTAGCGCCTTTCACCACCTCAGGACGTCCCAAAGCACTTTACAGCTAATGAAGTACTTTTTGAAGTGTAGCCACTGTTGTAATGTGGGAAATGCTGCAGCCAATTTGGACACAGCAAGCTCCCACAAACAGCAATGTGATAATGACCAGATAATCTGGTTTAGTGATATTGATTGAGGGATAAATATTGGCCCCAGGACACCGGGGAGAACTCCCCTGCTCTTCTTCAAAATAGTGCCACGGAATCTTTAACGTCCACATGAGAGAGCAGATGGGGCCTCGGTTTAACATTTCATCTGAAAGACAGCACCTCCGACAGTGCGGCACTCCCTCAGCACTGCACTGGGAGTGTCAGCCTGGATTTCGGTGCTCAAGTCTCTGGAGTGGGGCTTGAACCCACAACCTTCTGGACTCAGAGGCGAGAGTGCTGCCCACTGAGCCACGGCTGGAAAAATATACAAGTGTGGAATCAGTTGACAACAGGATTGGGCCCGGCCTTAATTGTAGTCTTTGGCACATAGCCTGCTGTCACTCACTGACCAGTAGTACACACTTGGGCAAGGTATCAAAAGCTATTGGCACCTGTGCAACTGTGCCCCAGATGTGCTGAGTTAGCTGATCGGTCCTCAGGAGTGGAAAGGTAAGGAATAAAGTTGAAAGGAAAATTCAGGTGAAAAAAAATGTTCATTGGCGTGTATTTACTTACCGCCTCCCATCAGTCAATCAGATCAGCCATGATCTTATTGAATGGCGGAGCAGGCTCGAGGGGCCGATTGGCCGACTCCTGCTCCTATTTCTTATGTTCTTATGTTCTTATGTAGTCTGTGCTGCCCTTGAAGTTGACGACTTAGGATGGCCCGTTGGCCACGTCAACATCAGACCACAGTACCTCCACGGGATTCTTTAGTAATTTCTGCAATTAACATTTCACTCACTGGAACCTAATACTTGGACTTTAAATAAAGGAAGCTGGGGCAAGAAATAAGAACATAAGAACATAAGAAATAGGAGCAGGAGGAGGCCATTTGACCCCTCGAGCCTGCTTCGCCATTCAATAAGATCATGGCTGACCTTCTACCTCATCTCCACTTTCATGCACTATCCCTTGATTCCCTTAATATTCAAAAATCTATCGGTCTCTATCTTGAATACACTCAACGAAATGAATAAAATCCACCTTTGCTATGGACAAGGGGCAATTAAGCGAGGTGGGAAAGAGCTGGAACAGACCACAAGCAACAAGAACAAAATAAGCTGAGGACAGAGGGACAAATACGTTCAGCTATTTGAAAGATGAATGTCACTTTTTCCTTTATTATTTTCTTGAGCTTACCGAAGCTAAAAATGAACTGCATAGCCATGCACTATCTGTACAGGAGGTGCTGTCTTAGTTAGGTTTAAGATGATTAAAGGATTTGATAGGGTAGCTAGTGAGAAACTACTTCCTCTGGTGGGAAATTCCAGAACAAGGGGGCGGAACCTTAAAATTAAAGCTAGGCCGTTCAGGGGTGATGTCAGGAAGCACTTCTTCACACAAAAGGTAGTGGAAATCATCAAATCATCGAAGGATGCAGCACAGAAGGAGGCCATTTGGCCCATCGTGCCTGTGCTGGTTCTTTGAAAGCACTCTCCAATTAGTCCCACTCCCCTGCTCTTTCCTCAGAGTCCAGCAATTTTTTCCTTTTTAAGTATTTATCCAATCTGTAACTCTCTCCCCCCACCCCAAAAACCTGTTGAGGCTCAATCAATTGACAATTTAAAAAACTGAGATCTATTTTTGTTAGGCAAGGGTATTAAGGGTTACGGAACCAAGGCGGGTAGCTGGAGTTATGATACAGATCAGCCACGATCTCATTGAATGGTGGAACATGACTGTCGTATGAGGAGAGATTGGGTCGACTCGGCCTGTATTCACTAGAGTTTAGGAGAATGAGAGGGGATCTCATTGAAACGAATAAAATTCTGACAGGGCTAGACAGACTGGATACAGGGAGGATGTTTCCCCTGGCTTGGGGGGGGGGGTCTAGAACGAGGGGTCACAGTCTCAGGATACGGGGTAGGACATTTAGGACTGAGATGAGGAGAAATTTCTTCACTCAGAGGGTGGTGAACCTGTGGAATTCTCTACAGCAGAAGGCAGTGGAGGCCAAGTCACTGAATATATTTAAGAAGGAGATAGATAGATTTCTAGATGCAAAAGGCATAATAGAAACATAGAAACATAGAAGATAGGAGCAGGAGTAGGCCATTCGGCCCCTCAAGCCCGCTCCGCCATTCAATGCGATCATGGCTGATCATCCAAATTCAGTACCCTGTCCCTGCTTTCTCCCCATATCTCTTGATCCCTTTAGCCATAAGAAATATATCTAACTCCTTCTTGAATATATTTAATGAATTGGCCTCAACTGCCTTCTGTGGTAGAGAATTCCACAGGTTCACCACTCTCTGGGTGAAGAAATTCCTCCTCATCTCAGTCCTAAATGGCTTATCCCTTATCCTTAGACTGTGACCCCTGGTTCTGGACTCCCCCGCCATCGGGAACAGCCTTCCTGCATCTAGTCTGTCTATTCCTGTTAGAATTTTCTAAGTTTCAATGAGATCCCCTCTCATTCTTCTAAACTCTAGTGAATATAAGCCTAATCGACCCAATCTCTCTTCATACGTCATTCCTGCCATCCCAGGTATCAGTCTGGTGAATCTTCGCTGCACTCCCTCCATGGCAAGAACATCCTTCCTCAGATAAGGCGACCAAAACTGCACACAATACTCAAGGTGTGGTCTCACCAAGGCCCTGTTCAACTGCAGCAAGACATCCTTGCTCCTGTACATCAAGGGTTATGGGAGAGAGCTGGAATATGGTATTGAGATAGAGGATCAGCCATGATCATATTGAATGGCGGAGCAGGCTCGAATGGCCGAATGGCCGACTCCTGCTCCTATGTTCCTATGAACTCTGGGAGACCAGTATCCAATAACCAGCTCCCTGCATATATATGGCTAAACACGGCTCCCTTATCCCAGTGGCAGATGGTTAGACCCATAAAAATCGGAGGCTAACAGTCTGCCGGCAGCAGGAGGGAGCTGGATTTAACGGCACAACTCACAGCCTCCTGCAATCGGAACAGCAGTAGTATAAACACGACTATATACAAGCCATGCAATGCTGGATTCAAGTGACTGGCCAGCATTTGCCCAGTGTGTACTGTATATTTCACACATGTGTGATGTTTAGCAGAGGCAATCCGCTCACTTCTGCAGTTGTCGCTACAATTTCTACAGGCAAATTACCACAAATTCTTTTCTCAGTTTCTCTGATTATGCTGGGAATTTAGAAAATCTCTGTGTATTCTTTTATTTGAACCTTAGAATAATCACTGGAAAATGGCCACAAAAACAAGGCTGTTGTGCACTTACATTCTCCTTTCAGTTTTTCGTTCTTTTAATGTCTTTTCACTGCCTCACTTTCGACATCAGCCAGCAGTTTTTACACCTCTCTGTAGCTTTTTAAAAAGCCTGTTCGTAACAACAACTTGCATTTATATCACGCCTTTAACACAGGAAAAACATCCCAGAGGCGTAATTAGACAAAAACGGACGCCAAGCCAAAGGGGTTAGTAGGAGGGCTGACCGAAAGCGTGGTCAAGGAATTGGGTTTTAAAGATGGTCGTAAAGGAGGAGAGGGCGGTGGATTCATAGGTTATTTTAACTGCTTCTCGGTAAGAAGAATCACCATAACCAGTGAAAGGAACGTTTACCCATTATTCTTCCTCCCCTTTCATTTTATTCAATTCTGTTGAGAGTCTCGCTCATCTTCCAGTGTCCACTTCTGATGATGGATAAGCATTCACAAGGTCAGAAGTGGGGATGTTCGCTGATGACTGCACAGTGTTCAGCACCATTCACAACTCCTCAGATAATGAAGCAGTCCATGCCCGCATGCAACAAGGCCTGGACGACGTTCAGGCTTGGGCTGATAAGTGGCAGGTAACATTCGCGCCTCAGAAGTGCCAGGCAATGACTATCTCCAACAAGCGAGAGTCTAACCACCTCTCCTTGACATTCAATGGCATTACCATCGCCGAATCCCCCACCATCAACATCCTGGGGGGTCACCATTGTCCAGAAACTTAACTGGACCAGCCACATAAATACTGTGGCAACAAGAGCAGGTCAGAGGCTGGGTATTCTGCGGCGAGTGTCTCACCTCCTGACTCCCCAAAGCCTTTCCACCATCTACAAGGCACAAGTAAGGAGTGTGATGGAATACTCTCCACTTGCCTGGATGAGTGCAGCTCCAACAACACTGAAGAAGCTCGACACTATCCAGGACAAAGCAGCCCGCTTGATTGGCACACCATCCACCACCTTAAACATTCACTCCCTCCACCGGCGTACCGTGGCTGCAGTGTGTACCATCTACAAGATGCACTGCAGCAACTCGTCAAGGCTTCTTCGGCAGCACCTCCCAAACCCGCAACCTCTGCCACCTAGAAGGACAAGGGCAGCAGGTGCATGGGAACACCACCACCTCCAAGTTCCCCTCCAAGTCACACACCATCCTGACTTAGAGGTATATCGCCGTTCCTTCATCGTCGCTGGGTCAAAATCCTGGAACTCCCTCCCTAACAGCACTGTGGGAGCACCTTCACCACACGGACTGCAGCAGTTCAAGAAGGCATCTCACCACCACCTTCTCAAGGGCAACTAGGGATGGGCAATAAATGCCGGCCTTGCCAGCGACGTCCAGATCCCATAAGCGAATAAAAAAAAACATTAACCTGTCTTTTCAGATGTTGATGGACCGTAATGTGTATTTCCGGCACTTGCTGTTTTTTTATTTTGGACAGTGAGCAGCATGATACCTCTCGTATTGACAACATTCAGGGCTTGAGAGATTGCGTCCTTGCTAAGGCCCCCCTTTCTCCCACAAGTGCTGACGAGTCTCAGGATGGTTTGGCTCACACGTTTATGCTGATGTGTGACTTCCACTGGTCTAATTCGTGGCTCAGAGTCCAGAGCTAAGATGCCTGTAGTCTGGTGATGCGGTCTCATTTGCGGGTGGGAGGTGTAGTGGGGGAGGGATTGGAAATCAAGGGAGCGGAACAAATTCACGTAGGCAGCATTTAAAAAAGAACCTTACTTTTCCAAATCTGATCGCCCTTACAGTCCGTGCACCATTTCCACTAGTTATATATCATACAATATTCTTAGGTTATTTCCCAACTATCGATCAGTTACATTGCAAAGACTAATAACTAGTGGGGTAATGTAATCAAAATGCCTAATATAATTGAATGGGGACAATTTTGACCTTGTGCTACACTAACAAAAGGGGTACGGTAGCGTAGTGGTTATGTTACTGGGCTGGCAATCCAGAGACCTGGACTAATGATCCAGAGACGTGAGTTCAAATCCCACCACGGCAGCTGGGGAATTTAAATTCAGTTAATTAAATAAATCTGGATCAAAAAGCTAGTGTCAGTAATGGTAACCACAAAACTATTGGATTGCTGTAAAAACCCATCTGGTTCACTGATGTCCTTTAGGGAAGGAAATCTGTCGTCCTTACCCGGTCTGGCCTATATGTGACTCCAGACCCACAGCAATGTGGTTGACTCTTAACTGCCCTCTGAAATATGTGGAGCCAGCAACAGTGAGGAGGAGGCTGCGGGAACGAGGACGGAGCGGCTGAGGGACATCGTGCTCTCACTGCCACTGGAAGCCATTGAATTGACTTTCTGAACACGGCGCTGTAAGAATAGCTGACGTGTCCCTACGGGGAGTAAGCATTCCATTGTACTAGTACTGGTTACATATGGCAAATAAAATTGA
The DNA here is from genome assembly GCF_052327205.1 of Somniosus microcephalus. Lineage (NCBI taxonomy): Eukaryota > Metazoa > Chordata > Chondrichthyes > Squaliformes > Somniosidae > Somniosus > Somniosus microcephalus. The sequence goes on along the minus strand of NC_141003.1, from coordinate 80,850,023 downwards.
ATTGAATTGAAATGGTGGCTCACCACCACCTTCTCAAGGGCAATTAGGGATGGGCAATGAAATGCTGGCCTTGCCAGGAACGAATAAAAAAAAAGTGATAGCGAATTGCCAGCCCTTTTTTATGCAAATACAGAGCGAGAGACCAATAGTCACAGATGCAGAGGGAGAAACAAATAGAGAGAGAGAAAGTGAAGGAGAGAGAACCATGGTGGGGAGATAAGCCAGAAAACTACAGATACAGAGAGAGGACCACGAATACAAAGCGAGGGAGGAGCCCAAACACAGAAAGCAGAGTGAAGAAAGTAGAGGAAAAACACAGACAAAGGAAGAGAGAGAGAGCCACAAGTACAGTGAGAGAGAATCACAGATCATCAGGTGGAGAAAGAATCACTAATACAGAGCGAACCACAAATAGAGAGAAAGAACCACAAATAAACAGGCAGAGAGAGAGAGAGAGAGAGAGAGAAAAGGAACCACAGAGGGGAAGAAAGTGAGAGTGGTTTTGATCATTTACCAAAACCACTCTCAGAATGGACGTCCTGTGAGTGAGTTGCGTATGAAGACAGTCTCACAAATTCTAAAAATGCTGCAATTCAATTGGCTGTGCCTACTCCTGCTGTCCAGTGATCCTGTTAGAAAGTACAGAGGGAACCACAGATAAACAGGCTATCTCTCTACCATGCACCTATGGGTTCTCTCTCCTGCATATTTGGATATTATGTAAGGTTAGGTTTGGTTTGACTGTGATGATCATCTCCTTCCCCTATCTCAAGGTTGAATAGCCGAGTAGCACTATCTAGACTTTTTTTCAATTCATTCACAGGATGTGGACGTCGCTGGCAAGGCCATTTATTTATTGCCCATCCCTAATTGCCCTTATTGCGAGGCCATTTCAAAGGGCAGTTCAGAATCAACCACATTGCTGCGGGCCTGGAGTCACATATAGGCCAGACCGGGTAAGGACGGCAGATTTCCTTCCCTAAAGGACATTAGTGAACAGTCCACAGTGGAGAGGGAGCCCAACGGAAGCCATCAACTTCTGAAAAGGGGAGAAAATTAACTCTCAACTCAGAGTTTCGAGTACAAGGAGCACATATTGGAGTTTGGCCAATTGTCCCCCTATCTCTGTAATCTCCTTCAGCCCCACAACCCCCCGAGATATCTGCGCTCCTCTAATTCTGCCCTCTTGAGCATCCCTGATTATAATCACACAACCTTTGGTGGCCGTGCCTTCTGCTGCCTAGGCCCTAAGCTCTGGAATTCCCTGCCTAAACCTCTCCGCCTCGCTACCTCTCTCTCCTGCTTTAAGACGCTCCTTAAAACCTACCTCTTTGACCAAGCTTTTGGTCACCTGCCCTAATTTATCCTTATGTGGATCGGTGTCAATTTTTTTTTCTTAAAATACACCTGTGCAGCGCCTTGGAATGTTTTACAATGTTAAAGGCGCTATATAAATACAAGCTGTTGTTGTTGTTGATGATGATATCTTGCCCATTAATTTTAAATAACAAAGGATTTTCCCTAGTGTGTTTCCTTAATCAGCCAGGGTACTGGCATTTCAATGGTCAGAATACAATTGGAATGGAAAAATCCCAGTCTTAAATGCTACTTTCAATACAACCTGGGTGAAATCATAGAATCATAGAAAGTTACAGCACAGAAGGAGGCCATTCGGCCCATCTTGCCCATGCCTTGAATGAGAGGAGAAATGGAACATTCAATCTGAAGTTGAAAGAAAACACCAACAAGTAGAGGAGGGGAGGGGAGGGAAAAGGAGACGAGGGCAGAGGAGGGGAGAAGTGGAGCAGAGAGGAGGGGCAAGAGGAAGGGAAAGGAGAGGGGAATGGGTGGGGAAGGGGAAGAGAGGAGAGGAGAGGGGCAGGACCGTTGAAAGGAAAAGAGGGAAAGAAGAGGAAAGGGCAGGAGAAGAGAAAAAGAGGCGGAGAGAGAGAAAAGGGAGAGGGAATGAGAAGAGACAGGAAGAAAGGGGAGTAGAGGTGAGAGGATAGGAGAGTGGAAAGGGAGAAGAAAAATAAAGGGAGAGGAGAGAATGGGAGGGAAAAGTATTGACAAAAGAAAAAAGATAGAGGAAAGGGGCAAATTTTCTATGAACAACTCAAAAATGCCATTTCAAAGGGATTGCAGTCTGGCATCGGGATTCTCAGGAAGGTCTGGGGATGTTTTGCACACTGTGCAGTCCCCTAAGGTGTTGCACAAGTGCACTGTGAATGTAGATAACTCCCCACAGAATTTGGAGGTGTTCCTACAATAAGTTCTGCGTTATGGGTCTTTACTAAAACATGAAACTCTTCAGTAAATGACTTTATGCCACTTTAACTTGGTGTAGTCTTTAGTGTAAATGGAAGAATGCATTATTATATTATTATTATTAGAAGTCTGTTATTCTCATATGCGCTGGTCAACGTTCAATGACGCTGGATTTGCTGCCCCTGCAAGATAACACATCCTCCAGGGGCTCCTTAATCCCAGGGCAGAAACCAAGGACACATTTCCAAGGCCGAGACAATTGTTTGTTTGCTCAGTTGAATTCTTGAATAACATACAGTGGGCAGTGACGTTTTCTGTCTTTCACTTGTATCCTGTGTCATCAAAGGTGTCCATGGCATCAAACAGGCAGGCTGCCCTCAATTTTATTTGCTTAACATATCAAAAATTAACCCTTCTCGCTGCCCCGATGACTGAGTTGGTACATTCACGATCCAGTGTGGGACTAAACCTATGGCCCAGAAGGTCCTGGATTTGATGCCTTGTCTGTGTTGAGTAGATTGATCTTAGCCAGGCCAGCAATAGACCTCGTCATTCCTGTACATAAGAACATAAGACGTAGGAGCAGGAGTAGGTCATTCGGCCCCTCGAGCCTGCTCCGACATTCACTGAGATCATGGCTGATCTGATCTTGGCCTCAACTCCACTTCCCTGCCTGCTCCCCGTAACCTTTGACTCCCTTATCGTTCAAAAATCTGTCTATCTCCACCTTAAATATACAGTACTAGGGAAGAGAAAAAAAAATTGGCCAGGATTCCTCTCCTGAACGCTATATCCAATGATTGCTGCTGATAAAGGCTTGCAGGCGGGTTTTGGGCGAGGGGCGGATCTGGTTCGACTGTGAAGTGCCCCACAGTTGAATAGCCTGCCAACATTTACACTCACTGGTTGACATGTGAAGAATGGCCTTTTTGGTGATTCACCAGAGGGCCGGCAGCATGAGTCAGTATCTTCAGGAGAGGAGTGGAGAAAATTAGTGGAAGCGTCAGGAATTGAACATCTTTTAGGTAATATTGGATGGCTGTGAATTACAGGCAGTTATCAATGCCATCCAGCCACCTCGCTTTGAGTGTTCTCCTGCAATTCATTGACAACCATTTCATATTCTATATGTGCTTATTGCTCGCGCACTTGACATACTGTACACAAGTAGTGTTTCACCCTCCATCGCCCAGGGGCACTATGCCATTGCTCTGCAGTAAAATTCTCATCCTTGTTTTCAAATCCCTCCATGGCCTCGCCCCTCCCTATCTCTGTAACCTCCTCCAGCCCCACAACCCCCCCGAGATATCTGTGCTCCTCTAATTCTGGCCTCTTGAGCATCCCTGATTTTAATCGCTCCACCATTGGTGGCCGTGCCTTCTGTTGCCGAGGCCCTAAGCTCTGGAATTCCCTGCCTAAACCTCTCCGTCTCTCTCCCTCGCTCTCCTCCGTTAAGAGGCTCCTTAAAACCTGTCTCTTTGACCAAGCTTTTGGTCATCTGCCCTATTTTCTCCTTATGTGGCTCGGTGTCAAATATTGTTGGATAACGCTCCTGTGAAGCACCTTGGGACGTTTTACTACATTAAAGGTGCTGAATAAAGACAAGTTGTTGCTGTTATTGTTGTTTCTAAGTCAGCCTGGTTGACTGGGAAACATTCCTCTCAGCAGCATAAACTATTGTGATGTGTTCTATTTTAGATATTGTGTTATATTTTATCCATTTTATTTGAAGAACATAAAAGTGTCAGCAGCAGCCAAGATCGGACGTGGAGTGAGGCCGTCACGTCACCTTACGTACCGTCCCTCTCCAATGTAGCCCTGCTTGTCTTTGACCATTTTATTGATACCTGTTCCAAGTTCCAAATACACCATCCTACATATTCTTGGTCGTCCAGACAATCTCACTGTAATGAAATCAACCCTCGTCACGTGGCCTTCGAATCGCACTGCAGCTATCAGACTGAGGCCAGTGTCGGAAGTCTGCAGACTGACCGAGATGCAGTGATAATGGAACTCTGTGCGAATTAGGAGGGATTGGTTTGAGCATCTGCTTTGTGCTAACAATAAAAAAGATTCCATATTTTTAATTCCCAGGTTCTTTTAAATGTTGGGCCTTGCTTTGCATTGGACTGGAGTTATACTGCTGCTGATGCAAACTTGAAGCAGTTTGAGAAGGCCTCCTGGAAGTGATCTCACACGTCTTTGCTTTAGTGCATTCAGTGGGTCAGGTTTGGAACCAAACAGCTGAGCTACACTGTCACGTTTTGTGTCAATGCCTATCTGAAACTATTTCACATCAGCATGAACTGCACCCTAAATCAAATTTGCCTACGAATCCCTCCATGGCTTCGTCCCTTTCTAACTTTGCAATCTCCTCCAGCCCTATGTCCCAGCCCGTGCCCTTCAGTCCTCTGGTCCTCTGGACCTCTGGTTGCCTGTGCATCTCCCCTCCCTCCACTCTACTATTGGTGGCAAAGCCTTCAGCCATCCCAGCCCTACTCTCCCCCTAAACCCCTCTGCCTTGCTACTTTTGTGTTCAAACCAATCTCTCCTAATACGCACAGAGTTCCATTGTCACTGCATCTCGGTCAGTCTGCAGACTTCCGATACTGGCCTCAGTCTGATAGCTGCAGTGCGATTCGGAGGCCACGTGACGAGGGTTGATTTCATTGCAGTGAGAATGTCTGGATGACCAAGAATATGTAGGGTGATGTATTTGGAACTTGGAACAGGTATCAATAAAATGGTCAAAGGCAAGCAAGGCTACATTGGAGAGGGACGATACGTAAGGTGACGTGACGGCCTCACTCCACGTCCGATCTTGGCTGCTGCTGACACTTTTATGTTCTTCAAATAAAATGGATAAAATATAACAGCCATGCTTTCAGTCAACCTTCCTCAGTCTTCTACAAATGCTCGGTGTACATTTCCCCTCTATCAAGCATTTTGAAGCCACGCTATAAAAGCAAGTGTTTCAGAACTCTCTGTCTGTCTGCAGATCTTCATTCTTCTAAAACCCATGCTTGTCGTCACTGCTTCCTGATTTGTCTCATGTCTTGCTCTTTTCAATCTAGGTTTCAACCTTGCACTCTGGCCCTTGTTTTCCCCAAAATAACCCCCCGCTCCCCCCCCCACCCCGCCCCATGGATTTCCATAGGAGAATTTGTTTGTCGTATCGCCAGGACAACCACGGCCTTTGTTCGGTTAAAGGGACTGTAGCACGCTGAACAACTGGACAGAAACAAATAAACAAAGCCGCAGAAATCGAACTCTCTTTTCTATGGGCCTACTAAAAAAACACGATAGTTGTCATTTGGGCTTCAGTGTAGATATCTCCTGAAACTGGGCCCAGACCCAGAGAACTGAAAGCACATTAATATCCACAGTGAGCGTTACATCATGGTTGCTTTTTGCGGCTTCCATTCTCAATTGCATAATTTCATAAGAAATCTGAGACTCTGCTCAGAAATGGTTGAACTGTACCGTGACCAATAGAATTTACAATCAATCAGCTCCTTGTCTTTCTGAAGATAAAAAAATGTTATGGGTGTGTTTGAGGCCACGTCAGCTCCCCGACGGTTTAGTTGCTAAAAGCTCTGCTGGGGTGTGGAACTGACTCCTCCGGACCAAGAAGGTTCGCCTTCTGTCGCTTGTCTCCTATGAGTCAGCTGATCTTAGCTTGGGCGCCAATAGGAGCACTTCAATTTGCCTCGCAGCTGTGGGTTAGGGATGGCGATAACTGCCAGGTTACTGTTCATTGTCTCCTACTGGACAGCCTGTGGGCATGAATGTCAGGTGAATCATCAGCTATGATTCCATTGGTTGAATGGCCCTGGCAACACATACTAGAGCTAAATTTATGAGTTTGTGCTGCTGGTTTGAAAGCTGGGTGGGCGTGTGTGCTGTGAGGAGGATGCAGAGAAACTCCAGTACGATTTGGACAGGTTGGGCGATTGGGCAGATGCATGGCAGATGCAGTATAATGTGGATAAATGCAAGGTTATCCACTTTGGTGGCAAAAACAGGAAGGCAGATTATTATCTGAATGGCAATAGATTGGGAAAAGGGGAAGTGCAACGAGACCTGGGTATCCTTGTGCACCAGTCACTGAAGGTAAGCATGAAGGTGCAGCAGGCAGCTAAGAAGGCAAATGGTATGCTGGCCTTTGTAGCGAGAGGGTTTGAGAACAGGAACAAGGATGTCTTGCTGCAGTTGTACAGGGCCTTGGTGAAACCACACCTTGAGTATTGTGTGCAGTTTTGGTCGCCTTATCTGAGGAAGGGTGTTCTTGCCATGGAGGGAGTGCAGCGAAGATTCACCAGACTGATACCTGGGATGGCAGGAATGGCGTATGAAGAGAGATTGGGTCGATTGGGCTTGTACTCGCTGGAGTTTAGAAGAATGAGAGGGGATCTCATTGAAACTTATAAAATTCTAACAGGACTAGACAGACTAGATGCAGGGAGGATGTTCCCGATGGCGGGGAGTCCAGAACCAAGGGTCACAGTCTAAGGATAAGGAGTAAGCCATTTAGGACTGAGATGAGGAGGAATTTCTTCACCCAGAGAGTGGTGAACTTGTGGAATTCTCAACCACAGAAGACAGTTGAGGGCAATTCATTAAATATATTCAAGAAGGAGTTAGATATATTTCTTAAGGCTAAGGGGATCAAGGGATATGGGGAGAAAGCAGGGACAGGGTACTGAATTTGGATGATCAGCCATGATCTCATTGAATGGTGGAGCAGGCTCGAGGGGCTGAATGGCCTACTCCTGCTCCTATCTTCTATGTTTCTATGTTTCTTGCACGCATCCCCGCCCCCCCCCCCGGTAGTAGATATGGGAAATTTGGGCATGCATTGCCCACAATTCTTCAGCCATCATAACAGCATTCATAATATTATCCACCATCTTGGTTCACACATGATCAAGGGCCACTAGGCTAAGGTGCTAGAGGGTAGCCACCACCTGTGTGCCTCTCCCAGGTGCTTACATGGCTCTGGGTGTGTAGGGCGTACATAAGGCATCATGACTAGCGCTTTATGGGGTATGGAAGCATAGTGGTTATGTTACTGGATTAGTTAATCCCGTAGGACCTTGCCCAATTCATAGGACATGTCGTTCAATTCCCCCCCCACAGTAATTTAATTGGGGAATTTAAATTTAGTTAATTAAATAAATCTGGATTTTAAAAAAAAGTATCAGTAACGGTGACCTTGAAACTATTGGATTGTCATAAAAACCCATCTGGTTCACTAATGTCCTTTAGGGAAGGAAATCTGCCGCCCTTACCCGGTCTGGCCTATATGTGACTCCAGACCCACAGCAATGTGGTTGACTCTGCTATTCAAGAAGGCGGCTCACCACCACCTTCTCAAGGGCAATTAGGGATGGGCAATAAATGATGGCCTTGCCAGCAATGCCCACGTCCCATGAATGAATGGAAAAAAATGACTGTATCGGACAGGCTAGATGGACCAGTTGATCTTTGCCTGTCCGATATGTTTGTATGCTCATATGACCGTACCTCAGCATGAGTCATTGGGGTAGGAATTTGTGTTGGGGGGCCGCCCGTCATACGCCTGACCTGATGTTCAGTTCCATTGACTTCAATGCATCTAAGTATCGGGTGGGGCGTATAACATCTTGCGCTACAGTCTGAGCTGAATTTCTGCCCTGCTCACTCTATAAGAGGAGTTGAGAGCATTGGGGGGAAAAAAAACACACATGTCATATGATGAGAATCGTTGGTGTCAGTTTGATCAGTTTTGAACTGTCGTAAGATATCAGCAGGAGCTTGGACTTGCTGTGATATGTGAAATAGCAATTCTTTAGGAGATTTTAAAATGCATTGCCAGGGTGGGGCGCTAAATGTCTGCTCCACGAGGTGGTGGCTGCCCACGGCGGCATTGCCCGAATTGACCACCTCCCTGCCGCCTCAGCCGCACAGGCTGTGAGACTACAGTCAGAAAACGTACTGAATGTTAAATATTCTCATTATTGCCAAGATTGTGATAGATTCCCAATTATCTGTGTCGGGAATTGTGTTTGAAAGTGCCTGAGGAGAATGAAGCAGCTCCCAAGAAGGGCAGCAAGAAAGCTCCAGCAAAGGGTGGCAAGAGGCGAAGAAGGTCGAGGAAGGAGAGTTACTCCATCTACGTTTACAAAGTGGCGAAGCAGGTCCACCCCCGACACCAGCATCTCCTCCAAGGCCACGAGCGTCATGAACTTACTTGTGAACGGTATTGCCCAGCGCATCGCTGGTGAGGCTTGCCGCCTGGCGCCTTACAAAGAATGCTCCACCATCAGCTTTGGGGGGGGGTGGGGGGAATACAGACTGCCGTGCGTCTGCTGCTACCCAGGGAGCTAGCCGTGCACACTGTGTCGGAAGGGACAAAGGCAATGACCAAGTACACCAGCTCCAAGTAAAGCGCCACAATGTACTGAAAAACACCACCAAATTTGATAGTCAGAAATCAAAAATAATTTGCATGGAAACTGGAACTGCTTGTTCCAGGAAAGAATTTCATGACAATCAACGGACTAGGTGTGACTCTTTGAAAGCCCAGAGTGCTGTGAGATGTAAATGGCTTTGTTTGCATTGCAAAATTGCCGTAGCCAGAGGTGGTTTGGTTAACTGCTTTTATGTTGCTGGTTCCCAATGCTGGGCGTCTCGCACGGGCAGCTGGTCACTGAATTGTAAAACCACAGGTCTCGCGACAACCAGGGCCGAAAGGAACCAGAAAAGCACATGGTCAAAATCGGGGATGCCAGAGGGTGGCCTGTATGGTGGGTTCAAAAGTCAGCTCACCCATCGACAGAACAAAATGGCAGCCTGGTAATGCCGATTTATGTTTGCTACCAATGCTGCTTCGCCAGAACTTCCAACGAGGGACAGCCTCATTTCTGAGCGCTCACTCACATCTTTAACTGTGTTAACACTTACCCCAGTGTTTAGTTTACTGGCATAGTTTGATATCAAACAGAATAAATGAAGGATTTGTGAAAATGCAAATCTTCCTGGGGCCTAAAACAGTCCATGAATTCTCAGCCAATTGAGCTGCATCTCACCCCCTCAGGACTTGGCTCAGGCTTCAGCTTCATAGGACTTTCCTCAGGCTGGAAGGCCAGCTGCCCCCCCCTAGCAGTGCAGGGAGAAAGCATTTCTTGAGGTGGGTCTTCGTGCCCCCTAGAGCCGAGCAGTTCTGTGATTACATTTCGGCATGAAAAGACCTCATTTGGGGAGAGTTTTAATTAAATCAAGATAAGGAATAGAGGATGTCTCTTTCACGCCCTGTTAACTGTGTTAATAAACTTGCCTTTTCCTGTTCCTCTTCCTCTTGTTCCTGCCTTGGGAGAGCATGCTCTGTACGCTGCCACCCCCAATCCCCCTTTGCATTTGATATTGGGTGACGGTCTCCGCAGTTCTGCTGGCTGAGGTTGGAGGATTCCGATTGCCTGATCTGTGCAAGGATCTGTGTGGGACTGTAAAGGCACTTTGCAACCCTCTGGACTCAATATCGAGTTCAACAATTTCAGATCATAACCTCGGCCCCCATTACATTTTTACATATATTTTTTATCCACACCTTTGTTTTGGCCCTTCCCCCTTTTTTTCTCTCCCACATGGCAGCTGTCTCTCATTCTGCCAGCGCATTTCACACCTAATCTCGAGCCGTCTTTTGTCTCCACTAGTCCTATCACCATCTCATCTCGTTTTGAATACCTCTTAATGTCTCTTCACTTCTCTTTTGTTCTTTCATCCCCATTTCCCAGCCCCCAAACTGGCCTTTTAATCTGTTTCATTTCCTGTGTTTTTTCAGTCCTGACGAAGGGTTTCGACCTGAAACGTTGACTCTATTTCTCTCTCCACAGATGTTGCCTGGCCTGCTGAGTTTTCCAGCATTGTTTCTGTGTGGGACTGGCTCTTCACGTTTAGCTTACTTCAACAGGGCACCTTCCTCAGATGGCATTTTCCTGGGTCTATGGGCCATCGGCTCCCTGCGGGCCAGGCCGTCTATATTTGGCCATCCAGACGATGGTGGGCGAAGCACAGTCCACCGCTGGCTCCAACCCCTGCTGGTGCAGAAGTGCCTTTACACAGAAACATAGAAGATAGGAGCAGGAGTAGGCCATTCGGCCCCTCGAGCCTGCTCCGCCATTCAATGAGATCATGGCTGATCATCCAAATTCAGTACCCTGTCACTGCCTTCTCCCCATATCCCTTGATCTCTTTAGCCCACTACACCTCCCCCCCCACCAAAAAAAACCATTTGCACTGACCAGGAGGCTGCCAGGAAATCAGACTGCAACATGAGGAACGTCAGCAAGAAAAATACAGAGCAAGCGATGTGTGTTTAGTGCCTGCATTTAAGCATGACAATGTACACTGTTAATTCTGATTGCGGCTATCGATGCACAAACAACAGATTTTCATGGCGACAACAGTTCTGCAGTCTCCAGGACGAGAGACATTAAACAGCCGCTTCCGCGATCTAAGTGGACTAAGAAGAAATCCCGGTGCTTCCTGGCTCCCTAATTAGCCTCGCAATTAAAACTTAACTGGAGAGATTCAAATGAGTCAGAGGAGCCAGGAATTTAGTAAATTGTCGCAGAAGTGTTTGTGTGGATAACAAATTGGTTTATGACTATCGGGTTTCGGTGTTTTTTTTTGCCTCTGACTTTGCTGGGAGTCCCGTGTGCAGTAGCAATTAATGCGCTGGCTTGGGTTACAGTATCTGTGGCTGGTATCTGCTGCAGCTAATGTCAGTCAGCGATTCAGTGCTTTTCACGTTCCCAATCTCACCTAACATAGCAGTAGATGGGACACGTTGGCGAGCACACGCTTGGCCAGTTGCCCTGTCAGCCGGCGCATTTGAAAAGTGAAGGTTTTCATAAATTGATAAGGAAATGTATTCATATCATAATAAGTGCCACTTTGCTTTGTTTAATTGAATTTGGGCCAAATTGCCATGTGACCCTCCCACCCAACAGTCTATTGCCAGTCTGGCTTTTTATCTACTAATTGTACACTGTTCTTCCTGTCATGGGAAATAATGTACTGATTTAACCCCATTCACTGTCCCATATCTATTAAAAAGACATTATAAACCATATTTTTCAATGCATGGCCCCTCTCTTTTCTCCCCATTATAATGTGCAGTGATTATTCTTTTGTACATTACATAATCTGATTTAACCTCTTAAAATGCCTATAAAAGGTAATCTACATTACATTAAGCACTGTCTCCTGGTTTCTCTTTTTGTCCCATCTCTCTTGAAAGTAGCGACTTATGTTGGCATACAGTTCCACAGGCACTGACAGCCGTACAGTACCCTGTCAAAGTGTGTGTGTGAATCCAGCCAGTGTTGGCGGGGCATTTGAGCAAAGGAAGCACCACAGATGAGTTCAATCTTGTCGTGCATCAATGTCCACCCACAAGCTCTCGACCTCATTACAGCCTTGGTCCAAACATGGACAAAGGAGCTGAATTCCAGAGGTGAGGTGAGAGTGACTGCACTTGACATCAAGGCAGCATTTGACCGAGTGTGGCATCAAGGAGCCCTAGTAAAACTGAAGTCAATGGGAATCAGGGGGAAAACTCTCCACTGGCTAGAGTCATACCTAGCACAAAGGAAGATGGTTGTAGTGGTTGAAGGTCAATCATCACAGCCCCAGGACATCACTACAGGAGTTCCTCAGGACAGTGTCCTAGGCCCAACCATTTTCAGCTGCTTCATAGAAACATAGAAGATAGGAGTAGGAGTAGGCCATTCAGCCCCTCGAGCCTGCTCCGCCATTCAATGCGACCATGGCTGATCATCCAAATTCAGTACCCTGTTCCTGCTTTCTCCCAATATCCCTTGATCCCCTTACCCTTAAGAAATATATCTAACTCCTTCTTGAGTATATTTAATGAATTGGCCTCAACTGTCTTCTGTGGTAGAGAATTCCACAGGTTCACCACTCTCTGGGTGAAGAAATTCCTCCTCATCTCAGTCCTAAATGGCTTAACCCTTATCCTTAGACTGTGACCCCTGGTTCTGGACTCCCCGCCACCGGGAACAGCCTTCCTGCATCTAGTCTGTCTAGTCCTGTTAGAATTTTATAAGTTTCAATGAGATCCCCTCTCATTCTTCTAAACTCTAGCGAATATAAGCCTAATCGACCCAATCTCTCTTCATACGTCATTCTTGCCATCCCAGGTATCAGTCTGGTGAATCTTCACTGCACTCCCTCCATGGCAAGAACATCCTTCCTCAGATAAGGTGACCAAAACTGCACACAATACTCAAGGTGTGGTTTCACCAAGGCCCTGTACAATGGCAGCAAGACATCCTTGCTCCTGTACTCGAATCCTCTCGCTATGATGGCCAGCATACCATTTGCCTTCTTAACCGCCTGCTGCACCTGCATGCTTACCTTCAGTGACTGGTGCAAAAGGACACCCAGGTCTCATTGCACTTCCCCTTTTCCCAATCTATTGCCGTTCAGATAATAACCTGCCTTCCTGTTTTTGCCACCAAAGTGGATAACCTCGCATTTATCCACATTATACTGCATCTGCCATGCAACTGCCCAATCGCCCAACCTGTCCAAATCGTACTGGAGTTTCACTGCATCCTCCTCACAGCACACACGCCCACCCAGCTTTGTGTCATCTGCAAACTTGGAGATATCAATGATCAATGATTCATCAATGACCTTTCCTCCAACATAAGGTCAGAAATGGGGATGTTCGCTGATGACTGCACAGTGTTCAGCGCCAATCACAACTCCTCAGATAATGAAGCAGTCCATGCCCGCATGCAAGAAGGCCTGGATGACGTTCAGGCATGGGCTGATAAGTGGTAGGTAACATTGACGCCACAGAAGTGCCAGGCAATGACTATCTCCAACAAGCGAGAGTCTAACCACCGCCCCTTGACATTCAATGGCATTACCATCGCCGAATCCCCCACCATCAACATTCTGGGGGTTCACCATTGACCAGAAACTTAACTGGACCAGCCACATAAATACAGTGGCAACAAGAGCAGGTCAGAGGCTAGGTATTCTGCAGCAAGTATCTCACCTCCTGACTCCCCAAAGTCTTTCCACCATCTACAAGGCGCAAGTAAGGAGTGTGATGGAATACTCCCCACTTGCCTGGATGAGTGCAGCTCCAACAACACTCAAGAAGCTCGACACCATCCAGGACAAAGCAGCCCGCTTGATCAGCACCCCATCCACCACCTTAAACATTCACTCCCTCCACCATCGGCGTACTGTGGCTGCAGTGTGTACCATCTACAAGATCCACTGCAGCAACTCGCCGAGGCTTCTTCGACAGCACCTCCCAAACCCGCGACCTCTTCCACCTAGAAGGACAAGGGCAGCAGGCGCATGGGAACACCACCACCTCCAAGTTCCCCTCTAAGTCACACACCATCCTGACTTGGAAGTATATCGCTGTTCCTTCATCGTTGCTGGGTCAAAATCCTGGAACTCCCTCCCTAACAGCACTGTGGGAGTACCTTCACCGCACGGACTGCAGTGGTTCAAGAAGGCAGCTCACCACCACCTTCTCAAGGGCAATTAGGGATGGGCAATAAATGCTGGCCTTGCCAGCGACGCCCACATCCCAGGAACGAATAATTTATAAAAAGAAGCCGTTCCTAGCAGAGGTCACTGCATAGCAATCAGGAGCTGGAACACTGGCTGCATTTTCACTTCCCTAGTCCCCATTCCTGTCCTACTGAGATCAACCTGCACATCAAGGATCAGACCAAGCAACAGTCAGATTCAGCCTGAGACAATGGCCACGGAGGAGGATGGAACCGGAGTGAGAGAATGGAGTTTGTGGCCGGGGCGAAGACAATGGCTTCGGTCTTCCCAATGTTTAATTGGAGGAAATTACAGCTCATCCAGGACTGAATGCCGGAAAAGCAGTCTAACAGCACAAAAAGGCAGCGGAGAGGTCGAGAGAGGTGCTGGTGATGTAGAACTGGGGGTGTCGTCAAGGTACCTGCGGAATCTGACGTTGAGTCTTCGGATGATGTCGCCGAGGGGCAGCACGCAGATGAGAAATAGGAGGGGGCCAATGTTAGATCCTGCGGAGACTCCAGAGGTAATGGTACGGGAGCGGGAAGAGAAGTCAATGCAGGTGAGGGCATTCCTACTCAGCTGGACAACAGAGGAGAGGCGTTGGAGGAGGATGTTGTAGTCAACCATGTCAAAGGCTGCAGAGAGGTCGAGAAAGATAAGGAGGGATCGTGCACCACGGTCACAGTCACAGAGGATGTCATTTCTGACTTTGATGAGAACCGTTTCAGTGCTGTGGCAGAGGCGGAAACCTGATTGGAGAGGTTCAAACATGGAGTTGGGGGAAAGATGGACACAGATTTGGGAGGCGACACCACGTTTAAGGAAGTTGGAGAGGAAAGGGAGGTTGGACAAGGGGCTGTAGTTTGCAAATAGAGAGGGGTGATGAGTGGGTTTATTTGAGGAGAGGGGTGGTGGCGGCAGATTTGAGAGGGAAGGAGACAGTACCTGACGAGCGGGAACTGTTTACAATATTAGCTTGCATGAGGGCCAGGAAGGGTGGTCAACAGTTTAGCAGGAATACAGCCAAGCGAGCAGGAGGTGGGTTTCATACAAAAGGTAAGTTTGGAAGGTGCATGAGGGGAGATAGGAGAGAAACTATGGGCCGTCAACAGCAGCAAAAGAGGGCTGTGCTTTTTCTTGAATGCCACAATTCCCCAAAGTATAAGGTGTCATGGCTAATACCCTTTGTACAACTCCACACAATTCCCTGCTGATAAACTCTTCCCTTTATCACCATGCAGGTGGTTCATGACTATCAAAATAGGTTCCTGCAAGTGCATGGTCACTTCTCGACATGACGGTTTTATTTTAGTGTAATCTGCAGCATCAGCATTATTTGAGAGAAAAAGAAGACCGCAAGAATGGCATCTAGGAGACCAAGGCTGTTTTTCAGCCTTGGCTCTTACACAGGAACACACATCGGAACATAGAAACAGGAGGAGGCCATTCAGCCCCTCAAGCCTGTTCCACCATTCAATGAGATCATGGCAGCACGGTGGCATAGTGGTTAGCACTGTTGCCTCACAGCGCCAGGGACCCGAGTTCGAATCCGGCCTCGGGTGACTGTCTGTGTGGAGTTTGCACATTCTCCCCGTGTTTGCGTGGGTTTCCTCCGGGTGCTCCGGTTTCCTCCCACAGTCCAAAGATGTGCGGGTTAGGTTGATTGGCTATGATAAATTGACCCTTAGTGTTAGGGGGATTTAATACGTGGGGTTACGGGGATAGGGTGGGATATGTGTTGATGTAGGGGTTACGGGGATCGGGTGGGATATGTGTCGGTGCAGGCTCGATGGGCCGAAATGGCCTCTATCTGCACTGTGGGGTTTCTGTGATTTCTGTGATTCTGTGATCTGCGACCTAACTCCACAAACCCGCCTTTCGTCCATATCCCTTACTACCTTTGGTTAACAGAAAGCTATCAATCTCAGATTTAAAATTAACAATTGATCTAGCATCAATTGCTGTTTGCAGAAGAGAGTTCTGAACTTCTACCACTCTTTGTGTGTCAATGTGTTTCCTGTAAGGTCTGGCTCTAATCTTTAGACTATGCCCGCTTGTCCTAGAATCCCCAGCCAGCGGAAATAGTTTCGCTCGATCTACCCTTTCTGTTCCTAACAGCTCTGAGACAGCAGCAGAGTGCAGATACAATGAGACCGATGTAGCCATCAGCTTTGTTGCAAACAGACTATGGCCATCTTGAAACAGTGCTTCAGGTACCCGGATGGGTCAGGGTCTCCAAGATCATCGTAGTCTGCTGCATGCTCCACAGTGTTCCCATCCAGCGAGGCATAAGCAGTTAAAGAAGGAAGATACCCATCCACAGCTCAAGAAAAAAGGAAAAGACTTGCATTTCTATAGCGCCTTTCACGACCACCGGACATCTCAAAGCAGTTTACAGCCAATGAAGTACTTTTTGAAGTGTAGTCACTGTTGTAATGTAGGAAACACGGCAGCCAATTTGCACAAAGCAAGCTCCCACAAACAGCAACATGATAATGACCAGATAATGTTTTTTTTAGTGATGTGAATTGAGGGATAAATATTGGCCAGGACACTGGGGAGAACTCCCCTGCTCTTCTTTGAAATAGTGCCATGGGATCCTTTACATCCACCTGTGAGAGCAGACGGGGCCTCGGTTTAACGTCTCATCTGAAAGATGGCACCGCCAACAGTGCGGCACTCCCTCAGCACTGCACTGGAGTGTCAGCCTAGATTTTTGTGCTCAAAGTCTCTGGAGTGGGACTTGAACCCACAATCCTGGTAGCTTCAGATGTGAGGGTGCTACCCACTGAGCCAGAGCTGACAAGAGCAAAACCCAATGAAGACAACGAGCCTGAAGAGATTTCTCCTGAACCATCTTTACAGATAGCAAGAGCTATATACCAGACTCTTCATGACAAGACCTGCATCTAAGTATCCCAACTTGCCAATGGATGAACTGTGCTCTCCGCATGTGTGAAATTCAGTGGGCACACGAACGCTCACCAACATAGGTCTCTGCACTAACTCAGATACTATGGACTCCATTCATTTTACTTGCTATGACCTTGTTCTACATCATCGCAGAAAAATGCCTTGACAGTTGAAATAACATGAAACCAAATTTAATACCTTATATGTAATTTGTGTTTGTGCCTGGTGTTTGTTGCACTGGCGTTTCCCCATGGTGACACTCTATATTTTAAGTGTTTTAGCAGCTAATCTTGTGTTCCTTCTAGATGCACCCCTGTGACAGGATTAAGTGACTTGTTGCTATGTTTCAGTGAGAGGTCCTTAGGATTGAGGTTGCTCACTGCCTCCTTTTGCTGGGTCCTGAGATGCTCCTGCAACTGGCTTCACCATATCCGCTGTTGCAGTGGCTGCCTAGTCCTGCTTGCTGCTGGTACAGGAAACTTTCTGGTATCCGGCACTGACGGGACCGAGCTGGTGCCGGTTGATCAACACTGCCGGAGAAACCAGCGCTAATGTTAAAACATATGGAGCTTCTGAGCTCTGTATCTAGCAACAAACCCTGTTGCTTAGCAACAGCTTCAAAACAGTCGGCGCAGCTTGCAAGCGTCTCTGTAGCTAAGCAACAGCTTCAGCTAGACACTTGCAGAGCCAGGAATGGAGAAAAAAAGCAACGAAAAGTAAAAAAAGTTATCTGAACCGACTCCTGAATTTTGCCGGTGGATAGAGCATTCCGGAGATTTAACCTCCGTTTAAACGAAAGTTTCCTGTATATCTTGTGATATTTGAGTAGAGCGCCAGTTGTGATTCAGTTGGCAACACCCTTGGCTTTGAGTCTGAAGGTTGTGTGTTCAAGTCCCACTCCAGAAACTTGAGCACAGAATCTAGGCCAACACGCCAGTGCAGTACTGAGGGAGTGCTGCACTGTTGGAGGTGCCGCCTTTCAGATGAGGCTTTACACCAAGGCCCCGTCTGCTCTCTCAGGTGGATGTAAAAGATCCCATGATACAGCAAGGGAGTTCTCCCTAATCTCCTTGGCCAATACTTATCCCTAGACCAATATCACTAAAACAGATGATCTGGCCATTACCATTTTGCTGTTTGTAGGACCTTGCTGTGCGTAAATTGACGTGGGACGTCCTGAGTTCATGAAAGACGCTATATCAATGCAAGTCTTTATTTATTTTCTTAAGGGACCAGATTCTGTGGGGCGTTAATATCAACCATGCCTACTTTGGCCATGTTCCTACTACTGGGCGCTGCTTCACCATTCCCACTGAGCAGTGTGGGAGCAGGCATCTAGGCAATAATGAAGGTCATGAAGCCTGGCATAATGGCTTGCTCATCTGATCCTCCTGTTTCCCAATGAGCATTGAGGTTCACTCAGGCTCAGTGAAGCTGATAAGGGGTCGGGGCTGCGATGGGGGAGGGACCAGGGGTTCGGAGACAGAGAAGGAGGAGGTGGTAGCTGAGGTTATAGCAAAACTTTAAACTGCCTTTCCTCCAATTCAGTGCCAGGTGTACTTCATTGGCTGTAAAGCGCTTTGGGACGTCCGGTGGTCATGAAAGGCGCTATATAAATGCAAGTCTTTCTTTCTTTCAGTTGGTACAACTCAGTGCTAAATTGCAAATCACACTCAGTCATGGGAGACCTAAACGCTAAGACACAACAATGGCGCAGAAAAGGCTTCACTCCGCACCTATCTCTGACCTGGGAGTGCTTGACCCTGATGCTGGGTGATAAATCTGGCCAAGTGTTTCATTCGCAGCATTGATGACCTTCACCTTAAACAATGTGGAGTTCACAAAAATGAAGCTGTCATCTCTGAGCTTACTGATGAACATCATATTGGGCTGTATTTTCCGATGCCTACGGGCGGGTACGGGCTGTGTACACACCCGTAGGGACATCGGGAATGCCGGTTTCAGGCGTGCCAAGCGCATGCGCTGAAAATCGGCATTTCCGGTCTGTGAAGAATGCTCTTGACAGATCCTCCGCCTGCCCTGGAGAAGGGCCTCTGCGGGGGGAGAGTTCCACTTTCTGAAGAACCTCCGCCCGCAGAAAACCCTTAGAAATCTTACGCCTGGTAAAAGGCCTGCTTTTACCAGCATAAGAGTTGAAAAAAAGTTTTAAAAAAAATTCCACTCATTTATAATTTAAAAATACTTTTAAAAATGCTAAGTTTATTTTTAGCTCCGTAAAAGACTTAAATTTTTTCTAAAAATTATGTTTCTGTTTAAAATATTTAATTTATTGTAATTTGAATTCATTTTTAAAAAGTGATGTTTTTTTTAATAATTTATGTAATGTTTTACTATGTTTTTGGGGTGACCTCCATTCATATATTTGACAGGTCTATCTGTCAAGTGTATGAAGGGAGATTCCCTTCTTTGATTGGCTCCCCATGGCCCACGTGATCCGAGGGACGCTTGCGAACCTGGGATACGTGGGCCCTGCGCATTTCGAGTTTGGAGAGGCCCAAGAACGGAAGTGTCCGCACCTCGGGAGCCCTCAGGTAAGTCCGTCGATTTTTCCAGATCGGAGGCATCTGCACATGGGAAGCCTCTGATGGGAAAATATGGGCCCATGTCTTTTATAGCAGATAGCATTTATACCATATGCATTTATTTCTCTAACAGAACACAAATAACACATGAAATCGATACAGAAGAACTTTTGACCCTGAGTTAGCTTCCCTTTCAAGTCTTCATTACTGCAAGGACACAAATCATTCTGAGTACGAACCGTTTACACCCTTTTCAGTTGGCCAAACACCTGCAGGGTTTATTACATTTGGCTGGGCTTGTTGGAGCAGCCCTAACTTGCCAGGTGTAAACTCTATATATCGCTCAGGGTGAGCGAACTGCAAAGGTACCCAAGATGCTTACTCTGTTAGGCTTAATACAGGAAACTCTTTTTTATCCGGCACCGACGGGACCGGCGTGGTGCCGGTTTATCAAAAAGTCCGGATTATAGAGAGTTATAGTTAAAAGGTATGAGAGCCCCATACACAGCAACAAATCCAGGCTTCCCTGTTGCTTAGCAACAAGTGCAGAAACCCCCGATTACACAGCCACAGATCCAGGAACGGACACCAATATGAAGAAAAACTTAACTGAACCTACTCCTGAATTTTGCCGGTTAACCGAGATTTCTGGTTGTTTGGGTGCCGGTAAATCGAGAGTTTCCTGTAACTCCTCCCAGTTTTACTTCCCTAATGAGGTCATTGTTTAAACAACTATATTGAAAATAATCAACAGGAAGACAAGAAAAGGATATCAATGCTAATCTTCTGAACTGTTTGAAGCGTAAGTAATGTTAAGTGATGGGGACACTCACTCTCATACCTTTTATTTTGCGAATGTTGCGCTCCTCAAAGTGAGCAATGTTAGTGTTGGCAAAAAAAAAACACTTTCCATTTTGGGCACCCAGCATCAACATCGCGCATTCCCAGGTCAGGTAAAAGACACCCAGCTTCAGAATACCACAGCCTATTGTACCATGCCAATGAAGTACTGAGGGAGTGCTGCATTGCTTCGGATGAGATCAGCTGCCTAGGCCCTAAACTCTGGAATTCCCTTAAACCTCTCCGCCTCTCTCCCATTCACTCCTCCTTTAAGACGCTCCTTAAATCCCACCTCTTTGCTCAAGCTTTTGGTCACCTGCCCTAATTTCTCCTTGTGTGGCTCGGAATTTGGTTTGATAAACGCTCCTGTGAAGTGCCTTGGGACATTTTACTATGTTAAAGGTGCAAGCTGTTGCTGCTGTTGAGATGTTAAAATGCCTGTGTATAGTTGCAGTTCAGCTGGTTATGCAAGATCCCATGGCACAATTTGAAGAATAGCAGGGGTCTTCTTGTGTTCCGGCAAACATTCCTCCCTCAATCAACACCAAAAAAAACAGTTGAACTGGTCCTTCATCTCATGACTGCGTGTGGGATCTTACTGTGTAAAACGGTTACTGCGCTTGCTCACACAACACGACGGCCCTGAATTTGCGGTCAGAGGCTTCCCCGCAGGGAAATGCCTCTGATCTGCAAATAAAGTCCGCGCCTGCCTTCTGCCTCGGGATCCTCGGAGACTCGCGCTCCTGGGCCTCTATGGGAGTGCCCGGGTAAAGGCCCACGTATCCCAGAGGCGCACGTGGTTCGCAAGCGCCCCTGGGATCACTTGGGCTGGCCCAACCAATGAAAGAAGGGGATCTCCATTCATGCTTATAAGGATTCCGTACGAAAATGGAATCCCCATAAGCATGAATGGGGAATCACATAAAAACACATTTGCATACCAAACACATTAAAAAAATTACATATTTAAAATACAAATTAATTGAAAGAAAGAAAGAATTGTATTTATAGAGCGCCTTTCACGACCACCGGACGTCTCAAAGCGCTTTACAGCCAATGAAGTACTTTTGAAGTGGAGTCACTGTTGTAATGTGGGAAATGCGGCAGCCAATTTGCGCACAGCAAGCTCCCACAAACAGCGATGTGATAATGACCAGATAATCTGTTTTTGTTATATTGGTTGAGGGATAAATATTGGCCAGGGCACCGGGGATAACTCCCTGCTCTTCTTCGAAATAGTGCCATGGGATCTTTTACGTCCGCCTGAGAGAGCAGACGGGGTCTCGGTTTAACGTCTCATCCGAAAGACGGCACCTCCGACAGTGCAGCACTCCCTCAGCACTGCACTGGGAGTGTCAGCCTAGCTTTATGTGCTCAAGTCTCTGGAGTGGGACTTGAACCCACAACCTACTGACTCAGAGGTATAAGAATTTCACAGGCATTCGCTCTCCGCCTGCGGATGCCCTTTTCCCGAGGATGCGCACCCGCACTGTGTATGCACCCGGAGGCCCCGAAAAATCCGGGCCATTATGTCAAAGTAATTCATCATTTGTGAGCTCTTTGAAATGTTTCTGAGAGATCTGATAAAGCACAATATAGCGCAAAGCTTTCTTTTCATCAGTGTAACATTCTTTCCATTTCTCACATCAGCTGTTCTGTGTGACCTCTCTGAGGGAGATACCCGATTTAGTGCTGACAATCTTACTTTTAATTCAAAGAAAATCAGTTGCTGTATATTTTCCAAGATAAATGTATGTTTAATATCCTTTCATCAAAATGAATGCACCTTGCAATTCTTTAATGACTAAATACCTTAGAACCCTTACCACGTTGGAAGTGTGAAAAGTCACGCTCAAACATTTCCTGTATGACTCCAGGTGCTTCCAGTATTGTAAATGTATCCATACGAGCAAAGACTGAAGCTGGCCCTGTTCCACAGCTACAGCCTGTGGGTTCCACTGAACATACAGAACTTTGCCAAGCTCCTCCGCATCTAAGCCTAACACAACATCCAAGCAAACATTTGCAATTTAAAGAGATTGCCAAGCATGTGAATGAACCAGACTCATGACACTGAAATCTGGGCCTCGGCATGGTGCAACACCTGCACTTGATCAAATGGAAGCTTCTGGGCTGCCTTGCTGCTAGCTGGACCCCACTGAAGGATGATCCCTAGCCTATGCACGTTAAAACACGATGAAAAGATAGCCCAAGATGGAGAAAAACAAGCAATGATAGAGCCTGAATCAGAAAAATGTTTTTTTGAGATCTAGTTCCCTAATCTTGGCTGACTGGTAACAGCTCGCCGACATGTTGTGAAGACTGTCCATATAACTTGACCACCAGACAGGAGGACGGGTGGGTGGGGAGGTGGGGGGGGGAAGGGAGGCAGGGGTGAGGGGTGGTATCCTAGCTCCACCTACAATCTATTCCAGCACAACTGATACTTGTCAAAGATTGATTCAGTAGGTGCACCCCAACGCTGCCTCCACCCTCTGCGATCAGCTTCCAGAGCTGGCCTCAAGTCATTCTATGAGGCTCAGTCATTGTCACGAAAGATGAAAGACTTGCATTTATATAGCGCCTTTCTCGGCCTCAGGACGTCCCAAAGCGCTTTACAGACAATGAAGTACTTTAGAAGTGCAGTCACTGTTGTAATGTAGGGAAACAGGGCAACCAATTTGTGCACAGCAAGCTCCCACAAACAGCAATGTGATAATAACCAGATTATCCTTTTTAGTGATGATGGTTGAGGGATAAATATTGGCCCCAGGACACCGAGGATAACTCCCCTGCTCTTCTTTTAATAGTGCCATGGGATCTTTTACCATCCAAGTACCATGGATATCTTGTATATGGTATAGTACAAACCTAATGGATGACAGTGTGTTGTAAACAAAGAGCAAGTGTGATAAAAAGCCACACACGTATCTTCAATATAACTTATTTCATGCTTTGTCATTTTTTTTTAACCGAATAAGCCAGTTACAACCTGTTCCTGGTCCAAGAAACTTGATATTGTGATGGAATGATGAATAGTTATTAGAAAGCAGCATACAAGAATTCTGAAATCAAAGTTGTTTGAATATCCTGCTTTATTGCAGTGATTTCATGATCTGGACCTTTCCCAGACGGTTTTAAGTAGCTGGAGCGAGCTTGTTTGTGGAACACCAAAGATTACTTTGGATGCACAGCAGATCTTATCCTGGATCAGAACAAACAGATTTTCCTCAACCGTCTACATCCTGCTAACGGAGGTTAATCACTGCAGTTTATGGTTTTTTGGAAATATCCCAAAACTCATTTGTCATGTTGACATACGTGATTAGTGTGTTGTCATAACGATGAAATGTTTTAGTGCAAATTAACTTATGGTCTCTCTTTTTCTCTTTCGCTCTCTGAACAACTTGACAAATTGCTTTTTGTTTTTACTTTGTCACAGTCCTCTTTCAGGTCCTCTTCTGAGCCAAGCTGACTTTATCCATCCCCCCCCCCTCTTTGGCACATCATTAAAGTATTCCGGCCACGTTCCGGAGAGGGGCAGGCTTGTTTTCCGTGAGCGGAACAGGGTTGCAGACAAAAACGAGACCATCTAAGCAATGCTGTATCTTTCTTGCTTTTAGTGCAGTCTATATCTAACTGGGCTTGCCAACTCTTCAGTCTATCTGAAAATTACAGAGCACAAACCTAAGGCTCAGCAAGGCCGATTTTCCGATTTTTTCCATGCCTGCTACTCATGGTCTTGTTTGAAAAAATGACCCCAATCTCCTACTTTAACTTACTGTGGTCAGCTTTTTGAAGCTTTACTCATTAGAACAAATAAGGTTAAGAGGAGATCTGATAGAGTTGTTCAGCATTGCCTCGATTTTAAACTTCACATCCTTGTTTTCAAATCCCTCCAGGATCTTGCCACTTCCTATTTCTGTAACGTCCTCCAGCCCTACAACCCTCCGAGATCTCTGCGCTCCTCTAATTCTGGCCTCTTGTGCACCCATGATTTAAATCACTCCACCTTTGGTGGCCGTGCCTTCTGTTGCCTCAGCCCTATGCTCTGGAATTCCCTGCCTAAACCTCGCCGCCTCTCTACCGCTCTCTCCTTCCTTAAGACGCTCCTTAAAAACCTCCTCTTTGACCAAGCTTTTGGTCATCTGTCCTAATTTCTGCTTATGTGGCTCGGTGTCAAGTTTTGTTTGATAACGCTCCTGTGAAGGGCCTTGGGACGTTTTACTATGTTAAAGGCGCTATATAAATATACATTGTTGTTGTTGTTTTGATCAAGTAAATCAGGAAAAACAATTTCCACCAATCAGTGAATCGGTATAAATTTAAAGTCACACTGAAAGAATAACGGTGGAGGTTAGGATTTTATTTTCGCACGGGGGTTTGCTAGGACATGGAATGCCCTGCCCGAAACTGGTGGATGCAGAATCCATAATGCGTTTTAAAAGAAAGCAAGACTTGCATTTATATAGCGCCTTTCACACCCACTGGATGTCCCAAAGGGCTTTACAGCCAATGAAGTATTTTTTGAAGTGCAGTCACTGTTGTAATGTAGGAAACGCGGCAGCCAAATTTAGCACAGCAAGCTCCCACAAACAGCAATGTGATAGTGACCAGATCATCTGTTTTAGTGATGTTGATCGAGGGATAAAATTGGCCAGGACACCGGGGATAACTCCCCTGCTCGTCTTCGAAATAGTGCCATGGGATCTTTTACGTCTACCTGAGGGAGCAGACAGGGCCTCGGTTTAACGTCTCATCTGAAAGACGGCACCTCTGGCAGTGCAGCACTCCCTACCACAGAAGGCAGTTGAGGCCAATTCATTAAATATCTTCAAGAAGGAGTTGGATATATTTCTTAAGGCTAAAGGGATCAAGGGGTATGGGGAGAAAGCAGGGACAGGGTACTGAATTTGGATGATCAGCCATGATCTCATTAAATGGCAGAACAGGCTCAAGGGGCCGAATGGCCTACTCCTGCTCCTATCTTCTATGTTTCTATATGTTTCTATGCATGGGAGTGTCAGCCTAGATTTTTGTGCTCAAGTCTCTGGAGTGGGTCTATGAACCCACAAACTTCTGACTCAGAGGCGAGAGTGTTGCCCACTGAGCCTCACCTAAAAGGGTATGAGAAGAGAGAAGGGGGTGCTTCAAGTGGATAGTTTGTGCAGAGGGCTAGCGCAGACATGATGGGCAACATGGCTTCCTTCTGTGCTGTAAGATTCTCCAATTCTATTTTTCTAGGTACTGCAGGGTACCTGATACGTGTGGCAACTGTATCCCAGCAGGAAGTGAATAGCCCAGACGATGAGGGGGAAAAAAATGGCAGAAAGAAATGTATCAAAGTTAAAACAGGCCATTCGGCCTGACCAGTCCATGTCGGCATTTACCTTCCACTGAGCAACACGCCCCAGTAATATTTACCAACCCAAACATGTCTCATGCATTGTGAACCACGGACACTCATTTTGGTTTTAAAATGTAAGCTATTTTGATGTGTATCACTGCTAAAAGTATTCATTGATTGAAATAGATTTCTGTAATCATAAATCTAATTCCTAAGATTTCCCTTCTGTCGACAGCTCTGGTATTACTACTCCTGATAAAAAGGGAGACATCATTATTATACTGTACTAGGAACCATCCTGTAGTATTGTCCACACTAAGTAGTGCAGGATGCTTGAACCTCCCCTTTAAGAACTGGAAGGTGCCGCTATGTCTGATTAGTTGCGATTCACAGCGCCTGGCCTTGGGTAGTGCTCTGAGGTAGCGCCCCGTCCCCCGACATTAGAATTCTAAGAGGGGTGTGTGGCGTTTGATTCAGTGCTGCAATCACCTCCAGGGGCGTTGGAGGCGAATAGCACGGTATCCGGCGATTATTCTCGCCGGGCGCTAAAGGTTGCGCCCGGCCGATGTTAGCGCCCCAAAATGGGCGATACCGAATTTCTCCCCCTATATCTCTGTCGTTAGGATGGAGCTGTGCCCATTGAAGTCCACCAAGCTGATTTATTGTTAGACTAGTTGCCCTTATACAGAGGCTAAGTTTGAACAGCGTTTAATTGCAGATTGGACGGTGCTTGTAAAATTCAGGCTCCAGATCAGTGACAGGCTTGCTTTCTCTGATTTGCAGATTGTGTTGAACCAAGTAACAAAGTGACCCTTTGAAGTATAATGTCTGATATGTGTTGTCTGGAGTGTGACGGAGATGTGTTGGTCACAAGACTTTCATAGATATAATTAATGCATTGTATACAAAAGGAATGAACAAATTCAACGTTGTTTTGTTTGAAAGTGAGGTTTACCATTATTATTACCATTATTGCTGGCTTTGTGGTTTTACAACAGGCTGGATCAAGTCGCTTTGCCTCAGCTGACAGCACTCTTACTTGTGAAGATTGTAGGTTCAAGCCCCACTCAGAATCTGAGCAGTCTGATTGGCTTATGGTTACTCATAATAATAGCTAAGCTGGAACACCACTATCATACACCTTTCCTTGAGTCTGAATGTCTGCCACTAAAGGTTTGGCATCAATTATCTTTTGTGCATGCACATGGTGTTTGGGTTCCAGCAGATCTGCTTAGTGGAAGAAATTTGGGCTGGGGAGTTCCTCGGAGCTGCTCCCGCTTCACCACCGTAACTTTGTCGGAAGTGCGGTGGAAACCTGCGGAAACGGAAATGACGCTTCCGCTGCAGCTCTGGCTAAGTCACGGCGATGGAGAATTGAGCCGGTTCAAAGATATTCCCAGCCCAGGGTTTAGCAGTAAGGGGCCGAGTCAGGAATAGAACAGCAAAATGTGACGCCGCCAATGAACCTGCAGAGGGAGGATAATCTTTCACAAAGAGGTATTTGGAGAATCGGTGTAAATTGAGTGCTCAACCCACCACTGCTTATTGACAGCGAGGATTTGGCAGTGTTGGAAATTGTAAGTATCTCACTTGGGCTTTTTGGACACAAGGCACTGGCATTTTGCCTTTCCTCTTCATGGCTGGCTCCTGGAGCTTCCTGCTGTGTCTTTTTTTTTCCTCCAATTAGTTTTCTGCTCATCGACATGAGGGAAGATTGAACTGAACTTTGGGCTGATTTCCAAGGCTCTTTCAGAAAGAAGGTTCACAAATGCATCAACTTAAAATAGTAGTTACATCTTGACGCATGAATGAAAAGTTTCAAAGTGCTTCACACAATTAATTGTGGGGAGTTCAAAACTCGGGGGTCATGAATATAAGATAGTCACTAATAGAAACATAGAAGATAGGAGCAGGAGTAGCCCATTCGGCCCCTCGAGCCTGCTCCGCCATTCAATGAGGTCATGGCTGATCATCCAAATTCAGTACCCTGTCCCTGCTTTCTCCCCATATCCCTTGATCCCTTTAACCTTAAGAAATATATCTAACTCCTTCTTGAATATATTTAATGAATTGGCCTCTACGGCCTTCTGTGGCAGAGAATTCCACAGGTTCACCACTCTCTGGGTGAAGAAATTCCTCCTCATCTCAGTCCTAAATGGCTTACCCCTTATCCTTAGACTGTGACCCCTGGTTCTGGACTCCCCCGCCATCGGGAACATCCTTCCTGCATCTAGTCCGTCTAGTCCTGTTAGAATTTTATAAGTTTCAATGAGATCCCCTCTCATTCTTCTAAACTAGCGAATATAAGCCCAATCGACCCAATCTCTCCTCATACATCATTCCTGCCATCCCATCAATTTTATATGTCTTTCAGATGAGATGTTAAACTGAGGCCGAGTCTGCGCTCTCAGGTGGATGTAGAGATCCAGTGGCACTATTCTGCCAGCCTTTTTTCACAGCTATGATCTCTCATACATCGTATCATTCTAGGGATTCTTCGCTGTACCTTTTCCATGGCTCTATTATCCTTCCTCTAACAGGTGCCCAGAACGGCACCCAATACTCTAACTGTGGCCTAACCAACAAATCCTTTTACAAATTCAACATCGCTTATTTGCTTTTATATTCAATGCCCCCGTGTAAAATGCCACAAATTCTATTTACCTTTTTTTTTAAAAAAAACGGGACTTGATGCTGGGGCACCCAAGCTTGCAGAAAGTACATGGAGCACAAAACTGTGCATTTCATGGAGCGGTCCAGAAAAAGGGCGAAGAATTTGACTTGCGTTTGACATACTGCCTGTACTATAGTTTCACTTTCCCACCCAAAGTTTGTTTTTTACCTTAAAGTCATTTTTTCCCCCTTACGTCTGTGCGTCACAATGTGGGGGGCATTAGTTACTGAGTTTTTCCGTGAATTTTAATCATCACAAATTGAAGCGCAAAACTCAAGCCATAATTCCACAACTTGCTTGACCCCTATCCCACCTCTGTTTTGTTTTGGCCTTGGGAGAAGGTGGCAACCTTCTGCTTCGTCGCTCTGCTTCGCACAATCTGCAACCTGTGAATGGACTACAATGTGACACAAAGGTACATAAGCCTTTCTTCATTTTTCTGTAAAGAACCAGATTCACTCATTTTCTATTCCATGTCTTTATATGAGTTATTTTCCCAATAAAATACAATTGTTCTTGTACAATTGTTCCTATCTCTAATTTCCTTCAGCCCCACAACCCTCCCAAGATATCTGCGCTCCTCTAATTCTGCCCTCTTAAGCATCCCTGATTATAATCGCTCAACCATTGGTGGCTGTGCCTTCTGTTGCCTGGGCCCTAAGCTCTGGAATTCCCTCCCTAAACCTCTCCGCCTCGCTACCTCTCTCTCCTCCTTTAAGATGCTTCTTTAAAACCTACCTCTTTGACCAAGCTTTTGGTCACCTGCCCTAATTTATCCTTATGTGGCTTGGTGACAAATTTTTTGTCTTAAAATATTCCTGTGCAGCGCCTTGGGATGTTTTACTATGTTAAAGGCGCTATATAAATACAAGTTGTTGTTGTTGTTGTAGTAGGTTATTGGACCTGGGAGCTGCTGTTGAACATCTCATCTGAAGGATGATATCTCCAATAGTGCCAACAATGGTACCTTGGGTTTAATGAATTAGGCAGTGCCCTCACAGTAACACCCCAGGGTGCCATTATTAAGTATGAACCATCGCACCACATCAAGTTGTCAAGATTAGGTACGAGCTGACTGTGTCCACAGCACTACACCAGGACATTGGTGTTAATTGTAAATCTCACAGATGGCACATGAACCTGCAACTGAAACCTTTTTCTTTTTCTCCCCTCTTTTGCGAAGGCACTGACTCTTGCTTGAGTACAGTTCCATGGGCTCTAGTCACCCTTCAGTACCTCACTCAAGTCGTCATTGTCCACGTGTGAACGTTGACAACGAGTGTCCACAGACCACTTGACCATCCCAGCCTTGTCCTCACTCAATTTCCAAAGTCACTCAGTTTCATATGAAGAGCTGACTAGATCTCAATCAGAAACCATGACTAAATCTTTCCATCCTGCGCCCAAAGGCTGATAAAGCCTCTTGTAGCTGCTGCCTGCTTGAGGTGAGAAACACGGGCACGCAACAGGATTGAACCTGGTGGCCTCCTGGTCTGCAGCGCACCAGGCAATCTATTTACCGCTGTGCTTTTAGGGGCACCTGAACCCACAAACTACTGATCCATAAAACAAGAGCACTGCTACCTGCCAACGAACACATGCGATGAATTCTTTTTTGGTTTTAAGTCAGGCCTGCTCACTGCATCATTTCCTCATTGATAAAATCTGCCACTGAAACTATATCCTGTCGCACAAAGCACCATTGCCTTCGGAAGTCGTGTACAGCTCACTTTCCTGCTCCCCTCCACCGCTGGATGAAGAAGTGCAGAAGTGACGGGGGTGGCAAAAGCAGTGGAAAAACAGAATGTGGGGACAATGGGCAAGCTCAGCTGAACTCAAAAAAGAATGAATCACGAGCAATTATGCAGGATAGAAAGTTCATGACCTCGTCAGGAATGCAATCATCCCCTGTACACTATCATTTAAGGAAGAAAAAAAAATGAGGCTGGGATTTTGTTACAGAATAGAAATATGATACCATGTAAACAGTTGACAATAGACTTAAAGCTTTAAGCAGCCCGAGAGGAGATCACATGTTTCTGTCCCCCCCCCCCACTATGAAGGGACACTGAGGCTTATGGTAGTCAAGTTTCTTTGCAAACAACAAGTGCCAGAAAGCCAAAGATCATCTTTATCTTCGTCACGATAATCCGGGTGCAAAGCTCCTTGTTTCCTACACTTGATCTGAGCCCGGCTATTTTACTGGGCCCAAATCCATCAGAGACTTTGTTGTCGGCTTACTGCGAGCAAACAGGGCTGACAGTTTCCTTCCTCAAAGTAAACAGGCCCTCTTACTCCGACCTAGTTCAGAGAGTTTTCCACTTGCCAGGCTAACCGTTACCTTCCACACAACCTCCACGCAGAGCCTATACCGCAACGCCAAAAAAGAAACCCTTTAAGCTGAACTAAGAATTAATGACATCTGCAGAAATAGCGGCAGGGAAATGCGTTTTCTTCAAAAAAACTGGTGGTGGCAAAAAGAAAGTATCACCTTTTCAGTTAAGTGGGAGGAAATTAACAGTCACAGACTTAACATTGCAATTGATTAGTAGTCAAACATGTTAAAATTCCCATCTTTAATATTCAACAACAACAACTTGTATTTATATAGCGTCTTTAACGTAGTAAAATGTCCCAAGGTGCTTAACAGGAGCATTATAAAATAAAATTGACACCGAGCCACATAAGGAGATATTAGGGCAGGTGGCCAAAAGCTTGGTCAAAGAGGTAGGTTTGAAGAAGCATCTTCAAGGAGGAAATAGAGGTAGCGAGGCGGAGAGCTTTAGGGAGGGAATTCCAGAGCTTAAGGCCCAGCTAGCTGAAGGCACGGCCGCCAATGGTGGGGCGATTATAATCAGGGATGCTCAAGAGGCCAGAATTAGAGGAACGCTTTATCTCGGAGGGTTGTAGGGCTGGAGGAGATAACAGAGATAGGGAGGGGCCATAGAGGGATTTGAAAACAAGGGTGAGGAACTTAAAAACGAGGCATTACTTAACCGGGAGCCAATGTCAGTCAGCGAGCACAGGGGTGATGGATGAATGGGACTTGGTGCGAGTTAGGACACGGGCAGCCAAGTTTTGGATGGGCTCAAGTTTTCAGAAGGTAGAACGTGGGAGGCCAGCCAGGAGTGCGTTGGAATAATCAAGCCTAGAGGTAACAAAGGCATGGATTTATAATAACAACGGAAAACGCTGGAAAAACTCAGCAGGCCAGGCAGCATCCGTGGAGAGAGAAACAGAGTCAATGTTTCAGGTCGAAGACCCTTCATCAGAACTGAGAAAAAAGCAGGAAAAGGAACAGATTGTGAAGCAAGTTAGAGGCTGGGAAAAGGGTGAGGGGATGAAAGAACAGAAGGGAAGGTCAGTGATAGGATAGAAAGCAGGACGGGTCACATTGTCCGCATGCCCGATACGAGACTCCCAAAACAAGCGCTCTACTCGGAGCTCCGACACGGCAAGCGAGCCCCAGGTGGGCAGAGGAAACGCTTCAAGGACACCCTCAAAGCCTCCTTGAAAAAGTGCAACATCCCCACCGACACCTGGGAATCCCTGGCCCAAGACCGCACAAAGTGGAGGAGAAGCATCCGGAAAGGCGCCGAACCCCTCGAGTCTCTTCGCCGGGAGCAAGCGGAAGCCAAGCACAGGCAGCGCAAGGAGCGCACGTCAACCCAAGCACCACACCCACCCGCCCCTTCAACCACCGTCTGCCCCACCTGTGACAGAGACTGTAGGTCCCACATTGGACTCATCAGTCACCTGAGAACTCATTTTTAATGTGGAAGCAAGTCATCCTCGGTTCCGAGGGACTGCTTAAGAAGAAGAGAAAGCAGGAGAGATTAAGAGACACTGAGAGACATTAAGAGGTATTCAAGGCGAGAGGAGATGGTAATGGGACAGGTTAAGGAACAAAGGATGGCTCTAGATGAGGTGTGAATTGCGCCGGCAGAATGAAGGACAACTGCCATGTGGGAGGGAAGAAAAAAGGCCAAACAAAAGTGTGGATAAAAAAATAATAAAAAATGTATATATATATGATAGGGGCCGAGGTTATGATCTGAAATTGTTGAACTCATGGATTTATAATGTCATCTTAGATAGCTTACGAGCATTATTGATACTTTAAAAAGCCCTGTGTTGTCTATTAATTTCCTGCAGGCAAACTGTTGTAGAGTGTTTTAATCGCTTAAGGCAGGATTGCTTAGCGGCCTGTGAAAATGATGCTTTTCTAACTTCTTATAGTGTAAAAGGTTTCAGTTTGTAATTGGCTCAGTTAAACACGGACTGCAATACCTACTATGCTAGAAATTACTGTTGAACAATATTAGCCAATAAACACATTTGTACGGCATTCCTCTGTACACCATTTTAAAAGAGACATTATCCCATTTACTATAAACGTTTGTCCACCAATACCGCCAGTAGTTATTCCTAGACTATTGTTTCTTTGAATGACTAGACAAGGGGATTGCTCGCCGGTCCTAGCCATTGTCACTCAACAGAGAAACAGTGAATAAATTAGAGGCGAGTGAGGTCTTTAATACTCCAGACAGTATTTACTGGGCTGCTGTGCTCGAGTAATCTCGCCGATCAGTCTAATTAAAGGGAGGGAAGTGCTACACAATCAAAGACTAGTGCTTGGCTGTTAAAGTAAATCCGCAGATCTTCACTCCGTCTGGTTAATTCTGCAGGAAAAATAACAGCTAAAGATCAGGAGGTGCAGAATATGGAGAGTTCGCTGTCCGACAACACTTTTCTGTTGTAAATAGTAGGGTGACGTCACACTCCCACTGCAATTTTTGATGCTGCTGTTATCACTATCGCGATAGTTTGGATTGTTTTTAAGAGCAGCACTACGCAAATTGCATCTTCAACCTTCCTGTGAGATGACAGTGACTATAAAGAAAGACTTGCATTTCTGTAGCATCTTTCACGACAACCAGACGTCCCAAAGCGCTTTACAGCCAATGAAGTACTGTCACTGTTGTAATGCAGCAGCCAATTTGCACACAGCAAGCTCCCAGAAACAGCAATGTGACAATGACCAGATAATCTGATTTTTAGTGATGTTGATTGAAGGATAAATATTGGCCAGGACACTGGGGATAACTCCCCTGCTCTTCTTTGAAATAGTGCTATTGGATCTATTTACATCCACCTGAGAGAGCAGATGGGACCTATGGTTTAATATCTCCTCTGAAAGATGACACCTCGGACAGTGCAGCATTCCCACAGTTCTGCACTGGAGTGTTGGCCTAGATTTTTGTGCACAAGTCTCATGGAGTGGGACTTGAACCCACAACCTTCTAACACCAAATGGTGAGGGTGCTACCCACTGAGCCACTGGCTGACACCCAAATGTCACTTAATTTTTTAAATATTACATTCATTGCCATCTACAATGTACCTAATATGAGCAGTACAGGAATTGCCTTGTAGTCGGACCTGTACGTCTTAGGGTTAAGCAAGAATAGCTTTACCTTTTACTAACTAATGGCCCTGAAAATGAACTGCACGGTTTATTCCATGTGCAGTTAGAAACCCTGAAACTGGAAATGTTTAACTTTTTTTGATTGCCTGTAGTATTCCTGACTCAGGTGAAGTCCATTGAAATTTGACCTTTTGTGTGAGGGTGCAGGTATGAAACAGGTGCAGCGCACTGAACAGTTTTTATTAAGAAAATGAAACAACCCCTTCCTCCAATACATTCAGCAACGGTAAATCGTAGGGTTGCTACAAGATTTGTTCAGTTGGCACGAGTTGGCAAAATTAAGGCTCATGGGATTGGGGGCAAAGTATTAACGTGGATAGAGAACTGGCTGGCGGATAGAAAACAGAGAGTTGGAATAAACGGCTCGTTTTCGGAGTGGCAGGCAGTGACCAGCGGGGTGCCGCAAGGATCTGTCCTGGGACCCCAGCTGTTCACAATATATATAAATGATCTGGATCAGGGAATTGGATGCAATATTTCCAAATTCGCTGACGACACTAAACTAGGAGGAGGGGTGGGCTCTGATGAGGATGTCAGGAGGCTACAGTGCGATTTGGACAGGTTGGGGGAATGGGCAGATACGTGGCAGATGCACTATAATGTGGATAAATGCGAGGTTATCCACTTTGGGGGTAAAAACAGGAGGGTAGATTATTATCTAAATGGCAATAGATTGGGAGATGGGGAAGTGCAGAGGGACCTGGGTGTTCTTGTGCACCAGTCACTGAAGGAGAGCATGCAGGTGCAACAGGCGATCAAGAAGGCAAATGGTATGTTGGCCTTCATATCAAGGGGGTTCGAGTATAGGAATAGGGATACCTTACTACAGCTGTACAAGGTGCTGGTGAGACCGCATCTGGAGTATTGTGTACAGTTTTGGTCGCCCCATCTGCGGAAGGATGTTCTTGCCATGGAAAGAGTGCAACGGCGATTCACCAGGCTGATACCTGGAATGGCGGGAATGACCTACGAAGAGAGATTAAATAGTTTGGGCTTGTACTCACTGGAGTTTAGAAGATTGAGAGGGGATCTCATCGAAACATATAAAATTATGGCAGGCCTGGACAGGCTGAATTCAGAGAGAATGTTTCCAATGGCCGGGGAGCACAGAACCAGGGGCCACAGTCTAAAAATAGCGGGCAAATCATTTAAAACAGAGATGAGGAAGAATTTCTTCACTCAAAGAGTGGTGAGCCTGTGGAATTCCCTGCCACAGAGGGCTGTGAGGGCTAATTCAATAAATATTTTCAAGAGAGAATTGGATATATTTCTGAAGGCTAAGGGGATTAAGGGTTACGGAGAAAAGGCGGGGACGGGGTACTGAACTGGTAAGATCAGCTATGATCTCAGACGAAGATCAGCCATGATCTCATTGAATGGCGGAGCAGGCTCGAAGGGCCGAATGGCCTACTCCTGTTCCTA
This sequence comes from Somniosus microcephalus, assembly GCF_052327205.1. Taxonomy (NCBI): domain Eukaryota; kingdom Metazoa; phylum Chordata; class Chondrichthyes; order Squaliformes; family Somniosidae; genus Somniosus; species Somniosus microcephalus. The sequence continues at coordinate 80,814,942 of NC_141003.1, read as the reverse complement.
TCTCTATGTTTCTATGTTTCTAACCGCCTGGGCATGATCTGCCACCACTCATCATACCTAAAGCTGCCAAAGCTGACTGGCGAGCAGTGCTGAACTCCACTCTCAAGACCGCGAGTTGATGACTGAAAGACTGTCTTCCTTTCATTTTTCAGTGGGAAGGTGTAGACTACTGTGGTGAGCAATGGCAGGTTCTGGGATATAGATTATTCCCCACATTTTGTACTGAGGTTTAGCATCCATCACTTCCAGATCAGGTACAGGACCGGTTAGGTACAAGGACACAGAAGTTCCAGCTAGGGGCTAAATGAGGTATGTAGTCCTAAGTTTTCCCAAGGTAACTGGGACTGCATGTGTTCTAAGTTGGGAAAGGTCTTTCTACAGATGGCTCCAAAAGGCAATGGCCCAGAAATTCGGGTCTCCACGGGTGAGTACGCACGGGGTGCTCACCCGTAGGCCCAATGGAAGTGCCAGTTTCCTGCATGCACTGCGCATGTGCGGGAAACCGGCACTTCCGTTCCCCTGAAAGCAGGGGTTCAGAGGTCGAACGCGTGCGCGGGAGAGGCTGCGCGTGTGCATCAAACTTCGTTTTTTTTTTACAGGTTTTCCCGGGAGGGTAAGTCTGCAGAATTTAGAAATGTAAAAAGCAGGTGTAAGGCCTGCTTTTTACAAGATAAGTGGTGAATTAATTAAAATTAAAACATTTTTTCCACAGGTTTATTATTTTTCAATTCTTTAAAGCAAGGTAAGTTTATTTTTAGCCCCGTTAGAAAATAAAATTATTTTTTCCAAAATTTAAATTATTGTTTAAAATAGTTATTTAATTTAATTTATAGTTTATTTAAAAAATGTGATGTTTTTAAAAAATTTATTTGAAGATTTAGTGATGTTTTGTAAGAAGAAGGGGCCCGTAGTATTTCTAAGTTTGACAGCACTTCCGGTCAGACTTATGACTGGAGCATTCCCTGCTCCGATTGGCTCTCCATGGCCCACGTGATCCCAGGGGACGTATTGAACTAACTGCGCCCCTGGGATACGCAAGCACTGCGCGCCGGCAGCTGGACCAGGCCCCGGATCTGTTGGATCCGTGGTTCAATGGATAAATAATCACACGGATGCTGTACATTAACAAATAACAGGTCTTTACTGGAGGAGGGTAATCTCTAGACTGGGGGTACAGAGGCATGCGCAAAGCTTATATACCGGTGTGGTCACTGCCGGTACTACAGTATACAGGAGCTGTAAAAGTAGTTCTGACTTAAAGGCACATACACTACAATTCCTCCCCTTTTAGATGAATAATACCCCCTAATATTCAAATAACAATTAACATTTTTACATGTACATTAAATAACAAAAGTCCATTTATAGATTCAGTCTTTGGGGCGGCTTCCTGACCCTTTCGGGATAGCACCTTTCCAGAGGTTCTTGTTCTTGGTGCAGAGGCGATTCTGACCCCCTTTCATCGGGTAGTTCATCGGGTTCCACTGCTACTGGGTCTGAAGTAGATGCTCGGGACATGGGGTTGACGCGTTCCTGTGACGCTAAGATCTGATCGACGTGGCATCTCACAATGTTCTCCCCAACATCCACTGTGTACATTAATGGCCCCTGCCTTGTACATATCATTCCGGGTTGCCACTTCTCTGTTCGATAGTCACGGGCCAAGACTGGTTGCCCTACATTGAAGCTCCTTGTCGGCTTCTCATTGATGTGCTGGAATTGTTTGTCCTCAACATTTCTTCGCACATTTGGTCTGAGCAAGTCCAGACGAGATCTCAACCTTCGGTTGGTAACTGCATGTGTCGCGTTTCGGTAGGCTAATAAGAAATTGTCCATCTTATGCTGTAATGGAATTTCATCGTCGCACATGGCCTTTATCACCTTCTTAAAGGTTTGTACGAACCTCTTAGCCAATCCATTTGTGGCTGGATGATACGGGGCGGATGTGTAATGACTTACCCCATTCCTTCTCATGAATTTTTGGAACTCGTCGGACACAAACTGTGGTCCATTATTAGAGCAAATCTGCTCTGGCAAACCGTTTCTGGAAAATATGGTCCGTAGGACTGCAATCGTTTTCTCTGTAGTGGTTGAAGACATTTTTATCACCTCAGGCCACTTTGAATGAGCATCCACTGCTATTAAGAACATTGAGTCCATGAATGGACCAGCGAAATCAATATGCACCCGTTGCCATGGAGAGGAGGGCCACTCCCATGGGTGTAGAGGGGCATGTGGTGGTGCATTTTGGACCTTCTGGCATCCTAAGCAGCTCTTAGTTAGGTCTTCGATTTGTTGATCGATTCCCGGCCACCACACATAAGCCCTAACAAGGCTTTTCATTTTCACTCCCCCCAGATGACCTTCATGTAGCTCATTTAGCACTCTCTCCCTTAACTTGGGTGGAATCACCACTCTGGATCCACACATCACTGTCCCCTGGCATACTGACAGCTGTTCTCTTCTGGATGAGAATGCTGGCAACAGTGATTCGCCATGTGTTGGCCATCCCCTCACCGTCAATTCATATACCCGTGACAGCGTCGGATCATTGCGGGTCTCCTTCTCTATATCCGCGTTTGTTACTGGCAATCGTTCAATTATCGACGAATAAAATATCTCGATAGGGTCCACTGCTGGTGCTTCCTCCACAGTAGGCAGTGGCAGGCGCGATAGCCCATCAGTGTGCCCATGCTGTTTCGTGCCTTTATATTCTATTTCATATTGATTCGCCCCTAGAAACAGGGACCATCTTTGTAACCGCTGTGCAGTCATTACTGGCACGTCCTTCTTAGAATTAAAGATGGAGACAAGTGGTTGGTGGTCAGTCAGCAAGGTGAACTTCTGCCCATGCAGATAGTGGTTGAATTTTTTTACTCCCCATACTAGGCTGAGGGCCTCCCTGTCGATCTGGGTGTAGTTGCGCTCGGCTGAGGTTAGTGACTGAGATGCAAAGGCTACTGGCCTCTCCAACCTGTCTGGGAATTTGTGCGACAGCACTGCTCCAACACCGTAGGGTGATGCATCACATGCCAAACGAATTGGTAGTGCTGGGTTGAAATGGGCCAACACCTCTTTTGATGTGATCAATTCTTTACACTTCTGGAAAGCTCGTCTACATTCGTCATCCCACTTCCATGGTACCCCTGTTTGCAGTAGGGTGTTCAGCGGGTGTAATACCGTAGACAAATTTGGTAAGAACTTGTGGTAATAGTTTACCAGCCCGAGGAACGACCTCAGTTGTGACACATTTTCCGGCGCTGGAGCCTTTACTACTGCCTCAATCTTGTCAGGGGACTTATGTAACCCATCTTCATCGATGACGTGGCCACAATACAAGATCTGTTTCTGGAAAAACTCGCACTTGTGGCGATTAGCTCGTAGCCCATACTCCTTTAATCTGGTGAGCACCTTCTCCAAGTTGGCGAGGTGATCACCGTCATTTTCGCCCGTGACCAAGATGTCGTCCAAATAACACTGGGTCCCTGGAATCCCTTGCAGGACCTGGTCCATCGCCCTTTGCCAGATAGCCGGAGCCGAGGCTACTCCAAACACCAGCCGATTGTATTGATAGAGACCTTTATGAGTGTTGATCGCAAGGTAATGTTTCGAAGCTTCTTCTACCTCCATTTGCAAGTACGCCTGGGCTAGATCAATTTTGGTGAAGCGTTGACCTCCAGATAGCGACACGAAAATATCCTCAATTCATGGAAGCGGATATTGCACCGTGTGAAGGACTGGGTTCACTGTCACCTTAAAATCCCCACAGATGCGGACCTTCTTTGGTTCCCCAGGCGTATTACTCAACGACCTCTTCATTACAGGAACGATGGGTGTAGCCCACTCGCTCCAGTCCACTTTGGACAGTACTCCTGAACGTTCCAACCCTTTCAGCTCTGCTTCAACAGCTGGTCTGATCGCATAAGGCACTGGTCTGGCCTTCAGAAACTTTGGGTTTGCATTTTCCTCTATTTTAATCATTGCTGTTATTCCTTTTAGTGTTCCTAGTCCCTCCTGGAACACTTCTTTTGCGTCAGTTAGCATTTTTGACAGTCGTCCAGGTGTGACGTCGTCATCCTTTTTGGCCTCAACCTTCAGTGCCTGTATGGAATGCCAATCTAATTGTATCTTCCGGATCCATTCATGTCCTAGCAGTGGTGGTCCTCCATTTGGCAATACATATATATCCATTTTAGGTATTTCCTGGCCTTTGTATGTCACTTTCACCCTTATTTTTCCTTTGGGGTAGGCTTTTTGCCCCGTATATGTCTTCAAGACAATCTCTGTAGCTTTCAAGGGTATGTGTGAAAATAGCCGCTTGTAGTCTCTTTGATTTATGACTGTTAGAGGTGACCCTGTGTCCAATTCCATTTCCATTTGGACTCCGTCTATCTTGAGTGTAACCCAGATAGTCTGGTGATCCTCCATTTCGGTTACATTATGTAGTTTCAGACAACCCAGCTCCTTGCTTCCGGAGTCTGTGTCACTTTTCTGTTCGTCTGAACCACTGTCCATCACCTGGTGTACCTTTTTGTACTTCTCCTGTGGAGATTTCTTACTGTTGGTTTTCTTCCCAGACCTGCAGACTCTTGCTATGTGTCCTGCTTTCCCACACTGTCTGCACACTTGGTCCTTGAACCAACAATCTTTCTGGTCATGTGTTGTTCTGCCGCAGCGATAGCACTTCCCCATTCCATAGGTCATTTCATTGGTGCCATATTCTTGCGGTCTCCGTTGTATCTCTGCAGCGCCCCTTGCAGCTGCTTCGTGTGATACTGCCATACTGAAAGCTTTGTCCAGCGTAAGGTCCTTTTCTGATAGAAGCCGTTTCTGGGTTCCTTCACTTTGTAGCCCACACACAAACTTGTCCCTTAACGTGTCTGCTAGTCCCGCTCCAAACTGGCAGTATTTCGATAGCTTGCGCAGTTCCGTTAGGTACTCAGCATTGCTTTCGTCTTTGTGTTGGTTCCTTTTATGGAACTTAAATCATTCTGCTATCAGCAGGATTTCTACTATGCTTTCAAAATTCTTGTTTACCGGCTTCTCTGGGGTTATTAGATTTCGCAGTAACCCATAAGTTTTTGCACCCATGGAATTTAACAGAACCAGTGCTTTATTAGCATCTGGCACTTCATTCGCCCTGCAGTACACCTCAATACGTTCCACATATGTCGCCCAATCTTCGACTTCATTGTCGAACGTAGAGATACTGCCACTCTTTGGCATCCTTGGGTGTGCATCAGCTATCACCAATGGCACCTCCCGCGCTCTCCCTTCTTCTCCGCTGGCACAAAATGGCGTCTCCTGCGCTTTCCTTCCTTCCCGCGCTCGCCCTTCTTCTCCGCTGCGGCTTCTCAAAATGGCGTCTCCCGTGCTCTTCCTTCTTCTCCGCGGCTCAATGGCGTCTCCCGCGCTCTTCCTGCTTCTCTGCGGCTCAATGGCGTCTCCCGCGCTCTCCCTTCTTGTCCGCGGCTCAATGGCATCTCCCCTTTCTTCGCCCCGCGGACCCTGTTCAGCCCGTGACCCCTGGCTGTGCTCTGCGCGTTCTTCTTTTGATATTTTTTGACGCCGCTCAGTCTAGAACCCGGCTGTTTCTTACCCTCTCTCTCTCCGGTTTGTTTTATTTTCCTCGACGCCACTCGGTGTTCAACCCCCGGCTGCGCCCTGCGCTCTTCACCCTCTGTCTTACCCCGTCGACGCTGCTCGGCTCTATCTCCGCCGTCGGTCGGCTCCAGCTGCCGCTGCTCGGGAAGGTTCTGCGCTGGACCTGTCGTCGGTCTCTTACTGCTCGTTGTGGCTGGGGAACCAAGCCTGGCGCTCCACAGCCTCCCCTGCGAAGTTGGATCTCTGCCTGACTGCTGGGCGGTTGCTCGTGGTCGACGCCCGTGTTCCTGCCTTCGACTATTTTTTTTCTCTCTTTCTTTTATGTTGCAGGTAGATTCGAATCGACACTCGTCGCCACTGTTGGATCCGTGGTTCAATGGATAAATAATCACACGGATGCTGTACATTAACAAATAACAGGTCTTTACTGAAGGAGGGTAGTCTCTAGACTGCGGGTACAGAGGCATGCGCAAAGCTTATATACCGGTGTGGTCACTGCCGGTACTACAGTATACAGGAGCTGTAAAAGTAGTTCTGACTTAAAGGCACATACACTACAGGATCGGAATTCAACGGGGGCCCACAGCTCAACGGCCGACGCGCAGGGTAAGTGCAGGTTGGGGGCTTGCACCCGCGCGCGGGAAGCCCCCGACCCGAATTTCTGGGCCAATAAAAGATAAACAATGCCTTTGGCATTGTTCACACTAAGCTAAGTAGGGTGCTTTGACCATGCTGCTAATGTGAAAGGAAAAAAATATTATTCTAATTCAGTTCAAATGTTTACGCATCACTTAGGGATCCACATAAGCAGCCAGTATGTGAACTGTGGCTGGGGAAAACCAGTTGTCCAAAAGCAACGAGTTCAGTTCAGCTGTAAGTTAATATTCTTCTCAAAAATGATTGCTAGCAACTGTGTTGGATCCTCGTTCCTGTCAAGAACGGAGGCCAATTTTCACAAAAATCTTTACAATTAATTCAAAAACGAGAGCTGCTTTTTTTTGTTGTTGACCTTTACTGCCTTGTCTTCAATCGAAGAAAATAGGGGTTATCACTGATGGTGCCAGCTCACGCCAATGTTGATGCTTGACCAGCATACTCCTCTTCTGTGCCCTGGCGCTAACGTCCCATCACCTGCATGGGAAAAAACTCAAAAAATTCTTATCGATGTACGGGGCACAATTGTTGCTTAACCTTTAGCAGCAAAGCTGGAGTCAATTCAAGTGGACAAGGAACATGATCCCATTTCTTCCACCTTTCTCCCAGTTTTATGTTTGACTATGTACATGTTTCGCCTCCTGAAACACCTTTCATACATTAAAGGCTGCTTTACTCATAATCACTGGCTGTGAATGGATGTGAGACAGAATCAGGAGTGCGGAAGAAAAGGTGCGGGTATTTAGCGCAAGCCTTTTTCCTGTGTCCATTCATCAGGGTGTCTGAGTGGTTGTTCAGCTACAGATCTCCCCGTCCCATCAATGACTATTGACAGATGGAACTGACCTTCCACTGAACTACTGTGGTACACCTAGGTTACTCTCCTCCCCTCCTTAGTGACAAAATTAGACTCGCGCTGAAATAGAAGGTGAAAAAGTCAAAAACTTAATCTATTTCTTGGCTTCGATCTCTTGTTGATCTCCGCTGGACTGGCAGTAGGGGCATTAAACTTTCCCACAGCTCTCTGGAAAAGGGCGGGGGAAAATCAGCCAGGGATCCTACTCCTGATTTATATCGAGTGGCCCCTGTTAAAAAGTGAGTGAACGCGTGAGGATATATCGGGTCAGGACACGGTTGGGGTTGACTGTGATGTCCTCTGTGATCAGCGAGCCTGGAAACACTCACTATCAAAGCTCACAGGTGAAGTATGAAGAATGAGGTACCAGAGGGCTGTGGAACCGTACCCCAGCGAGAATCAGTGCCTTTGTAGCATCGCCGGCCTTCAACCCACGACATCACGCACCTCCCCCAATGCCACCCCAACTCCGCCCCACCTCATCCCCGCCTCATCCCCGCCTCATCACCACCTCATCCCCGCCTCATCCCCGCCTCATCACCGCCTCATCCCCGCCTCATCCCCGCCTCATCCCCGCCTCATCACCGCCTCATCCTCGCCTCATCCTCGCCTCATCCCCGCCTCATCACCGCCTCATCCCCGCCTCATCACCGCCTCATCCCCGCCTCATCACCGCCTCATCCCCGCCTCATCACCGCCTCATCCCCGCCTCATCCCCGCCTCATCCCCGCCTCATCCCCGCCTCATCCCCGCCTCATCCCCGCCTCATCCCCGCCTCATCCCCACCTCATCCCCACCTCATCCCCACCTCATCCCCACCTCATCCTCACCTCATCCTCACCTCATCCCCACCTCATCCTCACCTCATCCCCACCTCCGCCCCACCTCATCCTCACCTCATCACCACCTCCGCCCCACCTCATCCTCACCTCATCACCACCTCCGCCCCACCTCATCCTCACCTCATCACCACCTCATCCTCACCTCATCCTCACCTCATCACCACCTCATCCCCACCTCATCCCCACCTCCGCCCCACCTCCGCCCCACCTCATCCAATTCTCTACCACAGAAGGCAGTTGAGGCCAATTTGTTAAATATATTCAAGAAGGAGTTAGATATATTTCTTAAGGTTAAAGGGATCAATGTATATGGGGAGAAAGCAGGGACAGGGTACTGAATTTGGATGATCAGCCATGATCTCATTAAATGGCAGAACAGGCACGAGGGGCCGAATGGCCTACTCCTGCTCCTATCTTCTATGACTGAGGTCGCAGCTTCCATTGAAGTCATTGCAGCTCGAATTAAATGGCAAACTGCTGGAATGGAAGCTCAGGCAGCTGCCATGGTGGCTCTGGGCTCCTCGGCTGAAAGGGGTTGGCAGAGTGTCTGCGATGCCCACAGATCTGTCCTCCACCAGACCACTGGGCGGGCTGAACAGAGGCCCCGAGGTAGTGGCGTGGGAATCATGGAGCAGGAACCTACTGGCCTCCCACCGGACAGCAGCATTGCTGCTCCCTCCCCCGCCACTCCACCATTGCCCTTGCTGTTGCCTGTCAGCCAGACGGCCCAAACTGCTGGAGCCCATGCTGAGAGGGTGCAATTTGAGGTGGGGCCATCACAGCCCACAGCCTCTCAAGGGCATCCCAGGAGGACATCTGAACTGCCCTCTTCAGATTCTCAGCAACCATCCACCTCGCCTGCTGCCGCCACTGGGGTCGCACTTTTTAGAAGCACCAGAATAAGCAAGAGCACTTATAGACAGCCACTAACGGTCAGCACCAGGGTGAATAGTTTAATATTTTTAAGTGATGTTGGTTCTGTCAAGTTTACATATTTTGTTTTTGATGTATATATACAGTGATTATGGTAATTGGGTAGTGGTGGAATCGCTGGTCTTTTTTATTGTGATCTTCACGGGGAAAGGGTTGAAAGGATTGAGTGTAGATGGTGGACTGCCTGATGGATCCTAAGTCGTGGAAGGTACATCATGTGGCCACAGTGCTCAAGAGTCTGCTGGTGGAGCAGGTCTCTCAAAAGCGCCGTTCAATGAGATGGATGTGAATGTCCCTCCCAGGTGTGGCCCGTCTACCTGGAAGCCTCTGGTGCTCCCCCTGGTCCTCCTCCTCCTCCTCTTGTGGTTCCTGAGCTTGACCCTCTGGCACAATTGCTGGTGATTACGGCTAGTCTCTCATGATCGCCAGATTGTGCAGCATGCATCAAATCACCATGAATGTGGACATCAAGATGCCCATGACCAACCACTCCCTTTCTCCTGGTCAGTCCTACAAGGTGTCCAATAAGGTGGAATAGCACAGCACTCACTCTCTTTAGGTGAAGTCCCAAGAGAATATCCGGGAAAAACGTTGATAGAGTGTTGCTGAAGTCTTGACAAAGTGTCCCAGAAAGTCTCCCGATGTGTCTCAAAAGTCCTTTTCAAGCGTAATTTAGTCAGTCGATCTCAATCAGCAAGTGAACATTGAAAGCTGAGCGTGGATATAAATAGTGCTCGCAATACTCAGCAAGGAATTGCTTACTCCTGTTCAGCTGGTCGCTGTTAGGAGAGGTCGTTAAATGAAACGTTATCCACCACGATGACGTGCCGCCTCTTTAATGAGCGCTAGCAGGCAGTTTAACTGTCAATCAGCCACTTAACGATTCTCCGGGCGGCCGTTCCTAGCGCTGGCTTCAAATCCTTCACCAAGATGGCGTCTTGCGTTAAAAGCGGACTAAGACCCCATCTTGGCCACCTCTTTAGTGTCTAAAGTATTTGGCCAAAATCGCCCTCTCAAGGTTTTGCAAGACAACAAAGAAGGCCTTAGCGATTCGCGTGGGGTTTAGAATCTATACAAGTGAGCGCCAAATTGAAGTGACCACCTAGAAGCACCATTACGCAGAAACACCACAGTTATGGACAATAATTATTTCCAGGAGCTGGTGTTTTCACTCCTCCGAGACTTTTAATCCAAAGCTGCAATATTTGGAGAGCAGTTCATGTTACATGCTGTAAATATAGAAAATTGAGGGATTAGTTCTTGGATGTGATGCAGCTTACAAGTCACTTGTCCTAGCTCTTGTTATTTAACTTGTTGCTTTAAATTCCTAGATTGAAATTGGTAACACACCGCAGGTGGTGCGATGCTCTGTTTAGTCAGTAGACCAGATAAAGGTGTTTTAAAAGCTGACATCTGAAGTAAACTGTAGCTGTAGTTTTTCATTGTGTCTAAAGTGTTTTTTCACACTTTCGATGAAGCTGCAATGACTGAGCTCGTTAGGTGTGATATTCTTTCAATGCCATTACACATTACTGGGCTGAATAGTGGATATTTCTAGGCATAATAAGTGAGACTGAAATAACTCTGAATTTACTAGAATGGTTCCAGGGATGAGGGATTACAGTTACCGTGGATAGCCTGAAGAAGCTGGGGTTGTTCTCCTTGGAGCAGAGAAGGCTAAGAGGAGATTTGATAGAGGTGTTTAAAATCATGAAGGATTTAGATAGAGTAAATAAAGAGAAACTGTTTCCAATGGCCGAAGGGTCGATAACCAGAGGGCACAGATTTAAGGTGATTGGCAAAAGGACCAGAGGCGGCATGAGGGAAAATTGTTTTTGTACAACGAATGGTTAGGATTTGGAATGCGCTGCCTGATCGGGTGGTGGATACAGACTCAATAGGAGCTTTCAAAAGGGAATTGGATAAATACTTGAAGGAGAAAAATGCAGGGATATGGGGAAAGAGCGGGGGAGTGGGACTAACTGGATTGCTCTTCAAAAGAGCCGGCGCAGACTCGATGGGCCGAACGGCCTCCTTCTGTGCTGTACTATTCTACGATTCTGTGATACTCAACAAAAGTGTGATCAACTGCAGCCTACTTCTTTGTAATTTGTTTCTCCAAGTACATTCCAGCTTTAATACGCCTACTAATTTACTGGGAAAGAGGGCAGGTACAGTAATGTACTTCTTTTCCACATTTAAACTTTACAGAACAAGGAGTACGCTCCTCAAGGAATGATCACCATGCACGACGGATGCCAGAAAGGAACCTCTGGACTATTAAAATTTCCAGTTAGAAGAGAAAATGCTGGAAATACACAGCAGCTCAGACAGCATCTGTGGAGAGAAAAGACAGGCTGGGTTGTTTGGGGTTTTAAGCAGGTCTTGAACAAAGACTTGCATTGATATAGCGCCTTTCACGACCTCAGTATGTCCCAAAGCGCTTTACAGCCAATGAAGTACTTTTTGGAGTACAGTCACTGTTGTAATGTAGGAAACGCAGCAGCCAATTTGCGCACAGCAAGCTCCCACAAACAGCAACATGAGAATGACCAGATAACCTGTTTTTAGTGATAACTCCCCTGATCTTCTTCCAAATATTACCATGGGTTCTTTTACTTCCACCTGAGAGGGCAGACATGTCATCCAAAAGACAGCACCTCCGACAGTGCAGCACTCCCTTGGGAGTGTCAGCCTGGATTTATGCGCTCAAGTCTCTAGAGTGGGGACTAGAACCCATAACCTTCTGACCTCAGAGGCAAGAGTGTTACCCACTTTTTTTTAATAAATATACTTTATTGAACATTAAGAACATTTACAACATCGTGATCATTCCATTGTACCATACAAATCAATTCCGCCGCTCTGCACAGCCATTCCGCCACCACATTTTAACATCAAAACCTGAAGTTTAATTTGTCACCTGTAACATATATTAATCGATTGTACTTTAAAAATTGGTTGTAAAATACTATCCTTAAATTCCTTTCTGAATAAAACATCCACAGAGCCTTATAATGATCTTTTAGCTTATATTTAAAATATCCTTTTAGATTGATTCTCCTCCCCTTAAAAAACAGCGCATTCCTTCTTTGCACAATCACGAATCTAGCCAAACTGAACATTAAATTAACTGCCGCTCCACTAGACTCGGGCAGACTCTCCTGCAATCCCCATCTCAAAATTGAGTCCCACGGGATTCCCATTCTCGCTCTTCGGTCCCCACCCAGCAAAAAGGCTTCACACAACTGTCGAACATAGTACTTAAAATCATTTAACTGCAGACATAACACCAGTAAATGGGACAGAGTCTCATCCCGTGTCCCACACACTGGGCAAGTTGCCGCCTCCACTCGCCCAATCTTGCACAAGACCGTCATGGTAAAAATCCGGTTATGAGCCAATTTGAAATCCAGTTCAATCCGCTCTGGACATTTAAAATTCGCCCACACTCCCTTCCAAATTCTGTTGAAGTCCAGCTGTGGGTATATACTCTGCCAAAACTCCTGACCAGCAGGTGTCTTGAATCTCCATTCTCTAAATACCTCATAGAAATCTCAAGTATTACAGTTGTCAAATTGGACCAACTCTCCCCCTTTCTCCAGTACAAAGCTTGGAAAAGCAGGACGCATTTTACTTCCTTTGGAGATTTGCACATTTATTTCTTCCATCCAATCCTGTGGCATTGCCCTCACAATCTTCTCATACATAATTCCTATTGCTTTTTCCTCTACCTCCTGATCCTCCTCCCACACCATGTCCCTCACTATCGCTTCCGGCAACCAGCCTGGAATCACCTCGTATAATATATCTTTCACAGATATAATCCCAGCTTTTACAAAAGCTTCATTAAATAAAACCTCTCCTTCGATGTTGACCCACTTGTTCAAAAATAAGGGCTGTTCTAAAAATTCCTCAGCCCCCTTGGGCATAAACTGCACACTTTTTAAAAATTGGGCCCAAGTCTCTACAACCCCCTTATAAAACCTAGGGAGAAGCTTAATCGATTTCAAAAACATATTATTGTATTCCATATACAATATCCCCTGCCCTCCTATCCCACTTCGTTTTAAAAAATGCTCAAAACAACTCTTCCAAAAACCTGTATTTGACTTCTGAAGAAATCTCTTCACCCATTTGATTCTGAAGAATTTTTTCTTCAAATCAATATCTGGGAAATTGAGTCCTCCCTGATTTCTCCGTCCAATGATGGTATTGTAAGCCATCAAGGCTGGTTTCCCTTCCCATAAAAACCTCACACAAGCCTCTCGGATGGACTTTTCCGCCCACTCGGGAATATCCTCCACCGTCAATAAGTACCATAGCTTAGATAGCAGGAGGGCAGACACCACTGTCGCTCTTCCTTGCACTTTTAACCACCTTCTTTCCCATCTTCCCAAAATCTTTTTAATTTTCATAACCTTTGGTTCCCAATTTAATCGATCCACTTCATCCCTGTCTTTCTTGCACCCCATATGCACCCCCAGAACTTCCAAAACCTCCACCACCTTAAAGGGACATTCCCCCAACCATTCCCCCCTACCCCTCCCTGCAACCAGGCATTGGGACTTACTATAATTCACTCTGGCTCCTGAAGCTCTACAATATTCCTCCACTGCATCCATAGCTTTCCTCACTGGCTCCCCATTTCTCAATGTTAAGGTTGTGTCATCTGTATATTGGTGTATCACCGACACCAGCCCAGAACTGGGGACTACAATTCCAACTACACCTTGTTTCTTTTGCATCATGCAACCTAATGGTTCTGCTACCAATGTGTACAACAATGGGGACAGGGGACAACCCTGTCTCACTGATCTCTGTATCAGAAAATACTTGGATAAAAAACCATTACATTTAACACAGCTAAATATGTTTGAATAAAAAATCCTTATCCACTGAATTAAATTTTCCTTGAAACCAAATGCTTCCAAAACCTTCAATAAAAACTCATGAGAGACCCTATCAAAGGCTTTCTCTTGATCTATCTTTAATACATAAGCCTCCCTCCCACTCTCTTCCATGAGCTCTATCACATCTCGGATTGAGACCACAGAGTCTGCGATATCCCAGCCTATGACTCCATAGGACTGAGAGGGCCAAACTATCTGCGGTAACACCTCCTTCAAACGATTTGCCATAACCCTCGCCAAGATCTTATAATCCACATTTAATAATGTGATGGGCCTCCAATTCTTCAGATCCCGTCTATCCCTTTCTTTTTATAAGCTAAGCTTATGATACCTCTCCTCATAGATGGGGCCAGGCTTCCCTCAATTTTAATTTCCTTAAAAACTTCTAAGAGCAATGGACTTAAAATCTCGCAAAATTCTTTATAAAATTCTGCACTTAGTCCATCGGACCCTGGGCTTTCCCCCCCACTTCATTCCACTTATTGCTACTTTTATTTCCGCTAATCCTACTTCTTTGTCACACATGCTTCTCTCATCCTCCTTTAAACCCTCTTCAATAAAAGCAGTAACCTTCTCCATCGCCAAATTGGAAATGTCTTCTTTAGTATATAACTCTTGATAAAAGCTGCTAGCCGCCTCTAAAATCCCCCCACTTTCATGAATAATCTTCTCCCCAACCTTCAACTCTTCAATTAACGATAATCTCTGTCGCAGCTTTTCTTGCTCTAGAAAATATCTAGTGCATCTTTCGCCCTCCAATGCATCTCTAGCCTTTGCACGGAGAATGGCCCCCTTGCATTTTTCAGCTTGCAATAATTCCCACTCTTCCTTTAGCACCCGGAACTTAGTCTCCGCTCCCTTATCCCCTCCGTCAACTGCTTTACAGACATCCGTAAACCTTTTATTTATATTCTCTTCTCGACGCTGGTTAGCTGCCGCCCTCTTTTTCCCATAACGTACCGAAAAAACTTTAACCTCATATTTGAAATTATCCCACCAAACTCTTCTTTCTTTCAAGAACAAAGGTTCCTTCCGAGCATTCTTTATTATATTTATAATCCCTTCTTTATAAGCAATTTCTTTCAGGTATTGATTGTTTAAAATCCACACCCCTGAATCGATCTTAACTCTGCTGTTCCTAATTCTAAGAACCAAAGCCGAGTGATCACTAAAAAATACTTTTTAATAATAAATCTCCATCACCTCAGAACTTAACCCTTCCCGCATTGACACAAAATCGATTCGGCTCGGTTTTAAAACATCACCCACCCAACCTGATCTGGAGAACTCCCTTTTTATGGGGTTCCGGTCCCTCCATAAGTCTCTCAAATTTAAATTTGCCATCATTTTTACAATCATCCCTCTGGAGTTATCATCCTTAAAGGTCATCTGGGCTGAAATGTCCATCCGAGATAAAAATACATTAAAACCCCCCACTATACAAGGATTTTCCACCTCTGCCGCTTCAGTGAATAACCCCTGAAAAAACTCACGACGCTTGCAATGGTTGTTCGGTGCATAGATATTAAAGAGATCGCAATTAAATCCCTCCATTTTTACCCATAGCCGTAAAAATCTCCCCTCAGTGTCCTTGTCCATCAAGGCAACGTTGTCTTTTATGGACGGACTTACCAAAACAGCCACCCCTCTACGGTTATTGTTTGCACAACTTGCAAACACCTCTCCCTTCCAAACCTTCTGAACTCTTTCTAGAATATCCTCATCCCAAAAGGTTTCTTGCAGATACAACAAGTCCGTACCTTTAAAACCCTGCAACAACTGTTGCAATTTCTTCTCACCCCTCAGTCCGTTCACATTAATCGAGACCAATGTAATCATGGCTCCAAAGAAGGGAAGTATGCCCAATAATCTCCCCATCATTTAATCTCTGGCTCTTCCCTCCTCACATGCTCCTTCCCAACTTCTCGGGCAGCTGTTGCTTTTTCCTGCAGCCTCCGACTCTTTCCCCTCCTGTTTAAGCTTTCCCTGCTGTTTCAGCCTCTTCCTTGCATTAAGTTTGGGCCCAGGAGCTGCCCTTCCTCCCTCCTTCTGCCCCTCACTAACCTTTCCCTTTCCACATGATGCCACCCCACCCCCGACTTCCATGTCTCTGTCCCCCTCTAATTCCTCACACTCAAGCTCTTCTGCAACCCCCTGTGCCTGCTCCCCGTCAGATACATAATCCTGCTCCCCGTCAGATACTTCATCTCCCATAGAGAGTCTTCCTGCTGTCGCAGTTTCTCCCACTGTGCCACCCCCTTCGACCACATCTCCAACTCTAACCCTTGCACCCTGTTCCCTCTCTCCATGGGGCAATGGCGCACCTAAATTGTTCCCTTCTGACGTCTCTATCTCGCTGATCCCATCTTGCTGTCCCTTTAAGGCTCCTGCCTCTTGCTCCCTCTCCCCATCCTGCCCCCTCCTGCTCACCAAGATATCCGACTCCCCGCCTCTCCCCGGAGCACCCACATCCACCACACACCCCGCTCCCACCTCCTCTCCCCCCGCAGCCACCAGACTCCCCAGGGGAGCCGAACCGCACTAAGGCTCGAGTCTGCACTCGACCCTCGCTGCCGTCTTTGTTCCCCTCCACCGCACTCGGCGTGTTTTCCGCCATCTGCATCCCGTCCTCCGCTCCGCCATCCTCTGCCTCTTCCAGTGTTCCTTTCTCCTTCATTTTACCGGCTGTGTCCTCCGACTGCACCGCTCCTCCGGCCGTTCCACTCTCATCTCCTTCTCCTTCTCCCATCTCCTCGTCACTCATATCGCTCCCTTCTGCCACACACTCACAGCGGGTGGGGCCTTTGTGACACACCCCACAGCTCTCTGCCTTGCAGCTCTGAGCGATATGTCCCGACTCGCCGCAATTGCAACAATACAAATCAGGACAGTTTCTTACGAGATGGTCATGTCCCAGACAATAGTAGCACACCTTTACTTGGTTATCGTGCAGCACATGAAAGTACTGCACTCCTTCCAGTGTCTCGAACTTCATACTGTACGGCAAAGACCTCACCCCCTCTGGGAACCGCACCTTTACATACCGGGTTCCGTCTGCTACCCGTGTTCCCGGATAGTACCTCCTCTTTATTTCAGAACAGATTTTAATGTCCCACGACTCCAACTTTTTGCTCAGCACTTCATCCTCAATGTACACTGGGAAGTTCAAAAATGAAACCACCACCTCCTCTGAATATAGCAGAGTCACCTCCAAAAATTTCTCACCAACTTTCAGACTGAGTAGCAGTTTTTCCACCTCCTCACGGCCACTGACCGTCACCTCAAATCCCACATTTGGCTTTGGTCGGCAGGCAAAGCAGCTTCCCTCGCCACAGTCCTCATGAGCCGCCTGGATTATATCCCAGGCTCGAATCTTCTTATCTTCACACTGCACCACCACCGTGTTTTCTTTACCAAACCGCCTGGGGTCCCGGCCCAAATCTTTGGGCCTTTTTTTTTCCTTTCCCACCACAGTTTCTTCCCTAATTAAATTCCTCTCAGGAACACTGTCCTCCGAGGGGCCCAGATCTCCAGACCCCTCAGCAGCCATCTGGTTGTTTTTTGTGGGCCAAAAAGGCCCTAAAACCTGAAAACAAAACCCCAAAACCCACCACCAACTTTTTACAAAACTCCCTCCAACTCCCAGCTGCAATCAGGCAACCAGTAACACCTGGCTCACTCCTAGCCCCTCCCACCTAGAGAGTGCTACCCACTGGGCCACTGGCGAGCATTGCAGAGCATGGGGTGTAGACAGTTGTAGCCACGGCCCACCAATGGTCGGGGAAAAAGGGAGGGGGAATGCATGAGGTCAGAGTCAGAGGAACGTAAAGTTTGGGAGAGGTGGTGGTGGGATGGTGTAGGCTAGTGGAAGTTACAGACATCGGGAGCAACGAGTCCATGAATGATTTTAAACTCGAGGATGAGAATTTTAAATATAAGACTTTGGGGGACTGGATGCCAATGTAGCTCTGCGAGGACAGGGGTGATAGGTAAGTGGGGCTTGGTGGCGGGTAGGATATGGCAGCGGAATTTTACATGAGTGGAAGTTTATGGGAGCTGGAACATGGGGTGCGGGATAGGAGAGCGTTGGAATTGTTAAGTTTGGAGGTGACAAAGGCCCGGGCCTTGATATTAAATCCCACCTCCAGAATGGGCGGGAGAGGGCCTGGGCGGTTAAAAAGTGAAATCCGCGTAACCCGAACCCAACATGTTGCACATGCGCCCGCCGCCTTTTTTACGGCGAGGGGTCTATCGAGGTGCGAGTGTCCGCTGTGGCGAGGCAGGACACTTATTAACATACCTAAATCTGCCTCAAATATTGCAACTGGGAGTCCGATTTTAAAATGAACTGGTGCTTCATGGGTTTCCCAGGGGTCGGGGAAATCATTAGTGAATGGGAGGCCCAGGGTAAGTGGCCCTTTCAGCACTCCCTGTAGGCCAGGAGTAGCGGGGGTGCTCCCCCTGGGCCCCGCACAGGAAACCCTCGGCCTCCCCCAACTCCAACCTGCAGCCTCCCCATCCACCCCCAGCCCTCCCGATCACAGGGCTTCCAACCCAGCACCTTCTGACTGCTGAGCGGAGCTTCCTTACCAGTGCCGACCTCCCCCAGCCCTCCCAACTGGGGCCTCCTCCCCTCCTCCCAATTGTCAGCCTCCCCGCTCCTTTACAATGTCAGCTGGCGCGGAGGCCAGGAAGGGAACTCCTCCCGATTGTCCACCTCCCCACTGCTCCCGATCGCCGGGGACCGTCCCCAAGGCTCTCCGGCTGCAGCTTCCAGCCGCTAGAGTTCCCTCCCGCCCGCCCGCCAGCTAGGCTGTCCTGGCACAATGAGGCCCTGCCATTAGGATCGGCAGGGCCTCCACATCCCCGGCCTTGCCGGGTCCATTGCCCGTTTTCGGCCTCACCCAGCATCCTCTCCACCTCCACATTCCTCTCAAGGCCAGGGTGTCAGCAGCAAGTGGGCTGAGGTAGAGGTGGAGATGGGCGATGTTATCGAGGTGAAAGTAGGTGAGATCACAGTTCGAGGTCGAATAGGACCCAATACTTAGCTGGAGAAAATTGCTGCTCATTCAAGAATCAATGTCAGGCAAGCAGTCTAACTGCACAGAAAGAGTAGAGGGGTCAAGGCAGGTGATAGAGAGGTAGAGCTGGGTGTCATCAGTATATATGTGGAAGCTGACCCCCATCTATGGATGATATTGCCATGGGGCAACATGTCAGTGAAGAAGAGAAGGGAACCAAGAATAGATCCTTGGGGGCTCCGGGAGTAATGGTCCAAGGGCTGGAAGAGAAGCCACTGCTGGAGATGCTTTGGCTATGTTCAGATAGCTAAGAGCGGAACCAAGTGAGGGCAGTCCCAGTGAGCTGGAGGAGAAGAGTTAGAGAAGAATGGGGTGGGCAACAAAGTCAAAGGCTACAGAGAGGTCAAGGAGGAAGAGGAGGAGAGACAACGCGACGTGGTCACAAGCATAGGAAATGATGTTTCTGGCTTTGGTTAGGCCATTTCAGTGCTGTGGGAGGGGTTCAAACCTGATTGGACAGATTGAAACACGGCTCCGGATTTGGGAGGTGACGGCATATTTAAGGAATTTGGAGAGGAAATGGAGGTTGGGTGGTAGTTTCTAAGAACAGGAGGGCTAAGTGTGGGATTTTTTGACATTTGAAAGAGTGGGGGACAACACCCGAGGAGAGGGAACCATTTACAATGTCAGCAGAGGCCAGGGTCAGCTGTGGCTCAGTTGGTAGCACCCTCGCCTCTGCGTCCCAAAGGTTGTGGGTTCGAGTCCCACTCCAGAAACTTTGAGCACATAAATCTAGGCTGACACTCCAGTGCAGTGCTGAGGGAGTGCTGCACTGTCGGAGGTGCCGTCTTTCAGATGAGATGTTAAACCGAGGCCCCATCAGCTCTCTCATGTGGACGTAAAAGCACTATTTCGAAGAAGAGCAGGAGAGTTATCCCCAGTGTCCTGACCAATATTTCTCTCTCAACATAACAAAAACAGATTATCTGCTCATTATCACATTGCTGTTTGTGGGAGCTTGCTGTGTGCAAATTGGCTGCTGCGTTTCCTACATTACAACAGTGACCACACCTCAAAAAGTATTTCATTGGTTGTAAAGTGCTTTGGGACGTCCAGTGGTCGTGAAAGGCGCTATATAAATGGAAGCCTTTCCTTCTTTTAAACTGTGATACTCTCATTGCCTTATCATAAACATTATGTGAACTTAAGTCAGAAGCAGTTTAGGATCCTATAGCCACAGGTGTTGCTCTGAACGCAGCAACATATCTCGCCTTTCATCTGTTTCCTTACCTAGTTTTTGCCTGTGAATACCTATCAGCTACCACGCTTAAAACGTTATTTATGAACCATGCCTCTTCCTTTTCCCTCATGTTCTACATGGTTCCTGAGCGATGGCGATTGAGATAAGAAGCTGATTTCAATTGATATGTAATAGCAAGCATGGGATGGGTTGTCAGCGAAATACATGGCAGGCTATGAATTTTCTTATGGTTAGGGTGAAGCATTTGTAGGCGGTGACCCCATTTTTCCTAAGTAACATGTTTTAACAGTTTTACAAATTCACCATGGAGGTCATCAGTTTAATTCAAGAAGAGAGGGTTGAGAAGATGTTAGGAGAGTACTAATTTCCACTTTAATAACCTTCTTTCACTCGATCAGAACTTCAGTGGTTTGGATAGCTGCTTTTATGGCACTAAGGCTTCAGCTACTGGTGCCACTTAGCAACCCACGGGGGGGGGGGAAATTCGGCTGCTTTGCGCCTCCCGTTAGCGCCCTAAGAGACGGGAGGCGAGCAGCGGCGGTAACCGTTAGTGCCCCGTGGCGCTGCGCTGCCAGCGATGATGTCATCGCCGTGCGCAGCGCCATGCTCCAGCCGCAATCTTTGGTAGCACCCTGTGACTTACTGCCGGACGATATGTTCAACGGGGTCAGTGGGGTCTACCTGCGGCTGGGGCGGCGCTATTTAAAGGCGAGGTGCCGGGCGCCCATTTTTGTTGCTGGCCGCCTACCAGCACCTGCCTCCGCTGCTGTCCCTGGCCTCTTGACCCGCCCCCACGCGGTGTGCCGACTGCGCTCCATGAGCCCGGCACTTCTCTTAAGTGCCGGGCTCTTTTGCCGGCACTCTGATCCCTGGTGGCCCAGCTGGGACCCGGGTCGCGCTACGCAAGGCCTTTAAGAAGGGGAGGAAGGCCTGCAATACCACGGTGCGACATGGCTCGCAGTGCCCAAAGAGGGAGGCGGGGCACTTCCAGTAGCACCCCGCTTCCCTCTTGGGGTGCTACCACTCAATTTCGACTGCGGGGGCGTTGATTTTTCCGAGGCACTAAAAGTAGTGCCCTGGCGAAGTTAGCGCCCCAAGGCGGGAGGGGCGGGTGCGCGACTCAATTTCTCCCCCAGTGTCTTTGCGCAGAAAATAATGGCCTGGATTTTCCAGGGCCTATGACTGCGCACAGCCTACACGGTTGTAAGTGCCTCACGAGTTCCGGGTGCGATGCTCATGCGCGAAAACCCGGAACTTGCGATCTGTCGAGTTTCAGCTTGTACGAATCCGAAGGAAATGAACATTCGCTGAGGCAGGGCGGGGCTATTTGCCCAACTACTGCCCAGCGAATGCCCACCAAACTCTGACGCTCGGTAAAAGCAGGCGTAAGGCCTTTTTTTTTTTACCAGCATAAGGGTTTAAATAAATATTAAAATAAATTTTTAAAAAAATCATTTAAACGTTCAAAAATATTTTAAAATTACAGGAAACTTTCTGATATCCGGCACTGACGGGACCGAGCTGGTGCTGTAACATCAAAAGTGCCGGACATACCAGAGTTAATGTTTAAACATACAGAACTGAGAAGCTCCGTGTGAATCAACAAACCCTGTTGCTTAGCAACAGCTTCAAAACAATCGGCTGCAGCTGCAAGCGTCTGTAGCTGAAGCTGTTGCTATAGCTACAGACCTTGCAGTGCTTGACTGGGAAAAAAAAAGCAATGAGAACTAAAAAAACATAGAAAACGGCTCCTGATTTTTGCCGTTAGAGCGAGTATTCTGGACATATAACCTCCGGATAAACCCAAGTTTTCTGTAGTTTGTGTTATTTTGGCCCCAATTCCCGTTTCTCGTCTGTGGGCCTTGCTGAGTGCATCTGAGTGTAGTTTAGGTGAGAACAGGATTGTGCGCTTCTCCGAAACCCCTCGCAGTTAGAATAGCGAGACACTCGAGCAGAGTACTGGAGAGTCGCTGGTATCCATGCGACCAAACCCGACTGTTAGTCAATGCCTTCAAAAGAGAAGAGGAGAAAAAGGAAAGATCAGATCTAAAAGTCAGAAACCCTCCTTGCCGAGTTCCTCTTGAGTGGCCCATGTTGTCCTTGAGTGAAGGCTAATGAAAATGTTATTATGTGTTAACAGCCCTATTCACAGAACTGTTCCAATACGATAAGGGTTGAAAGGCAAATAATGAAAAAAACAAGCAAAAAAAATGTACACTAGTTAAGGGCTTGTTAATGTCTCTAATGGCCTTGTTGAAGGGAGATTCTGTGCCGGTTGTGCTGATTTCCTCAGGGTGCAATATTAACAAACTTTCCTTTCAGAACCACTAGTGAGATCAGACCTTACTGTGGAAAGGATATGCAACCTGTGGTACTTTCAGTAGAACACAACAACAACATCAACTTGCATTTATACAGCACCTTTAATGTGGTAAAATATCCCAAGGCGCTTCAGGGGAGCGTAATCAGACAAAGAATGACACCGAGCCAAAGACGGACAGATGACCGGAAGCTTGGTCAAAGACGTAGTTTTAAAGGAACATCTTAAAGGAGGAGAGAGAGGGGGAGAGGTGAAGAGGTTTACGGAGGGAATGCTAGAGCTTGAGGCGTGGCCGCTGATAGTGCAACACTACTGCGTTGTGACTGCCGTCATCCAACCCCCGCGACCAACCCGCCCACCAGCCCAGATCCAACTACAATACTAAAGGCAACCACCCCATAAATTACAGCGCTGCCGGCAGCACCTGTTTGCCCATCTCTCAGTCATTTTGTGCAGTGGATCTTGATGTCTCCGAAAGCTTCTGCACCTCCCAGAGCACACTGATTTAAGATATTTGGTAAAGAACCAGGGGGGTGATGAGAGTTATGATGATCTGGAATGCACTGCCTGCAAGGGTTGTAATGATCAATAACATGTAATTCTATAGTGGACACTAGGTGGAGCCGTAGAGCTGTATATAGCTGTATGTATAAGACTACACTACCCAGCTGTATGTATATTAAGACTACATTACCCATGAGGCAGCAGTCAAGATGGAAGCCTCTACAGATACTGTACCTAGTCCACATGTGCTCAATAAAAGTGTCTAGCAAAAGCTAGCTGTGTTCATAATAATAATGTCTATTTATTAATGAACATAAGAAGGGTGGTAGAAGCAGATTCAATAGTAACTTTCAGAAGGGAATTGGATATGTCCTTAAAAAGGAAAAACATTGTAAGGCTGTAGGTAAAGGGCAGGGGAGTGGGACTAATTGGAGAGCTTTTTTCAAAGAGCCAGCACAGTAATGATGGGCTGAATGGCCTCCTTCTGTGCTGTATGATTCTATGATTCATCCTGTTTATTCCAGTGCTGTCTCTCAAAGCAGGATAATTGTGTGTTTGGGAGTGTGTCAACAGCCCACAAGAGCATCCCACCATCACAATTCTCAGGGAACCCTGTGACACCCCCTACACTGAAATGAATTAAATTGCGGCTGATCTACCATCGCTTTAATTTCTGTGTGAGTCATTCACTGCTTCGTTCACGTGCTTCTGAAATTTAACACCTAGCCCCTACATTTATGATCGTCACCTCCACTGAAGAATGACTGACTCCTCAATGGTAAATTCATCGCCAAGTCATTCTTAATACGGAGAGGAGGAAGTTATATGTTAGAATTTTTTCAGAAACTTTAGAAAGGCATCAATGAATGAGCGACAGATAGAAACCAGTTCCTTGACAAGACAGCTTTAACCTCATTCATTGCAGGAGGGAAAACTTTGTATCTGCCTCTGGTCGCACTCCTCTGAAAGCTGCTCTTATATGGATGCTACTTCAGTTTGGATTCTGGGAGACTGGTGTCCATGAGTCAGCATTAATACTGTTAAATCCGGTTCTCTTATCCCAGGGGCAGATTCGTAAACCAATGGACAACTGGGTCTAAACATCTACTGCCGGGGTAAAAGCGACAGGCTGAGAATTGTAAATGTTGGGAGCTGGATCACGGACGGACACCAGTCTCCTGGAATCCGACAAAACAGTCCCTAAAGAGCACTGAGAGTGTTGGAAGTCTGATACCTGTATAACCACAAGGCCTGCTGACCATAGGTTGACCTCTATTTACTCAGATCTTGCGTATAATAAACTGCAGTGCCATTGTTAACACTGATAAGGGAAAGAAAACACACAAACAACGAGTAACCCCTCCAGCTCCATGTGGCTTGGTCAGAAACAAAAGAGCAACTGCAGTTCAAATGGCTGCTTTAGTCGTTCTCATTTCTAACCAATTTTTAGTTGAATATATACCAGCAATGTTGCTTTGATGTGCACTTGGGATTTTTCATGGTTGGCTTTGCAAGATATTTTTGTTGAATATGTTTATGAAAGACTCAAGGGCCCTGTGTTGCTTCATATTGACTTGCTAAAGCAGCCTGCCTGGGAATAGTAAAATCGAGGTTTGCTCCTGTAATGTCTCTCGTAGTGAGTTCCTCACCTAGGCAAGGCTGTTTCAGGAAGTCACTTACATAGGATTACATAGGATATACGGCACAGAAACAGGCCATTCGGCCCAACCAGTCCATGCTGGCGTTTATGCTCCACTCGAGCCTCCTCCCGTCTTTCCTCGTCTAACTATCAGCATAACCCTCTATTCCCTTCTCCCTCATGTGCTTGTCTAGCCTCCCCTTAAATGCATCGATACTATTCGCTTCAACCACTCCCTGTGGTAGCGAGTTCCACATTCTCACCACTCTCTGGGTAAAGAAGTTTTTTCTGAATTCCCTATTGGATTTCTTGGTGACTATTTTATATTGATGGCCTCTAGTTTTGCTCTTCCCCACAAGTGGAAACACTGTCTCTGTGTCTACTCTATCAAAACCTTTCAAAATTTTCAAGACCTCTACTAGGTCACCCCTCAGCCTTCTCCTTTCAAGAGAAAAGAGACCCAGCCTGTCCATCCTTTCCTGATAGGTATAACAATGGTAAATTTTCTCTCAGGCAGAATAGGAAAATTGGAGAGCGAGTGATTGCAGGCACCTTTCAGGCACCTCTTTGCCAACAGTTACAGAAAACAACATTGGCAGAGTTCTGCGAACAGACCACGTGGCTGAGTTCGAGGTTAGGATACGTGTAGAGTGGGGAGCACTTATCTTACATCAACCAGGTGTAGTAAAACCTCTCAATGCGGAGTATTTTCAATTAGTGCAGTGGAGATAAGATCTGGGTTTTGCGATGTCAGGACAGTCATATGAGGAGAGATTGGGTCGACTAGGCCTGTATTCACTCGAGTTTGGAAGAATGAGAGGGGATCTCATTGAAACGTATAAAATTCTGACAGGGCTAGACAGACTGGATGCAGGGAGGATGTTTCCCTTAGCTGGGGGGGTCCAGAACGAGGGGTCACAGTCTCAGGATACGGGGTAGGACATTTAGGACTGAGATGAGGAGAAATTCCTTCACTCAGAGGGTGGTGAACCTGTGGAATTCTCTACCACAGAAGGCTGTGGAGGCCAAGGGCAGGATTTTCATTGGGCCGTGGAGGCGGGATTGGAGGCGTGTGGGGGGTTAAAATCTTGAAATCGGGGGGGCACGAACCCATCCCGCCCCAACCCGTCTCCATGCCAGTTTCAAAGGAGGCGGGTACCCGACCCGCACTGGGACCCGCCTCCCCGAGGCGGGAAGGGGATTAGTGCCAATTAACTACCTGTTAACAGGTAGTTAACAGGCAGTTTTTAGCCTAATCCCTATTTTTATTGGTGAAGTGTGGGATTCCTGATGGCTCCAAACCACGCCAAGTTAGTGAGGCGGACCGTCGGGATGAAGGGCTTGGAGGGTTCGAGATGTCCGGTGTTCAGGTGAGTGATGGGTGCATGAGTGCAGAGGTAAGTGTGTTTGGTGTGTGTAAAATATTTAAAGAAGTTTTACTTGCATGTACTTACCTTTACAGCCTTCCTTCCTTCAGGTCTCGAGAGTCACTCATCTCACCGGCACAGAAAGCAGGATGGCCGCGATCTGTCAAACATTGCAGCATTCAGCTTTCTGTTCCAGAGAGATCTCTAAATCATCCTGAGAGGAAAGAATTAACTTGGAGTACAGATTGTCAGTGTTTGACAGCTTCAAACAGCTGTCGAGTGCTGATATTTCATTTGCCACAAGCTCTTGACAGGTGAAATATCAATCTGTGACGCCACCTGTTGCCGGGTGGCCCTTAATTGGCCTGCTGAGCCCGCCCAGCGGGCTCAACAAGGTAAATCAAGTGAAAATCGCGTGGGTTGGCCACAACTCGATGGAGGCGGGACTACAACCCCGAAAGTTGTAGTCCCACCCCCTACACGCCTCCTCAATCAAAATCCAGTCCCAAGTCACTGAATATATTTAAGAAGGAGATAGATAGATTTCTAGACTCAAAAGGCATCAAGGGGTATGGGGAAAGAGCGGGAATATGGTATTGAGATAGAGGATCAGCCATGATCATATTGAATGACGGAACAGGCTCGAAGGGCCGAATGGCCGACTCCTGCTCTTATTTTTCTATTTTTCTATGTTTCACCTTTGGAACACATAAACTTTGACCATTCACATATTCAGATCCCAATATGTCATGCTCTAACGTAGAACTCGATAAGCTGCTAGGAAACACTGATACATCTTTTCAGACTCTCAGGATCCAATCTAACCCCCCCCCCGACAACAGTGACCATCTTCGCTCTACTTCACAAAATCCAGGGTACATCTACCTATCTGCCTTTACCCCGCACCCCCAGCCATGTAGACAACCTATCACTAGGGAAACGTGTGCGCAGCACCACAGCTAACGGCTCGGGTTTGGACACTCTTCGCCAGACCCCGGTTAACCACCTGAACAGCACAACGTGGACCTCTCACGCCCATTAGGTCATTAGAGATATTCAGAACTAAATTAGGGGCTGTTCCAATGAAATATTAAGGCGTCTGTTCTCTCCGCACATGCCGGCTGATCTGCCGAGTGTTTCCACCATTATCTGTGCTTGTTTCACGTGCCACGCCGATTGTTGTCTTGACAAATGCCGCACAGCTTCGGTCTGCACGGATGCTGATATTTTTGTCAAAGGAGAGCACATATTCTTTCCTGAGGTTGCGTGCGTTGGGCAAAGTTTGATTATTCACACGTAAACCTGAAACGGCCCAATTCGGCTCACTCTCAGCTTGAAATTGTTCTTCGAAGGGAAGCATTGGCCCTGAATATCCTCGGACTCTCTGCTGTCAATCCGTTGGAAGTGCCACGGCCATTGATTTTGTGGGAACGCCACCCCTGTCCCCTGTAAACACAAGACAGCATGAATACAATCCCTGGTCTGTGCCGAGTTATCTGATCTCAGCCGCCACAGCGGTCGGAGCGTTATAATTGGCCTCAGCACCCCAGGGCTAAGGAGCGTTAAGGGTAGTCAGAGTTCCTGATTGTTCTCTACTGACTCCATTGGAAAGGGAGTGTTTGGATGTTGGCTGGTGATTGGGATTAGCTTTAAAACCTCCTGCCCACTGTGTGTCGGCCCTGGCTCAGTTGGTAGCACACCTGTATTTGAGTCAGAAGGTTGTGGGTTCCAGTCCCACTCAGAGACTTGAGCACAGGCTGACACTCCAGGGCAGTACTGAGAGAGTGCTGCAATGTCGGAGGTGCCGTCTTTTGGATGAGACGTTAAACCGAGGCCCCGTCTGCCCCCTCAGGTGGACGTAAAAGATCCCATGATGTTATTTTGAAGAAGAGCAGGGGAGCTCTCCCCGCTGTCCCGGGCCAATATTTATTCCTCAATCAACATCACTAAAACAGATTATCCGATCATTATCACATTGCTCCAATTTGTGGGAGCTTGCTGTGCACAAATTGGCTGCCGTGTTCCTACATTACAACAGTGACTACACTTGTGATGACCTGAAACTCGCTGCCGACGGAATTGGTGGAAGCAGAGACACTCAGGCCTAGAAATTCGGTGGCGCCCTGTTTGGGGCGCCAAGCTCGCCTGGACGCCGGAATTACCGCTGCGAACGGAGCCGCTTGCGCCCGCTGGAAATTCAGTTTGAGCGCCCCAAGAGGGACGCGGGCTGCTGCTCGAGGCGCCCCGCGTCCCTCTTGGGGCACGGAAACTGAATATCGCAGCGCAAAGTCTTCTTAAGGGGGAGGGGCCTGCACCAGCGCGATCACCGATCGCGAGTGCCGGCAAAAGAGCCCGGCACTGAGGAGAAGTGCCGGGCTCTCGGGACACAGCCGGCACTGCCGGGGGGGGGGGGGGGGATCAGTAGGCCGGGGACGGCGGCACGAGGAGGTGCTGGCAGGCGGCCACCGAAAAAAATGGCCGCCCCGCACCTCCACCTTAATTTGCGCCACTACCGCCACAGGTAGGCCCCGTGAACCGGTCGCAATTTGCGACCGGCATTACAGCGGGGGGCAAAACCAAATATCGCGATCGGGGCGGTAGCGGGGCGCTGCACACACCGGTGATGTCATCGGTGGCGGCGCAGCGCTACAGGCTAACGCCGCCATTAGCGTTCCGCTAAATATCGCGGGAGGCGTGGCCAGTGGTGCTAAAGCCACTGAGTGCCCTCTTTAGGCACTAACTGGTGGCGCAGCCCCCCGAATTCCTAGGCCTCTGTTTTCAAGGGCAGACTGGATCGGCACTTGAGGGAAATAAACTTACAGGGCTACGGGGATAGAGCGGGGGAATGGGACTGAGAGGATTGCTCTACAGAGA